>NW_027362772.1:111281313-113876313 GCF_046119375.1 Phyllobates terribilis
TTCAATGGCAAAAATTAATGAATAATGTGAATGCACAAACATTGATTTCTCCGCATTGCAATGTGCAATTCTGAAATTTTTTGCTTTTTCCTGCTCCTCTTAGCATGATAAAGAAGATTCAAAGAGAGTGAGATGCCAGCTCTTTCTTTCAGCCAGTAGCTTCAACCATTTCTGGTATATGAATAACATGATGTTTTTCAATGGCAAAAATCATTGAATAATGTCAATGAACAAACAGTAATTACTCCGCATTGCATGGTGCAATTTTGAAATTTTTGCTTTTTCATGCTCCTCTTAGCATGCTAAAGAAGATTCAGAGAGAGTGAGATGCCAGCTCCTTTCATTCAGTCAGTAGCTTCAAACATTTCTGGATGTTTTTCAATGGCAAAAATCAATGAATAATGTGAATGCACAAACATTGATTTCTCCGCATTGCAATGTGCAATTCTGAAATTTTTTGCTTTTTCCTGCTCCTCTTAACATGATAAAGAAGCTTCAAAGAGAGTGAGATGCCAGCTCCATTCTTTCAGCCAGTACCTTCAAACATTTCTGGTATATGAATAACATGATGTTTTTCAATGGCAAAAATCAATGAATAATGTCAATGTACAAACAGTAATTTCTCCGCATTGAAGGTGCAATTCTGAAATTTTTTGCTTTTTCATGCTCCTCTTAGCATGCTAAAGAAGATTCAGAGAGAGTGAGATGCCAGCTCTTATCGTTCAGTCAGTAGCTTCAAACATTTCTGGACGTTTTTCAATGGCAAAAATCAATGAATAATGTGAATGCACAAACATTGGTTTCTCCGCATTGCAAGGTGCAATTCTGAAATTTTTCGCTTTTTCCTGCTCCTCTTAGCATGATATAGAAGATTCAAAGAGAATGAGATGTCAGCTCCTTTCTTTCAGCCAGTACCTTCAAACATTTCTGGTATATGAATAACATGATGTTTTTCAATGGCAAAAATCAATGAATAATGACAATGAACAAACAGGAATTTCTCCGCATTACAAGGTGCAATTCTGAAATTTTTTGCTTTTTCATGCTCCTCTTTGCATGCTTAAGAAGATTCAGAGAGAGTGAGATGCCAGCTCCTTTCATTCAGACAGTAGCTTCAAACATTTCTGGACGTTTTTCAATGGCAAAAATCAATGAATAATGTGAATGCACAAACATTGATTTCTCCGCATTGCAATGTGCAATTCTGAAATTTTTTGCTTTTTCCTGCTCCTCTTAGCATGATAAAGAAGATTCAAAGAGAGTGAGATGCCAGCTCCTTTCTTTCAGCCAGTACCTTCAAACATTTCTGGTATATGAATAACATGATGTTTTTCAATGGCAAAAATCAATGAATAATGTCAATGTACAAACAGTAATTTCTCCGCATTGCAAGGTGCAATTCTGAAATTTTTTGCTTTTTCATGCTCCTCTTAGCATGCTAAAGAAGATTCAGAGAGAGTGAGATGCCAGCTCTTTTCATTCAGTCAGTAGCTTCAAACATTTCTGGATGTTTTTCAATGGCAAAAATCAATGAGTAATGTGAATGCACAAACATTGATTTCTCCGCATTGCAAGGTGCAATTCTGAATTTATTTGCTTTTTCCTGCTCCTCTTAGCATGCTAAAGAAGATTCAGAGAGAGTGAGATGCCAGCTCCTTTCATTCAGTCAGTAGCTTCAAACATTTCTGGATGTTTTTCAATGGCAAAAATTAATGAATAATGTGAATGCACAAACATTGATTTCTCCGCATTGCAATGTGCAATTCTGAAATTTTTTGCTTTTTCCTGCTCCTCTTAGCATGATAAAGAAGATTCAAAGAGAGTGAGATGCCAGCTCTTTCTTTCAGCCAGTAGCTTCAACCATTTCTGGTATATGAATAACATGATGTTTTTCAATGGCAAAAATCATTGAATAATGTCAATGAACAAACAGTAATTACTCCGCATTGCATGGTGCAATTTTGAAATTTTTGCTTTTTAATGCTCCTCTTAGCATGCTAAAGAAGATTCAGAGAGAGTGAGATGCCAGCTCCTTTCATTCAGTCAGTAGCTTCAAACATTTCTGGATGTTTTTCAATGGCAAAAATCAATGAATAATGTGAATGCACAAACATTGATTTCTCCGCATTGCAATGTGCAATTCTGAAATTTTTTGCTTTTTCCTGCTCCTCTTAGCATGATAAAGAAGATTCAAAGAGAGTGAGATGCCAGCTCTTTCTTTCAGCCAGTAGCTTCAACCATTTCTGGTATATGAATAACATGATGTTTTTCAATGGCAAAAATCATTGAATAATGTCAATGAACAAACAGTAATTACTCCGCATTGCATGGTGCAATTTTGAAATTTTTGCTTTTTCATGCTCCTCTTAGCATGCTAAAGAAGATTCAGAGAGAGTGAGATGCCAGCTCCTTTCATTCAGTCAGTAGCTTCAAACATTTCTGGATGTTTTTCAATGGCAAAAATCAATGAATAATGTGAATGCACAAACATTGATTTCTCCGCATTGCAATGTGCAATTCTGAAATTTTTTGCTTTTTCCTGCTCCTCTTAACATGATAAAGAAGATTCAAAGAGAGTGAGATGCCAGCTCCATTCTTTCAGCCAGTACCTTCAAACATTTCTGGTATATGAATAACATGATGTTTTTCAATGGCAAAAATCAATGAATAATGTCAATGTACAAACAGTAATTTCTCCGCATTGAAGGTGCAATTCTGAAATTTTTTGCTTTTTCATGCTCCTCTTAGCATGCTAAAGAAGATTCAGAGAGAGTGAGATGCCAGCTCTTATCGTTCAGTCAGTAGCTTCAAACATTTCTGGACGTTTTTCAATGGCAAAAATCAATGAATAATGTGAATGCACAAACATTGGTTTCTCCGCATTGCAAGGTGCAATTCTGAAATTTTTCGCTTTTTCCTGCTCCTCTTAGCATGATATAGAAGATTCAAAGAGAATGAGATGTCAGCTCCTTTCTTTCAGCCAGTACCTTCAAACATTTCTGGTATATGAATAACATGATGTTTTTCAATGGCAAAAATCAATGAATAATGACAATGAACAAACAGGAATTTCTCCGCATTACAAGGTGCAATTCTGAAATTTTTTGCTTTTTCATGCTCCTCTTTGCATGCTTAAGAAGATTCAGAGAGAGTGAGATGCCAGCTCCTTTCATTCAGACAGTAGCTTCAAACATTTCTGGACGTTTTTCAATGGCAAAAATCAATGAATAATGTGAATGCACAAACATTGATTTCTCCGCATTGCAATGTGCAATTCTGAAATTTTTTGCTTTTTCCTGCTCCTCTTAGCATGATAAAGAAGATTCAAAGAGAGTGAGATGCCAGTTCCTTTCTTTCAGCCAGTACCTTCAAACATTTCTGGTATATGAATAACATGATGTTTTTCAATGGCAAAAATCAATGAATAATGTCAATGTACAAACAGTAATTTCTCCGCATTGCAAGGTGCAATTCTGAAATTTTTTGCTTTTTCATGCTCCTCTTAGCATGCTAAAGAAGATTTAGAGAGAGTGAGATGCCAGCTCCTTTCATTCAGTCAGTAGCTTCAAACATTTCTGGATGTTTTTCAATGGCAAAAATTAATGAATAATGTGAATGCACAAACATTGATTTCTCCGCATTGCAATGTGCAATTCTGAAATTTTTTGCTTTTTCCTGCTCCTCTTAGCATGATAAAGAAGATTCAAAGAGAGTGAGATGCCAGCTCTTTCTTTCAGCCAGTAGCTTCAACCATTTCTGGTATATGAATAACATGATGTTTTTCAATGGCAAAAATCATTGAATAATGTCAATGAACAAACAGTAATTACTCCGCATTGCATGGTGCAATTTTGAAATTTTTGCTTTTTCATGCTCCTCTTAGCATGCTAAAGAAGATTCAGAGAGAGTGAGATGCCAGCTCCTTTCATTCAGTCAGTAGCTTCAAACATTTCTGGATGTTTTTCAATGGCAAAAATCAATGAATAATGTGAATGCACAAACATTGATTTCTCCGCATTGCAATGTGCAATTCTGAAATTTTTTGCTTTTTCCTGCTCCTCTTAACATGATAAAGAAGATTCAAAGAGAGTGAGATGCCAGCTCCATTCTTTCAGAGAGTACCTTCAAACATTTCTGGTATATGAATAACATGATGTTTTTCAATGGCAAAAATCAATGAATAATGTCAATGTACAAACAGTAATTTCTCCGCATTGAAGGTGCAATTCTGAAATTTTTTGCTTTTTCATGCTCCTCTTAGCATGCTAAAGAAGATTCAGAGAGAGTGAGATGCCAGCTCTTATCGTTCAGTCAGTAGCTTCAAACATTTCTGGACGTTTTTCAATGGCAAAAATCAATGAATTATGTGAATGCACAAACATTGGTTTCTCCGCATTGCAAGGTGCAATTCTGAAATTTTTTGCTTTTTCCTGCTCCTCTTAGCATGATATAGAAGATTCAAAGAGAATGAGATGTCAGCTCCTTTCTTTCAGCCAGTACCTTCAAACATTTCTGGTATATGAATAACATGATGTTTTTCAATGGCAAAAATCAATGAATAATGACAATGAACAAACAGGAATTTCTCCGCATTACAAGGTGCAATTCTGAAATTTTTTGCTTTTTCATGCTCCTCTTTGCATGCTAAAGAAGATTCAGAGAGAGTGAGATGCCAGCTCCTTTCATTCAGTCAGTAGCTTCACACATTTCTGGATGTTTTTCAATGGCAAAAATCAATGAGTAATGTGAATGCACAAACATTGATTTCTCCGCATTGCAAGGTGCAATTCTGAATTTTTTTGCTTTTTCCTGCTCCTCTTAGCATGATAAAGAAGATTCAAAGAGAGTGAGATGCCAGCTCCTTTCTTTCAGCCAGTACCTTCAACCTTTTCTGGTATATGAATAACATGATGTTTTTCAATGGCAAAAATCATTGAATAATGTCAATGAACAAACAGTAATTACTCCGCATTGCAAGGTGCAATTCTGAAATTTTTTGCTTTTTCATGCTCCTCTTAGCATGCTAAAGAAGATTCAGAGAGAGTGAGATGCCAGCTCCTTTCATTCAGTCAGTAGATTCACACATTTCTGGATGTTTTTCAATGGCAAAAATCAATGAGTAATGTGAATGCACAAACATTGATTTCTCCGCATTGCAAGGTGCAATTCTGAAATTTTTTGCTTTTTCCTGCTCCTCTTAGCATGATAAAGAAGATTCAAAGAGAGTGAGATGCCAGCTCCTTTCTTTCAGCCAGTACCTTCAACCTTTTCTGGTATATGAATAACATGATGTTTTTCAATGGCAAAAATCATTGAATAATGTCAATGAACAAACAGTAATTACTCCGCATTGCAATGTGCAATTCTGAAATTTTTTGCCTTTTCCTTCTCCTCTTAGCATGCTAAAGAAGATTCAGAGAGAGTGAGATGCCAGCTCCTTTCATTCAGTCAGTAGCTTCAAACATTTCTGGACGTTTTTCAATGGCAAAAATCAATGAATAATGTGAATGCACAAACATTGATTTCTCCGCATTGCAATGTGCAATTCTTAAATTTTTTGCTTTTTCCTGCTCCTCTTAGCATGATAAAGAAGATTCAAAGAGTGAGATGCCAGCTCCTTTCTTTCAGCGAGTACCTTCAAACATTTCTGGTATATGAATAACATGATGTTTTTCAATGGCAAAAATTAATGAATAATGTCAATGTACAAACAGTAATTTCTCCGCATTGCAAGGTGAAATTCTGAAATTTTTTGCTTTTTCATGCTCCTCTTAGCATGCTAAAGAAGATTCAGAGAGAGTGAGATGCCAGCTCTTATCGTTCAGTCAGTAGCTTCAAACATTTCTGGACGTTTTTCAATGGCAAAAATCAATGAATAATGTGAATGCACAAACATTGGTTTCTCCGCATTGCAAGGTGCAATTCTGAATTTTTTTGCTTTTTCATGCTCCTCTTAGCATGCTAAAGAAAATTCAGAGAGAGTGAGATGCCAGCTCTTTTCATTCAGTCAGTAGCTTCAAACATTTCTGGACGTTTTTCAATGGCAAAAATCAATGAATAATGTGAATGCACAAACATTGATTTCTCCGCATTGCAATGTGCAATTCTGAAATTTTTTGCTTTTTTCTGCTCCTCTTAGCATGATAAAGAAGATTCAAAGAGAGTGAGATACCAGCTCTTTCTTTCAGCCAGTAGCTACAACCATTTCTGGTATATGAATAACATGATGTTTTTCAATGGCAAAAATCATTGAATAATGTCAATGAACAAACAGTAATTACTCCGCATTGCAAGGTGCAATTCTGAAATTTTTTCTTTTTCATGCTCCTCTTAGCATGCTAAAGAAGATTCAGAGAGAGTGAGATGCCAGCTCCTTTCATTCAGACAGTAGCTTCAAACATTTCTGGACGTTTTTCAATGGCAAAAATCAATGCATAATGTGAATGCACAAACATTGATTTCTCCGCATTGCAATGTGCAATTCTGAAATTTTTTGCTTTTTCCTGCTCCTCTTAGCATGATAAAGAAGATTCAAAGAGAGTGAGATGCCAGCTCCTTTCTTTCAGCCAGTACCTTCAAACATTTCTGGTATATGAATAACATGATGTTTTTCAATGGCAAAAATCAATGAATAATGTCAATGTACAAACAGTAATTTCTCCGCATTGAAGGTGCAATTCTGAAATTTTTTGCTTTTTCATGCTCCTCTTAGCATGCTAAAGAAGATTCAGAGAGAGTGAGATGCCAGCTCTTATCGTTCAGTCAGTAGCTTCAAACATTTCTGGACGTTTTTCAATGGCAAAAATCAATGAATAATGTGAATGCACAAACATTGGTTTCTCCGCATTGCAAGGTGCAATTCTGAAATTTTTCGCTTTTTCCTGCTCCTCTTAGCATGATATAGAAGATTCAGTGAGAATGAGATGTCAGCTCCTTTCTTTCAGCCAGTACCTTCAAACATTTCTGGTATATGAATAACATGATGTTTTTCAATGGCAAAAATCAATGAATAATGACAATGAACAAACAGGAATTTCTCCGCATTACAAGGTGCAATTCTGAAATTTTTTGCTTTTTCATGCTCCTCTTTGCATGCTTAAGAAGATTCAGAGAGAGTGAGATGCCAGCTCCTTTCATTCAGACAGTAGCTTCAAACATTTCTGGACGTTTTTCAATGGCAAAAATCAATGAATAATGTGAATGCACAAACATTGATTTCTCCGCATTGCAATGTGCAATTCTGAAATTTTTTGCTTTTTCCTGCTCCTCTTAGCATGATAAAGAAGATTCAAAGAGAGTGAGATGCCAGCTCCTTTCTTTCAGCCAGTACCTTCAAACATTTCTGGTATATGAATAACATGATGTTTTTCAATGGCAAAAATCAATGAATAATGTCAATGTACAAACAGTAATTTCTCCGCATTGCAAGGTGCAATTCTGAAATTTTTTGCTTTTTCATGCTCCTCTTAGCATGCTAAAGAAGATTCAGAGAGAGTGAGATGCCAGCTCTTTTCATTCAGTCAGTAGCTTCAAACATTTCTGGATGTTTTTCAATGGCAAAAATCAATGAGTAATGTGAATGCACAAACATTGATTTCTCCGCATTGCAAGGTGCAATTCTGAATTTTTTTGCTTTTTCCTGCTCCTCTTAGCATGCTAAAGAAGATTCAGAGAGAGTGAGATGCCAGCTCCTTTCATTCAGTCAGTAGCTTCAAACATTTCTGGATGTTTTTCAATGGCAAAAATTAATGAATAATGTGAATGCACAAACATTGATTTCTCCGCATTGCAATGTGCAATTCTGAAATTTTTTGCTTTTTCCTGCTCCTCTTAGCATGATAAAGAAGATTCAAAGAGAGTGAGATGCCAGCTCTTTCTTTCAGCCAGTAGCTTCAACCATTTCTGGTATATGAATAACATGATGTTTTTCAATGGCAAAAATCATTGAATAATGTCAATGAACAAACAGTAATTACTCCGCATTGCATGGTGCAATTTTGAAATTTTTGCTTTTTCATGCTCCTCTTAGCATGCTAAAGAAGATTCAGAGAGAGTGAGATGCCAGCTCCTTTCATTCAGTCAGTAGCTTCAAACATTTCTGGATGTTTTTCAATGGCAAAAATCAATGAATAATGTGAATGCACAAACATTGATTTCTCCGCATTGCAATGTGCAATTCTGAAATTTTTTGCTTTTTCCTGCTCCTCTTAACATGATAAAGAAGATTCAAAGAGAGTGAGATGCCAGCTCCATTCTTTCAGCCAGTACCTTCAAACATTTCTGGTATATGAATAACATGATGTTTTTCAATGGCAAAAATCAATGAATAATGTCAATGTACAAACAGTAATTTCTCCGCATTGAAGGTGCAATTCTGAAATTTTTTGCTTTTTCATGCTCCTCTTAGCATGCTAAAGAAGATTCAGAGAGAGTGAGATGCCAGCTCTTATCGTTCAGTCAGTAGCTTCAAACATTTCTGGACGTTTTTCAATGGCAAAAATCAATGAATAATGTGAATGCACAAACATTGGTTTCTCCGCATTGCAAGGTGCAATTCTGAAATTTTTCGCTTTTTCCTGCTCCTCTTAGCATGATATGGAAGATTCAAAGAGAATGAGATGTCAGCTCCTTTCTTTCAGCCAGTACCTTCAAACATTTCTGGTATATGAATAACATGATGTTTTTCAATGGCAAAAATCAATGAATAATGACAATGAACAAACAGGAATTTCTCCGCATTACAAGGTGCAATTCTGAAATTTTTTGCTTTTTCATGCTCCTCTTTGCATGCTTAAGAAGATTCAGAGAGAGTGAGATGCCAGCTCCTTTCATTCAGACAGTAGCTTCAAACATTTCTGGACGTTTTTCAATGGCAAAAATCAATGAATAATGTGAATGCACAAACATTGATTTCTCCGCATTGCAATGTGCAATTCTGAAATTTTTTGCTTTTTCCTGCTCCTCTTAGCATGATAAAGAAGATTCAAAGAGAGTGAGATGCCAGCTCCTTTCTTTCAGCCAGTACCTTCAAACATTTCTGGTATATGAATAACATGATGTTTTTCAATGGCAAAAATCAATGAATAATGTCAATGTACAAACAGTAATTTCTCCGCATTGCAAGGTGCAATTCTGAAATTTTTTGCTTTTTCATGCTCCTCTTAGCATGCTAAAGAAGATTCAGAGAGAGTGAGATGCCAGCTCTTTTCATTCAGTCAGTAGCTTCAAACATTTCTGGATGTTTTTCAATGGCAAAAATCAATGAGTAATGTGAATGCACAAACATTGATTTCTCCGCATTGCAAGGTGCAATTCTGAATTTTTTTGCTTTTTCCTGCTCCTCTTAGCATGATAAAGAAGATTCAAAGAGAGTGAGATGCCAGCTCCTTTCTTTCAGCCAGTACCTTCAACCTTTTCTGGTATATGAATAACATGATGTTTTTCAATGGCAAAAATCATTGAATAATGTCAATGAACAAACAGTAATTACTCCGCATTGCAAGGTGCAATTCTGAAATTTTTTGCTTTTTCATGCTCCTCTTAGCATGCTAAAGAAGATTCAGAGAGAGTGAGATGCCAGCTCCTTTCATTCAGTCAGTAGCTTCACACATTTCTGGATGTTTTTCAATGGCAAAAATCAATGAGTAATGTGAATGCACAAACATTGATTTCTCCGCATTGCAAGGTGCAATTCTGAAATTTTTTGCTTTTTCCTGCTCCTCTTAGCATGATAAAGAAGATTCAAAGAGAGTGAGATGCCAGCTCCTTTCTTTCAGCCAGTACCTTCAAACATTTCTGGTATATGAATAACATGATGTTTTTCAATGGCAAAAATTAATGAATAATGTCAATGTACAAACAGTAATTTCTCCGCATTGCAAGGTGCAATTCTGAAATTTTTTGCTTTTTCATACTCCTCTTAGCATGCTGAAGAAGATTCAGAGAGAGTGAGATGCCAGCTCTTATCGTTCAGTCAGTAGCTTCAAACATTTCTGGACGTTTTTCAATGGCAAAAATCAATGAATAATGTGAATGCACAAACATTGGTTTCTCCGCATTGCAAGGTGCAATTCTGAAATTTTTTGCTTTTTCATGCTCCTCTTAGCATGCTAAAGAAGATTCAGAGAGAGTGAGATGCCAGCTCTTATCGTTCAGTCAGTAGCTTCAAACATTTCTGGACGTTTTTCAATGGCAAAAATCAATGAATAAGGTGAATGCACAAACATTGATTTCTCCGCATTGCAATGTGCAATTCTGAAATTTTTTGCTTTTTCCTGCTCCTCTTAGCATAATAAAGAAGATTCAAAGAGAGTGAGATGCCAGCTCCTTTCTTTCAGCCAGTACCTTCAAACATTTCTGGTATATGAATAACATGATGTTTTTCAATGGCAAAAATCAATGAATAATGTCAATGTACAAACAGTAATTTCTCCGCATTGCAAGGTGCAATTCTGAAATTTTTTGCTTTTTCATGCTCCTCTTAGCATGCTAAAGAAGATTCAGAGAGAGTGAGATGCCAGCTCTTTTCATTCTGTCAGTAGCTTCAAACATTTCTGGATGTTTTTCAATGGCAAAAATCAATGAATAATGTGAATGCACAAACATTGATTTCTAAGCATTGCAAGGTGCAATTCTGAAATTTTTTGCTTTTTCCTGCTCCTCTTAGCAGGATAAAGAAGATTCAAAGAGAGTGAGATGCCAGCTCCTTTCTTTCAGCCAGTACCTTCAACCATTTCTGGTATATGAATAACATGATGTTTTTCAATGGCAAAAATTAATGAATAATGTCAATGTACAAACAGTAATTTCTCCGCATTGCAAGGTGCAATTCTGAAATTTTTTGCTTTTTCATACTCCTCTTAGCATGCTGAAGAAGATTCAGAGAGAGTGAGATGCCAGCTCTTATCGTTCAGTCAGTAGCTTCAAACATTTCTGGACGTTTTTCAATGGCAAAAATCAATGAATAATGTGAATGCACAAACATTGGTTTCTCCGCATTGCAAGGTGCAATTCTGAAATTTTTTGCTTTTTCATGCTCCTCTTAGCATGCTAAAGAAGATTGAGAGAGAGTGAGATGCCAGCTCTTATCGTTCAGTCAGTAGCTTCAAACATTTCTGGACGTTTTTCAATGGCAAAAATCAATGAATAAGGTGAATGCACAAACATTGATTTCTCCGCATTGCAATGTGCAATTCTGAAATTTTTTGCTTTTTCCTGCTCCTCTTAGCATAATAAAGAAGATTCAAAGAGAGTGAGATGCCAGCTCCTTTCTTTCAGCCAGTACCTTCAAACATTTCTGGTATATGAATAACATGATGTTTTTCAATGGCAAAAATCAATGAATAATGTCAATGTACAAACAGTAATTTCTCCGCATTGCAAGGTGCAATTCTGAAACTTTTTGCTTTTTCATGCTCCTCTTAGCATGCTAAAGAAGATTCAGAGAGAGTGAGATGCCAGCTCTTTTCATTCTGTCAGTAGCTTCAAACATTTCTGGATGTTTTTCAATGGCAAAAATCAATGAATAATGTGAATGCACAAACATTGATTTCTAAGCATTGCAAGGTGCAATTCTGAAATTTTTTGCTTTTTCCTGCTCCTCTTAGCATGATAAAGAAGATTCAAAGAGAGTGAGATGCCAGCTCCTTTCTTTCAGCCAGTACCTTCAACCATTTCTGGTATATGAATAACATGATGTTTTTCAATGGCAAAAATCATTGAATAATGTCAATGAACAAACAGTAATTACTCCGCATTGCAAGGTGCAATTCTGAAATTTTTTGCTTTTTCATGCTCCTCTTAGCATGCTAAAGAAGATTCAGAGAGAGTGAGATGCCAGCTCCTTTCATTCAGTCAGTAGCTTCAAACATTTCTGGATGTTTTTCAATGGCAAAAATTAATGAATAATGTGAATGCACAAACATTGATTTCTCCGCATTGCAATGTGCAATTCTGAAATTTTTTGCTTTTTCCTGCTCCTCTTAGCATGATAAAGAAGATTCAAAGAGAGTGAGATGCCAGCTCCTTTCTTTCAGCCAGTAGCTTCAACCATTTCTGGTATATGAATAACATGATGTTTTTCAATGGCAAAAATCATTGAATAATGTCAATGAACAAACAGTAATTACTCCGCATTGCAAGGTGCAATTCTGAAATTTTTGCTTTTTCATGCTCCTCTTAGCATGCTAAAGAAGATTCAGAGAGAGTGAGATGCCAGCTCCTTTCATTCAGTCAGTAGCTTCAAACATTTCTGGACGTTTTTCAATGGCAAAAATTAATGAATAATGTGAATGCACAAACATTGATTTCTCCGCATTGCAAGGTGCAATTCTGAAATTTTTTGCTTTTTCATGCTCCTCTTAGCATGATAAAGAAGATTCAAACAGAGTGAGATGCCAGCTCCTTTCTTTCAGCCAGTGCGTTCAACCATTTCTGGTATATGAATAACATGAAGTTTTTCAATGGCAAAAATCATTGAATAATGTCAATGAACAAACAGTAATTACTCCGCATTGCAAGGTGCAATTCTGAAATTTTTTGCTTTTTCATGCTACTCTTAGCATGCTAAAGAAGATTCAGAGAGAGTGAGATGCCAGCTCCTTTCATTCAGTCAGAAGCTTCAAACATTTCTGGACGTTTTTCAATGGCAAAAATCAATGAATAATGTGAATACACAAACATTGATTTCTCCGCATTGCAATGTGCAATTCTTAAATTTTTTGCTTTTTCCTGCTCCTCTTAGCATGATAAAGGAGATTCAAAGAGAGTGAGATGCCAGCTCCTTTCTTTCAGCCAGTACCTTCAAACATTTCTGGTATATGAATAACATGATGTTTTTCAATGGCAAAAATTAATGAATAATGTCAATGTACAAACAGTAATTTCTCCGCATTGCAAGGTGCAATTCTGAAATTTTTTGCTTTTTCATGCTCCTCTTAGCATGCTAAAGAAGATTCAGAGAGAGTGAGATGCCAGCTCTTATCGTTCAGTCAGTAGCTTCAAACATTTCTGGACGTTTTTCAATGGCAAAAATCAATGAATAATGTGAATGCACAAACATTGGTTTCTCCGCATTGCAAGGTGCAATTCTGAAATTTTTTGCTTTTTCATGCTCCTCTTTGCATGCTAAAGAAGATTCAGAGAGAGTGAGATGCCAGCTCTTTTCATTCAGTCAGTAGCTTCAAACATTTCTGGACGTTTTTCAATGGCAAAAATCAATGAATAATGTGAATGCACAAACATTGATTTCTCCGCATTGCAAGGTGCAATTCTGAAATTTTTTGCTTTTTCCTGCTCCTCTCAGCATGATAAAGAAGATTCAAAGACAGTGAGATGCCAGCTCCTTTCTTTCAGCCAGTACCTTCAAACATTTCTGGTATATGAATAACATGATGTTTTTCAATGGCAAAAATCAATGAATAATGTCAATGTACAAACAGTAATTTCTCCGCATTGCAAGGTGCAATTCTGAAATTTTTTGCTTTTTCATGCTCCTCTTAGCATGCTAAAGAAGATTCAGAGAGAGTGAGATGCCAGCTCTTTTCATTCAGTCAGTAGCTTCAAACATTTCTGGACGTTTTTCAATGGCAAAAATCAATCAATAATGTGAATGCACAAACATTGGTTTCTCCGCATTGCAAGGTGCAGTTCTGAAATTTTTTGCTTTTTCCTGCTCCTCTTAGCATGATAAAGAAGATTCAAAGAGAGTGAGATGCCAGCTCCTTTCTTTCAGCCAGTACCTTCAAACAATTCTGGTATATGAAAAACATGATGTTTTTCAATGGCAAAAATCAATGAATAATGTCAATGAACAAACAGTAATTTCTCCGCATTGCAAGGTGCAATTCTGAAATTTTTTGCTTTTTCATGCTCCTCTTAGCATGCTTAAGAAGATTCAGAGAGAGTGAGATGACAGCTCCTTTCATTCAGACAGTAGCTTCAAACAGTTCTGGACGTTTTTCAATGGCAAAAATCAATGATTAATGTGAATGCACAAACATTGATTTCTCCGCATTGCAAGGTGCAATTCTGAAATTTTTTGCTTTTTCCTGCTCCTCTTAGCATGATAAAGAAGACTCAAAGAGAGTGAGATGCCAGCTCCTTTCTCTCAGCCAGTACCTTCAAACATTTCTTGTATATGAATAACATGATGTTTTTCAATGGCAAAAATCAATGAATAATGTCAATGAACAAACAGTAATTTCTCCGCATTGCAAGGTGCAATTCTGAAATTTTTTGCTTTTTCATGCTCCTCCTTGCATGCTAAAGAAGAATCAGAGAGAGTGAGATGCCAGCTCCTTTCATTCAGACAGTAGCTTCAAACATTTCTGGACGTTTTTCAATGGCAAAATTCAATGAATATTGTAAATGCACAAACATTGATTTCTCCGCATTGCAAGCTGCAATTCTGAAATTTTTTGCTTTTTCCTGTTCCTCTTAGCATGATAAAGAAGATTCAAAGAGAGTGAGATGCCAGCTCCTTTCTTTCAGCCAGTACCTTCAAACATTTCTGGTATATGGATAACATGATGTTTTTCAATGGCAAAAATCAATGAATAATGTCAATGTACAAACAGTAATTTCTCCGCATTACAAGGTGCAATTCTGAAATTTTTTGCTTTTTCATGCTCCTCTTAGCATGCTAAAGAAGATTCAGAGAGAGTGAGATGCCAGCTCTTTTCATTCAGTCAGTAGCTTCAAACATTTCTGGACGTTTTTCAATGGCAAAAATCAATCAATAATGTGAATGCACAAACATTGATTTTTCCGCATTGTAAGGTGCAATTCTGAAATTTTTTGCTTTTTCCTGCTCCTCTTAGCATGATAAAGAAGATTCAAAGAGAGTGAGATGCCAGCTCCTTTCTTTCAGCCAGTACCTTCAACCATTTCTGGTATATGAATAACATGATGTTTTTCAATGGAAAAATCATTGAATAATGTCAATGAACAAACAGTAATTACTCCGCATTGCAAGGTGCAATTCTGAAATTTTTTGCTTTTTCATGCTCCTCTTAGCATGCTAAAGAAGATTCAGAGAGAGTGATATGCCAGCTCTTATCGTTCAGTCAGTAGCTTCAAACATTTCTGGACGTTTTTCAATGGCAAAAATCAATGAATAATGTGAATGCACAAACATTGGTTTCTCCGCATTGCAAGGTGCAATTCTGAAATTTTTTGCTTTTTCCTGCTCCTCTTAGCATGATAAAGAAGATTCAAAGAGAGTGAGATGCCAGCTCCTTTCTTTCAGCCAGTACCTTCAAACATTTCTGGTATATGAATAACATGATGTTTTTCAATGGCAAAAATCAATGAATAATGTCAATGAACAAACAGTAATTTCTCCGCATTGCAAGGTGCAATTCTGAAATTTTTTGCTTTTTCATGCTCCTCTTAGCATGCTTAAGAAGATTCAGAGAGAGAGAGATACCAGCTCCTTTCATTCAGACAGTAGCTTCAAACATTTCTGGACATTTTTCAATGGCAAAAATCAATGATTAATGTGAATGCACAAACATTGATTTCTCCGCATTGCAAGGTGCAATTCTGAAATTTTTTGCTTTTTCCTGCTCCTCTTAGCATGATAAAGAAGATTCAAAGAGAGTGAGATGCCAGCTCCTTTCTCTCAGCCAGTACCTTCAATCATTTCTTGTATATGAATAACATGATGTTTTTCAATGGCAAAAATCAATGAATAATGTCAATGAACAAACAGTAACTTCTCCGCATTGCAAGGTGCAATTCTGAAATTTTTTGCTTTTTCATGCTCCTCCTAGCATGCTAAAGAAGAATCAGAGAGAGTGAGATGCCAGCTCCTTTCATTCAGACAGTAGCTTCAAACATTTCTGGACGTTTTTCAATGGCAAAAATCAATGAATATTGTAAATGCACAAACATTGATTTCTCCGCATTGCAAGCTGCAATTCTGAAATTTTTTGCTTTTTCCTGCTCCTCTTAGCATGATAAAGAAGATTCAAAGAGAGTGAGATGCCAGCTCCTTTCTTTCAGCCTGTACCTTCAAACATTTCTGGTATATGGATAACATGATGTTTTTCAATGGCAAAAATCAATGAATAATGTCAATGTACAAACAGTAATTTCTCCGCATTGCAAGGTGCAATTCTGAAATTTTTTGCTTTTTCATGCTCCTCTTAGCATGCTAAAGAAGGTTCAGAGAGAGTGAGAAGCCAGCTCTTTTCATTCAGTCAGTAGCTTCAAACATTTCTGGACATTTTTCAATGGCAAAAATCAATCAATAATGTGAATGCACAAACATTGATTTCTCCGCATTGCAAGGTGCAATTCTGAAATTTTTTGCTTTTTCCTGCTCCTCTTAGCATGATAAAGAAGATTCAAAGAGAGTGAGATGCCAGCTCCTTTCTTTCAGCCAGTACCTTCAACCATTTCTGGTATATGAATAACATGATGTTTTTCAATGGAAAAATCATTGAATAATGTCAATGAACAAACAGTAATTACTCCGCATTGCAAGGTGCAATTCTGAAATTTTTTGCTTTTTCATGTTCCTCTTAGCATGCTAAAGAAGATTCAGAGAGAGTGAGATGCCAGCTCCTTTCATTCAGTCAGTAGCTTCAAACATTTCTGGACGTTTTTCAATGGCAAAAATCAATGAATAATGTGAATGCACAAACATTGATTTCTCCGCATTGCAAGGTGCAATTCTGAAATTTTTTGCTTTTTCCTGCTCCTCTTAGCATGATAAAGAAGATTCAAAGAGAGTGAGATGCCAGCTCCTTTCTTTCAGCCAGTACCTTCAAACATTTCTGGTATATGAATAACATGATGTTTTTCAATGGCAAAAATCAATGAATAATGTCAATGTACAAACAGTAATTTCTCCGCATTGCAAGGTGCGATTCTGAAATTTTTTGCTTTTTCATGCTCCTCTTAGCATGCTAAAGAAGATTCAGAGAGAGTGAGATGCCAGCTCTTTTCGTTCAGTCAGTAGCTTCAAACATTTCTGGACGTTTTTCAATGGCAAAAATCAATGAATAATGTGAATGCACAAACATTGGTTTCTCCGCATTGCAAGGTGCAATTCTGAAATTTTTTGCTTTTTCCTGCTCCTCTTAGCATGATAAAGAAGATTCAGAGAGAGTGAGATGCCAGCTCCTTTCTTTCAGCCAGTACCTTCAAACATTTCTGGTATATGAATAACATGATGTTTTTCAATGGCAAAAATCAATGAATAATGTCAATGAACAAACAGTAATTTCTCCGCATTGCAAGGTGCAATTCTGAAATTTTTTGCTTTTTCATGCTCCTCCTAGCATGTTAAAGAAGATTCAGAGAGAGTGAGATGCCAGCTCCTTTCATTCAGTCAGTAGCTTCAAACATTTCTGGATGTTTTTCAATGGCAAAAATCAATGAATATTGTAAATGCACAAACATTGATTTCTCCGCATTGCAAGGTGCAGTTCTGAAATTTTTTGCTTTTTCCTGCTCCTCTTAGCATGATAAAGAAGATTCAAAGAGAGTGAGATGCCAGCTCCTTTCTTTCAGCCAGTACCTTCAACCATTTCTGGTATATGAATAACATGATGTTTTTCAATGGCAAAAATCAATGAATAATGTCAATGAACAAACAGTAATTACTCCGCATTGCAAGGTGCAATTCTGAAATTTTTTGCTTTTTCATGCTCCTCTTAGCATGCTTAAGAAGATTCAGAGAGAGTGAGATGCCAGCTCCTTTCATTCAGTCAGTATCTTCTAACATTTCTGGACGTTTTTCAATGGCAAAAATCAATGAATAATGTGAATGCACATACATTGATTTCTCCGCATTGCAATGTGCAATTCTGAAATTTTTTGCTTTTTCCTGCTCCTCTTAGCATGATAAAGAAGATTCAAAGAGAGTGAGATGCCAGCTACTTTCTTTCAGCCAGTACCTTCAAACATTTCTGGTATATGAATAACATGATGTTTTTCAATGGCAAAAATTAATGAATAATGTCAATGTACAAACAGTAATTTCTCCGCATTGCAAGGTGCAATTCTGAAATTTTTTGCTTTTTCATGCTCCTCTTAGCATGCTAAAGAAGATTCAGATAGAGTGAGATGCCAGCTCCTTTCATTCAGTCAGTAGCTTCAAAGATTTCTGGACGTTTTTCAATGGCAAAAATCAATGAATATTGTAAATGCACAAACATTGATTTCTTCGCATTGCAAGGTGAAATTCTGAAATTTTTTGCTTTTTCCTGCTCCTTTTAGCATGATAAAGAAGATTCAAAGAGAGTGAGATGCCAGCTCCTTTCTTTCAGCCAGTACCTTCAACCATTTCTGGTATATGAATAACATGATGTTTTTCAATGGCAAAAATCAATGAATAATGTCAATGTACAAATAGTAATTTCTCCGCCTTGCAAGGTGCAATTCTGAAATTTTTTGCTTTTTCATGCTCCTCTTAGCATGCTAAAGAAGATTCAGAGAGAGTGAGATGCCAGCTCTTATCGTTCAGTCAGTAGCTTCAAACATTTCTGGACGTTTTTCAATGGCAAAAATCAATGAATAATGTGAATGCGCAAACATTGGTTTCTCCGCATTGCAAGGTGCAATTCTGAAATTTTTTGCTTTTTCCTGCTCCTCTTAGCATGATAAAGAAGATTCAAAGAGAGTGAGATGCCAGCTCCTTTCTTTCAGCCAGTACCTTCAACCATTTCTGGTATATGAATAACATGATGTTTTTCAATGGCAAAAATCAATGAATAATGTCAATGAACAAACAGTAATTTCTCCGCATTGCAAGGTGCAATTCTAAAATTTTTTGCTTTTTCATGCTCCTCTTAGCATGCTTAAGAAGATTCAGAGAGAGTGAGATGCCAGCTCCTTTCTTTCAGCCAGTACCTTCAAACATTTCTGGTATATGAATAACATGATGTTTTTCAATGGCAAAAATTAATGAATAATGTCAATGTACAAACAGTAATTTCTCCGCATTGCAATGTGCAATTCTGAAATTTTTTGCTTTTTCCTGCTCCTCTTAGCATGATAAAGAAGATTCAAAGAGAGTGAGATGCCAGCTCCTTTCTTTCAGCCAGTACCTTCAAACATTTCTGGTATATGAATAACATGATGTTTTTCAATGGCAAAAATTAATGAATAATGTCAATGTACAAACAGTAATTTCTCCGCATTGCAAGGTGCAATTCTGAAATTTTTTGCTTTTTCATGCTCCTCTTAGCATGCTAAAGAAGATTCAGAGAGAGTGAGATGCCAGCTCTTTTCATTCAGTCAGTAGCTTCAAACATTTCTGGACGTTTTTCAATGGCAAAAATCAATGAATAATGTGAATGCACAAACATTGATTTCTCCGCATTGCAAGATGCAATTCTGAAATTTTTTGCTTTTTCCTGCTCCGCTTAGCATGATAAAGAAGATTCAAAGAGAGTGAGATGCCAGCTCCTTTCTTTCAGCCAGTACCTTCAAACATTTCTGGTATATGAATAACATGATGTTTTTCAAATGCAAAAATCAATGAATAATGTCAATGAACAAACAGTAATTTCCCCGCATTGCAAGGTGCAATTCTGAAATTTTTTGCTTTTTCATGCTCCTCCTAGCATGCTAAAGAAGATTCAGAGAGAGTGAGATGCCAGCTCCTTTCATTCAGTCAGTAGCTTCAAACATTTCTGGACGTTTTTCAATGGCAAAAATCAATGAATATTGTAAATGCACAAACATTGATTTCTCCACATTGCAAGGTGCAATTCTGAAATTTTTTGCTTTTTAGTGCTCCTCTTAGCATGATAAAGAAGATTCAAAGAGAGTGAGATGCCAGCTCCTCTCTTTCAGCCAGTACCTTGAACCATTTCTGGTATATGAATAACATGGTGTTTTTCAATGTCAAAAATCAATGAATAATGTCAATGTACAAACAGTAATATCTCCGCATTGCAAGGTGCAATTCTGAAATTTTTTGCTTTTTCATGCTCCTCTTAGCATGCTAAAGAAGATTCAGAGAGAGTGAGATGCCAGCTCTTTTCATTCAGTCAGTAGCTTCAAACATTTCTGGACGTTTTTCAAAGGCAAAAATCAATGAATAATGAGAATGCACAAACATTGATTTCTCCGCATTGCAAGGTGCAATTCTGAAATTTTTTGCTTTTTCCTGCTCCTCTTAGCATGATAAAGAAGATTCAAAGAGAGTGAGATGCCAGCTCCTTTCTTTCAGCTAGTACCTTCAAACATTTCTGGTATATGAATAACATGATGTTTTTCAATGGCAAAAATCAATGAATAATGTCAAAGTACAAACAGTAATATCTCCGCATTGCAAGGTGCAATTCTGAAATTTTTTGCTTTTTCATGCTCCTCTTAGTATGCTAAAGAAGATTCAGAGAGAGTGAGATGCCAGCTTTTTTCATTCAGTCAGTAGCTTCAAACATTTCTGGACGTTTTTCAAAGGCAAAAAATCAATGAATAATGTGAATGCACAAACATTGATTTCTCCGCATTGCAAGGTGCAATTCTGAAATTTTTTGCTTTTTCCTGCTCCTCTTAGCATGATAAAGAAGATTCAAAGAGAGTGAGATGCCAGCTCCTTTCTTTCAGCCAGTACCTTCAACCATTTCTGGTATATGAATAACATGATGTTTTTCAATGGCAAAAATCATTGAATAATGTCAATGAACAAACAGTAATTACTCCGCATTGCAAGATGCAATTCTGAAATTTTTTGCTTTTTCATGCTCCTCTTAGCATGCTAAAGAAGATTCAGAGAGAGTGAGATGCCAGCTCCTTTCTTTCAGCCAGTACCTTCAAACATTTCTGGTATATGAATAACATGATGTTTTTCAATGGCAAAAATCTATGAATAATGTCAATGTACAAACAGTAATTTCTCCGCATTGCAAGGTGCAATTCTGAAATTTTTTGCCTTTTCATGCTCCTCTTAGCATGCTAAAGAAGATTCAGAGAGAGTGAGATGCCAGCTCTTATCGTTCAGTCTGTAGCTTCAAACATTTCTGGATGTTTTTCAATGGCAAAAATCAATGAATAATGTGAATGCACAAACATTGGTTTCTCCGCATTGCAAGGTGCAATTTTGAAATGTTTTGCTTTTTCCTGCTCCTCTTAGCTAGAGATGAGCGTTCTTCTACTCGAACTGTTCGCCAATCTCAAATTCGAGCTGTTTTGGGCGGTGTTCGAGCCGTTCGGCGAACGCGAACGATTTGAGAAAAATTCGGCTGTTCGAGGTTATGTTCGATAACTGTTCGTGCACCAAAATCATAACTGGATTTTTTCTCAGTAATGATGAAAATTAATGTTAATACGCAGTTTGAGTGTACAGCGGGGTGGGGGGAGGGGCAGGGGATGGATCTCTGCAGGAATAATGAAGAACTCCATTTTTTTTCTCTTTCCCGCATTTACAGTGGGGAGGTGCAATCTGTCAGCCTATCAGCAGCGCACACACGGAGCGAAGTGCTTTTTTTCACACAAGCAAGGGCATGTGTCATTGGCAGTGTATGTCACATGTCCTTGCCCTATAAGACCCAGCCATTTTCCCTGTCGCCACCATTTTCTCACTGCTGCAGCTGCGTGTTAGACGGCACCGCTGTTGCTGTGTGCGCTATACCTTGTTAATTTCAAGCCAATTTTCGCACAAATCTACAGATAGCTTGGGATTAGGGAATAGTTGTGATTGCAGTCCTTTTAAGGACTAGGTTACAGCATTTCCTACGACTTTTATCAGGCAGGTCTGTGCTCTTAAATAGATAGATTGTGGGAGAAAAGACTAATTGTAATTGCAGTCCTTTTCAGGACTAGGTTACATCAGTTCCTATCAGTTTTTGCCAGGCAGGTCTGTGCCAGTGTTGTGCAAGTTTTTTTCACAGCATTTGGCTGAATCTAGCAAAGCTAATCTTTTTTGGCCTATTGCAGAGTGTGTTAGTCAGTGGAGTAGCCTATCTGTGTTGCAAGATATACCACCTGTGTATAGAATACCAATTTTTTACTGCACCTAGTGAAGTAAAATCTTTTGGGCATAGCATCATTCTATTAGTCCATCTATACTGACCTCCATCAGGTTGCAAATTGAATATAATTTTTTTCTGCATCTAGCTCTGAAAAAATATTTGGGCTTCTAGCAGTGTGTGGGACTTTCTTTATTAGTCCATCTATACTGACCTCCATCAGGTTGCAAACTGAATATATTTTTTTTCTGCATCTACCTCTGAAAAAATATTTGGGCTTCTAGCTGTGTGTGGGACTTGTTCTATTAGTCCATCTATACTGACCTCCATCAGGTTGCAAACTGAATGTAATTTTTTTCTGCATCTACCTCTGAAAAAATATTTGGGCTTCTAGCTGTGTGTGGGACTTGTTCTATTAGTCCATCTATACTGACCTCCATCAGGTTGCAAACTGAATATAATTTTTTTCTGCATCTAGCTCTGAAAAAATATTTGGCCTTCTAGCAGTGTGTGGGACTTTCTCTATTAGTCCATCTATACTGACATCCATCAGGTTGCAAATTAAAAATAATTTTTATCTGCATCTAGCTCTGAAAAAATATTTGGCCTTCTAGCAGTGTGTGGGACTTTCTCTATTAGTCCATCTATACTGACCTCCATCAGGTTGCAAATTAAAATCATTTTTTGTCTGCATCTAGCTCTGAAAATATATTTGGCCTTCTAGCAGTGTGTGGGACTTTCTCTATTAGTCCATCTATACTGACCTCCATCAGGTTGCAAACTGAATATATATTTTTTTCTGCATCTACCTCTGAAAAAATATTTGGGCTTCTAGCTGTGTGTGGGACTTGTTCTATTAGTCCATCTATACTGACCTCCATCAGGTTGCAAACTGAATATAGTTTTTTTCTGCATCTACCTCTGAAAAAATATTTGGGCTTCTAGCTGTGTGTAGGACTTGTTCTATTAGTCCATCTATACTGACCTCCATCAGGTTGCAAACTGAATTCAATTTATTTCTGCACCTACCTCTGAAAAAATATTTGGGCCTCTAGCTGTGAGTGGGACTTGTTCTATTAGTCCATCTATACAGACCTCCATCAGGTTGCAAACTGAATATAATTTTTTTCTGCATCTACCTCTGAAAAAATATTTGGGCTTCTAGCTGTGTGTGGGACTTGTTCTATTAGTCCATCTATACTGACCTCCATCAGGTTGCAAACTGAATACAATTTTTTTCTGCATCTACCTCTGAAAAAATATTTGGGCTTCTAGCTGTGTGTGGGACTTGTTCTATTAAACCATCTATACAGACCTCCATCAGGTTGCAAATTGAATATAATTTTTTCTGCATCTAACCCAGCCAATAGTTTTGGCCTAATACCACAGTTTGGCCACTCAGCTCTGCTCGGTTCCCATCCATTGTTTTTTTGTGCAAGCAACTCCAGAGTTGTGAATTAGTTAACCACCAAAATGAGTGGAAAAAGGCCTGCTGCTGGTGGAAAGGGGAATAGGCGTGTTGGGAAGAGGAAAAAAGGTTGTGTCCGTGGGGTAGGTGTTAAAGCAACAGTAACATCTGCAGAAGAAAGACCATCTTCCAGCCAAACTAAAATGTCTACTTCTTTTAGCGGACAATGTGATAAGATCCCTTTCTTACGGCCACGCCAATCGCTACAAATTCCAGATGAGGCACAAAAACAGCAGGTGCTTCAACAAATATCAAGTGCTCCTTTAAGTGGGCTCTCCTCCACATCAACTTCAACATCACAAATACTCCAGTCCTCAAAGGTGTCACCCCAATCGCACTTGCTTCCTCACAGCTCCCAAATCTCCAGCTGCCCGTCTGAGTATGAGGTAGAACAGATGGTTGAGTCTGCAGAGCTGTTTACTCATACTATAGCCTGGGAATCAGAGGTCGACTCCAGTGCTTCTGTGAATCCAGACGAGGAAATGATCTGCACTGATGCCCAGAATCTTTATGAGTTGGATCCAGGACCAGACGCAGAAGGTTCTGACCATAATGTAGACCCCCATTCCCAAACTGTAACTCCTGTTGGTGGAGACAATGAGGAAGACGATGATGAGACTCAAATACCTGATTAGAGCGACAACTTTAGTTTGTTGTCAGGGCAGGAACAGGTTGGCTCTGAGGACGACGGGTGTGATAACGCACAGGGTGATGATGATGAGGTTGAAGATCCCACTTACTGTCAACCCACAGTCAGCCAAGAGATGAGGTCAGCAGAGGAGGTGGAGGAAGATGCTAGTGACGACGAGGTCAGGTTGCGCCTTCCTGGACAGAGACGTAGTACTGGAAGCACGTCAACAACTGCATCCTCAAACACAACTCTGCCTCTGACCACAAGTCGTGGTGGCTCTTCAGGTCGCATGGGTGCTAAGCCTTGCATAGCCTGGGCATTTTTTCAGATCGATAAAGATGACCCAACTCGTGTTATCTGTAACATTTGTCAGCAAAAGCTAAGTAGAGGCCAAAAAATACATAGTTTGAGTACTTCATGCATGAACCGGCACATGGACATGAAGCATAAGTTGCAGTGGGAAGCTCAGTGTGCTACAATACGGCCTAGCCGGCCGGGCCAACCACCGTCTGCCATATTTTGTGCATCACGGCCTCTTCATCCTCTGTGACTGGGGGGACAGCAGTCACACCTGTTTTGGGGCGCAGACCTGCCACCTCTTTACCCGCAACAGCCAGCGTGATTGGCAGGTCATCATTTTCTTTGGAGGTGGTAACACCAGCTGGTGTTGAGCGCTGTCCGACATCGATAGCACCACCTTTGGATCAAGGCAACCTAACATGTCCGCCTGCATCTTCCTCACAGACCGGCAGTTTGCCGGGGACACCCTTATCAACCCCGTCTAAGCACAATAGCCAGCCCTCGGTCCCTCAGATGTGGACAAGTAAAAGACCATTTCCTCCTAACCATGAGAAAGCTAAGAGGTTGAATTTCACCATCTGCAAGCTCTTGGCTACAGAAATGCTGCCTTTCCGCCTGGTGGACACAGAGGATTTTCGAGACCTTATGTCCGTCGCAGTGCCCCAGTACGAGATGCCCAGTCGGCACTACTTCTCAAAGAAAGGTGTGCCTGCGCTCCACCAGCATGTCGCACACAACATCACCGCTTCTTTGAGAAACTCTGTGTGTGACAGGGTGCATTTCACCACAGACACTTGGACGAGTAGGCATGGACAGGGGCGTTACATGTCGCTGACTGGGCACTGGGTAACTATGGAGACAGCAGGACAAGGGGCTGCTGTCCAAGTCTTGCCGTCCCCACGAGTTGTGCATCAATCCTCTTTATGTCAAAGTTCCTCCACTGCTTCTGCCTCCTCAACCTCCTCTCGGTTTTCCACCTGCACCCAAAGCCTGTCTGGTCATGCCACAAGCTTTCTAACTGCGCAGAAGGGATCCTGCACACCTCCTTACTATGCTGGCAATAGGGCTCAACGTCATCAGGCGGTTTTTACTTTGAAATGTCTGGGAAATGTGAGTCACACAGCTGAGGAGTTGTGGTCAGCTCTGGAGAACCAATTTCATGAATGGTTGTCTCCACTGGACCTGAAACCAGGGAAGACCGTGTGCGACAATGCTGCAAACCTGGGTGCGGCCCTTCGCCGGGGCAATGTCACACACGTGCCTTGTATGGCTCACGTGTTGAACCTGGTTGTCCAGCAATTTTTAGCCCACTATCCCAGACTAGATGGCCTTCTGCAGAGGGCACAGTCGCTGTGTGCTCACTTCCGCCATTCGCATCCCGCAGCTCAGCGACTTACATCTCTACAGAAGTCGTTGGGCCTGCCACTTCACCAGCTAAAATGCGATGTGCCTACCCGGTGGAATTCAACTCTGCACATGTTGCAGCGACTGTGGCAGCTTCGACAAGCCCTGGTGCAATACGTTCTGATGTATAGCCTGGGCCAACGAGATCCAGAGGCGGGGCAAATCACGCTGGAGGAGTGGTCTCAGATCGAGGACCTATACACCCTTCTGCACAGTTTTGGAATGGCGACGAAGATGTTTAGTGCTGACGATGCCATTATCAGCATGACTATTCCGGTGATTTACATGCTGGAGCACATGTTAAACAGAATTCGGAGTCAGGTGGTGGCACAAGAGGAGGTGGAGGAAGTAGAGGAGGAGGAGTTGCATGCGGAAGGGCTAACATTTGCAAGGTCCAGACGGTCGGAAGCACCAAGGCGGCAGGCATGTGAGGGTGGGGGAGATGGTTTTACCAGGGCGCATGGTAGCAGCCAAACTAGTGAGGAAGGTGCAGGAGCCCAGGAAGAAGTGGAGGACGAACTGATGGAAGACTCATCAGATGAGGGAGACCTTGATCACATTTCTGTTGTGCGAGGTTGGGGGGAGAGGACAGAGGAAGGAAGCATGATTGTTACCTCACCACCAACACAACAGGGACTTGGTGCTCCTGGATGCGCAACACACATGAGTGCCTTCATGCTGCACTACCTGCAACATGACCCTCGAATTGTGAGAATTAGAAATAATCCTGACTACTGGGTTGCCACACTGTTAGATCCCCGGTACAAAAGTAAATTTGCAGAAATTATTCCTGCCATAGAAAGAAATGCACGCATGCAGGAGTATCAGCAGAGACTGTTGCAGAATCTTACATGTGCTTTTCCACAAAATACCAGTGGTGCACGTAGTGAATCTCACAGTTCCAACTTGCCAACCGTGGGACCATCAAGTGTTCAGCACTCAACCATAACAGAACCACAGTATCTGCTGGTAACATCAATTTTGCGGAATCATGTCACCACTTTTTTAGCCCATCCTTTGCAAGGCCACAGGAGACAAGAAGTCTGACACATAGTCAACGCCTAGAGACGATGGTACAGGAGTATCTCCAAGTAAACATTGAAGCCATGACTGTGTCATTGGACCCTTGCTCTTTTTGGGCTTCCAATCTGGATAAATGGCCGGAGCTAGCCACTTACGCCTTGGAGATCTTGTCATGCCCCGCAGCCAGTGTTCTGTCTGAACGTGTGTTCAGTGCTGCTGGTGGTGTGCTGACGGATAAGCGCACGCGGCTCTCCACTGATAATGTAGACAGACTCACGTTCATAAAGATGAACAAATCATGAATCCGAAACGACTTTTCTACCCCTGTGTCATCCTTGGGAGAGTAAAAGCTTGATGATTGGTTAAAATCACCCTACCAACCGTTTTAAGCTTTCAAATTACTAATCAAGTTTATCTGTATCTTGGCTGGATAATAATTTGGGCTTTGTAGCAGTGTGCAGCACTGATCGTATTAGGCCATCTATACTAAGCTCCACCAGATTTAAAATTAATAATAATTTTTAGCTGCATCTAGCCCGGAAAATAATTTTGGGGCTCCGAGATGCGCAAGACACATAAGTGCCTTCTTGCTGCACTACCTGCAACATGACCCTCATATTGTCAGAATTCGAAGTAATCATGACTACTGGGTTGCCACACTCTTAGATTCCCCCAAACTTTTCGATCAACCTTTTCATTTTAATAAAGACCAAAAAAATGGTCATTTTTGAATTTATAAGCATTAGCAGGTTATTAGAAACTAAAATCAAACAGTTTTCAACTCAAAACTTTATTGTAGGTGATCTTACATTTTCACATAGGACCCCTTTTTCGAAAGGAGCTTCTGAACTCTCTCGTCCATTGAATTTGTCAGGTTTTGGATGGTTTCTGCTTCAATTGTTTTGCATGAGGACAGAATACCCTCCCAGAGCTGTTGCTTAGATGTGAACTGCCTCCCGCCATCATAGACACTCCTTTTGATGATGCTCCAGAGGTTCTGAATGGGGTAGAGGTCAGGGGAGCATGGGGGTCACACCATAAGTTTGTCCCCTTTTATGCCCATATCAGCCAGAGATGCAGATGTTTTATGTGCAGCATGAGATGGTGCATTATCATGCAAAAAAATGATCTTGCTGTGAAATACACGGTTCTTCTTCTTGAACCATGGCAGGAAGTGCTGTTTGAGAAAATCCACATACATTATGGAGTTCATCTTTAGCGCCTTCAGGGATCCTAAAGGGGCCGACAATCTCTCTCCCCATGATTCCAGCCCAAAACATTACTCCACCTCCTCCTTTGTGGCGCTGTAGCCGTGTTTGCGTGGGGTGTCCAACAACCAGCCATCCTCCACTCCATCCATCTGGACCATCGAGCGCTGCACGGCACTCATCCGTGAACAAAACAGTTTTGAAATCAGTCTTCATGTAATGTTTGGCCCACTGGAGCCGTTTCTGCTTGTGTGAAGTGGATAGAGGAGGTTGACAGGATGGCGTATGCACAGCTGCAAACCTCTGAAGGACCCTGCATCTTGTTGTTCGGGGGACGTTGGAGGCACCAGCAGCTTCAAAAACTTGTCTGCTGCTATGACAAGGTTTTTTTGCTGCTGCTCTTTTAACCTGACGTAATTGCCTGTAGGAAAGAGTCCTCAATTTGCCCTTATCAGCACGCACACGTGTGTACTGTGAATCAGCTACATACTTCTTGATTGCCAAGACACTTCATCCTGATCATCGCACAATGTTGATTGTAGTCATGCCTTGACCTAAACACTCCACAATTTGTTGCTTCTCAGCAGCCGACACATCCTTTTTCTTTCCCATTTTGGCAGAAAATGTAGGCTGTTTAATAATGTGAGACAGCCTTCTTAAGTAGTCTTGCCTTTCATTGGACACACCTGCCAAACTAATTAGCACAGGTGTCTGCAACTGCTTACAGTGATATAAAGAGCCCTGACACACATCACCATCAATGAGTTTAACTGACAAACAAACAAATTCTTCCCTTATCACTCCTAAACACTTTTTGCATAATAATTTGGAACACAGTGTACATGTGCTTTTCCACAAAACACCAGTGGTTCACGTAGTGAATCTTACAGTTCTAACTTGCCAACCGTGGTCTGTATGGAGTTGTTCAATAAAGGGCCCAAAATTAAGATAACATAGATGGGAGGGGTCTCTATGAATAGGAATTCCTAAGTATTTGATACCCTGTGAGGGCCAGGTAAAGGGAAAGTTGGACTGGATGGAATCCTATATGGATTTGGGGAGGGAGACATCGAGGGCCTCAGACTTCGCTGCATTGATTTTAAAATTTGACCATGTAACAAAGTGATCTATTTCAGCCATAACAGCATGGATGGATATATGTGATTGAGTGATATATACTAGGACATCATCAGCAAATAGAGAGCACTTGTACTCGGTGCCTCCCACCTCAATCCACCTAATATTTGGGTTATTGCGAATTGATGAGAGCAGGTGCTCCGTCACTAGGATGTATAAGAGAGGGGACAGAGGACATCCCTGCCTTGTCCCATTGGTGATTGTGAATGGTGATGAAAATGTTCTGATGCACCCCCTGGGCCTTGGGATACCCGGAGCCGGACCCTTTTTGGTGGATGCTGGTGGTTGTAGTCTTCGTGGCAGCGACCCGGTTCCGTGGCTCAGGGTGGTCAAACCAGTGGCGGAACTATTTATGTGGTTTTGATGTTTAAATGTCCGACTAGGCCACCCGTGGATTGCGGTCAGAGTGAACCGCCGCTGCAGGGCAGACCGCTGAGGCTGGTGTTGTGGGTGCAGCAGAGTGTAGCATAACTCCCCACAGGAGGAGTATAGCCTCAGGGCAGTGTATGCGGAGGATGGGGGTGATGGTGCAGGGCAGCAGCAGTAACAACACGGAGTCAGTGATGCAGTCCAGTGCCTTTACTCACAGTTCTTATTATCCAGACCACGTCTGCAGGTAACGGCTGCCCATGTCGTACTGTGCTCACCAGGTGAGGGGCTCAGACAACTCCCAGATAACTTTGGAGCGCTTCACAGGACCCCATTTGTGTGTCCTTTGTCTGACCTTTCTTACCAACCCTTCTGTCCGGCTGCCTCGGGCCTCCTCTTGGTAAACTTGGCGCCAGTTTCCCTGACCCTATGTGCTGCCCTCCTAGCGGGTGTAGCGAGGGGCTGCGCCACATAAAATGTCACAGCCTCCGGTTTCTAGCTGAGGGTCGTTTCCTGCCTACACTAGTTTCGGGGACCGGTCTCCCCCTTTGGCCTGACCCCTCCACGCAGGTGGATTCGGGTGTGCAGTGGCAACGCCTTCGTTCCTCGTTCCTGGAGCCTTCTCCGCTCCTCTTCCTTCCTTCTCCCTCTTCCAGGCCTGGGCCTCTGTTACTAGGCCCGCCTCCGGAGCAGAGCTCATGCAGAGCCCCTGCTCCCTGCCACTTCTGCTCAGACTTCTCTGCACTGAACTAAGATGGTGCCCACATTTATACTCCCTTCTCAATGCACCCAGGAACTGCTTCCTCCCTGCTCCTGCACTACAGGGTTCCCCTTCCTCAGTGTTCCCTCGCCCCACTCCAGCCAGGGACAGGGACTGTCGTGCCCATCTCAGGGGCATATTGGTCGCCCTGCCCCACGGCAATGTGGTGCAATGCATGCAGGTGTCGGGTCCTGATCTACACTCCATCCTTACCTGAGAGTGAGATATCACACCTCTGGGTGAGGTGCAATACCTCTGTAGCAACCGAGCCCTCAGGGTGCTACAGTTCCATTTATCTTCAGCCTAGGTGACGTATTGTGATACAGGGCCGTGATTTTGGCTATAAAAGGGTCCCCTAGACCCCTACCCCAAGCTTTTTAAGAGAATCATATATGGCGTGCCAGGAGACTCTATGGAATGCTTTCTCAGCATCCAGCGAGAGTATCTAATTACAAATTTTTAACTGCATCTAGCCCAGGAAATACTTTGTGCCTAGTAGCAGTGTCTGCTAGTCAGCGGATTATCCCGGCTGTTAAGCAAGCTACACCACCTGTAGTTTGGACACTTAATTTTTTCAAAGGAAATGCTTCGGGACCACGGGATACTCAGTGAAGAGCATCATGAGGCAACCCAAGGCATAGGGGCTGGGACTGGCAGTAGGATGCCTTGCGGTGGACAGCCGAGCTTGATCCTTATAAAAGCTTTTTAACTGCAGCAGCTTTAGTGGACGCTACTGGAGCTGGAATTACGCGGCTGCTGGCATGAGACTTGCCCTCCAATAGATCCTTGTAAATGGATTTAAAGTGTATTCATTCAAATTAGAGAGACAATTTAAATTAAAAAGCTTAGAGCTGCCTCCACCACAGGGGGGCTCGCTCGACCCACCAGCGGACAGGCACCAGTATTGGGAGAGGGGGGCTGGCCGTCAGGGTTCACCGCGGCTCTGGCACAAACCCGGCGACACGGAGGTGGCACGGGCAGGAGCGGACTGAACGTGTCGGCTTCTCACTTTTTGGATTTTAGAAGGGCATGACATGCCTATATCTGTGTCTCCCCCTCCTTTTACTCCTCCACCTCTTTTCTTTTCGCATGACTATATGTACTTGTCACTTTTCCATGTGTTAGTTGTGTCTTCTGAGCAGTTTGTCAGCTTTTGGACACCTTTGAAGGTGTTTTCTATGTGTTTCTATATGTTTTTGTTTGCCTGCCATTGGTTTTAACGGTGTTCGAAGGTGTTCGACGAACAGTTCGACGAACAGTTCGGCGAACACACTGGTGTTCGACGAACCGAACCGAACTCGAACACTACGGGGGTGGCTCAACACTACTCTTAGCATGCTTAAGAAGATTCAGAGAGAGTGAGATGCCAGCTCCTTTCATTCAGTCAGTAGCTTCAAACATTTCTGGACGTTTTTTAATGGCAAAAATCAATGAATATTGTAAATGCACAAACATTGATTTCTCCGCATTGCAAGGTGCAATTCTGAAATTTTTTGCTTTTTCCTGCTCCTCTTAGCATGATAAAGAAGATTCAAAGAGAGTGAGATGCCAGCTCCTTTCTTTCAGCCAGTACCTTCAAACATTTCTGGTATATGAATAACATGACTTTTTTCAATGTCAAAAATCAATGAATAATGTCAATGTACAAACAGTAATTTCTCCGCATTGCAAGGTGCAATTCTGAAATTTTTTGCTTTCTCATGCTCCTCTTAGCATGCTAAAGAAGTTTCAGAGAGAGTGAGATGCCAGCTCTTTTCATTCAGTCAGTAGCTTCAAACATTTCTGGATGTTTTTCAATGGCAAAAATCAATGAATAATGTGAATGCACAAACATTGATTTCTCCGCATTGCAAGGTGCAATTCTGAAATGTTTTGCTTTTTCCTGCTCCTCTTAGCATGATAAAGAAGATTCAAAGAGATTGAGATTGCCAGCTCCTTTCTTTCAGCCAGTACCTTCAACCATTTCTGGTATATGAATAACATGATGTTTTTCAATGGCAAAAATCATTGAATAATGTGAATGCACAAACATTGATTTCTCCGCATTGCAAGGTGCAATTCTGAAATTTTTTGCTTTTTCCTGCTCCTCTTAGCATGATAAAGTAGATTCAAAGAGATTGAGATTGCCAGCTCCTTTCTTTCAGCCAGTACCTTCAAACATTTCTGGTATATGAATAACATGATGTTTTTGTATGGCAAAAATCAATGAATAATGTCATTGTACAAACAGTAATTTCTCCGCATTGCAAGGTGCAATTCTGAAATTTTTTGCTTTTTCATGCTCCTCTTAGCATGCTAAAGAAGATTCATAGAGAGTGAGATGCCAGCTCTTTTCATTCAGTCAGTAGCTTCAAACATTTCTGGACGTTTTTCAATGGCAAAAATCAATGAATAATGTGAATGCACAAACATTGATTTCTCCGCATTGCAAGGTGCAATTCTGAAATTTTTTGCTTTTTCCTGCTCCTCTTAGCATGATAAAGAAGATTCAAAGAGAGTGAGATGCCAGCTCCTTTCTTTCAGCCAGTACCTTCAAACATTTCTGGTATATGAATAGCATGATGTTTTTCAATGGCAAAAATCAATGAATAATGTCAATGTACAAACAGTAATTTCTCCGCATTGCAAGGTGCAATTCTGAAATTTTTTGCTTCTTCATGCTCCTCTTAGCATGCTAAAGAAGATTCAGAGAGAGTGAGATGCCAGCTCTTTTCATTCAGTCAGTAGCTTCAAACATTTCTGGATGTTTTTCAATGGCAAAAATCAATGAATAATGTGAATGCACAAACATTGATTTCTCCGCATTGCAAGGTGCAATTCTGAAATTTTTTGCTTTTTCCTGCTCCTCTTAGCATGATAAAGAAGATTCAAAGAGAGTCAGATGCCAGCTCCTTTCTTTCAGCCAGTACCTTCAAACATTTCTGGTATATGAATAACATGATGTTTTTCAATGGCAAAAATCAATGAATAATGTCAATGTACAAACAGTAATTTCTCCGCATTGCAAGGAGCAATTCTGAAATTTTTTGCTTTTTCATGCTCCTCTTAGCATGCTAAAGAAGATTCAGAGAGAGTGAGATGCCAGCTCCCTTCATTCAGTCAGTAGCTTCAAACATTTCTGGACGTTTTTCAATGGCAAAAATCAATGAATAATGTGAATGCACAAACATTGATTTCTCCGCATTGCAAGGTGCAATTCTGAAATTTTTTGCTTTTTCCTGCTCCTCTTAGCATGATAAAGAAGATTCAAAGAAAGTGAGATGCCAGCTCCTTTCTTTCAGCCAGTACCTTCAAACATTTCTGGTATATGAATAACATGATGTTTTTCAATGGCAAAAATCAATGAATAATGTCAATGTACAAACAGTAATTTCTCCACATTGCAAGGTGCAATTCTGAAATTTTTTGCTTTTTCATGCTCCTCCTAGCATGCTAAAGAAGATTCAGAGAGAGTGAGATACCAGCTCTTTTCATTCAGTCAGTAGCTTCAAACATTTCTGGACGTTTTTCAATGGCAAAAATCAATGAATATTGTAAATGCACAAACACTGATTTCTCTGCATTGCAAGGTGCAATTCTGAAATTTTTTGCTTTTTCCTGCTCCTCTTAGCCTGATAAAGAAGATTCAAAGAGAGTGAGATGCCAGTTCCTTTCTTTCAGCCAGTACCTTCAAACATTTCTGGTATATGAATAACATGATGTTTTTCAATGGTAAAAATCAATGAATAATGTCAATGTACAAACAGTAATTTCTCCGCATTGCAAGGTGCAATTCTGAAATGTTTTGCTTTTTCCTGCTCCTCTTAGCATGATAAAGAAGATTCAAAGAGAGTGAGATGCCAGTAGAGATGAGCGTTGTTCTACTCGAACTGTTCGCCAATTTCAAATTCGAGCTGTTTTGGGCGGTGTTCGAGCCGTTCGGCAACAAAATCATAACTGGATTTTTTCTCAGTAATGATGAAAATTAATGTTAATACGCAGTTTGAGTGTACAGCGGGGTGGGGGGAGGGGCAGGGGATGGATCTCTGCAGGAATAATGAAGAACTCCATTTTTTTTTCTCTTTCCCACATTTACAGTGGGGAGGTGCAATCTGTCAGCCTATCAGCAGCGCACACACGGAGCGAAGTGCTTTTTTTCACACAAGCAAAGTCATGTGTCATTGGCAGTGTATGTCACATGTCCTTGCCCTATAAGACCCAGCTATTTTCCCCGTCGCCACCATTTTCTCACTGCTGCAGCTGCGTGTTAGACGGCACCGCTGTTGCTGTGTGCGCTATACCTTGTTAATTTCAAGCCAATTTTCGCACAAATCTACAGATAGCTTGGGAGTAGGGAATAGTTGTGATTGCAGTCCTTTTAAGGACTAGGTTACAGCATTTCCTACGACTTTTATCAGGCAGGTCTGTGCTCTTAAATATATAGATTGTGGGAGTAAAGACTAATTGTAATTGCAGTCCTTTTCAGGACTAGGTTACATCAGTTCCTATCAGTTTTTGCCACGCAGGTCTGTGCCAGTGCTGTGCAAGCTTTTTTCACAGCATTTGGCTGAATCTAGCAAAGCTAATCCTTTTTGGCCTATTGCAGAGTGTGTTAGTCAGTGGAGTAGCCTATCTGTGTTGCAAAATATACCACCTGTGTATAGAATACCAATTTTTTTACTGCACCTAGTGAAGTAAAATCTTTTGGGCATAGCATCATTCTATTAGTCCATCTATACTGACCTCCATCAGGTTGCAAATTGAATATAATTTTTTTCTGCATCTAGCTCTGAAAAAATATTTGGGCTTCTAGCAGTGTGTGGGACTTGTTCTATTAGTCCATCTATACTGACCTCCATCAGGTTGCAAACTGAATATAATTTTTTTCTGCATCTAGCTCTGAAAAAATATTTGGCCTTCTAGCAGTGTGTGGGACTTGTTCTATTAGTCCATCTATACTGACTCCATCACGCTGCAAATTCAAAATAATTTTTTGTCTGCATCTAGCTCTGAAAAAATATTTGGCCTTCTAGCAGTGTGTGGGACTTTCTCTATTAGTCCATCTATACTGACCTCCATCAGGTTGCAAATTAAAAATAATTTTTTGTCTGCATCTAGCTCTGAAAAAATATTTGGCCTTCTAGCAGTGTGTGGGACTTCTCTATTAGTCCATCTATACTGACCTCCATCAGGTTGCAAATTAAAAATAATTTTTATCTGCATCTAGCTCTGAAAAAATATTTGGCCTTCTAGCAGTGTGTGGGACTTTCCCTATTAGTCCATCTATACTGACCTCCATCAGGTTGCAAATTAAAAATAATTTTTTGTCTGCAACTAGCTCTGAAAAAATATTTGGCCTTCTAGCAGTGTGTGGGACTTTCTCTATTAGTCCATCTATACTGACCTCCATCAGGTTGCAAATTAAAAATAATTTTTTGTCTGCATCTAGCTCTGAAAAAATATTTGGCCTTCTAGCAGTGTGTGGAACTTTCTCTATTAGTCCATCTATACTGACCTCCATCAGGTTGCAAACTGAATATATTTTTTTTCTGCATCTAGCTCTGAAAAAATATTTGGGCTTCTAGCTGTGTGTGGGACTTGTTCTATTAGTCCATCTATACTGACCTCCATCAGGTTGCAAACTGAATATAATTTTTTTCAGCATCTAGCTCTGAAAAAATATTTGGCCTTCTAGCAGTGTGTGGTACTTGTTCTATTAGTCCACCTATACTGACCTCCATCAGGTTGCAAATTCAAAAAAATTTTTTGTCTGCATCTAGCTCTGAAAAAATATTTGGCCTTCTAGCAGTGTGTGGGACTTTCTCTATTAGTCCATCTATACTGACCTCCATCAGGTTGCAAATTAAAAATAATTTTTATCTGCAACTAGCTCTGAAAAAATATTTGGCCTTCTAGCAGTGTGTGGGACTTTCTCTATTAGTCCATCTATACTGACCTCCATCAGGTTGCAAATTAAAAATAATTTTTTGTCTGCATCTAGCTCTGAAAAAATATTTGGCCTTCTAGCAGTGTGTGGGACTTTCTCTATTAGTCCATCTATACTGACCTCCATCAGGTTGCAAATTAAAAATAATTTTTATCTGCATCTAGCTCTGAAAAAATATTTGGCCTTCTAGCAGTGTGTGGGACTTTCCCTATTAGTCCATCTATACTGACCTCCATCAGGTTGCAAATTAAAAATAATTTTTTGTCTGCATCTACCTCTGAAAAAATATTTGGCCTTCTAGCAGTGTGTGGGACTTTCTCTATTAGTCCATCTATACTGACCTCCATCAGGTTGCAAATTAAAAATAATTTTTTGTCTGCATCTAGCTCTGAAAAAATATTTGGCCTTCTAGCAGTGTGTGGAACTTTCTCTATTAGTCCATCTATACTGACCTACATCAGGTTGCAAACTGAATATAATTTTTTTCAGCATCTAGCTCTGAAAAAATATTTGGCCTTCTAGCAGTGTGTGGGACTTGTTCTATTAGTCCACCTATACTGACCTCCATCAGGTTGCAAATTCAAAATAATTTTTTGTCTGCATCTAGCTCTGAAAAAATATTTGGCCTTCTAGCAGTGTGTGGGACTTTCTCTTTTAGTTCATCTATACTGACCTCCATCAGGTTGCAAACTGAATATATTTTTTTTCTGCATCTACCTCTGAAAAAATATTTGGGCTTCTAGCTGTGTGTGGGACTTGTTCTATTAGTCCATCTATACTGACCTCCATCAGGTTGCAAACTGAATATAATTTTTTTCTGCATCTACCTCTGAAAAAATATTTGGGTTTCTAGCTGTGTGTGGGACTTGTTCTATTAGTCCATCTATACTGACCTCCATCAGGTTGCAAACTGAATATAATTTTTTTCTGCATCTAGCTCTGAAAAAATATTTGGCCTTCTAGCAGTGTGTGGGACTTTCTCTATTAGTCCATCTATACTGACATCCATCAGGTTGCAAATTAAAAATAATTTTTATCTGCATCTAGCTCTGAAAAAATATTTGGGCTTCTAGCACTGTGTGGGACTTGTTCTATTAGTCCACCTATACTGACCTCCATCAGGTTGCAAATTAAAGATAATTTTTATCTGCATCTAGCTCTGAAAAAATATTTGGCCTTCTAGCAGTGTGTGGGACTTTCCCTATTAGTCCATCTATACTGACCTCCATCAGGTTGCAAATTAAAAATAATTTTTTGTCTGCATCTAGCTCTGAAAAAATATTTGGCCTTCTAGCAGTGTGTGGGACTTTCTCTATTAGTCCATCTATACTGACCTCCATCAGGTTGCAAATTAAAATTAATTTTTTGTCTGCATCTAGCTCTGAAATAATATTTGGCCTTCTGGCAGTGTGTGGAACTTTCTCTATTAGTCCATCTATACTGACCTCCATCAGGTTGCAAACTGAATATATTTTTTTCTGCATCTACCTCTGAAAAAATATTTGGGCTTCTAGCTGTGTGTGGGACTTGTTCTATTAGTCCATCTATACTGACCTCCATCAGGTTGCAAACTGAATATAATTTTTTTCAGCATCTAGCTCTGAAAAAATATTTGGCCTTCTAGCAGTGTGTGGGACTTGTTCTATTAGTCCACCTATACTGACCTCCATCAGGTTGCAAATTCAAACTAATTTTTTGTCTGCATCTAGCTCTGAAAAAATATTTGGCCTTCTAGCAGTGTGTGGGGCTTTCTCTATTAGTCCATCTATACTGACCTCCATCAGGTCGCAAACTGAATATATTTTTTTTCTGCATCTACCTCTGAAAAAATATTTGGGCTTCTAGCTGTGTGTGGGACTTGTTCTATTAGTCCATCTATACTGACCTCCATCAGGTTGCATACTGAATATAATTTTTTTCTGCATCTACCTCTGAAAAAATATTTGGGCTTCTAGCTGTGTGTGGGAATTGTTCTATTAGTCCATCTATACTGACCTCCATCAGGTTGCAAACTGAATATAATTTTTTTCTGCATCCAGCTCTGAAAAAATATTTGGGCTTCTAGCACTGTGTGGGACTTATTCTATTAGTCCACCTATACTGACCTCCATCAGGTTGCAAATTCAAAATAATTTTTTGTCTGCATCTAGCTCTGAAAAAATATTTGGCCTTCTAGCAGTGTGTGGGACTTTCTCTATTAGTCCATCTATACTGACCTCCATCAGTTTGCAAACTGAATATATCTTTTTTCTGCATCTACCTCTGAAAAAATATTTGGGCTTCTAGCTGTGTGTGGGACTTGTTCTATTAGTCCATCTATACTGACCTCCATCAGGTTGCAAACAAAATATAATTTTTTTCTGCATCTGGCTCTGAAAAAATATTTGGCCTTCTAGCAGTGTGTGGGACTTGTTCTATTAGTCCATCTATACTGACCTCCATCACGCTGCAAATTCAAAATAATTTTTTGTCTGCATCTAGCTCTGAAAAAATATTTGGCCTTCTAGCAGTGTGTGGGACTTTCTCTATTAGTCCATCTATACTGACCTCCATCAGGTTGCAAATTAAAAATAATTTTTATCTGCATCTACCTCTGAAAATATATTTGGGCTCCTAGCTGTGTGTAGGACTTGTTCTATTAGTCCATCTATACTGACCTCCATCAGGTTGCAAACTGAATACAATTTTTTTCTGCATCTACCTCTGAAAAAATATTTGGGCTTCTAGCTGTGTGTGGGTCTTGTTCTATTAGTCCATCTATACTGACCTCCATCAGGTTGCAAACTGAATTTAATTTTTCTCTGCATCTAGCTCTGAAAAAATATTTGGCCTTCTAGCAGTGTGTGGGACTTTCCCTATTAGTCCATCTATACTGACATCCATCAGGTTGCAAATTAAAAATAATTTTTATCTGCATCTAGCTCTGAAAAAATATTTGGCCTTCTAGCAGTGTGTGGGACTTTCTCTATTAGTCCATCTATACTGACCTCCATCAGGTTGCAAATTAAAAATAATTTTTTGTCTGCATCTAGCTCTGAAAAAATATTTGGCCTTCTAGCAGTGTGTGGGACTTTCTCTATTAGTCCATCTATACTGACCTCCATCAGGTTGCAAATGAAAAATAATTTTTTGTCTACATCTAGCTCTGAAAAAATATTTGGCCTTCTAGCAGTGTGTGGGACTTTCTCTATTAGTCCATCTATACTGACCTCCATCAGGTTGCAAACTGAATATATTTTTTTTCTGCAACTACCTCTGAAAAAATATTTGGGCTTCTAGCTGTGTGTGGGACTTGTTCTATTAGTCCACCTATACTGACCTCCATCAGGTTGCAAACTGAATTTAATTTTTTTCAGCATCTAGCTCTGAAAAAATATTTGGCCTTCTAGCAGTGTGTGGGACTTGTTCTATTAGTCCACCTATACTGACCTCCATCAGGTTTCAAATTCAAAATAATTTTTTGTCTGCATCTAGCTCTGAAAAAATATTTGGCCTTCTAGCAGTGTGTGGGACTTTCTCTATTAGTCCATCTATACTGACCTCCATCAGTTTGCAAACTGAATATATTTTTTTTCTGCATCTACCTCTGAAAAAATACTTGGGCTTCTAGCTGTGTGTGGGACTTGTTCTATTAGTCCATCTATACTGACCTCCATCAGGTTGCAAATTGAATATAATTTTTTCTGCATCTAACCCAGCCAATAGTTTTGGCCTAATACCACAGTTTGGCCACTCAGCTCTGCTCGGTTCCCATCCATTGTTTTTTTGTGCAAACAACTCCAGAGTTGTGAATTAGTTAACCACCAAAATGAGTGGAAAAAGACCTGCTGCTGGTGGAAAGGGGAATAGGCGTGTTGGGAAGGGGGAAAAAGGTTGTGTCCGTGGGGTAGGTGTTAAAGCAACAGTAACATCTGCAGAAGAAAGACCATCTTCCAGCCAAACTAAAATGTCTACTTCTTTTAGCGGACAATGTGATAAGATCCCTTTCTTACGGCCACGCCAATCGCTACAAATTCCAGATGAGGCACAAAAACAGCAGGTGCTTCAACGGATATCAAGTGCTCCTTTAAGTGGGCTCTCCTCCACATCAACTTCAACATCACAAATACTCCAGTCCTAAAAGGTGTCACCCCAATCGCACTTGCTTCCTCACAGCTCCCAAATCTCCAGCTGCCCGTCTGAGTATGAGGTAGAACAGATGGTTGAGTCTGCAGAGCTGTTTACTCATACTATAGCCTGGGAATCAGAGGTCGACTCCAGCGCTTCTGTGAATCCAGACGAGGAAATGATCTGCACTGATGCCCAGAATCTTTATGAGTCGGATCCAGGACCAGACGCAGAAGGTTCTGACCATAATGTAGACACTCATTCCCAAACTGTAACTCCTGTTGGTGGAGACAATGAGGAAGACGATGATGAGACTCAAATACCTGATTGGAGCGACAACTTTAGTTTTTTGTCAGGGCAGGAACAGGTTGGCTCTGAGGACGACGGGTGTGATAACGCACAGGGTGATGATGATGAGGTTGGAGATTCCACTTACTGTCAACCCACAGTCAGCCAAGAGATGAGGTCAGCAGAGGAGGTGGAGGAAGATGCTAGTGACAACGAGGTCAGGTTGCGCCTTCCTGGACAGAGACGTAGTACTGGAAGCACGTCAACAACTGCATCCTCAAACACAACTCTGCCTCTGACCACAAGTCGTGGTGGCTCTTCAGGTCGCATGGGTGCTAAGCCTTGCATAGCCTGGGCATTTTTTCAGATCGATAAAAATGACCCAACTCGTGTTATCTGTAACATTTGTCAGCAAAAGCTAAGTAGAGGCCAAAAAATACATAGTTTGAGTACTTCATGCATGAACCGGCACATGGACATGAAGCATAAGTTGCAGTGGGAAGCTCAGTGTGCTACAATGCGGCCTAGCCGGCCGGGCCAACCACCGTCTGCCATATCTTGTGCATCCGCGGCCTCTTCATCCTCTGTGACTGGGGGGACAGCAGTCACACCTGTTTTGGGGCGCAGACCTGCCACCTCTTTACCCGCAACAGCCAGCGTGATTGGCAGGTCATCATTTTCTTTGGAGGTGGTAACACCAGCTGGTGTTGAGCGCTGTCCGACATCGATAGCACCACCTTTGGATCAAGGCAACCTAACATGTCCGCCTGCATCTTCCTCACAGACCGGCAGTTTGCCGGGGACACCCTTATCAACCCCGTCTAAGCACAATAGCCAGCCCTCGGTCCCTCAGATGTGGACAAGTAAAAGACCATTTCCTCCTAGCCATGAGAAAGCTAAGAGGTTGAATTTCACCATCTGCAAGCTCTTGGCTACAGTAATGCTGCCTTTCCGCCTGGTGGACACAGAGGATTTTCGAGACCTTATGTCCGTCGCAGTTCCCCAGTACCAGATGCCCAGTCGGCACTACTTCTCAAAGAAAGGTGTGCCTGCGCTCCACCAGCATGTCGCACACAACATCACCGCTTCTTTGAGAAACTCTGTGTGTGACAGGGTGCATTTCACCACAGACACTTGGACGAGTAGGCATGGACAGGGGCGTTACATGTCGTTGACTGGGCACTGGGTAACTATGGTGACAGCAGGACAAGGGGCTGCTGTCCAAGTCTTGCCGTCCCCACGAGTTGTGCGTCAATCCTCTTTATGTCAAAGTTCCTCCACTGCTTCTGCCTCCTCAACCTCCTCTCGATCTTCCACCTGCACCCAAAGCCTGTCTGGTCGGGCCACAAGCTTTCTAACTGCGCAGAAGGGATCCTGCACACCTCCTTACTATGCTGGCAGTAGGGCTCAACGTCATCAGGCGGTTTTTACTTTGAAATGTCTGGGAAATGTGAGTCACACAGCTGAGGAGTTGTGGTCAGCTCTGGAGAACCAATTTCATGAATGGTTGTCTCCACTGGACCTGAAACCAGGGAAGGCCATGTGCGACAATGCTGCAAACCTGGGTGCGGCCCTTCGCCGGGGCAATGTCACACACGTGCCTTGTATGGCTCATGTGTTGAACCTGGTTGTCCAGCAATTTTTAGCCCACTATCCCAGACTAGATGGCCTTCTGCAGAGGGCACGGTCGCTGTGTGCTCACTTCCGCCGTTCGCATCCCGCAGCTCAACGACTTACATCTCTACAGAAGTCGTTGGGCCTGCCACTTCACCGGCTAAAATGCGATGTGCCTACCCGGTGGAATTCAACTCTGCACATGTTGCAGCGACTGTGGCAGCACCGACAAGCCCTGGTGCAATACGTTCTGACGTATAGCCTGGGCCAACGAGATCCAGAGGTGGGGCAAATCACGCTGGAGGAGTGGTCTCAGATCAGGGACCTATGCACCCTTCTGCACAGTTTTGAAATGGCGACGAAGATGTTTAGTGCTGACGATGCCATTACAAGCATGACTATTCTGGTGATTTACATGCTGGAGCACATGTTAAACAGAATTCGGAGTCAGGTGGTGGCACAAGAGGAGGTGGAGGAAGTAGAGGAGGAGGAGTTGTATGCGGAAGGGCTAACATCTGCAAGGTCCAGACGGTCGGCAGCACCAAGGCAGCAGGCATGTGAGGGTGGGGGAAATGGTTTTACCAGGGCGCATGGTAGCAGCCAAACTAGTGAGGAAGGTGCCGGAGCCCAGGAAGAAGTGGAGGACGAACTGATGGAAGACTCATCAGATGAGGGAGACCTTGATCACATTTCTGTTGTGCGAGGTTGGGGGGAGAGGATAGAGGAAGGAAGCATGATTGTTACCTCACCACCAACACAACAGGGACTTGGTGCTCCTGGATGAGCAACACACATGAGTGTCTTCTTGCTGCACTACCTGCAACATGACCCTCGAATTGTGAGAATTAGAAATAATCCTGACTACTGGGTTGCCACACTGTTAGATCCCCGGTACAAAAGTAAATTTGCAGAAATTATTCCTGCCATAGAAAGGGATGCACGCATGCAGGAGTATCAGCAGAGACTGTTGCAGAATCTTACATGTGCTTTTCCACAAAATACCAGTGGTGCACGTAGTGAATCTCACATTTCCAACTTGCCAACCGTGGGACCGTCAAGTGTTCAGCACTCAAACCGTAACAGAACCACAGTATCTGCTGGTAACATCAATTTTGCGGAATCATTTCACCACTTTTTTAGCCCATCCTTTGCAAGGTTACAGGAGACAAGAAGTCTGACACATAGTCAACGCCTAGAGACGATGGTACAGGAGTATCTTCAAGTAAACATTGAAGCCATGACTGTGTCACTGGACCCTTGCTCTTTTTGGGCTTCCAATCTGGATAAATGGCCGGAGCTAGCCACTTACGCCTTGGAGATCTTGTCATGCCTCACAGCTAGCGTTCTGTCTGAACGTGTGTTCAGCGCTGCTGGTGGTGTGCTGACAGATAAGCGCACGCGGCTCTCCACTGATAATGTAGACAGACTCACGTTCACAAAGATGAACAAATCATGAATCCGAAACGACTTTTCTACCCCTGTGTCATCCTGGGGAGAGTAAAAGCTTGATGATTGGTTAAAATCACCCTACCAACCATTTTAAGCTTTCAAATTACTAATCATGTTTATCTGTATCTTGGCTGGAAAATAATTTGGGCTTTGTAGCAGTTTGCAGCACTGATTCTATTAGGCCATCTATAATAAGCTCCACCAGATTTAAAATTACTAATCATGTTTATCTGTATCTTGACTGGTAAATAATTTGGGCTTTGTAGCAGTGTGCAGCACTGATCCTATTAGGCCATCTATACTAAGCTCCACCATATTTAAAATTAATAATAATTTTTAGCTGCATCTAGCCCGGAAAATAATTTTGGGGCTCCGAGATGCGCAAGACACATAAGTGCCTTCTTGCTGCACTACCTGCAACATGACCCTCATATTGTCAGAATTCGAAGAAATCATGACTACTGGGTTGCCACACTCTTAGATCCCCCAAACTTTTCGATCAACCTTTTCATTTTAATAAAGACCAAAAAAATGGTCATTTTTGATATTATAAGCATTAGCAGGTTATTAGAAACTGAAATCAAACAGTTTTCAACTCAAAACTTTATTCTAGGTGATGTTACATTTTCACATAGGACCCCTTGTTCGAAAGGAGCTTCTGAACTCTCTCATCCATTGAATTTGTCAGGTTTTGGATGGTTTCTGCTTCAATTGTTTTGCATGAGGACAGAATACCCTCGAAGAGCTGTTGCTTAGATGTGAACTGCCTCCCGCCATCATAGACACTCCTTTTAATGATGCTCCAGAGGTTCTGAATGGGGTAGAGGTCAGGGGAGCATGGGGGTCACACCATAAGTTTGTCTCCTTTTATGCCCATATCAGCCAGAGATGCAGATGTTTTATGTGCAGCATGAGATGGTGCATTATCATGCAAAAAAATGATCTTGCTGTGAAATACACGGTTCTTCTTCTTGAACCATGGAAGGAAGTGCTGTTTGAGAAAATCCACATACATTATGGAGTTCATCTTTAGCGCCTTCAGGGATCCTAATGGGGCCGACAATCTCTCTCCCCATGATTCCAGCCCAAAACATTACTCCACCTCCTCCTTGTTGGCGCTGTAGCCGTGTTTGCGTTGGGTGTCCATCAACCAGCCATCCTCCTCTCCATCCATCTGGACCATCGAGCGCTGCACGGCACTCATCCTTGAACAAAACAGTTTTGAAATCAGTCTTCATGTAATGTCTGGCCCACTGGAGCCGTTTCTGCTTGTGTGAAGTGGATAGAGGAGGTCAACAGGATGGCGTATGCACAGCTGCAAACCTCTGAAGGACCCTGCATCTTGTTGTTCGGGGGACGTTGGAGGCACCAGCAGCTTCAAAAACTTGTCTGCTGCTATGACAAGGCTTTTTTGCCGCTGCTCTTTTAACCTGACGTAATTGCCTGTAGGAAAGAGTCCTCAATTTGCCCTTATCAGCACGCACACGTGTGTACTGTGAATCAGCTACATACTTCTTGATTGCCAAGACACTTCATCCTGATCATCGCACAATGTTGATTGTAGTCATGCCTTGACCTAAACACTCCACAATTTGTTGCTTCTCAGCAGCCGACACATCCTTTTTCTTTCCCATTTTGGCAGAAAATGTAGGCTGCTTAATAATGTGAGACAGCCTTCTTAAGTAGTCTTGCCTTTCATTGGACACACCTGCCAAACTAATTAGCACAGGTGTCTGCAATTGCTTACAGTGATATAAAGAGCCCTGACACACATCACCATCAATGAGTTTAACTGACAAACAAATAAATTCTTCCCTTATCACTCCTAAACACTTTTTGCATAATAATTTGGAACACAGTGTACATGTGCTTTTCCACAAAACACCAGTGGTTCACGTAGTGAATCTTACAGTTCTAACTTGCCAACCATGGTCTGTATGGAGTTGTTCAATAAAGGGCCCAAAATTAAGATAACATAGATGGGAGAGGTCTCTATGAATAGTAATTCCTAAGTATTTTTTATACCCTGTGAGGGACAGGCAAAGGGAAAGTTGGACTGGATGGAATCCTATATGGATTTGGGGAGGGAGACATCGAGGGCCTCAGACTTCGCTGCATTGATTTTAAAATTTGACCATGTAACAAAGTGATCTATTTCAGCCATAACAGCATGGATGGATATATGTGATTGAATGATATATACTAGGACATCATCAGCAAATAGAGAGCACTTGTACTCGGTGCCTCCCACCTCAATCCACCTAATATTGGGGTTATGGTGAATTGATGAGAGCAGGTGCTCCATCACTAGGATGTATAAGAGAGGGGACAGAGGACATCCCTGCCTTGTCCCATTGGTGATTGTGAAAGGTGATGAAAATGTTCTGATGCACCCCCTGGGCCTTGGGACACCCGGAGCCGGACCCTTTTTGGTGGATGCTGGTGGTTGTAGTCTTCGTGGCGGCGACCCGGTTCCGTGGCTCAGGGCGGTCAAACCAGTGGCGGAACTATTTATGTGGTTTTGATGCTTAAATGTCTGACTACGCCACCCGTGGATTGCGGTCAGAGTGAACCGCTGCTGCAGGGCAGACCGCTGAGGCTGGTGTTGTGGTGCAGCAGAGCGTAGCATAACTCCCCACGGGAGGAGTATAGCCTCAGGGCAGTGTATGCGGAGGATGGGGGTGATGGTGCAGGGCAGCAGCAGTAATGGCACGGAGTCAGTGATGCAGTCCAGGGCCTTTACTCACAGTTCTTATTATCCAGACCATTTCTGCAGGTAACGGCTGCCCACGTCGTACTGTGCTCACCAGGTGAGGGGCTCAGACAACTCCCAGATAACTTTGAAGCGCTTCACAGGACCCCCTTTGTGTGTCCTTTGTCTGGCCTTTCTTGCCAACCCTTCTGTCCGGCTGCCTCGGGCCTCCTCTTGGTAAACTGGGCGCCAGTTTCCCTGACCCTATGTGGTGCCTTCCTAGCGGGTGTAGCGAGGGGCTGCGCCACATAAAATGTTACAGCCTCCGGTTTTTAGCTGAGGGTCGTTTCCTGCCTCCACTAGTTTCGGGGACCGGTCTCCCCCTTTGGCCTGACCCCTCCACGCAGGTGGATTCGGGCGTGCGGTGGCGACTCGCCCGTCCGCACCCCTGGGATCCCTTCATTCCTCGTTCCTGAAGCCTTCTCCGCTCCTCTTCCTTCCTTCTCCCTCTTCCAGACCTGGGCCTCTGTTACTAGGCCCGCCTCCGGAGCAGAGCTCATGCAGAGCCCCTGCTCCCTGCCACTTCTGCTCAGACTTCTCTGCACTGAACTAAGATGGTGCCCACCTTTTATACTCCCTTCTCAATGCACCCAGGAACAGCTTCCTCCCTGCTCCTGCACTACAGGGTTCCCCTTCCTCAGTGTTCCCTCCCCCCACTCCAGCCAGGGACAGCGACTGTCGTGCCCATCTCAGAGGCATATTGGTCGCCCTGCCCCACGGCAATGTGGTGTAATGCATGCAGTTGTCGGGTCCTGATCCACACTCCATCCTTACCTGAGAGTGAGATATCACACCTCTGGGTGAGGTGCAATACCTCTGTAGCAACCGAGCCCTCAGGGTGCTACAGTTCCATTTATCTTCAGCCTAGGTGACGTATTGTGAAACAGGGCCGTGATTTTGGCTATAAAAGGGTCCCCTAGACCCCTACCCCAAGTTTTTTAAGAGAATCATATATGGCGTGCCAGAAGACTCTATGGAATGCTTTCTCAGCATCCAACGAGAGTATCTAATTACAAATTTTTAACTGCATCTAGCCCAGGAAATACTTTGTGCCTAGTAGCAGTGTCTGCTAGTCAGCGGATTATCCCAGCTGTTAAGCAAGCTACACCACCTGTAGTTTGGACACTTAATTTTTTCAAAGGAAATGCTTCGGGACCACGGGATACTCAGTGAAGAGGATCAGGAGGCACCCCAAGGCATAGGGGCTGGGACTGGCAGTAGGATGCCTTGCGGTGGACAGCCGAGCTCGATCCTTATAAAAGCTTTTTAACTGCAGCAGCTTTAGTGGACGCTACTGGAGCTGGAATTACGCGGCTGCTGGCATGAGACTTGCCCTCCAATAGATCCTTGTAAATGGATTTAAAGTGTATTCATTCAAATTAGAGAGACAATTTAAATTAAAAAGCTTAGAGCTGCCTCCACCACAGGGGGGCTCGCTCGACCCACCAGCGGACAGGCACCAGTATTGGGAGAGGGGGGCTGGCCATCAGGGTTCACCGCGGCTCTGGCACAAACCCGGCGACACGGAGGTGGCACGGGCAGGAGCGGACTGAACGTGTCGGCTTCTCACTTTTTGGATTTTAGAAGGGAATGACATGCCTATATCTGTGTCTCCCCCTCCTTTTACTCCTCCACCTCTTTTCTTTTCGCATGACTAAATGTACTTGTCACTTTTCCATGTGATAGTTGTGTCTTCTGAGCAGTTTGTCAGCTTTTGGACACCTTTGAAGGTGTTTTCTATGTGTTTCTATGTGTTTTTGTTTGCCTGCCATTGGTTTTAACGATGTTCGAAGGTGTTCGACGAACAGTTCGGCGAACACACGGGTGTTCGACGAACCGAACTCGAACACTACGGGGGTGGCTCAACACTAGATGCCAGCTCCTTTCTTTCAGCCAGTACCTTCAAACATTTCTGGTATATGAATAACATGATGTTTTTCAATGGCAAAAATCAATGAATAATGTCATTGTACAAACAGTAATTTCTCCGCATTGCAAGGTGCAATTCTGAAATGTTTTGCCTTTTCATGCTCCTCTTAGCATGCTAAAGAAGATTCAGAGAGAGTGAGATGCCAGCTCTTATCGTTCAGTCAGTAGCTTCAAACATTTCTGGACGTTTTTCAATGGCAAAAATCAATGAATAATGTGAATGCACAAACATTGGTTTCTCCGCATTGCAAGGTGCAATTCTGAAATTTTTTGCTTTTTCCTGCTCCTCTTAGCATGATAAAGAAGATTCAAAGAGAGTGAGATGCCAGCTCTTATCGTTCAGTCAGTAGCTTCAAACATTTCTGGACGTTTTTCAATGGCAAAAATCAATGAATAATGTCAATGTACAAACAGTAATTTCTCCGCATTGCAAGGTGCAATTCTGAAATTTTTTGCTTTTTCATGCTCGTCTTAGCATGCTAAAGAAGATTCAGAGAGAGTGAGATGCCAGCTCTTATCGTTCAGTCAGTAGCTTCAAACATTTCTGGACGTTTTTCAATGGCAAAAATCAATGAATAATGTGAATGCACAAACATTGGTTTCTCTGCATTGCAAGGTGCAATTCTGAAATTTTTTGCTTTTTCCTGCTCCTCTTAGCATGGTAAAGAAGATTCAAAGAGAGTGAGATGCCAGCTCCTTTCTTTCAGCCAGTACCTTCAAACATTTCTGGTATATGAATAGCATGATGTTTTTCAATGGCAAAAATCAATGAATAATGTCAATGAACAAACAGTAATTTCCCCGCATTGCAAGGTGCAATTCTGAAATTTTTTGCTTTTTCATGCTCCTCTTAGCATGCTAAAGAAGATTCAGAGAGAGTGAGATGCCAGCTCTTTTCATTCAGTCAGTAGCTTCAAACATTTCTGGACATTTTTCAATGGCAAAAATCAATGAATAATGTGAATGCACAAACATTGATTTCTCCGCATTGCAAGGTGCAATTCTGAAATTTTTTGCTTTTTCCTGCTCCTCTTAGCATGATAAAGAAGATTCAAAGAGAGTGAGATGCCAGCTCCTTTCTTTCAGCCAGTACCTTCAACCATTTCTGGTATATGAATAACATGATGTTTTTCAATGGCAAAAATCAATGAATAATGTCAATGAACAAACAGTAATTTCTCCGCATTGCAAGGTGCAATTCTGAAATTTTTTGCTTTTTCATGCTCCTCTTAGCATGCTTAAGAAGATTCAGAGAGAGTGAGATACCAGCTCCTTTCATTCAGTCAGTAGCTTCTAACATTTCTGGACGTTTTCAATGGCAAAAATCAATGAATAATGTGAATGCACAAACATTGATTTCTCCGCATTGCAATGTGCAATTCTGAATTTTTTTGCTTTTTCCACCTCCTCTTAGCATGATAAAGAAGATTCAAAGAGAGTGAGATGCCAGCTCCTCTCTTTCAGCCAGTACCTTCAAACATTTCTGGTATATGAATAACATGATGTTTTTCAATGGCAAAAATCAATGAATAATGTCAATGTACAAACAGTAATTTCTCCGCATTGCAAGGTGCAATTCTGAAATTTTTTGCTTTTTCATGCTCCTCTTAGCATGCTAAAGAAGATTCAGAGAGAGTGAGATGCCAGCTCTTTTCATTCAGTCAGTAGCTTCAAACATTTCTAGACATTTTTCAATGGCAAAAATCAATGAATAATGTGAATGCACAAACATTGATTTCTCCGCATTGCAAGGTGCAATTCTGAAATTTTTTGCTTTTTCCTGCTCCTCTTAGCATGATAAAGAAGATTCAAAGAGAGTGAGATGCCAGCTCCTTTCTTTCAGCCAGTACCTTCAACCATTTCTGGTATATGAATAACATGATGTTTTTCAATGGCAAAAATCATTGAATAATGTCAATGAACAAACAGTAATTTCTCCGCATTTCAAGGTGCAATTCTGAAATTTTTTGCTTTTTCATGCTCCTCCTAGCATGCTAAAGAAGTTTCAGAGAGAGTGAGATGCCAGCTCTTTTCATTCAGTCAGTGGCTTCAAACATTTCTGGACATTTTTCAATGGCAAAAATCAATGAATTATGTGAATGCACAAACATTGATTTCTCCGCATTGCAAGGTGCAATTCTGAAATTTTTTGCTTTTTCCTGCTCCTCTTAGCATGATAAAGAAGATTCAAAGAGAGTGTGACTGCCAGCTCCTTTCTTTCAGCCAGTACCTTCAACCATTTCTGGTATATGAATAACATGATGTTTTTCAATGGTAAAAATCATTGAATAATGTCAATGAACAAACAGTAATTACTCCACATTGCAAGGTGCAATTCTGAATTTTTTTGCTTTTTCATGCTCCTCTTAGCATGATAAAGAAGATTCAGAGAGAGTGAGATGCCAGCTCTTTTCATTCAGTCAGTAGCTTCAAACATTTCTGGATGTTTTTCAATGGCAAAAATCAATGAATAATGTGAATGGACAATCATTGATTTCTCCGCATTGCAGGGTGCAATTCTGAAATTTTTTGCTTTTTCCTGCTCCTCTTAGCATGATAAAGAAGATTCAAAGAGAGTGAGATGCCAGCTCCTTTCTTTCAGCCAGTACCTTCAACCATTTCTGGTATATGAATAACATGATGTTTTTCAATGGCAAAAATCATTGAATAATGTCAATGAAAAAACAGTAATTACTCCGCATTGCAAGGTGCAATTCTGAAATTTTTTGCTTTTTCATGCTCCTCTTAGCATGCTAAAGAAGATTCAGAGAGAGTGAGATGCCAGCTCCTTTCATTCAGTCAGTAGCTTCAAACATTTCTGGACGTTTTTCAATGGCAAAAATCAATGAATAATGTGAATGCACAAACATTGATTTCTCCGCATTGCAATGTGCAATTCTGAAATTTTTTGCTTTTTCCTGCTCCTCTTAGCATGATAAAGAAGATTCAAAGAGAGTGAGATGCCAGCTCCTTTCTTTCAGCCAGTACCTTCAACCATTTCTGGTATATGAATAACATGATGTTTTTCAATAGCAAAAATCAATGAATAATGTCAATGAACAAACAGTAATTTCTCCGCATTGCAAGGTGCAATTCTGAAATTTTTTGCTTTTTCATGCTCCTCTTAGCATGCTTAAGAAGATTCAGAGAGAGTGAGATGGCAGCTCCTTTCATTCAGTCAGTAGCTTCTAACATTTCAGGATGTTTTTCAATGGCAAAAATCTATGAATAATGTGAATGCACAAACATTGATTTCTCCGCATTGCAAGGTGCAATTCTGAAATTTTTTGCTTTTTCCTGCTCCTCTTAGCATGATAAAGAAGATTCAAAGAAAGTGAGATGCCAGCTCCTTTCTTTCAGCCAGTACCTTCAACCATTTCTGGTATATGAATAACATGATGTTTTTCAATGGCAAAAATCATTGAATAATGTCAATGAACAAACAGTAATTACTCCGCAATGCAAGGTGCAATTCTGAAATTTTTTGCTTTTTCAAGTTCCTCTTAGCATGCTAAAGAAGATTCAGAGAGAGTGAGATGCCAGCTCCTTTCATTCAGTCAGTAGCTTCAAACATTTCTGGACGTTTTTCAAAGGCAAAAATCAATGAATAATGTGAATGCACAAACATTGATTTCTCCGCATTGCAATGTGCAATTCTGAAATTTTTTGCTTTTTCCTGCTCCTCTTAGCATGATAAAAAAGATTCAGAGAGAGTGAGATGCCAGCTCCTTTCTTTCAGCCAGTACCTTCAAACATTTCTGGTATATGAATAACATGATGTTTTTCAATGGCAAAAATTAATGAATAATGTCAATGTACAAACAGTAATTTCTCCGCATTGCAAGGTGCAATTCTGAAATTTTTTGCTTTTTCATGCTCGTCTTAGCATGCTAAAGAAGATTCAGAGAGAGTGAGATGCCAGCTCTTATCGTTCAGTCAGTAGCTTCAAACATTTCTGGACGTTTTTCAATGGCAAAAATCAATGAATAATGTGAATGCACAAACATTGGTTTCTCTGCATTGCAAGGTGCAATTCTGAAATTTTTTGCTTTTTCCTGCTCCTCTTAGCATGATAAAGAAGATTCAAAGAGAGTGAGATGCCAACTCCTTTCTTTCAGCCAGTACCTTCAAACATTTCTGGTATATGAATAGCATGATGTTTTTCAATGGCAAAAATCAATGAATAATGTCAATGAACAAACAGTAATTTCCCCGCATTGCAAGGTGCAATTCTGAAATTTTTTGCTTTCTCATGCTCCTCTTAGCATGCTAAAGAAGATTCAGAGAGAGTGAGATGCCAGCTCCTTTCATTCAGTCAGTAGCTTCAAACTTTTCTGGACTGTTATGCACACGCCCGGGCTAAGCGGCGTGTGCGTGGGATTGGTAGTGATTCCACTGGACCGTGCCGGAGAGTGAATGCCTGGAGGGGCGTAACTAAGTATCTGCCCGATCCGACCAAGGTGGCACGACGGCATACGACGCCAGAGCACCAAGGAGGAACCGAGCAGAGGGACCAGGTGCTACTCCAGGACAGACCCCGGACACGGCTGTTGACCCACACAGGGGAATACAGGAACAGACTGGTAGACTGGCACGCAGACTGGTATGCAGGCAGGCGGGTATGCAGGCAGGCGGGTATGCAGGCAGGCGGGTAAAGGTAAGCACAGCTAGAGTGCAGACAGGGAGGCACTAGCAAGTAGGAACACAGGCGGGATAGGGCCCAGTACACACCGGGACTCAGGAACAATACAGGCAGAGGGGTACAGGCAAGCACAACTAGAGTGCAGAAGACTGAGCAGGGAGGACAGGGCTCTGTTCACACTGAACAGACAGGAAGGGAAAGGCAGAGCCAGACACCCACAGGGTACTTGCAGTGAAGTAGCGAGTGGACCACAAACTCACAAACGGGAGTACAGAGACAACAGGCAGGAGTTAGGTACGAGTTCAGACTCTGCAGAAAAAGGAAGGGAACGGGCATAGAGGCAAAACAGGTAAAGGATAGGAGAGAGTTCAGACTGGAACTGAATGTACGGAGGAGACCGACACTGCAGTGGGATACAGGAGCGGGTCTGGGAATACTGCCCCCAGAGAGGCGGAACGAACAGGCAAGGAGCGTGTTCAGACAGGATAGACTAGAGAACACAGAAAGGACTCAGTTCAGACACGGGAACTAATACCGTAAAGCAGGAGACATACAGGACTCAGTTCAGACACGGGAGCTGACACCGCAAGGCAGGAGAAATACAGGACTTAGTTCAGACACGGGAACTAATACCGTAAAGCAGGAGACATACAGGACTTAGTTCAGACACGGGAACTAATACCGTAAAGCAGGAGACATACAGGACACAGTTCAGACACGGGAGCTGACACCGCAAGGCAGGAGACATACAGGACACAGTTCAGACACGGGAGCTGACACCGCAAGGCAGGAGACATACAGGACTTAGTTCAGACAGGCCTGGAAATACAGCCTCCAGGAAAGGCGGACAGGGAAACAGGAACGGACCTGGCACCTTCAGAGTGCAAGCACACACTGAAAGAAACACTTATGCACAGGCAAGGAAAGATGGGAGCGGCTAAGCTATATACCAGGTGACAGACAGCAATAGGCTGAGGACGCACAAGGGGTGTGACCCACAGCAGGTACAAAAAGCAGGAAGAGATCGGGCGCCGCCCTTAAGCAGCAGAAACAGACACAGACACAAACAGACAGCATGGAGGGAAGCCAGAGAGACATTCTGGACAGGAGATCAAGTGCGCCCTCCTGCATAGTGGGAGATGGACCACCATGCAAGGACGCCGCCAGGTATGTTACAGTACCTCCCCCCTTACGCCCCCTCTTCTTCAGGCCTGCCAGAATCTTCCGCAGGGAATTCGAGGACCAGTCGTTCACTGGGTTGGAGGGGAACAGAGACTTGAGGGTAATCTCTGCTTCGAGGTACATCTTGTCAAGCTCACAGGAAGAAATAGACGGGTTATCAGGTACATAATGAGGAAAAGTCACTGTCTCTTTGTTATCTGGTGGTACCCCGGAGGATTCAGGAAACAACTGGAGGTCCTCCGCCGGGTCAGAAGAGTACTGAGGCTCAGAGAAAACATCTGCTTCAGAGTACACTAGGTCGGACTCACTGGAGGAAGCAGGCGAGGAATCAGGTGCAGGAAATAGGAAAGTCTCTGTCCATTCACCACCAGGTGGCACCCCGAAGGGTTCTAAACACAACTGGAGGTCCTCCGCCTGGTCGGAGGGGTATAGAGACTCAGGAGTAACCTCTGCTTCGGAGTACACTAGGTTGGACTCACTGGACGAAGCGAGCGAGGTATCGGGTACCGAGTATAGCAAAGTCTCTGTCCATTCACCACCAGGTGGCACCCCGAAGGGTTCAAAACACAACTGGAGGTCCTCCGCCTGGTCGGAGGGGTATAGAGACTCGGGAGTAACCTCTGCTTCGGAGTACACTAGGTTGGACTCACTGGACAAAGCGAGTGAGGTATCAGATCCAGGATATAGGAAAGTCTCTGTCCATTCACCACCAGGTGGCACCCCGAAGGGTTCAGAACACAACTGGAGGTCCTCCGCCTGGTCGGAGGGGTATAGAGACTCGGGAGTAACCTCTGCTTCGGAGTACACTAGGTTGGACTCACTGGACGAAGCGAGCGAGGTATCAGGTACAGAGTATAGGAGAGTCTCTGTCCTTTCGCTACCAGGTAGCACCCCGAAGGGTTCAGGAGGTCTCAGGGAGGACAGACCCTGGCGTGACTGCTTGCCTCTAAGTCTAGCACGTCTGGACTGCCTCTTGAGGTTGGGAGAAATATTCCGGAAAGCGTAGTCACCCTGTGAGGATTCTGGGTGGGCAGTAGTCTCATTGGGCTGGAGGACTATTGCGCTACCCACACACATTACCCATTGGGGCTGCTCCGGGATATTGGGAAGTGAAGCTTCAGCAGGAGCCTCCGGGTTAGGATCATCGAAGACCATTAGAAAGGCCACCAGGAAGGCCATTAGGTCCCGGAGGATCGGATCCTGTGTCTCATATAGGGGGTTGATCCATTCCAAGGCATCCCCCGCCAGGTAAGACATAATAAAGGCCACTTTAGCCCAATCGGAAGGAAAATAAAGAGGGTAGGCCTTAAAGTGTAGCATGCATTGCTCCACAAATGCACGACACTGTCTTGGATCCCCATAGTAACGTGGCGGATCCGCAGGAACGAGAGCTGATAGATCCATCTGGACGAGAGAGTAATTCGCCTGGAACTCAGCTAAAGGAAAAAAAATATATATTTATATATTTTAATGCATGTATTCGCTGGAAAAAACTTCTCAGAGAGCGAAGGCCGTGGGGCTCAACGGGAACCATGGCCTGAGCATGCTGTTATGCACACGCCCGGGCTAAGCGGCGTGTGCGTGGGATTGGTAGTGATTCCACTGGACCGTGCCGGAGAGTGAATGCCTGGAGGGGCGTAACTAAGTATCTGCCCGATCCGACCAAGGTGGCACGACGGCATACGACGCCAGAGCACCAAGGAGGAACCGAGCAGAGGGACCAGGTGCTACTCCAGGACAGACCCCGGACACGGCTGTTGACCCACACAGGGGAATACAGGAACAGACTGGTAGACTGGCACGCAGACTGGTATGCAGGCAGGCGGGTATGCAGGCAGGCGGGTATGCAGGCAGGCGGGTAAAGGTAAGCACAGCTAGAGTGCAGACAGGGAGGCACTAGCAAGTAGGAACACAGGCGGGATAGGGCCCAGTACACACCGGGACTCAGGAACAATACAGGCAGAGGGGTACAGGCAAGCACAACTAGAGTGCAGAAGACTGAGCAGGGAGGACAGGGCTCTGTTCACACTGAACAGACAGGAAGGGAAAGGCAGAGCCAGACACCCACAGGGTACTTGCAGTGAAGTAGCGAGTGGACCACAAACTCACAAACGGGAGTACAGAGACAACAGGCAGGAGTTAGGTACGAGTTCAGACTCTGCAGAAAAAGGAAGGGAATGGGCATAGAGGCAAAACAGGTAAAGGATAGGAGAGAGTTCAGACTGGAACTGAATGTACGGAGGAGACCGACACTGCAGTGGGATACAGGAGCGGGTCTGGGAATACTGCCCCCAGAGAGGCGGAACGAACAGGCAAGGAGCGTGTTCAGACAGGACAGACTAGAGAACACAGAAAGGACTCAGTTCAGACACGGGAACTAATACCGTAAAGCAGGAGACATACAGGACTCAGTTCAGACACGGGAGCTGACACCGCAAGGCAGGAGAAATACAGGACTTAGTTCAGACACGGGAACTAATACCGTAAAGCAGGAGACATACAGGACTTAGTTCAGACACGGGAACTAATACCGTAAAGCAGGAGACATACAGGACACAGTTCAGACACGGGAGCTGACACCGCAAGGCAGGAGACATACAGGACACAGTTCAGACACGGGAGCTGACACCGCAAGGCAGGAGACATACAGGACTTAGTTCAGACAGGCCTGGAAATACAGCCTCCAGGAAAGGCGGACAGGGAAACAGGAACGGACCTGGCACCTTCAGAGTGCAAGCACACACTGAAAGAAACACTTATGCACAGGCAAGGAAAGATGGGAGCGGCTAAGCTATATACCAGGTGACAGACAGCAATAGGCTGAGGACGCACAAGGGGTGTGACCCACAGCAGGTACAAAAAGCAGGAAGAGATCGGGCGCCGCCCTTAAGCAGCAGAAACAGACACAGACACAAACAGACAGCATGGAGGGAAGCCAGAGAGACATTCTGGACAGGAGATCAAGTGCGCCCTCCTGCATAGTGGGAGATGGACCACCATGCAAGGACGCCGCCAGGTATGTTACATGGACGTTTTTCAATGGCAAAAATCAATGAATATTGTAAATGCACAAACATTGATTTCTCCACATTGCAAGGTGCAATTCTGAAATTTTTTGCTTTTTCCTGCTCCTCTTTGCATGATAAAGAAGATTCAAAGAGAGTGAGATGCCAGCTCCTTTCTTTCAGCCAGTACCTTCAAACATTTCTGGGATATGAATAACATGATGTTTTTCAATGGCAAAAATCAATGAATAATGTCAATGTACAAACAGTAATTTCTCCGCATTGCAAGGTGCAATTCTGAAATTTTTTGCTTTTTTATGCTCCTCTTAGCATGCTAAAGAAGATTCAGAGAGAGTGAGATGCCAGCTCTTTTCATTCAGTCAGTAGCTTCAAACATTTCTGGACATTTTTCAATGGCAAAAATCAATGAATAATGTGAATGCACAAACATTGATTTCTCCGCATTGCAAGGTGCAATTCTGAAATTTTTTGCTTTTTCCTGCTCCTCTTAGCATGATAAAGAAGATTCAAAGAGAGTGAGATGCCAGTTCCTTTCTTTCAGCCAGTACCTTCAACCATTTCTGGTATATGAATAACATGATGTTTTTCAATGGCAAAAATCATTGAATAATGTCAATGAACAAACAGTAATTACTCCGCATTGCAAGGTGCAATTCTGAAATTTTTTGATTTTTCATGCTCCTCCTAGCATGCTAAAGAAGATTCAGAGACAGTGAGATGCCGGCTCTTTTCATTCAGTCAGTGGCTTCAAACATTTCTGGACATTTTTCAATGGCAAAAATCAATGAATAATGTGAATGCACAAACATTGATTTCTCCGCATTGCAAGGTGCAATTCTGAAATTTTTTGCTTTATCCTGCTCCTCTTAGCATGATAAAGAAGATTCAAAGAGAGTGAGATGCCAGCTCCTTTCTTTCAGCCAGTACCTTCAAACATTTCTGGTATATGAATAACATGATGTTTTTCAATGGCAAAAATCAATGAATAATATCAATGTACAAACAGTAATTTCTCCGCATTGCAAGGTGCAATTCTGAAATTTTTTGCTTTTTCATGCTCCTCTTAGCATGATAAAGAAGATTCAGAGAGAGTGAGATGCCAGCTCTTTTCATTCAGTCAGTAGCTTCAAACATTTCTGGACGTTTTTCAATGGCAAAAATCAATGAATAATGTGAATGCACAAACAATGATTTCTCCGCATTGCAAGGTGCAATTCTCAAATTTTTTGCTTTTTCCTGCTCCTCTTAGCATGATAAAGAAGATTCAAAGAGAGTGAGATGCCAGCTCCTTTCTTTCAGCCAGTACCTTCAACCATTTCTGGTATATGAATAACATGATGTTTTTCAATGGCAAAAATCATTGAATAATGTCAATGAACAAACAGTAATTACTCCGCAATGCAAGGTGCAATTCTGAAATGTTTTGCTTTTTCAAGCTCCTCTTAGCATGCTAAAGAAGATTCAGAGAGAGTGAGATGCCAGCTCCTTTCATTCAGTCAGTAGCTTCAAACATTTCTGGACGTTTTTCAATGGCAAAAATCAATGAATAATGTGAATGCACAAACATTGATTTCTCCGCATTGCAATGTGCAATTCTGAAATTTTTTGCTTTTTCCTGCTCCTCTTAGCATAATAAAAAAGATTCAGAGAGAGTGAGATGCCAGCTCCTTTCTTTCAGCCAGTACCTTAAAACATTTCTGGTATATGAATAACATGATGTTTTTCAATGGCAAAAATTAATGAATAATGTCAATGTACAAACTGTAATTTCTCCGCATTGCAAGGTGCAATTCTGAAATTTTTTGCTTTTTCATGCTCGTCTTAGCATGCTAAAGAAGATTCAGAGAGAGTGAGATGCCAGCTCTTATCGTTCAGTCAGTAGCTTCAAACATTTCTGGACGTTTTTCAATGGCAAAAATCAATGAATAATGTGAATGCACAAACAATGATTTCTCCGCATTGCAAGGTGCAATTCTCAAATTTTTTGCTTTTTCCTGCTCCTCTTAGCATGATAAAGAAGATTCAAAGAGAGTGAGATGCCAGCTCCTTTCTTTCAGCCAGTACCTTCAACCATTTCTGGTATATGAATAACATGATGTTTTTCAATGGCAAAAATCATTGAATAATGTCAATGAACAAACAGTAATTACTCCGCATTGCAAGGTGCAATTCTGAAATTTTTTGCTTTTTCAAGCTCCTCTTAGCATGCTAAAGAAGATTCAGAGAGAGTGAGATGCCAGCTACTTTCATTCAGTCAGTAGCTTCAAACATTTCTGGACGTTTTTCAATGGCAAAAATCAATGATTAATGTGAATGCACAAACACTGATTTCTCCGCATTGCAATGTGCAATTCTGAAATTTTTTGCTTTTTCCTGCTCCTCTTAGCATGATAAAGAAGATTCAAAGAGAGTGAGATGCCAGCTCCTTTCTTTCAGCCAGTACCTTCAAACATTTCTGGTATATGAATAACATGACGTTTTTCAATGGCAAAAATCAATGAATAATGTAAATGTACAAACAGTAATTTCTCCGCATTGCAAGGTGCAATTCTGAAATTTTTTGCTTTTTCATTCTCCTCTTAGCATGCTAAAGAAGATTCAGAGAGAGTGAGATGCCAGCTACTTTCATTCAGTCAGTAGCTTCAAACATTTCTGGATGTTTTTCAATGGCAAAAATCAATGAATAATGTGAATGCACAAACATTGATTTCTCCGCATTGCAATGTGCAATTATGAAATTTTTTGCTTTTTCCTGCTCCTCTTAGCATGATAAAGAAGATTCAAAGAGAGTGAGATGCCAGCTCCTTTCTTTCAGCCAGTACCTTCAAACATTTCTGGTATATGAATAACATGACGTTTTTCAATGGCAAAAATCAATGAATAATGTAAATGTACAAACAGTAATTTCTCTGCATTGCAAGGTGCAATTCTGAAATTTTTTGCTTTTTCATGCTCCTCTTATCATGCTAAAGAAGATTCAGAGAGAGTGAGATGCCAGCTCTTTTCATTCAGTCAGTAGCTTCAAACATTTCTGGACGTTTTTCAATGGCAAAAATCAATCAATAATGTGAATGCACAAACATTGATTTCTCCGCATTGCAAGGTGAAATTCTGAAATTTTTTGCTTTTTCCTGCTCCTCTTAGCATGATAAAGAAGATTCAAAGAGAGTGTGATTGCCAGCTCTTTCTTTCAGCCAGTGCCTTCAACCATTTCTGGTATATGAATAACATGATGTTCTTCAATGGCAAAAATCAATGAATAATGTAAATGTACAAACAGTAATTTCTCCGCATTGCAAGGCGCAATTCTGAAATTTTTTGCTTTTTCATGCTCCTCTTAGCATGCTAAAGAAGATGCAGAGAGTGTGAGATGCCAGCTCTTTTCATTCAGTCAGTAGCTTCAAACATTTCTGGACGTTTTTCAATGGCAAAAATCAATGAATAATGTCAATGCACAAACATTGATTTCTCCGCATTGCAAGGTGCAATTCTGAAATTTTTTGCTTTTTCCTGCTCCTCTTAGCATGATAAAGAAGATTCAAAGAGAGTGAGATGCCAGCTCCTTTCTTTCAGCCAGTACCTTCAAACATTTCTGGTATATGAATAACATGATATTTTTCAATGGCAAAAATCAATGAATAATGTCAATGTACAAACAGTAATTTCTCCGCATTGCAAGGTGCAATTCTGAAATTTTTTGCTTTTTCATGCTCCTCTTAGCATGCTAAAGAAAATTCAGAGAGAGTGATATGCCAGCTCTTTTCATTCAGTCAGTAGCTTCAAACATTTCTGGACGTTTTTCAATGGCAAAAATCAATGAATAATGTGAATGCACAAACATTGATTTCTCCGCATTGCAAGGTGCAATTCTGAAATTTTTTGCTTTTTCCTGCTCCTCTTAGCATGATAAAGAAGATTCAAAGAGAGTGAGATGCCAGCTCCTTTCTTTCAGCCAGTACCTTCAACCATTTCTGGTATATGAATAACATGATGTTTTTCAATGGCAAAAATCATTGAAAAATGTCAATGAACAAACAGTAATTACTCCGCATTGCAAGGTGCAATTCTGAAATTTTTTGCTTTTTCATGCTCCTCTTAGCATGCTAAAGAAGATTCAGAGAGAGTGAGATGCCAGCTCTTTTCATTCAGTCAGTAGCTTCAAACATTTCTGGACGTTTTTCAATGGCAAAAATCAATGAATATTGTAAAAGCACAAACATTGATTTCTCCGCATTGCAAGGTGCAATTCTGAAATTTTTTGCTTTTTCCTGCTCCTCTTAGCATGATAAAGAAGATTCAAAGAGAGTGAGATGCCAGCTCCTTTCTTTCAGCCAGTACCTTCAAACATTTCTGGTATATGAACAACATGATGTTTTTCACTGGCAAAAATCATTGAATAATGTCAATGAACAAACAGTAATTACTCCGCATTGCAAGGTGCAATTCTGAAATTTTTTGCTTTTTCATGCTCCTCTTAGCATGCTAAAGAAGATTCAGAGAGAGTGAGATGCCAGCTACTTTCATTCAGTCAGTAGCTTCAAACATTTCTGGACGTTTTTCAATGGCAAAAATCAATGAATAATGTGAGTGCACAAACATTGATTTCTCCGCATTCCAATGTGCAATTCTGAAATTTTTTGCTTTTTCCTGCTCCTCTTAGCATGATAAAGAAGATTCAAAGAGAGTGAGATGCCAGCTCCTTTCTTTCAGCCAGTACCTTCAAACATTTCTGGTGCCTGAAAAATGACTAAGTCCAAAAAAAAATAATTTTTCAACTTTTTTCAATTTTACCCCCTTGGGATATATATTCTACTGACACACATTTGGAACTCTCCTGGGGTACCCTCACACATATTATTCTCTCATTTAGTGATTTTTTCACAAAAAAGTGAAATTTTCAAAAATCCAGAAAATTGTCTGAAAACGACTAAATATCAAGGAATCATTGTGCGAATTGCTCTGGAACTGAACTCGGAATGCTCACTGACATTTGTGCTATCTGAAAGTCTGATAAACGCTGGAAAACTAAGTAAAAAAAAAAATGTTTTCAACTTTTTGCAATTTTACCCCCAAGGGATATATATTCTACCCACACACATTTGGAACTCTCCTGGGGTACCCTCACACATATTATTCCCTCATTTAGTGGATATTTTCACAAAACAGCGAAATTTTCAAAAATCCAGAAAATTGGCTGAAAACGACTAAATGTCAAGGACCGATTGGGCGAATCGCTCTGGAACTGAAATCGGAACACTCACTGACATTTGCCCTATCTGAAAGTCTGATAAACGCCTGAAAAATGACTAAGTCCAAAAAAAAAATAATTTTCAACTTTTTTCAATTTTACCCCCGTGGGATATATATTCTACCCACACACATTTTGAACTCTCCTGGGGTACCCTCACACATATTATTCCCTCATGTAGTGGATATTTTCACAAAAAAAGTGAAATTTTCAAAAATCCAGAAAATTGTCTGAAAACGACTAAATATCAAGGACTCATTGGGTGAATTGCTCTGGAACTGAAATCGGAACGCTGACTGACATTTGCCCCATCTGAAAGTCTGATAAACGCTGGAAAACTGACTAAGTCCAAAAAAAAATTTTTTTCAACTTTTTGCAATTTTACCCCCAAGGGATATATATTCTACCCACACACATTTGGAACTCTCCTGGGGTACCCTCACACATATTATTCCCTCATTTAGTGGATATTTTCACAAAAAAGTGAAATTTTCAAAAATCCAGAAAATTGTCTGAAAACGACTAAATATCAAGGAATCATTGGGCGAATTGCTCTGGAACTGAACTCGGAACGCTCACTGACATTTGTGCTATCTGAAAGTCTGATAAACGCTGGAAAACTAAGTAAAAAAAAAAATGTTTTCAACTTTTTGCAATTTTACCCCCAAGGGATATATATTCTACCCACACACATTTGGAACTCTCCTGGGGTACCCTCACACATATTATTCCCTCATTTAGTGGATATTTTCACAAAAAAGCGAAATTTTCAAAAATCCAGAAAATTGGCTGAAAACGACTAAATGTCAAGGACCGATTGGGCGAATCGCTCTGGAACTGAAATTGGAACACTCACTGACATTTGCCCTATCTGAAAGTCTGATAAACGCCTGAAAAATGACTAAGTCCAAAAAAAAAATAATTTTCAACTTTTTTCAATTTTACCCCCGTGGGATATATATTCTACCCACACACATTTTGAACTCTCCTGGGGTACCCTCACACATATTATTCCCTCATGTAGTGGATATTTTCACAAAAAAAGTGAAATTTTCAAAAATCCAGAAAATTGTCTGAAAACGACTAAATATCAAGGACTCATTGGGTGAATTGCTCTGGAACTGAAATCGGAACGCTGACTGACATTTGCCCCATCTGAAAGTCTGATAAACGCTGGAAAACTGACTAAGTCCAAAAAAAAATTTTTTTCAACTTTTTGCAATTTTACCCCCAAGGGATATATATTCTACCCACACACATTTGGAACTCTCCTGGGGTACCCTCACACATATTATTCCCTCATTTAGTGGATATTTTCACAAAAAAGTGAAATTTTCAAAAATCCAGAAAATTGGCTGAAAACGACTAAATATCAAGGACTCATTGTGCGAATTGCTCTGGAATTGCAGTTGGAACGCTCACTGACATTTCCCCTATCTGAAAGTCTGATAAACGCCAGAAAAATGACAGTCCAAAAAAATTTTTTTTTCAACTTTTTTCAATTTTACCCCAGTGGGATATATATTCTACCCACACACATTTGGAACTCTCCTGGGGTACCCTCACACATATTATTCCCTCATTTAGTGGATATTTTCACAAAAAAAGGGAAATTTTCAAAAATCCAGAGAATTGTCTGAAAACGACTCAATATCAAGGACTCATTGGGCAAATTGCTCTGGAACAGAAATCGGAACGCTCACTAACATTTGCCCTATCTGAAAGTCTGATAAACGCCTGAAAAATGACTAAGTCCAAAAAAAAAAAATTTTCAACTTTTTGCAATTTTACCCCCGTGGGATATATATTCTACCCACACACATTTGGAGCTCTCCTGGGGCACCCTCACACATATTATTCCCTCATTTAGTGGATATTTTCACAAAAAAGTGAAATTTTCAAAAATCCAGAAAATTGTCTGAAAACGACTAAATATCAAGGACTCATTGGGCAAATCGCTCTGGAACTGAAATCGGAACGCTCACTGACATTTGCCCTATCTGAAAGTCTGATAAACGCCGGAAAAATGACTAAGTTCAAAAAAAAAATAATTTTCAACTTTTTTCAATTTTACCCCCGTGGGATATATATTCTACCCACACACATTTTGAACTCTCCTGGGGTACCCTCACACATATTATTCCCTCATTTAGTGGATATTTTCACAAAAAAAGTGAAATTTTCAAAAATCCAGAAAATTGGCTGAAAACGACTAAATGTCAAGGACTCATTGGGCGAATCGCTCTGGAACTGAAATCGGAACGCTCACTGACATTTGCCCTATCTGAAAGTCTGATAAATGCTGGAAAAATGACTAAGTCCAAAAAAAAAAAATTTTTCAACTTTTTTCAATTTTACCCCCGTGGGATATATATTCTACTGACACACATTTGGAACTCTCCTGGGGTACCCTCACACATATTATTCTCTCATTTAGTGGATATTTTCACAAAAAAGTGAAATTTTCAAAAATCCAGAATAATGTCTGAAAACGACTGAATATCAAGGACTCATTGAGCAAATTGCTCTGGAACTGAAATCGGAATGCTCACTGACATTTGCCCTATCTGAAAGTCTGATAAACGCTGGAAAACTGACTAAGTCCCAAAAAAATTTTTTTTCAACTTTTTGCAATTTTACCCCCAAGGGATATATATTCTACCCACACACATTTGGAACTCTCCTGGGGTACCCTCACACACATTATTCCCTCATTTAGTGGATATTTTCACAAAAAAGTGAAATTTTCAAAAATCCCGAAAATTGGCTGAAAACGACTAAATATCAAGGACTCATTATGTGAATTGCTCTGGAACAGAAATCGGAACGCTCACTGACATTTGCCCTATCTGAAAGTCTGATAAACGCCTGAAAAATGACTAAGTCCAAAAAAAAAAAATTTTCAACTTTTTTCAATTTTACCCCCGTGGGATATATATTCTACTGACACACATTTGGAACTCTCCTGGGGTACCCTCACACATATTATTCCCTCATTTAGTGGATATTTTCACAAAAAAGTGAAATTTTCAAAAATCCAGAAAATTGTCTGAAAACGACTAAATATCAAGGAATCATTGGGCGAATTGCTCTGGAACTGAACTCGGAACGCTCACTGACATTTGTGCTATCTGAAAGTCTGATAAACGCTGGAAAACTAAGTAAAAAAAAAAATGTTTTCAACTTTTTGCAGTTTTACCCCCAAGGGATATATATTCTACCCACACACATTTGGAACTCTCCTGGGGTACCCTCACACATATTATTCCCTCATTTAGTGGATATTTTCACAAAAAAGCGAAATTTTCAAAAATCCAGAAAATTGGCTGAAAACGACTAAATGTCAAGGACCGATTGGGCGAATCGCTCTGGAACTGAAATCGGAACACTCACTGACATTTGCCCTATCTGAAAGTCTGATAAACGCCTGAAAAATGACTAAGTCCAAAAAAAAAATAATTTTCAACTTTTTTCAATTTTACCCCCGTGGGATATATATTCTACCCACACACATTTTGAACTCTCCTGGGGTACCCTCACACATATTATTCCCTCATGTAGTGGATATTTTCACAAAAAAAGTGAAATTTTCAAAAATCCAGAAAATTGTCTGAAAACGACTAAATATCAAGGACTCATTGGGTGAATTGCTCTGGAACTGAAATCGGAACGCTGACTGACATTTGCCCCATCTGAAAGTCTGATAAACGCTGGAAAACTGACTAAGTCCAAAAAAAAATTTTTTTCAACTTTTTGCAATTTTATTCCCAAGGGATATATATTCTACCCACACACATTTGGAACTCTCCTGGGGTACCCTCACACATATTATTCCCTCATTTAGTGGATATTTTCACAAAAAAGTGAAATTTTCAAAAATCCAGAAAATTGTCTGAAAACGACTAAATATCAAGGACTCATTGGGCAAATTGCTCTGGAACAGAAATCGGAACGCTCACTGACATTTGCCCTATCTGAAAGTCTGATAAACGCCTGAAAAAGACTAAGTCCAAAAAACAAAAATTTTCAACTTTTTTCAATTTTTCCCCCGTGGGATATATATTCTACCCACACACATTTGGAACTCTCATGGGGTACCCTCACACATATTATTCCCTCATTTAGTGGATATTTTCACAAAAAAGTGAAATTTTCAAAAATCCAGAAAATTGGCTGAAAACGACTAAATATCAAGGACTCATTGGGCGAATTGCTCTGGAATTGCAGTTGGAACACTCACTGACATTTCCCCTATCTGAAAGTCTGATAATCGCCGGAAAAATGACAGTCCAAAAAAAATTTTTTTTCAACTTTTTTCAATTTTACCCCAGTGGGATATATATTCTACCCACACACATTTGGAACTCTCCTGGGGTACCCTCACACATATTATTCCCTCATTTAGTGGATATTTTCACAAAAAAAGGGAAATTTTCAAAAATCCAGAGAATTGTCTGAAAACGACTAAATATCAAGGACTCATTGGGCAAATTGCTCTGGAACTGAAATCGGAACGCTCACTGACATTTGCCCTATCTGAAAGTCTGATAAACGCCTGAAAAATGACTAAGTCCAAAAAAAAAAAATTTTCAACTTTTTGCAATTTTACCCCCGTGGGATATATATTCTACCCACACACATTTGGAACTCTCCTGGGGCACCCTCACACATATTATTCCCTCATTTAGTGGATATTTTCACAAAAAAGTGAAATTTTCAAAAATCCAGAAAATTGTCTGAAAACGACTAAATATCAAGGACTCATTGGGCAAATCGCTCTGGAACTGAAATCGGAACGCTCACTGACATTTGCCCTATCTGAAAGTCTGATAAACGCCGGAAAAATGACTAAGTTAAAAAAAAAAATAATTTTCAACTTTTTTCAATTTTACCCCCGTGGGATATATATTCTACCCACACACATTTTGAACTCTCCTGGGGTACCCTCACACATATTATTCCCTCATTTAGTGGATATTTTCACAAAAAAAGTGAAATTTTCAAAAATCCAGAAAATTGGCTGAAAACGACTAAATGTCAAGGACTCATTGGGCGAATCGCTCTGGAACTGAAATCGGAACGCTCACTGACATTTGCCCTATCTGAAAGTCTGATAAACGCCTGAAAAATGACTAAGTCCAAAAAAAAAAAAATTTTCAACTTTTTTCAATTTTACCCCCGTGGGATATATATTCTACTGACACACATTTGGAACTCTCCTGGGGTACCCTCAAACATATTATTCTCTCATTTATTGGATATTTTCACAAAAAAAGTGAAATTTTCAAAAATCCAGAAAATTGTCTGAAAACGACTAAATATCAAGGACTCATTGGGCAAATTGCTCTGGAACTGAAATCGGAACGCTCACTGACATTTGCGCTATCTGAAAGTCTGATAAACGCTGGAAAACTGACTAAGTCCAAAAAAAAAATTTTTTCAACTTTTTGCAATTTTACCCCCAAGGGAAATATATTCTACCAACACACATTTGGAACTCTCCTGGGGTACCCTCACACATTATTCTCTCATTTAGTGGATATTTTAACAAAAAAGTGAAATTTTCAAAAATCCAGAAAATTGGCTGAAAACGACTAAATATCAAGGACTCATTGGGTGAATTGCTCTGGAACTGAAATCGGAACGCTCACTGACATTTGTCCTATCTGAAAGTCTGATAAACGCCGGAAAAATGACTAAGTCCAAAAAAAAATTTTTTTCAACTTTTTGCAATTTTACCCCCGTGGGATATATATTCTACTCACACACATTTGGAACTCTCGTGGGGTACCCTCACACATATTATTCCCTCATTTAGTGGATATTTTCACAAAAAAGTGAAATTTTCAAAAATCCAGAAAATTGGCTGAAAACGACTAAATGTCAAGGACTCATTGGGCAAATGGCTCTGGAACTGAAATCGGAACGCTCACTGACATTTGCCCTATCTGGAAGTCTGATAAACGCCGGAAAAATGACTAAGTCCAAAAAAAAAAATGTTTTCAACTTTTTTCAATTTAACACCCGTGGGATATATGTTCTACACATACACATTTGGAACTCTCCTGGGGTATCCTCACACATATTATTCCCTTATTTAGTGGATATTTTCACAAAAAAAGAGAAATTTTCAAAAATCCAGAAAATTGGCTGAAAACAACTAAATATCAAGGACTCATTTGGCGAATCGCTCTGGAACTGAAATCGGAACGCTCACTGACATTTGCCCTATCTGAAAGTCTGATAAACGCCTGAAAAATGACTAAGTTCAAAAACAAAATAATTTTCAACTTATTTCAATTTTACCCCCGTGGGATTTATATTCTACCCACACACATTTTGAACTCTCCTGGGGTACCCTCACACATATTATTCCCTCATTTAGTGGATATTTTCACAAAAAAAGTGAAATTTTCAAAAATCCAGAAAATTGGCTGAAAACGACTAAATGTCAAGGACTCATTGGGCGAATCGCTCTGGAACTGAAATCGGAACGCTCACTGACATTTGCCCTATCTGAAAGTCTGATAAAAGCTGGAAAAATGACTAAGTCCAAAAAAAATAAAATTTTCAACTTTTTTCAATTTTACCCCCGTGGGATATATATTCTACCCACACACATTTTGAACTCTCCTGGGGTACCCTCACACACATTATTCCCTCATTTAGTGGATATTTTCACAAAAAAGTGAAATTTTCAAAAATCCAGAAAATTGTCTGAAAACGACTAAATATCAATGACTCATTGGGAAAATTGCTCTGGAACTGAAATCGGAACGCTCACTGACATTTCCCCTATCTGAAAGTCTGATAAACGCCTGAAAAATGACTAAGTCCAAAAAAAAAAATTTTTCAACTTTTTTCAATTTTACCCCCGTGGGATATTTATTCTACCCACACACATTTGGAACTCTCCTGGGGTACCCTCACACATATTATTCTCTCATTTAGTGGATATTTTCACAAAAAAGTGAAATTTTCAAAAATCCAGAAAATTGTCTGAAAATGACTAAATATCAAGGACTCATTGGGCAAATTGCTCAGGAACAGAAATCAGAACGCTCACTGACATTTGCCCTATCTGAAAGTCTGATAAACGCCTGAAAAATGACTAAGTCCCAAAAAAAAAATTTTTCAACTTTTTGCAATTTTACCCCCAAGGGATATATATTCTACCCACACACATTTGGAACTCTCCTGGGGTACCGTCACACACATTATTCCCTCATTTAGTGGATATTTTCACAAAAAAGTGAAATTTTCAAAAATCCCGAAAATTGGCTGAAAACGACTAAATATCAAGGACTCATTGGGTGAATTGCTCTGGAACTGAAATCGGAACGCTCACTGACATTTGCCCTATCTGAAAGTCTGATAAACGCCTGAAAAATGACTAAGTCCAAAAAAAAAAATTTTTCAACTTTTTTCAATTTTACCCCCGTGGGATATTTATTCTACCCACACATATTTGGAACTCTCCTGGGGTACCCTCACACATATTATTCCCTCATTTAGTGGATATTTACACAAAAAAGTGAAATTTTCAAAAATCCAGAAAATTGGCTAAAAACGACTAAATATCAAGGATTCATTGGACGAATCGCTCTGGAACTGAAATCGGAACGCTCACTGACATTTCCCCTATCTGAAAGTCTGATAAAAGCCTGAAAAATGACTAAGTCCAAAAAAAATAATTTTTCAACTTTTTTCAATTTTACCCCCGTGGGATATATATTCTACCCACACACATTTTTAACTCTCCTGGGGTACCCTCACGCATATTATTCCCTCATTTAGTGGATATTTTCACAAAAAAAGTGAAATTTTCAAAAATCCAGAAAATTGGCTGAAAACGACTAAATGTCAAGGATTCATTGGGCGAATTGCTCTGGAACTGAAATCGGAACGCTCACTGACATTTGCCCTATCTAAAGTCTGATAAACGCCTGAAAAATGACTAAGTCCAAAAAAAAAATTTTTTCAACTTTTTGCAATTTTACCCCCAAGGGATATATATTCTACCAACACACATTTGGAACTCTCCTGGGGTACCCTCACACATTATTCTCTCATTTAGTGGATATTTTAACAAAAAAGTGAAATTTTCAAAAATCCAGAAAATTGGCTGAAAACGACTAAATATCAAGGACTCATTGGGTGAATTGCTCTGGAACTGAAATCGGAACGCTCACTGACATTTGTCCTATCTGAAAGTCTGATAAACGCCGGAAAAATGACTAAGTCCAAAAAAAAAAATGTTTTCAACTTTTTTCAATTTAACACCCGTGGGATATTTGTTCTACCCATACACATTTGGAACTCTCCTGGGGTATCCTCACACACATTATTCCCTTATTTAGTGGATATTTTCACAAAAAAAGAGAAATTTTCAAAAATCCAGAAAATTGGCTGAAAACAACTAAATATCAAGGACTCATTTGGCGAATCGCTCTGGAACTGAAATCGGAACGCTCACTGACATTTGCCCTATCTGAAAGTCTGATAAACGCCTGAAAAATGACTAAGTTAAAAAACAAAATAATTTTCAACTTATTTCAATTTTACCCCCGTGGGATATATATTCTACCCACACACATTTTGAACTCTCCTGGGGTACCCTCACACATATTATTCCCTCATTTAGTGGATATTTTCACAAAAAAAGTGAAATTTTCAAAAATCCAGAAAATTGGCTGAAAACGACTAAATGTCAAGGACTCATTGGGCGAATCGCTCTGGAACTGAAATCGGAACGCTCACTGACATTTGCCCTATCTGAAAGTCTGATAAAAGCTGGAAAAATGACTAAGTCCAAAAAAAATAAAATTTTCAACTTTTTTCAATTTTACCCCCGTGGGATATATATTCTACCCACACACATTTTGAACTCTCCTGGGGTACCCTCACACACATTATTCCCTCATTTAGTGGATATTTTCACAAAAAAGTGAAATTTTCAAAAATCCAGAAAATTGTCTGAAAACGACTAAATATCAATGACTCATTGGGCAAATTGCTCTGGAACTGAAATCGGAACGCTCACTGACATTTCCCCTATCTGAAAGTCTGATAAACGCCTGAAAAATGACTAAGTCCAAAAAAAAAAATTTTTCAACTTTTTTCAATTTTACCCCCGTGGGATATTTATTCTACCCACACACATTTGGAACTCTCCTGGGGTACCCTCACACATATTATTCCCTCATTTAGTGGATATTTACACAAAAAAGTGAAATTTTCAAAGATCCCGAAAATTGTCTGAAAACGACTAAATATCAAGGACTCATTGGGCAAATTGCTCTGGAACAGAAATCGGAACGCTCACTGACATTTGCCCTATCTGAAAGTCTGATAAACGCCTGAAAAATGACTAAGTCCAAAAAAAAAAAATTTTCCACTTTTTTCAATTTTTCCCCCGTGGGATATATATTCTACTAACACACATTTGGAACTCTCCTGGGGTACCCTCACACATATTATTCTCTCATTTAGTGGATATTTTCACAAAAAAGTGAAATTTTCAAAAATCCAGAAAATTGTCTGAAAATGATTAAATATCAAGGACTCATTGGGCAAATTGCTCTGTAACTGAAATCGGAACGCTCACTGACATTTCCCCTATCTGAAAGTCTGATAAACGCTTGAAAAATGACTAAGTCCAAAAAAAAAAATTTTTCAACTTTTTTCAATTTTACCCCCGTGGGATATATATTCTACCCACACACATTTGGAACTCTCCTGGGGTACCCTCACACATATTATTCCCTCATTTAGAGGATATTTTCACAAAAAAGTGAAATTTTCAAAAATCCAGAAAATTGGCTGAAAACGACTAAATATCAAGGACTCATTGGGCAAACTGCTCTGGAACAGAAATCAGAACGCTCACTGACATTTGCCCTATCTGAAAGTCTGATAAACGCTGGAAAACTGGCTAAGTCCCAAAAAAATTTTTTTTCGACTTTTTGCAATTTTAACCCCAAGGGATATATATTCTACCCACACACATTTGGAACTCTCCTGGGGTACCATCACACACATTATTCCCTCATTTAGTGGATATTTTCACAAAAAAGTGAAATTTTCAAAAATCCCGAAAATTGGCTGAAAACGACTAAATATCAAGGACTCATTGGGTGAATTGCTCTGGAACAGAAATCGGAACGCTCACTGACATTTGCCCTATCTGAAAGTCTGATAAACGCCTGAAAAATGACTAAGTCCAAAAAAAAAAATTTTTTAACTTTTTTCAATTTTACCCCCGTGGGATATTTATTCTACCCACACATATTTGGAACTCTCCTGGGGTACCCTCACACATATTATTCCCTCATTTAGTGGATATTTACACAAAAAAGTGAAATTTTCAAAAATCCAGAAAATTGGCTAAAAACGACTAAATATCAAGGATTCATTGGACGAATCGCTCTGGAACTGAAATCGGAACGCTCACTGACATTTCCCCTATCTGAAAGTCTGATAAAAGCCTGAAAAATGACTAAGTCCAAAAAAAATAATTTTTCAACTTTTTTCAATTTTACCCCCTGGGGGATATATATTCTACCCACACACATTTTTAACTCTCCTGGGGTACCCTCACGCATATTATTCCCTCATTTAGTGGATATTTTCACAAAAAAAGTGAAATTTTCAAAAATCCAGAAAATTGGCTGAAAACGACTAAATGTCAAGGATTCATTGGGCGAATTGCTCTGGAACTGAAATCGGAACGCTCACTGACATTTGCCCTATCTAAAGTCTGATAAACGCCTGAAAAATGACTAAGTCCAAAAAAAAAAATTTTTCAACTTTTTTCAATTTTACCCCCGTGGGATATATATTCTACTGACACACATTTGGAACTCTCCTGGGGTACCCTCACACATATTATTCCCTCATTTAGTGGATATTTTCACAAAAAAGTGAAATTTTCAAAAATCCAGAAAATTGTCTGAAACGACTAAATATCAAGGACTCATTGGGTTAATTGCTCTGGAACTGAAATCGGAACGCTCACTGACATTTCCCCTCTCTGAAAGTCTGATAAACGCTGGAAAACTGACTAAGTCCCCAAAAATTTTTTTTTCAACTTTTTGCAATTTTACCCCCAAGGGATATATATTCTACCCACACACATTTGGAACTCTCCTGGGGTACCCTCACACACATTATTCCCTCATTTAGTGGATATTTTCACAAAAAAGTGAAATTTTCAAAAATCCCGAAAATTGGCTGAAAACGACTAAATATCAAGGACTGATTGGGTGAATTGCTCTGGAACAGAAATCGGAACGCTCACTGACATTTGCCCTATCTGAAAGTCTTATAAACGCCTGAAAAATGACTAAGTCCAAAAAAAAAAAATTTTCAACTTTTTTCAATTTTACCCCCGTGGGATATATATTCTACTGACACACATTTGGAACTCTCCTGGGGTACCCTCAAACATATTATTCTCTCATTTATTGGATATTTTCACAAAAAAGTGACATTTTCAAAAATTCAGAAAATTGTCTGAAAATGACTAAATATCAAGGACTCATTGGGCAAATTGCTCTGGAACTGAAATCGGAACGCTCACTGACATTTCCCCTATATGAAAGTCTGATAAACGCCGGAAAAATGACTAAGACCAAAAAAAAAATTTTTTCAACTTTTTTCAATTTTACCCCCGTGGGATATATATTCTACCCACACACATTTGGAACTCTCCTGGGGTACCCTCACACATATTATTCCCTCATTTAGTGGATATTTTCACAAAAAAGTGAAATTTTCAAAAATCCAGAAAATTGGCTGAAAACGACTAAATATCAAGGACTCATTGGGCAAAATGCTCTGGAACTGAAATCGGAAAGCTCACTGACATTTGCCCTATCTGAAAGTCTGATAAACGCCGGAAAAATTAATTAGTCCACAAAAAAACTTATTTCAACTTTGTTCAATTTTACCCCCGTGGGATATATATTATACACACACACATTTGGAACTCTCCTGGGGTACCCTCATACATATTATTCCCTCATTTAGTGGATATTTTCACAAAAAAGTGAAATTTTCAAAAATCCAGAAAATTGGCTGAAAACGACTAAATATCAAGGACTCATTGGGCGAATCGCTCTGGATCTGAAATCGGAACGCTAACTGACATTTCCCCTATCTGAAAGTCTGATAAACGCCGGAAAAATGACTAAGACCAAAGAAAAAAATTTTTTTTCAACTTTTTTCAATTTTACCCCGTGGGATATATATTCTACCCACACACATTTGGAACTCTCCTGGGCTACCCTCACACATATTATTCCCTCATTTAGTGGATATTTTCACAAAAAAGAGAAATTTTCAAAAATCCAGAAAATTGGCTGAAAACGACTAAATATCAAGGACTAAAAATCATATGGAATAATATGTGTTAGGGTAGCCCAGGAGAGTTCCAAATGTGTGTGGGTAGAATATATATCCCACGGGGTAAAATTGAAAAAAGTTGAAAAAAATTTTTTTTCTTTGGTCTTAGTCATTTTTCCGGCGTTTATCAGACTTTCAGATAGGGGAAAATTGGGCAAATCGCTCTGGAACTGAAATCGGAACGCTCACTGACATTTGCCCTATCTGAAAGTCTGATAAACGCCGGAAAAATGACTAAGTCCAAAAAAAACTTATTTCAACTTTGTTCAATTTTACCCCTGTGGGATATATATTCTACCCACACACATTTGGAACTCTCCTGGGGTACCCTCACACATATTATTCCCTCATTTAGTGGATATTTTCACAAAAAAGTGAAATTTTCAAAAATCCAGAAAATTGGCTGAAAACAACTAAATATCAAGGACTCATTTGGCGAATCGCTCTGGAACTGAAATCGGAATGCTCACTGACATGTCCCCTATCTGAAAGTCTGATAAACGCCGGAAAAATGACTAAGTCCAAAAAAAAAATTTTTTCAACTTTTTTCAATTTTACCCCCGTGGGATATATATTCTACCCACACACATTTTGAACTCTCCTGGGCTACCCTCATACATATTATTCCCTCATTTAGTGGATATTTTCACAAAAAAGTGAAATTTTCAAAAATCCAGAAAATTGGCTGAAAACGACTAAATATCAAGGACTCATTGGGCGAATCGCTCTGGATCTGAAATCGGAACGCCAACTGACATTTCCCCTATCTGAAAGTCTGATAAACGCCGGAAAAATGACTAAGACCAAAGAAAAAAATTTTTTTTCAACTTTTTTCAATTTTACCCCGTGGGATATATATTCTACCCACACACATTTGGAACTCTCCTGGGCTACCCTCACACATATTATTCCCTCATTTAGTGGATATTTTCACAAAAAAGAGAAATTTTCAAAAATCCAGAAAATTGGCTGAAAACGACTAAATATCAAGGACTCATTGGGCGAATCGCTCTGGAACTGAAATCGGAACGCTCACTGACATTTGCCCTATCTGAAAGTCTGATAAACGCCGGAAAAATGACTAAGTCCAAAAAAAACTTATTTCAACTTTGTTCAATTTTACCCCTGTGGGATATATATTCTACCCACACACATTTGGAACTCTCCTGGGGTACCCTCACACATATTATTCCGTCATTTAGTGGATATTTTCACAAAAAAGTGAAATTTTCAAAAATCCAGAAAATTGGCTGAAAACAACTAAATATCAAGGACTCATTTGGCGAATCGCTCTGGAACTGAAATCGGAATGCTCACTGACATGTCCCCTATCTGAAAGTCTGATAAACGCCGGAAAAATGACTAATTCCAAAAAAAAAAAAATGTTCAACTTTTTTCAATTTTACCCCCGTGGGATATATATTCTACCCAAACACATTTGGAACTCTCCTGGGGTACCCTCACACATATTATTCCCTCATTTAGTGGATATTTTCACAAAAAAAGAGAAATTTTCAAAAATCCAGAAAATTGGCTGAAAACGACTAAATATCAAGGACTCATTGGGCGAATCGCTCTGGAACTGAAATCAGAACACTCACTGACATTTGCCCTATCTGAAAGTCTGATAAACGCCGGAAAAATGACTAAGTCCAAAAAAAATTTTTTTTCAACTTTTTTCAATTTTATCCCCGTGGGATATATATTCTACCCACACACATTTGGAACTCTCCTGGGGTACCCTCACACATATTATTCCCTCATTTAGTGGATATTTTCACAAAAAAGTGAAATTTTCAAAAATCAAGAAAATTGGCTGAAAACGACTAAATATCAAGGATTCATTGGGCAAATCGCTTTGGAACTGAAATCGGAACGCTCACTGACATTTCCCCTATCTGAAAGTCTGATAAACGCCGGAAAAATGACTAATTCCAAAAAAAAAAAAATTTTCAACTTTTTTCTATTTTACCCCCGTGGGATATATATTCTACCCACACACATTTGGATCTCTCCTGGGGTACCCTCACACATATTATTCCCTCATTTAGTGGATATTTTTACAAAAAAGTGAAATTTTCAAAAATCCAGAAAATTGGCTGAAAACGACTAAATATCAAGGACTCATTGGGCGAATCGCTCTGGAACTGAAATCAGAACGCTCACTGACATTTCCCCTATCTGAAAGTCTGATAAACGCCGAAAAAATGACTAAGACCAAAAAAAAAAAATTTTTCAACTTTTTTCAATTTTACCTCCGTGGGATATATATTCTACCCACACACATTTGAAACTCTCCTGGGGTACCCTCACACATATTATTCCCTCATTTAGTGGATATTTTCACAAAAGAGTGAAATTTTCAAAAATCCAGAAAATTGGCTGAAAACGACTAAATATCAAGGATTCATTGGGCGAATCGCTCTGGAGCTGAAATCGGAATGCTCACTGACATTTCCCCTATCTGAAAGTCTGATAAACGCCGGTAAAATGACTAAGTCCAAAAAAAAAAAAATGTTTTCAACTTTTTTCAATTTAACACCCGTGGGATATTTGTTCTACCCATACACATTTGGAACTCTCCTGGGGTATCCTCACACATATTATTCCCTTATTTAGTGGATATTTTCACAAAAAAGTGAAATTTTCAAAAATCCAGAAAATTGGCTGAAAACGACTAAATATCAAGGACTCATTGGGCGAATCGCTCTGGATCTGAAATCGGAACGCCAACTGACATTTCCCCTATCTCAAAGTCTGATAAACGCCGGAAAAATGACTAAGACCAAAGAAAAAAATTTTTTTTCAACTTTTTTCAATTTTACCCCGTGGGATATATATTCTACCCACACACATTTGGAACTCTCCTGGGCTACCCTCACACATATTATTCCCTCATTTAGTTGATATTTTCACAAAAAAGAGAAATTTTCAAAAATCCAGAAAATTGGCTGAAAACGACTAAATATCAAGGACTCATTGGGCGAATCGCTCTGGAACTGAAATCGGAACGCTCACTGACATTTGCCCTATCTGAAAGTCTGATAAACGCCGGAAAAATGACTAAGTCCAAAAAAAACTTATTTCAACTTTGTTCAATTTTACCCCTGTGGGATATATATTCTACCCACACACATTTGGAACTCTCCTGGGGTACCCTCACACATATTATTCCCTCATTTAGTGGATATTTTCACAAAAAAGTGAAATTTTCAAAAATCAAGAAAATTGGCTGAAAACGACTAAATATCAAGGATTCATTGGGCAAATCGCTTTGGAACTGAAATCGGAACGCTCACTGACATTTCCCCTATCTGAAAGTCTGATAAACGCCGGAAAAATGACTAATTCCAAAAAAAAAAAAATTTTCAACTTTTTTCTATTTTACCCCCGTGGGATATATATTCTACCCACACACATTTGAAACTCTCCTGGGGTACCCTCACACATATTATTCCCTCATTTAGTGGATATTTTCACAAAAAAGTGAAATTTTCAAAAATCCAGAAAATTGGCTGAAAACGACTAAATATCAAGGATTCATTGGGCGAATCGCTCTGGAGCTGAAATCGGAATGCTCACTGACATTTCCCCTATCTGAAAGTCTGATAAACGCCGGTAAAATGACTAAGTCCAAAAAAAAAAAAATGTTTTCAACTTTTTTCAATTTAACACCCGTGGGATATTTGTTCTACCCATACACATTTGGAACTCTCCTGGGGTATCCTCACACATATTATTCCCTTATTTAGTGGATATTTTCACAAAAAAGAGAAATTTTCAAAATCCTGAAAATTGTCTGAAACGACTAAATATCAAGTACTCATTGGGTTAATTGCTCTGGAACTGAAATCGGAACGCTCACTGACATTTCCCCTCTCTGAAAGTCTGATAAACGCCGGAAAAATGACTAATTCCAAAAAAAAAAAAATTTTCAACTTTTTTCTATTTTACCCCCGTGGGATATATATTCTACCCACACACATTTGGAACTCTCCTGGGGTACCCTCACACATATTATTCCCTCATTTAGTGGATATTTTTACAAAAAAGTGAAATTTTCAAAAATCCAGAAAATTGGCTGAAAACGACTAAATATCAAGGACTCATTGGGCGAATCGCTCTGGAACTGAAATCAGAACGCTCACTGACATTTCCCCTATCTGAAATTCTGATAAACGCCGAAAAAATGACTAAGACCAAAAAAAAAATGTTTTCAACTTTTTTCAATTTTACCTCCGTGGGATATATATTCTACCCACACACATTTGAAACTCTCCTGGGGTACCCTCACACATATTATTCCCTCATTTAGTGGATATTTTCACAAAAAAGTGAAATTTTCAAAAATCCAGAAAATTGGCTGAAAACGACTAAATATCAAGGATTCATTGGGCGAATCGCTCTGGAGCTGAAATCGGAATGCTCACTGACATTTCCCCTATCTGAAAGTCTGATAAACGCCGGTAAAATGACTAAGTCCAAAAAAAAAAAAAATGTTTTCAACTTTTTTCAATTTAACACGCGTGGGATATTTGTTCTACCCATACACATTTGGAACTCTCCTGGGGTATCCTCACACATATTATTCCCTTATTTAGTGGATATTTTCACAAAAAAGAGAAATTTTCAAAATCCTGAAAATTGTCTGAAACGACTAAATATCAAGGACTCATTGGGTTAATTGCTCTGGAACTGAAATCGGAACGCTCACTGACATTTCCCCTCTCTGAAAGTCTGATAAACGCCGGAAAAATGACTAAGTCCAAAAAAAAAAATTTTTCAACTTTTTTCAATTTTACCCCCGTGGCATATATATTCTACCCACACACATTCGGAACTCTCCTGGGGTACCCTCACACATATTATTTCTTCATTTAGTGGATATTTTCACAAAAAAAGAGAAATTTTCAAAAATCCAAAAAATTGGCTGAAAACAACTAAATATCAAGGACTCATTTGGAAAATCGCTCTGGAACTGAAATCGGAATGCTCACTGACATGTCCCCTATCTGAAAGTTTGATAAACGCCGGAAAAATGACTAAGTCCAAAAAAAAAAATTTTTCAACTTTTTTCTATTTTACCCCCGTGGGATATATATTCTACCCACACACATTTGGAACTCTCCCGGGGAACCCTCACACATATTATTCCCTCATTTAGTGGATATTTTCACAAAAAAGTGACATTTTCAAAAATCCAGAAAAATGTCTGAAACGACTAAATATCAAGGACTCATTGGGCGAATTGCTCTGGAACTGAAATCAGAATGCTCACTGACATTTTCCCTATCTGAAAGTCTGATAAACGCCGGAAAAATGACTAAGTACAAAAAAAAATTTTTTTTCAACTTTTTTCAATTTTATCCCCGTGGGATATATATTCTACCCACACACATTTGGAACTCTCCTGGGGTACCCTCACACATATTATTCCCTCATTTAGTGGATATTTTCACAAAAAAGTGAAATTTTCAAAAATCAAGAAAATTGGCTGAAAACGACTAAATATCAAGGATTCATTGGGCAAATCGCTTTGGAACTGAAATGGGAACGCTCACTGACATTTCCCCTATCTGAAAGTCTGATAAACGCCGGTAAAATGACTAAGTCCAAAAAAAAAAAACTGTTTTCAACTTTTTTCAATTTAACACCCGTGGGATATATGTTCTACCCATACACATTTGGAACTCTCCTGGGGTACCCTCACACATATTATTCCCTCATTTAGTGGATATTTTCACAAAAAAGAGAAATTTTCAAAAATCCAGAAAATTGGCTGAAAACGACTAAATATCAAGGACTCATTGGGCGAATCGCTCTGGAACTGAAATCAGAACGCTCACTGACATTTCCCCTATCTGAAAGTCTGATAAATGCCGAAAAAATGACTAAGACCAAAAAAAAAATTTTTTCAACTTTTTTCAATTTTACCTCCGTGGGATATATATTCTACCCACACACATTTGGAACTCTCCTGGGGTACCCTCACACATATTATTTCCTTATTTAGTGGATATTTTCACAAAAAAAGAGAAATTTTCAAAAATCCAAAAAATTGGCTGAAAACAACTAAATATCAAGGACTCATTTGGCGAATCGCTCTGGAACTGAAATTGGAATGCTCACTGACATTTCCCCTATCTGAAAGTCTGATAAACGCCGGTAAAATGACTAAGTACAAAAAAAAAAAAATGTTTTCAACTTTTTTCAATTTAACACCCGTGGGATATATGTTCTACCCATACACATTTGGAACTCTCCTGGGGTATCCTCACACATATTATTCCCTTATTTAGTGGATATTTTGACAAAAAAGAGAAATTTTCAAAATCCAGAAAATTGTCTGAAACGAATAAATATCAAGGACTCATTGGGCGAATCGCTCTGGAACTGAAATCAGAACACTCACTGACATTTGCCCTATCTGAAAGTCTGATAAACGCCGGAAAAATGACTAAGTCCAAAAAAAAATTTTTTTCAACTTTTTTCAATTTTACCCCCGTGGGATATATATTCTACACACACACATTTGGAACTCTCCTGGGGTACCCTCACACATATTATTCCCTCATTTAGTGGATATTTTCACAAAAAAGTGACATTTTCAAAAATCCAGAAAATTGTCTGAAACGACTAAATATCAAGGACTCATTGGGCGAATTGCTCTGGAACTGAAATCAGAATGCTCACTGACATTTTCCCTATCTGAAAGTCTGATAAACGCCGGAAAAATGACTAAGTACAAAAAAAAAATTTTTTCAACTTTTTTCAATTTTACCCCCGTGGGATATATATTCTACCAACACACATTTGGAACACTCCTGGGGTACCCTCACACATATTATTCCCTCATTTAGTGGATATTTTCACAAAAAAGAGAAATTTTCAAAAATCCAGAAAATTGGCTGAAAACGACTAAATATCAAGGACTGATTGGGCGAATCGCTCTGGAACTGAAATCGGAATGCTCACTGACATTTCCCCTATCTGAAAGTCTGATAAACGCCGGAAAAATGACTAAGTCCAAAAAAAAAAAAATTTTTTCAACTTTTTGCAATTTTACCGCCGTGGGATATATATTCTACCCACACACATTTGGAACTCTCCCGGGGAACCCTCACACATATTATTCCCTCATTTAGTGGATATTTTCACAAAAAAGTGACATTTTCAAAAATCCAGAAAAATGTCTGAAACGACTAAATATCAAGGACTCATTGGGCGAATTGCTCTGGAACTGAAATCAGAATGCTCACTGACATTTTCCCTATCTGAAAGTCTGATAAACGCCGGAAAAATGACTAAGTACAAAAAAAAATTTTTTTTCAACTTTTTTCAATTTTATCCCCGTGGGATATATATTCTACCCACACACATTTGGAACTCTCCTGGGGTACCCTCACACATATTATTCCCTCATTTAGTGGATATTTTCACAAAAAAGTGAAATTTTCAAAAATCAAGAAAATTGGCTGAAAACGACTAAATATCAAGGATTCATTGGGCAAATCGCTTTGGAACTGAAATCGGAACGCTCACTGACATTTCCCCTATCTGAAAGTCTGATAAACGCCGGAAAAATGACTAATTCCAAAAAAAAAAAAATTTTCAACTTTTTTCTATTTTACCCCCGTGGGATATATATTCTACCCACACACATTTGGATCTCTCCTGGGGTACCCTCACACATATTATTCCCTCATTTAGTGGATATTTTTACAAAAAAGTGAAATTTTCAAAAATCCAGAAAATTGGCTGAAAACGACTAAATATCAAGGACTCATTGGGCGAATCGCTCTGGAACTGAAATCAGAACGCTCACTGACATTTCCCCTATCTGAAAGTCTGATAAACGCCGAAAAAATGACTAAGACCAAAAAAAAAAATTTTTCAACTTTTTTCAATTTTACCTCCGTGGGATATATATTCTACCCACACACATTTGAAACTCTCCTGGGGTACCCTCACACATATTATTCCCTCATTTAGTGGATATTTTCACAAAAAAGTGAAATTTTCAAAAATCCAGAAAATTGGCTGAAAACGACTAAATATCAAGTACTCATTGGGTTAATTGCTCTGGAACTGAAATCGGAACGCTCACTGACATTTCCCCTCTCTGAAAGTCTGATAAACGCCGGAAAAATGACTAATTCCAAAAAAAAAAAAATTTTCAACTTTTTTCTATTTTACCCCCGTGGGATATATATTCTACCCACACACATTTGGAACTCTCCTGGGGTACCCTCACACATATTATTCCCTCATTTAGTGGATATTTTTACAAAAAAGTGAAATTTTCAAAAATCCAGAAAATTGGCTGAAAACGACTAAATATCAAGGACTCATTGGGCGAATCGCTCTGGAACTGAAATCAGAACGCTCACTGACATTTCCCCTATCTGAAAGTCTGATAAACGCCGGTAAAATGACTAAGTCCAAAAAAAAAAAAAATGTTTTCAACTTTTTTCAATTTAACACGCGTGGGATATTTGTTCTACCCATACACATTTGGAACTCTCCTGGGGTATCCTCACACATATTATTCCCTTATTTAGTGGATATTTTCACAAAAAAGAGAAATTTTCAAAATCCTGAAAATTGTCTGAAACGACTAAATATCAAGGACTCATTGGGTTAATTGCTCTGGAACTGAAATCGGAACGCTCACTGACATTTCCCCTCTCTGAAAGTCTGATAAACGCCGGAAAAATGACTAAGTCCAAAAAAAAAATTTTTCAACTTTTTTCAATTTTACCCCCGTGGCATATATATTCTACCCACACACATTTGGAACTCTCCTGGGGTACCCTCACACATATTATTTCCTCATTTAGTGGATATTTTCACAAAAAAAGAGAAATTTTCAAAAATCCAAAAAATTGGCTGAAAACAACTAAATATCAAGGACTCATTTGGAAAATTGCTCTGGAACTGAAATCGGAATGCTCACTGACATGTCCCCTATCTGAAAGTTTGATAAACGCCGGAAAAATGACTAAGTCCAAAAAAAAAAATATTTCAACTTTTTGCAATTTTTACTACCCCCGTGGGATATATATTCTACCCACACACATTTGGAACTCTCCTGGGGTACCCTCACACATATTATTCCCTCATTTAGTGGATATTTTCACAAAAAAGTGAAATTTTCAAAAATCCAGAAAATTGGCTGAAAACGACTAAATATCAAGGACTCATTCGGCGAATCGCTCTGGAACTGAAATCGGAATGCTCACTGACATTTCCCCTGTCTGAAAGTCTGATAAACGCCGGTAAAATGACTAAGTCCAAAAAAAAAAAAAATGTTTTCAACTTTTTTCAATTTAACACCTGTGGGATATATGTTCTACCCCTACACATTTGGAACTCTCCTGGGGTATCCTCACACATATTATTCCCTTATTTAGTGGATATTTTGACAAAAAAGAGAAATTTTCAAAATCCAGAAAATTGTCTGAAACGACTAAATATCAAGGACTCATTGGGTTAATTGCTCTGGAACTGAAATATGAACGCTCACTGACATGTCCCCTATCTGAAAGTCTGATAAACGCCGGAAAAATGACTAAGACCAAAAAAAAAATTTTTCAACTTTTTTCAATTTAACACCCGTGGGATATATATTCTACCCAAACACATTTGGAACTCTCCTGGGGTACCTCACACATATTATTCCCTCATTTAGTGGATATTTTCACAAAAAAAGAGAAATTTTCAAAAATCCAGAAAATTGGCTGAAAATGACTAAATATCAAGGATTCATTGGGCAAATCGCTTTGGAACTGAAATCGGAACGCTCACTGACATTTCCCCTATCTGAAAGTCTGATAAACGGCGGAAAAATGACTAAGACCAAAAAAAAAATTTTTTCAACTTTTTTCAATTTTACCTCCGTGGGATATATAGTCTACCCACACACATTTGAAACTCTCCTGGGGTACCCTCACACATATTATTCCCTCATTTAGTGAATATTTTCACAAAAAAGTGAAATTTTCAAAAATACAGAAAATTGGCTGAAAACGACTAAATATCAAGGATTCATTGGGCGAATCGCTCTGGAGCTGAAATCGGAATGCTCACTGACATTTCCCCTATCTGAAAGTCTGATAAACGCCGGTAAAATGACTAAGTCCAAAAAAAAAAAAATGTTTTCAACTTTTTTCAATTTAACACCCGTGGGATATATGTTCTACCCATACACATTTGGAACTCTCCTGGGGTATCCTCACACATATTATTCCCTTATTTTGTGAATATTTTCACAGAAAAGAGAAATTTTCAAAATCCAGGAAATTGTCTGAAACGACTAAATATCAAGGACTCATTGGGTTAATTGCTCTGGAACTGAAATCAGAACACTCACTGACATTTGCCCTATCTGAAAGTCTGATAAACGCCGGAAAAATGACTAAGTCCAAAAAAAAATTTTTTTCAACTTTTTTCAATTTTACCCCCGTGGGATATATATTCTACACACACACATTTGGAACTCTCCTGGGGTACCCTCACACATATTATTCCCTCATTTAGTGGATATTTTCACAAAAAAGTGACATTTTCAAAAATCCAGAAAATTGGCTGAAAACGACTAAATATCAAGGACTGATTGGGCGAATCGCTCTGGAACTGAAAGCGGAATGCTCACTGACATTTCCCCTATCTGAAAGTCTGATAAGCGCCGGAAAAATGACTAAGTCCAAAAAAAAAAAAATTTTTTCAACTTTTTGCAATTTTACCGCCGTGGGATATATATTCTACCCACACACATTTGGAACTCTCCCGGGGAACCCTCACACATATTATTCCCTCATTTAGTGGATATTTTCACAAAAAAGTGACATTTTCAAAAATCCAGAAAAATGTCTGAAACGACTAAATATCAAGGAATCATTGGGCGAATTGCTCTGGAACTGAAATCAGAATGCTCACTGACATTTTCCCTATCTGAAAGTCTGATAAACGCCGGAAAAATGACTAAGTACAAAAAAAAATTTTTTTCAACTTTTTTCAATTTTACCCCCGTGGGATATATATTCTACCCACACACATTTGGAACACTCCTGGGGTACCCTCACACATATTATTCCCTCATTTGGTGGATAGTTTCACAAAAAAGTGAAATTTTCAAAAATCCAAAAAATTGGCTGAAAACGACTAAATATCAAGGATTCATTGGGCAAATCACTCTAGAACTGAAATCGGAACGCTCACTGACATTTCCCCTATCTGAAAGTCTGATAAACGCCGGAAAAATGACTAAGTCCAAAAAAAAAAAAATTTTCAACTTTTTTCAATTTTACCCACGTGGGATATATATTCTGCCCACACACATTTGGAACTCTCCTGGGGTACCCTCACACATATTATTCCCTCATTTAGTGGATATTTTCACAAAAAAGAGAAATTTTCAAAAATCCAGAAAATTGGCTGAAAACGACTAAATATCAAGGACTCATTGGGCAAATCACTCTGGAACTGAAATCAGAACGCTCACTGACATTTCCCCTATCTGAAAGTTTGATAAACGCCGGAAAAATGACTAAGACCAAAAAAAATATTTTTTCAACTTTTTTCAATTTTACCTCCGTGGGATATATATTCTACCCACACACATTTGAAACTCTCCTGGGGTACCCTCACACATATTATTCCCTCATTTAGTGGATATTTTCACAAAAAAGTGAAATTTTCAAAAATCCAGAAAATTGGCTGAAAACGACTAAATATCAGGGACTCATTGGGTGAATCACTCTTGAACTGAAATCAGAATACTCACTGACATTTGACCTATCTGAAAGTCTGATAAACGCCGGAAAAATGACTAAGTCCAAAAAAAAATTTTTTTCAACTATTTTCAATTTTACCCCCGTGGGATATAAATTCTACCCACACACATTTGGAACTCTCCTGGGGTACCCTCACACATATTATTCCCTCATTTAGTGGATATTTTCACAAAAAAGTGAAATTTTCAAAAATCCAGAAAATTGGCTGAAAACGACTAAATATCAAAGACTCATTGGGTAAATCGCTCTGGAACTGAAATCGGAATGCTCACTGACATTTCCCCTATCTGAAAGTGTGATAAACGCCGGAAAAATGACTAAGTCCAAAAAAAATAATTTTTCAACTTTTTTCCATTTTACCCCCGTGGGATATATATTCTACCCACACACATTTGGAACTCTCCTGGGGTACCATCACACATATTATTCCCTCCTTTAGTGGATATTTTCACAAAAAAAGTGACATTTTCAAAAATCCAGAAAATTGTCTGAAACGACTAAATATCAAGGACTCATTGGGCGCATCGCTTTGGAACTGAAATCAGAACATTCACTGACATTTGCCCTATCTGAAAGTCTGATAAACGCCGGAAAAATGTCTAAGCCAAAAAAAAAAATGTTTCAACTTTTTTCAATTTTACCCCCGTGGGATATATATTCTACCCACACACATTTGGAACTCTCCTGGGGTACCCTCACACATATTATTCCCTCATTTAGTGGATATTTTCACAAAAAAGTGAAATTTTCAAAAATCAAGAAAATTGGCTGAAAACGACTAAATATCAAGGATTCATTGGGCAAATCGCTTTGGAACTGAAATCGGAACGCTCACTGACATTTCCCCTATCTGAAAGTCTGATAAACGCCGGAAAAATGACTAATTCCAAAAAAAAAAAAATTTTCAACTTTTTTCTTTTTTACCCCCGTGGGATATATATTCTACCCACACACATTTGGAACTCTCCTGGGGTACCCTCACACATATTATTCCCTCATTTAGTGGATATTTTCACAAAAAAGTGAAATTTTCAAAAATCCAGAAAATTGGCTGAAAACGACTAAATATCAAGGGCTCATTGGACGAATCGCTCTGGAACTGAAATCAGAACGTTCACGGACATTTCCCCTATCTGAAAGTCTGATAAACGCCGGAAAAATGACTAAGACCAAAAAAAAAATTTTTTCAACTTTTTTCAATTTTACCTCCGTGGGATATATATTCTACCCACACACATTTGAAACTCTCCTGGGGTACCATCACACATATTCTTCCCTCCTTTAGTGGATATTTTCACAAAAAAAGTGACATTTTCAAAAATCCAGAAAATTGTCTGAAACGACTAAATATCAAGGACTCATTGGGCGCATCGCTTTGGAACTGAAATCAGAACATTCACTGACATTTGCCCTATCTGAAAGTCTGATAAACGCCGGAAAAATGTCTAAGCCAAAAAAAAAAATGTTTCAACTTTTTTCAATTTTACCCCCGTGGGATATATATTCTACCCACACACATTTGGAACTCTCCTGGGGTACCCTCACACATATTATTCCCTCATTTAGTGGATATTTTCACAAAAAAGTGAAATTTTCAAAAATCAAGAAAATTGGCTGAAAACGACTAAATATCAAGGATTCATTGGGCAAATCGCTTTGGAACTGAAATCGGAACGCTCACTGACATTTCCCCTATCTGAAAGTCTGATAAACGCCGGAAAAATGACTAATTCCAAAAAAAAAAAAATTTTCAACTTTTTTCTTTTTTACCCCCGTGGGATATATATTCTACCCACACACATTTGGAACTCTCCTGGGGTACCCTCACACATATTATTCCCTCATTTAGTGGATATTTTCACAAAAAAGTGAAATTTTCAAAAATCCAGAAAATTGGCTGAAAACGACTAAATATCAAGGGCTCATTGGACGAATCGCTCTGGAACTGAAATCAGAACGTTCACGGACATTTCCCCTATCTGAAAGTCTGATAAACGCCGGAAAAATGACTAAGACCAAAAAAAAAATTTTTTCAACTTTTTTCAATTTTACCTCCGTGGGATATATATTCTACCCACACACATTTGAAACTCTCCTGGGGTACCCTCACACATATTATTCCCTCATTTAGTGGATATTTTCACAAAAAAGAGAAATATTCAAAAATCCAGAAAATTGGCTGAAAACGACTAAATATCAAGGACTCATTGGGCGAATCGCTCTGGAACTGAAATCAGAACGCTTTCTGACATTTGCCCTATCTGAAAGTCTGATAAACGCCGGAAAAATGACTAAGTCCAAAAAAAAAATGTTTTCAACTTTTTTCAATTTTACCACCGTGGGATATATATTCTACTCACACACATTTGGAACTCTCCTGGGGTACCCTCACACATATTATTCCCTCATTTAGTGGATATTTTCACAAAAAAATGAAATTTTCAAAAATCCAGAAAATTGGCTGAAAACGACTAAATATCAAGGACTCATTGGGCGAATCGCTCTGGACCTGAAATCTGAACGCTCACTGACATTTCCCGTATCTGAAAGTCTGATAAATGCCGGAAAAATGACTAATTCCAAAAAAAAATAAATTTTTCAACTTTTTTCAATTTTACCCCCGTGGGATATATATTCTACCCACACACATTTGGAACTCTCCTGGGGTACCCTCACACATATTATTCCCTCATTTGGTGGATAGTTTCACAAAAAAGTGAAATTTTCAAAAATCCAAAAAATTGGCTGAAAACAACTAAATATCAAGGATTCATTGGGCAAATCGCTCTAGAACTGAAATCAGAACGCTCACTGACATTTCCCCTATCTGAAAGTCTGATAAACGCCGGAAAAATGACTAAGACCAAAAAAAATATTTTTTCAACTTTTTTCAATTTTACCCACGTGGGATATATATTCTACCCACACACATTTGAAACTCTCCTGGGGTACCCTCACACATATTATTCCCTCATTTAGTGGATATTTTCACAAAAAAAGTGAAATTTTCAAAAATCCAGAAAATTGGCTGAAAACGACTAAATATCAAGGATTCATTGGGCAAATCGCTCTGGAACTGAAATCAGAATGCTCACTGACATTTTCCCTATCTGAAAGTCTGATAAACGCCGGAAAAATGACTAAGACCAAAAAAAAAATTTTTTTAACTTTTTTCAATTTTACCTCCGTGGGATATATATTCTACCCACACACATTTGAAACTCTCCTGGGGTACCCTCACACATATTATTCCCTCATTTAGTGGATATTTTCACAAAAAAGTGAAATTTTCAAAAATCCAGAAAATTGGCTGAAAACGACTAAATATCAAGGATTCATTGGGCAAATCGCTCTGGAACTGCAATCAGAATGCTCACTGACATTTTCCCTATCTGAAAGTCTGATAAACGCCGGAAAAATGACTAAGTCCAAAAAAATTTTTTTTTAAACTTTTTGCAATTTTACCCCCGTGGGATATATATTCCACCCACACACATTTGGAACACTCCTGGGGTACCCTCACACATATTATTCCCTCATTTAGTGGATATTTTCACAAAAAAGAGAAATATTCAAAAATCCAGAAAATTGGCTGAAAACGACTAAATATCAAGGACTCATTGGGCGAATCGCTCTGGAGCTGAAATCGGAATGCTCACTGACATTTGCCCTATCTGAAAGTCTGATAAACGCCGGAAAAATGACTAAGTCCAAAAAAAATTTTTTTTCAACTTTTTTCAATTTTACCCCCGTGGGATATAAATTCTACCCACACACATTTGGAACTCTCCTGGGGTATCCTCACACATATTATTCCCTTATTTAGTGGATATTTTCACAAAACAGAGAAATTTTCAAAATACAGAAAATTGTCTGAAACGACTAAATATCAAGGACTCATTGGGCGAATCGCTCTGGAACTGAAATCAGAACATTCACTGACATTTGCCCTATCTGAAAGTCTGATAAACGCCGGAAAAATGACTAAGTCCAAAAAAAAAAATGTTTCAACTTTTTTCAATTTTACCCCCGTGGGATATATATTCTACCCACACACATTTGGAACTCTCCTGGGGTACCCTCACACATATTATTCCCTCATTTAGTGGATATTTTCACAAAAAAGTGAAATTTTCAAAAATCCAGAAAATTGGCTGAAAACGACTAAATATCAAGGACTCATTGGGCGAATCGCTCTGGAACTGTAATCAGAACGTTCACGGACATTTCCCCTATCTGAAAGTCTGATAAACGCCGGAAAAATGACTAAGACCAAAAAAAAAATTTTTTCAACTTTTTTCAATTTTACCTCCGTGGGATATATATTCTACCCACACACATTTGAAACTCTCCTGGGGTACCCTCACACATATTATTCCCTCATTTAGTGGATATTTTCACAAAAAAGAGAAATATTCAAAAATCCAGAAAATTGGCTGAAAACGACTAAATATCAAGGACTCATTGGGCGAATCGCTCTGGAGCTGAAATCGGAATGCTCACTGACATTTCCCCTATCTGAAAGTCTGATAAACGCCGGTAAAATGACTAAGTCCAAAAAAAAAAAAATGTTTTCAACTTTTTTCAATTTTACCCCCGTGGGATATATATTCTACCCACACACATTTGGAACTCTCCTGGGGTACCCTCACACATATTATTTCCTCATTTAGTGGATATTTTCACAAAAAAAGAGAAATTTTCAAAAATCCAGAAAATTGGCTGAAAACAACTAAATATCCAGGACTCATTTGGCGAATCGCTCTGGAACTGAAATCGGAATGCTCACTGACATGTTCCCTATCTGAAACTCTGATAAACGCCGGAAAAATGACTAAGTCCAAAAAAAAAATTTTTCAACATTTTTCTTTTTTACCCCCGTGGGATATATATTCTACCCACACACATTTGGAACTCTCCTGGGGTACCCTCACACATATTATTCCCTCATTTAGTGGATATTTTCACAAAAAAGTGAAGTTTTCAAAAATCCAGAAAATTGGCTGAAAATGACTAAATATCAAGGACTCATTTGGCGAATCGCTCTGGAACTGAAATCAGAACGCTCACTGACATTTCCCCTATCTGAAAGTCTGATAAACGCCGGAAAAATGACTAAGACCAAAAAAAAAATTTTTTTAACTTTTTTCAATTTTACCCCGTGGGATATATATTCAACCCACACACAATTGGAACTCTCCTGGGGTACCCTCACACATATTATTCCCTCATTTAGTGGATATTTTCACAAAAAAGTGAAATTTTCAAAAATACAGAAAATTGGCTGAAAACGACTAAATATCAAGGACTCATTGGGCGAATCGCTCTGGAACTGAAATCAGAGCGCTTACTGACGTTTGTCCTATCTGAAAGTCTGACAAACGCCGGAAAAATGACTAAGTCCAAAAAAAAAAAAATTTTTTCAACTTTTTGCAATTTTACCGCCGTGGGATATATATTCTACCCACACACATTTGGAACTCTCCTGGGGAACCCTCACACATATTATTCCCTCATTTAGTGGATATTTTCACAAAAAAGTGAAATTTTCAAAAATCCAGAAAATTGGCTGAAAACGACTAAATATCAAGGATTCATTGGGCAAATCGCTCTGGAACTGAAATAGGAACGCTCACTGACATTTCCCCTATCTGAAAGTCTGATAAACGCCGGAAAAATGACTAAGTCCAAAAAAAAAAATAATTTTCAACTTTTTTCAATTTTACCCAAGTGGGATATATATTCTGCCCACACACATTTGGAACTCTCCTGGGGTACCCTCACACATATTATTCCCTCATTTAGTGGATATTTTCACAAAAAACAGAAATATTCAAAAATCCAGAAAATTGGCTGAAAACGACTAAATATCAAGGACTGATTGGGCGAATCGCTCTGGAACTGAAATCAGAACGCTCACTGACATTTGCCCTATCTGAAAGTCTGATAAACGCCGGAAAAATGACTAAGTCCAAAAAAAAAATTTTTTCAACTTTTTTCAATTTTACCCCCGTGGGATATATATTCTACCCACACACATTTGGAACTCTCCTGGGGTACCCTCACACATATTATTCCCTCATTTAGTGGATATTTTCACAAAAAAAGTGAAATTTTCAAAAATCCAGAAAATTGGCTGAAAACGACTAAATATCAAGGATTCATTGGGCGAATCGCTCTGGAGCTGAAATCGGAATGCTCACTGACATTTCCCCTATCTGAAAGTCTGATAAACGCCGGTAAAATGACCAAGTCCAAAAAAAAAAAAATGTTTTCAACTTTTTTCAATTTAACACCCGTGGGATATATGTTCTACCCATACACATTTGGAACTCTCCTGGGGTATCCTCACACATATTATTCCCTTATTTAGTGGATATTTTCACAAAAAAGAGAAATTTTCAAAATCCAGAAAATTGTCTGAAACGACTAAATATCAAGGACTCATTGGGTTAATTGCTCTGGAACTGAAATCGGAACGCTCACGGACATTTCCCCTCTCTGAAAGTCTGATAAACGCCGTAAAAATGACTAAGTCCAAAAAAAAAATTTTTTAAACTTTTTTCAATTTTACCCCCGTGGGATATATATTCTACCCACACACATTTGGAACTCTCCTGGGGTACCCTCACACATATTATTTCCTCATTTAGTGGATATTTTCACAAAAAAAGAGAAATTTTCAAAAATCCAGAAAATTGGCTGAAAACAACTAAATATCAAGGACTCATTGGGCGAATCACTCTGGAACTGAAATCGGAACGCTCACGGACATTTCCCCTCTCTGAAAGTCTGATAAACGCCGGAAAAATGACTAAGTCCAAAAAAAAAAAAATTTTTCAACTTTGTTCAATTTTACCCACGTGGGATATATATTCTGCCCACACACATTTGGAACTCTCCTGGGGTACCCTCACACATATTATTCCCTCATTTAGTGGATATTTTCACAAAAAAGAGAAATATTCAAAAATCCAGAAAATTGGCTGAAAACGACTAAATGTCAAGGTCTCATTGGGCGAATCGCTCTGGAACTGAAATCAGAACGCTCACTGACATTTCCCCTATCTGAAAGTCTGATAAACGCCGGAAAAATGACTAAGTCCAAAAAAATATTTTTTTAAACTTTTTGCAATTTTACCCCCGTGGGATATATATTCTACCCACACACATTTGGAACACTCCTGGGGTACCCTCACACATATTATTCCCTCATTGAGTGGATATTTTCACAAAACAGAGAAATTTTCAAAATCCAGAAAATTGTCTGAAACGACTAAATATCAAGGACTCATTGGGCGAATCGCTCTGGAACTGAAATCAGAACATTCACTGACATTTGCCCTATCTGAAAGTCTGATAAACGCCGGAAAAATGACTAAGTCCAAAAAAAAAAATGTTTCAACTTTTTTCAATTTTACCCCCGTGGGATATATATTCTACCCACACACATTTGGAACTCTCCTGGGGTACCCTCACACATATTATTCCCTCATTGAGTGGATATTTTCACAAAAAAGTGAAATTTTCAAAAATCCAGAAAATTGGCTGAAAACGACTAAATATCAAGGACTCATTGGGCGAATCGCTCTGGACCTGAAATCTGAACGCTCACTGACATTTCCCGTATCTGAAAGTCTGATAAATGCCGGAAAAATGACTAATTCCAAAAAAAAATAAATTTTTCAACTTTTTTCAATTTTACCCCCGTGGGATATATATTCTACCCACACACATTTGGAACTCTCCTGGGGTACCCTCACACATATTATTCCCTCATTTGGTGGATAGTTTCACAAAAAAGTGAAATTTTCAAAAATCCAAAAAATTGGCTGAAAACAACTAAATATCAAGGATTCATTGGGCAAATCGCTCTAGAACTGAAATCAGAACGCTCACTGACATTTCCCCTATCTGAAAGTCTGATAAACGCCGGAAAAATGACTAAGACCAAAAAAAATATTTTTTCAACTTTTTTCAATTTTACCTCCGTGGGATATATATTCTACCCACACACATTTGAAACTCTCCTGGGGTACCCTCACACATATTATTCCCTCATTTAGTGGATATTTTCACAAAAAAAGTGAAATTTTCAAAAATCCAGAAAATTGGCTGAAAACGACTAAATATCAAGGATTCATTGGGCAAATCGCTCTGGAACTGAAATCAGAATGCTCACTGACATTTTCCCTATCTGAAAGTCTGATAAACGCCGGAAAAATGACTAAGACCAAAAAAAAAATTTTTTTAACTTTTTTCAATTTTACCTCCGTGGGATATATATTTTACCCACACACATTTGAAACTCTCCTGGGGTACCCTCACACATATTATTCCCTCATTTAGTGGATATTTTCACAAAAAAGTGAAATTTTCAAAAATCCAGAAAATTGGCTGAAAACGACTAAATATCAAGGATTCATTGGGCAAATCGCTCTGGAACTGAAATCAGAATGCTCACTGACATTTTCCCTATCTGAAAGTCTGATAAACGCCGGAAAAATGACTAAGTCCAAAAAAATTTTTTTTTAAACTTTTTGCAATTTTACCCCCGTGGGATATATATTCCACCCACACACATTTGGAACACTCCTGGGGTACCCTCACACATATTATTCCCTCATTTAGTGGATATTTTCACAAAAAAGAGAAATATTCAAAAATCCAGAAAATTGGCTGAAAACGACTAAATATCAAGGACTCATTGGGCGAATCGCTCTGGAGCTGAAATCGGAATGCTCACTGACATTTGCCCTATCTGAAAGTCTGATAAACGCCGGAAAAATGACTAAGTCCAAAAAAAAAAATGTTTCAACTTTTTTCAATTTTACCCCCGTGGGATATATATTCTACCCACACACATTTGGAACTCTCCTGGGGTACCCTCACACATATTATTCCCTCATTTAGTGGATATTTTCACAAAAAAGTGAAATTTTCAAAAATCCAGAAAATTGGCTGAAAACGACTAAATATCAAGGACTCATTGGGCGAATCGCTCTGGAACTGTAATCAGAACGTTCACGGACATTTCCCCTATCTGAAAGTCTGATAAACGCCGGAAAAATGACTAAGACCAAAAAAAAAATTTTTTCAACTTTTTTCAATTTTACCTCCGTGGGATATATATTCTACCCACACACATTTGAAACTCTCCTGGGGTACCCTCACACATATTATTCCCTCATTTAGTGGATATTTTCACAAAAAAGAGAAATATTCAAAAATCCAGAAAATTGGCTGAAAACGACTAAATATCAAGGACTCATTGGGCGAATCGCTCTGGAGCTGAAATCGGAATGCTCACTGACATTTCCCCTATCTGAAAGTCTGATAAACGCCGGTAAAATGACTAAGTCCAAAAAAAAAAAAATGTTTTCAACTTTTTTCAATTTTACCCCCGTGGGATATATATTCTACCCACACACATTTGGAACTCTCCTGGGGTACCCTCACACATATTATTTCCTCATTTAGTGGATATTTTCACAAAAAAAGAGAAATTTTCAAAAATCCAGAAAATTGGCTGAAAACAACTAAATATCAAGGACTCATTTGGCGAATCGCTCTGGAACTGAAATCGGAATGCTCACTGACATGTTCCCTATCTGAAACTCTGATAAACGCCGGAAAAATGACTAAGTCCAAAAAAAAAATTTTTCAACATTTTTCTTTTTTACCCCCGTGGGATATATATTCTACCCACACACATTTGGAACTCTCCTGGGGTACCCTCACACATATTATTCCCTCATTTAGTGGATATTTTCACAAAAAAGTGAAATTTTCAAAAATCCAGAAAATTGGCTGAAAATGACTAAATATCAAGGACTCATTTGGCGAATCGCTCTGGAACTGAAATCAGAACGCTCACTGACATTTCCCCTATCTGAAAGTCTGATAAACGCCGGAAAAATGACTAAGACCAAAAAAAAAATTTTTTTAACTTTTTTCAATTTTACCCCGTGGGATATATATTCAACCCACACACAATTGGAACTCTCCTGGGGTACCCTCACACATATTATTCCCTCATTTAGTGGATATTTTCACAAAAAAGTGAAATTTTCAAAAATACAGAAAATTGGCTGAAAACGACTAAATATCAAGGACTCATTGGGCGAATCGCTCTGGAACTGAAATCAGAGCGCTTACTGACGTTTGTCCTATCTGAAAGTCTGACAAACGCCGGAAAAATGACTAAGTCCAAAAAAAAAAAAATTTTTTCAACTTTTTGCAATTTTACCGCCGTGGGATATATATTCTACCCACACACATTTGGAACTCTCCTGGGGTACCCTCACACATATTATTTCCTCATTTAGTGGATATTTTCACAAAAAAAGAGAAATTTTCAAAAATCCAGAAAAATGGCTGAAAACAACTAAATATCAAGGACTCATTGGGCGAATCACTCTGGAACTGAAATCGGAACGCTCACGGACATTTCCCCTCTCTGAAAGTCTGATAAACGCCGGAAAAATGACTAAGTCCAAAAAAAAAAAAATTTTTCAACTTTGTTCAATTTTACCCACGTGGGATATATATTCTGCCCACACACATTTGGAACTCTCCTGGGGTACCCTCACACATATTATTCCCTCATTTAGTGGATATTTTCACAAAAAAGAGAAATATTCAAAAATCCAGAAAATTGGCTGAAAACGACTAAATGTCAAGGTCTCATTGGGCGAATCGCTCTGGAACTGAAATCAGAACGCTCACTGACATTTCCCCTATCTGAAAGTCTGATAAACGCCGGAAAAATGACTAAGTCCAAAAAAATATTTTTTTAAACTTTTTGCAATTTTACCCCCGTGGGATATATATTCTACCCACACACATTTGGAACACTCCTGGGGTACCCTCACACATATTATTCCCTCATTGAGTGGATATTTTCACAAAACAGAGAAATTTTCAAAATCCAGAAAATTGTCTGAAACGACTAAATATCAAGGACTCATTGGGCGAATCGCTCTGGAACTGAAATCAGAACATTCACTGACATTTGCCCTATCTGAAAGTCTGATAAACGCCGGAAAAATGACTAAGTCCAAAAAAAAAAATGTTTCAACTTTTTTCAATTTTACCCCCGTGGGATATATATTCTACCCACACACATTTGGAACTCTCCTGGGGTACCCTCACACATATTATTCCCTCATTGAGTGGATATTTTCACAAAAAAGTGAAATTTTCAAAAATCCAGAAAATTGGCTGAAAACGACTAAATATCAAGGACTCATTGGGCGAATCGCTCTGGACCTGAAATCTGAACGCTCACTGACATTTCCCGTATCTGAAAGTCTGATAAATGCCGGAAAAATGACTAATTCCAAAAAAAAATAAATTTTTCAACTTTTTTCAATTTTACCCCCGTGGGATATATATTCTACCCACACACATTTGGAACTCTCCTGGGGTACCCTCACACATATTATTCCCTCATTTGGTGGATAGTTTCACAAAAAAGTGAAATTTTCAAAAATCCAAAAAATTGGCTGAAAACAACTAAATATCAAGGATTCATTGGGCAAATCGCTCTAGAACTGAAATCAGAACGCTCACTGACATTTCCCCTATCTGAAAGTCTGATAAACGCCGGAAAAATGACTAAGACCAAAAAAAATATTTTTTCAACTTTTTTCAATTTTACCTCCGTGGGATATATATTCTACCCACACACATTTGAAACTCTCCTGGGGTACCCTCACACATATTATTCCCTCATTTAGTGGATATTTTCACAAAAAAAGTGAAATTTTCAAAAATCCAGAAAATTGGCTGAAAACGACTAAATATCAAGGATTCATTGGGCAAATCGCTCTGGAACTGAAATCAGAATGCTCACTGACATTTTCCCTATCTGAAAGTCTGATAAACGCCGGAAAAATGACTAAGACCAAAAAAAAAATTTTTTTAACTTTTTTCAATTTTACCTCCGTGGGATATATATTTTACCCACACACATTTGAAACTCTCCTGGGGTACCCTCACACATATTATTCCCTCATTTAGTGGATATTTTCACAAAAAAGTGAAATTTTCAAAAATCCAGAAAATTGGCTGAAAACGACTAAATATCAAGGATTCATTGGGCAAATCGCTCTGGAACTGAAATCAGAATGCTCACTGACATTTTCCCTATCTGAAAGTCTGATAAACGCCGGAAAAATGACTAAGTCCAAAAAAATTTTTTTTTAAACTTTTTGCAATTTTACCCCCGTGGGATATATATTCCACCCACACACATTTGGAACACTCCTGGGGTACCCTCACACATATTATTCCCTCATTTAGTGGATATTTTCACAAAAAAGAGAAATATTCAAAAATCCAGAAAATTGGCTGAAAACGACTAAATATCAAGGACTCATTGGGCGAATCGCTCTGGAGCTGAAATCGGAATGCTCACTGACATTTGCCCTATCTGAAAGTCTGATAAACGCCGGAAAAATGACTAAGTCCAAAAAAAAAAATGTTTCAACTTTTTTCAATTTTACCCCCGTGGGATATATATTCTACCCACACACATTTGGAACTCTCCTGGGGTACCCTCACACATATTATTCCCTCATTTAGTGGATATTTTCACAAAAAAGTGAAATTTTCAAAAATCCAGAAAATTGGCTGAAAACGACTAAATATCAAGGACTCATTGGGCGAATCGCTCTGGAACTGTAATCAGAACGTTCACGGACATTTCCCCTATCTGAAAGTCTGATAAACGCCGGAAAAATGACTAAGACCAAAAAAAAAATTTTTTCAACTTTTTTCAATTTTACCTCCGTGGGATATATATTCTACCCACACACATTTGAAACTCTCCTGGGGTACCCTCACACATATTATTCCCTCATTTAGTGGATATTTTCACAAAAAAGAGAAATATTCAAAAATCCAGAAAATTGGCTGAAAACGACTAAATATCAAGGACTCATTGGGCGAATCGCTCTGGAGCTGAAATCGGAATGCTCACTGACATTTCCCCTATCTGAAAGTCTGATAAACGCCGGTAAAATGACTAAGTCCAAAAAAAAAAAAATGTTTTCAACTTTTTTCAATTTTACCCCCGTGGGATATATATTCTACCCACACACATTTGGAACTCTCCTGGGGTACCCTCACACATATTATTTCCTCATTTAGTGGATATTTTCACAAAAAAAGAGAAATTTTCAAAAATCCAGAAAATTGGCTGAAAACAACTAAATATCAAGGACTCATTTGGCGAATCGCTCTGGAACTGAAATCGGAATGCTCACTGACATGTTCCCTATCTGAAACTCTGATAAACGCCGGAAAAATGACTAAGTCCAAAAAAAAAATTTTTCAACATTTTTCTTTTTTACCCCCGTGGGATATATATTCTACCCACACACATTTGGAACTCTCCTGGGGTACCCTCACACATATTATTCCCTCATTTAGTGGATATTTTCACAAAAAAGTGAAATTTTCAAAAATCCAGAAAATTGGCTGAAAATGACTAAATATCAAGGACTCATTTGGCGAATCGCTCTGGAACTGAAATCAGAACGCTCACTGACATTTCCCCTATCTGAAAGTCTGATAAACGCCGGAAAAATGACTAAGACCAAAAAAAAAATTTTTTTAACTTTTTTCAATTTTACCCCGTGGGATATATATTCAACCCACACACAATTGGAACTCTCCTGGGGTACCCTCACACATATTATTCCCTCATTTAGTGGATATTTTCACAAAAAAGTGAAATTTTCAAAAATACAGAAAATTGGCTGAAAACGACTAAATATCAAGGACTCATTGGGCGAATCGCTCTGGAACTGAAATCAGAGCGCTTACTGACGTTTGTCCTATCTGAAAGTCTGACAAACGCCGGAAAAATGACTAAGTCCAAAAAAAAAAAAATTTTTTCAACTTTTTGCAATTTTACCGCCGTGGGATATATATTCTACCCACACACATTTGGAACTCTCCTGGGGAACCCTCACACATATTATTCCCTCATTTAGTGGATATTTTCACAAAAAAGTGAAATTTTCAAAAATCCAGAAAATTGGCTGAAAACGACTAAATATCAAGGATTCATTGGGCAAATCGCTCTGGAACTGAAATAGGAACGCTCACTGACATTTCCCCTATCTGAAAGTCTGATAAACGCCGGAAAAATGACTAAGTCCAAAAAAAAAAATAATTTTCAACTTTTTTCAATTTTACCCAAGTGGGATATATATTCTGCCCACACACATTTGGAACTCTCCTGGGGTACCCTCACACATATTATTCCCTCATTTAGTGGATATTTTCACAAAAAACAGAAATATTCAAAAATCCAGAAAATTGGCTGAAAACGACTAAATATCAAGGACTGATTGGGCGAATCGCTCTGGAACTGAAATCAGAACGCTCACTGACATTTGCCCTATCTGAAAGTCTGATAAACGCCGGAAAAATGACTAAGTCCAAAAAAAAAATTTTTTCAACTTTTTTCAATTTTACCCCCGTGGGATATATATTCTACCCACACACATTTGGAACTCTCCTGGGGTACCCTCACACATATTATTCCCTCATTTAGTGGATATTTTCACAAAAAAAGTGAAATTTTCAAAAATCCAGAAAATTGGCTGAAAACGACTAAATATCAAGGATTCATTGGGCGAATCGCTCTGGAGCTGAAATCGGAATGCTCACTGACATTTCCCCTATCTGAAAGTCTGATAAACGCCGGTAAAATGACCAAGTCCAAAAAAAAAAAAATGTTTTCAACTTTTTTCAATTTAACACCCGTGGGATATATGTTCTACCCATACACATTTGGAACTCTCCTGGGGTATCCTCACACATATTATTCCCTTATTTAGTGGATATTTTCACAAAAAAGAGAAATTTTCAAAATCCAGAAAATTGTCTGAAACGACTAAATATCAAGGACTCATTGGGTTAATTGCTCTGGAACTGAAATCGGAACGCTCACGGACATTTCCCCTCTCTGAAAGTCTGATAAACGCCGTAAAAATGACTAAGTCCAAAAAAAAAAATTTTTTAAACTTTTTTCAATTTTACCCCCGTGGGATATATATTCTACCCACACACATTTGGAACTCTCCTGGGGTACCCTCACACATATTATTTCCTCATTTAGTGGATATTTTCACAAAAAAAGAGAAATTTTCAAAAATCCAGAAAATTGGCTGAAAACAACTAAATATCAAGGACTCATTGGGCGAATCACTCTGGAACTGAAATCGGAACGCTCACGGACATTTCCCCTCTCTGAAAGTCTGATAAACGCCGGAAAAATGACTAAGTCCAAAAAAAAAATAAATTTTCAACTTTGTTCAATTTTACCCACGTGGGATATATATTCTGCCCACACACATTTGGAACTCTCCTGGGGTACCCTCACACATATTATTCCCTCATTTAGTGGATATTTTCACAAAAAAGAGAAATATTCAAAAATCCAGAAAATTGGCTGAAAACGACTAAATGTCAAGGTCTCATTGGGCGAATCGCTCTGGAACTGAAATCAGAACGCTCACTGACATTTCCCCTATCTGAAAGTCTGATAAACGCCGGAAAAATGACTAAGTCCAAAAAAATATTTTTTTAAACTTTTTGCAATTTTACCCCCGTGGGATATATATTCTACCCACACACATTTGGAACACTCCTGGGGTACCCTCACACATGTTATTCCCTCATTTAGTGGATATTTTCACAAAAAAGAGAAATATTCAAAAATCCAGAAAATTGGCTGAAAACGACTAAATATCAAGGACTCATTGGGCGAATCGCTCTGGAACTGAAATCAGAACGCTCACTGACATTTGCCCTATCTGAAAGTCTGATAAACGCCGGAAAAATTACTAAGTCCAAAAAAAAATTTTTTTCAACTTTTTTCAATTTTACCCCCGTGGGATATATATTCTACCCACACACATTTGAAACTCTCCTGGGGTACCCTCACACATATTATTCCCTCATTGAGTGGATATTTTCACAAAACAGAGAAATTTTCAAAATCCAGAAAATTGTCTGAAACGACTAAATATCAAGGACTCATTGGGCGAATCGCTCTGGAACTGAAATCAGAACATTCACTGACATTTGCCCTATCTGAAAGTCTGATAAACGCCGGAAAAATGACTAAGTCCAAAAAAAAAAATGTTTCAACTTTTTTCAATTTTACCCCCGTGGGATATATATTCTACCCACACACATTTGGAACTCTCCTGGGGTACCCTCACACATATTATTCCCTCATTTAGTGGATATTTTCACAAAAAAGTGAAATTTTCAAAAATCCAGAAAATTGGCTGAAAACGACTAAATATCAAGGACTCATTGGGCGAATCGCTCTGGAACTGTAATCAGAACGTTCACGGACATTTCCCCTATCTGAAAGTCTGATAAACGCCGGAAAAATGACTAAGACCAAAAAAAAAATTTTTTCAACTTTTTTCAATTTTACCTCCGTGGGATATATATTCTACCCACACACATTTGAAACTCTCCTGGGGTACCCTCACACATATTATTCCCTCATTTAGTGGATATTTTCACAAAAAAGAGAAATATTCAAAAATCCAGAAAATTGGCTGAAAACGACTAAATATCAAGGACTCATTGGGCGAATTGCTCTGGAGCTGAAATCGGAATGCTCACTGACATTTCCCCTATCTGAAAGTCTGATAAACGCCGGTAAAATGACTAAGTCCAAAAAAAAAAAAATGTTTTCAACTTTTTTCAATTTTACCCCCGTGGGATATATATTCTACCCACACACATTTGGAACTCTCCTGGGGTACCCTCACACATATTATTTCCTCATTTAGTGGATATTTTCACAAAAAAAGAGAAATTTTCAAAAATCCAGAAAATTGGCTGAAAACAACTAAATATCAAGGACTCATTTGGCGAATCGCTCTGGAACTGAAATCGGAATGCTCACTGACATGTTCCCTATCTGAAACTCTGATAAACGCCGGAAAAATGACTAAGTCCAAAAAAAAAATTTTTCAACATTTTTCTTTTTTACCCCCGTGGGATATATATTCTACCCACACACATTTGGAACTCTCCTGGGGTACCCTCACACATATTATTCCCTCATTTAGTGGATATTTTCACAAAAAAGTGAAATTTTCAAAAATCCAGAAAATTGGCTGAAAATGACTAAATATCAAGGACTCATTTGGCGAATCGCTCTGGAACTGAAATCAGAACGCTCACTGACATTTCCCCTATCTGAAAGTCTGATAAACGCCGGAAAAATGACTAAGACCAAAAAAAAAAATTTTTTAACTTTTTTCAATTTTACCCCGTGGGATATATATTCAACCCACACACAATTGGAACTCTCCTGGGGTACCCTCACACATATTATTCCCTCATTTAGTGGATATTTTCACAAAAAAGTGAAATTTTCAAAAATACAGAAAATTGGCTGAAAACGACTAAATATCAAGGACTCATTGGGCGAATCGCTCTGGAACTGAAATCAGAGCGCTTACTGACGTTTGTCCTATCTGAAAGTCTGACAAACGCCGGAAAAATGACTAAGTCCAAAAAAAAATAAATTTTTTCAACTTTTTGCAATTTTACCGCCGTGGGATATATATTCTACCCACACACATTTGGAACTCTCCTGGGGAACCCTCACACATATTATTCCCTCATTTAGTGGATATTTTCACAAAAAAGTGAAATTTTCAAAAATCCAGAAAATTGGCTGAAAACGACTAAATATCAAGGATTCATTGGGCAAATCGCTCTGGAACTGAAATAGGAACGCTCACTGACATTTCCCCTATCTGAAAGTCTGATAAACGCCGGAAAAATGACTAAGTCCAAAAAAAAAAATAATTTTCAACTTTTTTCAATTTTACCCAAGTGGGATATATATTCTGCCCACACACATTTGGAACTCTCCTGGGGTACCCTCACACATATTATTCCCTCATTTAGTGGATATTTTCACAAAAAACAGAAATATTCAAAAATCCAGAAAATTGGCTGAAAACGACTAAATATCAAGGACTGATTGGGCGAATCGCTCTGGAACTGAAATCAGAACGCTCACTGACATTTGCCCTATCTGAAAGTCTGATAAACGCCGGAAAAATGACTAAGTCCAAAAAAAAAATTTTTTCAACTTTTTTCAATTTTACCCCCGTGGGATATATATTCTACCCACACACATTTGGAACTCTCCTGGGGTACCCTCACACATATTATTCCCTCATTTAGTGGATATTTTCACAAAAAAAGTGAAATTTTCAAAAATCCAGAAAATTGGCTGAAAACGACTAAATATCAAGGATTCATTGGGCGAATCGCTCTGGAGCTGAAATCGGAATGCTCACTGACATTTCCCCTATCTGAAAGTCTGATAAACGCCGGTAAAATGACCAAGTCCAAAAAAAAAAAAATGTTTTCAACTTTTTTCAATTTAACACCCGTGGGATATATGTTCTACCCATACACATTTGGAACTCTCCTGGGGTATCCTCACACATATTATTCCCTTATTTAGTGGATATTTTCACAAAAAAGAGAAATTTTCAAAATCCAGAAAATTGTCTGAAACGACTAAATATCAAGGACTCATTGGGTTAATTGCTCTGGAACTGAAATCGGAACGCTCACGGACATTTCCCCTCTCTGAAAGTCTGATAAACGCCGTAAAAATGACTAAGTCCAAAAAAAAATTTTTTAAACTTTTTTCAATTTTACCCCCGTGGGATATATATTCTACCCACACACATTTGGAACTCTCCTGGGGTACCCTCACACATATTATTTCCTCATTTAGTGGATATTTTCACAAAAAAAGAGAAATTTTCAAAAATCCAGAAAATTGGCTGAAAACAACTAAATATCAAGGACTCATTGGGCGAATCACTCTGGAACTGAAATCGGAACGCTCACGGACATTTCCCCTCTCTGAAAGTCTGATAAACGCCAAAAAAATGACTAAGTCCAAAAAAAAAAAAAATTTTCAACTTTGTTCAATTTTACCCACGTGGGATATATATTCTGCCCACACACATTTGGAACTCTCCTGGGGTACCCTCACACATATTATTCCCTCATTTAGTGGATATTTTCACAAAAAAGAGAAATATTCAAAAATCCAGAAAATTGGCTGAAAACGACTAAATGTCAAGGTCTCATTGGGCGAATCGCTCTGGAACTGAAATCAGAACGCTCACTGACATTTCCCCTATCTGAAAGTCTGATAAACGCCGGAAAAATGACTAAGTCCAAAAAAAATTTTTTTTAAACTTTTTGCAATTTTACCCCCGTGGGATATATATTCTACCCACACACATTTGGAACACTCCTGGGGTACCCTCACACATGTTATTCCCTCATTTAGTGGATATTTTCACAAAAAAGAGAAATATTCAAAAATCCAGAAAATTGGCTGAAAACGACTAAATATCAAGGACTCATTGGGCGAATCGCTCTGGAACTGAAATCAGAACGCTCACTGACATTTGCCCTATCTGAAAGTCTGATAAACGCCGGAAAAATGACTAAGTCCAAAAAAAAATTTTTTTCAACTTTTTTCAATTTTACCCCCGTGGGATATATATTCTACCCACACACATTTGAAACTCTCCTGGGGTACCCTCACACATATTATTCCCTCATTGAGTGGATATTTTCACAAAAAAGAGAAATTTTCAAAAATACAGAAAATTGGCTGAAAACGACTAAATATCAAGGACTCATTGGGCGAATCGCTCTGGAACTGAAATTGGAACGCTCACTGACATTTCCCCTATCTGAAAGTCTGATAAACGCCGGAAAAATGACTAAGTCCAAAAAAAAATTTTTTTCAACTTTTTTCAATTTCACCCCCGTGGGATATATATTCTACCCACACACATTTGAAACTCTCCTGGGGTACCCTCACACATATTATTCCCTCATTGAGTGGATATTTTCACAAAAAAGAGAAATTTTCAAAAATACAGAAAATTGGCTGAAAACGACTAAATATCAAGGACTCATTGGGCGAATCGCTCTGGAACTGAAATCGGAGCGCTCACTGACATTTCCCCTATCTGAAAGTCTGATAAACGCCGGAAAAATGACTAATTCCAAAAAAAAAAAAAATTTTTCAGCTGTTTTCAATTTTACCCTCGTGGGATATATATTCTACCCACACACATTTGGAACTCTCCTGGGGTACCCTCACACATATTATTCCCTCATTTAGTGGATATTTTCACAAAAAAGAGAAATATTCAAAAATCCAGAAAATTGGCTGAAAACGACTAAATATCAAGGACTCATTGGGCGAATCGCTCTGGAACTGAAATCGGAATGCTCACTGACATTTCCCCTATCTGAAAGTCTGATAAACGCCGGAAAAATGACTAAGACCAAAAAAAAAATTGTTCCAACTTTTTTCAATTTTACCCCCGTGGGATATATATTCTACCCACACACATTTGGAACACTCCTGGGGTACCCTCACACATGTTATTCTCTCATTTAGTGGATATTTTCACAAAAAAGAGAAATATTCAAAAATCCAGAAAATTGGCTGAAAACGACTAAATATCAAGGACTCATGGGGCGAATCGCTCTGGAACTGAAATCAGAACGCTCACTGACATTTGCCCTATCTGAAAGTCTGATAAACGCCGGAAAAATGACTAAGTCCAAAAAAAAATTTTTTTCAACTTTTTTCAATTTTACCCCCGTGGGATATATATTCTACCCACACACATTTGAAACTCTCCTGGGGTACACTCACACATATTATTCCCTCATTGAGTGGATATTTTCACAAAAAAGAGAAATTTTCAAAAATACAGAAAATTGGCTGAAAACGACTAAATATCAAGGACTCATTGGGCGAATCGCTCTGGAACTGAAATCGGAACGCTCACTGACATTTCCCCTATCTGAAAGTCTGATAAACGCCAGAAAAATGACTAATTCCAAAAAAAAAAAAAATTTTTCAGCTTTTTTCAATTTTACCCCCGTGGGATATATATTCTACCCACACACATTTGGAACTCTCCTGGGGTACCCTCACACATATTATTCCCTCATTTAGTGGATATTTTCACAAAAAAGAGAAATATTCAAAAATCCAGAAAATTGGCTGAAAACGACTAAATATCAAGGACTCATTGGGCGAATCGCTCTGGAACTGAAATCGGAATGCTCACTGACATTTCCCCTATCTGAAAGTCTGATAAACGCCGGAAAAATGACTAAGACCAAAAAAAAAATTGTTCCAACTTTTTTCAATTTTACCCACGTGGGATATATATTCTACCCACACACATTTGGAACACTCCTGGGGTACCCTCACACATGTTATTCCCTCATTTAGTGGATATTTTCACAAAAAAGTGAAATTTTCAAAAATTCAGAAAATTGGCTGAAAACGACTAAATATCAAGGACTCATTGGGCGAATCGCTCTGGAACTGAAATCGGAACGCTCACTGGCATTTCCCCTATCTGAAAGTCTGATAAACCCCGGAAAAATGACAAAGTCCAAAAAAATAATTTTTTCAACTTTTTGCAATTTTACCCCCGTGGGATATATATTCTACCCACACACATTTGGAACTCTCCTGGGGTATCCTGACACATATTATTCCCTCATTTAGTGGATATTTTCACAAAAAAGTGACATTTTCAAAAATCCAGAAAATTGGCTGAAAATGACTAAATATCAAGGACTCATTGGGCGAATCGCTCTGGAACTGAAATCGGAACGCTCACTGACATTTCCCCTATCTGAAAGTCTGATAAACGCCGGAAAAATCACTAAGTCCAAAAAACATTTTTTTTCAACTTTTTTCAATTTTACCCCCATGGGATATATATTCTACCCACACACATTTGGAACTCTCCTGGGGTACCCTCACACATATTATTTCCTCATTTAGTGGATATTTTCACAAAAAAGTGAAATTTTCAAAAATCCAAAATATTGGCTGAAAACGACTAAATATCAAACACTCATTGGGCGAAACGCTCTGGAACTGAAATCAGAACGCTCACTGACATTTGCCCTATCTGAAAGTCTGATAAACGCCGGAAAAATGACTAAGTCCAAAAAAAAATTTTTTTCAACTTTTTTCAATTTTACCCCCGTGGGATATATATTCTACCCACACACATTTGAAACTCTCCTGGGGTACCCTCACACATATTATTCCCTCATTGAGTGGATATTTTCACAAAAAAGAGAAATTTTCAAAAATACAGAAAATTGGCTGAAAACGACTAAATATCAAGGACTCATTGGGCGAATCCCTCTGGAACTGAAATTGGAACGCTCACTGACATTTCCCCTATCTGAAAGTCTGATAAACGCCGGAAAAATGACTAATTCCAAAAAAAAAAAAAATTTTTCAGCTTTTTTCAATTTTACCCTCGTGGGATATATATTCTACCCACACACATTTGGAACTCTCCTGGGGTACCCTCACACATATTATTCCCTCATTTAGTGGATATTTTCACAAAAAAGAGAAATATTCAAAAATCCAGAAAATTGGCTGAAAACGACTAAATATCAAGGACTCATGGGGCGAATCGCTCTGGAACTGAAATCGGAATGCTCACTGACATTTCCCCTATCTGAAAGTCTGATAAACGCCGGAAAAATGACTAATTCCAAAAAAAAAATAAATTTTTCAGCTTTTTTCAATTTTACCCTCGTGGGATATATATTCTACCCACACACATTTGGAACTCTCCTGGGGTACCCTCACACATATTATTCCCTCATTTAGTGGATATTTTCACAAAAAAGAGAAATATTCAAAAATCCAGAAAATTGGCTGAAAACGACTAAATATCAAGGACTCATTGGGCGAATCGCTCTGGAACTGAAATCGGAATGCTCACTGACATTTCCCCTATCTGAAAGTCTGATAAACGCCGGAAAAATGACTAAGACCAAAAAAAAAAATTGTTCCAACTTTTTTCAATTTTACCCCCGTGGGATATATATTCTACCCACACACATTTGGAACACTCCTGGGGTACCCTCACACATGTTATTCTCTCATTTAGTGGATATTTTCACAAAAAAGAGAAATATTCAAAAATCCAGAAAATTGGCTGAAAACGACTAAATATCAAGGACTCATTGGGCGAATCGCTCTGGAACTGAAATCAGAACGCTCACTGACATTTGCCCTATCTGAAAGTCTGATAAACGCCGGAAAAATGACTAAGTCCAAAAAAAAATTTTTTTCAACTTTTTTCAATTTTACCCCCGTGGGATATATATTCTACCCACACACATTTGAAACTCTCCTGGGGTACCCTCACACATATTATTCCCTCATTGAGTGGATATTTTCACAAAAAAGAGAAATTTTCAAAAATACAGAAAATTGGCTGAAAACGACTAAATATCAAGGACTCATTGGGCGAATCGCTCTGGAACTGAAATCGGAACGCTCACTGACATTTCCCCTATCTGAAAGTCTGATAAACGCCGGAAAAATGACTAATTCCAAAAAAAAAAAAAATTTTTCAGCTTTTTTCAATTTTACCCCCGTGGGATATATATTCTACCCACACACATTTGGAACTCTCCTGGGGTACCCTCACACATATTATTCCCTCATTTAGTGGATATTTTCACAAAAAAGAGAAATATTCAAAAATCCAGAAAATTGGCTGAAAACGACTAAATATCAAGGACTCATTGGGCGAATCGCTCTGGAACTGAAATCGGAATGCTCACTGACATTTCCCCTATCTGAAAGTCTGATAAACGCCGGAAAAATGACTAAGACCAAAAAAAAAATTGTTCCAACTTTTTTCAATTTTACCCACGTGGGATATATATTCTACCCACACACATTTGGAACACTCCTGGGGTACCCTCACACATGTTATTCCCTCATTTAGTGGATATTTTCACAAAAAAGTGAAATTTTCAAAAATTCAGAAAATTGGCTGAAAACGACTAAATATCAAGGACTCATTGGGCGAATCGCTCTGGAACTGAAATCGGAACGCTCACTGGCATTTCCCCTATCTGAAAGTCTGATAAACCCCGGAAAAATGACAAAGTCCAAAAAAATAATTTTTTCAACTTTTTGCAATTTTACCCCCGTGGGATATATATTCTACCCACACACATTTGGAACTCTCCTGGGGTATCCTGACACATATTATTCCCTCATTTAGTGGATATTTTCACAAAAAAGTGACATTTTCAAAAATCCAGAAAATTGGCTGAAAATGACTAAATATCAAGGACTCATTGGGCGAATCGCTCTGGAACTGAAATCGGAACGCTCACTGACATTTCCCCTATCTGAAAGTCTGATAAACGCCGGAAAAATCACTAAGTCCAAAAAACATTTTTTTTCAACTTTTTTCAATTTTACCCCCATGGGATATATATTCTACCCACACACATTTGGAACTCTCCTGGGGTACCCTCACACATATTATTTCCTCATTTAGTGGATATTTTCACAAAAAAGTGAAATTTTCAAAAATCCAAAATATTGGCTGAAAACGACTAAATATCAAACACTCATTGGGCGAAACGCTCTGGGACTGAAATAGGAACGCTCACTGACATTTGTCCTATCTGAAAGTCTGATGAACGCCGGAAAAATGACTAAGTCCAAAAAAAAAGTTTTTTCAACTTTTTTCAATTTTACCCCCGTGGGATATATATTCTACGCACACACATTTGGAACTCTCTTGGGGTACCCTCACACATATTATTACCTCATTTAGTGGATATTTTCACAAAAAAGTGACATTTTAAAAAATCCAAAATATTGGCTGAAAACGACTAAATATCAAGGACTCATTGAGCGAATCGCTCTGGAACTGAAATCGGAACACTCACTGACATTTGCCCTATCTGAAAGTCTGATAAACGCCGGAAAAATGACTAAGTCCAAAAAAAAATTTTTTTCAACTTTTCTCAATTTTACCCCGTGGGATATATATTCAAACCACACACATTTGGAACTCTCCTGGGTACCCTCACACATATTATTCCCTCATTTAGTGGATATTTTCACAAAAAAGTGAAATTTTCAAAAATCCAGAAAATTGGCTGAAAACGACTAAATATCAAGGACTCATTGGGCGAATCGCTCTGGAACTGAAATAGGAACGCTCACTGACATTTGTTCTATCTGAAAGTCTGATAAACGGCGGAAAAATTACTAAGTCCAAAAAAAAAATTTTTTCAGCTTTTTTCAATTTTACCCCCGTGGGATATGTATTCTTCCCACACACATTTGGAACTCTCCTGGGGTACCCTTTCACATATTATTCCCTCATTTAGAGGATATTTTCACAAAAAAGTGAAATTTTCAAAAATCCAGAAAATTGGCAGAAAACGACTAGATATCAAGGACTCATTGGGCGAACTGCTCTGGAACTGAAGTCGGAACGCTCAGTGACATTTCCCCTATCTGAAAGTCTAATAAATGCCGGAAAAATGACTAAGTCCAAAAAAAAAAATGTTTTCAACTTTTTTCAATTTTACCCCCGTGGGATATATATTCTACCCACACACATTTGGAACTCTCCTGGGGTACCCTCACACATATTATTCCCTCATTTAGTGGATATTTTCACAAAAAAGTGACATTTTCAAAAATCGAGAAAATTGGCTGAAAATGACTAAATATCAAGGACTCATTGGGCGAATCGCTCTGGAACTGAAATCGGAACGCTCACGGACATTTCCCCTATCTGAAAGTCTGATAAACGCCGGAAAAATCACTAAGTCCAAAAAACATTTTTTTTCAACTTTTTTCAATTTTACCCCCATGGGATATATATTCTACCCACACACATTTGGAACTCTCCTGGGGTACCCTCACACATATTATTCCCTCATTTAGAGGATATTTTCACAAAAAAGTGAAATTTTCAAAAATCCAGAAAATTGGCAGAAAACGACTAAATATTAAGGACTCATTGGGCGAATTGCTCTGGAACTGAAGTCGGAACGCTCAGTGACATTTCCACTATCTGAAAGTCTAATAAATGCCGGAAAAATGACAGTCAAAAAAAAAAAATGTTTTCAACTTTTTTCAATTTTACCTCCGTGGGATATATATTCTACCCACACACATTTGGAACTCTCCTGGGGTACCCTCACACATATTATTCCCTCATTTAGTGGATATTTTCACAAAAAAGTGAAATTTTCAAAAATCCAAAATATTGGCTGAAAACGACTAAATATCAAGGACTCATTGGGCGAATCACTCTGGAACTGAAATAGGAACGCTCCCTGACATTTGTCCTATCTGAAAGTCTGATGAACGCCGGAAAAATGACTAAGTCCAAAAAAATTTTTTTTCAACTTTTTTCAATTTTACCCCCGTGGGATATATATTCTACGCACACACATTTGGAACTCTCCTGGGGTACCCTCACACATATTATTACCTCATTTAGTGGATATTTTCACAAAAAAGTGAAATTTTAAAAAATCCAAAATATTGGCTGAAAACGACTAAATATCAAGGACTCATTGGGCGAATCACTCTGGAAATGAAATCGGAACACTCAGTGACATTTCCCCTATCTGAAAGTCTGATAAACGCCGGAAAAATGACTAAGTCCAAAAAAAAAATTTTTTCAACTTTTTTCAATTTTACCCCCGTGGGATATATATTCTACCCACACACATTTGGAACTCTCCTGTGGTACCCTCACACATATTATTCCCTCATTTAGAGGATATTATCACAAAAAAGTGAAATTTTCAAAAATCCAGAAAATTGGCTGAAAACGACTAAATATCAAGGACTCATTGGGCAAATCACTCTGGAACTGAAATTGGAACACTCAGTGACATTTCCCCTATCTAAAAGTCTGATAAACGCCGAAAAAATTACTAAGTCCAAAAAAAACATTTTTTCAACTTTTTTCAATTTTACCCCCGTGGGATATATATTCTACCCACACACATTTGGAACTCTCCTGGGGTACCCTCACACATATTATTCCCTCATTTAGTGGATATTTTCACAAAAAAGTGACATTTTCAAAAATCCAGAAAATTGGCTGAAAATGACTAAATATCAAGGACTCATTGGGCGAATCGCTCTGGAACTGAAATCGTAACGCTGACTGACATTTCCCCTATCTGAAAGTCTGATAAACGGCGGAAAAATAACTAAGACGAAAAAAAAAATGTTTAAACTTTTTTCAATTTTACCCCCGTGGGATATATATTCTACCCACACACATTTGGAACTCTCCTGGGGTACCCTTTCACATATTATTCCCTCATTTAGAGGATATTTTCACAAAAAAGTGAAATTTTCAAAAATCCAGAAAATTGGCAGAAAACGACTAGATATCAAGGACTCATTGGGCGAACTGCTCTGGAACTGAAGTCGGAACGCTCAGTGACATTTCCCCTATCTGAAAGTCTGATAAACGCCGGAAAATGACTAAGTCCAAAAAAAAAAAAATGTTTTCAACTTTTTTCAATATAACACCCGTGGGATATTTGTTCTACCCATACACATTTGGAACTCTCCTGGGGTATCCTCACACATATTATTCCCTTATTTAGTGGATATTTTCACAAAAAAGAGAAATTTTCAAAATCCTGAAAATTGTCTGAAACGACTAAATATCAAGGACTCATTGGGTTAATTGCTCTGGAACTGAAATCGGAACGCTCACTGACATTTCCCCTCTCTGAAAGTCTGATAAACGCCTGAAAAATGACTAATTCCAAAAAAAAAAAAATTTTCAACTTTTTTCTATTTTACCCCCGTGGGATATATATTATACCCACACACATTTGGAACTCTCCTGGGGTACCCTCACACATATTATTTCCTCATTTAGTGGATATTTTCACAAAAAAAGAGAAATTTTCAAAAATCCAGAAAATTGGCTGAAAACGACTAAATATCAAGGACTCATTGGGCGAATCGCTCTGGAACTGAAATCAGAACGCTCACTGACATTTCCCCTATCTGAAAGTCTGATAAACGCCGAAAAAATAACTAAGACCAAAAAAAAAATTTTTTCAATTTTACCTCCGTGGGATATATATTCTACCCACACACATTTGGAACTCTCCTGGGGTACCCTCACACATATTATTTCCTTATTTAGTGGATATTTTCACAAAAAAAGAGAAATTTTCAAAAATAGAAAAAATTGGCTGAAAACAACTAAATATCAAGGACTCATTTGGCGAATCGCTCTGGAACTGAAATTGGAATGCTCACTGACATTTCCCCTATCTGAAAGTCTGATAAACGCCGGTAAAATGACTAAGTCTAAAAAAAAAAAAATGTTTTCAACTTTTTTCAATTTAACACCCGTGGGATATATGTTCTACCCATACACATTTGGAACTCTCCTGGGGTACCCTCACACATATTATTCCCTCATTTAGTGGATATTTTCACAAAAAAGAGAAATTTTCAAAAATCCAGAAAATTGGCTGAAAACGACTAAATATCAAGGACTCATTGGGCGAATCGCTCTGGAACTGAAATCAGAACGCTCACTGACATTTCCCCTATCTGAAAGTCTGATAAACGCCGGAAAAATGACTAAGACCAAAAAAAAAATTTTTTCAACTTTTTTCAATTTTACCTCCGTGGGATATATATTCTACCCACACACATTTGGAACTCTCCTGGGGTACCCTCACACATATTATTTCCTTATTTAGTGGATATTTTCACAAAAAAAGAGAAATTTTCAAAAATCCAAAAAATTGGCTGAAAACAACTAAATATCAAGGACTCATTTGGCGAATCGCTCTGGAACTGAAATTGGAATGCTCACTGACATTTCCCCTATCTGAAAGTCTGATAAACGCCGGTAAAATGACTAAGTCCAAAAAAAAAAAATGTTTTCAACTTTTTTCAATTTAACACCCGTGGGATATATGTTCTACCCATACACATTTGGAACTCTCCTGGGGTATCCTCACACATATTATTCCCTTATTTAGTGGATATTTGGACAAAAAAGAGAAATTTTCAAAATCCAGAAAATTGTCTGAAACGACTAAATATCAAGGACTCATTGGGTTAATTGCTCTGGAACTGAAATCGGAACGCTCACTGACATTTCCCCTCTCTGAAAGTCTGATAAACGCCGGAAAAATGACTAAGTCCAAAAAAAAATTTTTTCAACTTTTTTCTATTTTACCCCCGTGGGATATATATTCTACCCATACACATTTGGAACTCTCCTGGGGTACCCTCACACATATTATTTCCTCATTTAGTGGATATTTTCACAAAAAAAGAGAAATTTTCAAAAATCCAAAAAATTGGCTGAAAACAACTAAATATCAAGGACTCATTTGGCAAATCGCTCTGGAACTGAAATCGGAATGCTCACTGACATGTCCCCTATCTGAAAGTTTGATAAACGCCGGAAAAATGACTAAGTCCAAAAAAAAAAATTTTTCAACTTTTTGCAATTTTACCCCCGTGGGATATATATTCTACCCACACACATTTGGAACTCTCCTGGGGTACCCTCACACATATTATTCCCTCATTTAGTGGATATTTTCACAAAAAAGTGAAATTTTCAAAAATCCAGAAAATTGGCTGAAAACGACTAAATATCAAGGACTCATTTGGCGAATCGCTCTGGAACTGAAATCGGAATACTCACTGACATTTCCCCTATCTGAAAGTCTGATAAACGCCGGTAAAATGACTAAGTCCAAAAAAAAAAAAATGTTTTCAACTTTTTTCAATTTAACACCCGTGGGATATATGTTCTACCCATACACATTTGGAACTCTCCTGGGGTACCCTCACACATGTTATTCCCTCATTTAGTGGATATTTTCACAAAAAAGAGAAATTTTCAAAAATCCAGAAAATTGGCTGAAAATGACTAAATATCAAGGACTCATTGGGCGAATCGCTCTGGAACTGAAATCAGAACGCTCACTGACATTTCCCCTATCTGAAAGTCTGATAAACGCCGAAAAAATTACTAAGACCAAAAAAAAAATTTTTTCAACTTTTTTCAATTTTACCTCCGTGGGATATATATTCTACCCACACACATTTGGAACTCTCCTGGGGTACCCTCACACATATTATTTCCTTATTTAGTGGATATTTTCACAAAAAAAGAGAAATTTTCAAAAATCCAAAAAATTGGCTGAAAACAACTAAATATCAAGGACTCATTTGGCGAATCGCTCTGGAACTGAAATTGGAATGCTCACTGACATTTCCCCTATCTGAAAGTCTGATAAACGCCGGTAAAATGACTAAGTCCAAAAAAAAAAAAATGTTTTCAACTTTTTTCAATTTAACACCCGTGGGATATATGTTCTACCCATACACATTTGGAACTCTCCTGGGGTATCCTCACACATATTATTCCCTTATTTAGTGGATATTTGGACAAAAAAGAGAAATTTTCAAAATCCAGAAAATTGTCTGAAACGACTAAATATCAAGGACTCATTGGGTTAATTGCTCTGGAACTGAAATCGGAACGCTCACTGACATTTCCCCTCTCTGAAAGTCTGATAAACGCCGGAAAAATGACTAAGTCCAAAAAAAAATTTTTTCAACTTTTTTCTATTTTACCCCCGTGGGATATATATTCTACCCATACACATTTGGAACTCTCCTGGGGTACCCTCACACATATTATTTCCTCATTTAGTGGATATTTTCACAAAAAAAGAGAAATTTTCAAAAATCCAAAAAATTGGCTGAAAACAACTAAATATCAAGGACTCATTTGGCAAATCGCTCTGGAACTGAAATCGGAATGCTCACTGACATGTCCCCTATCTGAAAGTTTGATAAACGCCGGAAAAATGACTAAGTCCAAAAAAAAAAATTTTTCAACTTTTTGCAATTTTACCCCCGTGGGATATATATTCTACCCACACACATTTGGAACTCTCCTGGGGTACCCTCACACATATTATTCCCTCATTTAGTGGATATTTTCACAAAAAAGTGAAATTTTCAAAAATCCAGAAAATTGGCTGAAAACGACTAAATATCAAGGACTCATTTGGCGAATCGCTCTGGAACTGAAATCGGAATGCTCACTGACATTTCCCCTATCTGAAAGTCTGATAAACGCCGGTAAAATGACTAAGTCCAAAAAAAAAAAAATGTTTTCAACTTTTTTCAATTTAACACCCGTGGGATATATGTTCTACCCATACACATTTGGAACTCTCCTGGGGTACCCTCACACATATTATTCCCTCATTTAGTGGATATTTTCACAAAAAAGAGAAATTTTCAAAAATCCAGAAAATTGGCTGAAAATGACTAAATATCAAGGACTCATTGGGCGAATCGCTCTGGAACTGAAATCAGAACGCTCACTGACATTTCCCCTATCTGAAAGTCTGATAAACGCCGAAAAAATTACTAAGACCAAAAAAAAAATTTTTTCAACTTTTTTCAATTTTACCTCCGTGGGATATATATTCTACCCACACACATTTGGAACTCTCCTGGGGTACCCTCACACATATTATTTCCTTATTTAGTGGATATTTTCACAAAAAAAGAGAAATTTTCAAAAATCCAAAAAATTGGCTGAAAACAACTAAATATCAAGGACTCATTTGGCGAATCGCTCTGGAACTGAAATTGGAATGCTCACTGACATTTCCCCTATCTGAAAGTCTGATAAACGCCGGTAAAATGACTAAGTCCAAAAAAAAAAAAATGTTTTCAACTTTTTTCAATTTAACACCCGTGGGATATATGTTCTACCCATACACATTTGGAACTCTCCTGGGGTATCCTCACACATATTATTCCCTTATTTAGTGGATATTTTGACAAAAAAGAGAAATTTTCAAAATCCAGAAAATTGTCTGAAACGACTAAATATCAAGGACTCATTGGGTTAATTGCTCTGGAACTGAAATCGGAACGCTCACTGACATGTCCCCTATCTGAAAGTCTGATAAACGCCGGAAAAATGACTAAGACCAAAAAAAAAATTTTTCAACTTTTTTCAATTTAACACCCGTGGGATACATATTCTACCCAAACACGTTTGGAACTCTCCTGGGGTACCTCACACATATTATTCCCTCATTTAGTGGATATTTTCACAAAAAAAGAGAAATTTTCAAAAATCCAGAAAATTGGCTGAAAATGACTAAATATCAAGGATTCATTGGGCAAATCGCTTTGGAACTGAAATCGGAATGCTCACTGATATTTCCCCTATCTGAAAGTCTGATAAACGCCGGAAAAATGACTAAGACCAAAAAAAAAAATTTTTCAACTTTTTTCAATTTTACCTCCGTGGGATATATAGTCTACCCACACACATTTGAAACTCTCCTGGGGTACCCTCACACATATTATTCCCTCATTTAGTGGATATTTTTACAAAAAAGTGAAATTTTCAAAAATCCAGAAAATTGGCTGAAAACGACTAAATATCAAGGACTCATTGGGCGAATCGCTCTGGAACTGAAATCAGAACGCTCACTGACATTTCCCCTATCTGAAAGTCTGATAAACGCCGAAAAAATGACTAAGACCAAAAAAAAAATTTTTTCAACTTTTTTCAATTTTACCTCCGTGGGATATATATTCTACCCACACACATTTGAAACTCTCCTGGGGTACCCTCACACATATTATTCCCTCATTTAGTGGATATTTTCACAAAAAAGTGAAATTTTCAAAAATCCAGAAAATTTTCTGAAAACGACTAAATATCAAGGATTCATTGGGCGAATCGCTCTGGAGCTGAAATCGGAATGCTCACTGACATTTCCCGTATCTGAAAGTCTGATAAACGCCGGTAAAATGACTAAGTCCAAAAAAAAAAAAATGTTTTCAACTTTTTTCAATTTAACACCCGTGGGATATTTGTTCTACCCATACACATTTGGAACTCTCCTGGGGTATCCTCACACATATTATTCCCTTATTTAGTGGATATTTTCACAAAAAAGAGAAATTTTCAAAATCCTGAAAATTGTCTGAAACGACTAAATATCAAGGACTCATTGGGTTAATTGCTCTGGAACTGAAATCGGAACGCTCACTGACATTTCCCCTCTCTGAAAGTCTGATAAACGCCGGAAAAATGACTAAGTCCAAAAAAAAATTTTTTCAACTTTTTTCATTTTTACCCCCGTGGGATATATATTCTACCCACACACATTTGGAACTCTCCTGGGGTACCCTCACACATATTATTTCCTCATTTAGTGGATATTTTCACAAAAAAAGAGAAATTTTCAAAAATCCAAAAAATTGGCTGAAAACAACTAAATATCAAGGACTCATTTGGCAAATCGCTCTGGAACTGAAATCGGAATGCTCACTGACATGTCCCCTATCTGAAAGTTTGATAAACGCCGGAAAAATGACTAAGTCCAAAAAAAAAAATTTTTCAACTTTTTGCAATTTTACCCCCGTGGGATATATATTCTACCCACACACATTTGGAACTCTCCTGGGGTACCCTCACACATATTATTCCCTCATTTAGTGGATATTTTCACAAAAAAGTGAAATTTTCAAAAATCCAGAAAATTGGCTGAAAACGACTAAATATCAAGGACTCATTTGGCGAATCGCTCTGGAACTGAAATCGGAATGCTCACTGACATTTCCCCTATCTGAAAGTCTGATAAACGCCGGTAAAATGACTAAGTCCAAAAAAAAAAAAATGTTTTCAACTTTTTTCAATTTAACACCCGTGGGATATATGTTCTACCCATACACATTTGGAACTCTCCTGGGGTACCGTCACACATATTATTCCCTCATTTAGTGGATATTTTCACAAAAAAGAGAAATTTTCAAAAATCCAGAAAATTGGCTGAAAACGACTAAATATCAAGGACTCATTGGGCGAATCGCTCTGGAACTGAAATCAGAATGCTCACTGACATTTCCCCTATCTGAAAGTCTGATAAACGCCGAAAAAATGACTAAGACCAAAAAAAAAATTTTTTCATCTTTTTTCAATTTTACCTCCGTGGGATATATATTCTACCCACACACATTTGGAACTCTCCTGGGGTACCCTCACACATATTATTTCCTTATTTAGTGGATATTTTCACAAAAAAAGAGAAATTTTCAAAAATCCAAAAAATTGGCTGAAAACAACTAAATATCAAGGACTCATTTGGCGAATCGCTCTGGAACTGAAATTGGAATGCTCACTGACATTTCCCCTATCTGAAAGTCTGATAAACGCCGGTAAAATGACTAAGTCCAAAAAAAAAAAAATGTTTTCAACTTTTTTCAATTTAACACCCGTGGGATATATGTTCTACCCATACACATTTGGAACTCTCCTGGGGTACCCTCACACATATTATTCCCTCATTTAGTGGATATTTTCACAAAAAAGAGAAATTTTCAAAAATCCAGAAAATTGGCTGAAAACGACTAAATATCAAGGACTCATTGGGCGAATCGCTCTGGAACTGAAATCAGAACGCTCACTGACATTTCCCCTATCTGAAAGTCTGATAAACGCCGAAAAAATGACTAAGACCAAAAAAAAAATTTTTTCAACTTTTTTCAATTTTACCTCCGTGGGATATATATTCTACCCACACACATTTGGTACTCTCCTGGGGTACCCTCACACATATTATTTCCTTATTTAGTGGATATTTTCACAAAAAAAGAGAAATTTTCAAAAATTCAAAAAATTGGCTGAAAACAACTAAATATCAAGGACTCATTTGGCGAATCGCTCTGGAACAGAAATTGGAATGCTCACTGACATTTCCCCTATCTGAAAGTCTGATAAACGCCGGTAAAATGACTAAGTCCAAAAAAAAAAAAATGTTTTCAACTTTTTTCAATTTAACACCCGTGGGATATATGTTCTACCCATACACATTTGGAACTCTCCTGGGGTATCCTCACACATATTATTCCCTTATTTAGTGGATATTTTGACAAAAAAGAGAAATTTTCAAAATCCAGAAAATTGTCTGAAACGACTAAATATCAAGGACTCATTGGGTTAATTGCTCTGGAACTGAAATCGGAACGCTCACTGACATGTCCCCTATCTGAAAGTCTGATAAACGCCGGAAAAATGACTAAGACCAAAAAAAAAATTTTTCAACTTTTTTCAATTTAACACCCGTGGGATATATATTCTACCCAAACACATTTGGAACTCTCCTGGGGTACCCTCACACATATTATTCCCTCATTTAGTGGATATTTTCACAAAAAAGTAACATTTTCAAAAATCCAGAAAATTGTCTGAAACGACTAAATATCAAGGACTCATTGGGCGAATTGCTCTGGAACTGAAATCAGAATGCTCACTGACATTTTCCCTATCTGAAAGTCTGATAAACGCCGGAAAAATGACTAAGTACAAAAAAAAATTTTTTTCAACTTTTTTCAATTTTACCCCCGTGGGATATATATTCTACCAACACACATTTGGAACACTCCTGGGGTACCCTCACACATATTATTCCCTCATTTAGTGGATATTTTCACAAAAAAGAGAAATTTTCAAAAATCCAGAAAATTGGCTGAAAACGACTAAATATCAAGGACTGATTGGGCGAATCACTCTGGAACTGAAATCGGAATGCTCACTGACATTTCCCCTATCTGAAAGTCTGATAAACGCCGGAAAAATGACTAAGTCCAAAAAAAAAAAAATTTTTTCAACTTTTTGCAATTTTACCGCCGTGGGATATATATTCTACCCACACACATTTGGAACTCTCCTGGGGAACCCTCACACATATTATTCCCTCATTTAGTGGATATTTTCACAAAAAAGTGACATTTTCAAAAATCCAGAAAATTGTCTGAAACGACTAAATATCAAGGACTCATTGGGCGAATTGCTCTGGAACTGAAATCAGAATGCTCACTGACATTTTCCCTATCTGAAAGTCTGATAAACGCCGGAAAAATGACTAAGTACAAAAAAAAATTTTTTTCAACTTTTTTCAATTTTACCCCGTGGGATATATATTCTACCCACACACATTTGGAACACTCCTGGGGTACCCTCACACATATTATTCCCTCATTTGGTGGATAGTTTCACAAAAAAGTGAAATTTTCAAAAATCCAAAAAATTGGCTGAAAACGACTAAATATCAAGGATTCATTGGGCAAATCGCTCTAGAACTGAAATCGGAACGCTCACTGACATTTCCCCTATCTGAAAGTCTGATAAACGCCGGAAAAATGACTAAGTACAAAAAAAAAAAAAATTTTCAACTTTTTTCAATTTTACCCCCGTGGGATATATATTCTGCCCACACACATTTGGAACTCTCCTGGGGTACCTCACACATATTATTCCCTCATTTAGTGGATATTTTCACAAAAAAAGAGAAATTTTCAAAAATCCAGAAAATTGGCTGAAAATGACTAAATATCAAGGATTCATTGGGCAAATCGCTTTGGAACTGAAATCGGAACGCTCACTGACATTTCCCCTATCTAAAAGTCTGATAAACGCCGGAAAAATGACTAAGACCAAAAAAAAAATTTTTTCAACTTTTTTCAATTTTACCTCCGTGGGATATATAGTCTACCCACACACATTTGAAACTCTCCTGGGGTACCCTCACACATATTATTCCCTCATTTAGTGGATATTTTCACAAAAAAGTGAAATTTTCAAAAATACAGAAAATTGGCTGAAAACGACTAAATATCAAGGATTCATTGGGCGAATCGCTCTGGAGCTGAAATCGGAATGCTCACTGACATTTCCCCTATCTGAAAGTCTGATAAACGCCGGTAAAATGACTAAGTCCAAAAAAAAAAAAATGTTTTCAACTTTTTTCAATTTAACACCCGTGGGATATATGTTCTACCCATACACATTTGGAACTCTCCTGGGGTATCCTCACACATATTATTCCCTTATTTAGTGAATATTTTCACAGAAAAGAGAAATTTTCAAAATCCAGGAAATTGTCTGAAACGACTAAATATCAAGGACTCATTGGGTTAATTGCTCTGGAACTGAAATCAGAACACTCACTGACATTTGCCCTATCTGAAAGTCTGATAAACGCCGGAAAAATGACTAAGTCCAAAAAAAAAATTTTTTCAACTTTTTTCAATTTTACCACCGTGGGATATATATTCTACACACACACATTTGGAACTCTCCTGGGGTACCCTCACACATATTATTCCCTCATTTAGTGGATATTTTCACAAAAAAGTAACATTTTCAAAAATCCAGAAAATTGTCTGAAACGACTAAATATCAAGGACTCATTGGGCGAATTGCTCTGGAACTGAAATCAGAATGCTCACTGACATTTTCCCTATCTGAAAGTCTGATAAACGCCGGAAAAATGACTAAGTACAAAAAAAAATTTTTTTCAACTTTTTTCAATTTTACCCCCGTGGGACATATATTCTACCAACACACATTTGGAACACTCCTGGGGTACCCTCACACATATTATTCCCTCATTTAGTGGATATTTTCACAAAAAAGAGAAATTTTCAAAAATCCAGAAAATTGGCTGAAAACGACTAAATATCAAGGACTGATTGGGCGAATCACTCTGGAACTGAAATCGGAATGCTCACTGACATTTCCCCTATCTGAAAGTCTGATAAACGCCGGAAAAATGACTAAGACCAAAAAAAAAATTTTTTCAACTTTTTTCAATTTTACCCCGTGGGATATATATTCAACCCACACACAATTGGAACTCTCCTGGGGTACCCTCACACATATTATTCCCTCATTTAGTGGATATTTTCACAAAAAAGTGAAATTTTCAAAAATCCAGAAAATTGGCTGAAAACGACTAAATATCAATGATTCATTGGGCGAATCACTCTGGAACTGAAATCGGAATGCTCACTGACATTTCCCCTATCTGAAAGTCTGATAAACGCCGGAAAAATGACTAAGTACAAAAAAAAATTTTTTTCAACTTTTTTCAATTTTACCTCCGTGGGATATATATTCTACCCACACACATTTGAAACTCTCCTGGGGTACCCTCACACATATTATTCCCTCATTTAGTGGATATTTTCACAAAAAAGTGAAATTTTCAAAAATCCAGAAAATTGGCTGAAAACGACTAAATATCAGGGACTCATTGGGTGAATCGCTCTTGAACTGAAATCAGAACACTCACTGACATTTGCCCTATCTGAAAGTCTGATAAACGCCGGAAAAATGACTAAGTCCAAAAAAAAATTTTTTTCAACTATTTTCAATTTTACCCCCGTGGGATATAAATTCTACCCACACACATTTGGAACTCTCCTGGGGTACCCTCACACATATTATTCCCTCATTTAGTGGATATTTTCACAAAAAAGTGAAATTTTCAAAAATCCAGAAAATTGGCTGAAAACGACTAAATATCAAAGACTCATTGGGTAAATCGCTCTGGAACTGAAATCGGAATGCTCACTGACATTTCCCCTATCTGAAAGTGTGATAAACGCCGGAAAAATGACTAAGACCAAAAAAAAAATTTTTTCAACTTTTTTCAATTTTACCCCCGTGGGATATATATTCTACCCACACACATTTGGAAGTCTCCTGGGATACCCTCACACGTATTATTCCCTCATTTAGTGGATATTTTCACAAAAAAGAGAAATATTCAAAAATCCAGAAAATTGGCTGAAAACGACTAAATATCAAGGACTCATTGGGCGAATCGCTCTGGAACTGAAATCAGAGCGCTTACTGACGTTTGTCCTATCTGAAAGTCTGATAAACGCCGGAAAAATGACTAAGTCCAAAAAAAATAATTTTTCAACTTTTTTCCATTTTACCCCCGTGGGATATATATTCTACCCACACACATTTGGAACTCTCCTGGGGTACCATCACACATATTATTCCCTCATTTAGTGGATATTTTCACAAAAAAAGTGACATTTTCAAAAATCCAGAAAATTGTCTGAAACGACTAAATATCAAGGACTCATTGGGCGCATCGCTCTGGAACTGAAATCAGAACATTCACTGACATTTGCCCTATCTGAAAGTCTGATAAACGCCGGAAAAATGACTAAGCCAAAAAAAAAAATGTTTCAACTTTTTTCAATTTTACCCCCGTGGGATATATATTCTACCCACACACATTTGGAACTCTCCTGGGGTACCCTCACACATATTATTCCCTCATTTAGTGGATATTTTCACAAAAAAGTGAAATTTTCAAAAATCAAGAAAATTGGCTGAAAATGACTAAATATCAAGGATTCATTGGGCAAATCGCTTTGGAACTGAAATCGGAACGCTCACTGACATTTCCCCTATCTGAAAGTCTGATAAACGCCGGAAAAATGACTAATTCCAAAAAAAAAAAAATTTTCAACTTTTTTCTTTTTTACCCCCGTGGGATATATATTCTACCCACACACATTTGGAACTCTCCTGGGGTACCCTCACACATATTATTCCCTCATTTAGTGGATATTTTCACAAAAAAGTAACATTTTCAAAAATCCAGAAAATTGTCTGAAACGACTAAATATCAAGGACTCATTGGGCGAATTGCTCTGGAACTGAAATCAGAATGCTCACTGACATTTTCCCTATCTGAAAGTCTGATAAACGCCGGAAAAATGACTAAGTACAAAAAAAAATTTTTTTCAACTTTTTTCAATTTTACCCCCGTGGGATATATATTCTACCAACACACATTTGGAACACTCCTGGGGTACCCTCACACATATTATTCCCTCATTTAGTGGATATTTTCACAAAAAAGAGAAATTTTCAAAAATCCAGAAAATTGGCTGAAAACGACTAAATATCAAGGACTGATTGGGCGAATCACTCTGGAACTGAAATCGGAATGCTCACTGACATTTCCCCTATCTGAAAGTCTGATAAACGCCGGAAAAATGACTAAGACCAAAAAAAAAATTTTTTCAACTTTTTTCAATTTTACCCCGTGGGATATATATTCAACCCACACACAATTGGAACTCTCCTGGGGTACCCTCACACATATTATTCCCTCATTTAGTGGATATTTTCACAAAAAAGTGAAATTTTCAAAAATCCAGAAAATTGGCTGAAAACGACTAAATATCAGGGACTCATTGGGTGAATCGCTCTTGAACTGAAATCAGAACACTCACTGACATTTGCCCTATCTGAAAGTCTGATAAACGCCGGAAAAATGACTAAGTCCAAAAAAAAATTTTTTTCAACTATTTTCAATTTTACCCCCGTGGGATATAAATTCTACCCACACACATTTGGAACTCTCCTGGGGTACCCTCACACATATTATTCCCTCATTTAGTGGATATTTTCACAAAAAAGTGAAATTTTCAAAAATCCAGAAAATTGGCTGAAAACGACTAAATATCAAAGACTCATTGGGTAAATCGCTCTGGAACTGAAATCGGAATGCTCACTGACATTTCCCCTATCTGAAAGTGTGATAAACGCCGGAAAAATGACTAAGACCAAAAAAAAAATTTTTTCAACTTTTTTCAATTTTACCCCCGTGGGATATATATTCTACCCACACACATTTGGAACTCTCCTGGGATACCCTCACACGTATTATTCCCTCATTTAGTGGATATTTTCACAAAAAAGAGAAATATTCAAAAATCCAGAAAATTGGCTGAAAACGACTAAATATCAAGGACTCATTGGGCGAATCGCTCTGGAACTGAAATCAGAGCGCTTACTGACGTTTGTCCTATCTGAAAGTCTGATAAACGCCGGAAAAATGACTAAGTCCAAAAAAAAAATGTTTTCAACTTTTTTCAATTTTACCACCGTGGGATATATATTCTACTCACACACATTTGGAACTCTCCTGGGGTACCCTCACACATATTATTCCCTCATTTAGTGGATATTTTCACAAAAAAATGAAATTTTCAAAAATCCAGAAAATTGGCTGAAAACGACTAAATATCAAGGACTCATTGGGCGAATCGCTCTGGACCTGAAATCGGAACGCTCACTGACATTTCCCGTATCTGAAAGTCTGATAAATGCCGGAAAAATGACTAATTCCAAAAAAAAATAAATTTTTCAACTTTTTTCAATTTTACCCCCGTGGGATATATATTCTACCCACACACATTTGGAACTCTCCTGGGGTACCCTCACACATATTATTCCCTCATTTGGTGGATAGTTTCACAAAAAAGTGAAATTTTCAAAAATCCAAAAAATTGGCTGAAAACAACTAAATATCAAGGATTCATTGGGCAAATCGCTCTAGAACTGAAATCAGAACGCTCACTGACATTTCCCCTATCTGAAAGTCTGATAAACGCCGGAAAAATGACTAAGTCCAAAAAAAAAAAAAATTTTCAACTTTTTTCAATTTTACCCACGTGGGATATATATTCTGCCCACACACATTTGGAACTCTCCTGGGGTACCCTCACACATATTATTCCCTCATTTAGTGGATATTTTCACAAAAAAGTGAAATTTTCAAAAATCCAGAAAATTGGCTGAAAACGACTAAATATCAAAGACTCATTGGGTAAATCGCTCTGGAACTGAAATCGGAATGCTCACTGACATTTCCCCTATCTGAAAGTGTGATAAACGCCGGAAAAATGACTAAGACCAAAAAAAAAATGTTTTCAACTTTTTTCAATTTTACCCCCGTGGGATATATATTCTACCCACACACATTTGGAACTCTCCTGGGATACCCTCACACGTATTATTCCCTCATTTAGTGGATATTTTCACAAAAAAGAGAAATATTCAAAAATCCAGAAAATTGGCTGAAAACGACTAAATATCAAGGACTCATTGGGCGAATCGCTCTGGAACTGAAATCAGAGCGCTTACTGACGTTTGTCCTATCTGAAAGTTTGATAAACGCCGGAAAAATGACTAAGTCCAAAAAAAATAATTTTTCAACTTTTTTCCATTTTACCCCCGTGGGATATATATTCTACCCACACACATTTGGAACTCTCCTGGGGTACCATCACACATATTATTCCCTCATTTAGTGGATATTTTCACAAAAAAAGTGACATTTTCAAAAATCCAGAAAATTGTCTGAAACTACTAAATATCAAGGACTCATTGGGCGAATTGCTCTGGAACTGAAATCAGAATGCTCACTGACATTTTCCCTATCTGAAAGTCTGATAAACGCCGGAAAAATGACTAAGTCCAAAAAAAATATTTTTTTCAACTTTTTTCAATTTTACCCCCGTGGGATATATGTTCTACCCATACACATTTGGAACTCTCCTGGGGTATCCTCACACATATTATTCCCTTATTTAGTGGATATTTTCACAAAAAAGAGAAATTTTCAAAATCCAGAAAATTGTCTGAAACGACTAAATATCAAGGACTCATTGGGCGAATCGCTCTGGAACTGAAATCAGAACATTCACTGACATTTGCCCTATCTGAAAGTCTGATAAACGCCGGAAAAATGACTAAGTCCAAAAAAAAAAATGTTTCAACTTTTTTCAATTTTACCCCCGTGGGATATATATTCTACCCACACACATTTGGAACTCTCCTGGGGTACCCTCACACATATTATTCCCTCATTTAGTGGATATTTTCACAAAAAAGTGAAATTTTCAAAAATCCAGAAAATTGGCTGAAAACGACTAAATATCAAGGACTCATTGGGCGAATCGCTCTGGAACTGTAATCAGAACGTTCATGGACATTTCCCCTATCTGAAAGTCTGATAAACGCCGGAAAAATGACTAAGACCAAAAAAAAAATTTTTTCAACTTTTTTCAATTTTACCTCCGTGGGATATATATTCTACCCACACACATTTGAAACTCTCCTGGGGTACCCTCACACATATTATTCCCTCATTTAGTGGATATTTTCACAAAAAAGTGAAATTTTCAAAAATCCAGAAAAATTGGCTGAAAATGACTAAATATCAAGGATTCATTGGGCAAATTGCTCTGGAACTGAAATCAGAATGCTCACTGACATTTTCCCTATCTGAAAGTCTGATAAACGCCGGAAAAATGACTAAGTCCAAAAAAAATTTTTTTTCAACCTTTTTCAATTTTACCCCCGTGGGATATAAATTCTACCCACACACATTTGGAACTCTCCTGGGGTACCCTCACACATATTATTCCCTCATTTAGTGGATATTTTCACAAAAAAGTGAAATTTTCAAAAATCCAGAAAATTGGCTGAAAACGACTAAATATCAAAGACTCATTGGGTAAATCGCTCTGGAACTGAAATCGGAATGCTCACTGACATTTCCCCTATCTGAAAGTGTGATAAACGCCGGAAAAATGACTAAGACCAAAAAAAAAAATTTTTCAACTTTTTTCAATTTTACCCCCGTGGGATATATATTCTACCCACACACATTTGGAACTCTCCTGGGATACCCTCACACGTATTATTCCCTCATTTAGTGGATATTTTCACAAAAAAGAGAAATATTCAAAAATCCAGAAAATTGGCTGAAAACGACTAAATATCAAGGACTCATTGGGCGAATCGCTCTGGAACTGAAATCAGAGCGCTTACTGACGTTTGTCCTATCTGAAAGTCTGATAAACGCCGGAAAAATGACTAAGTCCAAAAAAAATAATTTTTCAACTTTTTTCCATTTTACCCCCGTGGGATATATATTCTACCCACACACATTTGGAACTCTCCTGGGGTACCATCACACATATTATTCCCTCATTTAGTGGATATTTTCACAAAAAAAGTGACATTTTCAAAAATCCAGAAAATTGTCTGAAACGACTAAATATCAAGGACTCATTGGGCGAATTGCTCTGGAACTGAAATCAGAATGCTCACTGACATTTTCCCTATCTGAAAGTCTGATAAACGCCGGAAAAATGACTAAGTCCAAAAAAAATATTTTTTTCAACTTTTTTCAATTTTACCGCCGTGGGATATATGTTCTACCCATACACATTTGGAACTCTCCTGGGGTATCCTCACACATATTATTCCCTTATTTAGTGGATATTTTCACAAAAAAGAGAAATTTTCAAAATCCAGAAAATTGTCTGAAACGACTAAATATCAAGGACTCATTGGGCGAATCGCTCTGGAACTGAAATCAGAACATTCACTGACATTTCCCTATCTGAAAGTCTGATAAACGCCGGAAAAATGACTAAGACCAAAAAAAAAATTTTTTCAACTTTTTTCAATTTTACCTCCGTGGGATATATATTCTAAACACACACATTTGAAACTCTCCTGGGGTACCCTCACACATATTATTCCCTCATTTAGTGGATATTTTCACAAAAAAGAGAAATATTCAAAAATCCAGAAAATTGGCTGAAAACGACTAAATATCAAGGACTCATTGGGCGAATCGCTCTGGAACTGAAATCAGAACGCTCACTGACATTTGCCCTATCTGAAAGTCTGATAAACGCCGGAAAAATGACTAAGTCCAAAAAAAAAATGTTTTCAACTTTTTTCAATTTTACCACCGTGGGATATATATTCTACTCACACACATTTGGAACTCTCCTGGGGTACCCTCACACATATTATTCCCTCATTTAGTGGATATTTTCACAAAAAAATGAAATTTTCAAAAATCCAGAAAATTGGCTGAAAACGACTAAATATCAAGGACTCATTGGGCGAATCGCTCTGGACCTGAAATCGGAACGCTCACTGACATTTCCCGTATCTGAAAGTCTGATAAATGCCGGAAAAATGACTAATTCCAAAAAAAAATAAATTTTTCAACTTTTTTCAATTTTACCCCCGTGGGATATATATTCTACCCACACACATTTGGAACTCTCCTGGGGTACCCTCACACATATTATTCCCTCATTTGGTGGATAGTTTCACAAAAAAGTGAAATTTTCAAAAATCCAAAAAATTGGCTGAAAACAACTAAATATCAAGGATTCATTGGGCAAATCGCTCTAGAACTGAAATCAGAACGCTCACTGACATTTCCCCTATCTGAAAGTCTGATAAACGCCGGAAAAATGACTAAGTCCAAAAAAAAAAAAAATTTTCAACTTTTTTCAATTTTACCCACGTGGGATATATATTCTGCCCACACACATTTGGAACTCTCCTGGGGTACCCTCACACATATTATTCCCTCATTTAGTGGATATTTTCACAAAAAAGTGAAATTTTCAAAAATCCAGAAAATTGGCTGAAAACGACTAAATATCAAGGACTCATTGGGCGAATCGCTCTGGAACTGTAATCAGAACGTTCACGGACATTTCCCCTATCTGAAAGTCTGATAAACGCCGGAAAAATGACTAAGACCAAAAAAAAAATTTTTTCAACTTTTTTCAATTTTACCTCCGTGGGATATATATTCTACCCACACACATTTGAAACTCTCCTGGGGTACCCTCACACATATTATTACCTCATTTAGTGGATATTTTCACAAAAAAGTGAAATTTTCAAAAATCCAGAAAAATTGGCTGAAAACGACTAAATATCAAGGATTCATTGGGCAAATCGCTCTGGAACTGAAATCAGAATGCTCACTGACATTTTCCCTATCTGAAAGTCTGATAAACGCCGGAAAAATGACTAAGACCAAAAAAAAAATTTTTTTAACTTTTTTCAATTTTACCTCCGTGGGATATATATTCTACCCACACACATTTGAAACTCTCCTGGGGTACCCTCACACATATTATTCCCTCATTTAGTGGATATTTTCACAAAAAAGTGAAATTTTCAAAAATCCAGAAAATTGGCTGAAAACGACTAAATATCAAGGATTCATTGGGCAAATCGCTCTGGAACTGAAATCAGAATGCTCACTGACATTTTCCCTATCTGAAAGTCTGATAAACGCCGGAAAAATGACTAAGTCCAAAAAAATTTTTTTTTAAACTTTTTTCAATTTTACCCCCGTGGGATATATATTCTACCCACACACATTTGGAACTCTCCTGGGGTACCCTCACACATATTATTTCCTCATTTAGTGGATATTTTCACAAAAAAAGAGAAATTTTCAAAAATCCAGAAAATTGGCTGAAAACAACTAAATATCAAGGACTCATATGGCGAATCGCTCTGGAACTGAAATCGGAATGCTAACTGACATGTTCCCTATCTGAAACTCTGATAAACGCCGGAAAAATGACTAAGTCCAAAAAAAAAATTTTTCAACTTTTTTCAATTTTACCCCCGTGGGATATATATTCTACCCAAACACATTTGGAACTCTCCTGGGGTACCCTCACACATATTATTCCCTCATTTAGTGGATATTTTCACAAAAAAAGAGAAATTTTCAAAAATCCAGAAAATTGGCTGAAAACGACTAAATATCAAGGACTCATTGGGCGAATCGCTCTGGAACTGAAATCAGAACATTCACTGACATTTGCCCTATCTGAAAGTCTGATAAACGCCGGAAAAATGACTAAGTCCAAAAAAAAAAATTTTTCAACTTTTTTCAATTTTACCCCCGTGAGATATATATTCTACCCACACACATTTGGAACTCTCCTGGGGTACCCTCACACATATTATTCCCTCATTTAGTGGATATTTTCACAAAAAAGTGAAATTTTCAAAAATCAAGAAAATTGGCTGAAAACGACTAAATATCAAGGATTCATTGGGCAAATCGCTTTGGAACTGAAATCGGAACGCTCACTGACATTTCCCCTATCTGAAAGTCTGATAAACGCCGGAAAAATGACTAATTCCAAAAAAAAAAAAATTTTCAACTTTTTTCTTTTTTACCCCCGTGGGATATATATTCTACCCACACACATTTGGAACTCTCCTGGGGTACCCTCACACATATTATTCCCTCATTTAGTGGATATTTTCACAAAAAAGTGAAATTTTCAAAAATCCAGAAAATTGGCTGAAAATGACTAAATATCAAGGACTCATTTGGCGAATCGCTCTGGAACTGAAATCAGAACGCTCACTGACATTTCCCCTATCTGAAAGTCTGATAAACGCCGGAAAAATGACTAAGTCCAAAAAAAAAAATGTTTCAACTTTTTTCAATTTTACCCCCGTGGGATATATATTCTACCCACACACATTTGGAACTCTCCTGGGGTACCCTCACACATATTATTCCCTCATTTAGTGGATATTTTCACAAAAAAGTGAAATTTTCAAAAATCCAGAAAATTGGCTGAAAACGACTAAATATCAAGGACTCATTGGGCGAATCGCTCTGGAACTGTAATCAGAACGTTCATGGACATTTCCCCCATCTGAAAGTCTGATAAACGCCGGAAAAATGACTAAGACCAAAAAAAAAATTTTTTCAACTTTTTTCAATTTTACCTCCGTGGGATATATATTCTACCCACACACATTTGAAACTCTCCTGGGGTACCCTCACACATATTATTCCCTCATTTAGTGGATATTTTCACAAAAAAGTGAAATTTTCAAAAATCCAGAAAATTGGCTGAAAACGACTAAATATCAAGGATTCATTGGGCAAATCGCTCTGGAACTGAAATCAGAATGCTCACTGACATTTTCCCTATCTGAAAGTCTGATAAACGCCGGAAAAATGACTAAGTCCAAAAAAAATTTTTTTTAAACTTTTTGCAATTTTACCCCCGTGGGATATATATTCCACCCACACACATTTGGAACACTCCTGGGGTACCCTCACACATATTATTCCCTCATTTAGTGGATATTTTCACAAAAAAGAGAAATATTCAAAAATCCAGAAAATTGGCTGAAAACGACTAAATATCAAGGACTCATTGGGCGAATCGCTCTGGAGCTGAAATCGGAATTCTCACTGACATTTGCCCTATCTGAAAGTCTGATAAACGCCGGAAAAATGACTAAGTCCAAAAAAAATTTTTTTTCAGCCTTTTTCAATTTTACCCCCGTGGGATATAAATTCTACCCACACACATTTGGAACTCTCCTGGGGTACCCTCACACATATTATTCCCTCATTTAGTGGATATTTTCACAAAAAAGTGAAATTTTCAAAAATCCAGAAAATTGGCTGAAAACGACTAAATATCAAAGACTCATTGGGTAAATCGCTCTGGAACTGAAATCGGAATGCTCACTGACATTTCCCCTATCTGAAAGTGTGATAAACGCCGGAAAAATGACTAAGACCAAAAAAAAAAATTTTTCAACTTTTTTCAATTTTACCCCCGTGGGATATATATTCTACCCACACACATTTGGAACTCTCCTGGGATACCCTCACACGTATTATTCCCTCATTTAGTGGATATTTTCACAAAAAAGAGAAATATTCAAAAATCCAGAAAATTGGCTGAAAATGACTAAATATCAAGGACTCATTGGGCGAATCGCTCTGGAACTGAAATCAGAGCGCTTACTGACGTTTGTCCTATCTGAAAGTCTGATAAACGCCGGAAAAATGACTAAGTCCAAAAAAAATAATTTTTTCAACTTTTTTCAATTTTACCGCCGTGGGATATATGTTCTACCCATACACATTTGGAACTCTCCTGGGGTATCCTCACACATATTATTCCCTTATTTAGTGGATATTTTCACAAAAAAGAGACATTTTCAAAATCCAGAAAATTGTCTGAAACGACTAAATATCAAGGACTCATTGGGCGAATCGCTCTGGAACTGAAATCAGAACATTCACTGACATTTCCCTATCTGAAAGTCTGATAAACGCCGGAAAAATGACTAAGTCCAAAAAAAAAAAATGTTTCAACTTTTTTCAATTTTACCCCCGTGGGATATATATTCTACCCACACACATTTGGAACTCTCCTGGGGTACCCTCACACATATTATTCCCTCATTTAGTGGATATTTTCACAAAAAAGTGAAATTTTCAAAAATCCAGAAAATTGGCTGAAAACGACTAAATATCAAGGACTCATTGGGCGAATCGCTCTGGAACTGTAATCAGAACGTTCACGGACATTTCCCCTATCTGAAAGTCTGATAAACGCCGGAAAAATGACTAAGACCAAAAAAAAAAATTTTTCAACTTTTTTCAATTTTACCTCCGTGGGATATATATTCTACCCACACACATTTGAAACTCTCCTGGGGTACCCTCACACATATTATTCCCTCATTTAGTGGATATTTTCACAAAAAAGTGAAATTTTCAAAAATCCAGAAAATTGGCTGAAAACGACTAATTATCAAGGATTCATTGGGCAAATCGCTCTGGAACTGAAATCAGAATGCTCACTGACATTTTCCCTGTCTGAAAGTCTGATAAACACCGGAAAAATGACTAAGACCAAAAAAAAAATTTTTTTAACTTTTTTCAATTTTACCTCCGTGGGATATATATTCTACCCACACACATTTGAAACTCTCCTGGGGTACCCTCACACATATTATTCCCTCATTTAGTGGATATTTTCACAAAAAAGAGAAATATTCAAAAATCCAGAAAATTGGCTGAAAACGACTAAATATCAAGGACTCATTGGGCGAATCGCTCTGGAGCTGAAATCGGAATGCTCACTGACATTTCCCCTATCTGAAAGTCTGATAAACGCCGGTAAAATGACTAAGTCCAAAAAAAAAAAAATGTTTTCAACTTTTTTCAATTTTACCCCCGTGGGATATATATTCTACCCACACACATTTGGAACTCTCCTGGGGTACCCTCACACATATTATTTCCTCATTTAGTGGATATTTTCACAAAAAAAGAGAAATTTTCAAAAATCCAGAAAATTGGCTGAAAACAACTAAATATCAAGGACTCATTTGGCGAATCGCTCTGGAACTGAAATCGGAATGCTAACTGACATGTTCCCTATCTGAAACTCTGATAAACGCCGGAAAAATGACTAAGTCCAAAAAAAAAATTTTTCAACTTTTTTCAATTTTACCCCCGTGGGATATATATTCTACCCAAACACATTTGGAACTCTCCTGGGGTACCCTCACACATATTATTCCCTCATTTAGTGGATATTTTCACAAAAAAAGAGAAATTTTCAAAAATCCAGAAAATTGGCTGAAAACGACTAAATATCAAGGACTCATTGCGCGAATCGCTCTGGAACTGAAATCAGAACATTCACTGACATTTGCCCTATCTGAAAGTCTGATAAACGCCGGAAAAATGACTAAGTCCAAAAAAAAAAAAATTTTCAACTTTTTTCTTTTTTACCCCCGTGGGATATATATTCTACCCACACACATTTGGAACTCTCCTGGGGTACCCTCACACATATTATTCCCTCATTTAGTGGATATTTTCACAAAAAAATGAAATTTTCAAAAATCCAGAAAATTGGCTGAAAATGACTAAATATCAAGGACTCATTTGGCGAATCGCTCTGGAACTGAAATCAGAACGCTCACTGACATTTCCCCTATCTGAAAGTCTGATAAACGCCGGAAAAATGACTAAGACCAAAAAAAAAATTTTTTCAACTTTTTTCAATTTTACCTCCGTGGGATATATATTCTACCCACACACATTTGAAACTCTCCTGGGGTACCCTCACACATATTATTCCCTCATTTAGTGGATATTTTCACAAAAAAGAGAAATTTTCAAAAATCCAGAAAATTGGCTGAAAACGACTAAATATCAAGGACTGATTGGGCGAATCGCTCTGGAACTGAAATCGGAATGCTCACTGACATTTCCCCTATCTGAAAGTCTGATAAACGCCGGAAAAATGACTAAGACCAAAAAAAAAATTTTTTCAACTTTTTTCAATTTTACCCCGTGGGATATATATTCAACCCACACACAATTGGAACTCTCCTGGGGTACCCTCACACATATTATTCCCTCATTTAGTGGATATTTTCACAAAAAAGTGAAATTTTCAAAAATACAGAAAATTGGCTGAAAACGACTAAATATCAAGGACTCATTGGGCGAATCGCTCTGGAACTGAAATCAGAGCGCTTACTGACGTTTGTCCTATCTGAAAGTCTGATAAACGCCGGATAAATGACTAAGTCCAAAAAAAAAAATAATTTTCAACTTTTTTCAATTTTACCCAAGTGGGATATATATTCTGCCCACACACATTTGGAACTCTCCTGGGGTACCCTCACACATATTATTCCCTCATTTAGTGGATATTTTCACAAAAAACAGAAATATTCAAAAATCCAGAAAATTGGCTGAAAACGACTAAATATCAAGGACTCATTGGGCGAATCGCTCTGGAACTGAAATCAGAACGCTCACTGACATTTGCCCTATCTGAAAGTCTGATAAACGCCGTAAAAATGACTAAGTCCAAAAAAAAAATTTTTTCAAATTTTTTCAATTTTACCCCCGTGGGATATATATTCTACCCACACACATTTGGAACTCTCCTGGGGTACCCTCACACATATTATTCCCTCATTTAGTGGATATTTTCACAAAAAAAGTGAAATTTTCAAAAATCCAGAAAATTGGCTGAAAACGACTAAATATCAAGGATTCATTGGGCGAATCGCTCTGGAGCTGAAATCGGAATGCTCACTGACATGTCCCCTATCTGAAAGTCTGATAAACGCCGGTAAAATGACCAAGTCCAAAAAAAAAAAAATGTTTTCAACTTTTTTCAATTTAACACCCGTGGGATATATGTTCTACCCATATACATTTGGAACTCTCCTGGGGTATCCTCACACATATTATTCCCTTATTTAGTGGATATTTTCACAAAAAAGAGAAATTTTCAAAATCCAGAAAATTGTCTGAAACGACTAAATATCAAGGACTCATTGGGTTAATTGCTCTGGAACTGAAATCGGAACGCTCACGGACATTTCCCCTCTCTGAAAGTCTGATAAACGCCGTAAAAATGACTAAGTCCAAAAAAAATTTTTTTTCAACTTTTTTCAATTTTACCCCCGTGGGATATAAATTCTACCCACACACATTTGGAACTCTCCTGGGGTACCCTCACACATATTATTCCCTCATTTAGTGGATATTTTCACAAAAAAGAGAAATTTTCAAAAATCCAGAAAATTGGCTGAAAACGACTAAATATCAAGGATTCATTGGGCGAATCGCTCTGGAACTGAAATCGGAATGCTCACTGACATTTCCCCTATCTGAAAGTCTGATAAACGCCGGAAAAATGACTAAGTCCAAAAAAAAAATGTTTTCAACTTTTTTCAATTTTACCGCCGTGGGATATATATTCTACCCACACACATTTGGAACTCTCCTGGGGAACCCTCACACATATTATTCCCTCATTTAGTGGATATTTTCACAAAAAAGTGAAATTTTCAAAAATCCAGAAAATTGGCTGAAAACGACTAAATATCAAGGATTCATTGGGCAAATCGCTCTGGAACTGAAATCGGAATGCTCACTGATATTTCCCCTATCTGAAAGTCTGATAAACGCCGGAAAAATGACTAAGTCCAAAAAAAAAATGTTTTCAACTTTTTTCAATTTTACCACCGTGGGATATATATTCTACTCACACACATTTGGAACTCTCCTGGGGTACCCTCACACATATTATTCCCTCATTTAGTGGATATTTTCACAAAAAAATGAAATTTTCAAAAATCCAGAAAATTGGCTGAAAACGACTAAATATCAAGGACTCATTGAGCGAATCGCTCTGGACCTGAAATCGGAACGCTCACTGACATTTCCCCTATCTGAAAGTCTGATAAATGCCGGAAAATTGACTAACTCCAAAAAAAAATAAATTTTTCAACTTTTTTCAATTTTACCCCCGTGGGATATATATTCTACCCACACACATTTGGAACTCTCCTGGGGTACCCTCACACATATTATTCCCTCATTTAGTGGATAGTTTCACAAAAAAGTGAAATTTTCAAAAATCCAGAAAATTGGCTGAAAACGACTAAATATCAAGGATTCATTGGGCAAATCGCTCTAGAACTGAAATCGGAACGCTCACTGACATTTCCCCTATCTGAAAGTCTGATAAACTCCGGAAAAATGACTAAGTCCAAAAAAAAATTTTTTTAAACTTTTTGCAATTTTACCCCCGTGGGATATATATTCTACCCACACACATTTGGAACACTCCTGGGGTACCCTCACACATGTTATTCCCTCATTTAGTGGATATTTTCACAAAAAAGAGAAATATTCAAAAATCCAGAAAATTGGCTGAAAACGACTAAATATCAAGGACTCATTGGGCGAATCGCTCTGGAACTGAAATCGGAACGCTCATTGACATTTCCCCTATCTGAAATGCCGGAAAAATTACTAATTAAAAAAAAAAACATTTTTTTCAACTTTTTTCAATTTTACCCCCGTGGGATATATATTCTACCCACACACATTTGGAACTCTCCTGGGATACCCTCACACGTATTGTTCCCTCATTTAGTGGATATTTTCACAAGAAAGAGAAATATTCAAAAATCCAGAAAATTGGCTGAAAACGTCTAAATATCAAGGACTCATTGGGCGAATCGCTCTGGAACTGAAATCAGAGCACTCACTGACGTTTGTCCTATCTGAAAGTCTGATAAACGCCGGAAAAATGACTAAGTCCAAAAAAAAAATTTTTCAACTTTTTTCCATTTTACCCCGGTGGGATATATATTCTACCCACACACATTTGGAACTCTCCTGGGGTACCCTCACACATATTATTCCCTCATTTAGTGGATATTTTCACAAAAAAGTGAAATTTTCACAAATAAAGAAAATTGGCTGAAAACGACTAAATATCAAGGACTCATTGGGCGAATCACTCTGGAACTGAAATCGGAACGCTCACTGACATTTCCCCTATCTGAAAGTCTGATAAACGCCGGAAAAATGACTAAGACCAAAAAAAAAATTTTTCAACTTTTTTCCATTTTACCCCCGTGGGATATATATTCTACCCACACACATTTGGAACTCTCCTGGGGTACCCTCACAGATATTATTCCCTCATTTAGTGGATATTTTCACAAAAAAGAGAAATTTTCAAAAATCCAGAAAATTGGCTGAAAACGACTAAATATCAAGGACTCATTGGGCGAATCGCTCTGGAACTGAAATCAGAACGCTCACTGACATTTGCCCTATCTGAAATCTGATAAACGCTGGAAAAATGACTAAGTCCAAAAAAAAATTTTTTTCAACTTTTTTCAATTTTACCCCCGTGGGATATATATTCTACCCACACACATTTGAAACTCTCCTGGGGTACCCTCACACATATTATTCCCTCATTGAGTGGATATTTTCACAAAAAAGAGAAATTTTCAAAAATACAGAAAATTGGCTGAAAATGACTAAATATCAAGGACTCATTGGGCGAATCGCTCTGGAACTGAAATCGGAACGCTCACTGACATTTCCCCTATCTGAAAGTCTGATAAACGCTGGAAAAATGACTAATTCCAAAAAAAAAAAAAAATTTTCAGCTTTTTTCAATTTTACCCCCGTGGGATATATATTCTACCCACACACATTTGGAACTCTCCTGGGGTACCCTCACACATATTATTCCCTCATTTAGTGGATATTTTCACAAAAAAGAGAAATATTCAAAAATCCAGAAAATTGGCTGAAAACGACTAAATATCAAGGACTCATTGGGCGAATCGCTCTGGAACTGAAATCGGAATGCTCACTGACATTTCCCCTATCTGAAAGTCTGATAAACGCCGGAAAAATGACTAAGTCCAAAAAAAATTTTTTTTCAACTATATTCAATTTTACCCCCGTGGCATATATATTCTACCCACACACATTTGGAACTCTCCTGGGGTACCCTCACACATATTATTCCCTCATTTAGTTGATATTTTCACAAAAAAGTGAAATTTTCAAAAATCCAGACAATTTGCTGAAAACGACTAAATATCAAGGACTCAGTGGGCGATTCACTCTGGAACTGAAATCGGAATCCTCACTGTCATTTCCCCTATCTGAAAGTCTGATAAACGCCGGAAAAATGACTAATTCCAAAAAAAAAAAAATTTTTCAACTTTTTTCAATTTTACCCCCATGGGATATATATTTTACCCACACACATTTGGAACTCTCCTGGGATACCCTCACACATATTTTTCCCTCATTTAGTGGATATTTTCACAAAAAAGAGAAATTTTCAAAAATCCAGAAAATTGGCTGAAAACGACTAAATATCAAGGACTCATTGGGCGAATCGCTCTGGAACTGAAATCGGAACGCTCATTGACATTTCCCCTATCTGAAATGCCGGAAAAATTACTAATTAAAAAAAAAAACATTTTTTTCAACTTTTTTCAATTTTACCCCCGTGGGATATATATTCTACCCACACACATTTAGAACTCTCCTGGGATACCCTCACACATATTATTCCCTCATTGAGTGGATATTTTCACAAAAAAGAGAAATATTCAAAAATCCAGAAAATTGGCTGAAAACGACTAAATATCAAGGACTCATTGGGCGAATCGCTCTGGAACTGAAATCGGAACGCTCATTGACATTTCCCCTATCTGAAATGCCGGAAAAATTACTAATTAAAAAAAAAAACATTTTTTTCAACTTTTTTCAATTTTACCCCCGTGGGATATATATTCTACCCACACACATTTGGAACTCTCCTGGGATACCCTCACACGTATTGTTCCCTCATTTAGTGGATATTTTCACAAGAAAGAGAAATATTCAAAAATCCAGAAAATTGGCTGAAAACGTCTAAATATCAAGGACTCATTGGGCGAATCGCTCTGGAACTGAAATCAGAGCACTCACTGACGTTTGTCCTATCTGAAAGTCTGATAAACGCCGGAAAAATGACTAAGTCCAAAAAAAAAATGTTTCAACTTTTTTCCATTTTACCCCGGTGGGATATATATTCTACCCACACACATTTGGAACTCTCCTGGGGTACCCTCACACATATTATTCCCTCATTTAGTGGATATTTTCACAAAAAAGTGAAATTTTCACAAATCCAGAAAATTGGCTGAAAACGACTAAATATCAAGGACTCATTGGGCGAATCGCTCTGGAACTGAAATCGGAACGCTCACTGACATTTCCCCTATCTGAAAGTCTGATAAACGCCGGAAAAATCACTAAGTCCAAAAAACATTTTTTTTCAACTTTTTTCAATTTTACCCCCATGGGATATATATTCTACCCACACACATTTGGAACTCTCCTGGGGTACCCTCACACATATTATTTCCTCATTTAGTGGATATTTTCACAAAAAAGTGAAATTTTCAAAAATCCAAAATATTGGCTGAAAACGACTAAATATCAAGGACTCATTGGGCGAAACGCTCTGGAACTGAAATAGGAACGCTCACTGACATTTGTCCTATCTGAAAGTCTGATGAACGCCGGAAAAATGACAGTCAAAAAAAAAAAATGTTTTCAACTTTTTTCAATTTTACCTCCGTGGGATATGTATTCTACCCACACACATTTGGAACTCTCCTGGGGTACCCTCACACATATTATTCCCTCATTTAGTGGATATTTTCACGAAAAAGTGAAATTTTCAAAAATCCAAAATATTGGCTGAAAACGACTAAATATCAAGGACTCATTGGGCGAATCGCTCTGGAACTGAAATAGGAACGCTCAGTGACATTTGTCCTATCTGAAAGTCTGATGAACGCCGGAAAAATGACTAAGTCCAAAAAAATTTTTTTTCAACTTTTTTCAATTTTACCCCCGTGGGATATATATTCTACGCACACACATTTGGAACTCTCCTGGGGTACCCTCACACATATTATTACCTCATTTAGTGGATATTTTCACAAAAAAGTGAAATTTTAAAAAATCCAAAATATTGGCTGAAAACGACTAAATATCAAGGACTCATTGGGCGAATCGCTCTGGAACTGAAATCGTAACGCTGACTGACATTTCCCCTATCTGAAAGTCTGATAAACGCCGGAAAAATTACTAAGACGAAAAAAAAAATGTTTAAACTTTTTTCAATTTTACCCCCGTGGGATATATATTCTACAAACACACATTTGGAACTCTCCTGGGGTACCCTTTCACATATTATTCCCTCATTTAGAGGATATTTTCACAAAAAAGTGAAATTTTCAAAAATCCAGAAAATTGGCAGAAAACGACTAGATATCAAGGACTCATTGGGCGAACTGCTCTGGAACTGAAGTCGGAACGCTCAGTGACATTTCCCCTATCTGAAAGTCTAATAAATGCCGGAAAAATGACTAAGTCCAAAAAAAAAAATGTTTTCAACTTTTTTCAATTTTACCCCCGTGGGATATATATTCTACCCACACACATTTGGAACTCTCCTGGGGTACCCTCACACATATTATTCCCTCATTTAGTGGATATTTTCACAAAAAAGTGACATTTTCAAAAATCGAGAAAATTGGCTGAAAATGACTAAATATCAAGGACTCATTGGGCGAATCGCTCTGGAACTGAAATCGGAACGCTCACTGACATTTGTCCTATCTGAAAGTCTGATGAACGCCGGAAAAATGACTAAGTCCAAAAAAAAAGTGTTTTCAACTTTTTTCAATTTTACCCCCGTGGGATATATATTCTACCCACACACATTTGGAACTCTCCTGGGGTACCCTCACACATATTATTACCTCATTTAGTGGATATTTTCACAAAAAAGTGAAATTTTAAAAAATCCAAAATAATGGCTGAAAATGACTAAATATCAAGGACTCATTGGGCGAATTGCTCTGGAACTGAAGTCGGAACGCTCACTGACATTTCCCCTATCTGAAAGTCTGATAAACGCCGGAAAAATGACTAAGTCCAAAAAACATTTTTTTTTACTTTTTTCAATTTTACCCCCATGGGATATATATTCTACCCATAGACATTTGGAACTCTCCTGGGGTACGCTCACACATATTATTCCCTCATTTAGTGGATATTTTCACAAAAAAGTGAAATTTTCAAAAATCCAAAATATTGGCTGAAAACGACTAAATATCAAGGACTCATTGGGCGAATCGCTCTGGAACTGAAATCGGAACACTCAGTGACATTTCCCCTATCTGAAAGTCTGATAAACGCCGGAAAAATGACTAAGTCCAAAAAACATTTTTTTTTTACTTTTTTCAATTTTACCCCCATGGGATATATATTCTACCCACACACATTTGGAACTCTCCTGGGGTACCCTCACACATATTATTCCCTCATTTAGTGGATATTTTCACAAAAAAGTGAAATTTTCAAAAATCCAAAGTATTGGCTGAAAACGACTAAATATCAAGGACTCATTGGGCGAATCGCTCTGGAACTGAAATCGGAACACTCAGTGACATTTCCCCTATCTGAAAGTCTGATAAACGCCGGAAAAATGACTAAGTCCAAAAAACATTTTTTTTTTACTTTTTTCAATTTTACCCCCATGGGATATATATTCTACCCATACACATTTGGAACTCTCCTGGGGTACCCTCACACATATTATTCTCTCATTTAGTGGATATTTTCACAAAAAAGAGAAATTTTCAAAAATCCAGAAAATTGGCTGAAAACGACTAAATATCAAGGACTCATTGGGCGAATCGCTCTGGAACTGAAATCGGAATGCTCACTGACATTTCCCATATCTGAAAGTCTGATAAACGCCGGAAAAATGACTTCGTTGAAAAAAAAAATTTTTTCAACTTTTTTCAATTTTACCCCCGTGGGATATATATTCTACCCGCACACATTTGGAACTCTCCTGGGGTACCCTCACACATATTATTCCCTCATTTATTGGATATTTTCACAAAAAAGTGAAATTTTCAAAAATCCAGAAAATTGGCTGAAAACGGCTAAATATCAAGGACTCATTGGGCGAATCGCTCTGGAACTGAAATAGGAACGCTCGCTGACATTTGTCCTATCTGAAAGTCTGATAAACGCCGGAAAAATTACTAAGTCCAAAAAAATAATTTTTTCAACTTTTTTAAATTTTACCACTGTGGGATATGCATTCTACCCACACACATTTGGAACACTCCTGGGGTACCCTCACACATATTATTCCCTCATTTAGAGGATATTTTCACAAAAAAGTGAAATTTTCAAAAATCCAGAAAATTGGCTGAAAACGACTAAATATCAAGGACTCATTGAGCAAATCACTCTGGAACTGAAATTGTAAAACTCAGTGACATTTCCACTATCTGAAAGTCTGATAAACGCCGGAAAAATTACTAAGTAAAAAAAGAAATTTTTTTCAACTTTTTTCAATTTTACCCCCGTGGGATATATATTCTACCCACACACATTTGGAACTCTCCTGGGGTACCCTCACACATATTATTTCCTCATTTAGTTGATATTTTCACAGAAACGTGAAATTTTCAAAAATCCAAAATATTGCCTGAAAATGACTAAATATCAAGGACTCAGTGGGCGAATCGCTCTGGAACTGAAATCGGAACGCGCACTGACATTTCCCCTATCTGAAAGTCTGATAAACGCCGGACAAATGACTAAGTCCAAAAAACATTTCTTTTTTACTTTTTTCAATTTTACCCCCATGGGATATATATTCTACCCACAGACATTTGGAACTCTCCTGGGGTACCCTCACACATATTATTCCCTCATTTAGAGGATATTTTCACAAAAAAGTGAAATTTTCAAGAATCCAGAAAATTGGCTGAAAACGACTAAATATCAAGGACTCATTGGGCAAATCACTCTGGAACTGAAATTGGAACACTCAGTGACATTTCCACTATCTGAAAGTCTGATAAACGCGGAAAAAATTACTAAGTCCAAAAAAAACATTTTTTCAACTTTTTTCAATTTTACCCCCGTGGGATATATATTCTACCCACACACATTTGGAACTCTCCTGGGGTACCCTCACACATATTATTCCTTCATTCAGTGGAAATTTTCACAAAAAAGTGACATTTTCAAAAATCCAGAAAATTGACTGAAAACGACTAAATATCAAGGACTCATTGGGCAAATCGCTCGGGAACTGAAATCGGAACGCTCACTGACATTTCCCCTATCTGAAAGTCTGATAAACGCCGGAAAAATGACTAAGACCAAAAAAAAATTTTTTCAACTTTTTTCAATTTTATCCCCGTGGGATATATATTCTACCCACACACATTTGGAACTCTCCTGGGTTACCCTCACACATATTATTCCCTCATTTAGTGGATATTTTCACAAAAAAGTGAAATTTTCAAAAATCCAGAAAATTGTCTGAAACGACTACATTTCAAGGACTCATTGGGCGAATTGCTCTGGAACTGAAATCAGAACGCTCACTGACATTTTCCCTATCTGAAAGTCTGATAAACGCCGGAAAAATGACTAAGTCCAAAAAACATTTTTTTTTTACTTTTTTCAATTTTACCCCCATGGGATATTTATTCTACCCACACACATTTGGAACTCTCCTGGGGTACCCTCACACATATTATTCCCTCATTTAGTTGATATTTTCACAAAAAAGTGAAATTTTCAAAAATCCAAAATATTGGCTGAAAACGACTAAATATCAAGGACTCATTGGGCAAATCGCTCTGGAACTGAAATAGGAACGCTCACTGACATTTGTCCTATCTGAAAGTCTAATGAACCCCGGAAAAATGACTAAGTCCAAAAAAAAAGTTTTTTCAACTTTTTTCAATTTTACCCCCGTGGGATATATACTCTACCCACACACATTTGGAACTCTCCTGGGGTACCCTCACACATATTATTACCTCATTTAGTGGATATTTTCACAAAAAAGTGAAATTTTAAAAAATCCAAAATATTGGCTGAAAATGACTAAATATCAAGGACTCATTGGGCGAATCCCTCTGGAACTGAAATCGGAACGCTCACTGACATTTCCCCTATCTGAAAGTCTGATAAACGCCGGAAAAATGACTAAGTCCAAAAAACATTTTTTTTTTAGCTTTTTTCAATTTTACCCCCATGGGATATATATTCTACCCACACACATTTGTAACTCTCCTGGAGTACCCTCACACATATTATTCCCTCATTTAGTGGATATTTTCACAAAAAAGTGAAATTTTAAAAAATCCAAAATATTGGCTGAAAATGACTAAATATCAAGGACTCATTAGGCGAATCGCTCTGGAACTGAAATCGGGACGCTCACTGACATTTGCCCTATCTGAAAGTCTGATAAACGCCGGAAAAATGACTAAGTCCAAAAAAAAATTTTTTTCAACTTTTCTCAATTTTACCCCGTGGGATATGTATTCTACCCACACACATTTGGAACTCTCCTGGGGTACCCTCACACATATTATTCCCTCATTTAGAGGATATTTTCACAAAAAAGTGAAATTTTCAAAAATCCAGAAAATTGGCTGAAAACGACTAAATATCAAGGACTCATTGGGCGAATTGCTCTGGAACTGAAGTCGGAACGCTCACTGACATTTCCCCTATCTGAAAGTCTGATAAACGCCGGAAAAATGACTAAGTCCAAAAAACATTTTTTTTTAGCTTTTTTCAATTTTACCCCCATGGGATATATATTCTACCCACAGACATTTGGAACTCTCCTGGGGTACCCTCACACATATTATTCCCTCATTTAGTTGATATTTTCACAAAAACGTGAAATTTTCAAAAATCCAAAATATTGGCTGAAAATGACTAAATATCAAGGACTCAGTGGGCGAATCGCTCTGGAACTGAAATCGGAACGCTCACTGACATTTCCCCTATCTGAAAGTCTGATAAACGCCGGAAAAATGACTAAGTTCAAAAAAACATTTTTTTCAACTTTTTTCAATTTTACCCCCGTGGGATATATATTCTACCCACACACATTTGGAACTCTCCTGGGGTACCCTCACACATATTATTCCCTCATTTAGAGGATATTTTCACAAAAAAGTGAAATTTTCAAAAATCCAGAAAATTGGCTGAAAACGACTAAATATCAAGGACTCATTGGGCGAATTGCTCTGGAACTGAAGTCGGAACGCTCACTGACATTTCCCCTATCTGAAAGTCTGATAAACGCCGGAAAAATGACTAAGTCCAAAAAACATTTTTTTTTTACTTTTTTCAATTTTACCCCCATGGGATATATATTCTACCCACAGACATTTGGAACTCTCCTGGGGTACCCTTACACATATTATTCCCTCATTTAGTGGATATTTTCACAAAAAAGTGAAATTTTCAAAAATCCAAAATATTGGCTGAAAATGACTAAATATCAAGGACTCAGTGGGCGAATCGCTCTGGAACTGAAATCGGAACGCTCACTGACATTTCCCCTATCTGAAAGTCTGATAAACGCCGGAAAAATGACTAAGTTCAAAAAAACATTTTTTTCAACTTTTTTCAATTTTACCCCCGTGGGATATATATTCTACCCACACACATTTGGAACTCTCCTGGGGTACCCTCACACATATTATACCCTCATTTAGAGGATATTTTCACAAAAAAGTGAAATTTTCAAAAATCCAGAAAATTGGCTGAAAACGACTAAATATCAAGGACTCATTGGGCAAATCACTCTGCAACTGAAATTGGAACACTCAGTGACATTTCCCCTATCTGAAAGTCTGATAAACGCCGAAAAAATTACTAAGTCCAAAAAAAACATTTTTTCAACTTTTTTCAATTTTACCCCCGTGGGATATATATTCTACCCACACACATTTGGAACTCTCCTGGGGTACCCTCACACATATTATTCCCTCATTTAGTGGATATTTTCACAAAAAAGGGAAATTTTCAAAAATCCAGAAAATTGGCTGAAAACGACTAAATATCAAGGACTCATTCGGCGAATCGCTCTGGAACTGAAATCGGAACGCTCACTGACATTTCCCCTATCTGAAAGTTTGATAAACGCCGGAAAAATGACATAGTCAAAAAAAAAATTTTTTTCAACTTTTTGCAATTTTACCCCCGTGGGATATATATTCTACCCACACACATTTGGAACTTTCCTGGGGTACCCTCACACATATTATGCCCTCATTTTGTGGATATTTTCACAAAAAAGTGACATTTTCAAAAATCCAGAAAATTGGCTGAAAATGACTAAATATCAAGGACTCATTGGGCGAATCGCTCTGGAACTGAAGTCGGAATGCTCACTGACATTTCCCATATCTGAAAGTCTGATAAACGCCGGAAAAATGACTAAGTTGAAAAAAAAAAATTTTTCAACTTTTTTAAATTTTACCCCCGTGGGATATATATTCTACCCACACACATTTGGAACTCTCCTGGGGTACCCTCACACATATTATTCCCTGATTTATAGGATATTTTCACAAAAAAGTGAAATTTTCAAAAATCCAGAAAATTGGCTGAAAACGACTAAATATCAAGGACTCATTGGGCAAATCACTCTGGAACTGAAATTGTAACACTCAGTGACATTTCCCCTATCTGAAAGTCTAATAAACGCCGGAAAAATGACTAAGTCCAAAAAAAAAATTTTTTTCAACTTTTTTCAATTTTACCCCCGTGGGATATATATTCTACCCACACACATTTGGAACTCTCCTGGGGTACCCTCACACATATTATTCCTTCATTTAGTGGAAATTTTCACAAAAAAGTGAAATTTTCAAAAATCCAGAAAATTGACTGAAAACGACTAAATATCAAGGACTCATTGGGCGAATCGCTCTGGAACTGAAATCAGAACGCTCACTGACATTTGCCATATCTGAAAGTCTGATAAACGCCGGAAAAATGACTAAGACCAAAAAATAATTTTTTAAACTTTTTTCAATTTTACCCCCGTGGGATATATATTCTACCCACACACATTTGAAACTCTCCTGGGGTACCCTCACACATATTATTCCCTCATTTAGTGGATGTTTTCACAAAAAAGAGAAATTTTCAAAAATCCAGAAACTTGGCTGAAAACGACTAAATATCAAGGACTCATTGGGCAAATCACTCTGGAACTGAAATTGTAACACTCAGTGACATTTCCCCTATCTGAAAGTCTAATAAACGCCGGAAAAATGACTAAGTCCAAAAAAAAAATTTTTTTCAACTTTTTTCAATTTTACCCCCGTGGGATATATATTCTACCCACACACATTTGAAACTCTCCTGGGGTACCCTCACACATATTATTCCCTCATTTAGTGGATGTTTTCACAAAAAAGAGAAATTTTCAAAAATCCAGAAACTTGGCTGAAAACGACTAAATATCAAGGACTCATTGGACGAATTGCTCTGGAACTGAAGTCGGAACGCTCACTGACATTTCCCCTATCTGAAAGTCTAATAAACGCCGGAAAAATGACTAAGTCCAAAAAAAAAAGATTTTTTCAACTTTTTGCAATTTTACCCCCGTGGGATATATATTCTACCCACACACATTTGGAACTCTCCTGGGGTACCCTCACAAATATTATTCCCTCATTTAGCTGATATTTTCACAAAAAAGTGACATTTTCATAAATCCAGAAAATTGGCTGAAAATGACTAAATATCAAGGACTCAGTGGGCGAATCGCTCTGGAACTGAAATCGGAACGCTCACTGACATTTCCCCTATCTGAAAGTCTGATAAACGCCGGAAAAATGACTAAGTTCAAAAAAACATTTTTTTCAACTTTTTTCAATTTTACCCCCGTGGGATATATATTCTACCCACACACATTTGGAACTCTCCTGGGGTACCCTCACACATATTATACCCTCATTTAGAGGATATTTTCACAAAAAAGTGAAATTTTCAAAAATCCAGAAAATTGGCTGAAAACGACTAAATATCAAGGACTCATTGGGCAAATCACTCTGCAACTGAAATTGGAACACTCAGTGACATTTCCCCTATCTGAAAGTCTGATAAACGCCGAAAAAATTACTAAGTCCAAAAAAAACATTTTTTCAACTTTTTTCAATTTTACCCCCGTGGGATATATATTCTACCCACACACATTTGGAACTCTCCTGGGGTACCCTCACACATATTATTCCCTCATTTAGTGGATATTTTCACAAAAAAGGGAAATTTTCAAAAATCCAGAAAATTGGCTGAAAACGACTAAATATCAAGGACTCATTCGGCGAATCGCTCTGGAACTGAAATCGGAACGCTCACTGACATTTCCCCTATCTGAAAGTTTGATAAACGCCGGAAAAATGACATAGTCAAAAAAAAAAATTTTTTCAACTTTTTGCAATTTTACCCCCGTGGGATATATATTCTACCCACACACATTTGGAACTTTCCTGGGGTACCCTCACACATATTATGCCCTCATTTTGTGGATATTTTCACAAAAAAGTGACATTTTCAAAAATCCAGAAAATTGGCTGAAAATGACTAAATATCAAGGACTCATTGGGCGAATCGCTCTGGAACTGAAGTCGGAATGCTCACTGAAATTTCCCATATCTGAAAGTCTGATAAACGCCGGAAAAATGACTAAGACCAAAAAATAATTTTTTAAACTTTTTTCAATTTTACCCCCGTGGGATATATATTCTACCCACACACATTTGAAACTCTCCTGGGGTACCCTCACACATATTATTCCCTCATTTAGTGGATGTTTTCACAAAAAAGAGAAATTTTCAAAAATCCAGAAACTTGGCTGAAAACGACTAAATATCAAGGACTCATTGGACGAATTGCTCTGGAACTGAAGTCGGAACGCTCACTGACATTTCCCCTATCTGAAAGTCTAATAAACGCCGGAAAAATGACTAAGTCCAAAAAAAAAAGATTTTTTCAACTTTTTGCAATTTTATCCCCGTGGGATATATATTCTACCCACACACATTTGGAACTCTCCTGGGGTACCCTCACACATATTATTCCCTCATTTAGCTGATATTTTCACAAAAAAGTGACATTTTCATAAATCCAGAAAATTGGCTGAAAATGACTAAATATCAAGGACTCATTGGGCGAATCACTCTGGAACTGAAATCGGAACACTCAGTAACATTTCCCCTACCTGAAAGTCTGATAAACGCCGGAAAAATGACTAAGTCCAAAAAACATTTTTTTTTAACTTTTTTCAATTTTACCCCCATGGGATATATATTCTACCCACACACATTTGGAACTCTCCTGGGGTACCCTCACACATATTATTCCCTCATTTAGTGGATATTTTCACAAAAAAGTGAAATTTTCAAAAATCCAAAATATTGGCTGAAAACGACTAAATATCAAGGACTCATTGGGCGAATCGCTCTGGAACTGAAATAGGAACGCTCACTGACATTTGTCCTATCTGAAAGTCTGATGAACGCCGGAAAAATGACTAAGTCCAAAAAAAATTTTTTTTCAACTTTTTTCAATTTTACCCCCGTGGGATATATATTCTACGCACACACATTTGGAACTCTCCTGGGATACCCTCACACATATTATTCCCTCATTTAGAGGATATTTTCACAAAAAAGTGAAATTTTCAAAAATCCAGAAAATTGGCTGAAAACGACTTAATATCAAGGACTGATTGGGCAAATCACTCTGGAACTGAAATTGTAACACTCAGTGACATTTCCCCTATCTGAAAGTCTGATAAACGCAGGAAAAATTACTAAGTCCAAAAAGAAATTTTTTTCAACTTTTTTCAATTTTACCCCCGTGGAATATATATTCTACCCACACACATTTGGAACTCTCCTGGGGTACCCTCACACATATTATTCCCTCATTTAGTGGGTATTTTCACAAAAAAGAGAAATTTTCAAAAATCCAGAAAATTGGCTGAAAACGACTAAATATCAAGGACTCATTGGGCGAATTGCTCTGGAACTGAAGTCGGAACGCTCACTGACATTTTCCCTATCTGAAAGTCTGATAAACGCCGGAAAAATGACTAAGTCCAAAAAACATTTTTTTTTAACTTTTTTCAATTTTACCGCCATGGGATATATATTCTACCCACTCACATTTGGAACTCTCCTGGGGTACCCTCACACATATTATTCCCTCATTTAGTGGGTATTTTCACAAAAAAGAGAAATTTTCAAAAATCCAGAAAATTGGCTGAAAACGACTTAATATCAAGGACTCATTGGGCGAATCGCTCTGGAACTGAAATCAGAACGCTCACTGACATTTGCCCTATCTGAAAGTCTGATAAACGCCGGAAAAATGACTAAGTTGAAAAAAAAAATTTTTTCAACTTTTTTCAATTTTACCCCCGTGGGATATATATTCTACCCGCACACATTTGGAACTCTCCTGGGGTACCCTCACACATATTATTCCCTCATTTAGTGGATATTTTCACTAAAAAGTGAAATTTTCAAAAATCCAGAAAATTGGCTGAAAACTGCTAAATATCAAGGACTCATTGGGCGAATCGCTCTGGAACTGAAGTCGGAACGCTCGCTGACATTTGTCCTATCTGAAAGTCTGATAAACGCCGGAAAAATTACTAAGTCCAAAAAAAAAATTTTTTCAACTTTTTTAAATTTTACCCCTGTGGGATATGTATTCTACCCACACACATTTGGAACTCTCCTGGGGTACCCTCACACATATTATTCCCTCATTTAGTGGATATTTTCACAAAAAAGTGAAATTTTCAAAAATCCAGAAAATTGACTGAAAACGACTAAATATCAAGGACTCATTGGGTGAATCGCTCTGGAACTGAAATCGGAACGCTCACTGACATTTCCCCTATCTGAAAGTCTGATAAACGCCGGAAAAATGACTAAGTCCAAAAAACATTTTTTTTCATCTTTTTTCAATTTTACCCCCATGGGATATATATTCTACCCACACACATTTGGAACTCTCCTGGGGTACCCTCACACATATTATTCCCTCATTTAGTGGATATTTTCACAATAAAGTGACATTTTCAAAAATCCAGAAAATTGGCTGAAAATGACTAAATATCAAAGACTCATTGGGCGAATCGCTCTGGAACTGAAATCGGAACGCTCACTGACATTTCCCCTATCTAAAAGTCTGATAAACGCCGGAAAAATGACTAAGACTAAAAAAAATTTTTTAAACTTTTTTCAATTTTACCCCCGTGGGATATATATTCTACCCACACACATTTGGAACTCTCCTGGGGTACCTTTACACATATTATTCCCTCATTTAGTGGATATTTTCACAAAAAAGAGAAATTTTCAAAAATCCAGAAAATTGACTGAAAACGACTAAATATCAAGGACACATTGGGCGAATCGCTCTGGAACTGAAATCGGAACACTCAGTGACATTTCCCCTACCTGAAAGTCTGATAAACGCCGGAAAAATGACTAAGTCCAAAAAACATTTTTTTTTAACTTTTTTCAATTTTACCCCCATGGGATATATATTCTACCCACACACATTTGGAATTCTCCTGGGGTACCCTCACACATATTATTCCCTCATTTAGTGGATATTTTCACAAAAAAGTGAAATTTTCAAAAATCCAAAATATTGGCTGAAAACGACTAAATATCAAGGACTCATTGGGCGAATCGCTCTGGAACTGAAATAGGAACGCTCACTGACATTTGTCCTATCTGAAAGTCTGATGAACGCCGGAAAAATGACTAAGTCCAAAAAAAATTTTTTTTCAACTTTTTTCAATTTTACCCCCGTGGGATATATATTCTACGCACACACATTTGGAACTCTCCTGGGGTACCCTCACACATATTATTCCCTCATTTAGTGGATATTTTCACAAAAAAGTGAAATTTTCAAAAATCCAGAAAATTGACTGAAAACGACTAAATATCAAGGACTCATTGGGCGAATCGCTCTGGAACTGAAATCAGAACGCTCACTGACATTTGCCATATCTGAAAGTCTGATAAACGCCGGAAAAATGACTAAGACCAAAAAATAATTTTTTAAACTTTTTTCAATTTTACCCCCGTGGGATATATATTCTACCCACACACATTTGAAACTCTCCTGGGGTACCCTCACACATATTATTCCCTCATTTAGTGGATGTTTTCACAAAAAAGAGAAATTTTCAAAAATCCAGAAACTTGGCTGAAAACGACTAAATATCAAGGACTCATTGGACGAATTGCTCTGGAACTGAAGTCGGAACGCTCACTGACATTTCCCCTATCTGAAAGTCTAATAAACGCCGGAAAAATGACTAAGTCCAAAAAAAAAAGATTTTTTCAACTTTTTGCAATTTTACCCCCGTGGGATATATATTCTACCCACACACATTTGGAACTCTCCTGGGGTACCCTCACAAATATTATTCCCTCATTTAGCTGATATTTTCACAAAAAAGTGACATTTTCATAAATCCAGAAAATTGGCTGAAAATGACTAAATATCAAGGACTCAGTGGGCGAATCGCTCTGGAACTGAAATCGGAACGCTCACTGACATTTCCCCTATCTGAAAGTCTGATAAACGCCGGAAAAATGACTAAGTTCAAAAAAACATTTTTTTCAACTTTTTTCAATTTTACCCCCGTGGGATATATATTCTACCCACACACATTTGGAACTCTCCTGGGGTACCCTCACACATATTATACCCTCATTTAGAGGATATTTTCACAAAAAAGTGAAATTTTCAAAAATCCAGAAAATTGGCTGAAAACGACTAAATATCAAGGACTCATTGGGCAAATCACTCTGCAACTGAAATTGGAACACTCAGTGACATTTCCCCTATCTGAAAGTCTGATAAACGCCGAAAAAATTACTAAGTCCAAAAAAAACATTTTTTCAACTTTTTTCAATTTTACCCCCGTGGGATATATATTCTACCCACACACATTTGGAACTCTCCTGGGGTACCCTCACACATATTATTCCCTCATTTAGTGGATATTTTCACAAAAAAGGGAAATTTTCAAAAATCCAGAAAATTGGCTGAAAACGACTAAATATCAAGGACTCATTCGGCGAATCGCTCTGGAACTGAAATCGGAACGCTCACTGACATTTCCCCTATCTGAAAGTTTGATAAACGCCGGAAAAATGACATAGTCAAAAAAAAAAATTTTTTCAACTTTTTGCAATTTTACCCCCGTGGGATATATATTCTACCCACACACATTTGGAACTTTCCTGGGGTACCCTCACACATATTATGCCCTCATTTTGTGGATATTTTCACAAAAAAGTGACATTTTCAAAAATCCAGAAAATTGGCTGAAAATGACTAAATATCAAGGACTCATTGGGCGAATCGCTCTGGAACTGAAGTCGGAATGCTCACTGAAATTTCCCATATCTGAAAGTCTGATAAACGCCGGAAAAATGACTAAGACCAAAAAATAATTTTTTAAACTTTTTTCAATTTTACCCCCGTGGGATATATATTCTACCCACACACATTTGAAACTCTCCTGGGGTACCCTCACACATATTATTCCCTCATTTAGTGGATGTTTTCACAAAAAAGAGAAATTTTCAAAAATCCAGAAACTTGGCTGAAAACGACTAAATATCAAGGACTCATTGGACGAATTGCTCTGGAACTGAAGTCGGAACGCTCACTGACATTTCCCCTATCTGAAAGTCTAATAAACGCCGGAAAAATGACTAAGTCCAAAAAAAAAAGATTTTTTCAACTTTTTGCAATTTTATCCCCGTGGGATATATATTCTACCCACACACATTTGGAACTCTCCTGGGGTACCCTCACACATATTATTCCCTCATTTAGCTGATATTTTCACAAAAAAGTGACATTTTCATAAATCCAGAAAATTGGCTGAAAATGACTAAATATCAAGGACTCATTGGGCGAATCACTCTGGAACTGAAATCGGAACACTCAGTAACATTTCCCCTACCTGAAAGTCTGATAAACGCCGGAAAAATGACTAAGTCCAAAAAACATTTTTTTTTAACTTTTTTCAATTTTACCCCCATGGGATATATATTCTACCCACACACATTTGGAACTCTCCTGGGGTACCCTCACACATATTATTCCCTCATTTAGTGGATATTTTCACAAAAAAGTGAAATTTTCAAAAATCCAAAATATTGGCTGAAAACGACTAAATATCAAGGACTCATTGGGCGAATCGCTCTGGAACTGAAATAGGAACGCTCACTGACATTTGTCCTATCTGAAAGTCTGATGAACGCCGGAAAAATGACTAAGTCCAAAAAAAATTTTTTTTCAACTTTTTTCAATTTTACCCCCGTGGGATATATATTCTACGCACACACATTTGGAACTCTCCTGGGATACCCTCACACATATTATTCCCTCATTTAGAGGATATTTTCACAAAAAAGTGAAATTTTCAAAAATCCAGAAAATTGGCTGAAAACGACTTAATATCAAGGACTGATTGGGCAAATCACTCTGGAACTGAAATTGTAACACTCAGTGACATTTCCCCTATCTGAAAGTCTGATAAACGCAGGAAAAATTACTAAGTCCAAAAAGAAATTTTTTTCAACTTTTTTCAATTTTACCCCCGTGGAATATATATTCTACCCACACACATTTGGAACTCTCCTGGGGTACCCTCACACATATTATTCCCTCATTTAGTGGGTATTTTCACAAAAAAGAGAAATTTTCAAAAATCCAGAAAATTGGCTGAAAACGACTAAATATCAAGGACTCATTGGGCGAATTGCTCTGGAACTGAAGTCGGAACGCTCACTGACATTTTCCCTATCTGAAAGTCTGATAAACGCCGGAAAAATGACTAAGTCCAAAAAACATTTTTTTTTAACTTTTTTCAATTTTACCGCCATGGGATATATATTCTACCCACTCACATTTGGAACTCTCCTGGGGTACCCTCACACATATTATTCCCTCATTTAGTGGGTATTTTCACAAAAAAGAGAAATTTTCAAAAATCCAGAAAATTGGCTGAAAACGACTTAATATCAAGGACTCATTGGGCGAATCGCTCTGGAACTGAAATCAGAACGCTCACTGACATTTGCCCTATCTGAAAGTCTGATAAACGCCGGAAAAATGACTAAGTTGAAAAAAAAAATTTTTTCAACTTTTTTCAATTTTACCCCCGTGGGATATATATTCTACCCGCACACATTTGGAACTCTCCTGGGGTACCCTCACACATATTATTCCCTCATTTAGTGGATATTTTCACTAAAAAGTGAAATTTTCAAAAATCCAGAAAATTGGCTGAAAACTGCTAAATATCAAGGACTCATTGGGCGAATCGCTCTGGAACTGAAGTCGGAACGCTCGCTGACATTTGTCCTATCTGAAAGTCTGATAAACGCCGGAAAAATTACTAAGTCCAAAAAAAAAATTTTTTCAACTTTTTTAAATTTTACCCCTGTGGGATATGTATTCTACCCACACACATTTGGAACTCTCCTGGCGTACCCTCACACATATTATTCCCTCATTTAGAGGACATTTTCACAAAAAAGTGAAATTTTCAAAAATCCAGAAAATTGGCTGAAAACGACTAAATATCAAGGACTCATTGGGCGAATCGCTCTGGAACTGAAATCGGAACGCTCACTGACATTTCCCCTATCTGAAAGTCTGATAAACGCCGGAAAAATGACTAAGACCAAAAAAAAATTTTTTAAACTTTTTTCAATTTTACCCCCGTGGGATATATATTCTACCCACACACATTTGGAACTCTCCTGGGGTACCCTCACACATATTATTCCCTCATTTAGTGGATATTTTCACAAAAAAGTGAAATTTTCAAAAATCCAGAAAATTGACTGAAAACGACTAAATATCAAGGACTCATTGGGTGAATCGCTCTGGAACTGAAATCGGAACGCTCACTGACATTTCCCCTATCTGAAAGTCTGATAAACGCCGGAAAAATGACTAAGTCCAAAAAACATTTTTTTTCATCTTTTTTCAATTTTACCCCCATGGGATATATATTCTACCCACACACATTTGGAACTCTCCTGGGGTACCCTCACACATATTATTCCCTCATTTAGTGGATATTTTCACAATAAAGTGACATTTTCAAAAATCCAGAAAATTGGCTGAAAATGACTAAATATCAAAGACTCATTGGGCGAATCGCTCTGGAACTGAAATCGGAACGCTCACTGACATTTCCCCTATCTAAAAGTCTGATAAACGCCGGAAAAATGACTAAGACTAAAAAAAATTTTTTAAACTTTTTTCAATTTTACCCCCGTGGGATATATATTCTACCCACACACATTTGGAACTCTCCTGGGGTACCTTTACACATATTATTCCCTCATTTAGTGGATATTTTCACAAAAAAGAGAAATTTTCAAAAATCCAGAAAATTGACTGAAAACGACTAAATATCAAGGACACATTGGGCGAATCGCTCTGGAACTGAAATCGGAACACTCAGTGACATTTCCCCTACCTGAAAGTCTGATAAACGCCGGAAAAATGACTAAGTCCAAAAAACATTTTTTTTTAACTTTTTTCAATTTTACCCCCATGGGATATATATTCTACCCACACACATTTGGAACTCTCCTGGGGTACCCTCACACATATTATTCCCTCATTTAGTGGATATTTTCACAAAAAAGTGAAATTTTCAAAAATCCAAAATATTGGCTGAAAACGACTAAATATCAAGGACTCATTGGGCGAATCGCTCTGGAACTGAAATAGGAACGCTCACTGACATTTGTCCTATCTGAAAGTCTGATGAACGCCGGAAAAATGACTAAGTCCAAAAAAAATTTTTTTTCAACTTTTTTCAATTTTACCCCCGTGGGATATATATTCTACGCACACACATTTGGAACTCTCCTGGGGTACCCTCACACATATTATTCCCTCATTTAGTGGATATTTTCACAAAAAAGTGAAATTTTCAAAAATCCAGAAAATTGGCTGAAAACGACTAAATATCAAGGACTCATTGGGCGAATCGCTCTGGAACTGAAATAGGAACGCTCACTGACATTTCCCCTATCTGAAAGTCTGATAAACGCCGGAAAAATTACTAAGTCCAAAAAAAAAAATTTTTCAACTTTTTTCAATTTTACCCCCGTGGGATATGTATTCTACCCACACACATTTGGAACTCTCCTGGGGTACCCTCACACATATTATTCCCTCATTTAGAGGATATTTTCACAAAAAAGTGAAATTTTCAAAAATCCAGAAAATTATCTGAAAACGACTAAATATCAAGGACTCATTGGGCAAATCACTCTGGAACTGAAATTGGAACACTCAGTCACATTTCCCCTATCTGAAAGTCTAATAAACGCCGGAAAAATGACTAAGTAAAAAAAAAAATTTTTTTTCAACTTTTTTCAATTTTACCCCCGTGGGATATATATTCTACCCACACACATTTGGAACTCTCCTGGGGTACCCTCACACATATTATTCCCTCATTTAGTGGATATTTTCACAAAAAAGTGAAATTTTCAAAAATCAAAAATATTGGCTGAAAACGAATAAATATCAAGGACTCATTGGGCGAATCGCTCTGGAACTGAAATAGGAATGCTCACTGACATTTGTCCTATCTGAAAGTCTGATGAACGCCGGAAAAATGACTAAGTCCAAAAAAAATTTTTTTTCAACTTTTTTCAATTTTACCCCCGTGGGATATGTATTCTACCCACACACATTTGGAACTCTCCTGGGGTACCCTCACACATATTATTCCCTCATTTAGAGGATATTTTCACAAAAAAGTGAAATTTTCAAAAATCCAGAAAATTGGCTGAAAACGACTAAATATCAAGGACTCATTGGGCAAATCACTCTGGAACTGAAATTGGAACACTCAGTCACATTTCCCCTATCTGAAAGTCTGATAAACGCCGGAAAAATTACTAAGTCTAAAAAGAAATTTTTTTCAACTTTTTTCAATTTTACCCCCGTGGGATATATATTCTACCCACACACACTTGGAACTCTCCTGGGGACCCTCACACATATTATTCCCTCATTTAGTGGATATTTTCACAAAAAAGTGAAATTTTCAAAAATCCAAAATATTGGCTGAAAACGACTAAATATCAAGGACTCATTGGGCGAATCACTCTGGAACTGAAATCGGAACACTCAGTGACATTTCCCCTATCTGAAAGTCTGATGAACGCCGGAAAAATGACTAAGTCCAAAAAAAATTTTTTTTCAACTTTTTTCAATTTTACCCCCGTGGGATATATATTCTACCCACACACATTTGGAACTCTCCTGGGGTACCCTCACACATATTATTCCCTCATTTAGTGGATATTTTCACAAAAAAGGGAAATTTTCAAAAATCCAGAAAATTGGCTGAAAACGACTAAATATCAAGGACTCATTGGGCGAATCGCTCTGGAACTGAAATCAGAACGCTCACTGACATTTGCCCTATCTGAAACTCTGATAAACGCCGGAAAAATGACAAAGTCCAAAAAAAAATTTTTTTCAACTTTTTGCAATTTTACCCCCGTGGGATATATATTCTACCCACACACATTTGGAACTCTCCTGGGGTACCCTCACACATATTATTCCCTCATTTAATGGATATTTTCACAAAAAAGTGACATTTTCAAAAATCCAGAAAATTGGCTGAAAATGACTAAATATCAAGGACTCATTGGGCGAATCGCTCTGGAACTGAAATCGGAAAGCTCACTGACATTTCCCCTATCTGAAAGTCTGATAAACGCCGGAAAAATGACTAAGACCAAAAAAAAATTTTTTAAACTTTTTTAAATTTTACCCCCGTGGGATATATATTCTACCCACACACATTTGGAACTCTCCTGGGGTACCCTCACACATATTATTCCCTCATTTAGTGGATATTTTCACAAAAAAGAGAAATTTTCAAAAATCCAGAAAATTGGCTGAAAACGACTAAATATCAAGGACTCATTGGGCAAATCGCTCTGGAACTGAAATAGGAATGCTGACTGACATTTCCCCTATCTGAAAGTCTGATAAACGCCGGAAAAATTACTAAGTCCAAAAAAAAATTTTTTCAACTTTTTTCAATTTTACCCCTGTGGGATATGTATTCTACCCACACTCATTTGGAACTCTCCTGGGGTACTCTCACACATATTATTCCCTCATTTAGTGGAAATTTTCACAAAAAAGTGAAATTTACAAAAATCCAGAAAATTGGCTGAAAACGACTAAATATCAAGGACTCACCAGGCGAATCGCTCTGAAACTGAAATCGGAAAGCTCACTGACATTTCCCCTATCTGAAAGTCTGATAAACGCCGGAAAGATGACTAAGTCCAAAAAACATTTTTTTTCAACTTTTTTCAATTTTACCCCCATGGGATATACATTCAACCAACACACATTTGGAACTCTCCTGGGGTACCCTCACAGATATTGTTCCCTCATTTAGTGGATATTTTCACAAAAAAGTGAAATTTTCAAAAATACAGAAAATTGGCTGAAAACGACTAAATATCAAGGACTCATCGGGCGAATCGCTCTGGAACTGAAATCGGAACGCTCACTGACATTTCCCCTATCTGAAAGTCTGATAAACGCCGGAAAAATGACTAAGTCCAAAAAACATTTTTTTCAACTTTTTTCAATTTTACCCCATGGGATATATATTCTACCCACACACATTTGGAACTCTCCTGGGGTACCCTCACACATATTATTCCCTCATTTAGTGGATATTTTCACAAAAAAGTGAAATTTTCAAAAATCCAAAATATTGGCTGAAAACGACTAAATATCAAGGACTCATTGGGCGAATCGCTCTGGAACTGAAATAGGAACGCTCACTGACATTTCCCCTATCTGAAAGTCTGATAAACGCCGGAAAAATTACTAAGTCCAAAAAAAAAAAATTTTTCAACATTTTTCAATTTTACCCCCGTGGGATATGTATTCTACCCACACACATTTGGAACTCTCCTGGGGTACCCTCACACATATTATTCCCTCATTTAGAGGATATTTTCACAAAAAAGTGAAATTTTCAAAAATCCAGAAAATTGGCTGAAAACGACTAAATATCAAGGACTCATTGGGCAAATCGCTCTGGAACTGAAATCGGAAAGCTCACTGACATTTCCCCTATCTGAAAGTCTGAAAAACGCCGGAAAAATTACTAAGTCCAAAAAGAAATTTTTTTCAACTTTTTTCAATTTTACCCCCATGGGATATATATTCTACCCACACACATTTGGAACTCTGCTGGGGTACCCTCACACATATTATTCCCTCATTTCGTTGATATTTTCACAAAAAAGTGAAATTTTCAAAAATCCAAAATATTGGCTGAAAACGACTAAATATCAAGGACTCATTGGGCGAATCACTCTGGAACTGAAATCGGAACACTCAGTGACATTTCCCCTATCTGAAAGTCTGATAAACGCCGGAAAAATGACTAAGTCCAAAAAACATTTTTTTTTAACTTTTTCAATTTTACCCCCATGGGATATATATTCTACCCACACACATGTGGAACTCTCCTGGGGTACCCTCACACATATTATTCCCTCATTTAGTGGATATTTTCACAAAAAAGTGAAATTTTCAAAAATCCAAAATATTGGCTGAAAACGACTAAATATCAAGGACTCATTGGGCGAATCGCTCTGGAACTGAAATTGGAAAGCTCACTGACATTTGTCCTATCTGAAAGTCTGATGAACGCCGGAAAAATGACTAAGTCCAAAAAAAATTTTTTTTCAACTTTTTTCAATTTTACCCCCGTGGGATATATATTCTACCCACACACATTTGGAACTCTCCTGGGGTACCCTCACACATATTATTCCCTCATTTAGTGGATATTTTCACAAAAAAGGGAAATTTTCAAAAATCCAGAAAATTGGCTGAAAACGACTAAATATCAAGGACTCATTGGGCGAATTGCTCTGGAACTGAAATCAGAACGCTCACTGACATTTGCCCTATCTGAAACTCTGATAAACGCCGGAAAAATGACAAAGTCCAAAAAAAAAATTTTCTCAACTTTTTGCAATTTTACCCCCGTGGGATATATATTCTACCCACACACATTTGGAACTCTCCTGGGGTACCCTCACACATATTATTCCCTCATTTAATGGATATTTTCACAAAAAAGTGACATTTTCAAAAATCCAGAAAATTGGCTGAAAATGACTAAATATCAAGGACTCATTGGGCGAATCGCTCTGGAACTGAAATCGGAAAGCTCACTGACATTTCCCCTATCTGAAAGTCTGATAAACGCCGGAAAAATGACTAAGACCAAAAAAAAATTTTTTAAACTTTTTTAAATTTTACCCCCGTGGGATATATATTCTACCCACACACATTTGGAACTCTCCTGGGGTACCCTCACACATATTATTCCCTCATTTAGTGGATATTTTCACAAAAAAGAGAAATTTTCAAAAATCCAGAAAATTGGCTGAAAACGACTAAATATCAAGGACTCATTGGGCAAATCGCTCTGGAACTGAAATAGGAATGCTCACTGACATTTCCCCTATCTGAAAGTCTGATAAACGCCGGAAAGATGACTAAGTCCAAAAAACATTTTTTTTCAACTTTTTTCAATTTTACCCCCATGGGATATACATTCAACCAACACACATTTGGAACTCTCCTGGGGTACCCTCACAGATATTGTTCCCTCATTTAGTGGATATTTTCAAAAAAAAGTGAAATTTTCAAAAATCCAGAAAATTGGCTGAAAACGACTAAATATCAAGGACTCATTGGGCAAATCACTCTGGAACTGAAATTGGAACACTCAGTGACATTTCCCCTATCTGAAAGTCTGAGAAACGCCGGAAAAATTACTAAGTCCAAAAAGAAATTTTTTTTCAACTTTTTTCAATTTTACTCCCGTGGGATATATATTCTACCCACACACATTTGGAACTCTTCTGGGGTACCCTCACACATATTATTCCCTCATTTAGTGGGTATTTTCACAAAAAAGTGACATTTTCAAAAATCCAAAATATTGGCTGAAAACGACTAAATATCAAGGACTCATTGGGCGAATCGCTCTGGAACTGAAATCGGAACGCTCACTGACATTTCCCCTATCTGAAAGTCTGATAAACGCCGGAAAAATGACTAAGTCCAAAAAACATTTTTTTCAACTTTTTTCAATTTTACCCCATGGGATATATATTCTACCCACACACATTTGGAACTCTCCTGGGGTACCCTCACACATATTATTCCCTCATTTAGTGGATATTTTCACAAAAAAGTGAAATTTTCAAAAATCCAAAATATTGGCTGAAAACGACTAAATATCAAGGACTCATTGGGCGAATCGCTCTGGAACTGAAATAGGAACGCTCACTGACATTTCCCCTATCTGAAAGTCTGAAAAATGCCGGAAAAATTACTAAGTCCAAAAAGAAATTTTTTTCAACTTTTTTCAATTTTACCCCCATGGGATATATATTCTACCCACACACATTTGGGACTCTGCTGGGGTACCCTCACACATATTATTCCCTCATTTCGTTGATATTTTCACAAAAAAGTGAAATTTTCAAAAATCCAAAATATTGGCTGAAAACGACTAAATATCAAGGACTGATTGGGTGAATCGCTCTGGAACTGAAATAGGAACGCTCACTGACATTTGTCCTATCTGAAAGTCTGATGAACGCCGGAAAAATGACTAAGTCCAAAAAGAAAAATTTTTCAACTTTTTTCAATTTTACCCCCGTGGGATATATATTCTACCCACACTCATTTGGAACTCTCCTGGGGTACCCTCACACATATTATTCCCTCATTTAGTTGATATTTTCACAAAAACGTGAAATTTTCAAAAATTGAAAATATTGGCTGAAAACGACTAAATATCAAGGACTCAGTGGGCGAATCGCTCTGGAACTGAAATTGGAACACTCAGTGACATTTCCCCTATCTGAAAGTCTGATAAACGCCGGAAAAATTACTAAGTACAAAAAGAAATTTTTTTCAACTTTTTTCAATTTTACCCCCGTGGGATATATATTCTACCCACACTCATTTGGAACTCTCCTGGGGTACCCTCACACATATTATTCCCTTATTTAGTGGAAATTTTCACAAAAAAGTGAAATTTTCAAAAATCCAGAAAATTGGCTGAAAACGACTAAATATCAAGGACTCATTGGGCAAATCACTCTGGAACTGAAATTGGAACACTCAGTCACATTTCCCCTATCTGAAAGTCTGATAAACGCCAGAAAAATCACTAAGTCCAAAAAGAAATTTTTTTCAACTTTTTTCAATTTTACCCCCGTGGGATATATATTCTACCCACACACATTTGGAACTCTCCTGGGGTACCCTCACACATATTATTCCTTCATTTAGTGGAAATTTTCACAAAAAAGTGAAATTTTAAAAATCCAGAAAATTGACTGAAAACGACTAAATATCAAGGACTCATTGGGCGAATCGCTCTGGAACTGAAAACGGAACGCTCACTGACATTTCCCCTATCTGAAAGTCTGATAAACGCCGGAAAAATGAGTAAGACCCATAAAAAATTTTTTCAACTTTTTTCAATTTTACCCCCGTGGGATATATATTCTACCCACACACATTTGGAACTCTCCTGGGGTACCCTCACACATATTATTCCCTCATTTAGTGGATATTTTCACAAAAAAGGGAAATTTTCAAAAATCCAGAAAATTGGCTGAAAACGACTAAATATCAAGGACTCATTGGGCGAATCGCTCTGGAACTGAAATCGGAACGCTCACTGACATTTCCCCTATCTGAAAGTCTGATAAACGCCGGAAAAATGACTAAGACCCAAAAAAAATTTTTTAAACTTTTTTCAATTTTACCCCCGTGGGATATATATTCTACCCACACACATTTGGAACTCTCCTGGGGTACCCTCACACATATTATTCTCTCATTTAGTGGATATTTTCACAAAAAAGAGAAATTTTCAAAAATCCAGAAAATTGGCTGAAAACGACTAAATATCAAGGACTCATTGGGCGAATTGCTCTGGAACTGAAGTCGGAACGCTCACTGACATTTCCCCTATCTGAAAGTCTAATAAACGGCGGAAAAATGACTAAGTCAAAAAAAAAATTTTTTTTCAACTTTTTTCAATTTTACCCCTGTGGGATATATATTCTACCCACACACATTTGGAACTCTCCTGGGGTACCCTCACACATATTATTCCCTCATTTAGTGGATATTTTCACAAAAAAGAGAAATTTTCAAAAATCCAGAAAATTGGCTGAAAACGACTAAATATCAAGGACTCATTGGGCGAATCGCTCTGGAACTGAAATAGGAATGCTCACTGACATTTGTCCTATCTGAAAGTCTGATGAACGCCGGAAAAATGACTAAGTCCAAAAAAAAATTTTTTTCAACTTTTTTCAATTTTACCCCTGTGGGATATGTATTCTACCCACACACATTTGGAACTCTCCTGGGGTACCCTCACACATATTATTCCCTCATTTAGAGGATATTTTCACAAAAAAGTGAAATTTTAAAAAATCGAGAAAATTGGCTGAAAACGACTAAATATCAAGGACTCATTGGGCAAATCACTCTGGAACTGAAATTGGAACACTCACTGACATTTCCCCTATCTGAAAGTCTGATAAACGCTGGAAAAATGACTAAGCCCAAAAAAAAAAATTTTTCAGCTTTTTTCAATTTTACCCCCGTGGGATATATATTCTACCCACACTCATTTGGAACTCTCCTGGGGTACCCTCACACATATTATTCCCTCATTTAGTGGAAATTTTCACAAAAAAGTGAAATTTACAAAAATCCAGAAAATTGGCTGAAAACGACTAAATATCAAGGACTCACCAGGCGAATCGCTCTGGAACTGAAATCGGAACACTCAGTGACATTTCCCCTATCTGAAAGTCTGATAAACGCCGGAAAAATTACTAAGTCCAAAAAAAAAAAATTTTTCAACATTTTTCAATTTTACCCCCGTGGGATATGTATTCTACCCACACACATTTGGAACTCTCCTGGGGTACCCTCACACATAGTATTCCCTCATTTAGAGGATATTTTCACAAAAAAGTGAAATTTTCAAAAATCCAGAAAATTGGCTGAAAACGACTAAATATCAATGACTCAGTGGGCAAATCGCTCTGGAACTGAAATCGGAAAGCTCACTGACATTTCCCCTATCTGAAAGTCTGAAAAACGCCGGAAAAATTACTAAGTCCAAAAATAAATTTTTTTCAACTTTTTTCAATTTTACCCCCATGGGATATATATTCTACCCACACACATTTGGAACTCTGCTGGGGTACCCTCACACATATTATTCCCTCATTTCGTTGATATTTTCACAAAAAAGTGAAATTTTCAAAAATCCAAAATATTGGCTGAAAACGACTAAATATCAAGGACTGATTGGGCGAATCGCTCTGGAACTGAAATAGGAACGCTCACTGACATTTGTCCTATCTGAAAGTCTGATGAACGCCGGAAAAATGACTAAGTCCAAAAAAAATTTTTTTTCAACTTTTTTCAAATTTACCCCCATGGGATATATATTCTACGCACACACATTTGGAACTCTCCTGGGGTACCCTCACACATATTATTCCCTCATTTAGTGCATATTTTCACAAAAAAGTGAAATTTTCAAAAATCCAGAAAATTTGCTGAAAACGACTAAATATCAAGGACTCATTGGGCAAATCACTCTGGAACTGAAATAGGAATGCTCACTGACATTTCCCCTATCTGAAAGTCTGATAAACGCCGGAAAAATTACTAAGTCCAAAAAAAAAATTTTTTCAACTTTTTTCAATTTTACCCCTGTGGGATATGTATTCTACCCACACACATTTGGAACTCTCCTGGGGTACCCTCACACATATTATTCCCTCATTTAGAGGATATTTTCACAAAAAAAGTGAAATTTTCAAAAATCGAGAAAATTGGCTGAAAACGAATAAATATCAAGGACTCATTGGGCAAATCACTCTGGAACTGAAATTGGAACACTCAGTGACATTTCCCCTATCTGAGAGTCTGATAAACGGCGGAAAAATTACTAAGTCCAAAAAGAAATTTTTTTGAACTTTTTTCAATTTTACCCCCGTGGGATATATATTCTACCCACACACATTTGGAACTCTTCTGGGGTACCGTTACACATATTATTCCCTCATTTAGTGGGTATTTTCACAAAAAAGTGAAATTTTTAAAAACCCAAAATATTGGCTGAAAACGACTAAATATCAAGGACTCATTGGGCGAATCGCTCTGGAACTGAAATAGGAACGCTCACTGACATTTGTCCTATCTGAAAGTCTGATGAACGCCGGAAAAATGGCTAAGTCCAAAAAAAATTTTTTTTCAACTTTTTTCAATTTTACCCCCGTGGGATATATATTCTACGCACACACATTTGGAACTCTCCTGGGGTACCCTCACACATATTATTCCCTCATTTAGTGGGTATTTTCACAAAAAAGTGAAATTTTCAAAAATCCAAAATATTGGCTGAAAACGACTAAATATCAAGGACTCATTGGGCGAATCACTCTGGAACTGAATTCGGAACACTCAGTGACATTTCCCCTACCTGAAAGTCTGATAAACGCCGGAAAAATGACTAAGTCCAAAAAACATTTTTTTTCAACTTTTTTCAATTTTACCCCCATGGGATATATATTCTACCCACACACATTTGGAACCCTCCTGCGGTACCCTCACAGATATTATTCCCTCATTTAGTGGATATTTTCACAAAAAAGTGAAATTTTCAAAAATACAGAAAATTGGCTGAAAACGACTAAATATCAAGGACTCATCGGGCGAATCGCTCTGGAACTGAAATCGGAACGCTCACTGACATTTCCCCTATCTGAAAGTCTGATAAACGCCGGAAAAATTACTAAGTCCAAAAAAAAAAATTTTTCAACTTTTTTCAATTTTACCCCCGTGGGATATGTATTCTACCCACACACATTTGGAACTCTCCTGGGGTACCCTCACACATATTATTCCCTCATTTAGAGGATATTTTCACAAAAAAGTGAAATTTTCAAAAATCCAGAAAATTGTCTGAAAACGACTAAATATCAAGGACTCATTGGGCAAATCGCTCTGGAACTGAAATCGGAAAGCTCACTGACATTTCCCCTATCTGAAAGTCTGATAAACGCTGGAAAAATGACTAAGTTCAAAAAACATTTTTTTCAACTTTTTTCAATTTTACCCCCGTGGGATATATATTCTACCCACACACATTTGGAACTCTCCTGGGGTACCCTCACACATATTATTCCCTCATTTAGAGGATATTTTCACAAAAAAGTGAAATTTTCAAAAATCCAGAAAATTGTCTGAAAACGACTAAATATCAAGGACTCATTGGGCAAATCACTCTGGAACTGAAATTGGAACACTCAGTGACATTTCCCCTATCTGAAAGTCTGATAAACACCGGAAAAATTACTAAGTCCAAAAAGAAATTTTTTTCAACTTTTTTCAATTTTACCCCCGTGGGATATATATTCTACCCACACACATTTGGAACTCTTCTGGGGTACCCTCACACATATTATTCCCTCATTTAGTGGGTATTTTCACAAAAAAGTGAAATTTTCAAAAATCCAAAATATTGGCTGAAAACGACTAAATATCAAGGACTCATTGGGCGAATCGCTCTGGAACTGAAATCAGAACGCTCACTGACATTTACACTCTCTGAAAGTCTGATAAACATCTGAAAAATGACTAAGTCCAAAAAATTTTTTTTTTTACTTTTTTCAATTTTACCCCCGTGGGATATATATTCTACCCACACACATTTGGAACTCTCCTGGGGTACCCTCACACATATTATTCCCTCATTTTTTGGATATTTTCACAAAAAAGTAAAATTTTCAAAAATTCAGAAAATTGACTGAAAACGTCTAAATATCAAGGACTCATCGGGCAAATCTCTCTGGAAATGAAATCGGTACACACTGATATTTCCCCTCTCTGAAAGTCTGATAAACGTCTGAAAAATGACTAAGAAAAAAAAACATTTTTTTCAACTTTTTTCAATTTTACACTTGTGGGATATATATTCTACCCACACACATTTAGAACTCTCCTGGGGTACCCTCACACATATTATTCCCTCATTTAGTTGATATTTTCACAAAAAAGTGAAATTTTCAAAAATCCAAAATATTGGCTGAAAACGACTAAATATAAAGGACTCATTGGGCGAATTGCTCTGGAACTGAAATAAGAATGCTCACTGACATTTGTCCTATCTGAAAGTCTGATGAACGCCGGAAAAATGACTAAGTCCAAAAAAAAATTTTTTTCAACTTTTTTCAATTTTACCCCCGTGGGATATATATTCTACCCACACACATTTGGAACTCTTCTGGGGTACCCTCACACATATTATTCCCTCATTTAGTGGGTATTTTCACAAAAAAGTGAAATTTTCAAAAATCCAAAATATTGGCTGAAAACGAGTAAATATCAAGGACTCATTGGGCAAATCACTCTGGAACTGAAATTGGAACACTCAGTGACATTTCCCCTATCTGAAAGTCTGATAAACACCGGAAAAATTACTAAGTCCAAAAAGAAATTTTTTTCAACTTTTTTCAATTTTACCCCCGTGGTATATATATTCTACCCACACACATTTGGAACTCTCCTGGGGTACCCTCACAGATATTATTCCCTCATTTAGTGGATATTTTCACAAAAAAGTGAAATTTTCAAAAATCGAGAAAATTGGCTGAAAACGAATAAATATCAAGGACTCATCGGGCGAATCGCTCTGGAACTGAAATCGGAAAGCTTACTGACATTTCCCCTATCTGAAAGTCTGATAAACGCCAGAAAAATGACTAAGTCCAAAAAACATTTTTTTTCAACTTTTTTCAATTTTACCCCCATGGGATATACATTCTACCCACACACATTTGGAACTCTCCTGGGGTACCCTCACAGATATTATTCCCTCATTTAGTGGATATTTTCACAAAAAAGTGAAATTTTCAAAAATACAGAAAATTGGCTGAAAACGACTAAATATCAAGGACTCATCGGGCGAATCGCTCTGGAACTGAAATCTGAACGCTCACTGACATTTCCCCTATCTGAAAGTCTGATAAACGCCGGAAAAATTACTAAGTCCAAAAAACATTTTTTTCAACTTTTTTCAATTTTACCCCATGGGATATATATTCTACCCACACACATTTGGAACTCTCCTGGGGTACCCTCACACATATTATTCCCTCATTTAGTGGATATTTTCACAAAAAAGTGAAATTTTCAAAAATCCAAAATATTGGCTGAAAAAGACTAAATATCAAGGACTCATTGGGCGAATCGCTCTGGAACTGAAATAGGAATGCTCACTGACATTTGTCCTATCTGAAAGTCTGATGAACGCCGGAAAAATGACTAAGTCCAAAAAAAAATTTTTTTCAACTTTTTTCAATTTTACCCCCGTGGGATATATATTCTACCCACACACATTTGGAACTCTCCTGGGGTACCCTCACACATATTATTCCCTCATTTAGTGGATATTTTCACAAAAAAGTGAAATTTTCAAAAATCCAAAATATTGGCTGAAAACGACTAAATATAAAGGACTCATTGGGCGAATCGCTCTGGAACTGAAATAGGAATGCTCACTGACATTTGTCCTATCTGAAAGTCTGATGAACGCCGGAAAAATGACTAAGTCCAAAAAAAAATTTTTTCAACTTTTTTCAATTTTACCCCCGTGGGATATATATTCTGCCTACACACATTTGGAACACTCCTGGGGTACCCTCACACATATTATTCCCTCATTTAGTGGATATTTTCACAAAAAATTGAAATTTTCAAAAATTCTGAAAATTGGCTGAAAACGACGAAATATCAAGGACTAATCGGGCAAATCGCTCTGGAACTGAAATCGGAACACTCAATAACATTTCCCCTCTCTGAAAGTCTGATAAATGTCGGAAAAAAGACGAAGTCCAAAAAAAATATCTTTTTCAACTTATTTCAATTTTTCCCACGTGGCATATATTTTCTACCCACACACATTTGAAACTCTCCTGGGTACCCTCACACACATTATTCCCTCATTTAGTGGATATTTTCACAAAAAAGTAAAATTTTCAACAATTCAGAAAATTGACTGAAAACGATGAAATATCAAGGACTCATTGGGCAAATCGCGCTGGAACTGAAATCGGAACGCTCACTGATATTTTCCCTCTCTGAAAGTCTGATAAACGCTGGAATAATTAATAAGTCCAAAATAAAATTTTTTTCAACTTTTTTCAATTTTACCCCCCGTGGGATATATATTCTACCCACACACATTTGTAACTCTCCTGTGGTACCCTCACACATATTATTCCCTCATTTAGTGGATATTTTCACAAAAAAGTGAAATTTTCAAAAATTCTGAAAATTGGCTGAAAATGACTAAATATCAAGGACTCATTGGGCAATTCGCTCTGGAACTGAAATCAGAACACTCATTGACATATTCCCTCTCTGAAAGTCTGATAAATGCAGGAAAAATGACTAAGTCCAAAACATTTTTTTTTTAACTTTTTTCAATTTTACCCCCGTAGGATATATTTTTTACCCACACACAGTTGGAACTCTCCTGGGGTACCCTCACACTTATTATTCCCTCATTCAGTGGATATTTTCACAAAAAAGTAAAATTTTCAACAATTCAGAAATTTGGCTGAAAACGACGAAATATCAAGGACTCATTGATCAATCGCTCTGGAACTGAAATCGGAATCCTCACTGACATTTCCCCTCTCTGAAAGTCTGATAAACATCTGAATAATGACAAAGTAAAAAAAAAAATTTTTTTAAACTTTTTTCAATTTTACCCCCGTGGGATATATATTCTACCCACACAAATTTGGAACTCTTCTGGGGTACCCTCACACATATTATTACCTCATTTAGTGGATATTTTCACAAAAAAAGTGAAATTTTCAAAAATCCAAAATATTGGCTGAAAACGACTAAATATCAAGGACTCATTGGGCGAATCGCTCTGGAACTGAAATCGGAAAGCTCACTGACATTTCCCCTATCTGAAAGTCTGATAAACGCCGGAAAAATGACTAAGTCCAAAAAACATTTTTTTTCAACTTTTTTCAATTTTACCCCCATGGGATATACATTCTACCCACACACATTTGGAACTCTCCTGGGGTACCCTCACAGATATTATTCCCTCATTTAGTGGATATTTTCACAAAAAAGTGAAATTTTCAAAAATACAGAAAATTGGCTGAAAACGACTAAATATCAATGACTCATCGGGCGAATCGCTCTCTAACTGAAATCGGAACGCTCACTGACATTTCCCCTATCTGAAAGTCTGATAAACGCCGGAAAAATGACTAAGTTCAAAAAACATTTTTTTCAACTTTTTTCAATTTTACCCCCGTGGGATATATATTCTACCCACACACATTTGGAACTCTCCTGGGGTACCCTCACACATATTATTCCCTCATTTAGAGGATATTTTCACAAAAAAGTGAAATTTTCAAAAATCCAGAAAATTGGCTGAAAACGACTAAACATAAAGGACTCATTGGGCAAATCACTCTGGAACTGAAATTGGAACACTCAGTGACATTTCCCCTATCTGAAAGTCTGATAAACGCCGGAAAAATTACTAAGTCCAAAAAGAAATTTTTTTCAACTTTTTTCAATTTTACCCCCGTGGGATATATATTCTACTCACACACATTTGGAACTCTCCTGGGGTACCCTCACACATATTATTCCCTCATTTAGTGGGTATTTTCACAAAAAAGTGAAATTTTCAAAAATCCAAAATATTCGCTGAAAACGACTAAATATCAACGACTCATTGGGCGAATCACTCTGGAACTGAAATCGGAACACTCAGTGACATTTTCCCTACCTGAAAGTCTGATAAACGACAGAAAAATGACTAAGTCCAAAAAAAAAATTTTTTCAACTTTTTTCAATTTTTCCCCTGTGGGATATATATTCTACCCACACACATTTGGAACTCTCCTGCGGTACCCTCACACATATTATTCCCTCATTTAGTGGAAATTTTCACAAAAAAGTGAAATTTTCAAAAATCCAGAAAATTGGCTGAAAACGACTAAATATCAAGGACTCATTGGGCGAATCACTCTGGAACTGAAATCGGAACGCTCACTGACATTTCCCCTATCTGAAAGTCTGATAAACTCTGGAAAAATTACTAAGCCCCAAAAAAATAATTTTTCAGCTTTTTTCAATTTTACCCCCGTGGTATATATATTCTACCCACACACATTTGGAACTCTCCTGGGGTACCGTCACACATATTATTCCCTCATTTAGTGGAAATTTTCACAAAAAAGTGAAATTTACAAAAATCCAGAAAATTGGCTGAAAACGACTAAATATCAAGGACTCATCGGGCGAATCGCTCTGGAACTGAAATCGGAACGCTCATTGACATTTCCCCTATCTGAAAGTCTGATAAACGCCGGAAAAATGACTAAGTCCAAAAAACATTTTTTTCAACTTTTTTCAATTTTACCCCCAAGGGATATATATTCTACCCACACACATTTGGAACTCTCCTGGGGTACCCTCACGCATATTATTCCCTCATTTAGTGGATATTTTCACAAAAAAGTGAAATTTTCAAAAATCTAAAATATTGGCTGAAAACGACTAAATAACGACTAAATATCAAGGACTCATTGGGCGAATCGCTCTGGAACTGAAATAGGAACGCTCACTGACATTTGTCCTATCTGAAAGTCTGATGAACGCCGGAAAAATTACTAAGTCCAAAAAAAAAAATTTTTCAACTTTTTTCAATTTTACCCCCGTGGGATATGTATTCTACCCACACACATTTGGAACTCTCCTGGGGTACCCTCACACATATTATTCCCTCATTTAGAGGATATTTTCACAAAAAAGTGAAATTTTCAAAAATCCAGAAAATTGTCTGAAAACGACTAAATATCAAGGACTCATTGGGCAAATCGCTCTGGAACTGAAATCGGAAAGCTCACTGACATTTCCCCTATCTGAAAGTCTGAAAAACGCCAGAAAAATTACTAAGTCCAAAAAGAAATTTTTTTCAACTTTTTTCAATTTTACCCCCATGGGATATATATTCTACCCACACACATTTGGAACTCTCCTGGGGTACCCTCACACATATTATTCCCTCATTTAGTTGATATTTTTACAAAAAAGTGAAATTTTCAAAAATCCAAAATATTGGCTGAAAACGACTAAATATCAAGGACTCATTGGGCGAATCGCTCTGGAACTGAAATCGGAACGCTCACCGACATTTCCCATATCTGAAAGTCTGATAAACGCCGGAAAAATGACTAAGTTCAAAAAAACATTTTTTTCAACTTTTTTCAATTTTACCCCCGTGGAATATATATTCTACCCACACACATTTGGAACTCTCCTGGGGTACCCTAACACATATTATTCCCTCATTTAGAGGATATTTTCACAAAAAAGTGAAATTTTCAAAAATCCAAAAAATAGGCTGAAAACGACTAAATATAAAGGACTTATTGGGCAAATCACTCTGGAACTGAAATCGGAACACTCAGTGACTTTTCCCCTATCTGAAAGTCTGATAAACGCCGGAAAAATGACTAAGTCCGAAAAAAACATTTTTTCAACTTTTTTCAATTTTACCCCCGTGGGATATATATTCAACCCACACACATTTGGTACTCTCCTGGGGTACCCTCACGCATATTATTCCCTCATTTAGTGGAAATTTTCACAAAAAAGTGAAATTTTCAAAAATCCAGAAAATTGGCTGAAAACGACTAAATATCAAGGACTCATTGGGCGAATCGCTCTGGAACTGAAATCGGAACACTCACTGACATTTCCCCTCTCTAAAAGTCTGATAAACGCCGTAAAAATGACTAAGTCCCCCAAAAAAATGTTTTTCAACTTTTTTCACTTTTACCACCGTGGGATATATATTCTACCCACACACATTTGGAACTCACCTGGGGTACCCTCACACATATTATTCCCTCATTTAGTGGATATTTTCACAAAAAAGTGAAATTTTCAAAAATTCTGAAAACTGGCTGAAAAAGACTAAATATCAAGGACTCATCGGGGGAATCGCTCTGGTACTGAAATCGGAACACGCACTTACATTTCCCCTCTCTGAAACTCTGATCAACGCTGGAAAAATGACTAAATCCCCCCCAAAAAATGTAAAACTTTTTTCAATGTTACCCCGTTGGATATATATTCTACCCACACACATTTGGAACTCTCCTGGGGTACCCTCACACATATTATTCCCTCATTTAGTGGATATTTTCACAAAAAAGTGAAATTTTCAAAAATCCAAAATATTGGCTGAAAACGACTAAATATCAAGGACTCATTGGGCGAATCGCTCTGGAACTGAAATCGGAACGCTCACTGACATTTACCCTATCTGAAAGTCTGATAAACGCCGGAAAAATGACGAATTCCAAGAAAAATTTTTTTTCAACTTTTTTTCAATTTTACTCCCGTGGGATATATATTCTACCCACACACATTTGGAACTCTCCTGGGGTACCCTCACACATATTATTCCCTCATTTAGTGGATATTTTCACAAAAAAGTGAAATTTTCAAAAATCCAAAATATTGCCTGAAAACGACTAAATATCAAGGACACATTGGGCGAATCGATCTGGAACTGAAATCGGAACGCTCACTGACATTTCCTCTATCTGAAATTCTGATAAACGCCGGAAAAATGATTAAGTCGAAAGAAAAATTTTTTTCAACTTTTTTCAATTTTACCCCCGTGGGATATATATTCTACCCACACACATTTGGAACTCTCCTGGGGTACCCTCACACATATTATTCCCTCATTTAGTGGATATTTACACAAAAAAGTGAAATTTTCAAAAATTCAGAAAATTGGCTGAAAACGACGCAATATCAAGGACTCATTAGATCAATCGCTCTGGAACTGAAATCGGACACTCACTGACATTTCCCCTCTCTGAAAGTCTGATAAACGCCAGAAAAATGAATAAGTCTAAAAGAAATTTTTTTTCAACTTATTTCAATTTTACCCCCGTGGGATATATATTCTTCCCACACACATTTGGAACTCTCCTGGGGTACCCTCACACATATTATTCCCTCATTTAGTGGATATTTTCACAAAAAAGTGAAATTTTCAAAAATTCAGAAAATTGACTGAAAACGACGAAATATCAAGGACTCATTCGGCGAATCACTCTGGAACTGAAATCGGAACACTCACTGACATTTCCCCTCTCTGAAAGTCTGATAAACACCTGAAAAATGACTAAGTAAAAAAAAAATTTTTTTTCAACTTTTTTCAATTTTACCCCCGTGGGATATATATTCTGCCTACACACATTTGGAACACTCCTGGGGTACCCTCACACATATTATTCCCTCATTTAGTGGATATTTTCACAAAAAAGTGAAATTTTCAAAAATTCTGAAAATTGGCTGAAAACGACGAAATATCAAGGACTAATCGGGCAAATCGCTCTGGAACTGAAATCGGAACACTCAATAACATTTCCCCTCTCTGAAAGTCTGACAAATGTCGGAAAAATGACGAAGTCCAAAAAAAATATCTTTTTCAACTTATTTCAATTTTTCCCACGTGGCATATATTTTCTACCCACACACATTTGAAACTCTCCTGGGTACCCTCACACACATTATTCCCTCATTTAGTGGATATTTTCACAAAAAAGTAAAATTTTCAACAATTCAGAAAATTGACTGAAAACGATGAAATATCAAGGACTCATTGGGCAAATCGCGCTGGAACTGAAATTGGAACGCTCACTGATATTTTCCCTCTCTGAAAGTCTGATAAACGCTGGAATAATTAATAAGTCCAAAATAAAAATTTTTTCAACTTTTTTCAATTTTACCCCCCGTGGGATATATATTCTACCCACACACATTTGTAACTCTCCTGGGGTACCCTCAAACATATTATTCCCTCATTTAGTGGATATTTTCACAAAAAAGTGAAATTTTCAAAAATTCTGAAAATTAGCTGAAAATGACTAAATATCAAGGACTCATTGGGCAATTCGCTCTGGAACTGAAATCAGAACACTCATTGACATATTCCCTCTCTGAAAGTCTGATAAATGCAGGAAAAATGACTAAGTCCAAAACATTTTTTTTTTAACTTTTTTCAATTTTACCCCCGTAGGATATATTTTTTACCCACACACATTTGGAACTCTCCTGGGGTACCCTCACACTTATTATTCCCTCATTCAGTGGATATTTTCACAAAAAAGTAAAATTTTCAACAATTCAGAAATTTGGCTGGAAACGACGAAATATCAAGGACTCATTGATCAATCGCTCTGGAACTGAAATCGTAATCCTCACTGACATTTCCCCTCTCTGAAAGTCTGATAAACATCTGAATAATGACAAAGTAAAAAAAAAAATTTTTTTAAACTTTTTTCAATTTTACCCCCGTGGGATATATATTCTACCCACACAAATTTAGAACTCTCCTGGGGTACCCTCACACATACTATTCCCTCATTTTTTGGATATTTTCACAAAAAAGTAAAATTTTCAGCAATTCTGAAAATTGGCTGAAAATGACTAAATATCAAGGACTCATTGGGCAAATCGCTCTGAAACTGAAATCAGAACGCTCACTGACATTTACACTCTCTGAAAGTCTGATAAACGTCTGAAAAATGACTAAGTCCAAAAAATTTTTTTTTTTACTTTTTTCAATTTTACCCCCGTGGGATATATTTTCTACCCACACACATTTGGAACTCTCCTGGGGTACCCTCACACATATTATTCCCTCATTTTTTGGATATTTTCACAAAAAAGTAAAATTTTCAAAAATTCAGAAAATTGACTGAAAACGTCTAAATATCAAGGACTCATCGGGCAAATCTCTCTGGAAATGAAATCGGTACACACTGATATTTCCCCTCTCTGAAAGTCTGATAAACGTCTGAAAAATGACTAAGAAAAAAAAACATTTTTTTCAACTTTTTTCAATTTTACACTTGTGGGATATATATTCTACCCACACACATTTAGAACTCTCCTGGGGTACCCTCACACATATTATTCCCTCATTTAGTTGATATTTTCATAAAAAAGTGAAATTTTCAAATTTTCAGAAAATTGTCTGAAAACGACGAAATATCAAGGACTCATTGGGCGAATTGCTCTGGGTCTGAAATCGGAACGCTCACTGACATTTCCCCTCTCTGAAAGTCTGATAAACGAAGGAAAAATGACTAAGTCCAAAAAAAAATTTTTAAACTTTTTCCAATTTTACCCCCGTGGGATATGTATTCTACCCACACACATTTGGAACTCTCCTGGGGTACCCTCACACATTTCATTCCCTCATTTAGCGGATATTTAAAAAAAAAAGTTAAATTTTCAAAAATTCTGAAAATTGGCTGAAAACAACTAAATATCAAGGAATCATCAGGTGAATCGCTCTGGAACTGAAATCGGAACTCACTGACATTTCCCCTCTCTGAAAGTCTGATAAACGCCGGAAAAATGACTAAATCATATAGTTATAGTTTGTAAAGCCGAATAAAAACTTGCCCCCAAAAAATTTAAAACTTTTTTCAATTTTACCCCGTGGGATATATATTCTACCCACACACATTTGGAACTCTCCTGGGGTACCCTCGCACATATTATTCCCTCATTTAGTGGATATATTCACAAAAAAGTGACATTTTCAAAAATTCAGAGAATTGGCTGAAAACGACTAAATATCAAGGACTAACCGGGCAATTCGCTCTGGAACTGAAATTGGAACACTCAATGACATTTCCCCTCTCTGAAAGTCTGATAAAAACCATAAAAATGACTAAGTCCAAAAAAATGTTTTTCAACTTTTTCCAATTTTAACCCCGTGGGATATATATTCTACCCACACACATTTGGAACTCTCCTGGGGTACCCTCATACATATTATTCCCTCATTTAGTTGATATTTTCGCAAAAAAGATAAACTTTCCAAACTTCAGAAAATTGGCTGAAAACGACTAAATATCAAGAACTCATTGGGCAAATCGCTCTGGAACTGAAATCGGAACGCTCACTGACATTTCCCCTCTCTGAAAGTCTGATAAACGCCAGAAAAATGACTAAGTCCCCAAAAAAATTTTTTCATCTTTTTTCCATTTTACCCCCGTGGGATATATATTCTACCCACAGGAACTCTCCTGGGGAACCCTCACACATATTGTTCCCTCATTTAGCGGATATTTTCACAAAAAAGTGAAATTTTCAAATATTCAGAAAATTGGCTGAAAACGACTAAATATCAAGGACTCATCGGGCGAATCACTCTGGAACTGAAAACGCATTGCTCACTGACATTTCCCCTCTTTGAAAGTCTGTTAAACGACGGAAAATTGACTAAGTCCAAACAAACTTTTTTTTCAACTTTTTTCAATTTTACCCCCGTGGGATATTTATTCTACCCACACACATTTACAACTCTCCTAGGGTACCCTCACACATATAATTCCCTCATTTAGTGGATGTTTTCACAAAAAAGTGAAATTTTCAAAAATTCAGAAAATTAGCTGAAAACGATGAAATATCAAGGACTCATTGGGCGAATCGCTCTGGAACTGAAATCGGCACACTCACTGACATTTCCCCTCTCTGAAAGTCTGATAAACGTCGGAAAAATGAATAAGTTCCAAAAAAAATTTTTTTAAACTTTTTTCAATTTTACCCCCGTGGGATATATATTCTACCCACACATTTGGAACTCTCCTGGGGTACCCTCACACATATTGTTCCCTCATTTAGCGGATATTTTCACAAAAAAGTGAAATTTTCAAATATTCAGAAAATTGGCTGAAAACGACAAAATATCAAGGACTCATTGGGACAATCGCTTTGGAACTGAAATCGGATTGCTCACTGACATTTCCTTTCTCTGAAAGTCTGATAAATACTGGAAATATGACTAAGTCCAATAAAAAAAATTTTTCAACTTTTTTCAATTTTACCCCCGTGGGATATACATTCTACCCACACACATTTGGAACGCTCCTGGGGTACCCTCACACATATTATTCCCTCATTTAGCGGATATTTTCACAAAAAATTAAATTTTCCAAAATCCTGAAAATTGGCTGAAAACGACTAAATATCAAGGACTCATCGGGCGAAACGCTCTGGAACTGACATTGGAAAGCTCACTGACATTTCCCCTCTCTGAAAGTCTGATAAACGCCGGAAAAATTAGTAAGTCCCAAAAAAATTTTTTTTTAACTTTTTTCAATTTTACCCTCGTGGAATATATATTCTACCCACACACATTTGGAACTCTCCTGGGGTATCCTCACACATATTATTCCCTCATTTATTGGATATTTCCACAAAAAAGTGAAATTTTCAAAAATTCAGAAAATTGGCTGAAAATGACGAAATATCAAGGACTCATTAGGCGAATCACTCTGGAACTGAAAAAGGAACGTTCACTGACATTTACCCTATCTATAAGTCTGATAAACGCCAGAAAAATGAATAAGTCCCCCAAAAAAAATGTTTCAACTTTTTTCAAAATTACCCCCCGTGGGATATATATTCTACCCACACACATTTGGAAATCTCCTAGGGTACCCTCACACATATTATTCCCTCATTTATTGGATATTTTCAAAAAAAGTGAAATTTTCAGAAATTAAGAAAACTGGCTGAAAACGACGAAATATCATGGACTCATTGGGATAATCGCTCTGGAACTGAAATCGGAACAATCACTGACATTTCCCCTCTCGGACAGTCTGATAAACGCCAGAAAAATGACTAGACCAAAAAAAATTTTTTTTCTACTATTTTAAATTTTACCACCGTGGGATATATATTCTACCCACACACATTTGGAACTCTCCTCGGGTAAGCTCACACATATTATTACCTCATTTAGCAGATATTTTCGCAAAAAAGTGAAATTTTCAAAAATTCAGAAAATTGGCTGAAGACGACTAAATATCAAGGAATCATCGGGCGAATCGCTCTGGAACTGAAATCGGAACGCTCACTGACATTTCCAATCTCTGAAAGTCTGATAAACGCCAGAAAAATAACTAAGTCCAAAAAACTCACAACTTTTTTCAGTTTTACCCCCGTGGGATATATATTCTACCCACACACATTTGGAACTCTCCTGGGGCATATAGAATATTTATCCCACGGAGGTAAAATTGAAAAAAGTTGAAAAAAATTTTTTTTTGGACTTAGTCATTTTACCGGCGTTTGTCAGACTTTCAGATATGGGACATGTCAGTGAGCGTTCTGATTTCAGTTCCAGAGTGATTCGCCCGATGAGTCATTGATATTTAGTTGCTTTCAGCCAATTTTCTGAATTTTTGAAAATTTCACTTTTTTGTGAAAATATACACTAAATGAGGGAATGATAAGTGTGAAGGTACCTCAGGAGAGTTCCAAATGTGTGTGGGTAGAATATATATCCCACGGGGGTAAAATTGAAAAAAGTTGAAAAAAAATTTTTTTTGGACTTTTTTCAATTTTACCCTCGTGGAATATATATTCTACCCACACACATTTGGAACTCTCCTGGGGTATCCTCACACATATTATTCCCTCATTTATTGGATATTTCCACAAAAAAGTGAAATTTTCAAAAATTCAGAAAATTGGCTGAAAATGACGAAATATCAAGGACTCATTAGGCGAATCACTCTGGAACTGAAAAAGGAACGTTCACTGACATTTACCCTATCTATAAGTCTGATAAACGCCAGAAAAATGAATAAGTCCCCCAAAAAAAATGTTTCAACTTTTTTCAAAATTACCCCCCGTGGGATATATATTCTACCCACACACATTTGGAAATCTCCTAGGGTACCCTCACACATATTATTCCCTCATTTATTGGATATTTTCACAAAAAGTGAAATTTTCAGAAATTAAGAAAACTGGCTGAAAACGACGAAATATCATGGACTCATTGGGATAATCGCTCTGGAACTGAAATCGGAACAATCACTGACATTTCCCCTCTCGGACAGTCTGATAAACGCCAGAAAAATGACTAGACCAAAAAAAATTTTTTTTCTACTATTTTAAATTTTACCACCATGGGATATATATTCTACCCACACACATTTGGAACTCTCCTCGGGTAAGCTCACACATATTATTACCTCATTTAGCAGATATTTTCGCAAAAAAGTGAAATTTTCAAAAATTCAGAAAATTGGCTGAAGACGACTAAATATCAAGGAATCATGGGGCGAATCGCTCTGGAACTGAAATCGGAACGCTCACTGACATTTCCAATCTCTGAAAGTCTGATAAACGCCAGAAAAATAACTAAGTCCAAAAAACTCACAACTTTTTTCAGTTTTACCCCCGTGGGATATATATTCTACCCACACACATTTGGAACTCTCCTGGGGCATATAGAATATTTATCCCACGCAGGTAAAATTGAAAAAAGTTGAAAAAAATTTTTTTTTGGACTTAGTCATTTTACCGGCGTTTGTCAGACTTTCAGATATGGGACATGTCAGTGAGCATTACAATTTCAGTTCCAGAGCGATTCGCCCGTTGAGTCCTTGATATTTAGTTGCTTTCAGCCAATTTTCTGAATTTTTGAAAATTTCACTTTTTTGTGAAAATATCCACTAAATGAGGGAATGATATGTGTGAAGGTACCCCAGGAGAGTTCCAAATGTGTGTGGGTAGAATATATATCCCACGGGGGTAAAATTGAAAAAAGTTTAAAAAAAATTTTTTTGGACTTAGTCATTTTTCCGGCGTTTATCAGACTTTCAGATAGGGGAAATGTCAGTGAGCGCTCCGATTTCAGTACTAGAGCGATTCGCCCGATGAGTCATTGATATTGAGTCGTTTTCAGCCAATTTTCTGAATTTTTTAAAATTTCACTTTTTTTGTGAAAATATCCTCTCAATGAGCTAATAATATGTGTGAGGGTACCCCAGGAGAGTTCCAAATGTGTGTGGGTAGAATATATATCCCACGGGGGTAAAATTGACAAAAGTTGAAAACAATTTTTTTTGGACTTAGTAATTTCTCCGGCGTTTATCAAACTTTCAGATAGAGGAAATGTCAGTGAGCGTTACGATTTCAGTTCCAGAGCGATTCGCCCAATGAGTCCTTGATGTTTAGTCGTTTTCAGCCAATTTTCAGAATTTTTGAAAGTTTCACTTTTTTGTGAAAATATCCACTAAATGAGGGAATAATATGTGTGAGGGTATCATGGAGAGTTACAAATGTGTGTGGGTAGAATATATATCCCACAGGGGTAAAATTGAAAAACGTTGAAAACATTTTTTTTGGACTTAGTAAATTTTCCGGCGTTTATCAAACTTTCAGATAGAGGAAATGTCAGTGAGCGTTACGATTTCAGTTCCAGAGCGATTCGCCCGATGAGTCATTGATATTTAGTCGGTTTCAGCCAATTTTCTGAATTTTTGAAAATTTCACTTTTTTGTGAAAATATCCACTAAATGAGGGAATAATATGTGTGACGGTACCCCAGGAGAGTTCCAAATGTGTGTGGGTAGAATATATATCCCACGGGGGTAAAATTGAAAAAGTTGAAAAAAATTTTTTTTGGACTTAGTCATTTTTCCGGCGATTATCAGACTTTCAGATAGGGGAAATGTCAGTGAGCGCTCCGATTTCAGTACCAGAGCGATTCGCCCGATGAGTCCTTGATATTTAGTCGTTTTCAGCCAATTTTCTGAATTTTTAAAAATTTCACTCTTTTGTGAAAATATCCACTAAATGAGGGAATAATATGTGTGAGGGTACCCCAGGATAGTTCCAAATGTGTGTGGGTAGAATATATATCCCACGGGTGTAAAATTGAAAAAAGTTTAAAAAAATTTTTTTTGGACTTAGTAATTTTTCCGGCGTTTATCAAACTTTCAGATAGAGGAAATGTCAGTGAGCGTTCCGATTTCAGTTCCGGAGAGATTCGCCAGATGAGTCCGTGATATTTAGTTGCTTTCAGCCAATTTTCTGAATTTTTGAAAATTTCACTTTTTTGTGAAAATATCCACTAAATGAGGGAATAACATGTGTGAGGGTACCCCAGGAGAGTTCAAAATGTGTGTGAATAGAATATATATCCCACGAGGGTAAAATTGAAAAAAGTTGAAAAAACATTTTTTTAGACTTAGGTAATTTTTCCGGCGTTTATCAAACTTTCAGATAGAGGAAATGTCAGTGAGCGTTACGATTTCAGTTCCAGAGCGATTCGCCCGATGAGTCCTTGATATTTAGTTGCTTTCAGCCAATTTTCTGAATTTTTGAAAATTTCACTTTTTTGTGAAAATATCCACTAAATGAGGGAATGATATGTGTGAAGGTACCCCAGGAGAGTTCCAAATGTGTGTGGATAGAATACATATCCCACGGGGGTAAAATTGAAAAAAGTTGAAAAAAAATTTTTTTTGGACTTAGTCATTTTTCCGGCGTTTATCAAACTTTCAGATAGAGGAAATGTCAGTGAGCGTTCCGATTTCAGTTCCGGAGAGATTCGCCAGATGAGTCCGTGATATTTAGTTGCTTTCAGCCAATTTTCTGAATTTTTGAAAATTTCACTTTTTTGTGAAAATATCCACTAAATGAGGGAATAACATGTGTGAGGGTACCCCAGGAGAGTTCAAAATGTGTGTGAATAGAATATATATCCCACGAGGGTAAAATTGAAAAAAGTTGAAAAAACATTTTTTTAGACTTAGGTAATTTTTCCGGCGTTTATCAAACTTTCAGATAGAGGAAATGTCAGTGAGCGTTACGATTTCAGTTCCAGAGCGATTCGCCCGATGAGTCCTTGATATTTAGTTGCTTTCAGCCAATTTTCTGAATTTTTGAAAATTTCACTTTTTTGTGAAAATATCCACTAAATGAGGGAATGATATGTGTGAAGGTACCCCAGGAGAGTTCCAAATGTGTTTGGATAGAATACATATTCCACGGGGGTAAAATTGAAAAAAGTTGAAAAAACATTTTTTTGGACTTAGGTAATTTTTCCGGCGTTTATCAAACTTTCAGATAGAGGAAATGTCAGTGAGCGTTACGATTTCAGTTCCAGAGCGATTCGCCCGATGAGTCCTTGATATTTAGTCGTTTTCAGCCAACTGTCTGAATTTTTGAAAATTTCACTTTTTTGTGAAAATATCCACGAAATGAGGGACAATATGTGGGAGGGTACCCCAGGATAGTTCCAAATGTGTTTGGGTAGAAAATATATCCCACGGGGGTAAAATTGAAAAAAGTTGAAAAAATTTTTTTTGGACTTTGTCATTTTTCCGGCGTTTATCAGACTTTCAGATAGGGGAAATGTCAGTGAACGTTCCGATTTCAGTTCCGGAGAGATTCGCCCGATGAGTCCTTGATACTTAGTTGCTTTCAGCCAATTTTCTGAATTTTTGAAAATTTCACTTTTTTGTGAAAATATCCACTAAATGAGGGAATAACATGTGTGAAGGTACCCCAGGAGAGTTCCAAATGTGTGTGGGTAGAATATATATCCCACGTGGGTAAAATTGAAAAAAGTTGAAAAAAAATTTTTTTTGGACTTAGTAATTTTTCCGGCATTTATCAAACTTTCAGATAGAGGAAATGTCAGTGAGCGTTACGATTTCAGTTCCAGAGCGATTCGCCCGATGAGTCCTTGATATTTAGTCGTTTTCAGCCAATTTTCTGATTTTTGAAAATTTCACTCTTTTGTGAAAATATCCATGAAATGAGGGAATAATATGTGTGAGGGTACCCCAGGATAGTTCCAAATGTGTGTGGGTAGAATATATATCCCACGGGGGTAAAATTGAAAAAAGTTTAAAAAAAATTTTTTTTGGACTTAGTAATTTTTCCGGCGCTTATCAAACTTTCAGATAGAGGAAATGTCAGTGAGCATTCCGGTTTCAGTTCCAGAGCGATTCTCCTGATGAGTCCTTGATATTTAGTTGTTTTCAGCCAATTTTTTTAATTTTTGAAAATTTCACTTTTTTGTGAAAATATCCACTAAATGAGGGAATAACATGTGTGAGGGTACCCCAGGAGAGTTCAAAATGTGTGTGGGTAGAATATATATCCCACGAGGGTAAAATTGAAAAAAGTTGAAAAAAGTTTTTTTTGGACGTAGGTAATTTTTCCGGCGTTTATCAAACTTTCAGATAGAGGAAATGTCAGTGAGGTTACGATTTCAGTTCCAGAGCGATTCGCCTGATGAGTCCCTGATATTTAGTCGTTTTCAGCCAATTTTCTGAATTTTTGAAAATTTCACTCTTTTGTGAAAATATCCACGAAATGATTGAACAATATGTGTGAGGGTAGCCCAGGATAGTTCCAAATGTGTGTGGGTTGAATATATATCCCACGGGGGTAAAATTGAAAAAAGTTGAAAAAATTTTTTTGGGACTTAGTCATTTTTCCGACGTTTATCAGACTTTCAGATAGGGGAAATGTCAGTGAGCTTTCCGATTTCAGTTCCGCAGAGATTCGCCCGATGAGTCCTTGATATTTAGTCAATTTCAGCCAATTTTCTGAGTTTTTGAAAACTACACTTTTTTGTGAAAATATCCACTAAATGAGGGAATAATATGTGTGACGGTACCCCAGGAGAGTTCCAAATGTGTGTGGGTAGAATATATATCCCACGGGGTAAAATTGAAAAACGTTGAAAAAAATTTTTTGTGGGACTTAGTCATTTTTCCGGCGTTTATCAGACTTTCAGATAGGGGAAATGTCAGTGAGCTTTCCGATTTCAGTTCCGCAGAGATTCGCCCGATGAGTCCTTGATATTTAGTCGATTTCAGCCAATTTTCTGAGTTTTTGAAAACTACACTTTTTTGTGAAAATATCCACTAAATGAGGGAATAATATGTGTGACGGTACCCCAGGAGAGTTCCAAATGTGTGTGGGTAGAATATATATCCCACGGGGTAAAATTGAAAAACGTTGAAAAAAATTTTTTGTGGGACTTAGTAATTTTTCCGGCGTTTATCAGACTTTCAGATAGGGGAAATGTCAGTGAGCGCTCCGATTTCAGTACTAGAGCGATTCGCCCGATGAGTCATTGATATTGAGTCGTTTTCAGCCAATTTTCTGAATTTTTGAAAATTTCACTTTTTTGTGAAAATATCCTCTCAATGAGCTAATAATATGTGTGAGGGTAGCCCAGGAGAGTTCCAAATGTGTGTGGGTAGAATATATATCCCACGGGGGTAAAATTGACAAAAGTTGAAAACAATTTTTTTTGGACTTAGTAATTTCTCCGGCATTTATCAAACTTTCAGATAGAGGAAATGTCAGTGAGCGTTACGATTTCAGTTCCAGAGCGATTCGCCCAATGAGTCCTTGATATTTAGTCGATTTCAGCCAATTTTCTGAGTTTTTGAAAACTACACTTTTTTGTGAAAATATCCACTAAATGAGGGAATAATATGTGTGACGGTACCCCAGGAGAGTTCCAAATGTGTGTGGGTAGAATATATATCCCACGGGGTAAAATTGAAAAACGTTGAAAAAAATTTTTGTGGGACTTAGTCATTTTTCCGGCGTTTATCAGACTTTCAAATAGGGGAAATGTCAGTGAGCGCTCCGATTTCAGTACCAGAGCGATTCGCCCGATGAGTCCTTGATATTTAGTCGTTTTCAGCCAATTTTCTGAATTTTTAAAAATTTCACTCTTTTGTGAAAATATCCACTAAATGAGGGAATAATATGTGTGAGGGTACCCCAGGATAGTTCCAAATGTGTGTGGGTAGAATATATATCCCACGGGTGTAAAATTGAAAAAAGTTTAAAAAAATTTTTTTTGGACTTAGTAATTTTTCCGGCGTTTATCAAACTTTCAGATAGAGGAAATGTCAGTGAGCGTTCCGATTTCAGTTCCGGAGAGATTCGCCAGATGAGTCCGTGATATTTAGTTGCTTTCAGCCAATTTTCTGAATTTTTGAAAATTTCACTTTTTTGTGAAAATATCCACTAAATGAGGGAATAACATGTGTGAGGGTACCCCAGGAGAGTTCAAAATGTGTGTGAATAGAATATATATCCCACGAGGGTAAAATTGAAAAAAGTTGAAAAAACATTTTTTTAGACTTAGGTAATTTTTCCGGCGTTTATCAAACTTTCAGATAGAGGAAATGTCAGTGAGCGTTACGATTTCAGTTCCAGAGCGATTCGCCCGATGAGTCCTTGATATTTAGTTGCTTTCAGCCAATTTTCTGAATTTTTGAAAATTTCACTTTTTTGTGAAAATATCCACTAAATGAGGGAATGATATGTGTGAAGGTACCCCAGGAGAGTTCCAAATGTGTGTGGATAGAATACATATCCCACGGGGGTAAAATTGAAAAAAGTTGAAAAAAAATTTTTTTTGGACTTAGTCATTTTTCCGGCGTTTATCAAACTTTCAGATAGAGGAAATGTCAGTGAGCGTTCCGATTTCAGTTCCGGAGAGATTCGCCAGATGAGTCCGTGATATTTAGTTGCTTTCAGCCAATTTTCTGAATTTTTGAAAATTTCACTTTTTTGTGAAAATATCCACTAAATGAGGGAATAACATGTGTGAGGGTACCCCAGGAGAGTTCAAAATGTGTGTGAATAGAATATATATCCCACGAGGGTAAAATTGAAAAAAGTTGAAAAAACATTTTTTTAGACTTAGGTAATTTTTCCGGCGTTTATCAAACTTTCAGATAGAGGAAATGTCAGTGAGCGTTACGATTTCAGTTCCAGAGCGATTCGCCCGATGAGTCCTTGATATTTAGTTGCTTTCAGCCAATTTTCTGAATTTTTGAAAATTTCACTTTTTTGTGAAAATATCCACTAAATGAGGGAATGATATGTGTGAAGGTACCCCAGGAGAGTTCCAAATGTGTTTGGATAGAATACATATTCCACGGGGGTAAAATTGAAAAAAGTTGAAAAAACATTTTTTTGGACTTAGGTAATTTTTCCGGCGTTTATCAAACTTTCAGATAGAGGAAATGTCAGTGAGCGTTACGATTTCAGTTCCAGAGCGATTCGCCCGATGAGTCCTTGATATTTAGTCGTTTTCAGCCAACTGTCTGAATTTTTGAAAATTTCACTTTTTTGTGAAAATATCCACGAAATGAGGGACAATATGTGGGAGGGTACCCCAGGATAGTTCCAAATGTGTTTGGGTAGAAAATATATCCCACGGGGGTAAAATTGAAAAAAGTTGAAAAAATTTTTTTTGGACTTTGTCATTTTTCCGGCGTTTATCAGACTTTCAGATAGGGGAAATGTCAGTGAACGTTCCGATTTCAGTTCCGGAGAGATTCGCCCGATGAGTCCTTGATACTTAGTTGCTTTCAGCCAATTTTCTGAATTTTTGAAAATTTCACTTTTTTGTGAAAATATCCACTAAATGAGGGAATAACATGTGTGAAGGTACCCCAGGAGAGTTCCAAATGTGTGTGGGTAGAATATATATCCCACGTGGGTAAAATTGAAAAAAGTTGAAAAAAAATTTTTTTTGGACTTAGTAATTTTTCCGGCATTTATCAAACTTTCAGATAGAGGAAATGTCAGTGAGCGTTACGATTTCAGTTCCAGAGCGATTCGCCCGATGAGTCCTTGATATTTAGTCGTTTTCAGCCAATTTTCTGATTTTTGAAAATTTCACTCTTTTGTGAAAATATCCATGAAATGAGGGAATAATATGTGTGAGGGTACCCCAGGATAGTTCCAAATGTGTGTGGGTAGAATATATATCCCACGGGGGTAAAATTGAAAAAAGTTTAAAAAAAATTTTTTTTGGACTTAGTAATTTTTCCGGCGCTTATCAAACTTTCAGATAGAGGAAATGTCAGTGAGCATTCCGGTTTCAGTTCCAGAGCGATTCTCCTGATGAGTCCTTGATATTTAGTTGTTTTCAGCCAATTTTTTTAATTTTTGAAAATTTCACTTTTTTGTGAAAATATCCACTAAATGAGGGAATAACATGTGTGAGGGTACCCCAGGAGAGTTCAAAATGTGTGTGGGTAGAATATATATCCCACGAGGGTAAAATTGAAAAAAGTTGAAAAAAGTTTTTTTTGGACGTAGGTAATTTTTCCGGCGTTTATCAAACTTTCAGATAGAGGAAATGTCAGTGAGGTTACGATTTCAGTTCCAGAGCGATTCGCCTGATGAGTCCCTGATATTTAGTCGTTTTCAGCCAATTTTCTGAATTTTTGAAAATTTCACTCTTTTGTGAAAATATCCACGAAATGATTGAACAATATGTGTGAGGGTAGCCCAGGATAGTTCCAAATGTGTGTGGGTTGAATATATATCCCACGGGGGTAAAATTGAAAAAAGTTGAAAAAATTTTTTTGGGACTTAGTCATTTTTCCGACGTTTATCAGACTTTCAGATAGGGGAAATGTCAGTGAGCTTTCCGATTTCAGTTCCGCAGAGATTCGCCCGATGAGTCCTTGATATTTAGTCAATTTCAGCCAATTTTCTGAGTTTTTGAAAACTACACTTTTTTGTGAAAATATCCACTAAATGAGGGAATAATATGTGTGACGGTACCCCAGGAGAGTTCCAAATGTGTGTGGGTAGAATATATATCCCACGGGGTAAAATTGAAAAACGTTGAAAAAAATTTTTTGTGGGACTTAGTCATTTTTCCGGCGTTTATCAGACTTTCAGACAGGGGAAATGTCAGTGAGCTTTCCGATTTCAGTTCCGCAGAGATTCGCCCGATGAGTCCTTGATATTTAGTCGATTTCAGCCAATTTTCTGAGTTTTTGAAAACTACACTTTTTTGTGAAAATATCCACTAAATGAGGGAATAATATGTGTGACGGTACCCCAGGAGAGTTCCAAATGTGTGTGGGTAGAATATATATCTCACGGGGTAAAATTGAAAAACGTTGAAAAAAATTTTTTGTGGGACTTAGTAATTTTTCCGGCGTTTATCAGACTTTCAGATAGGGGAAATGTCAGTGAGCGCTCCGATTTCAGTACTAGAGCGATTCGCCCGATGAGTCATTGATATTGAGTCGTTTTCAGCCAATTTTCTGAATTTTTGAAAATTTCACTTTTTTGTGAAAATATCCTCTCAATGAGCTAATAATATGTGTGAGGGTAGCCCAGGAGAGTTCCAAATGTGTGTGGGTAGAATATATATCCCACGGGGGTAAAATTGACAAAAGTTGAAAACAATTTTTTTTGGACTTAGTAATTTCTCCGGCATTTATCAAACTTTCAGATAGAGGAAATGTCAGTGAGCGTTACGATTTCAGTTCCAGAGCGATTCGCCCAATGAGTCCTTGATATTTAGTCGATTTCAGCCAATTTTCTGAGTTTTTGAAAACTACACTTTTTTGTGAAAATATCCACTAAATGAGGGAATAATATGTGTGACGGTACCCCAGGAGAGTTCCAAATGTGTGTGGGTAGAATATATATCCCACGGGGTAAAATTGAAAAACGTTGAAAAAAATTTTTGTGGGACTTAGTCATTTTTCCGGCGTTTATCAGACTTTCAAATAGGGGAAATGTCAGTGAGCGCTCCGATTTCAGTACTAGAGCGATTCGCCCGATGAGTCATTGATATTGAGTCGTTTTCAGCCAATTTTCTGAATTTTTGAAAATTTCACTTTTTTGTGAAAATATCCTCTCAATGAGCTAATAATATGTGTGAGGGTAGCCCAGGAGAGTTCCAAATGTGTGTGGGTAGAATATATATCCCACGGGGGTAAAATTGACAAAAGTTGAAAACAATTTTTTTTGGACTTAGTAATTTCTCCGGTGTTTATCAAACTTTCAGATAGAGGAAATGTCAGTGAGCGTTACGATTTCAGTTCCAGAGCGATTCGCCCAATGAGTCCTTGATATTTAGTCGATTTCAGCCAATTTTCTGAGGTTTTGAAAACTACACTTTTTTGTGAAAATATCCACTAAATGAGGGAATAATATGTGTGACGGTACCCCAGGAGAGTTCCAAATGTGTGTGGGTAGAATATATATCCCACGGGGTAAAATTGAAAAACGTTGAAAAAAATTTTTTGTGGGATTAGTCATTTTTCCGGCGTTTATCAGACTTTCAGATAGGGGAAATGTCAGTGAGCGCTCCGATTTCAGTACTAGAGCGATTCGCCCGATGAGTCATTGATATTGAGTCGTTTTCAGCCAATTTTCTGAATTTTTGAAAATTTCACTTTTTTGTGAAAATATCCTCTCAATGAGCTAATAATATGTGTGAGGGTAGCCCAGGAGAGTTCCAAATGTGTGTGGGTAGAATATACATCCCACGGGGGTAAAATTGACAAAAGTTGAAAACAATTTTTTTTGGACTTAGTAATTTCTCCGGCATTTATCAAACTTTCAGATAGAGGAAATGTCAGTGAGCGTTACGATTTCAGCTCCAGAGCGATTCGCCCAATGAGTCCTTGATATTTAGTCGATTTCAGCCAATTTTCTGAGGTTTTGAAAACTACACTTTTTTGTGAAAATATCCACTAAATGAGGGAATAATATGTGTGACGGTACCCCAGGAGAGTTCCAAATGTGTGTGGGTAGAATATATATCCCACGGGGTAAAATTGAAAAACGTTGAAAAAATTTTTTTGTGGGACTTTGTCATTTTTCCGTCGTGTATCAGACATTCAGATAGGGGAAATGTCAGCGAGCGCTCCGATTTCAGTACCAGAGCGATTCGACCGATGAGTCCCTGATAATTAGTCGTTTTCAGCCAATTTTCTGAATTTTTGAAAATTTCACTTTTTTGTGAAAATATCCTCTCAATGAGCTGATAATATGTGTGAGGGTACCCCCAGGAGAGTTCCAAATGTGTGTGGGTAGAATATATATCCCACATGGGTAAAATTGAAAAAAGTTTAAAACAATTTTTTTTTGGACTTAGTAATTTCTCCGGCGTTTATCAAACTTTCAGATAGAGGAAATGTCAGTGAGCGTTACGATTTCAGTTCCAGAGCGATTCGCCCGATGAGTCATTGATATTTAGTCGTTTTCAACCAATTTTCTGAATTTTTGAAAATTTAACTTTTTTGTGAAAATATCCACTAAATGAGGGAATGATATGTGTGAAGGTACCCCAGGAGAGTTCTAAATGTGTGAGTGTAGAATATATATCCCACGGGGGTAAAATTGAAAAAAGTTTAAAAAAAATTTTTTTTGGACTTAGTAATTTTTCCGGCGTTTATCAAACTTTCAGATAGAGGAAATGTCAGTGAGCATTACGATTTCAGTTCCAGAGCGATTCGCCCAATGAGTCCTTGATATTTAGTCGATTTCAGCCAATTTTCTGAGTTTTTGAAAACTACACTTTTTTGTAAAAATATCCACTAAATGAGGGAATAATATGTGTGACGGTACCCCAGGAGAGTTCCAAATGTGTGTGGGTAGAATATATATCCCACGGGGTAAAATTGAAAAACGTTGAAAAAAATTTTTTGTGGGACTTAGTCATTTTTCCGGCGTTTATCAGACTTTCAGATAGGGGAAATGTCAGTGAGCTTTCCGATTTCAGTACTAGAGCGATTCGCCCGATGAGTCATTGATATTGAGTCGTTTTCAGCCAATTTTCTGAATTTTTGAAAATTTCACTTTTTTGTGAAAATATCCTCTCAATGAGCTAATAATATGTGTGAGGGTAGCCCAGGAGAGTTCTAAATGTGTGTGGGTAGAATATATATCCCACGGGGGTAAAATTGACAAAAGTTGAAAACAATTTTTTTTGGACTTAGTAATTTCTCCGGCGTTTATCAAACTTTCAGATAGAGGAAATGTCAGTGAGCGTTACGATTTCAGTTCCAGAGCGATTCGCCCAATGAGTCCTTGATATTTAGTCGATTTCAGCCAATTTTCTGAGGTTTTGAAAACTACACTTTTTTGTGAAAATATCCACTAAATGAGGGAATAATATGTGTGACGGTACCCCAGGAGAGTTCCAAATGTGTGTGGGTAGAATATATATCCCACGGGGTAAAATTGAAAAACGTTGAAAAAAATTTTTTGTGGGACTTAGTCATTTTTCCGGCGTTTATCAGACTTTCAGATAGGGGAAATGTCAGTGAGCGCTCCGATTTCAGTACTAGAGCGATTCGCCCGATGAGTCATTGATATTGAGTCGTTTTCAGCCAATTTTCTGAATTTTTGAAAATTTCACTTTTTTGTGAAAATATCCTCTCAATGAGCTGATAATATGTGTGAGGGTACCCCCAGGAGAGTTCCAAATGTGTGTGGGTAGAATATATATCCCACGTGGGTAAAATTGACAAAAGTTGAAAACAATTTTTTTTGGACTTAGTAATTTCTCCGGCGTTTATCAAACTTTCAGATAGAGGAAATGTCAGTGAGCGTTACGATTTCAGTTCCAGAGCGATTCGCCCAATGAGTCATTGATGTTTAGTCGTTTTCAGCCAATTTTCTGAATTTTTGAAAATTTCACTCTTTTGTGAAAATATCCACGAAATGAGGGAATAATATGTGTGAGGGTACCCCAGGACAGTACCAAATGTGTGTGGGTAGAATATATATCCCACGGGGGTAAAATTGAAAAAGTTGAAAAATTTTTTTTGGGGACTTAGTCATTTTTCCGTCGTGTATCAGACTTTCAGATAGGGGAAATGTCAGCGAGCGCTCCGATTTCAGTACCAGAGCGATTCGACCGATGAGTCCTTGATAATTAGTCGTTTTCAGCCAATTTTCTGAATTTTTGAAAATTTCACTCTTTTGTGAAAATATCCACGAAATAAGGGAACAATATGTGTGAGGGTACCCCAGGATAGTTCTAAATGTGTGTGGGTAGAATATATATCCCACATGGGTAAAATTGAAAAAAGTTTAAAACAATTTTTTTTTGGACTTAGTAATTTCTCCGGCGTTTATCAAACTTTCAGATAGAGGAAATGTCAGTGAGCGTTACGATTTCAGTTCCAGAGCGATTCGCCCGATGAGTCATTGATATTTAGTCGTTTTCAACCAATTTTCTGAATTTTTGAAAATTTAACTTTTTTGTGAAAATATCCACTAAATGAGGGAATGATATGTGTGAAGGTACCCCAGGAGAGTTCTAAATGTGTGTGGGTAGAATATATATCCCACGGGGGTAAAATTGAAAAAAGTTTAAAAAAAATTTTTTTTGGACTTAGTAATTTTTCCGGCGTTTATCAAACTTTCAGATAGAGGAAATGTCAGTGAGCATTACGATTTCAGTTCCAGAGCGATTCGCCCAATGAGTCCTTGATATTTAGTCGATTTCAGCCAATTTTCTGAGTTTTTGAAAACTACACTTTTTTGTGAAAATATCCACTAAATGAGGGAATAATATGTGTGACGGTACCCCAGGAGAGTTCCAAATGTGTGTGGGTAGAATATATATCTCACGGGATAAAATTGAAAAACGTTGAAAAAAATTTTTTGTGGGACTTAGTCATTTTTCCGGCGTTTATCAGACTTTCAGATAGGGGAAATGTCAGTGAGCGCTCCGATTTCAGTACTAGAGCGATTCGCCCGATGAGTCCTTGATATTGAGTCGTTTTCAGCCAATTTTCTAAATTTTTGAAAATTTCACTTTTTTGTGAAAATATCCTCTCAATGAGCTGATAATATGTGTGAGGGTACCCCCAGGAGAGTTCCAAATGTGTGTCGGTAGAATATATATCCCACGTGGGTAAAATTGACAAAAGTTGAAAACAATTTTTTTTGGACTTAGTAATTTCTCCGGCGTTTATCAAACTTTCAGATAGAGGAAATGTCAGTGAGCGTTACGATTTCAGTTCCAGAGCGATTCGCCCAATGAGTCATTGATGTTTAGTCGTTTTCAGCCAATTTTCTGAATTTTTGAAAATTTCACTCTTTTGTGAAAATATCCACGAAATGAGGGAATAATATGTGTGAGGGTACCCCAGGACAGTACCAAATGTGTGTGGGTAGAATATATATCCCACGGGGGTAAAATTGAAAAAGTTGAAAAAATTTTTTTGGGGACTTAGTCATTTTTCCGTCGTGTATCAGACTTTCAGATAGGGGAAATGTCAGCGAGCGCTCCGATTTTAGTACCAGAGCGATTCGACCGATGAGTCCTTGATAATTAGTCATTTTCAGCCAATTTTCTGAATTTTTGAAAATTTCACTCTTTTGTGAAAATATCCACGAAATAAGGGAATAATATGTGTGAGGGTACCCCAGGATAGTTCCAAATGTGTGTGGGTAGAATATATATCCCACGGGGGTAAAATTGAAAAAAGTTGAAAAAGTTTTTTTTTGGACTTAGTCATTTTTCTGGCGTTTATCACACTTTCAGATAGGGGAAATGTCAGTGAGCGTTCCGATTTCAGTTCCGGAGAGATTCGCCCGATGAGTCCTTGATATTTAGTCGTTTTCAGCCAATTTTCTGAATTTTTGAAAATTACACTTTTTTGTGAAAATATCCACTAAGTGAGGGAATGATATGTGTGAAGGTACCCCAGGAGAGTTCCAAATGTGTGTGGGTAGAATATATATCCCACGGGGGTAAAATTGAAAAAAGTTGAAAAAATTTTTTTTGGACTTAGGTAGTTTTTCCGGCGTTTATCAAACTTTCAGATAGAAGAAATGTCAGTGAGCATTACGATTTCAGTTCCAGAGCGATTCACCCTATGAGTCCTTGATATTTAATCGTTTTCAGCCAATTTTCTGAATTTTTGAAAATTTCACTCTTTTGTGAAAATATCCACGAAATGAGGGAACAATATATGTGAGGGTTCCCCAGGATAGTTCCAAATGTGTGTGGGTAGAATGTATATCCCACGGGGGTAAAATTGAAAAACGTTGAAAACAATTTTTTTTTGGACTTAGTAATTTCTCCGGCGTTTATCAAACTTTCAGATAGAGGAAATGTCAGTGAGCGTTCCGATTTCAGTTCCGGAGAGATTCGCCCGATGAGTCCTTGATATTTAGTCGTTTTCAGCCAATTTTCTGAATTTTTGAAAATTACACTTTTTTGTGAAAATATCCACTAAACGAGGGAATAATATGTGTGACGGTACCCCAGGAGAGTTCCAAATGTGTGTGGGTAGAATATATATCCCACGGGGTAAAATTGAAAAATGTTGAAAAAATTTTTTTGTGGGACTTAGTCATTTTTCCGGCGTTTATCAGACTTTCAGATAGGGGAAATGTCAGTAAGCGCTCCGATTTCAGTACCAGAGCGATTCGCCCGATGAGTCCTTGATATCGAGTCGTTTTCAGCCAATTTTCTGAATTTTTGAAAATTTCACTTTTTTGTGAAAATATCCACTAAATGAGGGAATAATATGTGTGAGGGTACCCCAGGAGAGTTCAAAATGTGTGTGGGTAGAATATATATCCCACGGGGGTAAAATTGAAAGAAGTTGAAAAATTTTTTTTTTGACTTAGTCATTTTTCCGGCGTTTATCAGACTTTCAGATAGGGGAAATGTCAGTGAGCGTTCCAATTTCAGTTCCGGAGAGATTCGCCCGATGAGTCCTTGATATTTAGTCGTTTTCAGCCAATTTTCTGAATTTTTGAAAATTTCACTTTTTTGTGAAAATATCCACTAAATGAGGGAATAATATGTGTGAGGGTACCCCAGGAGAGTTCAAAATGTGTGTGGGTAGAAAATATATGCCACGGGGTAAAATTGAAAAAAGTTGAAAACATTTTTTTGGGACTTAATAATTTTTGCGGCGTTTATCAAACTTTTAGATAGAGGAAATGTCAGTGAGCGTTACGATTTCAGTTCCAGAGCGATTCGCCCGATGAGTCCTAGATATTGAGTCGTTTTCAGCCAATTTTCTGAATTTTTTAAAATTTCACTTTTTTGTGATAATATCCACTAAATGAGATAATAATATGTGTGAAGGTACCCCAGGAGAGTTCCAAATGTGTGTGGGTAGAATATGTATCCCACGGGGTAAAATTGAAAAACGTTGAAATAAATTTTTGGGGGGACTTAGTCATTTTTCCGGCGTTTATCAGACTTTCAGATAGGAGAAATGTCAGTGAGCGCTCCGATTTCAGTACCAGAGCGATTCACCCGATGAGTCCTTGATATTTAGTCGTTTTCAGCCAATTTTCTGAATTTTTGAAAATTTCACTTTTTTGTTAAAATATCCAGTAAATGATGGAATAATATGTGTGAGGGTACCCCAGGAGAGTTCAAAATGTGTGTGGGTAGAAAATATGTCCCACGGGTAGTGTTGAGCGATACCTTCCGATATCAGGAAATATCGTATCGGATTGGATCGGACCGATACTCAAAAAGTATCGGATATCGCCGATTCCGATACCGGAAACCAATGCAAGTCAATTGGACAGAAATATCGGAATGAAAATAAACCCTTTCTTTCCTTGTAGGTTAATTCTACATGAAGTAAAACAACTAAGAATAATGTAGAATGTATTATGCGAAAAGCCGGCAATTCATCAGCGCATACACCGGTACCCGACAATTTACAACAGAAAGAATAGAGCTTCACACATAGATTAGATAGATAGAAACATGTCAGTCACATATATATGAAGTACAGTGACAGTGTTACTTACTGTACTTGTCATTTAGTGCAAAGGATTTATTTAAAAAAATAATAGTTTTTTAATGCACCGTCTCTTTAAGAAAGCCGGCCGGCAATTCAGCAGCGGTACCCGACAATTTATAACAGACAGAATAGAGCTTCACACATAGATTAGATTGATAGAAACATGTCAGTCACATATATATGAAGTACAGTGACAGTGTTGCTTACTGTACTTGTCATTTAGTGTAACGGATTTATTTAAAAAAATAATAGTGTTTTAATGCACCGTCTCTTTAAGAAAGCCGGCCAGCAATTCAGCATCTGTACCCGACAATTTAGAATAGAGGGAATAGAGAATCATACATAGATTAGATAGATAGAAACATGTCAGTCACATATATATGAAGTACAGTGATAGTGTTGGTTACTGTACCTGTCATTTAGTGTTAAAATAAAGGATTTATTTAAAAAAAATTGGCGTGGGGTTCCCCTTAATTTTAGTCTCTAGCGGAGGTTAAGCAGACAGCTGGGGCAGATGTTTGAAGCCTGGGAAGGAGGTAATACCCATGGAGCTTCCCAGGCTACTAATATGAGCCCCCAGCGGAATACTTAGCCTTTACTAGCTATTAAAATGGGGGACCCCCCCAAAAATGACGTGGGGTCCCCCCTAATTTAATAGCTAGCAAAGGCTAGGCAGACAGCTGGGGGCTGATATTAATAGCCCAGGAAGGGAGCCATGAATATTGGCCCCCTCCCAGGCTAGAAACACCAGCCGTCAGCTGCCCCAGAAATGGCGCATCCATAGGATGTGCCAATTCTGGCACTTAGCCTCGCTCTTCCCACTGCCCTGTAGCAGTGGCAGTGGGGTAATATGGTTGGGGTTGATGTCAGCTTATAATACCAGCTGACATCAAGCCCAGGTTAGTAATGGAGAGGCGTCTATAAGACACCCCCATTACTAACCCCATAGTCAAAGTTAAAAAAAAAAACACAACACCCAGAATAAAGTCCTTTAATTGAAATAAAGACACAATTCTTTATTGTTCTAAATTAAACCATACTTACCGTCACGCCCATTCCAGCTGAAGCCAACGATCTCCTGCAATAAAAGAAAAATAATAAAGCAACCTCATCCTTACCTTTCCATGGTTCCCATGACAGCTTCAGCTCTGCTACATCGAGATGACAGGCTGGACCGCAGCAGAACGCTGCCATCCAGCCTGTCATCCCGCAGACACTGAGAAGTGCAGGCATGCTTGCGCTCCTCAGTGTCTCTCTGTGACGGCATCCAGATGAGCCGACAATGAACTCAGCTCACCTCATGCACGTCACTGACAGCGTGGGAGAATTCTCCTGCACTCAGCGCTTCAGCGTGAGAATTTTCCCATGCTGTCAGTGACGTGCATGAGGTGAGGCATTGTCCAATGAACTCAGCTCACCTCATGCACGTCACTGACAGCGTGGGAAAATTCTCCTGCTCTCAGCGCTTCAGCGTGAGAATTTTCCCACACTGTCAGTGACGTGCATGAGGTGAGCTGAGTTCATTGGACATGAACTCGGCTCATCTGGATGACGTCACAGAGACACTGAGGAGCGCAAGCATGCCTGCGCTTCTCAGTGTCTGCGGGATGACAGGCTGGATGGCAGCGTTCTGCTGCGGTCCAGCCTGTCATCTCGATGTAGCAGAGCTGAAGCTATCGTGGGATCCATGGGAAGGTAAGGATGAGGTTGGTTTATTATTTTTCTTTTATTGCAGGAGATCGTTGGCTTCAGCTGGAATGGGCGTGATGGTAAGTATAGTTTAATTTAGAACAATAAAGAATTGTGTCTTTATTTCAATTAAAGGACTTTATTCTGGGTGTTGTGTTTTTTTTAAATACTTTACTAGAAATTCATGGTGGTCATGTCTAATATTGGCGTGACCTCATGAATTTCGGGCTTAGGGCCAGCTGATAATGCCAAGCTGGCCTTAACCCCTTTATTACCCAGTGAGCCACCGCACCAGGGCCCTGGATGAGTTGGGTACAGCGCCAGAAGATGGCGCTTCTATGAACGCGCCATTTTCCGGGGCGGCTGCGGACTGCAATTTGCAGCGTGTGGGGTCCAGAAAGCTTGGGCCTCCCTGCGCTGCAGATTCCAGCCCCCAGCTGCCTAGTTGTACCTGGCTGGACACAAAAATAGGACGAAGCTCCACGTATTTTTTTTTTTCATTATTTCATGAAATTCATGAAATAATTAAGAAAAAAAGGGCTTCCCTATATTGTTGTGTCCGGCCAGGTACAAATAGGCAGCTGGTGGTTGGGGGCAGTCCGTTCCTGCCTGCTGTACCTGGCTGGACACAAATATAGTGCGAAGCCCCACGTTAATTTTTTTTTAATTATTTCATGAATTTCCTGAAATAATTAAAAAAAAATTGACGTGGGGCTTCGCACTATATTTGTGTCCAGTCAGGTACAGCAGGCAGGAACGGGCTGCCCCCAACCACCAGCTGCCTATTTGTACCTGGCCGGACACAACAATATCGGGAAGCCCTTTTTTTAAAAAAAATATTTCATGAAATAATTTAAAAAAAAAATACGTGGGGCTTCTCCCTATTTTTGTGTCCAGCCAGGTACAACTAGGCAGCTGGGGGATGGAATCTGCAGTGCAGGGAGACCCAAGCTTTCTGGGCCTCCCCCCCACTGCAAATTGCAGTCCGCAGCCACCCCAGAAAATGGCGCGTTCATAGAAGCTGGATGCTGTACCTAGCTGTCATACAAAAATATGGCAAAGCCCACGTCAAAATTTTTGGGAAAAATTAATTAAAAAATAAATAATAATTTAGGGACTGCATCTTTATTAACTCCTCAAATGTCATTTAGTGTTAAAATAAAGGATTTATTTAAAAAAAAAATTGGCGTGGGATCCCCCATAATTTTAGTCTCTAGCGGAGGTTAAGCAGACGGCTGGGGCAGATGTTTGAAGCCTGGGAAGGGGGTAATACCCACGGAGCTTCCCAGACTACTAATATCAGCCCCCAGCTGAATACCTAGCCTTTACTAGCTATTAAAATGGGGGACCCCCCCAAAAAAATGACGTGGGGTCCCCCCTATTTTAATAGCTAGCAAAGGCTAGGCAGACAGCTGGGGGCTGATATTAATAGCCCAGGAAGGGTGCCATGAATATTGGCCCCCTCCCAGGCTAGAAACACCAGCCGTCAGCCGCCCCAGAAATGGCGCATCCATAGGATGTGCCAATTCTGGCACTTAGCCTCGCTCTTCCACGCTGCCCTGGTGCGGTGGCAGGGGGTAATAGGGTTGGGGTTCATGTCAGCGCCAGCTGCCATGAAGCCCAGGTTAGTAATGATGGGCGTCTATAAGACACCCCCATTACTAACCTACAAAGTGTTAAAAATAAAAAACACACTACACCCAGAAAAAAATAATTTATTTGAAATAGAACACACCATTTTATTTAATTCTTAGTTTACAAAAAAAAAATAGTTACCTGTCCACGTTCCTGCGCTGATCTCCCATGCACAGCTGTCACATCTGGAGATGGTGACAGCTGTGCATTGCTGCTGTAAGCTCACACTGCCGGGAACACGTCCGCTCCCGGCAGCGGGAGCCACTGACTGAGGTCACCGGAGTGCATTCAGGCAGCGCAGCTCCGGAGACCTCCTTTACGGCACTGCTGTACCGTGGGAATTTCTCACGATACAGCAGGGCCGTAAAGGAGCTGACCGGAGCAGCGCTGCCTGAACTCCGGCGAACCCGCTTATGCAATGATGGGGCTGCTTTACGGCCCCATCATTCTAGCGGCGGCAGCGGTTCATAGCGGTCACATTCTATGTGGCTGCTCTAAACTGGAGATCATCGTGGGACACTCGTGGACTACTACGGAGGGGTAAGGATAAGGTTGTGGTTTATTATTTTATATTTTATTACAGGAGATCGATGGCTTCGGGGAATTAGGTGTCTAGGTGAGTATAGGTGTAGTTTTTTATTTTTTACTTTATTTTAGGTGGCGATCGGCGGGGACAGGTAATGTATGAACTAATTTATTGTAGGTAACCACTGGCCACCAATGACATGTATTTAATATTTATTGGGGACACAGTAGAGCAATTTAAATAGCAGGATCAGGCTGATGGGAACTACTGCTCCCATCGAACTGATCCTGCTCGCACGAGTGGACGAGGGACAGACATAGGCCGATGGGAGTAGTAGTGTCTAGTGTTGAGCATTCCGATACTGAAATATCGGGTATTGGCCGATATTCGCGGTATCGGAATTCCGATACTTAATTCCGATACTTTTGCAATATCGTATACCGGAATCGGAAGTTCCCATAATGCAATGAGCCATTTTAATTTTATTCAGCCAATGAGGATCCTAAGAAGTGTGGGCACATCCTGTTAGGCATGTAGGCATCTTAACTAATGGCATGGCTGTGATTGGCTGCTGAAATGATGTCATGATGCACTATAAAAGCCGCCGCCGCCATTTTGAGCTCACTCTGCTGTGAATTCAGTTAGGGATAGGACGCTGTTGTTCTGAGGGACAGTTTTAGCTACCTATTTGGTCTATTCTGCTTTACCCAAGCTACTTTTTAAATCGCTGTGCCTTGCAGTGCTAGTGCACAGTTCTCTGCTGTTCACCGCTTTCTGCAAGGTCTCTGTGTGTGAGTGCAGCTCACCCTGTAGTGTGTGCTTCAACCACGTCTGGCTGTAGTGCACTCAGTGTGTGTCACTGCCTCATACATTGTCCTTTTTTGCCAATTCACAATTTTTCCTGATATCTCCTATTAGTGTGGTGGTTCCATCCGTATTCAGCTAAATTGGTTCCAAACACACTATATAGGAGTAGATAGAGACATTTTTTTGGTCTTGCAGCGCTAGTGCACAGTGCTCTGCATCTGTACTGTTCACCGCTGTCTGCAAGGTCTGGTGTGTGAGTGCAGCTCACCCTGTAGTGTGTGCTTCAACCACGTCTGGTTGTAGTGCACTCAGTGTGTGTCACTGCCTCATACATTGTCCTTTTTTGCCAATTCATAATTTTTCCTGATATCTCCTATTAGTGTGGTGGTTCCATCCGTATTCCGCTAAATTGGTTCCAAACACACTATGTAGGAGTAGATAGAGAAATTTTTTTGGTCTTGCAGCGCTAGTGCACAGTGCTCTGCATCTGTACTGTTCACCGCTGTCTGCAAGGTCTGGTGTGTGAGTGCAGCTCACCCTGTAGTGTGTGCTTCAACCACGTCTGGTTGTAGTGCACTCAGTGTGTGTCACTGCCTCATACATTGTCCTTTTTCGATAATTCATAATTTTTCCTGATTTCTCCTATTAGTGTGGTGGTTCCATCCGTATTCAGCTAAATTGGTTCCAAACACACTATATATGAGTAGTTAGAGGAGCCTTTCTGCAGCATTGGGCCCTGCAGCCCCAGCCAGATTAGTATTAGCCTATTTTTTGCAGCCTCATCTATTGCATTGTAGGTTACCTTCCTACATTGTAATAGCTACAAAAAGTTTGTGATACTATCGTTATTACATCTTTAGGCACATCCAGTGTCTTTTTGTGACAAAAAAAACCTAAATAAAGTTCACCACACTCCACTTTACAGTTGTGTAGGCCACATTAGCTCATATTAAAGTCTAGTCCACACTTTATAAAATTAGTGTTTCTTATACCTGTTAGCAGCTGTTCAGGAATAAGCACACTAAGCCCTTAGTACTTTTCTGCCTATCTTTATCAGTCTACCAAGATGAAGAAGGCAGGGAGTAAGGCATGTGGTCGTGGGCGTGGGCGTGGAGTTTCTGCAGGGAGAGGACGTGAGGATTCTGTGCCTGCAGGGAGAGGACGTGGGGATTCTGTGCCTGCTGCGGGCACCAGTGACTCAGCATCCCCCAGTTTTACCAGGGAACAGTCCTTTATGCGCAGCTTTGTAGGAGCTAGCAGTACCCCACTGCTGCGCGAGGACCAAATTGAAGCCGTTGTGGAAGGATGGCAGCTAACGCATCGACTTCAATTAGTTCCAGATCCTCTCAGGTCCTGAGCACTGAAGAGCACCCATCTGTCTCTTCACCACCTGCCAAATTGCCCAGGCAGTCAGAGAGCCCTGGACAGGAGCCATCTCTACTTCTGTTCTCTGAATCTCTTGGCTTGGAAAGAGGGGGCCAGCCAAACAGAATTCGAGAATTTGAAGAAGAGGTAGTATGCAGTGATGCGCAACCGTTTTGTCTCTCTGAATCTGAAGAGGCGGGTGGGCCAGTGCCTATGGTCAGCAGCACACCTCAGTACGCATCTGATGATGAGACTCAGGTGCCACTTTCTGGTGCGTACTGTGCTGTCGAGACTACCCAGGAGAAGCAGTTGTTTGAAGAGGGTGGTGTAGATCATGAGGTCCTTGACCCATCATGGCGTGAGGGACAGGAAGGTGGTGGGAGCAGCTCTGAGGAAGAGATTCCCCGAACGGCCCAAAAAGGAGGGAGAGGGAGGGGGCAGACTTGGTTGCCTGTAGCCTCCACTTCGGCACCCATTAGGAGCATGGCTCTTCCAAAATCGAAAGCGGGCGCTCCCAAGACTTGCAGTGCCTGGTCCTTTTTTGACACAGTTGCAGATGACATTTGCTTTGTCAAATGCAAGCTGTGTACTCAGAAGGTGAAAAGAGGGAAAAGTGTCAGCAACCTCAATACCACAAATATGTGGAAACGTGTGCGGACCAAGCACGTGGTGGAGTTACAAAAACACACTGAAGACCTAGGCCAACCTACAGCGCCACCTACCACCTCTTCAGCTCGTGTTGTAGCCTCTTCCTCCAGCTCACACACAGCTGGTTCGGCTTCCTCACAGGATCGCCATGGAAGAATCTCTGGCACTGTTGTACAGAGACACAGTGTAATTCTACCCACAGCACCACTTTCCCAGTCATCCTCACACTCCCAGGCCAGTCTACAGCCATCGTTAGCACAGGCATGGGAGAAAAGGCGCCCATACTCGGCAAACCACCCCCGAGCACAAACTTTGAATGCTGGCATTGCTAAACTACTGGCCCTTGAAATGCTATCATTCAGGCTGGTGGAGACTGACACATTCCGTAACTTTATGGCATTGGCAGTCCCACAATACAACGTGCCCAGCCGCTTTTATTTCAGCAGGCAAGCCGTCCCTGCCCTGCAACATCATATGGAGGGAAAAATTAAGCATGCGCTACAAAACGCCGTCAGTAGCAAGGTCCACCTGACCACCGATGCGTGGACCAGTAAGCATTGACAGGGACGATACCTTTCCCTCACTGCCCATTGGGTAAATGTTGTGGAGCCGGGTACAAATCTTGAGAGTGGCGCTGTACGTGTTCTGCCAACTCCAAGGATTGCAGGAATCCAGTCTGTACACATTGACTCCTCCTCATACTCCAGTTCCTCTGAATCAGCGCTGCAGGAGCCGTCACGGTCTACCTCCACATCGACCCGTGAAAGGTTACCTGTTATGGTGACCAATATGAGCACAGCCGTAGCCAAACGTCAACAGGCCGTATTAAAATTTATTTCTTTGGGGAATCGAAGCCACACAGCGCAGGAGCTCTGGAATGCCATCAAGCAGCAGAGCGACGTGTGGTTTGTGCCAGCGAATCTCCAGCCAGGCATGGTAGTGTGTGACAATGGCCGAAATCTGGTGGCAGCTCTGGGCCTAGGCAACCTCACTCACATCCCATGTCTGGCACATGTGCTCAACTTGGTCGTGCAGAGTTTTTTGAGGGACTATCCGGATCTTGATGCACTGCTTCACAAGGTCCGCATAGAGTGCGCTCACTTGCGGCGTTCCAGCAATGCAAGATCACGCATTGCAGCTCTGCAGCGCCGATTACGTCTTCCGGAACATCGCATCATATGTGACCTACCCACCAGGTGGAATTCAACGTTACATATGTTGGAGAGGTTGTGTGAGCAGCAGGCAGCAGTAATGGAGTACCAGCTGCAGCAGGCGCAAACAAGTCGCAGTGCGCGCCGTTCACACTTCACCACCACTGAGTGGGCCTCTATGAAGGACATTTGCCACGTTTTGCGTGCCTTCGATTGTTCCACGCGGATGGCGAGTGCAGATGATGCACTAGTCAGCATGACTATCCCCCTTATCTGCCTGCTTGAAAAAACACTGCAAGCACTAAGGGACGAGGTTTTGGAAGAGGTGGAGGATGAGGAGTCACAAATGCCATCTGCTTCTCTACAGTCTGCGCAACGTGGTTCCTCACAAAGGCCTAGGCAGGGGACACTTTGTGAGGAGGATGAGGAGGAGTCAATGGATGAGGAAGACATCTGTCCAGAGGAGGGAGGTACACAATGCTCTAGTAGTCAGTATCTAGAGCGAGGGTGGGGTGATGCAGAGCAGGCAGAGATCACGCCTCAAGCAGGGGACAGCGATTATTGGCCAGTTGGCAGTCTGCAGCACATGGTTGATTTCATGCTGCAGTGCCTGAGAAACGACCGCCGCATCGCCCACATTCTCAACACGGCTGATTATTGGGTGTCCACCCTCCTAGATCCTCGCTACCGGGACAACTTACAAAGCCTCATAACACCGTTGAACCGGGAGCGTAAAATGCGGGAGTACCAAGACGCACTGGTGCATTCCATCATGTTCTCCATTCCAACCGAGAGCAGTGCTGCTAGTGCTTTACAAAGCAGCCCAGTGCGTCGAGGCAGTGGAGGAAGCTCTGCACAAAGAGGGAGCAGAAGCAGCGCCTCAGCACAAGGCAAGACCAGTATGGCCGAAATGTGGCAAAGTTTTGTGTCCCCGCCGCCACAAATGTCTACACCATCACAGACGGCTCCAGTCAGCAGGAGGCAATGTTTCCGTCAGATAGTGACAGACTACATGTCTTGCCCTCTTAGTGTACTCCCAGACGGCTCTTCTCCCTTCAAGTTTTGGGTCTGTAAGCTGGATACATGGCCAGAGCTTAGTCAGTATGCATTGGAGGTGCTAGCTTGCCCTGCTGCTAGTGTATTATCGGAACGTGTCTTTAGTGCCGCAGGTGGTGTACTAACAGACCGTCGCATGCGACTATCCTCCGATAACGTTGACCGGCTTACTTTTCTCAAAATGAACAAGGCCTGGATCTCTCATGAATTTGCCAGTCCTCTTCCAGAATAAATAATTGGTTGGCAACAGTATCCAGGTCTCCTGTTCTGTTCATGTTTCTACCACCTGAACTGTAATCCCTGAGCTCCAACACCGCCAGTTGGCGCTCGGAAGTGCCGTCTGCACAGTCAACACTTGCTGCCGTGTTATTGGGGTTCAGTAACGTCAGTTGTTCCCCTGCTGTGCGGACGGCAATTTCTCCTGCTCTGTCCACATTCTCACTACTACAGATTTTAAAGTTGCTCCAATTACACCTCTGGCTCCTCTGTTTTCAGTATTATCCCTGAGCTCCAACACCGCCAGTTGGCGCTCGGAAGTGCCGTCTGCACAGTCAACACTTGCTGCCGTGTTATTGGGGTTCAGTAACGTCATCTGTTCCCCTGCTGTGCGGACGGCAATTTCTCCTGCTCTGTCCACATTCTCACTACTACAGATTTTAAAGTTGCTCCAATTACACCTCTGGCTCCTCTGTTTTCAGTATTATCCCTGAGCTCCAACACCGCCAGTTGGCGCTCGGAAGTGCCGTCTGCACAGTCAACACTTGCTGCTGTGTTATTGGAGTTCAGTAACGTCAGCTGTTCCCCTGCTGTGCGGACGGCAATTTTTCCTGCTTTGTCCACATTCTCACTACTACAGATTTTAAAGTTGCTCCAATTACACCTCTGGCTCCTCTGTTTTCAGTATTATCCCTGAGCTCCAACACCGCCAGTTGGCGCTCGGAAGTGCCGTCTGCACAGTCAACACTTGCTGCCGTGTTATTGGGGTTCAGTAATGTCAGCTGATCCTCAACTGTGTGTCCGGCAAATTCTCCTGCTTTGTCCACATCCACTGTACTACTGATTTAAAACCTCCTCCAAATACACCTCTGGCTCCTCTGTTTTTAGTATTTACCCTGGGCTCCAATACCGCTAGTTGCTGCTCAGAAGTGCCATCTGCACAGTCAACGCTTGCTCCAGTGTTATTGGGGTTCAGTAACGTCAGCTGATCCCCAGCTGTGTGTCCGGCAAATTCTCCTGCTTTGTCCACATCCAATGTACTACGGATTTAAAACCTCCTCCAAATACACCTCTGGCTCCTCTGTTTTTAGTATTTACCCTGGGCTCCAATACCGCTAGTTGCTGCTCAGAAGTGCCGTCTGCACAGTCAACGCTTGCTCCAGTGTTATTGGGGTTCAGTAACGTCAGCTGATCCCCAGCTGTGTGTCCGGCAAATTCTCCTGCTTTGTCCACATCCAATGTACTACAGATTTAAAACCTCCTCCAAATACACCTCTGGCTCCTCTGTTTTTAGTATTTACCCTGGGCTCCAATACCGCTAGTTGCTGCTCAGAAGTGCCGTCTGCACAGTCAACGCTTGCTCCAGTGTTATTGGGGTTCAGTAACGTCAGCTGATCCCCTGCTGTGTGTCCGGCAAATTCTCCTGCTTTGTCCACATCCACTGTACTACGGATTTAAAACTTGCTCCAATTACACCTCTGGCTCCACTCTGTTTTTAGTATTCACCCTGGGTTCCAGCACCGCCAGCTGGTTCTCGGTAGTTCCATTTGCTCTTGTACCTTCTACTACCCATCCGGGTTCCAGTACCGTCAGCTGGTTCTCGGCAGTGACTTTGGCACGGGTACTCCCTCCTGCCCAGCCTGGTTCCAGCACGCCAGCTGTTTCCGGGTAGTGTCAACGTCACTTTGCCTCCAATGCGTTGTCCTGTCGTGTTGCGGTCGGGTTAGCCGACTCTATGGTGCCTGCAGTTTAGGTGACTCCTATGTGGGCTGCGGGATCTGGCAATGAAGGCTGGTTCCATAGTGCCAATAGGACAAGCACCCCCTGTAGGACTGTGGGTTTTGGTAACTGCGGCCGGCTCGCGGCCTTGAACTTTTTTTTACACGGGTACCTTCTGCTACCCATCCGGGTTCCAGTACCGTCAGCTGGTTCTCGGCAGTGCCTTTGGATTAGGTGCCTCCTTCTCGGTATCCAAGTTCCACCAACGTCTGCTGGTCCTTGGTAGTGCTTTCTGGCACAGGTACCTCCTGCTTAGTAACCGAGTTCCAGTACCGTCAGCTGGTCTTCGGCAGTTCCATTGGCTCTTGTACCTTCTGTTACCCATCCGGGTTCCAGTACCGTCAGCTGGTCCTCGGTAGTTTCTCAGCTTTCTTGTACCTTCTGCTACATTTCCAAGTTCAAGCTTTTTGAAATGGTTCTTGGTAATCACTCTAGATCTCCCTGACGAGGACCCTGAAGACGAGGACCCTAAAGACCAACCCTAAGAAGACGAGGACCCTGAAGACCACCCCGAAGAAGACGAGGACTCTGAAGACCACCCCGAAGAAGACGAGGACACCCGAAGACGACGACCCTGAAGACCACCCCGAAGAAGACCAAGAAGATGACCCTGAAGAAGTTGACCAAGAGGACAAAGAAGAGAAGACAAGCACCAAGATACAGAAGAACAAGAGACAGAAAACCAAGAAGCAGAAATACAAGAAGCTGCAGAACAAAAAGCGGAAGAACATTAAGCATAAGACTAAAAATCAAAGCAAAAGATAATGTCTAAATTATAAGCAGAAGATGACTAAGCAGTGTATGGGGGTGAGTCCGTTCCTCCTCGTGGTGCCCCTGGAAAAGACCTGCTGCTGCAGGCCAAACTGAACGCGGACAAATCCTGTTGTAAATCTTTTGTGACGGGCAGAACGAAAGGTGTAATGTCCAACCTTTTATAGATAACAACTACAGGAATGCCTGCCACAAATAAGAATATGATGAAGAAGAAGAAGATGAAGAAGATGAAGAAGTAGAATATGAAGAATGTAAAAAAAAAGAATAATACGAAGAAGGTGAAGAAGAAGAAGATGAAGAAGGTGAAGAAGAAGTGGATGAAAAAGATGCTGAGGATGATGAAGGAGAAAGTGTAGGAGAAGTAAAAAAGAAGGTGAAGAGCATGGAAGTAGTGAAACATAAATATCTGACAAAATATAAAAATACTTAACATAGTCAATATTTCCGTAATTCAGAACGTCTTAAAAAAAATATTAATTCCTGCTATTCCATTTGATTGGGCTAAACCTCTATGCCTTTATTGTCTCCCCCACCTCCCCCAATACATTCTACATTATTCTTAGTTGTTTTCCTTCATGTAGAATTAACCTACAAGGAAAGAAAGGGTTTATTTTCATTCCGATATTTCTGTCCCATTGACTTGCATTGGTTTCCGGTATCTGAATCGGCGATATCCGATACTTTTTCGGTATCGGTCCGATCCAATCCGATCCAATATTTCCCGATATCGGAAGGTATCGCTCAACACTAGTAGTGTCACATCGGCCTATGTCTGCCTGCACGCACACACCCCCAGACATCGCACAGACACCGCACGCACCCACAGACATCGCGCAGACATCGCACAGACACCGCACACACTCGCAGACATCGCACAGACACCGCACACACCCGCAGACACCGCACAGACACCGCACACACCGCAGACACCGCACAGACACCCACACACACCAATCATGACGGGTCTGATGGTCTGGGAGGTGAGGCCGACCTGTGCGACCGTGGGAAAGTTCATGTGAGTTCATGCAATGCAGTCAAGCATGAACTCACATGAACCCTCCGAGGGCACCGTGGCGACTTCAAATGAACAGCTGATCAGCATCACCTGATACCTCAGCTGTTCATTTGAAACAACCAGCGGGAAAGCGCAGCACAGAACGGGAAAGCCGGCGGTGAAGTCTTTTCACTGCCGGCTTCCCCGCCCGGGTCCTTCGCTCCCCGCTCCTTGGTGCTGCGCTCCCCGCCCGGTCCTAACTTACGATCGGGATGGGAGGTGGCGAGGGGAGCGGAGGATCGGGGTGGGAGGCTGCGGGGAAGCAGTATGGGGCTGTGTGATTGTTTAAAAGCCGGCGGCTTTTTACCGCGCGCCGGCTTTTAAACAATCAGGAGAATTCTCCCACGCTGGGATGGCATTCTGATGACAGGCTGGATCTCAGCTGAGCGCTGCCATCCAGCTTGTCATCCTTCAGAGACACTGCAGAGCGCAGGCATTATGGGAACTTCCGATTCCGGTATTCGATATTGTAAAAGTATCGGAATTAAGTATCGGAATTCCGATACCGCGAATATCGGCCGATACCCGATATTTCAGTATCGGAATGCTCAACACTACCCACGGGGTAAAATTGAAAAAAGTTGAAAACATTTTTTTGGGACTTAGTAATTTTTGCGGCGTTTATCAAACTTTGAGATGGAGGAAATGTCAGTGAGCGTTCCGATTTCAGTTCCAGAGCGATTCGCCCGATGAGTCCTTGATATTTAGTCGTTTTCAGCCAATTTTCTGAATTTTTGAAAATTTTACTTTTTTGTGAAAATATCCACTAATTGAGGGAATAATATGCGTAAAGGTACCCCAGGAGAGTTCCAAATGTGTGTGGGTAGAATATATATCCCACATGGGTAAAATTGAAAAAAGTTGAAAACTATTTTTCTTTGGACTTAGTAATTTTTCCGGCGTTTTTCAAACTTTCAGATAGAGGAAATGTCAGTGAGCGTTACGATTTCAGTTCCAGAGCGATTCGCCCGATGAGTCATTGATATTTAGTCGTTTTCAGGGAATTTTCAGAATTTTTGAAAATTTCACTTTTTTGTGAAAATATCCACTAAATGAGGGAATGATATGTGTGAGGGTACCCCAGGAGAGTTCCAAATGTGTGTGGGTAGAATATATATACCACGGGGGTAAAATTGAAAAAAGTTGAAAACAATTTTTTTTTGGACTTAGTAATTTCTCCGGCGTTTATCAAACTTTCAGATAGAGGAAATGTCAGTGAGCATTCCGATTTCAGTTCCAGAGCGATTCGCCCGATGAGTCCTTGATATTTAGTCGTTTTCAGCCAATTTTCTGAATTTTTGAAAATTTCACTTTTTTGTGAAAATATCCACTAAATGAGGGAATAACATCTGTGAGGGTACCCCAGGAGAGTTCAAAATGTGTGTGGGTAGAATATATATCCCAGGAGGGTAAAATTGAAAAAAGTTTAAAAAAATTTTTTTTGGACTTAGGTAATTTTTAAGGCGTTTATCAAACTTTCAGAGAGAGGAAATGTCAGTGAACGTTCCGATTTCAGGTCCAGAGCGATTCGCCCGATGAGTCCTTGATATTTAGTCGTTTTCAGCCAATTTTCTGAATTTTTGAAAATTTCACTTTTTTGTGAAAATATCCACTAAATGAGGGAATAATATGTGTGAGGGTACCACAGGAGAGTTCAAAATGTGTGTGGGTAGAAAATATATCCCACGGGGTAAAATTGAAAAAAGTTGAAAACATTTTTTTGGGACTTAGTAATTTTTGCGGCGTTTATCAAACTTTCAGATAGAGGAAATGTCAGTGAGCGTTACGATTTCAATTCCAGAGCGATTCGCCCGATGAGTCCTAGATATTGAGTCGTTTTAAGCCAATTTTCTGAATTTTTGAAAATTTCACTTTTTTGTGAAACTATCCACTAAATGAGCTAATAATATGTGTGAGGGTACCCCAGGAGAGTTCCAAATGTGTGTGGGTAGAATATATATGCCACGGGGGTAAAATTGAAAAACGTTGAAATAAATTTTTTTTGGGGACTTAGTCATTTTTCCAGCGTTTATCAGACTTTCAGATAGGGGAAATGTCAGTGAGGGCTCCGATTTCAGTACCAGAGCAATTCGCCCGATGAGACCTTGATATTTAGTCGTTTTCAGCCAATTTTCTGAATTTTTGAAAATTTTACTTTTTTGTGAAAATATCCACTAATTGAGGGAATATTATGTGTGAGGGTACCCCAGCAGAGTTCCAAATGTGTGTGGGTAGAATATATATCCCACATGGGTAAAATTGAAAAAAGTTGAAAACAATTTTTTTTTGGACTTAGGTAATTTTTCCGACGTTTATCAAACTTTCAGATAGAGGAAATGTCAGTGAGCATTACGATTTCAGTTCCAGAGCGATTCGCCCGATGAGTTCTTGATGTTTAGTCGTTTTCAGCCAATTTTCTGAATTTTTGAAAATTTCACTTTTTTGTGAAAATATCCACTAAATGAGGGAATAATATGTGTGACGGTACCCCAGGAGAGTTCCAAATGTGTGTGGGTAGAATATATATCCCACGGGGTAAAATTGAAAGACGTTGAAAAAATTTTTGGGGGGCACTTAGTCATTTTTCCGGCGTTTATCAGACTTTCAAGTAGGGCAAATGTCAGTGAGCGCTCCGATTTCAGGTCCAGAGCGATTCGCCCGATGAGTCCTTGATATTTAGTTGTTTTCAGCCAATTTTCTGAATTTTTGAAAATTTTACTTTTTTGTGAAATTATCCACTAATTGAGGGAATAATATGTGTGAGGGTACCCCAGGAGAGTTCCAAATGTGTGTGGGTAGAATATATATCCTACGGGGGTAAAATTGAAAAAAGTTTAAAAAATTTTTTTTTGGACTTAGCAATTTTTCCGGCGTTTATCAAACTTTCAGATAGAGGAAATGTCAGTGAGCGTTACGATTTCAGTTCCGGAGAGATTCGCCCGATGAGTCCTTGATATTTAGTCGTTTTCAGCCAATTTTCTGAATTTTTGAAAATTTCACTTTTCTGTGAAAATATCCACTAAATGAGGGAATAATATATGTGAGGGTACCCCATGAGAGTTCAAAATGTGTGTGGGTAGAAAATATGTCCCACGGGGTAAAATTGAAAAAAGTTGAAAATATTTTTTTGGCACTTAGTAATTTTTGCGGCGTTTATCAAACTTTCAGATAGAGGAAATGTCAGTGAGTGTTACGATTTCAGTTCCAGAGCGATTCACCCGATGAGTCCTAGATATTGAGTCGTTTTCAGCCAATTTTCTGAATTTTTGAAAACTTCACTTTTTTTGTGAAAATATCCACTAATTCAGCTAATAATATGTGTGAGGGTACCCCAGGAGAGTTCCAAATGTGTGTGGGTAGAATATATATCCCACTGGGGTAAAATTGAAAAACGTTGAAAAAATTTTTTTTTGGACTTAGTCATTTTTCCGGCGTTTATCAGACTTTCAGATAGAGGAAATGTCAGTGAGCGTTACGATTTCAGTTCCACAGCGATTCGCCCGATGAGTCCTTGATATTTAGTCGTTTTCAGCCAATTTTCTGAATTTTTGAAAATTTCACTTTTTTGTGAAAATATCCACTAAATGAGGGAATAACATCTGTGAGGGTACCCCAGGAGAGTTCAAAATGTGTGTGGGTAGAATATATATCCCAGGAGGGTAAAATTGAAAAAAGTTGTAAAAAATTTTTTTTGGACTTAGGTAATTTTTCCGGCGTTTATCAAACTTTCAGATAGAGGAAATGTCAGTGAACGTTCGGATTTCAGGTCCAGAGCGATTCGCCCGATGAGTCCTTGATATTTAGTCGTTTTCAGCCAATTTTCTGAATTTTTGAAAATTTCACTTTTTTGTGAAAATATCCACTAAATGAGGGAATAATATGTGTGAGGGTACCACAGGAGAGTTCAAAATGTGTGTGGGTAGAAAATATATCCCATGGGGTAAAATTGAAAAAAGTTGAAAACATTTTTTTTGGACTTAGTAATTTTTGTGGCGTTTATCAAACTTTCAGATAGAGGAAATGTCAGTGAGCGTTACGATTTCAATTCCAGAGCGATTCGCCCGATGAGTCCTAGATATTGAGTCGTTTTCAGCCAATTTTCTGAATTTTTGAAAACTTCACTTTTTTGTGAAAATATCCACTAATTGAGCTAATAATATGTGTGAGGGTACCCCAGGAGAGTTCCAAATGTGTGTGGGTAGAATATATATCCCACTGGGGTAAAATTGAAAAACGTTGAAAAAAATTTTTTTTTGGACTTAGTAATTTTTCCGGCGTTTATCAGACTTTCAGATAGAGGAAATGTCAGTGAGCGTTACGATTTCAGTTCCAGTGCTATTCGCCCGATGAGTCCTTGATACTTAGTCGTTTTCAGCCAATTTTCTGAATTTTTGAAAATTTTACTTTTTTGTGAAAATATCCACTAATTGAGGGAATAATATGTGTGAAGGTACCCCAGCAGAGTTCCAAATGTGTGTGGGTAGAATATATATCCCACATGGGTAAAATTGAAAAAAGTTGAAAACAATTTTTTTTTGGACTTAGTAATTTTTCCGGCGTTTATCAAACTTTCAGAGAGAGGAAATGTCTGTGAGCGTTACAATTTCAGTTCCAGAGCGATTCGCCCCATGAGTCCATGATATTTAGTCGTTTTCAGCCAATTTTCTGAATTTTTGAAAATTTCACTCTTTTGTGAAAATATCCACGAAATGAGGGAATAATATGTGTGAGGGTACCCCAGGATAGTACCAAATGTGTGTGGGTAGAATATATATCCCACGGGGGTAAAATTGAAAAAGTTGAAAAAATTTTTTTTTGGACTTAGTCATTTTTCCGGCGTTTATCAGACTTTCAGATAGAGGAAATGTCAGTGAGCGTTACGATTTCAGTTCCGGAGAGATTCGCCCGATGAGTCCTTGATATTTAGTCGTTTTCAGCCAATTTTCTGAATTTTTGAAAATTTCACTTTTTTGTGAAAATATCCACTAAATGAGGGAATAATATGTGTGAGGGTACCGCAGGAGAGTTCAAAATGTGTGTGGGTAGAAAATATATCCCACGGGGTAAAATTGAAAAAAGTTGAAAACATTTTTTTGGGACTTAGTAATTTTTGCGGCGTTTAACAAACTATCAGATAAAGGAAATGTCTGTGAGAGTTACGATTTCAGTTCCAGAGCGATTAGCCCGATGAGTCCTTGATATTTAGTCGTTTTCAGCCAATTTTCTGAATTTTTGAAAATTTCACTTTTTTGTGGAAATATCCACTAAATGAGGGAATAACATGTGTGAGGGTACCCCAGGAGAGTTCCAAATGTGTGTAGGTAGAATAAATATCCCACAGGGGTAAAATTGAAAAAAGTTTTAAAAAATTTTTTTTGGACTTACTCATTTTTCCTGCGTTTATCAGACTTTCAGATAGGGGAAATGTCAGTGAGCTTTCCGATTTCAGTACCAGAGCGAGTTGCCCGATGATTCCATGATATTTAGTCGTTTTCAGCCAATTTTCTGAATTTTTGAAAATTTTACTTTTCTGTGAAAATATCCACTAATTGAGGCAATAATATGTGTGAGGGTACCCCAGGAGAGTTCCAAATGTGTGTGGGTAGAAAATATATCCCACGGGGTAAAATTGAAAAAAGTTGAAAACATTTTTTTGGGACTTAGTAATTTTTGCGGCGTTTAACAAACTTTCAGATAGAGGAAATGTCTGTGAGCGTTACGATTTCAGTTCCGGAGAGATTCGCCCGATGAGTCCTTGATATTTAGTCGTTTTCAGCCAATTTTCTGAATTTTTGAAAATTTCACTTTTTTGTGAAAATATCCACTAAATGAGGGAATATTATGTGTGAGGGTACCCCAGAAGAGTTCCAAATGTGTGTAGGTAGAATAAATATCCCACGGGGGTAAAATTGAAAAAAGTTAAAAAAAATTTTTTTTGGACTTAGTCATTTTTCCGGTGTTGATCAGACTTTCAGATACGGGAAATGTCAGTGAGCGTTCCGATTTCAGTACCAGAGCGATTCGCCCGATGAGTCCTTGATATTTAGTCATTTTCAGCCAATTTTCTGCATTTTTGAAAATTTTACTTTTTTGTGAAAATATCCACTAAATGAGGGAATAATATGTGTGAGGGTACCCCAGGAGAGTTCAAAATGTGTGTGGGTAGAAAATATATCCCACGGGGTAAAATTGAAAAAAGTTGAAAACATTTTTTTGGGACTTAGTAATTTTTGCGGCGTTTATCAGACTTTCAGATAGAGGAAATGTCTGTGAGCGTTACGATTTCAGTTCCAGAGCGATTAGCCCGATGAGTCCTAGATATTGAGTCGTTTTCAGCCAATTTTCAGAATTTTTGAAAATTTCACTTTTTTTGTAAAAATATCCACTAAATGAGCTAATAATATGTGTGAGGGTACCCCAGGAGAGTTCCAAATGTGTGTGGGTAGAATATATATACCACGGAGGTAAAATTGAAAAACGTTCAAAAAATTTTTTTGGGGGACTTAGTCATTTTTCCGGCGTTTATCAGACTTTCAGATAGGGGAAATGTGAGTGAGCGTTCCGATTTCAGTACCAGAGCGATTCGCCCGATGAGTCCGTGATATTTAGACGTTTTCAGCCAATTTTCTGAATTTTTGAAAATTTTAATTTTTTGTGAAAATATCCACTAATTGAGGGAATAATATGTGTGAGGGTACCCCAGGAGAGTTCCAAATGTGTGTGGGTAGAATATATATCCCACGTGGGTAAAATTGAAAAAAGTTGAAAAAATTTTTTTTTTGGACTTAGTTATTTTTCCGGCGTTTATCAGACTTTCAGATAGGGGAAATGTCAGTGAGCGTTCCGATTTCAGTACCAGAGCGATTCGCCCGATGAGTCCTTGATATTTACTCGTTTTCAGCCAATTTTCTGAATTTTTGAAAATTTTACTTTTTTGTAAAAATATCCACTAATTGAGGGAATAATATGTGTGAGGGTACCCCAGGAGAGTTTCAAATGTGTGTGGGTAGATTATATATCCCACCGGGGTAAAATTGAAAAAAGTTGAAAAAATTTTTTGGGGGGACTTAGTCATTTTTCCCACGTTTATCAGACTTTCAGATAGAGAAAATGTCAGTGAGCATTCCGATTTAAGTTCCAGAGTGATTCGCCCGATGAGTCCTTGATATTTAGTCGTTTTCAGCCAATTTTCTGAATTTTTGAAAATTTCACTTTTTTGTGAAATTATCCACTAAATGAGGGAATAATATGTGTGAGGGTACCTCAGGAGAGTTCCAAATGTGTGTGGGTAGAATATATATCCCACGTGGGTAAAATTGAAAAAAGTTGAAAAAAAAATTTTTTTGGACTGTCATTTTTTCCGGCGTTTATCAGACTTTCAGATAGGGGAAATATCAGTGAGCGTTCCGATTTCAGTACTATAGCGATTCACCCGATGAGTCCTTGATATTTAGTCGTTTTCAGCCAATTTTCTGAATTTTTGAAAATTTCACTTTTTTGTGAAAATATCCACTAAATGATGGAATAATATGTGTGAGGGTACCCCAGGAGAGTTCCAAATGTGTGTGGGTAAAATATTTATCCCACGGGGGTAAAATTGAAAAAAGTTGAAAATATATATTTTTTAAACTTAGTCATTTTTCCGGCATTTATCAGACTTTCAGATAGGGGAAATGTCAGTGAGTGTTCCGATTTCAGTACCAGACCGATTCGCCGGATGAGTCCTTGATATTTAGTCGTTTACAGCCAATTTTCTGAATTTTTGAAAATTTTACTTTTTTGTGAAAAAACCCACTAATTGAGGGAATAATATATGTGAGGGAACCCCAGGAGAGTTCCAAATGTGTGTGGGTAGAATAAATATCCCACGTGGGTAAAATTGAAAAAAGTTTAAAAAAATTTTTTTTTGGACTTAGTTATTTTTCCGGCGTTTATCAGACTTTCAGATAGGGGAAATGTCAGTGAGCGTTTTGATTTCAGTACCAGAGTGATTCGCCCGATGAGTCCTTGATATTTAGTCGTTTTCAGCCAATTTTCTGAATTTTTGAAAATTTAACTTTTTTGTGAAAATATCCACTAATTGAGGGAATAATATGTGTGAGGGTACCCCAGGAGAGTTCCAAATGTGTGTCGGTAGAATATATAACCCACGTGGGTAAAATTTAAAAAAGTTAAAAAAAAATTTTTTTTGGACTTAGTCATTTTTTCCACCGTTTATCAGACTTTCAGATAGGGGAAATGTCAGTGAGCGTTCCGTTTTCAGTACTAGAGCGATTCACTCGATGAGTCCTTGATATTGAGTCGTCAGCCAATTTTCTGAATTTTTGAAAATTTAACTTTTTTGTGAAAATATCCACTAATTAAGGGAACAATATGTGTGAGGGTACCCCAGGAGAGTTCCAAATGTGTGTGGGTAGAATATATATCCCACGGGGGTAAAATTGAAAAACGTTGAAAACATTTTTTTTGGGGACCTAGTCATTTTTCCGGCGTTTATCAGACTTTCAGATAGGGGAAATGTCAGTGAGCGTTCCGATTTCAGTACTAGAGCGATTCACCCAATGAGTCCTTGATATTGAGTCGTTTTCAGCCAATTTTCTGAATTTTTGAAAATTTCACATTTTTGTGAAAATATCCACTAAATGAGGGAATAATATGTGTGAGGGTACCCCAGGAGAGTTCCAAATGTGTGTGGGTAGAATATATATCCCACGGGGTAAAATTGAAAAAAGTTGAAAACAATTTTTTTTCGGGAATTATTCATTTTTCCCGCGTTTATCAGACATTCAGATAGAGAAAATGTCAGTGAGCATTCCGATTTAAGTTCCAGAGTGATTCGCCCGATGAGTCCTTGATATTTAGTCGTTTTCAGCCAATTTTCAGAATTTTTGAAAATTTCACTTTTTTGTGAAAATATCCACTAAATGAGGGAATAATATGTGTGAGGGTACCCCAGGAGAGTTCCAAATGTGTGTGGGTAAAATATTTATCCCACGGGGGTAAAATTGAAAAAAGTTGAAAATATATTTTTTTTAAACTTAGTCATTTTTCCGGCGTTTATCAGACTTTCAGATAGGGGAAATGTCAGTGAGCGTTCCGATTTCAGTACCAGAGCGATTCGCCCGATGAGTCCTTGATATTTACTCGTTTTCAGCCAATTTTCTGAATTTTTGAAAATTTTACTTTTTTGTAAAAATATCCACTAATTGAGGGAATAATATGTGTGAGGGTACCCCAGGAGAGTTTCAAATGTGTGTGGGTAGATTATATATCCCACCGGGGTAAAATTGAAAAAAGTTGAAAAAATTTTTTGGGGGGACTTAGTCATTTTTCCCGCGTTTATCAGACTTTCAGATAGAGAAAATGTCAGTGAGCATTCCGATTTAAGTTCCAGAGTGATTCGCCCGATGAGTCCTTGATATTTAGTCGTTTTCAGCCAATTTTCTGAATTTTTGAAAATTTCACTTTTTTGTGAAACTATTCACTAAATGAGGGAATAATATGTGTGAGGGTACCTCAGGAGAGTTCCAAATGTGTGTGGGTAGAATACATATCCCACGTGGGTAAAATTGAAAAAAGTTGAAAAAAAAATTTTTTTGGACTGTCATTTTTTCCGGCGTTTATCAGACTTTCAGATAGGGGAAATATCAGTGAGCGTTCCGATTTCAGTACTATAGCGATTCACCCGATGAGTCCTTGATATTTAGTCGTTTTCAGCCAATTTTCTGAATTTTTGAAAATTTCACTTTTTTGTGAAAATATCCACTAAATGATGGAATAATATGTGTGAGGGTACCCCAGGAGAGTTCCAAATGTGTGTGGGTAAAATATTTATCCCACGGGGGTAAAATTGAAAAAAGTTGAAAATATATATTTTTTAAACTTAGTCATTTTTCCGGCATTTATCAGACTTTCAGAAAGGGGAAATGTCAGTGAGTGTTCCGATTTCAGTACCAGACCGATTCGCCGGATGAGTCCTTGATATTTAGTCGTTTACAGCCAATTTTCTGAATTTTTGAAAATTTTACTTTTTTGTGAAAAAACCCACTAATTGAGGGAATAATATATGTGAGGGAACCCCAGGAGAGTTCCAAATGTGTGTGGGTAGAATAAATATCCCACGTGGGTAAAATTGAAAAAAGTTTAAAAAAATTTTTTTTTGGACTTAGTTATTTTTCCGGCGTTTATCAGACTTTCAGATAGGGGAAATGTCAGTGAGCGTTTTGATTTCAGTACCAGAGTGATTCGCCCGATGAGTCCTTGATATTTAGTCGTTTTCAGCCAATTTTCTGAATTTTTGAAAATTTAACTTTTTTGTGAAAATATCCACTAATTGAGGGAATAATATGTGTGAGGGTACCCCAGGAGAGTTCCAAATGTGTGTCGGTAGAATATATATCCCACGTGGGTAAAATTTAAAAAAGTTAAAAAAAAATTTTTTTTGGACTTAGTCATTTTTTCCACCGTTTATCAGACTTTCAGATAGGGGAAATGTCAGTGAGCGTTCCGATTTCAGTACTAGAGCGATTCACTCGATGAGTCCTTGATATTGAGTCGTCAGCCAATTTTCTGAATTTTTGAAAATTTAACTTTTTTGTGAAAATATCCACTAATTAAGGGAACAATATGTGTGAGGGTACCCCAGGAGAGTTCCAAATGTGTGTGGGTAGAATATATATCCCACGGGGGTAAAATTGAAAAACTTTGAAAACATTTTTTTTGGGGACCTAGTCATTTTTCCGGCGTTTATCAGACTTTCAGATAGGGGAAATGTCAGTGAGCGTTCCGATTTCAGTACTAGAGCGATTCACCCGATGAGTCCTTGATATTGAGTCGTTTTCAGCCAATTTTCTGAATTTTTGAAAATTTCACATTTTTGTGAAAATATCCACTAAATGAGGGAATAATATGTGTGAGGGTACCCCAGGAGAGTTCCAAATGTGTGTGGGTAGAATATATATCCCACGGGGTAAAATTGAAAAAAGTTGAAAACAATTTTTTTTCGGGAATTATTCATTTTTCCCGCGTTTATCAGACATTCAGATAGAGAAAATGTCAGTGAGCATTCCGATTTAAGTTCCAGAGTGATTCGCCCGATGAGTCCTTGATATTTAGTCGTTTTCAGCCAATTTTCAGAATTTTTGAAAATTTCACTTTTTTGTGAAAATATCCACTAAATGAGGGAATAATATGTGTGAGGGTACCCCAGGAGAGTTCCAAATGTGTGTGGGTAAAATATTTATCCCACGGGGGTAAAATTGAAAAAAGTTGAAAATATATTTTTTTTAAACTTAGTCATTTTTCCGACATTTATCAGACTTTCAGATAGGGGAAATGTCAGTGAGTGTTCCGATTTCAGTACCAGAGCGATTCGCCGGATGAGTCCTTGATATTTAGTCGTTTACAGCCAATTTTCTGAATTTTTGAAAATTTTACTTTTTTGTGAAAAAAACCACTAATTGAGGGAATAATATATGTGAGGGAACCCCAGGAGAGTTCCAACTGTGTGTGGGTAGAATATATATCCCATGTGGGTAAAATTGAAAAAAGTTGAAAAAAATTTTTTTTTGGACTTATTTTTCCGGCGTATATCAGACTTTCAGATAGGGGAAATGTCAGTGAGCGTTGCGATTTCAGTACCAGAGCGATTCGCCCGATGAGTCCTTGATATTTATTCGTTTTCAGCCAATTTTCTGAATTTTTGAAAATTTTACTTTTTTGTGAAAATATCCACTAATTGAGGGAATAATATGTGTGAGGGTACCCCAGGAGAGTTTCAAATGTGTGTCGGTAGAATATATATCGCACATGGGTAAAATTGAAAAAAGTAAAAAAAAAATTTTTTTTGGACTTAGTCATTTTTTACAGCGTTTATCAGACTTTCAGATAGGGGAAATGTCAGTGAGCGTTCCGATTTCAGTACTAGAGCGATTCACCCGATGAGTCCTTGATATTGAGTCATTGTCAGCCAATTTTCTGAATTTTTGAAAATTTAACTTTTTTGTGAAAATATCCAGTAATTGAGGGAATAATATGTGTGAGGGTACCCCAGGAGAGTTCCAAATGTGTGTGGGTAGATTATATATCCCACGGGGGTTAAATTGAAAAAAGTAGAAAAATTTTTTGGGGGGGACTTAGTCATTTTTCCCACTTTTATCAGAATTTCAGATAGAGAAAATGTCAGTGAGCGTTCCAATTTCAGTTCCAGAGCGATTCGCACGATGAGTCCTTGATATTGAATCGTTTTCAGCCAATTTTCAGAATTTTTGAAAATTTAACTTTTTTGTGAAAATATCCACTAATTGAGGGAATAATATGTGTGAGGGTACCCCAGGAGAGTTCCAAATGTGTGTGGGTAGAATATATATCCCACGTGGGTAAAATTGAAAAAAGTTGAAAAAATTTTTTTTTTGGACTTAGTTATTTTTCCGGCGTTTATCAGACTTTCAGATAGGGGAAATGTCAGTGAGCGTTCCGATTTCAGTACCAGAGCGATTCGCCTGATGAGTCCTTGATATTTACTCGTTTTCAGCCAATTTTCTGAATTTTTGAAAATTTTACTTTTTTGTAAAAATATCCACTAATTGAGGGAATAATATGTGTGAGGGTACCCCAGGAGAGTTCCAAATGTGTGTGGGTAGATTATATATCCCACCGGGGTAAAATTGAAAAAAGTTGAAAAAATTTTTTGGGGGGACTTAGTCATTTTTCCCGCGTTTATCAGACTTTCAGATAGAGAAAATGTCAGTGAGCATTCCGATTTAAGTTCCAGAGTGATTCGCCCGATGAGTCCTTGATATTTAGTCGTTTTCAGCCAATTTTCTGAATTTTTGAAAATTTCACTTTTTTGTGAAATTATCCACTAAATGAGGGAATAATATGTGTGAGGGTACCTCAGGAGAGTTCCAAATGTGTGTGGGTAGAATATATATCCCACGTGGGTAAAATTGAAAAAAGTTGAAAAAAAAATTTTTTTGGACTGTCATTTTTTCCGCCGTTTATCAGACTTTCAGATAGGGGAAATATCAGTGAGCGTTCCGATTTCAGTACTATAGCGATTCACCCGATGAGTCCTTGATATTTAGTCGTTTTCAGCCAATTTTCTGAATTTTTGAAAATTTCACTTTTTTGTGAAATTATCCACTAAATGAGGGAATAATATGTGTGAGGGTACCTCAGGAGAGTTCCAAATGTGTGTGGGTAGAATATATATCCCACGTGGGTAAAATTGAAAAAAGTTGAAAACAATTTTTTTAGGGAATTATTCATTTTTCCAGCGTTTATCAGACTTTCAGATAGGGGAAATGTCAGTGAGCGTTCCTATTTCAGTACTAGAGCGATTCACCCGGTGAGTCCTTGATATTGAGTCGTTTTCAGCCAATTTTCAGAATTTTTGAAAATTTCACTTTTTTGTGAAAATATCCACTAAATGAGGGAATAATATCTGTGAGGGTACCCCAGGAGAGTTCCAAATGTGTGTGGGTAGAATATATATCCCACGGGGTAAAATATAAAAAAGTTGAAAAATTTTTTGGGGGGGACTTAGTAATTTTTCCAGCGTTTATCACACTTTCAGATAGGGGAAATGTCAGTGAGCGTTCCAATTTCAGTACCAGAGCGATTCGCCCGATGAGTCCTTGATATTTAGTCGTTTTCAGCCAATTTTCTGAATTTTTGAAAATTTTACTTTTTTTGTGAAAAAATCCACTAATTGAGGGAATAATATATGTGAGGGAACCCCAGGAGAGTTTCAAATGTGTGTGGGTAGAATATATATCCCACGTGGGTAAAATTGAAAAAAGTTGAAAAAAAATTTTTTTGGACTTTGTCATTTTTTCCGCGTTTATCAGACTTTCAGATAGGGGAAATGTCAGTGAGCGTTCCGATTTCAGTACAAGAGCGATTCGCCCGATAAGTCCTTGATATTGAATCGTTTTCAGCCAATTTTCTGAATTTTTGAAAATTACACTTTTTTGTGAAAATATCCACTAAATGAGGGAATAACATATGTGAGGGTACCCCAGGAGAGTTCCAAATGTGTGTGGGTAGAATATATATCCCACGGGGTAAAATTGAAAAAAGTTGACAACAATTTTTTTAGGGAATTATTCATTTTTCCAGCGTTTATCAGACATTCAGATAGAGGAAATGTCAGTGAGCGTTCCGATTTCAGTTCCAGAGCGATTCACCCGATGACTCCTTGATATTTATTCGTTTTCAGGTAATTTTCTGAATTTTGGAAATGTCACTTTTTTGTGAAAATATTCACTAAATGAGGGAATAATATATGTGAGGGTACCCCAGGAGAGTTCCAAATGTGTGTGGGTAGAATATTTATCCCACGGGGGTAAAATTGAAAAAAGTTGAAAAAAAATTATTTTTAAACTTAGTCATTTTTCCGGCATTTATCAGACTTTCAGATAGGGGAAATGTCAGTGAGCGTTCCGATTTCAGTACCAGAGCGATTCGCCCGATGAGTCCTTGATATTTAGTCGTTTTCAGCCAATTTTCTCAATATGTTACTTTTTTGTGAAAAAATCCACTAAATGAGGGAATAATATATGTGAGGGTCCCCAGGAGAGTTCCAAATGTGTGTGGGTAGAATATATATCCCACGGGGTAAAATTGAAAAAAGTTGAAAACAATTTTTTCAGGGAATTATTCATTTTTCCAGCGTTTATCAGACATTCAGATAGAGGAAATGTCAGTGAGCGTTCCGATTTCAGTTCCAGAGCGATTCACCCGATGAGTCCTTGATATTTATTCGTTTTCAGCTAATTTTCTGAATTTTGGCAATGTCACTTTTTTGTGAAAATATTCACTAAATGAGGGAATAATATGTGTGAGGGTACCCCAGGAGAGTTCCAAATGTGTGTGGGTAGAATATATATCCCACGGGGTAAAATTGAAAAAAGTAGAAAAATTTTTTTTTTTGGGCTTAGTCATTTTTCCGGCGTTTATCAGACTTTCAGATAGGAGGAAATGTCAGTGAGCGTTCCGATTTCAGTTCCAGAGCGATTCGCCCAATGAGTCCTTGATGTTTAGTTGTTTTCAGCGAATTTTCTGGATTTTTGAAAATTTCACTTTTTTGTGAAAATATCCACTAAATGAGGGAATAATATGTGTGAGGGTACCCCAGGAGAGTTCCAAATGTGTGTGGGTAGAATATATATCCCACGGGGGTAAAATTGAAAAAAGTTGAAAACATTTTTTATTGGACTTAGTCATTTTTCCGGCGTTTATCAGACTTTCAGATATGGGAAATGTCAGTGAGCATTCCGATTTCAGTTCCAGAGCGATTCGCCCAATGAGTCCTTGATATTTAGTCGTTTTCAGCGAATTTTTTGGATTTTTGAAAATTTCACTTTTTTGTGAAAATATTCACTAAATGAGGGAATAATATGTGTGAGGGTATCCCAGGAGAGTTCCAAATGTGTGTGGGTAGAATATATATCCCACGGGGGTAAAATTGAAAAAAGTTGAAAATTTTTTTTTTTTCGACTTAGTCATTTTTCCGGCGTTTGTCGGACTCTCAGATAGGGTAAATGTCAGTGAGCATTCTGATTTCAGTTCCAGAGCGATTCGCGCAATGAGTCCTAGATGTTTAGTAGTTTTCAGCCAATTTTCTGGATTTTTGAAAATTTCAGCTCCAGAGCGATTCGACCAATGAGTCCTAGATATTTAGTCGTTTTCAGCCAATTTTCTGGATTTTTGAAAATTTCAGCTCCAGAGCTATTCGCCCAATGAGTCCTTGATATTTAGTCGTTTTCAGCCAATTTTCTGGATTTTTGAAAATTTCACTTTTTAGTGACAATATCCACTAAATGAGGGAATAATATGTGTGAGGGTACCCCAGGAGAGTTCCAAATGTGTGTGGGTAGAATATGTATCCCACGGGGGTAAAATTGAAAAAAGTTAAAAAATTTTTTTTTTTGCACTTAGTCATTTTTCCGGCGTTTATCAGACTTTCAGATAGGGCAAATGTCAGTGAGCATTGCGATTTCATTTCCAGAGCGATTCGTCCAATGAGTCCTTGATATTGAAAATTTCACTTTTTTTGTGAAAATATCCACTAAATGAGGGAATAATATGTGTGAGGGTACCCCAGGAGAGTTCCAAATGCGTGTGGGTAGAATATATATCCCACGGGGGTAAAATTGAAAAACGTTGAAAACATTTTTTTTGGGGACCCAGTCATTTTTCCGGCGTTTATCAGACTTTCAGATAGGGGAAATGTCAGTGAGCGTTCCGATTTCAGTACCAGAGCGATTCGCCCGATGAGTCCTTGATATTTAGTCGTTTTCAACCAATTTTCTGAATTTTTGAAAATTTTACTTTTTTTGTAAAAATATCCACTAATTGAGGGAATAATATGTGTGAGGGTACCCCAGGAGAGTTCCAAATGTGTGTGGGTAGATTATATGTCCCACCGGGGTAAAATTGAAAAAAGTTGAAAATAGTTTTTTTTTGGACTTAGTCATTTTTCCGGCGTTTATCAGACTTTCAGATAGGAGGAAATGTCAGTGAGCGTTCCGATTTCAGTTCCAGAGCGATTCGACCAATGAGTCCTAGATATTTAGTCGTTTCCAGCCAATTTTCTGGATTTTTGAAAATTTCAGCTCCAGAGCTATTCGCCCAATGAGTCCTTGATATTTAGTCGTTTTCAGCCAATTTTCTGGATTTTTGAAAATTTCACTTTTTTGTGACAATATCCACTAAATGAGGGAATAATATGTGTGAGGGTACCCCAGGAGAGCTCCAAATGTGTGTGGGTAGAATATATATCCCAAGGGGATAAAATTGAAAAAAGTTGAAAATTTTTTTTTTTTGGACTTAGTCATTTTTCCGGCGTTTATCAGACTTTCAGATAGGGGAAATGTCAATGAGCATTCCGATTTCAGTTCCAGAGCGATTCGCCCAATGAGTCCTTGATGTTTAGTCGTTTTCAGCCAATTTTCTTAATTTTTTTTTAAATTTCACTTTTTTGTGAAAATATCCACTAAATGAGGGAATAATATGTGTGAGGGTACCCCAGGAGAGTTCCAAATGTGTGTGGGTAGAATATATATCCCACGGGGGTAAAATTGAAAAAAGTTGAAAAACTTTTTTTTTGGACTTAGTCATTTTTCCGGCGTTTTTCAGACTTTCAGATAGGGCAAATGTCATTGAGCATTCCGATTTCAGTTCCAGAGCGATTCGCCCAATGAGTACTTGATATTTTGTCGTTTTCAGCCAATTTTCTGGATTTTTGAAAATTTCACTTTTTGTGAAAATATCCACTAAATGAGGGAATAATATGTGTGCGGGTACCCCAAGAGAGTTCCAAATGTGTGTGGGTAGAATATATATCCCACGGGGGTAAAATTGAAAAAAGTTGGAAAACTTTTTTTTTTGGACTTAGTCATTTTTCCGGCGTTTATCAGACTTTCAGATAGGGCAAATGTCAGTGAGCGTTCCGATTTCAGTTCCAGAGCGATTCGCCCAATGAGTCCTTGATATTTAGTCGTTTTCAGCCAATTTTCTGGATTTTAGAAAATTTCAATTTTGTGAAAATATCCACTAAATGAGGGAATAATTTGTGTGAGGGCACCCCAGTAGAGTTCCAAATGTGTGTGGGTAGAATATATATCCCACGAGGGGAAAATTGAAAAAAGTTGAAAAAACTTTTTTTTTGGACTTAGTCATTTTTCCGACGTTTATCAGACTTTCAGATAGGGCAAATGTCAGTGAACGTTCCAATTTCAGTTCCAGAGCGATTAGCCCAATGAGTCCTTGATATTTAGTCGTTTTCAGCCAATATTTTGGATTTTTGAAAATTTCACTTTTTTTGAAAATATCCACTAAATGAGGGAATAATATGTGTGAGGGTACCCCAGGAGAGTTCCAAATGTGTGTGGGTAGAATATATATCCCACGGGGGTAAAATTGAAAAAAGTTGAAACAACTTTTTTTTGGACTTAGTCATTTTTCCAGCGTTTATCAGACTTTCAGATAGGGCAAATGTCCGTGAGCATTCCGATTTCAGTTCCAGAGCGATTCGCCCAATGAGTCCGTGATATTTAGTCGTTTTCAGCCAATTTTCTGGATTTTCGAAAATTTCACTTTTTTGTGAAAATATCCACTAAATGAGGGAATAATATGTGTGAGGGCACCCCAGTAGAGTTCCAAATGTGTGTGGGGAGAATATATATCCCACGGGGGTAAAATTGAAAAAAGTTAAAAACTTTTTTTTTGGACTTAGTCATTTTTCCGGTGTTTATCAGACTTTCAGATAGGGAAAATGTCAGTGAGCGTTCCAATTTCAGTTCCAGAGTGATTCGCCCAATGAGTCCTTGATATTTAGTCGTTTTCAGCCAATTTTCTGGATTTTTGAAAATTTAACTTTTTTTGTGAAAATATCCACTAAATGAGGGAATAATGTGTGAGGGTACCCCAGGAGAGTTCCAAATGTGTGTGGGTAGAATATATATCCCACGGGGGTAAAATTGAAAAAAGTTGAAAAAACTTTTTTTTTTGTACTTAGTCATTTTTCCCGCGTTTATCAGACTTTCAGATAGGGCAAATGTCAGTGAGCGTTCCGATTTCAGTTCCAGAACGATTCTTCCAATGAGTCCTTGATATTTAGTCGCTTTCAACCAATTTTCTGGATTTTTAAAAATTTCACTTTTTTGTAAAAATATCCACTAAATGAGGGAATAATATGTGTGCGGGTACCCCAAGAGAGTTCCAAATGTGTGTGGGTAGAATATATATCCCACGGGGGTAAAATTGAAAAAAGTTGGAAAACTTTTTTTTTTGGACTTAGTCATTTTTCCGGCGTTTATCAGACTTTCAGATAGGGCAAATGTCAGTGAGCGTTCCGATTTCAGTTCCAGAGCGATTCGCCCAATGAGTCCTTGATATTTAGTCGTTTTCAGCCAATTTTCTGGATTTTAGAAAATTTCACTTTTTTGTGAAAATATCCACTAAATGAAGGAATAATATGTGTGAGGGTACCCCAGGAGAGTTCCAAATGTGTGTGGGTAGAATATATATCCCACGGGGGTAAAATTGAAAAAAGTTGAAAAACTTTTTTTTTTGGACTTAGTCATTTTTCCTGCGTTTATCAGACTTTCAGATAGGGCAAATATCAGTGAGCGTTCCGATTTCAGTACCAGAGCGATTAGCCCAATGAGTCCTTGATATTTAGTCGTTTTCAGCCAATATTTTGGATTTTTGAAAATTTCACTTTTTTGTGAAAATATCCACTAAATGAGGGAATAATATGTGTGAGGGTACCCCAGGAGAGTTCCAAATGTGTGTGGGTAGAATATATATCCCACGGGGGTAAAATTGAAAAATGTTGAAAAACTTTTTTTTGGACTTAGTCATTTTTCCGGCGTTTATCAGACTTTCAGATAGGGCAAATGTCAGTGAGCATTCCGATTTCAGTTCCAGAGCGATTCGCCCAATGAGTCCTTGATATTTAGTCGTTTTCAGCCAATTTTCTGGATTTTCGAAAATTTCACTTTTTTGTGAAAATATCCACTAAATGAGGGAATAATATGTGTGAGGGTACCCCAGGAGAGTTCCAAATGTGTGTGGGGAGAATATATATCCCACGGGGGTAAAATTGAAAAAAGTTAAAAAAACTTTTTTTTTTGGACTTAGTCATTTTTCCGGCGTTTATCAGACTTTCAGATAGGGCAAATGTCAGTGAGCGTTCCGATTTCAGTTCCAGAACGATTCTTCCAATGAGTCCTTGATATTTAGTCGCTTTCAACCAATTTTCTGGATTTTTAAAAATTTCACTTTTTTGTAAAAATATCCACTAAATGAGGGAATAATATGTGTGCGGGTACCCCAAGAGAGTTCCAAATGTGTGTGGGTAGAATATATATCCCACGGGGGTAAAATTGAAAAATGTTGGAAAACTTTTTTTTTTGGACTTAGTCATTTTTCCGGCGTTTATCAGACTTTCAGATAGGGCAAATGTCAGTGAACGTTCCAATTTCAGTTCCAGAGTGATTAGCCCAATGAGTCCTTGATATTTAGTCGTTTTCAGCCAATATTTTGGATTTTTGAAAATTTCACTTTTTTGTGAAAATATCCACTAAATGAGGGAATAATATGTGTGAGGGTACCCCAGGAGAGTTCCAAATGTGTGTGGGTAGAATATATATCCCACGGGGGTAAAATTGAAAAAAGTTGAAACAACTTTTTTTTGGACTTAGTCATTTTTCCAGCGTTTATCAGACTTTCAGATAGGGCAAATGTCCGTGAGCGTTCCGATTTCAGTTCCAGAGCGATTCGCCCAATGAGTCCGTGATATTTAGTCGTTTTCAGCCAATTTTCTGGATTTTCGAAAATTTCACTTTTTTGTGAAAATATCCACTAAATGAGGGAATAATATGTGTGAGGGCACCCCAGTAGAGTTCCAAATGTGTGTGGGGAGAATATATATCCCACGGGGGTAAAATTGAAAAAAGTTAAAAACTTTTTTTTTGGACTTAGTCATTTTTCCGGCGTTTATCAGACTTTCAGATAGGGAAAATGTCAGTGAGCGTTCCAATTTCAGTTCCAGAGTGATTCGCCCAATGAGTCCTTGATATTTAGTCGTTTTCAGCCAATTTTCTGGATTTTTGAAAATTTCACTTTTTTTGTGAAAATATCCACTAAATGAGGGAATAATATGTGTGAGGGTACCCCAGGAGAGTTCCAAATGTGTGTGGGTAGAATATATATCCCACGGGGGTAAAATTGAAAAAAGTTGAAAAACTTTTTTTTTTGGACTTAGTCATTTTTCCTGCGTTTATCAGACTTTCAGATAGGGCAAATATCAGTGAGCGTTCCGATTTCAGTTCCAGAGCGATTCGCCCAATGAGTACTTGATATTTTGTCGTTTTCAGCCAATTTTCTGGATTTTTGAAAATTTCACTTTTTTGTGAAAATATCCACTAAATGAGGGAATAATATGTGTGCGGGTACCCCAAGAGAGTTCCAAATGTGTGTGGGTAGAATATATATCCCACGGGGGTAAAATTGAAAAAAGTTGGAAAACTTTTTTTTTTGGACTTAGTCATTTTTCCGGCGTTTATCAGACTTTCAGATAGGGCAAATGTCAGTGAGCGTTCCGATTTCAGTTCCAGAGCGATTCGCCCAATGAGTCCTTGATATTTAGTCGTTTTCAGCCAATTTTCTGGATTTTAGAAAATTTCACTTTTTTGTGAAAATATCCACTAAATGAGGGAATAATTTGTGTGAGGGCACCCCAGTAGAGTTCCAAATGTGTGTGGGTAGAATATATATCCCACGAGGGGAAGATTGAAAAAAGTTGAAAAAACTTTTTTTTTGGACTTAGTCATTTTTCCGACGTTTATCAGACTTTCAGATAGGGCAAATGTCAGTGAACGTTCCAATTTCAGTTCCAGAGCGATTAGCCCAATGAGTCCTTGATATTTAGTCGTTTTCAGCCAATATTTTGGATTTTTGAAAATTTCACTTTTTTGTGAAAATATCCACTAAATGAGGGAATAATATGTGTGAGGGTACCCCAGGAGAGTTCCAAATGTGTGTGGGTAGAATATATATCCCACGGGGGTAAAATTGAAAAAAGTTGAAAAACTTTTTTTTTTGGACTTAGTCATTTTTCCTGCGTTTATCAGACTTTCAGATAGGGCAAATATCAGTGAGCGTTCCGATTTCAGTTCCAGAGCGATTCGCCCAATGAGTACTTGATATTTTGTCGTTTTCAGCCAATTTTCTGGATTTTTGAAAATTTCACTTTTTTGTGAAAATATCCACTAAATGAGGGAATAATATGTGTGAGGGTATCCCAGGAGAGTTCCAAATGTGTGTGGGTAGAATATATATCCCACGGGGGTAAAATTGAAAAAAGTTGAAAAACTTTTTTTTGGACTTAGTCATTTTTCCGGCGTTAATCAGACTTTCAGATAGGGCAAATGTCAGTGAGCGTTCCGATTTCAGTTCCAGAGCGATTCGCCCAATGAGTCCTTGATATTTAGTCGTTTTCAGCCAATTTTCTGGATTTTAGAAAATTTCACTTTTTTGTGAAAATATCCACTAAATGAGGGAATAATTTGTGTGAGGGCACCCCAGTAGAGTTCCAAATGTGTGTGGGTAGAATATATATCCCACGAGGGGAAGATTGAAAAAAGTTGAAAAAACTTTTTTTTTGGACTTAGTCATTTTTCCGACGTTTATCAGACTTTCAGATAGGGCAAATCTCAGTGAACGTTCCAATTTCAGTTCCAGAGCGATTAGCCCAATGAGTCCTTGATATTTAGTCGTTTTCAGCCAATTTTCTGGATTTTTGAAAATTTCACTTTTTTTGTGAAAATATCCACTAAATGAGGGAATAATGTGTGAGGGTACCCCAGGAGAGTTCCAAATGTGTGTGGGTAGAATATATATCCCACGGGGGTAAAATTGAAAAAAGTTGAAAAAACTTTTTTTTTTGGACTTAGTCATTTTTCCGGCGTTTATCAGACTTTCAGATAGGGCAAATGTCAGTGAGCGTTCCGATTTCAGTTCCAGAACGATTCTTCCAATGAGTCCTTGATATTTAGTCGCTTTCAACCAATTTTCTGGATTTTTAAAAATTTCACTTTTTTGTAAAAATATCCACTAAATGAGGGAATAATATGTGTGCGGGTACCCCAAGAGAGTTCCAAATGTGTGTGGGTAGAATATATATCCCACGGGGGTAAAATTGAAAAAAGTTGGAAAACTTTTTTTTTGGACTTAGTCATTTTTCCGGCGTTTATCAGACTTTCAGATAGGGCAAATGTCAGTGAGCGTTCCGATTTCAGTTCCAGAGCGATTCGCCCAATGAGTCCTTGATATTTAGTCGTTTTCAGCCAATTTTCTGGATTTTAGAAAATTTCACTTTTTTGTGAAAATATCCACTAAATGAGGGAATAATATGTGTGAGGGTACCCCAGGAGAGTTCCAAATGTGTGTGGGTAGAATATATATCCCACGGGGGTAAAATTGAAAAAAGTTGAAAAACTTTTTTTTTTGGACTTAGTCATTTTTCCTGCGTTTATCAGACTTTCAGATAGGGCAAATATCAGTGAGCGTTCCGATTTCAGTTCCAGAGCGATTCGCCCAATGAGTACTTGATATTTTGTCGTTTTCAGCCAATTTTCTGGATTTTTGAAAATTTCACTTTTTTGTGAAAATATCCACTAAATGAGGGAATAATATGTGTGAGGGTACCCCAGGAGAGTTCCAAATGTGTGTGGGTAGAATATATATCCCACGGGGGTAAAATTGAAAAAAGTTGAAAAACTTTTTTTTGGACTTAGTCATTTTTCCGGCGTTTATCAGACTTTCAGATAGGGCAAATGTCAGTGAGCATTCCGATTTCAGTTCCAGAGCGATTCGCCCAATGAGTCCTTGATATTTAGTCGTTTTCAGCCAATTTTCTGGATTTTCGAAAATTTCACTTTTTTGTGAAAATATCCACTAAATGAGGGAATAATATGTGTGAGGGCACCCCAGTAGAGTTCCAAATGTGTGTGGGGAGAATATATATCCCATGGGGGTAAAATTGAAAAAAGTTAAAAAAACTTTTTTTTTTGGACTTAGTCATTTTTCCGGCGTTTATCAGATAGGGCAAATGTCAGTGAGCGTTCCGATTTCAGTTCCAGAACGATTCTTCCAATGAGTCCTTGATATTTAGTCGCTTTCAACCAATTTTCTGGATTTTTAAAAATTTCACTTTTTTGTAAAAATATCCACTAAATGAGGGAATAATATGTGTGCGGGTACCCCAAGAGAGTTCCAAATGTGTGTGGGTAGAATATATATCCCACGGGGGTAAAATTGAAAAAAGTTGGAAAACTTTTTTTTTTGGACTTAGTCATTTTTCCGGCGTTTATCAGACTTTCAGATAGGGCAAATGTCAGTGAGCGTTCCGATTTCAGTTCCAGAGCGATTCGCCCAATGAGTCCTTGATATTTAGTCGTTTTCAGCCAATTTTCTGGATTTTAGAAAATTTCACTTTTTTGTGAAAATATCCACTAAATGAGGGAATAATTTGTGTGAGGGCACCCCAGTAGAGTTCCAAATGTGTGTGGGTAGAATATATATCCCACGAGGGGAAGATTGAAAAAAGTTGAAAAAACTTTTGTTTTGGACTTAGTCATTTTTCCGACGTTTATCAGACTTTCAGATAGGGCAAATGTCAGTGAACGTTCCAATTTCAGTTCCAGAGCGATTAGCCCAATGAGTCCTTGATATTTAGTCGTTTTCAGCCAATATTTTGGATTTTTGAAAATTTCACTTTTTTGTGAAAATATCCACTAAATGAGGGAATAATATGTGTGAGGGTACCCCAGGAGAGTTCCAAATGTGTGTGGGTAGAATATATATCCCACGGGGGTAAAATTGAAAAAAGTTGAAAAACTTTTTTTTGGACTTAGTCATTTTTCCGGCGTTTATCAGACTTTCAGATAGGGCAAATGTCAGTGAGCATTCCGATTTCAGTTCCAGAGCGATTCGCCCAATGAGTCCTTGATATTTAGTCGTTTTCAGCCAATTTTCTGGATTTTCGAAAATTTCACTTTTTTGTGAAAATATCCACTAAATGAGGGAATAATATGTGTGAGGGCACCCCAGTAGAGTTCCAAATGTGTGTGGGGAGAATATATATCCCACGGGGGTAAAATTGAAAAAAGTTAAAAAAACTTTTTTTTTTGGACTTAGTCATTTTTCCGGCGTTTATCAGACTTTCAGATAGGGCAAATGTCAGTGAGCGTTCCGATTTCAGTTCCAGAACGATTCTTCCAATGAGTCCTTGATATTTAGTCGCTTTCAACCAATTTTCTGGATTTTTAAAAATTTCACTTTTTTGTAAAAATATCCACTAAATGAGGGAATAATATGTGTGAGGGCACCCCAGTAGAGTTCCAAATGTGTGTGGGGAGAATATATATCCCACGGGGGTAAAATTGAAAAAAGTTAAAAACTTTTTTTTTGGACTTAGTCATTTTTCCTGCGTTTATCAGACTTTCAGATAGGGCAAATATCAGTGAGCGTTCCAATTTCAGTTCCAGAGTGATTCGCCCAATGAGTCCTTGATATTTAGTCGTTTTCAGCCAATTTTCTGGATTTTTGAAAATTTCACTTTTTTTGTGAAAATATCCACTAAATGAGGGAATAATGTGTGAGGGTACCCCAGGAGAGTTCCAAATGTGTGTGGGTAGAATATATATCCCACGGGGGTAAAATTGAAAAAAGTTGAAAAACTTTTTTTTTTGGACTTAGTCATTTTTCCTGCGTTTATCAGACTTTCAGATAGGGCAAATATCAGTGAGCGTTCCGATTTCAGTTCCAGAGCGATTCGCCCAATGAGTACTTGATATTTTGTCGTTTTCAGCCAATTTTCTGGATTTTTGAAAATTTCACTTTTTTGTGAAAATATCCACTAAATGAGGGAATAATATGTGTGAGGGTACCCCAGGAGAGTTCCAAATGTGTGTGGGTAGAATATATATCCCACGGGGGTAAAATTGAGAAAAGTTGAAACAACTTTTTTTTTGGACTTAGTCATTTTTCCAACGTTTATCAGTCTTTCAGATAGGGTATAATGTCAGTGAGCGTTCCGATTTCAGTTCCAGAGCGATTCGCCCAATGAGTCCTTGATATTTAGTCGTTTTCAGCCAATATTTTGGATTTTTGAAAATTTCACTTTTTTGTGAAAATATCCACTAAATGAGGGAATAATATGTGTGCGGGTACCCCAGGAGAGTTCCAAATGTGTGTGGGTAGAATATATATCCCACGGGGGTAAAATTGAAAAAAGTTGAAAAACTTTTTTTTGGACTTAGTCATTTTTCCGACGTTTATCAGACTTTCAGATAGGGCAAATGTCAGTGAACGTTCCAATTTCAGTTCCAGAGCGATTCGCCCAATGAGTTCTTGATATTTATTCGTTTTCAGCGAATATTTTGGATTTTTGAAAATTTCACTTTTTTGTGAAAATATCCACTAAATGAGGGAATAATATGTGTGCGGGTACCCCAGGAGAGTTCCAAATGTGTGTGGGTAGAATATATATCCCACGGGGGGAAAATTGAAAAAAGTTGAAAACTTTTTTTTGAACTTAGTCATTTTTCCGGCGTTTATCAGACTTTCAGATAGGGCAAATCTCAGTGAGCGTTCCGATTTCAGTTCCAGAACGATTCTTCCAATGAGTCCTTGATATTTAGTCGCTTTCAACCGATTTTCTGGATTTTTAAAAATTTCACTTTTTTGTACAAATATCCACTAAATGAGGGAATAATATGTGTGCGGGTACCCCAAGAGAGTTCCAAATGTGTGTGGGTAGAATATATATCCCACGGGGGTAAAATTGAAAAAAGTTGGAAAACTTTTTTTTTTGGACTTAGTCATTTTTCCGGCGTTTATCAGACTTTCAGATAGGGCAAATGTCAGTGAGCGTTCCGATTTCAGTTCCAGAGCGATTCGCCCAATGAGTCCTTGATATTTAGTCGTTTTCAGCCAATTTTCTGGATTTTAGAAAATTTCCCTTTTTTGTGAAAATATCCACTAAATGAGGGAATAATATGTGTGAGGGTACCCCAGGAGAGTTCCAAATGTGTGTGGGTAGAATATATATCCCACGGGGGTAAAATTGAAAAAAGTTAAAAAACTTTTTTTTTTGGACTTAGTCATTTTTCCGGCATTTATCAGACTTTCAGATAGGGCAAATGTCAGTGAGCGTTCCGATTTCAGTTCCAGAGCGATTCGCCCAATGAGTACTTGATATTTTGTCGTTTTCAGCGAATATTTTGGATTTTTGAAAATTTCACTTTTTTGTGAAAATATCCACTAAATGAGGGAATAATATGTGTGAGGGTACCCCAGTAGAGTTCCAAATGTGTGTGGGTAGAATATATATCCCACGGAGGTAAAATTGAAAAAAGTTGAAACAACTTTTTTTTTGGACTTAGTCATTTTTCCGACTTTTATCAGACTTTCAGATAGGGCAAATGTCAGTGAGCGTTCCGATTTCAGTTCCAGGCGATTCGCCCAATGAGTCGTTGATATTTAGTCGTTTTCAGCCAATATTTTGGATTTTTGAAAATTTCACTTTTTTGTAAAAAATATCCACTAAATGAGGGAATAATATGTGTGAGGCTACCCCAGGAGAGTTCCAAATGTGTGTGGGTAGAATATATATCCCACGGGGGTAAAATTGAAAAAAGTTGAAAAAATTTTTTTTTGCACTTAGTCATTTTTCCGACGTTTATCAGACTTTCAGATAGTGGAAATGTCAGTGAGCATTCCGATTTCAGTTCCAGAGCGATTCGCCCAATGAGTCCTTGATATTTAGTCGTTTTCAGCCAATTTTCTGGATTTTTGAAAATTTCACTTTTTGTGAAAATATCCACTAAATGAGGGAATAATATGTGTGAGGGTACCCCAGGAGAGTTCTAAATGTGTGTGGGTAGAATATATATCCCACGGGGGTAAAATTGAAAAAAGTTGAAAAACTTTTTTTTTTGGACTTAGTCATTTTTCCTGCGTTTATCAGACTTTCAGATAGGGCAAATGTCAGTGAGCGTTCCGATTTCAGTTCCAGAGCGATTCGCCCAATGAGTACTTGATATTTTGTCGTTTTCAGCGAATATTTTGGATTTTAGAAAATTTCACTTTTTTGTGAAAATATCCACTAAATGAGGGAATAATATGTGTGAGGGTACCCCAGGAGAGTTCCAAATGTGTGTGGGTAGAATATATATCCCACGGGGGTAAAATTGAAAAAAGTTAAAAAACTTTTTTTTTTGGACTTAGTCATTTTTCCGGCATTTATCAGACTTTCAGATAGGGCAAATGTCAGTGAGCGTTCCGATTTCAGTTCCAGAGCGATTCGCCCAATGAGTACTTGATATTTTGTCGTTTTCAGCGAATATTTTGGATTTTTGAAAATTTCACTTTTTTGTGAAAATATCCACTAAATGAGGGAATAATATGTGTGAGGGTACCCCAGTAGAGTTCCAAATGTGTGTGGGTAGAATATATATCCCACGGAGGTAAAATTGAAAAAAGTTGAAACAACTTTTTTTTTGGACTTAGTCATTTTTCCGACTTTTATCAGACTTTCAGATAGGGCAAATGTCAGTGAGCGTTCCGATTTCAGTTCCAGGCGATTCGCCCAATGAGTCGTTGATATTTAGTCGTTTTCAGCCAATATTTTGGATTTTTGAAAATTTCACTTTTTTGTAAAAAATATCCACTAAATGAGGGAATAATATGTGTGAGGCTACCCCAGGAGAGTTCCAAATGTGTGTGGGTAGAATATATATCCCACGGGGGTAAAATTGAAAAAAGTTGAAAAAATTTTTTTTTGCACTTAGTCATTTTTCCGACGTTTATCAGACTTTCAGATAGTGGAAATGTCAGTGAGCATTCCGATTTCAGTTCCAGAGCGATTCGCCCAATGAGTCCTTGATATTTAGTCGTTTTCAGCCAATTTTCTGGATTTTTGAAAATTTCACTTTTTGTGAAAATATCCACTAAATGAGGGAATAATATGTGTGAGGGTACCCCAGGAGAGTTCTATATGTGTGTGGGTAGAATATATATCCCACGGGGGTAAAATTGAAAAAAGTTGAAAAACTTTTTTTTTTGGACTTAGTCATTTTTCCTGCGTTTATCAGACTTTCAGATAGGGCAAATGTCAGTGAGCGTTCCGATTTCAGTTCCAGAGCGATTCGCCCAATGAGTACTTGATATTTTGTCGTTTTCAGCGAATATTTTGGATTTTCGAAAATTTCACTTTTTTGTGAAAATATCCACTAAATGAGGGAATAATATGTGTGAGGGCACCCCAGTAGAGTTCCAAATGTGTGTGGGGAGAATATATATCCCACGGGGGTAAAATTGAAAAAAGTTAAAAAAAACTTTTTTTTTTGGACTTAGTCATTTTTCTGACGTTTATCTGACTTTCAGATAGGGAAAATGTCAGTGAGCGTTCCAATTTCAGTTCCAGGGTGATTCGCCCAATGAGTCCTTGATATTTAGTCGTTTTCAGCCAATTTTCTGGATTTTTGAAAATTTCACTTTTTTTGTGAAAATATCCACTAAATGAGGGAATAATATGTGTGAGGGTACCCCAGGAGAGTTCCAAATGTGTGTGGGTAGAATATATATCCCACGGGGGTAAAATTGAAAAAAGTTGAAAAAACTTTTTTTTTTGGACTAAGTCATTTTTCCGGCGTTTATCAGACTTTCAGATAGGGCAAATGTCAGTGAGCGTTCCGATTTCAGTTCCAGAACGATTCTTCCAATGAGTCCTTGATATTTAGTCGCTTTCAACCAATTTTCTGGATTTTTAAAAATTTCACTTTTTTGTAAAAATATCCACTAAATGAGGGAATAATATGTGTGCGGGTACCCCAAGAGAGTTCCAAATGTGTGTGGGTAGAGTATATATCCCACGAGGGGAAAATTGAAAAAAGTTAAAAAACTTTTTTTTTTGGACTTAGTCATTTTTCCGGCATTTATCAGACTTTCAGATAGGGCAAATGTCAGTGAGCGTTCCGATTTCAGTTCCAGAGCGATTCGCCCAATGAGTACTTGATATTTTGTCGTTTTCAGCGAATATTTTGGATTTTTGAAAATTTCACTTTTTTGTGAAAATATCCACTAAATGAGGGAATAATATGTGTGCGGGTACCCCAGGAGAGTTCCAAATGTGTGTGGGTAGAATATATATCCCACGGGGGTAAAATTGAAAAAAGTTGAAAAACTTTTTTTTGGACTTAGTCATTTTTCCGGCGTTTATCAGACTTTCAGATAGGGCAAATGTCAGTGAGCGTTCCGATTTCAGTTACAGAGCGATTCGCCCAATGAGTCCTTGATATTTAGTCGTTTTCAGCCAATTTTCTGGATTTTTGAAAATTTCACTTTTTTTGTGAAAATATCCACTAAATGAGGGAATAATATGTGTGAGGGTACCCCAGTAGAGTTCCAAATGTGTGTGGGTAGAATATATATCCCACGGAGGTAAAATTGAAAAAAGTTGAAACAACTTTTTTTTTGGACTTAGTCATTTTTCCGACGTTTATCAGACTTTCAGATACGGCAAATGTCAGTGAGCGTTCCGATTTCAGTTCCAGAGCGATTCGCCCAATGAGTCGTTGATATTTAGTCGTTTTCAGCCAATATTTTGGATTTTTGAAAATTTCACTTTTTTGTAAAAAATATCCACTAAATGAGGGAATAATATGTGTGAGGGTACCCCAGGAGAGTTCCAAATGTGTGTGGGTAGAATATATATCCCACGGGGGTAAAATTGAAAAAAGTTGAAAAAATTTTTTTTTGCACTTAGTCATTTTTCCGACGTTTATCAGACTTTCAGATAGTGGAAATGTCAGTGAGCATTCCGATTTCAGTTCCAGAGCGATTCGCCCAATGAGTCCTTGATATTTAGTCGTTTTCAGCCAATTTTCTGGATTTTTGAAAATTTCACTTTTTTGTGAAAATATCCACTAAATGAGGGAATAATATGTGTGAGGGTACCCAGGAGAGTTCCAAATGTGTGTGGGTAGAATATATATCCCACGGGGGTAAAATTGAAAAAAGTTGAAAAAATTATTTTTTGCACTTAGTCATTTTTCCGACGTTTATCAGACTTTCAGATAGTGGAAATGTCAGTGAGCGTTCCGATTTCAGTTCCAGAGCGATTCGCCCAATGAGTCTTTGATATTTAGTCGTTTTCAGCCAATTTTCTGGATTTTTGAAAATTTCACTTTTTTGTGAAAATATCCACTAAATGAGGGAATAATATGTGTGAGGGAACCCCAGGAGAGTTCTAAATGTGTGTGGGTAGAATATATATCCCACGGGGGTAAAATTGAAAAAAGTTGAAAAAACTTTTTTTTTGAACTTAGTCATTTTTCCCGCATTTATCAGACTTTCAGATAGGGCAAATGTCAGTGAGCGTTCCGATTTCAGTTCCAGAGCGATTCGCCCAAGGAGTACTTGATATTTTGTCGTTTTCAGCGAATACTTTGGATTTTTGAAAATTTCACTTTTTTGTGAAAATATCCACTAAATGAGGGAATAATATGTGTGAGGGTACCCCAGGAGAGTTCCAAATGTGTGTGGGTAGAATACATATCCCACGGGGTTAAAATTGAAAAAAGTTTAAAAATTTTTTCTTTTGGACTAGTCATTTTTCCGGCGTTTATCAGAGTTTCAGATAGGGCAAATGTCAGTGAGCGTTTCGATTTCAGTTCCAGAGCGATTCGCCTAATGAGTACTGGATATGTAGTCGTTTTCAGCCAATTTTCTGGATTTTTGAAAATTTCACTTTTTTTGTGAAAATATCCACTAAATGAGGGAATAATATGTGTGAGGGTACCCCAGGAGAGTTCCAAATGTGTGTGGGTAGAATATATATCCCACGGGGGTCAAATTGAAAAAAGTTGAAAATTTTTTTTTTTGGACTAAGTCATTTTTCTGGCGTTTATCAGACTTTCAGATAGGGCAAATGTCAGTGAGCGTTTCGATTTCAGTTCCAGAACGATTTGCCTAATGAGTCCTGGATATTTAGTCGTTTTCAGCCAATTTTCTGGATTTTTGAAAATTTCACTTTTTTGTGAAAATAACCACTAAATGAGGGAATAATATGTGTGAGTGTACCCCAGGAGAGTTCCAAATGTGTGTGGGTAGAATATATAGCCCACGGGGGTAAAATTGAAAACAGTTAAAAAGACTTTTTTTGAACTTAGTCATTTTCCCGGCATTTATCAGACTTTCAAATAGGGCAAATGTCAGTGAGCGTTCCGATTTCAGTTCCAGAGTGATTCGCCTAATGAGTCCTGGATATTTAGTCGTTTTCAGCCAATTTTCTGGATTTTTGAAAATTTCACTTTTTTTGTGAAAATATCCACTAAATGAGGGAATAATATGTGTGAGGGTACCCCAGGAGAGTTCCAAATGTGTGTGGGTAGAATATGTATCCCACGGGGGTAAAATTGAAAAAAGTTGAAAATATTTTTTTTTTTGGACTTAGTCATTTTTCCGGCGTTTATCAGACTTTCACATAGGGGAAATGTCAGTGAGCGTTCCAATTTTAGTTCCAGAGCGATTCGCCCAATGAGTCCTTGATATTTAGTCGTTTTCAGCCAATTTTCTGGATTTTTGAAAATGTCACTTTTTTGGGAAAATATCCACTAAATTAGGGAATAATATGTGTGAGGGTACCCCAGGAGAGTTCCAAATGTGTGTGGGTAGAATATATATCCCACGGAGGTAAAATTGAAAAAAGTTGAAAAAAATTTTTTTTTGGACTTAGTCATTTTTCCGGCGTTTATCAGACTTTCAGATAGGGGAAATGTCAGTGAGCATTCCGATTTCAGTTCCAGAGCGATTCGACTAATAAGTCCTTGATATTTAGTCGTTTTCAGCCAATTTTGTGGATTTTTGAAAATTTCACTTTTTTGTGAAAATATCCACTAAATGAGGGAATAATATGTGTGAGGGTACCCCAGGAGAGCTCCAAATGTGTGTGGGTAGATTATATATCCCACGGGGGTAAAATTGAAAAAAGTTGAAAAAAAAATTTTTTTGGACTTAGTAATTTTTCCAGCGTTTATCACACTTTCAGATAGGGGAAATGTCAGCGAGCGTTCCGATTTTAGTTCCAGAGCGATTCGCCCCATGAGTCTTTGATATTTAGTAGTTTTCAGCCAATATTTTGGATTTTTGAAAATTTCACTTTTTTGTGAAAATATCCACTAATTGAGGGAATAATATGTATGAGGGTACCCCAGGAGAGTTCCAAATGTGTGTGGGTAGAATATATAGCCCACGGGGGTAAAATTGAAAACAGTTAAAAAGACTTTTTTTGAACTTAGTCATTTTCCCGGCATTTATCAGACTTTCAAATAGGGCAAATGTCAGTGAGCGTTCCGATTTCAGTTCCAGAGTGATTCGCCTAATGAGTCCTGGATATTTAGTCGTTTTCAGCCAATTTTCTGGATTTTTGAAAATTTCACTTTTTTTGTGAAAATATCCACTAAATGAGGGAATAATATGTGTGAGGGTACCCCAGGAGAGTTCCAAATGTGTGTGGGTAGAATATGTATCCCACGGGGGTAAAATTGAAAAAAGTTTAAAAAATGTTATTTTGGTCTTAGTCATTTTTACAGCGTTTATCAGACTTTCAGATAGGGCAAAGGTCAGTGAGCGTTCCGATTTCAGTTCCAGAGCGATTTGCCTAATGATTCCATGATATTTAGTCATTTTCAGCCAATTTTCAGGATTTTTGAAAATTTCACTTTTTTGTGAAAATATCCACTAAATGAGGGAATAATATGTGTGAGGGTACCCCAGGAGAGTTCCAAATGTGTGTGGGTAGAATATATATCCCACGGGGTAAAATTGAAAAAAGTTGAAAAAATTTTTTTTTTAGACTAGTCATTTTTCCAGCGTTTATCAGACTTTCAGATAGGGCAAATGTCAGTGAGCGTTCCGATTTCAGTTCCAGAGCGATTAACCTAATGATTCCTTGATATTTAGTCGTTTTCAGCCAATTTTCTGGATTTTTGAAAATTTCACTTTTTTGGGAAAATATCCACTAAATGAGGGAATAATATGTGTGAGGGTACCCCAGGAGAGTTCCAAATGTGTGTGGGTAGAATATATATCCCACGGAGGTAAAATTGAAAAAAGTTGAAAATATTTTTTTTTTTGGACTTAGTCATTTTTCCTGCGTTTATCAGACTTTCAGATAGGGGAAATGTCAGTGAGCGTTTCGATTTTAGTGCCAGAGCGATTCGACCAATGAGTCCTTGATATTTAGTCTTTTTCAGCCAATTTTCTGGATTTTTGAAAATTTCACTTTTTTTGTGAAAATATCCACTAAATGAGGGAATAATATGTGTGAGGGTACCCCAGGAGAGCTCCAAATGTGTGTGGGTAGATTATATATCCCACGGGGGTAAAATTGAAAAAAGTTGAAAAAAAAATTTTTTTGGACTTAGTAATTTTTCCAGCGTTTATCACACTTTCAGATAGGGGAAATGTCAGCGAGCGTTCCGATTTTAGTTCCAGAGCGATTCACCCATGAGTCCTTGATATTTAGAAGTTTTCAGCCAATATTTTGGATTTTTGAAAATTTCACTTTTTTGTAAAAATATCCACTAAATGAGGGAATAATATGTATGAGGGTACCCCAGGAGTGTTCCAAATGTGTGTGGGTAGAATATATATCCCACGGGGGTAAAATTGAAAGAAGTTGAAAAAAATTTTTTTTTGGACTTAGTCATTTTTCCCGTGTTTATCAGACTTTCAGATAGGGCAAATGTCAGTGAGCGTTCCGATTTCAGTTCCAGAGCGATTCGCCCAATGAGTCCTTGATATTTAGTCGTTTTCAGCCAATTTTCTGGATTTTTGAAAATTTCACTTTTTTGTAAAAATATCCACTAAATGAGGGAATAATATGTATGAGGGTACCCCAGGAGAGTTCCAAATGTGTGTGGGTAGAATATATATCCCACGGGGGTAAAATTGAAAAAAGTTGAAAAAAATTTTTTTTTTTGACTTAGTCATTTTTCTGGCGTTTATCAGACTTTCAGATAGGGCAAATGTCAGTGAGCATTCCGATTTCAGTTCCAGAGCGATTCGCCCCATGAGTCTTTGATATTTAGTAGTTTTCAGCCAATATTTTGGATTTTTGAAAATTTCACTTTTTTGTGAAAATATCCACTAAATGAGGGAATAATATGTATGAGGGTACCCCAGGAGAGTTCCAAATGTGTGTGGGTAGAATACATATCCCACGGGGGTAAAATTGAAAAAAGTTTAAAAAAAATTTTTTTGGGACTTAGTCATTTTTCCGGCGTTTATCATAGTTTCAGATAAGGCAAATGTCAGTGAGCGTTCCGATTTCAGTTCCAGAACGATTCGCCTAATGAGTCCTGGATATTTAGTCGTTTTCAGCCAATTTTCTGGATTTTTGAAAATTTCACTTTTTTGTGAAAATATCCACTAAATGAGGGAATAATATGTGTGAGTGTACCCCAGGAGAGTTCCAAATGTGTGTGGGTAGAATATATAGCCCACGGGGGTAAAATTGAAAACAGTTAAAAAGACTTTTTTTGAACTTAGTCATTTTCCCGGCATTTATCAGACTTTCAAATAGGGCAAATGTCAGTGAGCGTTCCGATTTCAGTTCCAGAGTGATTCGCCAAATGAGTCCTGGATATTTCGTCGTTTTCAGCCAATTTTCTGGATTTTTGAAAATTTCACTTTTTTTGTGAAAATATCCAATAAATGAGGGAATAATATGTGTGAGGGTACCCCAGGAGAGTTCCAAATGTGTGTGGGTAGAATATATATCCCACGGAGGTAAAATTGAAAAAAGTTGAAAATTTTTTTTTTTTTGGACTTAGTCATTTTTCCGGCGTTTATCAGACTTTCACATAGGGGAAATGTCAGTGAGCGTTACGATTTCAGTTCCAGAGCGATTCGCCCCATGAGTCCTTGATATTTAGTAGTTTTCAGCCAATATTTTGGATTTTTGAAAATTTCACTTTTTTGTGAAAATATCCACTAAATGAGGGAATAATATGTGTGAGGGTACCCCAGGAGAGTTCCAAATGTGTGTGGTAGAATATATATCCCACGGGGGTAAAACTGAAAAAAGTTTAAAAAAATTTTTTTTTGGACTTAGTCATTTTTTTCGGCGTTTATCAGACTTTCAAATTGGGGAAATGTCAGCGAGCGTTCCGATTTTAGTTTCAGAGTGACTCGCCCAATGAGTCCTTGATATTTTGTCGTTTTCAGCCAATTTTCTGGATTTTGGAAAATTTCACATTTTTGTGAAAATATCCACTAAATGAGGGAATAATATGTGTGAGGATACCCCAGGAGAGTTCAAATTGTGTGGGTAGAATATATATCCCACGGGGGTAAAATTGAAAAAAGTTGAAAAAAATTTTTTTTTGGACTTAGTCATTTTTCCGGCGTTTATCAGACTTTCAGATAAGGGAAATGTCAGCGAGCGTTCAGATTTTAGTTCCAGAGCGATTCGCCCCATGAGTCTTTGATATTTAGTAGTTTTCAGCCAATATTTTGGATTTTTGAAAATTTCACTTTTTTGTGAAAATATCCACTAAATGAGGGAATAATATGTGTGAGGGTACCCCAGGAGTGTTCCAAATGTGTGTGGGTAGAATATATATCCCAGGGGGGTAAAATTGAAAGAAGTTGAAAAAATTTTTTTTTTGGACTTAGTCATTTTTCCGGTGTTTATCAGACTTTCAGATAGGTCAAATGTCAGTGAGCGTTCCGATTTCAGTTCCAGAGCGATTCGCCCAATGAGTCCTTGATATTTAGTCGTTTTCAGCCAATTTTCTGGATTTTTAAAAATTTCACTTTTTTGTAAAAATATCCACTAAATGAGGGAATAATATGCATGAGGGTACCCCAGGAGAGTTCCAAATGTGTGTGGGTAGAATATATATCCCACAGGGGTAAAATTGAAAAAAGTTGAAAAAATTTTTTTTTTGGACTTAGTCATTTTTTCCGACGTTTATCAGACTTTCAGATAGGGCAAATGTCAGTGAGCGTTCCGATTTCAGTTCCAGAGCGATTCGACTAATAAGTCCTTGATATTTAGTCGTTTTCAGCCAATTTTGTGGATTTTTGAAAATTTCACTCTTTTGTGAAAATATCCACTAAATTAGGGAATAATATGTGTGAGGGTACCCCAGGAGAGCTCCAAATGTGTGTGGGTAGATTATATATCCCACGGGGGTAAAATTGAAAAAAGTTGAAAAAAAAATTTTTTTGGACTTAGTAAATTTTCCAGCGTTTATCAGACTTTCAGATAGGGGAAATGTCAGCGAGCGTTCCGATTTTAGTTCCAGAGCGATTCGCCCATGAGTCCTTGATATTTACAAGTTTTTAGACAATATTTTGGATTTTTGAAAATTTCACTTTTTTGTGAAAATATCCAATAAATGAGGGAATAATATGTGTGAGGGTACCCCAGGAGAGTTCCAAATGTGTGTGGGTAGAATATATATCCCACGGAGGTAAAATTGAAAAAAGTTGAAAATATTTTTTTTTTGGACTTAGTCATTTTTCCGGCGTTTATCAGACTTTCACATAGGGGAAATGTCAGTGAGCGTTCCAATTTTAGTTCCAGAGCGATTCGCCCAATGAGTCCTTGATATTTAGTCGTTTTCAGCCAATTTTCTGGATTTTTGAAAATTTCACTTTTTTGTGAAAATATCCACTAAATGAGGGAATAATATGTGTGAGGGTACCCCAGGAGTGTTCCAAATGTGTGTGGGTTGAATATATATCCCATGGGGGTAAAATTGAAAAAAGTTGAAAAAAAAATTTTTTTGGACTTAGTCATTTTTCCAGTGTTTATCAGACTTTCAGATAGGGGAAATGTCAGCGAGTGTTCCGATTTTAGTTCCAGAGCGATTCGCCCCATGAGTCCTTGATATTTAGAAGTTTTCAGTCAATATTTTGGATTTTTGAAAATTTCACTTTTTTGTGAAAATATCCACTAAATGAGGGAATAATATGTGTGAGGGTACCCCAGGAGAGTTCCAAATGTGTGTGGGTAGAATATATATCCCACGGAGGTAAAAGTGAAAAAAGTTGAAAAAAATTTTTTTTTGGACTTAGTCATTTTTCCGGCGTTTATCAGACTTTCAGATAGAGGAAATGTCAGTGAGCGTTCCAATTTTAGCTCCAGAGCGATTCGCCCAATGAGTCCTTGATATTTAGTCGTTTTCAGCCAATATTTTGGATTTTTGAAAATTTCACTTTTTTGTGAAAATATCCACTAAATGAGGGAATAATATGTGTGAGGGTACCCCAGAAGTGTTCCAAATGTGTGTGGGTAAAATATGTATCCCATGGGGGTAAAATTGAAAAAAGTTGAAAAAAAATTTTTTTGGGACTTTGTAATTTTTTCGGCGTTTATCAGATTTTCAGATAGGGCAAATGTCAGTGAGCGTTCAGATTTCAGTTCCAGAGCGATTCGCCCAATGAGTCCATGATATTTAGTCGTTTTCAGCCAATTTTCTGGAGTTTTGAAAATTTCACTTTTTTGTGAAAATATCCACTAAATGAGGGAATAATATGTGTGAGGGTACCCCAGGAGAGTTCCAAATGTGTGTGGGTAGAATATATATCCCACGGGGGTAAAATTGAAAAAAGTTGCAAAAATTTTTTTTTTGGACTTAGTCATTTTTCCGGCGTTTATCAGACTTTCAGATAGGGGAAATGTCAGCGAGCGTTCAGATTTTAGTTCCAGAGCGATTCGAACCATGAGTCTTTGATATTTAGTAGTTTTCAGTAAATATTTTGGATTTTTGAAAATTTCACTTTTTTGTGAAAATATCCACTAAATGAGGGAATAATATGTGTGAGGGTACCCCAGGAGTGTTCCAAATGTGTGTGGGTAGAATATATATCCCACAGGGGTAAAATTGAAAGAAGTTGAAAAATTTTTTTTTTTGGACTTAGTCATTTTTCCGGTGTTTATCAGACTTTCAGATAGGGCAAATGTCAGTGAGCGTTCCGATTTCAGTTCCAGAGTGATTCGCCCAATGAGTCCTTGATATTTCGGCGTTTTCAGCCAATTTTCTGGATTTTTGAAAATTTCACTTTTTTGTGAAAATATCCACTAAATGAGGGAATAATATGTGTGAGGGTACCCCAGGAGAGTTCCAAATGTGTGTGGGTAGAATATATATCCCACGGAGGTAAAATTGAAAAAAGTTGAAAAAAAATTTTTTTTGGACTTAGTCATTTTTCCGGCGTTTATCAGACTTTCACATAGGGGAAATGTCAGTGAGCGTTCCAATTTTAGTTCCAGAGCGATTCGCCCAATGAGTCCTTGATATTTAGTCGTTTTCAGCCAATTTTCTGGTTGTTTGAAAATTTCACTTTTTTGTGAAAATATCCAATAAATGAGGGAATAATATGTGTGAGGGTACCCCAGGAGAGTTCCAAATGTGTGTGGGTAGAATATATATCCCACGGGGGTAAAATTGAAAGAAGTTGAAAAATTTTTTTTTTTTGGACTTGGTCATTTTTCCGGCGTTTATCAGACTTTCAGATAGGGCAAATGTCAGTGAGCATTCCGATTTCGGTTCCAGAGCGATTCGCCCAATGAGTACTTGATATTTAGTCGTTTTCAGCCAATTTTCTGAATGTTTGAAAATTTCACTTTTTCGTGAAAATATCCACTAAATGAGGGAATAATATGTGTGAGGGTACCCCAGGAGTGTTCCAAATGTGTGTGGGTAGAATATATATTCCATGGGGGTAAAATTGAAAAAAGTTGAAAAAAAAATTTTTTTGGACTTTGTAATTTTTCCAGCGTTTATCAGACTTTCAGATAGGGGAAATGTCAGCGAGCGCTCCGATTTTAGTTCCAGAGCGATTCGCCCAATGAGTCCTTGATATTTAGTCGTTTTCAGCCAATTTTCTGGATTTTTGAAAATTTCACTTTTTTGTGAAAATATCCAATAAATGAGGGAATAATATGTGTGAGGGTACCCAGGAGAGTTCCAAATGTGTGTGGGTAGAATATATATCCCACGGGGGTAAAATTGAAAGAAGTTGAAAAATTTTTTTTTTTGGACTTAGTCATTTTTCTGGCGTTTATCAGACTTTCAGATAGGGGAAATGTCAGTGAGCGTTCCGATTTTAGTGCCAGAGCGATTCGCCCAATGAGTCCTTGATATTTAGTCGTTTTCAGCCAATTTTCTGGATTTTTGAAAATTTCACTTTTTTGTGAAAATATCCACTAAATGAGGGAATAATATGTGTGAGGGTACCCCAGGATTGTTCCAAATGTGTGTGGGTAGAATATATATCCCATGGGGGTAAAATTGAAAAAAGTTGAAAAAAAATTTTTTTTGGACTTAATAATTTTTCCGGCGTTTATCAGACTTTCAGATAGGGGAAATGTCAGTGAGCGTTCCGATTTTAGTTCCAGAGCGATTCGCCCCATGATTCCTTGATATTTAGTCGTTTTCAGCCAATTTTCTGGATTTTTGAAAAGTTCACTTTTTCGTGAAAATATCCACTAAATGAGGGAATAATATGTGTGAGGGTACCCCAGGAGTGTTATAAATGTGTGTGGGTAGAATATATATTAAATGGGGGTAAAATTGAAAAAAGTTGAAAAAAAAATTTTTTGGGACTTTGTAATTTTTCCAGCGTTTATCAGACTTTCAGATAGGGGAAATGTCAGCGAGCGCTCCGATTTTAGTGCCAGAGCGATTCGCCCCATGAGTCCTTGATATTTAGTAGTTTTCAGCCAATATTTTGGATTTTTGAAAATTTCACTTTTTTGTGAAAATATCCACTAAATGAGGGAATAATATGTGTGAGGGTACCCCAGGATTGTTCCAAATGTGTGTGGGTAGAATATATATCCCATGGGGGTAAAATTGAAAAAAGTTGAAAAAAAATTTTTTTTGGACTTAGTAATTTTTCCGGCGTTTATCAGACTTTCAGATAGGGGAAATGTCAGTGAGCATTCCGATTTTAGTTCCAGAGCGATTCGCCCCATGAGTCCTTGATATTTAGTCGTTTTCAGCCAATTTTCAGGATTTTTGAAAAGTTCACTTTTTTGTGAAAATATCCACTAAATGAGGGAATAATATGTGTGAGGGTACCCCAGGAGAGTTCCAAATGTGTGTGGGTAGATTATATATCCCACGGAGGTAAAATTGAAAAAAGTTGAAAAAAATTTTTTTTTGGACTTAGTAATTTTTCCGGCGTTTATCAAACTTTCAGATAGAGGAAATGTCAGTGAGCGTTCCGATTTTAGTTCCAGAGCGATTCGCCCCATGAGTCCTTCATATTTAGTAGTTTTCAGCCAATATTTTGGACTTTTGAAAATTTCACTTTTTTGTGAAAATATCCACTAAATGAGGGAATAATATGTGTGAGGGTACCCCAGCAGAGTTCCAAATGTGTGTGGGTAGAATATATATCCCACGGAGGTAAAATTGAAAAAAGTTGAAAAAAATTTTTTGTTTGGACTTAGTCATTTTTCCGGCGTTTATCAGACTTTCAGATAGGGGAAATGTCAGCGAGCGTTCCGATTTCAGTTCCAGAGTGATTCGCCCAATGAGTCCTTGATATTTAGTCTTTTTCAGCCAATATTTCGGATTTTTCAAAATTTCACTTTTTTGTGAAAATATCCAATAAGTGAGGGAATAATATGTGTGAGGGTACCCCAGGAGAGTTCCAAATGTGTGTGGGTAGAATATATATCCCACGGGGGTAAAATTGAAAGAAGTAGAAAAATGTTTTTTTTTGGACTTAATCATTTTTCCGGTGTTTATCAGATGTTCAGATAGGGGAAATGTCAGCGAGCATTCCGATTTCAGTTCCGGAGCGATTCGCCCAATGAGTCCTTGATATTTAGTCTTTTTCAGCCAATTTTCAGGATTTTTGAAAATTTCACTTTTTTGTGAAAATATCCACTAAATTAGGGAATAATATGTGTACCCCGCGAGAGTTCTAAATGTGTGTGGAAAGAATATATATCACACTGGGGTAAAATTGAAAAAAGTTTAAAAAAATTTTTTTTTGGACTTAGTAATTTTTCCTTCGTTTATCAGACTTTCAGATAGGGGAAATGTCAGCGAGCGCTCCGATTTTAGTTCCAGAGCGATTCGCCCCATGAGTCCTTGATATTTAGTAGTTTTCAGCCAATATTTTTGATTTTTGAAAATTTCACTTTTTTGTGAAAATATCCACTAAATGAGGGAATAATATGTGTGAGGGTACCCCAGGAGAGTTCCAAATGTGTGTGGGTAGAATATATATCTCACGGAGGTAAAATTGAAAAAAGTTGAAAAAAATTTTTTGTTTGGACTTAGTCATTTTTTCGGCGTTTATCAGACTTTCAGATAGGGGAAATGTCAGTGAGCGTTCCGATTTTAGTTCCAGAGCGATTCGCCCAATTGAGTCCTTGATATTTAGTCGTTTTCAGCCAATTTTCTGGATTTTTGAAAATTTCACTTTTTTGTGAAAATATCCACTAAATGAGGGAATAATATGTGTGAGGGTACCCCAGGAGAGTTCCAAATGTGTGTGGGTAGAATATATATCCCACGGGGGTAAAATTGAAAAAAGTTTAAAAAAAATTTTTTTTTGGACTTAGTTATTTTTCCGGCGTTTATCAGACTTTCAGATTGGGGAAATGTCAGCGAACGTTCCGATTTTAGGTCCAGAGCGATTCGCCCCATGAGTCCTTGATATTTAGTAGTTTTCAGCCAATATTTTTCATTTTTGAAAATTTCACTTTTTTGTGAAAATATCCACTAAATGAGGGAATAATATGTGTGAGGGTACCCCAGGAGAGTTCCAAATGTGTGTGGGTAGAATATATATCTCACGGAGGTAAAATTGAAAAAAGTTGAAAAAAATTTTTTGTTTGGACTTAGTCATTTTTTCGGCGTTTATCAGACTTTCAGATAATGCAAATGTCAGTGAGCGTTCCGATTTCAGTTGCAGAGCGATTCGCTGAATGAGTCCTTGATATTTAGTCATTTTCAGCCAATTTCTGGAATTTTGAAAATTTCATTTTTTTGTGAAAATATCCACTAAATGAGGGAATAATATGTGTGAGGGTACCCCAGGAGAGTTCCAAATGTGTGTGGGTAGAATATATATCCCACGGGGGTAAAATTGAAAAAAGTTTCAAAAAATTTTTTTTTGGACTTAGTCATTTTTCCGGCGTTCATCAGACTTTCAGATAGGGCAAATGTCAGTGAGCATTCCGATTTCAGTTCCAGAGCGATACGCCCAATGAGTCCTTGATATTTAGTAGTTTTCAGCCAATATTTTGGATTTTTGAAAATTTCACTTTTTTGTGAAAATATCCACTAAATGAGGGAATAATATGTGTGAGGGTACCCCAGGAGAGTTCCAAATGTGTGTGGGTAGAATATATATCCCACAGGGGAAAAATTGAAAAAATTTTTTTTTTGGACTTAGTCATTTTTCCGGCGTTTATCAGACTTTCAGATAGGCGAGATGTCAGTGAGCGTTCCGATTTCAGTTCCAGAGCGATTTGCCCAATGAGTCCTTGATATTTAGTCGTTTTCAGCCAATTTTCTAGATTTTTGAAAATTTCACTTTTCTTGTGAAAATATCCACTAAATGAGGGAATAATATGTGTGAGGGTACCCCAGGAGAGTTCCAAATGTGTGTGGGTAGAATATATATCCCACGGGGTAAAATTGAAAAAAGTTGAAAAAAATTTTTTTTTGGACTAGTCATTTTTCCGGCGTTTATCAGAGTTTCAGATAGGGCAAATGTCAGTGAGCGTTCTGATTTCAGTTCCAGAGCGATTCGCCTAATGAGTCCTTGATATTTAGTCGTTTTCAGCCAATTTTCTGGATTTTTGAAAATTTCACTTTTTTGTGAAAATATCCACTAAATGAGGGAATAATATGTGTGAGGGTACCCCAGGAGAGTTCCAAATGTGTGTGGGTAGAATATATATCCCACGGGGGTAAAATTGAAAAAAGTTTAAAAAAAATTTTTTTTTGGACTTAGTTATTTTTCCGGCGTTTATCAGACTTTCAGATTGGGGAAATGTCAGCGAACGTTCCGATTTTAGGTCCAGAGCGATTCGCCCCATGAGTCCTTGATATTTAGTAGTTTTCAGCCAATATTTTTCATTTTTGAAAATTTCACTTTTTTGTGAAAATATCCACTAAATGAGGGAATAATATGTGTGAGGGTACCCCAGGAGAGTTCCAAATGTGTGTGGGTAGAATATATATCTCACGGAGGTAAAATTGAAAAAAGTTGAAAAAAATTTTTTGTTTGGACTTAGTCATTTTTTCGGCGTTTATCAGACTTTCAGATAATGCAAATGTCAGTGAGCGTTCCGATTTCAGTTGCAGAGCGATTCGCTGAATGAGTCCTTGATATTTAGTCATTTTCAGCCAATTTCTGGAATTTTGAAAATTTCATTTTTTTGTGAAAATATCCACTAAATTAGGGAATAATATGTGTGAGGGTACCCCAGGAGAGTTCCAAATGTGTGTGGGTAGAATATATATCCCACGGGGGTAAAATTGAAAAAAGTTGCAAAAATTTTTTTTTTGGACTTCGTCATTTTTCCAGCATTTATCAGACTTTCAGATAGGGCAAATGTCAGTGAGCGTTCCGATTTCAGTTCCAGAGCGATTCGCCCAATGTGTTCTTGATATTTAGTCGTTTTCATCCAATTTTCTGGATGTTTGAAAATTTCACTTTTTTGTGAAAATATCCACTAAATGAGGGAATAATATGTGTGAGGGTACCCAAGGAGAGTTCCAAATGTGTGTGGGTAGAATATATATCCCACGGGGGTAAAATTGAAAAAAGTTGAAAAAAAATTTTTTTTGGACTTCGTCATTTTTCCAGCATTTATCAGACTTTCAGATCGGGCAAATGTCATTGAGCGTTCCGATTTCAGTTCCAGATCGTTTCGCCCAATGAGTCCTTGATATTTAATCGTTTTCAGCCAATTTTCTGGATTTTGGAAAATTTCACTTTTTTGTGAAAATATCCACTAAATGAGGGAATAATATGTGTGAGGGTACCCCAGGAGAGTTCCAAATGTGTGTGGGTAGAATATATATCCCACGGGGGTAAAATTGAAAAAAGTTTCAAAAAATTTTTTTTTGGACTTAGTCATTTTTCCGGCGTTCATCAGACTTTCAGATAGGGCAAATGTCAGTGAGCATTCCGATTTCAGTTCCAGAGCGATACGCCCAATGAGTCCTTGATATTTAGTAGTTTTCAGCCAATATTTTGGATTTTTGAAAATTTCACTTTTTTGTGAAAATATCCACTAAATGAGGGAATAATATGTGTGAGGGTACCCCAGGAGAGTTCCAAATGTGTGTGGGTAGAATATATATCCCACAGGGGAAAAATTGAAAAAATTTTTTTTTTGGACTTAGTCATTTTTCCGGCGTTTATCAGACTTTCAGATAGGCGAGATGTCAGTGAGCGTTCCGATTTCAGTTCCAGAGCGATTTGCCCAATGAGTCCTTGATATTTAGTCGTTTTCAGCCAATTTTCTAGATTTTTGAAAATTTCACTTTTCTTGTGAAAATATCCACTAAATGAGGGAATAATATGTGTGAGGGTACCCCAGGAGAGTTCCAAATGTGTGTGGGTAGAATATATATCCCACGGGGTAAAATTGAAAAAAGTTGAAAAAAATTTTTTTTTGGACTAGTCATTTTTCCGGCGTTTATCAGAGTTTCAGATAGGGCAAATGTCAGTGAGCGTTCTGATTTCAGTTCCAGAGCGATTCGCCTAATGAGTCCTTGATATTTAGTCGTTTTCAGCCAATTTTCTGGATTTTTGAAAATTTCACTTTTCTTGTGAAAATATCCACTAAATAAGGGAATAATATGTGTGAGGGTACCCCAGGAGAGTTCCAAATGTGTGTGTGTAGAATATATATCCCACGGGGTAAAATTGAAAAAAGTTGCAAAAAAATTTTTTTTGGACTTAGTCATTTTTCCGGCGTTTATCAGACTTTCAGATAGGGCAAATGTCAGTGAGCGTTCCAATTTCAGTTCCAGAGCGATTCGCCGAATGAGTCCTTGATATTTAGTCGTTTTCAGCCAATTTTCTGGATTTTTAAAAATTTCACTTTTTTGTGAAAATATCCACTACATGAGGGAATAATATGTGTGAGGGTACCCCAGGAGAGTTCCAAATGTGTGTGAGTAGAATATATATCCCACGGGCGTAAAATTGAAAAAAATTTTTTTTTGGACTTAGTCATTTTTCCGGCGTTTATCAGACTTTCAGATAGGGCAAATGTCAGTGAGCGTTCCGATTTCAGTTCCAGAGCGATACTCCCAATGAGTCCTTGATATTTAGTCGTTTTCAGCCAATTTTATGGATTTTTGAAAATTTCACTTTTTTGTGAAAATATCCACTAAATGAGGGAATAATATGTGTGAGGGTACCCCAGGAGAGTTCCAAATGTGTGTGGGTAGAATATATATCCCACAGGGGTAAAATTGAAAAAAGTTTAAAAAAAAATTTTTTTGGACTTAGTCATTTTTCCGGCGTTTAGCAGACTTTCAGATAGGGCAAATGTCAGTGAGCGTTCCGATTTCAGTTCCAGAGCGATTCGCCCAATGAGTCCTTGATATTTAGTCGTTTTCAGCCTATTTTCTGGATTTTGGAAAATTTCACTTTTTTGTGAAAATATCCACTAAATGAGGGAATAATATGTGTGAGGGTACCCCAGGAGAGTTCCAAATGTGTGTGGGTAGAATATATATCCCACGGGGGTAAACTTGAAAAAAGTTGAAAAAAATTTTTTTTTGGACTTAGTCATTTTTCCGGCGTTTATCAGACTTTCAGATAGGCGAAATGTCAGTGAGCGTTCCAATTTCAGTTCCAGAGCGATTTGCCCAAAGAGTCCTTGATATTTAGTCGTTTTCAGCCTATTTTCTGGATTTTTGAAAATTTCACTTTTTTGTGAAAATATCCACTAAATGAGGGAATAATATGTGTGAGGGTACCCCAGGAGAGTTCCAAATGTGTGTGGGTAGAATATATATCCCACGGGGGTAAAATTGAAAAAAATTTTTTTTTGGACTTTGTCATTTTTCCGGCCTTTAGCAGACTTTCAGATAGGGCAAATGTCAGTGAGCATTCCGATTTCAGTTCCAGAGCGATTCGCCCAATGAGTCCTTGATATTTAGTCGTTTTCAGCCTATTTTCTGGATTTTTGAAAATTTCACTTTTTTGTGAAAATATCCACTAAATGAGGGAATAATATGTGTGAGGGTACCCCAGGAGAGTTCTACATGTGTGTGGGTAGAATATATATCCCACGGGGGTAAACTTGAAAAAAGTTGAAAAAAAAATTTTTTTGGACTTAGTCATTTTTCCGGCGTTTATCAGACTTTCAGATAGGCGAAATGTCAGTGAGCGTTCCGATTTCAGTTCCAGAGCGATTCGCCCAATGAGTCCTTGATATTTAGTCGTTTTCAGCCAATTTTCTGGATTTTTGAAAATTTCACTTTTTTGTGAAAATATCCACTGAATGAGGGAATAATATGTGTGAGGGTACCCCAGGAGAGTTCCAAATGTGTGTGGGTAGAATATATATCCCAAGGGGGTAAAATTAAAAAAAGTTGAAAAAATTTTATTTTTGGACTTAGTCAGTTTTCTGGCATTTATCAGACTTTCAGATAGGGCAAATGTCAGTGAGCGTTCCGATTTCAGTTCCAGAGCGATTCGCCCAATGAGTCCTTGATATTTAGTCGTTTTCAGCCAATTTTCTGGATTTTTGAAAATTTCACTTTTTTGTGAAAATATCCACTAAATGAGGGAATAATATGTGTGAGGGTACCCCAGGAGAGCTCCAAATGTGTGTGGGTAGAATATATATCCCACGGGGGTAAACTTGAAAAAAGTTGAAAAAAAAATTTTTTTGGACTTAGTCATTTTTCCGGCGTTTATCAGACTTTCAGATAGGGCAAATGTCAGTGAGCGTTCCGATTTCAGTTCCAGAGCGATTCGCCCAATGAGTCCTTGATATTTAGTCGTTTTCAGCCAATTTTCTGGATTTTTGAAAATTTCACTTTTTTGTGAAAATATCCACTAAATGAGGGAATAATATGTGTGAGGGTACCCCAGGAGAGCTCCAAATGTGTGTGGGTAGAATATATATCCCACGGGGGTAAACTTGAAAAAAGTTGAAAAAAAAATTTTTTTGGACTTAGTCATTTTTCCGGCATTTATCAGACTTTCAGATAGGGCAAATGTCAGTGAGCGTTCCGATTTCAGTTCCAGAGCGATTCGCCCAATGAGTCCTTGATATTTAGTCGTTTTCAGCCAATTTTCTGGATTTCTGAAAATTTCACTTTTTTGTGAAAATATCCACTAAATGAGGGAATAATATGTGTGAGGGTACCCCAGGAGAGCTCCAAATGTGTGTGGGTAGAATATATATCCCACGGGGGTAAACTTGAAAAAAGTTGAAAAAAAAATTTTTTTGGACTTAGTCATTTTTCCGGCGTTTATCAGACTTTCAGATAGGCGAAATGTCAGTGAGCGTTCCGATTTCAGTTCCAGAGCGATTCGCCCAATGAGTCCTTGATATTTAGTCGTTTTCAGCCAATTTTATGGATTTTTGAAAATTTCACTTTTTTGTGAAAATATCCACTGAATGAGGGAATAATATGTGTGAGGGTACCCCAGGAGAGTTCCAAATGTGTGTGGGTAGAATATATATCCCACGGGGGTAAAATTGAAAAAAAGTTTAAAAAAAAATTTTTTTGGACTTAGTCATTTTTCCGGCGTTTATAAGACTTTCAGATAGGGCAAATGTCAGTGAGCATTCCGATTTCAGTTCCAGAGCGATGCGCCCAATGAGTCCTTGATATTTAGTCGTTTTCAGCCAATTTTCTGGATATTTGAAAATGTCACTTTTTTGTGAAAATATCCACTAAATGAGGGAATAATATGTGTGAGGGTACCCCAGGAGAGTTCCAAATGTGTGTGGGTAGAATATATATCCCAAGGGGGTAAAATTTAAAAAAGTTGAAAAAATTTTATTTTTGGACTTAGTCAGTTTTCTGGCATTTATCAGACTTTCAGATAGGGCAAATGTCAGTGAGCGTTCCGATTTCAGTTCCAGAGCGATTCGCCCAATGAGTCCTTGATATTTAGTCGTTTTCAGCCAATTTTCTGGATTTTTGAAAATTTCACTTTTTTGTGAAAATATCCACTAAATGAGGGAATAATATGTGTGAGGGTACCCCAGGAGAGTTCCAAATGTGTTTCGGTAGAATACATATCCCACGGGGGTAAACTTGAAAAAAGTTGAAAAAAAATTTTTTTTGGACTTAGTCATTTTTCCGGCGTTTATCAGACTTTCAGATAGGGCAAATGTCAGTGAGCATTCCGATTTCAGTTCCAGAGCGATTCGCCCAATGAGTCCTTGATATTTAGTCGTTTTCAGCCAATTTTCTGGATTTTTGAAAATTTCACTTTTTTGTGAAAATATCCACTAAATGAGGGAATAATATGTGTGAGGGTACCCCAGGAGAGCTCCAAATGTGTGTGGGTAGAATATATATCCCACGGGGGTAAACTTGAAAAAAGTTGAAAAAAAATTTTTTTTGGACTGTCATTTTTCCGGCGTTTATCAGACTTTCAGATAGGGCAAATGTCAGTGAGCGTTCCGATTTCAGTTCCAGAGCGATTCGCCCAATGAGTCCTTGATATTTAGTCGTTTTCAGCCAATTTTCTGGATTTTTGAAAATTTCACATTTTTGTGAAAATATCCACTAAATGAGGGAATAATATGTGTGAGGGTACCCCAGGAGAGTTCCAAATGTGTTTGGGTAGAATATATATCCCACGGGGGTAAACTTGAAAAAAGTTGAAAAAAAAATTTTTTTGGACTTAGTCATTTTTCCGGCGTTTATCAGACTTTCAGATAGGGCAAATGTCAGTGAGCGTTCCGATTTCAGTTCCAGAGCGATTCGCCCAATGAGTCCTTGATAGTCGTTTTCAGCCAATTTTCTGGATTTTTGAAAATTTCACTTTTTTGTGAAAATATCCACTAAATGAGGGAATAATATGTGTGAGGGTACCCCAGGAGAGCTCCAAATGTGTGTGGGTAGAATATATATCCCACGGGGGTAAACTTGAAAAATGTTCATAAAAAAATTTTTTGGACTTAGTCATTTTTTCGGCGTTTATCAGACTTTCAGGTAGGCGAAATGTCAGTGAGCGTTCCGATTTCAGTTCCAGAGCGATTTGCCCAATGAGTCCTTGATATTTAGTCGTTTTCAGCCAATTTTCTGGATTTTTGAAAATTTCTCTTTTTTGTGAAAATATCCACTAAATGAGGGAATAATATGTGTGAGGGTACCCCAGGAGAGCTCCAAATGTGTGTGGGTAGAATATATATCCCACGGGGGTAAACTTGAAAAAAGTTGAAAAAAAATTTTTTTTGGACTGTCATTTTTCCGGCGTTTATCAGACTTTCAGATAGGGCAAATGTCAGTGAGCGTTCCGATTTCAGTTCCAGAGCGATTCGCCCAATGAGTCCTTGATATTTAGTCGTTTTCAGCCAATTTTCTGGATTTTTGAAAATTTCACATTTTTGTGAAAATATCCACTAAATGAGGGAATAATATGTGTGAGGGTACCCCAGGAGAGTTCCAAATGTGTTTGGGTAGAATATATATCCCACGGGGGTAAACTTGAAAAAAGTTGAAAAAAAATTTTTTTTGGACTTAGTCATTTTTCCGGCATTTATCAGACTTTCAGATAGGGCAAATGTCAGTGAGCATTCCGATTTCAGTTCCAGAGCGATTCGGCCAATGAGTCCTTGATAATTTTCTGGATTTTTGAAAATTTCACTTTTTTGTGAAAATATCCACTAAATGAGGGAATAATATGTGTGAGGGTACCCCAGGAGAGCTCCAAATGTGTGTGGGTAGAATATATATCCCACGGGGGTAAACTTGAAAAATGTTCATAAAAAAATTTTTTGGACTTAGTCATTTTTTCGGCGTTTATCAGACTTTCAGGTAGGCGAAATGTCAGTGAGCGTTCCGATTTCAGTTCCAGAGCGATTTGCCCAATGAGTCCTTGATATTTAGTCGTTTTCAGCCAATTTTCTGGATTTTTGAAAATTTCTCTTTTTTGTGAAAATATCCACTAAATGAGGGAATAATATGTGTGAGGGTACCCCAGGAGTCCTCCAAATGTGTGTGGGTAGAATATATATCCCACGGGGGTAAACTTGAAAAAAGTTGAAAAAAAAATTTTTTTGGACTTAGTCATTTTTCCGGCGTTTATCAGACTTTCAGATAGGTCAAATGTCAGTGAGCGTTCCGATTTCAGTTCCAGAGCGATTCGCCCAATGAGTCCTTGATAATTTTCTGGATTTTTGAAAATTTCACTTTTTTGTGAAAATATCCACTAAATGAGGGACCCCAGGAGAGCTCCAAATGTGTGTGGGTAGAATATATATCCCACGGGGGTAAACTTGAAAAATGTTGAAAAAAAATTTTTTTGGACTTAGTCATTTTTACGGCGTTTATCAGACTTTCAGGTAGGCGAAATGTCAGTGAGCGGTCCGATTTCAGTTCCAGAGCGATTTGCCCAATGAGTCCTTGATATTTAGTCGTTTTCAGCCAATTTTCTGGATTTTTGAAAATTTCTCTTTTTTGTGAAAATATCCACTAAATGAGGGAATAATATGTGTGAGGGTACCCCAGGAGAGTTCTAAATGTGTGTGGGTAGAATATATATCCCACGGGGGTAAACTTGAAAAAAGTTGAAAAAAAAATTTTTTTGGACTTAGTCATTTTTCCGGCGTTTATCAGACTTTCAGATAGGGCAAATGTCAGTGAGCGTTCCGATTTCAGTTCCAGAGCGATTCGCCCAATGAGTCCTTGATATTTAGTCGTTTTCAGCCAATTTTCTGGATTTTTGAAAATTTCTCTTTTTTGTGAAAATATCCACTAAATGAGGGAATAATATGTGTGAGGGTACCCCAGGAGAGTTCTAAATGTGTGTGGGTAGAATATATATCCCACGGGGGTAAACTTGAAAAAAGTTGAGAAAAAAATTTTTTTGGACTTAGTCATTTTTCCGGCGTTTATCAGACTTTCAGATAGGGCAAATGTCAGTGAGCGTTCCGATTTCAGTTCCAGAGCGATTCGCCCAATGAGTCCTTGATATTTAGTCGTTTTCAGCCAATTTTCTGGATTTTTGAAAATTTCACTTTTTTGTGAAAATATCCACTAAATGAGGGAATAATATGTGTGAGGGTACCCCAGGAGAGCTCCAAATGTGTGTGGGTAGAATATATATCCCACGGGGGTAAACTTGAAAAAAGTTGAAAAAAAAATTTTTTTGGACTTAGTCATTTTTCCGGCGTTTATCAGACTTTCAGATAGCGCAAATGTCAGTGAGCGTTCCGATTTCAGTTCCAGAGCGATTCGCCCAATGAGTCCTTGATATTTAGTCGTTTTCAGCCAATTTTCTGGATTTTTGAAAATTTCACTTTTTTGTGAAAATATCCACTAAATGAGGGAATAATATGTGTGAGGGTACCCCAGGAGAGCTCCAAATGTGTGTGGGTAGAATATATATCCCACGGGGGTAAACTTGAAAAATTTTGAAAAAAAAATTTTTTGGACTTAGTCATTTTTCCGCCGTTTATCAGACTTTCAGGTAGGCGAAATGTCAGTGAGCGTTCCGATTTCAGTTCCAGAGCGATTTGACCAATGAGTCCTTGATATTTAGTCGTTTTCAGCCAATTTTCTGGATTTTTGAAAATTTCTCTTTTTTGTGAAAATATCCACTAAATGAGGGAATAATATGTGTGAGGGTACCCCAGGAGAGTTCTAAATGTGTGTGGGTAGAATATATATCCCACGGGGGTAAACTTGAAAAAAGTTGAAAAAAAAATTTTTTTGGACTTAGTCATTTTTCCGGCGTTTATCAGACTTTCAGATAGGCGAAAAATGTCAGTGAGCGTTCCAATTTCAGTTCCAGAGCGATTTGCCCAAAGACTCCTTGATATTTAGTCGTTTTCAGCCAATTTTCTGGATTTTTGAAAATTTCACTTTTTTGTGAAAATATCCACTAAATGAGGGAATAATATGTGTGAGGGTACCCCAGGAGTCCTCCAAATGTGTGTGGGTAGAATATATATCCCACGGGGGTAAACTTGAAAAAAGTTGAAAAAAAAATTTTTTTGGACTTAGTCATTTTTCCGGCGTTTATCAGACTTTCAGATAGGGCAAATGTCAGTGAGCGTTCCGATTTCAGTTCCAGAGCGATTCGCCCAATGAGTCCTTGATAATTTTCTGGATTTTTGAAAATTTCACTTTTTTGTGAAAATATCCACTAAATGAGGGAATAATATGTGTGAGGGTACCCCAGGAGAGCTCCAAATGTGTGTGGGTAGAATATATATCCCACGGGGGTAAACTTGAAAAAAGTTGAAAAAAAAATTTTTTTGGACTTAGTCATTTTTCCGGCGTTTATCAGACTTTCAGATAGCGCAAATGTCAGTGAGCGTTCCGATTTCAGTTCCAGAGCGATTCGCCCAATGAGTCCTTGATATTTAGTCGTTTTCAGCCAATTTTCTGGATTTTTGAAAATTTCACTTTTTTGTGAAAATATCCACTAAATGAGGGAATATGTGTGAGGGTACCCCAGGAGAGCTCCAAATGTGTGTGGGTAGAATATATATCCCACGGGGGTAAACTTGAAAAATGTTGAAAAAAAAATTTTTTGGACTTAGTCATTTTTCCGCCGTTTATCAGACTTTCAGATAGGCGAAAAATGTCAGTGAGCGTTCCAATTTCAGTTCCAGAGCGATTTGCCCAAAGACTCCTTGATATTTAGTCGTTTTCAGCCAATTTTCTGGATTTTTGAAAATTTCACTTTTTTGTGAAAATATCCACTAAATGAGGGAATAATATGTGTGAGGGTACCCCAGGAGTCCTCCAAATGTGTGTGGGTAGAATATATATCCCACGGGGGTAAACTTGAAAAAAGTTGAAAAAAAAATTTTTTTGGACTTAGTCATTTTTCCGGCGTTTATCAGACTTTCAGATAGGGCAAATGTTAGTGAGCGTTCCGATTTCAGTTCCAGAGCGATTGGCCCAATGAGTCCTTGATAATTTTCTGGATTTTTGAAAATTTCACTTTTTTGTGAAAATATCCACTAAATGAGGGAATAATATGTGTGAGGGTACCCCAGGAGTCCTCCAAATGTGTGTGGGTAGAATATATATCCCACGGGGGTAAACTTGAAAAAAGTTGAAAAAAAAATTTTTTTGGACTTAGTCATTTTTCCGGCGTTTATCAGACTTTCAGATAGGTCAAATGTCAGTGAGCGTTCCGATTTCAGTTCCAGAGCGATTCGCCCAATGAGTCCTTGATAATTTTCTGGATTTTTGAAAATTTCACTTTTTTGTGAAAATATCCACTAAATGAGGGAATAATATGTGTGAGGGTACCCCAGGAGAGCTCCAAATGTGTGTGGGTAGAATATATATCCCACGGGGGTAAACTTGAAAAAAGTTGAAAAAAAAATTTTTTTGGACTTAGTCATTTTTCCGGCGTTTATCAGACTTTCAGATAGGGCAAATGTCAGTGAGCGTTCCGATTTCAGTTCCAGAGCGATTCGCCCAATGAGTCCTTGATATTTAGTCATTTTCAGCCAATTTTCTGGATTTTTGAAAATTTCACTTTTTTGTGAAAATATCCACTAAATGAGGGAATAATATGTGTGAGGGTACCCCAGGAGAGCTCCAAATGTGTGTGGGTAGAATATATATCCCACGGGGGTAAACTTGAAAAAAGTTGAAAAAAAAATTTTTTTGGACTTAGTCATTTTTCCGGCGTTTATCAGACTTTCAGATAGGGCAAATGTCAGTGAGCGTTCCGATTTCAGTTCCAGAGCGATTCGCCCAATGAGTCCTTGATATTTAGTCGTTTTCAGCCAATTTTCTGGATTTTTGAAAATTTCACTTTTTTGTGAAAATATCCACTAAATGAGGGAATAATATGTGTGAGGGTACCCCAGGAGAGTTCCAAATGTGTTTGGGTAGAATATATATCCCACGGGGGTAAACTTGAAAAAAGTTGAAAAAAAAATTTTTTTGGACTTAGTCATTTTTCCGGCGTTTATCAGACTTTCAGATAGGGCAAATGTCAGTGAGCGTTCCGATTTCAGTTCCAGAGCGATTCGCCCAATGAGTCCTTGATATTTAGTCGTTTTCAGCCAATTTTCTGGATTTTTGAAAATTTCACTTTTTTGTGAAAATATCCACTAAATGAGGGAATAATATGTGTGAGGGTACCCCAGGAGAGCTCCAAATGTGTGTGGGTAGAATATATAGTCCACGGGGGTAAACTTGAAAAAAGTTGAAAAAAAAATTTTTTTGGACTTAGTCATTTTTCCGGCGTTTATCAGACTTTCAGATAGGGCAAATGTCAGTGAGCGTTCCGATTTCAGTTCCAGAGCGATTCGCCCAATGAGTCCATGATATTTAGTCGTTTTCAGCCAATTTTCTGGATTTTTGAAAATTTCACTTTTTTGTGAAAATATCCACTAAATGAGGGAATAATATGTGTGAGGGTACCCCAGGAGAGTTCCAAATGTGTTTGGGTAGAATATATATCCCACCGGGGTAAACTTGAAAAAAGTTGAAAAAAAAATTTTTTTGGACTTAGTCATTTTTCCGGCGTTTATCAGACTTTCAGATAGGGCAAATGTCAGTGAGCGTTCCGATTTCAGTTTCAGAGCGATTCGCCCAATGAGTCCTTGATAATTTTCTGGATTTTTGAAAATTTCACTTTTTTGTGAAAATATCCACTAAATGAGGGAATAATATGTGTGAGGGTACCCCAGGAGAGCTCCAAATGTGTGTGGGTAGAATATATATCCCACGGGGGTAAACTTGAAAAATGTTGAAAAAAAAATTTTTTTGGACTTAGTCATTTTTCCGGCGTTTATCAGACTTTCAGGTAGGCGAAATGTCAGTGAGCGTTCCGATTTCAGTTCCAGAGCGATTTGCCCAATGAGTCCTTGATATTTAGTCGTTTTCAGCCAATTTTCTGGATTTTTGAAAATTTCTCTTTTTTGTGAAAATATCCACTAAATGAGGGAATAATATGTGTGAGGGTACCCCAGGAGAGTTCTAAATGTGTGTGGGTAGAATATATATCCCACGGGGGTAAACTTGAAAAAAGTTGAAAAAAAAATTTTTTTGGACTTAGTCATTTTTCCGGCGTTTATCAGACTTTCAGATAGGGCAAATGTCAGTGAGCGTTCCGATTTCAGTTCCAGAGCGATTCGCCCAATGAGTCCTTGATATTTAGTCGTTTTCAGCCAATTTTCTGGATTTTTGAAAATTTCACTTTTTTGTGAAAATATCCACTAAATGAGGGAATAATATGTGTGAGGGTACCCCAGGAGAGCTCCAAATGTGTGTGGGTAGAATATATATCCCACGGGGGTAAACTTGAAAAAAGTTGAAAAAAAAATTTTTTTGGACTTAGTCATTTTTCCGGCGTTTATCAGACTTTCAGATAGCGCAAATGTCAGTGAGCGTTCCGATTTCAGTTCCAGAGCGATTCGCCCAATGAGTCCTTGATATTTAGTCGTTTTCAGCCAATTTTCTGGATTTTTGAAAATTTCACTTTTTTGTGAAAATATCCACTAAATGAGGGAATAATATGTGTGAGGGTACCCCAGGAGAGCTCCAAATGTGTGTGGGTAGAATATATATCCCACGGGGGTAAACTTGAAAAATGTTGAAAAAAAAATTTTTTTGGACTTAGTCATTTTTCCGGCGTTTATCAGACTTTCAGGTAGGCGAAATGTCAGTGAGCGTTCCGATTTCAGTTCCAGAGCGATTTGCCCAATGAGTCCTTGATATTTAGTCGTTTTCAGCCAATTTTCTGGATTTTTGAAAATTTCTCTTTTTTGTGAAAATATCCACTAAATGAGGGAATAATATGTGTGAGGGTACCCCAGGAGAGTTCTAAATGTGTGTGGGTAGAATATATATCCCACGGGGGTAAACTTGAAAAAAGTTGAAAAAAAAATTTTTTTGGACTTAGTCATTTTTCCGGCGTTTATCAGACTTTCAGATAGGGCAAATGTCAGTGAGCGTTCCGATTTCAGTTCCAGAGCGATTCGCCCAATGAGTCCTTGATATTTAGTCGTTTTCAGCCAATTTTCTGGATTTTTGAAAATTTCACTTTTTTGTGAAAATATCCACTAAATGAGGGAATAATATGTGTGAGGGTACCCCAGGAGAGCTCCAAATGTGTGTGGGTAGAATATATATCCCACGGGGGTAAACTTGAAAAAAGTTGAAAAAAAAATTTTTTTGGACTTAGTCATTTTTCCGGCGTTTATCAGACTTTCAGATAGCGCAAATGTCAGTGAGCGTTCCGATTTCAGTTCCAGAGCGATTCGCCCAATGAGTCCTTGATATTTAGTCGTTTTCAGCCAATTTTCTGGATTTTTGAAAATTTCACTTTTTTGTGAAAATATCCACTAAATGAGGGAATAATATGTGTGAGGGTACCCCAGGAGAGCTCCAAATGTGTGTGGGTAGAATATATATCCCACGGGGGTAAACTTGAAAAATGTTGAAAAAAAAATTTTCTGGACTTAGTCATTTTTCCGCCGTTTATCAGACTTTCAGATAGGCGAAAAATGTCAGTGAGCGTTCCAATTTCAGTTCCAGAGCGATTTGCCCAAAGACTCCTTGATATTTAGTCGTTTTCAGCCAATTTTCTGGATTTTTGAAAATTTCACTTTTTTGTGAAAATATCCACTAAATGAGGGAATAATATGTGTGAGGGTACCCCAGGAGTCCTCCAAATGTGTGTGGGTAGAATATATATCCCACGGGGGTAAACTTGAAAAAAGTTGAAAAAAAAATTTTTTTGGACTTAGTCATTTTTCCGGCGTTTATCAGACTTTCAGATAGGGCAAATGTTAGTGAGCGTTCCGATTTCAGTTCCAGAGCGATTGGCCCAATGAGTCCTTGATAATTTTCTGGATTTTTGAAAATTTCACTTTTTTGTGAAAATATCCACTAAATGATTGAATAATATGTGTGAGGGTACCCCAGGAGTCCTCCAAATGTGTGTGGGTAGAATATATATCCCACGGGGGTAAACTTGAAAAAAGTTGAAAAAAAAATTTTTTTGGACTTAGTCATTTTTCCGGCGTTTATCAGACTTTCAGATAGGTCAAATGTCAGTGAGCGTTCCGATTTCAGTTCCAGAGCGATTCGCCCAATGAGTCCTTGATAATTTTCTGGATTTTTGAAAATTTCACTTTTTTGTGAAAATATCCACTAAATGAGGGAATAATATGTGTGAGGGTACCCCAGGAGAGCTCCAAATGTGTGTGGGTAGAATATATATCCCACGGGGGTAAACTTGAAAAACGTTGAAAAAAAAATTTTTTTGGACTTAGTCATTTTTCCGGCGTTTATCAGACTTTCAGATAGGCGAAATGTCAGTGAGCGTTCCAATTTCAGTTCCAGAGCGATTTGCCCAAAGACTCCTTGATATTTAGTCGTTTTCAGCCAATTTTCTGGATTTTTGAAAATTTCTCTTTTTTGTGAAAATATCCACTAAATGAGGGAATAATATGTGTGAGGGTACCCCAGGAGAGTTCTAAATGTGTGTGGGTAGAATATATATCCCACGGGGTAAACTTGAAAAAAGTTGAAAAAAAAATTTTTTTGGACTTAGTCATTTTTCCGGCGTTTATCAGACTTTCAGATAGGGCAAATGTCAGTGAGCGTTCCGATTTCAGTTCCAGAGCGATTCGCCCAATGAGTCCTTGATATTTAGTCATTTTCAGCCAATTTTCTGGATTTTTGAAAATTTCACTTTTTTGTGAAAATATCCACTAAATGAGGGAATAATATGTGTGAGGGTACCCCAGGAGAGCTCCAAATGTGTGTGGGTAGAATATATATCCCACGGGGATAAACTTGAAAAAAGTTGAAAAAAAAATTTTTTTGGACTTAGTCATTTTTCCAGCGTTTATCAGACTTTCAGATAGGGCAAATGTCAGTGAGCATTCCGATTTCAGTTCCAGAGCGATTCGCCCAATGAGTCCTTGATATTTAGTCGTTTTCAGCAAATTTTCTGGATATTTGAAAATTTCACTTTTTTGTGAAAATATCCACTAAATGAGGGAATAATATGTGTGAGGGTACCCCAGGAGAGTTCCAAATGTGTGTGTGTAGAATATATATCCCAAGGGGGTAAAATTGAAAAAAGTTGAAAAATTTTTATTTTTGGACTTAGTCAGTTTTCTGGCATTTATCAGACTTTCAGATAGGGCAAATGTCAGTGAGCATTCCGATTTCAGTTCCAAAGCAATTCGCCCAATGAGTCCTTGATATTTAGTCGTTTTCAGCCAATTTTCTGGATTTTTGAAAATTTCACTTTTTTGTGAAAATATCCACTAAATGAGGGAATAATATGTGTGAGGGTACCCCAGGAGAGCTCCAAATGTGTGTGGGTAGAATATATATCCCACGGGGGTAAACTTGAAAAAAGTTGAAAAAAAAATTTTTTTGGACTTAGTCATTTTTCCGGCGTTTATCAGACTTTCAGATAGGGCAAATGTCAGTGAGCGTTCCGATTTCAGTTCCAGAGCGATTCGCCCAATGAGTCCTTGATATTTAGTCGTTTTCAGCCAATTTTCTGGATTTTTGAAAATTTCACTTTTTTGTGAAAATATCCACTAAATGAGGGAATAATATGTGTGAGGGTACCCCAGGAGAGTTCCAAATGTGTTTGGGTAGAATATATATCCCACGGGGGTAAACTTGAAAAAAGTTGAAAAAAAAATTTTTTTGGACTTAGTCATTTTTCCGGCGTTTATCAGACTTTCAGATAGGGCAAATGTCAGTGAGCGTTCCGATTTCAGTTCCAGAGCGATTCGCCCAATGAGTCCTTGAGATTTAGTCGTTTTCAGCCAATTTTCTGGATTTTTGAAAATTTCACTTTTTTGTGAAAATATCCACTAAATGAGGGAATAATATGTGTGAGGGTACCCCAGGAGAGCTCCAAATGTGTGTGGGTAGAATATATATCCCACGGGGGTAAACTTGAAAAATGTTGAAAAAAAAATTTTTTTGGACTTAGTCATTTTTCCGGCGTTTATCAGACTTTCAGGTAGGCGAAATGTCAGTGAGCGTTCCGATTTCAGTTCCAGAGCGATTTGCCCAATGAGTCCTTGATATTTAGTCGTTTTCAGCCAATTTTCTGGATTTTTGAAAATTTCTCTTTTTTGTGAAAATATCCACTAAATGAGGGAATAATATGTGTGAGGGTACCCCAGGAGAGTTCTAAATGTGTGTGGGTAGAATATATATCCCACGGGGGTAAAATTGAAAAAAAGTTGAAAAAAATTTTTTTTTGGACTTAGTCATTTTTCTGGCGTTTATCAGACTTTCAGATAGGGCAAATGTCAGTGAGCATTCCGATTTCAGTTCCAGAGCGATTCGCCCAATGAGTCCTTGATATTTAGTCGTTTTCAGCAAATTTTCTGGATATTTGAAAATTTCACTTTTTTGTGAAAATATCCACTAAATGAGGGAATAATATGTCTGAGGGTACCCCAGGAGAGTTCCAAATGTGTGTGTGTAGAATATATATCCCAAGGGGGTAAAATTGAAAAAAGTTGAAAAAATTTTATTTTTGGACTTAGTCAGTTTTCTGGCATTTATCAGACTTTCAGATAGGGCAAATGTCAGTGAGCGTTCCGATTTCAGTTCCAGAGCGATTCGCCCAATGAGTCCTTGATATTTAGTCGTTTTCAGCCAATTTTCTGGATTTTTGAAAATTTCACTTTTTTGTGAAAATATCCACTAAATGAGGGAATAATATGTGTGAGGGTACCCCAGGAGAGCTCCAAATGTGTGTGGGTAGAATATATATCCCACGGGGGTAAACTTGAAAAAAGTTGAAAAAAAAATTTTTTTGGACTTAGTCATTTTTCCGGCGTTTATCTGACTTTCAGATAGGTCAAATGTCAGTGATCGTTCCGATTTCAGTTCCAGAGCGATTCGCCCAATGAGTCCTTGATATTTAGTCGTTTTCAGCCAATTTTCTGGATTTTTGAAAATTTCACTTTTTTGTGAAAATATCCACTAAATGAGGGAATAATATGTGTGAGGGTACCCCAGGAGAGCTCCAAATGTGTGTGGGTAGAATATATATCCCACGGGGGTAAACTTGAAAAAAGTTGAAAAAAAAATTTTTTTGGACTTAGTCATTTTTCCGGCGTTTATCAGACTTTCAGATAGGTGAAATGTCAGTGAGCGTTCCAATTTCAGTTCCAGAGCGATTTGCCCAAAGATTCCTTGATATTTAGTCGTTTTCAGCCAATTTTCTGGATTTTTGAAAATTTCACTTTTTTGTGAAAATATCCACTAAATGAGGGAATAATATGTGTGAGGGTACCCCAGGAGAGTTCTAAATGTGTGTGGGTAGAATATATATCCCACGGGGGTAAAATTGAAAAAAAGTTGAAAAAAATTTTTTTTTGGACTTAGTCATTTTTCTGGCGTTTATCAGACTTTCAGATAGGGCAAATGTCAGTGAGCATTCCGATTTCAGTTCCAGAGCGATTCGCCCAATGAGTCCTTGATATTTAGTCGTTTTCAGCAAATTTTCTGGATATTTGAAAATTTCACTTTTTTGTGAAAATATCCACTAAATGAGGGAATAATATGTGTGAGGGTACCCCAGGAGAGTTCCAAATGTGTGTGTGTAGAATATATATCCCAAGGGGGTAAACTTGAAAAAAGTTGAAAAAAAAATTTTTTTGGACTTAGTCATTTTTCGGGCGTTTATCAGACTTTCAGATAGGGCAAATGTCAGTGAGCATTCCGATTTCAGTTCCAGAGCGATTCGCCCAATGAGTCCTTGATATTTAGTCGTTTTCAGCCAATTTTCTGGATATTTGAAAATTTCACTTTTTTGTGAAAATATCCACTAAATGAGGGAATAATATGTGTGAGGGTACCCCAGGAGAGTTCCAAATGTGTGTGTGTAGAATATATATCCCAAGGGGGTAAAATTGAAAAAAGTTGAAAAATTTTTATTTTTGGACTTAGTCAGTTTTCTGGCATTTATCAGACTTTCAGATAGGGCAAATGTCAGTGAGCATTCCGATTTCAGTTCCAAAGCAATTCGCCCAATGAGTCCTTGATATTTAGTCGTTTTCAGCCAATTTTCTGGATTTTTGAAAATTTCACTTTTTTGTGAAAATATCCACTAAATGAGGCAATAATATGTGTGAGGGTACCCCAGGAGAGCTCCAAATGTGTGTGTGTAGAATATATATCCCAAGGGGGTAAAATTGAAAAAAGTTGAAAAAATTTTATTTTTGGACTTAGTCAGTTTTCTGGCATTTATCAGACTTTCAGATAGGGCAAATGTCAGTGAGCGTTCTGATTTCAGTTCCAGAGCGATTCGCCCAATGAGTCCTTGATATTTAGTCGTTTTCAGCCAATTTTCTGGATTTTTGAAAATTTCACTTTTTTGTGAAAATATCCACTAAATGAGGGAATATTATGTGTGAGGGTACCCCAGGAGAGCTCCAAATGTGTGTGGGTAGAATATATATCCCACGGGGGTAAACTTGAAAAAAGTTGAAAAAAAAATTTTTTTGGACTTAGTCATTTTTCCGGCGTTTATCTGACTTTCAGATAGGGCAAATGTCAGTGAGCGTTCCGATTTCAGTTCCAGAGCGATTCGCCCAATGAGTCCTTGATATTTAGTCGTTTTCAGCCAATTTTCTGGATTTTTGAAAATTTCACTTTTTTGTGAAAATATCCACTAAATGAGGGAATAATATGTGTGAGGGTACCCCAGGAGAGCTCCAAATGTGTGTGGGTAGAATATATATCCCACGGGGGTAAACTTGAAAAAAGTTGAAAAAAAAATTTTTTTGGACTTAGTCATTTTTCCGGCGTTTATCCGACTTTCAGATAGGCGAAATGTCAGTGAGCGTTCCGATTTCAGTTCCAGAGTGATTTGCCCAATGAGTCCTTGATATTTAGTCGTTTTCAGCCAATTTTCTGGATTTTTGAAAATTTCTCTTTTTTGTGAAAATATCCACTAAATGAGGGAATAATATGTGTGAGGGTACCCCAGGAGAGTTCTAAATGTGTGTGGGTAGAATATATATCCCACGGGGGTAAACTTGAAAAAAGTTGAAAAAAAAATTTTTTTGGACTTAGTCATTTTTCCGGCGTTTATCAGACTTTCAGATAGGCGAAATGTCAGTGAGCGTTCCAATTTCAGTTCCAGAGCGATTTGCCCAAAGACTCCGTGATATTTAGTCGTTTTCAGCCAATTTTCTGGATTTTTGAAAATTTCACTTTTTTGTGAAAATATCCACTAAATGAGGGAATAATATGTGTGAGGGTACCCCAGGAGAGTTCTAAATGTGTGTGGGTAGAATATATATCCCACGGGGGTAAAATAGAAAAAAAGTTGAAAAAAAATTTTTTTTGGACTTAGTCATTTTTCTGGCGTTTATCAGACTTTCAGATAGGGCAAATGTCAGTGAGCATTCCGATTTCAGTTCCAGAGCGATTCGCCCAATGAGTCCTTGATATTTAGTCGTTTTCAGCAAATTTTCTGGATATTTGAAAATTTCACTTTTTTGTGAAAATATCCACTAAATGAGGGAATAATATGTCTGAGGGTACCCCAGGAGAGTTCCAAATGTGTGTGTGTAGAATATATATCCCAAGGGGGTAAAATTGAAAAAAGTTGAAAAAATTTTATTTTTGGACTTAGTCAGTTTTCTGGCATTTATCAGACTTTCAGATAGGGCAAATGTCAGTGAGCGTTCCGATTTCAGTTCCAGAGCGATTCGCCCAATGAGTCCTTGATATTTAGTCGTTTTCAGCCAATTTTCTGGATTTTTGAAAATTTCACTTTTTTGTGAAAATATCCACTAAATGAGGGAATAATATGTGTGAGGGTACCCCAGGAGAGCTCCAAATGTGTGTGGGTAGAATATATATCCCACGGGGGTAAACTTGAAAAAAGTTGAAAAAAAAATTTTTTTGGACTTAGTCATTTTTCCGGCGTTTATCTGACTTTCAGATAGGTCAAATGTCAGTGATCGTTCCGATTTCAGTTCCAGAGCGATTCGCCCAATGAGTCCTTGATATTTAGTCGTTTTCAGCCAATTTTCTGGATTTTTGAAAATTTCACTTTTTTGTGAAAATATCCACTAAATGAGGGAATAATATGTGTGAGGGTACCCCAGGAGAGTTCTAAATGTGTGTGGGTAGAATATATATCCCACGGGGGTAAAATTGAAAAAAAGTTGAAAAAAATTTTTTTTTGGACTTAGTCATTTTTCTGGCGTTTATCAGACTTTCAGATAGGGCAAATGTCAGTGAGCATTCCGATTTCAGTTCCAGAGCGATTCGCCCAATGAGTCCTTGATATTTAGTCGTTTTCAGCAAATTTTCTGGATATTTGAAAATTTCACTTTTTTGTGAAAATATCCACTAAATGAGGGAATAATATGTGTGAGGGTACCCCAGGAGAGTTCCAAATGTGTGTGTGTAGAATATATATCCCAAGGGGGTAAACTTGAAAAAAGTTGAAAAAAAAAATTTTTTGGACTTAGTCATTTTTCGGGCGTTTATCAGACTTTCAGATAGGGCAAATGTCAGTGAGCATTCCGATTTCAGTTCCAGAGCGATTCGCCCAATGAGTCCTTGATATTTAGTCGTTTTCAGCCAATTTTCTGGATATTTGAAAATTTCACTTTTTTGTGAAAATATCCACTAAATGAGGGAATAATATGTGTGAGGGTACCCCAGGAGAGTTCCAAATGTGTGTGTGTAGAATATATATCCCAAGGGGGTAAAATTGAAAAAAGTTGAAAAATTTTTATTTTTGGACTTAGTCAGTTTTCTGGCATTTATCAGACTTTCAGATAGGGCAAATGTCAGTGAGCATTCCGATTTCAGTTCCAAAGCAATTCGCCCAATGAGTCCTTGATATTTAGTCGTTTTCAGCCAATTTTCTGGATTTTTGAAAATTTCACTTTTTTGTGAAAATATCCACTAAATGAGGCAATAATATGTGTGAGGGTACCCCAGGAGAGCTCCAAATGTGTGTGGGTAGAATATATATCCCACGGGGGTAAACTTGAAAAAAGTTGAAAAAAAAATTTTTTTGGACTTAGTCATTTTTCCGGTGTTTATCAGACTTTCAGATAGGCGAAATGTCAGTGAGCGTTCCAATTTCAGTTCCAGAGCGATTTGCCCAAAGACTCCTTGATATTTAGTCGTTTTCAGCCAATTTTCTGGATTTTTGAAAATTTCACTTTTTTGTGAAAATATCCACTAAATGAGGGAATAATATGTGTGAGGGTACCCCAGGAGAGTTCCAAATGTGTTTGGGTAGAATATATATCCCACGGGGGTAAACTTGAAAAAAGTTGAAAAAAAATGTTTTTTTGGACTTAGTCATTTTTCCGGCGTTTATCAGACTTTCAGATAGGGCAAATGTCAGTGAGCGTTCCGATTTCAGTTCCAGAGCGATTCGCCCAATGAGTCCTTGATATTTAGTCGTTTTCAGCCAATTTTCTGGATTTTTGAAAATTTCACTTTTTTGTGAAAATATCCACTGAATGAGGGAATAATGTGTGTGAGGGTACCCCAGGAGAGTTCCAAATGTGTGTGGGTAGAATATATATCCCACGGGGGTAAAATTGAAAAAAAGTTGAAAAAAATTTTTTTTTGGACTTAGTCATTTTTCCGGCGTTTATCAGACTTTCAGATAGGGCAAATGTCAGTGAGCATTCCGATTTCAGTTCCAGAGCGATTCGCCCAATGAGTCCTTGATATTTAGTCGTTTTCAGCCAATTTTCTGGATATTTGAAAATTTCACTTTTTTGTGAAAATATCCACTAAATGAGGGAATAATATGTGTGAGGGTACCCCAGGAGAGTTCCAAATGTGTGTGGGTAGAATATATATCCCAAGGGGGTAAAATTGAAAAAAGTTGAAAAAATTTTATTTTTGGACTTAGTCATTTTTCCGGCGTTTATCAGACTTTCAGATAGGGCAAATGTCAGTGAGCATTCCGATTTCAGTTCAAGAGCGATTCGCCCAATGAGTCCTTGATATTTAGTCGTTTTCAGCCAATTTTCTGGATTTTTGAAAATTTCACTTTTTTGTGAAAATATCCACTGAATGAGGGAATAATATGTGTGAGGGTACCCCAGGAGAGTTCTAAATGTGTGTGGGTAGAATATATATCCCACGGGGGTAAAATTGAAAAAAAGTTGAAAAAAATTTTTTTTTGGACTTAGTCATTTTTCTGGCGTTTATCAGACTTTCAGATAGGGCAAATGTCAGTGAGCATTCCGATTTCAGTTCCAGAGCGATTCGCCCAATGAGTCCTTGATATTTAGTCGTTTTCAGCAAATTTTCTGGATATTTGAAAATTTCACTTTTTTGTGAAAATATCCACTAAATGAGGGAATAATATGTGTGAGGGTACCCCAGGAGAGTTCCAAATGTGTGTGTGTAGAATATATATCCCAAGGGGGTAAACTTGAAAAAAGTTGAAAAAAAAAATTTTTTGGACTTAGTCATTTTTCGGGCGTTTATCAGACTTTCAGATAGGGCAAATGTCAGTGAGCATTCCGATTTCAGTTCCAGAGCGATTCGCCCAATGAGTCCTTGATATTTAGTCGTTTTCAGCCAATTTTCTGGATATTTGAAAATTTCACTTTTTTGTGAAAATATCCACTAAATGAGGGAATAATATGTGTGAGGGTACCCCAGGAGAGTTCCAAATGTGTGTGTGTAGAATATATATCCCAAGGGGGTAAAATTGAAAAAAGTTGAAAAATTTTTATTTTTGGACTTAGTCAGTTTTCTGGCATTTATCAGACTTTCAGATAGGGCAAATGTCAGTGAGCATTCCGATTTCAGTTCCAAAGCAATTCGCCCAATGAGTCCTTGATATTTAGTCGTTTTCAGCCAATTTTCTGGATTTTTGAAAATTTCACTTTTTTGTGAAAATATCCACTAAATGAGGCAATAATATGTGTGAGGGTACCCCAGGAGAGCTCCAAATGTGTGTGGGTAGAATATATATCCCACGGGGGTAAACTTGAAAAAAGTTGAAAAAAAAATTTTTTTGGACTTAGTCATTTTTCCGGCGTTTATCAGACTTTCAGATAGGGCAAATGTCAGTGAGCGTTCCGATTTCAGTTCCAGAGCGATTCGCCCAATGAGTCCATGATATTTAGTCGTTTTCAGCCAATTTTCTGGATTTTTGAAAATTTCACTTTTTTGTGAAAATATCCACTAAATGAGGGAATAATATGTGTGAGGGTACCCCAGGAGAGTTCCAAATGTGTTTGGGTAGAATATATATCCCACCGGGGTAAACTTGAAAAAAGTTGAAAAAAAAATTTTTTTGGACTTAGTCATTTTTCCGGCGTTTATCAGACTTTCAGATAGGGCAAATGTCAGTGAGCGTTCCGATTTCAGTTTCAGAGCGATTCGCCCAATGAGTCCTTGATAATTTTCTGGATTTTTGAAAATTTCACTTTTTTGTGAAAATATCCACTAAATGAGGGAATAATATGTGTGAGGGTACCCCAGGAGAGCTCCAAATGTGTGTGGGTAGAATATATATCCCACGGGGGTAAACTTGAAAAATGTTGAAAAAAAAATTTTTTTGGACTTAGTCATTTTTCCGGCGTTTATCAGACTTTCAGGTAGGCGAAATGTCAGTGAGCGTTCCGATTTCAGTTCCAGAGCGATTTGCCCAATGAGTCCTTGATATTTAGTCGTTTTCAGCCAATTTTCTGGATTTTTGAAAATTTCTCTTTTTTGTGAAAATATCCACTAAATGAGGGAATAATATGTGTGAGGGTACCCCAGGAGAGTTCTAAATGTGTGTGGGTAGAATATATATCCCACGGGGGTAAACTTGAAAAAAGTTGAAAAAAAAATTTTTTTGGACTTAGTCATTTTTCCGGCGTTTATCAGACTTTCAGATAGGGCAAATGTCAGTGAGCGTTCCGATTTCAGTTCCAGAGCGATTCGACCAATGAGTCCTTGATATTTAGTCGTTTTCAGCCAATTTTCTGGATTTTTGAAAATTTCACTTTTTTGTGAAAATATCCACTAAATGAGGGAATAATATGTGTGAGGGTACCCCAGGAGAGCTCCAAATGTGTGTGGGTAGAATATATATCCCACGGGGGTAAACTTGAAAAAAGTTGAAAAAAAAATTTTTTTGGACTTAGTCATTTTTCCGGCGTTTATCAGACTTTCAGATAGCGCAAATGTCAGTGAGCGTTCCGATTTCAGTTCCAGAGCGATTCGCCCAATGAGTCCTTGATATTTAGTCGTTTTCAGCCAATTTTCTGGATTTTTGAAAATTTCACTTTTTTGTGAAAATATCCACTAAATGAGGGAATAATATGTGTGAGGGTACCCCAGGAGAGCTCCAAATGTGTGTGGGTAGAATATATATCCCACGGGGGTAAACTTGAAAAATGTTGAAAAAAAAATTTTTTTGGACTTAGTCATTTTTCCGGCGTTTATCAGACTTTCAGGTAGGCGAAATGTCAGTGAGCGTTCCGATTTCAGTTCCAGAGCGATTTGCCCAATGAGTCCTTGATATTTAGTCGTTTTCAGCCAATTTTCTGGATTTTTGAAAATTTCTCTTTTTTGTGAAAATATCCACTAAATGAGGGAATAATATGTGTGAGGGTACCCCAGGAGAGTTCTAAATGTGTGTGGGTAGAATATATATCCCACGGGGGTAAACTTGAAAAAAGTTGAAAAAAAAATTTTTTTGGACTTAGTCATTTTTCCGGCGTTTATCAGACTTTCAGATAGGGCAAATGTCAGTGAGCGTTCCGATTTCAGTTCCAGAGCGATTCGCCCAATGAGTCCTTGATATTTAGTCGTTTTCAGCCAATTTTCTGGATTTTTGAAAATTTCACTTTTTTGTGAAAATATCCACTAAATGAGGGAATAATATGTGTGAGGGTACCCCAGGAGAGCTCCAAATGTGTGTGGGTAGAATATATATCCCACGGGGGTAAACTTGAAAAAAGTTGAAAAAAAAATTTTTTTGGACTTAGTCATTTTTCCGGCGTTTATCAGACTTTCAGATAGCGCAAATGTCAGTGAGCGTTCCGATTTCAGTTCCAGAGCGATTCGCCCAATGAGTCCTTGATATTTAGTCGTTTTCAGCCAATTTTCTGGATTTTTGAAAATTTCACTTTTTTGTGAAAATATCCACTAAATGAGGGAATAATATGTGTGAGGGTACCCCAGGAGAGCTCCAAATGTGTGTGGGTAGAATATATATCCCACGGGGGTAAACTTGAAAAATGTTGAAAAAAAAATTTTCTGGACTTAGTCATTTTTCCGCCGTTTATCAGACTTTCAGATAGGCGAAAAATGTCAGTGAGCGTTCCAATTTCAGTTCCAGAGCGATTTGCCCAAAGACTCCTTGATATTTAGTCGTTTTCAGCCAATTTTCTGGATTTTTGAAAATTTCACTTTTTTGTGAAAATATCCACTAAATGAGGGAATAATATGTGTGAGGGTACCCCAGGAGTCCTCCAAATGTGTGTGGGTAGAATATATATCCCACGGGGGTAAACTTGAAAAAAGTTGAAAAAAAAATTTTTTTGGACTTAGTCATTTTTCCGGCGTTTATCAGACTTTCAGATAGGGCAAATGTTAGTGAGCGTTCCGATTTCAGTTCCAGAGCGATTGGCCCAATGAGTCCTTGATAATTTTCTGGATTTTTGAAAATTTCACTTTTTTGTGAAAATATCCACTAAATGATTGAATAATATGTGTGAGGGTACCCCAGGAGTCCTCCAAATGTGTGTGGGTAGAATATATATCCCACGGGGGTAAACTTGAAAAAAGTTGAAAAAAAAATTTTTTTGGACTTAGTCATTTTTCCGGCGTTTATCAGACTTTCAGATAGGTCAAATGTCAGTGAGCGTTCCGATTTCAGTTCCAGAGCGATTCGCCCAATGAGTCCTTGATAATTTTCTGGATTTTTGAAAATTTCACTTTTTTGTGAAAATATCCACTAAATGAGGGAATAATATGTGTGAGGGTACCCCAGGAGAGCTCCAAATGTGTGTGGGTAGAATATATATCCCACGGGGGTAAACTTGAAAAACGTTGAAAAAAAAATTTTTTTGGACTTAGTCATTTTTCCGGCGTTTATCAGACTTTCAGATAGGCGAAATGTCAGTGAGCGTTCCAATTTCAGTTCCAGAGCGATTTGCCCAAAGACTCCTTGATATTTAGTCGTTTTCAGCCAATTTTCTGGATTTTTGAAAATTTCTCTTTTTTGTGAAAATATCCACTAAATGAGGGAATAATATGTGTGAGGGTACCCCAGGAGAGTTCTAAATGTGTGTGGGTAGAATATATATCCCACGGGGTAAACTTGAAAAAAGTTGAAAAAAAAATTTTTTTGGACTTAGTCATTTTTCCGGCGTTTATCAGACTTTCAGATAGGGCAAATGTCAGTGAGCGTTCCGATTTCAGTTCCAGAGCGATTCGCCCAATGAGTCCTTGATATTTAGTCATTTTCAGCCAATTTTCTGGATTTTTGAAAATTTCACTTTTTTGTGAAAATATCCACTAAATGAGGGAATAATATGTGTGAGGGTACCCCAGGAGAGCTCCAAATGTGTGTGGGTAGAATATATATCCCACGGGGGTAAACTTGAAAAAAGTTGAAAAAAAAATTTTTTTGGACTTAGTCATTTTTCCAGCGTTTATCAGACTTTCAGATAGGGCAAATGTCAGTGAGCATTCCGATTTCAGTTCCAGAGCGATTCGCCCAATGAGTCCTTGATATTTAGTCGTTTTCAGCAAATTTTCTGGATATTTGAAAATTTCACTTTTTTGTGAAAATATCCACTAAATGAGGGAATAATATGTGTGAGGGTACCCCAGGAGAGTTCCAAATGTGTGTGTGTAGAATATATATCCCAAGGGGGTAAAATTGAAAAAAGTTGAAAAATTTTTATTTTTGGACTTAGTCAGTTTTCTGGCATTTATCAGACTTTCAGATAGGGCAAATGTCAGTGAGCATTCCGATTTCAGTTCCAAAGCAATTCGCCCAATGAGTCCTTGATATTTAGTCGTTTTCAGCCAATTTTCTGGATTTTTGAAAATTTCACTTTTTTGTGAAAATATCCACTAAATGAGGGAATAATATGTGTGAGGGTACCCCAGGAGAGCTCCAAATGTGTGTGGGTAGAATATATATCCCACGGGGGTAAACTTGAAAAAAGTTGAAAAAAAAATTTTTTTGGACTTAGTCATTTTTCCGGCGTTTATCAGACTTTCAGATAGGGCAAATGTCAGTGAGCGTTCCGATTTCAGTTCCAGAGCGATTCGCCCAATGAGTCCTTGATATTTAGTCGTTTTCAGCCAATTTTCTGGATTTTTGAAAATTTCACTTTTTTGTGAAAATATCCACTAAATGAGGGAATAATATGTGTGAGGGTACCCCAGGAGAGTTCCAAATGTGTTTGGGTAGAATATATATCCCACGGGGGTAAACTTGAAAAAAGTTGAAAAAAAAATTTTTTTGGACTTAGTCATTTTTCCGGCGTTTATCAGACTTTCAGATAGGGCAAATGTCAGTGAGCGTTCCGATTTCAGTTCCAGAGCGATTCGCCCAATGAGTCCTTGAGATTTAGTCGTTTTCAGCCAATTTTCTGGATTTTTGAAAATTTCACTTTTTTGTGAAAATATCCACTAAATGAGGGAATAATATGTGTGAGGGTACCCCAGGAGAGCTCCAAATGTGTGTGGGTAGAATATATATCCCACGGGGGTAAACTTGAAAAATGTTGAAAAAAAAATTTTTTTGGACTTAGTCATTTTTCCGGCGTTTATCAGACTTTCAGGTAGGCGAAATGTCAGTGAGCGTTCCGATTTCAGTTCCAGAGCGATTTGCCCAATGAGTCCTTGATATTTAGTCGTTTTCAGCCAATTTTCTGGATTTTTGAAAATTTCTCTTTTTTGTGAAAATATCCACTAAATGAGGGAATAATATGTGTGAGGGTACCCCAGGAGAGTTCTAAATGTGTGTGGGTAGAATATATATCCCACGGGGGTAAAATTGAAAAAAAGTTGAAAAAAATTTTTTTTTGGACTTAGTCATTTTTCTGGCGTTTATCAGACTTTCAGATAGGGCAAATGTCAGTGAGCATTCCGATTTCAGTTCCAGAGCGATTCGCCCAATGAGTCCTTGATATTTAGTCGTTTTCAGCAAATTTTCTGGATATTTGAAAATTTCACTTTTTTGTGAAAATATCCACTAAATGAGGGAATAATATGTCTGAGGGTACCCCAGGAGAGTTCCAAATGTGTGTGTGTAGAATATATATCCCAAGGGGGTAAAATTGAAAAAAGTTGAAAAAATTTTATTTTTGGACTTAGTCAGTTTTCTGGCATTTATCAGACTTTCAGATAGGGCAAATGTCAGTGAGCGTTCCGATTTCAGTTCCAGAGCGATTCGCCCAATGAGTCCTTGATATTTAGTCGTTTTCAGCCAATTTTCTGGATTTTTGAAAATTTCACTTTTTTGTGAAAATATCCACTAAATGAGGGAATAATATGTGTGAGGGTACCCCAGGAGAGCTCCAAATGTGTGTGGGTAGAATATATATCCCACGGGGGTAAACTTGAAAAAAGTTGAAAAAAAAATTTTTTTGGACTTAGTCATTTTTCCGGCGTTTATCTGACTTTCAGATAGGTCAAATGTCAGTGATCGTTCCGATTTCAGTTCCAGAGCGATTCGCCCAATGAGTCCTTGATATTTAGTCGTTTTCAGCCAATTTTCTGGATTTTTGAAAATTTCACTTTTTTGTGAAAATATCCACTAAATGAGGGAATAATATGTGTGAGGGTACCCCAGGAGAGCTCCAAATGTGTGTGGGTAGAATATATATCCCACGGGGGTAAACTTGAAAAAAGTTGAAAAAAAAATTTTTTTGGACTTAGTCATTTTTCCGGCGTTTATCAGACTTTCAGATAGGTGAAATGTCAGTGAGCGTTCCAATTTCAGTTCCAGAGCGATTTGCCCAAAGATTCCTTGATATTTAGTCGTTTTCAGCCAATTTTCTGGATTTTTGAAAATTTCACTTTTTTGTGAAAATATCCACTAAATGAGGGAATAATATGTGTGAGGGTACCCCAGGAGAGTTCTAAATGTGTGTGGGTAGAATATATATCCCACGGGGGTAAAATTGAAAAAAAGTTGAAAAAAATTTTTTTTTGGACTTAGTCATTTTTCTGGCGTTTATCAGACTTTCAGATAGGGCAAATGTCAGTGAGCATTCCGATTTCAGTTCCAGAGCGATTCGCCCAATGAGTCCTTGATATTTAGTCGTTTTCAGCAAATTTTCTGGATATTTGAAAATTTCACTTTTTTGTGAAAATATCCACTAAATGAGGGAATAATATGTGTGAGGGTACCCCAGGAGAGTTCCAAATGTGTGTGTGTAGAATATATATCCCAAGGGGGTAAACTTGAAAAAAGTTGAAAAAAAAATTTTTTTGGACTTAGTCATTTTTCGGGCGTTTATCAGACTTTCAGATAGGGCAAATGTCAGTGAGCATTCCGATTTCAGTTCCAGAGCGATTCGCCCAATGAGTCCTTGATATTTAGTCGTTTTCAGCCAATTTTCTGGATATTTGAAAATTTCACTTTTTTGTGAAAATATCCACTAAATGAGGGAATAATATGTGTGAGGGTACCCCAGGAGAGTTCCAAATGTGTGTGTGTAGAATATATATCCCAAGGGGGTAAAATTGAAAAAAGTTGAAAAATTTTTATTTTTGGACTTAGTCAGTTTTCTGGCATTTATCAGACTTTCAGATAGGGCAAATGTCAGTGAGCATTCCGATTTCAGTTCCAAAGCAATTCGCCCAATGAGTCCTTGATATTTAGTCGTTTTCAGCCAATTTTCTGGATTTTTGAAAATTTCACTTTTTTGTGAAAATATCCACTAAATGAGGCAATAATATGTGTGAGGGTACCCCAGGAGAGCTCCAAATGTGTGTGTGTAGAATATATATCCCAAGGGGGTAAAATTGAAAAAAGTTGAAAAAATTTTATTTTTGGACTTAGTCAGTTTTCTGGCATTTATCAGACTTTCAGATAGGGCAAATGTCAGTGAGCGTTCTGATTTCAGTTCCAGAGCGATTCGCCCAATGAGTCCTTGATATTTAGTCGTTTTCAGCCAATTTTCTGGATTTTTGAAAATTTCACTTTTTTGTGAAAATATCCACTAAATGAGGGAATATTATGTGTGAGGGTACCCCAGGAGAGCTCCAAATGTGTGTGGGTAGAATATATATCCCACGGGGGTAAACTTGAAAAAAGTTGAAAAAAAAATTTTTTTGGACTTAGTCATTTTTCCGGCGTTTATCTGACTTTCAGATAGGGCAAATGTCAGTGAGCGTTCCGATTTCAGTTCCAGAGCGATTCGCCCAATGAGTCCTTGATATTTAGTCGTTTTCAGCCAATTTTCTGGATTTTTGAAAATTTCACTTTTTTGTGAAAATATCCACTAAATGAGGGAATAATATGTGTGAGGGTACCCCAGGAGAGCTCCAAATGTGTGTGGGTAGAATATATATCCCACGGAGGTAAACTTGAAAAAAGTTGAAAAAAAAATTTTTTTGGACTTAGTCATTTTTCCGGCGTTTATCAGACTTTCAGATAGGCGAAATGTCAGTGAGCGTTCCGATTTCAGTTCCAGAGTGATTTGCCCAATGAGTCCTTGATATTTAGTCGTTTTCAGCCAATTTTCTGGATTTTTGAAAATTTCTCTTTTTTGTGAAAATATCCACTAAATGAGGGAATAATATGTGTGAGGGTACCCCAGGAGAGTTCTAAATGTGTGTGGGTAGAATATATATCCCACGGGGGTAAACTTGAAAAAAGTTGAAAAAAAAATTTTTTTGGACTTAGTCATTTTTCCGGCGTTTATCAGACTTTCAGATAGGCGAAATGTCAGTGAGCGTTCCAATTTCAGTTCCAGAGCGATTTGCCCAAAGACTCCGTGATATTTAGTCGTTTTCAGCCAATTTTCTGGATTTTTGAAAATTTCACTTTTTTGTGAAAATATCCACTAAATGAGGGAATAATATGTGTGAGGGTACCCCAGGAGAGTTCTAAATGTGTGTGGGTAGAATATATATCCCACGGGGGTAAAATAGAAAAAAAGTTGAAAAAAAATTTTTTTTGGACTTAGTCATTTTTCTGGCGTTTATCAGACTTTCAGATAGGGCAAATGTCAGTGAGCATTCCGATTTCAGTTCCAGAGCGATTCGCCCAATGAGTCCTTGATATTTAGTCGTTTTCAGCAAATTTTCTGGATATTTGAAAATTTCACTTTTTTGTGAAAATATCCACTAAATGAGGGAATAATATGTCTGAGGGTACCCCAGGAGAGTTCCAAATGTGTGTGTGTAGAATATATATCCCAAGGGGGTAAAATTGAAAAAAGTTGAAAAAATTTTATTTTTGGACTTAGTCAGTTTTCTGGCATTTATCAGACTTTCAGATAGGGCAAATGTCAGTGAGCGTTCCGATTTCAGTTCCAGAGCGATTCGCCCAATGAGTCCTTGATATTTAGTCGTTTTCAGCCAATTTTCTGGATTTTTGAAAATTTCACTTTTTTGTGAAAATATCCACTAAATGAGGGAATAATATGTGTGAGGGTACCCCAGGAGAGCTCCAAATGTGTGTGGGTAGAATATATATCCCACGGGGGTAAACTTGAAAAAAGTTGAAAAAAAAATTTTTTTGGACTTAGTCATTTTTCCGGCGTTTATCTGACTTTCAGATAGGTCAAATGTCAGTGATCGTTCCGATTTCAGTTCCAGAGCGATTCGCCCAATGAGTCCTTGATATTTAGTCGTTTTCAGCCAATTTTCTGGATTTTTGAAAATTTCACTTTTTTGTGAAAATATCCACTAAATGAGGGAATAATATGTGTGAGGGTACCCCAGGAGAGCTCCAAATGTGTGTGGGTAGAATATATATCCCACGGGGGTAAACTTGAAAAAAGTTGAAAAAAAAATTTTTTTGGACTTAGTCATTTTTCCGGCGTTTATCAGACTTTCAGATAGGTGAAATGTCAGTGAGCGTTCCAATTTCAGTTCCAGAGCGATTTGCCCAAAGACTCCTTGATATTTAGTCGTTTTCAGCCAATTTTCTGGATTTTTGAAAATTTCACTTTTTTGTGAAAATATCCACTAAATGAGGGAATAATATGTGTGAGGGTACCCCAGGAGAGTTCTAAATGTGTGTGGGTAGAATATATATCCCACGGGGGTAAAATTGAAAAAAAGTTGAAAAAAATTTTTTTTTGGACTTAGTCATTTTTCTGGCGTTTATCAGACTTTCAGATAGGGCAAATGTCAGTGAGCATTCCGATTTCAGTTCCAGAGCGATTCGCCCAATGAGTCCTTGATATTTAGTCGTTTTCAGCAAATTTTCTGGATATTTGAAAATTTCACTTTTTTGTGAAAATATCCACTAAATGAGGGAATAATATGTGTGAGGGTACCCCAGGAGAGTTCCAAATGTGTGTGTGTAGAATATATATCCCAAGGGGGTAAACTTGAAAAAAGTTGAAAAAAAAAATTTTTTGGACTTAGTCATTTTTCGGGCGTTTATCAGACTTTCAGATAGGGCAAATGTCAGTGAGCATTCCGATTTCAGTTCCAGAGCGATTCGCCCAATGAGTCCTTGATATTTAGTCGTTTTCAGCCAATTTTCTGGATATTTGAAAATTTCACTTTTTTGTGAAAATATCCACTAAATGAGGGAATAATATGTGTGAGGGTACCCCAGGAGAGTTCCAAATGTGTGTTTGTAGAATATATATCCCAAGGGGGTAAAATTGAAAAAAGTTGAAAAATTTTTATTTTTGGACTTAGTCAGTTTTCTGGCATTTATCAGACTTTCAGATAGGGCAAATGTCAGTGAGCATTCCGATTTCAGTTCCAAAGCAATTCGCCCAATGAGTCCTTGATATTTAGTCGTTTTCAGCCAATTTTCTGGATTTTTGAAAATTTCACTTTTTTGTGAAAATATCCACTAAATGAGGCAATAATATGTGTGAGGGTACCCCAGGAGAGCTCCAAATGTGTGTGGGTAGAATATATATCCCACGGGGGTAAACTTGAAAAAAGTTGAAAAAAAAATTTTTTTGGACTTAGTCATTTTTCCGGTGTTTATCAGACTTTCAGATAGGCGAAATGTCAGTGAGCGTTCCAATTTCAGTTCCAGAGCGATTTGCCCAAAGACTCCTTGATATTTAGTCGTTTTCAGCCAATTTTCTGGATTTTTGAAAATTTCACTTTTTTGTGAAAATATCCACTAAATGAGGGAATAATATGTGTGAGGGTACCCCAGGAGAGTTCCAAATGTGTTTGGGTAGAATATATATCCCACGGGGGTAAACTTGAAAAAAGTTGAAAAAAAATGTTTTTTTGGACTTAGTCATTTTTCCGGCGTTTATCAGACTTTCAGATAGGGCAAATGTCAGTGAGCGTTCCGATTTCAGTTCCAGAGTGATTTGCCCAATGAGTCCTTGATATTTAGTCGTTTTCAGCCAATTTTCTGGATTTTTGAAAATTTCTCTTTTTTGTGAAAATATCCACTAAATGAGGGAATAATATGTGTGAGGGTACCCCAGGAGAGTTCTAAATGTGTGTGGGTAGAATATATATCCCACGGGGGTAAACTTGAAAAAAGTTGAAAAAAAAATTTTTTTGGACTTAGTCATTTTTCCGGCGTTTATCAGACTTTCAGATAGGCGAAATGTCAGTGAGCGTTCCAATTTCAGTTCCAGAGCGATTTGCCCAAAGACTCCGTGATATTTAGTCGTTTTCAGCCAATTTTCTGGATTTTTGAAAATTTCACTTTTTTGTGAAAATATCCACTAAATGAGGGAATAATATGTGTGAGGGTACCCCAGGAGAGTTCTAAATGTGTGTGGGTAGAATATATATCCCACGGGGGTAAAATAGAAAAAAAGTTGAAAAAAAATTTTTTTTGGACTTAGTCATTTTTCTGGCGTTTATCAGACTTTCAGATAGGGCAAATGTCAGTGAGCATTCCGATTTCAGTTCCAGAGCGATTCGCCCAATGAGTCCTTGATATTTAGTCGTTTTCAGCAAATTTTCTGGATATTTGAAAATTTCACTTTTTTGTGAAAATATCCACTAAATGAGGGAATAATATGTCTGAGGGTACCCCAGGAGAGTTCCAAATGTGTGTGTGTAGAATATATATCCCAAGGGGGTAAAATTGAAAAAAGTTGAAAAAATTTTATTTTTGGACTTAGTCAGTTTTCTGGCATTTATCAGACTTTCAGATAGGGCAAATGTCAGTGAGCGTTCCGATTTCAGTTCCAGAGCGATTCGCCCAATGAGTCCTTGATATTTAGTCGTTTTCAGCCAATTTTCTGGATTTTTGAAAATTTCACTTTTTTGTGAAAATATCCACTAAATGAGGGAATAATATGTGTGAGGGTACCCCAGGAGAGCTCCAAATGTGTGTGGGTAGAATATATATCCCACGGGGGTAAACTTGAAAAAAGTTGAAAAAAAAATTTTTTTGGACTTAGTCATTTTTCCGGCGTTTATCTGACTTTCAGATAGGTCAAATGTCAGTGATCGTTCCGATTTCAGTTCCAGAGCGATTCGCCCAATGAGTCCTTGATATTTAGTCGTTTTCAGCCAATTTTCTGGATTTTTGAAAATTTCACTTTTTTGTGAAAATATCCACTAAATGAGGGAATAATATGTGTGAGGGTACCCCAGGAGAGCTCCAAATGTGTGTGGGTAGAATATATATCCCACGGGGGTAAACTTGAAAAAAGTTGAAAAAAAAATTTTTTTGGACTTAGTCATTTTTCCGGCGTTTATCAGACTTTCAGATAGGTGAAATGTCAGTGAGCGTTCCAATTTCAGTTCCAGAGCGATTTGCCCAAAGACTCCTTGATATTTAGTCGTTTTCAGCCAATTTTCTGGATTTTTGAAAATTTCACTTTTTTGTGAAAATATCCACTAAATGAGGGAATAATATGTGTGAGGGTACCCCAGGAGAGTTCTAAATGTGTGTGGGTAGAATATATATCCCACGGGGGTAAAATTGAAAAAAAGTTGAAAAAAATTTTTTTTTGGACTTAGTCATTTTTCTGGCGTTTATCAGACTTTCAGATAGGGCAAATGTCAGTGAGCATTCCGATTTCAGTTCCAGAGCGATTCGCCCAATGAGTCCTTGATATTTAGTCGTTTTCAGCAAATTTTCTGGATATTTGAAAATTTCACTTTTTTGTGAAAATATCCACTAAATGAGGGAATAATATGTGTGAGGGTACCCCAGGAGAGTTCCAAATGTGTGTGTGTAGAATATATATCCCAAGGGGGTAAACTTGAAAAAAGTTGAAAAAAAAAATTTTTTGGACTTAGTCATTTTTCGGGCGTTTATCAGACTTTCAGATAGGGCAAATGTCAGTGAGCATTCCGATTTCAGTTCCAGAGCGATTCGCCCAATGAGTCCTTGATATTTAGTCGTTTTCAGCCAATTTTCTGGATATTTGAAAATTTCACTTTTTTGTGAAAATATCCACTAAATGAGGGAATAATATGTGTGAGGGTACCCCAGGAGAGTTCCAAATGTGTGTGTGTAGAATATATATCCCAAGGGGGTAAAATTGAAAAAAGTTGAAAAATTTTTATTTTTGGACTTAGTCAGTTTTCTGGCATTTATCAGACTTTCAGATAGGGCAAATGTCAGTGAGCATTCCGATTTCAGTTCCAAAGCAATTCGCCCAATGAGTCCTTGATATTTAGTCGTTTTCAGCCAATTTTCTGGATTTTTGAAAATTTCACTTTTTTGTGAAAATATCCACTAAATGAGGCAATAATATGTGTGAGGGTACCCCAGGAGAGCTCCAAATGTGTGTGGGTAGAATATATATCCCACGGGGGTAAACTTGAAAAAAGTTGAAAAAAAAATTTTTTTGGACTTAGTCATTTTTCCGGTGTTTATCAGACTTTCAGATAGGCGAAATGTCAGTGAGCGTTCCAATTTCAGTTCCAGAGCGATTTGCCCAAAGACTCCTTGATATTTAGTCGTTTTCAGCCAATTTTCTGGATTTTTGAAAATTTCACTTTTTTGTGAAAATATCCACTAAATGAGGGAATAATATGTGTGAGGGTACCCCAGGAGAGTTCCAAATGTGTTTGGGTAGAATATATATCCCACGGGGGTAAACTTGAAAAAAGTTGAAAAAAAATGTTTTTTTGGACTTAGTCATTTTTCCGGCGTTTATCAGACTTTCAGATAGGGCAAATGTCAGTGAGCGTTCCGATTTCAGTTCCAGAGCGATTCGCCCAATGAGTCCTTGATATTTAGTCGTTTTCAGCCAATTTTCTGGATTTTTGAAAATTTCACTTTTTTGTGAAAATATCCACTGAATGAGGGAATAATGTGTGTGAGGGTACCCCAGGAGAGTTCCAAATGTGTGTGGGTAGAATATATATCCCACGGGGGTAAAATTGAAAAAAAGTTGAAAAAAATTTTTTTTTGGACTTAGTCATTTTTCCGGCGTTTATCAGACTTTCAGATAGGGCAAATGTCAGTGAGCATTCCGATTTCAGTTCCAGAGCGATTCGCCCAATGAGTCCTTGATATTTAGTCGTTTTCAGCCAATTTTCTGGATATTTGAAAATTTCACTTTTTTGTGAAAATATCCACTAAATGAGGGAATAATATGTGTGAGGGTACCCCAGGAGAGTTCCAAATGTGTGTGGGTAGAATATATATCCCAAGGGGGTAAAATTGAAAAAAGTTGAAAAAATTTTATTTTTGGACTTAGTCATTTTTCCGGCGTTTATCAGACTTTCAGATAGGGCAAATGTCAGTGAGCATTCCGATTTCAGTTCAAGAGCGATTCGCCCAATGAGTCCTTGATATTTAGTCGTTTTCAGCCAATTTTCTGGATTTTTGAAAATTTCACTTTTTTGTGAAAATATCCACTGAATGAGGGAATAATATGTGTGAGGGTACCCCAGGAGAGTTCTAAATGTGTGTGGGTAGAATATATATCCCACGGGGGTAAAATTGAAAAAAAGTTGAAAAAAATTTTTTTTTGGACTTAGTCATTTTTCTGGCGTTTATCAGACTTTCAGATAGGGCAAATGTCAGTGAGCATTCCGATTTCAGTTCCAGAGCGATTCGCCCAATGAGTCCTTGATATTTAGTCGTTTTCAGCAAATTTTCTGGATATTTGAAAATTTCACTTTTTTGTGAAAATATCCACTAAATGAGGGAATAATATGTGTGAGGGTACCCCAGGAGAGTTCCAAATGTGTGTGTGTAGAATATATATCCCAAGGGGGTAAACTTGAAAAAAGTTGAAAAAAAAAATTTTTTGGACTTAGTCATTTTTCGGGCGTTTATCAGACTTTCAGATAGGGCAAATGTCAGTGAGCATTCCGATTTCAGTTCCAGAGCGATTCGCCCAATGAGTCCTTGATATTTAGTCGTTTTCAGCCAATTTTCTGGATATTTGAAAATTTCACTTTTTTGTGAAAATATCCACTAAATGAGGGAATAATATGTGTGAGGGTACCCCAGGAGAGTTCCAAATGTGTGTGTGTAGAATATATATCCCAAGGGGGTAAAATTGAAAAAAGTTGAAAAATTTTTATTTTTGGACTTAGTCAGTTTTCTGGCATTTATCAGACTTTCAGATAGGGCAAATGTCAGTGAGCATTCCGATTTCAGTTCCAAAGCAATTCGCCCAATGAGTCCTTGATATTTAGTCGTTTTCAGCCAATTTTCTGGATTTTTGAAAATTTCACTTTTTTGTGAAAATATCCACTAAATGAGGCAATAATATGTGTGAGGGTACCCCAGGAGAGCTCCAAATGTGTGTGGGTAGAATATATATCCCACGGGGGTAAACTTGAAAAAAGTTGAAAAAAAAATTTTTTTGGACTTAGTCATTTTTCCGGTGTTTATCAGACTTTCAGATAGGCGAAATGTCAGTGAGCGTTCCAATTTCAGTTCCAGAGCGATTTGCCCAAAGACTCCTTGATATTTAGTCGTTTTCAGCCAATTTTCTGGATTTTTGAAAATTTCACTTTTTTGTGAAAATATCCACTAAATGAGGGAATAATATGTGTGAGGGTACCCCAGGAGAGTTCCAAATGTGTTTGGGTAGAATATATATCCCACGGGGGTAAACTTGAAAAAAGTTGAAAAAAAATGTTTTTTTGGACTTAGTCATTTTTCCGGCGTTTATCAGACTTTCAGATAGGGCAAATGTCAGTGAGCGTTCCGATTTCAGTTCCAGAGCGATTCGCCCAATGAGTCCTTGATATTTAGTCGTTTTCAGCCAATTTTCTGGATTTTTGAAAATTTCACTTTTTTGTGAAAATATCCACTGAATGAGGGAATAATGTGTGTGAGGGTACCCCAGGAGAGTTCCAAATGTGTGTGGGTAGAATATATATCCCACGGGGGTAAAATTGAAAAAAAGTTGAAAAAAATTTTTTTTTGGACTTAGTCATTTTTCCGGCGTTTATCAGACTTTCAGATAGGGCAAATGTCAGTGAGCATTCCGATTTCAGTTCCAGAGCGATTCGCCCAATGAGTCCTTGATATTTAGTCGTTTTCAGCCAATTTTCTGGATATTTGAAAATTTCACTTTTTTGTGAAAATATCCACTAAATGAGGGAATAATATGTGTGAGGGTACCCCAGGAGAGTTCCAAATGTGTGTGGGTAGAATATATATCCCAAGGGGGTAAAATTGAAAAAAGTTGAAAAAATTTTATTTTTGGACTTAGTCATTTTTCCGGCGTTTATCAGACTTTCAGATAGGGCAAATGTCAGTGAGCATTCCGATTTCAGTTCAAGAGCGATTCGCCCAATGAGTCCTTGATATTTAGTCGTTTTCAGCCAATTTTCTGGATTTTTGAAAATTTCACTTTTTTGTGAAAATATCCACTGAATGAGAGAATAATATGTGTGAGGGTACCCCAGGAGAGTTCCAAATGTGTTTGGGTAGAATATATATCCCACGGGGGTAAACTTGAAAAAAGTTGAAAAAAAAATTTTTTTGGACTTAGTCATTTTTCCGGCGTTTATCAGACTTTCAGATAGGGCAAATGTCAGTGAGCGTTCCGATTTCAGTTCAAGAGCGATTCACCCATTGAGTCCTTGATATTTAGTCGTTTTCAGCCAATTTTCTGGATTTTTGAAAATGTCACTTTTTTTGTGAAAATATCCACTAAATGAGGGAATAATATGTGTGAGGGTACCCCAGGAGAGTTCCAAGTGTGTGTGGATAGAATATATATCCCACGGGGGTAAAATTGAAAAAAAGTTGAAAAAATTTTTTTCTTTGACTTAGTCATTTTTCTGGCGTTTATCAGACTTTCAGATAGGGCAAATGTCAGTGAGCATTCCGATTTCAGTTCCAGAGCGATTCGCCCAATGAGTCCTTGATATTTAGTCGTTTTCAGCCAATTTTCTGGATATTTGAAAATTTCACTTTTTTGTGAAAATATCCACTAAATGAGGGAATAATATGTGTGAGGGTACCCCAGGAGAGTTCCAAATGTGTGTGTGTAGAATATATATCCCAAGGGGGTAAAATTGAAAAAAGTTGAAAAATTTTTATTTTTGGACTTAGTCAGTTTTCTGGCATTTATCAGACTTTCAGATAGGGCAAATGTCAGTGAGCATTCCGATTTCAGTTCCAAAGCAATTCGCCCAATGAGTCCTTGATATTTAGTCGTTTTCAGCCAATTTTCTGGATTTTTGAAAATTTCACTTTTTTGTGAAAATATCCACTAAATGAGGCAATAATATGTGTGAGGGTACCCCAGGAGAGCTCCAAATGTGTGTGGGTAGAATATATATCCCACGGGGGTAAACTTGAAAAAAGTTGAAAAAAAAATTTTTTTAGACTTAGTCATTTTTCCGGTGTTTATCAGACTTTCAGATAGGCGAAATGTCAGTGAGCGTTCCAATTTCAGTTCCAGAGCGATTTGCCCAAAGACTCCTTGATATTTAGTCGTTTTCAGCCAATTTTCTGGATTTTTGAAAATTTCACTTTTTTGTGAAAATATCCACTAAATGAGGGAATAATATGTGTGAGGGTACCCCAGGAGAGTTCCAAATGTGTTTGGGTAGAATATATATCCCACGGGGGTAAACTTGAAAAAAGTTGAAAAAAAATGTTTTTTTGGACTTAGTCATTTTTCCGGCGTTTATCAGACTTTCAGATAGGGCAAATGTCAGTGAGCGTTCCGATTTCAGTTCCAGAGCGATTCGCCCAATGAGTCCTTGATATTTAGTCGTTTTCAGCCAATTTTATGGATTTTTGAAAATTTCACTTTTTTGTGAAAATATCCACTAAATGAGGGAATAATATGTGTGAGGGTACCCCAGGAGAGTTCCAAATGTGTGTGGGTAGAATATATATCCCACGGGGGTAAAATTGAAAAAAAGTTGAAAAATTTTTTTTCTTTAACTTAGTCATTTTTCCGGCGTTTATCAGACTTTCAGATAGGGCAAATGTCAGTGAGCATTCCGATTTCAGTTCCAGAGAGATTCGCCCAATGAGTCCTTGATATTTAGTCGTTTTCAGCCAATTTTCTGGATTATTGAAAATTTCACTTTTTTGTGAAAATATCCACTAAATGAGGGAATAATATGTGTGAGGGTACCCCAGGAGAGTTCCAAATGTGTGTGGGTAGAATATATATCCCATGAAGGTAAAATTGAAAAAAGTTAAAAACATTTTTTTTTTGGACTTAGTCATTTTTCCGGCGTTTATCAGACTTTCAGATAGGGCAAATGTCAGTGAGCATTCCGATTTCAGTTCAAGAGCGATTTGCCCAATGAGTCCTTGATATTTAGTCATTTTCATCCAATTTTCTGGATATTTGAAAATTTCACTTTTTTGTGAAAATATCCACTAAATGAGGGAATAATATGTGTGAGGGTACCCCAGGAGAGTTCCAAATGTGTGTGGGTAGAATATATATCCCAGAGGGGGTAAAATTGAAAAAAGCTGAAAAAATTTTTTTTTGGACTTAGTCATTTTTCCGGCGTTTATCAGACTTTCAGATAGGACAAATGTCAGTGAGCGTTCCAATTTCAGTTCCAGAGCGATTTGCCCAAAGACTCCTTGATATTTAGTCGTTTTCAGCCAATTTTCTGGATTTTTGAAAATTTCTCTTTTTTGTGAAAATATCCACTAAATGAGGGAATAATATGTGTGAGGGTACCCCAGGAGAGTTCTAAATGTGTGTGTGTAGAATATATATCCCACGGGGGTAAAATTGAAAAAAAGTTGAAAAAAATTTTTTCTTTGACTTAGTCATTTTTCTGGCGTTTATCAGACTTTCAGATAGGGCAAATGTCAGTGAGCATTCCGATTTCAGTTCCAGAGCGATTCGCCCAATGAGTCCTTGATATTTAGTCGTTTTCAGCCAATTTTCTGGATTTTTGAAAATGTCACTTTTTTTGTGAAAACATCCACTAAATGAGGGAATAATATGTGTGAGGGTACCCCAGGAGAGTTCCAAATGTGTGTGGGTAGAATATATATCCCACGGGGGTAAACTTGAAAAAAGTTGAAAAAAAAATTTTTTTGGACTTAGTCATTTTTCCGGCGTTTATCAGACTTTCAGATAGGCGAAATGTCAGTGAGCGTTCCGATTTCAGTTCCAGAGCGATTTGCCCAATGAGTCCTTGATATTTAGTCGTTTTCAGCCAATTTTCTGGATTTTTGAAAATTTCTCTTTTTTGTGAAAATATCCACTAAATGAGGGAATAATATGTGTGAGGGTACCCCAGGAGAGTTCTAATTGTGTGTGGGTAGAATATATATCCCACGGGGGTAAACTTGAAAAAAGTTGAAAAAAAAATTTTTTTGGACTTAGTCATTTTTCCGGCGTTTATCAGACTTTCAGATAGGGGAAATGTCAGTGAGCGTTCCAATTTCAGTTCCAGAGCGATTTGCCCAATGAGTCCTTGATATTTAGTCGTTTTCAGCCAATTTAATGGATTTTTGAAAATTTCACTTTTTTGTGAAAATATCCACTAAATGAGGGAATAATATGTGTGAGGGTACCCCAGGAGAGTTCCAAATGTGTTTGAGTAGAATATATATCCCACGGGGGTAAACTTGAAAAAAGTTGAAAAAAAATGTTTTTTTGGACTTAGTCATTTTTCCGGCGTTTATCAGACTTTCAGATAGGGCAAATGTCAGTGAGCATTCCGATTTCAGTTCCAGAGCGATTCGCCCAATGAGTCCTTGATATTTAGTCGTTTTCAGCCAATTTTCTGGATTTTTGAAAATTTCACTTTTTTTGTGAAAATATCCACTAAATGAGGGAATAATATGTGTGAGGGTACCCCAGGAGAGTTCCAAATGTGTGTGAGTAGAATATATATCCCACGGGGGTAAAATTGAAAAAAGTTGAAAAAATTTTTTTCTTGGACTTAGTCATTTTTCCGGCGTTTATGAGACTTTCAGATAGAGCAAATGTCAGTGAGCATTCGGATTTCAGTTCCAGACCGATTCGCCCAATGAGTCTTTGATATTTAGTTGTTTTCAGCCAATTTTCTGGATTTTTGAAAATTTCACTTTTTTGTGAAAATATCCACTAAATGAGGGAATAATATGTGTGAGGGTACCCCAGGAGAGTTCCAAATGTGTGTGGGTAGAATATATATCCCATGGGGGTAAAATTGAAAAAAGTTGAAAAAACTTTTTTTTTGGACTTAGTCATTTTTCCGGCGTTTATCAGACTTTCAGATAGGGCAAATGTCAGTGAGCGTTCCGATTTCAGTTCCAGAGCGATTCGCCAAATGAGTCCTTGATATTTAGTTATTTTCAGCCAATTTTCTGGATATTTGAAAATTTCACTTTTTTGTGAAAATATCCACTAAATGAGGGAATAATATGTGTGAGGGTACCCCAGGAGAGTTCCAAATGTGTGTGGGTAGAATATATATCCCAGAGGGGGTAAAATTGAAAAAAGTTGAAAAAATTTTATTTTTGGACTTAGTCAGTTTTCCGGCGTTTATCAGACTTTCAGATAGGGCAAATGTAAGTGAGCGTTCCGATTTCAGTTCCAGAGCGATTCGCCCAATGAGTCCTTGATATTTAGTCGTTTTCAGCCAATTTTCTGGATTTTTGAAAATTTCACTTTTTTTGTGAAAATATCCACTAAATGAGGGAATAATATGTGTGAGCGTACACCAGGAGAGTTCCGGGGGAAAAGTTGAAAAAAATTTATTTTTGGACTTCATTTTTCCGGCGTTCATCAGACTTTCGGTTAGGGCAAATGTCAGTGAGCGTTCCGATTTCAGTTCCAGGGAGATTCGCTCAATGAGTGCTTGATATTTAGGCGTTTTCATCCAATATTTTGGATTTTTGAAAATTTCACTTTTTTGTGAAAATATCCACTAAATGAGGGAATAATATGTGTGAGGGTACCCCAGGAGAGCTCCAAATGTGTGTGGGTAGAATATATATCCCACGGGGGTAAACTTGAAAAAAGTTGAAAAAAAAATTTTTTTTGGACTTAGTCATTTTTCCGGCGTTTATCAGACTTTCAGATAGGCGAAATGTCAGTGAGCATTCCGATTTCAGTTCCAGAGCGATTTGCCCAATGAGTCCTTGATATTTAGTCGTTTTCAGCCAATTTTCTGGATTTTTGAAAATTTCTCTTTTTTGTGAAAATATCCACTAAATGAGGGAATAATATGTGTGAGGGTACTCCAGGAGAGTTCTAAATGTGTGTGGGTAGAATATATATCCCACGGAGGTAAACTTGAAAAAAGTTGAAAAAAAAATTTTTTTGGACTTAGTCATTTTTCCGGCGTTTATCAGACTTTCAGATAGGGCAAATGTCAGTGAGCATTCCGATTTCAGTTCCAGAGCGATTCGCCCAATGAGTCCTTGATATTTAGTCGTTTTCAGCAAATTTTCTGGATATTTGAAAATTTCACTTTTTTGTGAAAATATCCACTAAATGAGGGAATAATATGTGTGAGGGTACCCCAGGAGAGTTCCAAATGTGTGTGTGTAGAATATATATCCCAAGGGGGTAAAATTGAAAAAAGTTGAAAAATTTTTATTTTTGGACTTAGTCAGTTTTCTGGCATTTATCAGACTTTCAGATAGGGCAAATGTCAGTGAGCATTCCGATTTCAGTTCCAAAGCAATTCGCCCAATGAGTCCTTGATATTTAGTCGTTTTCAGCCAATTTTCTGGATTTTTGAAAATTTCACTTTTTTGTGAAAATATCCACTAAATGAGGCAATAATATGTGTGAGGGTACCCCAGGAGAGCTCCAAATGTGTGTGGGTAGAATATATATCCCACGGGGGTAAACTTGAAAAAAGTTGAAAAAAAATTTTTTTGGACTTAGTCATTTTTCCGGTGTTTATCAGACTTTCAGATAGGCGAAATGTCAGTGAGCGTTCCAATTTCAGTTCCAGAGCGATTTGCCCAAAGACTCCTTGATATTTAGTCGTTTTCAGCCAATTTTCTGGATTTTTGAAAATTTCACTTTTTTGTGAAAATATCCACTAAATGAGGGAATAATATGTGTGAGGGTACCCCAGGAGAGTTCCAAATGTGTTTGGGTAGAATATATATCCCACGGGGGTAAACTTGAAAAAAGTTGAAAAAAAATGTTTTTTTGGACTTAGTCATTTTTCCGGCGTTTATCAGACTTTCAGATAGGGCAAATGTCAGTGAGCGTTCCGATTTCAGTTCCAGAGCGATTCGCCCAATGAGTCCTTGATATTTAGTCGTTTTCAGCCAATTTTCTGGATATTTGAAAATTTCACTTTTTTGTGAAAATATCCACTAAATGAGGGAATAATATGTGTGAGGGTACCCCAGGAGAGTTCCAAATGTGTGTGGGTAGAATATATATCCCAAGGGGGTAAAATTGAAAAAAGTTGAAAAAATTTTATTTTTGGACTTAGTCAGTTTTCTGGCATTTATCAGACTTTCAGATAGGGCAAATGTCAGTGAGCGTTCCGATTTCAGTTCCAGAGCGATTCGCCCAATGAGTCCTTGATATTTAGTCGTTTTCAGCCAATTTTCTGGATTTTTGAAAATTTCACTTTTTTGTGAAAATATCCACTAAATGAGGGAATAATATGTGTGAGGGTACCCCAGGAGAGTTCCAAATGTGTGTGGGTAGAATATATATCCCATGAAGGTAAAATTGAAAAAAGTTAAAAAAATTTTTTTTTGGACTTAGTCATTTTTCCGGCGTTTATCAGACTTTCAGATAGGGCAAATGTCAGTGAGCTTTCCGATTTCAGTTCAAGAGCGATTCGCCCAATGAGTCCTTGATATTTAGTCGTTTTCAGCCAATTTTCTGGATTTTTGAAAATTTCACTTTTTTGTGAAAATATCCACTGAATGAGAGAATAATATGTGTGAGGGTACCCCAGGAGAGTTCCAAATGTGTTTGGGTAGAATATATATCCCACGGGGGTAAACTTGAAAAAAGTTGAAAAAAAAATTTTTTTGGACTTAGTCATTTTTCCGGCGTTTATCAGACTTTCAGAAAGGGCAAATGTCAGTGAGCGTTCCGATTTCAGTTCAAGAGCGATTCACCCATTGAGTCCTTGATATTTAGTCGTTTTCAGCCAATTTTCTGGATTTTTGAAAATGTCACTTTTTTTGTGAAAATATCCACTAAATGAGGGAATAATATGTGTGAGGGTACCCCAGGAGAGTTCCAAGTGTGTGTGGATAGAATATATATCCCACGGGGGTAAAATTGAAAAAAAGTTGAAAAAATTTTTTTCTTTGACTTAGTCATTTTTCTGGCGTTTATCAGACTTTCAGATAGGGCAAATGTCAGTGAGCATTCCGATTTCAGTTCCAGAGCGATTCGCCCAATGAGTCCTTGATATTTAGTCGTTTTCAGCCAATTTTCTGGATATTTGAAAATTTCACTTTTTTGTGAAAATATCCACTAAATGAGGGAATAATATGTGTGAGGGTACCCCAGGAGAGTTCCAAATGTGTGTGGGTAGAATATATATCCCAAGGGGGTAAAATTGAAAAAAGTTGAAGAAATTTTATTTTTGGACTTAGTCAGTTTTCTGGCATTTATCAGACTTTCAGATAGGGCAAATGTCAGTGAGCGTTCCGATTTCAGTTCCAGAGCGATTCGCCCAATGAGTCCTTGATATTTAGTCGTTTTCAGCCAATTTTATGGATTTTTGAAAATTTCACTTTTTTGTGAAAATATCCACTAAATGAGGGAATAATATGTGTGAGGGTACCCCAGGAGAGTTCCAAATGTGTGTGGGTAGAATATATATCCCACGGGGGTAAAATTGAAAAAAAGTTGAAAAAAATTTTTTCTTTAACTTAGTCATTTTTCCGGCGTTTATCAGACTTTCAGATAGGGCAAATGTCAGTGAGCATTCCGATTTCAGTTCCAGAGAGATTCGCCCAATGAGTCCTTGATATTTAGTCGTTTTCAGCCAATTTTCTGGATTATTGAAAATTTCACTTTTTTGTGAAAATATCCACTAAATGAGGGAATAATATGTGTGAGGGTACCCCAGGAGAGTTCCAAATGTGTGTGGGTAGAATATATATCCCATGAAGGTAAAATTGAAAAAAGTTAAAAACATTTTTTTTTTGGACTTAGTCATTTTTCCGGCGTTTATCAGACTTTCAGATAGGACAAATGTCAGTGAGCATTCCAATTTCAGTTCCAGAGCGATTTGCCCAAAGACTCCTTGATATTTAGTCGTTTTCAGCCAATTTTCTGGATTTTTGAAAATTTCTCTTTTTTGTGAAAATATCCACTAAATGAGGGAATAATATGTGTGAGGGTACCCCAGGAGAGTTCTAAATGTGTGTGTGTAGAATATATATCCCACGGGGGTAAAATTGAAAAAAAGTTGAAAAAAATTTTTTCTTTGACTTAGTCATTTTTCTGGCGTTTATCAGACTTTCAGATAGGGCAAATGTCAGTGAGCATTCCGATTTCAGTTCCAGAGCGATTCGCCCAATGAGTCCTTGATATTTAGTCGTTTTCAGCCAATTTTCTGGATATTTGAAAATTTCACTTTTTTGTATAAATATCCACTAAATGAGGGAATAATATGTGTGAGGGTACCCCAGGAGAGTTCCAAATGTGTGTGGGTAGAATATATATCCCAAGGGGGTAAAATTGAAAAAAGTTGAAGAAATTTTATTTTTGGACTTCGTCAGTTTTCCGGCATTTATCATACTTTCAGATAGGGCAAATGTCAGTGAGCGTTCCGATTTCAGTTCAAGAGCGATTCGCCCAATGAGTCCTTGATATTTAGTCGTTTTCAGCCAATTTTCTGGATTTTTGAAAATGTCACTTTTTTTGTGAAAACATCCACTAAATGAGGGAATAATATGTGTGAGGGTACCCCAGGAGAGTTCCAAATGTGTGTGGGTAGAATATATATCCCACGGGGGTAAAATTGAAAAAAGTTGAAAAAATTTCTTTTTGGACTTAGTCATTTTTCCGGCGTTTATCAGACTTTCAGATAGGGCAAATGTCAGTGAGCGTTCCGATTTCAGTTCCAGAGCGATTCGCCCAATGAGTCCTTGATATTTTGTCGTTTTCAGCCAATTTTCTGGATTTTTGAAAACTTCACTTTTTTGTGAAAATATCCACTAAATGAGGGTATAATATGTGTGAGGGTACCCCAGGAGAGTTCCAAATGTGTTTGGGTAGAATATATATCCCATGGGGTTAAAATTGAAAAAAGTTGAAAAAATTTCTTTTTGGACTTAGTCATTTTTCCGGCGTTTATCAGACTTTCAGATAGGGCAAATGTCAGTGAGCGTTCCGATTTCAGTTCCAGAGCGATTCGCCCAATGAGTCCTTGATATTTAGTCGTTTTCTACCAATTTTCTGGAATTTTTAAAATTTCATTTTTTTGTGAAAATATCCACTAAATGAGGGAATAATATGTTTGAGGGTACCCCAGGAGAGTTCCAAATGTGTGTGGGTAGAATATATATCCCACAGGGGTAAAATTGAAAAAAGTTGAAAAAATTTTATTTTTTGACTTAGTCATTTTTCCGGCGTTTATTAGACTTTCAGATTGGGGAAATGTCAGTGAGCATTTCGATTTCAGTTCCAGAGCGATTCGCCCAATGAGTCCTTGATATTTAGTAATTTTCAGCCAATTTTCTCGATTTTTGAAAACTTCACTTTTTTGTGAAAATATCCACTAAATGAGGGAATAATATGTGTGAGGGTACCCCAGGAGAGTTCCAAATGTGTGTGGGTAGAATATATATCCCACGGGGGTAAAATTGAAAAAAGTTGAAATTTTTTTTATTTTGGACATAGTCATTTTTCCGGCGTTTATCAGACTTTCAGATAGGGGAAATGTCAGTGAGCATTCCGATTTCAGTTCCAGAGCGATTTGCCCAATGAGTCCTTGATATTTTGTCGTTTTCAGCCAATATTTTGGATTTTTGAAAATTTCACTTTTTTTTGAAAATATCCACTAAATGAGGGAATAATATGTGTGAGGGTACCCCAGGAGAGTTCCAAATGTTTGTGGGTAGAATATATATCCCACGGGGGTAAAATTGAAAAAAGTTGAAAAAAATAGTTCTTTGGACTTAGTCATTTTTCCGGCGTTTATCAGACTTTCAGATAGGGCAAATGGCAGTGATCGTTCCGATTTCAGTTCCAGAGCGATTCGCCCAATGAGTCCTTGATATTTAGTCGTTTTCAGCCAATTTTCTGGATTTTTGAAAACTTCAATTTTTTGTGAAAATATCCACTAAATGAGGGAATAATATGTGTGAGGGTACCCCAGGAGAGTTCCAAATGTTTGTGGGTAGAATATATATCCCACGGGGGTAAAATTGAAAAAAGTTGAAAAAAATTTTTTTTGGACTTAGTCATTTTTCCGGCGTTTATCAGACTTTCAGATAGGGCAAATGTCAGTGAGCGTTACGATTTCAGTTCCAGAGCGATTTGCCCAATGAGTCCTTGATATTTAGTCATTTTCAGCCAATATTTTGGATTTTTGAAAATTTCACTTTTTTGTGAAAATATCCACTAAATGAGGGAATAATATGTGTGAGGGTACCCCAGGAGAGTTCCAAATGTGTGTGAGTAGAATATATATCCCACGGGGGTAAAATTGAAAAAAGTTGAAAAAATTTCTTTTTGGACTTAGTCATTTTTTCGTCGTTTATCAGACTTTCAGATAGGGCAGATGTCAGTGAGCATTCCGATTTCAGTTCCAGAGCGATTCGCCCAATGAGTCCTTGATATTTAGTCATTTTCAGCCAATTTTCTGGATTTTTGAAAATTTCACTTTTTTGTGAAAATATCCACTAAATGAGGGAATAATATGTGTGAGGGTACCCCAGGAGAGTTCCAAATGTGTGTGGGGAGAATATATATCCCACGGGGGTAAAATTGAAAAAAAGTTGAAAAAAATTTTTTTTTGGACTTAGTCATTTTTCCGGCGTTTATCAGACTTTCAGATAGGGCAAATGTCAGTGAGCATTCCGATTTCAGTTCCAGAGCGATTCGCCCAATGAGTTTTTGATATTTAGTCGTTTTCAGCCAATATTTTCTGGATTTTTGAAAATTTCACTTTTTTGTGAAAATATCCACTAAATGAGGGAATAATATGTGTGAGGGTACCCCAGGAGAGTTCCAAATGTGTGTGAGTAGAATATATATCCCACAGGGGTAAAATTGAAAAAAGTAGAAACATTTTTTTTTTGGACTTATTCATTTTTCCAACGTTTATCAGACTTTCAGATAGGGCAAATGTCAGTGAGCATTCCGATTTCAGTTCCAGAGCGATTCGCCCAATGAGTCCTTGATATTTAGTCGTTTTCAGCCAATTTTCTGGATTTTTGAAAATTTCACTTTTTTTGTGAAAATATCCACTAAATGAGGGAATAATATGTGTGAGCGTACACCAGGAGAGTTCCGGGGGAAAAGTTGAAAAAAATTTATTTTTGGACTTCATTTTTCCGGCGTTCATCAGACTTTCGGATAGGGCAAATGTCAGTGAGCGTTCCGATTTCAGTTCCAGGGAGATTCGCTCAATGAGTGCTTGATATTTAGGCGTTTTCATCCAATATTTTGGATTTTTGAAAATTTCACTTTTTTGTGAAAATATCCACTAAATGAGGAATAATATGTGTGAGGGTACCCCAGGAGAGTTCCAAATGTGTGTGCGTAGAATATATATCCCACGGGGGTAAAATTGAAAAAAGTTGAAAAAAAATTTTTTTTGGACTTAGTCGTTTTTCCTGCGTTTATCAGACTTTCACATTGGGCAAATGTCAGTGAGAGTTCCTATTTCAGTTCTAGAGCAATTCGCCTAATGAGTCCTTGATATTTAGTCGTTTTCAGCCAATTTTCTGGATTTTTGTAAATTTCACTTTTTTGTGAAAATATCCACTAAATGAGGGAATAATATGTGTGAGGGTATCCCAGGAGAGTTCCAAATGTGTGTGGGTAGAATATATATCCCACGCCGGTAAAATTCAAAAAGTTGAAAATATTTTTTTTTTGGACTTAGTCATTTTTCCGGCGTTTATCAGACTTTCAGATAGGGCAAATGTCAGTGAGCGTTCCGATTTCAGTTCCAGAGCGATTCGCCCAATGAGTCCTTGATATTTAGTCGTTTTCAGCCAATTTTCTGGATTTTTGAAAACTTCACTTTTTTGTGAAAATATCCACTAAATGAGGGAATAATATGTGTGAGGGTACCCCAGGAGAGTTCCAAATGTTTGTGGGTAGAATATATATCCCACGGGGGTAAAATTGAAAAAAGTTGAAAAAAATTTTTTTTGGACTTAGTCATTTTTCCGGTGTTTATCAGACTTTCAGATGGGGTAAATGTCAGTGAGCGTTCCGATTTCAGTTCCAGAGCGATTCGCCCAATGAGTCCTTGATATTTAGTCATTTTCAGAAAATATTTTGGATTTTTGAAAATTTCACTTTTTTGTGAAAATATCCACTAAATGAGGGAATAATATGTGTGAGGGTACCCCAGGAGAGTTCCAAATGTGTGTGGGTAGAATATATATCCCACGGGGGTAAAATTGAAAAAAGTTTAAAAAAATTTTTTTTGGACTTAGTCATTTTTCCGGCGTTTATCAGACTTTCAGATAGGGCAAATGTCAGTGAGCGTTACGATTTCAGTTCCAGAGCGATTTGCCCAATGAGTCCTTGATATTTAGTCATTTTCAGCCAATATTTTGGATTTTTGAAAATTTCACTTTTTTGTGAAAATATCCACTAAATGAGGGAATAATATGTGTGAGGGTACCCCAGGAGAGTTCCAAATGTGTGTGAGTAGAATATATATCCCACGGGGGTAAAATTGAAAAAAGTTGAAAAAATTTCTTTTTGGACTTAGTCATTTTTTCGTCGTTTATCAGACTTTCAGATAGGGCAGATGTCAGTGAGCATTCCGATTTCAGTTCCAGAGCGATTCGCCCAATGAGTCCTTGATATTTAGTCATTTTCAGCCAATTTTCTGGATTTTTGAAAATTTCACTTTTTTGTGAAAATATCCACTAAATGAGGGAATAATATGTGTGAGGGTACCCCAGGAGAGTTCCAAATGTGTGTGGGGAGAATATATATCCCACGGGGGTAAAATTGAAAAAAAGTTGAAAAAAATTTTTTTTTGGACTTAGTCATTTTTCCGGCGTTTATCAGACTTTCAGATAGGGCAAATGTCAGTGAGCATTCCGATTTCAGTTCCAGAGCGATTCGCCCAATGAGTTTTTGATATTTAGTCGTTTTCAGCCAATATTTTCTGGATTTTTGAAAATTTCACTTTTTTGTGAAAATATCCACTAAATGAGGGAATAATATGTGTGAGGGTACCCCAGGAGAGTTCCAAATGTGTGTGAGTAGAATATATATCCCACAGGGGTAAAATTGAAAAAAGTAGAAACATTTTTTTTTTGGACTTATTCATTTTTCCAACGTTTATCAGACTTTCAGATAGGGCAAATGTCAGTGAGCATTCCGATTTCAGTTCCAGAGCGATTCGCCCAATGAGTCCTTGATATTTAGTCGTTTTCAGCCAATTTTCTGGATTTTTGAAAATTTCACTTTTTTTGTGAAAATATCCACTAAATGAGGGAATAATATGTGTGAGCGTACACCAGGAGAGTTCCGGGGAAAAGTTGAAAAAAATTTATTTTTGGACTTCATTTTTCCGGCGTTCATCAGACTTTCGGATAGGGCAAATGTCAGTGAGCGTTCCGATTTCAGTTCCAGGGAGATTCGCTCAATGAGTGCTTGATATTTAGGCGTTTTCATCCAATATTTTGGATTTTTGAAAATTTCACTTTTTTGTGAAAATATCCACTAAATGAGGGAATAATATGTGTGAGGGTACCCCAGGAGAGTTCCAAATGTGTGTGCGTAGAATATATATCTCACGGGGGTAAAATTGAAAAAAGTTGAAAAAAAATTTTTTTTGGACTTAGTCGTTTTTCCTGCGTTTATCAGACTTTCACATTGGGCAAATGTCAGTGAGAGTTCCTATTTCAGTTCTAGAGCAATTCGCCTAATGAGTCCTTGATATTTAGTCGTTTTCAGCCAATTTTCTGGATTTTTGTAAATTTCACTTTTTTGTGAAAATATCCACTAAATGAGGGAATAATATGTGTGAGGGTATCCCAGGAGAGTTCCAAATGTGTGTGGGTAGAATATATATCCCACGCCGGTAAAATTCAAAAAGTTGAAAATATTTTTTTTTTGGACTTAGTCATTTTTCCGGCGTTTATCAGACTTTGAGATAGGGCAAATGTCAGTGAGCGTTCCGATTTCAGTTCCAGAGCGATTCGCCCAATGAGTCCTTGATATTTAGTCATTTTCAGCCAATTTTCTGGATATTTGAAAATTTCACTTTTTTGTGAAAATATCCACTAAATGAGGGAATAATATGTGTGAGGGTACCCCAGGAGAGTTCCAAATGTGTGTGGGTAGAATATATATCCCACAGGGGTAAAATTGAAAAAAGTTGAAAAAATTTTATTTTTGGACTTAGTCATTTTTCCGGCGTTTATTAGACTTTCAGATAGGGGAAATGTCAGTGAGCATTTCGATTTCAGTTCCAGAGCGATTCGCCCAATGAGTCCTTGATATTTAGTAATTTTCAGCCAATTTTCTGGATTTTTGAAAACTTCACTTTTTTGTGAAAATATCCACTAAATGAGGGAATAATATGTGTGAGGGTACCCCAGGAGAGTTCCAAATGTGTGTGGGTAGAATATATATCCCACGGAGGTAAAATTGAAAAAAGTTGAAAATAATTTTTTTTTGGACTTAGTCATTTTTCCGGCGTTTATCAGACTTTCAGGTACGGGAAATGTCAGTGAGCATTCCGATTTCAGTTCCAGAGCGATTCGCCCAATGAGTCCTTGACATTTATTCATTTTCAGCCAATTTTCTGGATTTTTGAAAATGTCACTTTTTTGTGAAAATATCCACTAAATGAGGGAATAATATGTGTGAGGGTACCCCAGGAAAGTTCCAAATGCCTGTAGGTAGAATATATATCCCACGGGGGTAAAATTGAAAAAAGTTGAAATTTTTTTTATTTTGGACATAGTCATTTTTCCGGCGTTTATCAGACTTTCAGATAGGGGAAATGTCAGTGAGCATTCCGATATCAGTTCCAGAGCGATTTGCCCAATGAGTCCTTGATATTTTGTCGTTTTCAGCCAATATTTTGGATTTTTGAAAATTTCACTTTTTTTTTAAAATATCCACTAAATGAGGGAATAATATGTGTGAGGGTACCCCAGGAGAGTTCCAAATGTTTGTGGGTAGAATATATATCCCACGGGGGTAAAATTGAAAAAAGTTGAAAAAAATTTTTTTTGGACTTAGTCATTTTTCCGGCGTTTATCAGACTTTCAGATGGGGTAAATGTCAGTGAGCGTTCCGATTTCAGTTCCAGAGCGATTCGCCCAATGAGTCCTTGATATTTAGTCATTTTCAGAAAATATTTTGGATTTTTGAAAATTTCACTTTTTTGTGAAAATATCCACTAAATGAGGGAATAATATGTGTGAGGGTACCCCAGGAGAGTTCCAAATGTGTGTGGGTAGAATATATATCCCACGGGGGTAAAATTGAAAAAAGTTTAAAAAAATTTTTTTTGGACTTAGTCATTTTTCCGGCGTTTATCAGACTTTCAGATAGGGCAAATGTCAGTGAGCGTTCCGAATTCAGTTCCAGAGCGATTCGCCCAATGAGTCCTTGATATTTAGTCGTTTTCAGCCAATTTTCTGGATTTTTGAAAACTTCACTTTTTTGTGAAAATATCCACTAAATGAGGGAATAATATGTGTGAGGGTACCCCAGGAGAGTTCCAAATGTGTGTGGGTAGAATATATATCCCACGGGGGTAAAATTGAAAAAAGTTGAGAAAAATTTTTTTTGGCCTTAGTCATTTTTCCGGCGTTTATCAGACTTACAGATAGGGCAAATGTCAGTGAGCATTCCTATTTCAGTTCCAGAGCGATTCGCCCAATGAGTCCTTGATATTTAGTCGTTTTCAGTCAATTTTCTGGATTTTTGAAAATTTCACTTTTTTTGTGAAAATATCCACTAAATGAGGAAATAATATTGTGGGAGGGAAACCCAGAAGAGTTCCAAATGTGTGTGGGTAGAATATATATCCCACGGGGGTAAAATTGAAAAAAGTTGAAAAAAAAATTTTTTTTGGACTTAGTCATTTTTCCGGCGTTTATCAGAGTATCAGATAGGGGAAGTATCAGTGAGCATTCCGATTTCAGTTCCAGAGCGATTCGCCCAATGAGTCCTTGTTATTTAGTCGTTTTCAGCCAATTTTCTGAATTTTTGAAAACTTCACTGTTTTCTGAAAATATCCACTAAATGAGGGAATAATATGTGTGAGGGTAACCCAGGAGAGTTCCAAATGTGTGTGGGTAGAATATATATCCCACGGGGGTAAAATTGAAAAATGTTGAAAAAAATTTTTTTTGGACTTAGTCATTTTTCCGGCGTTTATCAGACTTTCAGATGGGGTAAATGTCAGTGAGCGTTCCGATTTCAGTTCCAGAGCGATTCGCCCAATGAGTCCTTGTTATTTAGTCGTTTTCAGCCAATTTTCTGAATTTTTGAAAACTTCACTGTTTTGTGAAAATATCCACTAAATGAGGGAATAATATGTGTGAGGGTACCCCAGGAAAGTTCCAAATGTGTGTGGGTAGAATATATATCCCACGGGGGTAAAATTGAAAAAAGTTTAAAAAAATTTTTTTTGGACTTAGTCATTTTTCCGGCGTTTATCAGACTTTCAGATATGGCAAATGTCAGTGAGCGTTCCGATTTCAGTTCCAGAGCGATTTGCCCAATGAGTCCTTGATATTTAGTCATTTTCAGCCAATATTTTGGATTTTTGAAAATTTCACTTTTTTGTGAAAATATCCACTAAATGAGGGAATAATATGTGTGAGGGTACCCCAGGAGAGTTCCAAATGTGTGTGGGTAGAATATATATCCCACGGAGGTAAAATTGAAAAAAGTTGAAAATAATTTTTTTTTGGACTTAGTCATTTTTCCGGCGTTTATCAGACTTTCAGATAGGGGAAATGTCAGTGAGAGTTCCGAATTCATTTCCAGAGCGATTCGCCCAATGAGTCCTTGATATTTAGTCATTTTCTGCCAATATTTTGGATTTTTGAAAATGTCACTTTTTTGTGAAAATATCCACTTAATGAGGGAATAATATGTGTGAGGGTACCCCAGGAGAGTTCCAAATGTGTGTGGGTAGAATATATATCCCACGGGGGTAAAATTTAAAAAAGTTGAAATTTTTTTTATTTTGGACATAGTCATTTTTCGGGCGTTTATCAGACTTTCAGATAGGGGAAATGTCAGTGAGCGTTCCGATTTCAGTTCCAGAGCGATTCGCCCAATGAGTCCTTGGCATTTATTCATTCTCAGCCAATATTTTGGATTTTTGAAAATTTCACTTTTTTGTGAAAACATCCACTAAATGAGGGAATAATATGTGTGAGGGTACCCCAGGAGATTTGCAAATGTGTGTGGGTAGAATATATATCCCACGGAGGTAAAATTGAAAAAAGTTGAAAAAAAATTTTTTTTTTTCACTTAGTCATTTTTCCGTCGTTTATCAGACTTTCAGGTAGGGGAAATGTCAGTGATCGTTCCGATTTCAGTTCCAGAGCGATTCGCCCAATGAGTTCTTGATATTTAGTCGTTTTCAGCCAATATTTTGGATTTTTGAAAATGTCACTTTTTTGTGAAAATATCCACTTAATGAGGGAATAATATGTGTGAGGGTACCCCAGGAGTGTTCCAAATGTGTGTGGGTAGAATATATATCCCACGGGGGTAAAATTGAAAAAAGTTGAAAAAAATATTTTTTTGGACTTAGTCATTTTTCCGGCGTTTATCAGACTTTCAGATAGGGCAAATGTCAGTGAGCGTTCCGTTTTCAGTTCCAGAGCGATTCGCCCAATGAGTACTTGATATTTAGTCGTTTTCAGCCAATATTTTAGATTTTTGAAAATTTCACTTTTTTTGTGAAAATATCCACTAAATGAGGGAATAATATGTGTGAGGGTACCCCAGGAAAGTTCCAAATGCCTGTAGGTAGAATATATATCCCACGGGGGTAAAATTGAAAAAAGTTGAAATTTTTTTTATTTTGGACATAGTCATTTTTCCGGCGTTTATCAGACTTTCAGATAGGGGAAATGTCAGTGAGCGTTCCGAATTCAGTTCCAGAGCGATTTACCCAATGAGTCCTTGATATTTTGCCGTTTTCAGCCAATATTTTGGATTTTTGAAAATTTCACTTTTTTGTGAAAATATCCACTAAATGAGGGAATAATATGTGTGAGGGTACCCCAGGAGAGTTCCAAATGTGTGTGGGTAGAATATATATACCACGGGGCTAAAATTGAAAAAAGTTGAAATTTTTTTTATTTTGGACATAGTCATTTTTCCGGCGTTTATCAGACTTTCAGATAGGGGAAATGTCAGTGAGCGTTCCGATTTCAGTTCCAGAGCGATTCGCCCAATGAGTCCTTGACATTTATTCATTTTCAGCCAATATTTTGGATATTTGAAAATTTCACTTTTTTGTGAAAATATCCATTAAATGAGGGAATAATATGTGTGAGGGTACCCCAGGAGAGTTGCAAATGTGTGTGGGTAGAATATATATCCCATGGGGGTAAAATTGAAAAAAGTTGAAAAAAATTTTTTTTTTCACTTAGTCATTTTTCCGTCGTTTATCAGACTTTCAGATATGGCAAATGTCAGTGAGCGTTCCGAATTCAGTTCCAGAGCGATTCGCCCAATGAGTCCTTGATATTTAGTCATTTTCAGCCAATATTTTGGATTTTTGAAAATTTCACTTTTTTGTGAAAATATCCACTAAATGAGGAAATAATATGTGGGAGGGAAACCCAGAAGAGTTCCAAATGTGTGTGGGTAGAATATATATCCCACGGGGGTAAAATTGAAAAAAGTTGAAAATAAATTTTTTTTTCGACTTACTCATTTTTCCAGCGTTTATCAGACTTTCAGATAGGGCAAATGTCAGTGAGCGTTCCGATTTCAGTTCCAGAGCGATTCGCCCAATGAGTCCTTGATATTTAGTCGTTTTCAGCCAATTTTCTGGATTTTTGAAAATTTCACTTTTTTGTGAAAATATCCACTAAATGAGGGAATAATATGTGTGAGGGTACCCCAGGAGAGTTCCAAATGTCTGTGGGTAGAATATATATCCAACGGGGGTAAAATTGAAAAAAGTTGAACATTTTTTTATTTTGGACTTAATCATTTTTCCGGCGTTTATCAAACTTTCAGATAGGGCAAATGTCAGTGAGCATTCCGATTTCATTTCCAGAGCGATTCACCCAATGAGTCCTTGATATTTAGTCATTTTCAGCCAATATTTTGGATTTTTGAAAATTTCACTTTTTTGTGAAAATATCCACTAAATGAGGGAATAATATGTGTGAGGGTACCCCAGGAGAGTTCCAAATGCCTGTAGGTAGAATATATATCCCACGGGGGTAAAATTGAAAAAAGTTGAAATTTTTTTTATTTTGGACATAGTCATTTTTCCGGCGTTTATCAGAGTATCAGATAGGGGAAATGTCAGTGAGCATTCCGATTTCAGTTCCAGAGCGATTCGCCCAATGAGTCCTTGATATTTAGTCGTTTTCAGCCAATTTTCTGGATTTTTGAAAATTTCACTTTTTTGTGAAAATATCCACTAAATGAGGGAATAATATGTGTGAGGGTACCCCAGGAGAGTTCCAAATGTGTGTGGGTAGAATATATATCCCACGGGGGTAAAATTGAAAAAAGTTTAAAAAATTTTTTTTTTTGACTTACTCATTTTTCCAGCGTTTATCAGACTTTCAGATAGGGCAAATGTCAGTGAGCGTTCCGATTTCAGTTCCAGAGCGATTCGCCCAATGAGTCCTTGATATTTAGTCGTTTTCAGCGAATTTTCTGGATTTTTGAAAATTTCACTTTTTTGTGAAAATATCCACGAAATGAGGGAATAATATGTGTGAGGGTACCCCAGGAGAGTTCCAAATGTCTGTGGGTAGAATATATATCCAACGGGGGTAAAATTGAAAAAAGTTGAACATTTTTTTATTTTGGACTTAATCATTTTTCCGGCGTTTATCAAACTTTCAGATAGGGCAAATGTCAGTGAGCATTCCGATTTCATTTCCAGAGCGATTCGCCCAATGAGTCCTTGATATTTAGTCGTTTTCAGCCAATATTTTGGATTTTTGAAAATTTCACTTTTTTGTGAAAATAACCACTAAATGAGGGAATAATATGTGTGAGGGTACCCCAGGAGAGTTCCAAATGTGTGTGGGTAGAATATATATCCACGGGGGTAAAACTGAAAAAAGTTTAAAAATATTTTTTTTTGGACTTAGTCATTTTTCAAGCGTTTATCAGACTTTCAGATAGGGCAAATGTCAGTGAGCGTTCCGATTTCAGTTCCAGAGTGATTCGCCCAATGAGTCCTTGACATTGAGTCGTTTTCAGCCAATATTTTGGATTTTTGAAAATTTCACTTTTTTGTGAAAATATCCACTGAGGGAATAATATGTGTGAGGGTACCCCAGGAGAGTTCCAAATGTGTGAGGGTAGAATATATATCCACCGGGGTTAAAATTGGAGAAAGTTTAATTAATTTTTTTTTTGGACCTAGTCATTTTTCCGGCGTTTATCAGACTTTCAGATAGGGCAAATGTCAGTGAGCGTTCCGATTTCAGTTCCAGAGCGATTCGCCCAATGAGTCCTTGACATTTAGTCGTTTTCAGCCAATATTTTGAATTTTTTAAAATTTGACTTTTTTGTGAAAATATCCACTAAATGAGGGAATAATATGTGTGAGGGTACCCCAGGAGAGTTCCAAATGTGTGTGGTTAGAAGATATATCCCACGGGGGTAAAATTGAAAAAAGTTGAATTGATTTTTTTTTTGAACTTAGTCATTTTTCCGGCGTTTATCAGACTTTCAGATAGGGCAAATGTCAGTGAGCGTTTCGATTTCAGTTCCAGAGCGATTCGCCCAATGAGTCCTTGATATTTAGTCGTTTTCAGCCAATATTTTGGCTTTTTGAAAATTTCACTTTTTTGTGAAAATATCCACTAAATGAGGTAATAATATGTGTGAGGGTACCCCAGGAGAGTTTCAAATGTGTGTGGGTAGAATATATATCCCACGGGGATAAAATTAAAAAAAGCTGAAAATGTTTTTTTCTTGGATTTAGTCATTTTTCCGGCTTTTATCAGACTTTCAGATTGGGGAAATGTCAGTGAGCATTCCGATTTCAGTTCCAGAGCGATTCGCCAATGAGTACTTGGTATTTTGTCGTTTTCAGCCAATATTTTGGATTTTTGAAAATTTCACTTTTTTGGGAAAAGATCCAGTAAATGAGGGAATAATATGTGTGAGGGTACCCCAGGAGAGTTCCAAATGTGTGTGGGTAAAATATATATCGGACGGGGGTAAAATTGAAAAAAGTTTAAAAATTTTTTTTCTTGGACTTGGTCATTTCTCCGGCATTTATCAGACTTTCAGATAGGGGAAATGTCAGTGAGCAGTCCGGTTTCAGTTCCAGAGCGAATCGCCCAATGATTCCTTCATATATAGTCGTTTTCAGGCAATTTTCTGTATTTTTGAAAATTTCACTTTTTTATGAAAAGATCCACTAAATGAGGGAATAATATGTGTGAGGGTACCCCAGGAGAGTTCCAAATGTGTGTGGGTAGAATTTATATCCCACGGGGGTAAAATTGAAAAAAGTTGAAAATAATTTTTTCTTGGACTTAGTCATTTTTCCGGCGTTTATCAGACTTTCAGATAGGGGAAATGTCAGTGAGCATTCCTATTTCAGTTCCAGAGCGATTTGCTCAATCAGTCCTTGATATTTAGTCGTTTTCAGCCAATTTTCTGGATTTTTCAAAGTTTCACTTTTTTGTAAAAATATACACTAAATGAGGGAATAATATGTGTGAGGGTACCCCAGGAGAGTTCCAAATGTGTGTGGGTAGAATATATATCCACGGGGGTAAAATTGAAAAAAGTTTAAAAAATTTTTTTTTTTTGACTTAGTCTTTTTCCTGCGTTTATCAGACTTTCAGATAGGGGAAATGTCAGTGAGCGTTCTGATTTCAGTTCCAGAGCGATTCGCCCAATGAGTCCTTGATATTTAGTCGTTTTCAGCCAATTTTCTGGATTTTTGAAAATTTCACTTTTTTGTGACAATATCCACTAAATGAGGGAATAATATGTGTGAGGGTACCCCAGGAGAGTTCCAAATGTGTGTGGGTAGAATATATATCCACGGGGGTAAAATTGAAAAAAGTAAAAAAAAATATTTTTTTGGACTTAGTCATTTTTCCGGCATTTATCAGACTTTCAGATAGGGGAAATATACGTGAGCATTCCGATTTCAGTTCCAGAGCGATTCGCCCAATGATTCCTTGATATTTAGTCGTTTTCAGCCGATTTTCTGGATTTTTGAAAATTTCACTTTTTTGTGAAAAGATCCACTAAATGAGGGGATAATATGTGTGAGGGTACCCCAGGAGAGTTCCAAATGTGTGTGGGTAAAATATATATCGGACGGGGGTAAAATTGAAAAAAGTTGAAAAATTTTTTGTCTTGGACTTGGTCATTTTTCCGGCATTTATCAGACTTTCAGATAGGGGAAATATACGTGAGCATTCCGATTTCAGTTCCAGAGCGATTCACCCAATGAGTCCTTGATATTTAGTCGTTTTCAGCCAATTTTCTGGATTTTTGAAAATTTCACTTTTTTGTGAAAAGATCCACTAAATGAGGGAATAATATGTGTGAGGGTACCCCAGGAGAGTTCCAAATGTGTATGGGTAGAATATATATCACACGGGGGTAAAATTGAAAAAAGTTTAAAAAATTTTTTTTTTGGACTTAGTAATTTTTCCGGCGTTTATCAGCCTTTCAGATAGGGGAAATGTCAGTGAGTGTTCCGATTTCAGTTCGAGAGTGATTCACCCAATGAGTCCTTGATATTTAGTCGTTTTCAGCCAATATTTTGGATTTTTGAAAATTTCACTTTTTTGTGAAAATATCCACTAAATGAGGGAATAATATGTGTGAGGGTACCCCAGGAGAGTTCCAAATGTGTGTGGGTAGAATATATATCGGTCAGGGGTAAAATTGAAAAAAGTTGAAAAATTTTTTTTCTTGGACTTAGTCATTTTTCCGGCGTTTATCAGACTTTCAGATAGGGGAAATGTCAGTGAGCATTCAAATTTCAGTTCCAGAGCGATTCGTCCAATGATTCCTTGATATTTAGTCGTTTTCAGTCGATTTTCTGGATTTTTGAAAATTTCACTTTTTTGTGAAAAGATCCACTAAATGAGGGAATAATATGTGTGAAGGTACCCTAGGAGAGATCCAAATGTGTGTGGGTAGAATATATATCCCACGGGGTTCAAATTGAAAAAAGTTGAAAAATATTTTTTTTTGGACTTGGTCATTTTTCCGGCGTTTATCAGACTTTCAGATAGGGGAAATATAAGTGAGCATTCCGATTTCAGTACCAGAGCGATTCGCCCAATGAGTCCTTGATATTTAGTCGTTTTCAGCCAATTTTCTGGATTTTTGAAAATTTCACTTTTTTATGAAAAGATAAACTAAATGAGGGAATAATATGTGTGAGGGTACCCCAGGAGAGTTCCAAATGTGTGTGGGTAAAATATATATCGGACGGGGGTAAAATTGAAAAAAGTTGAAAAATTTTTTGTCTTGGACTTGGTCATTTTTCCGGCATTTATCAGACTTTCAGATAGGGGAAATATACGTGAGCGTTCCGATTTCAGTTCCAGAGCGATTCACCCAATGAGTCCTTGATATTTAGTCATTTTCAGCCAATTTTCTGGATTTTTGAAAATGTCACTTTTTTGTGAAAATATCCACTAAATGAGGGAATAATATGTGTGAGGGTACCCCAGGAGAGTTCCAAATGTGTGTCGGTAGAATATATATCCCACGGGGGTAAAATTGAAAAAAGTTTAAAAATTTTTATTTTTGGACTTAGTCATTTTTCCGGCGTTTATCAGACTTTCAGATAGGAGAAATGTCAGTGAGTGTTCCGATTTCAGTTCGAGAGTGATTCACCCAATGAGTCCTTGATATTTTGTCGTTTTCAGCCAACATTTTGGATTTTTGAACATTTCACTTTTTTGTGAAAATATCCACTAAATGAGGGAATAGTATGTGTGAGAGTACCCCAGGAGAGTTCCAAATGTGTGTGGGTAGAATATATATTCCACGGGGGTAAAATTGAAAAAAGTTTAAAAAAATTTATTTTTGGACTTAGTAATTTTTCCGGCATTTATCAGACTTTCAGATAGGGGAAATGTCAGTGAGCGTTCCGATTTCAGTTCTAGAGCTATTCGCCCAATGAGTCCTTGACATTTAGTCATTTTCAGCCAATTTTCTGGATTTTTGAAAATTTCACTTTTTTATGAAAAGATCCACTAATTGAGGGAATAATATGTGTTAGGGTACCCCAGGAGAGTTCCAAATGTGTGTGGGTAGAATATATATCGGACGGGGGTAAAATTGAAAAAAGTTGAAAAATATTTTTTTTTGGACTTGGTCATTTATCCGTCGTTTATCAGACTTTCAGATAGGGGAAATATAAGTGAGCGTTCCGATTTCAGTTCCAGAGCGATTCGCCCAATGAGTCTTTGATATTTAGTCGTTTTCAGCCAATATTTTGGATTTTTGAAAACTTCACTTTTTTGTGAAAATATCCACTAAATGAGGAAATAATATGTGTCAGGGTACCCCAGGAGAGTTCCAAATGTGTGTGGGTAGAATATATATCGGACGGGGGTAAAATTGAAAAAAGTTGAAAAAATTTTTTTCTTGGACTTAGTCATTTTTCCGGCGTTTATCAAACTTTCAGATAGGGGAAATGTCAGTGAGCATTCCGATTTCAGTTCCAGAGCGATTCGCCCAATGAGTCCTTGATATTTAGTCGTTTTCAGCCAATATTTTGGATTTTTGAAAATTTCACTTTTTTGTGAAAATATCCACTAAATGAGGGAATAATATGTGTGAGGGTACCCCAGGAGAGTTCCAAATGTGTGTGGGTAGAATATATATACACGGGGGTAAAATTGAAAAAAGTTGAAAAAAATCTTTGCTTGGACTTAGTCATTTTTCCGGCGTTTATCAGACTTTCAGATAGGGGTAATGTCTGAGCGTTCCGATTTCAGTTCCAGAGCGATTCGCCGAATGAGTACTTAATATTTAGTCGTTTTCAGCCAATTTTCTGGACTTATGAAAATTTCACTTTTTTGTGAAAAGTTCCACTAAATGAGGGAATAATATGTGTGAGGGTGCCCCAGGAGAGTTCCAAATGTGTGTGAGTAGAATATATATCGGACGGGGGTAAAATTGAAAAAAGTTGAAAAATTTTTTTTCTTGGACTTAGTCATTTTTCCGGCGTTTATCAGACTTTCAGATAGGGGAAATGTCAGTGAGCATTACGATTTCAGTTCCAGAGCGATTCGCCCAATGATTCCTTGATATTTAGTCGTTTTCAGCCAATTTTCTGGATTTTTGAAAATTTCACTTTTTTGTGAAAATATCCACTAAATGAGGGAATAATAAGTGTGAGGGTGCCCCAGGAGAGTTCCACATGTGTGTGAGTAAAATATATATCGGACAATGGTAAAATTGAAAAAAGTTGAAAAATATTTTTTTTTGGACTTGGTCATTTTTTCGGCGCTTATCAGACTTTCAGATAGGGGAAATGTCAGTGAACAATCCGATTTCAGTTCCAGAGCGATTCGCCCAATGATTCCTTGATATTTAGTCGTTTACAGCCAATTTTCTGGATTTTTGAAAATTTCACTTTTTTGTGAAAATATCCACTAAATGAGGGAATAATATGTGTGAGGGTGCCCCATGTGTTCCAAATGTGTGTGAGTAGAAAATATATCGGACAAGGGTAAAATTGAAAAAAGTTGAAAAATATTTTTTTTTGGACTTGGTCATTTTTCCGGCGTTTATCAGACTTTCAGATAGGGGAAATGTCAGTGAGCATTCCGATTTCAGTTCCAGAGTGATTCGCCCATTGAGTCCTTGATATTTTGTCGTTTTCGGCCAATATTTTGGATTTTTGAAAATTTCACTTTTTTGTGAAAATATCCACTAAATGAGGGAATAATATGTGTGAGGGTAACCCCAGGAGACTTCCAATTGTGTGTGGGTAGAATATATATCCCACGGGGGTAAAATTGAAAAAAGTTGAAAAAAATTTTATTTTGGATTTAGTCATTTTTCCGGCGTTTATCAGACTTTCAGATAGGGGAAATGTCAGTGAGCATTCCGATTTCAGTTCCAGAGCGATTCGCCCAATGAGTCCTTGATATTTAGTCGTTTTCAGCCAATTTTCTGGATTTTTGAAAATTTCTCTTTTTTGCGAAAATATCCACTAAATGAGGGAATAATATGTGTGAGGGTACCCCAGGAGAGTTCCAAATGTGTGTGGGTAGAATATATATCCCACGGGGGTAAAATTGAAAAAAGCTAAAAAAATTTTTTTCTTGGATTTAGTCATTTTTCCGGCGTTTATCAGACTTTCAGATAGGGGAAATGTCAGTGAGCGTTCCGATTTCAGTTCCAGAGCAATTCGCCGGATGAGTACTTGATATTTTGTTGTTTTCAGCCGATTTTCAGAATTTTTGAAAATTTCACTTTTTTGCGAAAATATCCACTAAATGAGGGAATAATATGTGTGAGGGTACCCCAGGAGGGTTCCAAATGTGTGTGGCTAGAATATATATCCCACGGGGGTAAAATTGAAAAAAGTTGAATTAATTTTTTTTTTGGACTTAGTCATTTTTCCGGCGTTTATCAGACGTTTAGATAGGGCAAATGTCAGTGAGCTTTCCGATTTCAGTTCCAGAGCGATTCTCCCAATGAGTCTTTGATATTTAATGGTTTACAGCCAATTTTCTGGATTTTTGAAAATTTCCCTTTTTTGTGAAAATATCCACTAAATGAGGGAATAATATGTGTGAGGGTACCCCAGGAGAGTTCCAAATGTGTGTGGGTAGAATATATATCCCACGGGTGTAAAATTGAAAACAGTTGAAAAAATTTTTTTTTGCACTTAGTCATTTTTCCGGCGTTTATCGGACTTTCAGATAGGGCAAATGTCAGGGAGCGTTCCGATTTCAGTTCCAGAGCGATTCGCCCAATGAGTCCTTGATATTTAGTCGTTTTCAGCCAATTTTCTGGATTTTTGAAAATTTCATTTTTTTGCGAAAATATCCGCTAAATGAAGGAATAATATGTGTGAGGGTACCCCAGGAGAGTTCCAAATGTGTGTGGCTAGAATATATATCCCACGGGGGTAAAATTGAAAAAAGTTGAAAAAATTTTTATTTTGGATTTAGTCATTTTTCCGGCGTTTATCAGACTTTCAGATAGGGGAAATGTCAGTGAGCGTTCCGATTTCAGTTCCAGAGCGATTCGCCCAATGAGTCCTTGATATTTAGTCGTTTTCAGCCTTTTTTCTGGATTTTTGAAAATTTCACTTTTTTGTGAAAATATCCACTAAATGAGGGAATAATATGTGTGAGGGTACCCCAGGAGAGTTCCAAATGTGTGTGGGTAGAATATATATCCCACGGGGGTAAAATTGAAAAATGCTGAAAATTTTTTTTTCTTGGATTTAGTCATTTTTCCGGCGTTTATCAGACTTTCAGATAGGGGAAATGTCAGTGAGCATTCCGATTTCAGTACCAGAGCGATTCGCCGGATGAGTCCTTGATATTTTGTTGTTTTCAGCCAATTTTCTGAATTTTTGAAAATTTCACTTTTTTGCGAAAATATCCACTAAATGAGGGAATAATATGTGTGAGGGTACCCCAAGAGAGTTCCAAATATGTGTGGGTAGAATATATATCCCACGGGTGTAAAATTGAAAAGAGTTAAAAAAAAATTTTTTTGCACTTAGTCACTTTTCCGGCGTTTATCAGACTTTCAGATAGGGCAAATGTCAGGGAGTGTTCCGATTTCAGTTCCAGAGCGATGCGCCCAATGAGTCCTTGATATTTAGTCGTTTTCAGCCAATTTTCTGGATTTTTGAAAATTTCACTTTTTTGCGAAAATATCCGCTAAATGAGGGAATAATATGTGTGAGGGTACCCCAGGAGAGTTCCAAGTGTGTGTGGGTAGATTATATATATCCCACGGGGGTAAAATTGAAAATAATTGAAAAAATTTTTTTCTTGGACTTAGTCATTTTTCCGGCGTTTATCAGACATTCAGATAGGGGAAATGTCAGTGAGCATTCCGGTTTCAGTTCCAGAGCGATTCGCCCAATGAGTCTTTGATATTTAGTCGTTTTCAGCCAATATTTTGGATTTTTGAAAACTTCACTTTTTTGTGAAAATATCCACTAAATGAGGAAATAATATGTGTCAGGGTACCCCAGGAGAGTTCCAAATGTGTGTGGGTAGAATATATATCGGACGGGGGTAAAATTGAAAAAAGTTGAAAAAAATTTTTTCTTGGACTTAGTCATTTTTCCGGCGTTTATCAAACTTTCAGATAGGGGAAATGTCAGTGAGCATTCCGATTTCAGTTCCAGAGCGATTCGCCCAATGAGTCCTTGATATTTAGTCGTTTTCAGCCAATATTATGGATTTTTGAAAATTTCACTTTTTTGTGAAAATATCCACTAAATGAGGGAATAATATGTGTGAGGGTACCCCAGGAGAGTTCCAAATGTGTGTGGGTAGAATATATATCCCACGGGGGTAAAATTGAAAAAAGCTGAAAATTTTTTTTTCTTGGATTTAGTCATTTTTCCGGCGTTTATCAGACTTTCAGATAGGGGAAATGTCAGTGAGCGTTCCGATTTCAGTTCCAGAGCAATTCGCCGGATGAGTACTTGATATTTAGTCGTTTTCAGCCAATTTTCTGGATTTTTGAAAATTTCACTTTTTTGCGAAAATATCCGCTAAATGAGGGAATAATATGTGTGAGGGTTCCCCAGGAGAGTTCCAAATGTGTGTGGGTATATATAAAAAAGTTGAAAAACTTTTTATTTTGGATTTAGTCATTTTTCCGGCGTTTATCAGACTTTCAGATAGGGGAAATGTCAGTGAGCGTTCCGATTTCAGTTCCAGAGCGATTCGCCGGATGAGTCCTTGATATTTCGTTGTTTTCAGCCAATTTTCTGAATTTTTGAAAATTTCTCATTTTTGTGAAAATATCCACTAAATGAGGGAATGATATGTGTGTGGGTACCCCAGGAGAGTTCCAAATGTGTGGGTAGAATATATATCCCACAGGGGTAAAATTGAAAAAAGTTGAAAGATTTTTCTTCTTTGACTTAGTCATTTTTCCGGCGTTTATCAGACTTTCAGATAGGGGAAATGTCAGTGAGCATTACGATTTCAGTTCCAGAGCGATTCGCCATATGATTCCTTGATATTTAGTCGTTTTCAGCCAATTTTCTGGATTTTTGAAAATTTCACTTTTTTGTGAAAATATCCACTAAATGAGGGAATAATATGGGTGAGGGTGCCCCAGGAGAGTTCCAAATGTGTGTGAGTAAAATATATATCGGACAAGGGTAAAATTGAAAAAAGTTGAATTAATTATTTTTTTGGACTTTGTCATTTTTCCGGCGTTTATCAGACTTTCAGATAGGGCAAATGTCAGGGAGCGTTCCGATTTCAGTTCCAGAGCGATTCGCCCAATGATTCCTTGATATTTAGTCGTTTTCAACCAATTTTCTGGATTTTTGAAAATTTCACTTTTTTGCGAAAATATCCGCTAAATGAGGGAATAATATGTGTGAGGGTACCCCAGGAGAGTTCCAAATGTGTGTGGCTAGAATATATATCCCACGGGGGTAAAATTGAAAAAAGTTGAAAAATTTTTTATTTTGGATTTAGTCATTTTTCCGGCGTTTATCAGACTTTCAGATAGGGGAAATGTCAGTGAGCGTTCCGATTTCAGTTCCAGAGCGATTCGCCCAATGAGTCCTTGATATTTAGTCGTTTTCAGCCAATATTTTGGATTTTTGAAAATTTCACTTTTTTGTGAAAATATCCACTAAATGAGGGAATAATATGTGTGTGGGTACCCCAGGAGAGTTCCAAATGTGTGGGTCGAAAATATATCCCACAGGGGTAAAATTGAAAAAAGTTGAAAAAATTTTTTTCTTTGACTTAGTCATTTTTCCGCCGTTTATCAGACTTTCAGATAGGGGAAATGTCAGTGAGCGTTCCGATTTCAGTTCCAGAGCGATTCTCCCAATGAGTCCTTGATATTTAGTCGTTTTCAGCCAATTTTCTGGATTTTTGAAAATTTGACTTTTTTGTGAAAATATCCACTAAATGAGGGAATAATATGTGTGAGAGTACCCCAGGAGAGTTCCAAATGTGTGTGGGTAGAATATATATCCCACGGGGATAAAATTGAAAAAAGTTTAATTAATTTTTTTTTTGGACTTAGTCATTTTTCCGGCGTTTATCAGACTTTCAGATAGGGCAAATGTCAGTGAGCTTTCCAATTTCAGTTCCAGAGCGATTCGCCCAATGAGTCCTTGATATTTAGTCGTTTTCAGCCAATATTTTGGATTTTTGAAAATTTCACTTTTTTGTGAAAATATCCACTAAATGAGGGAATAATATGTGTTTGGGTACCCCAGGAGAGTTCCAAATGTGTGGGTCGAATATATATCCCACAGGGGTAAAATTGAAAAAAGTTGAAAAATTTTTTTTCTTTGACTTAGTCATTTTTCCGCTGTTTATCAGACTTTCAGATAGGGGAAATGTCAGTGAGCGTTCCGATTTCAGTTCCAGAGCGATTCTCCCTATGAGTCCTTGATATTTAGTCGTTTTCACCCAATTTTCTGGATTTTTGAAAATTTGACTTTTTTGTGAAAATATCCACTAAATGAGGGAATAATATGTGTGAGGGTACCCCAGGAGAGTTCCAAATGTGTGTGGGTGGAATATATATCCCACGGGGATAAAATTGAAAAAAGTTTAATTCATTTTTTTTGGACTTAGTCATTTTTCCGGCGTTTATCAGACTTTCAGATAGGGCAAATGTCAGTGAGCGTTCCGATTTCAGTTCCAGAGCGATTCGCCCAATGAGTCCTTGATATTTAGTCGTTTTCAGCCAATATTTTAGATTTTTGAAAATTTCTCTTTTTTGTGAAAATATCCACTAAATGAGTGAGGGTACCCCAGGAGAGTTCCAAATGTGTGTGGCTAGAATCTATATCCCCCAGGGGTAAAATTGAAAAAAGTTGAAAATTTTTTTTTTGGACTTAGTCATTTTTCCGGCGTTTATCAGATGTTTAGATAGGGGAACTGTCAGGGAGCGTTCCGATTTCAGTTCCAGAGCGATTCGCCCAATGAGTCCTTGATATTTAGTCGTTTTCAGCCAATTTTCTGGATTTTTGAAAATTTCACTTTTTTGTGAAAATATCCGCTAAATGAGGGAATAATATGTGTGAGGGTACCCCAGGAGAGTTCCAAATGTGTGTGGCTAGAATATATATCCCACGGGGGTAAAATTGGAAAAAGTTGAAAAATGTTTTTTCTTTGAATTAGTCATTTTTCCAGCGTTTATCAGACTTTCAGATAGGGGAAATGTCAGTGAGCGTTCCGATTTTAGTTCCAGAGCGATTTGCCCAATGAGTCCTTGATATTTAGTCGTTTTCAGGCAATTTTCTGGATTTTTGAAAATTTCACTTTTTTGTGAAAATATCCACTAAATGAGGGAATAATATGTGTTAGGGTACCCCAGCAGAGTTCCAAATGTGTGTGGGTAGAATATATATACCACGGGGGTAAAATTAAAAAAAGTTGAAAAAAAAATTATTTTGGATTTAGTCATTTTTCCGGCGTTTATCAGACTTTCACATAGGGGTAATGTCAGTGAGCGTTCCGATTTCAGTTCCAGAGCGATTCGCCGGATGAATCCTTGATATTTCGTTGTTTTCAGCCAATTTTCTGAATTTTTGAAAATTTCACTTTTTTGTGAAAATATACACTAAATGAGGGAATAACATGTGTAAGGGAACCCCAGGAGAGTTCCAAATGTGTGTGGCTAGAATTTATATCCCACGGGGGGAAAATTGAAAAAAGTTGAGAATTTTTTTTTTGTACTTAGTCATTTTTCCGGCGTTTATCAGACTTTCAGATAGGGGAAATGTCAGTGAGCGTTCCGATTTCAGTTCCAGAGCGATTCGCCCAATGAGTCCTTGATATTTAGTCGTTTTCAGCCAATATTTTAGATTTTTGACAATTTCACTTTTATGTGAAAATATCCACTAAATGAGTGAGGGTACCCCAGGAGAGTTCCAAATGTGTGTGGCTAGAATATATATCCCAGGGGGGTAAAATTGAAAAAAGTTGAAAAAATTTTTTTTTTGGACTTTGTCATTTTTCCAGCGTTTATCAGACTTTCAGATAGGGGAAATGTCACTGAGGGTACAGATTTCAGTTCCAGAGCTATTCGCCCAATGAGTCCTTGATATTTTGTCGTTTTCAGCCAATATTTTGGATTTTTGAAAATTTTACTTTTTTGTGAAAATATCCACTAAATGAGGGAATAATATGTGTGAGGGTACCCCAGGAGAGTTCCAAATGTGTGTGGGTAGAATATATATCCCACGGGGGTAAAATTGAAAAAAGTTGAAACAATTTTTTTCTTGGATTTAGTCATTTTTCCGGCGTTTATCAGAATTTCTGATAGGGGAAATGTCAGTGAGCATTCCGATTTCAGTTCCAGAGCGATTCGCCCATTGAGTCTTTGTTATTTTGTCGTTTTCAGCCAATATTTTGGATTATTGAAAATTTCACTTTTTTGTGAAAATATCCACTAAATAAGGGAATAATATGTGTGAGGGTACCCCAGGAGAGTTCCAAATGTGTGTGGGTAGAATATATATCCCACGGGGGTAAAATTGAAAAAAGTTGAAATAATTTTTTTTTGGACTTAGTCATTTTTCCGGCGTTTATCAGACTTTCAGATAGGGCAAATGTCAGTGAGCGTTCCGATTTCAGTTCCAGAGCGATTCGCCCAATGAGTCCTTGATATTTAGTCGTTTTCAGCCAATATTTTGGCTTTTTGAAAATTTAACTTTTTTGTGAAAATATCCACTAAATGAGTGAGGGTACCCCAGGAGAGTTCCAAATGTGTGTGGCTAGAATATATATCCCACGGGGGTAAAATTGAAAAAAGTTGAAAAAATTTTTTTTTTGGACTTTGTCATTTTTCCAGCGTTTATCAGACTTTCAGATAGGGGAAATGTCACTGAGGGTACAGATTTCAGTTCCAGAGCTATTCGCCCAATGAGTCCTTGATATTTTGTCGTTTTCAGCCAATATTTTGGATTTTTGAAAATTTCACTTTTTTGTGAAAATATCCACTAAATGAGGGAATAATATGTGTGAGGGTACCCCAGGAGAGTTCCAAATGTGTGTGGGTAGAATATATATCCCACGGGGGTAAAATTGAAAAAAGTTGAACTAATTTTTTTTGGACTTAGTTATTTTTCCGGCGTTTATCAGACTTTCAGATAGGGGAAATGTCAGTGAGCATTCCGATTTCAGTTCCAGAGCGATTCGCCCAATGAGTCCTTGATATTTAGTCGTTTTCAGCCAATATTTTGGATTTTTGAAAATTTCACTTTTTTGCGAAAATATCTGCTAAATGAGGGAATAATATGTTTGAGGGTACCCCAGGAGAGTTCCAAATGTGTGTGGGTAGAATATATATACCACGGGGGTAAAATTAAAAAAAGTTGAAAAAAAATTTATTTTGGATTTAGTCATTTTTCCGGCGTTTATCAGACTTTCACATAGGGGAAATGTCAGTGAGCGTTCCGATTTCAGTTCCAGAGCGATTCGCCGGATGAATCCTTGATATTTCGTTGTTTTCAGCCAATTTTCTGAATTTTTGAAAATTTCACTTTTTTGTGAAAATATACACTAAATGAGGGAATAATATGTGTAAGGGAACCCCAGGAGAGTTCCAAATGTGTGTGGCTAGAATTTATATCCCACGGGGGGAAAATTGAAAAAAGTTGAAAAAATTTTTTTTTTGTACTTAGTCATTTTTCCGGCGTTTATCAGACTTTCAGATAGGGGAAATGTCAGTGAGCGTTCCGATTTCAGTTCCAGAGCGATTCGCCCAATGAGTCCTTGATATTTAGTCGTTTTCAGCCAATATTTTAGATTTTTGAAAATTTCACTTTTTTGTGAAAATATCCACTAAATGAGTGAGGGTACCCCAGGAGAGTTCCAAATGTGTGTGGCTAGAATATATATCCCAGGGGGGTAAAATTGAAAAAAGTTGAAAAAATTTTTTTTTTGGACTTAGTCATTTTTCCAGCGTTTATCAGACTTTCAGATAGGGGAAATGTAAGTGAGCATTCCGATTTCAGTTCCAGAGCGATTCGCCCATTGAGTCCTTGATATTCAGTCGTTTTCAGCCAATATTTTGGATTTTTGAAAATTTCACTTTTTTTGTGAAAATATCCACTAAATGAGGGAATAATATGTGTGAGGGTACCCCAGAAGAGTTCCAAATGTGTGTGGGTAGAATATATATCCCACAGGGGTAAAATTGAAAAAAGCTGAACATTTTTTTTTCTTGGATTTAGTCATTTTTCCGGCGTTTATCAGACTTCCAGATAGGGGAAATGTCAGTGAGCATTCCGATTTCAGTTCCAGAGCGATTCGCCCAATGAGTCCTTGATATTTTGTCATGTTCAGCCAAAATTTTGGATTTTTGAAAATTTCCCTCTTCTGGGAAAATATCCACTAAATGAGGGAATAATATGTGTGAGGGTACCACAGGAGAGTTCAAGATGTGTGTGGGTAGAATATATATCCCATGGGGTTAAAATTGAAAAAAGTTGAATTAATTTTTTTTTGGACTTAGTCATTTTTCCGGCGTTTATCAGACTTTTAGATAGGGCAAATGTCAGTGAGCGTTCCGATTTCAGTTCCAGAGTGATTCGCCCATTGAGTCCTTGATATTTTGTCGTTTTCAGCCAATATTTTAGATTTTTGAAAATTTCACTTTTTTGTGAAAATATCCACTAAATGAGTGAGGGTACCCCAGGAGAGTTCCAAATGTGTGTGGCTAGAATATATATCCCAGGGGGGTAAAATTGAAAAAAGTTGAAAAAATTTTTTTCTTGGATTTAGTCATTTTTCCGGCGTTTATCAGACTTTCAGATAGGGGAAATGTCAGTGAGCATTCCGATTTCAGTTCCAGAGCGATTCGCCCATTGAGTCCTTGATATTTTGTCGTTTTCAGCCAATATTTTGGATTTTTGAAAATTTCATTTTTTTGTGAAAATATCCACTAAATGAGGGAATAATATGTGTGAGGGTACCCCAGGAGAGTTCCAAATGTGTGTGGGTAGAATATATATCCCACGGGGGTAAAATTGAAAAAAGTTGAAATAATTTTTTTTGGGACTTAGTTATTTTTCCGGCGTTTATCAGACTTTCAGATAGGGGAAATGTCAGTGAGCGTTCCGATTTCAGTTCCAGCGTGATTAGCCCAATGAGTCCTTGATATTTAGTCGTTTTCAGCCAATTTTCTGGATTTTTGAAAATTTCACTTTTTTGTGAAAATATCCACTAAATGAGGGAATAATATGTGTGAGGGTACCCCAGGAGAGTTCCAAATGTGTGTGGCTAGAATATATATCCCACGGTGGTAAAATTGAAAAAAGTTGAAAAAATTTTTTTCTTTGAATTAGTCATTTTTCCGGCGTTTATCAGACTTTCAGATAGGGAAAATGTCAGTGAGCGTTCCGATTTCAGTTCCAGAGCGATTCGCCCAATGAGTCCTTGACATTTAGTCGTTTTCAGCCAATATTTTGGATTTTTGAAAATTTCACTTTTTTTTGAAAATATCCACTAAATGAGTGAGGGTACCCCAGGAGAGTTCCAAATGTGTGTGGCTAGAATATATATCCCACGGGGGTAAAATTGAAAAAAGTTGAAAAAAATTTTTTTTTGGACTTAGTCATTTTTCCAGCATTTATCAGACTTTCAGATAGGGGAAATGTCAGTGAGCGTACCGATTTCAATTCCAGAGCGATTCGCCCAATGAGTCCATGATATTTTGTCGGTTTCAGCCAATATTTTGGATTTTTGAAAATTTCACTTTTTTGTGAAAATAGCCACTAAATGAGGGAATAATATGTGTGAGGGTACCCCAGGAGAGTTCCAAATGTGTGTGGCTAGAATATATATCCCAGGGGGGTAAAATTGAAAAAAGTTGAAAAAAATTTTTTTTTGGACTTAGTCATTTTTCCAGCGTTTATCAGACTTTCAGATAGGGGAAATGTCAGTGAGCATTCCGATTTCAGTTCCAGAGTGATTCGCCCATTGAGTCCTTGATATTTTGTCGTTTTCAGCCAATATTTTGGATTTTTGTAAATTTCACTTTTTTTGTGAAAATATCCACTGAATGAGGGAATAATATGTGTAAGGGTACCCCAGGAGAGTTCCAAATGTGTGTGGGTAGAATTTATATCCCACGGGGGTAAAATTGAAAAAGTTGAATTAATTTTTTTTTTGGACTTTGTCATTTTTCCGGCGTTTATCAGACTTTCAGATAGGGCCAATGTCAGTGAGCGTTTCGATTTCAGTTCCAGAGCGATTCGCCCAATGAGTCCTTGATATTTAGTCGTTTTCAGCCAATATTTTGGCTTTTTGAAAATTTCACTTTTTTTGTGAAAATATCCACTAAATGAGTGAGGGTACCCCAGGAGAGTTCCAAATGTGTGTGGGTAGAATATATATCCCACGGGGGTAAAATTGAAAAAAGTTGAAAAAATTTTTTTTTTGGACTTTGTCATTTTTCCGCCGTTGATCAGACTTTCAGATAGGGGAAATGTCAGTGAGCGTACCGATTTCAGTTCCAGAGCGATTCGCCCAATGAGTCCTTGATATTTTGTCGTTTTCAGCCAATATTTTGGATTTTTGAAAATTTCACTTTTTTGTGAAAATAGCCACTAAATGAGGGAATAATATGTGTGAGGGTACCCCAGAAGAGTTCCAAATGTGTGTGGGCAGAATATATATCCCACGGGGTTAAAATTGAAAAAAGTTTAATTAATTTTTTTTTTGGACTTAGTCATTTTTCCGGTGTTTATCAGACTTTCAGATAGGGCAAATGTCAGTGAGCGTTCCGATTTCAGTTCCAGAGCGATTCGCCCAATGAGTCCTTGATATTTAGTCGTTTTCAGCCAACATTTTGGATTTTTGAAAATTTCACTTTTTTGTGAAAATATCCACTAAATGAGGGAATAATATGTGTTAGGGTACCCCAGTAGAGTTCCAAATGTGTGTGGGTAGAATATAAATACCACGGGGGTAAAATTAAAAAAAGTTGAAAAAAAATTTATTTTGGATTTAGTCATTTTTCCGGCGTTTATCAGACTTTCACATAGGGGAAATGTCAGTGAGCGTTCCGATTTCAGTTCCAGAGTGATTCGCCCATTGAGTCCTTGATATTTTGGCGTTTTCAGCCAATATTTTAGATTTTTGAAAATTTCACTTTTTTGTGAAAATATCCACTAAATGAGTGAGGGTACCCCAGGAGAGTTCCAAATGTGTGTGGCTAGAATATATATCCCACGGGGGAAAATTGAAAAAAGTTGAAACAATTTTTTTCTTGGATTTAGTCATTTTTCCGGCGTTTATCAGACTTTCAGATCGGGGAAATGTCAGTGAGCATTCCGATTTCAGTTCCAGAGCGATTCGCTCAGTGAGTCCTTGTTATTTTGTCGTTTTCAGCCAATATTTTGGATTTTTGAAAATTTCACTTTTTTGTGAAAATATCTACTAAATGAGGGAATAATATGTGTGAGGGTACCCCAGGAGAGTTCCAAATGTGTGTGGGTAGAATATATATCGGACGGGGGTAAAATTGAAAAAAGTTGAAATAATTTTTTTGGGGACTTAGTTATTTTTCAGGCGTTTATCAGACTTTCAGATAGGGGAAATGTCAGTGAGCGTTCCGATTTCAGTTCCAGCGTGATTCGCCCAATGAGTCCTTGATATTTAGTCGTTTTCAGCCAATTTTCTGGATTTTTGAAAATTTCACTTTTTTGTGAAAATATCCACTAAATGAGGGAATAATATGTGTGAGGGTACCCCAGGAGAGTTCCAAATGTGTGTGGGTAGAATATATATCCCATGGGGGTAAAATTGAAAAAGTTGAAAAAAATTTTTTCTTGGATTTAGTCATTTTTCCGGCGTTTATCAGACTTTCAGATAGGGGAAATGTCAGTGAGCGTTCCGATTTCAGTTCCAGAGCGTTTCGCCCAATGAGTCCTTGATATTTGGTCGTTTTCAGCCAAATTTCTGGATTTTTGAATATTTCACTTTTTTGCGAAAATATCCACTAAATGAGGGAATAATATGTGTGAGGGTACCCCAGGAGAGTTCCAAATGTGTGTGGGTAGAATATATATCCCACGGGGGTAAAATTGAAAAAAGTTGAAATAATTTTTTTTTGGACTTAGTTATTTTTCCGGCGTTTATCAGACTTTCAGATAGGGCAAATGTCAGTGAGCGTTTCGATTTCAGTTCCAGAGCGATTCGCCCAATGAGTCATTGATATTTAGTCGTTTTCAGCCAATATTTTGGCTTTTTGAAAATTTCACTTTTTTGTGAAAATATCCACTAAATGAGTGAGGGTTCCCCAGGAGAGTTCCAAATGTGTGTGGCTAGAATATATATCTCACGGGGGTAAAATTGAAAAAAGTTTAATTAATTTTTATTTTGGACTTAGTCATTTTTCCAGCGTTTTTCAGACTTTCAGATAGGGCAAATGTCAGTGAGCGTTCCGATTTCAGTTCCAGAGCGATTCGCCCAATGAGTCCTTGATATTTAGTCGTTTTCAGCCAATACTTAGGTTTTTTGAAAATTTCACTTTTTTGTGAAAATATCCACTAAATGAGCGAGGGTACCCCAGGAGAGTTCCAAATGTGTGTGGCTAGAATATATATCCCACGGGGGTAAAATTGAAAAAAGTTGAAATAATTTTTCTTTGGACTTAGTTATTTTTCTGGCGTTTATCAGACTTTCAGATAGGGGAAATGTCAGTGAGCGTTCCGATTTCAGTTCCAGAGCGATTCGCCCAATGAGTCCTTGATATTTGGTCGTTTTCAGCCAATTTTCTGGATTTTTGAATATTTCACTTTATTGCGAAAATATCCACTAAATGAGGGAATAATATGTGTGAGGGTACCCAAGGAGAGTTCCAAATGTGTGTGGGTAGAATATATATCCCACGGGGGTAAAATTGAAAAAAGTTGAAATAATTTTTTTTTGGACTTAGTTATTTTTCCGGCGTTTATCAGACTTTCAGATAGGGGAAATGTCAGTGAGCGTTCCGATTTCAGTTCCAGCGCGATTCGCCCAATGAGTCCTTGATATTTGGTAGTTTTCAGCCAATTTTCTGGATTTTTAAAACTTTCACTTTTTTGCGAAAATATCCACTAAATGAGGGAATAATATGTGTGAGGGTACCCCAGGAGAGTTCCAAATGTGTGTGGGTAGAATATATATCCCACGCGGGTAAAATTGAAAAAAGTTGAAAATTTTTTTTTTTTGCACTTAGTCATTTTTCCGGCGTTTATCAGACTTTCAGATAGGGGAAATGTCAGTGAGCATTCCGATTTCAGTTCCAGAGCGATTCGCCCAATGAGTCCTTGATATTTGGTCGTTTTCAGCCAATTTTCTGGATTTTTGAATATTTCACTTTTTTGCGAAAATATCCACTAAATGAGGGAATAATATGTGTGAGGGTACCCCAGGAGAGTTCCAAATGTGTGTGGGTAGAATATATATCCCACGGAGGTAAAATTGAAAAAAGTTGAAATAATTTTTTTTTGGACTTAGTTATTTTTCCGGCGTTTATCAGACTTTCAGATAGGGCAAATGTCAGTGAGCGTTTCGATTTCAGTTCCAGAGCGATTCGCCCAATGAGTCATTGATATTTAGTCGTTTTCAGCCAATACTTAGGTTTTTTGAAAATTTCACTTTTTTGTGAAAATATCCACTAAATGAGCGAGGGTACCCCAGGAGAGTTCCAAATGTGTGTGGCTAGAATATATATCCCACGGGGGTAAAATTGAAAAAAGTTGAAATAATATTTTTTTGGACTTAGTTATTTTTCCGGCGTTTATCAGACTTTCAGATAGGGGAAATGTCAGTGAGCGTTCCGATTTCAGTTCCAGCGCGATTCGCCCAATGAGTCCTTGATATTTGGTAGTTTTCAGCCAATTTTCTGGATTTTTAAAACTTTCACTTTTTTGCGAAAATATCCACTAAATGAGGGAATAATATGTGTGAGGGTACCCCAGGAGAGTTCCAAATGTGTGTGGGTAGAATATATATCCCACGGGGGTAAAATTGAAAAAAGTTGAAAAATTTTTTTTTTTGTACTTAGTCATTTTTCCGGCGTTTATCAGACTTTCAGGCAGGGGAAATGTCAGTGAGCATTCCGATTTCAGTTCCAGAGCGATTCGCCCAATGAGTCCTTGATATTTAGTCATTTTCAGCAAATTATCTGGATTTTTGAAAATTTAACTTTATTGTGAAACTATCCACTAAATGAGTGAATAATATGTGTGAGGGTACCCCAGGAGTGTTCCAAATGTGTGTGGGTAGAATATATATCCCAGAGGGGTAAAATAGAAAAAAGCTGAATTAATTTTTTTTTGGACTTGGTTATTTTTCCGGCGTTTATCAGACTTTTAGATAGGGGAAATGTCAGTGAGCGTTCCGAATTCAGTTCCAGCGCGATTCGCCCAATGAGTCCTTGATATTTAGTCGTTTTCAGCCAATTTTCTGGATTTTTGAAAATTTCACTTTTTTGTGAAAATATCCACTAAATGAGGGAATAATATGTGTGAGGGTACCCCAGGAGAATTCCAAATGTGTGTGGGTAGAATATATATCCAACAGGGGTAAAATTGAAAAAAGTTGAAAAATGTTTTTTTTAACTTAGTCATTTTTCCGGCGTTTATCAGACTTTCAGATAAGGCAAATGTCAGTGAGCAATCCGATTTCAGTTCCAGAGCGTTTCGCCCAATTAGTCCTTGATATTTAGTCGTTTTCAGCCAATTTTCTGGAATTTTGAAAATTTCGCTTTTTAGTGAAAATATCCACTAAATGAGGGAATAATATGTGTGAGGGGACCCCAGGAGAGTTCCAAATGTGTGTGGGTAGAATATATATCCCACGGGGGTAAAATTGAAAAAAGTCGAAAAAAATTTTTTCTTAGACTTAGTCATTTTTCCGGCTTTTATCAGACTTTCAGATAGGGTAAATGTCAGTGAGCATTGAAATTTCAGTTCCAGAGCGATTCGCCGAAGGAGTCCTTGATATTTAGTCGTTTTCAGCCAATTTTCTGGATTTTTTAAAATTTCACTTTTTTTGTGAAAAGATCCACTAAATGAGGGAATAATATGTGTGAGAGTACCCCAGGAGAGTTCCAAATGTGTTTGGGTAGAATATATATCCCACAAGAGTAAAATTGAAAAAAGTTGACAAAAATTTTTTTTTGGACTTAGTCATTTCTCCGGCGTTTATCAGACTTTCAGATAGGGGAAATGTCAGTGAGCGTTCCGATTTCAGTTCCAGAGCGATTCGCCCATTGAGTCCTTGATATTTAGTCGTTTTTAGCCAATTTTCTGGATTTTTGAAAATGTCACTTTTTTGTGAAACTATCCTCTAAATGAGGGAATAATATGTGTGAGGGTACCCCAGGAGAGTTCCAAGTGTGTGTGGGTAGAATATATATCCCACGGGGGTAAAATTGAAAAAAGTTGAAAACATTTTTTTCTTGGACTTAGTCATTTTTAAGGCGTTTATCAGACTTTCAGATAGGGGAAATGTCAGTGAGCATTCCGATTTCAGTTCCAGAGCGATTCGCCCAATGAGTCCTTGATATTTAGTCGTTTTCAGCCAATTTTCTGGATATTTTAAAATTTCACTTTTTTGTGAAAAGATCCACTAAATGAGGAAATAATATGTGTGAGGGTACCCCATGAGGGTTCCAAAAATGTGTGGGTAGAATATATATCGGACGGGGGTAAAATTGAAAAAAGTTGAAAAATGTTTTTTTTTGGACTTGGTCATTTTTACGGCGTTTATCAGACTTTCAGATAGGGGAAATGTCCGTGAACGTTCCGATTTCAGTTGCAGAGCAATTCGCCCAATGATTCCTTGATATTTAGTCGTTTTCAGAAAATTTTCTGGATTTTTGAAAATTTCACTTTTTTGTGAAAAGATCCACTAAATGAGGGAATAATATGTGTGAGGGTACCCCATGAGGGTTCCAAATGTGTGTGGGTAGAATATATATCGGACGGGGGTAAAATTGAAAAAAGTTGAAAAATGTTTTTTTTGGACTTGGTCATTTTTACGGCGTTTATCAGACTTTCAGATAGGGGAAATGTCCGTGAACGTTCCGATTTCAGTTGCAGAGCAATTCGCCCAATGATTCCTTGATATTTAGTCGTTTTCAGAAAATTTTCTGGACTTTTGAAAATTTCACTTTTTTGTGAAAAGATCCACTAAATGAGGGAATAATATGTGTGAGGGTACCCCAGGAGAGTTCCAAGTGTGTGTGGGTAGAATATATATCCCACGGGGTTCAAATTGAAAAAAGTTGAAAAATATTTTTTCTTGGACTTGGTCATTTTTCCGGCATTTATCAGACTTTCAGATAGGGGAAATATACGTGAGCATTCCGATTTCAGTTCCAGAGCGATTCGCCCAATGAGTCCTTGATATTTAGTTGTTTTCAGCCAATTTTCTGGATTTTTGAAAATTTCACTTTTTTGTGAAAATATCCACTAAATGAGGGAATAATATGTGTGAGGGTACCCCAGGAGAGTTCCAAATGTGTGTGGGTAGAATATATATCCCACGGGGGTAAAATTGAAAAAAGTTGAAAAAATTTTTTTCTTGGACTTAGTCATTTTTCCGGCGTTTATCATACTTTCAGATAGGCGAAATGTCAGTGAGCATTCCGATTTCAGTTCCAGAGCGATTCGCCCAATGATTCCTTCATATATAGTCGTTTTCAGGCAATTTTCTGTATTTTTGAAAATTTCACTTTTTTATGAAAAGATCCACTAAATGAGGGAATAATATGTGTGAGGGTACCCCAGGAGAGTTCCAAATGTGTGTGGGTAGAATATATATCCACGGGGGTAAAATTGAAACAAGTTTAAAAAATTTTTTTTTTGGACTTAGTCATTTTTCCGGCGTTTATCAGACTTTCAGATAGGGGAAATGTCAGTGAGCATTCCGATTTCAGTTCCAGAGCGATTCGCCCAATGATTCCTTGATATTTAGTCGTTTTCAGCCAATTTTCTGGATTTTTGAAAATTTCACTTTTTTGTGAAAATATCCACTAAATGAGGGAATAATATGTGTGAGGGTGCCCCAGGAGAGTTCCAAATGTGTGTGAGTAGAATATATATCGGACGGGGGTAAAATTGAAAAAAGTTGAAAAAATTTTTTTCTTGGAATTAGTCATTTTTCCGGCGTTTATCAGACTTTCAGATAGGGGAAATGTCAGTGAGCATTCCGATTTCAGTTCCAGACCGAGTCGCCCAATGATTCCTTGATATTTAGTCGTTTTCAGCCGATTTTCTGGATTTTTGAAAATTTCACTTTTTTGTGAAAAGATCCACTAAATGAGCGAATAATATGTGTGAGGGTACCCCAGGAAAGTTCCAAATGTGTGTGGGTAGAATATATATCGGACGGGGGCAAAAATTGAAAAAAGTTGAAAAAATTTTTTTCTTGGACTTAGTCATTTTTCCGGCGTTTATCAGACTTTCAGATAGGGGAAATGTCAGTGAGCATTTCGATTTCAGTTCCAGAGCGATTTGCCCAATGAGTCCTTGATATTTAGTCGTTTTCAGCCAATTTTCTGGATTTTTGAAAATTTCACTTTTTTGTGAAAATATCCACTAAATGAGGGAATAATATGTGTTAGGGTGCCCCAGGAGAGTTCCAAATGTGTGTGGGTAGAATATATATCGAACGGGGGTAAAACTGAAAAAAGTTGAAAAATATTTTTTTTTTGGACTTGGTAATTTTTCCGGCGTTTATCAGACTTTCAGATAAGGGAAATATAAGTGAGCGTTCCGATTTCAGTTCCAGAGCGATTCGCCCAATGAGTCCTTGATATTTAGTCGTTTTCAGCCAATTTTCTGGATTTTTGAAAATTTCACTTTTTTGTGAAAATATCCACTAAATGAGGGAATAATATGTGTGAGGGTACCCCAGGAGAGTTCCAAATGTGTGTGGGTAGAATATATATCCCACGGGGGTAAAAATGAAAAAAGTTTAAAAAATTTTTTTTTTGTACTTAGTCATTTTTCCTGCGTTTATCAGACTTTCAGATAGGGGAAATGTCAGTGAGCAATCCGATTTCAGTTCCAGAGCGATTTGCCCAATGATTCCTTGATATTTAGTCGTTTTCAGCCATTTTTCTGGATTTTTGAAAATTTCACTTTTTTGTGAAAATATCCACTAAATGAGGGAATAATATGTGTGAGGGTACCCCAGGAGAGTTCCAAATGTGTGTGGGTAGAATATATATCCCACGGGGGTAAAAATGAAAATAGTTTAAAAAAATTTTTTTTTGTACTTAGTCATTTTTCCTGCGTTTATCAGACTTTCAGATAGGGGAAATGTCAGTGAGCAATCCGATTTCAGTTCCAGAGCGATTCGCCCAATGATTCCTTGATATTTAGTCGTTTTCAGCCAATTTTCTGGATTTTTGAAAATTTCACTTTTTTGTGAAAAGATCCACTAAATGAGGGAATAATATGTGTGAGGGTACCCCAGGAAAGTTACAAATGTGTGTGGGTAGAATATATATCGGACGGGGGTAAAATTGAAAAAAGTATAAAAAATTTTTTTCTTGGACTTAGTCATTTTTCCGGCGTTTATCAGACTTTCAGATAGGGGACATGTCAGTGAGCATTCCGATTTCAGTTCCAGAGCGATTCGCCCAATGATTCCTTGATATTTAGTCGTTTTCAGCCAATTTTCTGGATTTTTGAAAATTTCACTTTTCTGTGAAAATATCCACTAAATGAGTGAATAATATGTGTGAGGGTACCCCAGGAGAGTTCCAAATGTGTGTGGGTAGAATATATATCGGACGGGGGTAAAATTGAAAAAAGTTGAAAAATTTTTTTTCTTGGACTTAGTCATTTTTCCGGCGTTTATCAGACTTTCAGATACGGCAAATGTCAGTCAGCGTTCCGATTTCAGTTCCAGAGCGATTCGCCGAATGATTCCTTGATATTTAGTCGTTTTCAGCCAATTTTCTGGATTTTTGAAAATTTAACTTTTTTGTGAAAACATCCACTAAATGAGGGAATAATATGTGTGAGGGTACCCCAGGAGAATTACCAAATGTGTGTGGCTACAATATATATCCCACGGGGTTCAAATTGAAAAAAGTTGAAAAATATTTTTTTTTGGACTTGGTAATTTTTTCCGGCGTTTATCAGACTTTCAGATAGGGGAAATATCAGTGAGCGTTCCGATTTCAGTTCCAGAGCGATTCGCCCAATGAGTCCTCAATATTTAGTCGTTTTCAGCCAATTTTCTGGATTTATGAAAATTTCACTTTTTTGTGAAAATATCCACTAAATGAGGGAATAATATGTGTGAGGGTACCCCAGGAGAGTTCCAAATGTGTGTGGGTAGAATATATATCCCACGGGGTTCAAATTGAAAAAAGTTGAAAAATTTTTTTTTGGACTTGGTCATTTTTCCGGCTTTTATCAGTCTTTCAGATAGGGGAAATAAAAGTGAGCGTTACGATTTCAGTTCCATCGCGATTCGCCCAATGTGTCCTTGATATTTAGTCGTTTTCAGCCAATTTTCTGGATTTTTGAAAATTTAACTTTTTTGTGAAAATATCCACTAAATGAGGGAATAATATGTGTGAGGGTACCCCAGGAGAGTTCCAAATGTGTGTGGGTAGAATATATATCCCACGGGGTTCAAATTGAAAAAAGTTGAAAAATATTTTTTTTGGGACTTGGTAATTTTTCCGGCGTTTATCATTCTTTCAGATAGGGGAAATATAAGTGAGCGTTCCAATTTCAGTTCCAGAGCGATTCGCCCAATGTGTTTTTGATATTTAGTCGTTTTCAGCCAATTTTCCGGACTTTTGAAAATTTCCCTTTTTTGTGAAAACATCCACTAAATGAGGGAATAATATGTGTGAGGGTACCCCAGGAGAGTTCCAAATGTGTGTGGGTAGAATATATATCCCACGGGGGTAAAATTTAAAAAAGTTGAAAAAAATTTTTTTTTGGGACTTAAGGCCCTGTCACACATAACGAGTTCGCTAGCGAGATCGTTGATACATCACGGGTTTTGTGACGCAATAGAGACATCGCTAGTGATCTCGCTACGTTTGACAGGTAGCAACGATCAGTCCCCTGCTGCGAGATCGTTGATCGTTACAAAGCTCCCTGGACCATTCCTGGGTCGTTGCACTCCCGCTGGGCAGTGTGCATCGCTGTATTTGATACCTAGCCAATGACCTCGTCCAGCGATTCAGAACTGAGACACGTAGGCGTGCATAAATTGGACTATTCCGCGCCCCTCGTCCCCGATTGGTGGTCGCTACGGCGTTCTCATTTCCGGACGCGCATAAAGAAGGCAACAGAATAGCGATTCCGTCCTTTGTTTCTGACCTCGTGCTTGATTGCAGATCCTACCAGAGTTCTCCGGGCTGTTAATATCCGTTCATTGGACTAGTGCTGATTTTTGCGGATCATTGCAGCGTTCTCCAGCTGTGACTCCGCTTTGAACATATCAGGCATCTTTAGTGAGGTAGGTATTGTTTGAGGTCTCAAATGCGTTTCCATTTTTTATTCTTTTATCACACATTTACTAATTATCTGTTATCTTTGCTTTTCAGGGAGGGAGGGCTTGGCTTCTATTTGTATATATAGATATGTATGCTTTTGCATGGGCAGATATTTTAGGGGTCTCGTGCACACGCACCCACACAGCACATTTTCTGTCATGCTCACTAACAGAATGGAATATGGTTTTCCATGATATTTTTTATATACAGTTTCAATACTTGTGTTAATTGTTTTGTTGAAAGTGTTCTCATCTTTTCATGTTATGTTTGCAGTTTGCACATCATGGACGACGGGCAGTGTGCTATTGTGGTTGCTGCATTGCTGGTTGAGGAAGCTCGGCGTCAAGATGAGGCACGAGAGCTACAGAGGCGTTCCAAACGAAAGTTTCGCATGTGGACCAGAGAGTGGCTGCAGAAGAGGTCTGAATTGTCCCACATGCAACTTGTAAGAGAGCTTCAGGAGAAGAATCCTCATGATTTCCGGTACTATCTGAGGATGTCAGAGGAATCTTTTAAAGAGTTACTGGAACGAGTTACGCCACGTATTCAACGGAAGGATACAGCGATGTGTGCTGCCATTCCTGCAGATGAAAGATTGGCAGTCACACTGAGATTCCTGGCCACCGGACGCTCACTCCAAGACTTGCATTTTTCTGCAGCCATTTCAAGGCCCATGCTCAGTGTTCTAATCCCGGAGACATGTAATGCAATTTACCACAGTCTACGTAGTTACATACAGTTTCCCAACACGGAGGAGGAATGGAAAAAGATTGCCTCTGATTTTGAGCAGCTGTGGCAGTTCCCTAACTGTGGTGGGGCTTTGGACGGGAAACATGTCCGAATCACTCAGCCACCAAATAGCGGATCCTATTTTTATAATTATAAGGGCTATTTCAGCATCATCATGATGGCCCTTGTTAATGCCAATTACGAATTTATAAATGTAGATGTTGGCATGAACGGCAGGGTTTCTGATGGTGGTGTTTTAGAGCACACTTTTTGGAGAGCGATTGGACAACTGTGACCTACACTTGCCTCCCAACTCAGAGACTACAGGTAACCTTAATTTTGTTTTTGTCGGCGATGAAGCCTTCCCACTTCATCCCAATCTTATTAAACCGTTCCCCCAAAAAAGTCTTACCCAGGAAAGAAGAATTTTCAATTATCGTTTGTCAAGGGCACGTCGTGTTGTCGAAAATGCCTTCGGTATCATGGCCAACCGCTTCAGAGTTTTTCACACGCCAATTAACATGAAGCTTACATCAATAGTCTCTGTTGTTTTGGCCTGTTGCACGCTTCACAACTTTCTTCGTCGACGTGATGCAATTACGTACTGTCCGCCTGGCTTCGTGGACTCTGTGGACCTAGCCAATGGGGAAGTGGAGCTATGTGAATGGCGTTCAAACGATCCTGCAATTGCAGACCTTCAACCAGTGGGATATGGCAGAAACACCCAGGATGCGAAGACCAGCCGCGACAACTGCTGCCTGGTGCTGTTACTTGGCAACATCAGAACTTATAGTGGGCAACTACTGACAATTATACACTCCTTTCAGTTTTGTATTGATTTGTGTAATAAACTGTGTTTAACTTTGCAAAAGATTTGTTTATCATTGTTTCAATAGTAAGGGCCCGTATACACATACGTGTACTACTTCAGGGGCGGACATAGGAATCATGGGAGCTCATAGCAGAAGTTATAATTGGGACCCCCCCACAAAAAAAAAAAAAAAGGAAATAATTGTTGGGGACACAGAAGAGCAGATCCCACAACCTTCCAGCCTTTCTTCCTTTCTGAACTCCTAGATTCCTCTTTCATAGCCCCATAAAAATGTGATGCCAACAAAAGTGTCCCCCTTAACACAGTATGATACCCCGATGGTGACTTCCACCTTTTTAGCCTCCACATGCACAGTGTAATGACCCTAATGTATCACATGAGCCATGTATGAGGGAGGTGGAGTCGGAGTCATGGAAATTGAGGAGTCGGTTTGGCTTATCGACTCCGCAGCCCTGTATACCAGGATGGGAGAGCACACAGTATAATGCAGCCCCCCATAGGGTAAAAGGCAGCCCCAGTCCTCCAGTATTATCAGTACTGACTGATTTACAAAAATATATAAATACATACTTACCACTCCTTATTCCCCGCTGCTTCAGTCTCTGCAGCGCGTCTCTCTCATCACGACAGCAGCAGGCAGCTCCACTGTCTGACACAGCGTGGTGCATCGTAGCAGCGTTGCCGCTGTTTGATTAACCACCACCCACCGGCACTGTACTCAGTAATGGCTGCGTGTAGTGTGTTGTGCGGCTGTGCCTTGTAGTAATGCCGCAGCAGGGCCCACTCAAGCACAATTAAAGGCGTTGGCCATGTCTGAACACAGTGGCAGTGGGCGGCGGCGGCAATCAAACAGAGGAGCGTGGGGTACAGAATGGGGGAGACTGCTATGGGGTCCGCTGGCTCACGGGCCCCCTACGGCCACGGGCCCCATAGCAGTTATGTGGCCTGCCACCAATGGCGGTACGCCACTGTTGTACTCGTATGTATACATACACATCCATATACACATACATATTCAGATACATAAAAATCTACACCCATATCCACACTTATATACAGATAACCAGATATACACACACATACTCACAGACACAGAAGTATGCATACCTATATGAAAATATAGATACATATTTCTACATAAAACCACCTAAACACCAGTGTTCCTGTATGACCGTCACACTAGAGACACTGCTGCGTTCTACAGATGTCGCACTATCAATACAGTGTCTCTAGTCCGACACGCTAATAATTCAAGTCACAGCAGCGTTCTCTAATAAACCGCGGGTTTATTGGCGACGTTGATGCGTCGTGGGCGTGGTTACTGACGTTCATGCGTCGTGGGCGGGTCTAACGACGTAGTTGCGGCCTAGCTTATTAAGAGCATTATGGCATCCAGGGTCAGGGCATCTCCTTGGGGTGACGCTGAGGTGTGCTACCTTGTGAAGCAACTGGATGCACTTGATTATGAGTGCCGTGTGCACTCTGAGCATCCAGTGCTCCATAAGCGGGCGGTGCTGCAGAGGATCGGTCGGGGCCTGGTCCAGAGATTTGGGGTGCAGCGCTCTGCTACACAAATCCGGAAGAAGCTGGCGGACTTGAAATATAGGTCTGCCGACCGAATCGTCAGCATCCGGTCACGGACACTGCCCCGCCGTGGTGAGTGGTTTTAAAATATGTTAGCACAATATATGGCAGCACATTAGTTACAACTGCAATTACCTTAGGTATCTAATGTTTGTTTTCCAGCACCTGCAGCCCCAGAGCCCCCAAGGGAGTCACCTCCAGCCCTGGAGCCCCAGCAGCATTCCTCTACCAGCTCGCCAGCATCACTCCGTAATATAGGTGCAGCTTCATCTTTCGGTAATGCTTTCACATAAAATACAGTCCATACAACTTGGAAAGTATAGGGCTGTCATGTACCATTAAGTGTTGTGTCTTTCTCTAGCCGGTGGTGCCAGGGGATCCGGGTGGTCCTTAAGCTCGTCATCATCCGAGCAACCCGAAAACCGTAAGTGTTAAATACCAAACATGTACCTGATAGGCTGTGTGCCCACGATGCATTTTTTAAGGCGTTTCTGCAGCATTTTTGCTGCTGTGGAAACGCATTAAAAGTGCATGGTAGAAGGTCTGCCATGTTCCCCAATGATAATCCGCTGTGCTGTGCACATGCTGCCGAAATTTCCGCTGCACATTATCATTGTGGAAAAAAACGCAGCACTACCAATTATTTTGCAGAAGGGGGTTTTTTGGCGCCGCCATTGACTTGCATTATAATGCGCCAATTCCGCAATACTGCATCTGTACTTGCGTAATTAGCGCGTTCTAATGTGTGGATGGTACCCGGGTGTGGTGCATCGTGGGCACATAGCCTTAATTTGATGAATGTACAGAATTATTGGACTTAAGTTTAACTATTACCTCCGTAGAAATCCCAACACTACAAGATCTCCTGGCGTCACAACGGAGACTGAGTGAAGAGATCGACCAACACGGAGTGATGCTGGCAAGATTTGTGGCAGCCCATGACCGTCACGGCAGCCAATAAATTCTTTTTTGTTATGTAGTTGATATTATTTGGTTGGTTATATTTTTTATATTTTTATAAAAAAAAGTTAGATTATATACACTATTGTCTACACTTTGTTACATCTAATCCTATCCTGTGAGATACTGCCTGAAGAGTTGTGTATCTAATCCTATCCTGTGTGATACTGCCTAAAGAGTTGTGTATCTAATCCTATCCTGTGTGATACTGCCTGACGGGTTGTGTATCTAATCCTATCCTGTGTGATACTGCCTAAAGAGTTGTGTATCTAATCCTATCCTGTGTGATACTGCCTGACGGGTTGTGTATCTAATCCTATCCTGTGTGATACTGCCTAAAGAGTTGTGTATCTAATCCTATCCTGTGTGATACTGCCTGACGGGTTTTGTATCTAATCCTATCCTGTGTGATACTGCCTAAAGAGTTGTGTATCTAATCCTATCCTGTGTGATACTGCCTGACGGGTTGTGTATCTAATCCTATCCTGTGTGATACTGCCTGACGGGTTGTGTATCTAATCCTATCCTGTGTGATACTGCCTGACGGGTTTTGTATCTAATCCTATCCTGCGTGATACTGCCTGACGGGTTGTGTATCTAATCCTATCCTGTGTGATACTGCCTAAAGAGTTGTGTATCTAATCCTATCCTGTGTGATACTGCCTGACGGGTTGTGTATCTAATCCTATCCTGTGTGATACTGCCTGACGGGTTTTGTATCTAATCCTGTGTGATACTGCCTAAAGAGTTGTGTATCTAATCCTATCCTGTGTGATACTGCCTGACGGGTTTTGTATCTAATCCTATCCTGTGTGATACTGCCTGACGGGTTTTGTATCTAATCCTATCCTGTGTGATACTGCCTAAAGAGTTGTGTATCTAATCCTATCCTGTGTGATACTGCCTGACGGGTTGTGTATCTAATCCTATCCTGTGTGATACTGCCTGACGGGTTGTGTATCTAATCCTATCCTGTGTGATACTGCCTGACGGGTTTTGTATCTAATCCTATCCTGTGTGATACTGCCTGACGGGTTGTGTATCTAATCCTATCCTGTGTGATACTGCCTAAAGAGTTGTGTATCTAATCCTATCCTGTGTGATACTGCCTGACGGGTTGTGTATCTAATCCTATCCTGTGTGATACTGCCTGACGGGTTTTGTATCTAATCCTATCCTGTGTGATACTGCCTGACCGGTTGTGTATCTAACCCTATCCTGTGTGATACTGCCTAAAGAGTTGTGTATCTAATCCTATCCTGTGTGATACTGCCTGACGGGTTGTGTATCTAATCCTATCCTGTGTGATACTGCCTAAAGAGTTGTGTATCTAATCCTATCCTGTGTGATACTGCCTGACGAGTTGTGTATCTAATCCTATCCTGTGTGATACTGCCTGACGGGTTGTGTATCTAATCCTATCCTGTGTGATACTGCCTAAAGAGTTGTGTATCTAATCCTATCCTGTGTGATACTGCCTGACGGGTTGTGTATCTAATCCTATCCTGTGTGATACTGCCTAAAGAGTTGTGTATCTAATCCTATCCTGTGTGATACTGCCTGACGGGTTGTGTATCTAATCCTATCCTGTGTGATACTGCCTGACGGGTTGTGTATCTAATCCTATCCTGTGTGATACTGCCTGACGGGTTGTGCATCTAATCCTATCCTGTGTGATACTGCCTGACGGGTTGTGTATCTAATTCTATCCTGTGTGACACTGCCTGACGGGTTGTGTATCTAATCCTATCCTGTGTGATACTGCCTAAAGAGTTGTGTATCTAATCCTATCCTGTGTGATACTGCCTGATGGGTTGTGTATCTAATCCTATCCTGTGTGATACTGCCTGACGGGTTTTGTATCTAATCCTGTGTGATACTGCCTAAAGAGTTGTGTATCTAATCCTATCCTGTGTGATACTGCCTGACGGGTTGTGTATCTAATCCTATCCTGTGTGATACTGCCTGACGGGTTTTGTATCTAATCCTATCCTGTGTGATACTGCCTGACGGGTTGTGTATCTAATCCTATCCTGTGTGATACTGCCTAAAGAGTTGTGTACCTAATCCTATCCTGTGTGATACTGCCTGACGGGTTGTGTATCTAATCCTATAATGTGTGATACTGCCTAAAGAGTTGTGTATCTAATCCTATCCTGTGTGATACTGCCTGACGGGTTGTGTGTCTAATCCTATCCTGTGTGATACTGCCTAAAGAGTTGTGTATCTAATCCTATCCTGTGTGATACTGCCTGACGGGTTGTGTATCTAATCCTATCCTGTGTGATACTGCCTAAAGAGTTGTGTATCTAATCCTATCCTGTGTGATACTGCCTGACGGGTTGTGTATCTAATCCTATCCTGTGTGATACTGCCTGACGGGTTGTGTATCTAATCCTATCCTGTGTGATGCTGCCTAAAGAGTTGTGTATCTAATCCTATCCTGTGTGATACTGCCTGACGGGTTGTGTATCTAATCCTATCCTGTGTGATACTGCCTAAAGAGTTGTGTATCTAATCCTATCCTGTGTGATACTGCCTGACGGGTTGTGTATCTAATCCTATCCTGTGTGATACTGCCTGACGGGTTGTGTATCTAATCCTATCCTGTGTGATACTGCCTAAAGAATTGTGTATCTAATCCTATCCTGTGTGATACTGCCTGACGGGTTGTGTATCTAATCCTATCCTGTGTGATACTGCCTAAAGAGATGTGTATCTAATCCTATCCTGTGTGATACTGCCTGACGGGTTGTGTATCTAATCCTATCCTGTGTGATACTGCCTGACGGGTTGTGTATCTAATCCTATCCTGTGTGATACTGCCTAAAGAGTTGTGTATCTAATCCTATCCTGTGTGATACTGCCTGACGGGTTGTGTATCTAATCCTATCCTGTGTGATACTGCCTGACGGGTTGTGTATCTAATCCTATCCTGTGTGATACTGCCTGACGGGTTTTGTATCTAATCCTATCCTGTGTGATACTGCCTGATGGGTTGTATATCTAATCCTATCCTGTGTGATACTGCCTAAAGAGTTGTGTATCTAATCCTATCCTGTGTGATACTGCCTCATGGGTTGTGTATCTAATCCTATCCTGTGTGATACTGCCTAAAGAGTTGTGTATCTAATCCTATCCTGTGTGATACTGCCTGACGGGTTGTGTATCTAATCCTATCCTGTGTGATACTGCCTGACGGGTTGTGTATCTAATCCTATCCTGTGTGATACTGCCTAAAGAGTTGTGTATCTAATCCTATCCTGTGTGATACTGCCTGACGGGTTGTGTATCTAATCCTATCCTGTGTGATACTGCCTAAAGAGTTGTGTATCTAATCCTATCCTGTGTGATACTGCCTGACGGGTTGTGTATCTAATCCTATCCTGTGTGATACTGCCTGACGGGTTGTGTATCTAATCCTATCCTGTGTGATACTGCCTGACGGGTTTTGTATCTAATCCTATCCTGTGTGATACTGCCTGACGGGTTGTATATCTAATCCTATCCTGTGTGATACTGCCTAAAGAGTTGTGTATCTAATCCTATCCTGTGTGATACTGCCTCACGGGTTGTGTATCTAATCCTTTCCTGTGTGATACTGCCTAAAGAGTTGTGTATCTAATCCTATCCTGTGTGATACTGCCTGACGGGTTGTGTATCTAATCCTATCCTGTGTGATACTGCCTGACGGGTTGTGTATCTAATCCTATCCTGTGTGATACTGCCTAAAGAGTAGTGTATCTAATCCTATCCTGTGTGATACTGCCTGACGGGTTGTGTATCTAATCCTATCCTGTGTGATACTGCCTAAAGAGTTGTGTATCTAATCCTATCCTGTGTGATACTGCCTGACGGGTTGTGTATCTAATCCTATCCTGTGTGATACTGCCTGACAGGTTGTGTATCTAATCCTATCCTGTGTGATACTGCCTAAAGAGTTGTGTATCTAATCCTATCCTGTGTGATACTGCCTGACGGGTTGTGTATCTAATCCTATCCTGTGTGATACTGCCTGACGGGTTGTGTATCTAATCCTATCCTGTGTGATACTGCCTAAAGAGTTGTGTATCTAATCCTATCCTGTGTGATACTGCCTAAAGAGTTGTGTATCTAATCCTATCCTGTGTGATACTGCCTAACAAGCAGTGCAGGGGCAGTAAAGCCCACTCCAAAGTCGGCTTTCACACCCTCCTGCTTATTGATGTTATCAGCTGAAGTTGTGTAGGGGCAGGAAAGCCATCTGAAGTCAGCTTTCATTGCCGACTACTTATTGGTGTTATCAGCTGAAGTTGTGTGGGGGCAGGAAAGCCGTCTGAAGTCGGGTTTAATAGCCGCCTGCTAATTGATGTTATCAGCTGAAGTTGTGTGGGGGCAGGAAAGCTATCTGAAGTCGGCTTTCATTGCAGCCTACTTATTGATGTTATCAGCTGAAGTTGTGTGGGAGCAGGAAAGCCGTCTGAAGTCGGCTTTAATAGCCGCCTGCAAATTGATGTTATCAGCTGAAGTTGTGTGGGTGCAGGAAAGCCGTCTGAAGTCGGCTTTAATAGCTGTCTACTAATTGATGTTATCAGCTGAAGTAGTGTAGGGGCAGGAAAGCCGTCTGAAGTCGGCTTTCATTGCCGCCTACTTATTGATATTATCAGCTGAAGTTGTGTGGGGGCAGGAAAGCCGTCTGAAGTCGGCTTTCACAGATGCCAGCTAATTCAAGAAGAAGAGAGAAGATTAAAGAATAGGAACATAGTATGAAAACTATAAGGAAGACCTAACATGTTGATCCAGAGGAAGGCAAAAAAAAAACATGCTCCGTTTTGGGGAAAAAAATTCCTTCCTGACTCCACATACGGCAATCAGACTAGTTCCCTGGATCAACGCCCTATCAAGAATCTAGTATATACAACCTATAATCTGAGTCAGACTCATGGTGCATGGTATGGCAGATCATTGCCATACCGTGCACCATGACTATGACCCCAAAGACTAAAAGAAGGGAAGTAGGAAGAGGAGGGGAAGAAGACCAGCTGTGAAGAAGACCAGAGGACACAGGGAGAAGACAGAAGACAGGTGATAAAGCCTGGAGCCGGAAGAGGAGAAGGGGAGAAGGTGATCACCAGCGGAGAGCAGGGATGGGAATAGAGGGTAGAGAATGGAGGGGAGGGAACGGAGATTGGGAAGGGATCGGAGGGCAGGGGTGAGGGGTCCCACCCTCAGGAAGAGGTAAAGCAGAAAATAAGGCAACAAAAAAACATTTTTATTTCAATCAGGGTGAGATCAGAGGGCAGGGGTAAAGTTAAAAAAGAGGACAATAAACCATTTTTTATTAACAAACAAAAATGTGAACAATTTTAACAATTTAAATAAGTATTAAATTAACAATATTTACAAAATGATAAAAAAAAATTGAAATGAAACATCACTACAGTTCTTCATATCGATTACCTGTATTTGTGTATCCGTGCCTGGGGGAAACAAAAGAATCAGAACACATGGGATACTGTGGGGGGGGGGCAAGGCTTTGTGGATGCCGGATCCTCTGCACTGGTGTGCTGCGAAGTGGGTCCGGCATATGGGTCCAAGAATGTTGTTGAAAATGGCCAGGGTCAATCAGAGTATGTACAGTAGACGTTTCATTAAGTTCACCGGCTGCCGCTTTATTTAAAGTCTCAAACATGACCCGTTCTGCGTGCGCCCTCTGTCGGTCATTCAGCCTCTGTAGTCTCTCGACAGCATATGTTGCAAAGCTGTCCCGCTTGGCCTGGGTCTGCAGAAGTAGAATCTTGTTCGCCAGAGATACTAGATCTGGCGATGGCGGCAAGCTGGCCTTTCTTTTCCTTGATTTTCTTTGTCGCCGAGGCACAAGGTCTTCACTTGTAGAGGCCATAGGGTCTTCATTCACCGATGCCATAGGTTCCTCATTCCTTTACATAACACTCGCCTCCTCCATACCACGTTCCGTAGCGGAGATGTCGTCATCTTGCCGATGGTGCTGTGGGAACACAAAATTAAAGTTAAGATTTGGTTACAACATCCATCAGGTATGTTATGACCAGCATGGGTACACGTGCACTAAAAAACAAATATGAGGGGCGGCTAAACTATGGCATGTACATTGAAAGTATAAATGCTATTTACAGGGAAGCAAAGAAGGTACTTACATCTTCAACAGGGGAGTCAGTCCGTATGTCGGGGTCTTCTTCCGGGGTCGGCCGCATCGTACACGCCATTCGCCGAGGTAGCTCCTGATCACGGGTGAAGGCAAGCAAGTCATAATACCATAATGTCGGCACATAAACCTCATCTGTGCCGGTACCTGACTTCTTTGATTTCTCCACCCGGTTGAGTTCTTTCTTATATACGGTGCGTAGACCCTGGATCTTTTTCTTCACCAGCTCTTCATCCACCTTCTCGTTGGGGCCATGCCTTTTAAAGAGGGAAATCAATTGCTGGTAGGCCTCCCTCTTTTTCTCTTTATTGCAGTAGTCTGAAGATTTTATTTGCCAAAGGCACGGCAGGGAGTGGTAGAGGTCAATCATTTCCCTCACAAACTCTTCACTTTTGAAAGCCATCTGTTAGAAACTTGCTCTTAGGTTTTTTCCTTTGCTGGTCACATGACCTTGTTGGCCTATTTAATCCTGCTCCGCCCTTCTGGCTTTGCTGGACTTCATTGTATAACTACTTTCTAGCTAGCCTGTGCTCTGTATCTAACTCTGTTAGTTTGCTTGGTCTACGGACCTCTATGTTCTATATATTTTGTTTGTTCGTCTGTCTGCTACTATTTCTGTTAGGAGGTGTCCCATTTTCCTCCCAGTCCTTAGTACTTGTAGGGATTCCTTCCCCACATCTATAGGTCTCCGTACAGACTAGCTTAGGACTTTAGCAGGTCTGATCGCAGGATCAGGTCCCCTGTTACATCGTAGGGATTAAGCTGAGTTCTATCGTAGGGACAGATCTCCTCTCTTTCCTTAGCTCTGGTAGCAGAACATAACAGTAAGTCCAGCCCAGCAAATGCTCTAAGGAAAGATTTTTTCTGTTCCATCATGGTGTCGGTTCTGGATTTGGCTAAACACCTGCAGGGACTCTCTTTGGAGGTGACTGAGCTCCGTCAACACGTGAGTTACTGTCCTGGTGCACATTTCTTGGAGCCTAAGGTATGTTTGCCGGATTTATTTTTTGGTGAACACCGAGAATTTTTTTCATTTAAAAATGCTTGCTTATTGTATTTTCGTTTGAGACCCAAGTCCTCTGGGGATGAATCCCAGCGCATAGGGTTTATAATGTCACTTTTGCGCAAAGAGCCTCAGGAGTGGGCCTTTTCTTTGCAACCTAGTGATACATGCTTTAGTTCAGTGGATAGTTTTTTTTCTGCTTTGGGACTATTATATGATGATCCTGACCGTGTCTCATCAGCTGAGACTGAGTTAAGACGTTTGAGACAGGGATCAGGTAATGTGGAAAAATATTGTACTCATTTCCGTCGATGGTCTACTCAAACAGGGTGGAACGATTCTGCTCTGAAAAGTCTATTTCTTGCTGGGCTCAATGAAAGGGTTAAAGACCTGCTAATTGCTTATCCTACACCTGAAGATTTGCAACAGGCTATGCAATTAGCTATACGGGTGGATAGGAGACTGCGTGCAAGGGTTAATGAGAGCAAATCCTCTGCTATGTCAGTTTCTGGTTATGAGAATGTGTGTACTAACAGTGGTGAATCGATGGAGATTGGAGTGATGGCACTATTAATGGTGTTCACCATGAGAAATTGGATTTGGTAGTGTTGAATAACTTGCCTTCTCCAGTAATATTGGGATTGCCCTGGTTAAAATTTCACAATCCTGTACTGGATTGGTCTACCAGTGAAATTAAATCCTGGAGCCATAAATGTTATGAGAAGTGTTGTAACGGGCATATTGCAGCTTTGGATAGGGGAGAATTGCCTGTTCCTATTCAGGATTTTTGGAGAGTTTTTTCTGAGAAGGAATCGCAGATTTTGCCTCCCCATAGAGACTATGATTGTTCTATTGAATTTGTCCCTGGAGCGACTCTTCCTAAAAGTCGTTTATTTAACCTTACTATTCCTGAGAGGAAGGCTTTGGAGGAATACATTCAGACAAGTTTGGCCGCCGGTCACATTAGGCCCTCTAAGTCTCCTGTGGCGGTTGGATTTTTTTTTGTAAAAAAAAAGGACGGCGGTTTACGTCCTTGTCTGGATTTTCGTGAGAATAACAAAATTACTGTACGCAATCCTTACCCACTGCCATTGATTCCTGATCTGTTTAACCAGTTAATGGGGGCCAAGTGGTTCTCTAAAATCGACCTTAAGGGGGCATACAATCTGTTGCGCATGAAGGAGGGTGACGAATGGAAGACTGCTTTTAACACTCCTGTGGGTCATTTTGAGAATCTGGTTATGCCTTTTGGTCTTACTAATGCTCCTGCATTTTTTCAGAATCTTATTAATGACATCCTTAGACCTTTGATCGGCAAAAATGTGGTTGTGTATTTGGATGACATTTTGATTTATTCGCCGGATCTGGAGTCTCATTGGCGGAGCGTACGTGAGGTATTACAGTTATTAATGGACAATTCGCTTTTTGCTAAGCTGGAGAAATGTGAGTTCGCTGTACAGAGAATTAGTTTTTTGAGCTACATTATCTCCAGTGAAGGTTTTGAGATGGACCCGGTGAAAGTTCAAGCTGTGCAGGAATGGCCTAGGCCTATTGGTTTGAAATCGATACAGAGGTTTTTGGGTTTCGCCAATTATTACAGAAAATTCATAAAAAATGTTTCTAGTATTGTCAAACCTCTGACCGATCTCACCAGGAAAGGTGCTGATGCGGTTCAGTGGTCTTCTGAGGCCATTGAAGCTTTTGTGTATCTCAAGGAGAGGTTCACCTCTGCTCCCATCCTTATGCAGCCTGATGTGACTAAGCCGTTTTTGGTTGAGGTTGATGCTTCCTCTGTGGGGGTTGGTGCGGTGTTGTCTCAGGATAACGGGGATGGATTACATCCCTGTGCCTTTTTTTCAAAAAATTTTTCGGAGACTGAACTGAATTACGATATTGGTAATCGGGAATTATTGGCTATTAAACTCGCATTTGAACACTGGCGCCACTTCTTGGAAGGTGCGGAATTTCCCGTTCAGGTTCTTACGGATCATAAAAATCTGATATATCTTGATGCTGCCAAGCGCCTGAATGCCCGTCAGGTTAGGTGGGCACTGTTTTTCTCGCGGTTTAATTTCTCCGTTACTTACATCGCTGGTGCTAAGAATGTTAAGGCGGATGCCTTGTCTCGCAGTTTTTCTCCCATAGTCGGTGCTGAGAAAGAGGAGAACATTTTACAAGAAGGTGTTGTGATAGCTGCTTTGGACTCCGTTTTGGAAGATGAGATTCTTAAAGCACAGGAGAATGCCCCATCTAACACTCCTCATGGGAGGTTGTTTGTGCCTGGGACCTTTAGGAGAGATTTGTTTGTTGAGTGTCACGAATCTCGGTTGGCAGGTCATCCCGGAATCTCTGAGACCAAGAGACTGGTGGGTCGCAGTTTTTGGTGGCCTGGATGGCAGAAGGAAGTCATTAAGTGGGTGCGCCAATGTACTATATGTGCTAGATCTAAGTCCTCACATACTCCTGCTGCGGGGTTGCTTTGTCCTTTGGAGGTTCCCAGTGCTCCTTGGACACATTTGGCTATGGACTTTATAACTGACCTTCCCCCCTCTGAGGGTTTTACTGTCATCTGGGTGGTCGTGGACCGTTTTAGCAAGATGTGTCACTTGGTTCCCTTCGTCAAACTGCCCTGCGCTAAAACTCTCGCTAAGGCCTTTGTCAAGGAAATTGTCAGACTTCATGGCGTTCCTACTGACATTGTTTCTGATAGAGGTCCTCAGTTCGTGGCTCGTTTTTGGCGTGCCTTTTGTTACAGGTTGGGAGTTCATTTGTCGTTCTCGTCAGGATATCATCCTGAATCTAATGGCCAGACAGAAAGGAAAAAACAGGATGTTGAGCAGTTCTTGCGTTGTTTTGTGGCAGACAATCAAGAGGGGTGGTCTGAGTTTCTGCCACTTGCTGAATTTGCTCTGAACAATCATACATCTTCTTCTGCTGGTTGTTCGCCTTTTTTTTGTTGTTCTGGGAGACATCCGTCGTTTGGGTCGTTCTCCAAGTTGGGATCTGCCGTGCCTGAGGAGGAGAATTTTTCCGGTGATTTGGAGAGAGTTTGGAAGGATGTGCGTGGTAATCTTCAGGAGGCCAACAGAAAATCTAAAGACTACTTTGATAGGAAACGACAGGAGGTTTTGTTCGCTGTTGGTGACATGGTTTGTTTGTCCTCTAGGAATCTGCGGTTGAGGATTCCTTCTAAGAAATTGGGTCCCAAGTTTGTAGGGCCCTTTAAGGTGCTTCAGGTTGTCAACCAATCTGCTGTTAGGTTGGATGTTCCTACCTCCTGGAGAATTAATCCGGTATTTCATGTCTCTCTGTTGAAAAAAGCTGTTGTATCTGATTGTGACGCCTCTGCCTCTGTTCCTCCGGTGGTGGAGGACGGGGAATATGAAATTTCTCGCATCCTTAACTCTAGACAGTATAGAGGTAGTTTGCAGTATCTTGTGGCCTGGAAAGGTTTCGGACCCGAGGATAACTCTTGGGTGAGGTCGGATGATGTTTCCGCATCCAGACTTATCAGAGCGTATCACAGGAGATTTCCTGATAAGCCTGGTCCTAGGGGATCCGGAGGATCCTCTTAGAAGGGGGGGTACTGTTAGAACCTTGCTCTTAGGTTTTTTCCTTTGCTGGTCACATGACCTTGTTGGCCTATTTAATCCTGCTCCGCCCTTCTGGCTTTGCTGGACTTCATTGTATAACTACTTTCTAGCTAGCCTGTGCTCTGTATCTAACTCTGTTAGTTTGCTTGGTCTACGGACCTCTATGTTCTATATATTTTGTTTGTTCGTCTGTCTGCTACTATTTCTGTTAGGAGGTGTCCCATTTTCCTCCCAGTCCTTAGTACTTGTAGGGATTCCTTCCCCACATCTATAGGTCTCCGTACAGACTAGCTTAGGACTTTAGCAGGTCTGATCGCAGGATCAGGTCCCCTGTTACATCGTAGGGATTAAGCTGAGTTCTATCGTAGGGACAGATCTCCTCTCTTTCCTTAGCTCTGGTAGCAGAACATAACACCATCTGAAAAGGATAGCAATACAGTGAGCATACCTGAAACATTTTAAAACATAGTAAAAAGTACTACACACCATTTGCTGACTAAAAATGGCCTCCAATGTATAAGCAAACGTATACTTGTTGGGTGTGACAAAAATCCACTAAAATAACTTACCATGTAAACAAAGCAATACAGTGCCTGAAGAACCCAAAAGTCAATGTTCAGTCACAGCTGAAGAAAATCCACAAATGAATGGAATCACAGCAGTAGAACGCAACTAGGATCCAAAAATCAGGACGCTGACAAGGCTTCAACAAATCCCAGATGGACGAAACTTGCCCGGAGAACACTGCTACGATCCGAAAGCAGAGCGCAGATAGGAACAAAGGAGCGGAATTGCCCCAACGTCGCCTTTTTAAAAACACGGCCACCAATCAGAATGCAGTAGCGTCCACCAATCGGAGATGAGTGGGCGCGGAAAGGTAATTTTATGCACGCCTTTCAGACACAGTACAGTCCCTCAAAGTGTGGATCGTTGAGTGTGGATCGTTGAAATAGCTGCTGTGTGACAGCGTCCCAGCGACCAACGAGATCGTTAGTTAGATCGCTGGGGCGGCCGAAATCGTTGGCAAGTTATACATGTTTGACGGCTCCCGAACGATCTCTCCAGCGATCTCAAAACTGTGACGTAGTAACGATCTCGCTAGCGATCTCGTTATGTGTGACAGGGCCTTCAGTCATTTTTCTGGCGTTTATCAGACTTTCAGATAGGGGAAATGTCAGTGAGCGATCCGATTTCAGTTCCAGAGCGATTCGCCCAATGAGTCCTTGATATTTAGTCGTTTTCAGCCAATTTTCTGGATTTTTGAAAATTTCACTTTTTTGTGAAAATACCCACTAAGTGAGGGAATAATATGTGTGAGGGTACCCCAGGAGAGTTCCAAACGTGTGTGGGTAGAATATATATCCCACGGGGTTCAAATTGAAAAAAGTTGAAAAATATTTTTTTTTGGACTTGGTCATTTTTCCGGCGTTTATTAGACTTTCAGATAGGGGAAATGTCCGTGAGCGTTCCGATTTCAGTTCCAGGGCAATTCGCCCAATGATTCCTTGATATTTAGTCGTTTTCAGCCAATTTTCTGGATTTTTGAAAATTTCACTTTTTTGTGAAAAGATCCACTAAATGAGGGAATAATATGTGTGAGGGTACCCCAGGAGAGTTCCAAATGTGTGTGGCTAGAATATATATCGGACGGGGGTAAAATTGAAAAAAGTTGAAAAATTTTTTTTCTTCGACTTAGTCATTTTTCCGGCGTTTATCAGACTTTCAGATAGGGGAAATGTCAGTGAGCGTTCCGATTTCAGTTCCAGAGCGATTCGCCCAATGATTCCTTGATATTTAGTCGTTTTCAGCCAATTTTCTGGATTTTTGAAAATTTCACTTTTTTATGAAAAGATCCACTAAATGAGGGAATAATATGTGTGAGGGTACCCCAGGAGAGTTCCAAATGTGTGTGGGTAGAATATATATCCCACGGGGTTCAAATTGAAAAAAGTTGGGGCGTGGCCAAGGCACAGGACAGCATGGCAGCTTAATCCTGAGCTCCCTGAAGGCTGCACTTTAAAAAGCAACTTTAAAGCAAAGAAGAAGAATTTTTACTGACATATTTACATGGACTGATTCCCTATCAAACAAGGAATATTTTGAGACTACTGAGACTCCTCCAGCCCCACTGATCAAGGAGATATTCCGTGCTGAAACTACAGGGAGAGGCCCTGAGGCCATCTCACACCGGAGCTGCGACGTGGCCCTGCAGTCCTGCGGGCCTGTGTGTATCTCTGTGGGTGGTCCCTGCTCCTTCCTGCCTCCGGACTCCAGTATTCACTATACCTGGTCCACTGACTGCCAACAAGCCTCTAATTGAAAGAGTTGTGAGGCTCTGAATATTCCACGGTCTCTGAAACTGTGACATGGCCTGGCGGGCCTGCGGGCCTATGTACTACTGTGGGGCCTCCCCATCTCCGGTCCGCAGAACAAGACACCCGTTACCGGCTCTCCCCTAACTTCTAACAGGTCTTACCTGTAATCTGCGACGCAGCACAACCCGGTCCTGGACCCGACACCCCCATGCTGACAGGCACCTCTCTCACTGCTGGCAAGCCTCGCGGTCCCGTTGCTGAAGTGACGGTGACTGCGGGACAGACTTGTCTCCCTCTCCGGACCTGCAAGCAAGCAAGAAGAGCCTGAGACCTGATCGGACCCGCGGCACCCCGCACCTTGAGGATCGACTCCCTACTGGCAAGCTACCTGACCCGCATTGATTTAAAGTGCCGGCGGCCGCCCGACAACCCGTCCCTGCACCCAGCTGACGCGGCCCCTACAGAGGACCAGGCCGGATCCGCGGGACCCCACACCTTGAAGAAGCGGCGCTGCCCCTCCAGATCAAAGCCACCGTATCTCCATTGGATCCCGGGGACAGGACTCCCTCCTCATCAAGCTTCTGATCGGTGACGCCGGCGGAGGACCGGGACCCTAAGCCGGAGCGACACAGAGACCCAGGAGACGGAACGGGACTATACTTATCAAGCCCCAACAAGGCTGCATGACTCTCACTGCCTCAAAGCACCGGTGGCCGCCCGTCAATCTGTCCCGGCACCCAGCTGACGCAACACCTACAGAGGACTGGACTGGATCCGTGGGACCCCATACCCCGAAGAAGCGGCGCTGCTCCTCCGGAATCTAAGTAAAGCTACCATCCCTCCATTGCACTCCGGGGACAGGACTCCTTCCCCATCAAGCCTGTGGCCGGTGACGCCTTCGATGGACCGGGACCCCAAGCCCGAGTGACACAGACATACAGGAGACGGTCCGCACACTCCAAGCTCCAACAAGGTCAGTTAAACCCAGGCTGAGCCCAGGGTCCTTACCGCGACTCTGAGAAGCTGCACTCTGTGATCCCGAGGCTGTTCTTGTAACAGCGCTGCCCCCTTCCTCGTACTGCAGCGTCGTCCTGCTCTCTTCTGCTCCGGTATTTGAGCACCGCCAGCATTCATAGAAGGTCTCCCCCTTCTTGCTGCAGCCCCGCTCTGCATTCCCCTGCTCCCAGTTGATAGACACCGCTGACACTTAAAGTCTGTCTTTCCCCTTGCTGCAATGCTGCAGTGCTCTCCTCTGCCTCCGTTATCTAAGCACCGCCGGTATACACTGATCGGATCAAGTTACATACCCGACAGTGTACCTTTGTTTGGAGGCACGGGGACCTGGTCCTGGAGGGGGAATAATAAAAAAACATATATATACAGAGCATATTATTAATCTGCAGCCTATTGATAACTTGCATATCCCCATAGTGGTTGGATCTCCTCATAGCCCTATATGGGCCTTCTATTAAATACATGTGTCCTTAGCTACTTGCTTAAAGCCACAGGGATCAGGAAGTAGCTGTGTTCCATTGCAAACAGCATAATAGGAGGGCATTTTCACAAATTTGACCCCCCAGATATTACTTCTTTTTAAAGAGATATTACCTACAAACTGACTGCCTGTTCCTCTGGACTTATTAGTAATTGGATTATTACATCTACCTTTTGATCTTCTGACTGTGTTTTGGTTACTATATACTCCCTCAACAAAACATTTTCTCCTGTGAAATTCATCTGATATATATGGATCATTTGATTGTCTTCAATTTTGGAAAACTGTTACTCGGCCGCTCTTAAATATTGGTCACATCTGTTTCTCTGATTCTTATATACCTTATATATTAATCATATGTGCATAATATATTAGTACCCATTTCTTTCCAGATTTTTCTCAACCTAGACAATTACTTGCACTAATGTGTTGTACCATTCTTTAAATTTTTTTCTGATAGACACTCTTATTCCTAATTATCCTAGGTATTGTTTATGTTACCATTGAGCTATATTTAATTAATAACAGTGAAATAATAGCTAATTGTTGCTACTGGTAGATGGCTACTCTAGCCCCAATTAAATTCGCTCTTCCATTTTATATCAGACCATACATAAAAAGAATCCTTACAATGGCTTCCAAAACCAAAAGTTTACAGAAGCCCATAGAATCTTCCACTAAATCCAGACCCGTTACAGGGAAAACCCCGCATAACTTCTCTTACTCCAATCCTCTGGAGGACTCCCCTAATATCATCAGCCCTATAAAGTCTAGATCCCCCATTAAAAGATCGGAAGACTACTCTGAATCTAAAAATTAAAAAAAAACACTTTCTCTCAATAACCCTCAAAAAATTGAAACCTCCCCTAAACCCCAAAGATCTGTTAACCAAAAAACAGTTATTAGCAACAAAGAGGAGGAGATGGATCTTTCCGTTTCTTCTAAAAGAAGAGACCCAGGAGATTGGGGCAACAAGTACTCACTTCTTACAGAAGTCGCTGAGGATGATTCCTCAGACATATCCCCCAATCCGAGTCCTGATAAAAGACGTTCTAAAAAAGATTTATCCCCTCCCCCTTATGATCTTGAATGCAACATATTACAAAATCCATCCATATCTCATAACTCAGATAACAGTGACCTTGGGTCATACCTGGATAAATTAACAAAAATGATAGATAGGAATATGAAAATCGGCTTTGAAAAACAGGTAGATACGATTAAGTCCACCCTAGATTCTTTTGGCGCAAAATTAGAGGAAAATGCTAAGAGACTCGGTGTAGTGGAAGAGAAAACTGAGACTCTCTCCTCTGAAAACGTTGAAATTAAGTCTGAGCTTAGAAGACTTAGGTTAAAAGTGGCAGATTTGGAGGATAGGAGCCGAAGGAATAATCTTAAAATTAAGGGTATTCCGGAAAGTGTCTCTCCTGCCAGCCTTTCTGAGTATGTTAAGGATCTATTTCGCCAAGCCATTTCATTCCTATCCGATCAAGATCTCATTGTAGATAGAGTACATCGCTTGTTTCGTCCTACTTCTATCTCTCCGGATCTGCCAAGATATACTATACTAAGACTTCAATTTTTCACCACCAAGAAGAAAATTTTAAACTTCATCAAAGAAAAAAAAAAGTTCCCCGATCCCTTCTCGCATCTAAAAGTCTTTGCGGACTTTTCTAAGGAGACTATGGATGCGAGAAGAGCATTCAAAACAACGACAGACAGACTAAAGGACATGGGTATCCCATATAGATGGGGTTTCCCGGTAAAGTTGTTGGTGTTCTTCAAAGGGAAAACATTCACCCTACTTGATCCAGAGGAAGGTCCTAAATTTCTCACTCATATAAAAGATGTTCCTCACAGAGAAACAAAATCACCCAACCGTTAAGTTCAATCGGAATTTTCTACGAAGTCTCCTACTCATCTAACCATATGCTCCATGACAATCATTCCCCATAAAACTTTAAATTGATATCCCTCATATTTTAGTAGACAACAATGGTCTGATGTGAGTCTCATGTTTGCTCTCAGTTTACCATTTTGATCTTCTTTATATAGTGCCTTCAGGGTCTTGTGTCACACTTTATTATTTTTTCCCCCCAAATCCGAAGGAGAACCTTACAGGCGAAGGTTCCTTCTGGAAGTTTTGTTTCGTTCTACTTTAGAATTTTTGCTTTACGACTACTAATATAGTGAATTGACTGTATATTTGGTCTCAATTGTGATATATCCTGATCTGGTTGAGATTGTATACATACTTTACTTTATTACTGATTTGTTTCATTCTGTGGTTCGTTGAGTCAACCGGCTCCCTCCCCCAGTGTTACAGCTTGCTTACTTATTTTGATTGTCTACGTCTATCAAGGTCCTTACTTACAATATTAGAGGTTTGAATAACCCCAGTAAGAGATTCTCCCTTTGGAAGGAATTAAATCTCCTCTGAGCAGATGTCGCTTGTCTCCAAGAAACTAGATTTGCCGAGGGGAAACACCCTAAATTTAGTCATAATAATTTCCCTCACATCTTTGAGTCCACTAGTGACCGCAAAAAAGCGGGAGTAGCAACATTGATAAAAAATTCCATCCCATTTGAACTAATAGATCAACATAAAGATTCCAAAGGTAGATACCATATCTTGATCTGTAAGTTAAACAACCATGAATGCACTGTTGCAAACCTATATGCCCCAAATAAAAGACAAATTTCATTCCTAAACAAAGTTTTGGCAAAAGTCGAAAAAGTCAAGAGGGGTGAACTAATTCTCCTAGGAGATTTCAATATGGTCCCAGATGGTCATACTGACTCTTCTTCCCCTAGTCGCCACCTATATTCTACGCTGAACAACTGGCTCTCCAGAAATGAGCTATTCGATATCTTCAGATGTCTGAATACAACATCTAAGTGTTAGAACCTTGCTGTTAGGTTTTTTTTCCTTTGCTGGTCACATGACCTTGTTGGCCTATTTAATCCTGCTCCGCCCTTCTGGCTTTGCTGGACTTCATTGTATATCTACTTTCTAGCTAGCCTGTGCTCTGTATCTAACTCTGTTAGTTTGCTTGGTCTACGGACCTCTAGGTTCTATCTATTTTGTTTGTTCGTCTGTCTGCTGCTATTTCTGTTAGGAGGTGTCCCATATTCCTCCCAGTCCTTAGTACTTGTAGGGATTCCCTCCCCAAATCTATAGGTCTCCGTACAGACTAGATTAGGACTTTAGCAGGTCTGATCGCAGGATCAGGTTCCCTGTTACATCGTAGGGATTCAGCTGAGTCTTATAGTAGGGACAGATCTCCTCTCTTTCCTTAGCTTTGGTAGCAGAACATAACAGTAAGTCCAGCCTGTAAATTCTCTAAGGAAAGATTTTTTTTTGTTCCATCATGGTGTCGGTTCAGGATTTGGCTAAACACCTGCAGGGACTCTCTCTGGAAGTGGCCGAGCTCCGTCAGCACGTGAGTAACTGTCCTGGAGCATATTTCTTGGAGCCTAAGGTATGTTTGCCGGATTTATTTTTTGGTGAACATCGAGAATTTTTTTCATTTAAAAATGCTTGCTTATTGTATTTTCGTTTGAGACCCAAGTCCTCTGGGGATGAATCCCAGCGCGTAGGGTTCATAATGTCACTTTTGCGCAAAGAGCCTCAGGAGTGGGCCTTTTCTTTGCAACCTAGTGATACATGCTTCAGATCAGTGGATAGTTTTTTTTCTGCTTTAGGACTATTATATGATGATCCTGACCGTGTGGCATCAGCTGAGACTGAGTTGAGACGTTTAAAACAAGGATCAGGTAATATGGAAAAATATTGTACACATTTTCGTCGTTGGTCCACTCAAACAGGGTGGAACGATTCTGCTCTGAAAAGTCTATTTCTTGCTGGGCTCAGTGAAAAGGTTAAAGACCTGCTAATTGCTTATCCTACACCTGAGGATTTGCAACAGGCTATGCAATTAGCTATACGGGTGGACAGAAGACTGCGTGCTAGGGTTAATGAGAGCAAATCCTCTGCTATGTCAGTTTCTGGTTATGATAATGTGTGTACTAACAGTGGTGAACCGATGGAGATTGGATCGGTGGCACCTCGCTCTCAAGAAAAACACCGTCGTTTTTCAGAAGGCTTGTGTTTCTATTGTGGAAAATCTGGTCATTTGATTAAAGGCTGTGAGCTTCGTATGAAGAAAGAAAAAAAAATGGTCAGTCACGCCCGTATTGCCTGTTTAAATTCCAAGGGTATATTTTTAGCTGCTTCCACGATTGCTCAGGAAAAATTAATGGAATTTCGGGTGTTTGTTGATTGCGGGTCTACACTGAATGTTATTGATGGGGGATTCGTGGAAAAACTCAATTTAAAACCTGAACCTTTATCATCCCCCATTGCTGTGGTTTCTGTGGATGGCTCCCCTTTGAAGAATATTACTCTCAAGGTCAGTGAATTTCCTCTCACTATTAATGGTGTTCACCATGAGAAATTGGATTTGGTAGTGTTGAATAACTTGCCTTCTCCAGTAATATTGGGTTTGCCCTGGTTAAAATTTCACAATCCTGTACTGGATTGGTCTACCAGTGAAATTAAATCCTGGAGCCATAAATGTTATGACAAGTGTTGTAACGGGCGTATTGCAGCTTTGGATAGGGGAGAATTGCCTGTTCCTATTCAGGATTTTTGGAGAGTTTTTTCTGAGAAAGAATCGCAGGTTTTGCCTCCCCATAGAGACTATGATTGTTCTATTGAATTTGTCCCTGGAGCGACTCTTCCTAAAAGTCGTTTATTTAACCTTACTATTCCTGAGAGGAAGGCTTTGGAGGAATACATACAGACAAGTTTGGCCGCCGGTCACATTAGGCCCTCTAAGTCTCCTGTGGCGGTTGGATTTTTTTTTGTAAAAAAAAAGGACGGCGGTTTACGTCCTTGTCTGGATTTTCGTGAGATTAACAAAATTACGGTACGCAATCCTTACCCACTGCCATTGATTCCTGATCTGTTTAACCAGTTATTGGGGGCCAAGTGGTTCTCTAAAATTGACCTTAAGGGGGCATACAATCTGTTGCGCATGAAGGAGGGTGATGAATGGAAGACTGCTTTTAACACTCCTGTGGGTCATTTTGAGAATCTGGTTATGCCTTTTGGTCTTACTAATGCTCCTGCATTTTTTCAGAATCTGATTAATGACATCCTTAGACCTTTGATCGGTAAAAATGTGGTTGTGTATTTGGATGACATTTTGATTTATTCGCCAGATCTGGAGTCTCATTGGCGGAGCGTGCGTGAGGTATTACAGTTATTAATGGACAATTCGCTTTTTGCTAAGCTGGAGAAATGTGAGTTCGCTGTACAGAGAATTAGTTTTTTGGGCTACATTATCTCCAGCAAAGGTTTTGAGATGGATCCGGTTAAGGTTCAGGCTGTGCAGGAATGGCCTAGGCCTATTGGTTTGAAATCAATACAGAGGTTTTTGGGTTTCGCCAATTACTATAGAAAATTCATAAAAAATTTTTCTAGTATTGTCAAACCTCTGACTGATCTCACCAGGAAAGGTGCTGATGCGGTTCAGTGGTCTTCTGAGGCCATTGAAGCTTTTGTGTATCTCAAGGAGAGGTTCACCTCTGCTCCCATCCTTATGCAGCCTGATGTTACTAGGCCGTTTTTGGTTGAGGTTGATGCTTCCTCTGTGGGGGTTGGCGCAGTATTGTCTCAGGATAACGGGGATGGATTACATCCCTGTGCATTTTTTTCAAAAAAATTTTCGGAGACTGAATTGAATTACGATATTGGTAATCGGGAATTATTGGCTATTAAACTCGCATTTGAACACTGGCGCCACTTCTTGGAAGGTGCGGAATTTCCCGTTCAGGTTCTTACGGATCATAAAAATCTGATATATCTTGACGCTGCCAAGCGCCTGAATGCCCGTCAGGCTAGGTGGGCACTGTTTTTCTCGCGGTTTAATTTCTCCGTTACTTACATCCCTGGTACTAAGAATGTTAAGGCGGATGCCTTGTCTCGCAGTTTTTCTCCCATAGTCGGTGCTGAGAAAGAGGAAAACATTTTACAAGAAGGTGTTGTGATAGCTGCTTTAGACTCCGTTTTGGAAGAGGAGATTCTTAAAGCTCAGGAGAATGCCCCATCTAACACTCCTCATGGGAGGTTGTTTGTGCCTGGGACCTTTAGGAGAGATTTGTTTGTTGAGTGTCACGAATCTCGGTTGGCAGGTCATCCCGGAATCTCTGAGACCAAGAGACTGGTGGGTCGCAGTTTTTGGTGGCCTGGATGGCAGAAGGAAGTCATTAAGTGGGTGCGCCAATGTACTATATGTGCTAGATCTAAGTCCTCACATACTCCTGCTGCGGGGTTGCTTTGTCCTTTGGAGGTCCCCAGTGCTCCTTGGACACATTTGGCTATGGACTTTATAACTGACCTTCCCCCCTCTGAGGGTTTTACTGTCATCTGGGTGGTCGTGGACCGTTTTAGCAAGATGTGTCACTTGGTTCCCTTCGTCAAACTGCCCTGCGCTAAAACTCTCGCTAAGGCCTTTGTCAAGGAAATTGTCAGACTTCATGGCGTTCCTACTGACATTGTTTCTGATAGGGGTCCTCAGTTCGTGGCTCGTTTTTGGCGTGCCTTTTGTGACAGGTTGGGAATTCATTTGTCGTTTTCGTCCGGATATCATCCTGAATCTAATGGCCAGACAGAAAGGAAAAACCAGGATGTTGAGCAGTTCTTGCGTTGTTTTGTGGCAGACAATCAAGAGGGGTGGTCTGAGTTTCTGCCACTTGCCGAATTTGCTCTGAACAATCATACATCTTCTTCTGCTGGTTGTTCGCCTTTTTTTTGTTGTTCTGGGAGACATCCGTCGTTTGGGTCGTTCTCCAAGTTGGGATCTGCCGTGCCTGAGGAGGAGAATTTTTCCGGTGATTTGGAAAGAGTTTGGACGGATGTGCGTGGTAATCTTCAGGAGGCCAACAGAAAATCTAAAGACTACTTTGATAGGAAACGACAGGAGGTTTTGTTCGCTGTTGGTGACATGGTTTGGTTGTCCTCTAGGAATCTGCGGTTGAGGATTCCTTCTAAGAAATTGGGTCCCAAGTTTGTAGGGCCCTTTAAGGTGCTTCAGGTTGTCAACCAATCTGCTGTTAGGTTGGAGGTTCCTACCTCCTGGAGAATTAATCCGGTCTTTCATGTCTCTCTGTTAAAAAAAGCTGTTGTGTCGGATGGTGACGCCTCTGCCTCTGTTCCTCCGGTGGTGGAGGACGGGGAATATGAAATTTCTCGCATCCTTGACTCTAGACGGTATAGAGGTAGTTTGCAGTATCTTGTGGCCTGGAAAGGTTTCGGACCCGAGGATAACTCTTGGGTGAGGTCAGATGATGTTTCCGCGTCCAGACTTATCAGAGCGTTTCACAGGAGATTTCCTGATAAGCCTGGTCCTAGGGGATCCGGAGGATCCTCTTAGAAGGGGGGGTACTGTTAGAACCTTGCTGTTAGGTTTTTTTTCCTTTGCTGGTCACATGACCTTGTTGGCCTATTTAATCCTGCTCCGCCCTTCTGGCTTTGCTGGACTTCATTGTATATCTACTTTCTAGCTAGCCTGTGCTCTGTATCTAACTCTGTTAGTTTGCTTGGTCTACGGACCTCTAGGTTCTATCTATTTTGTTTGTTCGTCTGTCTGCTGCTATTTCTGTTAGGAGGTGTCCCATATTCCTCCCAGTCCTTAGTACTTGTAGGGATTCCCTCCCCAAATCTATAGGTCTCCGTACAGACTAGATTAGGACTTTAGCAGGTCTGATCGCAGGATCAGGTTCCCTGTTACATCGTAGGGATTCAGCTGAGTCTTATAGTAGGGACAGATCTCCTCTCTTTCCTTAGCTTTGGTAGCAGAACATAACACTAAGGAGTTTTCTCATTTTTCGGACGCCCACCAGACAGCCTCTAGAATAGATCTAATACTATCAGACATTTTTACTCTCCCCAAATTCTCCGACATTTCTATTGGTTACAGATCCCTTTCAGATCATGCTCCCGTAATAAGCGAAATTCTTCTTGGCCCTTGTTTAAAAAATGGATTCCTATGGAAATGTAAATTATCTATTATACATAATCCCAAGAATAAAATAGTAATAGAGAATGCTATTGCTAATTACGTTAAAGAAAATGATACTCCAGAGTTGTCCAACCCATTCTCAATTTGGTGTGCTCATAAGGCCGTCCTCCGTGACATTCTAATGCAGATTTCCTCCTCCGAAAAAAAAGAAAACAGACGAAAAATAATCTCTCTTCATAAACTAATCAAAGAAAAAGAACTATCTCAAATCAATCTCCCCTCCCTCTCTCCAACAATTCAAAAAGATCTATTAAATTTAAGGGTGGAACTAAAATCTGAAATTTTGGCCTCCTACGATTCAATTATTCAAAAATCCAAACTTAACTATTATGTCGCTTTAAACAAGCCTACTCATTTTATGGCCCGTATCGTTAAACAGAAAAGAGCCTCCAATAGAATTGATAAAATTAGAAATGTAAACGGTACAATATATTTCCACCCAAAAGATATTGCGAATCAATTTGCGGAATTTTATAAAAAATTATACAACATCAACTCAGACCCTTTGACCCCCCAACCAAACTCAGATTTAATTAATAATTTTCTTTCCTCAATCAATTTACCTAAACTGAACCCTCTGGACCTCGAGACTTTGAACCAACCCTTTTCCAACCTTGAAACTACAAATACAATTAAGCAACTAAAGCCCTTCAAGGCCCCGGGTCCAGATGGGTTTATCAACGAGTACTATAAAGCTTTTTATAAACATCTCTCCCCTTATCTCACTAAAACTTTTAACCACGCATCCTCCAAGGGCTCTTTTCCTCCAGAAATGCTGGAAGCTACCATTACATTAATACCTAAATCAAAAGAGGAAAAGGACAACGTAAAAAACTACAGGCCTATTTCCTTGATAAATACAGACATTAAGATATATTCGAAGATTCTGGCTAACCGATTATCAAATATCTTACCGAATCTCATCAATGATGACCAGATTGGCTTCGTTGGTGGGAGACAAGCAACTGACGGTACCAGAAGACTCCTGAATATTATTAAACTAGTAAATACTTCAAAAATTCCAACTACTTTATTAGCCTTAGACGCTGAAAAGGCATTTGACAGAATAAATTGGCTATACCTGAAACAATCCCTTATTAAATTTGGCTTCAATAGTTGTTTTCTCTCTTCAGTCATGGCCCTATATTCCAATCCTCAAGCAAAAATATACACAAATAATTATCTTTCAAACCCTATCCCCATCACGAATGGTACCAGGCAAGGTTGTCCCCTTTCCCCCCATCTCTTCGCCCTGGCCATGGAACCACTTGCCCAGAAAATCAGGGAGAACCCCAACATTAAAGGTATTTCTACCCCTTCTCGCCAGTTCAAAATTAGTCTCTTCGCGGATGATATCATACTCTCCCTGTTAGATCCAACAAATTCAATCACAGAAGTTTCAAATATCCTGAAATCATTTTCTTTGATCTCTTATTTTAAAATTAATAATGAAAAATCAAAACTTCTAAACATCAATTTAGACCAACAATCCAAAAAAACTCTGCATTTAAACACATCTTTTGGGTGGGCCAAAAGAAACCTGACTTATCTCGGGATCATCATTGGGAAAAACATTGACTCAACAATCTCCGCCAACCTAAATTTAATTAATGATATTGTCCAGAGGGATGTTTCGGATTTTGCGAGAAGGGACCTTTCATGGTGGGGTAAAATTCTTTCAATCAAAATGTTTACTTTACCTAAAATTTTATATATCTTCCGTAATTTGCCCCTAACAATCCCCTACATTTCCATTAAAAAAATCCAAGCTCAGATAAATTCCTATATTTGGGATAAGAAGAGAGTGAGAATCTCTGCTAACAGTCTATACAGGAACAAACGCAATGGAGGTCTTGGCCATCCTAACATATTTGCCTATTATTTAGCAAATCTGGTTAAACAGAGCGCAAATTGGTTCAATAACACTAACCCCCCGGCTTGGACAACGCTGGAGTCATTCCTAAACAATAATTCCCCCCCCGTGAACTTTTATTCAGACATCTTTTCAAAAAACCACACATGATCCAACCCATCCTATTTTTCAGGCGATCATAGGAGCCTGGAAAAAAATCGCAAAACGGAAAAAAAGAATTCCTCCTATAGATCTTAATGCGAATAACCTTACTCTTATAAAAAATTTCTCAATTTCTTTTGTAGCTTCCCTACACGACTCTTTCATACCAACTGATTGGGAAAGTAAAGGGCTGAGGAAAATTAAAGACTTATGTGAAAACTCCACTATCTTACCTTTCCAAACTCTTAAAATAAAATTTGGTTTGCCATCTTCTGATTTTTTCCTCTACTCCCACTTAAAGGGAATCATCCTTAAATTTATTTCAAACAAAATCTTCATTTCTGAAACCTCGGCAAATCTGTTATGTAACCCAACTCATAAAATTTTCTGGAGCTTGCGGCATATATACAACAACTTTAATGATGACTCATTATTTATAAAGAATCTTTATATGCTCCGATGGGAAAAAGATTTAAAACTCTCTTTCTCTACTGACCAATGGGAGAACGCTATCTCTTATACCCAAACCTCTAACATTTCTATGCCACTACTAGAGGAATACTTTAAAATTCTGACTAGATGGTACTATACCCCGATCAGACTCCATCATATAAAGTCTAGCAATTCTCCCCTATGTTGGCGAAATTGTGGGCTCAGAGGGGATAATCTCCATCTTTTTTGGAGTTGCCCCAAAGTTCGGAATTTTTGGGCACAGATCTCAATCTTACTATGTGATCTATTGAACGGACCTTTCACCCTGACCACTCAACTAGCTTTATTATCTTTAGATTTAGAATCTTACAAATCCCATGAAAGGTCTATTATAATTCATTTACTTCTGGTTTGTAAAAACGCATTGGCATTCAATTGGAAGAAGTCACATATCCCTACGGTGGAGGAGCTGGTTGACAAAATGAATCACCACAGAATTTATGAACAAAGGTTTGCAACTATTAACAACAATCTATATAGATTCTCAAGGAAATGGGACATTTGGTCAACTACATTTCCCTGTGCTTCTTAATATTGATAACCATAAGTTGTGTGTCATTTTAGCATTTACCTAGTGTATATGATCTCAAGTTAAATCGATGATGTTACTATTATTATTGTTATTAACTTATGTTGATACAGATAATTTCTGACTCTGGTTTCTCCCTATACCTCTATACTTCTTTAAAATACTTCACCACATGACGATTAAATTTCTTCCCATTTTCCTTGTTTATTCCACCCGAGTGTTCCCATCCCTCCCCTAATCCTCCCTTAGTCCCCTTACCATTTCCTTCCGTCTACCTTCTTAATCATTTTACTTATACTTATACTTATGTTAACGTTACCATTTCCCTTGTTAAATGTTTGTTTTTTCAAAAATAAAAAATTATTGTAAAACAAATTGAAAAAAGTTGAAAAAATTTTTTTTTGGGAGTCATTTTTCCGGCGTTTATCAGACTTTCAGATTCACCCAATGATTCCTTGATATTTAGTCGTTTTCAGCCAATTTTCTGGATTTTTGAAAATTTCACTTTTTTATGAAAATATCCACTAAATGAGGGAATAATATGTGTGAGGGTACCCCAGGAGATTTCCAAATGTGTGTGCGTACAATATATATCCCACGGGGTTCAAATTGAAAAAATTTGAGAATTTTTTTTTCTTGAACTTAGCCATTTTTCCGGCGTTTATCAGACTTTCAGATAGGGGAAATGTCAGTGAGCATTCCGATTTCAGTTCCAGAGCGATTCGCTCAATGAGTCCTTGATATTTAGTCGTTTTCAGCCAATTTTCTGGATTTTTGAAAATGTCACTTTTTTGTGAAAATATCCACTAAATGAGGGAATAATATGTGTGAGGGTACCCCAGGAGAGTTCCAAATGTGTGTGGGTAGAATATATATCCCACGGAGGTAAAATTGAAAAAAGTTAAAAAAAATTTTTTTTTGGACTTAGTCATTTTTCCGGCGTTTATCAGACTTTCAGAGAGAGCAAGTGTCAGTGAGCGTTCTGATTTCAGTTCCAGAGCGATTCGCCCAATGATTCCTTGATATTGAGTCGTTTTCAGCCAATTTTCTGGATTTTTTAAAATGTCACTTTTTTGTGAAAATATCCACTAAATGAGGGAATAATATGTGTGAGGGTACCCCAGGAGAGTTCCAAATGTGTGTGGGTAGAATATATATCCAACGGGGGTAAAACTGAAAAAAGTTGAGAATTTTTTTTTCTTGGACTTAGTCATTTTTCCGACGTTTATAAGACTTTCAGATAGGGCAAATGTCAGTGAGCATTCTGATTTCAGTTCCAGAGCGATTTGCCCAATGATTCCTTGATATTTAGTCGTTTTCAGCCAATTTTCTGGATTTTTGAAAATTTCACTTTTTTGTGAAAATATCCATTAAATGAGGGAATAATATGTGTGAGGGTACCCCAGGAGAGTTCCAAATGTGTGTGGGAAGAATATATATCCCTCGGGGGTAAAATTGAAAAAAGTTGAAACATTTTTTTTTTTGGACTTAGTCATTTTTCTGGCTTTTATCAGACTTTCAGATAGGGGAAATGTCAGTGAGCGTTCTGATTTCAGTTCCAGAGCGATTCGTCCAATGATTCCTTGATATTTAGTCGGTTTCAGCCAATTTTCTGGATTTTTGAAAATTTCACTTTTTTGTGAAAATATCCACTAAATGAGGGAATAATATGTGTGAGGGTACCCCAGGAGAGTTCCAATTGTGTGTGGGTAGAATATATATCCCACGGGGGTAAAATTGAAAAAAGTTGAAAATTTTTTTTTCTTGGACTCAGTCATTTTTTCGGCGTTTATCAGACTTTCAGATAGGAGAAATGTCAGTGACCATTCCAATTTCAGTTCCAGAGCAATTCGCCCAATGATTCCTTGATATTTCGTCGTTTTCAGCCAATTTTCTGGATTTTTGAAAATTTCACTTTTTTGCGAAAATATCCACTAAATGAGGGAGTAATATGTGTGAGGGTACCCCAGGAAAGTTCCAAATGTGTTTGGGTAGAATATATATCCCACGGGGGTAAAATTGAAAAAAGTTGAAAAAATTTTTTTCTTGGACTTAGTCATTTTTCCGGCGTTTATCAGACTTTCAGATAGGGGAAATGTCAGTGAGCGTTCCGATTTCAGTTCCAGAGCGATTCGCCCAATGATTCCTTGATATTTAGTCGTTTTCAGCCAATTTTCTAGATTTTTGAAAATTTCACTTTTTTGTGAAAATATCCACTAAATGAGGGAATAATATGTGTGAGGGTACCCCAGGAGAGTTCCAAATGTGTGTGCGTACAATATATATCCCACTGGGTTCAAATTGAAAAAAGTTGAGAATTTTTTTTCTTGGACTTAGCCATTTTTCCGGCTTTTATCAGACTTTCAGATAGGGGAAATGTCAGTGAGCATTCCAATTTCAGTTCCAGAGCGATTCGCCCAATGATTCCTTGATATTTAGTCGTTTTCAGCCAATTTTCTGGATTTTTGAAAATTTCACTTTTTTGTGAAAATATCCACTAAATGAGGGAATAATATGTGTGAGGGTACCCCAGGAAAAGTTCCAAATGTGTGTGGGTAGAATATATACCCCACGGGGATATAATTGAAAAAAGTTGAAAAAAATTTTTTTTTGGACTTAGTCATTTTTCCGGCGTTTATCAGACTTTCAGATAGAGCAAATGTCAGTGAGCTTTCCGATTTCAGTTCCAGAGCGATTCTCCCAATGAGTCCTTGATATTTAGTCGTTTTCAGCCAATTTTCTGGATTTTTGAAAATTTCACTTTTTTGTGAAAATATCCATTAAATGAGGGAATAATATGTGTGAGGGAACCCCAGGAGAGTTCCAAATGTGTGTGGATAGAATATATATCCCACGGGGGTAAAATTCAAAAAAGTTTAAAAAAATTTTTTTTTGGACTTTGTCATTTTTCCGGCGTTTATCAGACTTTCAGATAGGGCAAATGTCAGTGAGCGTTTCGATTTCAGTTCCAGAGCGATTCGCCCAATCAGTCCATGATATTTAGTCGTTTTCAGCCAATTTTCTGGATTTTTGAAAATTTCACTTTTTTGTGAAAATATCCACTAAATGAGGGAATAATATGTGTGAGGGTACCCCAGGAGAGTTCCAAATGTGTGTGGGTAGAATATATACCCCACGGGGGTAAAATTGAAAAAAGTTGAAAAATTTTTTTTCTTGGATTCAGTCATTTTTCCGGCGTTTATCAGACTTTCAGATAGGGCAAATGTCAGTGGGCGCTCCGATTTCAGTTCCAGAGCGATTCGCCTAATGAGTCCTTGACATTTAGTCGTTTTCAGCCAATTTTCTGGATTTTTGAAAATTTCACTTTTTTGTGAAAATATCCACTAAATGAGGGAATAATATGTGTGAGGGTACAACAGTAGAGTTCCAAATGTGTGTGGGTAGAATATATATACCATGGGGGTAAAATTGAAAAAGTTGAAAACATTTTTTTTTGGACTTAGTCATTTTTCCGGCGTTTATCAGACTTTCAGATAGGGGAAATGTCAGTGAGGATTCTGATTTCAGTTCCAAAGCGATTAGCCCAATGAGTCCTTGATATTTAGTCGTTTTCAGCCAATTTTCTGGATTTTTGAAAATTTCACTTTTTTTGTGAAAATATCCACTAAATGAGGGAATAATATGTGTGAGGGTACTCCAGGAGAGTTCCAAATGTGCGTGGGTAGAATATATACCCCACGGGGATAAAATTGAAAAAGGTTGAAAAAATATTTTTTATGGACTTAGTCATTTTTCCGGCGTTTATCAGACTTTCAGATAGGGGAAATGTCAGTGAGCATTCTGATTTCAGTTCCAGAGCGATTCGCCCAATGATTCCTTGATGTTTAGTCATTTTCAGCCAATTTTCTGGATTTTTGAAAATTTCACTTTTTTGTGAAAATATCCACTAAATGAGGGAATAATATGTGTGAGGGTACCCCAGGAGAGTTCCAAATGTGTGTGGGAAGAATATATATCCCACGGGGGTAAAATTGAAAAAAGTGGAGACATTTTTTTTTTTGGACTTAGTCATTTTTCTGGCTTTTATCAGACTTTCAGACAGGGCAAATGTCAGTGAGCGTTCTGATTTCAGTTCCAGAGCGATTCGCCCAGTGATTCCTTGATATTTAGTCGTTTTCAGCCAATTTTCTGGATTTTTGAAAATTTCACTTTTTTGTGAAAATATCCACTAAATGAGGGAATAATATGTGTGAGGGTACCCCAGGAGAGTTCAAAATGTGTGTGGGTAGAATATATATTCCACGGGGGTAAAATTGAAAAAAGTTGAAAATTTTTTTTTCTTGGACTTAGTCATTTTTCCGGCGTTTATCAGACTTTCAGATAAGGGAAATGTCAGTGAGCGTTCCGATTTCAGTTCCAGAGTGATTCGCTCAATGAGTCTTTGATATTTAGCCGTTTTCAGCCAATTTTCTGGATTTTTGAAAATTTCACTTTTTTGTGAAAATATCCACTAAATGAGGGAATAATATGTGTGAGGGTACCCCAGGAGAGTTCCAAATGTGTGTGGGTAGAATATATATCGGACGGGGGTAAAATTGAAAAAAGTTGAAAAATTTTTTTTATTGGACTTAGTCATTTTTCCGGCGTTTATCAGACTTTCAGATAAGTGAAATGTCAGTGAGCGTTCCGATTTCAGTTCCAGAGCGATTCGCCCAATGATTCCTTGATATTTAGTCGGTTTCAGCCAATTTTCTGGATTTTTGAAAATTTCACTTTTTTGTGAAAATATCCACTAAATGAGGGAATAATATGTGTAAGGGTACCCCAGGAGAGTTCCAAATGTGTGTGAGTAGAATATATATCCCACGGGGGTAAAATTGAAAAAAGTTTAAAAAAATTTTTTCTTGGACTCAGTCATTTTTCCGGCGTTTATCAGACTTTCAGATAGGGGAAATGTCAGTGAGCATTCCAATTTCAGTTCCAGAGCGATTCGCCCAATGATTCCTTGATATTTAGTCGTTTTCAGCCAATTTTCTGGATTTTTGAAAATTTCTCTTTTTTGTGAAAATATCCACTAAATGAGGGAATAATATGTGTGAGGGTACCCCAGGAGAGTTCCAAATGTGTGTGGGTAGAATATACATCCCACGGGGGTAAAATTGAAAAAAGTTGAAAAATTTTTTTTCTTGGACTCAGTCATTTTTCCGTCATTTATCAGACTTTCATATAGGGGAAATGTCAGTGAGTGTTCTGATTTCAGTTCCAGAGCGATTCGCCCAATGATTCCTTGATATTTAGTCATTTTCAGCCAATTTTCTGGATTTTTGAAAATTTCACTTTTTTGTGAAAATATCCACTAAATGAGGGAATAATAAGTGTGAGGGTACCCCAGGAGAGTTCCAAATGTGTGTGGGTAGAATATATATCCCACGGGGGGAAAATTGGAAAAAGTTGAAAATTTTTTTTTTGTACTTAGTCATTTTTCCGGCGTTTATCAGACTTTCAGATAGAGCAATTGTCAGTGAGCATTCCGATTTCAGTTCCAGAGCGATTCGACCAATGAGTCCTTGATATTTAGTCGTTTTCAGCCAATTTTCTGGATTTTTGAAAATTTCACTTTTTTGTGAAAATATTAACTAAATGAGGGAATAATATGTGTGAGGGTACCCCAGGGAGTTCCAAATGTGTGTTGGTAGTATATATATCCCACGGGGGTAAAATTGAAAAAAGTTGAGAATTTTTTTTTCTTAGACTTAGTCATTTTTCCGACGTTTATCAGACTTTCAGAAAGGGCAAATGTCAGTGAGCATTCCGATTTCAGTTACATAGCGATTCGCCCAATGAGTCCTTGATATTTAGTTGTTTTCAGCCAATTTTCTGTATTTTTGAAAATTTCACTTTTTTGTGAAAATATCCACTAAATGAGGGAATAATATGTGTGAGGGTACTCCAGGAGAGTTCCAAATGTGTGCGCGTAGAAAATATATCACACAGGGGTAAAATTGAAAAAAGTTGAAAAAAATTTTTTCTTGGACTTAGTCATTTTTCCGGCGTTTATCAGAGTTTCAGATAGGGGAAATGTCAGTGAGCATTCAGATTTCAGTACCAGAGCGATTCGCTAAATGAGTCCTTGATATTTAGTCGTTTTCAGCCAATTTTCTGGATTTTTGAAAATGTCACTTTTTTGTGAAAATATCCACTAAATGAGGGAATAATATGTGTGAGGGTACCCCAGTAGAGTTCCAAATGTGTGTTGGTAGAATATATGTCCCACGGGGGTAAAATTGAAAAAAAGTTGAAAAGATTTTTTTTTTGGACTTAGTCATTTTTCCGGCGTTTATCAGACTTTCAGATAGAGCAAATGTCAGTGAGCTTTCCGATTTCAGTTCCAGAGCGATTCTCCCAATGAGTCCTTGATATTTAGTCGTTTTCAGCCAATTTTCTGGATTTTTGAAAATTTCACTTTTTTGTGAAAATATCCATTAAATGAGGGAATAATATGTGTGAGGGAACCCCAGGAGAGTTCCAAATGTGTGTGGATAGAATATATATCCCACGGGGGTAAAATTCAAAAAAGTTTAAAAAAATTTTTTTTTGGACTTTGTCATTTTTCCGGCGTTTATCAGACTTTCAGATAGGGCAAATGTCAGTGAGCGTTTCGATTTCAGTTCCAGAGCGATTCGCCCAATGAGTCCATGATATTTAGTCGTTTTCAGCCAATTTTCTGGATTTTTGAAAATTTCACTTTTTTGTGAAAATATCCACTAAATGAGGGAATAATATGTGTGAGGGTACCCCAGGAGAGTTCCAAATGTGTATGGGTAGAATATATACCCCACGGGGGTAAAATTGAAAAAAGTTGAAAAATTTTTTTTCTTGGATTCAGTCATTTTTCCGGCGTTTATCAGACTTTCAGTTAGGGCAAATGTCAGTGGGCGCTCCGATTTCAGTTCCAGAGCGATTCGCCCATTGAGTCCTTGACATTTAGTCGTTTTCAGCCAATTTTCTGGATTTTTGAAAATTTCACTTTTTTTGTGAAAATATCCACTAAATGAGGGAATAATATGTGTGAGGGTACTCCAGGAGAGTTCCAAATGTGCGTGGGTAGAATATATACCCCACGGGGATAAAATTGAAAAAGGTTGAAAAAATATTTTTTTTGGACTTAGTCATTTTTCCGGCGTTTATCAGACTTTCAGATAGAGCAAATATCAGTGAGCATTCCGATTTCAGTTCCAGAGCGATTCGCCCAATGAGTCCAGGATATTTAGTCGTTTTCAGTCAATTTTCTGGATTTTTGAAAATTTCACTTTTTTGTGAAAATATCCACTAAATGAGGGAATAATATGTGTGAGGGTACCCCAGGAGAGTTCCAAATGTGTGTGGATAGAATATATATCCCACGGGGGTAAAATTGAAAAAAGTTGAAAAAATATTTTTTTTGGACTTAGTCATTTTTCCGGCGTTTATCAGACTTTCAGATAGAGCAAATATCAGTGAGCATTCCGATTTCAGTTCCAGAGCGATTCACCCAATGAGTCCATGATATTTAGTCGTTTTCAGCCAATTTTCTGGATTTTTGAAAATTTCACTTTTTTTTGAAAATATCCACTAAATGAGGGAATAATATGTGTGAGGGTACAACAGGAGAGTTCCAAATGTGTGTGGGTAGAATATGTATCCCACGGGGGTAAAATTGAAAAAAGTTGAAAAAAAATTTTGTTTGACTTAGTCATTTTTCCGGCGTTTATCACATTTTCAGATAGGGCAAATGTCAGTGAGCGTTCCGATTTCAGTTCCAGAATGATTTGCCCATTGAGTCCTTGATATTTAGTCGCTTTCAGCCAATATTTTGGATTTTTGAAAATTTCACTTTTTTGTGAAAATATCCACTAAATGAGGGAATAATATGTGTGAGGGTACCCCAGGAGAGTTCCAAATGTGTGTGGGTAGAATATATGCCCCAACGGGATAAAATTGAAAAAAGTTGAAAACAATTTTTTTTTGGACTTAGTCATTTTTCCGGCGTTTATCAGACTTTCAGATAGGGGAAATGTCAGTGAGGATTCCGATTTCAGTTCCAGAGCGATTCGCTAAATGAGTCCTTGATATTTAGTCGTTTTCAGCCAATTTTCTGGATTTTTGAAAATTTCACTTTTTTGTGAAAATATCCACTAAATGAGGGAATAATATGTGTGAGGGTACCCCAGGAGAGTTCCAAATGTGTGTGGGTAGAATATATGTCCCACGGGGGTAAAATTGAAAAAAGTTGAAAAAAATTTTTTTTTGGACTTAGTCATTTTTCCGGCGTTTATCAGACTTTCAGATAGAGCAAATGTCAGTGAGCGTTCCGATTTCAGTTCCAGAGCGATTCTCCCAATGAGTCCTTGATATTTAGTCGTTTTCAGTCAATTTTCTAGATTTTTGAAAATTTCACTTTTTTGTGAAAATATTCACTAAATGAGGGAATAATATGTGTGAGGGTACCCCAGGAGAGTTCCAAATGTGTGTGGGTAGAATATATATCCCACGGGGGTAAAATTGAAAAAAGTTGAAAAAACTTTTTTTTTGGACTTAGTCATTTTTCCAGCGTTTATCAGACTTTCAGATACAGCAAATGTCAGTGGGCGTTCCGATTTCAGTTCCAGAGCGAATCGCCCTATGAGTCCTTGATATTTAGTCGTTTTCAGCCAATATTTTGGATTTTTGAAAATTTCACTTTTTTGTGAAAATATCCACTAATGAGGGAATAATATGTGTGAGGGTACCCCAGGAGAGTACCAAATGTGTGTGGGCAGAATATATATCCACGGGGGTAAAATTGAAAAAAGTTGAACTAAAATTTTGTTTGACGTAGTCATTTTTCCGGCGTTTATCAGACTTTCAGATAGGGCAAATGTCAGTGAGCGTTCCGATTTCAGTTCCAGAGCGATTTGCCCAATGAGTCCTTGATATTTAGTCGGTTTCAGCCAATGTTTTGAATTTTTGAAAATTTCACTTTTTTGTGAAAATATCCACTAAATGAGGGAATAATATGTGTGAGGCTACCCCAGGAGAGTTACAAATGTGTGTGGGTAGAATATATATACAACGGGGGTAAAATTGAAAAAAGTTTAAAACATTTTTTTTTGGACTTAGTCATTTTTCTGACGTTTATCAGACTTTCAGATAGGGCAAATGTCAGTGAGCGTTCCGAATTCAGTTCCAGAGCGATTCGCCCAATGAGTCCTTCATATGTAGTCGTTTTCTGTCAATTTTCTGGATTTTTGAAAATTTCACTTTTTTGTGAAAATATCCACTAAATGAGGGAATAATATGTGTGAGGGTACCCAAGGAGAGTTCCAAATGTGTGTGGGTAGAGTATATATCCCACGGGGGTAAAATTGAAAAAAGTTTAAACAAATTTTTTTTGGACTTAGTCATTTTTCCGGCTTTTATCAGACTTTCAGATAGGGGAAATGTCTGTGAGCGTTCTGATTTCAGTCCCAGAGCGATTCGACCGATGAGTCCTTGATATTTAGACGTTTTCAGCCAATATTTTGGATTTTTGAAAATTTCACTTTTTTGTGAAAATATCCACTAATGAAGGAAGAATATGTGTGAGGGTACCTCAGGAGAGTTCCAAATGTGTGTGGGTAGAATATATATCCCACGGGGGTAAAATTGAAAAAAGTTGAAAAAAAAATTTTGTTTGACTTAGTCATTTTTCCGGCGTTTATCAGACTTTCAGATAGGGCAAATGTCAGTGAGCGTTTCCATTTCAGTTCCAGAGCGATTCGCCCAATGAGTCCTTGATATTTAGTCGTTTTCAGCCAATTTTCTGGATTTTTGAAAATTTCACTTTTTTGTGAAAATATCCATTAAATGAGGGAATAATATGTGTGAAGGTACAACAGGAGAATTCCAAATGTGTGTTTGTAGAATATATATCCTGCGGGGATAAAATTGAAAAAAGTTGAGAATTTTTTTTTCTTGGACTTAGTCATTTTTCTGGCGTTTATCAGACTTTCAGATAGGGCAAATGTCAGTGAGCGTTCTGACATTGAAAAAAGTTGAAACAAATTTTTTTTTGTACTTAGTCATTTTTCCGGCTTTTATCAGACTTTCAGATAGGGGAAATGTCAGTGAGCGTTCTGATTTCAGTTCCAGAGCGATTTGCCTAATGAGTCCTTGATAGATGAGTCGTTTTCAGCCAATTTTCTGAATTTTTGAAAATGTCACTTTTTTGTGAAAATATCCACAAAATGAGGGAATAATATGTGTGAGGGTACCCCACCAGAGTTCCAAATGTGTGTGGGTAGAATATATATCCCACGGGGGTAAAATTGAAAAAAGTTGAAACAAATTTTTTTTTGGACTTAGTCATTTTTCCAGCTTTTGTCAGACTTTCAGATAGGGGAAATGTCAGTGAGCGTTCCAATTTCAGTTCCAGAGCGATTCGCCCAATGAGTCCTTGATATTTAGTCGTTTTCAGCCAATTTTCTGGATTTTTGAAAATTTCACTTTTTTGTGAAAATATCCACTAAGTGAGGGTACTCCAGGAGAGTTCCAAATGTGTGCGAGTAGAATATATACCCCACGGGGATAAAATTGCAAAAAGTTGAAAAAATTTTTTTTTTGGACTTAGTCATTTTTACGGCGTTTATCAGACTTTCAGATAGAGCAAATGTCAGTGAGCGTTCCGATTTCAGTTCCAGAGCGATTCGCCCAATGAGTCCTTGATATTTAATTGTTTTCAGCTAATTTTCTGGATTTTTGAAAATTTCACTTTTTTGTGAAAATATCCACTAAATGAGGGTATAATATGTGTGAGGGTACAATAGGAGAGTTCCAAATGTGTGAGGGTAGAATATATATCCCACAGGCGTAAAATTGAAAAAAGTTGAAATATTTTTTATTTTGAACTTAGTCATTTTTCCGGCGTTTATCAGACTTTCAGATAGAGCAAATGTCAGTGAGCGTTCCGATTTCAGTTCCAGAGCGATTCGCCCAATGTGTCCTTGATATTTAGTCGTTTTCAGCCAATTTTCTGGATTTTTGAAAATTTCACTTTTTTGTGAAAATATCCACTAAATGAGGGAATAATATGTGTGAGGGTGCAACAGGAGAGTTCCAAATGTGTGTGGGTAGAATATATATCCCACGGGGGTAAAATTGAAAAAAGTTGAGAATTTTTTTTTCTTGGACTGTCATTTTTCCGAAGTTTATCAGACATTCAGTTAGGGCAAATGTCAGTGAGCGTTCCGATTTCAGTTCCAGAGCGATTCGCCCAATGTGTCCTTGATATTTAGTCGTTTTCAGCCAATTTTCCGGATGTTTGAAAATTTCACTTTTTTGTGAAAATATCCACTAAATGAGGGAATAATATGCGTGAGGGTACCCCAGGAGAGTTCCAAATGTGTGTGGGTAGAATATATATACCACGTGGGTAAAATTGAAAAAAGTTGAAAAATATTTTTTTTTGAACTTAGTCATTTTTCCGGCGTTTATCAGACTTTCATATAGGGCAAATGTCAGTGAGCGTTCTGATTTCAGTTCCAGAGCGATTCGCCCAATGAGTCCTTGATATTTAGCCGTTTTCAGCCAATATTTTGGATTTTTGAAAATTTCACTTTTTTGTGAAAATATCCACTAATGAGCGAATAATATGTGTGAGGGTTCCCCAGGAGAGTTCCAAATGTGTGTGGGTAGAATATAAATCCCACGAGGATAAAATTGAAAAAAGTTGAAAAAATTTTTTCTTTGGACTTAGTCATTTTTCCGGCGTTTATCAGACTTTCAGATAGGGGAAATGTCAGTGAGCGTTCCGATTTCAGTCCCAGAGCGATTCGACCGATGAGTCCTTGATATTTAGCCGTTTTCAGCCAATATTTTGGATTTTTGAAAATTTCACTTTTTTGTGAAAATATCCACTAAATGAGGGAATAATATGTGTGAGGGTACTCCAGGAGAGTTCCAAATATGTGCGGGTAGAATATATACCCCACGGGGATAAAATTGAAAAAATTTTTTTTTTGGACTTAGTCATTTTTCCGACGTTTATCAGACTTTCAGATAGAGCAAATGTCAGTGAGCGTTTCGATTTCAGTTCCAGAGCGATTCGCCCAATGTGTCCTTGATATTTAGTCGTTTTCAGCCAATTTTCTGGATTTTTTAAAATTTCACTTTTCTGTGAAAATATCCACTAAATGAGGGAATAATATGTGTGAGGGTACAACAGGAGAGTTCCAAATGTGTGTGGGTAGAATATATATCCCACGGGGGTAAAATTGAAAAAAGTTGAAAAAAAATTTTGTTTGACTTAGTCATTTTTCCGGCGTTTATCAGACTTTCAGATACAGCAAATGTCAGTGGGCGTTCCGACTTCAGTTCCAGAGCGAATCGCCCAATGAGTCCTTGATATTTAGTCGTTTTCAGCCAATATTTTGGATTTTTGAAAATTTCACTTTTTTGTGAAAATATCCACTAATGAGGGAATAATATGTGTGAGGGTACGCCAGGAGAGTACCAAATGTGTGTGGGCAGAATATATATCCACGGGGGTAAAATTGAAAAAAGTTGAACTAAAATTTTGTTTGACGTAGTCATTTTTCCGGCGTTTATCAGACTTTCAGATAGGGCAAATGTCAGTGAGCGTTCCGATTTCAGTTCCAGAGCGATTTGCCCAATGAGTCCTTGATATTTAGTCGGTTTCAGCCAATGTTTTGAATTTTTGAAAATTTCACTTTTTTGTGAAAATATCCACTAAGTGAGAGTACTCCAGGAGAGTTCCAAATGTGTGTGGGTAGAATATAAATCCCACGGGGATAAAATTGAAAAAAGTTGAAAAAATTTTTTCTTTGGACTTAGTCATTTTTCCGGCGTTTATCAGACTTTCAGATAGGGCAAATGTCAGTGAGCGTTCCGATTTCAGTTCCAGAGCGATTCGACTAATGAGTACTTGATATTTAGTCGTTTTCAGCCAATATTTTGGATTTTTGAAAATTTCACTTTTTTGTGAAAATATCCACTAAGTGAGGGTACAACAGGAGAGTTCCAAATGTGTGTTTGTAGAATATATATCCTGCGGGGATAAAATTGAAAAAAGTTGAAACAAATTTTTTTTTGGACTTAGTCATTTTTCCGGCTTTTATCAGACTTTCAGATAGGGGAAATGTCAGTGAGCGTTCTGATTTCAGTTCCAGAGCGATTCGCCTAATGAGTCCTTGATATATAGTCGTTTTCAGTCAATTTTCTGAATTTTTGAAAATTTCACTTTTTTGTGAAAATATCCACTAAATGAGGGTACTCCAGGAGAGTTCCAAATGTGTGCGCGTAGAATATATACCCCAAGGGGATAAAATTGCAAAAAGTTGAAAAAAATTTTTTTTTGGACTTATTCATTTTTACGGCGTTTATCAGACTTTCAGATAGAGCAAATGTCAGTGAGCGTTCCGATTTCAGTTCCAGAGCGATTCGCCCAATGTGTCCTTGATATTTAGTCGTTTTCAGCCAATTCTCTGGATTATTGAAAATTTCACTTTTTTGTGAAAATATCCACTAAATGAGGGAATAATATGTGTGAGGGTACAACAGGAGAGTTCCAAATGTGTGTGGGTAGAATATATATCCCACGGGGGTAAAATTGAAAAAAGTTGAGAATTTTTTTTTCTTGGACTGTCATTTTTCCGAAGTTTATCAGACATTCAGTTAGGGCAAATGTCAGTGAGCGTTCCGATTTCAGTTCCAGAGCGATTCGCACAATGTGTCCTTGATATTTAGTCGTTTTCAGCCAATATTTTGGATTTTTGAAAATTTCACTTTTTTGTGAAAATATCCACTAAATGAGGGAATAATATGTGTGAGGGTACTCCAGGAGAGTTCCAAATATGTGCGGGTAGAATATATACCCCACGGGGGTAAAATTGAAAAAAGTTGAAATATTTTTTATTTTGAACTTAGTCATTTTTCCGGCGTTTATCAGACTTTCAGATAGGGCAAATGTCAGTGAGCGTTCCAATTTCAGTTCTAGAGCGATTCGCCCAATGAGTCCTTGATATTTAGCCGTTTTCAGCCAATTTTCTGGATTTTTGAAAATTTCACTTTTTTTGTGAAAATATCCACTAAATGAGGGAATAATATGTGTGAGGGTTCCCCAGGAGAGTTCCAAATGTGTGTGGGTAGAATATAAATCCCACGAGGATAAAATTGAAAAAAGTTAAAAAAAATTTTTTTTTGGACTTAGTCATTTTTCCGGCGTTTATCAGACTTTCAGATAGGGGAAATGTCAGTGAGCGTTCCGATTTCAGTCCCAGAGCGATTCGACCGATGAGTCCTTTATATTTAGCCGTTTTCAGCCAATATTTTGGATTTTTGAAAATTTCACTTTTTTGTGAAAATATCCACTAATGAGCGAATAATATGTGTGAGGGTACCCCAGGAGAGTTCCAAATGTGTGTGGGTAGAATATATATCCCACGGGGGTAAAATTGAAAAAAGTTGAAAAAAAATTTTGTTTGACTTAGTCATTTTTCCGGCGTTTATCAGACTTTCAGATAGGGCAAATGTCAGTGAGCGTTTCCATTTCAGTTCCAGAGCGATTCGCCCAATGAGTCCTTGATATTTAGTCATTTTCAGCCAATTTTCAGGATTCTTGAAAATTTCACTTTTTTGTGAAAATATCCACTAAATGAGGGAATAATATGTGTGAGGGTACAACAGGAGAGTTCCAAATGTTTGTTTGTAGAATATATATCCTGCGGGGATAAAATTGAAAAAAGTTGAAATATTTTTTATTTTGAACTTAGTCATTTTTCCGGCGTTTATCAGACTTTCAGATAGGGCAAATGTCAGTGAGCGTTCCGATTTCAGTTCCAGAGCGATTCGACTAATGAGTACTTGATATTTAGTCGTTTTCAGCCAATATTTTGGATTTTTGAAAATTTCACTTTTTTGTGAAAATATCCACTAAATGAGGGAATAATATGTGTGAGGGTACAACAGGAGAGTTCCAAATGTGTGTGGGTAGAATATATATCCCACGGGGGTAAAATTGAAAAAAGTTGAAAAATATTTTTTTTTTAATTTAGTCATTTTTCCGGCGTTTATCAGACTTTCAGATAGGGCAAATGTCAGTGAGCGTTCTGATTTCAGTTCCAGAGCGATTCGCCCAATGAGTCTTTGATATTTAGCCGTTTTCAGCCAATTTTCTGGATTTTTGAAAATTTCACTTTTTTTGTGAAAATATCCACTAAATGAGGGAATAATATGTGTGAAGGTTCCCCAGGAGAGTTCCAAATGTGTGTGGGTAGAATATAAATCCCACGAGGATAAAATTGAAAAAAGTTGAAAAAAAATTTTGTTTGACTTAGTTATTTTTCCGGCGTTTATCAGACTTTCAGATAGGGCAAATGTCAGTGAGCGTTTCCATTTCAGTTCCAGAGCGATTCGCCCAATGAGTCCTTGATATTTAGTCGTTTTCAGCCAATTTTCTGGATTTTTGAAAATTTCACTTTTTTGTGAAAATATCCACTAAATGAGGGAATAATATGTGTGAGGGTACAACAGGAGAGTTCCAAATGTGTGTTTGTAGAATATATATCCTGCGGGGGTAAAATTGAAAAACGTTGAGAATTTTTTTTTCTTGGACTTAGTCATTTTTCCGACGTTTATCAGACTTTCAGATAGGGCAAATGTCAGTGAGCGTTCCGATTTCAGTTCCAGAGCGATTCGCCCAATGAGTCCTTGTTATTTAGTCATTTTCAGCCAATATTTTGGATTTTTGAAAATTTCACTTTTTTGTCAAAATATCCACTAAATGAGGGAATAATATGTGTGAAGGTACCCCAGGAGAGTTACAAATGTGTGTGGGTAGAATATATACCCCACGGGGATAAAACTGCAAAAAGTTGAAAAAAATTTTTTTTTAGACTTAGTCATTTTTCCGGCGTTTATCAGACTTTCAGATAGAGCAAATGTCAGTGAGCGTTCTAATTTCAGTTCTAGAGCGATTCGCCCAATGAGTCCTTGATATTTAGTCGTTTTCAGCCAATTTTCTGGATTTTTGAAAATTTCAGTTTTTTTGTGAAAATATCCACTAAATGAGGGAATAATATGTGTGAGGGTACCCCAGGAGAGTTCCAAATGTGTGTGGGTAGAATATATACCCCACGGGGATAAAATTGAAAAAAATGTTTTTTTGGACTTAGTCATTTTTCCGGCGTTTATCAGACTTTCAGATAGAGCAAATGTCAGTGAGCGTTCCGATTTCAGTTCCAGAGCGATTCGCCAAATGAGTCTTTGATATTTAGTCGTTTTCAGCCAATTTTCTGGATTTTTGAAAATTTCAGTTTTTTTGTGAAAATATCCACTAAATGAGGGAATAATATGTGTGAGGGTACCCCAGGAGAGTTCCAAATGTGTGTGGGTAGAATATATATCCCACGGGGGTAAAATTGAAAAAAGTTGAAAAAAATTTTTTCTTTTGGACTTAGTCATTTTTCCGGTGTTTATCAGACTTTCAGATAGGGGAAATGTCAGTGAGCGTTCCGATTTCAGTTCCAGAGCGATTTGCCCAATGAGTCCTTGATATTTAGTCGTTTTCAGCCAATATTTTGGATCTTTGAAAATTTCACTTTTTTGTGAAAATATCCACTAAATGAGGGAATAATATGTGTGAGGGTACCCCAGGAGAGTTCCAAATGTATTTGGTTAGAATATATATCCCACGGGGTAAAATTGAAAAAAGTTGAAAAAATTTTTTTTTGGACTTAGTCATTTTTCCGGCGTTTATCACACTTTCAGATAGGAGAAATGTCAGTGAACATTCCGATTTCAGTTCTAGAGCGATTCGCCCAATGAGTCCTTGATATTTAGTTGTTTTCAGCCAATATTTTGGATTTTTGAAAATTTCACCTTTTTGTGAAAATATCCACTAAATGAGGGAATAATATGTGTGAGGGTACCCCAGGAGAGTTCCAAATGTGTGTGGGTAGAATAAATATCCCACGGGAGTAAATTTGAAAAAAATTGAAAAAAATTTATTTTTGGAATTAGTCATCTTTCCGGAGTTTAATAGACTTTCAGATAGGGGAAATGTCAGTGAGCGTTCCGATTTCAGTTCCAGAGCAAATCGCCCAATGAGTCCTTGATATTTAGTCATTTTCAGCCACTTTTCTGGATTTTTGAAAATTTCACTTTTTTTGTGAAAATATCCACTAAATGAGGGAATAATTTGTGTGAGGGTACCCCAGGAGAGTTCCAAATGTGTGTGGGTAGAATATCTATCCCACGGGGGTAAAATTGAAAAAACTTGAAAAATTTTTTCTTTTGGACTTAGTCATTTTACCGGCGTTTATCGGAGTTTCAGATAGGGGAAAGGTCAGTGAGCGTTCTGATTTCAGTTCCAGAGCAATTCGCCCATTGAGTCCTTGATATTTAGTCGTTTTCAGCCAATTTAATGGATTTTTGAAAATTTCACTTTTCTGTGAAAATATCCACTAAATGAGGGAATAATATGTGTGAGGGTACCCCAGGAGAGTTCCAAATGTGTGTGGGTAGAATATATATCCCACGGGGGTAAAATTGAAATAGTTGAAAAATTTTTTCTTTTGGACTTAGTCATTTTTCCGGCGTTTATCAGACTTTCAGATAGGGGAAATGTCAGTGAGCGTTCCGATTTCAGTTCCAGCGCGATTAGCCCAATGAGTCCTTGATATTTAGTCGTTTTCAGCCACTTTTCTGGAATTTTGAAAATTTCACTTTTTTGTGAAAATATCCACTAAATGAGGGAATAATATGTGTGAGGGTACCCCAGGAGAGTTCCAAATGTGTGTGGTTAGAATATATATCCCACGGGGGTAAAATTGAAAAAAAATTTTTTTTGGACTTAGTCATTTTTCCGGCGTTTATCAGACTTTCAGATAGGGGAAATGTCAGTGAGTGTCCTGATTTCAGTTCCAGAGCGATTCGCCCATTGAGTCCTTGATATTTATTCGTTTTCAGCCAATTTTCTGGATTTTTGAAAATTTCATTTTTTTGTGAAAATATCCACTAAATGAGGGAATAATATGTGCGAGGGTACCCCAGGAGAGTTTCAAATGTGTGTGTGTAGAATATATATCACACGGGAGTAAATTTGAAAAAAGTTTAAAAAAATTTATTTTTGGAATTAGTCATTTTTCCGGAGTTTATCAGACTTTCAGATAGGGGAAATGTCAGTGAGCGTTCCGATTTCAGTTCCAGAGCAATTCGCCCAATGAGTCCTTGATATTTAGTCATTTTCAGCCACTTTTCTGGATTTTTGAAAATTTCACTTTTTTTGTGAAAAAATCCACTAAATGAGGGAATAATTTGTGTGAGGGTACCCCAGGAGAGTTCCAAATGTGTGTGGGTAGAATATGTATCCCACGGGGGTAAAATTGAAAAAAGTTGAAACATTTTTTCTTTTGGACTTAGTCATTTTACCGGCGTTTATCAGACTTTCAGATAGGGGAAATGTCAGTGAGCGTTCCGATTTCAGTTCCAGAGCGATTTGCCCAATGAGTCCTTGATATTTAGTTGTTTTCAGCCAATTTTCTGGATTTTTGAAAATTTCACTTTTTTATGAAAATATCCACTAAATGAGGGAATAATATGTGTGAGGGTACCCCAGGAGAGTTCCAAATGTGTGTGGGTAGAATATCTATCCCACGGGGGTAAAATTGAAAAAACTTGAAAAATTTTTTCTTTTGGACTTAGTCATTTTACCGGCGTTTATCGGAGTTTCAGATAGGGGAAATGTCAGTGAGCGTTCTGATTTCAGTTCCAGAGCAATTCGCCCATTGAGTCCTTGATATTTAGTCGTTTTCAGCCAATTTAATGGATTTTTGAAAATTTCACTTTTTTGTGAAAATATCCACTAAATGAGGGAATAATATGTGTGAGGGTACCCCAGGAGAGTTCCAAATGTGTGTGGTTAGAATATATATCCCACGGGGGTAAAATTGAAAAAAGTTGAAAAAAAATTTTTTTTGGACTTAGTCATTTTTCCGGCGTTTATCAGACTTTCAGATAGGGGAAATGTCAGTGAGTGTCCTGATTTCAGTTCCAGAGCGATTTGCCCATTGAGTCCTTGATATTTAGTTGTTTTCAGCCAATTTTCTGGATTTTTGAAAATTTCACTTTTTTATGAAAATATCCACTAAATGAGGTAATAATATGTGTGAGGGTACCCCAGGAGAGTTCCAAATGTGTGTGGATAGAATATATATCCCACGGGGGTAAAATTGACAAAAGTTGAAAAATTTTTTCTTTTGGACTTAGTCATTTTACCGGCGTTTATCGGAGTTTCAGATAGGGGAAATGTCAGTGAGAGTTCTGATTTCAGTTCCAGAGCGATTCGCCCATTGAGTCCTTGATATTTAGTCATTTTCAGCCAATTTTCTGGATTTTTGAAAATTTCACTTTTTTGTGAAAATATACACTAAATGAGGGAATAATATGTGTGAGGGTACCCCAGGAGGGTTCCAAATGTGTGTGGGTAGAATGTATATCCCACGGGGGTAAAATTGAAAAAAGTTTAAAAATTTTTTCTTTTGGATTTAGTCATTTTTCCGGCGTTTATCAGACTTTCAGATAGGGGAAATGTCAGTGAGCATTCCGATTTCAGTTCCAGAGCGATTCGCCAAATGAGTCCTTGATATTTCGTCGTTTTCAGCCAATTTTCTGGATTTTTGAAAATTTCACTTTTTTTGTGAAAATATCCACTAAATGAGGGAATAATTTGTGTGAGAGTACCCCAGGAGAGTTCCAAATGTGTGTGGGTAGAATATCTATCCCACGGGGGTAAAATTGAAAAAACTTGAAAAATTTTTTCTTTTGGACTTAGTCATTTTACCGGCGTTTATCGGAGTTTCAGATAGGGGAAATGTCAGTGAGCGTTCTGATTTCAGTTCCAGAGCAATTCGCCCATTGAGTCCTTGATATTTAGTCGTTTTCAGCCAATTTAATGGATTTTTGAAAATTTCACTTTTCTGTGAAAATATCCACTAAATGAGGGAATAATATGTGTGAGGGTACCCCAGGAGAGTTCCAAATGTGTGTGGGTAGAATATATATCCCACGGGGGTAAAATTGAAATAGTTGAAAAATTTTTTCTTTTGGACTTAGTCATTTTTCCGGCGTTTATCAGACTTTCAGATAGGGGAAATGTCAGTGAGCGTTCCGATTTCAGTTCCAGCGCGATTAGCCCAATGAGTCCTTGATATTTAGTCGTTTTCAGCCACTTTTCTGGAATTTTGAAAATTTCACTTTTTTGTGAAAATATCCACTAAATGAGGGAATAATATGTGTGAGGGTACCCCAGGAGAGTTCCAAATGTGTGTGGTTAGAATATATATCCCACGGGGGTAAAATTGAAAAAAGTTGAAAAAAAATTTTTTTTGGACTTAGTCATTTTTCCGGCGTTTATCAGACTTTCAGATAGGGGAAATGTCAGTGAGTGTCCTGATTTCAGTTCCAGAGCGATTCGCCCATTGAGTCCTTGATATTTAGTCGTTTTCAGCCAATTTTCTGGATTTTTGAAAATTTCACTTTTTTGTGAAAATATCCACTAAATGAGGTAATAATATGTGTGAGGGTACCCCAGGAGAGTTCCAAATGTGTGTGGGTAGAATATATATCCCACGGGGGTAAAATTGAAAAAAGTTGAAAAATTTTTTCTTTTGGACTTAGTCATTTTACCGGCGTTTATCGGAGTTTCAGATAGGGGAAATGTCAGTGAGAGTTCTGATTTCAGTTCCAGAGCGATTCGCCCATTGAGTCCTTGATATTTAGTCATTTTCAGCCAATTTTCTGGATTTTTGAAAATTTCACTTTTTTGTGAAAATATACACTAAATGAGGGAATAATATGTGTGAGGGTACCCCAGGAGGGATCCAAATGTGTGTGGGTAGAATGTATATCCCACGGGGGTAAAATTGAAAAAAGTTGAAAAATTTTTTCTTTTGGATTTAGTCATTTTTCCGGCGTTTATCAGACTTTCAGATAGGGGAAATGTCAGTGAGCATTCCGATTTCAGTTCCAGAGCGATTCGCCAAATGAGTCCTTGATATTTCGTCGTTTTCAGCCAATTTTCTGGATTTTTGAAAATTTCACTTTTTTTGTGAAAATATCCACTAAATGAGGGAATAATATGTGTGAGGGTACCCCAGGAGAGTTCCAAATGTGTGTGGGTAGAATATATATCCCACAGGGGTAAAATTTAAAAATGTTTAAAAAAAATTTTTCTTTTGGACTTAGTCATTTTTCCTGCGTTTATCAGATTTTCTGATAGAGGAAATGTCAGTGAGCGTTCCCATTTCAGTTCCAGAGCGATTCGCCAAATGAGTCCTTGATATTTATTCGTTTTCAGCCAATTTTCTGGATTTTTGAAAATTTCATTTTTTTGTGAAAATATCCACTAAATGAGGGAATAATATGTGCGAGGGTACCCCAGGAGAGTTTCAAATGTGTGTGTGTAGAATATATATCACACGGGAGTAAATTTGAAAAAAGTTTAAAAAAATTTATTTTTGGAATTAGTCATTTTTCCGGAGTTTATCAGACTTTCAGATAGGGGAAATGTCAGTGAGCGTTCCGATTTCAGTTCCAGAGCAATTCGCCCAATGAGTCCTTGATATTTAGTCATTTTCAGCCACTTTTCTGGATTTTTGAAAATTTCACTTTTTTTGTGAAAAAATCCACTAAATGAGGGAATAATTTGTGTGAGGGTACCCCAGGAGAGTTCCAAATGTGTGTGGGTAGAATATGTATCCCACGGGGGTAAAATTGAAAAAAGTTGAAACATTTTTTCTTTTGGACTTAGTCATTTTACCGGCGTTTATCAGACTTTCAGATAGGGGAAATGTCAGTGAGCGTTCCGATTTCAGTTCCAGAGCGATTTGCCCAATGAGTCCTTGATATTTAGTTGTTTTCAGCCAATTTTCTGGATTTTTGAAAATTTCACTTTTTTATGAAAATATCCACTAAATGAGGGAATAATATGTGTGAGGGTACCCCAGGAGAGTTCCAAATGTGTGTGGGTAGAATATCTATCCCACGGGGGTAAAATTGAAAAAACTTGAAAAATTTTTTCTTTTGGACTTAGTCATTTTACCGGCGTTTATCGGAGTTTCAGATAGGGGAAATGTCAGTGAGCGTTCTGATTTCAGTTCCAGAGCAATTCGCACATTGAGTCCTTGATATTTAGTCGTTTTCAGCCAATTTAATGGATTTTTGAAAATTTCACTTTTTTGTGAAAATATCCACTAAATGAGGGAATAATATGTGTGAGGGTACCCCAGGAGAGTTCCAAATGTGTGTGGTTAGAATATATATCCCACGGGGGTAAAATTGAAAAAAGTTGAAAAAAAATTTTTTTTGGACTTAGTCATTTTTCCGGCGTTTATCAGACTTTCAGATAGGGGAAATGTCAGTGAGTGTCCTGATTTCAGTTCCAGAGCGATTTGCCCATTGAGTCCTTGATATTTAGTCGTTTTCAGCCAATTTTCTGGATTTTTGAAAATTTCACTTTTTTGTGAAAATATCCACTAAATGAGGTAATAATATGTGTGAGGGTACCCCAGGAGAGTTCCAAATGTGTGTGGATAGAATATATATCCCACGGGGGTAAAATTGAAAAAAGTTGAAAAATTTTTTCTTTTGGACTTAGTCATTTTACCGGCGTTTATCGGAGTTTCAGATAGGGGAAATGTCAGTGAGAGTTCTGATTTCAGTTCCAGAGCGATTCGCCCATTGAGTCCTTGATATTTAGTCATTTTCAGCCAATTTTCTGGATTTTTGAAAATTTCACTTTTTTGTGAAAATATCCACTAAATGAGGGAATAATATGTGTGAGGGTACCCCAGGAGAGTTCCAAATGTGTGTGGGTAGAATATATATCCCACAGGGGTAAAATTTAAAAAAGTTTAAAAAAAATTTTTCTTTTGGACTTAGTCATTTTTCCTGCGTTTATCAGATTTTCTGATAGAGGAAATGTCAGTGAGCATTCCCATTTCAGTTCCAGAGCGATTCGCCAAATGAGTCCTTGATATTTATTCGTTTTCAGCCAATTTTCTGGATTTTTGAAAATTTCACTTTTTTGTGAAAATATCCACTAAATGAGGGAATAATATGTGCGAGGGTACCCCAGGAGAGTTTCAAATGTGTGTGTGTAGAATATATATCACACGGGAGTAAATTTGAAAAAAGTTTAAAAAAATTTATTTTTGGAATTAGTCATTTTTCCGGAGTTTATCAGACTTTCAGATAGGGGAAATGTCAGTGAGCGTTCCGATTTCAGTTCCAGAGCAATTCGCCCAATGAGTCCTTGATATTTAGTCATTTTCAGCCACTTTTCTGGATTTTTGAAAATTTCACTTTTTTTGTGAAAAAATCCACTAAATGAGGGAATAATTTGTGTGAGGGTACCCCAGGAGAGTTCCAAATGTGTGTGGGTAGAATATGTATCCCACGGGGGTAAAATTGAAAAAAGTTGAAACATTTTTTCTTTTGGACTTAGTCATTTTACCGGCGTTTATCAGACTTTCAGATAGGGGAAATGTCAGTGAGCGTTCCGATTTCAGTTCCAGAGCGATTTGCCCAATGAGTCCTTGATATTTAGTTGTTTTCAGCCAATTTTCTGGATTTTTGAAAATTTCACTTTTTTATGAAAATATCCACTAAATGAGGGAATAATATGTGTGAGGGTACCCCAGGAGAGTTCCAAATGTGTGTGGGTAGAATATCTATCCCACGGGGGTAAAATTGAAAAAACTTGAAAAATTTTTTCTTTTGGACTTAGTCATTTTACCGGCGTTTATCGGAGTTTCAGATAGGGGAAATGTCAGTGAGCGTTCTGATTTCAGTTCCAGAGCAATTCGCACATTGAGTCCTTGATATTTAGTCGTTTTCAGCCAATTTTCTGGATTTTTGAAAATTTCACTTTTTTGTGAAAATATCCACTAAATGAGGTAATAATATGTGTGAGGGTACCCCAGGAGAGTTCCAAATGTGTGTGGATAGAATATATATCCCACGGGGGTAAAATTGAAAAAAGTTGAAAAATTTTTTCTTTTGGACTTAGTCATTTTACCGGCGTTTATCGGAGTTTCAGATAGGGGAAATGTCAGTGAGAGTTCTGATTTCAGTTCCAGAGCGATTCGCCCATTGAGTCCTTGATATTTAGTCATTTTCAGCCAATTTTCTGGATTTTTGAAAATTTCACTTTTTTGTGAAAATATACACTAAATGAGGGAATAATATGTGTGAGGGTACCCCAGGAGGGTTCCAAATGTGTGTGGGTAGAATGTATATCCCATGGGGGTAAAATTGAAAAAAGTTGAAAAATTTTTTCTTTTGGATTTAGTCATTTTTCCGGCGTTTATCAGACTTTCAGATAGGGGAAATGTCAGTGAGCATTCCGATTTCAGTTCCAGAGCGATTCGCCAAATGAGTCCTTGATATTTCGTCGTTTTCAGCCAATTTTCTGGATTTTTGAAAATTTCACTTTTTTTGTGAAAATATCCACTAAATGAGGGAATAATATGTGTGAGGGTACCCCAGGAGAGTTCCAAATGTGTGTGGGTAGAATATATATCCCACAGGGGTAAAATTTAAAAAAGTTTAAAAAAAATTTTTCTTTTGGACTTAGTCATTTTTCCTGCGTTTATCAGATTTTCTGATAGAGGAAATGTCAGTGAGCGTTCCCATTTCAGTTCCAGAGCGATTCGCCAAATGAGTCCTTGATATTTATTCGTTTTCAGCCAATTTTCTGGATTTTTGAAAATTTCACTTTTTTGTGAAAATATCCACTAAATGAGGGAATAATATGTGCGAGGGTACCCCAGGAGAGTTTCAAATGTGTGTGTGTAGAATATATATCACACGGGAGTAAATTTGAAAAAAGTTTAAAAAAATTTATTTTTGGAATTAGTCATTTTTCCGGAGTTTATCAGACTTTCAGATAGGGGAAATGTCAGTGAGCGTTCCGATTTCAGTTCCAGAGCAATTCGCCCAATGAGTCCTTGATATTTTGTCATTTTCAGCCACTTTTCTGGATTTTTGAAAATTTCACTTTTTTTGTGAAAAAATCCACTAAATGAGGGAATAATTTGTGTGAGGGTACCCCAGGAGAGTTCCAAATGTGTGTGGGTAGAATATATATCCCACGGGGGTAAAATTGAAAAAAGTTGAAAAAATTTTTTTTGTACTTAGTCTTTTTTCCGGCGTTTATCAGACTTTCAGATAGGGGAAATGTCAGTGAGCGTTCCGATTTCAGTTCCAGAGCGATTCGCCCATTGAGTCCTTGATATTTAGTCGTTTTCAGCCAATTTTCTGGTTTTTGAAAATTTCACTTTTTAATGAAAATATCCACTAAATGAGGGAATAATATGTGTGAGGATACCCCAGGAGAGTTCCAAATGTGTGTGGGTAGAATATATATCCCACGGGGGTAAAATTGAAAAAAGTTGAAAAAATTTTTCTTTTGGATTTAGTCATTTTTCCGGCGTTTATCAGACTTTCAGATAGGGGAAATGTCAGTGAGCGTTCCGATTTCAGTTCCAGAGCAATTCACCCAATGAGACCTTGATATTTAGTCGTTTTCAGCAACTTTTCTGGATTTTTGAAAATTTCACTTTTTTGTGAAAATATCCACTAAATGAGGGAATAATATGTGTGAGGGTACCCCAGTAGAGTTCCAAATGTGTGTGGCTAGAATATATATCCCACGGGGGTAAAATTGAAAAAAGTTTAAAAATTTTTTCTTTTGGACTTAGTCATTTTTCCGTTGTTTATCAGACTTTCAGATAGGGGAAATGTCAGTGAGCATTCCGATTTCAGTTCCAGAGCGATTCGCCCATTGAGTCCTTGATATTTAGTCGTTTTCAGCCACTTTTCTGGATTTTTGAAAATTTCACTTTTTTGTGAAAATATCCACTAAATGAGGGAATAATATGTGTGAGGGTACCCCAGGAGAGTTCCAAATGTGTGTGGGTAGAATATATATCCCACGGGGGTAAAATTGAAAAAAGTTGAAAACATTTTTCTTTTGGATTTAGTCATTTTTCCGGCGTTTATCAGACTTTCAGATAGGGGAAATGTCAGTGAGCATTCCGATTTCAGTTCCAGAGCGATTCGCCCAATGAGTTCTTGATATTTAGTTGTTTTCAGCCACTTTTCTGGATTTTTGAAAATTTCACTTTTTTGTGAAAATATCCACTAAATGAGGGAATAATATGTGTGAGGGTACCCCAGGAGAGTTCCAAATGTGTGTGGGTAGAATATATATCCCACGGGGGTAAAAATTGAAAAAAGTTGAAAATTTTTTTCTTTTGGACTAAGTAATTTTACAGGCGTTTATCGGAGTTTCAGAGAGGGGAAATGTCAGTGAGCGTTCTGATTTCAGTTCCAGAGCGATTCACCCATTGAGTCCTTGATATTTAGTCATTTTCAGCCAATTTTCTGGATTTTTGAAAATTTCACTTTTTTGTGAAAATATCCACTAAATGAGGGAATAATATGTGTGAGGGTACCCCAGGAGAGTTCCAAATGTGTGTGGGTAGAATATATATCCCACGGGGGTAAAATTGAAAAGAGTTGAAAAAATTTTTTTTTTGGACTTAGTCATTTTTCCGACGTTTATCAGACTTTCAGATAGGGGAAATGTCAGTGAGCGTTCCGATTTCAGTTCCAGAGCGATTCGCCCAATGAGTTCTTGATATTTAGTCGTTTTCAGCCACTTTTCTGGATTTTTGAAAATTTCACTTTTTGTGAAAATATCCACTAAATGAGGGAATAATATGTGTGAGGGTACCCCAGGAGAGTTCCAAATGTGTGTGGGTAGAATATATATCCCACGGGGGTAAAATTGAAAAGAGTTGAAAAATTTTTTTTTTGGACTTAGTCATTTTTCCGACGTTTATCAGACTTTCAGATAGGGGAAATGTCAGTGAGCGTTCCGATTTCAGTTCCAGAGCGATTCGCCCAATGAGTTCTTGATATTTAGTCGTTTTCAGCCACTTTTCTGGATTTTTGAAAATTTCACTTTTTTGTGAAAATATCCACTAAATGAGGGAATAATATGTGTGAGGGTACCCCAGGAGAGTTCCAAATGTGTGTGGGTAGAATATATATCCCACGGGGGTAAAATTGAAAAAAGTTGAAAAAATTTTTTTTGGACTTAGTCTTTTTTCCGGCGTTTATCAGACTTTCAGATAGGGGAAATGTCAGTGAGCGTTCCGATTTCAGTTCCAGAGCGATTCGCCCATTGAGTCCTTGATATTTAGTCGTTTTCAGCCAATTTTCTGGTTTTTGAAAATTTCACTTTTTAATGAAAATATCCACTAAATGAGGGAATAATATGTGTGAGGATACCCCAGGAGAGTTCCAAATGTGTGTGGGTAGAATATATATCCCACGGGGGTAAAATTGAAAAAAGTTGAAAAAATTTTTCTTTTGGATTTAGTCATTTTTCCGGCGTTTATCAGACTTTCAGATAGGGGAAATGTCAGTGAGCGTTCCGATTTCAGTTCCAGAGCGATCGCCCATTGAGTCCTTGATATTTAGTCGTTTTCAGCCAATTTTCTGGATTTTTGAAAATTTCACTTTTTTGTGAAAATATCCACTAAATGAGGGAATAATATGTGTGAGGGTACACCAGGAGATTTCCAAATGTGTGTGGGTAGAATATATCCCACGGGGGTAAAATTGAAAAAAGTTGAAAAAATTTTTCTTTTGGACTTAGTCATTTTTCCGGTGTTTATCAGACTTTCAGATAGGGGAAATGTCAGTGAGCGTTTCAATTTCAGTTCCAGAGCAATTCACCCAATGAGACCTTGATATTTAGTCGTTTTCAGCAACTTTTCTGGATTTTTGAAAATTTCACTTTTTTGTGAAAATATCCACTAAATGAGGGAATAATATGTGTGAGGGTACCCCAGGAGAGTTCCAAATGTGTGTGGCTAGAATATATATCCCACGGGGGTAAAATTGAAAAAAGTTTAAAAAATTTTTCTTTTGGACTTAGTCATTTTTCCGTTGTTTATCAGACTTTCAGATAGGGGAAATGTCAGTGAGCGTTCCCATTTCAGTTCCAGAGCGATTCGCCCATTGAGTCCTTGATATTTAGTCGTTTTCAGCCACTTTTCTGGATTTTTGAAAATTTCACTTTTTTGTGAAAATATCCACTAAATGAGGGAATAATATGTGTGAGGGTACCCCAGGAGAGTTCCAAATGTGTGTGGGTAGAATATATATCCCACGGGGGTAAAATTGAAAAAAGTTGAAAACATTTTTCTTTTGGATTTAGTCATTTTTCCGGCGTTTATCAGACTTTCAGATAGGGGAAATGTCAGTGAGCATTCCGATTTCAGTTCCAGAGCGATTCGCCCAATGAGTTCTTGATATTTAGTTGTTTTCAGCCACTTTTCTGGATTTTTGAAAATTTCACTTTTTTGTGAAAATATCCACTAAATGAGGGAATAATATGTGTGAGGGTACCCCAGGGGAGTTCCAAATGTGTGTCGGTAGAATATATATCCCACGGGGGTAAAATTGAAAAAGTTGAAAAAAAATTTTTTTTTGGACTTAGTCATTTTTCCGGCGTTTATCAGACTTTCAGATAGGGGGACTGTCAGTGAGCGCTCTGATTTCATTTCCAGAGCGATTTGCCCAATGAGTCCTTGATATTTAGTCGTTTTCAGCCAATTTTCTGGATTTTTGAAAATTTCACTTTTTTGTGAAAATATCCACTAAATGAGCTAATAATATGTGTGAGGGTACCCCAGGAGAGTTCCAAATGTGTGTGGGTAGAATATATGTCCCACGGGGGTAAAATTGAAAAAAGTTGAAAAAAAATTTTTTTTGGACTTAGTCAGTTTTTTTTGGCGTTTATCAGACCTTCAGATAAAGGAAATGTCAGTGAGCGTTCCGATTTCAGTTCCAGAGCGATTCGCCCATTGAGTCCTTGATATTTAGTCGTTTTCAGCCAATTTTCTGGATTTTTGAAAATTTCACTTTTTTGTGAAAATATCCACTAAATGAGGTAATAATATGTGTGAGGGTACCCCAGGAGAGTTCCAAATGTGTGTGGATAGAATATATATCCCACGGGGGTAAAATTGAAAAAAGTTGAAAAATTTTTTCTTTTGGACTTAGTCATTTTACCGGCGTTTATCGGAGTTTCAGATAGGGGAAATGTCAGTGAGAGTTCTGATTTCAGTTCCAGAGCGATTCGCCCATTGAGTCCTTGATATTTAGTCATTTTCAGCCAATTTTCTGGATTTTTGAAAATTTCACTTTTTTGTGAAAATATCCACTAAATGAGGGAATAATATGTGTGAGGGTACCCCAGGAGAGTTCCAAATGTGTGTGGGTAGAATATATATCCCACAGGGGTAAAATTTAAAAAAGTTTAAAAAAAATTTTTCTTTTGGACTTAGTCATTTTTCCTGCGTTTATCAGATTTTCTGATAGAGGAAATGTCAGTGAGCATTCCCATTTCAGTTCCAGAGCGATTCGCCAAATGAGTCCTTGATATTTATTCGTTTTCAGCCAATTTTCTGGATTTTTGAAAATTTCACTTTTTTGTGAAAATATCCACTAAATGAGGGAATAATATGTGCGAGGGTACCCCAGGAGAGTTTCAAATGTGTGTGTGTAGAATATATATCACACGGGAGTAAATTTGAAAAAAGTTTAAAAAAATTTATTTTTGGAATTAGTCATTTTTCCGGAGTTTATCAGACTTTCAGATAGGGGAAATGTCAGTGAGCGTTCCGATTTCAGTTCCAGAGCAATTCGCCCAATGAGTCCTTGATATTTAGTCATTTTCAGCCACTTTTCTGGATTTTTGAAAATTTCACTTTTTTTGTGAAAAAATCCACTAAATGAGGGAATAATTTGTGTGAGGGTACCCCAGGAGAGTTCCAAATGTGTGTGGGTAGAATATGTATCCCACGGGGGTAAAATTGAAAAAAGTTGAAACATTTTTTCTTTTGGACTTAGTCATTTTACCGGCGTTTATCAGACTTTCAGATAGGGGAAATGTCAGTGAGCGTTCCGATTTCAGTTCCAGAGCGATTTGCCCAATGAGTCCTTGATATTTAGTTGTTTTCAGCCAATTTTCTGGATTTTTGAAAATTTCACTTTTTTATGAAAATATCCACTAAATGAGGGAATAATATGTGTGAGGGTACCCCAGGAGAGTTCCAAATGTGTGTGGGTAGAATATCTATCCCACGGGGGTAAAATTGAAAAAACTTGAAAAATTTTTTCTTTTGGACTTAGTCATTTTACCGGCGTTTATCGGAGTTTCAGATAGGGGAAATGTCAGTGAGCGTTCTGATTTCAGTTCCAGAGCAATTCGCACATTGAGTCCTTGATATTTAGTCGTTTTCAGCCAATTTTCTGGATTTTTGAAAATTTCACTTTTTTGTGAAAATATCCACTAAATGAGGTAATAATATGTGTGAGGGTACCCCAGGAGAGTTCCAAATGTGTGTGGATAGAATATATATCCCACGGGGGTAAAATTGAAAAAAGTTGAAAAATTTTTTCTTTTGGACTTAGTCATTTTACCGGCGTTTATCGGAGTTTCAGATAGGGGAAATGTCAGTGAGAGTTCTGATTTCAGTTCCAGAGCGATTCGCCCATTGAGTCCTTGATATTTAGTCATTTTCAGCCAATTTTCTGGATTTTTGAAAATTTCACTTTTTTGTGAAAATATACACTAAATGAGGGAATAATATGTGTGAGGGTACCCCAGGAGGGTTCCAAATGTGTGTGGGTAGAATGTATATCCCATGGGGGTAAAATTGAAAAAAGTTGAAAAATTTTTTCTTTTGGATTTAGTCATTTTTCCGGCGTTTATCAGACTTTCAGATAGGGGAAATGTCAGTGAGCATTCCGATTTCAGTTCCAGAGCGATTCGCCAAATGAGTCCTTGATATTTCGTCGTTTTCAGCCAATTTTCTGGATTTTTGAAAATTTCACTTTTTTTGTGAAAATATCCACTAAATGAGGGAATAATATGTGTGAGGGTACCCCAGGAGAGTTCCAAATGTGTGTGGGTAGAATATATATCCCACAGGGGTAAAATTTAAAAAAGTTTAAAAAAAATTTTTCTTTTGGACTTAGTCATTTTTCCTGCGTTTATCAGATTTTCTGATAGAGGAAATGTCAGTGAGCGTTCCCATTTCAGTTCCAGAGCGATTCGCCAAATGAGTCCTTGATATTTATTCGTTTTCAGCCAATTTTCTGGATTTTTGAAAATTTCACTTTTTTGTGAAAATATCCACTAAATGAGGGAATAATATGTGCGAGGGTACCCCAGGAGAGTTTCAAATGTGTGTGTGTAGAATATATATCACACGGGAGTAAATTTGAAAAAAGTTTAAAAAAATTTATTTTTGGAATTAGTCATTTTTCCGGAGTTTATCAGACTTTCAGATAGGGGAAATGTCAGTGAGCGTTCCGATTTCAGTTCCAGAGCAATTCGCCCAATGAGTCCTTGATATTTTGTCATTTTCAGCCACTTTTCTGGATTTTTGAAAATTTCACTTTTTTTGTGAAAAAATCCACTAAATGAGGGAATAATTTGTGTGAGGGTACCCCAGGAGAGTTCCAAATGTGTGTGGGTAGAATATATATCCCACGGGGGTAAAATTGAAAAAAGTTGAAAAAATTTTTTTTGTACTTAGTCTTTTTTCCGGCGTTTATCAGACTTTCAGATAGGGGAAATGTCAGTGAGCGTTCCGATTTCAGTTCCAGAGCGATTCGCCCATTGAGTCCTTGATATTTAGTCGTTTTCAGCCAATTTTCTGGTTTTTGAAAATTTCACTTTTTAATGAAAATATCCACTAAATGAGGGAATAATATGTGTGAGGATACCCCAGGAGAGTTCCAAATGTGTGTGGGTAGAATATATATCCCACGGGGGTAAAATTGAAAAAAGTTGAAAAAATTTTTCTTTTGGATTTAGTCATTTTTCCGGCGTTTATCAGACTTTCAGATAGGGGAAATGTCAGTGAGCGTTCCGATTTCAGTTCCAGAGCAATTCACCCAATGAGACCTTGATATTTAGTCGTTTTCAGCAACTTTTCTGGATTTTTGAAAATTTCACTTTTTTGTGAAAATATCCACTAAATGAGGGAATAATATGTGTGAGGGTACCCCAGTAGAGTTCCAAATGTGTGTGGCTAGAATATATATCCCACGGGGGTAAAATTGAAAAAAGTTTAAAAATTTTTTCTTTTGGACTTAGTCATTTTTCCGTTGTTTATCAGACTTTCAGATAGGGGAAATGTCAGTGAGCATTCCGATTTCAGTTCCAGAGCGATTCGCCCATTGAGTCCTTGATATTTAGTCGTTTTCAGCCACTTTTCTGGATTTTTGAAAATTTCACTTTTTTGTGAAAATATCCACTAAATGAGGGAATAATATGTGTGAGGGTACCCCAGGAGAGTTCCAAATGTGTGTGGGTAGAATATATATCCCACGGGGGTAAAATTGAAAAAAGTTGAAAACATTTTTCTTTTGGATTTAGTCATTTTTCCGGCGTTTATCAGACTTTCAGATAGGGGAAATGTCAGTGAGCATTCCGATTTCAGTTCCAGAGCGATTCGCCCAATGAGTTCTTGATATTTAGTTGTTTTCAGCCACTTTTCTGGATTTTTGAAAATTTCACTTTTTTGTGAAAATATCCACTAAATGAGGGAATAATATGTGTGAGGGTACCCCAGGAGAGTTCCAAATGTGTGTGGGTAGAATATATATCCCACGGGGGTAAAAATTGAAAAAAGTTGAAAATTTTTTTCTTTTGGACTAAGTAATTTTACAGGCGTTTATCGGAGTTTCAGAGAGGGGAAATGTCAGTGAGCGTTCTGATTTCAGTTCCAGAGCGATTCACCCATTGAGTCCTTGATATTTAGTCATTTTCAGCCAATTTTCTGGATTTTTGAAAATTTCACTTTTTTATGAAAATATCCACTAAATGAGGTAATAATATGTGTGAGGGTACCCCAGGAGAGTTCCAAATGTGTGTGGATAGAATATATATCCCACGGGGGTAAAATTGACAAAAGTTGAAAAATTTTTTCTTTTGGACTTAGTCATTTTACCGGCGTTTATCGGAGTTTCAGATAGGGGAAATGTCAGTGAGAGTTCTGATTTCAGTTCCAGAGCGATTCGCCCATTGAGTCCTTGATATTTAGTCATTTTCAGCCAATTTTCTGGATTTTTGAAAATTTCACTTTTTTGTGAAAATATACACTAAATGAGGGAATAATATGTGTGAGGGTACCCCAGGAGGGTTCCAAATGTGTGTGGGTAGAATGTATATCCCACGGGGGTAAAATTGAAAAAAGTTTAAAAATTTTTTCTTTTGGATTTAGTCATTTTTCCGGCGTTTATCAGACTTTCAGATAGGGGAAATGTCAGTGAGCATTCCGATTTCAGTTCCAGAGCGATTCGCCAAATGAGTCCTTGATATTTCGTCGTTTTCAGCCAATTTTCTGGATTTTTGAAAATTTCACTTTTTTTGTGAAAATATCCACTAAATGAGGGAATAATTTGTGTGAGAGTACCCCAGGAGAGTTCCAAATGTGTGTGGGTAGAATATCTATCCCACGGGGGTAAAATTGAAAAAACTTGAAAAATTTTTTCTTTTGGACTTAGTCATTTTACCGGCGTTTATCGGAGTTTCAGATAGGGGAAATGTCAGTGAGCGTTCTGATTTCAGTTCCAGAGCAATTCGCCCATTGAGTCCTTGATATTTAGTCGTTTTCAGCCAATTTAATGGATTTTTGAAAATTTCACTTTTCTGTGAAAATATCCACTAAATGAGGGAATAATATGTGTGAGGGTACCCCAGGAGAGTTCCAAATGTGTGTGGGTAGAATATATATCCCACGGGGGTAAAATTGAAATAGTTGAAAAATTTTTTCTTTTGGACTTAGTCATTTTTCCGGCGTTTATCAGACTTTCAGATAGGGGAAATGTCAGTGAGCGTTCCCATTTCAGTTCCAGAGCGATTCGCCAAATGAGTCCTTGATATTTATTCGTTTTCAGCCAATTTTCTGGATTTTTGAAAATTTCACTTTTTTGTGAAAATATCCACTAAATGAGGGAATAATATGTGCGAGGGTACCCCAGGAGAGTTTCAAATGTGTGTGTGTAGAATATATATCACACGGGAGTAAATTTGAAAAAAGTTTAAAAAAATTTATTTTTGGAATTAGTCATTTTTCCGGAGTTTATCAGACTTTCAGATAGGGGAAATGTCAGTGAGCGTTCCGATTTCAGTTCCAGAGCAATTCGCCCAATGAGTCCTTGATATTTAGTCATTTTCAGCCACTTTTCTGGATTTTTGAAAATTTCACTTTTTTTGTGAAAAAATCCACTAAATGAGGGAATAATTTGTGTGAGGGTACCCCAGGAGAGTTCCAAATGTGTGTGGGTAGAATATGTATCCCACGGGGGTAAAATTGAAAAAAGTTGAAACATTTTTTCTTTTGGACTTAGTCATTTTACCGGCGTTTATCAGACTTTCAGATAGGGGAAATGTCAGTGAGCGTTCCGATTTCAGTTCCAGAGCGATTTGCCCAATGAGTCCTTGATATTTAGTTGTTTTCAGCCAATTTTCTGGATTTTTGAAAATTTCACTTTTTTATGAAAATATCCACTAAATGAGGGAATAATATGTGTGAGGGTACCCCAGGAGAGTTCCAAATGTGTGTGGGTAGAATATCTATCCCACGGGGGTAAAATTGAAAAAACTTGAAAAATTTTTTCTTTTGGACTTAGTCATTTTACCGGCGTTTATCGGAGTTTCAGATAGGGGAAATGTCAGTGAGCGTTCTGATTTCAGTTCCAGAGCAATTCGCACATTGAGTCCTTGATATTTAGTCGTTTTCAGCCAATTTTCTGGATTTTTGAAAATTTCACTTTTTTGTGAAAATATCCACTAAATGAGGTAATAATATGTGTGAGGGTACCCCAGGAGAGTTCCAAATGTGTGTGGATAGAATATATATCCCACGGGGGTAAAATTGAAAAAAGTTGAAAAATTTTTTCTTTTGGACTTAGTCATTTTACCGGCGTTTATCGGAGTTTCAGATAGGGGAAATGTCAGTGAGAGTTCTGATTTCAGTTCCAGAGCGATTCGCCCATTGAGTCCTTGATATTTAGTCATTTTCAGCCAATTTTCTGGATTTTTGAAAATTTCACTTTTTTGTGAAAATATACACTAAATGAGGGAATAATATGTGTGAGGGTACCCCAGGAGGGTTCCAAATGTGTGTGGGTAGAATGTATATCCCATGGGGGTAAAATTGAAAAAAGTTGAAAAATTTTTTCTTTTGGATTTAGTCATTTTTCCGGCGTTTATCAGACTTTCAGATAGGGGAAATGTCAGTGAGCATTCCGATTTCAGTTCCAGAGCGATTCGCCAAATGAGTCCTTGATATTTCGTCGTTTTCAGCCAATTTTCTGGATTTTTGAAAATTTCACTTTTTTTGTGAAAATATCCACTAAATGAGGGAATAATATGTGTGAGGGTACCCCAGGAGAGTTCCAAATGTGTGTGGGTAGAATATATATCCCACAGGGGTAAAATTTAAAAAAGTTTAAAAAAAATTTTTCTTTTGGACTTAGTCATTTTTCCTGCGTTTATCAGATTTTCTGATAGAGGAAATGTCAGTGAGCGTTCCCATTTCAGTTCCAGAGCGATTCGCCAAATGAGTCCTTGATATTTATTCGTTTTCAGCCAATTTTCTGGATTTTTGAAAATTTCACTTTTTTGTGAAAATATCCACTAAATGAGGGAATAATATGTGCGAGGGTACCCCAGGAGAGTTTCAAATGTGTGTGTGTAGAATATATATCACACGGGAGTAAATTTGAAAAAAGTTTAAAAAAATTTATTTTTGGAATTAGTCATTTTTCCGGAGTTTATCAGACTTTCAGATAGGGGAAATGTCAGTGAGCGTTCCGATTTCAGTTCCAGAGCAATTCGCCCAATGAGTCCTTGATATTTTGTCATTTTCAGCCACTTTTCTGGATTTTTGAAAATTTCACTTTTTTTGTGAAAAAATCCACTAAATGAGGGAATAATTTGTGTGAGGGTACCCCAGGAGAGTTCCAAATGTGTGTGGGTAGAATATATATCCCACGGGGGTAAAATTGAAAAAAGTTGAAAAAATTTTTTTTGTACTTAGTCTTTTTTCCGGCGTTTATCAGACTTTCAGATAGGGGAAATGTCAGTGAGCGTTCCGATTTCAGTTCCAGAGCGATTCGCCCATTGAGTCCTTGATATTTAGTCGTTTTCAGCCAATTTTCTGGTTTTTGAAAATTTCACTTTTTAATGAAAATATCCACTAAATGAGGGAATAATATGTGTGAGGATACCCCAGGAGAGTTCCAAATGTGTGTGGGTAGAATATATATCCCACGGGGGTAAAATTGAAAAAAGTTGAAAAAATTTTTCTTTTGGATTTAGTCATTTTTCCGGCGTTTATCAGACTTTCAGATAGGGGAAATGTCAGTGAGCGTTCCGATTTCAGTTCCAGAGCAATTCACCCAATGAGACCTTGATATTTAGTCGTTTTCAGCAACTTTTCTGGATTTTTGAAAATTTCACTTTTTTGTGAAAATATCCACTAAATGAGGGAATAATATGTGTGAGGGTACCCCAGTAGAGTTCCAAATGTGTGTGGCTAGAATATATATCCCACGGGGGTAAAATTGAAAAAAGTTTAAAAATTTTTTCTTTTGGACTTAGTCATTTTTCCGTTGTTTATCAGACTTTCAGATAGGGGAAATGTCAGTGAGCATTCCGATTTCAGTTCCAGAGCGATTCGCCCATTGAGTCCTTGATATTTAGTCGTTTTCAGCCACTTTTCTGGATTTTTGAAAATTTCACTTTTTTGTGAAAATATCCACTAAATGAGGGAATAATATGTGTGAGGGTACCCCAGGAGAGTTCCAAATGTGTGTGGGTAGAATATATATCCCACGGGGGTAAAATTGAAAAAAGTTGAAAACATTTTTCTTTTGGATTTAGTCATTTTTCCGGCGTTTATCAGACTTTCAGATAGGGGAAATGTCAGTGAGCATTCCGATTTCAGTTCCAGAGCGATTCGCCCAATGAGTTCTTGATATTTAGTTGTTTTCAGCCACTTTTCTGGATTTTTGAAAATTTCACTTTTTTGTGAAAATATCCACTAAATGAGGGAATAATATGTGTGAGGGTACCCCAGGAGAGTTCCAAATGTGTGTGGGTAGAATATATATCCCACGGGGGTAAAAATTGAAAAAAGTTGAAAATTTTTTTCTTTTGGACTAAGTAATTTTACAGGCGTTTATCGGAGTTTCAGAGAGGGGAAATGTCAGTGAGCGTTCTGATTTCAGTTCCAGAGCGATTCACCCATTGAGTCCTTGATATTTAGTCATTTTCAGCCAATTTTCTGGATTTTTGAAAATTTCACTTTTTTATGAAAATATCCACTAAATGAGGTAATAATATGTGTGAGGGTACCCCAGGAGAGTTCCAAATGTGTGTGGATAGAATATATATCCCACGGGGGTAAAATTGACAAAAGTTGAAAAATTTTTTCTTTTGGACTTAGTCATTTTACCGGCGTTTATCGGAGTTTCAGATAGGGGAAATGTCAGTGAGAGTTCTGATTTCAGTTCCAGAGCGATTCGCCCATTGAGTCCTTGATATTTAGTCATTTTCAGCCAATTTTCTGGATTTTTGAAAATTTCACTTTTTTGTGAAAATATACACTAAATGAGGGAATAATATGTGTGAGGGTACCCCAGGAGGGTTCCAAATGTGTGTGGGTAGAATGTATATCCCACGGGGGTAAAATTGAAAAAAGTTTAAAAATTTTTTCTTTTGGATTTAGTCATTTTTCCGGCGTTTATCAGACTTTCAGATAGGGGAAATGTCAGTGAGCATTCCGATTTCAGTTCCAGAGCGATTCGCCAAATGAGTCCTTGATATTTCGTCGTTTTCAGCCAATTTTCTGGATTTTTGAAAATTTCACTTTTTTTGTGAAAATATCCACTAAATGAGGGAATAATTTGTGTGAGAGTACCCCAGGAGAGTTCCAAATGTGTGTGGGTAGAATATCTATCCCACGGGGGTAAAATTGAAAAAACTTGAAAAATTTTTTCTTTTGGACTTAGTCATTTTACCGGCGTTTATCGGAGTTTCAGATAGGGGAAATGTCAGTGAGCGTTCTGATTTCAGTTCCAGAGCAATTCGCCCATTGAGTCCTTGATATTTAGTCGTTTTCAGCCAATTTAATGGATTTTTGAAAATTTCACTTTTCTGTGAAAATATCCACTAAATGAGGGAATAATATGTGTGAGGGTACCCCAGGAGAGTTCCAAATGTGTGTGGGTAGAATATATATCCCACGGGGGTAAAATTGAAATAGTTGAAAAATTTTTTCTTTTGGACTTAGTCATTTTTCCGGCGTTTATCAGACTTTCAGATAGGGGAAATGTCAGTGAGCGTTCCGATTTCAGTTCCAGCGCGATTAGCCCAATGAGTCCTTGATATTTAGTCGTTTTCAGCCACTTTTCTGGAATTTTGAAAATTTCACTTTTTTGTGAAAATATCCACTAAATGAGGGAATAATATGTGTGAGGGTACCCCAGGAGAGTTCCAAATGTGTGTGGGTAGAATATATATCCCACGGGGGTAAAATTGAAAAAAGTTGAAAAAATTTTTTTTGGACTTAGTCTTTTTTCCGGCGTTTATCAGACTTTCAGATAGGGGAAATGTCAGTGAGCGTTCCGATTTCAGTTCCAGAGCGATTCGCCCATTGAGTCCTTGATATTTAGTCGTTTTCAGCCAATTTTCTGGTTTTTGAAAATTTCACTTTTTAATGAAAATATCCACTAAATGAGGGAATAATATGTGTGAGGATACCCCAGGAGAGTTCCAAATGTGTGTGGGTAGAATATATATCCCACGGGGGTAAAATTGAAAAAAGTTGAAAAAATTTTTCTTTTGGATTTAGTCATTTTTCCGGCGTTTATCAGACTTTCAGATAGGGGAAATGTCAGTGAGCGTTCCGATTTCAGTTCCAGAGCGATCGCCCATTGAGTCCTTGATATTTAGTCGTTTTCAGCCAATTTTCTGGATTTTTGAAAATTTCACTTTTTTGTGAAAATATCCACTAAATGAGGGAATAATATGTGTGAGGGTACACCAGGAGATTTCCAAATGTGTGTGGGTAGAATATATCCCACGGGGGTAAAATTGAAAAAAGTTGAAAAAATTTTTCTTTTGGACTTAGTCATTTTTCCGGTGTTTATCAGACTTTCAGATAGGGGAAATGTCAGTGAGCGTTTCAATTTCAGTTCCAGAGCAATTCACCCAATGAGACCTTGATATTTAGTCGTTTTCAGCAACTTTTCTGGATTTTTGAAAATTTCACTTTTTTGTGAAAATATCCACTAAATGAGGGAATAATATGTGTGAGGGTACCCCAGGAGAGTTCCAAATGTGTGTGGCTAGAATATATATCCCACGGGGGTAAAATTGAAAAAAGTTTAAAAAATTTTTCTTTTGGACTTAGTCATTTTTCCGTTGTTTATCAGACTTTCAGATAGGGGAAATGTCAGTGAGCGTTCCCATTTCAGTTCCAGAGCGATTCGCCCATTGAGTCCTTGATATTTAGTCGTTTTCAGCCACTTTTCTGGATTTTTGAAAATTTCACTTTTTTGTGAAAATATCCACTAAATGAGGGAATAATATGTGTGAGGGTACCCCAGGAGAGTTCCAAATGTGTGTGGGTAGAATATATATCCCACGGGGGTAAAATTGAAAAAAGTTGAAAACATTTTTCTTTTGGATTTAGTCATTTTTCCGGCGTTTATCAGACTTTCAGATAGGGGAAATGTCAGTGAGCATTCCGATTTCAGTTCCAGAGCGATTCGCCCAATGAGTTCTTGATATTTAGTTGTTTTCAGCCACTTTTCTGGATTTTTGAAAATTTCACTTTTTTGTGAAAATATCCACTAAATGAGGGAATAATATGTGTGAGGGTACCCCAGGGGAGTTCCAAATGTGTGTCGGTAGAATATATATCCCACGGGGGTAAAATTGAAAAAGTTGAAAAAAAATTTTTTTTTGGACTTAGTCATTTTTCCGGCGTTTATCAGACTTTCAGATAGGGGGACTGTCAGTGAGCGCTCTGATTTCATTTCCAGAGCGATTTGCCCAATGAGTCCTTGATATTTAGTCGTTTTCAGCCAATTTTCTGGATTTTTGAAAATTTCACTTTTTTGTGAAAATATCCACTAAATGAGCTAATAATATGTGTGAGGGTACCCCAGGAGAGTTCCAAATGTGTGTGGGTAGAATATATGTCCCACGGGGGTAAAATTGAAAAAAGTTGAAAAAAAATTTTTTTTGGACTTAGTCAGTTTTTTTTGGCGTTTATCAGACCTTCAGATAAAGGAAATGTCAGTGAGCGTTCCGATTTCAGTTCCAGAGCGATTCGCCCATTGAGTCCTTGATATTTAGTCGTTTTCAGCCAATTTTCTGGATTTTTGAAAATTTCACTTTTTTGTGAAAATATCCACTAAATGAGGGAATAATATGTGTGAGGGTACCCAGGAGAGTTCCAAATGTGTGTGGGTAGAATATATATCCCACGGGGGTAAAATTGAAAAAAGTTTAAAAAATTTTTCTTTTGGACTTAGTCATTTTACCGGCGTTTATCAGACTTTCAGATAGGGCAAATGTCAGTGAGCGTTCTCATTTCAGTTCCAGAGCGATTCACCCAATGAGTCCTTGATATTTAGTCGTTTTCAGCCAATTTTCTGGATTTTTGAAAATTTCACTTTTTTGTGAAAATATCCACTAAATGAGAGAATAATATGTGTGAGGGTACCCCAGGAGAGTTCCAAATGTGTGTGGGTAGAATATATATCCCATGGCGGTAAAATTGAAAAAAGTTTAAAAAAATTTTTTTTGGACATAGTCATTTTTCTGGCGTTTATCAGACTTTCAGATAGGGGAAATGTCAGAGAGCGTTCCGATTTCAGTTCCAGAGTGATTCGCCCAATGAGTTCTTGATATTTAGTCATTTTCAGCCACTTTTCTGGATTTTTGAAAATTTCACTTTTTTGTGAAAATATCCACTAAATGAGGGAATAATATGTGTGAGGGTACCCAGGAGAGTTCCAAATGTGTGTGGGTAGAATATATATCCCACGGGGGTAAAATTGAAAAAAGTTTAAAAAATTTTTCTTTTGGACTTAGTCATTTTACCGGCGTTTATCAGAGTTTCAGATAGTGGAAATGTCAGTGAGCGTTCCGATTTCAGTTCCAGAGCAATTCGCCGGATGAGTCCTTGATATTTATTCGTTTTCAGCCGATTTTCTGGATTTTTGAAAATTTCACTTTTTTGTGAAAATATCCACTAAATGAGGGAATAATATGTGTGAGGGTACCCTAGGAGAGTTCCAAATGTGTGTGGGTAGAATATATATCCCACGGGGGTAAAATTGAAAAAAGTTGAAAATATTTTTTTTGGGACTTAGTCATTTTTCCGGCGTTTATCAGAGTTTCAGATAGGTGAAATGTCAGTGAGCGTTCCGATTTCAGTTCCAGAGCAATTCGCCGGATGAGTCCTTGATATTTAGTCGTTTTCAGCCAATTTTCTGGATTTTTGAAAATTTTACTTTTTTGTGAAAATATCCACTAAATGAGGGAATAATATGTGTGAGGGTACCCCAGGAGAGTTCCAAATGTGTGTGGGTAGAATATCTATCCCACGGGGGTAAAATTGAAAAAAGTTGAAAAATTTTTTCTTTTGGACTTAGTCATTTTTCCGGCGTTTATCAGGCTTTCAGATAGGGGAAATGTCAGTGAGCGTTCCGATTTCAGTTCCAGAGCGATTCGCCCAATGAGTCCTTGATATTTAGTCGTTTTCAGCCAATTTTCTGGATTTTTGAAAATTTCATTTTTTTATGAAAATATCCATTAAATGAGGGAATAATATGTGTGAGGGTACCCCAGGAGAGTTCCAAATATGTGCGGGTAGAATATATATCCCACGGGGGTAAAATTGAAAAAAGTTGAAAATATTTTTTTTTTGGACTTAGTCATTTTTTTTGGCGTTTATCAGACTTTCAGATATGGAAATGTCAGTGAGCGTTCCGATTTCAGTTCCAGAGCGATTCGCCCATTGAGTCCTTGATATTTAGTCGTTTTCAGCCAATTTTCTGGATTTTTGAAAATTTCACTTTTTTGTGAAAATATCCACTAAATTAGGTAATAATATGTGTGAGGGTACCCCAGGAGAGTTCCAAATGTGTGTGGGTAGAATATATATCCCACGGGGGTAAAATTGAAAAAAGTTGAAAATATTTTTTTTGGGACTTAGTCATTTTTCCGGCGTTTATCAGACTTTCAGATAGGGGAAATGTCAGTGAGCGTTCCGATTTCAGTTCCAGAGCGATTCGCCCATTGAGTCCTTGATATTTAGTCGTTTTCAGCCAATTTTCTGCATTTTTGAAAATTTCACTTTTTTGTGAAAATATCCATTAAATGAGGGAATAATATGTGTGAGGGTACCCCAGGAGAGTTACAAATGTGTGTGGTTAGAATATATATCCCACGGGGGTAAAATTGAAAAAAGTTGAAAAATTTTTTCTTTTGGACTTAGTCATTTTACCGGCATTTATCAGAGTTTCAGATAGGTGAAATGTCAGTGAGCGTTCCGATTTCAGTTCCAGAGCAATTCGCCGGATGAGTCCTTGATATTTAGTCGTTTTCACCCAATTTTCTGGATTTTTGAAAATTTTACTTTTTTGTGAAAATATCCACTAAATGAGGGAATAATATGTGTGAGGGTACCCCAGGAGAGTTCCAAATGTGTGTGGGTAGAATATCTATCCCACGGGGGTAAAATTGAAAAAAGTTGAAAAATTTTTTCTTTTGGATTTAGTCATTTTTCCGGCGTTTATCAGGCTTTCAGATAGGGGAAATGTCAGTGAGCATTCCGATTTCAGTTCCAGAGCGATTCGCCCAATGAGTCCTTGATATTTAGTCGTTTTCAGCCAATTTTCTGGATTTTTGAAAATTTCATTTTTTTATGAAAATATCCATTAAATGAGGGAATAATATGTGTGAGGGTACCCCAGGAGAGTTCCAAATATGTGCGGGTAGAATATATATCCCACGGGGGTAAAATTGAAAAAAGTTGAAAATATTTTTTTTTTGGACTTAGTCATTTTTTTTGGCGTTTATCAGACTTTCAGATATGGAAATGTCAGTGAGCGTTCCGATTTCAGTTCCAGAGCGATTCGCCCATTGAGTCCTTGATATTTAGTCGTTTTCAGCCAATTTTCTGGATTTTTGAAAATTTCACTTTTTTGTGAAAATATCCACTAAATGAGGGAATAATATGTGTGAGGGTACCCCAGGAGAGTTCCAAATGTGTGTGGGTAGAATATATATCCCACGGGGGTAAAATTGAAAAAAGTTTAAAAAAATTTTTTTTGGACTTAGTCATTTTTCTGGCGTTTATCAGACTTTCAGATAGGGGAAATGTCAGAGAGCGTTCCGATTTCAGTTCCAGAGTGATTCGCCCAATGAGTTCTTGATATTTAGTCATTTTCAGCCACTTTTCTGGATTTTTGAAAATTTCACTTTTTTGTGAAAATATCCACTAAATGAGGGAATAATATGTGTGAGGGTACCCAGGAGAGTTCCAAATGTGTGTGGGTAGAATATATATCCCACGGGGGTAAAATTGAAAAAAGTTGAAAATATTTTTTTTTTGGACTTAGTCATTTTTTTTGGCGTTTATCAGACTTTCAGATATGGAAATGTCAGTGAGCGTTCCGATTTCAGTTCCAGAGCGATTCGCCCATTGAGTCCTTGATATTTAGTCGTTTTCAGCCAATTTTCTGGATTTTTGAAAATTTCACTTTTTTGTGAAAATATCCACTAAATTAGGTAATAATATGTGTGAGGGTACCCCAGGAGAGTTCCAAATGTGTGTGGGTAGAATATATATCCCACGGGGGTAAAATTGAAAAAAGTTGAAAATATTTTTTTTGGGACTTAGTCATTTTTCCGGCGTTTATCAGACTTTCAGATAGGGGAAATGTCAGTGAGCGTTCCGATTTCAGTTCCAGAGCGATTCGCCCATTGAGTCCTTGATATTTAGTCGTTTTCAGCCAATTTTCTGCATTTTTGAAAATTTCACTTTTTTGTGAAAATATCCATTAAATGAGGGAATAATATGTGTGAGGGTACCCCAGGAGAGTTACAAATGTGTGTGGTTAGAATATATATCCCACGGGGGTAAAATTGAAAAAAGTTGAAAAATTTTTTCTTTTGGACTTAGTCATTTTACCGGCATTTATCAGAGTTTCAGATAGGTGAAATGTCAGTGAGCGTTCCGATTTCAGTTCCAGAGCAATTCGCCGGATGAGTCCTTGATATTTAGTCGTTTTCACCCAATTTTCTGGATTTTTGAAAATTTTACTTTTTTGTGAAAATATCCACTAAATGAGGGAATAATATGTGTGAGGGTACCCCAGGAGAGTTCCAAATATGTGCGGGTAGAATATATATCCCACGGGGGTAAAATTGAAAAAAGTTGAAAATATTTTTTTTTTGGACTTAGTCATTTTTTTTGGCGTTTATCAGACTTTCAGATATGGAAATGTCAGTGAGCGTTCCGATTTCAGTTCCAGAGCGATTCGCCCATTGAGTCCTTGATATTTAGTCGTTTTCAGCCAATTTTCTGGATTTTTGAAAATTTCACTTTTTTGTGAAAATATCCACTAAATGAGGGAATAATATGTGTGAGGGTACCCCAGGAGAGTTCCAAATGTGTGTGGGTAGAATATATATCCCACGGGGGTAAAATTGAAAAAAGTTTAAAAAAATTTTTTTTGGACTTAGTCATTTTTCTGGCGTTTATCAGACTTTCAGATAGGGGAAATGTCAGAGAGCGTTCCAATTTCAGTTCCAGAGTGATTCGCCCAATGAGTTCTTGATATTTAGTCATTTTCAGCCACTTTTCTGGATTTTTGAAAATTTCACTTTTTTGTGAAAATATCCACTAAATGAGGGAATAATATGTGTGAGGGTACCCAGGAGAGTTCCAAATGTGTGTGGGTAGAATATATATCCCACGGGGGTAAAATTGAAAAAAGTTTAAAAAATTTTTCTTTTGGACTTAGTCATTTTACCGGCGTTTATCAGAGTTTCAGATAGTGGAAATGTCAGTGAGCGTTCCGATTTCAGTTCCAGAGCAATTCGCCGGATGAGTCCTTGATATTTAGTCGTTTTCAGCCGATTTTCTGGATTTTTGAAAATTTCACTTTTTTGTGAAAATATCCACTAAATGAGGGAATAATATGTGTGAGGGTACCCCAGGAGAGTTCCAAATGTGTGTGGGTAGAATATATATCCCACGGGGGTAAAATTGAAAAAAGTTGAAAATATTTTTTTTGGGACTTAGTCATTTTTCCGGCGTTTATCAGAGTTTCAGATAGGTGAAATGTCAGTGAGCGTTCCGATTTCAGTTCCAGAGCAATTCGCCGGATGAGTCCTTGATATTTAGTCGTTTTCAGCCAATTTTCTGGATTTTTGAAAATTTTACTTTTTTGTGAAAATATCCACTAAATGAGGGAATAATATGTGTGAGGGTACCCCAGGAGAGTTCCAAATGTGTGTGGGTAGAATATCTATCCCACGGGGGTAAAATTGAAAAAAGTTGAAAAATTTTTTCTTTTGGACTTAGTCATTTTTCCGGCGTTTATCAGGCTTTCAGATAGGGGAAATGTCAGTGAGCGTTCCGATTTCAGTTCCAGAGCGATTCGCCCAATGAGTCCTTGATATTTAGTCGTTTTCAGCCAATTTTCTGGATTTTTGAAAATTTCATTTTTTTATGAAAATATCCATTAAATGAGGGAATAATATGTGTGAGGGTACCCCAGGAGAGTTCCAAATATGTGCGGGTAGAATATATATCCCACGGGGGTAAAATTGAAAAAAGTTGAAAATATTTTTTTTTTTGGACTTACTCATTTTTTTTGGCGTTTATCAGACTTTCAGATATGGAAATGTCAGTGAGCGTTCCGATTTCAGTTCCAGAGCGATTCGCCCATTGAGTCCTTGATATTTAGTCGTTTTCAGCCAATTTTCTGCATTTTTGAAAATTTCACTTTTTTGTGAAAATATCCATTAAATGAGGGAATAATATGTGTGAGGGTACCCCAGGAGAGTTACAAATGTGTGTGGTTAGAATATATATCCCACGGGGGTAAAATTGAAAAAAGTTGAAAAATTTTTTCTTTTGGACTTAGTCATTTTACCGGCATTTATCAGAGTTTCAGATAGGTGAAATGTCAGTGAGCGTTCCGATTTCAGTTCCAGAGCAATTCGCCGGATGAGTCCTTGATATTTAGTCGTTTTCACCCAATTTTCTGGATTTTTGAAAATTTCACTTTTTTGTGAAAATATCCACTAAATGAGGGAATAATATGTGTGAGGGTACCCAGGAGAGTTCCAAATGTGTGTGGGTAGAATATATATCCCACGGGGGTAAAATTGAAAAAAGTTGAAAATATTTTTTTTTTGGACTTAGTCATTTTTTTTGGCGTTTATCAGACTTTCAGATATGGAAATGTCAGTGAGCGTTCCGATTTCAGTTCCAGAGCAATTCGCCGGATGAGTCCTTGATATTTAGTCGTTTTCAGCCAATTTTCTGGATTTTTGAAAATTTCATTTTTTTATGAAAATATCCATTAAATGAGGGAATAATATGTGTGAGGGTACCCCAGGAGAGTTCCAAATATGTGCGGGTAGAATATATATCCCACGGGGGTAAAATTGAAAAAAGTTGAAAATATTTTTTTTTTGGACTTAGTCATTTTTTTGGCGTTTATCAGACTTTCAGATATGGAAATGTCAGTGAGCGTTCCGATTTCAGTTCCAGAGCGATTCGCCCATTGAGTCCTTGATATTTAGTCGTTTTCAGCCAATTTTCTGGATTTTTGAAAATTTCACTTTTTTGTGAAAATATCCACTAAATGAGGGAATAATATGTGTGAGGGTACCCCAGGAGAGTTCCAAATGTGTGTGGGTAGAATATATATCCCACGGGGGTAAAATTGAAAAAAGTTGAAAAACATTTTTTCTTGGACTTAGTCATTTTTCCTGCGTTTATCAGATTTTCTGATAGGGGAAATGTCAGTGAGCATTCCCATTTCAGTTCCAGAGCGATTCGCCAAATGAGTCCTTGATATTTAGTCGTTTTCAGCCAATTATCTGGATTTTTGAAAATTTCACTTTTTTGTGAAAATATCCACTAAATGAGGGAGTAATATGTGTGAGGGTACCCCAGGAGAGTTCCAAATGTGTGTGGGTAGAATATATATCCCACGGGGGTAAAATTGAAAAAAGATGAAAAAATTGTTCTTTTGGACTTAGTCATTTTTCCGGCGTTTATCAGACTTTCAGATAGGGGAAATGTCAGTGTGTGTTCCGATTTCAGTTCCAGAGCGATTCGCCCAATGAGTTCTTGATATTTAGTCGTTTTCAGCCACTTTTCTGGATTTTTGAAAATTTCACTTTTTTGTGAAAATATCCACTAAATGAGGGAATAATATGTGTGAGGGTACCCCAGGAGAGTTCCAAATGTGTGTGGGTAGAATGTATATCCCACGGGGGTAAAATTGAAAAAAGTTGAAAAATTTTTTCTTTTGGACTTAGTCATTTTACCGGCGTTTATCGGAGTTTCAGATAGGGGAAATGTCAGTGAGAGTTCTGATTTCAGTTCCAGAGCGATTCGCCCATTGAGTCCTTGATATTTAGTAATTTTCAGCCAATTTTCTGGATTTTTGAAAATTTCACTTTTTTGTGAAAATATACACTAAATGAGGGAATAATTTGTGTGAGGGTACCCCAGGAGGGTTCCAAATGTGTGTGGGTAGAAGATATATCCCACGGAGGTAAAATTGAAAAAAGTTGAAAAACATTTTTTCTTGGACTTAGTCATTTTTCCTGCGTTTATCAGATTTTCTGATAGGGGAAATGTCAGTAAGCGTTCCGATTTCAGTTCCAGATCAATTCGCCCAATGAGTCCTTGATATTTAGTCGTTTTCAGCCAATTTTCTGGATTTTTGAAAATGTCACTTTTTTGTGAAAATATCCACTAAATGAGGTAATAATATGTGTGAGGGTACCCCAGGAGAGTTCCAAATGTGTGTGGGTAGAATGTATATCCCACGGGGGTAAAATTGAAAAAAGTTGAAAAATTTTTTCTTTTGGACTTAGTCATTTTACCAGCGTTTATCGGAGTTTCAGATAGGGGAAATGTCAGTGAGCGTTCCGATTTCAGTTCCAGAGCGATTCGCCCAATGAGTCCTTGATATTTAGTCGTTTTCAGCCAATTTTCTGGATTTTTGAAAATTTCACTTTTTTGTGAAAATATTCATTAAATGAGGGAATAATATGTGTGAGGGTACCCCAGGAGAGTTCCAAATGTGTGTGGGTAGAATATTTATCCCACGGGGGAAAAATTGAAAAAAGTTGAAAAATTTTTTTTCTTGGACTTAGTCATTTTTCGGGCGTTTATCAGACTTTCAGATAGGGCAAATGTCAGTGAGCGTTCTGATTTCAGTTCCAGAGTGATTCGCCCAATGAGTCCTTGATATTTAGTCGTTTTCAGCCAATTTTCTGGATTTTTGAAAATTTCACTTTTTTGTGAAAATATCCACTAAATGAGGGAATAATATGTGTGAGGGCACCCCAGGAGAGTTCCAAATGTGTGTGGGTAGAATATATATCCCACGGGGGTAAAATTGAAAAAAGTTGAAAAAATTTTTTTTTTGGACTTAGTCATTTTTCCGACGTTTATCAGACTTTCAGATAGGGCAAATGTCAGTGAGCGTTCCGATTTCAGTTCCAGAGCGATTCGCCCAATGAGTCCTTGATATTTAGTCATTTTCAGCCAATTTTCTGGATTTTTGAAAATGTCACTTTTTTGTGAAAATATCCACTAAATGAGGGAATAATATGTGTGAGGGTACCCCAGGAGAGTTCCAAATGTGTGTGGGTAGAATGTATATCCCACGGGGGTAAAATTGAAAAAAATTGAAAAATTTTTTCTTTTGGACTTAGTCATTTTACCGGCGTTTATCGGAGTTTCAGATAGGGGAAATGTCAGTGAGCGTTCCGATTTCAGTTCCAGAGCGATTCGCCCAATGAGTCCTTGATATTTAGTCGTTTTCAGCCAATTTTCTGGATTTTTGAAAATTTCACTTTTTTGTGAAAATATTCATTAAATGAGGGAATAATATGTGTAAGGGTACCCCAGGAGAGTTCCAAATGTGTGTGGGTAGAATATTTATCCCACGGGGGAAAAATTGAAAAAAGTTGAAAAAAATTTTTTCTTGGACTTAGTCATTTTTCGGGCGTTTATCAGACTTTCAGATAGGGCAAATGTCAGTGAGCGTTCTGATTTCAGTTCCAGAGTGATTCGCCCAATGAGTCCTTGATATTTAGTTGTTTTCAGCCAATTTTCTGGATTTTTGAAAATTTCACTTTTTTGTGAAAATATCCACTAAATGAGGGAATAATATGTGTGAGGGTACCCCAGGAAAGTTCCAAATGTGTGTGGGTAGAATATATATCCCACAGGGGTAAAATTGAAAAAAGTTGAAAAAATTTTTTTTTGGGACTTAGTAATTTTTCCGACGTTTATCAGACTTTCAGATAGGGGAAATGTCAGTGTGTGTTCCGATTTCAGTTCCAGGGCGATTCGCCCATTGAGTTCTTGATATTTAGTCGTTTTCAGCCACTTTTCTGGATTTTTGAAAATTTCACTTTTTTGTGAAAATATACACTAAATGAGGGAATAATATGTGTGAGGGTACCCCAGGAGAGTTCCAAATGTGTGCGGGTAGAATATATATCCCACGGGGGTAAAATTGAAAAAAGTTGAAAAATTTTTTCTTTTGGACTTAGTCATTTTACCGGCATTTATCAGAGTTTCAGATAGGTGAAATGTCAGTGAGCATTCCGATTTCAGTTCCAGAGCAATTCGCCGGATGAGTCCTTGATATTTAGTCGTTTTCAGCCAATTTTCTGGATTTTTGAAAATTTTACTTTTTTGTGAAAATATCCACTAAATGAGGGAATAATATGTGTGAGGGTACCCCAGGAGAGTTCCAAATGTGTGTGGGTAGAATATATATCCCACGGGGGTAAAATTGAAAAAAGTTTAAAAATTTTTTCTTTTGGACTTAGTCATTTTTCCGTTGTTTATCAGACTTTCAGATAGGGGAAATGTCAGTGAGCGTTCCCATTTCAGTTCCAGAGCGATTCGCCCATTGAGTCCTTGATATTTAGTCGTTTTCAGCCAATTTTCTGGATTTTTGAAAATTTCACTTTTTTGTGAAAATATCCACTAAATGAGGGAATAATATGTGTGAGGGTACACCAGGAGAGTTCAAAATGTGTGTGGGTAGAATATATATCCCACGGGGGTAAAATTGAAAAAAGTTTAAAATTTTTTTCTTTTGGACTTAGTCATTTTACCGGCGTTTATCAGAGTTTCAGATAAGGAAATGTCAGTGAGCATTCCGATTTCAGCTCCAGAGCGATTTGCCCATTGAGTCCTTGATATTTAGTCATTTTCAGCCAATTTTCTGGATTTTTGAAAATTTCACTTTTTTGTGAAAATATCCACTATATGAGGGAATAATATGTGTGAGGGTACCCCAGGAGAGTTCCAAATGCGTGTGGGTAGAATATATATCCCACGGTGGTAAAATTGAAAAAAGTTGAAAATTTTTTTCTTTCGGACTTAGTCTTTTTTCCGGCGTTTATCAGACTTTCAGATAGGGGAAATGTCAGTGAGCGTTCCGATTTCAGTTCCAGAGCGATTCACCCAATGAGTCCTTGATATTTAGTCGTTTTCAGCCACTTTTCTGGATTTTTGAAAATTTCACTTTTTTGTGAAAATATCCACTAAATGAGGGAATAATATGTGTGAGGGTACCCCAGGAGAGTTCCAAATGTGTGTGGGTAGAATATATATCCCACGGGGGTAAAATTGAAAAAAGTTGAAAACATTTTTCTTTTGGACTTAGTCATTTTACAGACGTTTATCAGACTTTCAGATAGGGGAAATGTCAGTGAGCGTTCCGATTTCAGTTCCAGAGAGATTTGCCCAATGAGTCCTTGATATTTAGTCGTTTTCAGCCAATTTTCTGGATTTTTGAAAATTTCACTTTTTTGTGAAAATATCCACTAAATGAGGGAATAATATGTGTGAGGGTGCCCCAGGAGAGTTCCAAATGTGTGTGGGTAGAATATATATCCCACGGGGGTATAATTGAAAAAAGTTGAAAAATTTTTTCTTTTGGACTTAGTCATTTTTCCGGCGTTTATCAGACTTTCAGATAAGGAAATGTCAGTGAGCATTCCGATTTCAGCTCCAGAGCGATTTGCCCATTGAGTCCTTGATATTTAGTCATTTTCAGCCAATTTTCTGGATTTTTGAAAATTTCACTTTTTTGTGAAAATATCCAATAAATGAGGGAATAATATGTGTAAGGGTACCCCAGGAAAGTTCCAAATGTGTGTGCTTAGAATATATATCCCACAGGGGTAAAATTGAAAAAAGTTGAAAAGAATTTTTTTTGGGACTTAGTCATTTTTTCCGGCGTTTATCAGACTTTCAGATAGGGGAAATGTCAGTGAGCGTTCCGATTTCAGTTCCAGAGCGATTCACCCAATGAGTCCTTGATATTTAGTCGTTTTCAGCCACTTTTCTGGATTTTTGAAAATTTCTCTTTTTTGTGAAAATATCCAATAAATGAGGGAATAATATGTGTGAGGGTACCCCAGGAGAGTTCCAAATGTGTGTGGGTAGAATATATATCCCACGGGGGTAAAATTTAAAAAAGTTGAAAAAAAATTTTTTTTTGGACTTAGTCATTTTTCCGGCATTTATCAGATTTTCTGATAGGGGAAATGTCAGTGAGCATTCCCATTTCAGTTCCAGAGCGATTCGCCAAAAAAGTCCTTGATATTTAGTCGTTTTCTGCCAATTTTCTGGATTTTTGAAAATTTCACTTTTTTGTTAAAATATCCACTAAATGAGGGAATAATATGTGTGAGGGTACCCCAGGAAAGTTCCAAATGTGTGTGGGTAGAATATATATCCCACGGGGGTAAAATTGAAAAAAGTTGAAAACATTTTTCTTTTGGACTTAGTCATTTTACAGGCGTTTATCAGACTTTCAGATAGGGGAAATGTCAGTGAGCGTTCCGATTTCAGTTCCAGAGCGATTTGTCCAATGAGTCCTTGATATTTAGTCGTTTTCAGCCAATTTTCTGGATTTTTCAAAATTTCACTTTTTTGTGAAAATATCCACTAAATGAGGGAATAATATGTGTAAGGGTACCCCAGGAAAGTTCCAAATGTGTGTGCTTAGAATATATATCCCAAAGGGGTAAAACTGAAAAAAGTTGAAAAGAATTTTTTTTGGGACTTAGTCATTTTTTCCGGCGTTTATCAGACTTTCAGATAGGGGAAATGTCAGTGAGCGTTCCGATTTCAGTTCCAGAGCGATTCACCCAATGAGTCCTTGATATTTAGTCGTTTTCAGCCACTTTTCTGGATTTTTGAAAATTTCTCTTTTTTGTGAAAATATCCAATAAATGAGGGAATAATATGTGTGAGGGTACCCCAGGAGAGTTCCAAATGTGTGTGGGTAGAATATATATCCCACGGGGGTAAAATTTAAAAAAGTTGAAAAAAAATTTTTTTTTGGACTTAGTCATTTTTCCGGCATTTATCAGACTTTTGAGATAGGGGAAATGTCAGTGAGTGTTCCGATTTCAGGTCCAGAGCGATTTGCCCAATGAGTCCTTGATATTTAGTCGTTTTCAGCCAATTTTCTGGATTTTTGAAAATTTCACTTTTTTGTGAAAATATCCACTAAATGAGGGAATAATATGTGTGAGGGTACCCCAGGAGAGTTCCAAATGTGTGTGGGTAGAATATATATCCCACGGGGGTAAAATTGAAAAAAGTTTAAAAAAATATTTTTTTGGACTCAGTCATTTTTCCGGCCTTTATCAGACTTTCAGATAGGGGAAATGTCAGTGAGCATTCCGATTTCAGTTCCAGAGCGATTCACCCAATGAGTCCTTGATATTTAGTCGTTTTCAGCCACTTTTTCTGGATTTTTGAAAATTTCTCTTTTTTGTGAAAATATCCAATAAATGAGGGAATAATATGTGTGAGGGTACCCCAGGAGAGTTCCAAATGTGTGTGGGTAGAATATATATCCCACGGGGGTAAAATTTAAAAAAGTTGAAAAAAAATTTTTTTTTGGACTTAGTCATTTTTCCGGCATTTATCAGACTTTTGAGATAGGGGAAGTGTCAGTGAGTGTTCCGATTTCAGGTCCAGAGCGATTTGCCCAATGAGTCCTTGATATTTAGTCGTTTTCAGCCAATTTTCTGGATTTTTGAAAATTTCACTTTTTTGTGAAAATATCCACTAAATGAGGGAATAATATGTGTGAGGGTACCCCAGGAGAGTTCCAAATGTGTGTGGGTAGAATATATATCCCACGGGGGTAAAATTGAAAAAAGTTTAAAAAATTTTTTTTTTGGACTCAGTCATTTTTCCGGCCTTTATCAGACTTTCAGATAGGGGAAATGTCAGTGAGCATTCCGATTTCAGTTCCAGAGCGATTCACCCAATGAGTCCTTGATATTTAGTCATTTTCAGCCACTTTTCTGGATTTTTGAAAATTTCTCTTTTTTGTGAAAATATCCAATAAATGAGGGAATAATATGTGTGAGGGTACCCCAGGAGAGTTCCAAATGTGTGTGGGTAGAATATATATCCCACGGGGGTAAAATTTAAAAAAGTTGACAAAAAATTTTTTTTTGGACTTAGTCATTTTTCCGGCATTTATCAGACTTTTGAGATAGGGGAAATGTCAATGAGTGTTCCGATTTCAGGTCCAGAGCGATTTGCCCAATGAGTCCTTGATATTTAGTTGTTTTCAGCCAATTTTCTGGATTTTTGAAAATTTCACTTTTTTGTGAAAATATCCACTAAATGAGGGAATAATATGTGTGAGGGTACCCCAGGAGAGTTCCAAATGTGTGTGGGTAGAATATATATCCCACGGGGGTAAAATTGAAAAAAGTTTAAAAAAAATTTTTTTTGGACTCAGTCATTTTTCCGGCCTTTATCAGACTTTCAGATAGGGGAAATGTCAGTGAGCATTCCGATTTCAGTTCCAGAGCAATTCGCCCATTGAGTCCTTGATATTTAGTCGTTTTCAGCCAATTTTCTGGATTTTTGAAAATTTCACTTTTTTGTGAAAATATCCACTAAATGAGGGAATAATATGTGTGAGGGTACCCCAGGAGAGTTCCAAATGTGTGTGGGTAGAATATATATCCTACGGGGTATAATTGAAAAAAGTTGAAAAATTTTTTCTTTTGGACTTAGTCATTTTTCCGGCGTTTATCAGACTTTCAGATAAGGAAATGTCAGTGAGCATTCCGATTTCAGCTCCAGAGCGATTTGCCCATTGAGTCCTTGATATTTAGTCATTTTCAGCCAATTTTCTGGATTTTTGAAAATTTCACTTTTTTGTGAAAATATCCACTATATGAGGGAATAATATGTGTGAGGGTACCCCAGGAGAGTTCCAAATGCGTGTGGGTAGAATATATATCCCACGGTGGTAAAATTGAAAAAAGTTGAAAATTTTTTTCTTTCGGACTTAGTCTTTTTTCCGGCGTTTATCAGACTTTCAGATAGGGGAAATGTCAGTGAGCGTTCCGATTTCAGTTCCAGAGCGATTCGCCCAATGAGTCCTTGATATTTAGTCGTTTTCAGCCACTTTTCTGGATTTTTGAAAATTTCACTTTTTTGTGAAAATATCCACTAAATGAGGGAATAATATGTGTGAGGGTACCCCAGGAGAGTTCCAAATGTGTGTGGGTAGAATATATATCCCACGGGGGTAAAATTGAAAAAAGTTTAAAAAAATTTTTTTTTGGACTCAGTCATTTTTCCGGCCTTTATCAGACTTTCAGATAGGGGAAATGTCAGTGAGCATTCCGATTTCAGTTCCAGAGCGATTCACCCAATGAGTCCTTGATATTTAGTCGTTTTCAGCCACTTTTCTGGATTTTTGAAAATCTCTCTTTTTTGTGAAAATATCCAATAAATGAGGGAATAATATGTGTGAGGGTACCCCAGGAGAGTTCCAAATGTGTGTGGGTAGAATATATATCCCACGGGGGTAAAATTGAAAAAAGTTGAAAACATTTTTCTTTTGGACTTAGTCATTTTACAGACGTTTATCAGACTTTCAGATAGGGGAAATGTCAGTGAGCGTTCCGATTTCAGTTCCAGAGAGATTTGCCCAATGAGTCCTTGATATTTAGTCGTTTTCAGCCAATTTTCTGGATTTTTGAAAATTTCACTTTTTTGTGAAAATATCCACTAAATGAGGGAATAATATGTGTGAGGGTACCCCAGGAGAGTTCCAAATGTGTGTGGGTAGAATGTATATCCCACGGGGGTAAAATTGAAAAAAGTTGAAAAATTTTTTCTTTTGGACTTAGTCATTTTACCGGCGTTTATCGGAGTTTCAGATAGGGGAAATGTCAGTGAGCGTTCCGATTTCAGTTCCAGAGCGATTCGCCCAATGAGTCCTTGATATTTAGTCGTTTTCAGCCAATTTTCTGGATTTTTGAAAATCTCATTTTTTTATGAAAATATCCATTAAATGAGGGAATAATATGTGTGAGGGTACCCCAGGAGAGTTCCAAATGTGTGTGGGTAGAATATCTATCCCACGGGGGTAAAATTGAAAAAAGTTGAAAACATTTTTCTTTTGGACTTAGTCATTTTTCCGGCGTTTATCAGACTTTCAGAGTGGGGAAATGTCAGTGAGCGTTCCGATTTCAGTTCCAGAGCGATTCGCCCAATGAGTCCTTGATATTAAGTCGTTTTCAGCCAATTTTCTGGATTTTTGAAAATTTTACTTTTTTGTGAAAATATCCACTAAATGAGGGAATAATATGTGTGAGGGTACCCCAGGAGAGTTCCAAATGTGTGTGGGTAGAATATATATCCCACGGGGGTAAAATTGAAAAAAGTTGAAAAACATTTTTTCTTGGACTTAGTCATTTTTCCTGCGTTTATCAGATATTTCTGATAGGGGAAATGTCAGTGAGCATTCCCATTTCAGTTCCAGAGCGATTCGCCAAATGAGTCCTTGATATTTAGTCGTTTTCAGCCAATTTTCTGGATTTTTGAAAATTTCACTTTTTTTGTGAAATTATCCACTAAATGAGGGAATAATATGTGTGAGGGTACCCCAGGAGAGTTCCAAATGTGTGTGGGTAGAATATATATCCCACGAAGGTAAAATTGAAAAAAGTTGAAAAAATTTTTCTTTTGGACTTAGTCATTTTTCCGGCGTTTATCAGACTTTCAGATAGGGGAAATGTCAGTGAGCGTTCCGATTTCAGTTCCAGAGCGATTCGCCCATTGAGTCCTTGACATTTAGTCGTTTTCAGCCAATTTTCTGGATTTTTGAAAATTTCACTTTTTTTGTGAAATTATCCACTAAATGAGGGAATAATATGTGTGAGGGTACCCCAGGAGAGTTCCAAATGTGTGTGGGTTGAATATATATCCCACGGGGGTAAAATTGAAAAAAGTTGAAAAATTTTTTCTTTTCGACTTAGTCATTTTTCCGGCGTTTATCAGACTTTCAGATAGGGGAAATGTCAGTAAGCGTTCCGATTTCAGTTCCAGATCAATTCGCCGGATGAGTCCTTGATATTTAGTCGTTTTCAGCCAATTTTCTAGATTTTTGAAAATTTCACTTTTTGTGAAAATATCCACTAAATGAGGGAATAATATGTATGAGGGTACCCCAGGAGAGTTCCAAATGTGTGTGGGTAGAATATATATCCCACGGGGGTAAAATTGAAAAAAGTTGAGAAAATTTTTCTTTTGGACTTAGTCATTTTTCCGGCGTTTATCAGACTTTCAGATAGGGGAAATGTCAGTGAGCGTTCCGATTTCAGTTCCAGAGCGATTCACCCAATGAGTCCTTGATATTTTGTCATTTTCAGCCACTTTTCTGGATTTTTGAAAATTTCACTTTTTTGTGAAAATATCCACTAAATGAGGGAATAATATGTATGAGGGTACCCCAGGAGAGTTCCAAATGTGTGTGGGTAAAATATATATCCCACGGGGGTAAAATTGAAAAAAGTTGAAAACATTTTTCTTTTGGACTTAGTCATTTTACAGGCGTTTATCAGACTTTCAGATAGGGGAAATGTCAGTGAGCGTTCCGATTTCAGTTCCAGAGAGATTTGCCCAATGAGTCCTTGATATTTAGTCGTTTTCAGCCAATTTTCTGGATTTTTGAAAATTTCACTTTTTTGTGAAAATATCCACTAAATGAGGGAATAATATGTGTGAGGGTGCCCCAGGAGAGTTCCAAATGTGTGTGGGTAGAATATATATCCCACGGGGGTATAATTGAAAAAAGTTGAAAAATTTTTTCTTTTGGACTTAGTCATTTTTCCGGCGTTTATCAGACTTTCAGATAAGGAAATGTCAGTGAGCATTCCGATTTCAGCTCCAGAGCGATTTGCCCATTGAGTCCTTGATATTTAGTCATTTTCAGCCAATTTTCTGGATTTTTGAAAATTTCACTTTTTTGTGAAAATATCCACTATATGAGGGAATAATATGTGTGAGGGTACCCCAGGAGAGTTCCAAATGCGTGTGGGTAGAATATATATCCCACGGTGGTAAAATTGAAAAAAGTTGAAAATTTTTTTCTTTCGGACTTAGTCTTTTTTCCGGCGTTTATCAGACTTTCAGATAGGGGAAATGTCAGTGAGCGTTCCGATTTCAGTTCCAGAGCGATTCACCCAATGAGTCCTTGATATTTAGTCGTTTTCAGCCACTTTTCTGGATTTTTGAAAATTTCACTTTTTTGTGAAAATATCCACTAAATGAGGGAATAATATGTGTGAGGGTACCCCAGGAGAGTTCCAAATGTGTGTGGGTAGAATATATATCCCACGGGGGTAAAATTGAAAAAAGTTTAAAAAAATTTTTTTTTGGACTCAGTCATTTTTCCGGCCTTTATCAGACTTTCAGATAGGGGAAATGTCAGTGAGCATTCCGATTTCAGTTCCAGAGCGATTCACCCAATGAGTCCTTGATATTTAGTCGTTTTCAGCCACTTTTCTGGATTTTTGAAAATTTCTCTTTTTTGTGAAAATATCCAATAAATGAGGGAATAATATGTGTGAGGGTACCCCAGGAGAGTTCCAAATGTGTGTGGGTAGAATATATATCCCACGGGGGTAAAATTGAAAAAAGTTGAAAACATTTTTCTTTTGGACTTAGTCATTTTACAGACGTTTATCAGACTTTCAGATAGGGGAAATGTCAGTGAGCGTTCCGATTTCAGTTCCAGAGAGATTTGCCCAATGAGTCCTTGATATTTAGTCGTTTTCAGCCAATTTTCTGGATTTTTGAAAATTTCACTTTTTTGTGAAAATATCCACTAAATGAGGGAATAATATGTGTGAGGGTGCCCCAGGAGAGTTCCAAATGTGTGTGGGTAGAATATATATCCCACGGGGGTATAATTGAAAAAAGTTGAAAAATTTTTTCTTTTGGACTTAGTCATTTTTCCGGCGTTTATCAGACTTTCAGATAAGGAAATGTCAGTGAGCATTCCGATTTCAGCTCCAGAGCGATTTGCCCATTGAGTCCTTGATATTTAGTCATTTTCAGCCAATTTTCTGGATTTTTGAAAATTTCACTTTTTTGTGAAAATATCCACTAAATGAGGGAATAATATGTGTAAGGGTACCCCAGGAAAGTTCCAAATGTGTGTGCTTAGAATATATATCCCACAGGGGTAAAATTGAAAAAAGTTGAAAAGAATTTTTTTTGGGACTTAGTCATTTTTTCCGGCGTTTATCAGACTTTCAGATAGGGGAAATGTCAGTGAGCGTTCCGATTTCAGTTCCAGAGCGATTCACCCAATGAGTCCTTGATATTTAGTCGTTTTCAGCCACTTTTCTGGATTTTTGAAAATTTCTCTTTTTTGTGAAAATATCCAATAAATGAGGGAATAATATGTGTGAGGGTACCCCAGGAGAGTTCCAAATGTGTGTGGGTAGAATATATATCCCACGGGGGTAAAATTTAAAAAAGTTGAAAAAAAATTTTTTTTTGGACTTAGTCATTTTTCCGGCATTTATCAGATTTTCTGATAGGGGAAATGTCAGTGAGCATTCCCATTTCAGTTCCAGAGCGATTCGCCAAAAAAGTCCTTGATATTTAGTCGTTTTCAGCCAATTTTCTGGATTTTTGAAAATTTCACTTTTTTGTTAAAATATCCACTAAATGAGGGAATAATATGTGTGAGGGTACCCCAGGAAAGTTCCAAATGTGTGTGGGTAGAATATATATCCCACGGGGGTAAAATTGAAAAAAGTTGAAAACATTTTTCTTTTGGACTTAGTCATTTTACAGGCGTTTATCAGACTTTCAGATAGGGGAAATGACAGTGAGCGTTCCGATTTCAGTTCCAGAGCGATTTGTCCAATGAGTCCTTGATATTTAGTCGTTTTCAGCCAATTTTCTGGATTTTTCAAAATTTCACTTTTTTGTGAAAATATCCACTAAATGAGGGAATAATATGTGTAAGGGTACCCCAGGAAAGTTCCAAATGTGTGTGCTTAGAATATATATCCCAAAGGGGTAAAACTGAAAAAAGTTGAAAAGAATTTTTTTTGGGACTTAGTCATTTTTTCCGGCGTTTATCAGACTTTCAGATAGGGGAAATGTCAGTGAGCGTTCCGATTTCAGTTCCAGAGCGATTCACCCAATGAGTCCTTGATATTTAGTCGTTTTCAGCCACTTTTCTGGATTTTTGAAAATTTCTCTTTTTTGTGAAAATATCCAATAAATGAGGGAATAATATGTGTGAGGGTACCCCAGGAGAGTTCCAAATGTGTGTGGGTAGAATATATATCCCACGGGGGTAAAATTTAAAAAAGTTGAAAAAAAATTTTTTTTTGGACTTAGTCATTTTTCCGGCATTTATCAGACTTTTGAGATAGGGGAAATGTCAGTGAGTGTTCCGATTTCAGGTCCAGAGCGATTTGCCCAATGAGTCCTTGATATTTAGTCGTTTTCAGCCAATTTTCTGGATTTTTGAAAATTTCACTTTTTTGTGAAAATATCCACTAAATGAGGGAATAATATGTGTGAGGGTACCCCAGGAGAGTTCCAAATGTGTGTGGGTAGAATATATATCCCACGGGGGTAAAATTGAAAAAAGTTTAAAAAAATATTTTTTTGGACTCAGTCATTTTTCCGGCCTTTATCAGACTTTCAGATAGGGGAAATGTCAGTGAGCATTCCGATTTCAGTTCCAGAGCGATTCACCCAATGAGTCCTTGATATTTAGTCGTTTTCAGCCACTTTTTCTGGATTTTTGAAAATTTCTCTTTTTTGTGAAAATATCCAATAAATGAGGGAATAATATGTGTGAGGGTACCCCAGGAGAGTTCCAAATGTGTGTGGGTAGAATATATATCCCACGGGGGTAAAATTTAAAAAAGTTGAAAAAAAATTTTTTTTTGGACTTAGTCATTTTTCCGGCATTTATCAGACTTTTGAGATAGGGGAAGTGTCAGTGAGTGTTCCGATTTCAGGTCCAGAGCGATTTGCCCAATGAGTCCTTGATATTTAGTCGTTTTCAGCCAATTTTCTGGATTTTTGAAAATTTCACTTTTTTGTGAAAATATCCACTAAATGAGGGAATAATATGTGTGAGGGTACCCCAGGAGAGTTCCAAATGTGTGTGGGTAGAATATATATCCCACGGGGGTAAAATTGAAAAAAGTTTAAAAAATTTTTTTTTTGGACTCAGTCATTTTTCCGGCCTTTATCAGACTTTCAGATAGGGGAAATGTCAGTGAGCATTCCGATTTCAGTTCCAGAGCGATTCACCCAATGAGTCCTTGATATTTAGTCATTTTCAGCCACTTTTCTGGATTTTTGAAAATTTCTCTTTTTTGTGAAAATATCCAATAAATGAGGGAATAATATGTGTGAGGGTACCCCAGGAGAGTTCCAAATGTGTGTGGGTAGAATATATATCCCACGGGGGTAAAATTTAAAAAAGTTGAAAAAAAATTTTTTTTTGGACTTAGTCATTTTTCCGGCATTTATCAGACTTTTGAGATAGGGGAAATGTCAATGAGTGTTCCGATTTCAGGTCCAGAGCGATTTGCCCAATGAGTCCTTGATATTTAGTTGTTTTCAGCCAATTTTCTGGATTTTTGAAAATTTCACTTTTTTGTGAAAATATCCACTAAATGAGGGAATAATATGTGTGAGGGTACCCCAGGAGAGTTCCAAATGTGTGTGGGTAGAATATATATCCCACGGGGGTAAAATTGAAAAAAGTTTAAAAAAAATTTTTTTTGGACTCAGTCATTTTTCCGGCCTTTATCAGACTTTCAGATAGGGGAAATGTCAGTGAGCATTCCGATTTCAGTTCCAGAGCAATTCGCCCATTGAGTCTTTGATATTTAGTCGTTTTCAGCCAATTTTCTGGATTTTTGAAAATTTCACTTTTTTGTGAAAATATCCACTAAATGAGGGAATAATATGTGTGAGGGTACCCCAGGAGAGTTCCAAATGTGTGTGGGTAGAATATATATCCTACGGGGTATAATTGAAAAAAGTTGAAAAATTTTTTCTTTTGGACTTAGTCATTTTTCCGGCGTTTATCAGACTTTCAGATAAGGAAATGTCAGTGAGCATTCCGATTTCAGCTCCAGAGCGATTTGCCCATTGAGTCCTTGATATTTAGTCATTTTCAGCCAATTTTCTGGATTTTTGAAAATTTCACTTTTTTGTGAAAATATCCACTATATGAGGGAATAATATGTGTGAGGGTACCCCAGGAGAGTTCCAAATGCGTGTGGGTAGAATATATATCCCACGGTGGTAAAATTGAAAAAAGTTGAAAATTTTTTTCTTTCGGACTTAGTCTTTTTTCCGGCGTTTATCAGACTTTCAGATAGGGGAAATGTCAGTGAGCGTTCCGATTTCAGTTCCAGAGCGATTCGCCCAATGAGTCCTTGATATTTAGTCGTTTTCAGCCACTTTTCTGGATTTTTGAAAATTTCACTTTTTTGTGAAAATATCCACTAAATGAGGGAATAATATGTGTGAGGGTACCCCAGGAGAGTTCCAAATGTGTGTGGGTAGAATATATATCCCACGGGGGTAAAATTGAAAAAAGTTTAAAAAAATTTTTTTTTGGACTCAGTCATTTTTCCGGCCTTTATCAGACTTTCAGATAGGGGAAATGTCAGTGAGCATTCCGATTTCAGTTCCAGAGCGATTCACCCAATGAGTCCTTGATATTTAGTCGTTTTCAGCCACTTTTCTGGATTTTTGAAAATTTCTCTTTTTTGTGAAAATATCCAATAAATGAGGGAATAATATGTGTGAGGGTACCCCAGGAGAGTTCCAAATGTGTGTGGGTAGAATATATATCCCACGGGGGTAAAATTGAAAAAAGTTGAAAACATTTTTCTTTTGGACTTAGTCATTTTACAGACGTTTATCAGACTTTCAGATAGGGGAAATGTCAGTGAGCGTTCCGATTTCAGTTCCAGAGAGATTTGCCCAATGAGTCCTTGATATTTAGTCGTTTTCAGCCAATTTTCTGGATTTTTGAAAATTTCACTTTTTTGTGAAAATATCCACTAAATGAGGGAATAATATGTGTGAGGGTGCCCCAGGAGAGTTCCAAATGTGTGTGGGTAGAATATATATCCCACGGGGGTATAATTGAAAAAAGTTGAAAAATTTTTTCTTTTGGACTTAGTCATTTTTCCGGCGTTTATCAGACTTTCAGATAAGGAAATGTCAGTGAGCATTCCGATTTCAGCTCCAGAGCGATTTGCCCATTGAGTCCTTGATATTTAGTCATTTTCAGCCAATTTTCTGGATTTTTGAAAATTTCACTTTTTTGTGAAAATATCCACTAAATGAGGGAATAATATGTGTAAGGGTACCCCAGGAAAGTTCCAAATGTGTGTGCTTAGAATATATATCCCACAGGGGTAAAATTGAAAAAAGTTGAAAAGAATTTTTTTTGGGACTTAGTCATTTTTTCCGGCGTTTATCAGACTTTCAGATAGGGGAAATGTCAGTGAGCGTTCCGATTTCAGTTCCAGAGCGATTCACCCAATGAGTCCTTGATATTTAGTCGTTTTCAGCCACTTTTCTGGATTTTTGAAAATTTCTCTTTTTTGTGAAAATATCCAATAAATGAGGGAATAATATGTGTGAGGGTACCCCAGGAGAGTTCCAAATGTGTGTGGGTAGAATATATATCCCACGGGGGTAAAATTTAAAAAAGTTGAAAAAAAATTTTTTTTTGGACTTAGTCATTTTTCCGGCATTTATCAGACTTTTGAGATAGGGGAAATGTCAGTGAGTGTTCCGATTTCAGGTCCAGAGCGATTTGCCCAATGAGTCCTTGATATTTAGTCGTTTTCAGCCAATTTTCTGGATTTTTGAAAATTTCACTTTTTTGTGAAAATATCCACTAAATGAGGGAATAATATGTGTGAGGGTACCCCAGGAGAGTTCCAAATGTGTGTGGGTAGAATATATATCCCACGGGGGTAAAATTGAAAAAAGTTTAAAAAAATATTTTTTTGGACTCAGTCATTTTTCCGGCCTTTATCAGACTTTCAGATAGGGGAAATGTCAGTGAGCATTCCGATTTCAGTTCCAGAGCGATTCACCCAATGAGTCCTTGATATTTAGTCGTTTTCAGCCACTTTTTCTGGATTTTTGAAAATTTCTCTTTTTTGTGAAAATATCCAATAAATGAGGGAATAATATGTGTGAGGGTACCCCAGGAGAGTTCCAAATGTGTGTGGGTAGAATATATACCCCACGGGGGTAAAATTTAAAAAAGTTGAAAAAAAATTTTTTTTTGGACTTAGTCATTTTTCCGGCATTTATCAGACTTTTGAGATAGGGGAAGTGTCAGTGAGTGTTCCGATTTCAGGTCCAGAGCGATTTGCCCAATGAGTCCTTGATATTTAGTCGTTTTCAGCCAATTTTCTGGATTTTTGAAAATTTCACCTTTTTGTGAAAATATCCACTAAATGAGGGAATAATATGTGTGAGGGTACCCCAGGAGAGTTCCAAATGTGTGTGGGTAGAATATATATCCCACGGGGGTAAAATTGAAAAAAGTTTAAAAAATTTTTTTTTTGGACTCAGTCATTTTTCCGGCCTTTATCAGACTTTCAGATAGGGGAAATGTCAGTGAGCATTCCGATTTCAGTTCCAGAGCGATTCACCCAATGAGTCCTTGATATTTAGTCATTTTCAGCCACTTTTCTGGATTTTTGAAAATTTCTCTTTTTTGTGAAAATATCCAATAAATGAGGGAATAATATGTGTGAGGGTACCCCAGGAGAGTTCCAAATGTGTGTGGGTAGAATATATATCCCACGGGGGTAAAATTTAAAAAAGTTGAAAAAAAATTTTTTTTTGGACTTAGTCATTTTTCCGGCATTTATCAGACTTTTGAGATAGGGGAAATGTCAATGAGTGTTCCGATTTCAGGTCCAGAGCGATTTGCCCAATGAGTCCTTGATATTTAGTTGTTTTCAGCCAATTTTCTGGATTTTTGAAAATTTCACTTTTTTGTGAAAATATCCACTAAATGAGGGAATAATATGTGTGAGGGTACCCCAGGAGAGTTCCAAATGTGTGTGGGTAGAATATATATCCTACGGGGTAAAATTGAAAAAAGTTGAAAACATTTTTCTTTTGGACTTAGTCATTTTTCCTGCGTTTATCAGATTTTCTGATAGGGGAAATGTCAGTGAGCATTCCCATTTCAGTTCCAGAGCGATTCGCCAAAAAAGTCCTTGATATTTAGTCGTTTTCAGCCAATTTTCTGGATTTTTGAAAATTTCACTTTTTTGTTAAAATATCCACTAAATGAGGGAATAATATGTGTGAGGGTACCCCAGGAAAGTTCCAAATGTGTGTGGGTAGAATATATATCCCACGGGGGTAAAATTGAAAAAAGTTGAAAACATTTTTCTTTTGGACTTAGTCATTTTACAGGCGTTAATCAGACTTTCAGATAGGGGAAATGTCAGTGAGCGTTCCGATTTCAGTTCCAGAGCGATTTGTCCAATGAGTCCTTGATATTTAGTCGTTTTCAACCAATTTTCTGGATTTTTCAAAATTTCACTTTTTTGTGAAAATATCCACTAAATGAGGGAATAATATGTGTAAGGGTACCCCAGGAAAGTTCCAAATGTGTGTGCTTAGAATATATATCCCACAGGGGTAAAATTGAAAAAAGTTGAAAAGAATTTTTTTTGGGACTTAGTCATTTTTTCCGGCGTTTATCAGACTTTCAGATAGGGGAAATGTCAGTGAGCGTTCCGATTTCAGTTCCAGAGCGATTCACCCAATGAGTCCTTGATATTTAGTCGTTTTCAGCCACTTTTCTGGATTTTTGAAAATTTCTCTTTTTTGTGAAAATATCCAATAAATGAGGGAATAATATGTGTGAGGGTACCCCAGGAGAGTTCCAAATGTGTGTGGGTAGAATATATATCCCACGGGGGTAAAATTTAAAAAAGTTGAAAAAAAATTTTTTTTTTGACTTAGTAATTTTTCCGGCATTTATCAGACTTTTGAGATAGGGGAAATGTCAGTGAGTGTTCCGATTTCAGGTCCAGAGCGATTTGCCCAATGAGTCCTTGATATTTAGTCGTTTTCAGCCAATTTTCTGGATTTTTGAAAATTTCACTTTTTTGTGAAAATATCCACTAAATGAGGGAATAATATGTGTGAGGGTACCCCAGGAGAGTTCCAAATGTGTGTGGGTAGAATATATATCCTACGGGGTAAAATTGAAAAAAGTTGAAAACATTTTTCTTTTGGACTTAGTCATTTTACAGGCGTTTATCAGACTTTCAGATAGGGGAAATGTCAGTGAGCGTTCCGATTTCAGTTCCAGAGCGATTTGTCCAATGACTCCTTGATATTTACTCGTTTTCAGCCAATTTTCTGGATTTTTGAAAATTTCACTTTTTTGTGAAAATATCCACTAAATGAGGGAATAATATGTATGAGGGTACCCCAGGAGAGTTCCAAATGTGTGTGGGTAAAATATATATCCTACGGGGTAAAATTGAAAAAAGTTGAAAACATTTTTCTTTTGGACTTAGTCATTTTACAGGCGTTTATCAGACTTTCAGATAGGGGAAATGTCAGTGAGCGTTCCGATTTCAGTTCCAGAGCGATTTGTCCAATGAGTCCTTGATATTTACTCGTTTTCAGCCAATTTTCTGGATTTTTGAAAATTTCACTTTTTTGTGAAAATATCCACTAAATGAGGGAATAATATGTGTGAGGGTACCCCAGGAGAGTTCCAAATGTGTGTGGGTAGAATATATATCCCACAGGGGTAAAATTGAAAAAAGTTGAAAAAATTTTTCTTTTGGACTTAGTCATTTTTCCGGCGTTTATCAGACTTTCAGATAGGGGAAATGTCAGTGAGCGTTCCGATTTCAGTTCCAGAGCGATTTGCCCAAATGAGTCCTTGATATTTAGTCGTTTTCAGCCAATTTTCTGGATTTTTGAAAATTTCACTTTTTTGTGAAAATATCCACTAAATGAGGGAATAATATGTGTGAGGGTACCCCAGGAGAGTTCCAAATGTGTGTGGGTAGAATATATATCCCACGGGGGTAAAATTGAAAAAAGTTGAAACATTTTTTCTTTTGGACTTAGTCATTTTACCGGCGTTTATCAGACTTTCAGATAGGGGAAATGCCAGTGAGCGTTCCGATTTCAGTTCCAGAGCGATTTGGCCAATGAGTTCTTGATATTTAGTCGTTTTCAGCCAATTTTCTGGATTTTTGAAAATTTCACTTTTTTGTGAAAATATCCACTAAATGAGGGAATAATATGCGTGAGGGTACCCCAGGAAAGTTCCAAATGTGTGTGGGTAGAATATATATCCCACGGGGGTAAAATTGAAAAAAGTTGAAAACATTTTTCTTTTGGACTTAGTCATTTTACAGGCGTTTATCAGACTTTCAGATAGGGGAAATGTCAGTGAGCGTTCCGATTTCAGTTCCAGAGCGATTTGCCCAAAGGAGTCCTTGATATTTAGTCGTTTTCAGCCAATTTTCTGGATTTTTGAAAATTTCACTTTTTTGTGAAAATATCCACTAAATGAGGGAATAATATGTGTGAGGGTACCCCAGGAGAGTTCCAAATGTGTGTGGGTAGAATATATATCCCACGGGGGTAAAATTGAAAAAAGTTGAAAACATTTTTCTTTTGGACTGTCATTTTACCGGCGTTTATCAGACTTTCAGATAGGGGAAATGTCAGTGAGCGTTCCGATTTCAGTTCCAGAGCGATTTGCCCATTGAGTCCTTGATATTTAGTCGTTTTCACCCAATTTTCTGGATTTTTGAAAATTTCACTTTTTTGTGAAAATATCCACTAAATGAGGGAATAATATGTGTGAGGGTACCCCAGGAGAGTTCCAAATGTGTGTGGGTAGAATATATATCCCACGGGGTTAAAATTGAAAAAAGTTTAAAAAAATTTTTTTTTGGACTTCGTCATTTTTCCTGCGTTTATCAGATTTTCTGATAGGGGAAATGTCAGTGAGCATTCCCATTTCAGTTCCAGAGCGATTCGCCAAATAAGTCCTTGATATTTAGTCGTTTTCAGCCAATTTTCTGGATTTTTGAAAATTTCACTTTTTTGTGAAAATATCCACTACATGAGGGAATAATATGTGTGAGGGTACCCCAGGAGAGTTCCAAATGTGTGTGGGTAGAATATACATCCCACGGGGGTAAAATTGAAAAAAGTTGAAAACATTTTTCTTTTGGACTTAGTAATTTTACCGGCGTTTATCAGACTTTCAGATAGGGGAAATGTCAGTGAGCGTTCCAATTTCAGTTCCAGAGCGATTTGCCCAATGAGTCCTTGATATTTAGTCGTTTTCAGCCAATTTTCTGGATTTTTGAAAATTTCACTTTTTTGTGAAAATATCCACTAAATGAGGGAATAATATGTGTGAGGGTACCCCAGGAGAGTTCCAAATGTGTGTGGGTAGAATATATATCCCACGGGGTAAAATTGAAAAAAGTTGAAAAACATTTTTTCTTGGACTTTGTCATTTTTCCTGCGTTTATCAGATTTTCTGATAGGGGAAATGTCAGTGAGCATTCCCATTTCAGTTCCAGAGCGATTCGCCAAAAAAGTCCTTGATATTTAGTCGTTTTCAGACAATTTTCTGGATTTTTGAAAATTTCACTTTTTTGTGAAAATATCCACTAAATGAGGGAATAATATGTGTGAGGGTACCCCAGGAGAGTTCCAAATCTGTGTGGGTAGAATATATATCCCACGGGGGTAAAATTGAAAAAAGTTGAAAAAAAATTTTTTTTTGGACTTAGTCATATTTCCGGCGTTTATCAGACTTTCAGATAGGGGAAATGTCAGTGAGTGTTCCGATTTCAGTTCCAGAGCGATTTGCCCAATGAGTTCTTGATATTTAGTCGTTTTCAGCCAATTTTCTGGATTTTTGAAAATTTCACTTTTTTGTGAAAATATCCACTAAATGAGGGAATAATATGTGTGAGGGTACCCCAGGAGAGTTCCAAATGTGTGTGGGTAGAATATATATCCCACGGGGGTAAAATTGAAAAAAGTTTAAAAAAATTTTTTTTTGGACTTCGTCATTTTTCCTGCGTTTATCAGATTTTCTGATAGGGGAAATGTCAGTGAGCATTACCATTTCAGTTCCAGAGAGATTCGCCAAATAAGTCCTTGATATTTAGTCGTTTTCAGACAATTTTCTGTATTTTTGAAAATTTCACTTTTTTGTGAAAATATCCACTAAATGAGGGAATAATATGTGTGAGGGTACCCCAGGAGAGTTCCAAATGTGTGTGGGTAGAATATATATACCACAGGGGTAAAATTGAAAAAAGTTGAAAACATTTTTCTTTTGGACTTAGTCATTTTACCGGCGTTTATCAGACTTTCAGATAGAGGAAATGTCAGTGAGCGTTTCGATTTCAGTTCCAGAGCGATTTGCCCAATGAGTCCTTGATATTTAGTCGTTTTCAGCCAATTTTCTGGATTTTTGAAAATTTCACTTTTTTGTGTAAATATCCACTAAATGAGGGAATAATATGTGTGAGGGTACCCCAGGAGAGTTCCATATGTGTGTGGGTAGAATATATATCCCACGGGGGTAAAATTGAAAAAAGTTTAAAAAAAATTTTTTTTGGACTTCGTCATTTTTCCTGCGTTTATCAGATTTTCTGATAGGGGAAATGTCAGTGAGCATTCCCATTTTAGTTCCAGAGCGATTCGCCAAATGAGTCCTTGATATTTAGTCGTTTTCAGCCAATTTTCTAGATTTTTGAAAATTTCACTTTTTTGTGAAAATATCCACTAAATGAGGGAATAATATGTGTGACGGTACCCCAGGAGAGTTCCAAATGTGTGTGGGTAGAATATATATCCCACGGGGGTAAAATTGAAAAAAGTTGAAAACATTTTTCTTTTGGACTGTCATTTTACCGGCGTTTATCAGACTTTCAGATAGGGGAAATGTCAGTGAGCGTTCCGATTTCAGTTCCAGAGCGATTTGCCCATTGAGTCCTTGATATTTAGTCGTTTTCAGTCAATTTTCTGGATTTTTGAAAATTTCACTTTTTTGTGAAAATATCCACTAAATGAGGGAATAATATGTGTGAGGGTACCCCAGGAGAGTTCCAAATGTGTGTGGGTAGAATATATATCCCACGGGGGTAAAATTGAAAAAAGTTGAAAACATTTTTCTTTTGGACTTAGTCATTTTTCCGGCGTTTGTCAGACTTTCAGTTAGGGCAAATGTCAGTGAGCGTTTCTATTTCAGTTCCAGAGCGGTAAGCCCAATGAGTCCTTGATATTTAGTAGTTTTCAGCCAATTTTCTGGATTTTTGAAAATTTCAATTTTTGGGAAAATATTCACTAAATGAGGGAATAATATATATGAGGGTATCCCAGGAGAGTTCCAAATGTGTGTGGGCAGAATATATATCCCACGGGGGTAAAATTTAAAAAAGTTGAAAATTTTTTTCTTAGACTTAGTCATTTCTACGGCATTTATCAGACTTTCAGACAGGGCAAATGTCAGTGAGCGTTTCGATTTCAGTTCCAGAGCGATTCGCACAATGAGTACTTGATATTTAGTCGTTTTCAGCCAATATTTTGGATTTTTGAAAATTTCACTTTTTTGTGAAAATATCCACTAAATGAGGAAATAATATGTGTGAGTTAACCCCAGGAGAGTTCCAAATGTGTGTGGGTAGAATATATATCCCACGGGGGTAAAATTTAAAAAAGTTTTAAAAAAATTTTTCTTGGACTTAGTCATTTTTCCGACGTTTATCAGACTTTCAGATAGGGCAAATGTCAGTGAGCGTTCCGATTTCAATTCCAGAGCGACTCCCCCAATGAGTCCTTGATATTTAGTCGTTTTCAGCCAATATTTTGGATTTTTGAAAATTTCACTTTTTTGTGTAAATATCCACTAAATGAGGGAATATATGTGTGAGGGTACAACAGGACAGTTCCAAATGTGTGTGGGTAGAATATATATCCCACGGGGGTAAAATTGAAAAAAGTTGAAAAATTTTTTTTCTTGGACTGTCATTTTTTCGACGTTTATCAGACTGTCAGATAGGGCAAATGTCAGTGAGCATTCCGATTTCAGTTCCAGAGCGATTCGACCAATGAGTCCTTGATATTTAGTCGTTTTCAGCCAATATTTTGGATTTTTGAAAATTTCACTTTTTTGTGAAAATATCCACTAAATAAGGGAATAATATGTGTGCGGGTACCCCAGGAGAGTTCCAAATGTGTGTGGGTAGAATATATATCCCACGGGGGTAAAATTGAAATAAAAATTTTATTTGTACTTAGTCATTTTTCCGGTGTTTATAAGACTTTCAGAGAGGGCAAATGTCAGTCAGCGTTCCGATTTCATTTCCAGAGCGATTCGCCCAATGAGTCCTTGATATTTATTTGTTTTCAGCTAATTTTCTGGATTTTTGAAAATTTCACTTTTTTGTGAAAATATCCACTAAATGAGGGAATAATATGTGTGAGGGTACCCCAGGAGAATTCCAAATGTGTGTGGGTAGAATATATATCCCACGGGGGTAAAATTGAAAAAAGTTGAAATTTTTTTTTTCTTGGACTTAGTCATTTTTCCGACGTTTATCAGACTTTCAGATAGGGCAAATGTCAGTGAGCGTTCCGATTTCAGTTCCAGAGCGATTCGACCAATGAGTCCTTGATATTTAGTCGTTTTCAGCCAATATTTTGGATTTTTGAAAATTTCACTTTTTTGTGAAAATTTCACTTTTTTGTGAAAATATCCACTAAATGAGGGAATAATATGTGTGCGGGTACCCCAGGAGAGTTCCAAATGTGTGTGGGTAGAATATATATCCCACGGGGGTAAAATTGAAAAAAAAATTTATTTGTACTTAGTCATTTTTCCGGCGTTTATCAGACTTTCAGATAGGGCAAATGTCAGTGAGCATTCCGATTTCAGTTCCAGAGCGATTCGCCCAATGAGTCCTTGATATTTAGTCGTTTTCAGCCAATTTTCTGGATTTTTGAAAATTTCACTTTTTTGTGAAAATATCCACTAAATGAGGGAATAATATGTGTGAGGGTACCCCAGGAGAGTTCCAAATGTGTGTGGGTAGAATATATATCCCACGGGGGTAAAATTGAAAAAAGTTGAAAAAAATTTTTTTTTTTGAATTAGTCATTTTTCCTGTGTTTATCAGATTTTCTGATAGGGGAAATGTCAGTGAGCATTCCCATTTCAGTTCCAGAGCGATTCGCCAAATAACTCCTTGATATTTTGTCATTTTCAGCCAATTTTCTGGATTTTTGAAAATTTCACTTTTTTGTGAAAATATCCACTAAATGAGGGAATAATATGTGTGAGGGTACCCCAGGAGAGTTCCAAATGTGTGTGGGTAGAATATATATCTCACGGGGGTAAAATTGAAAAAAGTTGAAAACATTTTTCTTTTGGACTTAGTCATTTTACCGGCGTTTATCAGACTTTCAGATAGGGGAAATGTCAGTGAGCGTAACGATTTCAGTTCCAGAGCGATTTGCCCAATGAGTCCTTGATATTTAGTCGTTTTCAGCCAATTTTCTGGATTTTTGAAAATTTCACTTTTTTGTGAAAATATCCACTAAATGAAGGAATAATATGTGTGAGGGTACCCCAGGAGAGTTCCAAATGTGTGTGGGTAGAATATATATCCCACGGGGGTAAAATTGAAAAAAGTTGAAAAAAATTTTTTTTTGCACTTAGTCATTTTTCTGGCGTTTATCAGACTTTCAGATAGGGGAAATGTCAGTGAGCACTCTCATTTCAGTTCCAGAGCGATTCGCCCAATGTGTCCTTGATATTTAGTGGTTTTCAGTCAATTTTCTGGATTTTTGAAAATTTCACTTTTTTGTGAAAATATCCACTAAATGAGGGAATAATATGTGTGAGGGTACCCCAGGAGAGTTCCAAATGTGTGTGGGTAGAATATATATCCCACGGGGGTAAAATTGAAAAAAGTTGAAAACATTTTTCTTTTGGACTTAGTCATTTTACCGGCGTTTATCAGACTTTCAGATAGGGGAAATGTCAGTGAGCGTTCCGATTTCAGTTCCAGAGTGATTCGCCCAATGAGTCCTTGATATTTAGTCGTTTTCAGCCACTTTTCTGGATTTTTGAAAATTTCACTTTTTTGTGAAAATATCCACTAAATGAGGGAATAATATGTGTGAGGGTACCCCAGGAGAGTTCCAAATGTGTGTGGGTAGATTATATATCCCACGGGGGTAACATTGAAAAAAGATGAAAATTTTTTTCTTTTGGACTTAGTCATTTTACCGGCGTTTATCAGAGTTTCAGATAGGGGAAATGTCAGTGAGCGTTCCGATTTCAGTTCCAGAGCGATGCGCCCAATGAGTCCTTGATATTTAGTCGCTGTCAGCCAATTTTCTGGATTTTTGAAAATTTCACTTTTTTGTGAAAATATCCACTAAATGAGGGAATAATATGTGTGAGGGTACCCCAGGAGAGTTCCGAATGTGTGTGGGTAGAATATATATCCCACGGGGGTAAAATTGAAAAAAGTTGAAATATTTTTTCTTTTGGACTTTGTCATTTTTCCTGCGTTTATCAGATTTTCTGATAGGGGAAATGTCAGTGAGCATTCCCATTTCAGTTCCAGAGCGATTCGCCAAAAAAGTCCTTGATATTTAGTCGTTTTCAGCCAATTTTCTGGATTTTTGAAAATTTCACTTTTTTGTGAAAATATCCACTAAATGAGGGAATAATATGTGTGAGGGTACCCCAGGAGAGTTCCAAATGTGTGTGGGTAGAATATATATCCCACGGGGGTAAAATTGAAAAAAGTTGAAAAAAAATTTTTTTTGGACTTCGTCATTTTTCCTGCGTTTATCAGATTTTCTGATAGGGGAAATGTCAGTGAGCATTACCATTTCAGTTCCAGAGTGATTCGCAAAATAATTCCTTGATATTTAGTCGTTTTCAGACAATTTTCTGGATTTTTGAAAATTTCACTTTTTTGTGAAAATATCCACTAAATGAGGGAATAATATGTGTGAGGGTACCCCAGGAGAGTTCCAAATGTGTGTGGGTAGAATATATATCCCACGGGGGTAAAATTGAAAAAAGTTGAAAAAAAATTTTTTTTTGGACTTAGTCATATTTCCGGCGTTTATCAGACTTTCAGACAGGGGAAATGTCAGTGAGCGTTCCAATTTCAGTTCCAGAGCGATTTGCCCAATGAGTCCTTGATATTTAGTCGTTTTCAGCCAATTTTCTGGATTTTTGAAAATTTCACTTTTTGTGAAAATATCCACTAAATTAGGGAATAATATGTGTGAGGGTACCCCAGGAGAGTTCCAAATGTGTGTGGGTAGAATATATATCCCAAGGGGTAAAATTGAAAAAAGTTGAAAAAAAATTTTTTTTTGGACTTAGTTATTTTTCCTGCGTTTATCAGATTTTCTGATAGGGGAAATGTCAGTGAGCATTCCCATTTCAGTTCCAGAGCGATTCGCCAAATAAGTCCTTGATATTTAGTCGTTTTAAGCCAATTTTCTGGATTTTTGAAAATTTCACTTTTTTGTGAAAATATCCACTAAGTGAGGGAATAATGTGTGAGGGTACCCCAGGAGAGTTCCAAATGTGTGTGGGTAGAATATATATCTCACGGGGGTAAAATTGAAAAAGGTTGAAAATTTTTTTTTCTTCGACTTAGTCATTTTTCCGGCGTTTGTCAGACTTTCAGTTAGGGCAAATGTCAGTGAGCGTTTCTATTTCAGTTCCAGAGCGGTAAGCCCAATGAGTCCTTGATATTTAGTAGTTTTCAGCCAATTTTCTGGATTTTTGAAAATTTCAATTTTTGGGAAAATATTCCCTAAATGAGGGAATAATATATATGAGGGTATCCCAGGAGAGTTCCAAATGTGTGTGGGCAGAATATATATATCCCACGGGGGTAAAATTTAAAAAAGTTGAACATTTTTTTCTTAGACTTAGTCATTTTTCCGGCGTTTATCAGACTTTCAGACAGGGCAAATGTCAGTGAGCGTTTCGATTTCAGTTCCAGAGCGATTCGCACAATGAGTACTTGATATTTAGTCGTTTTCAGCCAATATTTTGGATTTTTGAAAATTTCACTTTTTTGTGAAAATATCCACTAAATGAGGAAATAATATGTGTGAGTTAACCCCAGGAGAGTTCCAAATGTGTGTGGGTAGAATATATATCCCACGGGGGTAAAATTGAAAAAAGTTGAAAAAATTTTTCTTTTGGACTTAGTCATTTTTCCGGCGTTTATCAGACTTTCAGATAGGGGAAATGTCAGTGAGCGTTCCGATTTCAGCTCCAGAGCGATTCGCCCAATGAGTCCTTGATATTTAGTCGTTTTCAGCCAATTTTCTGAATTTTTGAATATTTCACTTTTTTGTGAAAATATCCACTAAATGAGGGAATAATATGTGTGAGGGTACCCCAGGAGAGTTCCGAATGTGTGTGGGTAGAATATATATCCCACGGGGGTAAAATTGAAAAAAGTTGAAATATTTTTTCTTTTGGACTTTGTCATTTTTCCTGCGTTTATCAGATTTTCTGATAGGGGAAATGTCAGTGAGCATTCCCATTTCAGTTCCAGAGCGATTCTTCAAAAAAGTCCTTGATATTTAGTCGTTTTCAGCCAATTTTCTGGATTTTTGAAAATTTCACTTTTTTGTGAAAATATCCACTAAATGAGGGAATAATATGTGTGAGGGTACCCCAGGAGAGTTCCAAATGTGTGTGGGTAGAATATATATCCCACGGGGGTAAAATTGAAAAAAGTTGAAAAAAAATTTTTTTTGGACTTCGTCATTTTTCCTGCGTTTATCAGATTTTCTGATAGGGGAAATGTCAGTGAGCATTACCATTTCAGTTCCAGAGTGATTCGCAAAATAATTCCTTGATATTTAGTCGTTTTCAGCCAATTTTCTGGATTTTTAAAAATTTCACTTTTTTGTGAAAATATCCACTAAATGAGGGAATAATATGTGTGAGGGTACCCCAGGAGAGTTCCAAATGTGTGTGGGTAGAATATATATCCCACGGGGGTAAAATTGAAAAAAGTTGAAAAAAAATTTTTTTTGGACTTCGTCATTTTTCCTGCGTTTATCAGATTTTCTGATAGGGGAAATGTCAGTGAGCATTACCATTTCAGTTCCAGAGTGATTCGCAAAATAATTCCTTGATATTTAGTCGTTTTCAGACAATTTTCTGGATTTTTGAAAATTTCACTTTTTTGTGAAAATATCCACTAAATGAGGGAATAATATGTGTGAGGGTACCCCAGGAGAGTTCCAAATGTGTGTGGGTAGAATATATATCCCACGGGGGTAAAATTGAAAAAAGTTGAAAAAAAATTTTTTTTTGGACTTAGTCATATTTCCGGCGTTTATCAGACTTTCAGAGAGGGGAAATGTCAGTGAGCGTTCCAATTTCAGTTCCAGAGCGATTTGCCCAATGAGTCCTTGATATTTAGTCGTTTTCAGCCAATTTTCTGGATTTTTGAAAATTTCACTTTTTGTGAAAATATCCACTAAATTAGGGAATAATATGTGTGAGGGTACCCCAGGAGAGTTCCAAATGTGTGTGGGTAGAATATATATCCCAAGGGGTAAAATTGAAAAAAGTTGAAAAAAAATTTTTTTTTGGACTTAGTCATTTTTCCGGCGTTTGTCAGACTTTCAGTTAGGGCAAATGTCAGTGAGCGTTTCTATTTCAGTTCCAGAGCGGTAAGCCCAATGAGTCCTTGATATTTAGTAGTTTTCAGCCAATTTTCTGGATTTTTGAAAATTTCAATTTTTGGGAAAATATTCCCTAAATGAGGGAATAATATATATGAGGGTATCCCAGGAGAGTTCCAAATGTGTGTGGGCAGAATTTATATATCCCACGGGGGTAAAATTGAAAAAAGTTGAAAATTTTTTTCTTAGACTTAGTCATTTTTCCGGCGTTTATCAGACTTTCAGATAGGGGAAATGTCAGTGAGCGTAACGATTTCAGTTCCAGAGCGATTTGCCCAATGAGTCCTTGATATTTAGTCGTTTTCAGCCAATTTTCTGGATTTTTGAAAATTTCACTTTTTTGTGAAAATATCCACTAAATGAAGGAATAATATGTGTGAGGGTACCCCAGGAGAGTTCCAAATGTGTGTGGGTAGAATATATATCCCACGGGGGTAAAATTGAAAAAAGTTGAAATATTTTTTCTTTTGGACTTAGTCATTTTACCGGCGTTTATCAGAGTTTCAGATAGGGGAAATGTCAGTGAGCATTCCGATTTCAGTTCCAGAGCGATTTGCCCAATGAGTCCTTGATATTTAGTCGTTTTCAGCCAATTTTCTGGATTTTTGAAAATTTCACTTTTTTGTGAAAATATCCACTAAATGAGGGAATAATATGTGTGAGGGTACCCCAAGAGAGTTCCAAATGTGTGTGGGTAGAATATATATCCCAGGGGGGTAAAATTGAAAAAAGTTGAAAAACATTTTTTCCTGGACTTTGTAATTTTTCCTACGTTTATCAGATTTTCTGATAGGGGAAATGTCAGTGAGCATTCCCATTTCAGTTCCAGAGCGATTCGCCAAATGAGTCCTTGATATTTAGTCGTTATCAGCCAATTTTCTTGATTTTTGAAAATTTCACTTTTTTTGTGAAAATATCCACTAAATGAGGGAATAATATGTGTGAGGGTACCCCAGGAGAGTTTCAAATGTGTGTGGGTAGAATATATATCCCACGGGGTAAAATTGAAACAAGTTGAAAACATTTTTCTTTTGGACTTAGTCATTTTTACGGCGTTTATCAGACTTTCAGATTAAGGGAAATGTCAGTGAGCGTTCTGATTTCAGTTCCAGAGCGATTTGCCCAATGAGTCCTTGATATTTAGTCGTTTTCAGCCAATTTTCTGGATTTTTGAAAATTTAACTTTTTTATGAAAATATCCAATAAATGAGGGAATAGTATGTGTGAGGGTACCCCAGGAGCGTTCCAAATGTGTGTGGGTGGAATATATATCTCACGGGGGTAAAATTGAAAAAAGTTGAAAATTTTATTTTCTGCGACTTAGTCATTTTTCCGGCGTTTATCAGACTTTCAGTTAGGACAAATGTCAGTGAGCGTTTCTATTTCAGTTCCAGAGCGGTAAGCCCAATGAGTCCTTGATATTTAGTAGTTTTCAGCCAATTTTCTGGATTTTTGAAAATTTCACTTTTTTGTGAAAATATTCACTAAATGAGGGAATAATATGTATGAGGGTATCCCAGGAGAGTTCCAAATGTGTGTGGGTAGAATATATATCCCACGGGGGTAAAATTGAAAAAAGTTGAAAAAATTTTTCTTTTGGACTTAGTCATTTTTCCGGCGTTTATCAGACTTTCAGATACGGGAAATGTCAGTGAGTGTTCCGATTTCAGCTCCAGAGCGATTCGCCCAATGAGTCCTTGATATTTAGTTGTTTTCAGCCAATTTTCTGGATTTTTTAAAATTTCACTTTTTTGTGAAAATATCCACTAAATGAGGGAATAATATGTGTGAGGGTACCCCAGGAGAGTTCCAAATATGTGTGGGTAGAATATATATCCCACGGGGGTAAAATTGAAAAAAGTTGAAAATTTTTTTCTTTTGGACTTAGTCATTTTATCGGCGTTTATCAGAGTTTCAGATAGGGGAAAAGTCAGTGCGCTTTCCGATTTCAGTTCCAGAGCGAAATGCCCAATGAGTCCTTGATATTTAGTCGTTTTCAGCCAATTTTCTGGATTTTTGAAAATTTCACTTTTTTGTGAAAATATCCACTAAATGAGGGAATAATATGTGTGAGGGTACCCCAGGAGAGTTCCAAATGTGTGTGGGTAGAATATATATCCCACGGGGGTAAAATTGAAAAAAGTTGAAAAAAAATTTTTTTTGGACTTCGTCATTTTTCCTGCGTTTATCAGATTTTCTGATAGGGGAAATGTCAGTGAGCATTACCATTTCAGTTCCAGAGTGATTCGCAAAATAATTCCTTGATATTTAGTCGTTTTCAGACAATTTTCTGGATTTTTGAAAATTTCACTTTTTTGTGAAAATATCCACTAAATGAGGGAATAATATGTGTGAGGGTACCCCAGGAGAGTTCCAAATGTGTGTGGGTAGAATATATATCCCACGGGGGTAAAATTGAAAAAAGTTGAAAAAAAATTTTTTTTTGGACTTAGTCATATTTCCGGCGTTTATCAGACTTTCAGAGAGGGGAAATGTCAGTGAGCGTTCCAATTTCAGTTCCAGAGCGATTTGCCCAATGAGTCCTTGATATTTAGTCGTTTTCAGCCAATTTTCTGGATTTTTGAAAATTTCACTTTTTGTGAAAATATCCACTAAATTAGGGAATAATATGTGTGAGGGTACCCCAGGAGAGTTCCAAATGTGTGTGGGTAGAATATATATCCCAAGGGGTAAAATTGAAAAAAGTTGAAAAAAAATTTTTTTTTGGACTTAGTCATTTTTCCGGCGTTTGTCAGACTTTCAGTTAGGGCAAATGTCAGTGAGCGTTTCTATTTCAGTTCCAGAGCGGTAAGCCCAATGAGTCCTTGATATTTAGTAGTTTTCAGCCAATTTTCTGGATTTTTGAAAATTTCAATTTTTGGGAAAATATTCCCTAAATGAGGGAATAATATATATGAGGGTATCCCAGGAGAGTTCCAAATGTGTGTGGGCAGAATTTATATATCCCACGGGGGTAAAATTTAAAAAAGTTGAAAATTTTTTTCTTAGACTTAGTCATTTTTCCGGCGTTTATCAGACTTTCAGACAGGGCAAATGTCAGTGAGCATTCCGATTTCAGTTCCAGAGCGATTCGCCCAATGAGTCCTTGATATTTAGTCATTTTCAGCCAATTTTCTGGATTTTTGAAAATTTCACTTTTTTGTAAAAATATCCACTAAATGAGGGAATAATATGTGTGAGGGTACCCCAGGAGAGTTCCAAATGTGTGTGGGTAGAATATATATCCCACGGGGGTAAAATTGAAAAAAGTTGAAAACATTTTTCTTTTGGACTTAGTCATTTTACCGGCGTTTATCAGACTTTCAGATAGGGGAAATGTCAGTGAGCGTAACGATTTCAGTTCCAGAGCGATTTGCCCAATGAGTCCTTGATATTTAGTCGTTTTCAGCCAATTTTCTGGATTTTTGAAAATTTCACTTTTTTGTGAAAATATCCACTAAATGAAGGAATAATATGTGTGAGGGTACCCCAGGAGAGTTCCAAATGTGTGTGGGTAGAATATATATCCCACGGGGGTAAAATTGAAAAAAGTTGAAATATTTTTTCTTTTGGACTTAGTCATTTTACCGGCGTTTATCAGAGTTTCAGATAGGGGAAATGTCAGTGAGCATTCCGATTTCAGTTCCAGAGCGATTTGCCCAATGAGTCCTTGATATTTAGTCGTTTTCAGCCAATTTTCTGGATTTTTGAAAATTTCACTTTTTTGTGAAAATATCCACTAAATGAGGGAATAATATGTGTGAGGGTACCCCAAGAGAGTTCCAAATGTGTGTGGGTAGAATATATATCCCAGGGGGGTAAAATTGAAAAAAGTTGAAAAACATTTTTTCCTGGACTTTGTAATTTTTCCTACGTTTATCAGATTTTCTGATAGGGGAAATGTCAGTGAGCATTCCCATTTCAGTTCCAGAGCGATTCGCCAAATGAGTCCTTGATATTTAGTCGTTATCAGCCAATTTTCTTGATTTTTGAAAATTTCACTTTTTTTGTGAAAATATCCACTAAATGAGGGAATAATATGTGTGAGGGTACCCCAGGAGAGTTTCAAATGTGTGTGGGTAGAATATATATCCCACGGGGTAAAATTGAAACAAGTTGAAAACATTTTTCTTTTGGACTTAGTCATTTTTACGGCGTTTATCAGACTTTCAGATTAAGGGAAATGTCAGTGAGCGTTCTGATTTCAGTTCCAGAGCGATTTGCCCAATGAGTCCTTGATATTTAGTCGTTTTCAGCCAATTTTCTGGATTTTTGAAAATTTAACTTTTTTATGAAAATATCCAATAAATGAGGGAATAGTATGTGTGAGGGTACCCCAGGAGCGTTCCAAATGTGTGTGGGTGGAATATATATCTCACGGGGGTAAAATTGAAAAAAGTTGAAAATTTTATTTTCTGCGACTTAGTCATTTTTCCGGCGTTTATCAGACTTTCAGTTAGGACAAATGTCAGTGAGCGTTTCTATTTCAGTTCCAGAGCGGTAAGCCCAATGAGTCCTTGATATTTAGTAGTTTTCAGCCAATTTTCTGGATTTTTGAAAATTTCACTTTTTTGTGAAAATATTCACTAAATGAGGGAATAATATGTATGAGGGTATCCCAGGAGAGTTCCAAATGTGTGTGGGTAGAATATATATCCCACGGGGGTAAAATTGAAAAAAGTTGAAAAAATTTTTCTTTTGGACTTAGTCATTTTTCCGGCGTTTATCAGACTTTCAGATACGGGAAATGTCAGTGAGTGTTCCGATTTCAGCTCCAGAGCGATTCGCCCAATGAGTCCTTGATATTTAGTTGTTTTCAGCCAATTTTCTGGATTTTTTAAAATTTCACTTTTTTGTGAAAATATCCACTAAATGAGGGAATAATATGTGTGAGGGTACCCCAGGAGAGTTCCAAATGTGTGTGGGTAGAATATATATCCCACGGGGGTAAAATTGAAAAAAGTTGAAAATTTTTTTCTTTTGGACTTAGTCATTTTACCGGCGTTTATCAGAGTTTCAGATAGGGGAAAAGTCAGTGCGCTTTCCGATTTCAGTTCCAGAGCGAAATGCCCAATGAGTCCTTGATATTTAGTCGTTTTCAGCCAATTTTCTGGATTTTTGAAAATTTTACTTTTTTGTGAAAATATCCACTAAATGAGGGAATAATATGAGTGAAGGTACCCCAGGAGAGTTCCAAATGTGTGTGGGTAGAATATATATCCCACGGGGGTAAAATTGAAAAAAGTTGAACATTTTTTTCTTTTGGACTTAGTCATTTTACCGGCGTTTATCAGAGTTTCAGATAGGGGAAAAGTCAGTGCGCGTTCCGATTTCAGTTCCAGAGCGATTTGCCCAATGAGTCCTTGATATTTAGTCGTTTTCAGCCAATTTTCTGGATTTTTGAAAATTTCACTTTTTTGTGAAAATATCCACTAAATGAGGGAATAATATGTGTGAGGGTACCCCAAGAGAGTTCCAAATGTGTGTGGGTAGAATATATATCCCAGGGGGGTAAAATTGAAAAAAGTTGAAAAACATTTTTTCCTGGACTTTGTAATTTTTCCTACGTTTATCAGATTTTCTGATAGGGGAAATGTCAGTGAGCATTCCCATTTCAGTTCCAGAGCGATTCGCCAAATGAGTCCTTGATATTTAGTCGTTATCAGCCAATTTTCTGGATTTTTGAAAATTTCACTTTTTTTGTGAAAATATCCACTAAATGAGGGAATAATATGTGTGAGGGTACCCCAGGAGAGTTTCAAATGTGTGTGGGTAGAATATATATCCCACGGGGTAAAATTGAAACAAGTTGAAAACATTTTTCTTTTGGACTTAGTCATTTTTACGGCGTTTATCAGACTTTCAGATTAAGGGAAATGTCAGTGAGCGTTCTGATTTCAGTTCCAGAGCGATTTGCCCAATGAGTCCTTGATATTTAGTCGTTTTCAGCCAATTTTCTGGATTTTTGAAAATTTAACTTTTTTATGAAAATATCCAATAAATGAGGGAATAGTATGTGTGAGGGTACCCCAGGAGCGTTCCAAATGTGTGTGGGTGGAATATATATCTCACGGGGGTAAAATTGAAAAAAGTTGAAAATTTTATTTTCTGCGACTTAGTCATTTTTCCGGCGTTTATCAGACTTTCAGTTAGGACAAATGTCAGTGAGCGTTTCTATTTCAGTTCCAGAGCGGTAAGCCCAATGAGTCCTTGATATTTAGTAGTTTTCAGCCAATTTTCTGGATTTTTGAAAATTTCACTTTTTTGTGAAAATATTCACTAAATGAGGGAATAATATGTATGAGGGTATCCCAGGAGAGTTCCAAATGTGTGTGGGTAGAATATATATCCCACGGGGGTAAAATTGAAAAAAGTTGAAAAAATTTTTCTTTTGGACTTAGTCATTTTTCCGGCGTTTATCAGACTTTCAGATAGGGGAAATGTCAGTGAGTGTTCCGATTTCAGCTCCAGAGCGATTCGCCCAATGAGTCCTTGATATTTAGTTGTTTTCAGCCAATTTTCTGGATTTTTTAAAATTTCACTTTTTTGTGAAAATATCCACTAAATGAGGGAATAATATGTGTGAGGGTACCCCAGGAGAGTTCCAAATGTGTGTGGGTAGAATATATATCCCACGGGGGTAAAATTGAAAAAAGTTGAAAATTTTTTTCTTTTGGACTTAGTCATTTTACCGGCGTTTATCAGAGTTTCAGATAGGGGAAAAGTCAGTGCGCTTTCCGATTTCAGTTCCAGAGCGAAATGCCCAATGAGTCCTTGATATTTAGTCGTTTTCAGCCAATTTTCTGGATTTTTGAAAATTTTACTTTTTTGTGAAAATATCCACTAAATGAGGGAATAATATGAGTGAAGGTACCCCAGGAGAGTTCCAAATGTGTGTGGGTAGAATATATATCCCACGGGGGTAAAATTGAAAAAAGTTGAACATTTTTTTCTTTTGGACTTAGTCATTTTACCGGCGTTTATCAGAGTTTCAGATAGGGGAAAAGTCAGTGCGCGTTCCGATTTCAGTTCCAGAGCGATTCACCCATTGAGTCCTTGATATTTAGTCGTTTTCAGCCAATATTTTGGATTTTTGAAAATTTCACTTTTTTGTGAAAATATCCACTAAATGAGGGAATAATATGTGTGAGGGTACCCCAGGAGAGTTCCAAATGTGTGTGGGTAGAATATATATCCCACGGGGGTAAAATTTAAAAAAGTTGAAAAATTATTTTTTTTTCGACTTAGTCATTTTTCCGGCGTTTATCAGACTTTCAGATAGGGCAAATGACAGTGAGCGTTTCGATTTCAGTTCCAGAGCGACTCGCCCTATGAGTCCTGGATATTTAGTCATTTTCAGCCAATTTTTTGGATTTTTGAAAATTTCACTTTTTTGTGTAAATATCCACTAAATGAGGGAATAATATGTGTGAGGGTACCCCAGGAGAGTTCCAAATGTGTGTGGGTAGAATATATATCCCACGGGGGTAAAATTGAAAAAAGTTGAAAAATTTTTTCTTTTGGACTTAGTCATTTTACCAGCGTTTATCAGACTTTCAGATAGGGGAAATGTCAGTGAGCATTTCGATTTCAGTTCCAGAGCGATTCGCCCAATGAGTCCTTGATATTTAGTCGTTTTCAGCCAATTTTCTGGATTTTTGAAAATTTCACTTTTTTTGTGAAAATATCCACTAAATGAGGGAATAATATGTTTGAGTGTACCCCAGGAGAGTTCCAAATGTGTGTGGGTAGAATATATATCCCACGGGGGTAAAATTGAAAAAAGTTGAAAAATTTTTTTTTTTGGACTTAGTCATTTTTCCGGCGTTTATCAGACATTCAGACAGGGGAAATGTCAGTGAGCATTTCGATTTCAGTTCCAGAGCGATTCGCCCAATGAGTCCTTGATATTTAGTTGTTTTCAGCCAATATTTTGGATTTTTGAAAATTTCACTTTTTTGTGAAAATATCTACTAAATGAGGGAATAATATGTGTCAGGGTACCCCAGGAGAGTTCCAAATGTGTGTGGGTAGAATATATATACCACAAGGGTAAAATTGAAAAAAGTTGAAAATTTTTTTTTCTTGGACTTGGTCATTTTTCCGGCGTTTATCAGACTTTCAGATAGGGGAAATGTCAGTGAGCATTCCGATTTCAGTTCCAGAGCGATTCACCCAATGAGTCCTTGATATTTAGTCGCTTTCAGCCAGTTTTCTGGATTTTTGAAAATTTCACTTTTTGTGAAAATATCCACTAAATGAGGGAATAATATGTGTGAGGGTACCCCAGGAAAGTTCCAAATGTGTGTGGGTAGAATATATATCCCACGGGGGTAAAATTGAAAAAAGTAAAAAAAAATTTTTTTTGGACTTAGTCATTTTTCCGACGTTTATCAGACTTTCAGATAGGGCAAATGTCAGTGAGCGTTGCGATTTCAGTTCCAGAGTGATTTGCCCAATGAGTCCTTGATATTTAGTCGTTTTCAGCCAATTTTCTTGATTTTTGAAAATTTCACTTTTTTGTGAAAATCTCCACTAAATGAGGGAATAATATGTGTGAGTGTACCCCAGGAGAGTTCCAAATGTGTGTGGGTAGAATATATATCCCACAGGGGTAAAATTGAAAAAAGTAAAAAAAAATTTTTTTTTGGACTTAGTCATTTTTCCGACGTTTATCAGACTTTCAGATAGGGCAAATGTCAGTGAGCGTTCCGATTTCAGTTCCAGAGCGATTCGCCCAATGAGTCCTTGATATTTAGTCGTTTTCAGCCAATTTTCTGGATTTTTGAATATTTCACTTTTTTGTGAAAATATCCACTAAATGAGGGAATAATATGTGTGAGGGTACCCCAGGAGAGTTCCAAATGTGTGTGGGTAGAATATATATCCCACGGGGGTAAAATTGAAAAAATTTGAAAAACATTTTTTTTTCTTCGACTTAGTCATTTTTCCGGCGTTTATCAGACTTTCAGATATTGGAAATGTCAGTGAGCATTCCGATTTCAGTTCCAGAGCGATTCGCCCAATGAGTCCTTGATATTTAGTCGTTTTCAGCCAATTTTCTGGATTTTTGAAAATTTCACTTTTTTGTGAAAATATCCACTAAATGAGGGAATAATATGTGTGAGGGTACCCAGGAGAGTACCAAATGTGTTTGGGTAGAATATATATCCCACGAGGGTAAAATTGAGAAAAGTTAAAACAATTTTTTTTTTCGACTTAGTCATTTTTCCGACGTTTATCAGACTTTCAGATAGGGCAAATGTCAGTGAGCGTTGCGATTTCAGTTCCAGAGCGATTCGCCCATTGAGTCCTTGATATTTAGTCGTTTTCAGCCAATTTTCTGGATTTTTCAAAATTTCACTTTTTTGTGAAAATATCCACTAAATGAGGGAATAATATGTGTGAGGGCACCCCAGGAGAGTTCCAAATGTGTGTGGATAGAATATATATCCCACGGGGGTAAAATTGAAAAAAGTTGAAGAAATTTTTTTTTTGGACTTAGTCATTTTTCCGACGTTTATCAGACTTTCAGATAGGGCAAATGTCAGTGAGCGTTCCGATTTCAGTTCCAGAGCGTTTCGCCCAATGAGTCCTTGATATTTAGTCGTTTTCAGCCAATTTTCTGGATTTTTGAAAATGTCACTTTTTTGTGAAAATATCCACTAAATGAGGGAATAATATGTGTGAGGGTACCCCAGGAGAATTCCAAATGTGTGTGGGTAGAATATATATCCCACGGGGGTAAAATTGAAAAAAGTTGAAAATTTTTTTTTCTTGGACTTGGTCATTTTTCCGACGTTTATCGGACTTTGAGATAGGGCAAATGTCAGTGAGCGTTCCGATTTCAGTTCCAGAGCGATTCGCCCAATGAGTCCTTGATATTTAATCGTTTTCAGCCAATTTTCTGGATTTTTGAAAATTTCACTTTTTTGTGAAAATATTCATTAAATGAGGGAATAATATGTGTGAGGGTACCCCAGGAGAGTTCCAAATGTGTGTGGGTAGAATATTTATGCCACGGGGGAAAAATTGAAAAAAGTTGAAAAATTTTTTTTCTTGGACTTAGTCATTTTTCGGGCGTTTATCAGACTTTCAGATAGGGCAAATGTCAGTGAGCGTTCTGATTTCAGTTCCAGAGTGATTCGCCCAATGAGTCCTTGATATTTAGTCGTTTTCAGCCAATTTTCTGGATTTTTGAAAATTTCACTTTTTTGTGAAAATATCCACTAAATGAGGGAATAATATGTGTGAGGGTACCCAGGAGAGTTCCAAATGTGTTTGGGTAGAATATATATCCCACGGGGGTAAAATTGAGAAAAGTTAAAACAATTTTTTTTTTGGACTTAGTCATTTTTCCGACGTTTATCAGACTTTCAGATAGGGCAAATGTCAGTGAGCGTTGCGATTTCAGTTCCAGAGCGATTCGCCCATTGAGTCCTTGATATTTAGTCGTTTTCAGCCAATTTTCTGGATTTTTCAAAATTTCACTTTTTTGTGAAAATATCCACTAAATGAGGGAATAATATGTGAGAGGGCACCCCAGGAGAGTTCCAAATGTGTGTGGGTAGAATATATATCCCACGGGGGTAAAATTGAAAAAAGTTGAAAAAATTTTTTTTTTGGACTTAGTCATTTTTCCGACGTTTATCAGACTTTCAGATAGGGCAAATGTCAGTGAGCGTTCCGATTTCAGTTCCAGAGCGATTCGCCAAATGAGTCCTTGATATTTAGTCGTTTTCAGCCAATTTTCTGGATTTTTGAAAATGTCACTTTTTTGTGAAAATATCCACTAAATGAGGGAATAATATGTGTGAGGGTACCCCAGGAGAATTCCAAATGTGTGTGGGTAGAATATATATCCCACGGGGGTAAAATTGAAAAAAGTTGAAAAATTTTTTTTCTTGGACTTGGTCATTTTTCCGACGTTTATCGGACTTTGAGATAGGGCAAATGTCAGTGAGCGTTCCGATTTCAGTTCCAGAGCGATTCGCCCAATGAGTCCTTGATATTTAATCGTTTTCAGCCAATTTTCTGGATTTTTGAAAATTTCACTTTTTTGTGAAAATATTCATTAAATGAGGGAATAATATGTGTGAGGGTACCCCAGGAGAGTTCCAAATGTGTGTGGGTAGAATATTTATCCCACGGGGGAAAAATTGAAAAAAGTTGAAAAAATTTTTTTCTTGGACTTAGTCATTTTTCGGGCGTTTATCAGACTTTCAGATAGTGCAAATGTCAGTGAGCGTTCTGATTTCAGTTCCAGAGTGATTCGCCCAATGAGTCCTTGATATTTAGTCGTTTTCAGCCAATTTTCTGGATTTTTGAAAATTTCACTTTTTTGTGAAAATATCCACTAAATGAGGGAATAATATGTGTGAGGGTACCCCAGGAGAGTTCCAAATGTGTGTGGGTAGAATATATATCCCACGGGGGTAAAATTGAAAAAAGTTGAACATTTTTTTTTCTTCGACTTAGTCATTTTTCCGGCGTTTATCAGACTTTCAGATATTGGAAATGTCAGTGAGCGTTCCGATTTCAGTTCCAGAGCGATTCGCCGATTGAGTCCTTGATATTTAGTCGTTTTCAGCCAATTTTCTGGATTTTTGAAAATTTCACTTTTTTGTGAAAATATCCACTAAATGAGGGAATAATATGTGTGAAGGTACCCAGGAGAGTACCAAATGTGTTTGGGTAGAATATATATTCCACGGGGGTAAAATTGAGAAAAGTTAAAAAATTTTTTTTTTTGCTCTTAGTCATTTTTCCGACGTTTAGCAGACTTTCAGATAGGGCAAATGTCAGTGAGCATTGCGATTTCAGTTCCAGAGCGATTCGCCCAATGAGTCCTTGATATTTAGTCGTTTTCAGCCAATTTTCTGGATTTTGGAAATTTCACTTTTTTGGGAAAATATCCACTAAATGAGGGAATAATATGTGTGAGGGTACCCCAGGAGAGTTCCAAATGTGTGTGGGTAGAATATATATCCCACAGGGGTAAAATTGAGAAAAGTTGAAAAAAAATTTTTCTTGGACTTAGTCATTTTTCCGGCGTTTATCAGACTTTCAGATATGGGAAATGTCAGTGAGCATTCCGATTTCAGTTCCAGAGCGATTCGCCCTTTGAGTCCTTGATATTTAGTCGTTTTCAGCCAATTTTCTGGATTTTTCAAAATTTCACTTTTTTGTGAAAATATCCACTAAATGAGGGAATAATATGTGTGAGGGCACCCCAGGAGAGTTCCAAATGTGTGTGGGTAGAATATATATCCCACGGGGGTAAAATTGAAAAAAGTTGAAAATTTTTTTTTCTTGGACTTGGTCATTTTTCCGACGTTTATCGGACTTTGAGATAGGGTAAATGTCAGTGAGCGTTCCGATTTCAGTTCCAGAGCGATTCGCCCAATGAGTCCTTGATATTTAGTCGTTTTCAGCCAATTTTCTGGATTTTTGAAAATTTCACTTTTTTGTGAAAATATCCACTAAATGAGGGAATAATATGTGTGAGGGTACCCAGGAGAGTACCAAATGTGTTTGGGTAGAATATATATCCCACGGGGGTAAAATTGAGAAAAGCTAAAACAATTTTTTTTTTGGACTTAGTCATTTTTCCGACGTTTATCAGACTTTCAGATAGGGCAAATGTCAGTGAGCATTCCGATTTCAGTTCCAGAGCGATTCGCCCAATGAGTCCTTGATATTTAGTCGTTTTCAGCCAATTTTCTGGATTTTTGAAAATTTCACTTTTTTGTGAAAATATCCACTAAATGAGGGAATAATATGTGTGAGGGTACCCAGGAGAGTACCAAATGTGTTTGGGTAGAATATATATCCCACGAGGGTAAAATTGAGAAAAGTTAAAACAATTTTTTTTTTCGACTTAGTCATTTTTCCGACGTTTATCAGACTTTCAGATAGGGCAAATGTCAGTGAGCGTTGCGATTTCAGTTCCAGAGCGATTCGCCCATTGAGTCCTTGATATTTAGTCGTTTTCAGCCAATTTTCTGGATTTTTCAAAATTTCACTTTTTTGTGAAAATATCCACTAAATGAGGGAATAATATGTGTGAGGGCACCCCAGGAGAGTTCCAAATGTGTGTGGATAGAATATATATCCCACGGGGGTAAAATTGAAAAAAGTTGAAAAAATTTTTTTTTTGGACTTAGTCATTTTTCCGACGTTTATCAGACTTTCAGATAGGGCAAATGTCAGTGAGCGTTCCGATTTCAGTTCCAGAGCGTTTCGCCCAATGAGTCCTTGATATTTAGTCGTTTTCAGCCAATTTTCTGGATTTTTGAAAATGTCACTTTTTTGTGAAAATATCCACTAAATGAGGGAATAATATGTGTGAGGGTACCCCAGGAGAATTCCAAATGTGTGTGGGTAGAATATATATCCCACGGGGGTAAAATTGAAAAAAGTTGAAAATTTTTTTTTCTTGGACTTGGTCATTTTTCCGACGTTTATCGGACTTTGAGATAGGGCAAATGTCAGTGAGCGTTCCGATTTCAGTTCCAGAGCGATTCGCCCAATGAGTCCTTGATATTTAATCGTTTTCAGCCAATTTTCTGGATTTTTGAAAATTTCACTTTTTTGTGAAAATATTCATTAAATGAGGGAATAATATGTGTGAGGGTACCCCAGGAGAGTTCCAAATGTGTGTGGGTAGAATATTTATGCCACGGGGGAAAAATTGAAAAAAGTTGAAAAATTTTTTTTCTTGGACTTAGTCATTTTTCGGGCGTTTATCAGACTTTCAGATAGGGCAAATGTCAGTGAGCGTTCTGATTTCAGTTCCAGAGTGATTCGCCCAATGAGTCCTTGATATTTAGTCGTTTTCAGCCAATTTTCTGGATTTTTGAAAATTTCACTTTTTTGTGAAAATATCCACTAAATGAGGGAATAATATGTGTGAGGGTACCCAGGAGAGTTCCAAATGTGTTTGGGTAGAATATATATCCCACGGGGGTAAAATTGAGAAAAGTTAAAACAATTTTTTTTTTGGACTTAGTCATTTTTCCGACGTTTATCAGACTTTCAGATAGGGCAAATGTCAGTGAGCGTTGCGATTTCAGTTCCAGAGCGATTCGCCCATTGAGTCCTTGATATTTAGTCGTTTTCAGCCAATTTTCTGGATTTTTCAAAATTTCACTTTTTTGTGAAAATATCCACTAAATGAGGGAATAATATGTGAGAGGGCACCCCAGGAGAGTTCCAAATGTGTGTGGGTAGAATATATATCCCACGGGGGTAAAATTGAAAAAAGTTGAAAAAATTTTTTTTTTGGACTTAGTCATTTTTCCGACGTTTATCAGACTTTCAGATAGGGCAAATGTCAGTGAGCGTTCCGATTTCAGTTCCAGAGCGATTCGCCAAATGAGTCCTTGATATTTAGTCGTTTTCAGCCAATTTTCTGGATTTTTGAAAATGTCACTTTTTTGTGAAAATATCCACTAAATGAGGGAATAATATGTGTGAGGGTACCCCAGGAGAATTCCAAATGTGTGTGGGTAGAATATATATCCCACGGGGGTAAAATTGAAAAAAGTTGAAAAAATTTTTTTCTTGGACTTGGTCATTTTTCCGACGTTTATCGGACTTTGAGATAGGGCAAATGTCAGTGAGCGTTCCGATTTCAGTTCCAGAGCGATTCGCCCAATGAGTCCTTGATATTTAATCGTTTTCAGCCAATTTTCTGGATTTTTGAAAATTTCACTTTTTTGTGAAAATATTCATTAAATGAGGGAATAATATGTGTGAGGGTACCCCAGGAGAGTTCCAAATGTGTGTGGGTAGAATATTTATCCCACGGGGGAAAAATTGAAAAAAGTTGAAAAAATTTTTTTCTTGGACTTAGTCATTTTTCGGGCGTTTATCAGACTTTCACATAGTGCAAATGTCAGTGAGCGTTCTGATTTCAGTTCCAGAGTGATTCGCCCAATGAGTCCTAGATATTTAGTCGTTTTCAGCCAATTTTCTGGATTTTTGAAAATTTCACTTTTTTGTGAAAATATCCACTAAATGAGGGAATAATATGTGTGAGGGTACCCCAGGAGAGTTCCAAATGTGTGTGGGTAGAATATATATCCCACGGGGGTAAAATTGAAAAAAGTTGAACATTTTTTTTTCTTCGACTTAGTCATTTTTCCGGCGTTTATCAGACTTTCAGATATTGGAAATGTCAGTGAGCGTTCCGATTTCAGTTCCAGAGCGATTCGCCGATTGAGTCCTTGATATTTAGTCGTTTTCAGCCAATTTTCTGGATTTTTGAAAATTTCACTTTTTTGTGAAAATATCCACTAAATGAGGGAATAATATGTGTGAAGGTACCCAGGAGAGTACCAAATGTGTTTGGGTAGAATATATATTCCACGGGGGTAAAATTGAGAAAAGTTAAAAAATTTTTTTTTTTGCTCTTAGTCATTTTTCCGACGTTTAGCAGACTTTCAGATAGGGCAAATGTCAGTGAGCATTGCGATTTCAGTTCCAGAGCGATTCGCCCAATGAGTCCTTGATATTTAGTCGTTTTCAGCCAATTTTCTGGATTTTGGAAATTTCACTTTTTTGGGAAAATATCCACTAAATGAGGGAATAATATGTGTGAGGGTACCCCAGGAGAGTTCCAAATGTGTGTGGGTAGAATATATATCCCACAGGGGTAAAATTGAGAAAAGTTGAAAAAAAATTTTTCTTGGACTTAGTCATTTTTCCGGCGTTTATCAGACTTTCAGATATGGGAAATGTCAGTGAGCATTCCGATTTCAGTTCCAGAGCGATTCGCCCTTTGAGTCCTTGATATTTAGTCGTTTTCAGCCAATTTTCTGGATTTTTCAAAATTTCACTTTTTTGTGAAAATATCCACTAAATGAGGGAATAATATGTGTGAGGGCACCCCAGGAGAGTTCCAAATGTGTGTGGGTAGAATATATATCCCACGGGGGTAAAATTGAAAAAAGTTGAAAATTTTTTTTTCTTGGACTTGGTCATTTTTCCGACGTTTATCGGACTTTGAGATAGGGTAAATGTCAGTGAGCGTTCCGATTTCAGTTCCAGAGCGATTCGCCCAATGAGTCCTTGATATTTAGTCGTTTTCAGCCAATTTTCTGGATTTTTGAAAATTTCACTTTTTTGTGAAAATATCCACTAAATGAGGGAATAATATGTGTGAGGGTACCCAGGAGAGTACCAAATGTGTTTGGGTAGAATATATATCCCACGGGGGTAAAATTGAGAAAAGCTAAAACAATTTTTTTTTTGGACTTAGTCATTTTTCCGACGTTTATCAGACTTTCAGATAGGGCAAATGTCAGTGAGCGTTCCGATTTCAGTTCCAGAGCGATTCGCCCAATGAGTCCTTGATATTTAGTCGTTTTCAGCCAATTTTCTGGATTTTTGAATATTTCACTTTTTTGTGAAAATATCCACTAAATGATGGAATAATATGTGTGAGGGTACCCCAGGAGAGTTCCAAATGTGTGTGGGTAGAATATATATCCCACGGGGGTAAAATTGAAAAAATTTGAAAAACATTTTTTTTTCTTCGACTTAGTCATTTTTCCGGCGTTTATCAGACTTTCAGATATTGGAAATGTCAGTGAGCATTCCGATTTCAGTTCCAGAGCGATTCGCCCAATGAGTCCTTGATATTTAGTCGTTTTCAGCCAATTTTCTGGATTTTTGAAAATTTCACTTTTTTGTGAAAATATCCACTAAATGAGGGAATAATATGTGTGAGGGTACCCAGGAGAGTACCAAATGTGTTTGGGTAGAATATATATCCCACGAGGGTACAATTGAGAAAAGTTAAAACAATTTTTTTTTTGGACTTAGTCATTTTTCCGACGTTTATCAGACTTTCAGATAGGGCAAATGTCAGTGAGCGTTGCGATTTCAGTTCCAGAGCGATTCGCCCATTGAGTCCTTGATATTTAGTCGTTTTCAGCCAATTTTCTGGATTTTTCAAAATTTCACTTTTTTGTGAAAATATCCACTAAATGAGGGAATAATATGTGTGAGGGCACCACAGGAGAGTTCCAAATGTGTGTGGGTAGAATATATATCCCACGGGGGTAAAATTGAAAAAAGTTGAAAAATTTTTTTTCTTGGACTTGGTCATTTTTCCGATGTTTATCGGACTTTGAGATAGGGCAAATGTCAGTGAGCGTTCCGATTTCAGTTCCAGAGCGATTCGCCCAATGAGTCCTTGATATTTAATCGTTTTCAGCCAATTTTCTGGATTTTTGAAAATTTCACTTTTTTGTGAAAATATTCATTAAATGAGGGAATAATATGTGTGAGGGTACCCCAGGAGAGTTCCAAATGTGTGTGGGTAGAATATTTATGCCACGGGGGAAAAATTGAAAAAAGTTGAAAAATTTTTTTTCTTGGACTTAGTCATTTTTCGGGCGTTTATCAGACTTTCAGATAGGGCAAATGTCAGTGAGCGTTCTGATTTCAGTTCCAGAGTGATTCGCCCAATGAGTCCTTGATATTTAGTCGTTTTCAGCCAATTTTCTGGATTTTTGAAAATTTCACTTTTTTGTGAAAATATCCACTAAATGAGGGAATAATATGTGTGAGGGTACCCAGGAGAGTACCAAATGTGTTTGGGTAGAATATATATCCCACGGGGGTAAAATTGAGAAAAGTTAAAACAATTTTTTTTTTGGACTTAGTCATTTTTCCGACGTTTATCAGACTTTCAGATAGGGCAAATGTCAGTGAGCGTTGCGATTTCAGTTCCAGAGCGATTCGCCCATTGAGTCCTTGATATTTAGTCGTTTTCAGCCAATTTTCTGGATTTTTCAAAATTTCACTTTTTTGTGAAAATATCCACTAAATGAGGGAATAATATGTGTGAGGGCACCCCAGGAGAGTTCCAAATGTGTGTGGGTAGAATATATATCCCACGGGGGTAAAATTGAAAAAAGTTGAAAAAATTTTTTTTTTGGACTGTCATTTTTCCGACGTTTATCAGACTTTCAGATAGGGCAAATGTCAGTGAGCATTCCGATTTCAGTTCCAGAGCGATTCGCCCAATGAGTCCTTGATATTTAGTCGTTTTCAGCCAATTTTCTGGATTTTTGAAAATGTCACTTTTTTGTGAAAATATCCACTAAATGAGGGAATAATATGTGTGAGGGTACCCCAGGAGAATTCCAAATGTGTGTGGGTAGAATATATATCCCACGGGGGTAAAATTGAAAAAAGTTGAAAATTTTTTTTTCTTGGACTTGGTCATTTTTCCGACGTTTATCGGACTTTGAGATAGGGCAAATGTCAGTGAGCGTTCCGATTTCAGTTCCAGAGCGATTCGCCCAATGAGTCCTTGATATTTAATCGTTTTCAGCCAATTTTCTGGATTTTTGAAAATTTCACTTTTTTGTGAAAATATTCATTAAATGAGGGAATAATATGTGTGAGGGTACCCCAGGAGAGTTCCAAATGTGTGTGGGTAGAATATTTATCCCACGGGGGAAAAATTGAAAAAAGTTGAAAAAAATTTTTTCTTGGACTTAGTCATTTTTCGGGCGTTTATCAGACTTTCAGATAGGGCAAATGTCAGTGAGCGTTCTGATTTCAGTTCCAGAGTGATTCGCCCAATGAGTCCTTGATATTTAGTCGTTTTCAGCCAATTTTCTGGATTTTTGAAAATTTCACTTTTTTGTGAAAATATCCACTAAATGAGGGAATAATATGTGTGAGGGTACCCCAGGAGAGTTCCAAATGTGTGTGGGTAGAATATATATCCCACGGGGGTAAAATTGAAAAAAGTTGAAAAAATTTTTTTCTTGGACTTAGTCATTTTTCCGGCGTTTATCAGACTTTCAGATATGGGAAATGTCAGTGAGCATTCCGATTTCAGTTCCAGAGCGATTCGCCCTTTGAGTCCTTGATATTTAGTCGTTTTCAGCCAATTTTCTGGATTTTTCAAAATTTCACTTTTTTGTGAAAATATCCACTAAATGAGGGAATAATATGTGTGAGGGCACCCCAGGAGAGTTCCAAATGTGTGTGGGTAGAATATATATCCCACGGGGGTAAAATTGAAAAAAGTTGAAAATTTTTTTTTCTTGGACTTGGTCATTTTTCCGACGTTTATCGGACTTTGAGATAGGGCAAATGTCAGTGAGCGTTCCGATTTCAGTTCCAGAGCGATTCGCCCAATGAGTCCTTGATATTTAGTCGTTTTCAGCCAATTTTCTGGATTTTTGAAAATTTCACTTTTTTGTGAAAATATTCATTAAATGAGGGAATAATATGTGTGAGGGTACCCCAGGAGAGTTCCAAATGTGTGTGGGTAGAATATTTATCCCACGGGGGAAAAATTGAAAAAAGTTGAAAAAATTTTTTTCTTGGACTTAGTCATTTTTCGGGCGTTTATCAGACTTTCAGATAGGGCAAATGTCAGTGAGCGTTCTGATTTCAGTTCCAGAGTGATTCGCCCAATGAGTCCTTGATATTTAGTCGTTTTCAGCCAATTTTCTGGATTTTTGAAAATTTCACTTTTTTGTGAAAATATCCACTAAATGAGGGAATAATATGTGTGAGGGTACCCCAGGAGAGTTCCAAATGTGTGTGGGTAGAATATATATCCCACGGGGGTAAAATTGAAAAAAGTTGAAAATTTTTTTTTCTTCGACTTAGTCATTTTTCCGGCGTTTATCAGACTTTCAGATATTGGAAATGTCAGTGAGCGTTCCGATTTCAGTTACAGAGCGATTCGCCCATTGAGTCCTTGATATTTAGTCGTTTTCAGCCAATTTTCTGGATTTTTGAAAATTTCACTTTTTTGTGAAAATATCCACTAAATGAGGGAATAATATGTGTGAGGGTACCCAGGAGAGTACCAAATGTGTTTGGGTAGAATATATATCCCACGGGGGTAAAATTGAGAAAAGTTAAAAAAATTTTTTTTTTGCACTTAGTCATTTTCCGACGTTTAGCAGACTTTCAGATAGGGCAAATGTCAGTGAGCATTGCGATTTCAGTTCCAGAGCGATTCGCCCAATGAGTCCTTGATATTTAGTCGTTTTCAGCCAATTTTCTGGATTTTGGAAATTTCACTTTTTTGGGAAAATATCCACTAAATGAGGGAATAATATGTGTGAGGGTACCCCAGGAGAGTTCCAAATGTGTGTGGGTAGAATATATATCCCACGGAGGTAAAATTGAAAAAAGTTGAAAAAATTTTTTTTTTGGACTTAGTCATTTTTCCGACGTTTATCAGACTTTCAGATATGGGAAATGTCAGTGAGCATTCCGATTTCAGTTCCAGAGCGATTCGCCCATTGAGTCCTTGATATTTAGTCAATTTCAGCCAATTTTCTGGATTTTTCAAAATTTCACTTTTTTGTGAAAATATCCACTAAATGAGGGAATAATATGTGTGAGGGCACCCCAGGAGAGTTCCAAATGTGTGTGGGTAGAATATATATCCCACGGGGGTAAAATTGAAAAAAGTTGAAAAAATTTTTTTTTTGGACTTAGTCATTTTTCCGACGTTTATCAGACCTTCAGATAGGGCAAATGTCAGTGAGTGTTCTGATTTCAGTTCCAGAGCGATTCGCCCAATGAGTCCTTGATATTTAGTCGTTTTCAGCCAATTTTCTGGATTTTTGAACATTTCACTTTTTTGTGAAAATATCCACTAAATGAGGGAATAATATGTGTGAGGGTACCCCAGGAGAGTTCCAAATGTGTGTGGGTAGAATATATCCCACGGCGGAAAAATTGAAAAAAGTTGAAAAAAATTTTTTTTTGACTTAGTCATTTTTCTGGCGTTTATCAGACTTTCAGATAGGGGAAATGTCAGTGAGCGTTCTGATTTCAGTTCCAGAACGATTTGCCCATTGAGTACTTGATATTTAGTCGTTTTCAGCCAATTTTCTGGATTTTGGAAATTTCACTTTTTTGAGAAAATATCCACTAAATGAGGGAATAATATGTGTGAGGGTACCCCAGGAGAGTTCCAAATGTGTGTGGGTAGAATATATATCCCTCAGGGGTAAAATTGAGAAAAGTTGAAAAAATTTTTTTCTTGGACTTAGTCATTTTTCCGGCGTTTATCAGACTTTCAGATATGGGAAATGTCAGTGAGCATTCCGATTTCAGTTCCAGAGCGATTCGCCCATTGAGTCCTTGATATTTAGTCAATTTCAGCCAATTTTCTGGATTTTTCAAAATTTCACTTTTTTGTGAAAATATCCACTAAATGAGGGAATAATATGTGTGAGGGCACCCCAGGAGAGTTCCAAATGTGTGTGGGTAGAATATATATCCCACGGGGGTAAAATTGAAAAAAGTTGAAAATTTTTTTTTCTTGGACTTGGTCATTTTGCCGACGTTTATCGGACTTTGAGATAGGGCAAATGTCAGTGAGCGTTCCGATTTCAGTTCCAGAGCGATTCGCCCAATGAGTCCTTGATATTTAGTCGTTTTCAGCCAATTTTCTGGATTTTTGAAAATTTCACTTTTTTGTGAAAATATTCATTAAATGAGGGAATAATATGTGTGAGGGTACCCCAGGAGAGTTCCAAATGTGTGTGGGTAGAATATTTATCCCACGGGGGAAAAATTGAAAAAAGTTGAAAAAATTTTTTTCTTGGACTTAGTCATTTTTCGGGCGTTTATCAGACTTTCAGATAGGGCAAATGTCAGTGAGCGTTCTGATTTCAGTTCCAGAGTGATTCGCCCAATGAGTCCTTGATATTTAGTCGTTTTCAGCCAATTTTCTGGATTTTTGAAAATTTCACTTTTTTGTGAAAATATCCACTAAATGAGGGAATAATATGTATGAGGGTACCCCAGGAGAGTTCCAAATGTGTGTGGGTAGAATATATATCCCACGGGGGTAAAATTGAAAAAAGTTGAACATTTTTTTTTCTTCGACTTAGTCATTTTTCCGGCGTTTATCAGACTTTCAGATATTGGAAATGTCAGTGAGCGTTCCGATTTCAGTTCCAGAGCGATTCGCCCATTGAGTCCTTGATATTTAGTCGTTTTCAGCCAATTTTCTGGATTTTTGAAAATGTCACTTTTTTGTGAAAATATCCACTAAATGAGGGAATAATATGTGTGAGGGTACCCCAGGAGAATTCCAAATGTGTGTGGGTAGAATATATATCCCACGGGGGTAAAATTGAAAAAAGTTGAAAATTTTTTTTTCTTGCACTTGGTCATTTTTCTGACGTTTATCGGACTTTGAGATAGGGCAAATGTCAGTGAGCGTTCCGATTTCAGTTCCAGAGCGATTCGCCCAATGAGTCCTTGATATTTAGTCGTTTTCAGCCAATTTTCTGGATTTTTGAAAATTTCACTTTTTTGTGAAAATATTCATTAAATGAGGGAATAATATGTGTGAGGGTACCCCAGGAGAGTTCCAAATGTGTGTGGGTAGAATATTTATCCCACGGGGGAAAAATTGAAAAAAGTTGAAAAAATTTTTTTCTTGGACTTAGTCATTTTTCGGGCGTTTATCACACTTTCAGATAGGGCAAATGTCAGTGAGCGTTCTGATTTCAGTTACAGAGTGATTCGCCCAATGAGTCCTTGATATTTAGTTGTTTTCAGCCAATTTTCTGGATTTTTGAAAATTTCACTTTTTTGTGAAAATATCCACTAAATGAGGGAATAATATGTGTGAGGGTACCCAAGGAGAGTTCCAAATGTGTGTGGGTAGAATATATATCCCACGGGGGTAAAATTGAAAAAAGTTGAAAAATTTTTTTTCTTGGACTTAGTAATTTTTCCGACGTTTATCAGACTTTCAGATAGGGCAAATGTCAGTGAGCGTTTCGATTTCAGTTCCAGAGCGATTCGCCCAATGAGTCCATGATATTTAGTCGTTTTCAGCCAATTTTCTAGATTTTTGAAAATTTCACTTTTTTGTGAAAATATCCACTAAATGAGGGAATAATATGTGTGAGGGTACCCCAGGAGAGCTGCAAATGTGTGTGGGTAGAAGATATATCCCACGGGGGTAAAATTGAAAAAAGTTTAAAAAATCTTTTTCTTGGACTTAGTCATTTTTCCGACGTTTATCAGACCTTCAGATAGGGCAAATGTCAGTGAGTGTTCTGATTTCAGTTCCAGAGCGATTCGCCCAATGAGTCCTTGATATTTAGTCGTTTTCAGCCAATTTTCTGGATTTTTGAACATTTCACTTTTTTGTGAAAATATCCACTAAATGAGGGAATAATATGTGTGAGGGTACCCCAGGAGAGTTCCAAATGTGTGTGGGTAGAATATATCCCACGACGGAAAAATTGAAAAAAGTTGAAAAAAATTTTTTTTTGACTTAGTCATTTTTCTGGCGTTTATCAGACTTTCAGATAGGGGAAATGTCAGTGAGCGTTCTGATTTCAGTTCCAGAACGATTTGCCCATTGAGTACTTGATATTTAGTTGTTTTCAGCCAATTTTCTGGATTTTGGAAATTTCACTTTTTTGAGAAAATATCCACTAAATGAGGGAATAATATGTGTGAGGGTACCCCAGGAGAGTTCCAAATGTGTGTGGGTAGAATATATATCCCTCAGGGGTAAAATTGAGAAAAGTTGAAAAAATTTTTTTCTTGGACTAAGTCATTTTTCCGGCGTTTATCAGACTTTCAGATATGGGAAATGTCAGTGAGCATTCCGATTTCAGTTCCAGAGCGATTCGCCCATTGAGTCCTTGATATTTAGTCGTTTTCAGCCAATTTTCTGGATTTTTCAAAATTTCACTTTTTTGTGAAAATATCCACTAAATGAGGGAATAATATGTGTGAGGGCACCCCAGGATAGTTCCAAATGTGTGTGGGTAGAATATATATCCCACGGGGGTAAAATTGAAAAAGTTGAACATTTTTTTTTCTTAGACTTAGTCATTTTTCTGGCGTTTATCAGACTTTCAGATAGGGCAAATGTCAGTGAGCGTTGCGATTTCAGTTCCAGAGCGATTTGCCCAATGAGTCCGTGATATTTAGTCGTTTTCAGCCAATTTTCTGGATTTTTGAAAATTTCACTTTTTTGTGAAAATATCCACTAAATGAGGGAATAATATGTGTGAGGGTACCCCAGGAGAGTTCCAAATGTGTGTGGGTAGAATATATATCCCACAGGGGTAAAATTGAAAAAAGTAAAAAAAAATTTTTTTTTGGACTTAGTCATTTTTCCGACGTTTATCAGACTTTCAGATAGGGCAAATGTCAGTGAGCGTTCCGATTTCAGTTCCAGAGCGATTCGCCCAATGAGTCCTTGATATTTAGTCGTTTTCAGCCAATTTTCTGGATTTTTGAATATTTCACTTTTTTGTGAAAATATCCACTAAATGAGGGAATAATATGTGTGAGGGTACCCCAGGAGAGTTCCAAATGTGTGTGGGTAGAATATATATCCCACGTGGGTAAAATTGAAAAAATTTGAAAAACTTTTTTTTTTCTTGGAGTTAGTCATTTTTCCGGCTTTTATCAGACTTTCAGATAGGGCAAATGTCAGTGAGCGTTTCGATTTCAATTCCAGAGCGACTCCCCCAATGAGTCCTTGATATTTAGTCGTTTTCAGCCAATATTTTGGATTTTTTTAAATTTCACTTTTTTGTGTAAATATCCACTAAATGAGGGAATAATATGTGTGAGGGTACAACAGGACAGTTCCAAATGTGTGTGGGTAGAATATATATCCCACGGGGGTAAAATTGAAAAAAGTTGAAAAAATTTTTTTCTTGGACTGTCATTTTTTCGACGTTTATCAGACTTTCAGATAGGGAAAATGTCAATGAGCGTTCCGATTTCGGTTCCAGAGCAATTCGCCCAATGAGTCCTTGATATTTAGACGTTTTCAGCCAATTTTCTGGATTTTTGAAAATTTCACTTTTTTGTGTAAATATCCACTAAATGAGGGAATAATATGTGTGACGGTACAACAGGACAGTTCCAAATGTGTGTGGGTAGAATATATATCCCACGGGGGTAAAATTGAAAAAAGTTGAAAAATTTTTTTTCTTGGACTTAGTCATTTTTCCGACGTTTATCAGACTTTCAGATAGGGCAAATGTCAGTGAGCATTTCGATTTCAGTTCCAGAGCGATTCGCCCAATGATTCCTTGATATTTAGTCGTTTTCAGCCAATTTTCTGGATATTTGAAAATTTCACTTTTTTGTGAAAATATCCACTAAATGAGGGAATAATATGTGTGAGGGTACCCCAGGAGAGTTCCAAATGTGTGTGGGTAGAATATATATCCCACGGGGGTAAAATTGGAAAAAGGTGAAAAAAATTTTTTTTTGGACTTAGTCATTTTTCCGACGTTTATCAGACTTTCAGATAGGGCAAATGTCAGTGAGCGTTCCGATTTCAATTCCAGAGCGACTCCCCCAATGAGTCCTTGATATTTAGTCGTTTTCAGCCAATATTTTGGATTTTTGAAAATTTCACTTTTTTGTGTAAATATCCACTAAATGAGGGAATAATATGTGTGAGGGTACAACAGGACAGTTCCAAATGTGTGTGGGTAGAATATATATCCCATGGGGGTAAAATTGAAAAAAGTTGAAAAAATTTTTTTCTTGGACTTAGTCATTTTTTCGACGTTTATCAGACTGTCAGATAGGGCAAATGTCAGTGAGCATTCCGATTTCAGTTCCAGAGCGATTCGACCAATGAGTCCTTGATATTTAGTCGTTTTCAGCCAATATTTTGGATTTTTGAAAATTTCACTTTTTTGTGAAAATATCCACTAAATGAGGGGATAATATGTGTGCGGGTACCCCAGGAGAGTTCCAAATGTGTGTGGGTAGAATATATATCCCACGGGGGTAAAATTGAAAAAAAATTTTATTTGTACTTAGTCATTTTTCCGGAGTTTATAAGACTTTCAGAGAGGGCAAATGTCAGTCAGCGTTCCGATTTCATTTCCAGAGCGATTCGCCAAATGAGTCCTTGATATTTATTTGTTTTCAGCTAATTTTCTGGATTTTTGAAAATTTCACTTTTTTGTGAAAATATCCACTAAATGAGGGAATAATATGTGTGAGGGTACCCCAGGAGAATTCCAAATGTGTGTGGGTAGAATATATATCCCACGGGGGTAAAATTGAAAAAAGTTGAAAATTTTTTTTTCTTGGACTTAGTCATTTTTCCGACGTTTATCAGACTTTCAGATAGGGCAAATGTCAGTGAGCATTTCGATTTCAGTTCCAGAGCGATTCGCCCAATGATTCCTTGATATTTAGTCGTTTTCAGCCAATTTTCTGGATTTTTGAAAATTTCACTTTTTTGTGAAAATATCCACTAAATGAGGGAATAATATGTGTGAGGGTACCCCAGGAGAGTTCCAAATGTGTGTGGGTAGAATATATATCCCACGGGGGTAAAATTGGAAAAAGGTGAAAAAAATTTTTTTTTGGACTTAGTCATTTTTCCGACGTTTATCAGACTTTCAGATAGGGCAAATGTCAGTGAGTGTTCCGATTTCAGTTCCAGAGCGATTCGCCCAATGAGTCCTTGATATTTAGTCGTTTTCAGCCAATATTTTGGATTTTTGAAAATTTCACTTTTTTGTGAAAATATCCACTAAATGAGGGAATAATATGTGTGCGGGTACCCCAGGAGAATTCCAAATGTGTGTGGGTAGAATATATATCCCACGGGGGTAAAATTGAAAAAAGTTGAAAATTTTTTTTCCTTGGACTTAGTCATTTTTCCGACATTTATCAGACTTTCAGATAGGGCAAATGTCAGTGAGCGTTCCGATTTCAGTTCCAGAGCGATTCGCCCAATGAGTCCTTGATATTTAGTCGTTTTCAGCCAATTTTCTGGATTTTTAAAAATTTCACTTTTTTGTGAAAATATCCACTAAATGAGGGAATAATTTGTGTGAGGGAACCCCAGGAGAATTCCAAATGTGTGTTGGTAGAATATATATCCCACGGGGGTAAAATTGAAAAAAGTTGAAAAATTTTTTTTCTTGGACTTAGTAATTTTTCCGACGTTTATCAGACTTTCAGATAGGGCAAATGTCAGTGAGCATTTCGATTTCAGTTCCAGAGCGATTCGCCAAATGATTCCTTGATATTTAGTCGTTTTCAGCCAATTTTCTGGATTTTTGAAAATTTCACTTTTTTGTGAAAATATCCACTAAATGAGGGAATAATATGTGTGAGGGTACCCCAGGAGAATTCCAAATGTGTGTGGGTAGAATATATATCCCACGGGGGTAAAATTGAAAAAAGTTGAAAAATTTTTTTTCTTGGACTTAGTCATTTTTCCGACGTTTATCAGACTTTCAGATAGGGCAAATGTCAGTGAGCATTTCGATTTCAGTTCCAGAGCGATTCGCCCAATGATTCCTTGATATTTAGTCGTTTTCAGCCAATTTTCTGGATTTTTGAAAATTTCACTTTTTTGTGAAAATATCCACTAAATGAGGGAATAATATGTGTGAGGGTACCCCAGGAGAGTTCCAAATGTGTGTGGGTAGAATATATATCCCACGGGGGTAAAATTGGAAAAAGGTGAAAAAAATTTTTTTTTGGACTTAGTCATTTTTCCGACGTTTATCAGACTTTCAGATAGGGCAAATGTCAGTGAGCATTCCGATTTCAGTTCCAGAGCGATTCGACCAATGAGTCCTTGATATTTAGTCATTTTCAGCCAATATTTTGGATTTTTGAAAATTTCACTTTTTTGTGAAAATATCCACTAAATGAGGGAATAATATGTGTGCGGGTACCCCAGGAGAGTTCCAAATGTGTGTGGGTAGAATATATATCCCACGGGGGTAAAATTAAAAAAAAATTTTATTTGTACTTAGTCATTTTTCCGGCGTTTATAAGACTTTCAGAGAGGGCAAATGTCAGTCAGCGTTCCGATTTCATTTCCAGAGCGATTCGCCCAATGAGTCCTTGATATTTATTTGTTTTCAGCTAATTTTCTGGATTTTTGAAAATTTCACTTTTTTGTGAAAATATCCACTAAATGATGGAATAATATGTGTGAGGGTACCCCAGGAGAATTCCAAATGTGTGTGGGTAGAATATATATCCCACGGGGGTAAAATTGAAAAAAGTTGAAAATTTTTTTTTCTTGGACTTAGTCATTTTTCCGACGTTTATCAGACTTTCAGATAGGGCAAATGTCAGTGAGCATTTCGATTTCAGTTCCAGAGCGATTCGCCCAATGATTCCTTGATATTTAGTAGTTTTCAGCCAATTTTCTGGATTTTTGAAAATTTCACTTTTTTGTGAAAATATCCACTAAATGAGGGAATAATATGTGTGAGGGTACCCCAGGAGAGTTCCAAATGTGTGTGGGTAGAATATATATCCCACGGGGGTAAAATTAGAAAAAGGTGAAAAAAATTTTTTTTTGGACTTAGTAATTTTTCCGACGTTTATCAGACTTTCAGATAGGGCAAATGTCAGTGAGCGTTCCGATTTCAGTTCCAGAGCGATTCGCCCAATGAGTCCTTGATATTTAGTCGTTTTCAGCCAATTTTCTGGATTTTTGAAAATTTCACTTTTTTGTGAAAATATCCACTAAATGAGGGAATAATGTGTGTGAGGGTACCCCAGGAGAATTCCAAATGTGTGTGGGTAGAATATATATCCCACGGGGGTAAAATTGAAAAAAGTTGAAAATTTTTTTTTCTTGGACTTAGTCATTTTTCCGACGTTTATCAGACTTTCAGATAGGGCAAATGTCAGTGAGCGTTCCGATTTCAGTTCCAGAGCGATTCGCCCAATGAGTCCTTGATATTTAGTCGTTTTCAGCCAATTTTCTGAATTTTTGAAAATTTCACTTTTTTGTGAAAATATCCACTAAATGAGGGAATAATATGTGTGAGGGTACCCCAGGAGAATTCCAAATGTGTTTGGGTAGAATATTGTATCCCACGGGGGTAAAATTGAAAAAAGTTGAAAAAAATTTTTTCTTGGACTTAGTCATTTTTCCGGCTTTTATCAGACTTTCAGATAGGGCAAATGTCAGTGAGCGTTTCGATTTCAATTCCAGAGCGACTCCCCCAATGAGTCCTTGATATTTAGTCGTTTTCAGCCAATATTTTGGATTTTTGAAAATTTCACTTTTTTGTGTAAATATCCACTAAATGAGGGAATAATATGTGTGAGGGTACAACAGGACAGTTCCAAATGTGTGTGGGTAGAATATATATCCCACGGGGGTAAAATTGAAAAAAGTTGAAAAATTTTTTTTCTTGGACTTAGTCATTTTTTCGACGTTTATCAGACTTTCAGATAGGGCAAATGTCAGTGAGCATTCCGATTTCAGTTCCAGAGCGATTCGACCAATGAGTCCTTGATATTTAGTCGTTTTCAGCCAATATTTTGGATTTTTGAAAATTTCACTTTTTTGTGAAATTATCCACTAAATGAGGGAATAATATGTGTGCGGGTACCCCAGGAGAATTCCAAATGTGTGTGGGTAGAATATATATCCCACGGGGGTAAAATTGAAAAAAAATTTTATTTGTACTTAGTCATTTTTCCGGCGTTTATAAGACTTTCAGAGAGGGCAAATGTCAGTCAGCGTTCCGATTTCATTTCCAGAGCGATTCGCCCAATGAGTCCTTGATATTTATTTGTTTTCAGCTAATTTTCTGGATTTTTGAAAATTTCACTTTTTTGTGAAAATATCCACTAAATGATGGAATAATATGTGTGAGGGTACCCCAGGAGAATTCCAAATGTGTGTGGGTAGAATATATATCCCACGGGGGTAAAATTGAAAAAAGTTGAAAATTTTTTTTTCTTGGACTTAGTCATTTTTCCGACGTTTATCAGACTTTCAGATAGGGCAAATGTCAGTGAGCATTTCGATTTCAGTTCCAGAGCGATTCGCCCAATGATTCCTTGATATTTAGTAGTTTTCAGCCAATTTTCTGGATTTTTGAAAATTTCACTTTTTTGTGAAAATATCCACTAAATGAGGGAATAATATGTGTGAGGGTACCCCAGGAGAGTTCCAAATGTGTGTGGGTAGAATATATATCCCACGGGGGTAAAATTGGAAAAAGGTGAAAATAATTTTTTTTTGGACTTAGTAATTTTTCCGACGTTTATCAGACTTTCAGATAGGGCAAATGTCAGTGAGTGTTCCGATTTCAGTTCCAGAGCGATTCGCCCAATGAGTCCTTGATATTTAGTCGTTTTCAGCCAATTTTCTGGATTTTTGAAAATTTCACTTTTTTGTGAAAATATCCACTAAATGAGGGAATAATGTGTGTGAGGGTACCCCAGGAGAATTCCAAATGTGTGTGGGTAGAATATATATCCCACGGGGGTAAAATTGAAAAAAGTTGAAAATTTTTTTTTCTTGGACTTAGTCATTTTTCCGATGTTTATCAGACTTTCAGATAGGGCAAATGTCAGTGAGCATTTCGATTTCAGTTCCAGAGCGATTCGCCCAATGATTCCTTGATATTTAGTAGTTTTCAGCCAATTTTCTGGATTTTTGAAAATTTCACTTTTTTGTGAAAATATCCACTAAATGAGGGAATAATATGTGTGAGGGTACCCCAGGAGAGTTCCAAATGTGTGTGGGTAGAATATATATCCCACGGGGGTAAAATTGGAAAAAGTTGAAAAAAATTTTTTTTTGGACTAAGTAATTTTTCCGACGTTTATCAGACTTTCAGATAGGGCAAATGTCAGTGAGCGTTCCGATTTCAGTTCCAGAGCGATTCGCCGAATGAGTCCTTGATATTTAGTCGTTTTCAGCCAATTTTCTGGATTTTTGAAAATTTCACTTTTTTGTGAAAATATCCACTAAATGAGGGAATAATATGTGTGAGGGAACCCCAGGAGAATTCCAAATGTGTTTGGGTAGAATATATATCCCACGGGAGTAAAATTGAAAAAAGTTGAAAAATTTTTTTTCTTGGACTTAGTCATTTTTCCGGCTTTTATCAGACTTTCAGATAGGGCAAATGTCAGTGAGCGTTTCGATTTCAATTCCAGAGCGACTCCCCCAATGAGTCCTTGATATTTAGTCGTTTTCAGCCAATATTTTGGATTTTTGAAAATTTCACTTTTTTGTGTAAATATCCACTAAATGAGGGAATAATATGTGTGAGGGTACAACAGGACAGTTCCAAATGTGTGTGGGTAGAATATATATCCCACGGGGGTAAAATTGAAAAAAGTTGAAAATTTTTTTTTCTTGGACTTAGTCATTTTTTCGACGTTTATCAGACTTTCAGATAGGGCAAATGTCAGTGAGCATTCCGATTTCAGTTCCAGAGCGATTCGACCAATGAGTCCTTGATATTTAGTCGTTTTCAGCCAATATTTTGGATTTTTGAAAATTTCACTTTTTTGTGAAATTATCCACTAAATGAGGGAATAATATGTGTGCGGGTACCCCAGGAGAATTCCAAATGTGTGTGGGTAGAATATATATCCCACGGGGGAAAAATTGAAAAAAGTTGAAAATTTTTTTTCCTTGGACTTAGTCATTTTTCCGACATTTATCAGACTTTCAGATAGGGCAAATGTCAGTGAGTGTTCCGATTTGAGTTCCAGAGCGATTCGCCCAATGAGTCCTTGATATTTAGTCGTTTTCAGCCAATTTTCCGGATTTTTGAAAATTTCACTTTTTTGTGAAAATATCCACTTAATGAGGGAATAATAGGTGTGAGGGTACCCCAGTAGAGTTCCAAATGTGTGTGGATAGAATATATATCCCACGGGGGTAAAATTGAAAAAAGTTGAAAAATTTTTTTTCTTGGACTTAGTAATTTTTCCGATGTTTATCAGACTTTCAGATAGGGCAAATGTCAGTGAGCATTCCGATTTCAGTTCCAGAGCGATTCGCCCAATGAGTCCTTGATATTTAGTCGTTTTCAGTAAATTTTCTGGATTTTTGAAAATTTCACTTTTTTGTGAAAATATCCACTAAATGAGGGAATAATATGTGTGAGGGTACCCCAGGAGAGTTCCAAATGTGTGTGGGTAGAATATATATCCCACGGGGGTAAAATTGGAAAAAGTTGAAAAAAATTTTTTTTTGGACTAAGTAATTTTTCCGACGTTTATCAGACTTTCAGATAGGGCAAATGTCAGTGAGCGTTCCGATTTCAGTTCCAGAGCGATTCGCCGAATGAGTCCTTGATATTTAGTCGTTTTCAGCCAATTTTCTGGATTTTTGAAAATTTCACTTTTTTGTGAAAATATCCACTAAATGAGGGAATAATATGTGTGAGGGAACCCCAGGAGAATTCCAAATGTGTGTGGGTAGAATATATATCCCACGGGAGTAAAATTGAAAAAAGTTGAAAAATTTTTTTTCTTGGACTTAGTCATTTTTCCGGCTTTTATCAGACTTTCAGATAGGGCAAATGTCAGTGAGCGTTTCGATTTCAATTCCAGAGCGACTCCCCCAATGAGTCCTTGATATTTAGTCGTTTTCAGCCAATATTTTGGATTTTTGAAAATTTCACTTTTTTGTGTAAATATCCACTAAATGAGGGAATAATATGTGTGAGGGTACAACAGGACAGTTCCAAATGTGTGTGGGTAGAATATATATCCCACGGGGGTAAAATTGAAAAAAGTTGAAAATTTTTTTTTCTTGGACTTAGTCATTTTTTCGACGTTTATCAGACTTTCAGATAGGGCAAATGTCAGTGAGCATTCCGATTTCAGTTCCAGAGCGATTCGACCAATGAGTCCTTGATATTTAGTCGTTTTCAGCCAATATTTTGGATTTTTTAAAATTTCACTTTTTTGTGAAATTATCCACTAAATGAGGGAATAATATGTGTGCGGGTACCCCAGGAGAATTCCAAATGTGTGTGGGTAGAATATATATCCCACGGGGGTAAAATTGAAAAAAGTTGAAAATTTTTTTTCCTTGGACTTAGTCATTTTTCCGACATTTATCAGACTTTCAGATAGGGCAAATGTCAGTGAGTGTTCCGATTTGAGTTCCAGAGCGATTCGCCCAATGAGTCCTTGATATTTAGTCGTTTTCAGCCAATTTTCCGGATTTTTGAAAATTTCACTTTTTTGTGAAAATATCCACTTAATGAGGGAATAATAGGTGTGAGGGTACCCCAGTAGAGTTCCAAATGTGTGTGGATAGAATATATATCCCACGGGGGTAAAATTGAAAAAAGTTGAAAAATTTTTTTTCTTGGACTTAGTAATTTTTCCGATGTTTATCAGACTTTCAGATAGGGCAAATGTCAGTGAGCATTCCGATTTCAGTTCCAGAGCGATTCGCCCAATGAGTCCTTGATATTTAGTCGTTTTCAGTAAATTTTCTGGATTTTTGAAAATTTCACTTTTTTGTGAAAATATCCACTAAATGAGGGAATAATATGTGTGAGGGTACCCCAGGAGAGTTCCAAATGTGTGTGGGTAGAATATATATCCCACGGGGGTAAAATTGAAAAAAGTTGAAAAAAATTTTTTTTTGGACTTAGTCATTTTTCCGGCGTTTATCAGACTTTCAGATAGGGCAAATGTCAGTGAGCGTTCCGATTTCAGTTCCAGAGCGATTCACCCAATGAGTCCTTGATATTTAGTCGTTTTCAGCAAATTTTCTGAATTTTTGAAAATTTCACTTTTTTGTGAAAATATCCACTTAATGAGGGAATAATATGTGTGAGGGTACCCCAGGAGAGTTTCAAATGTGTGTGGATAGAATATATATCCCACGGGGGTAAAATTGAAAAAAGTTGAAAAATTTTTTTTCTTGGACTTAGTAATTTTTCCGACGTTTATCAGACTTTCAGATAGGGCAAATGTCAGTGAGCGTTCCGATTTCAGTTCCAGAGCGATTCGCCCAATGAGTCCTTGATATTTAGTCGTTTTCAGCCAATTTTCTGGATTTTTAAAAATTTCACTTTTTTGTGAAAATATCCACTAAATGAGGGAATAATATGTGTGAGGGAACCCCATGAGAATTCCAAATGTGTGTGGGTAGAATATATATCCCACGGGGGTAAAATTGAAAAAAGTTGAAACATTTTTTTTCTTGGACTTAGTCATTTTTCCAACGTTTATCAGACTTTCAGATAGGGCAAATGTCAGTGAGCATTTCGATTTCAGTTCCAGAGCGATTCGTCCAATGATTCCTTGATATTTAGTCCTTTTCAGCCAATTTTCTGGATTTTTGAAAATTTCACTTTTTTGTGAAAATATCCACTAAATGAGGGAATAATATGTGTGAGGGTACCCCAGGAGAGTTCCAAATGTGTGTGGGTAGAATATATATCCCACGGGGGTAAAATTGGAAAAAGGTGAAAAAAATTTTTTTTTGGACTTAGTCATTTTTCCGACGTTTATCAGACTTTCAGATAGGGCAAATGTCAGTGAGCGTTCCGATTTCAATTCCAGAGCGACTCCCCCAATGAGTCCTTGATATTTAGTCGTTTTCAGCCAATATTTTGGATTTTTGAAAATTTCACTTTTTTGTGTAAATATCCACTAAATGAGGGAATAATATGTGTGAGGGTACAACAGGACAGTTCCAAATGTGTGTGGGTAGAATATATATCCCACGGGGGTAAAATTGAAAAAAGTTGAAAAATTTTTTTTCTTGGACTTAGTAATTTTTCCGATGTTTATCAGACTTTCAGATAGGGCAAATGTCAGTGAGCATTCCAATTTCAGTTCCAGAGCGATTCGACCAATGAGTCCTTGATATTTAGTCGTTTTCAGTAAATTTTCTGGATTTTTGAAAATTTCACTTTTTTGTGAAAATATCCACTAAATGAGGGAATAATATGTGTGAGGGTACCCCAGGAGAGTTCCAAATGTGTGTGGGTAGAATATATATCCCACGGGGGTAAAATTGAAAAAAGTTGAAAAAAATTTTTTTTTGGACTTAGTCATTTTTCCGGCGTTTATCAGACTTTCAGATAGGGCAAATGTCAGTGAGCGTTCCGATTTCAGTTCCAGAGCGATTCACCCAATGAGTCCTTGATATTTAGTCGTTTTCAGCAAATTTTCTGAATTTTTGAAAATTTCACTTTTTTGTGAAAATATCCACTTAATGAGGGAATAATATGTGTGAGGGTACCCCAGGAGAGTTTCAAATGTGTGTGGATAGAATATATATCCCACGGGGGTAAAATTGAAAAAAGTTGAAAAATTTTTTTTCTTGGACTTAGTAATTTTTCTGACGTTTATCAGACTTTCAGATAGGGCAAATGTCAGTGAGCGTTCCGATTTCAGTTCCAGAGCGATTCGCCCAATGAGTCCTTGATATTTAGTCGTTTTCAGCCAATTTTCTGGATTTTTAAAAATTTCACTTTTTTGTGAAAATATCCACTAAATGAGGGAATAATATGTGTGAGGGAACCCCATGAGAATTCCAAATGTGTGTGGGTAGAATATATATCCCACGGGGGTAAAATTGAAAAAAGTTGAAACATTTTTTTTCTTGGACTTAGTCATTTTTCCAACGTTTATCAGACTTTCAGATAGGGCAAATGTCAGTGAGCATTTCGATTTCAGTTCCAGAGCGATTCGTCCAATGATTCCTTGATATTTAGTCCTTTTCAGCCAATTTTCTGGATTTTTGAAAATTTCACTTTTTTGTGAAAATATCCACTAAATGAGGGAATAATATGTGTGAGGGTACCCCAGGAGAGTTCCAAATGTGTGTGGGTAGAATATATATCCCACGGGGGTAAAATTGGAAAAAGGTGAAAAAAATTTTTTTTTGGACTTAGTCATTTTTCCGACGTTTATCAGACTTTCAGATAGGGCAAATGTCAGTGAGCGTTCCGATTTCAATTCCAGAGCGACTCCCCCAATGAGTCCTTGATATTTAGTCGTTTTCAGCCAATATTTTGGATTTTTGAAAATTTCACTTTTTTGTGTAAATATCCACTAAATGAGGGAATAATATGTGTGAGGGTACAACAGGACAGTTCCAAATGTGTGTGGGTAGAATATATATCCCACGGGGGTAAAATTGAAAAAAGTTGAAAAATTTTTTTTCTTGGACTTAGTCATTTTTTCGACGTTTATCAGACTGTCAGATAGGGCAAATGTCAGTGAGCATTCCGATTTCAGTTCCAGAGCGATTCGACCAATGAGTCCTTGATATTTAGTCGTTTTCAGCCAATTTTCTGGATTTTTGAAAATTTCACTTTTTTGTGAAAATATCCACTAAATGAGGGAATAATATGTGTGAGGGTACCCCAGGAGAGTTCCAAATGTGTGTGGGTAGAATATATATCCCACGGGGGTAAAATTGGAAAAAGGTGAAAAAAATTTTTTTTTGGACTTAGTCATTTTTCCGACGTTTATCAGACTTTCAGATAGGGCAAATGTCAGTGAGCATTCCGATTTCAGTTCCAGAGCGATTCGACCAATGAGTCCTTGATATTTAGTCGTTTTCAGCCAATATTTTGGATTTTTGAAAATTTCACTTTTTTGTGAAAATATCCACTAAATGAGGGAATAATATGTGTGCGGGTACCCCAGGAGAGTTCCAAATGTGTGTGGGTAGAATATATATCCCACGGGGGTAAAATTAAAAAAAAATTTTATTTGTACTTAGTCATTTTTCCGGCGTTTATAAGACTTTCAGAGAGGGCAAATGTCAGTCAGCGTTCCGATTTCATTTCCAGAGCGATTCGCCCAATGAGTCCTTGATATTTATTTGTTTTCAGCTAATTTTCTGGATTTTTGAAAATTTCACTTTTTTGTGAAAATATCCACTAAATGATGGAATAATATGTGTGAGGGTACCCCAGGAGAATTCCAAATGTGTGTGGGTAGAATATATATCCCACGGGGGTAAAATTAAAAAAAAAATTTATTTGTACTTAGTCATTTTTCCGGCGTTTATAAGACTTTCAGAGAGGGCAAATGTCAGTCAGCGTTCCGATTTCATTTCCAGAGCGATTCGCCCAATGAGTCCTTGATATTTATTTGTTTTCAGCTAATTTTCTGGATTTTTGAAAATTTCACTTTTTTGTGAAAATATCCACTAAATGATGGAATAATATGTGTGAGGGTACCCCAGGAGAATTCCAAATGTGTGTGGGTAGAATATATATCCCACGGGGGTAAAATTGAAAAAAGTTGAAAATTTTTTTTTCTTGGACTTAGTCATTTTTCCGACGTTTATCAGACTTTCAGATAGGGCAAATGTCAGTGAGCATTTCGATTTCAGTTCCAGAGCGATTCGCCCAATGATTCCTTGATATTTAGTAGTTTTCAGCCAATTTTCTGGATTTTTGAAAATTTCACTTTTTTGTGAAAATATCCACTAAATGAGGGAATAATATGTGTGAGGGAACCCCAGGAGAATTCCAAATGTGTGTGGGTAGAATATATATCCCACGGGAGTAAAATTGAAAAAAGTTGAAAAATTTTTTTTCTTGGATTTAGTCATTTTTCCGACGTTTATCAGACTTTCAGATAGGGCAAATGTCAGTGAGCGTTCCGATTTCAGTTCCAGAGCGATTCGCCCAATGAGTCCTTGATATTTAGTCGTTTTCAGCCAATTTTCTGAATTTTTGAAAATTTCACTTTTTTGTGAAAATATCCACTAAATGAGGGAATAATATGTGTGAGGGTACCCCAGGAGAATTCCAAATGTGTTTGGGTAGAATATTGTATCCCACGGGGGTAAAATTGAAAAAAGTTGAAAAAAATTTTTTCTTGGACTTAGTCATTTTTCCGGCTTTTATCAGACTTTCAGATAGGGCAAATGTCAGTGAGCATTTCGATTTCAATTCCAGAGCGACTCCCCCAATGAGTCCTTGATATTTAGTCGTTTTCAGCCAATATTTTGGATTTTTGAAAATTTCACTTTTTTGTGTAAATATCCACTAAATGAGGGAATAATATGTGTGAGGGTACAACAGGACAGTTCCAAATGTGTGTGGGTAGAATATATATCCCACGGGGGTAAAATTGAAAAAAGTTGAAAAATTTTTTTTCTTGGACTTAGTCATTTTTTCGACGTTTATCAGACTTTCAGATAGGGCAAATGTCAGTGAGCATTCCGATTTCAGTTCCAGAGCGATTCGACCAATGAGTCCTTGATATTTAGTCGTTTTCAGCCAATATTTTGGATTTTTGAAAATTTCACTTTTTTGTGAAATTATCCACTAAATGAGGGAATAATATGTGTGCGGGTACCCCAGGAGAATTCCAAATGTGTGTGGGTAGAATATATATCCCACGGGGGTAAAATTGAAAAAAAATTTTATTTGTACTTAGTCATTTTTCCGGCGTTTATAAGACTTTCAGAGAGGGCAAATGTCAGTCAGCGTTCCGATTTCATTTCCAGAGCGATTCGCCCAATGAGTCCTTGATATTTATTTATTTTCAGCTAATTTTCTGGATTTTTGAAAATTTCACTTTTTTGTGAAAATATCCACTAAATGATGGAATAATATGTGTGAGGGTACCCCAGGAGAATTCCAAATGTGTGTGGGTAGAATATATATCCCACGGGGGTAAAATTGAAAAAAGTTGAAAATTTTTTTTTCTTGGACTTAGTCATTTTTCCGACGTTTATCAGACTTTCAGATAGGGCAAATGTCAGTGAGCATTTCGATTTCAGTTCCAGAGCGATTCGCCCAATGATTCCTTGATATTTAGTAGTTTTCAGCCAATTTTCTGGATTTTTGAAAATTTCACTTTTTTGTGAAAATATCCACTAAATGAGGGAATAATATGTGTGAGGGTACCCCAGGAGAGTTCCAAATGTGTGTGGGTAGAATATATATCCCACGGGGGTAAAATTGGAAAAAGGTGAAAAAAATTTTTTTTTGGACTTAGTAATTTTTCCGACGTTTATCAGACTTTCAGATAGGGCAAATGTCAGTGAGTGTTCCGATTTCAGTTCCAGAGCGATTCCCCCAATGAGTCCTTGATATTTAGTCGTTTTCAGCCAATTTTCTGGATTTTTGAAAATTTCACTTTTTTGTGAAAATATCCACTAAATGAGGGAATAATGTGTGTGAGGGTACCCCAGGAGAATTCCAAATGTGTGTGGGTAGAATATATATCCCACGGGGGTAAAATTGAAAAAAGTTGAAAATTTTTTTTTCTTGGACTTAGTCATTTTTCCGACGTTTATCAAACTTTCAGATAGGGCAAATGTCAGTGAGCATTTCGATTTCAGTTCCAGAGCGATTCGCCCAATGATTCCTTGATATTTAGTAGTTTTCAGCCAATTTTCTGGATTTTTGAAAATTTCACTTTTTTGTGAAAATATCCACTAAATGAGGGAATAATATGTGTGAGGGTACCCCAGGAGAGTTCCAAATGTGTGTGGGTAGAATATATATCCCACGGGGGTAAAATTGGAAAAAGTGGAAAAAAATTTTTTTTTGGACTAAGTAATTTTTCCGACGTTTATCAGACTTTCAGATAGGGCAAATGTCAGTGAGCGTTTCGATTTCAACTCCAGAGCGACTCCCCCAATGAGTCCTTGATATTTAGTCGTTTTCAGCCAATATTTTGGATTTTTGAAAATTTCACTTTTTTGTGTAAATATCCACTAAATGAGGGAATAATATGTGTGAGGGTACAACAGGACAGTTTCAAATGTGTGTGGGTAGAATATATATCCCACGGGGGTAAAATTGAAAAAAGTTGAAAAATTTTTTTTCTTGGACTTAGTCATTTTTTCGACGTTTATCAGACTTTCAGATAGGGCAAATGTCAGTGAGCATTCCGATTTCAGTTCCAGAGCGATTCGACCAATGAGTCCTTGATATTTAGTCGTTTTCAGCCAATATTTTGGATTTTTGAAAATTTCACTTTTTTGTGAAATTATCCACTAAATGAGGGAATAATATGTGTGCGGGTACCCCAGGAGAATTCCAAATGTGTGTGGGTAGAATATATATCCCACGGGGGTAAAATTGAAAAAAGTTGAAAATTTTTTTTCCTTGGACTTAGTCATTTTTCCGACATTTATCAGACTTTCAGATAGGGCAAATGTCAGTGAGTGTTCCGATTTGAGTTCCAGAGCGATTCGCCCAATGAGTCCTTGATATTTAGTCGTTTTCAGCCAATTTTCCGGATTTTTGAAAATTTCACTTTTTTGTGAAAATATCCACTTAATGAGGGAATAATAGGTGTGAGGGTACCCCAGTAGAGTTCCAAATGTGTGTGGATAGAATATATATCCCACGGGGGTAAAATTGAAAAAAGTTGAAAAATTTTTTTTCTTGGACTTAGTAATTTTTCCGATGTTTATCAGACTTTCAGATAGGGCAAATGTCAGTGAGCATTCCGATTTCAGTTCCAGAGCGATTCGCCCAATGAGTCCTTGATATTTAGTCGTTTTCAGTAAATTTTCTGGATTTTTGAAAATTTCACTTTTTTGTGAAAATATCCACTAAATGAGGGAATAATATGTGTGAGGGTACCCCAGGAGAGTTCCAAATGTGTGTGGGTAGAATATATATCCCACGGGGGTAAAATTGAAAAAAGTTGAAAAAATTTTTTTTTTGGACTTAGTCATTTTTCCGGCGTTTATCAGACTTTCAGATAGGGCAAATGTCAGTGAGCGTTCCGATTTCAGTTCCAGAGCGATTCACCCAATGAGTCCTTGATATTTAGTCGTTTTCAGCAAATTTTCTGAATTTTTGAAAATTTCACTTTTTTGTGAAAATATCCACTTAATGAGGGAATAATATGTGTGAGGGTACCCCAGGAGAGTTCCAAATGTGTGTGGATAGAATATATATCCCACGGGGGTAAAATTGAAAAAAGTTGAAAAATTTTTTTTCTTGGACTTAGTAATTTTTCCGACGTTTATCAGACTTTCACATAGGGCAAATGTCAGTGAGCGTTCCGATTTCAGTTCCAGAGCGATTCGCCCAATGAGTCCTTGATATTTAGTCGTTTTCAGCCAATTTTCTGGATTTTTAAAAATTTCACTTTTTTGTGAAAATATCCACTAAATGAGGGAATAATATGTGTGAGGGAACCCCAGGAGAATTCCAAATGTGTGTGGGTAGAATATATATCCCACGGGGGTAAAATTGAAAAAAGTTGAAACATTTTTTTTCTTGGACTTAGTCATTTTTCCAACGTTTATCAGACTTTCAGATAGGGCAAATGTCAGTGAGCATTTCGATTTCAGTTCCAGAGCGATTCGCCAAATGATTCCTTGATATTTAGTCCTTTTCAGCCAATTTTCTGGATTTTTGAAAATTTCACTTTTTTGTGAAAATATCCACTAAATGAGGGAATAATATGTGTGAGGGTACCCCAGGAGAGTTCCAAATGTGTGTGGGTAGAATATATATCCCACGGGGGTAAAATTGGAAAAAGGTGAAAAAAATTTTTTTTTGGACTTAGTCATTTTTCCGACGTTTATCAGACTTTCAGATAGGGCAAATGTCAGTGAGCGTTCCGATTTCAATTCCAGAGCGACTCCCCCAATGAGTCCTTGATATTTAGTCGTTTTCAGCCAATATTTTGGATTTTTGAAAATTTCACTTTTTTGTGTAAATATCCACTAAATGAGGGAATAATATGTGTGAGGGTACAACAGGACAGTTCCAAATGTGTGTGGGTAGAATATATATCCCACGGGGGTAAAATTGAAAAAAGTTGAAAAATTTTTTTTCTTGGACTTAGTCATTTTTTCGACGTTTATCAGACTGTCAGATAGGACAAATGTCAGTGAGCATTCCGATTTCAGTTCCAGAGCGATTCGACCAATGAGTCCTTGATATTTAGTCGTTTTCAGCCAATTTTCTGGATTTTTGAAAATTTCACTTTTTTGTGAAAATATCCACTAAATGAGGGAATAATATGTGTGCGGGTACCCCAGGAGAGTACCAAATGTGTGTGGGTAGAATATATATCCCACGGGGGTAAAATTGAAAAAAAAATTTATTTGTACTTAGTCATTTTTCCAGCGTTTATAAGACTTTCAGAGAGGGCAAATGTCAGTCAGCGTTCCGATTTCAGTTCCAGAGCAATTCGCCCAATGAGTCCTTGATATTTATTTGTTTTCAGCTAATTTTCTGGATTTTTGAAAATTTCACTTTTTTGTGAAAATATCCACTAAATGAGGGAATAATATGTGTGAGGGTACCCCAGGAGAATTCCAAATGTGTGTGGGTAGAATATATATCCCACGGGGGTAAAATTGAAAAAAGTTGAAAATTTTTTTTTCTTGGACTTAGTCATTTTTCCGACGTTTATCAGACTTTCAGATAGGGCAAATGTCAGTGAGCATTTCGATTTCAGTTCCAGAGCGATTCCCCAATGATTCCTTGATATTTAGTCGTTTTCAGCCAATTTTCTGGATTTTTGAAAATTTCACTTTTTTGTGAAAATATCCACTAAATGAGGGAATAATATGTGTGAGGGTACCCCAGGAGAATTCCAAATGTGTGTGGGTAGAATATATATCCCACGGGGGTAAAATTGAAAAAAAAATTTATTTGTACTTAGTCATTTTTCCGGCGTTTATAAGACTTTCAGAGAGGGCAAATGTCAGTCAGCGTTCCGATTTCAGTTCCAGAGCGATTCGCCCAATGAGTCCTTGATATTTATTTGTTTTCAGCTAATTTTCTGGATTTTTGAAAAGTTCACTTTTTTGTGAAAATATCCACTAAATGAGGGAATAATATGTGTGAGGGTACCCCAGGAGAGTTCCAAATGTGTGTGGGTAGAATATATATCAGATGAAGGTAAAATTGAAAAAAGTTGAAAAATTTTTTTTCTTGGACTTAGTCATTTTTCCGACGTTTATCAGATTTTCAGATAGGGCAAATGTCAGTGAGCGTTTCGATTTCAGTTCCAGAGCGATTCACCCAATGAGTCCTTGATATTTAGTCGTTTTCAGCCAATTTTCTGGATTTTTGAAAATTTCACTTTTTGTGAAAATATCCACTAAATGAGGGAATAATACGTGTGAGGGTACCCCAGGAGAGTTCCAAATGTGTGTGGGTAGAATATATATCCCACGGGGGTAAAATTGAAAAAAGTTGAAAACATTTTTTTTTGGACTTTGTCTTTTTTCTGGCGTTTTTCAGAGTTTCAGATAGGGGAAATGTCAGTGAGCATTCTGATTACAGTTCCAGAGCGATTCGCCCAATGAGTCCTTGATATTTAGTCGTTTTCAGCCAATTTTCTGGATTTTTGAAAATTTCACTTTTTTGTGAAAATATCCACTAAATGAGGGAATAATATGTGTGAGGGTACCCCAGGAGAATTCCAAATGTGTGTGGGTAGAATATATATCCCACGGGGGTAAAATTGAAAAAAGTTGAACATTTTTTTTTCTTGGACTTAGTCATTTTTCCGACGTTTATCAGACTTTCAGATAGGGCAAATGTCAGTGAGTGTTCCGATTTCAGTTCCAGAGCGATTCGCCCAATGAGTCCATGATATTTAGTCGTTTTCAGACAATTTTCTGGATTTTTGAAAATTTCACTTTTTTGTGAAAATATCCATTAAATGAGGGAATAATATGTGTGAGGGTACCCCAGGAGAGTTCCAAATGTGTGTGGGTAGAATATATATCCCACGGGGGAAAATTGAAAAAAGTTGAAAAAATTTTTTTCTTGGACTTATTAATTTTTCCGACGTTTATCAGACTTTCAGATAGGGCAAATGTCAGTGAGCGTTCCAATTTCAGTTCCAGAGCGATTCGGCCAATGAGTCCTTGATATTTAGTCATTTTTGAGCCAATTTTCTCAATTTTTGAAAATTTTACTTTTTTTGTGAAAATATCCACTAAATGAGGGAATAGTATGTGTGAGGGTACCCCAGGAGAGTTCCAAATGTGTGTGCGTAGAATATATATCCCACGGGGGTAAAATTGAAAAAAGTTGAAAAAATTTTTTTCTTGGACTTAGTCATTTTTCCGACGTTTATCAGATTTTCAGATAGGGCAAATGTCAGTGAGCGTTCCGATTTCAGTTCCAGAGCGATTCGCCCAATGAGTTCTTGATATTTAGTCGCTTTCAGCCAATTTTCTGAATTTTTGAAAATTTCACTTTTTTGTGAAAATATCCACTAAATGAGGGAATAATATGTGTGAGGGTACCCCAGGAGAATTCCAAATGTGTTTGGGTAGAATATATATCCCACGGGGGTAAAATTGAAAAAAGTTGAAAAAAAATTTTTCTTGGACTTAGTCATTTTTCCGACGATTATCAGACTTTCAGATAGGGCAAATGTCAGTGAGCATTCCGATTTCAGTTCCAGAGCGATTCGACCAATGAGTCCTTGATATTTAGTCGTTTTCAGCCAATTTTCTGGATTTTTGAAAATTTCACTTTTTTGTGAAAATATCCACTAAATGAGGGAATAATATGTGTTACGGTACCCCAGGAGAGTTCCAAATGTGAGTGGGTAGAATATATATCCCACGGGGGTAAAATTGAAAAAAGTTGAAAAATTTTTTTTTCTTGGACTTAGTCATTTTTCCGGCGTTTAGCAGACTTTCAGATAGGGCAAATGTCAGTGAGCATTCCGATTTCAGTTGCAGAGCGATTCAACCAATGAGTCCTTAATATTTAGTCGTTTTCAGCGAATATTTTGGATTTTTGAAAATTTCACTTTTCTTGTGAAAATATCCACTAAATGAGGGAATAATATGTGTGCGGGTACCCCAGAAGAGTTCCAAATGTGTGTGGGTAGAATATATATCCCACGGGGGTAAAATTGAAAAAAGTTGAACATTTTTTTTTTTGGACTGTCATTTTTCCAACGTTTATTAGACTTTCAGATAGGGCAAATGTCAGTGAGTGTTCCGATTTCAGTTCCAGAGCGATTCGCCCAATGAGTCCTTGATATTTAGTCGTTTTCAGCCAATTTTCTGGATTTTTGAAAATTTCACTTTTTTGTGAAAATATCCACTAAATGAGGGAATAATATGTGTGAGGGTACCCCAGGATAGTTCCAAATGTGTGTGGGTAGAATATATATCCCACGGGGGTAAAATTGAAAAAAGTTAAAAAAATTTTTTTTTTGGACTTAGTCTTTTTTCTGGCGTTTATCAGAGTTTCAGATAGGGGAAATGTCAGTGAGCATTCTGATTTCAGTTCCAGAGCGATTCGCCCAATGAGTCCTTGATATTTAGTCGTTTTCAGCCAATTTTCTTGATTTTTGAAAATTTCACTTTTTTGTGAAAATATCCACTAAATGAGGGAATAATATGTGTGAGGGTACCCCAGGAGAGTTCCAAATGTGTGTGGGTAGAATATATATCAGATGAAGGTAAAATTGAAAAAAGTTGAAAATTTTTTTTTCTTGGACTTAGTCATTTTTCCGACGTTTATCAGATTTTCAGATAGGGCAAATGTCAGTGAGCATTCCGATTTCAGTTCCAGAGCGATTCGTCCAATGAATCCTTGATATTTAGTCGTTTTCAGCCAATATTTTGGATTTTTGAAAATTTCACTTTTTTGTGAAAATATCCACTAATTGAGGGAATAATATGTGTTAGGGTACCCTAGGAGAGTTCCAAATGTGTGTGGGTAGAATATATATATCCCACGGGGGTAAAATTGAAAAAAGTTGAAAAATTTTTTTTTTTGGACTGTCATTTTTCCGGCGTTTATCAGCCTTTCAGATAGGGCAAATGTCAGTCAGCTTTCCGATTTCAGTTCCAGAACGATTCGCCCAATGAGTTTTTGATATTTAGTCGCTTTCAGCCAATTTTCTGAATTTTTGAAAATTTCACTTTTTTGTGAAAATATCCACTAAATGAGGGAATAATATGTGTGAGGGTACCCCATGAGAGTTTCAAATGTGTGTGGGTAGAATATATATCCCACGGGGGTAAAATTGAAAAAAGTTGAAAAAAAATTTTTCTTGGACTTAGTCTTTTTTCTGGCGTTTATCAGAGTTTCAGATAGGGGAAATGTCAGTGAGCATTCTGATTTCAGTTCCAGAGCGTTTCGCCCAATGAGTCCTTGATATTTAGTCGTTTTCAGCCAATTTTCTGGATTTTTGAAAATGTCACTTTTTTGTGAAAATATCCACTAAATGAGGGAATAATATGTGTGAGGGTACCCCAGGAGAGTTCCAAATGTGTGTGGGTAGAATATATATATCCCATGGGGGTAAAATTGAAAAAAGTTGAAAATTTTTTTTTTTTGGACTGTCATTTTTCCGATGTTTATCAGACTTTCAGATAGGGCAAATGTCAGTGAGCATTCCGATTTCAGTTCCAGAGCAATTCGTCCAATGAATCCTTGATATTTAGTCGTTTTCAGCCAATATTTTGGATTTTTGAAAATTTCACTTTTTTGTGAAAATATCCACTAATTGAGGGAATAATATGTGTGAGGGTACCCTAGGAGAGTTCCAAATGTGTGTGGGTAGAATATATATATCCCACGGGGGTAAAATTGAAAAAAGTTGAAAAAAATTTTTTCTTGGACTTAGTCATTTTTCCAACGTTTATCAGACTTTCAGATAGGGCAAATGTCAGTGAGCGTTCCGATTTCAGTTCCAGAGCGATTCGCCCAAAGAGTCCTTGATATTTAGTCATTTTCAGCCAATTTTTTGGATTTTTTAAAATTTCACTTTTTTGTGAAAATATCCACTAAATGAGGGAATAATATGTGTGAAAGTACCCCAGGAGAGTTCCAAATGTGTGTGGGTAGAATATATATCCCACTGGGTAAAATTGAAAAAAGTTGAAAAAATTTTTTTTTTGGACTTAGTCTTTTTTCTGGCGTTTATCAGAGTTTCAGATAGGGGAAATGTCAATGAGCATTCTGATTTCAGTTCCAGAGCGTTTCGCCCAATGAGTCCTTGATATTTAGTCATTTTCAGCCAATTTTCTGCATTTTTGAAAATTTCACTTTTTTGTGAAAATATCCACTAAATGAGGGAATAATATGTGTGAAAGTACCCCAGGAGAGTTCCAAATGTGTGTGGGTAGAATATATATCCCACGGGGGTAAAATTGAAAAAAGTTGAAAAAATTTTTTTCTTGGACTTAGTCATTTTTCCGACGTTTATCAGATTTTCAGATAGGGCAAATGTCAGTGAGCGTTCCGATTTCAGTTCCAGAGCGATTCGCCCAATGAGTTCTTGATATTTAGTCGCTTTCAGCCAATTTTCTGAATTTTTGAAAATTTCACTTTTTTGTGAAAATATCCACTAAATGAGGGAATAATATGTGTGAGGGTACCCCAGGAGAATTCCAAATGTGTTTGGGTAGAATATATATCCCACGGGGGTAAAATTGAAAAAAGTTGAAAAAAAATTTTTCTTGGACTTAGTCATTTTTCCGACGATTATCAGACTTTCAGATAGGGCAAATGTCAGTGAGCATTCCGATTTCAGTTCCAGAGCGATTCGACCAATGAGTCCTTGATATTTAGTCGTTTTCAGCCAATTTTCTGGATTTTTGAAAATTTCACTTTTTTGTGAAAATATCCACTAAATGAGGGAATAATATGTGTTACGGTACCCCAGGAGAGTTCCAAATGTGAGTGGGTAGAATATATATCCCACGGGGGTAAAATTGAAAAAAGTTGAAAAATTTTTTTTTCTTGGACTTAGTCATTTTTCCGGCGTTTAGCAGACTTTCAGATAGGGCAAATGTCAGTGAGCATTCCGATTTCAGTTGCAGAGCGATTCAACCAATGAGTCCTTAATATTTAGTCGTTTTCAGCGAATATTTTGGATTTTTGAAAATTTCACTTTTCTTGTGAAAATATCCACTAAATGAGGGAATAATATGTGTGCGGGTACCCCAGAAGAGTTCCAAATGTGTGTGGGTAGAATATATATCCCACGGGGGTAAAATTGAAAAAAGTTGAACATTTTTTTTTTTGGACTGTCATTTTTCCAACGTTTATTAGACTTTCAGATAGGGCAAATGTCAGTGAGTGTTCCGATTTCAGTTCCAGAGCGATTCGCCCAATGAGTCCTTGATATTTAGTCGTTTTCAGCCAATTTTCTGGATTTTTGAAAATTTCACTTTTTTGTGAAAATATCCACTAAATGAGGGAATAATATGTGTGAGGGTACCCCAGGATAGTTCCAAATGTGTGTGGGTAGAATATATATCCCACGGGGGTAAAATTGAAAAAAGTTAAAAAAATTTTTTTTTTGGACTTAGTCTTTTTTCTGGCGTTTATCAGAGTTTCAGATAGGGGAAATGTCAGTGAGCATTCTGATTTCAGTTCCAGAGCGATTCGCCCAATGAGTCCTTGATATTTAGTCGTTTTCAGCCAATTTTCTTGATTTTTGAAAATTTCACTTTTTTGTGAAAATATCCACTAAATGAGGGAATAATATGTGTGAGGGTACCCCAGGAGAGTTCCAAATGTGTGTGGGTAGAATATATATCAGATGAAGGTAAAATTGAAAAAAGTTGAAAATTTTTTTTTCTTGGACTTAGTCATTTTTCCGACGTTTATCAGATTTTCAGATAGGGCAAATGTCAGTGAGCATTCCGATTTCAGTTCCAGAGCGATTCGTCCAATGAATCCTTGATATTTAGTCGTTTTCAGCCAATATTTTGGATTTTTGAAAATTTCACTTTTTCGTGAAAATATCCACTAATTGAGGGAATAATATGTGTTAGGGTACCCTAGGAGAGTTCCAAATGTGTGTGGGTAGAATATATATATCCCACGGGGGTAAAATTGAAAAAAGTTGAAAAATTTTTTTTTTTGGACTGTCATTTTTCCGGCGTTTATCAGCCTTTCAGATAGGGCAAATGTCAGTCAGCTTTCCGATTTCAGTTCCAGAACGATTCGCCCAATGAGTTTTTGATATTTAGTCGCTTTCAGCCAATTTTCTGAATTTTTGAAAATTTCACTTTTTTGTGAAAATATCCACTAAATGAGGGAATAATATGTGTGAGGGTACCCCATGAGAGTTTCAAATGTGTGTGGGTAGAATATATATCCCACGGGGGTAAAATTGAAAAAAGTTGAAAAAAAATTTTTCTTGGACTTAGTCTTTTTTCTGGCGTTTATCAGAGTTTCAGATAGGGGAAATGTCAGTGAGCATTCTGATTTCAGTTCCAGAGCGTTTCGCCCAATGAGTCCTTGATATTTAGTCGTTTTCAGCCAATTTTCTGGATTTTTGAAAATGACACTTTTTTGTGAAAATATCCACTAAATGAGGGAATAATATGTGTGAGGGTACCCCAGGAGAGTTCCAAATGTGTGTGGGTAGAATATATATATCCCATGGGGGTAAAATTGAAAAAAGTTGAAAATTTTTTTTTTTTGGACTGTCATTTTTCCGATGTTTATCAGACTTTCAGATAGGGCAAATGTCAGTGAGCATTCCGATTTCAGTTCCAGAGCGATTCGTCCAATGAATCCTTGATATTTAGTCGTTTTCAGCCAATATTTTGGATTTTTGAAAATTTCACTTTTTTGTGAAAATATCCACTAATTGAGGGAATAATATGTGTGAGGGTACCCTAGGAGAGTTCCAAATGTGTGTGGGTAGAATATATATATCCCACGGGGGTAAAATTGAAAAAAGTTGAAAAAAATTTTTTCTTGGACTTAGTCATTTTTCCAACGTTTATCAGACTTTCAGATAGGGCAAATGTCAGTGAGCGTTCCGATTTCAGTTCCAGAGCGATTCGCCCAAAGAGTCCTTGATATTTAGTCATTTTCAGCCAATTTTTTGGATTTTTTAAAATTTCACTTTTTTGTGAAAATATCCACTAAATGAGGGAATAATATGTGTGAAAGTACCCCAGGAGAGTTCCAAATGTGTGTGGGTAGAATATATATCCCACGGGGGTAAAATTGAAAAAATTTGAAAAAAATTTTTTCTTGGACTTAGTCATTTTTCCGACGTTTATCAGACTTTCAGATAGGGCAAATGTCAGTGAGCGTTCCAATTTCAGTTCCAGAGCGATTCGCCCAATGAGTCCTAGATATTTAGTCGTTTTCAGCCAATTTTCTGGATTTTTGAAAATTTCACTTTTTTGCGAAAATATCCACTAAATGAGGGAATAATATGTGTGAGGGTACCCCAGGAGAGTTCCAAATGTGTGTGGGTAGAATATATATCCCACGGGGGTAAAATTGAAAAAAGTTGAAAATTTTTTTTCTTGGACTTATTAATTTTTCCGACGTTTATCAGACTTTCAGATAGGGCAAATGTCAGTGAGCGTTCCGATTTCAGTTTCAGAGCGATTCGACCAATGAGTCCTTGATATTTAGTCGTTTTCAGCCAATATTTTGGATTTTTGAAAATTTCACTTTTTTGTGAAAATATCCACTAAATGAGGGAATAATATGTGTGAGGGTACCCCAGGAGAGTTCCAAATGTGTGTGCGTAGAATATATATATCCCACGGGGGTAAAAAATTGAAAAAAGTTGAAAAAAATTATTTTTTGACTTAGTCATTTTTCCGGCGTTTATCAGACTTTCAGATAGGGGAAATGTCAGTGAGCGTTCTCAATTCAGTTCCAGAGCGATTCGCCAATGAGTCCTTGATATTTAGTCGTTTTCAGCCAATTTTCTGGATTTTTGAAAATGTCACTTTTTTGTGAAAATATCCACTAAATGAGGGAATAATATGTGTGAGGGTACCCCAGGAGAGTTCCAAATGTGTGTGGGTAGAATATATATATCCCACGGGGGTAAAATTTAAAAAAGTTGAAAATTTTTTTTTTTTGGACTGTCATTTTTCCGACGTTTATCAGGCTTTCAGATAGGGCAAATGTCAGTGAGCAATCCGATTTCAGTTCCAGAGCCATTCGCCCAATGAGTCCTTGATATTTAGTCGTTTTCAGCCAATTTTCTGAATTTTTAAAAATTTCACTTTTTTGTGAAAATATCCACTAAATGAGGGAATAATATGTGTGAGGGTACTCCAGGAGAGTTCCAAATGTGTGTGGGTAGAAAATATATCCCATTGGGTTAAAATTGAAAAAAGTTGAAAAAATTTTTTTTTTCGACTTAGTCATTTTTCTGGCGTTTATCAGACTTTCAGATAGGGCAAATGTCAGTGAGCATTCTGATTTTAGTTCCAGGGCCATTCGCCCAATGAGTCCTTGACATTTAGTAGTTTTCAGCCAATTTTCTGAATTTTTGAAAATTTCACTTTTTTGTGAAAATATCCACTAAATGAGGGAATAATATGTGTGAGGGTTCCCCAGGAGAGTTCCAAATGTGTGTGGGTAGAATATATATCCCACGGGGGTAAAATTGAAAAAAGTTGAAAAAAATTTTTTTTTGGACTTAGTCAGTTTTCTGCCGTTTATCAGACTTTCAGATAGGGGAAATGTCAGTGAGCGTTCCGATTTAATTTCCAGAGCGACTCGCCCAATGATTCCTTGATATTTAGTCGTTTTCAGCCAATTTTCTGAATTTTTGAAAATTTCACTTTTTTGTGAAAATATCCACTAAATGAGGGAATAATATGTGTGAGGGTACACCAGGAGAGTTCCAAATGTGTGTGGGTAGAATATATATACCACGGGGGTAAAATTGAAAAAAGTTGAAAAACTTTTTTTTTTTGGACTTAGTCATTTTTCTGGCGTTTATCAGACTTTCCGATAGGGCAAATGTCAGTGAGCGTTCCGATTTAATTTCCACAGCGATTCGCACAATGAGTCCTTGATATTTAGTCGTTTTCAGGAAATTTTCTGGATTTTTGAAAATTTTACTTTTTTGTGAAAATATCCACTAAATGAGGGAATAATATGTGTGTGGGTACCCCAGGAGAGTTCCAAATGTGTGTGGGTACAATACATATCCCACGGGGGTAAAATTGAAAAAAGTTGAAAAACTTTTTTTCTTGGACTTAGTCATTTTTCCAACGTTTATCAGACTTTCAGATAGGGCAAATGTCAGTGGGCGTTCCGATTTTAGTTCCAGAGCGATTCGCCCAATGAGTCCTTGATATTGAGTCGTTTTCAGCCAATTTTCTGGATTTTTGAAAATGTCACTTTTTTGTGAAAATATCCACTAAATGAGGGAATAATATGTGTGAGGGTACCCCAGGAGAGTTTCAAATTTGTGTGGGTAGAATACATATCCCACGGGGGTAAAATTGAAAAAAGTTGAATTTTTTTTTTTCTTAGACTTAGTCATTTTTGCGACAATCAGACTTTCAGATAGGGCCAATGTCAGTGAGCGTTCCGATTTCAGTTCCAGAGCGATGCGCCCAATGAGTACTTAATATTTAGTCGTTTTCAGCCAATTTTCTGGATTTTTGAAAACTTCACTTTTTTGTCAAAATATCCACTAAATGAGGGAATAATATGTGTTAGGGTACCCCAGGAGGGTTCCAAATGTGTGTGGGTAGAATACATATCCCACGGGGGTAAAATTGAAAAAAGTTGAAACATTTTTTCTCTTGGACTTAGTCATTTTTGCAACGTTTATCAGAATTTCAGATAGGGCAAATGTCAGTGAGCATTCCGATTTCAGTTCCAGAGCCATTCGCCCAATGAGTCCTTGATATTTAGTCGTTTTCAGCCAATTTTCTGAATTTTTGAAAATTTCACTTTTTTGTGAAAATATCCACTAAATGAGGGAATAATATGTGTGAGGGTACCCCAGGAGAATTCCAAATGTGTGTGGGTAGAATATATATCCCATTGGGTTAAAATTGAAAAAAGTTGAAAAAATTTTTTTTTTGGACTTAGTCATTTTTCTGGCGTTTATCAGACTTTCCGATAGGGCAAATGTCAGTGAGCGTTCTGATTTCAGTTCCAGAGCGATTCGCCCAATGAGTCCTTGATATTTAGTCGTTTTCAGCCAATATTTTGGATTTTTGAAAATTTCACTTTTTTGTGAAAATATCCACTAAATGAGGGAATAATATGTGTGAGGGTGCCCCAGGAGAGTTCCAAATATGTGTGGGTATAATAAATATCCCACGGGGGTAAAATTGAAAAAAGTTGAAAAATTTTTTTTCTTGGACTTAGTCATTTTTCCGACGTTTATCAGACTTTCCGATAGGGCAAATGTCAGTGAGCGTTCCGATTTAATTTCCACAGCGATTCGCACAATGAGTCCTTGATATTTAGTCGTTTTCAGCCAATTTTCTGGATTTTTGAAAATTTTACTTTTTTGTGAAAATATCCACTAAATGAGGGAATAATATGTGTGAGGGTACCCCAGGAGAGTTCCAAATGTGTGTGGGTAGAATATATATCCCACGGCGGTAAAATTGAAAAAAGTTGAAAAAATATTTTTTGGGACTTAATCATTTTTCCGACGTTTATCAGACTTTCAGATAGGGCAAATGTCAGTGAGCGTTCCGATTTCAGTTCCAGAGCGATGCGCCCAATGAGTCCTTAATATTTAGTCGTTTTCAGCCAATTTTCTGGATTTTTGAAAACTTCACTTTTTTGTCAAAATATCCACTAAATGAGGGAATAATATGTGTGAGGGTACCCCAGGAGTGTTCCAAATGTGTGTGGGTGGAATACATATCCCACGGGGGTAAAATTGAAAAAAGTTGAAAAATTTTTTCTCTTGGACTTAGTCATTTTTGCAACGTTTATCAGAATTTCAGATAGGGCAAATGACAGTGAGCATTCCGATTTCAGTTCCAGAGCCATTCGCCCAATGAGTCCTTGATATTTAGCCGTTTTCAGACAATTTTCTGAATTTTTGAAAATTTTACTTTTTTGTGAAAATATCCACTAAATGAGGGAATAATATGTGTGAGGGTACCCCAGGAGAATTCCAAATGTGTGTGGGTAGAATATATATCCCATTGGGTTAAAATTGAAAAAAGTTGAAAAAATTTTTTTTTTGGACTTAGTCATTTTTCTGGCGTTTATCAGACTTTCAGATAGGGCAAATGTCAGTGAGCGTTCTGATTTCAGTTCCAGAGCGATTCGCCCAATGAGTCCTTGATATTTAGTCGTTTTCAGCAAATATTTTGGATTTTTGAAAATTTCACTTTTTCGTGAAAATATCCACCAAATGAGGGAATAATATTTGTGAGGGTACCCCAGGAGAGTTCCAAATGTGTGTGGGTAGAATATATTTCCCACTGGGGTAAAATTGAAAAAAGTTGAAAAAATTTTTTTCTTGGACTTAGTCATTTTTACGACATTTATCAGACTTTCAGATAGGGCATATGTCAGTGAGCATTCCGATTTCAGTTCCAGAGCGATTCGACCAATGAGTCCTTGATATTTAGTCGTTTTCAGCCAATATTTTGGATTTTTGAAAATTTCACTTTTTTGTGAAAATATCCACTAAATGAGGGAATAATATGTTTGAGGGTACCCCAGGAGAGTTCCAAATATGTGTGGGTATAATAAATATCCCACGGGGGTAAAATTGAAAAAAGTTTAAAAAATTTTTTTCTTGGACTTAGTCATTTTTCCGACGTTTATCAGACTTTCAGATAGGGCAAATGTCAGTGAGCGTTCTGATTTCAGTTCCAGAGCGATTCGCCCAATGAGTCCTTGATATTTAGTCGTTTTCAGCAAATATTTTGGATTTTTGAAAATTTCACTTTTTCGTGAAAATATCCACCAAATGAGGGAATAATATTTGTGAGGGTACCCCAGGAGAGTTCCAAATGTGTGTGGGTAGAATATATTTCCCACTGGGGTAAAATTGAAAAAAGTTGAAAAAATTTTTTTCTTGGACTTAGTCATTTTTACGACATTTATCAGACTTTCAGATAGGGCATATGTCAGTGAGCATTCCGATTTCAGTTCCAGAGCGATTCGACCAATGAGTCCTTGATATTTAGTCGTTTTCAGCCAATATTTTGGATTTTTGAAAATTTCACTTTTTTGTGAAAATATCCACTAAATGAGGGAATAATATGTTTGAGGGTACCCCAGGAGAGTTCCAAATATGTGTGGGTATAATAAATATCCCACGGGGGTAAAATTGAAAAAAGTTTAAAAAATTTTTTTCTTGGACTTAGTCATTTTTCCGACGTTTATCAGACTTTCAGATAGGGCAAATGTCAGTGAGCGTTCCGATTTCAGCACCAGAGCCATTCGCCCAATGAGTCCTTGATATTTAGTCGTTTTCAGCTAATTTTCTGCATTTTTGAAAATTTTACTTTTTTGTGAAAATATCCACTAAATGAGGGAAAAATATGTGTGTGGGTACCCCAGGAGAGCTCCAAATGTGTGTGGGTAGAATATATATTCCACGGGGGTAAAATTGAAAAAAGTTGAAAAAATTTTTTCTAGGACTTAGTCATTTTTCCGACGTTTATCAGACTTTCAGATAGGGCAAATGTCAGTGAGCGTTCCGATTTCAGCTCCAGAGCCATTCGCCCAATGAGTCCTTGATATTTAGTCGTTTTCAGACAATTTTCTGGATTTTTGAAAATTTCACTTTTTTGTGAAAATATCCACTAAATGAGGGAATAATATGTGTGAGGGTACTCCAGGAGAGTTCCAAATGTGTGTGGGTAGAATATATATCCCACGGCGGTAAAATTGAAAAAAGTTGAAAAAATATTTTTTGGGACTTAATCATTTTTCCGGCGTTTATCAGACTTTCAGATAGGGCAAATGTCAGTGAGCGTTCCGATTTCAGTTCCAGAGCGATGCGCCCAATGAGTCCTTAATATTTAGTCGTTTTCAGCCAATTTTCTGGATTTTTGAAAACTTCACTTTTTTGTCAAAATATCCACTAAATGAGGGAATAATATGTCTTAGGGTACCCCAGGATGGTTCCAAATGTGTGTGGGTAGAATACATATCCCACGGGGGTAAAATTGAAAAAAGTTGAAACATTTTTTCTCTTGGACTTAGTCATTTTTGCAACGTTTATCAGAATTTCAGATAGGGCAAATGTCAGTGAGCATTCCGATTTCAGTTCCAGAGCCATTCGCCCAATGAGTCCTTGATATTTAGTCGTTTTCAGCCAATTTTCTGAATTTTTGAAAATTTCACTTTTTTGTGAAAATATCCACTAAATGAGGGAATAATATGTGTGAGGGTACCCCAGGAGAATTCCAAATGTGTGTGGGTAGAATATATATCCCATTGGGTTAAAATTGAAAAAAGTTGAAAAAATTTTTTTTTTGGACTTAGTCATTTTTCTGGCGTTTATCAGACTTTCAGATAGGGCAAATGTCAGTGAGCGTTCTGATTTCAGTTCCAGAGCGATTCGCCCAATGAGTCCTTGATATTTAGTCGTTTTCAGCCAATATTTTGGATTTTTGAAAATTTCACTTTTTTGTGAAAATATCCACTAAATGAGGGAATAATATGTGTGAGGGTACCCCAGGAGAGTTCCAAATGTGTGTGGGTAGAATATATATCCCACGGGGGTAAAATTGAAAAAAGTTGAAAAAAATTTTTTCTTGGACTTAGTCATTTTTCCAACGTTTATCAGACTTTCAGATAGGGCAAATGTCAGTGAGCGTTCCGATTTCAGTTCCAGAGCGATTCGCCCAAAGAGTCCTTGATATTTAGTCATTTTCAGCCAATTTTTTGGATTTTTTAAAATTTCACTTTTTTGTGAAAATATCCACTAAATGAGGGAATAATATGTGTGAAAGTACCCCAGGAGAGTTCCAAATGTGTGTGGGTAGAATATATATCCCACTGGGTAAAATTGAAAAAAGTTGAAAAAATTTTTTTTTTGGACTTAGTCTTTTTTCTGGCGTTTATCAGAGTTTCAGATAGGGGAAATGTCAATGAGCATTCTGATTTCAGTTCCAGAGCGTTTCGCCCAATGAGTCCTTGATATTTAGTCATTTTCAGCCAATTTTCTGCATTTTTGAAAATTTCACTTTTTTGTGAAAATATCCACTAAATGAGGGAATAACATGTGTGAAAGTACCCCAGGAGAGTTCCAAATGTGTGTGGGTAGAATATATATCCCACGGGGGTAAAATTGAAAAAAGTTGAAAAAATTTTTTTCTTGGACTTAGTCATTTTTCCGACGTTTATCAGATTTTCAGATAGGGCAAATGTCAGTGAGCGTTCCGATTTCAGTTCCAGAGCGATTCGCCCAATGAGTTCTTGATATTTAGTCGCTTTCAGCCAATTTTCTGAATTTTTGAAAATTTCACTTTTTTGTGAAAATATCCACTAAATGAGGGAATAATATGTGTGAGGGTACCCCAGGAGAATTCCAAATGTGTTTGGGTAGAATATATATCCCACGGGGGTAAAATTGAAAAAAGTTGAAAAAAAATTTTTCTTGGACTTAGTCATTTTTCCGACGATTATCAGACTTTCAGATAGGGCAAATGTCAGTGAGCATTCCGATTTCAGTTCCAGAGCGATTCGACCAATGAGTCCTTGATATTTAGTCGTTTTCAGCCAATTTTCTGGATTTTTGAAAATTTCACTTTTTTGTGAAAATATCCACTAAATGAGGGAATAATATGTGTTACGGTACCCCAGGAGAGTTCCAAATGTGAGTGGGTAGAATATATATCCCACGGGGGTAAAATTGAAAAAAGTTGAAAAATTTTTTTTTCTTGGACTTAGTCATTTTTCCGGCGTTTAGCAGACTTTCAGATAGGGCAAATGTCAGTGAGCATTCCGATTTCAGTTGCAGAGCGATTCAACCAATGAGTCCTTAATATTTAGTCGTTTTCAGCGAATATTTTGGATTTTTGAAAATTTCACTTTTCTTGTGAAAATATCCACTAAATGAGGGAATAATATGTGTGCGGGTACCCCAGAAGAGTTCCAAATGTGTGTGGGTAGAATATATATCCCACGGGGGTAAAATTGAAAAAAGTTGAACATTTTTTTTTTTGGACTGTCATTTTTCCAACGTTTATTAGACTTTCAGATAGGGCAAATGTCAGTGAGTGTTCCGATTTCAGTTCCAGAGCGATTCGCCCAATGAGTCCTTGATATTTAGTCGTTTTCAGCCAATTTTCTGGATTTTTGAAAATTTCACTTTTTTGTGAAAATATCCACTAAATGAGGGAATAATATGTGTGAGGGTACCCCAGGATAGTTCCAAATGTGTGTGGGTAGAATATATATCCCACGGGGGTAAAATTGAAAAAAGTTAAAAAAATTTTTTTTTTGGACTTAGTCTTTTTTCTGGCGTTTATCAGAGTTTCAGATAGGGGAAATGTCAGTGAGCATTCTGATTTCAGTTCCAGAGCGATTCGCCCAATGAGTCCTTGATATTTAGTCGTTTTCAGCCAATTTTCTTGATTTTTGAAAATTTCACTTTTTTGTGAAAATATCCACTAAATGAGGGAATAATATGTGTGAGGGTACCCCAGGAGAGTTCCAAATGTGTGTGGGTAGAATATATATCAGATGAAGGTAAAATTGAAAAAAGTTGAAAATTTTTTTTTCTTGGACTTAGTCATTTTTCCGACGTTTATCAGATTTTCAGATAGGGCAAATGTCAGTGAGCATTCCGATTTCAGTTCCAGAGCGATTCGTCCAATGAATCCTTGATATTTAGTCGTTTTCAGCCAATATTTTGGATTTTTGAAAATTTCACTTTTTTGTGAAAATATCCACTAATTGAGGGAATAATATGTGTTAGGGTACCCTAGGAGAGTTCCAAATGTGTGTGGGTAGAATATATATATCCCACGGGGGTAAAATTGAAAAAAGTTGAAAAATTTTTTTTTTTGGACTGTCATTTTTCCGGCGTTTATCAGCCTTTCAGATAGGGCAAATGTCAGTCAGCTTTCCGATTTCAGTTCCAGAACGATTCGCCCAATGAGTTTTTGATATTTAGTCGCTTTCAGCCAATTTTCTGAATTTTTGAAAATTTCACTTTTTTGTGAAAATATCCACTAAATGAGGGAATAATATGTGTGAGGGTACCCCATGAGAGTTTCAAATGTGTGTGGGTAGAATATATATCCCACGGGGGTAAAATTGAAAAAAGTTGAAAAAAAATTTTTCTTGGACTTAGTCTTTTTTCTGGCGTTTATCAGAGTTTCAGATAGGGGAAATGTCAGTGAGCATTCTGATTTCAGTTCCAGAGCGTTTCGCCCAATGAGTCCTTGATATTTAGTCGTTTTCAGCCAATTTTCTGGATTTTTGAAAATGTCACTTTTTTGTGAAAATATCCACTAAATGAGGGAATAATATGTGTGAGGGTACCCCAGGAGAGTTCCAAATGTGTGTGGGTAGAATATATATATCCCATGGGGGTAAAATTGAAAAAAGTTGAAAATTTTTTTTTTTTGGACTGTCATTTTTCCGATGTTTATCAGACTTTCAGATAGGGCAAATGTCAGTGAGCATTCCGATTTCAGTTCCAGAGCGATTCGTCCAATGAATCCTTGATATTTAGTCGTTTTCAGCCAATATTTTGGATTTTTGAAAATTTCACTTTTTTGTGAAAATATCCACTAATTGAGGGAATAATATGTGTGAGGGTACCCTAGGAGAGTTCCAAATGTGTGTGGGTAGAATATATATATCCCACGGGGGTAAAATTGAAAAAAGTTGAAAAAAATTTTTTCTTGGACTTAGTCATTTTTCCAACGTTTATCAGACTTTCAGATAGGGCAAATGTCAGTGAGCGTTCCGATTTCAGTTCCAGAGCGATTCGCCCAAAGAGTCCTTGATATTTAGTCATTTTCAGCCAATTTTTTGGATTTTTTAAAATTTCACTTTTTTGTGAAAATATCCACTAAATGAGGGAATAATATGTGTGAAAGTACCCCAGGAGAGTTCCAAATGTGTGTGGGTAGAATATATATCCCACTGGGTAAAATTGAAAAAAGTTGAAAAAATTTTTTTTTTGGACTTAGTCTTTTTTCTGGCGTTTATCAGAGTTTCAGATAGGGGAAATGTCAATGAGCATTCTGATTTCAGTTCCAGAGCGTTTCGCCCAATGAGTCCTTGATATTTAGTCATTTTCAGCCAATTTTCTGCATTTTTGAAAATTTCACTTTTTTGTGAAAATATCCACTAAATGAGGGAATAATATGTGTGAAAGTACCCCAGGAGAGTTCCAAATGTGTGTGGGTAGAATATATATCCCACGGGGGTAAAATTGAAAAAATTTGAAAAAAATTTTTTCTTGGACTTAGTCATTTTTCCGACGTTTATCAGACTTTCAGATAGGGCAAATGTCAGTGAGCGTTCCAATTTCAGTTCCAGAGCGATTCGCCCAATGAGTCCTAGATATTTAGTCGTTTTCAGCCAATTTTCTGGATTTTTGAAAATTTCACTTTTTTGCGAAAATATCCACTAAATGAGGGAATAATATGTGTGAGGGTACCCCAGGAGAGTTCCAAATGTGTGTGCGTAGAATATATATATCCCACGGGGGTAAAAAATTGAAAAAAGTTGAAAAAAATTATTTTTTGACTTAGTCATTTTTCCGGCGTTTATCAGACTTTCAGATAGGGGAAATGTCAGTGAGCATTCTCAATTCAGTTCCAGAGCGATTCGCCAATGAGTCCTTGATATTTAGTCGTTTTCAGCCAATTTTCTGAATTTTTAAAAATTTCACTTTTTTGTGAAAATATCCACTAAATGAGGGAATAATATGTGTGAGGGTACTCCAGGAGAGTTCCAAATGTGTGTGGGTAGAAAATATATCCCATTGGGTTAAAATTGAAAAAAGTTGAAAAAATTTTTTTTTTCGACTTAGTCATTTTTCTGGCGTTTATCAGACTTTCAGATAGGGCAAATGTCAGTGAGCATTCTGATTTTAGTTCCAGGGCCATTCGCCCAATGAGTCCTTGACATTTAGTAGTTTTCAGCCAATTTTCTGAATTTTTGAAAATTTCACTTTTTTGTGAAAATATCCACTAAATGAGGGAATAATATGTGTGAGGGTTCCCCAGGAGAGTTCCAAATGTGTGTGGGTAGAATATATATCCCACGGGGGTAAAATTGAAAAAAGTTGAAAAAAATTTTTTTTTGGACTTAGTCAGTTTTCTGCCGTTTATCAGACTTTCAGATAGGGGAAATGTCAGTGAGCGTTCCGATTTAATTTCCACAGCGATTCGCACAATGAGTCCTTGATATTTAGTCGTTTTCAGGAAATTTTCTGGATTTTTGAAAATTTTACTTTTTTGTGAAAATATCCACTAAATGAGGGAATAATATGTGTGTGGGTACCCCAGGAGAGTTCCAAATGTGTGTGGGTACAATACATATCCCACGGGGGTAAAATTGAAAAAAGTTGAAAAACTTTTTTTCTTGGACTTAGTCATTTTTCCAACGTTTATCAGACTTTCAGATAGGGCAAATGTCAGTGGGCGTTCCGATTTTAGTTCCAGAGCGATTCGCCCAATGAGTCCTTGATATTGAGTCGTTTTCAGCCAATTTTCTGGATTTTTGAAAATGTCACTTTTTTGTGAAAATATCCACTAAATGAGGGAATAATATGTGTGAGGGTACCCCAGGAGAGTTTCAAATTTGTGTGGGTAGAATACATATCCCACGGGGGTAAAATTGAAAAAAGTTGAATTTTTTTTTTTCTTAGACTTAGTCATTTTTGCGACAATCAGACTTTCAGATAGGGCCAATGTCAGTGAGCGTTCCGATTTAATTTCCACAGCGATTCGCACAATGAGTCCTTGATATTTAGTCGTTTTCAGCCAATTTTCTGGATTTTTGAAAATTTTACTTTTTTGTGAAAATATCCACTAAATGAGGGAATAATATGTGTGTGGGTACCCCAGGAGAGTTCCAAATGTGTGTGGGTAGAATACATATCCCACGGGGGTAAAATTGAAAAAAGTTTAAAAAATTTTTTTCTTGGACTTAGTCATTTTTCCGACGTTTATCAGACTTTCAGATAGGGCAAATGTCAGTGAGCATTCCGATTTCAGTTCCAGAGCCATTCGCCCAATGAGTCCTTGATATTTAGTCGTTTTCAGCCAATTTTCTGAATTTTTGAAAATTTCACTTTTTTGTGAAAATATCCACTAAATGAGGGAATAATATGTGTGAGGGTACCCCAGGAGAGTTCCAAATGTGTGTGGGTAGAATATATATCCCACGGCGGTAAAATTGAAAAAAGTTGAAAAAATATTTTTTGGGACTTAATCATTTTTCCGGCGTTTATCAGACTTTCAGATAGGGCAAATGTCAGCGAGCGTTCCGATTTCAGTTCCAGAGCGATGCGCCCAATGAGTACTTAATATTTAGTCGTTTTCAGCCAATTTTCTGGATTTTTGAAAACTTCACTTTTTTGTCAAAATATCCACTAAATGAGGGAATAATATGTGTTAGGGTACCCCAGGAGGGTTCCAAATGTGTGTGGGTAGAATACATATCCCACGGGGGTAAAATTGAAAAAAGTTGAAACATTTTTTCTCTTGGACTTAGTCATTTTTGCAACGTTTATCAGAATTTCAGATAGGGCAAATGTCAGTGAGCATTCCGATTTCAGTTCCAGAGCCATTCGCCCAATGAGTCCTTGATATTTAGTCGTTTTCAGCCAATTTTCTGAATTTTTGAAAATTTCACTTTTTTGTGAAAATATCCACTAAATGAGGGAATAATATGTGTGAGGGTACCCCAGGAGAATTCCAAATGTGTGTGGGTAGAATATATATCCCATTGGGTTAAAATTGAAAAAAGTTGAAAAAATTTTTTTTTTGGACTTAGTCATTTTTCTGGCGTTTATCAGACTTTCCGATAGGGCAAATGTCAGTGAGCGTTCTGATTTCAGTTCCAGAGCGATTCGCCCAATGAGTCCTTGATATTTAGTCGTTTTCAGCCAATATTTTGGATTTTTGAAAATTTCACTTTTTTGTGAAAATATCCACTAAATGAGGGAATAATATGTGTGAGGGTGCCCCAGGAGAGTTCCAAATATGTGTGGGTATAATAAATATCCCACGGGGGTAAAATTGAAAAAAGTTGAAAAATTTTTTTTCTTGGACTTAGTCATTTTTCCGACGTTTATCAGACTTTCCGATAGGGCAAATGTCAGTGAGCGTTCCGATTTAATTTCCACAGCGATTCGCACAATGAGTCCTTGATATTTAGTCGTTTTCAGCCAATTTTCTGGATTTTTGAAAATTTTACTTTTTTGTGAAAATATCCACTAAATGAGGGAATAATATGTGTGAGGGTACCCCAGGAGAGTTCCAAATGTGTGTGGGTAGAATATATATCCCACGGCGGTAAAATTGAAAAAAGTTGAAAAAATATTTTTTGGGACTTAATCATTTTTCCGACGTTTATCAGACTTTCAGATAGGGCAAATGTCAGTGAGCGTTCCGATTTCAGTTCCAGAGCGATGCGCCCAATGAGTCCTTAATATTTAGTCGTTTTCAGCCAATTTTCTGGATTTTTGAAAACTTCACTTTTTTGTCAAAATATCCACTAAATGAGGGAATAATATGTGTGAGGGTACCCCAGGAGTGTTCCAAATGTGTGTGGGTGGAATACATATCCCACGGGGGTAAAATTGAAAAAAGTTGAAAAATTTTTTCTCTTGGACTTAGTCATTTTTGCAACGTTTATCAGAATTTCAGATAGGGCAAATGACAGTGAGCATTCCGATTTCAGTTCCAGAGCCATTCGCCCAATGAGTCCTTGATATTTAGTCGTTTTCAGACAATTTTCTGAATTTTTGAAAATTTCACTTTTTTGTGAAAATATCCACTAAATGAGGGAATAATATGTGTGAGGGTACCCCAGGAGAATTCCAAATGTGTGTGGGTAGAATATATATCCCATTGGGTTAAAATTGAAAAAAGTTGAAAAAATTTTTTTTTTGGACTTAGTCATTTTTCTGGCGTTTATCAGACTTTCAGATAGGGCAAATGTCAGTGAGCGTTCTGATTTCAGTTCCAGAGCGATTCGCCCAATGAGTCCTTGATATTTAGTCGTTTTCAGCAAATATTTTGGATTTTTGAAAATTTCACTTTTTCGTGAAAATATCCACCAAATGAGGGAATAATATTTGTGAGGGTACCCCAGGAGAGTTCCAAATGTGTGTGGGTAGAATATATTTCCCACTGGGGTAAAATTGAAAAAAGTTGAAAAAATTTTTTTCTTGGACTTAGTCATTTTTACGACATTTATCAGACTTTCAGATAGGGCATATGTCAGTGAGCATTCCGATTTCAGTTCCAGAGCGATTCGACCAATGAGTCCTTGATATTTAGTCGTTTTCAGCCAATATTTTGGATTTTTGAAAATTTCACTTTTTTGTGAAAATATCCACTAAATGAGGGAATAATATGTTTGAGGGTACCCCAGGAGAGTTCCAAATATGTGTGGGTATAATAAATATCCCACGGGGGTAAAATTGAAAAAAGTTTAAAAAATTTTTTTCTTGGACTTAGTCATTTTTCCGACGTTTATCAGACTTTCAGATAGGGCAAATGTCAGTGAGCGTTCCGATTTCAGCACCAGAGCCATTCGCCCAATGAGTCCTTGATATTTAGTCGTTTTCAGCTAATTTTCTGCATTTTTGAAAATTTTACTTTTTTGTGAAAATATCCACTAAATGAGGGAAAAATATGTGTGTGGGTACCCCAGGAGAGCTCCAAATGTGTGTGGGTAGAATATATATTCCACGGGGGTAAAATTGAAAAAAGTTGAAAAAATTTTTTCTAGGACTTAGTCATTTTTCCGACGTTTATCAGACTTTCAGATAGGGCAAATGTCAGTGAGCGTTCCGATTTCAGCTCCAGAGCCATTCGCCCAATGAGTCCTTGATATTTAGTCGTTTTCAGACAATTTTCTGGATTTTTGAAAATTTCACTTTTTTGTGAAAATATCCACTAAATGAGGGAATAATATGTGTGAGGGTACTCCAGGAGAGTTCCAAATGTGTGTGGGTAGAATATATATCCCACGGCGGTAAAATTGAAAAAAGTTGAAAAAATATTTTTTGGGACTTAATCATTTTTCCGGCGTTTATCAGACTTTCAGATAGGGCAAATGTCAGTGAGCGTTCCGATTTCAGTTCCAGAGCGATGCGCCCAATGAGTCCTTAATATTTAGTCGTTTTCAGCCAATTTTCTGGATTTTTGAAAACTTCACTTTTTTGTCAAAATATCCACTAAATGAGGGAATAATATGTCTTAGGGTACCCCAGGATGGTTCCAAATGTGTGTGGGTAGAATACATATCCCACGGGGGTAAAATTGAAAAAAGTTGAAACATTTTTTCTCTTGGACTTAGTCATTTTTGCAACGTTTATCAGAATTTCAGATAGGGCAAATGTCAGTGAGCATTCCGATTTCAGTTCCAGAGCCATTCGCCCAATGAGTCCTTGATATTTAGTCGTTTTCAGCCAATTTTCTGAATTTTTGAAAATTTCACTTTTTTGTGAAAATATCCACTAAATGAGGGAATAATATGTGTGAGGGTACCCCAGGAGAATTCCAAATGTGTGTGGGTAGAATATATATCCCATTGGGTTAAAATTGAAAAAAGTTGAAAAAATTTTTTTTTTGGACTTAGTCATTTTTCTGGCGTTTATCAGACTTTCAGATAGGGCAAATGTCAGTGAGCGTTCTGATTTCAGTTCCAGAGCGATTCGCCCAATGAGTCCTTGATATTTAGTCGTTTTCAGCCAATATTTTGGATTTTTGAAAATTTCACTTTTTTGTGAAAATATCCACTAAATGAGGGAATAATATGTGTGAGGGTACCCCAGGAGAGTTCCAAATATGTGTGGGTATAATAAATATCCCACGGGGGTAAAATTGAAAAAAGTTGAAAAATTTTTTTTCTTGGACTTAGTCATTTTTCCGACGTTTATCAGACTTTCCGATAGGGCAAATGTCAGTGAGCGTTCCGATTTAATTTCCACAGCGATTCGCACAATGAGTCCTTGATATTTAGTCGTTTTCAGCCAATTTTCTGGATTTTTGAAAATTTTACTTTTTTGTGAAAATATCCACTAAATGAGGGAATAATATGTGTGAGGGTACCCCAGGAGAGTTCCAAATGTGTGTGGGTAGAATATATATCCCACGGCGGTAAAATTGAAAAAAGTTGAAAAAATATTTTTTGGGACTTAATCATTTTTCCGACGTTTATCAGACTTTCAGATAGGGCAAATGTCAGTGAGCGTTCCGATTTCAGTTCCAGAGCGATGCGCCCAATGAGTCCTTAATATTTAGTCGTTTTCAGCCAATTTTCTGGATTTTTGAAAACTTCACTTTTTTGTCAAAATATCCACTAAATGAGGGAATAATATGTGTGAGGGTACCCCAGGAGGGTTCCAAATGTGTGTGGGTGGAATACATATCCCACGGGGGTAAAATTGAAAAAAGTTGAAAAATTTTTTCTCTTGGACTTAGTCATTTTTGCAACGTTTATCAGAATTTCAGATAGGGCAAATGACAGTGAGCATTCCGATTTCAGTTCCAGAGCCATTCGCCCAATGAGTCCTTGATATTTAGTCGTTTTCAGCCAATTTTCTGAATTTTTGAAAATTTCACTTTTTTGTGAAAATATCCACTAAATGAGGGAATAATATGTGTGAGGGTACCCCAGGAGAATTCCAAATGTGTGTGGGTAGAATATATATCCCATTGGGTTAAAATTGAAAAAAGTTGAAAAAATTTTTTTTTTGGACTTAGTCATTTTTCTGGCGTTTATCAGACTTTCAGATAGGGCAAATGTCAGTGAGCGTTCTGATTTCAGTTCCAGAGCGATTCGCCCAATGAGTCCTTGATATTTAGTCGTTTTCAGCAAATATTTTGGATTTTTGAAAATTTCACTTTTTCGTGAAAATATCCACCAAATGAGGGAATAATATTTGTGAGGGTACCCCAGGAGAGTTCCAAATGTGTGTGGGTAGAATATATTTCCCACTGGGGTAAAATTGAAAAAAGTTGAAAAAATTTTTTTCTTGGACTTAGTCATTTTTACGACATTTATCAGACTTTCAGATAGGGCATATGTCAGTGAGCATTCCGATTTCAGTTCCAGAGCGATTCGACCAATGAGTCCTTGATATTTAGTCGTTTTCAGCCAATATTTTGGATTTTTGAAAATTTCACTTTTTTGTGAAAATATCCACTAAATGAGGGAATAATATGTTTGAGGGTACCCCAGGAGAGTTCCAAATATGTGTGGGTATAATAAATATCCCACGGGGGTAAAATTGAAAAAAGTTTAAAAAATTTTTTTCTTGGACTTAGTCATTTTTCCGACGTTTATCAGACTTTCAGATAGGGCAAATGTCAGTGAGCGTTCCGATTTCAGCACCAGAGCCATTCGCCCAATGAGTCCTTGATATTTAGTCGTTTTCAGCTAATTTTCTGCATTTTTGAAAATTTTACTTTTTTGTGAAAATATCCACTAAATGAGGGAAAAATATGTGTGTGGGTACCCCAGGAGAGCTCCAAATGTGTGTGGGTAGAATATATATTCCACGGGGGTAAAATTGAAAAAAGTTGAAAAAATTTTTTCTAGGACTTAGTCATTTTTCCGACGTTTATCAGACTTTCAGATAGGGCAAATGTCAGTGAGCGTTCCGATTTCAGCTCCAGAGCCATTCGCCCAATGAGTCCTTGATATTTAGTCGTTTTCAGACAATTTTCTGGATTTTTGAAAATTTCACTTTTTTGTGAAAATATCCACTAAATGAGGGAATAATATGTGTGAGGGTACTCCAGGAGAGTTCCAAATGTGTGTGGGTAGAATATATATCCCACGGCGGTAAAATTGAAAAAAGTTGAAAAAATATTTTTTGGGACTTAATCATTTTTCCGGCGTTTATCAGACTTTCAGATAGGGCAAATGTCAGTGAGCGTTCCGATTTCAGTTCCAGAGCGATGCGCCCAATGAGTCCTTAATATTTAGTCGTTTTCAGCCAATTTTCTGGATTTTTGAAAACTTCACTTTTTTGTCAAAATATCCACTAAATGAGGGAATAATATGTGTGAGGGTACCCCAGGAGGGTTCCAAATGTGTGTGGGTAGAATACATATCCCACGGGGGTAAAATTGAAAAAAGTTGAAAAATTTTTTCTCTTGGACTTAGTCATTTTTACGACATTTATCAGACTTTCAGATAGGGCATATGTCAGTGAGCATTCCGATTTCAGTTCCAGAGCGATTCGACCAATGAGTCCTTGATATTTAGTCGTTTTCAGCCAATATTTTGGATTTTTGAAAATTTCACTTTTTTGTGAAAATATCCACTAAATGAGGGAATAATATGTGTGAGGGTACCCCAGGAGAGTTCCAAATATGTGTGGGTATAATAAATATCCCACGGGGGTAAAATTGAAAAAAGTTGAAAAAAAAATTTTCTTGGACTTAGTCATTTTTCCGACGTTTATCAGACTTTCCGATAGGGCAAATGTCAGTGAGCATTCCGATTTAATTTCCACAGCGATTCGCACAATGAGTCCTTGATATTTAGTCGTTTTCAGCCAATTTTCTGGATTTTTGAAAATTTTACTTTTTTGTGAAAATATACACTAAATGAGGGAATAATATGTGTGTGGGTACCCCAGGAGAGTTCCAAATGTGTGTGGGTAGAATACATATCCCACTGGGGTAAAATTGAAAAAAGTTGAAAAAAATTTTTTCTTCGACTTAGTCATTTTTACGACATTTATCAGACTTTCAGATAGGGCAAATGTCAGTGAGCATTCCGATTTCAGTTCCAGAGCCATTCGCCCAATGAGTCCTTGATATTTAGTCGTTTTCAGCCAATTTTCTGAATTTTTGAAAATTTCACTTTTTTGTGAAAATATCCACTAAATGAGGGAATAATATGTGTGAGGGTACCCCAGGAGAATTCCAAATGTGTGTGGGTAGAATATATATCCCATTGGGTTAAAATTGAAAAAAGTTTAAAAAATTTTTTTCTTGGACTTAGTCATTTTTCCAACGTTTATCAGACTTTCAGATAGGGCAAATGTCAGTGAGCGTTCCGATTTCAGCACCAGAGCCATTCGCCCAATGAGTCCTTGATATTTAGTCGTTTTCAGCTAATTTTCTGCATTTTTGAAAATTTTACTTTTTTGTGAAAATATCCACTAAATGAGGGAAAAATATGTGTGTGGGTACCCCAGGAGAGGTCCAAATGTGTGTGGGTAGAATATATATTCCACGGGGGTAAAATTGAAAAAAGTTGAAAAAATTTTTTCTAGGACTTAGTCATTTTTCCGACGTTTATCAGACTTTCAGATAGGGCAAATGTCAGTGAGCGTTCCGATTTCAGTTCCAGAGCGATTCGCCCAATGAGTCCTTGATATTTAGTCGTTTTCAGCAAATATTTTGGATTTTTGAAAATTTCACTTTTTCGTGAAAATATCCACCAAATGAGGGAATAATATTTGTGAGGGTACCCCAGGAGAGTTCCAAATGTGTGTGGGTAGAATATATTTCCCACTGGGGTAAAATTGAAAAAAGTTGAAAAAATTTTTTTCTTGGACTTAGTCATTTTTACGACATTTATCAGACTTTCAGATAGGGCATATGTCAGTGAGCATTCCGATTTCAGTTCCAGAGCGATTCGACCAATGAGTCCTTGATATTTAGTCGTTTTCAGCCAATATTTTGGATTTTTGAAAATTTCACTTTTTTGTGAAAATATCCACTAAATGAGGGAATAATATGTTTGAGGGTACCCCAGGAGAGTTCCAAATATGTGTGGGTATAATAAATATCCCACGGGGGTAAAATTGAAAAAAGTTTAAAAAATTTTTTTCTTGGACTTAGTCATTTTTCCGACGTTTATCAGACTTTCAGATAGGGCAAATGTCAGTGAGCGTTCCGATTTCAGCTCCAGAGCCATTCGCCCAATGAGTCCTTGATATTTAGTCGTTTTCAGACAATTTTCTGGATTTTTGAAAATTTCACTTTTTTGTGAAAATATCCACTAAATGAGGGAATAATATGTGTGAGGGTACTCCAGGAGAGTTCCAAATGTGTGTGGGTAGAATATATATCCCACGGCGGTAAAATTGAAAAAAGTTGAAAAAATATTTTTTGGGACTTAATCATTTTTCCGGCGTTTATCAGACTTTCAGATAGGGCAAATGTCAGTGAGCGTTCCGATTTCAGTTCCAGAGCGATGCGCCCAATGAGTCCTTAATATTTAGTCGTTTTCAGCCAATTTTCTGGATTTTTGAAAACTTCACTTTTTTGTCAAAATATCCACTAAATGAGGGAATAATTTGTGTTAGGGTACCCCAGGAGGGTTCCAAATGTGTGTGGGTAGAATACATATCCCACGGGGGTAAAATTGAAAAAAGTTGAAACATTTTTTCTCATGGACTTAGTCATTTTTGCAACGTTTATCAGAATTTCAGATAGGGCAAATGTCAGTGAGCATTCCGATTTCAGTTCCAGAGCCATTCGCCCAATGAGTCCTTGATATTTAGTCGTTTTCAGCCAATTTTCTGAATTTTTGAAAATTTCACTTTTTTGTGAAAATATCCACTAAATGAGGGAATAATATGTGTGAGGGTACCCCAGGAGAATTCCAAATGTGTGTGGGTAGAATATATATCCCATTGGGTTAAAATTGAAAAAAGTTGAAAAAATTTTTTTTTTGGACTTAGTCATTTTTCTGGCGTTTATCAGACTTTCAGATAGGGCAAATGTCAGTGAGCGTTCTGATTTCAGTTCCAGAGCGATTCGCCCAATGAGTCCTTGATATTTAGTCGTTTTCAGCCAATATTTTGGATTTTTGAAAATTTCACTTTTTTGTGAAAATATCCACTAAATGAGGGAATAATATGTGTGAGGGTACCCCAGGAGAGTTCCAAATATGTGTGGGTATAATAAATATCCCACGGGGGTAAAATTGAAAAAAGTTGAAAAATTTTTTTTCTTGGACTTAGTCATTTTTCCGACGTTTATCAGACTTTCCGATAGGGCAAATGTCAGTGAGCGTTCCGATTTAATTTCCACAGCGATTCGCACAATGAGTCCTTGATATTTAGTCGTTTTCAGCCAATTTTCTGGATTTTTGAAAATTTTACTTTTTTGTGAAAATATCCACTAAATGAGGGAATAATATGTGTGAGGGTACCCCAGGAGAGTTCCAAATGTGTGTGGGTAGAATATATATCCCACGGCGGTAAAATTGAAAAAAGTTGAAAAAATATTTTTTGGGACTTAATCATTTTTCCGACGTTTATCAGACTTTCAGATAGGGCAAATGTCAGTGAGCGTTCCGATTTCAGTTCCAGAGCGATGCGCCCAATGAGTCCTTAATATTTAGTCGTTTTCAGCCAATTTTCTGGATTTTTGAAAACTTCACTTTTTTGTCAAAATATCCACTAAATGAGGGAATAATATGTGTGAGGGTACCCCAGGAGGGTTCCAAATGTGTGTGGGTGGAATACATATCCCACGGGGGTAAAATTGAAAAAAGTTGAAAAATTTTTTCTCTTGGACTTAGTCATTTTTGCAACGTTTATCAGAATTTCAGATAGGGCAAATGACAGTGAGCATTCCGATTTCAGTTCCAGAGCCATTCGCCCAATGAGTCCTTGATATTTAGTCGTTTTCAGCCAATTTTCTGAATTTTTGAAAATTTCACTTTTTTGTGAAAATATCCACTAAATGAGGGAATAATATGTGTGAGGGTACCCCAGGAGAATTCCAAATGTGTGTGGGTAGAATATATATCCCATTGGGTTAAAATTGAAAAAAGTTGAAAAAATTTTTTTTTTGGACTTAGTCATTTTTCTGGCGTTTATCAGACTTTCAGATAGGGCAAATGTCAGTGAGCGTTCTGATTTCAGTTCCAGAGCGATTCGCCCAATGAGTCCTTGATATTTAGTCGTTTTCAGCAAATATTTTGGATTTTTGAAAATTTCACTTTTTCGTGAAAATATCCACCAAATGAGGGAATAATATTTGTGAGGGTACCCCAGGAGAGTTCCAAATGTGTGTGGGTAGAATATATTTCCCACTGGGGTAAAATTGAAAAAAGTTGAAAAAATTTTTTTCTTGGACTTAGTCATTTTTACGACATTTATCAGACTTTCAGATAGGGCATATGTCAGTGAGCATTCCGATTTCAGTTCCAGAGCGATTCGACCAATGAGTCCTTGATATTTAGTCGTTTTCAGCCAATATTTTGGATTTTTGAAAATTTCACTTTTTTGTGAAAATATCCACTAAATGAGGGAATAATATGTTTGAGGGTACCCCAGGAGAGTTCCAAATATGTGTGGGTATAATAAATATCCCACGGGGGTAAAATTGAAAAAAGTTTAAAAAATTTTTTTCTTGGACTTAGTCATTTTTCCGACGTTTATCAGACTTTCAGATAGGGCAAATGTCAGTGAGCGTTCCGATTTCAGCACCAGAGCCATTCGCCCAATGAGTCCTTGATATTTAGTCGTTTTCAGCTAATTTTCTGCATTTTTGAAAATTTTACTTTTTTGTGAAAATATCCACTAAATGAGGGAAAAATATGTGTGTGGGTACCCCAGGAGAGCTCCAAATGTGTGTGGGTAGAATATATATTCCACGGGGGTAAAATTGAAAAAAGTTGAAAAAATTTTTTCTAGGACTTAGTCATTTTTCCGACGTTTATCAGACTTTCAGATAGGGCAAATGTCAGTGAGCGTTCCGATTTCAGCTCCAGAGCCATTCGCCCAATGAGTCCTTGATATTTAGTCGTTTTCAGACAATTTTCTGGATTTTTGAAAATTTCACTTTTTTGTGAAAATATCCACTAAATGAGGGAATAATATGTGTGAGGGTACTCCAGGAGAGTTCCAAATGTGTGTGGGTAGAATATATATCCCACGGCGGTAAAATTGAAAAAAGTTGAAAAAATATTTTTTGGGACTTAATCATTTTTCCGGCGTTTATCAGACTTTCCGATAGGGCAAATGTCAGTGAGCGTTCCGATTTCAGTTCCAGAGCGATGCGCCCAATGAGTCCTTAATATTTAGTCGTTTTCAGCCAATTTTCTGGATTTTTGAAAACTTCACTTTTTTGTCAAAATATCCACTAAATGAGGGAATAATATGTGTGAGGGTACCCCAGGAGGGTTCCAAATGTGTGTGGGTAGAATACATATCCCACGGGGGTAAAATTGAAAAAAGTTGAAAAATTTTTTCTCTTGGACTTAGTCATTTTTACGACATTTATCAGACTTTCAGATAGGGCATATGTCAGTGAGCATTCCGATTTCAGTTCCAGAGCGATTCGACCAATGAGTCCTTGATATTTAGTCGTTTTCAGCCAATATTTTGGATTTTTGAAAATTTCACTTTTTTGTGAAAATATCCACTAAATGAGGGAATAATATGTGTGAGGGTACCCCAGGAGAGTTCCAAATATGTGTGGGTATAATAAATATCCCACGGGGGTAAAATTGAAAAAAGTTGAAAAAAAAATTTTCTTGGACTTAGTCATTTTTCCGACGTTTATCAGACTTTCCGATAGGGCAAATGTCAGTGAGCATTCCGATTTAATTTCCACAGCGATTCGCACAATGAGTCCTTGATATTTAGTCGTTTTCAGCCAATTTTCTGGATTTTTGAAAATTTTACTTTTTTGTGAAAATATCCACTAAATGAGGGAATAATATGTGTGTGGGTACCCCAGGAGAGTTCCAAATGTGTGTGGGTAGAATACATATCCCACTGGGGTAAAATTGAAAAAAGTTGAAAAAAAATTTTTCTTGGACTTAGTCATTTTTACGACATTTATCAGACTTTCAGATAGGGCAAATGTCAGTGAGCATTCCGATTTCAGTTCCAGAGCCATTCGCCCAATGAGTCCTTGATATTTAGTCGTTTTCAGCCAATTTTCTGAATTTTTGAAAATTTCACTTTTTTGTGAAAATATCCACTAAATGAGGGAATAATATGTGTGAGGGTACCCCAGGAGAATTCCAAATGTGTGTGGGTAGAATATATATCCCATTGGGTTAAAATTGAAAAAAGTTTAAAAAATTTTTTTCTTGGACTTAGTCATTTTTCCGACGTTTATCAGACTTTCAGATAGGGCAAATGTCAGTGAGCGTTCCGATTTCAGCACCAGAGCCATTCGCCCAATGAGTCCTTGATATTTAGTCGTTTTCAGCTAATTTTCTGCATTTTTGAAAATTTTACTTTTTTGTGAAAATATCCACTAAATGAGGGAAAAATATGTGTGTGGGTACCCCAGGAGAGGTCCAAATGTTTGTGGGTAGAATATATATTCCACGGGGGTAAAATTGAAAAAAGTTGAAAAATTTTTTTCTAGGACTTAGTCATTTTTCCGACGTTTATCAGACTTTCAGATAGGGCAAATGTCAGTGAGCGTTCCGATTTCAGTTCCAGAGCGATTCGCCCAATGAGTCCTTGATATTTAGTCGTTTTCAGCAAATATTTTGGATTTTTGAAAATTTCACTTTTTCGTGAAAATATCCACCAAATGAGGGAATAATATTTGTGAGGGTACCCCAGGAGAGTTCCAAATGTGTGTGGGTAGAATATATTTCCCACTGGGGTAAAATTGAAAAAAGTTGAAAAAATTTTTTTCTTGGACTTAGTCATTTTTACGACATTTATCAGACTTTCAGATAGGGCATATGTCAGTGAGCATTCCGATTTCAGTTCCAGAGCGATTCGACCAATGAGTCCTTGATATTTAGTCGTTTTCAGCCAATATTTTGGATTTTTGAAAATTTCACTTTTTTGTGAAAATATCCACTAAATGAGGGAATAATATGTTTGAGGGTACCCCAGGAGAGTTCCAAATATGTGTGGGTATAATAAATATCCCACGGGGGTAAAATTGAAAAAAGTTTAAAAAATTTTTTTCTTGGACTTAGTCATTTTTCCGACGTTTATCAGACTTTCAGATAGGGCAAATGTCAGTGAGCGTTCCGATTTCAGCACCAGAGCCATTCGCCCAATGAGTCCTTGATATTTAGTCGTTTTCAGCTAATTTTCTGCATTTTTGAAAATTTTACTTTTTTGTGAAAATATCCACTAAATGAGGGAAAAATATGTGTGTGGGTACCCCAGGAGAGCTCCAAATGTGTGTGGGTAGAATATATATTCCACGGGGGTAAAATTGAAAAAAGTTGAAAAAATTTTTTCTAGGACTTAGTCATTTTTCCGACGTTTATCAGACTTTCAGATAGGGCAAATGTCAGTGAGCGTTCCGATTTCAGCTCCAGAGCCATTCGCCCAATGAGTCCTTGATATTTAGTCGTTTTCAGACAATTTTCTGGATTTTTGAAAATTTCACTTTTTTGTGAAAATATCCACTAAATGAGGGAATAATATGTGTGAGGGTACTCCAGGAGAGTTCCAAATGTGTGTGGGTAGAATATATATCCCACGGCGGTAAAATTGAAAAAAGTTGAAAAAATTTTTTTTTTGGACTTAGTCATTTTTCTGGCGTTTATCAGACTTTCAGATAGGGCAAATGTCAGTGAGCGTTCTGATTTCAGTTCCAGAGCGATTCGCCCAATGAGTCCTTGATATTTAGTCGTTTTCAGCCAATATTTTGGATTTTTGAAAATTTCACTTTTTTGTGAAAATATCCACTAAATGAGGGAATAATATGTGTGAGGGTACCCCAGGAGAGTTCCAAATATGTGTGGGTATAATAAATATCCCACGGGGGTAAAATTGAAAAAAGTTGAAAAATTTTTTTTCTTGGACTTAGTCATTTTTCCGACGTTTATCAGTCTTTCCGATAGGGCAAATGTCAGTGAGCGTTCCGATTTAATTTCCACAGCGATTCGCACAATGAGTCCTTGATATTTAGTCGTTTTCAGCCAATTTTCTGGATTTTTGAAAATTTTACTTTTTTGTGAAAATATCCACTAAATGAGGGAATAATATGTGTGAGGGTACCCCAGGAGAGTTCCAAATGTGTGTGGGTAGAATATATATCCCACGGCGGTAAAATTGAAAAAAGTTGAAAAATTTTTTCTCTTGGACTTAGTCATTTTTGCAACGTTTATCAGAATTTCAGATAGGGCAAATGACAGTGAGCATTCCGATTTCAGTTCCAGAGCCATTCGCCCAATGAGTCCTTGATATTTAGTCGTTTTCAGCCAATTTTCTGAATTTTTGAAAATTTCACTTTTTTGTGAAAATATCCACTAAATGAGGGAATAATATGTGTGAGGGTACCCCAGGAGAATTCCAAATGTGTGTGGGTAGAATATATATCCCATTGGGTTAAAATTGAAAAAAGTTGAAAAAATTTTTTTTTTGGACTTAGTCATTTTTCTGGCGTTTATCAGACTTTCAGATAGGGCAAATGTCAGTGAGCGTTCTGATTTCAGTTCCAGAGCGATTCGCCCAATGAGTCCTTGATATTTAGTCGTTTTCAGCAAATATTTTGGATTTTTGAAAATTTCACTTTTTCGTGAAAATATCCACCAAATGAGGGAATAATATTTGTGAGGGTACCCCAGGAGAGTTCCAAATGTGTGTGGGTAGAATATATTTCCCACTTGGGTAAAATTGAAAAAAGTTGAAAAATTTTTTTTCTTGGACTTAGTCATTTTTACGACATTTATCAGACTTTCAGATAGGGCATATGTCAGTGAGCATTCCGATTTCAGTTCCAGAGCGATTTGACCAATGAGTCCTTGATATTTAGTCGTTTTCAGCCAATATTTTGGATTTTTGAAAATTTCACTTTTTTGTGAAAATATCCACTAAATGAGGGAATAATATGTTTGAGGGTACCCCAGGAGAGTTCCAAATATGTGTGGGTATAATAAATATCCCACGGGGGTAAAATTGAAAAAAGTTTAAAAAAATTTTTTCTTGGACTTAGTCATTTTTCCGACGTTTATCAGACTTTCAGATAGGGCAAATGTCAGTGAGCGTTCCGATTTCAGCACCAGAGCCATTCGCCCAATGAGTCCTTGATATTTAGTCGTTTTCAGCTAATTTTCTGCATTTTTGAAAATTTTACTTTTTTGTGAAAATATCCACTAAATGAGGGAAAAATATGTGTGTGGGTACCCCAGGAGAGCTCCAAATGTGTGTGGGTAGAATATATATTCCACGGGGGTAAAATTGAAAAAAGTTGAAAAAATTTTTTCTAGGACTTAGTCATTTTTCCGACGTTTATCAGACTTTCAGATAGGGCAAATGTCAGTGAGCGTTCCGATTTCAGCTCCAGAGCCATTCGCCCAATGAGTCCTTGATATTTAGTCGTTTTCAGACAATTTTCTGGATTTTTGAAAATTTCACTTTTTTGTGAAAATATCCACTAAATGAGGGAATAATATGTGTGAGGGTACTCCAGGAGAGTTCCAAATGTGTGTGGGTAGAATATATATCCCACGGCGGTAAAATTGAAAAAAGTTGAAAAAATATTTTTTGGGACTTAATCATTTTTCCGGCGTTTATCAGACTTTCAGATAGGGCAAATGTCAGTGAGCGTTCCGATTTCAGTTCCAGAGCGATGCGCCCAATGAGTCCTTAATATTTAGTCGTTTTCAGCCAATTTTCTGGATTTTTGAAAACTTCATTTTTTTGTCAAAATATCCACTAAATGAGGGAATAATATGTGTGAGGGTACCCCAGGAGGGTTCCAAATGTGTGTGGGTAGAATACATATCCCACGGGGGTAAAATTGAAAAAAGTTGAAAAATTTTTTCTCTTGGACTTAGTCATTTTTACGACATTTATCAGACTTTCAGATAGGGCATATGTCAGTGAGCATTCCGATTTCAGTTCCAGAGCGATTCGACCAATGAGTCCTTGATATTTAGTCGTTTTCAGCCAATATTTTGGATTTTTGAAAATTTCACTTTTTTGTGAAAATATCCACTAAATGAGGGAATAATATGTGTGAGGGTACCCCAGGAGAGTTCCAAATATGTGTGGGTATAATAAATATCCCACGGGGGTAAAATTGAAAAAAGTTGAAAAAAAAATTTTCTTGGACTTAGTCATTTTTCCGACGTTTATCAGACTTTCCGATAGGGCAAATGTCAGTGAGCATTCCGATTTAATTTCCACAGCGATTCGCACAATGAGTCCTTGATATTTAGTCGTTTTCAGCCAATTTTCTGGATTTTTGAAAATTTTACTTTTTTGTGAAAATATCCACTAAATGAGGGAATAATATGTGTGTGGGTACCCCAGGAGAGTTCCAAATGTGTGTGGGTAGAATACATATCCCACTGGGGTAAAATTGAAAAAAGTTGAAAAAAATTTTTTCTTGGACTTAGTCATTTTTACGACATTTATCAGACTTTCAGATAGGGCAAATGTCAGTGAGCATTCCGATTTCAGTTCCAGAGCCATTCGCCCAATGAGTCCTTGATATTTAGTCGTTTTCAGCCAATTTTCTGAATTTTTGAAAATTTCACTTTTTTGTGAAAATATCCACTAAATGAGGGAATAATATGTGTGAGGGTACCCCAGGAGAATTCCAAATGTGTGTGGGTAGAATATATATCCCATTGGGTTAAAATTGAAAAAAGTTGAAAAAATATTTTTTTTGGACTTAGTCATTTTTCTGGCGTTTATCAGACTTTCAGATAGGGCAAATGTCAGTGAGCGTTCTGATTTCAGTTCCAGAGCGATTCGCCCAATGAGTCCTTGATATTTAGTCGTTTTCAGCAAATATTTTGGATTTTTGAAAATTTCACTTTTTCGTGAAAATATCCACTAAATGAGGGAATAATATTTGTGAGGGTACCCCAGGAGAGTTCCAAATGTGTGTGGGTAGAATATATTTCCCACTGGGGTAAAATTGAAAAAAGTTGAAAAAATTTTTTTCTTGGACTTAGTCATTTTTACGACATTTATCAGACTTTCAGATAGGGCATATGTCAGTGAGCATTCCGATTTCAGTTCCAGAGCGATTCGACCAATGAGTCCTTGATATTTAGTCGTTTTCAGCCAATATTTTGGATTTTTGAAAATTTCACTTTTTTGTGAAAATATCCACTAAATGAGGGAATAATATGTTTGAGGGTACCCCAGGAGAGTTCCAAATATGTGTGGGTATAATAAATATCCCACGGGGGTAAAATTGAAAAAAGTTTAAAAAATTTTTTTCTTGGACTTAGTCATTTTTCCGACGTTTATCAGACTTTCAGATAGGGCAAATGTCAGTGAGCGTTCCGATTTCAGCACCAGAGCCATTCGCCCAATGAGTCCTTGATATTTAGTCGTTTTCAGCTAATTTTCTGCATTTTTGAAAATTTTACTTTTTTGTGAAAATATCCACTAAATGAGGGAAAAATATGTGTGTGGGTACCCCAGGAGAGGTCCAAATGTGTGTGGGTAGAATATATATTCCACGGGGGTAAAATTGAAAAAAGTTGAAAAAATTTTTTCTAGGACTTAGTCATTTTTCCGACGTTTATCAGACTTTCAGATAGGGCAAATGTCAGTGAGCGTTCCGATTTCAGCTCCAGAGCCATTCGCCCAATGAGTCCTTGATATTTAGTCGTTTTCAGCCAATTTTCTGGATTTTTGAAAATTTCACTTTTTTGTGAAAATATCCACTAAATGAGGGAATAAAATGTGTGAGGGTACTCCAGGAGAGTTCCAAATGTGTGTGGGTAGAATATATATCCCACGGCGGTAAAATTGAAAAAAGTTGAAAAAATATTTTTTGGGACTTAATCATTTTTCCGGCGTTTATCAGACTTTCAGATAGGGCAAATGTCAGTGAGCGTTCCGATTTCAGTTCCAGAGCGATTCGCCCAATGAGTCCTTAATATTTAGTCGTTTTCAGCCAATTTTCTGGATTTTTGAAAACTTCACTTTTTTGTCAAAATATCCACTAAATGAGGGAATAATATGTGTGAGGGTACCCCAGGAGGGTTCCAAATGTGTGTGGGTAGAATATGTATCCCACGGGGGTAAAATTGAAAAAAGTTGAAAAAAAATTTTTCTTGGACTTAGTCATTTTTACGACATTTATCAGACTTTCAGATAGGGCATATGCCAGTGAGCATTCCGATTTCAGTTTCAGAGCGATTCGCACAATGAGTCCTTGATATTTAGTCGTTTTCAACCAATTTTCTGGATTTTTGAAAATTTTACTTTTTTGTGAAAATATCCACTAAATGAGGGAATAATATGTGTGTGGGTACCCCAGGAGAGTTCCAAATGTGTGTGGGTAGAATACATATCCCACGGGGGTAAAATTGAAAAAAGTTTAAAAAAATTTTTTCTTGGACTTAGTCATTTTTCCGACGTTTATCAGACTTTCAGATAGGGCAAATGTCAGTGAGCATTCCGATTTCAGTTCCAGAGCCATTCGCCTAATGAGTCCTTGATATTTAGTCGTTTTCAGCCAATTTTCTGAATTTTTGAAAATTTCACTTTTTTGTGAAAATATCCACTAAATGAGGGAATAATATGTGTGAGGGTACCCCAGGAGAGTTCCAAATGTGTGTGGGTAGAATATGTATCCCACGGGGGTAAAATTGAAAAAAGTTGAAAAAAATTTTTTTTTGACATATTCATTTTTCCGGCGTTTATCAGACTTTCAGAAAGGAGAAATGTCAGTGAGCGTTCCGATTTCAGTTCCAGAGCGATTCGCCCAATGAGTCCTTGATATTTAGTCGTTTTCAGCCAATATTTTGGACTTTTGAAAATTTCACTTTTTTGTGAAAATATCCACTTAATGAGGGAATAATATGTGTGAGGGTACCCCAGGAGAGTTCCAAATGTGCGTGGGTAGAATATATATCCCACGGAGGTAAAATTGAAAAAAATTGAAAAAAATATTTTTTTGGACTTAGTCATTTTTCCGGCGTTTATCAGAATTTCAGATAGGGCAAATGGCAGTGAGCGTTCCGATTTCAGTTCCAGAGCGATTCGCCCAATGAGTCCTTGATATTTAGTCGTTTTCAGCCAATTTTCTGGATTTTTGAAAACTTCACTTTTTTGTGAAAATATCCACTAAATGAGGGAATAATATGTGTGAGAGTACACCAGGAGAGTTCCAAATGTGTGTGGGTAGAATATATATCCCACGGAGGTAAAATTGAAAAAAGTTGAAAACATTTATTTTGGACTTAGTCATTTTTCCGGCGTTTATCAGACTTTCAGATAGGGGAAATGTCAGTGAGCGTTCCGCTTTCAATTGCAGAGCGATTCGCTCAATGAGTCCTTGATATTTAATCGTTTTCAGCCAATTTTCTGGATTTTTGAAAATTTCACTTTTTTGTGAAAATGTCCACTAACTGAGGGAATAATATGTGTGAGGGTACCCCAGGAGAGTTCCAAATGTGTGTGGGTAGAATATATATCTCACGGGTGTAAAATTGAAAAAAGTTGAAATTTTTTTTTTTTCGACTTAGTCATTTTTCCGGCGTTTATCAGACTTTCAGATATGGCAAATGGCAGTGAGCGTTCCGATTTCAGTTCCAGAGCGATTCGCCCAATGAGTCCTTGATATTTAGTCGTTTTCAGCCAATTTTCTGGATTTTTGAAAACTTCACTTTTTTGTGAAAATATCCACTAAATGAGGGAATAATATGTGTGAGAGTACACCAGGAGAGTTCCAAATGTGTGTGGGTAGAATATATATCCCACGGAGGTAAAATTGAAAAAAGTTGAAAACATTTATTTTGGACTTAGTCATTTTTCCGGCGTTTATCAGACTTTCAGATAGGGGAAATGTCAGTGAGCGTTCCGCTTTCAATTGCAGAGCGATTCGCTCAATGAGTCCTTGATATTTAGTCGTTTTCAGCCAATTTTCTGAATTTTTGAAAATTTCACTTTTTTGTGAAAATATCCACTAAATGAGGGAATAATATGTGTGAGGGTACCCCAGGAGAGTTCCAAATGTGTGTGGGTAGAATATGTATCCCACGGGGGTAAAATTGAAAAAAGTTGAAAAAAATTTTTTTTTGACATATTCATTTTTCCGGCGTTTATCAGACTTTCAGAAAGGAGAAATGTCAGTGAGCGTTCCGATTTCAGTTCCAGAGCGATTCGCCCAATGAGTCCTTGATATTTAGTCGTTTTCAGCCAATATTTTGGACTTTTGAAAATTTCACTTTTTTGTGAAAATATCCACTTAATGAGGGAATAATATGTGTGAGGGTACCCCAGGAGAGTTCCAAATGTGCGTGGGTAGAATATATATCCCACGGAGGTAAAATTGAAAAAAATTGAAAAAAATATTTTTTTGGACTTAGTCATTTTTCCGGCGTTTATCAGAATTTCAGATAGGGCAAATGGCAGTGAGCGTTCCGATTTCAGTTCCAGAGCGATTCGCCCAATGAGTCCTTGATATTTAGTCGTTTTCAGCCAATTTTCTGGATTTTTGAAAACTTCACTTTTTTGTGAAAATATCCACTAAATGAGGGAATAATATGTGTGAGAGTACACCAGGAGAGTTCCAAATGTGTGTGGGTAGAATATATATCCCACGGAGGTAAAATTGAAAAAAGTTGAAAACATTTATTTTGGACTTAGTCGTTTTTCCGGCGTTTATCAGACTTTCAGATAGGGGAAATGTCAGTGAGCGTTCCGCTTTCAATTGCAGAGCGATTCGCTCAATGAGTCCTTGATATTTAATCGTTTTCAGCCAATTTTCTGGATTTTTGAAAATTTCACTTTTTTGTGAAAATGTCCACTAACTGAGGGAATAATATGTGTGAGGGTACCCCAGGAGAGTTCCAAATGTGTGTGGGTAGAATATATATCTCACGGGTGTAAAATTGAAAAAAGTTGAAATTTTTTTTTTTTCGACTTAGTCATTTTTCCGGCGTTTATCAGACTTTCAGATATGGCAAATGTGAGTGAGCGCTCCGATTTCAGTTCCAGAGCGATTCGCCCAATGAGTCCATGATATTTAGTCGTTTTCAGCAAATTTTCTGGATTTTTGAAAATTTCACTTTTTTGTGAAAATATCCCTAAATGAGGGAATAGTATGTGTGAGGGTACCCCAGGAGAGTTCCAAATTTGTGTGGGTAGAATATATATCCCACGGGGGTAAAATTGAAAAAAGTTTAAAAAAAATTTTTTTTGGACTTAGTCATTTTTCCGGCGTTTATCAGATTTTCAGATAGGGCAAATGTCAGTGAGCGTTCCGATTTCAGTTCCAGAGCGATTTGCCCAATGAGTCCTTGATATTTAGTCGTTTTCAGCCAATTTTCTGGATTTTTGAAAATGTCACTTTTTTGTGAAAATATCCACTAAGTGAGGGAATAATATGTGTGAGGGTACCCCAGGAGAGTTCCAAATGTGTGTGGGTAGAATATATATCCCACGGGGGTAAAATTGAAAAAAATTGAAAAAAATTTTTTTGGACTTAGTCATTTTTCCGGCGTTTATCAGACTTTCAGATAGGGCAAATGTCAGTGAGCGTTCCGATTTCAGTTCCAGAGCGATTCGCCCAATGGGTCCTTGACATTTAGTTGTTTTCATCCAATTTTCTGGATTTTTGAAAATTTTACTTTTTTGTGAAAATATCCACTAAGTGAGGGAATAATATGCGTGAGGGTACCCCAGTAGATTTCCAAATGTGTGTGGGTAGAATATATATCCCACGGGGGTAAAATTGAAAAAAGTTGAAATATTTTTTTTGGGACTTAGTCATTTTTCCGGCGTTTATCAGACTTTCAGATAGAGCAAATGTCAGTGAGCGTTCCGATTTCAGTTCCAGAGCGATTCGCCCAATGAGTCCTGGATATTTAGTCGTTTTCAGCCAATTTACTGGATTTTTGGAAATTTCACTTTTTTGTGAAAATATCCACTAAATGAGGGAATAATATGTGTGAGGGTACCCCAGGAGAGTTACAAATGTGTGTGGGTAGAATATATATCCCACGTGGGTAAAATTGAAAAAACCTGAAAAATTTTTCTTCTTGGATTTAGTCATTTTTCCGGCGTTTATCAGACTTTCACATAGGGGAAATGTCAGTGAGCGTTCCAATTTCAGTTCCAGAGCGATTCGCCCAATGGGTCCTTAACATTGAGTCGTTTTCAGCCAATATTTTGGATTTTTGAAAATTTCACTTTTTTGTGAAAATATCCACTAAATGAGGGAATAATATGTGTGAGGGTACCCCAGGAGAGTTTCAAATGTGTGTGGGTAGAATATATATCCCACGGGGGTAAAATTGAAAAAAGTTTAAAAAAAATTTTTTTGGACTTAGTCATTTTTCCGGCGTTTATCAGACTTTCAGATAGGGCAAATGTCAGTGAGCGTTCCGATTTCAGTTCCAGAGCGATTCGCCCAATGAGTCCTTGATATTTAGTCGTTTTCATCCAATTTTCTGGATTTTTGAAAATTTCACTTTTTTGAGAAAATATCCACTAAATGAGGGAATAACATGTGTGAGGGTACCCCAGGAGAGTTCCAAATGTGTGTGGGTTGAATATATATCTCACGGGTGTAAAATTGAAAAAAGTTGAACATTTTTTTTTTAGACTTAGTAATTTTTCCGGCGTTTATCAGACTTTAAGATATGGCAAATGTCAGTGAGCGCTCCGATTTCAGTTCCAGAGCGATTCGCCCAATGAGTCCTTGATATTTAGTCGTTTTCATGAAATTTTCTGGATTTTTGAAAATTTCATTTTTTTGTGAAAATATCCACTAAATGAGGGAATAATATGTGTGAGGGTACCCCAGGAGAGTTCCAAATGTGTGTGGGTAGAATATATATCTCACCGGTGTAAAATTGAAAAAAGTTGAAATTTTTTTTTTTTCGACTTAGTCATTTTTCCGGCGTTTATCAGACTTTCAGATATGGCAAATGTCAGTGAGCGCTCCGATTTCAGTTCCAGAGCGATTCGCATTGAGTCGCTTTCAGCCAATATTTTGGATTTTTGAAAATTTCACTTTTTTGTGAAAATATCCACTAAATGAGGGAATAATATGTGTGAGGGTACCCCAGGAGAGTTCCAAATGTGTGTAGGTAGAATATATATCTCACGGGTGTAAAATTGAAAAAAGTTGAACATTTTTTTTTTTCGACTTAGTCATTTTTCCGGCGTTTATCAGACATTCAGATAGGGCAAATGTCAGTGAGCGTTCCGATTTCAGTTCCAGAGCGATTCGCCCAATGAGTCCTTGATATTTAGTCGTTTTCATCCAATTTTCTGGATTTTTGAAAATTTCACTTTTTTGTGAAAATATCCACTAAGTGAGGGAATAATATGTGTGGGGGTACCCCACGAGAGTTCCAAATGTGTGTGGGTAGAATATATATCCCACGGGAGTAAAATTGAAAAAAGTTTAAAAAAATTTTGTTTTGGACTGTCATTTTTCCGGCGTTTATCAGACTTTCAGATAGGGCAAATGTCAGTGAGCATTCCGATTTCAGTTCCAGAGCGATTCGCCCAATGAGTCCATCATATTTAGTCGTTTCCAGCCAATTTTCTGGATTTTTGAACATTTCACTTTTTTGTGAATATATCCACTAAGTGAGGGAATAATATGTGTGAGGGTACCCCAGGAGAGTTTCAAATGTGTGTGGGTAGAATATATATCCCACGGGGGTAAAATTGAAAAAAGTTAAAAAAAAAATTTTTTTTGGACTTAGTCATTTTTCCGGCGTTTATCAGATTTTCAGATAGGGCAAATGTCAGTGAGCGTTCCGATTTCAGTTCCAGAGCGATTTGCCCAATGAGTCCTTGATATTTAGTCGTTTTCAGCCAATTTTCTGGATTTTTGAAAATGTCACTTTTTTGTGAAAATATCCACTAATTGAGGGAATAATATGTGTGAGGGTACCCCAGGAGAGTTCCAAATGTGTGTGGGTAGAATATATATCCCACGGGGGTAAAATTGAAAAAAATTGAAAAAAATTTTTTTGGACTTAGTCATTTTTCCGGCGTTTATCAGACTTTCAGATAGGGCAAATGTCAGTGAGCATTCCGATTTCAGTTCCAGAGCGATTCGACCAATGGGTCCTTGACCTTTAGTTGTTTTCAGCCGATATTTTGGATTTTTGAAAATTTCACTTTTTTGTGAAAATATCCACTAAATGAGGGAATAATATGTGTGAGGGTACCCCAGGAGAGTTCCAAATGTGTGTGGGTTGAATATATATCTCACGGGTGTAAAATTGAAAAAAGTTGAACATTTTTTTTTTAGACTTAGTAATTTTTCCGGCGTTTATCAGACTTTCAGATATGGCAAATGTCAGTGAGCGCTCCGATTTCAGTTCCAGAGCGATTCGCCCAATGAGTCCTTGATATTTAGTCGTTTTCAGCAAATTTTCTGGATTTTTGAAAATTTCATTTTTTTGTGAAAATATCCACTAAATGAGGGAATAATATGTGTGAGGGTACCCCAGGAGAGTTCCAAATGTGTGTGGGTAGAATATATATCTCACCGGTGTAAAATTGAAAAAAGTTGAAATTTTTTTTTTTTCGACTTAGTCATTTTTCCGGCGTTTATCAGACTTTCAGATATGGCAAATGTCAGTGAGCGCTCCGATTTCAGTTCCAGAGCGATTCGCCTTATGAGTCCTTGATATTTAGTCGTTTTCAGCAAATTTTCTGGATTTTTGAAAATGTCACTTTTTTTGTGAAAATATCCACTAAATGAGGGAATAATATGTGTGAGGGTACCCCAGGAGAGTTCCAAATGTGTGTCTGTAGAATATATATCCCACGGGGGTAAAATTGAAAAAAGTTGAAAAAAAAATTTTTTTTGGACTTAGTCATTTTTCCGGCGTTTATCAGACTTTCAGATAGGGCACATGTCAGTGAGCGTTCCGATTTCAGTTCCAGAGCTATTTGCCCACTGAGTCCTTGATATTTAGTCGTTTTCAGCCAATTTTCTGGATTTTTGAACATTTCACTTTTTTGTGAAAATATCCACTAAGTGAGGGAATAATATGTGTGAGGGTACCCCAGGAGAGTTCCAAATGTGTGTGGGTAGAATTTATATCCCACGGGAGTAAAATTGAAAAAAGTTAAAAAAAATTTTTTTTGGACTTAATCATTTTTCCTGCGTTTATCAGACTTTCAGATAGGGCAAATGTCAGTGAGCGTTCCGATTTCAGTTCCAGAGCGATTCGCCCAATGGGTCCTTGACATTTAGTTGTTTTCAGCCAATATTTAGGATTTTTGAAAATTTCACTTTTTTGTGAAAATATCCACTAAATAAGGAATAATATGTGTGAGGGTACCCCAGGAGAGTTCCAAATGTGTGTGGGTAGAATATATATCCCACGGGGGTAAAATTGAAAAAAGTTGAAAAAAAATTTTTTTTGGACTTAGTCATTTTTCCGGCGTTTATCAGATTTTCAGATAGGGCAAATGTCAGTGAGCGTTCCGATTTCAGTTCCAGAGCTATTTGCCCAATGAGTCCTTGATATTTAGTCGTTTTCAGCAAATTTTCTGGATTTTTGAAAATTTCACTTTTTTGTGAAAATATCCACTAAATGAGGGAATAGTATGTGTGAGGGTACCCCAGGAGAGTTCCAAATTTGTGTGGGTAGAATATATATCCCACGGGGTTAAAATTGAAAAAAGTAGAAAAAATTTTTTTTTTGGACTTAGTCATTTTTCCGGCGTTTATCAGACTTTCAGATAGGGCAAATGTCAGTGAGCATTCCGATTTCAGTTCCAGAGCGATTCGCCCAATGAGTCCATCATATTTAGTCGTTTCCAGCCAATTTTCTGGATTTTTGAACATTTCACTTTTTTGTGAATATATCCACTAAGTGAGGGAATAATATGTGTGAGGGTACCCCAGGAGAGTTTCAAATGTGTGTGGGTAGAATATATATCCCACGGGGGTAAAATTGAAAAAAGTTAAAAAAAAATTTTTTTTGGACTTAGTCATTTTTCCGGCGTTTATCAGATTTTCAGATAGGGCAAATGTCAGTGAGCGTTCCGATTTCAGTTCCAGAGCGATTTGCCCAATGAGTCCTTGATATTTAGTCGTTTTCAGCCAATTTTCTGGATTTTTGAAAATGTCACTTTTTTGTGAAAATATCCACTAAGTGAGGGAATAATATGTGTGAGGGTACCCCAGGAGAGTTCCAAATGTGTGTGGGTAGAATATATATCCCACGGGTGTAAAATTGAAAAAAGTTGAAATTTTTTTTTTTTCGACTTAGTCATTTTTCCGGCGTTTATCAGACTTTCAGATAGGGCAAATGTCAGTGAGCGTTCCGATTTCAGTTCCAGAGCGATTCGCCCAATGAGTCCTTGATAGTTAGTCGTTTTCAGCCAATTTTCTGGATTTTTGAAAATTTCACTTTTTTGTGAAAATATCCACTAAGTGAGGGAATAATATGTGTGAGGGTACCCCAGGAGAGTTCCAAATGTGTGTGGGTAGAATATATATCCCACGGGGGTAAAATTGAAAAAAGTTGAAAAAAAAAATTTTTGGGACTTAGTCATTTTTCCGGCGGTTATCAGACTTTCAGATAGGGCAAATGTCAGTGAGCGTTCCGATTTCAGTTCCAGAGCGATTCGCCCAATGAGTCCTTGATATTTAGTCGTTTTCATGAAATTTTCTGGATTTTTGAAAATTTCTCTTTTTTGAGAAAATATCCACTAAATGAGGGAATAATATGTGTGAGGGTACCCAAGGAGAGTTCCAAATGTGTGTGGGTAGAATATATATCTCACGGGTGTAAAATTGAAAAAATTTGAAAATTTTTTTTTTTGCACTCTGTCATTTTTCCGGCGTTTATCAGACTTTCAGATAGGGGAAATGTCAGTGAGCGTTCCGATTTCAGTTCCAGAGCGATTCGCCTAATGAGTCCTTGACATTGAGTCGTTTTCAGTCAATATTTTGGATTTTTTAAAATTTCACTTTTCTGTGAAAATATCCACTAAATGAGGGAATAATATGTTTGAGGGTACCCCAGGAGAGTTCCAAATGTGTGTGGGTAGAATATATATCCCATGGGGGTAAAATTGAAAAAACCTGAAAAATTTTTCTTCTTGGATTTAGTCATTTTTTCAGCGTTTATCAGACTTTCAGATAGGGCAAATGTCTGTGAGCGTTCCGATTTCAGCTCCAGAGCGATACGCCCAATGGGTCCTTGACATTGAGTTGTTTTCAGCCAATAATTTGGATTTTTGAAAATGTCACTTTTTTGTGAAAATATCCACTAAATGAGGGAATAATATGTGTGAGGGTACCCCAGGAGAGTTCCAAATGTGTGTGTGTAGAATATATATCCCACGGGGATAAAATTGAAATAAGTTTAAAAAGTTTTTTTTTGCAATTAGTCATTTTTCCGGCGTTTATCAGACTTTCAGATAGGGCAAATGTCAGTGAGCGTTCCAATTTCAGTTCCAGAGCAATTCGCCCAATGAGTCCTTGACATTGAGTCGTTTTCAGCCAATATTTTGGATTTTTGAAAATTTCACTTTTTTGTGAAAATATCCACTAAATGAGGGAATAAAATGTGTGAGGGTACCCCAGGAGAGTTCCAAATGTGTGTGGGTAGAATATGTATCCCACGGGGGTAAAATTGAAAAAAGTTGAAAAAAATTTTTTTTTGGACTTAGTTATTTTTCCGGCATTTTTTCAGTCTTTCACATAGGGCAAATGTCAGTGAGCGTTCCGATTTCAGTTCCAGAGCGATTCGCCCAATGAGTCCTTGATATTTAGTCGTTTTCAGCCAATTTTCTGGATTTTTGAAAATTTCACTTTTTTGTGAAAATATCCACTAAATGAGGGAATAATATGTGTGAGGGTACCCCAGGAGAGTACCAAATGTGTGTGGGTAGAATATATATCCCACGGGGGTAAAATTGAAAAAAGTTTAAAAAAATTTTTTTTTGGACAGTCATTTTTCCGGCGTTTATCAGACTTTCAGATAGGGCAAATGTCAGTGAGCGTTCCGATTTCAGTTCCAGAGCCATTCGCCCAATGAGTCCTTGATATTTAGTCGTTTTCATCCAATTTTCTGGATTTTGAAAATTTCACTTTTTTGAGAAAATATCCACTAAATGAGGGAATAATATGTGTGAGGGTACCCCAGGAGAGTTCCAAATGTGTGTGGGTAGAATATATATCCCACAGGGGTAAAATTGAAAAAAGTTTAAAAAAAAATTTTTTTAGACTTAGTCATTTTTCCGGCGTTTATCACACTTTCAGATAGGGGAAATGTCAGTGAGCATTCCGATTTCAGTTCCAGAGAGATTGGCCCAATGAGTCCTTGATATTTAATTGTTTTCAGCCAATTTTCTGGATTTTTGAAAATTTCACTTTTTTGTGAAAATATCCACTAAATGAGGGAATAATATGTGTGAGGGTACCCCAGGAGAGTTCCAAATGTGTGTGGGTAGAATATATATCCCACGGGGGTAAAATTGAAAAAAGTTTAAAAAAAAATTTTTTTGGACTTAGTCATTTTTCCGGCGTTTATCAGACTTTCAGATAGGGCAAATGTCAGTGAGCGTTCCGACTTCAGTTCCAGAGCGATTTGCCCAATGAGTCCTTGATATTTAGTCGTTTTCAGCCAATTTTCTGGATTTTTGAAAATTTCACTTTTTTGTGAAAATATCCACTAAATGAGGGAATAATATGTGTGAGGGTACCCCAGGAGAGTACCAAATGTGTGTGGGTAGAATATATATCCCACGGGGGTAAAATTGAAAAAAGTTTAAAAAAATTTTTTTTTGGACAGTCATTTTTCCGGCGTTTATCAGACTTTCAGATAGGGCAAATGTCAGTGAGCGTTCCGATTTCAGTTCCAGAGCCATTCGCCCAATGAGTCCTTGATATTTAGTCGTTTTCATCCAATTTTCTGGATTTTTGAAAATTTCACTTTTTTGAGAAAATATCCACTAAATGAGGGAATAATATGTGTGAGGGTACCCCAGGAGAGTTCCAAATGTGTGTGGGTAGAATATATATCCCACGGGGGTAAAATTGAAAAAAGTTGAAAAAAAAATTTTTTTAGACTTAGTATTTTTTCCGGCGTTTATCACACTTTCAGATAGGGGAAATGTCAGTGAGCATTCCGATTTCAGTTCCAGAGCGATTGGCCCAATGAGTCCTTGATATTTAGTCGTTTTCAGCCAATTTTCTGGATTTTTGAAAATGTCACTTTTTTGTGAAAATATCCACTAATTGAGGGAATAATATGTGTGAGGGTACCCCAGGAGAGTTCCAAATGTGTGTGGGTAGAATATATATCCCACGGGGGTAAAATTGAAAAAAATTGAAAAAAATTTTTTTGGACTTAGTCATTTTTCCGGCGTTTATCAGACTTTCAGATAGGGCAAATGTCAGTGAGCATTCCGATTTCAGTTCCAGAGCGATTCGACCAATGGGTCCTTGACCTTTAGTTGTTTTCAGCCGATATTTTGGATTTTTGAAAATTTCACTTTTTTGTGAAAATATCCACTAAATGAGGGAATAATATGTGTGAGGGTACCCCAGGAGAGTTCCAAATGTGTGTGGGTTGAATATATATCTCACGGGTGTAAAATTGAAAAAAGTTGAACATTTTTTTTTTAGACTTAGTAATTTTTCCGGCGTTTATCAGACTTTCAGATATGGCAAATGTCAGTGAGCGCTCCGATTTCAGTTCCAGAGCGATTCGCCCAATGAGTCCTTGATATTTAGTCGTTTTCAGCAAATTTTCTGGATTTTTGAAAATTTCATTTTTTTGTGAAAATATCCACTAAATGAGGGAATAATATGTGTGAGGGTACCCCAGGAGAGTTCCAAATGTGTGTGGGTAGAATATATATCTCACCGGTGTAAAATTGAAAAAAGTTGAAATTTTTTTTTTTTCGACTTAGTCATTTTTCCGGCGTTTATCAGACTTTCAGATATGGCAAATGTCAGTGAGCGCTCCGATTTCAGTTCCAGAGCGATTCGCCTTATGAGTCCTTGATATTTAGTCGTTTTCAGCAAATTTTCTGGATTTTTGAAAATGTCACTTTTTTTGTGAAAATATCCACTAAATGAGGGAATAATATGTGTGAGGGTACCCCAGGAGAGTTCCAAATGTGTGTCTGTAGAATATATATCCCACGGGGGTAAAATTGAAAAAAGTTGAAAAAAAAATTTTTTTTGGACTTAGTCATTTTTCCGGCGTTTATCAGACTTTCAGATAGGGCACATGTCAGTGAGCGTTCCGATTTCAGTTCCAGAGCTATTTGCCCACTGAGTCCTTGATATTTAGTCGTTTTCAGCCAATTTTCTGGATTTTTGAACATTTCACTTTTTTGTGAAAATATCCACTAAGTGAGGGAATAATATGTGTGAGGGTACCCCAGGAGAGTTCCAAATGTGTGTGGGTAGAATTTATATCCCACGGGAGTAAAATTGAAAAAAGTTAAAAAAAATTTTTTTTGGACTTAATCATTTTTCCTGCGTTTATCAGACTTTCAGATAGGGCAAATGTCAGTGAGCGTTCCGATTTCAGTTCCAGAGCGATTCGCCCAATGGGTCCTTGACATTTAGTTGTTTTCAGCCAATATTTAGGATTTTTGAAAATTTCACTTTTTTGTGAAAATATCCACTAAATAAGGAATAATATGTGTGAGGGTACCCCAGGAGAGTTCCAAATGTGTGTGGGTAGAATATATATCCCACGGGGGTAAAATTGAAAAAAGTTGAAAAAAAATTTTTTTTGGACTTAGTCATTTTTCCGGCGTTTATCAGATTTTCAGATAGGGCAAATGTCAGTGAGCGTTCCGATTTCAGTTCCAGAGCTATTTGCCCAATGAGTCCTTGATATTTAGTCGTTTTCAGCAAATTTTCTGGATTTTTGAAAATTTCACTTTTTTGTGAAAATATCCACTAAATGAGGGAATAGTATGTGTGAGGGTACCCCAGGAGAGTTCCAAATTTGTGTGGGTAGAATATATATCCCACGGGGTTAAAATTGAAAAAAGTAGAAAAAATTTTTTTTTTGGACTTAGTCATTTTTCCGGCGTTTATCAGACTTTCAGATAGGGCAAATGTCAGTGAGCATTCCGATTTCAGTTCCAGAGCGATTCGCCCAATGAGTCCATCATATTTAGTCGTTTCCAGCCAATTTTCTGGATTTTTGAACATTTCACTTTTTTGTGAATATATCCACTAAGTGAGGGAATAATATGTGTGAGGGTACCCCAGGAGAGTTTCAAATGTGTGTGGGTAGAATATATATCCCACGGGGGTAAAATTGAAAAAAGTTAAAAAAAAATTTTTTTTGGACTTAGTCATTTTTCCGGCGTTTATCAGATTTTCAGATAGGGCAAATGTCAGTGAGCGTTCCGATTTCAGTTCCAGAGCGATTTGCCCAATGAGTCCTTGATATTTAGTCGTTTTCAGCCAATTTTCTGGATTTTTGAAAATGTCACTTTTTTGTGAAAATATCCACTAAGTGAGGGAATAATATGTGTGAGGGTACCCCAGGAGAGTTCCAAATGTGTGTGGGTAGAATATATATCCCACGGGTGTAAAATTGAAAAAAGTTGAAATTTTTTTTTTTTCGACTTAGTCATTTTTCCGGCGTTTATCAGACTTTCAGATAGGGCAAATGTCAGTGAGCGTTCCGATTTCAGTTCCAGAGCGATTCGCCCAATGAGTCCTTGATAGTTAGTCGTTTTCAGCCAATTTTCTGGATTTTTGAAAATTTCACTTTTTTGTGAAAATATCCACTAAGTGAGGGAATAATATGTGTGAGGGTACCCCAGGAGAGTTCCAAATGTGTGTGGGTAGAATATATATCCCACGGGGGTAAAATTGAAAAAAGTTGAAAAAAAAAATTTTTGGGACTTAGTCATTTTTCCGGCGGTTATCAGACTTTCAGATAGGGCAAATGTCAGTGAGCGTTCCGATTTCAGTTCCAGAGCGATTCGCCCAATGAGTCCTTGATATTTAGTCGTTTTCATGAAATTTTCTGGATTTTTGAAAATTTCTCTTTTTTGAGAAAATATCCACTAAATGAGGGAATAATATGTGTGAGGGTACCCAAGGAGAGTTCCAAATGTGTGTGGGTAGAATATATATCTCATGGGTGTAAAATTGAAAAAATTTGAAAATTTTTTTTTTTGCACTCTGTCATTTTTCCGGCGTTTATCAGACTTTCAGATAGGGGAAATGTCAGTGAGCGTTCCGATTTCAGTTCCAGAGCGATTCGCCTAATGAGTCCTTGACATTGAGTCGTTTTCAGTCAATATTTTGGATTTTTTAAAATTTCACTTTTCTGTGAAAATATCCACTAAATGAGGGAATAATATGTTTGAGGGTACCCCAGGAGAGTTCCAAATGTGTGTGGGTAGAATATATATCCCATGGGGGTAAAATTGAAAAAACCTGAAAAATTTTTCTTCTTGGATTTAGTCATTTTTTCAGCGTTTATCAGACTTTCAGATAGGGCAAATGTCTGTGAGCGTTCCGATTTCAGCTCCAGAGCGATACGCCCAATGGGTCCTTGACATTGAGTTGTTTTCAGCCAATAATTTGGATTTTTGAAAATGTCACTTTTTTGTGAAAATATCCACTAAATGAGGGAATAATATGTGTGAGGGTACCCCAGGAGAGTTCCAAATGTGTGTGTGTAGAATATATATCCCACGGGGATAAAATTGAAATAAGTTTAAAAAGTTTTTTTTTGCAATTAGTCATTTTTCCGGCGTTTATCAGACTTTCAGATAGGGCAAATGTCAGTGAGCGTTCCAATTTCAGTTCCAGAGCAATTCGCCCAATGAGTCCTTGACATTGAGTCGTTTTCAGCCAATATTTTGGATTTTTGAAAATTTCACTTTTTTGTGAAAATATCCACTAAATGAGGGAATAAAATGTGTGAGGGTACCCCAGGAGAGTTCCAAATGTGTGTGGGTAGAATATGTATCCCACGGGGGTAAAATTGAAAAAAGTTGAAAAAAATTTTTTTTTGGACTTAGTTATTTTTCCGGCATTTTTTCAGTCTTTCACATAGGGCAAATGTCAGTGAGCGTTCCGATTTCAGTTCCAGAGCGATTCGCCCAATGAGTCCTTGATATTTAGTCGTTTTCAGCCAATTTTCTGGATTTTTGAAAATTTCACTTTTTTGTGAAAATATCCACTAAATGAGGGAATAATATGTGTGAGGGTACCCCAGGAGAGTACCAAATGTGTGTGGGTAGAATATATATCCCACGGGGGTAAAATTGAAAAAAGTTTAAAAAAATTTTTTTTTGGACAGTCATTTTTCCGGCGTTTATCAGACTTTCAGATAGGGCAAATGTCAGTGAGCGTTCCGATTTCAGTTCCAGAGCCATTCGCCCAATGAGTCCTTGATATTTAGTCGTTTTCATCCAATTTTCTGGATTTTGAAAATTTCACTTTTTTGAGAAAATATCCACTAAATGAGGGAATAATATGTGTGAGGGTACCCCAGGAGAGTTCCAAATGTGTGTGGGTAGAATATATATCCCACAGGGGTAAAATTGAAAAAAGTTTAAAAAAAAATTTTTTTAGACTTAGTCATTTTTCCGGCGTTTATCACACTTTCAGATAGGGGAAATGTCAGTGAGCATTCCGATTTCAGTTCCAGAGCGATTGGCCCAATGAGTCCTTGATATTTAATTGTTTTCAGCCAATTTTCTGGATTTTTGAAAATTTCACTTTTTTGTGAAAATATCCACTAAATGAGGGAATAATATGTGTGAGGGTACCCCAGGAGAGTTCCAAATGTGTGTGGGTAGAATATATATCCCACGGGGGTAAAACTGAAAAAAGTTTAAAAAAAAATTTTTTTGGACTTAGTCATTTTTCCGGCGTTTATCAGACTTTCAGATAGGGCAAATGTCAGTGAGCGTTCCGACTTCAGTTCCAGAGCGATTTGCCCAATGAGTCCTTGATATTTAGTCGTTTTCAGCCAATTTTCTGGATTTTTGAAAATTTCACTTTTTTGTGAAAATATCCACTAAATGAGGGAATAATATGTGTGAGGGTACCCCAGGAGAGTACCAAATGTGTGTGGGTAGAATATATATCCCACGGGGGTAAAATTGAAAAAAGTTTAAAAAAATTTTTTTTTGGACAGTCATTTTTCCGGCGTTTATCAGACTTTCAGATAGGGCAAATGTCAGTGAGCGTTCCGATTTCAGTTCCAGAGCCATTCGCCCAATGAGTCCTTGATATTTAGTCGTTTTCATCCAATTTTCTGGATTTTTGAAAATTTCACTTTTTTGAGAAAATATCCACTAAATGAGGGAATAATATGTGTGAGGGTACCCCAGGAGAGTTCCAAATGTGTGTGGGTAGAATATATATCCCACGGGGGTAAAATTGAAAAAAGTTGAAAAAAAAATTTTTTTAGACTTAGTATTTTTTCCGGCGTTTATCACACTTTCAGATAGGGGAAATGTCAGTGAGCATTCCGATTTCAGTTCCAGAGCGATTGGCCCAATGAGTCCTTGATATTTAATTGTTTTCAGCCAATTTTCTGGATTTTTGAAAATTTCACTTTTTTGTAAAAATATCCACTAAATGAGGGAATAATATGTGTGAGGGTACCCCAGGAGAGTTCCAAATGTGTGTCTGTAGAATATATATCTCACGGGTGTAAAATTGAAAAAATTTGAAAATTTTTTTTTTTGCACTTAGTCATTTTTCCGGCGTTTATCAGACTTTCAGATACGAGAAATGTCAGTGAGCGTTCCGATTTCAGTTCCAGAGCGATTCGCCCAATGGGTCCTTGACATTGAGTCGTTTTCAGCCAATATTTTGGATTTTTGAAAGTTTCACTTCTTTGTGAAAATATCCACTAAATGAGGGAATAATATGTGTGAGGGTGCCCCAGGAGAGTTCCAAATGAGTGTGGGTAGAATATATATCCCACGGGGGTAAAATTGAAAAAATGTGAAAAAAAATTTTTTTTGGACTTAGTCATTTTTCCGCCGTTTATCAGACTTTTAGATAGGGCAAATGTCAGTGAGCATTCCGATTTCAGTTCAAGAGCCATTCGCCCAATGAGTCCTTGATATTTAGTCGTTTTCATCCAATTTTCTGGATTTTTGAAAATTTCACTTTTTTGTGAAAATATCCACTAAATGAGGGAATAATATGTGTGAGGGTACCCCAGGAGAGTTCCAAATGTGTGTGGGTAGAATATATATCCCACGGGGGTAAAATTGAAAAAAGTTGAAAAATTTTTTTTTTTGGACTTAGTCATTTTTCCGGCGTTTATCAGACTTTCAGATAGGGGAAATGTCAGTGAGCGTTCCGATTTCAGTTCCAGAGCGATTCGCCCAATGAGTCCTTGACATTGAGTTGTTTTCAGCCAATATTTTGGATTTTTGAAAATTTCACTTTTTTGTGAAAATATCCACTAAATGAGAGAATAATATGTGTGAGGGTACCCCAGGAGATTTCCAAATGTGTGTGGGTAGAATATATATCCCACGGGGGTAAAATTGAAAAAAGTTGAAAAAAAAATTTTTTTAGACTTAGTCATTTTTCCGGTTTTTATCACACTTTCAGATAGGGGAAATGTCAGTGAGCATTCCGATTTCAGTTCCAGAGCGATTCGCCCAATGAGTCCTTGATATTTAATTGTTTTCAGCCAATTTTCTGGATTTTTGAAAATTTCACTTTTTTGTGAAAATATCCACTAAATGAGGGAATAATATGTGTGAGGGTACCCCAGGAGAGTTCCAAATGTGTGTCTGTAGAATATATATCTCACGGGTGTAAAATTGAAAAAATTTGAAAAATTTTTTTTTTTGCACTTAGTCATTTTTCCGGCGTTTATCAGACTTTCAGATAGGGCAAATGTCAGTGAGCGTTCCGATTTCAGTTCCAGAGCGATTCGCCCAATGAGTCCTTGATATTTAGTTGTTTTCAGCAAATTTTCTGGATTTTTGAAAATTTCACTTTTTTGTGAAAATATCCACTAAATGAGGGAATAATATGTGTGAGGGTGCCCCAGGAGAGTTCCAAATGAGTGTGGGTAGAATATATATCCCACGGGGGTAAAATTGAAAAAAGTTGAAAAATTTTTTTTTTTGGACTTAGTCATTTTTCCTGCGTTTATCAGACTTTCAGATAGGAGAAATGTCAGTGAGCGTACCGATTTCAGTTCCAGAGCGATTCACCTAATGAGTCCTTGATGTTTAGTCGTTTTCAGCCAATTTTCTGGATTTTTGAAAATTTCACTTTTTTGTGAAAATATCCACTAAATGAGGGAATAATATGTGTGTGGGTACCCCAGGAGAGTTCCAAATGTTTGAGGTAGAATATATATCCCACGGGGGTAAAATTGAAAAAAGTTTAAAAATATTTTTTTTTGGACTTAGTCATTTTTCCGGCGTTTATCACACTTTCAGATAGGGGAAATGTCAGTGAGCATTCCGATTTCAGTTCCAGAGCGATTCGCCCAATGAGTACTTGATATTTAATTGTTTTCAGCCAATTTTCTGGATTTTTGAAAATTTCAATTTTTTGTGAAAATATCCACTAAATGAGGGCATAATATGTGTGAGGGAACCCCAGGAGAGTTCCAAATGTGTGTGGGTAGAATATATATCCCACGTGGATAAAATTGAAAAAACCTGAAAAATTTTTCTTCTTGGATTTAGTCATTTTTCCGGCGTTTATCAGACTTTCAGATAGGGGAAATGTCAGTGAGCGTTCCGATTTCAGTTCCAGAGCGATTCGCCCAATGGGTCCTTGACAATGAGTCGTTTTCAGCCAACATTTTGGATTTTTGAAAATTTCACTTTTTTGTGAAAATATTCGCTAAATGAGGGAATATAATGTGTGAGGGTACCCCAGGAGAGTTCCAAATGTGTGTGGGTAGAATATATATCCCACGGGGGTAAAATTGAAAAAAGTTGAAAAAATTTTTTTTGGACTTAGTCATTTTTCCGGCGTTTATCAGACTTTCAGATAGGGCAAATGTCAGTGAGCTTTCTGATTTCAGTTCCAGAGCCAATCGCCCAATGAGTCCTTGATATTTAGTCGTTTTCATCCAATTTACTGGATTTTTGAAAATTTCACTTTTTTGAGAAAATATCCACTAAATGAGGGAATAATATGTGTGAGGGTACCCCAGGAGAGTTCCAAATGTGTGTGGGTAGAATATATATCTCAAGGGTGGAAAATTGAAAAAACTTGAAAATTTTTTTTTTTGGACTTAGTCATTTTTCCGGCGTTTATCAGACTTTCAGATAGGGCAAATGTCAGTGAGCATTCCGATTTCAGTTCCAGAGCGATTCGCCCAATGAGTCCTTGATATTTAGTCGTTTTCAGCCAATTTTCTGGATTTTTGAAAATTTCACTTTTTTGTGAAAATATCCACTAAATGAGGGAATAATATGTGTGAGGGTACCCCAGGAGAGTTCCAAATGTGTGTGGGTAGAATATATATCCCACGGGGGTAAAATTGAAAAAAGTTAAAAAAAAAATTTTTTTGGACTTAGTCATTTTTTCCACGTTTATCAGACTTTCAGATAGGGCAAATGTCAGTGAGCATTCCGATTTCAGTTCCAGAGCGATTCGCCCAATGAGTCCTTGATATTTAGTCGTTTCCAGCCAATTTTCTGGATTTTTGAAAATTTCACTTTTTTTGTGAAAATATCCACTAAATGAGGGAATAATATGTGTGAGGGTACCCCAGGAGAGTACCAAATGTGTGTGGGTAGAATATATATCCCATGGGGGTAAAATTGAAAAAAGTTAAAAAAAAATTTTTTTTGGACATAGTCATTTTTCCGGCGTTTATCAGACTTTCAGATAGGGCAAATGTCAGTGATCGTTCCGATTTCAGTTCCAGAGCCATTCGCCCAATGAGTCCTTGATATTTAGTCGTTTTCATCCAATTTTCTGGATTTTTGAAAATTTCACTTTTTTGAGAAAATATCCACTAAATGAGGGAATAATATGTGTGAGGGCACCCCAGGAGAGTTCTAAATGTGTGTGGGTAGAATATATATCCCATGGGGGTAAAATTGAAAAAAGTTTAAAAAAATTTTTTTTTGGACTTAGTCATTTTTCCGGCGTTTATCAGACTTTCAGATAGAGCAAATGTCAGAGAGCATTCCGATTTCAGTTCCAGAGCGATTCGTCCAATGAGTCCTTGATATTTAGTCGTTTTCAGGCAATTTTCTGAATTTTTGAAAATTTCACTTTTTTGTGAAAATATCCACTAAAGAAGGGAATAATATGTGTGAGGGTACCCCAGGAGAGTTCCAAATGTGTGTGGATAGAATATATATCCCACGGGGGTAAAATTGAAAAAAGTTTAAAAAAAATTTTTTCTTGGACTTAGTCATTTTTCCGGCGTTTATCGGACTTTCAGATAGGGCAAATGTCAGTGAGTGTTCGGATTTCAGTTCCAGAGCGATTCGCCTAATGAGTCTTTGATATTTAGTCGTTTTCAGCCAATTTTCTGGATTTTTGAAAATTTCACTTTTTTGTAAAAGATCCATTAAATGAGGGAACAATATGTGTGATTGTACCCCAGGAGAGTTACAAATGTGTGTGGGTAGAATATATATCCCAAGGGGGTAAAATTGAAAAAACCTGAAAAATTTTTCTTCTTGGATTTAGTCATTTTTTCAGCGTTTATCAGACTTTCAGATAGGGCAAATGTCTGTGAGCGTTCCGATTTCAGCTCCAGAGCGATACGCCCAATGGGTCCTTGACATTGAGTTGTTTTCAGCCAATAATTTGGATTCTTGAAAATGTCACTTTTTTGTGAAAATATCCACTAAATGAGGGAATAATATGTGTGAGGGTACCCCAGGAGAGTTCCAAATGTGTGTGTGTAGAATATATATCCCACGGGGATAAAATTGAAATAAGTTTAAAAAGTTTTTTTTTGCAATTAGTCATTTTTCCGGCGTTTATCAGACTTTCAGATAGGGCAAATGTCAGTGAGCGTTCCAATTTCAGTTCCAGAGCAATTCGCCCAATGAGTCCTTGACATTGAGTCGTTTTCAGCCAATATTTTGGATTTTTGAAAATTTCACTTTTTTGTGAAAATATCCACTAAATGAGGGAATAATATGTGTGAGGGTACCCCAGGAGAGTTCCAAATGTGTGTGGGTAGAATATGTATCCCACGGGGGTAAAATTGAAAAAAGTTGAAAAAAATTTTTTTTTGGACAGTCATTTTTCCGGCGTTTATCAGACTTTCAGATAGGGCAAATGTCAGTGAGCGTTCCGATTTCAGTTCCAGAGCCATTCGCCCAATGAGTCCTTGATATTTAGTCGTTTTCATCCAATTTTCTGGATTTTTGAAAATTTCACTTTTTGAGAAAATATCCACTAAATGAGGGAATAATATGTGTGAGGGTACCCCAGGAGAGTTCCAAATGTGTGTGGGTAGAATATATATCCCACGGGGGTAAAATTGAAAAAAGTTAAAAAAAAAATTTTTTGGGACTTAGTCATTTTTCAGGCGTTTATCAGACTTTCAGATAGGGCAAATGTCAGTGAGCGTTCCGATTTCAGTTCCAGAGCGATTTGCCCAATGAGTCCGTGATATTTAGTCGTTTTCAGCCAATTTTCTGGATTTTTGAAAATGGCACTTTTTTGTGAAAATATCCACTAAATGAGGGAATAATATGTGTGAGGGTACCCCAGGAGAGTTCCAAATGTGTGTCTGTAGAATATATATCTCACGGGTGTAAAATTGAAAAAATTTGAAAATTTTTTTTTTTGCACTTAGTCATTTTTCCGGCATTTATCAGACTTTCAGATAGGAGAAATGTCAGTGAGCGTTCCGATTACAGTTCCAGAGCGATTCGCCTAATGAGTCCTTGATGTTTAGTCGTTTTCAGCCAATTTTCTGGATTTTTGAAAATTTCATTTTTTGTGAAAATATCCACTTAATGAGGGAATAATATGTGTGAGGGTACCCCAGGAGAGTTCCAAATGTGTGTGGGTAGAATATATATCCCACGGGGGTAAAATTGAAAAAACCTGAAAAATTTTTCTTCTTGGATTTAGTCATTTTTCCAGCGTTTATCAGACTTTCAGATAGGGGAAATGTCAGTGAGCGTTCCGATTTCAGTTCTAGAGCGATTCGCCCAATGAGTCCTTGACATTGAGTCGTTTTCAGTCAATATTTTGGATTTTTTAAAATTTCACTTTTCTGTGAAAATATCCACTAAATGAGGGAATAATATGTTTGAGGGTACCCCAGGAGAGTTCCAAATGTGTGTGGGTAGAATATATATCCCATGGGGGTAAAATTGAAAAAAGTTTAAAAAAAATTTTTTTTGGACTTAGTCATTTTTCCGGCGTTTATCAGACTTTCAGATAGAGCAAATGTCAGAGAGCATTCCGATTTCAGTTCCAGAGCGATTCGTCCAATGAGTCCTTGATATTTAGTCGTTTTCAGGCAATTTTCTGATTTTTTGAAAATTTCACTTTTTTGTGAAAATATCCACTAAAGAAGGGAATAATATGTGTGAGGGTACCCCAGGAGAGTTCCAAATGTGTGTGGATAGAATATATATCCCACGGGGGTAAAATTGAAAAAAGTTTAAAAAAATTTTTTTCTTGGACTTAGTCATTTTTCCGACGTTTATCGGACTTTCAGATAGGGCAAATGTCAGTGAGTGTTCCGATTTCAGTTCCAGAGCGATTCGCCTAATGAGTCTTTGATATTTAGTCGTTTTCAGCCAATTTTCTGGATTTTTGAAAATTTCACTTTTTTGTGAAAATATCCATTAAATGAGGGAACAATATGTGTGATTGTACCCCAGGAGAGTTACAAATGTGTGTGGGTAGAATATATATCCCACGTGGGTAAAATTGAAAAAACCTGAAAAATTTTTTTCTTGGATTTAGTCATTTTTTCAGCGTTTATCAGACTTTCAGATAGGGGAAATGTCAGTGAGCGTTCCAATTTCAGTTCCAGAGCAATTCGCCCAATGAGTCCTTGACATTGAGTTGTTTTCAGCCAATAATTTGGATTTTTGAAAATGTCACTTTTTTGTGAAAATATCCACTAAATGAGGGAATAATATGTGTGAGGGTACCCCAGGAGAGTTCCAAATGTGTGTGTGTAGAATATATATCCCACGGGGATAAAATTGAAATAAGTTTAAAAAGTTTTTTTTTGCAATTAGTCATTTTTCCGGCGTTTATCAGACTTTCAGATAGGGCAAATGTCAGTGAGCGTTCCGATTTCAGTTCCAGAGCAATTCGCCCAATGAGTCCTTGACATTGAGTCGTTTTCAGCCAATATTTTGGATTTTTGAAAATTTCACTTTTTTGTGAAAATATCCACTAAATGAGGGAATAATATGTGTGAGGGTACCCCAGGAGAGTTCCAAATGTGTGTGGGTAGAATATGTATCCCACGGGGGTAAAATTGAAAAAAGTTGAAAAAAATTTTTTTTTGGACTTAGTTATTTTTCCGGCATTTTTTCAGTCTTTCACATAGGGCAAATGTCAGTGAGCGTTCCGATTTCAGTTCCAGAGCGATTCGCCCAATGAGTCCTTGATATTTAGTCGTTTTCAGCCAATTTTCTGGATTTTTGAAAATGTCACTTTTTTGTGAAAATATCCACTAAATGAGGGAATAATATGTGTGAGGGTACTCCAGGAGAGTTCCAAATGTGTGTGGGTAGAATATATATCTCACGGGTGTAAAATTGAAAAAAGTTGAACATTTTTTTTTTTCGACTTAGTCATTTTTCCGGCGTTTACCAGACTTTCAGATAGGGCAAATGTCAGTGAGCGTTCTGATTTCAGTTCCAGAGCGATTCGCCCAATGAGTCCTTGATATTTAGTCGTTTTCAGCCAATTTTCTGGATTTTTGAAAATGTCACTTTTTTGTGAAAATATCCACTAAATGAGGGAATAATATGTGTGAGGGTACCCCAGGAGAGTTCCAAATGTGTGTGGATAGAATATATATCCCACAGGGATAAAATTGAAAAAAGTTTAAAATTTTTTTTTTTTGCACTTAGTCATTTTTCCGGCGTTTATCAGACTTTCAGATAGGGCAAATGTTAGTGAGCGTTCCGATTTCAGTTCCAGATCGATTCGCCCAATGGGTCCTTGACATTGAGTCGTTTTCAGCCAATATTTTGGATTTTTTAAAATTTCTCTTTTTTGTGAAAATATCCACTAAATGAGGGAATAATATGTGTGAGGGTACCCCAGGAGAGTTCCAAATGTGTGTGGATAGAATATATATCCCACAGGGATAAAATTGAAAAAAGTTTAAAAATTTTTTTTTTGCACTTAGTCATTTTTCCGGCGTTTATCAGACTTTCAGATAGGGCAAATGTCAGTGAGCATTCCGATTTCAGTTACAGAGCGATTCGCCCAATGAGTCCTTGACATTGAGTCGTTTTCAGCCAATATTTCAGATTTTTGAAAATGTCACTTTTTTGTGAAAATGTCCACTAAATGAGGGAATAATATGTGTGAGGGTACCCCAGGAGAGTTCCAAATGTGTGTGGGTAGAATATATATCCCACGGGGGTAAAATTGAAAAAAGTTAAAAAAAAATTTTTTTTGGAATTAGTCATTTTTCCGGCGTTTATCAGACTTTCAGATAGGGCAAATGTCAGTGATAGTGTTGAGCATTCCGATACTGAAATATCGGGTATCGGCCGATATTCGCGGTATCGGAATTCCGATACTTAATTCCGATACTTTTGCAATATCGTATACCGGAATCGGAAGTTCCCATAATGCAATGTGCCATTTTCATTTTATTCAGCCAATGAGGATCCTAAGAAGTGTGGGCACATCTTGCTAGGCATGTAGGCATCTTAACTAATGGCATGGCTGTGATTGGCTGCTGAAATGATGTCATGATGCACTATAAAAGCCGCCGCCGCCATTTTGAGCTCACTCTGCTGTGAATTCAGTTAGGGATAGGACGCTGTTGTTCTGAGGGACAGTTTTAGCTACCTATTTGCTCTATACTGCTTTACCCAAGCTACTTTCTAAATCACTGTGCCTTGCAGCGCTAGTGCACAGTTCCCTGTGCTGTTCACCGCTGTCTGCAAGGTCTGTGTGTGTGAGTGCAGCTCACCCTGTAGTGTGTGCTTCAGCCAAGTCTGGTTGTAGTGCACTCAGTGTGTGTCACTGCCTCATACATTGTCCTTTTTTGCCAATTCATAATTTTTCCTGATATCTCCTATTAGTGTGGTGGTTCCATCTGTATTCAGCTAAATTGGTTTCAAACACACTATATAGGAGTAGATAGAGAAATTTTTTTCCGTCTTGCAGCACTAGTGCACAGTGCTCTGCATCTGTACTGTTCACCGCTGTCTGCAAGGTCTGGTGTGTGAGTGCAGCTCACCCTGTAGTGTGTGCTTCAACCCCGTCTGGTTGTAGTGCACTCAGTGTGTGTCACTGCCTCATACATTGTCGTTTTTTGCCAATTCATAATTTTTCCTGATATCTCCTATTAGTGTGGTGGTTCCATCTGTATTCAGCTAAATTGGTTCCAAACACACTATATAGGAGTAGATAGAGAATTTTTTTTCCGTCTTGCAGCACTAGTGCACAGTGCTCTGCATCTGTACTGTTCACCGCTGTCTGCAAGGTCTGGTGTGTGAGTGCAGCTCACCCTGTAGTGTGTGCTTCAACCCCGTCTGGTTGTAGTGCACTCAGTGTGTGTCACTGCCTCATACATTGTCCTTTTTTGCCAATTCATAATTTTTCCTGATATCTCCTATTAGTGTGGTGGTTCCATCCGTATTCAGCTAAATTGGTTCCAAACACACTATATAGGAGTAGATAGAGAAATTTTTTTGGTCTTGCAGCGCTAGTGCACAGTGCTCTGCATCTGTACTGTTCACCGCTGTCTGCAAGGTCTGGTGTGTGAGTGCAGCTCACCCTGTAGTGTGTGCTTCAACCCCGTCTGGTTGTAGTGCACTCAGTGTGTGTCACTGCCTCATACATTGTCCTTTATTGCCAATTCATAATTTTTCCTGATATCTCCTATTAGTGTGGTGGTTCCATCCGTATTCAGCTAAATTGATTCCAAACACACTATATAGGAGTAGATAGAGGAGCCTTTCTGCAGCATTGGGCCCTGCAGCCCCAGCCAGATTAGTATTAGCCTATTTTTTGCAGCCTCATCTATTGCATTGTAGGTTACCTTCCTACATTGTAATAGCTACAAAAAGTTTGTGATACTATCGTTATTACATCTTTAGGCACATCCAGTGTCTTTTTGTGACAAAAAAAACCTAAATAAAGTTCACCAAACACTCCACTTTACAGTTGTGTAGGCCACATTTGCTCATATTAAAGTCTAGTCCACACTTTATAAAATTAGTGTTTCTTATACCTGTTAGCAGCTGTTCAGGAATAAGCACACTAAGCCCTTAGTACTTTTCTGCCTATCTTTATCAGTCTACCAAGATGAAGAAGGCAGGGAGTAAGGCATGTGGTCGTGGGCGTGGGCGTGGAGTTTCTGCAGGGAGAGGACATGAGGATTCTGTGCCTGCAGGGAGAGGACGTGGGGATTCTGTGCCTGCTGCGGGCACCAGTGACTCAGCATCCCCCAGTTTTACCAGGGAACAGTCCTTTATGCGCAGCTTTGTAGGAGCTAGCCGTACCCCACTGCTGCGTGAGGACCAAATTGAAGCCGTTGTCGGATGGATGGCAGCTAACGCATCGACTTCAATTAGTTCCAGATCCTCTCAGGTCCTGAGCACTGAAGAGCACCCATCTGTCTCTTCACCACCTGCCAAATTGCCCAGGCAGTCAGAGAGCCCTGGACAGGAGCCATCTCTACTTCTGTTCTCTGAATCTCTTGGCTTGGAAAGAGGGGGCCAGCCAAGCAGAATTCGAGAATTTGAAGAAGAGGTAGTATGCAGTGATGCACAACCGTTTTGTCTCTATGAATCTGAAGAGGCGGGTGGGCCTATGGTGAGCAGCACTCCTCAGTACGCATCTGATGATGAGACTCAGGTGCCACTTTCTGGTGCGTACTGTGCTGTCAAGACTACCCAGGAGAAGCAGTTGTTTGAAGAGGGTGGTGTAGATGATGAGGTCCTTGACCCATCATGGCGTGAGGGACAGGAAGGTGGTGGGAGCAGCTCTGAGGAAGAGATTCCCCGAACGGCCCAAAAAGGAGGGAGAGGGAGGGGGCAGACTTGGTTGCCTGTAGCCTCCACTTCGGCACCCATTAGGAGCATGGCTCTTCCAAAATCCAAAGCGGGCGCTCCCAAGACTTGCAGTGCCTGGTCCTTTTTTGACACAGTTGCAGATGACATTTGCTTTGTCAAATGCAAGCTGTGTGATCAGAAGGTGAAAAGAGGGAAAAGTGTCAGCAACCTCAATACCACAAATATGTGGAAACATGTGCGGACCAAGCACGTGGTGGAGTTACAAAAACACACTGAAGACCTAGGCCAACCTACAGCGCCACCTACCACCTCTTCAGCTCGTGTTGTAGCCTCTTCCTCCAGCTCACACACAGCTGGTTCGGCTTCCTCACAGGATCGCCATGGAAGAATCTCTGGCACTGTTGTACAGAGACACAGTGTAATTCCACCCACAGCACCTCTTTCCCAGTCATCCTCACACTCCCAGGCCAGTCTACAGCCATCGTTAGCACAGGCATGGGAGAAAAGGCGCCCATACTCGGCAAACCACCCCCGAGCACAGGCTCTGAATGCTGGCATTGCTAAACTACTGGCCCTTGAAATGCTATCATTCAGGCTGGTGGAGACTGACACATTCCGTAACTTTATGGCATTGGCAGTCCCACAATACAACGTGCCCAGCCGCTTTTATTTCAGCAGGCAAGCCGTCCCTGCCCTGCAACGTCATGTGGAGGGAAAAATTAAACATGCGCTACAAAACGCCGTCAGTAGCAAGGTCCACCTGACCACTGATGCGTGGACCAGTAAGCATGGACAGGGATGATACCTTTCCCTCACTGCCCATTGGGTAAATGTTGTGGAGCCGGGTACAGATCTTGAGAGTGGCGCTGTACGTGTTCTGCCAACTCCAAGGATTGCAGGAATCCAGTCTGTACACATTGACTCCTCCTCATACTCCAGTTCCTCTGAATCAGCGCTGCAGGAGCCGTCACGGTCTACCTCCACATCGACCCGTGAACGGTTACCTGTTATGATGACCGATATGAGCACAGCCGTGGCCAAACGTCAACAGGCCGTATTAAAATTAATTTCTTTGGGGAATCGAAGCCACACAGCGCAGGAGCTCTGGAATGCCATCAAGCAGCAGAGTGACGTGTGGTTTGTGCCAGCGAATTTCCAGCCAGGCATGGTAGTGTGTGACAATGGCCGAAATCTGGTGGCAGCTCTGGGCCTAGGCAACCTCACTCACATCCCATGTCTGGCACATGTGCTCAACTTGGTCGTGCAGAGTTTTTTGAGGGACTATCCGGATCTTGATGCACTGCTTCACAAGGTCCGCATAGAGTGCGCTCACTTGCGGCGTTCCAGCAATGCAAGATCACGCATTGCAGCTCTGCAGCGCCGATTATGTCTTCCGGAACATCGCATCATATGTGACCTACCCACCAGGTGGAATTCAACGTTACATATGTTGGAGAGGTTGTGTGAGCAGCAGGCAGCAGTAATGGAGTACCAGCTGCAGCAGGCGCAAACAAGTCGCAGTGCGCGCCGTTCACACTTCACCACCACTGAGTGGGCCTCTATGAAGGACATTTGCCACGTTTTGCGTGCCTTCGATTATTCCACGCGGATGGCGAGTGCAGATGATGCACTAGTCAGCATGACTATCCCCCTTATCTGCCTGCTTGAAAAAACACTGCAAGCACTAAGGGACGAGGTTTTGGAAGAGGTGGAGGATGAGGAGTCACAAATGCCATCTGCTTCTCTACAGTCTGCGCAACGTGGTTCCTCACAAAGGCCTAGGCAGGGGACACTTTGTGAGGAGGATGAGGAGGAGTCAATGGATGAGGAAGACATCTGTCCAGAGGAGGGAGGTACACAATGCTCTAGTAGTCAGTATCTAGAGCGAGGGTGGGGTGATGCAGAGCAGGCAGAGATCACGCCTCAAGCAGGGGACAGCGCTTCTTGGCCAGTTGGCAGTCTGCAGCACATGGTTGATTTCATGCTGCAGTGCCTGAGAAACGACCGCCGCATCGCCCACATTCTCAACACGGCTGATTATTGGGTGTCCACCCTCCTAGATCCTCGCTACCGGGACAACTTACAAAGCCTCATAACACCGTTGAACCGGGAGCGTAAAATGCGGGAGTACCAAGACGCACTGGTGCATTCCATCATGTTTTCCATTCCAACCGAGAGCAGTGCTGCTAGTGCTTTACAAAGCAGCTCAGTGCGTCGAGGCAGTGGAGGAAGCTCTGCACAAAGAGGGAGCAGAAGCAGCGCCTCAGCACAAGGCAAGACCAGTATGGCCGAAATGTGGCAAAGTTTTGTGTCCCCGCCGCCACAAATGTCTACACCATCACAGACGGCTCCAGTCAGCAGGAGGCAACGTTTCCGTCAGATGGTGACAGACTACATGTCTTGCCCTCTTAGTGTACTCCCAGACGGCTCTTCTCCCTTCAAGTTTTGGGTCTGTAAGCTGGATACATGGCCAGAGCTTAGTCAGTATGCACTGGAGGTGCTAGCTTGCCCTGCTGCTAGTGTATTATCGGAACGCGTCTTTAGTGCCGCAGGTGGTGTACTAACAGACCGTCGCATGCGACTATCCTCCGATAACGTTGACCGGCTTACTTTTCTCAAAATGAACAAGGCCTGGATCTCTCATGAATTTGCCAGTCCTCTTCCAGAATAAATAATTGGTTGGCAACAGTATCCAGGTCTCCTGTTCTGTTCATGTTTCTACCACCTGAACTGTAATCCCTGAGCTCCAACACCGCCAGTTGGCGCTCGGAAGTGCCGTCTGCACAGTCAACACTTGCTGCCGTGTTATTGGGGTTCAGTAACGTCAGCTGTTCCCCTGCTGTGCGGACGGCAATTTCTCCTGCTCTGTCCACATCCACTGTACTACTGATTTAAAACCTCCTCCAAATACACCTCTGGCTCCTCTGTTTTCAGTATTATCCCTGAGCTCCAACACCGCCAGTTGGCGCTCGGAAGTGCCGTCTGCACAGTCAACACTTGCTGCGGTGTTATTGGGGTTCAGTAACGTCAGCTGTTCCCCTGCTGTGCGGACGGCAATTTCTCCTGCTTTGTCCACATCCACTGTACTACACATTTTAAAGTTGCTCCAATTACACCTCTGGCTCCTCTGTTTTCATTCTTATCCCTGGGCTCCAACACCGCCAGTTGGCGCTCGGAAGTGCCGTCTGCACAGTCAACACTTGCTGCGGTGTTATTGGGGTTCAGTAACGTCAGCTGTTCCCCTGCTGTGCGGACGGCAAATTCTCCTGCTTTGTCCACATCCACTGTACTACACATTTTAAAGTTGCTCTAATTACACCTCTGGCTCCTCTGTTTTCATTCTTATCCCTGGGCTCCAACACCGCCAGTTGGCGCTCGGAAGTGCCGTCTGCACAGTCAACACTTGCTGCGGTGTTATTGGGGTTCAGTAACGTCAGCTGTTCCCCTGCTGTGCGGACGGCAATTTCTCCTGCTTTGTCCACATCCACTGTACTACACATTTTAAAGTTGCTCCAATTACACCTCTGGCTCCTCTGTTTTCATTCTTATCCCTGGGCTCCAACACCGCCAGTTGGCGCTCGGAAGTGCCGTCTGCACAGTCAACACTTGCTGCGGTGTTATTGGGGTTCAGTAACGTCAACTGTTCCCCCCTGTGCGGACGGCAATTTCTCCTGCTTTGTCCACATCCACTGTACTACACATTTTAAAGTTGCTCCAATTACACCTCTGGCTCCTCTGTTTTCATTCTTATCCCTGGGCTCCAACACCGCCAGTTGGCGCTCGGAAGTGCCGTCTGCACAGTCAACACTTGCTGCGGTGTTATTGGGGTTCAGTAACGTCAGCTGTTCCCCTGCTGTGCGGACGGCAATTTCTCCTGCTTTGTCCACATCCACTGTACTACACATTTTAAAGTTGCTCCAATTACACCTCTGGCTCCTCTGTTTTCATTCTTATCCCTGGGCTCCAACACCGCCAGTTGGCGCTCGGAAGTGCCGTCTGCACAGTCAACACTTGCTGCGGTGTTATTGGGGTTTGGTAACGTCAGCTGTTCCCCTGCTGTGTTCACGGCAATTTCTCCTGCTCTGTCCATATTCACTGTGCTACTTATTTAAAACTTGCTCCAATTACACCTCTGGCTCCTATCTGTTTTTATTCTTATCCCTGGGCTCCAGCACCGCCAGTTGGCGCTCGGAAGTGCTGTCTGCACAGTCAACACTTGCTGCCGTGTTATTGGGGTTCGGTAACGTCAGCTGTTCCCCTGCTGTACGGACGGCAATTTCTCCTGCTTTGTCCACATCCACTGTACTACACATTTTAAAGTTGCTCCAATTACACCTCTGGCTCCTCTGTTTTCATTCTTATCCCTGGGCTCCAGCACCGCCAGTTGGCGCTCGGAAGTGCCGTCTGCACAGTCAACACTTGCTGCGGTGTTATTGGGGTTCGGTAACGTCAGCTGTTCCCCTGCTGTGTTCACGGCAATTTCTCCTGCTCTGTCCATATTCACTGTGCTACTTATTTAAAACTTGCTCCAATTACACCTCTGGCTCCTCCGTTTTTAGTATTTACCCTGGGCTCCAATACCGCTAGTTGCTGCTCAGAAGTGCCGTCTGCACAGTCAATGCTTGCTCCAGTGTTATTGGGGTTCAGTAACGTCAGCTGATCCCCAGCTGTGTGTCCGGCAAATTCTCCTGCTTTGTCCACATTCACTGTACTACGAATTTAAAACCTCCTCCAAATACACCTCTGGCTCCTCCGTTTTTAGTATTTACCCTGGGCTCCAATACCGCTAGTTGCTGCTCAGAAGTGCCGTCTGCACAGTCAACGCTTGCTCCAGTGTTATTGGGGTTCAGTAACGTCAGCTGATCCCCAGCTGTGTGTCCGGCAAATTCTCCTGCTTTGTCCACATCCACTGTACTACGGATTTAAAACCTCCTCCAAATACACCTCTGGCTCCTCCGTTTTTAGTATTTACCCTGGGCTCCAATACCTCTAGTTGCTGCTCAGAAGTGCCGTCTGCACAGTCAACGCTTGCTCCAGTGTTATTGGGGTTCAGTAACGTCAGCTGATCCCCAGCTGTGTGTCTGGCAATTTCTCCTGCTTTGTCCACATCCACTGTACTACGGATGTAAAACCTCCTCCAAATACACCTCTGGCTCCTCTGTTTTTAGTATTTACCCTGGGCTCCAGCACCGCCAGCTGGTTCTCGGCAGTTCCATTGGCTCTTGTACCTTCTGCTACCCATCCGGGTTCCAGTACCGTCAGCTGGTTCTTGGCAGTGACTTTGGCACGGGTACTCCCTCCTGCCCTGCCTGGTTCCAGCACGCCAGCTGTTTCCGGGTAGTGTCAACGTCACTTTGCCTCCAATGCATTGTCCTGGCGTGTTGTGGTCGGGTTAGCCGACTCTATGGTGCCTGCAGTTTAGGTGACTCCTATGTGGGCTGCGGGATCTGGCAATGAAGGCTGGTTCCATAGTGCCAATAGGACAAGCACCCCCTGTAGGACTGTGGGTTTTGGTAACTGCGGCCGGCTCGCGGCCTTGAACTTTTTTTTACATGGGTACCTTCTGCTACCCATCCGGGTTCCAGTACCATCAGCTGGTTCTCGGCAGTGCCTTTGGATTAGGTGCCTCCTTCTCGGTATCCAAGTTCCACCAACGTCTGCTGGTCCTTGGTAGTGCTTTCTGGCACAGGTACCTCCTGCTTAGTAACCGAGTTCCAGTAACATCAGCTGGTCCTCGGTAGTTCCATTGGCTCTTGTACCTTCTGCTACCCATCCGGGTTCCAGTACCGTCAGCTGGTCCTCGGTAGTTCCATTTGCTCTTGTATCTTCTGCTACCCATCTGGGTTCCAGTACCGTCAGCTGGTTCTCGGCAGTGTCTTTGGCACGGGTACTCCCTCCTGCCCAGCCTGGTTCCAGCACGCCAGCTGTTTCCGGGTAGTGTCAACGTCACTTTGCCTCCAATGCGTTGTCCTGTCGTGTTGCGGTCGGGTTAGCCGACTCTATGGTGCCTGCAGTTTAGGTGACTCCTATGTGGGCTGCGGGATCTGGCAATGAAGGCTGGTTCCATAGTGCCAATAGCACCCCCTGTAGGACTGTGGGTTTTGGTAACTGCGGCCGGCTCGCGGCCTTGAACTTTTTTTTACATGGGTACCTTCTGCTACCCATCCGGGTTCCAGTACCGTCAGCTGGTTCTCGGCAGTGCCTTTGGATTAGGTGCCTCCTTCTTGGTATCCAAGTTCCACCAATGTCTGCTGGTCCTTGGTAGTGCTTTCTGGCACAGGTACCTCCTGCTTAGTAACCGAGTTCCAGTAACATCAGCTGGTCCTCGGTAGTTCCATTGGATCTTGTACCTTCTGCTACCCATCCGGGTTCCAGTACCGTCAGCTGGTCCTCGGTAGTTCCTCAGCTTTCTTGTACCTTCTGCTACATTTCCAAGTTCAAGCTTTTTGAAATGGTTCTTGGTAATCACTCTGGATCTCCCTGACGAGGACCCTGAAGACGAGGACCCTGAAGACCAACCCTAAGAAGACGAGGACCCCGAAGACAATGACCCTAAAGACGAGGACCCTGAAGACCACCCCGAAGAAGACGAGGACCCTGAAGACCACCCCGAAGAAGACGAGGAGCCTGAAGACCACCCCGAAGAAAATGAGGACCCTGAAGACCACCCCGAAGAAGACGAGGACCCCGAAGACGAGGACCCAGAAGACCAACCCGAAGAAGACGAGGACCCCGAAGACGAGGACCCCCGAAGACGACGACCCTGAAGACCACCCCGAAGAAGACCAAGAAGATGACCCTGAAGAAGTTGACCAAGAAGACAAAGAAGAGAAGACAAGCACCAAGATACAGAAGAACAAGAGACAGAAAACCAAGAAGCAGAAATACAAGAAGCTGCAGAACAAAAAGCGGAAGAACATTAAGCATAAGACTAAAAATCAGAGCAAAAGATAATATCTAAATTATAAGCAGAAGATGACTAAGCAGTGTATGGGGGTGAGTCCGTTCCTCCTCGTGGTGCCCCTGGAAAAGACCTGCTGCTGCAGGCCAAACTGAACGCGGACAAATCCTGTTGTAAATCTTTTGTGACGGGCAGAACGAAAGGTGTAATGTCCAACCTTTTATAGATAACAACTACAGGAATGCCTGTCACAAATAAGAATATGATGAAGAAGAAGAATATGAAGAAGATGAAGAAGTAGAATATGAAGAATGTAAAAAAAAGAATAATACGAAGAAGGTGAAGAAGAAGAAGGTGAAGAAGAAGTGGATGAAAAAGATGCTGAGGATGATGAAGGAGAAAGTGGGAGAAGTAAAAAAGAAGGTGAAGAGCATGGAAGTAGTGAAACATAAATGTCTGACAAAATATAAAAATACATAACATAGTTAAAATTTCCGTAACTCAGAACATAATAAAAAAATAGTAATTCCTGCTATTAAATTTGACTGGGCTAAACCTCTATGCCTTTATTGTCTCCCCCACCTCCCCCAATGCATTCTACATTATTCTTAGTTGTTTTCCTTCATGTAGAATTAACCTACAAGGAAAGAAAGGGTTTATTTTAATTCCGATATTTATGTCCCATTGACTTGCATTGGTTTCCGGTATCGGAATCGGCGATATCCGATATTTTTTCGGTATCGGTCCGATCCAATCCGATCCGATATTTCCCGATATCGGAAGGTATCGCTCAACACTAGTCAGTGAGCGTTCCGATTTCAGTTCCAGAGCGATTCGCCTGATGAGTCTTCGATATTTAGTCGTTTTCAGCCAATTTTCTGGATTTCTGAAAATTTCACTTTTTTGTGAAAATATCCACTAAATGAGGGAATAATATGTGTGAGGGTACCCCAGGAGAGTTCCAAATGTGTGTGGGTAGAATATATATCTCACGGGGATAAAATTGAAAAAAGTTGAAAAATTTTTTTTTGGACTTAGTCCGGCGTTTACCAGACTTTCAGATAACTCGAATGTCAGTGAGCGTTCCGATTTCAATTCAAGAGCCATTCGCCCAATGAGTCCTTGATATTTAGTCGTTTTCAGCCAATTTTCTGGATTTTTGAAAATGTCACTATTTTTGTGAAAATATCCACTAAATGAGGGAATAATATGTGTGAGGGTTCCCCAGGAGAGTTCCAAATGTGGGGGGTAGAATATATATCCCACGGGGGTAAAATTGAAAAAAGTTTAAAAAAATTTTTCTTCCTGGATTTAGTCATTTTTCCGTCGTTTATCAGACTTTCAGATAGGGCAAATGTCAGTGAGCGGTCCGATTTCAGTTCCAGAGAAATTCGCCCAATGAGTCCTTGATATTTAGTCGTTTTCAGACAATATTTTGGATTTTTGAAAATTTCACTTTTTTTGTGAAAATATCCACTAAATGAGGGAATAATATGTGTGAGGGTACCCCAGGAGAGTTCCAAATGTGTGTGGGTAGAATATATAACCCACGGGGATAAAATTGAAAAAAGTTTAAAAATTTTTTTTTTTCACTTATTCATTTTTCCGGCGTTTATCAGACTATCTGAAATAGGGCAAATGTCAGTGAGCGTTCCGATTTCAGTTCCAGAGCGATTCGCCCATTGAGTCCTTGATATTTAGTCGTTTAAAGCCAATTTTCTGGATTTTTGAAAATGTCACTTTTTTGTGAAAATATCCACTAAGTGAGGGAATAATATGTGTGAGGGTACCCCAGGAGAGTTCCAAATGTGTGTGGGTAAGATATATATCCCACGGGGTAAAATTGAAAAAAGTTAAAAAAAAATGTTTTTGGGACTTAGTCATTTTTCCTGCGTTTATCAGACTTTCAGATAGTGCAAATGTCAGTGAGCATTCCGATTTCAGTTCCAGAGTGATTCGCCCAATGAGTCCTCGATATTTATTCGTTTTCAGCCAATTTTCTGGATTTTTGAAAATTTCACTTTTTTTTTTAAATATCCAGTAAATGAGGGAATAATATGTGTGAGGGTACCCCAGGAGAGTTCCAAATGTGTGTGGGTAGAATATATATTCCACGAGGGTAAAATTGAAAATAGTTGAAAAACATTTTTTTTTGGACTTAGTCATTTTTCCGGCGTTTATCAGACTTTCAGATAGGGAAAACGTCAGTGAGCGATCCTATTTCAGTTCCAGAGCGATTCGCCCAATGAGTCCATGATATTTAGTCGTTTTCAGCCAATTTTCTGAATTTTTGAAAATTTCACTTTTTTTTTTAAATATCCACTAAATGAGGGAATAATATGTGTGAGGGTACCCCAGGAGAATTCCAAAAGTGTGTGGGTAGAATATATATCCCACGGGGGTAAAATTGAAAAAAGACGAAAATTTTTTCTTCTTGGATTTAGTAATTTTTCCGGCGTTTATCAGACTTTCAGATAGGGCAAATGTCAGTGAGCGTTCCGATTTCAGTTCCAGAGCGATTCGCCCATTGAGTCCTTGATATTTAGTCGTTTTCAGCCAATTTTCTGAATTTTTGAAAATTTCACTTTTTTGTGAAAATATCCACTAAATGAGGGAATAATATGTGTGAGGGTACCCCAGGAGAGTTCCAAATGTGTGTGGGTAGAATATATATCCCACAGGGATAAAATTGAAAAAAGTAAAAAAAATTTTTTTTTTTGCACTTAGTCATTTTTCCGGTGTTTATCAGACTTTCAGAATGGGCAAATGTCAGTGAGCGTTCCGATTTCAGTTCCAGAGTCATTCGCCCAATGAGTCCTTGATATTTAGTCGTTTTCAGCCAATTTTCTGGATTTTTGAAAATTTCACTTTTTTGTGAAAATATCCACTAAGTGAGGGAATAATATGTGTGAGGGTACCCCAGGAGAGTTCTAAATGTGTGTGGGTAGAATATATATCCCACGGGGGTAAAATTGAAAAAAGCTGAAAAATTTTTCTTCTTGGATTTAGTCATTTTTCCAGCATTTATCAGATTTTCAGATAGGGCAAATGTCAGTGAGCGTTCCGATTTCAGTGCCAGAGCAATGCGCCCAATGAGTCGTTGATATTTAGTCCTTTTCAGCCAATTTTCTGGATTTTTGAAAATTTCACTATATTTGTGAAAAATCCACTAAATGAGGGAATAATATGTGTGAGGGTACCCCAGGAGAGTTCCAAATGTGTGTGGGTAGAATATATATCCCACGGGGGTAAAATTGAAAAAAGTTGAAAAATTTTTTTTTGGACTTAGTCATTTTTCCGCCGTTTATCAGACTTTCAGATAGGGCAAATGTCAGTGAGCATTCCGATTTCAGTTCCAGAGCGATTCGCCCAATGAGTCCTTGATATTTAGTCGTTTTCAGCAAATTTTCTGGATTTTTGAAAATTTCACTTTTTTGTGAAAATATCCACTAAGTGAGGGAAAAATATGTGTGAGGGTACCCCAGGAGAGTTCCAAATGTGTGTGGGTAGAATATATATCCCACGGGGGTAAAATTGAAAAAACCTGAAAAATTTTTCTTCTTGGATTTAGTCATTTTTTCATCGTTTATCAGACTTTCAGATAGGGGAAATGTCAGTGAGCATTCCGATTTCAGTTCCAGAGCGATTCGCCCAATGAGTCCACGATATTTACTCGTTTTTAGCAAATTTTCTGGATTTTTGAAAATTTCTCTTTTTTGTGAAAATATCCACTAAATGAGGGAATAATATGTGTCAGGGTACCCCAGGAGAGTTCCAAATGTGTGTGGGTAGAATATATATCCCACAGGGATAAAATTGAAAAAAGTAAAAAAAATTTTTTTTTTTGCACTTAGTCATTTTTCCGGTGTTTATCAGACTTTCAGAATGGGCAAATGTCAGTGAGCGTTCCGATTTCAGTTCCAGAGTCATTCGCCCAATGAGTCCTTGATATTTAGTCGTTTTCAGCCAATTTTCTGGATTTTTGAAAATTTCACTTTTTTGTGAAAATATCCACTAAGTGAGGGAATAATATGTGTGAGGGTACCCCAGGAGAGTTCTAAATGTGTGTGGGTAGAATATATATCCCACGGGGGTAAAATTGAAAAAAGCTGAAAAATTTTTCTTCTTGGATTTAGTCATTTTTCCAGCATTTATCAGATTTTCAGATAGGGCAAATGTCAGTGAGCGTTCCGATTTCAGTGCCAGAGCAATGCGCCCAATGAGTCGTTGATATTTAGTCCTTTTCAGCCAATTTTCTGGATTTTTGAAAATTTCACTATATTTGTGAAAAATCCACTAAATGAGGGAATAATATGTGTGAGGGTACCCCAGGAGAGTTCCAAATGTGTGTGGGTAGAATATATATCCCACGGGGGTAAAATTGAAAAAAGTTGAAAAATTTTTTTTTGGACTTAGTCATTTTTCCGCCGTTTATCAGACTTTCAGATAGGGCAAATGTCAGTGAGCATTCCGATTTCAGTTCCAGAGCGATTCGCCCAATGAGTCCTTGATATTTAGTCGTTTTCAGCAAATTTTCTGGATTTTTGAAAATTTCACTTTTTTGTGAAAATATCCACTAAGTGAGGGAAAAATATGTGTGAGGGTACCCCAGGAGAGTTCCAAATGTGTGTGGGTAGAATATATATCCCACGGGGGTAAAATTGAAAAAACCTGAAAAATTTTTCTTCTTGGATTTAGTCATTTTTTCATCGTTTATCAGACTTTCAGATAGGGGAAATGTCAGTGAGCATTCCGATTTCAGTTCCAGAGCGATTCGCCCAATGAGTCCACGATATTTACTCGTTTTTAGCAAATTTTCTGGATTTTTGAAAATTTCTCTTTTTTGTGAAAATATCCACTAAATGAGGGAATAATATGTGTCAGGGTACCCCAGGAGAGTTCCAAATGTGTGTGGGTAGAATACATATCCCACGGGGGTAAAATTGAAAAAGTTGAAAAATTTTTTTTTGGACTTAGTCATTTTTCTGGCGTTTATCAGACTTTCAGATAGGGCAAATGTCAGTGAGCGTTCCGATTTCAGTTCCAGAGCGATATGCCCAATGGGTCCTTGACATTGAGTCGTTTTCAGCCAATAATTTGGATTTTTGAAAATGTCACTTTTTTGTGAAAATATGCACTAAATGAGGGAATAATATGTGTGAGGGCACCCCAGGAGAGTTCCAAATGTGTGTGTGTAGAATGTATATCCCACGGGGATAAAATTGAAATAAGTTTAAAAAGTTTTTTTTTGCAATTAGTCATTTTTCCGGCGTTTATCAGACTTTCAGATAGGGCAAATGTCAGTGAGCGTTCCGATTTCAGTTCCAGAGCAATTCGCCCAATGAGTCCTTGACATTGAGTCGTTTTCAGCCAATTTTCTGGATTTTTGAAAAGTTCACATTTTTGTGAAAATATCCACTAAATGAGGGAATAATATGTGTGAGGGTACTCCAGGAGAGTTCCAAATGTGTGTGGGTAGAACATATATCTCACGGGTGTAAAATTGAAAAAAGTTGAACATTTTTTTTTTTCGACTTAGTCATTTTTCTGGCGTTTACCAGACTTTCAGATAGGGCAAATGTCAGTGAGCGTTCCAATTTCAGATCCAGAGCGATTCGCCCAATGCGTCCTGGATATTTAGTTGTTTTCAGCCAATTTTCTGGATTTTTGAAAATTTCACTTTTTTGTGAAAATATCCACTAAGTGAGGGAATAATATGTGTGAGGGTACCCCAGGAGAGTTCCAAATGTGTGTGGGTAGAATATATATCCCATGGGGGTAAAATTGAAAAAAGCCGAACATTTTTTCTTCTTGGATTTAGTCATTTATCCTGCGTTTATCAGACTTTCAGATAGGGCAAATGTCAGTGAGCGTTCCGATTTCAGTTCCAGAGCGATTCGCCCAATGAGTCCTTGATATTTAGTCGTTTTCAGCCATTTTTCTGGATTTTTGAAAATGTCACTTTTTTGTGAAAATATCCACTAAGTGAGGGAATAATATGTGTGAGGGTACCCCAGGAGAGTTTCAAATGTGTGTGGGTAGTATATATATCCCACGGGGGTAAAATTGAAAAAAGCTGAAAAATTTTTCTTCTTGGATTTAGTCATTTTTCCGGCATTTATCAGATTTTCAGATAGGGCAAATGTCAGTGAGCGTTCTGATTTCAGTGCCAGAGCAATTCGCCCAATGAGTCCTTGATATTTAGTCGTTTTCAGCCAATTTTCTGGATTTTTGAAAATTTCACTATATTTGTGAAAAATCCACTAAATGAGGGAATAATATGTGTGAGGGTACCCCAGGAGAGTTCCAAATGTGTGTGGGTAGAATATATATCCCACGTGGGTAAAAATGAAAAAAGTTGAAAAAAATTTTTTTTGGGACTTGGTAATTTTTCCGGCGTTTAGCAGACTTTCAGATAGGGCAAATGTCAGTTAGCGTTCCGATTTCAGTTCCAGAGCGATTCGCCCAATGAGTCCTCGATATTTAGTCGTTTTCAGCCAATTTTCTGGATTTTTGAAAATTTCACTTATTTTTTTAAATATCCACTAAATGAGGGAATAATATGTGTGAGGGTACCCCAGGAGAGTTCCAAATGTGTGTGGGTAGAATATATATCCCACGGGGGTAAAATTGAAAAAAAGTTGAAAAATTTTCTTCTTGGATTTAGTCATTTTTCCGGCGTTTATCAGACTTTCAGATAGGGCAAATGTCAGTGATCATTCTGATTTCAGTTTCAGAGCGATTTGCCCAATGAGTCCTTGATATTTAGTCGTTTTCAGCCAATATTTTAGATTTTTGAAAATTCCACTTTTTTGTGAAAATATCCACTAAGTGAGGGAATAATATGTGTGAGGGTACCCCAGGAGAGTTCCAAATGTGTGTTGTTAGAATATATATCCCACGGGGGTAAAATTGAAAAAAGTTAAAAAAAAATTTTTTTGCACTTAGTCATTTTTCCGGCGTTTTATCAGACTTTCAGATAGGGAAAACGTCAGTGAGTGTTCCGATTTCAGTTCCAGAGCGATTCGCCCAATGCGTCCATGATATTTAGTCGTTTTCAGCCAATTTTCTGGATTTTTGAAAATTTCACTTTTTTGTGAAAATATCCACTAAATGAGGGAATAATATGTGTGAGGGTACCCCAGGAGAGTTCCAAATGTGTGTGGGTAGAATATATATCCCACGGGGGTAAAGTGAAAAAGTTGAAAAACATTTTTTTTTGGACTTAGTCATTTTTCCGGCGTTTATCAGACTTTCAGATACGGCAAATGTCAGTGATTGTTCCGATTTCAGTTCCAGAGCGATTCGCCCAATGAGTCCTTCATATTTAGTCGTTTTCAGCCATTTTTCTGGATTTTTCAAAATTTAACTTTTTTGTGAAAATATCCACTAAATAAGGGAATAATATGTGTGAGGGTACCCCAGGAGAGTTCCAAATGTGTGTGGGTAGAATATACATCCCACGGGTGTAAAAATTAAAAAAGTTGAAAAAAATTTTTCTTCTTGGATTTAGTCATTTTTCCGGCGTTTATCATACTTTCAGATAGGGCAAATGTCAGTGATCATTCTGATTTCAGTTCCAGAGCGATTTGCCCAATGAGTCCTTGATATTTAGTCGTTTTCAGCCAATATTTTGGATTTTTGAAAATTTCACTTTTTTGTGAAAATATCCACTAAATGAGGGAATAATATGTGTGAGGGTACCCCAGGAGAGTTCCAAATGTGTGTGTGTAGAATATGTATCCCACGGGGATAAAATTGACATAAGTTTAAAAAGTTTTTTTTTGCAATTAGTCATTTTTCCGGCGTTTATCAGACTTTCAGATAGGGCAAATGTCAGTGAGCGTTCCGATTTCAGTTCCAGAGCAATTCGCCCAATGATTCCTTGACATTGAGTCGTTTTCAGCCAATATTTTGGATTTTTGAAAATTTCACTTTTTGTGAAAATATCCACTAAATGAGGGAATAATATGTGTGAGGGTACCCCAGGAGAGTTCCAAATGTGTGTGGGTAGAATATATATTCCACGGGGGTAACACTGAAAAAAGTTGAAAAAATTTTTTTTAGACTTAGTCATTTTTCCGTCGTTTATCAGACTTTCAGATAGGGCAAATGTCAGTGAGCATTCCGATTTCAGTTCCAGAGCGATTCGCCCAATGAGTCCTTGATATTTAGTCGTTTTCAGCCAATTTTCTGGATTTTTGAAAATGTCAGTTTTTTGTGAAAATATCCACTAAATGAGGGAACAATATGTGTGAGGGTACCCCAGGAGAGTTACAAATGTGGGTGGGTAGAATATATATCTCACGGGGTAAAATTGAAAAAAACTGAAAAATTTTTATTCTTGGATTTAGTCATTTTTCCAGCGTTTATCAGACTTTCAGATAGGGGAAATGTCAGTGAGCATTCCGATTTCAGTTCCAGAGCGATTCGCCCAATGAGTCCTTGATATTTAGTCGTTTTCAGCAAATTTTCTGGATTTTTGAAAATTTCCCTTTTTGGTGAAAATATCCACTAAATGAGGGAATAATATGTGTGAGGGTACCCCAGGAGAGTTCCAAATGTGTGTTGGTAGAATATATATCTCACGGGGGTAAAATTGAAAAAAGTTAAAAAAAAATTTTTTTTTGCACTTAGTCATTTTTCCGGCGTTTATCACACTTTCAGATAGGGCCAATGTCAGTGAGCATTTCGATTTCAGTTCCAGAGAGATTCGCCCAATGAGTCCTTGATATTTAGTCGTTTTCAGCCAATATTTTGGATTTTTGACAATTTCACTTTTTTGTGAAAATATCCACTAAATGAGGGAATAATATGTGTGAGGGTACCCCAGGAGAGTTCCAAATGTGTGTGGGTAGAATATATATCCCATGGGGATAAAATTGAAAAAAGTTTAAAACATTTTTTTTTTGCAGTTAGTCATTTTTCCGGCGTTTATCAGACTTTCAGATAGGGCAAATGTCAGTGAGCGTTCCGATTTCAGTTCCAGAGCGATTCGCCCAATGAGTCCATGATATTTAGTCGCTTTCAGCCAATTTTCTGGATTTTTGAAAATTTCACTTTTTTGTGAAAATATCCACTAAATGAGGGAATAATATGTGTGAGGGTACCCCAGGAGAGTTACAAATGTGGGGGGTAGAATATATATCCCACGGGGGTAAAATTGAAAAAAGTTTAAAAAAATTATTTTTTTTGGACTTAGTCATTTTTCCGGCGTTTATCAGACTTTCAGATAGGGAAAACGTCAGTGAGCGTTCCTATTTCACTTCCAGAGCCATTCGCCCAATGAGTCCATGATATTTAGTCGTTTTCAGCCAATATTTTGGATTTTTGAAAATTTCACTTTTTTGTGAAAATATCCACTAAATGAGGGAATAATATGTGTGAGGGTACCCCAGGAGAGTTCCAAATGTGTGTGGGTGGAATATATATCCCACGGCGGTAAAATTGAAAAAAGTTTAAAAAAATGGGTTTTTTTGCACTTAGTCATTTTTCCGGCGTTTATCAGACTTTCAGATAGGGCAAATGTCAGTGAGCGTTCCGATTTCAGTTCCAGAGCGATTCGCTCAATGAGTCCTTGACATTGAGTCGTTTTCAGCCAATATTTAGAATTTTTTAAAATTTCACTTTTTTGTGAAAATATCCACTAAATGAGGGAATAATATGTGTGAGGGTACCCCAGGAGAGTTCCAAATGTGTGTGGGTAGAATATATATCCCACAGGGGTAAAATTGAAAAAAGCTGAAAAATTTTTCTTCTTGGATTTAGTCATTTTTCCGATGTTTATCAGACTTTCAGATAGGGGAAATGTAAGTGAGAGTTCCGATTTCAGTTCCAGAGCGATTCGCCCAATGAGTCCTTGATATTTAGTCGTTTTCAGCCAATTTTCTGGATTATTGAAAATTTCACTATTTTTGTGAAAATATCCACTAAATGAGGGAATAATATGTGTGAGGGTACCCCAGGAGAGTTCCAAATGTGTGTGGTTAGAATATATATTCCACGGGGGTAAAATTGAAAAAAGTTGAAAAAAAATTTTTTTTGGACTGTCATTTTTCCAGCGTTTATCAGACTTTCAGATAGGGCAAATGTCAGTGAGCGTTCCGATTTCAGTTCCAGAGCGATTCGCCCAATGAGTCCTTCATATTTAGTCGTTTTCAGCCAATTTTCTGGATTTTTGAAAATTACACTTTTTTGTGAAAATATCCACTAAATGAGGGAATAATATGTGTGAGTGTACCCCAGGAGAGTTCCAAATGTGTGTGGGTAGAATATACATCCCACGGGTGTAAAATTGAAAAAAGTTGAAAAATTTTTTTCTTCTTGGATTTAGTCATTTTTCCGGCGTTTATCAGACTTTCAGTTAGGGCAAATGTCAGTGAGCATTCTGATTTCAGTTCCAGAGTGATTTGCCCAATGAGTCCTTGATATTTAGTCGTTTTCAGCCAATTTTCTGGATTTTTGAAAATTTCACTATTTTTGTGAAAATATCCACTAAATGAGGGAATATGTGTGAGGGTACCCCAGGAGAGTTACAAATGTGGGGGGTAGAATATATATCCCACGGGGGTAAAATTGAAAAAAGTTTAAAAAAAATATTTTTTTTGGACTTAGTCATTTTTCCGGCGTTTATCAGACTTTCAGATAGGGAAAACGTCAGTGAGCGTTCCTATTTCACTTCCAGAGCCATTCGCCCAATGAGTCCATGATATTTAGTCGTTTTCAGCCAATATTTTGGATTTTTGAAAATTTCACTTTTTTGTGAAAATATCCACTAAATGAGGGAATAATATGTGTGAGGGTACCCCAGGAGAGTTCCAAATGTGTGTGGGTGGAATATATATCCCACGGGGGTAAAATTGAAAAAAGTTTAAAAAAATGGGTTTTTTTTGCACTTAGTCATTTTTCCGGCGTTTATCAGACTTTCAGATAGGGCAAATGTCAGTGAGCGTTCCGATTTCAGTTCCAGAGCGATTCGCTCAATGAGTCCTTGACATTGAGTCGTTTTCAGCCAATATTTAGAATTTTTTAAAATTTCACTTTTTTGTGAAAATATCCACTAAATGAGGGAATAATATGTGTGAGGGTACCCCAGGAGAGTTCCAAATGTGTGTGGGTAGAATATATATCCCACAGGGGTAAAATTGAAAAAAGCTGAAAAATTTTTCTTCTTGGATTTAGTCATTTTTCCGACGTTTTTCAGACTTTCAGATAGGGGAAATGTAAGTGAGAGTTCCGATTTCAGTTCCAGAGCGATTCGCCCAATGAGTCCTTGATATTTAGTCGTTTTCAGCCAATTTTCTGGATTATTGAAAATTTCACTATTTTTGTGAAAATATCCACTAAATGAGGGAATAATATGTGTGAGGGTACCCCAGGAGAGTTCCAAATGTGTGTGGTTAGAATATATATTCCACGGGGGTAAAATTGAAAAAAGTTGAAAAAAAATTTTTTTTGGACTGTCATTTTTCCAGCGTTTATCAGACATTCAGATAGGGCAAATGTCAGTGAGCGTTCCGATTTCAGTTCCAGAGCGATTCGCCCAATGAGTCCTTGATATTTAGTCGTCTTCAGCCAATTTTCTGGATTTTTGAAAATTTCACTTTTTTGTGAAAATATCCACTAAATGAGGGAATGATATGTGTGAAGGTACCCCAGGAGAGTTCCAAATGTGTGTTGGTAGAATATATATCCCACGGGGGTAAAATTGAAAAAAGTTGAAAAAAATTTTTTTTTGGATTGTCATTTTTCCAGCGTTTATCAGACTTTCAGATAGGGCAAATGTCAGTGAGCGTTCCGATTTCAGTTCCAGAGCGATTCGCCCAATGAGTCCTTGATATTTAGTCGTTTTCAGCCAATTTTCTGGATTTTTGAAAATTTCACTTTTTTTGTGAAACTATCCACTAAATGAGGGAATAATATGTGTGAGGGTACCCCAGGAGAGTTCCAAATGTGTGTGGGTAGAATATATATCCCACGGGTGTAAAATTGAAAAAAGTTGAAAAAAATTTTTTTTGGACTTAGTAATTTTTCCGGCGTTTATCAGACTTTCAGATAGGGCCAATGTCAGTGAGCATTCTGATTTCAGATCCATAGAGATTCGCCCAATGAGTCCTTGATATTTAGTCGCTTTCAGCCAATTTTCTGGATTTTTGAAAATTTCACTATTTTTGTGAAAATATCCACTAAATGAGGGAATATGTGTGAGGGTACCCCAGGAGAGTTACAAATGTGGGGGGTAGAATATATATCCCACGGGGGTAAAATTGAAAAAAGTTTAAAAAAATTATTTCTTTTGCACTTAGTCATTTTTCCGGCGTTTATCAGACTTTCAGATCGGGCAAATGTCAGTGAGCGTTCCGATTTCAGTTCCAGAGCGATTCACCCAATGAGTCCTTGATATTTACTCGTTTTCAGCCAATATTTTGGATTTTTGAAAATTTCACTTTTTTGTGAAAATATCCACTAAATGAGGGAATAATATGTGTGAGGGTACCCCAGGAGAGTTCCAAATGTGTGTGGGTAGAATACATATCCCACGGCGGTAAAATTGAAAAAATGTGAAAACAAATTTTTTTTTTTGGACTTAGTCATTTTTTGGGCGTTTATCGGACTTTCAGATAGGGCAAATGTCAGTGAGCGCTCCGATTTCAGTTCCAGAGCGATTTGCCCAATGAGTCCTTGACATTGCGTCGTTTTCAGCCAATATTTTGGATTTTTGAAAGTTTCACTTTTTTGTGAAAATATCCACTAAATGAGGGAATAATATGTGTGAGGGTACCCCAGAAGAGTTCCAAATGTTTGTGGGTAGAATATATATCCCACGGGGGTAAAATTGAAAAAAGTTTAAAAAAAATTTTTTTTGGACTGTCATTTTTCTAACGTTTATCAGACTTTCAGATAGGGCAAATGTCAGTGAGCGCTCCGATTTCAGTTCCAGAGCGATTCGCCCAATGAGTCCTTGATATTTAGTCGTTTTCAGCCAATATTTAGAATTTTTGAAAATTTCACTTTTTTGTGAAAATATCCACTAAATGAGGGAATAATATGTGTGAGGGTACCCCAGGAGAGTTGCAAATGTGTGTGGGTAGAATATATATCCCACGGGGGTAATATTGAAAAAAGTTGAACATTTTTTTTTCTTGGATTTAGTCATTTTTCCGGCGTTTATCAGACTTTCAGATAGGGCAAATGTCAGTGAGCATTCCGATTTCAGTTCCAGAGCAATTCGCCCAATGAGTCCTTGACATTGAGTCGTTTTCAGCCAATATTTTGGATTTTTGAAAATTTCACTTTTTTGTGAAAATATCCACTAAATGAGGGAATAATATGTGTGAGGGTACCCCAGGAGAGTTCGAAATGTGTGTGGGTAGAATATATATCCCACGGGGGTAATATTGAAAAAAGTTGAACATTTTTTTTTCTTGGATTTAGTCATTTTTCCGGCGTTTATCAGACTTTCAGATAGGGCAAATGTCAGTGAGCATTCCGATTTCAGTTCCAGAGCAATTCGCCCAATGAGTCCTTGACATTGAGTCGTTTTCAGCCAATATTTTGGATTTTTGAAAATTTCACTTTTTTGTGAAAATATCCACTAAATGAGGGAATAATATGTGTGAGGGTACCCCAGGAGAGTTCCAAATGTGTGTGGGTAGAATATATATCCCACAGGGTAAAATTGAAAAAAGTTGAAAAAAATTTTTTTTTGGACTGTCATTTTTCCAACGTTTATCAGACTTTCAGATAGGGCAAATGTCAGTGAGCGCTCTGATTTCAGTTCCAGAGCGATTCGCCCAATGAGTTTTTGATATTTAGTCGTTTTCAGCCAATTTTCTGGATTTTTGAAAATTTCACTTTTTTGTGAAAATATCCACTAAATGAGGGAATAATATGTGTGAGGGTACCCCAGGAGAGTTCCAAATGTGTGTGGGTAGAATATATATCCCACGGGGGTAAAATTGAAAAAAGTTGAAAATTTTTTTTTCTTGGATTTAGTCATTTTTCCGGCGTTTTTCAGACTTTCAGATAGGGCAAATGTCAGTGAGCATTCCGATTTCAGTTCCAGAGCGATTCGCCCAATGAGTCCTTGACATTGAGTTGTTTTCAGCCAATATTTTGGATTTTTGAAAATTTCACATTTTTGTGAAAATATCCACTAAATGAGGGAATAATATGTGTGAGGGTACCCCAGGAGAGTTCCAAATGTGTGTGGGTAGAATATATATCCCACGGGGGTAAAATTGAAAAAAGCTGAAAATTATTTTTTCTTGAATTTAGTCATTTTTCCGGCGTATATCAGACTTTCAGATAGGGCAAATGTCAGTGAGCGTTCCGATTTCAGTTCCAGAGCGATTCGCCCAATGAGTCCTTGATATTTAGTCGTTTTCAGCCAATTTTCTGGAGTTTTGAAAGTTTCACTTTTTTGTGAAAATATCCACTAAATGAGGGAATAATATGTGTGAGGGTACCCCAGGAGAGTTACAAATGTGGGGGGTAGAATATATATCCCAAGGGGGTAAAATTGAAAAACGTTTTAAAAAATTTTTTTTTGGACTGTCATTTTTCCAGCGTTTATCAGACTTTCAGATAGAGCAAATGTCAGTGAGCATTCCGATTTCAGTTCCAGAGCGATTCGCCCAATGAGTCCTTGACATTGAGTCGTTTTCAGCCAATATTTTGGATTTTTGAAAATTTCACTTTTTTGTGAAAATATCCACTAAATGAGGGAATAATATGTGTGAGGGTACCATAGGAGAGTTCCAAATGTGTGTGGGTAGAATATATATCCCACGGGGGTAAAATTGAAAAAAGTTGAAAATTTTTTTTTCTTGGATTTAGTCATTTTTCCGGCGTTTATCAGACTTTCAGATAGGGCAAATGTCAGTGAGCATTCAGATTTCAGTTCCAGAGCGATTCGCCCAATGAGTCCTTGATATTTAGTCGTTTTCAGCCAATTTTCTGGATTTTTGAAAATTTCACTATTTTTGTGAAAATATCCACTAAATGAGGGAATAATATGTGTGAGGGTACCCCAGGAGAGTTCCAAATGTGTGTGGGTAGAATATATATCCCACGGGAGTAAAATTGAAAAAAGCTGAAATTTTTTTTTTCTTGGATTTAGTCATGTTTCCGGTGTTTATCAGACATTCAGATAGGGCAAATGTCAGTGAGCGTTACGATTTCAGTTCCAGAGCGATTCGCCCAATGAGTCCTTGATATTTAGTCGTTTTCAGCCAATATTTTGGATTTTTGAAAATTTCACTTTTTTGTGAAAATATCCACTAAATGAGGGAATAATATGTGTGAGGGTACCCCAGGAGAGTTCCAAATGTGTGTGGGTAGAATATATATCCCACGGGGGTAAAATTGAAAAAAGTTGAAAAAAATATATATTTTTTTTGGACTTAGTCATTTTTTGGGCGTTTATCAGACTTTCAGAGAGGGCAAATGTCAGTGAGCATTCCGATTTCAGTTCCAGAGCGATTCGCCCAATGAGTCCTTGACATTGAGTCGTTTTCAGCCAATATTTTGGATTTTTGAAAATATCTCTTTTTTGTGAAAATATCTACTAAATGAGGGAATAATATGTGTGAGAGTAACCCAGGAGAGTTCCAAATGTGTGTGGGTAGAATATATATCCCACGGGGGTAAAATTGAAAAAAGTTGAAATTTTTTTTTTCTTGGATTTAGCCATTTTTCCGGCGTTTATCAGACTTTCAGATAGGGCAAATGTCAGTGAACGTTCAGATTTCGGTTCCAGAGCGGTTCGCCCAATGAGTCCTTGATATTTAGACGTTTTCAGCCAATTTTCTGGATTTTTGAAAATTTCACTATTTTTGTGAAAATATCCACTAAATGAGGGAATAATATGTGTGAGGGTACCCCAGGAGAGTTCCAAATGTGTGTGGATAGAATATATATCCCACGGGGGTAAAATTGAAAAAAGCTAAAAAAAAATTTTTCTTGGATTTAGTCATTTTTCCGGCGTTTATCAGACTTTCAGATAGGGGAAATGTCAGTGAGCGTTCCGATTTCAGTTCCATAGCGATTCGCCCAATGAGTCCTTGATATTTAGTCGTTTTCAGCCAATTTTCTGGATTTTTGAAAATTTCACTTTTTTTGTGAAACTATCCACTAAATGAGGGAATAATATGTGTGAGGGTACCCCAAGAGAGTTCCAAATGTGTGTGGGTAGAATATATATCCCACGGGTGTAAAATTGAAAAAAGTTGAAAAAATTTTTTTTTGAACTTAGTCATTTTTCCGGCGTTTATCAGACTTTCAAATAGGGCAAATGTCAGTGAGCATTCCGATTTCAGTTCCAGAGCGATTCGCCCAATGAGTCCTTGACATTGAGTCGTTTTCAGCCAATATTTTGGATTTTTGAAAATTTCACTTTTTTGTGAAAATATCCACTAAATGAGGGAATAATATGTGTGAGGGTACCCCAGGAGAGTTCCAAATGTGTGTGGGTAGAATAAATATCCCACGGGGTTAAAATTGAAAAAAGTTGAAATTTTTTTTTTCTTGGATTTAGTCATTTTTCCGGCGTTTATCAGACTTTCAGATAGGGCAAATGTCAGTGAGCGTTCTGATTTCAGTTCCAGAGCGATTTGCCCAATGAGTCCTTGATATTTAGTCATTTTCAGCCAATCTTCTGGATTTTTGAAAATTTCACTATTTTTGTGAAAATATCCACTAAATGAGGGAATAATATGTGTGAGAGTACCCCAGGAGAGTTCCAAATGTGTGTGGGTAGAATATATATCCCACGGGGGTAAAATTGAAAAAAGTTGAAAATTTTTTTTTCTTGGATTTAGTCATTTTTCCGGCGTTTATCAGACTTTCAGATAGGGCAAATGTCAGTGAGCGTTCTGATTTCAGTTCCAGAGCGATTCGCCCAATGAGTCCTTGATATTTAGTCGTTTTCAGCCAATTTTCTGAATTTTTGAAAATTTCACTTTTTTGTGAAAATATCCTCTAAATGAGGGAATAATATGTGTGAGGGTACCCCAGGAGAGTTCCAAATGTGTGTGGCTAGAATATATATCCCACGGGGGTAAAATTGAAAAATGTTGAAAATTTTTTATTTTGGATTTAGTCATTTTTCCGGCATTTATCATACTTTCAGATAGGGGAATTGTCAGTGAGCATTCCGATTTCAGTTCCAGAGCGATTCGCCAATGAGTATTTGATATTTTGTCGTTTTCAGTCAATATTTTGGATTTCTGAAAATTTCACTTTTTTGGGAAAATATCCACTAAATGAGGGAATAATATGTGTGAGGGTACCCCAGGAGAGTTCCAAATGTGTGTGGGTAGAATATATATCCCATGGGGGTAAAATTGAAAAAAGCTGAATTTTTTTTTTTCTTGGATTTACTCATTTTTCCGGCGTTTATCAGACTTTCAGATAGGGGAAATGTCAGTGAGCATTCCGATTTCAGTTCCAGAGCGATTCGCCCAAAGAGTACTTGAAATTTTGTCGTTTTCAGCCAATACTTTGGATTTTTGAAAATTTCCCTTTTTTGTGAAAATATCCGCTAAATGAGGGAATAATATGTGTGAGGGTACCCCAGGAGAGTTCCAAATGTGTGTGGGTAGAATATATGTCCCACGGGGTTAAAATTGAAAAAAGTTGAAAAATATTTTTTTTTGGAATTGGTCTTTTTTCCGGCGTTTATCAGACTTTCAGATAGGGGAAATATCAGTGAGCGTTCCGATTTCAGTTCCAGAGCGATTCTCCCAATGAGTCCTTCATATATAATCGTTTTCAGGCAATTTTCTGTATTTTTGAAAATTTTACTTTTTTCTGAAAAGATCCACTAAATGAGGGAATAATATGTGTGAGGGTACCCCAGGAAAGTTCCAAATGTGTGTGGGTAGAAAATATATCGGACGGGGGTAAAATTGAAAAAAGTTTAAAAAAAAATTTTTCTTAGACTTAATCATTTTTCCGGCGTTTATCAGACGTTCAGATAGGGGAAATGTCAGTGAGCGTTCCGATTTCAGTTCCAGAGCCATTCGCCCATTGAGTCCTTGATATTTAGTCATTTTCAGCCAATTTTCTGGATTTTTGAAAATTTCACTATTTTGTGAAAATATCCACTAAATGAGGGAATAATATGTGTGAGGGTACCCCAGGAGAGTTAAAATGTGTGTGGGTTGAATATATATCCCACGGGGTTTAAATTGAAAAAAGTTGAGAATTTTTTTTTCTTGGAATTAGTCATTTTTTCGATGTTTATCAGACTTTCAGATAAGGCAAATGTCAGTGAGCGTTCCGATTTCAGTTCCAGAGCGATTCGCCCAATGAGTCTTTGATATTTAGTCGTCTTCAGTCAATTTTCTGGATTTTTGAAAATTTCACTTTTTTGTGAAAATATCCACTAAATGAGGGAATAATATGTGTGAGGGTACCCCAGGAGAGTTCAAAATGTGTGTGGGTAGAATATATATCCCACGGGGGTAAAATTGAAAAAAGTTGAAAAAATTTTTTTCTTGGACTTAGTCATTTTTCCGGCGTTTATCAGAGTTTCAGATAGAGCAAATGTCAGTGAGCATTCTGATTTCAGTTCCATAGCCATTCGCCCAATGAGTCCATCATATTTAGTCGTTTTCAGCCAATTTTCTGGATTTTTTAAAATTTCACTTTTTTTGTGAAAACATCCACTAAATGAGGGAATAATATGTGTGAGGGTGCTCCAGGAGAGTTACAAATGTGTGCGGGTAGAATATATACCCCACGGGGAGAAAATTGAAAAAAGTTGAAAAGATTTTTTTTTTGGACTTAGTAATTTTTCCGGCGTTCATCAGACTTTCAGATAGGGGAAATGTCAGTGAGCATTCCGATTTCAGTTGCAGAGCGATTCGCTCAATGAGTCCTTGATATTTAGTCGTTTTCAGCCAATTTTCTGGATTTTTGAAAATTTCACTTTTTTGTGAAAATATCCACTAAATGACGGAATAATATGTGTGAGGGTACCCCAGGATAGTTCCAAATGTGTGTGGGTAGAATATATATACCACGGGGGTAAAATTGAAAAAGGTTGAAAAAATTTTTTTTGTGGACTTAATCATTTTTCCGGCGTTTATCAGACTTTCAGATAGGGGAAATGTCATTGAGGATTCCGGTTTCAGTTCCAGAGCGATTCGCTAAATGAGTCCTTGATATTTAGTCGCTTTCAGTCAATTTTCTGAATTTTTGAAAATTTCACTTTTTTGTGAAAATATCCACTAAATGTGGGAATAATATGTGTGAGGGTACAACAGGAGAGTTCCAAATGTGTGTGGGTAGAATATATGTCCCACGGGGGTAAAATTGAAAAAAGTTGAAAACATTTTTTTTTGGACTTAGTCATTTTTCCGGCGTTTATCAGAGTTTCAGATAGAGCAAATGTCAGTGAGCATTCCGATTTCAATTCCAGAGCGATTCACCCAATGAGTCCATGATATTTAGTCGTTTAGAGCCAATTTTCTGGATTTTTGAAAATTTCACTTTTTTGAGAAAATATCCACTAAATGAGGGAATAATATGTGTGAGGGTACTCCAGGAGAGTTCCAAATGTGTGTGGGTAGAATATATACCCCACGGGGATAAAATTGAAAAAAGTTGAAAAAAATTTTTTTTTGGACTTAGTCATTTTTCCGGCGTTTATCAGACTTTCAGATAGAGCAAATGTCAGTGAGCGTTCCGATTTCAGTTCCAGAGCGATTCGCCCAATGAGTCCTTGATATTTAGTCGTTTTCAGCCAATTTTCTGGATTTTTGAAAATTTCACTTTTTTGTGAAAATATCCACTAAATGAAGGAATAATATGTGTGAGGGTACAACAGGAGAGTTCCAAATGTGTGTGGGTAGAATATATATTCCACGGGGGTAAAATTGAAAAAAGTTGAGAATTTTTTTTTCTTGGAATTAGTCATTTTTCCGATGTTTATCAGACTTTCAGATAGGGCAAATATCAGTGAGCGTTCCGATTTCAGTTCCAGAGCGATTTGCCCAATGAGTCATTGATATTTACTCGTTTTCAGACAATTTTCTGGATTTTTGAAAATTTCACTTTTTTGTGAAAATATCCACTAAATGAGGGAATAATATGTGTGAGGGTACCCCAGGAGAGTTCCAAATGTGAGTGGGTAGAATATATATACCACGGGGGAAAAATTGAAAAAAGTTTAAAATATTTTTTTTTGGACTTAGTCATTTTTCCAACGTTTATCAGACTTTCAGATAGGGCAAATGTCAGTGAGCGTTCCGATTTCAGTTCCAGAGCGATTCGCCCAATGAGTCCTTGATATTTAGTCGTTTTCAGTCAATTTTCTGGATTTTTGAAAATTTCACTTTTTTGTGAAAATATCCACTAAATGAGGGAATAATATGTGTGAGGGTACCCCAGGAGAGTTCCAAATGTGTGTGGGTAGAATATATATCCCACGGGGGTAAAATTGAAAAAAGTTTAAACAAATTTTTTTTTTGGACTGTCATTTTTCCGGCTTTTATCAGACTTTCAGATAGGGGAAATGTCAGTGAGCGTTCTGATTTCAGTTCCAGAGCGATTCGCCCAATGAGTCCTTAGTATATAGTCGTTTTCAGCCAATTTTCTGGATTTTTGAAAATTTCACTTTTTTGTGAAAATATCCACTAAATGAGGGAATAATATGTGTGAGGGTACCCCAGGAGAGTTAAAATGTGTTTGGGTTGAATATATATCCCACGGGGGTTAAATTGAAAAAAGTTGAGAATTTTTTTTTCTTGGAATTAGTCATTTTTCCGATGTTTATCAGACTTTCAGATAAGGCAAATGTCAGTGAGCGTTCCGATTTCAGTTCCAGAGCGATTCGCCAATTGAGTCCTTGATATTTAGTCGTCTTCAGCCAATTTTCTGGATTTTTGAAAATTTCACTTTTTTGTGAAAATATCCACTAAATGAGGGAATAATATGTGTGAGGGTACAACAGGAGAGTTCCAAATGTGTGTGGGTAGAATATATATCCCACGGGGGTAAAATTGAAAAAAGTTGAGAATTTTTTTTTCTTGGAATTAGTCATTTTTCCGATGTTTATCAGACTTTCAGATAGGGCAAATATCAGTGAGCGTTCCGATTTCAGTTCCAGAGCGATTTTCCCAATGAGTCATTGATATTTACTCGTTTTCAGACAATTTTCTGGATTTTTGAAAATTTCACTTTTTTGTGAAAATATCCACTAAATGAGGGAATAATATGTGTGAGGGTACCCCAGGAGAGTTCCAAATGTAAGTGGGTAGAATATATATACCACGGGGGTAAAATTGGAAAAAGTTTAAAATATTTTTTTTTGGACTTAGTCATTTTTCCGGCGTTTATCAGACTTTCAGATAGGGAAAATGTCAGTGAGCGTTCCGATTTCAGTTCCAGAGCGATTTGCCCAATCAGTCCTTGATATTTAGTCGGTTTCAGCCAATATTTTGGATTTTTGAAAATTTCACTATTTTGTGAAAATATCCACTAAATGAGGGAATAATATGTGTGAGGGTACCCCAGGAGAGTTAAAATGTGTGTGGGTTGAATATATATCCCACGGGGGTTAAATTGAAAAAAGTTGAGAATTTTTTTTTCTTGGAATTAGTCATTTTTCCGATGTTTATCAGACTTTCAGATAAGGCAAATGTCAGTGAGAGTTCCGATTTCAGTTCCAGAGCGATTCGCCCATTGAGTCCTTGATCTTTAGTCGTTTTCAGTCAAGTTACTGGATTTTTGAAAATTTCACTTTTTTGTTAAAATATCCACTAAATGAGGGAATAATATGTGTGAGGGTACCCCAGGAGAGTTCCATATGTGTGTGGATAGAATATATATCCCACGGGGGTAATATTGAAAAAAGTTTAAAAATTTTTTTTTTTGGACTTAGTCATTTTTCCGGCGTTTATCAGACTTTCAGATAGAGCAAATATCATTGAGCGTTCCGATTTCAGTTCCAGAGCGATTCGCCCAATGAGTCCTTGATATTTAGTCGTCTTCAGCCAATTTTCTGGATTTTTGGAAATTTCACTATTTTGTGAAAATATCCACTAAATGAGGGAATAATATGTGTGAGGGTACCCCAGGAGAGTTCAAAATGTGTGTGGGTAGAATATACATCCCACGAGGGTAAAATTGAAAAAAGTTGAAAAAAATTTTTTCTTGGACTTAGTCATTTTTCCGGCGTTCATCAGACTTTCAGATAGGGGAAGTGTCAGTGAGCATTCCGATTTCAGTTCCAGAGCGAATCGCCCTATGATTCCTTGATATTTTGTCGTTTTCAGGCAATTTTCTGGATTTTTGAAAATTTCACTTTTTTGTGAAAATATCCACTAAATGAGGGAATAATATGTGTGAGGGTACCCCAGGAAGGTTAAAATGTGTGTGGGTTGAATATATATCCCACGGGGGTTAAATTGAAAAAAGTTGAGAATTTTTGTTTTCTTGGAATTAGTAATTTTTCCGATGTTTTTCAGACTTTCAGATAAGGCAAATGTCAGTGAGCGTTCCGATTTCAGTTCCAGAGCGATTCGCCCATTGAGTCCTTGATATTTAGTCCTTTTCAGTCAAGTTTCTGGATTTTTGAAAATTTCACTTTTCTGTGAAAATATCCACTAAATGAGGGAATAATATGTGTGAGGGTACAACAGGAGAGTTCCAAGTGTGTGTGGCTAGAATATATATACCAGGGGGTTAAAATTGAAAAAAGTTGAAAACATTTTTTTTTGGACTTATTCATTTTTCCGACGCTTATCAGACTTTCAGATAGGGGAAATGTCAGTGAGCATTCCGATTTCAGTTCCAGAGCGATTCGCCCAATGATTCCTTGATATTTAGTCGTTTTCAGGCAATTTTCTGGATTTTTGAAAATTTCACTTTTTTGTGAAAATATCCACTAAATGAGGGAATAATATGTGTGAGGGTACCCCAGGAGAGTTCAAATTGTGTGTGGGTAGAATATATATCCCACGGGGGTAAAATTGAAAAAAGTTGAAAAATTTTTTTTCTTGGACTTAGTTATTTTTCCGGCGTTTATCAGAGTTTCAGATAGAGCAAATGTCAGTGAGCATTCCGATTTCAATTCCAGACCGATTCACCCAATGAGTCCATGATATTTAGTCGTTTTCAGCAAATTTTCTGGATTTTTGAAAATTTCACTTTTTTGAGAAAATATCCACTAAATGAGGGAATAATATGTGTGAGGGTACTCCATTAGAGTTCCAAATGTGTGTGGATAGAATATATACCCCACGGGGATAAAATTGAAAAAAGTTGAGAAAATTTTTTTTTGGACTTAGTCATTTTTCCGGCGTGTATCAGACTTTCAGATAGAGCAAATGTCAGTGAGCGTTCCGATTTCAGTTCCAGAGCGATTCGCCCAATGAGTCCTTGATATTTAGTCGTTTTCAGCCAATTTTCTGGATTTTTGAAAATTTCACTTTTTTGTGAAAATATCCACTAAATGAGGGAATAATATGTGTGAGGGTACAACAGGAGAGTTCCAAATGTGTGTGGGTAGAATATATATCGCACAGGGGTAAAATTGAAAAAAGTTGAGAATTTTTTTTTCTTGGAATTAGTCATTTTTCCGATGTTTATCAGACTTTCAGATAGGGCAAATATCAGTGAGCGTTCCGATTTCAGTTCCAGAGCGATTTGCCCAATGAGTCATTGATATTTACTCGTTTTCAGACAATTTTCTGGATTTTTGAAAATTTCACTTTTTTGTGAAAATATCCACTAAATGAGGGAATAATATGTGTGAGGGTACCCCAGGAGAGTTCCAAATGTAAGTGGGTAGAATATATATACCACGGGGGTAAAATTGAAAAAAGTTTAAAATATTTTTTTTTGGACTTAGTCATTTTTCCGACGTTTATCAGACTTTCAGATAGGGCAAATGTCAGTGAGCATTCTGATTTCAGTTCCAGAGCGATTCGCCCAATGAGTCCTTGATATATAGTCGTTTTCAGCCAATTTTCTGGATTTTTGAAAATTTCACTTTTTTGTGAAAATATCCACTAAATGAGGGAATAATATGTGTGAGGGTACCCCAGGAGAGTTAAAATGTGTTTGGGTTGAATATATATCCCACGGGGGTTAAATTGAAAAAAGTTGAGAATTTTTTTTTCTTGGAATTAGTCATTTTTCCGATGTTTATCAGACTTTCAGATAAGGCAAATGTCAGTGAGCGTTCCGATTTCAGTTCCAGAGCGATTCGCCCATTGAGTCCTTGATCTTTAGTCGTTTTCAGTCAAGTTTCTGGATTTTTGAAAATTTCACTTTTTTGTGAAAATATCCACTAAATGAGGGAATAATATGTGTGAGGGTACAACAGGAGAGTTCCAAATGTGTGTGTGTAGAATATATATCCCACGGGGGTAAAATTGAAATAAGTTTAAAAATTTTTTTTTTGGGACTTAGTAATTTTTCCGGCGTTTATCAGACTTTCAGATAGAGCAAATGTCAGTGAGCGTTCTTATTTCAGTTCCAGAGCGATTCGCCCAATGAGTCCTTGATATTTAGTCGTTTTCAGCCAATTTTCTGGATTTTTGAAAATTTCACTTTTTTGTGAAAATATCCACTAAATGAGGGAATAATATGTGTGAGGGTACAACAGGAGAGTTCCAAATGTGTTTGGGTAGAATATATATCCCACGGGGGTAAAATTGAAAAAAGTTGAGAATTTTTTTTTCTTGGAATTAGTCATTTTTCCGATGTTTATCAGACTTTCAGATAAGGCAAATGTCAGTGAGCGTTCCGATTTCAGTTCCAGAGCGATTCGCCCAATGAGTCCTTGATATTTAGTCGTCTTCAGCCAATTTTCTGGATTTTTGAAAATTTCACTTTTTTGTGAAAATATCCACTAAATGAGGGAATAATATGTGTGAGGGTACCCCAGGAGAGTTCCATATGTGTGTGGATAGAATATGTATCCCACGTGGGTAATATTGAAAAAAGTTTAAAAATTTTTTTTTTTGGACTTAGTCATTTTTCCGGCGTTTATCAGACTTTCAGATAGAGCAAATATCATTGAGTGTTCCGATTTCAGTTCCAGAGCGATTCGCCCAATGAGTCCTTGATATTTAGTCGTCTTCAGCCAATTTTCTGGATTTTTGGAAATTTCACTATTTTGTGAAAATATCCACTAAATGAGGGAATAATATGGGTGAGGGTACCCCAGGAGAGTTCAAAATGTGTGTGGGTAGAATTTATATCCCACGGGGGTAAAATTGAAAAAAGTTGAAAAAAATTTTTTCTTGGACTTAGTCATTTTTCCGGCGTTTATCAGACTTTCAGATAGGGGAAGTGTCAGTGAGCATTCCGATTTCAGTTCCAGAGCGATTCGCCCAATGATTCCTTGATATTTAGTCGTTTTCAGGCAATTTTCTGGATTTTTGGAAATTTCACTTTTTTGTGAAAATATCCACTAAATGAGGGAATAATATGTGTGAGGGTACCCCAGGAGAGTTAAAATGTGTGTGGGTTGAATATATATCCCACGGGGGTTAAATTGAAAAAAGTTGAGAATTTTTGTTTTCTTGGAATTAGTAATTTTTCCGATGTTTTTCAGACTTTCAGATAAGGCAAATGTCAGTGAGCGTTCCGATTTCAGTTCCAGAGCGATTCGCCCAATGAGTCCTTGATATTTAGTCGTTTCAGTCAATTTTCTGGATTTTTGAAAATTTCACTTTTTTGTGAAAATATCCACTAAATGAGGGAATAATATGTGCGAGGGTACACCAGGAGAGTTCCAAATGTTTGTGGGTAGAATATATATCCCACGGGGGTAAAATTGAAAAAAGTTTAAACAAATTTTTTTTTTGGACTTAGTCATTTTTCCGGTTTTTATCAGACTTTCAGATAAGGCAAATGTCAGTGAGCGTTCCGATTTCAGTTCCAGAGCGATTCGCCCAATGAGTCCTTGATATATAGTCGTTTTCAGCCAATTTTCTGGATTTTTGAAAATTTCACTTTTTTGTGAAAATATCCACTAAATGAGGGAATAATATGTGTGAGGGTACTCCAGGAGAGTTCCAAATGCGTGCGGGTAGAATATATATGTCACGGGGGTAAAATTGAAAAAAGTTGAAAAAAATTTTGTTTGACTTAGTCATTTTTCCGGCGTTTATCAGACTTTCATATAGGGCAAATGTCAGTGAGCGTTCCGATTTCAGTTCCAGAGCGATTTGCCCAATCAGTCCTTGATATTTAGTCGGTTTCAGCCAATATTTTGGATTTTTGAAAATTTCACTATTTTGTGAAAATATACACTAAATGAGGGAAAAATATGTGTGAGGGTACCCCAGGAGAGTTATAATGTGTGTGGGTTGAATATATATCCCACGGGGGTTAAATTGAAAAAAGTTGAGAATTTTTTTTTCTTGGAATTAGTAATTTTTCCGATGTTTATGAGACTTTCAGATAAGGCAAATGTCAGTGAGTGTTCCGATTTCAGTTCCAGAGCGATTCGCCCATTGAGTCCTTGATATTTAGTCGTTTTCAGTCAAGTTTCTGGATTTTTGAAAATTTCACTTTTTTGTGAAAATATCCACTAAATGAGGGAATAATATGTGTGAGGGTACAACAGGAGAGTTCCAAATGTGTGTGGGTAGAATATATATCCCACGGGGGTAAAATTGAAAAAAGTTGAGAATTTTTTTTTCCTGGAATTAGTCATTTTTCCGATGTTTATCAGACTTTCAGATAGGGCAAATATCAGTGATTGTTCCGATTTCAGTTCCAGAGTGATTTGCCCAATGAGTCATTGATATTTACTCGTTTTCAGACAATTTTATGGATTTTTGAAAATTTCACTTTTTTGTGAAAATATCCACTAAATGAGGGAATAATATGTGTGAGGGTACCCCAGGAGAGTTCCAAATGTAAGTGGGTAGAATATATATACCACGTTGGGTAAAATTGAAAAAAGTTTAAAATATTTTATTTTGGACTTAATCATTTTTCCGACGTTTATCAGACTTTCAGATAGGGCAAATGTCAGTGAGCGTTCCGATTTCAGTTCCAGAGCGATTCGCCCAATGAGTCCTTGATATTTAGTCGTTTCAGTCAATTTTCTGGATTTTTGAAAATTTCACTTTTTTGTGAAAATATCCACTAAATGAGGGAATAATATGTGCGAGGGTACACCAGGAGATTTCCAAATGTGTGTGGGTAGAATATATATCCCACGGGGGTAAAATTGAAAAAAGTTTAAACAAATTTTTTTTTTGGACTTAGTCATTTTTCCGGTTTTTATCAGACTTTCAGATAGGGGAAATGTCAGTGAGCGTTCTGATTTCTGTTCCAGAGCGATTCGCCCAATGAGTCCTTGATATATAGTCGTTTTCAGCCAATTTTCTGGATTTTTGAAAATTCCACTTTTTTGTGAAAATATCCACTAAATGAGGGAATAATATGTGTGAGGGTACTCCAGGAGAGTTCCAAATGCGTGCGGGTAGAATATATATGTCACGGGGGTAAAATTGAAAAAAGTTGAAAAAAATTTTGTTTGACTTGGTCATTTTTCCGGCGTTTATCAGACTTTCATATAGGGCAAATGTCAGTGAGCGTTCCGATTTCAGTTCCAGAGCGATTTGCCGAATCAGTCCTTGATATTTAGTCGGTTTCAGCCAATATTTTGGATTTTTGAAAATTTCACTATTTTGTGAAAATATACACTAAATGAGGGAACAATATGTGTGAGGGTACCCCAGGAGAGTTATAATGTGTGTGGGTTGAATATATATCCCACGGGGGTTAAATTGAAAAAAGTTGAGAATTTTTTTTTCGTGGAATTAGTAATTTTTCCGATGTTTATGAGACTTTCAGATAAGGCAAATGTCAGTGAGTGTTCCGATTTCAGTTCCAGAGCGATTCGCCCATTGAGTCCTTGATATTTAGTCGTTTTCAGTCAAGTTTCTGGATTTTTGAAAATTTCACTTTTTTGTGAAAATATCCACTAAATGAAGGAATAATATGTGTGAGGGTACAACAGGAGAGTTCCAAATGTGTGTGGGTAGAATATATATACCACGGGGGTAAAATTGAAAAATGTTGAAAACATTTTTTTTTGGACTTAGTCATTTTTCCGACGCTTATCAGACTTTCAGATAGGGCAAATGTCAGTGAGCGTTCCGATTTCAGTTCCAGAGCGAATTGCCCAATGAGTCCTTGATATTTAGTCGTTTTCAGCCAATTTTCTGGATTTTTGAAAATTTCACTTTTTTGTGAACATATCCACTAAATGAGGGAATAATATGTGTGAGGGTACCCCAGGAGAGTTCCAAATGTGTGTGAATAGAATATGTATCCCACGGGGGTAAAATTGAAAAAAGTTTAAAAAATTTTTTTTTTGGACTTAGTGATTTTTCCGGCGTTTATCAGACTTTCAGATAGAGCAAATATCATTGAGCGTTCCGATTTCAGTTCCAGAGCGATTTGCCCAATGAGTCCATGATATTTAGTCGTTTTCAGCCAATTTTCTGGATTTTGAAAATTTCACTTTTTTGTGAAAATATCCACTAAATGAGGGAATAATATGTGTGAGGGTACAACAGTAGAGTTCCAAATGTGTGTGGGTAGAATATGTATCCCACGGGGGTAAAATTGTAAAAAGTTGAAAAAATTTTTTTTTTAGACTTAGTTATTTTTCAGGCATTTATCAGAGTTTCAGATAGAGCAAATGTCAGTGAGCATTCCGATTTCAGTTCCAGAACAATTCGCCCAATCAGTCAATCATATTTAGTCGTTTTCAGCCAATTTTCTGGATTTTTGAAAATTTCACTTTTTTGTGAAAATATCCACTAAATGACGGAATAATATGTGTGAGGGTACCCCAGGATAGTTCCAAATGTGTGTGGGTAGAATATATATTCCACGGGGGTAAAATTGAAAAAAGTTGAGAATTTTTTTTCTTGGAATTAGTCATTTTTCCGATGTTTATCAGACTTTCAGATAGGGCAAATGTCAGTGAGCATTCCAATTTCAGTTCCAGAGCGTTTGCCCAATGAGTCATTGATATTTACTCGTTTTCAGACAATTCTCTGGATTTTTGAAAATGTCACTTTTTTGTGAAAATATCCACTAAATGAGGGAATAATATGTGTGAGGGTACCCCAGGAGAGTTCAAATTGTGTGTGGGTAGAATATATATCCCACGGGGGTAAAATTGAAAAAAGTTGAAAAAATTTTTTTCTTGGACTTAGTTATTATTCCGGCGTTTATCAGAGTTTCAGATAGAGCAAATGTCAGTGAGCATTCCGATTTCAATTCCAGAGCGATTCACCCAATGAGTCCATGATATTTAGTTGTTTTCAGCAAATTTTCTGGATTTTTGAAAATTTCACTTTTTTGAGAAAATATCCACTAAATGAGGGAATAATATGTGTGAGGGTACTCCATTAGAGTTCCAAATGTGTGTGGATAGAATATATACCCCACGGGGATAAAATTGAAAAAAGTTTAAAAAAATTTTTTTTGGACTTAGTCATTTTTCCGGCGTGTATCAGACTTTCAGATAGAGCAAATGTCAGTGAGCGTTCCGATTTCAGTTCCAGAGCGATTCGCCCAATGAGTCCTTGATATATTATCGTTTTCAGCCAATTTTCTGGATTTTTGAAAATTTCACTTTTTTGTGAAAATATCCACTAAATGAGGGAATAATATGTGTGAGGGTACCCCAGGAGAGTTAAAATGTGTTTGGGTTGAATATATATCCCACGGGGGTTAAATTGAAAAAAGTTGAGAATTTTTTTTTCTTGGAATTAGTCATTTTTCCGATGTTTATCAGACTTTCAGATAAGGCAAATGTCAGTGAGCGTTCCGATTTCAGTTCCAGAGCGATTCGCCCATTGAGTCCTTGATCTTTAGTCGTTTTCAGTCAAGTTTCTGGATTTTTGAAAATTTCACTTTTTTGTGAAAATATCCACTAAATGAGGGAATAATATGTGTGAGGGTACAACAGGAGAGTTCCAAATGTGTGTGGGTAGAATATATATCCCACGGGGGTAAAATTGAAATAAGTTTAAAAATTTTTTTTTTGGGACTTAGTAATTTTTCCGGCGTTTATCAGACTTTCAGATAGAGCAAATGTCAGTGAGCGTTCTTATTTCAGTTCCAGAGCGATTCGCCCAATGAGTCCTTGATATTTAGTCGTTTTCAGCCAATTTTCTGGATTTTTGAAAATTTCACTTTTTTGTGAAAATATCCACTAAATGAGGGAATAATATGTGTGAGGGTACAACAGGAGAGTTCCAAATGTGTGTGGGTAGAATATATATCCCACGGGGGTAAAATTGAAAAAAGTTGAGAATTTTTTTTTCTTGGAATTAGTCATTTTTCCGATGTTTATCAGACTTTCAGATAAGGCAAATGTCAGTGAGCGTTCCGATTTCAGTTCCAGAGCGATTCGCCCAATGAGTCCTTGATATTTAGTCGTCTTCAGCCAATTTTCTGGATTTTTGAAAATTTCACTTTTTTGTGAAAATATCCACTAAATGAGGGAATAATATGTGTGAGGGTACCCCAGGAGAGTTCCATATGTGTGTGGATAGAATATGTATCCCACGTGGGTAATATTGAAAAAAGTTTAAAAATTTTTTTTTTTGGACTTAGTCATTTTTCCGGCGTTTATCAGACTTTCAGATAGAGCAAATATCATTGAGTGTTCCGATTTCAGTTCCAGAGCGATTCGCCCAATGAGTCCTTGATATTTAGTCGTCTTCAGCCAATTTTCTGGATTTTTGGAAATTTCACTATTTTGTGAAAATATCCACTAAATGAGGGAATAATATGTGTGAGGGTACCCCAGGAGAGTTCAAAATGTGTGTGGGTAGAATTTATATCCCACGGGGGTAAAATTGAAAAAAGTTGAAAAAAATTTTTTCTTGGACTTAGTCATTTTTCCGGCGTTTATCAGACTTTCAGATAGGGGAAGTGTCAGTGAGCATTCCGATTTCAGTTCCAGAGCGATTCGCCCAATGATTCCTCGATATTTAGTCGTTTTCAGGCAATTTTCTGGATTTTTGAAAATTTCACTTTTTTGTGAAAATATCCACTAAATGAGGGAATAATATGTGTGAGGGTACCCCAGGAGAGTTAAAATGTGTGTGGGTTGAATATATATCCCACGGGGGTTAAATTGAAAAAAGTTGAGAATTTTTGTTTTCTTGGAATTAGTAATTTTTCCGATGTTTTTCAGACTTTCAGATAAGGCAAATGTCAGTGAGCGTTCCGATTTCAGTTCCAGAGCGATTCGCCCAATGAGTCCTTGATATTTAGTCGTTTCAGTCAATTTTCTGGATTTTTGAAAATTTCACTTTTTTGTGAAAATATCCACTAAATGAGGGAATAATATGTGCGAGGGTACACCAGGAGAGTTCCAAATGTTTGTGGGTAGAATATATATCCCACGGGGGTAAAATTGAAAAAAGTTTAAACAAATTTTTTTTTTGGACTTAGTCATTTTTCCGGTTTTTATCAGACTTTCAGATAGGGGAAATGTCAGTGAGCGTTCTGATTTCAGTTCCAGAGCGATTTGCCCAATCAGTCCTTGATATTTAGTCGGTTTCAGCCAATATTTTGGATTTTTGAAAATTTCACTATTTTGTGAAAATATACACTAAATGAGGGAATAATATGTGTGAGGGTACCCCAGGAGAGTTATAATGTGTGTGGGTTGAATATATATCCCACGGGGGTTAAATTGAAAAAAGTTGAGAATTTTTTTTTCTTGGAATTAGTAATTTTTCCGATGTTTATGAGACTTTCAGATAAGGCAAATGTCAGTGAGTGTTCCGATTTCAGTTCCAGAGCGATTCGCCCATTGAGTCCTTGATATTTAGTCGTTTTCAGTCAAGTTTCTGGATTTTTGAAAATTTCACTTTTTTGTGAAAATATCCACTAAATGAGGGAATAATATGTGTGAGGGTACAACAGGAGAGTTCCAAATGTGTGTGGGTAGAATATATATCCCACGGGGGTAAAATTGAAAAAAGTTGAGAATTTTTTTTTCCTGGAATTAGTCATTTTTCCGATGTTTATCAGACTTTCAGATAGGGCAAATATCAGTGAGTGTTCCGATTTCAGTTCCAGAGTGATTTGCCCAATGAGTCATTGATATTTACTCGTTTTCAGACAATTTTATGGATTTTTGAAAATTTCACTTTTTTGTGAAAATATCCACTAAATGAGGGAATAATATGTGTGAGGGTACCCCAGGAGAGTTCCAAATGTAAGTGGGTAGAATATATATACCACGTTGGGTAAAATTGAAAAAAGTTTAAAATATTTTATTTTGGACGTAATCATTTTTCCGACGTTTATCAGACTTTCAGATAGGGCAAATGTCAGTGAGCGTTCCGATTTCAGTTCCAGAGCGATTCGCCCAATGAGTCCTTGATATTTAGTCGTTTCAGTCAATTTTCTGGATTTTTGAAAATTTCACTTTTTTGTGAAAATATCCACTAAATGAGGGAATAATATGTGCGAGGGTACACCAGGAGATTTCCAAATGTGTGTGGGTAGAATATATATCCCACGGGGGTAAAATTGAAAAAAGTTTAAACAAATTTTTTTTTTGGACTTAGTCATTTTTCCGGTTTTTATCAGACTTTCAGATAGGGGAAATGTCAGTGAGCGTTCTGATTTCTGTTCCAGAGCGATTCGCCCAATGAGTCCTTGATATATAGTCGTTTTCAGCCAATTTTCTGGATTTTTGAAAATTTCACTATTTTGTGAAAATATACACTAAATGAGGGAATAATATGTGTGAGGGTACCCCAGGAGAGTTATAATGTGTGTGGGTTGAATATATATCCCACGGGGGTTAAATTGAAAAAAGTTGAGAATTTTTTTTTCGTGGAATTAGTAATTTTTCCGATGTTTATGAGACTTTCAGATAAGGCAAATGTCAGTGAGTGTTCCGATTTCAGTTCCAGAGCGATTCGCCCATTGAGTCCTTGATATTTAGTCGTTTTCAGTCAAGTTTCTGGATTTTTGAAAATTTCACTTTTTTGTGAAAATATCCACTAAATGAAGGAATAATATGTGTGAGGGTACAACAGGAGAGTTCCAAATGTGTGTGGGTAGAATATATATACCACGGGGGTAAAATTGAAAAATGTTGAAAACATTTTTTTTTGGACTTAGTCATTTTTCCGACGCTTATCAGACTTTCAGATAGGGCAAATGTCAGTGAGCGTTCCGATTTCAGTTCCAGAGCGAATTGCCCAATGAGTCCTTGATATTTAGTCGTTTTCAGCCAATTTTCTGGATTTTTGAAAATTTCACTTTTTTGTGAACATGTCCACTAAATGAGGGAATAATATGTGTGAGGGTACCCCAGGAGAGTTCCAAATGTGTGTGAATAGAATATGTATCCCACGGGGGTAAAATTGAAAAAAGTTTAAAAAATTTTTTTTTTGGACTTAGTGATTTTTCCGGCGTTTATCAGACTTTCAGATAGAGCAAATATCATTGAGCGTTCCGATTTCAGTTCCAGAGCGATTTGCCCAATGAGTCCATGATATTTAGTCGTTTTCAGCCAATTTTCTGGATTTTGAAAATTTCACTTTTTTGTGAAAATATCCACTAAATGAGGGAATAATATGTGTGAGGGTACAACAGTAGAGTTCCAAATGTGTGTGGGTAGAATATGTATCCCACGGGGGTAAAATTGAAAAAAGTTGAAAAAATTTTTTTTTTAGACTTAGTTATTTTTCAGGCATTTATCAGAGTTTCAGATAGAGCAAATGTCAGTGAGCATTCCGATTTCAGTTCCAGAACAATTCGCCCAATCAGTCAATCATATTTAGTCGTTTTCAGCCAATTTTCTGGATTTTTGAAAATTTCACTTTTTTGTGAAAATATCCACTAAATGACGGAATAATATGTGTGAGGGTACCCCAGGATAGTTCCAAATGTGTGTGGGTAGAATATATATTCCACGGGGGTAAAATTGAAAAAAGTTGAGAATTTTTTTTCTTGGAATTAGTCATTTTTCCGATGTTTATCAGACTTTCAGATAGGGCAAATGTCAGTGAGCATTCCAATTTCAGTTCCAGAGCGTTTGCCCAATGAGTCATTGATATTTACTCGTTTTCAGACAATTCTCTGGATTTTTGAAAATGTCACTTTTTTGTGAAAATATCCACTAAATGAGGGAATAATATGTGTGAGGGTACCCCAGGAGAGTTCAAATTGTGTGTGGGTAGAATATATATCCCACGGGGGTAAAATTGAAAAAAGTTGAAAAAATTTTTTTCTTGGACTTAGTTATTTTTCCGGCATGTATCAGACTTTCAGATAGAGCAAATGTCAGTGAGCGTTCCGATTTCAGTTCCAGAGCGATTCGCCCAATGAGTCCTTGATATTTAGTCGTTTTCAGCCAATTTTCTGGATTTTTGAAAATTTCACTTTTTTGTGAAAATATCCACTAAATGAGGGAATAATATGTGTGAGGGTACAACAGGAGAGTTCCAAATGTGTGTGGGTAGAATATATATCGCACAGGGGTAAAATTGAAAAAAGTTGAGAATTTTTTTTTCTTGGAATTAGTCATTTTTCCGATGTTTATCAGACTTTCAGATAGGGCAAATATCAGTGAGCGTTCCGATTTCAGTTCCAGAGCGATTTGCCCAATGAGTCATTGATATTTACTCGTTTTCAGACAATTTTCTGGATTTTTGAAAATTTCACTTTTTTGTGAAAATATCCACTAAATGAGGGAATAATATGTGTGAGGGTACCCCAGGAGAGTTCCAAATGTAAGTGGGTAGAATATATATACCACGGGGGTAAAATTGAAAAAAGTTTAAAATATTTTTTTTTGGACTTAGTAATTTTTCCGACGTTTATCAGACTTTCAGATACGGCAAATGTCAGTGAGCATTCTGATTTCAGTTCCAGAGCGATTCGCCCAATTAGTCCTTGATATATAGTCGTTTTCAGCCAATTTTCTGGATTTTTGAAAATTTCACTTTTTTGTGAAAATATCCACTAAATGAGGGAATAATATGTGTGAGGGTACCCCAGGAGAGTTAAAATGTGTTTGGGTTGAATATATATCCCACGGGGGTTAAATTGAAAAAAGTTGAGAATTTTTTTTTCTTGGAATTAGTCATTTTTCCGATGTTTATCAGACTTTCAGATAAGGCAAATGTCAGTGAGCGTTCCGATTTCAGTTCCAGAGCGATTCGCCCATTGAGTCCTTGATCTTTAGTCGTTTTCAGTCAAGTTTCTGGATTTTTGAAAATTTCACTTTTTTGTGAAAATATCCACTAAATGAGGGAATAATATGTGTGAGGGTACCCCAGGAGAGTTCCAAATGTGTGTGGATAGAATATGTATCCCACAGTGGTAAAATTGAAAAATGTTTAAAAAATTTTTTTTTTGGACTTAGTCATTTTTCCGGCGTGTATCAGACTTTCAGATAGAGCAAATGTCAGTGAGCGTTCTTATTTCAGTTCCAGAGCGATTCGCCCAATGAGTCCTTGATATTTAGTCGTTTTCAGCCAATTTTCTGGATTTTTGAAAATTTCACTTTTTTGTGAAAATATCCACTAAATGAGGGAATAATATGTGTTAGGGTACAACAGGAGAGTTCCAAATGTGTGTGGGTAGAATATATATCCCACGGGGGTAAAATTGAAAAAAGTTGAGAATTTTTTTTTCTTGGAATTAGTCATTTTTCCGATGTTTATCAGACTTTCAGATAGGGCAAATATCAGTGAGCGTTCCGATTTCAGTTCCAGAGTGATTTGCCCAATGAGTCATTGATATTTACTCGTTTTCAGACAATTTTCTGGATTTTTGAAAATTTCACTTTTTTGTGAAAATTTCCACTAAATGAGGGAATAATATGTGTGAGGGTACCCCAGGAGAGTTCCAAATGTAAGTGGGTAGAATATATATACCACGTTGGGTAAAATTGAAAAAAGTTTAAAATATTTTATTTTGGACTTAGTCATTTTTCCGACGTTTATCAGACTTTCAGATAGGGCAAATGTCAGTGAGCGTTCCGATTTCAGTTCCAGAGCGATTCGCCCAATGAGTCCTTGATATTTAGTCGTTTCAGTCAATTTTCTGGATTTTTGAAAATTTCACTTTTTTGTGAAAATATCCACTAAATGAGGGAATAATATGTGCGAGGGTACACCAGGAGAGTTCCAAATGTGTGTGGGTAGAATATATATCCCACGGGGGTAAAATTGAAAAAAGTTTAAACAAATTTTTTTTTTGGACTTAGTCATTTTTCCGGTTTTTATCAGACTTTCAGATAGGGGAAATGTCAGTGAGCGTTCTGATTTCTGTTCCAGAGCGATTCGACCAATGAGTCCTTGATATATAGTCGTTTTCAGCCAATACTTTGGATTTTTGAAAATTTCACTATTTTGTGAAAATATACACTAAATGAGGGAATAATATGTGTGAGGGTACCCCAGGAGAGTTATAATGTGTGTGGGTTGAATATATATCCCACGGGGGTTAAATTGAAAAAAGTTGAGAATTTTTTTTTCTTGGAATTAGTAATTTTTCCGATGTTTATGAGACTTTCAGATAAGGCAAATGTCAGTGAGTGTTCCGATTTCAGTTCCAGAGCGATTCGCCCATTGAGTCCTTGATATTTAGTCGTTTTCAGTCAAGTTTCTGGATTTTTGAAAATTTCACTTTTTTGTGAAAATATCCACTAAATGAGGGAATAATATGTGTGAGGGTACAACAGTAGAGTTCCAAATGTGTGTGGGTAGAATATATATCCCACGGGGGTAAAATTGAAAAAAGTTGAGAATTTTTTTTTCTTGGAATTAGTCATTTTTCCGATGTTTATCAGACTTTCAGATAGGGCAAATATCAGTGAGCGTTCCGATTTCAGTTCCAGAGCGATTTGCCCAATGAGTCATTGATATTTACTCGTTTTCAGACAATTTTCTGGATTTTTCAAAATTTCACTTTTTTGTGAAAATATCCACTAAATGAGGGAATAATATGTGTGAGGGTACACCAGGAGAGTTCCAAATGTAAGTGGGTAGAATATATATACCACGGGGGTAAAATTGAAAAAAGTTTAAAATATTTTTTTTTGGACTTAGTCATTTTTCCGGCGTTTATCAGACTTTCAGATAGGGCAAATGTCAGTGAGCGTTCCGATTTCAGTTCCAGAGCGATTTGCCCAATGAGTCCTTGATATTTAGTCATTTTCAGCCAATATTTTGGATTTTTGAAATGTCACTTTTTTGTGAAAATATCCACTAAATGAGGGAATAATATGTGTGAGGGTACCCCAGGAGAGTTCCAAATGTGTGTGGGTAGAATATATATCCCACGGGGGTAAAATTGAAAAAAGTTGAAAAAATTTTTTTTTTGGACTTAGTCATTTTTCCGGCGTTTATCAGACTTTCAGATAGGGCAAATGTCAGTGAGCGTTCCGATTTTAGTTCTAGAGCGATTTGCCCAATGAGTCCTTGATATTTAGTCATTTTCAGCCAATATTTTGTATTTTGAAATTTCACTTTTTTGTGAAAATATCCACTAAATGAGGGAATAATATGTGTAAACTTAACCCAGGAGAGTTCCAAATGCGTGCGGGTAGAATAAATACCCCACGGGGATAAAATTGAAAAAAGTTGAAAAATTTTTTTTTTTGGACTTAGTCATTTTTCCGGCGTTTATCAGACTTTCAGATAGAGCAAATGTCAGTGAGCATTCCGATATTACTTCCAAAGCGATTCGCCCAATGAGTCCTTGATATTTAGTCGTTTTCAGCCAATTTTCTGGATTTTTGAAAATTTCACTTTTTTGTGAAAATATCCACTAAATGAGGGAATAATATGTGTGAGGGTACAACAGGAGAGTTCCAAATGTGTGTGGGTAGAATATATATCCCACGGGGGTAAAATTGAAAAAAGTTGAGAATTTTTTTTTCTTGGAATTAGTCATTTTTCCGATGTTTATCAGACTTTCAGATAGGGCAAATATCAGTGAGCATTCCGATTTCAGTTCCAGAGCGATTTGCCCAATGAGTCATTGATATTTAGTCGTTTTCAGCCAGTTTCCTGGAATTTTGAAAATTTCACTTTTTTGTGAAAATATCCACTAAATGACGGAATAATATGTGTGAGGGTACCCCAGGATAGTTCCAAATGTGTGTGGGTAGAATATATATTCCACGGGGGTAAAATTGAAAAAAGTTGAGAATTTTTTTTCTTGGAATTAGTCATTTTTCCGATGTTTATCAGACTTTCAGATAGGGCAAATGTCAGTGAGCGTTCCGATTTCAGTACCAGAGCGATTTGACCAATGAGTCCTTGATATTTAGTCATTTTCAGCCAATATTTTGGATTTTTGAAAATTTCACTTTTTTGTGAAAATATCCACTAAATGAGGGAATAATATGTGTGAGGGTACTCCAGGAGAGTTCCAAATGAGTGCGGGTAGAATATATACCCCACGGGGATAAAATTGAAAAAAGTTGAAAACATTTTTTTTTTGGATTTAGTCATTTTTCCGGCGATTATCAGACTTTCAGATAGGGGAAATGTCAGTGAGCGTTCCGATTTCAGTTCCAGAGCGATTCGCCCAATGAGTCCTTGATATTTAGTCGTTTTCAGCCAATTTTCTGGATTTTTGAAAATTTAACTTTTTTGTGAAAATATCCACTAAATGAGGGAATAATATGTGTGAGGGTACAACAGGAAAGTTCCAAATGTGTGTGGGTTGAATATATATCCCACGGGTGTTAAATTGGAAAAAGTTGAGAATTTTTTTTTCTTGGAATTAGTCATTTTTCCGATGTTCATCAGACTTTCAGATAGGGCAAATGTCAGTGAGCGTTCCGATTTCAGTTCCAGAGCGATTCGCCCATTGAGTCCTTGAAATTTAGTCATTTTCAGCCAATATTTTGGATTTTTGAAACTTTCACTTTTTTGTGAAAATATCCACTAAATGAGGGAATAATATGTGTGAGGGTACAACAGGAGAGTTCCAAATGTGTGTGGGTAGAATATACAGTGCCTACAAGTAGTATTCAACCCCCTGCAGATTTAGCTGGTTTGATAAGATGCAAATAAGTTAGAGCCTTCAAACTGCAAACGAGAGTAGGTTTTATGAACAGAAGTATAAATCTTACAAACCAAAAAGTTATGTTGCTCAGTTGAATTTTATTAAATTTTAAACATAAAAGTGTGGGTCAATTATTATACAACCCCTATGTTTAATATTTTGTGGAATAACCCTTGTTTGCAATTACAGCTAATAATCGTCTTTTATAAGACCTTATCAGGCCGGCACAGGTCTGTGGAGTTATCTTGGCCCACTCCTCCATGCAGATCTTCTCCAAGTTATCTAGGTTCTTTGGGTGTCTCATGTGGACTTTATTCTTGAGCTCCTTCCACAAGTTTTCAATTGGGTTAAGGTCAGGAGACTGACTAGGCCACTCCAACACCTTGACTTTTCCCTCTTGAACCAGGCCTTGGTTTTCTTGGCTGTGTGCTTTGGGTCGTTGTCTTGTTGGAAGATGAAATTACGACCCATCTTAAGATCCTTGATGGAGGAGCGGAGGTTCTTGGCCAAAATCTTCAGGTAGGCCGTGCTATCCATCTTCCCATGGATGCGGACCAGATGGCCAGGCCCCTTGGTAGAGAAACAGCCCCACAGCATGATGCTGCCACCACCATGCTTGACTGTAGGGATGGTATTCTTGGGGTCGTATGCAGTGCCATCCAGTCTCCAAAAGTCACGTGTGTGGTTGGCACCAAAGATCCAGATCTTGGTCTCATCAGACCATAGAACCTTGAACCAGTCTGTCTCAGAGTCCTCCAAGTGATCATGAGCAAACTGTAGATGAGCCTTGACATGACGCTTTGAAAGTAAAGGTACCTTACGGGCTCGTCTGGAACGGAGAGCATTGCGGTGGAGTACGTTACTTATGGTATTGACTGAAACCAATGTCCCCACTGCCATGAGATCTTCCCGGAGCTCCTTCCTTGTTGTCCTTGGGTTAGCCTTGACTCTTCGGACAAGCCTGGCCTCGGCACGGGAGGACACTTTCAAAGGCTGTCCTGGCCGTGGAAGGCTAACAGTAGTTGCATAAGCCTTCCACTTACGGATGATGCTCCCAACAGTGGAGACAGGTAGGCCCAACTCCTTGGAAAGGGTTTTGTACCCCTTGCCAGCCTTGTGACCCTCCACGATCTTGTCTCTGATGGCCTTGGAATGCTCCTTTGTCTTTCTCATGTTGACCATGTCTGAGTGCTGTTCACAAGTTTGGGGAGGGTCTTAAATAGTCAGAAAAGGCTGGCAAAAGAGATCTTTAATCCACACATGTGAAGCTCATTATTCTTGGTGCCTGAACTACTTCTTAATACTTTTGGGGGACCAAACAGAATTCTTGTGGTTTGAGGGGTTGAATATTAAATGACACTCTGAATTAACTTTTAACGTTTTAAAAAAAAAAAAAAAAAAAAACAAAAACAAAATTTGCTGCAGTGCATTTCCCACTTCCAGGCTGATCTACAGTACAAATGTCACAATGCCAAGTTAATTCCGCATGTGTCAACCAGCTAAATCTGCATGGGGTTGAATACTACTTGTAGGCACTGTATATACCACGGGGGTAAAATTGAAAAAAGTTGAAAACATTTTTTTTTGGACTTAGTCATTTTTACGACGTTTATCAGACTTTCAGATAGGGTAAATGTCAGTGAGCGTTCCGATTTTAACTCCAGAGCGAATCGACCAATGAGTCCTTGACATTTAGTCGTTTTCAGCCAATTTTCTGGATTTTTGAAAATTTCACTTTTTTGTGAAAATATCCACTAAATGAGGGAATAATATGTGTGAGGGTACCCCAGGAGAGTTCCAAATGTGTGTGGGTAGAATATATATCCCACGGGGGTAAAATTGAAAAAAGTTGAAAAAATTTTTTTTTTGGACTTAGTCATTTTTCCGGCGTTTATCAGACTTTCAGATAGGGCAAATGTCAGTGAGCGTTCCGATTTCAGTTCCAGAGCGATTTGCCCAATGAGTCCTTGATATTTAGTCATTTTCAGCCAATATTTTGGATTTTTGAAATTTCACTTTTTTGTGAAAATATCCACTAAATGAGGGAATAATATGTGTAAACTTAACCCAGGAGAGTTCCAAATGCGTGCGGGTAGAATATATACCCCACGGGGATAAAATTGAAAAAAGTTGAAAAATTTTTTTTTTTGGACTTAGTCATTTTTCCGGCGTTTATCAGACTTTCAGATAGAGCAAATGTCAGTGAGCATTCTGATATTACTTCCAAAGCGATTCGCCCAATGAGTCCTTGATATTTAGTCGTTTTCAGCCAATTTTCTGGATTTTTGAAAATTTCACTTTTTTGTGAAAATATCCACTAAATGAGGGAATAATATGTGTGAGGGTACAACAGGAGAGTTCCAAATGTGTGTGGGTAGAATATATATCCCACGGGGGTAAAATTGAAAAAAGTTGAGAATTTTTTTTTCTTGGAATTAGTCATTTTTCCGATGTTTATCAGACTTTCAGATAGGGCAAATATCAGTGAGCGTTCCGATTTCAGTTCCAGAGCGATTCGCCCAATGAGTCATTGATATTTAGTCGTTTTCAGCCAGTTTCCTGGAATTTTGAAAATTTCACTTTTTTTGTGAAAATATCCACTAAATGACGGAATAATATGTGTGAGGGTACCCCAGGATAGTTCCAAATGTGTGTGGGTAGAATATATATTCCACGGGGGTAAAATTGAAAAAAGTTGAGAATTTTTTTTCTTGGAATTAGTCATTTTTCCGATGTTTATCAGACTTTCAGATAGGGCAAATGTCAGTGAGCGTTCCGATTTCAGTACCAGAGCGATTTGACCAATGAGTCCTTGATATTTAGTCATTTTCAGCCAATATTTTGGATTTTTTAAAATTTCACTTTTTTGTGAAAATATCCACTAAATGAGGGAATAATATGTGTGAGGGTATAATATGTGTGAGGGTACAACAGGAGAGTTCCAAATGTGTGTGGGTAGAATATATATACCACGGGGGTAAAATTGAAAAAAGTTTAAAATATTTTTTTTTGGACTTACTCATTTTTCCGACGTTTATCAGACTTTCAGATAGGGCAAATGTCAGTGAGCGTTCCGATTTCAATTCCAGAGCGATTCGCCCAATGAGTCCTTGATATTTAGTCGTTTTCAGTCAATTTTCTGGATTTTTGAAAATTTCACTTTTTTGTGAAAATATCCCCTAAATGAGGGAATAATATGTGCGAGGGTACCCCAGGAGAGTTCCAAATGTGTGTGGGTAGAATATATACCCCATGGGGGTAAAATTGAAAAAAGTTGAAAAAATTTTTCTTTTGGATTTAGTCATTTTTCCGGCGTTTATCAGACTTTCAGATAGGGAAAATGTAAGTCAGCGTTCCGATTTCAGTTCCAGAGCGATTCGCCCAATGAGTCCTTGATGTTTAGTCGTTTTCTGCCAATTTTCTGGATTTTTGAAAATTTCACTTTTTTGTGAAAATATCCACTGAATGAGGGAATTATATGTGTGAGGGTACAACAGGAGAGTTCCAAATGTGTGTGGATTCAATATATATCCCACGGGGGTTAAATTGAAAAAAGTTGAGAATTTTTTTTTCTTGGAATTAGTCATTTTTCCGATGTTCATCAGACTTTCATATAGGGCAAATGTCAGTGAGCGTTCCGATTTCAGTTCCAGAGCGATTCGCCCATTGAGTCCTTGATATTTAGTCATTTTCAGCCAATATTTTGGATTTTTGAAAATTTCACTTTTTTGTGAAAATATCCACTAAATGAGGGAATAATATGTGTGAGGGTACCCCAGGAGAGTTCCAAATGCATGCGGGTAGAATCTATACCCCACAGGGATAAAATTGAAAAAAGTTGAAAAATTTTTTTTTTTGGACTTAGTCATTTTTCCAGCGTTTATCAGACTTTCAGATAGAACAAATGTCAGTGAGCATTCCGATTTCAGTTCCAGAGCGATTCGCCCAATGAGTCCTTGATGTTTAGTCGTTTTCAGCCAATTTTCTGGATTTTTGAAAATTTCACTTTTTTGTGAAAATATCCACTAAATGAGGGAATAATATGTGTGAGGGTAACCCCTGGAGAGTTCCAAATGTGTGTGGGTAGAATAAATATCCCACGGGGGTAAAATTGAAAAAAGTTGAAAAAAATTTTGTTTGACTTAGTTATTTTTCTGGCGTTTATCAGACTTTCAGTTAGGGCAAATGTCAGTGAGCGTTTCCATTTCAGTTCCAGAGCGATTCGCCAAATGAGTCCTTGATATTTAGTCGTTTTCAGCCAGTTTTCTGCATTTTTGAAAATTTCACTTTTTTGTGAAAATATCCACTAAATGAGGGAATAATATGTGTGAGGGTAACCCCAGGAGAGTTCCAAATGTGGGTGGGTAGAATATATATCCCACGGGGGTAAAATTGAAAAAAGTTGAAAAAAATTTTGTTTGACTTAGTCATTTTTCCGGCGTTTATCAGACTTTCAGATAGGGCAAATGTCAGTGAGCGTTCCGATTTCAGTTCCAGAGCGATTTGCCCAATGAGTCCTTGATATGTAGTCGCTTTCAGCCAATATTTTGGATTTTTGAAAATTTCACTTTTTTGTGAAAATATCCACTAATGAGGGAATAATATGTGTGAGGGTACTCCTGGAGAGTTCTTAATGTGTGTGGGTAGAATAAATATCCCACGGGGGTAAAACTGAAAAAAGTTGAAAAAATTTTTGTTTGACTTAGTCATTTTTCCGGCGTTTATCAGACTTTCAGATAGGACAAATGTCAGTGAGCGTTCCGATTTCAGTTCCAGAGCGATTCGCCCAATGAGTCCATGATATTTAGCCGGTTTTAGCCAATATTTTTGATTTTTGAAAATTTAACTACTTTGTGAAAATATCCACTAAATGAGGGAATAATATGTGTGAGGGTACCCCAGGAGAGTTCCAAATGTGTGTGGGTAGAATATACATACCACGGGGGTAAAATTGAAAAAAGTTGAAAACATTTTTTTTTGGACTTAGTCATTTTTCCGACGTTTATCAGACTTTCAGATAGGGGAAATGTCAGTGAGCGTTCCGATTTCAGTTCCAGAGCGATTCGCCCAATGAGTCCTTGATATTTAGTCGTTTTCAGCCAATTTTCTGGATTTTTGAAAATTTCACTTTTTTGTGAAAATATCCACTAAATGAGGGAATAATATGTGTGAGGGTACAACAGGAAAGTTCCAAATGTGTGTGGGTTGAATATATATCCCACGGGGGTTTTATTGAAAAAAGTTGAGAATTTTTTTTTCTTGGAATTAGTCATTTTTCCGATGTTCATCAGACTTTCAGATAGGGCAAATGTCAGTGAGCGTTCCGATTTCAGTTCCAGAGCGATTCGCCCATTGAGTCCTTGATATTTAGTCATTTTCAGCCAATATTTTGGATTTTTGAAACTTTCACTTTTTTGTGAAAATATCCACTAAATGAGGGAATAATATGTGTGAGGGTACAACAGGAGAGTTCCAAATGTGTGTGGGTAGAATATACAGTGCCTACAAGTAGTATTCAACCCCCTGCAGATTTAGCCAGTTTGATAAGATGCAAATAAGTTAGAGCCTTCAAACTTCAAACGAGAGTAGGTTTTATGAACAGAAGTATAAATCTTACAAACCAAAAAGTTATGTTGCTCAGTTGAATTTTATTAAATTTTAAACATAAAAGTGTGGGTCAATTATTATACAACCCCTATGTTTAATATTTTGTGGAATAACCCTTATTTGCAATTACAGCTAATAATCGTCTTTTATAAGACCTGATCAGGCCGGCACAGGTCTGTGGAGTTATCTTGGCCCACTCCTCCATGCAGATCTTCTCCAAGTTATCTAGGTTCTTTGGGTGTCTCATGTGGACTTTATTCTTGAGCTCCTTCCACAAGTTTTCAATTGGGTTAAGGTCAGGAGACTGACTAGGCCACTCCAACACGTTGACTTTTTCCCTCTTGAACCAGGCCTTGGTTTTCTTGGCTGTGTGCTTTGGGTCGTTGTCTTGTTGGAAGATGAAATTACGACCCATCTTAAGATCCTTGATGGAGGAGCGGAGGTTCTTGGCCAAAATCTTCAGGTAGGCCGTGCTATCCATCTTCCCATGGATGCGGACCAGATGGCCAGGCCCCTTGGTAGAGAAACAGCCCCACAGCATGATGCTGCCACCACCATGCTTGACTGTAGGGATGGTATTCTTGGGGTCGTATGCAGTGCCATCCAGTCTCCAAAAGTCACGTGTGTGGTTGGCACCAAAGATCCAGATCTTGGTCTCATCAGACCATAGAACCTTGAACCAGTCTGTCTCAGAGTCCTCCAAGTGATCATGAGCAAACTGTAGATGAGCCTTGACATGACGCTTTGAAAGTAAAGGTACCTTGCGGGCTCGTCTGGAACGGAGAGCATTGCGGTGGAGTACGTTACTTATGGTATTGACTGAAACCAATGTCCCCACTGCCATGAGATCTTCCCGGAGCTCCTTCCTTGTTGTCCTTGGGTTAGCCTTGACTCTTCGGACAAGCCTGGCCTCGGCACGGGAGGACACTTTCAAAGGCTGTCCTGGCCGTGGAAGGCTAACAGTAGTTGCATAAGCCTTCCACTTACGGATGATGCTCCCAACAGTGGAGACAGGTAGGCCCAACTCCTTGGAAAGGGTTTTGTACCCCTTGCCAGCCTTGTGACCCTCCACGATCTTGTCTCTGATGGCCTTGGAATGCTCCTTTGTCTTTCTCATGTTGACCATGTCTGAGTGCTGTTCACAAGTTTGGGGAGGGTCTTAAATAGTCAGAAAAGGCTGGCAAAAGAGATCTTTAATCCACACATGTGAAGCTCATTATTCTTGGTGCCTGAACTACTTCTTAATACTTTTGGGGGACCAAACAGAATTCTTGTGGTTTGAGGGGTTGAATATTAAATGACACTCTGAATTAACTTTTAACGTTTTTAAAAAAAAAACAAAAAAACAAAATTTGCTGCAGTGCATTTCCCACTTCCAGGCTGATCTACAGTACAAATGTCACAATGCCAAGTTAATTCCGCATGTGTCAACCAGCTAAATCTGCATGGGGTTGAATACTACTTGTAGGCACTGTATATACCACGGGGGTAAAATTGAAAAAAGTTGAAAACTTTTTTTTTTGGACTTAGTCATTTTTACGACGTTTATCAGACTTTCAGATAGGGGAAATGTCAGTGAGCGTTCCGATTTCAACTCCAGAGCGTATCGACCAATGAGTCATTGACATTTAGTCGTTTTCAGCCAATTTTCTGGATTTTTGAAAATTTCACTTTTTTGTGAAAATATCCACTAAATGAGGGAATAATATGTGTGAGGGTAACCCCTGGAGAGTTCCAAATGTGTGTGGGTAGAATAAATATCCCACGGGGGTAAAATTGAAAAAAGTTGAAAAAAATTTTGTTTGACTTAGTTATTTTTCTGGCGTTTATCAGACTTTCAGTTAGGGCAAATGTCAGTGAGCGTTTCCATTTCAGTTCCAGAGCGATTCGCCAAATGAGTCCTTGATATTTAGTCGTTTTCAGCCAGTTTTCTGCATTTTTGAAAATTTCACTTTTTTGTGAAAATATCCACTAAATGATGGAATAAAATGTGCGAGCGTACCCCAGGAGAGTTCCAAATGTGTGTGGGTAGAATATATATGCCACAGGGGTAAAATTGAAAAAAGTTGAAAAATTTTTTTTTTGGACTTAGTTATTTTTCCGGCGTTTATCAGACTTTCAGATAAGGCAAATGTCAGTGAGCGTTCCGATTTCAGTTCCAGAGCGATTTGTCCAATGAGTCCTTGATGTTTAGTCGTTTTCAGACAATATTTTGGATTTATGAAAATTTCACTTTTTTGTGAAAGTATCCACTAAATGAGGGAATAATATGTGTGAGGGTACTCCAGGAGAGTTCCAAATGTATGCGGGTAGAATATATACCCCACGGGGGTAAAATTGAAAAAAGTTGAAAAAAATTTTCTTTTGGATTTAGTCATTTTTCCGGCGTTCATCAGACTTTCAGATAGGGGAAATGTCAGTGAGCGTTCCGATTTCAGTTCCAGAGCGATTCGCCCAATGAGTCCTTGATATTTAGTCGTTTTCAGGCAATTTTCTGGATTTTTGAAAATTTAACTTTTTTGTGAAAATATCCACTAAATGAGGGAATAATATGTGTGAGGGTACAACAGGAGAGTTCCATATGTGTGTGGGTTGAATATATATCCCACGGGGGTTAAATTGAAAAAAGTTGAAAAAATTTTTTCTTGGAATTAGTCATTTTTCCGATGTTTATCAGACTTTCACATAGGGCAAATGTCAGTGAGCGTTCCGATTTCAGTTCCAGAGCGATTCGCCCATTGAATCCTTGATATTTAGTCATTTTCAGCCAATATTTTGGATTTTTGAAAATATCACTTTTTTATGAAAATATCCACTAATTGAGGGAATAATATGTGCGAGGGTACCCCAGGAGAGTTCCAAATGTGTGTGGGTAGAATATATATCCCACGGGGGTAAAATTGAAAAAAGTTTAAACAAATCTTTTTTTTGGACTTAGTCATTTTTCCGGCTTTTATCAGACTTTCAGATAGGGGAAATGTCAGTGAGCGTTCTGATTTCAGTTCCAGAGCGATTCGCCCAATGAGTCCTTGATATATAGTCGTTTTCAGCCAATATTTTGGATTTTTGAAAATTTAACTATTTTGTGAAAATATCCACTAAATGAGGGAATAATATGTGTGAGGGTACCCCAGGAGAGTTCCAAATGTGTGTGGGTAGAATATATATACCACGGGGGTAAAACTGAAAAAAGTTTAAAATATTTTTTTTTTAACTTAGTCATTTTTCCGACATTTATCAGACTTTCAGATAGGTCAAATGTCAGTGAGCGTTCCAATTTCAGTTCCAGAGCGATTCGCCCAATGAGTCCTTGATATTTAGTCGTTTTCAGTCAATTTTCTGGATTTTTGAAAATTTCACTTTTTTGTGAAAATATCCACTAAATGAGGGAATAATATGTGCGAGGGTACCCCAGGAGAGTTCCAAATGTGTGTGGGTAGAATATATATGCCACGGGGGTAAAATTGAAAAAAGTTGAAAAATTTTTTTTTTGGACTTAGTTATTTTTCCGGCGTTTATCAGTCTTTCAGATAAGGCAAATGTCAGTGAGCGTTCCGATTTCAGTTCCAGAGCGATTTGCCCAATGAGTCCTTGATGTTTAGTCGTTTTCAGACAATATTTTGGATTTTTGAAAATTTCACTTTTTTGTGAAAATATCCACTAAATGAGGGAATAATATGTGTGAGGGTACTCCAGGAGAGTTCCAAATGTATGCGGGTAGAATATATACCCCACGGGGGTAAAATTGAAAAAAGTTGAAAAAAATTTTCTTTTGGATTTAGTCATTTTTCCGGCGTTCATCAGACTTTCAGATAGGGGAAATGTCAGTGAGCGTTCCGATTTCAGTTCCAGAGCGATTCGCCCAATGAGTCCTTGATATTTAGTCGTTTTCAGGCAATTTTCTGGATTTTTGAAAATTTAACTTTTTTGTGAAAATATCCGCTAAATGAGGGAATAATATGTGTGAGGGTACAACAGGAGAGTTCCATATGTGTGTGGGTTGAATATATATCCCACGGGGGTTAAATTGAAAAAAGTTGAAAATTTTTTTTCTTGGAATTAGTCATTTTTCCGGCTTTTATCAGACTTTCAGATAGGGGAAATGTCAGTGAGCGTTCTGATTTCAGTTCCAGAGCGATTCGCCCATTGAATCCTTGATATTTAGTCATTTTCAGCCAATTTTCTGGATTTTTGAAAATTTCACTTTTTTGTGAAAATATCCACTAAATGAGGGAATAATATGTGTGAGGGTACTCCAGGAGAGTTCCAAATGCGTGCGGGTAGAATATATATGCCACGGGGGTAAAATTGAAAAAAGTTAAAAAAAATTTTGTTTGACTTAGTCATTTTTCCGGCGTTTATCAGACTTTCAGATAGGGCAAATGTCAGTGAGCGTTCCGATTTCAGTTCCAGAGCGATTTTCCCAATCAGTCCTTGATATTTAGTCGGTTTCAGCCATTATTTTGGATTTTTGAAAATTTCACTATTTTGTGAAAATGTCCACTAAATGAGGGAATAATATGTGTGAGGGTACCCCAGGAGAGTTAAAATGTGTGTGGGTTGAATATATATCCCACGGGGGTTAAATTGAAAAAAGTTGAGAATTTTTTTTTCTTGGAATTAGTAATTTTTCCGATGTTTATCAGACTTTCAGATAAGGCAAATGTCAGTGAGCGTTCCGATTTCAGTTCCAGAGCGATTCGCCCATTGAGTCCTTGATATTTAGACGTTTTCAGTCAAGTTTCTGGATTTTTGAAAATTTCACTTTTTTGTGAAAATATCCACTAAATGAGGGAATAATATGTGTGAGGGTACAACAGGAGAGTTCCATATGTGTGTGGTTGAATATATATCCCACGGGGGTTAAATTGAAAAAAGTTGAAAAAATTTTTTTCTTGGAATTAGTCATTTTTCCGACGTTTTTCAGACTTTCAGATAAAGCAAATGTCAGTGAGCGTTCATATTTCAGTTCCAGAGCGAATCGCCCAATGAGTCCTTGATATATAGTCGTTTTCAGCCAATTTTCTGTATTTTTGAAAATTTCACTTTTTTGTGAAAATATCCACTAAATGAGGGAATAATATGTGTGAGGGTACTCCAGGAGAGTTCCAAATGCGTACGGGTAGAATATATACCCCACGGGGATAAAATTGAAAAAAGTTGAAAAATTTTTTTTTTTGGACTTAGTCATTTTTCCGGCGTTTTTCAGACTTTCAGATAGAGCAAATGTCAGTGAGCGTTCCGATTTCAGTTCCAGAGCGAATCACCCAATGAGTCCTTGATATTTAGCCGTTTACAGCCAATATTTTGGATTTTTGAAAATTTCACTTTATTTGTGAAAATATCCACTAATGAGGGAATAATATGTGTGAGGGTACCCCAGGAGAGCTCCAAATGTGTGTGGGTAGAATATATATACCACGGGGGTAAAAATGAAAAAAGTTTAAAACATTTTTTTTTGGACTTAGTCATTTTTCCGACGTTTATCAGACTTTCAGATAGGGCAAATGTCAGTGAGCGTTCCGATTTCAGTCCCAGAGCGATTCGACCGATGAGTCCTTGATGTTTAGTCGTTTTCAGACAATATTTTGGATTTTTGAAAATTTCACTTTTTTGTGAAAATATCCACTAAATGAGGGAATAATATGTGTGAGGGTACTCCAGGAGAGTTCCAAATGTATGCGGGTAGAATATATATACCACGGGGGTAAAATTGAAAAAAGTTGAAAATATTTTTTTTTCGACTTAGTCATTTTTACGACGTTTATCAGACTTTCAGATAGGGCAAATGTCAGTGAGCGTTCCGATTTCAGTTCCAGAGCGATTCGCCCAATGATTCATTGATATTTACTCGTTTTCAGACAATTTTCTGGATTTTTGAAAATGTCACTTTTTTGTGAAAATATCCACTAAATGAGGGAATAATATGTGTGAGGGTACCCCAGGAGAGTTCCAAATGTGTGTGGGTAGAATATATATCCCACGGGGGTAAAATTGAAAAAAGTTTAAAATATTTTTTTTTGAACGTAGTCATTTTTCCGGCGTTTATCAGACTTTCAGATAGGGCAAATGTCAGTGAGCGTTCCGATTTCAGTTCCAGAGCGATTTGTCCAATGAGTCCTTGACGTTTATTCGTTTTCAGCCAATATTTTGGATTTTTGAAAATTTCACTTTTTTGTGAAAATATCCACTAAATGAGGGAATAATATGTGTGAGGGTACCCCAGGAGAGTTCCAAATGTGTGTGGGTAGAATATATATCCCACGGGGGTAAAATTGAAAAAAGTTGAAAAAAATTTTGTTTGACTTAGTTATTTTTCGGCGTTTATCAGAATTTCAGATAGGGCAAATGTCAATGAGAGTTCCGATTTCAGTCGCAGAGCGATTCGACCAATGAATCCTTGATATTTAGCCGTTTACAGCCAGTATTTTGGTTTTTGAAAATTTCACTTTTTTTGTGAAAATATCCACTAATGAGGGAATGATATGTGTGAGGGTACCCCAGGAGAGTTCCAAATGTGTGTGGGCAGAATATATATACCACGGAGGTAAAATTGAAAAAAGTTTAAAACATTTTTTTTTGGACTTAGTCATTTTTCCGACGTTTATCAGACTTTCAGATAGGGCAAATATCAGTGAGCGTTCCGATTTCAGTTCCAGAGCGATTTGCCCAATGAGTCCTTGATATTTAGTCATTTTCAGCCAATATTTTGGATTTTTGAAAATTTCACTTTTTTGTGAAAATATCCACTAAATGAGGGAATAATATGTGTGAGGGTACTCCAGGAGAGTTCCAAATGCGTGCAGGTAGAATATATATCCCACGGGGATAAAATTGAAAAAAGTTGAAAAATTTTTTTTTTTGGACTTAGTCATTTTTCTGGCGTTTTTCAGACTTTCAGATAGGGCAAGTGTCAGTGAGCGTTCCGATTTCAGTTCCAGAGCGAATCGCCCAATGAGTCCTTGATATTTAGCCGTTTACAGCCAGTATTTTGGATTTTTGAAAATTTCACTTTTTTTGTGAAAATATCCACTAATGAGGGAATAATATGTGTGAGAGTACCCCAGGAGAGTTCCAAATGTGTGTGGGCAGTATATATATACCACGGAGGTAAAATTGAAAAAAGTTTAAAACATTTTTTTTTGGACTTAGTCATTTTTCCGACGTTTATTAGACTTTCAGATAGGGGAAATATCAGTGAGTGTTCCGATTTCAGTTCCAGAGCGATTCGCCCAATGAGTCATTGATATTTATTCGTTTTCAGCCAATTTTCTGGATTTTTGAAAATTTCACTTTTTTGTGAAAATATCCCCTAAATGAGGGAATAATATGTGTGAGGGTACAACAGGAGAGTTCCATATGTGTGTGGGTTGAATATATATCCCACGGGGGTTAAATTGAAAAAAGTTGAAAATTTTTTTTTCTTGGAATTAGTCATTTTTCCGATGTTTATCAGACTTTCAGATAGGGCAAATGTCAGTGAGCGTTCCGATTTCAGTTCCAGAGCGATTCTCCCAATGTGTCCTTGATATTTAGTTGTTTTCAGCCAATTTTCTGGATTTTTGAAAATTTCACTTTTTTTTAAAATATCCACTAAATGAGGGAATAATATGTGTGAGGGTACCCCAGGAGAGTTCCAAATGTGTGTCGGTAGAATATATATCCCACAGGGGTAAAATTGAAAAAAGTTGAAAAATTTTTTTTTGTGAACTTAGTCATTTTTTGGTCGTTTATCAGACTTTCAGATAGGGAAAATGTCAGTGAGCGTTCCGATTTCAGTCCCAGAGCGATTCGACCGATGAGTCCTTGATATTTCACCGTTTTCAGCCAATATTTTGGATTTTTGAAAATTTCACTTTTTTGCGAAAATATCCACTAAATGAGGGAATAATATGTGTGAGTGTAATCCAGGAGAGTTCCAAATGCGTGCGGGTAGAATATATACCCCACGGGGATAAAATTGAAAAAAGTTGAAAATTTTATTTTTTTGGACTTAGTCATTTTTCCGGCTTTTATCTGACTTTCAGAGAGAGCAAATGTCAGTGAGCATTCCGATTTCAGTTCCAGAGCGATTCGCCCAATGAGTCCTTGATCTTTAGTCGTTTTAAGCCAATTTTCTGGATTTTTGAAATTTTCACTTTTTTATGAAAATATCCACCAAATGAGGGAATAATATGTGTGAGGGTACCCCAGGAGAGTTCCTAATGTGTGTGGGTAGAATATATATCCCACGGGGGTAAAATTGAAAAAAGTTGAAAAAATTTTTTTTTTTAACTTAGTCATTTTTCCCGCGTTTATCAGACTTTCAGATAGGGCAAATGTCAGTGAGCGTTCCGATTTCAGTCCCAGAGCGATTCGACCGATGAGTCCTTGATATTTAGCCGTTTTCAGCCAATATTTTGGATTTTTGAAAATTTCACTTTTTTGTGAAAATATCCACTAAATGAGGGAATAATATGTGTGAGGGTACCCCAGGAGAGTTCCAAATGTGTGTGGGTAGAATATATATCCCACAGGGGTAAAATTGAAAAAAGTTGAAAACATTTTTTTTTTGAACTTAGTCATGTTTCCGGCGTTTATCAAACTTTGAGATAGGGCAAATGTCAGTGAGCGTTCCAATTTCAGTCCCAGAGCGATTCGACCGATGAGTACTTGATATTTAGCCGTTTTCAGCCAATATTTTGGATTTTTGAAAATTTCACTTTTTTGTGAAAATATCCACTAATGAGGGAATAATATGTGTGAGGGTACCCCAGGAGAGTTCCAAATGTGTGTGGGTAGAATACATATCCCACGGGGGTAAAATTGAAAAAAGTTGAAAAAATTTTTTTCTTCTGGACTTAGTCATTTTTCTGGTGTTTGTCAGACTTTTAGATAGGGGAAATGTCAGTGAGCTTTCCGATTTCAGTTCCAGAGCGATTCGCCCAATGAGTCCTTGATATTTATTCGTTTTCAGCCAATTTTCTGGATTTTTGAAAATTTCACTTTTTTATGAAAATATCCACTAAATGAGGGAATAATATGTGTGAGGGTACCCCAGGAGAGTTCCAAATGTGTGTGGGTAGAATATATATCCCACGGGGGTAAAATTGAAAAAAGTTGAAAAAAAATTTTTTTTGGCCTTAGTCATTTTTCCGGCGTTTATCAAACTTTCAGATAGTGGAAATGTCAGTGAGCGTTCCGATTTCAGTTCCAGAGCGATTTGCCCATTGAGTCCTTGATATTTATTCGTTTTCAGCCAATTTTCTGGATTTTTGAAAATGTCACTTTTTTGTGAAAATATCCACTAAATGAGGTAATAATATGTGTCAGGGTACCCCAGGAGAGTTCCAAATGTGTGTGGGTAGAATACATATCCCACAGCGGTAAAATTGAAAAAAGTTGAAAAAATTTTTTTCTTTTGGACTTAGTCATTTTTCCGTCTTTTATCAGACTTTCAGATAGGGGAAATGTCAGTGAGCGTTCCGATTTCAGTTCCAGAGCGATTCGCCCAATGAGTCCTTGATATTTATTCGTTTTCAGCCAATTTTCTGGATTTTTGAAAATTTCACTTTATTGTGAAAATATCCACTAAATGAGGGAATAATATGTGTGAGGGTACCCCAGGAGAGTTCCAAATGTGTGTGGGTAGAATATATATCCCACGGGGGTAAAATTGAAAAAAGTTTAAAAAAAATTTTTTTTGGGCCTTAGTCATTTTTCCGGCGTTTATCAGACATTCAGATAGGGGAAATGTCAGTGAGCGTTCTGATTTCAGTTCCAGAGTGATTCACCCAATGAGTCCTTGATATTTAGTTGTTTTCAGACAATTTTCTGGATTTTTGAAAATTTCACTTTTTTTATGAAAATATCCACTAAATGAGGGAATAATATGTGTGAGGGTTCCCCAGGAGAGTTCCAAATGTGTGTGGGTAGAATATATATCCCACGGGGGTAAAATTGAAAAAAGTTGGAAAAATTTTTCTTTTGGACTTAATCATTTTTCCAGCGTTTGTCAGAGTTTCAGATAAGGCAAATGTCAGTGAGCGTTCCGATTTCAGTTCCAGAGCAATTCACCCAATGAGTCCTTGATATTTATTCGTTTTCAGCCAATTTTCTGGATTTTTGAAAATGTCACTTTTTTGTGAAAATATCCACTAAATGAGGGAATAATATGTGTGAGGGTACCCCAGGAGAGTTCCAAATGTGTGTGGGTAGAATATATATCCCACGGGGGTAAAATTGAAAAAAGTTGAAAAAAAATTTTTTTTGGACTTCGTCATTTTTCCGGTGTTTATCAGACTTTCAGATAGGGGAAATGTCAGTGAGCGTTCCGATTTCAGTTCCAGAGCGATTCGCTCATTGAGCCCTTGATATTTAGTCGTTTTCAGCCAATTTTCTGGATTTTTGAAAATTTCACTTTTTTGTGAAAATATCCACTAAATGAGGGAATAATATGTGTGAGGGTACCCCAGGAGAGTTCCAAATGTGTTTGGGTAGAATATATATCCCACGGGGGTAAAATTTAAAAAAGTTGAAAAAATTTATCTTTTGGACTTAGTCATTTTTCCGGCGTTTATCAGACTTTCAGATAGGGGAAATGTCAGGGAGCGTTCCGATTTCAGTTCCAGAGCGATTCGCCCATTGAGTCCTTGATATTTAGTCGTTTTCAGCCAATTTTCTGGATTTTTGAAAATTTCACTTTTTATGAAAATATCCACTAAATGAGGGAATAATATGTGTGAGGGTACCCCAGGAGAGTTCCAAATGTGTGTGGGTAGAATATATATCCCACGGGGGTAAAATTGAAAAAAGTTGAAAAAATGTTTCTTTTGGACAGGCATTTTTCCGGCGTTTGTCAGACTTTCAGATAGGGCAAATGTTAGTGAGCGTTCCGATTTCAGTTCCAGAGCGATTCACCCAATGAGTCCTTGATATTTATTAGTTTTCAGCCAATTTTCTGGATTTTTGAAAATTTCACTTTTTTGTGAAAATATCCACTAAATGAGGGAATAATATGTGTGAGGGTACCCCAGGAGAGTTCCAAATGTGTGTGGGTAGAATATATATCCCACGGGGGTAAAATTGAAAAAAGTTGAAAAAAAAATTTTTTTGGGCCTTAGTCATTTTTCCGGCGTTTATCAGACTTTCAGATAGGGGAAATGTCAGTGAGCGTTCTGATTTCAGTTCCAGAGTGATTCACCCAATGAGTCCTTGATATTTAGTCGTTTTCAGCCAATTTTCTGGATTTTTGAAAATTTCACTTTTTTATGAAAATATCCTCTAAGGGTATGTGCACACGATGCAGAAATGAAGCAGAAAATTTCTGCATCATTTCTGCATCTCCCTGGCAGAAAAAACGCATGCAGATTGTGCATGCGTTTTTCCTGCAGAATACATGCGGATCCACATGCAGATTCACATGCGTTTCCGCATGCAGATTGACAAGCGCTTTCCAGGCGATGTTAGCATCACCTGGAAAGTGCTTGATAACTAGGTCACACTATATAAATCCATGCAAACAGCATGGATTTATACAGTGTGAACCGAGAGAGTGTATATACTTACCTCTGATGGCCCCCGGTGTCCTGCTCACTCCGTTCTCCCGGCTGCCGGCAACTTTGAATTGAAAGACCTGCCGACGTCAGCGTCACGTGACCCGTCACATGACTCTGACGTCACCGCAGGTCCTACAACTCACTGCAAGTGCCGGGAACCAAGCGTGAGCGCTGTGCGGGCCGACAGAAGGTAAGAATACATTTATTTTTTATTTTATTCTTCTTTTACAGCTTTTTAAATGGTACCTGGGTGTGGATGAGAGTCTCCTCTCCTCCACACCCGGGTACCATCCGCACATTAGAACGCACCAATTACGCAAGTACAAATGCTGTCTTGCGGAATTGGCGCGTTCTAATGCAAGTCAATGGCGGCGAAATCGCCGCGTTTCCGCAAAATTAATTGACATGCTGCGGATTTTTTACCGCAGCGTTAACGCTGCGGAAAAATCCGCATCATGGGCACAGTACATGCGGATTTCCATTGGGGAACATTGCTTCCCTTCTACCATGCCTTTTTCATGCGTTTCCGCGGCGTTTACGCAACTGCAAAAACGCCGCGGAAACGCATGAAATACGCATCGTGTGAACACAGCCTAAATGAGGGAATAATATGTGTGAGGTTACCCCAGGAGAGTTCCAAATGTGTGTGGGTAGAATATATATCCCACGGGGGTAAAATTGAAAAAAGTTGAAAAAAAATTTTTTTTGGACTTAGTCATTTTTCCGACGTTTATCAGACTTTCAGATAGGGGAAATGTCAGTGAGCGTTCCAATTTCAGTTCCAGAGCGATTCGCTCATTGAGCCCTTGATATTTAGTCGTTTTCAGACAATTTTCTGGATTTTTGAAAATTTCACTTTTTTGTGAAAATATCCACTAAATGAGGGAATAATATGTGTGAGGGTACCCCAGGAGAGTTCCAAATGTGTTTGGGTAGAATATATATCCCACGGGGGTAAAATTGAAAAAAGTTGAAAAAATGTTTCTTTTGGACTGTCATTTTTCCGGCGTTTGTCAGACTTTCAGATAGGGCAAATGTTAGTGAGCGTTCCGATTTCAGTTCCAGAGCGATTCACCCAATGAGTCCTTGATATTTATTCGTTTTCAGCCAATTTTCTGGATTTTTGAAAATTTCACTTTTTTGTGAAAATATCCACTAAATGAGGGAATAATATGTGTGAGGGTACCCCAGGAGAGTTCCAAATGTGTGTGGGTAGAATATATATCCCACGGGGGTAAAATTGAAAAAAGTTGAAAAAAAAATTTTTTTTGGCCTTAGTCATTTTTCCGGCGATTATCAGACTTTCAGATAGGGGAAATGTCAGTGAGCGTTCTGATTTCAGTTCCAGAGTGATTCACCCAATGAGTCCTTGATATTTAGTCGTTTTCAGCCAATTTTCTGGATTTTTGAAAATTTCACTTTTTTATGAAAATATCCACTAAATGAGGGAATAATATGTGTGAGGTTACCCCAGGAGAGTTCCAAATGTGTGTGGGTAGAATATATATCCCACGGGGGTAAAATTGAAAAAAGTTGAAAAAAAATTTTTTTTGGACTTAGTCATTTTTCCGGCGTTTATCAGACTTTCAGATAGGGGAAATGTCAGTGAGCGTTCCGATTTCAGTTCCAGAGCGATTCGCTCATTGAGCCCTTGATATTTAGTCGTTTTCAGCCAATTTTCTGGATTTTTGAAAATTTCACTTTTTTGTGAAAATATCCACTAAATGAGGGAATAATATGTGTGAGGGTACCCCAGGAGAGTTCCAAATGTGTTTGGGTAGAATATATATCCCACGGGGGTAAAATTGAAAAAAGTTGAAAAAATTTATCTTTTGGACTGTCATTTTTCCGGCGTTTGTCAGACTTTCAGATAGGGCAAATGTTAGTGAGCGTTCCGATTTCAGTTCCAGAGCGATTCACCCAATGAGTCCTTGATATTTATTCGTTTTCAGCCAATTTTCTGGATTTTTGAAAATTTCACTTTTTTGTGAAAATATCCACTAAATGAGGGAATAATATGTGTGAGGGTACCCCATGAGAGTTCCAAATGTGTGTGGGTAGAATATATATCCTATCGGGGTAAAATTGAAAAAAGTTGAAAAAAATTTTCTTTTGGACTTAGTCATTTTTCCGGCGTTTATCAGACTTTCAGATAGGGGAAATGTCAGTGAGCGTTCCGATTTCAGTTCCAGAGCGATTCACCCAATGATTCCTTGATATTTAGTCGTTTTCAGCCACTTTTCTGGATTTTTGAAAATTTCACTTTTTTTGTGAAAATATCCACTAAATGAGGGAATAATATCTGTGAGGGTACCCCAGGAGAGTTCCAAATGTGTGTGGGGAGAATATATATCCCACGGGAGTAAATTTGAAAAAAGTTGAAAAAATTTTTTTTTTGGACTTAGTCATTTTTCAGTCGTTTAGCAGACTTTCAGATAGGGGAATTGTCAGTGAGCGTTCCGATTTCAGTTCCAGAGCGATTCGCCCATTGAGTCCTTGATATTTAGTCGTTTTCAGCCAATTTTCTGGATTTTTGAAAATTTCACTTTTTTGTGAAAATATCCACTAAATGAGGGAATAATATGTGTGAGGGTACCCCAGGAGAGTTCCAAATGTGTGTGGGTAGAATATATATCCCACGGGGGTAAAATTGAAAAAAGTTGAAAAAAAAATTTTTTTTGGCCTTAGTCATTTTTCCGGCGATTATCAGACTTTCAGATAGGGGAAATGTCAGTGAGCGTTCCGATTTCAGTTCCAGAGCGATTCACCCAATGATTCCTTGATATTTAGTCGTTTTCAGCCACTTTTCTGGATTTTTGAAAATTTCACTTTTTTTGTGAAAATATCCACTAAATGAGGGAATAATATCTGTGAGGGTACCCCAGGAGAGTTCCAAATGTGTGTGGGGAGAATATATATCCCACGGGAGTAAATTTGAAAAAAGTTGAAAAAAATTTTTTTTTGGACTTAGTCATTTTTCCGGCGTTTATCAGACTTTCAGATAGGGTAAATGTCAGTGAGCGTTCCCATTTCAGTTCCAGAGCGATTCGCCCAATGAGTCCTTGATATTTAATCGATTTCAGCCAATTTTCTGGATTTTTGAAAATTTCACTTTTTTGTGAAAATATCCACTAAATGAGGGAATAATATGTGTGAGGGTACCCCAGGAGAGTTCCAAATGTGTGTGGGTAGAATACATATCCCACGGGGGTAAAATTTAAAAAAGTTGAAAAAATTTTTTTTTTGGACTTAGTCATTTTTCAGTCGTTTAGCAGACTTTCAGATAGGGGAATTGTCAGTGAGCGTTCCGATTTCAGTTCCAGAGCGATTCGCCCATTGAGTCCTTGATATTTAGTCGTTTTCAGCCAATTTTCTGGATTTTTGAAAATTTCACTTTTTTGTGAAAATATCCACTAAATGAGGGAATAATATGTGTGAGGGTACCCCAGGAGAGTTCCAAATGTGTGTGGGTAGAATATATATCCCACAAGGGGAAAAATGGAAAAAAGTTGAAAAAATTTTTTTTTTGGACTTAGTCATTTTTCCGGCGTTTATCAGACTTTCAGTTAGGGGAAATGTCAGTGAGCGCTCTGATTTCAGTTCCAGAGTGATTCACCCAATGAGTCCTTGATATTTAGTCGTTTTCAACCAATTTTCTGGATTTTTGAAAATTTCACTTTTTTATAAAAATATCCACTAAATGAGGGAATAATATGTGTGAGGGTACCCCAGGAGAGTTCCAAATGTGTGTGGGTAGAATATATATCCCACGGGTGTAAAATTTAAAAAAGTTGAAAAATTTTTTCTTTTGGACTTAGTCATTTTACCGGCGATTATCAGAATTTCAGATAGGGGAAATGTCAGTGAGCGTTCCGATTTCAGTTTCAGAGCGATTTGCCCAATGAGTCCTTGATATTTAGTCATTTTCAGCCAATTTTTTGGATTTTTGAAAATTTCACTTTTTTACTAAAATATCCACTAAATGAGGGAATAATATGTGTGAGGGTACCCCAGTAGAGTTCCAAATGTGTGTAGGTAGAATATATATCCCACGGGGGTAAAATTGAAAAAAGTTGAAAAATTTTTTTTTTCGGACTTAAGTCATTTTTCCGGTGTTTATCAAACTTTCAGATAGGGGAAATGTCAGTGAGCGTTCCGATTTCAGTTCCAGAGCGATTCGCCCATTGAGTCCTTGATATTTAGTCGTTTTCAGCCAATTTTCTGTATTTTTGAAAATTTCACTTTTTTGTGAAAATATCCACTAAATGAGGGAATAATATGTGTGAGGGTACCCCAGGAGAGTGCCAAATGTGTGTCGGTAGAATATATATCCCACTGGGGTAAAATTGAAAAAAGTTGAAAAAATTTTTCTTTTGGATTTAGTCATTTTTCCGGCGTTTATCAGACTTTCAGATAGGGGAAATGTCAGTGAGCGTTCTGATTTCAGTTCCAGAGCGATTCACCCAATGAGTCCTTGATATTTAGTCGTTTTCAACCAATTTTCTGGATTTTTGAAAATTTCACTTTTTTATGAAAATTTCCACTAAATGAGGGAATAATATGTGTGAGGGTACCCCAGGAGAGTTCCAAATGTGTGTGGGTAGAATATATATCCCACGGGTGTAAAATTGAAAAAAGTTGAAAAAAATTTTTTTTTGGACTTGTCATTTTTCCGGCGTTTATCAGACTTTCAGATAGGGGAAATGTCAGTGAGCGTTCCGATTTCAGTTCCAGAGCGATTCACCCAATGATTCCTTGATATTTAGTCGTTTTCAGCCACTTTTCTGGATTTTTGAAAATTTCACTTTTTTTGTGAAAATATCCACTAAATGAGGGAATAATATGTGTGAGGGTACCCCATGAGAGTTCCAAATGTGTGTGGGTAGAATATATATCCTATCGGGGTAAAATTGAAAAAAGTTGAAAAAAATTTTGTTTTGGACTTAGTCATTTTTCCGGCGTTTATCAGACTTTCAGATAGGGGAAATGTCAGTGAGCGTTCCGATTTCAGTTCCAGAGCGATTCACCCAATGATTCCTTGATATTTAGTCGTTTTCAGCCACTTTTCTGGATTTTTGAAAATTTCACTTTTTTAGTGAAAATATCCACTAAATGAGGGAATAATATCTGTGAGGGTACCCCAGGAGAGTTCCAAATGTGTGTGGGTAGAATATATATCCCACGGGAGTAAATTTGAAAAAAGTTGAAAAAAATTTTTTTTGGACTTAGTCATTTTTCCGGCGTTTATCAGACTTTCAGATAGGGTAAATGTCAGTGAGCGTTCCCATTTCAGTTCCAGAGCGATTCGCCCAATGAGTCCTTGATATTTATTCGATTTCAGCCAATTTTCTGGATTTTTGAAAATTTCACTTTTTTGTGAAAATATCCACTAAATGAGGGAATAATATGTGTGAGGGTACCCCAGGAGAGTTCCAAATGTGTGTGGGTAGAATATATATCCCACGGGGGTAAAATTGAAAAAAGTTGAAAAAATTTTTTTTTTGGACTTAGTCATTTTTCCGGCGTTTATCAGACTTTCAGATAGGGGAAATGTCAGTGAGCGCTCTGATTTCAGTTCCAGAGCGATTCACCCAATGAGTCCTTGATATTTAGTCGTTTTCAACCAATTTTCTGGATTTTTGAAAATTTCACTTTTTTATAAAAATATCCACTAAATGAGGGAATAATATGTGTGAGGGTACCCCAGGAGAGTTCCAAATGTGTGTGGATAGAATATATATCCCACGGGTGTAAAATTTAAAAAAGTTGAAAAATTTTTTCTTTTGGATTTAGTCATTTTTCTGGCGTTTATCAGACCTTCAGATAGGGGAAATGTCAGTGAGCGTTCCCATTTCAGTTCCAGAGCGATTCGCCCAATGAGTCCTTGATATTTATTCGATATCAGCCAATTTTCTGGATTTTTGAAAATTTCACTTTTTTGTGAAAATATCCACTAAATGAGGGAATAATATGTGTGAGGGTACCCCAGGAGAGTTCCAAATGTGTGTGGGTAGAATATATATCCCACGGGGGTAAAATTGAAAAAAGTTGAAAAATTTTTTCTTTTGGACTTAGTCATTTTACCGGCGTTTATCAGAGTTTCAGATAGGGGAAATGTCAGTGAGCGTTCCGATTTCAGTTCCAGAGCGATTTGCCCAATGAGTCCTTGATATTTAGTCGTTTTCAGCCAATTTTCTGAATTTTTGAAAATTTCACTGTTTTATGAAAATATCCACTAAATGAGGGAATAATATGCGTGAGGGTACCCCAGGAGAGTTCCAAATGTGTGTGGGTAGAATATATATCCCATGAGGGTAAAATTGAAAAAAGTTGAAAAAATTTTTCTTTTGGACTCAATAATTTTTCCGGCGTTTATCAGACCTTCAGATAGGGGAAATGTCAGTGAGCGTTCCCATTTCAGTTCCAGAGCGATTCGCCCTATGAGTCCTTGATATTTATTCGATATCAGCCAATTTTCTGGATTTTTGAAAATTTCACTTTTTTGTGAAAATATCCACTAAATGAGGGAATAATATGTGTGAGGGTACCCCAGGAGAGTTCCAAATGTGTGTGGGTAGAATATATATCCCACCGGGGTAAAATTGAAAAAAGTTGAAAAAATTTTTCTTTTGGACTTAGTCATTTTTCCGGCGTTTATCAGACTTTCAGATAGGGGAAATGTCAGTGTGTGTTCCGATTTCAGTTCCAGAGCGATTCGCCCATTGAATCCTTGATATTTAGTCTTTTTCAGCTAATTTTCTGGATTTTTGAAAATTTCACTTTTTTGTGAAAATATCCACTAAATGAGGGAATAATATGTGTGAGGGTACCCCAGGAGAGTTCCAAATGTGTGTGGGTAGAATATATATCCCATGGGGGTAAAATTGAAAAAAGTTGAAAAAATTTTTCTTTTGGACTTAGTCATTTTACCGGCGTTTATCAGAGTTTCAGATAGGGGAAATGTCAGTGAGCATTCCGATTTCAGTTCCAGAGCGATTTGCCCAATGAGTCGTTGATATTTAGTCGTTTTCAGCCAATTTTCTGGATTTTTGAAAATTTTACTTTTTTGTGAAAATATCCACTAAATGAGGGAATAATATGTGTGAGGGTACCCGAGGAGAGTTCCAAATGTGTGTGGGTAGAATATATATCCCACGGGAGTAAATTTGAAAAAAGTTGAAAAAAATTTTTTTTGGACTTAGTCATTTTTCCGGCGTTTATCAGACTTTCAGATAGGGTAAATGTCAGTGAGCGTTCCCATTTCAGTTCCAGAGCGATTCGCCCAATGAGTCCTTGATATTTATTCGATTTCAGCCAATTTTCTGGATTTTTGAAAATTTCACTTTTTTGTGAAAATATCCACTAAATGAGGGAATAATATGTGTGAGGGTACCCCAGGAGAGTTCCAAATGTGTGTGGGTAGAATATATATCCCACGGGGGTAAAATTGAAAAAAGTTGAAAAAATTTTTTTTTTGGACTTAGTCATTTTTCCGGCGTTTATCAGACTTTCAGATAGGGGAAATGTCAGTGAGCGCTCTGATTTCAGTTCCAGAGCGATTCACCCAATGAGTCCTTGATATTTAGTCGTTTTCAACCAATTTTCTGGATTTTTGAAAATTTCACTTTTTTATAAAAATATCCACTAAATGAGGGAATAATATGTGTGAGGGTACCCCAGGAGAGTTCCAAATGTGTGTGGATAGAATATATATCCCACGGGTGTAAAATTTAAAAAAGTTGAAAAATTTTTTCTTTTGGATTTAGTCATTTTTCTGGCGTTTATCAGACCTTCAGATAGGAGAAATGTCAGTGAGCGTTCCCATTTCAGTTCCAGAGCGATTCGCCCAATGAGTCCTTGATATTTATTCGATATCAGCCAATTTTCTGGATTTTTGAAAATTTCACTTTTTTGTGAAAATATCCACTAAATGAGGGAATAATATGTGTGAGGGTACCCCAGGAGAGTTCCAAATGTGTGTGGGTAGAATATATATCCCACGGGGGTAAAATTGAAAAAAGTTGAAAAATTTTTTCTTTTGGACTTAGTCATTTTACCGGCGTTTATCAGAGTTTCAGATAGGGGAAATGTCAGTGAGCGTTCCGATTTCAGTTCCAGAGCGATTTGCCCAATGAGTCCTTGATATTTAGTCGTTTTCAGCCAATTTTCTGAATTTTTGAAAATTTCACTTTTTTATGAAAATATCCACTAAATGAGGGAATAATATGCGTGAGGGTACCCCAGGAGAGTTCCAAATGTGTGTGGGTAGAATATATATCCCATGAGGGTAAAATTGAAAAAAGTTGAAAAAATTTTTCTTTTGGACTCAATAATTTTTCCGGCGTTTATCAGACCTTCAGATAGGGGAAATGTCAGTGAGCGTTCCCATTTCAGTTCCAGAGCGATTCGCCCTATGAGTCCTTGATATTTATTCGATATCAGCCAATTTTCTGGATTTTTGAAAATTTCACTTTTTTGTGAAAATATCCACTAAATGAGGGAATAATATGTGTGAGGGTACCCCAGGAGAGTTCCAAATGTGTGTGGGTAGAATATATATCCCACCGGGGTAAAATTGAAAAAAGTTGAAAAAATTTTTCTTTTGGACTTAGTCATTTTTCCGGCGTTTATCAGACTTTCAGATAGGGGAAATGTCAGTGTGTGTTCCGATTTCAGTTCCAGAGCGATTCGCCCATTGAATCCTTGATATTTAGTCTTTTTCAGCTAATTTTCTGGATTTTTGAAAATTTCACTTTTTTGTGAAAATATCCACTAAATGAGGGAATAATATGTGTGAGGGTACCCCAGGAGAGTTCCAAATGTGTGTGGGTAGAATATATATCCCATGGGGGTAAAATTGAAAAAAGTTGAAAAAATTTTTCTTTTGGACTTAGTCATTTTACCGGCGTTTATCAGAGTTTCAGATAGGGGAAATGTCAGTGAGCATTCCGATTTCAGTTCCAGAGCGATTTGCCCAATGAGTCGTTGATATTTAGTCGTTTTCAGCCAATTTTCTGGATTTTTGAAAATTTTACTTTTTTGTGAAAATATCCACTAAATGAGGGAATAATATGTGTGAGGGTACCCCAGGAGAGTTCCAAATGTGTGTGGGTAGAATATATATCCCACGGGGGTAAAATTGAAAAAAGTTGAAAAAACTTTTCTTTTGGACTTAGTCATTTTTCCGGCGTTTATCAGACTTTCAGATAGGGGAAATGTCAGTGAGCATTCCGATTTCAGTTCCAGAGCGATTTGCCCAATGAGTCCTTGATATTTAGTCGTTTTCAGCCAATTTTTTGGATTTTTGAAAATTTCACTTTTTTATGAAAATATCCACTAAATGAGGGAATAATATGTGTGAGGGTACCCCAGGAGAGTTCCAAATGTGTGTGGGTAGAATATATATCCCACGGGAGTAAATTTGAAAAAAATTTTTTTTTGGACTTAGTCATTTTTCCGTTGTTTATCAGACTTTCAGATAGGGTAAATGTCAGTGAGTGTTCCCATTTCAGTTCCAGAGCTATTCGCCCAATGAGTCCTTGATATTTATTCGATTTCAGCCAATTTTCTGGATTTTTGAAAATTTCACTTTTTTGTGAAAATATCCACTAAATGAGGGAATAATATGTGTGAGGGTACCCCAGGAGAGTTCCAAATATGTGCGGGTAGAATATATATCCCACGGGGGTAAAATTGAAAAAAGTTGAAAAACATTTTTTTTTGGACTTAGTCATTTTTCCGGCGTTTATCAGACTTTCAGATAGGGGAAATGTCAGTGAGCGTTCCGATTTCAGTTCCAGAGCGATTCGCACATTGAATCCTTGATATTTAGTCTTTTTCAGCTAATTTTCTGGATTTTTGAAAATGTCACTTTTTGTGAAAATATCCACTAAATGAGGGAATAATATGTGTGAGGGTATCCCAGGAGAGTTCCAAATGTGTGTGGGTAGAATATATATCCCATGGGGGTAAAATTGAAAAAAGTTGAAAAAATTTTTCTTTTGGACTTAGTCATTTTACCGGCGTTTATCAGAGTTTCAGATAGGGGAAATGTCAGTGAGCATTCCGATTTCAGTTCCAGAGCGATTTGCCCAATGAGTCGTTGATATTTAGTCGTTTTCAGCCAATTTTCTGGATTTTTGAAAATTTCACTTTTTTATGAAAATATCCACTAAATGAGGGAATAATATGTGTGAGGGTACCCCAGGAGAGTTCCATATGTGTGTGGGTAGAATATATATCCCACGGGGGTAAAATTGAAAAAAGTTGAAAAACATTTTTTTTTGGACTTAGTCATTTTTCCGGCGTTTATCAGACTTTCAGATAGGGGAAATGTCAGTGAGCGTTCCGATTTCAGTTCCAGAGCGATTCGCCCATTGAGTCCTTGATATTTAGTCGTTTTCAGCTAATATTCTGGATTTTTGAAAATTTCACTTTTTTGTGAAAATATCCACTAATTGAGGGAATAATATGTGTGAGGTACCCCAGGAGAGTTCCAAATGTGTGTGGGTAGAATATATATCCCACGGGGTAAAATTGAAAAAAGTTGAAAAAAAAATTCTTTTGGGCTTAGTCATTTTTCCGGCGTTTGTCAGACTTTCAGATAGGGCAAATGTCAGTGAGCGTTCCGATTTCAGTTCCAGAGCGATTCGCCCAATGAATCCTTGATATTTATTCGTTATCAGCCAATTTACTTGTTTTTTGAAAATTTCACTTTTTTGTGAAAATATCCACTAAATGAGGGAATAATATGTGTGAGAGTACCCCAGGAGAGTTCCAAATGTGTGTGGGTAGAATATATATCCCACGGATGTAAAATTGAAAAAAGTTGAAAAAAAATTTTTCTTTTGGACTTAGTCATTTTTCCGGCGTTTATCAGACTTTCAGATAGGGGAAATGTCAGTGAGCGTTCCGATTTCAGTTCCAGAGCGATTCGCCCAATGAGTCCTTGATATTTAGTCGTTTTCAGCCAATTTTCTGGATTTTTGAAAATTTCACTTTTTTTATGAAAATATCCACTAAATGAGGGAATAATATGTGTGAGGGTACCCCAGGAGAGTTCGAAATGTGTGTGGGTAGAATATATATCCCACGGGGGTAAAATTGAAAAAAGTTGAAAAAACTTTTCTTTTGGACTTAGTCATTTTTCCGGCGTTTATCAGACTTTCAGATAGGGGAAATGTCAGTGAGCGTTCCGATTTCAGTTCCAGAGCGATTCGCCCATTGAGTCCTTGATATTTAGTCTTTTTCAGCTAATTTTCTGGATTTTTGAAAATTTCACTTTTTTGTGAAAATATCCACTAAATGAGGGAATAATATGTGTGAGGGTACCCCAGGAGAGTTCCAAATGTGTGTGGGTAGAATATATATCCCACGGGGGTAAAATTGAAAAAAGTTGAAAAAACTTTTCTTTTGGACTTAGTCATTTTTCCGGTGTTTATCAGACTTTCAGATAGGGGAAATGTCAGTGAGCGTTCCGATTTCAGTTCCAGAGCGATTTGCCCAATGAGTCCTTGATATTTAGTCGTTTTCAGCCAATTTTCTGGATTTTTGAAAATTTCACTTTTTTATGAAAATATCCACTAAATGAGGGAATAATATGTGTGAGGGTAACCCAGGAGAGTTCTAAATGTGTGTGGGTAGAATATATATCCCACGGGGGTAAAATTGAAAAAAGTTTTAAAAAAAATTTTTTTGGACTTAGTCATTTTACCGGCGTTTATCAGACTTTCAGATAGGGGAAATGTCAGTGAGCATTGCGATTTCAGTTCCAGAGCGATTCGCCCAATGCGTCCTTGATATTTAGTCGTTTTCAGCCACTTTTCTGGATTTTTGAAAATTTAACTTTTTTGTGAAAATATCCACTAAATGAGGGAATAATATGTGTGAGGGTACCCCAGGAGAGTTCCAAATGTGTTTGGGTAGAATATATATCCCACGGGGGTAAAATTGAAAAAAGTTGAAAAATTTTTTCTTTTGGACTTAGTCATTTTACCGCGTTTATCAGAGTTTCAGATAGGGGAAATGTCAGTGAGCGTTCCGATTTCAGTTCCAGAGCGATTTGCCCAATGAGTCCTTGATATTTAGTCATTTTCAGCCAATTTTCTGGATTTTTGAAAATTTCACTTTTTTATGAAAACATCCACTAAATGAGGGAATAATATGTGTGAGGGTACCCCAGGAGAGTTCCAAATGTGTGTAGATAGAATATATATCCCACGGGGGTAAAATTGAAAAAAGTTGAAAAATGTTTTCTTTTGGACTTAGTCATTTTACCGGCGTTTATCAGAGTTTCAGATAGGGGAAATGTCAGTGAGCGTTCCGATTTCAGTTCCAGAGCAATTCGCCGGATGAGTCCTTGATATTTAGTCGTTTTCAGCCAAATTTCTAGATTTTTGAAAATTTCACTTTTTTGTGAAAATATCCACTAAATGAGGGAATAATATGTGTGAGGGTACCCCAGGAGAGTTCCAAATGTGTGTGGGTAGAATATATATCCCACGGGGGTAAAATTGAAAAAAGTTGAAAAATTTTTTCTTTTGGATTTAGTCATTTTTACGGCGTCTATCAGACTTTCAGATAGGGGAAATGTCAGTGAGCATTCCGATTTCAGTTCCAGAGCGATTCGACAAATGAGTCCTGGATATTTAGTCGTTTTCAGCCACTTTTCTGGATTTTTGAAAATTTCACTTTTTTGTGAAAATATCCACTAAATGAGGGAATAATATGTGTGAGGGTACCCCAGGAGAGTTCCAAATGTGTGTGGGTAGAATATATATCCCACGGGGGTAAAATTGAAAAAAGTTGAAAAAAATTTTTTTTGGACTTAGTCATTTTTCCGGCGTTTATCAGACTTTCAGATAGGGGAAATGTCAGTGAGCCTTCCGATTTCAGTTCCAGAGCGATTTGCCCAATGAGTCCTTGATATTTAGTCATTTTCAGCCAATTTTCTGGATTTTTGAAAATTTCACTTTTTTATGAAAATATCCACTAAATGAGGGAATAATATGTGTGAGGGTACCCCAGGAGAGTTCCAAATGTGTGTAGATAGAATATATATCCCACGGGGGTAAAATTGAAAAAAGTTAAAAAAAATTTTTTTTTGGACTTAGTCATTTTTCCGGCGTTTATCAGACTTTCAGATAGGGGAAATGTCAGTGAGCATTCCGATTTCAGTTCCAGAGTGATTCCCCCCAATGAGTCCTTGATATTTAGTTGTTTTCAGCCACTTTTCTGGATTTTTGAAAATTTCACTTTTTTGTGAAAATATTCACTAAATGAGGGAATAATATGTGTGAGGGTACCCCAGGAGAGTTCCAAATGTGTGTGGGTAGAATATATATCCCACGGGGGTAAAATTGAAAAAAGTTGAAAAATGTTTTCTTTTGGACTTAGTCATTTTACCGGCGTTTATCAGAGTTTCAGATAGGGGAAATGTCAGTGAGCGTTCCGATTTCAGTTCCAGAGCAATTCGCCGGATGAGTCCTTGATATTTAGTCGTTTTCAGCCAAATTTCTAGATTTTTGAAAATTTCACTTTTTTGTGAAAATATCCACTAAATGAGGGAATAATATGTGTGAGGGTACCCCAGGAGAGTTCCAAATGTGTGTGGGTAGAATATATATCCCACGGGGGTAAAATTGAAAAAAGTTGAAAAATTTTTTCTTTTGGATTTAGTCATTTTTCCGGCGTCTATCAGACTTTCAGATAGGGGAAATGTCAGTGAGCGTTCCGATTTCAGTTCCAGAGCGATTCGCCCAATGAGTCCTTGATATTTAGTCGTTTTCAGCCAATTTTCTGGATTTTTGAAAATTTCACTTTTTTTATGAAAATATCCACTAAATGAGGGAATAATATGTGTGAGGGTACCCCAGGAGAGTTCGAAATGTGTGTGGGTAGAATATATATCCCACGGGGGTAAAATTGAAAAAAGTTGAAAAAACTTTTCTTTTGGACTTAGTCATTTTTCCGGCGTTTATCAGACTTTCAGATAGGGGAAATGTCAGTGAGCGTTCCGATTTCAGTTCCAGAGCGATTCGCCCATTGAGTCCTTGATATTTAGTCTTTTTCAGCTAATTTTCTGGATTTTTGAAAATTTCACTTTTTTGTGAAAATATCCACTAAATGAGGGAATAATATGTGTGAGGGTACCCCAGGAGAGTTCCAAATGTGTGTGGGTAGAATATATATCCCACGGGGGTAAAATTGAAAAAAGTTGAAAAAACTTTTCTTTTGGACTTAGTCATTTTTCCGGTGTTTATCAGACTTTCAGATAGGGGAAATGTCAGTGAGCGTTCCGATTTCAGTTCCAGAGCGATTTGCCCAATGAGTCCTTGATATTTAGTCGTTTTCAGCCAATTTTCTGGATTTTTGAAAATTTCACTTTTTTATGAAAATATCCACTAAATGAGGGAATAATATGTGTGAGGGTAACCCAGGAGAGTTCTAAATGTGTGTGGGTAGAATATATATCCCACGGGGGTAAAATTGAAAAAAGTTGAAAAAAAATTTTTTTTGGACTTAGTCATTTTTCCGGCGTTTATCAGACTTTCAGATAGGGGAAATGTCAGTGAGCGCTCTGATTTCAGTTCCAGAGCGATTTTCCCATTGAGTCCTTGATATTTAGTCGTTTTCAGCCAATTTTCTGGATTTTTGAAAATTTCACTTTTTTATGAAAATATCCACTAAATGAGGGAATAATATGTGTGAGGGTAACCCAGGAGAGTTCTAAATGTGTGTGGGTAGAATATATATCCCACGGGGGTAAAATTGAAAAAAGTTTTAAAAAAAATTTTTTTGGACTTAGTCATTTTACCGGCGTTTATCAGACTTTCAGATAGGGGAAATGTCAGTGAGCATTGCGATTTCAGTTCCAGAGCGATTCGCCCAATGCGTCCTTGATATTTAGTCGTTTTCAGCCACTTTTCTGGATTTTTGAAAATTTAACTTTTTTGTGAAAATATCCACTAAATGAGGGAATAATATGTGTGAGGGTACCCCAGGAGAGTTCCAAATGTGTTTGGGTAGAATATATATCCCACGGGGGTAAAATTGAAAAAAGTTGAAAAATTTTTTCTTTTGGACTTAGTCATTTTACCGCGTTTATCAGAGTTTCAGATAGGGGAAATGTCAGTGAGCGTTCCGATTTCAGTTCCAGAGCGATTTGCCCAATGAGTCCTTGATATTTAGTCATTTTCAGCCAATTTTCTGGATTTTTGAAAATTTCACTTTTTTATGAAAACATCCACTAAATGAGGGAATAATATGTGTGAGGGTACCCTAGGAGAGTTCCAAATGTGTGTAGATAGAATATATATCCCACGGGGGTAAAATTGAAAAAAGTTGAAAAATGTTTTCTTTTGGACTTAGTCATTTTACCGGCGTTTATCAGAGTTTCAGATAGGGGAAATGTCAGTGAGCGTTCCGATTTCAGTTCCAGAGCAATTCGCCGGATGAGTCCTTGATATTTAGTCGTTTTCAGCCAAATTTCTAGATTTTTGAAAATTTCACTTTTTTGTGAAAATATCCACTAAATGAGGGAATAATATGTGTGAGGGTACCCCAGGAGAGTTCCAAATGTGTGTGGGTAGAATATATATCCCACGGGGGTAAAATTGAAAAAAGTTGAAAAATTTTTTCTTTTGGATTTAGTCATTTTTACGGCGTCTATCAGACTTTCAGATAGGGGAAATGTCAGTGAGCATTCCGATTTCAGTTCCAGAGCGATTCGACAAATGAGTCCTGGATATTTAGTCGTTTTCAGCCACTTTTCTGGATTTTTGAAAAATTCACTTTTTTGTGAAAATATCCACTAAATGAGGGAATAATATGTGTGAGGGTACCCCAGGAGAGTTCCAAATGTGTGTGGGTAGAATATATATCCCACGGGGGTAAAATTGAAAAAAGTTGAAAAAAATTTTTTTTGGACTTAGTCATTTTTCCGGCGTTTATCAGACTTTCAGATAGGGGAAATGTCAGTGAGCCTTCCGATTTCAGTTCCAGAGCGATTTGCCCAATGAGTCCTTGATATTTAGTCATTTTCAGCCAATTTTCTGGATTTTTGAAAATTTCACTTTTTTATGAAAATATCCACTAAATGAGGGAATAATATGTGTGAGGGTACCCCAGGAGAGTTCCAAATGTGTGTAGATAGAATATATATCCCACGGGGGTAAAATTGAAAAAAGTTGAAAAAAATTTTTTTTTGGACTTAGTCATTTTTCCGGCGTTTATCAGACTTTCAGATAGGGGAAATGTCAGTGAGCATTCCGATTTCAGTTCCAGAGTGATTCCCCCCAATGAGTCCTTGATATTTAGTTGTTTTCAGCCACTTTTCTGGATTTTTGAAAATTTCACTTTTTTGTGAAAATATTCACTAAATGAGGGAATAATATGTGTGAGGGTACCCGAGGAGAGTTCCAAATGTGTGTGGGTAGAATATATATCCCACGGGGGTAAAATTGAAAAAAGTTGAAAAATGTTTTCTTTTGGACTTAGTCATTTTACCGGCGTTTATCAGAGTTTCAGATAGGGGAAATGTCAGTGAGCGTTCCGATTTCAGTTCCAGAGCAATTCGCCGGATGAGTCCTTGATATTTAGTCGTTTTCAGCCAAATTTCTAGATTTTTGAAAATTTCACTTTTTTGTGAAAATATCCACTAAATGAGGGAATAATATGTGTGAGGGTACCCCAGGAGAGTTCCAAATGTGTGTGGGTAGAATATATATCCCACGGGGGTAAAATTGAAAAAAGTTGAAAAATTTTTTCTTTTGGATTTAGTCATTTTTCCGGCGTCTATCAGACTTTCAGATAGGGGAAATGTCAGTGAGCATTCCGATTTCAGTTCCAGAGCGATTCGACAAATGAGTCCTGGATATTTAGTCGTTTTCAGCAACTTTTCTGGATTTTTGAAAATTTCACTTTTTTATGAAAATATCCACTAAATGAGGGAATAATATGTGTGAGGGTACCCCAGGAGAGTTCCAAATGTGTGTGGGTAGAATATATATCCCACGGGGGTAAAATTGAAAAAAGTTTTAAAAAAATTTTTTTTGGACTTAGTCATTTTTCCGGCGTTTATCAGACTTTCAGATAGGGGAAATGTCAGTGAGCGTTCCGATTTCAGTTCCAGAGCAATTCGCCGGATGAGTCTTTGATATTTAGTCGTTTTCAGCCAATTTTCTGGATTTTTGAAAATTTCACTTTTTTATGAAAATATCCACTAAATGAGGGAATAATATGTGTGAGGGTACCCCAGGAGAGTTCCAAATGTGTGTGGGTAGAATATATATCCCACGGGGGTAAAATTGAAAAAAGTTGAAAAATTTTTTCTTTTGGACTTAGTCATTTTACCGCGTTTATCAAAGTTTCAGATAGGGGAAATGTCAGTGAGCGTTCCGATTTCAGTTCCAGAGCGATTTGCCCAATGAGTCCTTGATATTTAGTCATTTTCAGCCAATTTTCTGGATTTTTGAAAATTTCACTTTTTTATGAAAACATCGACTAAATGAGGGAATAATATGTGTGAGGGTACCCCAGGAGAGTTCCAAATGTGTGTAGATAGAATATATATCCCACGGGGGTAAAATTGAAAAAAGTTGAAAAATGTTTTCTTTTGGACTTAGTCATTTTACCGGCGTTTATCAGAGTTTCAGATAGGGGAAATGTCAGTGAGCGTTCCGATTTCAGTTCCAGAGCAATTCGCCGGATGAGTCCTTGATATTTAGTCGTTTTCAGCCAAATTTCTAGATTTTTGAAAATTTCACTTTTTTGTGAAAATATCCACTAAATGAGGGAATAATATGTGTGAGGGTACCCCAGGAGAGTTCCAAATGTGTGTGGGTAGAATATATATCCCACGGGGGTAAAATTGAAAAAAGTTGAAACATTTTTTCTTTTGGATTTAGTCATTTTTCCGGCGTCTATCAGACTTTCAGATAGGGGAAATGTCAGTGAGCATTCCGATTTCAGTTCCAGAGCGATTCGACAAATGAGTCCTGGATATTTAGTCGTTTTCAGCCACTTTTCTGGATTTTTGAAAATTTCACTTTTTTGTGAAAATATCCACTAAATGAGGGAATAATATGTGTGAGGGTACCCCAGGAGAGTTCCAAATGTGTGTGGGTAGAATATATATCCCACGGGGGTAAAATTGAAAAAAGTTGAAAAAATTTTTTTTTGGACTTAGTCATTTTTCCGGCGTTTATCAGACTTTCAGATAGGGGAAATGTCAGTGAGCGTTCCGATTTCAGTTCCAGAGCGATTCCCCCAATGAGTCCTTGATATTTAGTCGTTTTCACCCACTTTTCTGGATTTTTGAAAATTTTACTTTTTTGTGAAAATATCCACTAAATGAGGGAATAAAATGTGTGAGGGTACCCCAGGAGAGTTCCAAATGTGTGTGGGTAGAATATATATCCCACGGGGGTAAAATTGAAAAAAGTTGAAAAATGTTTTCTTTTGGACTTAGTCATTTTACCGGCGTTTATCAGAGTTTCAGATAGGGGAAATGTCAGTGAGCGTTTCGATTTCAGTTCCAGAGCAATTCGCCGGATGAGTCCTTGATATTTAGTCGTTTTCAGCCAAATTTCTAGATTTTTGAAAATTTCACTTTTTTGTGAAAATATCCACTAAATGAGGGAATAATATGTGTGAGGGTACCCCAGGAGAGTTCCAAATGTGTGTGGGTAGAATATATATCCCACGGGGGTAAAATTGAAAAAAGTTGAAAAATTTTTTCTTTTTTATTTAGTCATTTTTCCGGCGTCTATCAGACTTTCAGATAGGGGAAATGTCAGTGAGCATTCCGATTTCAGTTCCAGAGCGATTCGACAAATGAGTCCTGGATATTTAGTCGTTTTCAGCCACTTTTCTGGATTTTTGAAAATTTCACTTTTTTGTGAAAATATCCACTAAATGAGGGAATAATATGTGTGAGGGTACCCCAGGAGAGTTCCAAATGTGTGTAGATAGAATATATATCCCACGGGGGTAAAATTGAAAAAAGTTTTAAAAAAATTTTTTTTGGACTTAGTCATTTTTCCGGCGTTTATCACACTTTCAGATAGCGGAAATGTCAGTGAGCGTTCCGATTTCAGTTCCAGAGCAATTCGCCGGATGAGTCTTTGATATTTAGTCGTTTTCAGCCAATTTTCTGGATTTTTGAAAATTTCACTTTTTTATGAAAATATCCACTAAATGAGGGAATAATATGTGTGAGGGTACCCCAGGAGAGTTCCAAATGTGTGTGGGTAGAATATATATCCCACGGGGGTAAAATTGAAAAAAGTTGAAAAAATTTTCTTTTGGACTTAGTCATTTTACCGGCGTTTATCAGAGTTTCAGATAGGGGAAATGTCAGTGAGCGTTCCGATTTCAGTTCCAGAGCGATTTGCCCAATGAGTCCTTGATATTTAGTCATTTTCAGCCAATTTTCTGGATTTTTGAAAATTTCACTTTTTTATGAAAATATCCACTAAATGAGGGAATAATATGTGTGAGGGTACCCCAGGAGAGTTCCAAATGTGTGTAGATAGAATATATATCCCACGGGGGTAAAATTGAAAAAAGTTGAAAAAAATTTTTTTTTGGACTTAGTCATTTTTCCGGCGTCTATCAGACTTTCAGATAGAGGAAATGTCAGTGAGCATTCCGATTTCAGTTCCAGAGCGATTCAACAAATGAGTCCTGGATATTTAGTCGTTTTCAGCCACTTTTCTGGATTTTTGAAAATTTCACTTTTTTTGTGAAAATATTCACTAAATGAGGGAATAATATGTGTGAGGGTACCCCAGGAGAGTTCCAAATGTGTGTGGGTAGAATATATATCCCACGGGGGTAAAATTGAAAAAAGTTGAAAAATTTTTTCTTTTGGACTTAGTCATTTTACCGGCGTTTATCAGAGTTTCAGATAGGGGAAATGTCAGTGAGCGTTCCGATTTCAGTTCCAGAGCGATTTGCCCAATGAGTCCTTGATATTTAGTCATTTTCAGCCAATTTTCTGGATTTTTGAAAATTTCACTTTTTTATGAAAATATCCACTAAATGAGGGAATAATATGTGTGAGGGTACCCCAGGAGAGTTCCAAATGTGTGTAGATAGAATATATATCCCACGGGGGTAAAATTGAAAAAAGTTGAAAAAAATTTTTTTTTGGACTTAGTCATTTTTCCGGCGTCTATCAGACTTTCAGATAGAGGAAATGTCAGTGAGCATTCCGATTTCAGTTCCAGAGCGATTCAACAAATGAGTCCTGGATATTTAGTCGTTTTCAGCCACTTTTCTGGATTTTTGAAAATTTCACTTTTTTTGTGAAAATATTCACTAAATGAGGGAATAATATGTGTGAGGGTACCCCAGGAGAGTTCCAAATGTGTGTGGGTAGAATATATATCCCACGGGGGTAAAATTGAAAAAAGTTGAAAAATGTTTTCTTTTGGACTTAGTCATTTTACCGGCGTTTATCAGAGTTTCAGATAGGGGAAATGTCAGTGAGCGTTCCGATTTCAGTTCCAGAGCAATTCACCGGATGAGTCCTTGATATTTAGTCGTTTTCAGCCAAATTTCTAGATTTTTGGAAATTTCACTTTTTTGTGAAAATATCCACTAAATGAGGGAATAATATGTGTGAGGGTACCCCAGGAGAGTTCCAAATGTGTGTGGGTAGAATATATATCCCACGGGGGTAAAATTGAAAAAAGTTGAAAAATTTTTTCTTTTGGATTTAGTCATTTTTCCGGCGTCTATCAGACTTTCAGATAGGGAAAATGTCAGTGAGCATTCCGATTTCAGTTCCAGAGCGATTCGACAAATGAGTCCTGGATATTTAGTCGTTTTCAGCCACTTTTCTGGATTTTTGAAAATTTCACTTTTTTGTGAAAATATCCACTAAATGAGGGAATAATATGTGTGAGGGTACCCCAGGAGAGTTCCAAATGTGTGTGGGTAGAATATATATCCCACGGGGGTAAAATTGAAAAAAGTTGAAAAATTTTTTCTTTTGGACTTAGTCATTTTACCGGCGTTTATCAGAGTTTCAGATAGGGGAAATGTTAGTGAGCATTCTGATTTCAGTTGCAGAGCGATTTGCCCAATGAGTCCTTGATATTTAGTCGTTTTCAGCCAATTTTCTGGATTTTTGAAAATTTCACTTTTTTATGAAAATATCCACTAATTGAGGGAATAATATGCGGGGGGGGGTACCCCAGGTGATTTCCAAATGTGTGTGGGTAGAATATATATCCCACGGGGGTAAAATTGAAAAAAGTTGAAAAAAATTTTTTTTTCGACTTAGTCATTTTTCCGGCGTTTATCAGACTTTCAGATAGGGGAAATGTCAGTGAGCTTTCCGATTTCAGTTCCAGAGCGATTCGACCATTGAGTCCTTGACATTTAGTCGTTTTCAGCCAATTTTCTGGATTTTTGAAAATTTCACTTTTTTGTGAAAATATCCACTAAATGAGGGAATAATATGTGTGAGGGTACCCCAGGAGAGTTCCAAATGTGTGTGGGTAGAATATATATCCCACGGGGGTAAAATTGAAAAAAGTTTTAAAAAAATTTTTTTTGGACTTAGTCATTTTTCCGGCGTTTATCAGACTTTCAGATAGGGGAAATGTCAGTGAGCGTTCCGATTTCAGTTCCAGAGCAATTCGCCGGATGAGTCTTTGATATTTAGTCGTTTTCAGCCAATTTTCTGGATTTTTGAAAATTTCACTTTTTTATGAAAATATCCACTAAATGAGGGAATAATATGTGTGAGGGTACCCCAGGAGAGTTCCAAATGTGTGTGGGTAGAATATATATCCCACGGGGGTAAAATTGAAAAAAGTTGAAAAATTTTTTCTTTTGGATTTAGTCATTTTTCCGGCGTCTATCAGACTTTCAGATAGGGGAAATGTCAGTGAGCATTCCGATTTCAGTTCCAGAGCGATTCGACAAATGAGTCCTGGATATTTAGTCGTTTTCAGCCACTTTTCTGGATTTTTGAAAATTTCACTTTTTTTGTGAAAATATCCACTAAATGAGGGAATAATATGTGTGAGGGTACCCCAGGAGAGTTCCAAATGTGTGTGGGTAGAATATATATCCCACGGGGGTAAAATTGAAAAAAGTTGAAAAATTTTTTCTTTTGGACTTAGTCATTTTACCGGCGTTTATCAGAGTTTCAGATAGGGGAAATGTTAGTGAGCGTTCTGATTTCAGTTGCAGAGCGATTTTTCCAATGAGTCCTTGATATTTAGTCGTTTTCAGCCAATTTTCTGGATTTTTGAAAATTTCACTTTTTTATGAAAATATCCACTAATTGAGGGAATAATATGCGGGGGGGGTACCCCAGGAGATTTCCAAATGTGTGTGGGTAGAATATATATCCCACGGGGGTAAAATTGAAAAAAGTTGAAAAAAATTTTTTTTTCGACTTCGTCATTTTTCCGGCGTTTATCAGACTTTCAGATAGGGGAAATGTCAGTGAGCGTTCCGATTTCAGTTCCAGAGCAATTCGCCGGATGAGTCCTTGATATTTAGTCGTTTTCAGCCAATTTTCTGGATTTTTAAAAATTTCACTTTTTTATGAAAATATCCACTAAATGAGGGAATAATATGTGTGAGGGTACCCCAGGAGAGTTCCAAATGTGTGTGGGTAGAATATATATCCCACGGGGGTAAAATTGAAAAAAGTTTTAAAAAAATTTTTTTTGGACTTAGTCATTTTTCCGGCGTTTATCACACTTTCAGATAGCGGAAATGTCAGTGAGCGTTCCGATTTCAGTTCCAGAGCAATTCGCCGGATGAGTCTTTGATATTTAGTCGTTTTCAGCCAATTTTCTGGATTTTTGAAAATTTCACTTTTTTATGAAAATATCCACTAAATGAGGGAATAATATGTGTGAGGGTACCCCAGGAGAGTTCCAAATGTGTGTGGGTAGAATATATATCCCACGGGGGTAAAATTGAAAAAAGTTGAAAAATTTTTTCTTTTGGACTTAGTCATTTTACCGGCGTTTATCAGAGTTTCAGATAGGGGAAATGTCAGTGAGCGTTCCGATTTCAGTTCCAGAGCGATTTGCCCAATGAGTCCTTGATATTTAGTCATTTTCAGCCAATTTTCTGGATTTTTGAAAATTTCACTTTTTTATGAAAATATCCACTAAATGAGGGAATAATATGTATGAGGGTACCCCAGGAGAGTTCCAAATGTGTGTAGATAGAATGTATATCCCACGGGGGTAAAATTGAAAAAAGTTGAAAAAAATTTTTTTTTGGACTTAGTCATTTTTCCGGCGTCTATCAGACTTTCAGATAGAGGAAATGTCAGTGAGCATTCCGATTTCAGTTCCAGAGCGATTCAACAAATGAGTCCTGGATATTTAGTCGTTTTCAGCCACTTTTCTGGATTTTTGAAAATTTCACTTTTTTTGTGAAAATATTCACTAAATGAGGGAATAATATGTGTGAGGGTACCCCAGGAGAGTTCCAAATGTGTGTGGGTAGAATATATATCCCACGGGGGTAAAATTGAAAAAAGTTGAAAAATGTTTTCTTTTGGACTTAGTCATTTTACCGGCGTTTATCAGAGTTTCAGATAGGGGAAATGTCAGTGAGTGTTCCGATTTCAGTTCCAGAGCAATTCACCGGATGAGTCCTTGATATTTAGTCGTTTTCAGCCAAATTTCTAGATTTTTGGAAATTTCACTTTTTTGTGAAAATATCCACTAAATGAGGGAATAATATGTGTGAGGGTACCCCAGGAGAGTTCCAAATGTGTGTGGGTAGAATATATATCCCACGGGGGTAAAATTGAAAAAAGTTGAAAAATTTTTTCTTTTGGATTTAGTCATTTTTCCGGCGTCTATCAGACTTTCAGATAGGGAAAATGTCAGTGAGCATTCCGATTTCAGTTCCAGAGCGATTCGACAAATGAGTCCTGGATATTTAGTCGTTTTCAGCCACTTTTCTGGATTTTTGAAAATTTCACTTTTTTGTGAAAATATCCACTAAATGAGGGAATAATATGTGTGAGGGTACCCCAGGAGAGTTCCAAATGTGTGTGGGTAGAATATATATCCCACGGGGGTAAAATTGAAAAAAGTTGAAAAATTTTTTCTTTTGGACTTAGTCATTTTACCGGCGTTTATCAGAGTTTCAGATAGGGGAAATGTTAGTGAGCATTCTGATTTCAGTTGCAGAGCGATTTGCCCAATGAGTCCTTGATATTTAGTCGTTTTCAGCCAATTTTCTGGATTTTTGAAAATTTCACTTTTTTATGAAAATATCCACTAATTGAGGGAATAATATGCGGGGGGGGGGGTACCCCAGGTGATTTCCAAATGTGTGTGGGTAGAATATATATCCCACGGGGGTAAAATTGAAAAAAGTTGAAAAAAATTTTTTTTTCGACTTAGTCATTTTTCCGGCGTTTATCAGACTTTCAGATAGGGGAAATGTCAGTGAGCTTTCCGATTTCAGTTCCAGAGCGATTCGACCATTGAGTCCTTGACATTTAGTCGTTTTCAGCCAATTTTCTGGATTTTTGAAAATTTCACTTTTTTGTGAAAATATCCACTAAATGAGGGAATAATATGTGTGAGGGTACCCCAGGAGAGTTCCAAATGTGTGTGGGTAGAATATATATCCCACGGGGGTAAAATTGAAAAAAGTTGAAAAAGTTTTCTTTTGGACTTAGTCATTTTACCGGCGTTTATCAGAGTCTCAGATAGGGGAAATGTCAGTGAGCGTTCTGATTTCAGTTCCAGAGCAATTCGCCAGATGAGTCCTTGATATTTAGTCGTTTTCAGCCAATTTTCTGGATTTTTAAAAATTTCACTTTTTTATGAAAATATCCACTAAATGAGGGAATAATATGTGTGAGGGTACCCCAGGAGAGTTCCAAATGTGTGTGGGTAGAATATATATCCCACGGGGGTAAAATTGAAAAAAGTTTAAAAAAAATTTTTTTTGGACTTAGTCATTTTTCCGGCGTTTATCAGACTTTCAGATAGCGGAAATGTCAGTGAGCGTTCCGATTTCAGTTCCAGAGCAATTCGCCGGATGAGTCTTTGATATTTAGTCGTTTTCAGCCAATTTTCTGGATTTTTGAAAATTTCACTTTTTTATGAAAATATCCACTAAATGAGGGAATAATATGTGTGAGGGTACCCCAGGAGAGTTCCAAATGTGTGTGGGTAGAATATATATCCCACGGGAGTAAAATTGAAAAAAGTTTAAAAAATTTTTCTTTTGGACTTAGTCATTTTTCCGGCGTTTATCAGACTTTCAGATAGGGGAAATGTCAGTGAGCTTTCCGATTTCAGTTCCAGAGTGATTCGACCATTGAGTCCTTGACATTTAGTCGTTTTCAGCCAATTTTCTGGATTTTTGAAAATTTCACTTTTTTGTGAAAATATCCACTAAATGAGGGAATAATATGTGTGAGGGTACCCCAGGAGAGTTCCAAATGTGTGTGGGTAGAATATATATCCCACGGGGGTAAAATTGAAAAAAGTTGAAAAATGTTTTCTTTTGGACTTAGTCATTTTACCGGCGTTTATCAGAGTTTCAGATAGGGGAAATGTCAGTGAGCGTTCCGATTTCAGTTCCAGAGCAATTCGCCAGATGAGTCCTTGATATTTAGTCGTTTTCAGCCAATTTTCTGGATTTTTGAAAATTTCACTTTTTTATGAAAATATCCACTAAATGAGGGAATAATATGTGTGAGGGTACCCCAGGAGAGTTCCAAATGTGTGTGGGTAGAAAATATATCCCACGGGGGTAAAATTGAAAAAAGTTGAAAAACTTTTTCTTTTGGATTTAGTCATTTTTCCGGCGTCTATCAGACTTTCAGATAGGGGAAATGTCAGTGAGCATTCCGATTTCAGTTCCAGAGCGATTCGACAAATGAGTCCTGGATATTTAGTCGTTTTCAGCCACTTTTCTGGATTTTTGAAAATTTCACTTTTTTATGAAAATATCCACTAATTGAGGGAATAATATGCGGGGGGGGTACCCCAGGAGATTTCCAAATGTGTGTGGGTAGAATATATATCCCACGGGGGGTAAAATTGAAAAAAGTTGAAAAAAATTTTTTTTTCGACTTAGTCATTTTTCCGGCGTTTATCAGACTTTCAGATAAAGGAAATGTCAGTGAGCGTTCCGATTTCAGTTCCAGAGCGATTCGCCCATTGAGTCCTTGATATTTAGTTGTTTTCAGCCACTTTTCTGGATTTTTGAAAATTTCTCTTTTTTGTGAAAATATCCACTAAATGAGGGAATAATATGTGTGAGGGAACCCCAGGAGAGTTCCAAATGTGTTCGGGTAGAATATATATCCCACGGGGGTAAAATTGAAAAAAGTTGAAAAAATTTTTCTTTTGGACTTAGTCATTTTACCGGCGTTTATCAGAGTTTCAGATAGTAGAAATGTCAGTGAGTGTTCCGATTTCAGTTCCAGAGCAATTCGCCAGATGAGTCCTTGATATTTAGTCGTTTTCAGCCAATTTTCTGGATTTTTGAAAATTTCACTTTTTTGTGAAAATATCCACTAAATGAGGGAATAACATGTGTGAGGGTACCCCAGGAGAGTTCCAAATGTGTGTGGGTAGAATATATATCCCACGGGGGTAAAATTAAAAAAAGTTGAAAAAATTTTTCTTTTCGACTTAGTCATTTTACCGGCGATTATCAGACTTTCAGATAGGGGAAATGTCAGTGAGCGTTCTGATTTCAGTTCCAGAGCGATTTGCCCATTGAGTCCTTGATATTTAGTCGTTTTCAGCCACTTTTCTGGATTTTTGAAAATTTCACTTTTTTGTGAAAATATCCACTAAATGAGGGAATAATATGTGTGAGGGTACCCCAGGAGAGTTCCAAATGTGTGTGGGTAGAATATATATCCCACGGGGGTAAAATTGAAAAAAGTTGAAAAAATTTTTCTTTTGGATTTAGTCATTTTTAAGGCGTTTATCAGACTTTCAGATAGGGGAAATGTCAGTGAGCGTTCTGATTTCAGTTCCAGAGAGATTCGCCCATTGAGTCCTTGACATTTAGTCGTTTTCAGCCAATTTTCTGGATTTTTGAAAATTTCACTTTTTTGTGAAAATATCCACTAAATGAGGGAATAATATGTGTGAGGGTACCCCAGGAGAGTTCCAAATGTGTGTGGGTAGAATATATATCCCACGGGGGTAAAATTGAAAAAAGTTGAAAAATGTTTTCTTTTGGACTTAGTCATTTTACCGGCGTTTATCAGACTTTCAGATAGCGGAAATGTCAGTGAGCGTTCCTATTTCAGTTCCAGAGCGATTCGACAAATGAGTCCTGGATATTTAGTCGTTTTCAGCCACTTTTCTGGATTTGTGAAAATTTCACTTTTTTATGAAAATATCCACTAATTGAGGGAATAATGTGCGGGGGGGGTACCCCAGGAGATTTCCAAATGTGTGTGGGTAGAATATATATCCCACGGGGGTAAAATTGAAAAAAGTTGAAAAAAAATTTTTTTTCGACTTAGTCATTTTTCCGGCGTTTATCAGACTTTCAGATAGGGGAAATGTTAGTGAGCGTTCCGATTTCAGTTCCAGAGCGATTCCCCCAATGAGTCCTTGATATTTAGTCGTTTTCACCCTCTTTTCTGGATTTTTGAAAATTTTACTTTTTTGTGAAAATATCCACTAAATGAGGTAATAATATGTGTGAGGGTACCCCAGGAGAGTTCCAAATGTGTGTGGGTAGAATATATATCCCACGGGGGTAAAATTGAAAAAAGTTTAAAAATTTTTTCTTTTGGACTTAGTCATTTTTCCGGCGTTTATCAGACTTTCAGATAGGGGAAATGTCAGTGAGCTTTCCGATTTCAGTTCCAGAGCGATTCGACCATTGAGTCCTTGACATTTAGTCGTTTTCAGCCAATTTTCTGGATTTTTGAAAATTTCACTTTTTTGTGAAAATATCCACTAAATGAGGGAATAATATGTGTGAGGGTACCCCAGGAGAGTTCCAAATGTGTGTGGGTAGAATATATATCCCACGGGGGTAAAATTGAAAAAAGTTGAAAAAGTTTTCTTTTGGACTTAGTCATTTTACCGGCGTTTATCAGAGTCTCAGATAGGGGAAATGTCAGTGAGCGTTCCGATTTCAGTTCCAGAGCAATTCGCCGGATGAGTCCTTGATATTTAGTCGTTTTCAGCCAATTTTCTGGATTTTTAAAAATTTCACTTTTTTATGAAAATATCCACTAAATGAGGGAATAATATGTGTGAGGGAACCCCAGGAGAGTTCCAAATGTGTGTGGGTAGAATATATATCCCACAGGGGTAAAATTGAAAAAAGTTTAAAAAAAATTTTTTTTGGACTTAGTCATTTTTCCGGCGTTTATCAGACTTTCAGATAGCGGAAATGTCAGTGAGCGTTCCGATTTCAGTTCCAGAGCAATTCGCCGGATGAGTCTTTGATATTTAGTCGTTTTCAGCCAATTTACTGGATTTTTGAAAATTTCACTTTTTTATGAAAATATCCACTAAATGAGGGAATAATATGTGTGAGGGTACCCCAGGAGAGTTCCAAATGTGTGTGGGTAGAATATATATCCCACGGGGGTAAAATTGAAAAAAGTTGAAAAATGTTTTCTTTTGGACTTAGTCATTTTACCGGCGTTTATCAGAGTTTCAGATAGGGGAAATGTCAGTGAGCGTTCCGATTTCAGTTCCAGAGCAATTCGCCAGATGAGTCCTTGATATTTAGTCGTTTTCAGCCAATTTTCTGGATTTTTGAAAATTTCACTTTTTTATGAAAATATCCACTAAATGAGGGAATAATATGTGTGAGGGTACCCCAGGAGAGTTCCAAATGTGTGTGGGTAGAAAATATATCCCACGGGGGTAAAATTGAAAAAAGTTGAAAAACTTTTTCTTTTGGATTTAGTCATTTTTCCGGCGTCTATCAGACTTTCAGATAGGGGAAATGTCAGTGAGCATTCCGATTTCAGTTCCAGAGCGTTTCGACAAATGAGTCCTGGATATTTAGTCGTTTTCAGCCACTTTTCTGGATTTTTGAAAATTTCACTTTTTTATGAAAATATCCACTAATTGAGGCAATAATATGCGGGGGGGGTACCCCAGGAGATTTCCAAATGTGTGTGGGTAGAATATATATCCCACGGGGGTAAAATTGAAAAAAGTTGAAAAATTTTTTTTTTCGACTTAGTCATTTTTCCGGCGTTTATCAGACTTTCAGATAAAGGAAATGTCAGTGAGCGTTCCGATTTCAGTTCCAGAGCGATTCGCCCATTGAGTCCTTGATATTTAGTTGTTTTCAGCCACTTTTCTGGATTTTTGAAAATTTCTCTTTTTTGTGAAAATATCCACTAAATGAGGGAATAATATGTGTGAGGGAACCCCAGGAGAGTTCCAAATGTGTTCGGGTAGAATATATATCCCACGGGGGTAAAATTGAAAAAAGTTGAAAAAATTTTTCTTTTGGACTTAGTCATTTTACCGGCGTTTATCAGAGTTTCAGATAGTAGAAATGTCAGTAAGTGTTCCGATTTCAGTTCCAGAGCAATTCGCCGGATGAGTCCTTGATATTTAGTCGTTTTCAGCCAATTTTCTGGATTTTTGAAAATTTCACTTTTTTGTGAAAATATCCACTAAATGAGGGAATAATATGTGTGAGGGTACCCCAGGAGAGTTCCAAATGTGTGTGGGTAGAGTATATATCCCACGGGGGTAAAATTGAAAAAAGTTGAAAAAAATTTTTTTTTTACTTTGTCATTTTTCCGGCGTTTATCAGACTTTCAGATAGGGGAAATGTCAGTGAGCGTTCCGATTTCAGTTCCAGAGCGATTCCCCCAATGAGTCCTTGATATTTAGTAGTTTTCACCCTCTTTTCTGGATTTTTGAAAATTTTACTTTTTTGTGAAAATATCCACTAAATGAGGTAATAATATGTGTGAGGGTACCCCAGGAGAGTTCCAAATGTGTGTGGGTAGAATATATATCCCACGGGGGTAAAATTGAAAAAAGTTTAAAAATTTTTTCTTTTGGACTTAGTCATTTTTCCGGCGTTTATCAGACTTTCAGATAGGGGAAATGTCAGTGAGCTTTCCGATTTCAGTTCCAGAGCGATTCGACCATTGAGTCCTTGACATTTAGTCGTTTTCAGCCAATTTTCTGGATTTTTGAAAATTTCACTTTTTTATGAAAATATCCACTAAATGAGGGAATAATATGTGTGAGGGTACCCCAGGAGAGTTCCAAATGTGTGTGGGTAGAATATATATCCCACGGGGGTAAAATTGAAAAAAGTTGAAAAATTTTTTCTTTTGGACTTAGTCATTTTACCGGCGTTTATCAGAGTTTCAGATAGGGGAAATGTCAGTGAGCGTTCCGATTTCAGTTCCAGAGCGATTTGCCCAATGAGTCCTTGATATTTAGTCATTTTCAGCCAATTTTCTGGATTTTTGAAAATTTCACTTTTTTATGAAAATATCCACTAAATGAGGGAATAATATGTGTGAGGGTACCCCAGGAGAGTTCCAAATGTGTGTAGATAGAATATATATCCCACGGGGGTAAAATTGAAAAAAGTTGAAAAAAATTTTTTTTTGGACTTAGTCATTTTTCCGGCGTCTATCAGATTTTCAGATAGAGGAAATGTCAGTGAGCATTCCGATTTCAGTTCCAGAGCGATTCGACAAATGAGTCCTGGATATTTAGTCGTTTTCAGCCACTTTTCTGGATTTTTGAAAATTTCACTTTTTTGTGAAAATATTCACTAAATGAGGGAATAATATGTGTGAGGGTACCCCAGGAGAGTTCCAAATGTGTGTGGGTAGAATATATATCCCACGGGGGTAAAATTGAAAAAAGTTGAAAAATGTTTTCTTTTGGACTTAGTCATTTTACCGGCGTTTATCAGAGTTTCAGATAGGGGAAATGTCAGTGAGCGTCCCGATTTCAGTTCCAGAGCAATTCGCCGGATGAGTCCTTGATATTTAGTCGTTTTCAGCCAAATTTCTAGATTTTTGGAAATTTCACTTTTTTGTGAAAATATCCACTAAATGAGGGAATAATATGTGTGAGGGTACCCCAGGAGAGTTCCAAATGTGTGTGGGTAGAATATATATCCCACGGGGGTAAAATTGAAAAAAGTTGAAAAATTTTTTCTTTTGGATTTAGTCATTTTTCCGGCGTCTATCAGACTTTCAGATAGGGGAAATGTCAGTGAGCATTCCGATTTCAGTTCCAGAGCGATTCGACAAATGAGTCCTGGATATTTAGTCGTTTTCAGCCACTTTTCTGGATTTTTGAAAATTTCACTTTTTTGTGAAAATATCCACTAAATGAGGGAATAATATGTGTGAGGGTACCCCAGGAGAGTTCCAAATGTGTGTGGGTAGAATAGATATCCCACGGGGGTAAAATTGAAAAAAGTTGAAAAAATTTTTCTTTTGGACTTAGTCATTTTACCGGCGTTTATCAGAGTTTCAGATAGTAGAAATGTCAGTGAGTGTTCCGATTTCAGTTCCAGAGCAATTCGCCGGATGAGTCCTTGATATTTAGTCGTTTTCAGCCAATTTTCTGGATTTTTGAAAATTTCACTTTTTTGTGAAAATATCCACTAAATGAGGGAATAATATGTGTGAGGGTACCCCAGGAGAGTTCCAAATGTGTGTGGGTAGAATATATATCCCACGGGGGTAAAATTGAAAAAAGTTGAAAAATGTTTTCTTTTGGACTTAGTCATTTTACCGGCGTTTATCAGACTTTCAGATAGCGGAAATGTCAGTGAGCGTTCCGATTTCAGTTCCAGAGCGATTCGACAAATGAGTCCTGGATATTTAGTCGTTTTCAGCCACTTTTCTGGATTTTTGAAAATTTCACTTTTTTATGAAAATATCCACTAATTGAGGGAATAATATGCGGGGGGGGTACCCCAGGAGATTTCCAAATGTGTGTGGGTAGAATATATATCCCACGGGGGTAAAATTGAAAAAAGTTGAAAAAAATTTTTTTTGGACTTTGTCATTTTTCCGGCGTTTATCAGACTTTCAGATAGGGGAAATGTCAGTGAGCGTTCCGATTTCAGTTCCAGAGCGATTCCCCCAATGAGTCCTTGATATTTAGTAGTTTTCACCCTCTTTTCTGGATTTTTGAAAATTTTACTTTTTTGTGAAAATATCCACTAAATGAGGTAATAATATGTGTGAGGGTACCCCAGGAGAGTTCCAAATGTGTGTGGGTAGAATATATATCCCACGGGGGTAAAATTGAAAAAAGTTTAAAAATTTTTTCTTTTGGACTTAGTCATTTTTCCGGCGTTTATCAGACTTTCAGATAGGGGAAATGTCAGTGAGCTTTCCGATTTCAGTTCCAGAGCGATTCGACCATTGAGTCCTTGACATTTAGTCGTTTTCAGCCAATTTTCTGGATTTTTGAAAATTTCACTTTTTTGTGAAAATATCCACTAAATGAGGGAATAATATGTGTGAGGGTACCCCAGGAGAGTTCCAAATGTGTGTGGGTAGAATATATATCCCACGGGGGTAAAATTGAAAAAAGTTGAAAAACTTTTCTTTTGGACTTAGTCATTTTACCGGCGTTTATCAGAGTTTCAGATAGGGGAAATGTCAGTGAGCGTTCCGATTTCAGTTCCAGAGCGATTTGCCCAATGAGTCCTTGATATTTAGTCATTTTCAGCCAATTTTCTGGATTTTTGAAAATTTCACTTTTTTATGAAAATATCCACTAAATGAGGGAATAATATGTGTGAGGGTACCCCAGGAGAGTTCCAAATGTGTGTAGATAGAATATATATCCCACGGGGGTAAAATTGAAAAAAGTTGAAAAAAATTTTTTTTTGGACTTAGTCATTTTTCCGGCGTCTATCAGATTTTCAGATAGAGGAAATGTCAGTGAGCATTCCGATTTCAGTTCCAGAGCGATTCGACAAATGAGTCCTGGATATTTAGTCGTTTTCAGCCACTTTTCTGGATTTTTGAAAATTTCACTTTTTTGTGAAAATATTCACTAAATGAGGGAATAATATGTGTGAGGGTACCCCAGGAGAGTTCCAAATGTGTGTGGGTAGAATATATATCCCACGGGGGTAAAATTGAAAAAAGTTGAAAAATGTTTTCTTTTGGACTTAGTCATTTTACCGGCGTTTATCAGAGTTTCAGATAGGGGAAATGTCAGTGAGCGTTCCGATTTCAGTTCCAGAGCAATTCGCCGGATGAGTCCTTGATATTTAGTCGTTTTCAGCCAAATTTCTAGATTTTTGGAAATTTCACTTTTTTGTGAAAATATCCACTAAATGAGGGAATAATATGTGTGAGGGTACCCCAGGAGAGTTCCAAATGTGTGTGGGTAGAATATATATCCCACGGGGGTAAAATTGAAAAAAGTTGAAAAATTTTTTCTTTTGGATTTAGTCATTTTTCCGGCGTCTATCAGACTTTCAGATAGGGGAAATGTCAGTGAGCATTCCGATTTCAGTTCCAGAGCGATTCGACAAATGAGTCCTGGATATTTAGTCGTTTTCAGCCACTTTTCTGGATTTTTGAAAATTTCACTTTTTTGTGAAAATATCCACTAAATGAGGGAATAATATGTGTGAGGGTACCCCAGGAGAGTTCCAAATGTGTGTGGGTAGAATATATATCCCACGGGGGTAAAATTGAAAAAAGTTGAAAAATTTTTTCTTTTGGACTTAGTCATTTTACCGGCGTTTATCAGAGTTTCAGATAGGGGAAATGTTAGTGAGCATTCTGATTTCAGTTGCAGAGCGATTTGCCCAATGAGTCCTTGATATTTAGTCGTTTTCAGCCAATTTTCTGGATTTTTGAAAATTTCACTTTTTTATGAAAATATCCACTAATTGAGGGAATAATATGCGGGGGGGGTACCCCAGGAGATTTCCAAATGTGTGTGGGTAGAATATATATCCCACGGGGGTAAAATTGAAAAAAGTTGAAAAAAATTTTTTTTTCGACTTCGTCATTTTTCCGGAGTTTATCAGACTTTCAGATAGGGGAAATGTCAGTGAGCGTTCCGATTTCAGTTCCAGAGCGATTCCCCCAATGAGTCCTTGATATTTAGTCGTTTTCACCCACTTTTCTGGATTTTTGAAAATTTTACTTTTTTGTGAAAATATCCACTAAATGAGGGAATAATATGTGTGAGGGTACCCCAGGAGAGTTCCAAATGTGTGTGGGTAGAATATATATCCCACGGGGGTAAAATTGAAAAAAGTTGAAAAACTTTTCTTTTGGACTTAGTCATTTTACCGGCGTTTATCAGAGTTTCAGATAGGGGAAATGTCAGTGAGCGTTCCGATTTCAGTTCCAGAGCAATTCGCTGGATGAGTCCTTGATATTTAGTCGTTTTCAGCCAATTTTCTGGATTTTTGAAAATTTCACTTTTTTATGAAAATATCCACTAAATGAGGGAATAATATGTGTGAGGGTACCCCAGGAGAGTTCCAAATGTGTGTAGATAGAATATATATCCCACGGGGGTAAAATTGAAAAAAGTTGAAAAAAATTTTTTTTGGGACTTAGTCATTTTTCCGGCGTCTATCAGATTTTCAGATAGAGGAAATGTCAGTGAGCATTCCGATTTCAGTTCCAGAGCGATTCGACAAATGAGTCCTGGATATTTAGTCGTTTTCAGCCACTTTTCTGGATTTTTGAAAATTTCACTTTTTTGTGAAAATATTCACTAAATGAGGGAATAATATGTGTGAGGGTACCCCAGGAGAGTTCCAAATGTGTGTGGGTAGAATATATATCCCACGGGGGTAAAATTGAAAAAAGTTGAAAAAAATTTTTTTTGGACTTTGTCATTTTTCCGGCGTTTATCAGACTTTCAGATAGGGGAAATGTCAGTGAGCGTTCCGATTTCAGTTCCAGAGCGATTCCCCCAATGAGTCCTTGATATTTAGTAGTTTTCACCCTCTTTTCTGGATTTTTGAAAATTTTACTTTTTTGTGAAAATATCCACTAAATGAGGTAATAATATGTGTGAGGGTACCCCAGGAGAGTTCCAAATGTGTGTGGGTAGAATATATATCCCACGGGGGTAAAATTGAAAAAAGTTTAAAAATTTTTTCTTTTGGACTTAGTCATTTTTCCGGCGTTTATCAGACTTTCAGATAGGGGAAATGTCAGTGAGCTTTCCGATTTCAGTTCCAGAGCGATTCGACCATTGAGTCCTTGACATTTAGTCGTTTTCAGCCAATTTTCTGGATTTTTGAAAATTTCACTTTTTTGTGAAAATATCCACTAAATGAGGGAATAATATGTGTGAGGGTACCCCAGGAGAGTTCCAAATGTGTGTGGGTAGAATATATATCCCACGGGGGTAAAATTGAAAAAAGTTGAAAAACTTTTCTTTTGGACTTAGTCATTTTACCGGCGTTTATCAGAGTTTCAGATAGGGGAAATGTCAGTGAGCGTTCCGATTTCAGTTCCAGAGCAATTCGCCGGATGAGTCCTTGATATTTAGTCGTTTTCAGCCAATTTTCTGGATTTTTGAAAATTTCACTTTTTTATGAAAATATCCACTAAATGAGGGAATAATATGTGTGAGGGTACCCCAGGAGAGTTCCAAATGTGTGTGGGTAGAATATATATCCCACGGGGGTAAAATTGAAAAAAGTTGAAAAATTTTTTCTTTTGGACTTAGTCATTTTACCGGCGTTTATCAGAGTTTCAGATAGGGGAAATGTCAGTGAGCGTTCCGATTTCAGTTCCAGAGCGATTTGCCCAATGAGTCCTTGATATTTAGTCATTTTCAGCCAATTTTCTGGATTTTTGAAAATTTCACTTTTTTATGAAAATATCCACTAAATGAGGGAATAATATGTGTGAGGGTACCCCAGGAGAGTTCCAAATGTGTGTAGATAGAATATATATCCCACGGGGGTAAAATTGAAAAAAGTTGAAAAAAATTTTTTTTTGGACTTAGTCATTTTTCCGGCGTCTATCAGATTTTCAGATAGAGGAAATGTCAGTGAGCATTCCGATTTCAGTTCCAGAGCGATTCGACAAATGAGTCCTGGATATTTAGTCGTTTTCAGCCACTTTTCTGGATTTTTGAAAATTTCACTTTTTTGTGAAAATATTCACTAAATGAGGGAATAATATGTGTGAGGGTACCCCAGGAGAGTTCCAAATGTGTGTGGGTAGAATATATATCCCACGGGGGTAAAATTGAAAAAAGTTGAAAAATGTTTTCTTTTGGACTTAGTCATTTTACCGGCGTTTATCAGAGTTTCAGATAGGGGAAATGTCAGTGAGCGTTCCGATTTCAGTTCCAGAGCAATTCGCCGGATGAGTCCTTGATATTTAGTCGTTTTCAGCCAAATTTCTAGATTTTTGGAAATTTCACTTTTTTGTGAAAATATCCACTAAATGAGGGAATAATATGTGTGAGGGTACCCCAGGAGAGTTCCAAATGTGTGTGGGTAGAATATATATCCCACGGGGGTAAAATTGAAAAAAGTTGAAAAATTTTTTCTTTTGGATTTAGTCATTTTTCCGGCGTCTATCAGACTTTCAGATAGGGGAAATGTCAGTGAGCATTCCGATTTCAGTTCCAGAGCGATTCGACAAATGAGTCCTGGATATTTAGTCGTTTTCAGCCACTTTTCTGGATTTTTGAAAATTTCACTTTTTTGTGAAAATATCCACTAAATGAGGGAATAATATGTGTGAGGGTACCCCAGGAGAGTTCCAAATGTGTGTGGGTAGAATATATATCCCACGGGGGTAAAATTGAAAAAAGTTGAAAAATTTTTTCTTTTGGACTTAGTCATTTTACCGGCGTTTATCAGAGTTTCAGATAGGGGAAATGTTAGTGAGCATTCTGATTTCAGTTGCAGAGCGATTTGCCCAATGAGTCCTTGATATTTAGTCGTTTTCAGCCAATTTTCTGGATTTTTGAAAATTTCACTTTTTTATGAAAATATCCACTAATTGAGGGAATAATATGCGGGGGGGGTACCCCAGGAGATTTCCAAATGTGTGTGGGTAGAATATATATCCCACGGGGGTAAAATTGAAAAAAGTTGAAAAAAATTTTTTTTTCGACTTCGTCATTTTTCCGGAGTTTATCAGACTTTCAGATAGGGGAAATGTCAGTGAGCGTTCCGATTTCAGTTCCAGAGCGATTCCCCCAATGAGTCCTTGATATTTAGTCGTTTTCACCCACTTTTCTGGATTTTTGAAAATTTTACTTTTTTGTGAAAATATCCACTAAATGAGGGAATAATATGTGTGAGGGTACCCCAGGAGAGTTCCAAATGTGTGTGGGTAGAATATATATCCCACGGGGGTAAAATTGAAAAAAGTTGAAAAACTTTTCTTTTGGACTTAGTCATTTTACCGGCGTTTATCAGAGTTTCAGATAGGGGAAATGTCAGTGAGCGTTCCGATTTCAGTTCCAGAGCAATTCGCTGGATGAGTCCTTGATATTTAGTCGTTTTCAGCCAATTTTCTGGATTTTTGAAAATTTCACTTTTTTATGAAAATATCCACTAAATGAGGGAATAATATGTGTGAGGGTACCCCAGGAGAGTTCCAAATGTGTGTAGATAGAATATATATCCCACGGGGGTAAAATTGAAAAAAGTTGAAAAAAATTTTTTTTGGGACTTAGTCATTTTTCCGGCGTCTATCAGATTTTCAGATAGAGGAAATGTCAGTGAGCATTCCGATTTCAGTTCCAGAGCGATTCGACAAATGAGTCCTGGATATTTAGTCGTTTTCAGCCACTTTTCTGGATTTTTGAAAATTTCACTTTTTTGTGAAAATATTCACTAAATGAGGGAATAATATGTGTGAGGGTACCCCAGGAGAGTTCCAAATGTGTGTGGGTAGAATATATATCCCACGGGGGTAAAATTGAAAAAAGTTGAAAAATGTTTTCTTTTGGACTTAGTCATTTTACCGGCGTTTATCAGAGTTTCAGATAGGGGAAATGTCAGTGAGCGTTCCGATTTCAGTTCCAGAGCAATTCGCCGGATGAGTCCTTGATATTTAGTCGTTTTCAGCCAAATTTCTAGATTTTTGGAAATTTCACTTTTTTGTGAAAATATCCACTAAATGAGGGAATAATATGTGTGAGGGTACCCCAGGAGAGTTCCAAATGTGTGTGGGTAGAATATATATCCCACGGGGGTAAAATTGAAAAAAGTTGAAAAATTTTTTCTTTTGGATTTAGTCATTTTTCCGGCGTCTATCAGACTTTCAGATAGGGGAAATGTCAGTGAGCATTCCGATTTCAGTTCCAGAGCGATTCGACAAATGAGTCCTGGATATTTAGTCGTTTTCAGCCACTTTTCTGGATTTTTGAAAATTTCACTTTTTTGTGAAAATATCCACTAAATGAGGGAATAATATGTGTGAGGGTACCCCAGGAGAGTTCCAAATGTGTGTGGGTAGAATATATATCCCACGGGGGTAAAATTGAAAAAAGTTGAAAAATTTTTTCTTTTGGACTTAGTCATTTTACCGGCGTTTATCAGAGTTTCAGATAGGGGAAATGTCAGTGAGCGTTCCGATTTCAGTTCCAGAGCGATTTGCCCAATGAGTCCTTGATATTTAGTCATTTTCAGCCAATTTTCTGGATTTTTGAAAATTTCACTTTTTTATGAAAATATCCACTAAATGAGGGAATAATATGTGTGAGGGTACCCCAGGAGAGTTCCAAATGTGTGTAGATAGAATATATATCCCACGGGGGTAAAATTGAAAAAAGCTGAAAAAAATTTTTTTTTGGACTTAGTCATTTTTCCAGCGTCTATCAGATTTTCAGATAGAGGAAATGTCAGTGAGCATTCCGATTTCAGTTCCAGAGCGATTCGACAAATGAGTCCTGGATATTTAGTCGTTTTCAGCCACTTTTCTGGATTTTTGAAAATTTCACTTTTTTGTGAAAATATTCACTAAATGAGGGAATAATATGTGTGAGGGTACCCCAGGAGAGTTCCAAATGTGTGTGGGTAGAATATATATCCCACGGGGGTAAAATTGAAAAAAGTTGAAAAATGTTTTCTTTTGGACTTAGTCATTTTACCGGCGTTTATCAGAGTTTCAGATAGGGGAAATGTCAGTGAGCGTTCCGATTTCAGTTCCAGAGCAATTCGCCGGATGAGTCCTTGATATTTAGTCGTTTTCAGCCAAATTTCTAGATTTTTGGAAATTTCACTTTTTTGTGAAAATATCCACTAAATGAGGGAATAATATGTGTGAGGGTACCCCAGGAGAGTTCCAAATGTGTGTGGGTAGAATATATATCCCACGGGGGTAAAATTGAAAAAAGTTGAAAAATTTTTTCTTTTGGATTTAGTCATTTTTCCGGCGTCTATCAGACTTTCAGATAGGGGAAATGTCAGTGAGCATTCCGATTTCAGTTCCAGAGCGATTCGACAAATGAGTCCTGGATATTTAGTCGTTTTCAGCCACTTTTCTGGATTTTTGAAAATTTCACTTTTTTGTGAAAATATCCACTAAATGAGGGAATAATATGTGTGAGGGTACCCCAGGAGAGTTCCAAATGTGTGTGGGTAGAATATATATCCCACGGGGGTAAAATTGAAAAAAGTTGAAAAATTTTTTCTTTTGGACTTAGTCATTTTACCGGCGTTTATCAGAGTTTCAGATAGGGGAAATGTTAGTGAGCGTTCTGATTTCAGTTGCAGAGCGATTTGCCCAATGAGTCCTTGATATTTAGTCGTTTTCAGCCAATTTTCTGGATTTTTGAAAATTTCACTTTTTTATGAAAATATCCACTAATTGAGGGAATAATATGCGGGGGGGGTACACCAGGAGATTTCCAAATGTGTGTGGGTAGAATATATATCCCACGGGGGTAAAATTGAAAAAAGTTGAAAAAAATTTTTTTTTCGACTTCGTCATTTTTCCGGAGTTTATCAGACTTTCAGATAGGGGAAATGTCAGTGAGCGTTCCGATTTCAGTTCCAGAGCGATTCCCCCAATGAGTCCTTGATATTTAGTCGTTTTCACCCACTTTTCTGGATTTTTGAAAATTTTACTTTTTTGTGAAAATATCCACTAAATGAGGGAATAATATGTGTGAGGGTACCCCAGGAGAGTTCCAAATGTGTGTGGGTAGAATATATATCCCACGGGGGTAAAATTGAAAAAAGTTGAAAAACTTTTCTTTTGGACTTAGTCATTTTACCGGCGTTTATCAGAGTTTCAGATAGGGGAAATGTCAGTGAGCGTTCCGATTTCAGTTCCAGAGCGATTTGCCCAATGAGTCCTTGATATTTAGTCATTTTCAGCCAATTTTCTGGATTTTTGAAAATTTCACTTTTTTATGAAAATATCCACTAAATGAGGGAATAATATGTGTGAGGGTACCCCAGGAGAGTTCCAAATGTGTGTAGATAGAATATATATCCCACGGGGGTAAAATTGAAAAAAGTTGAAAAAAATTTTTTTTTGGACTTAGTCATTTTTCCGGCGTCTATCAGATTTTCAGATAGAGGAAATGTCAGTGAGCATTCCGATTTCAGTTCCAGAGCGATTCGACAAATGAGTCCTGGATATTTAGTCGTTTTCAGCCACTTTTCTGGATTTTTGAAAATTTCACTTTTTTGTGAAAATATTCACTAAATGAGGGAATAATATGTGTGAGGGTACCCCAGGAGAGTTCCAAATGTGTGTGGGTAGAATATATATCCCACGGGGGTAAAATTGAAAAAAGTTGAAAAATGTTTTCTTTTGGACTTAGTCATTTTACCGGCGTTTATCAGACTTTCAGATAGCGGAAATGTCAGTGAGCGTTCCGATTTCAGTTCCAGAGCGATTCGACAAATGAGTCCTGGATATTTAGTCGTTTTCAGCCACTTTTCTGGATTTTTGAAAATTTCACTTTTTTATGAAAATATCCACTAATTGAGGGAATAATATGCGGGGGGGGTACCCCAGGAGATTTCCAAATGTGTGTGGGTAGAATATATATCCCACGGGGGTAAAATTGAAATAAGTTGAAAAAAAATTTTTTTTCGACTTAGTCATTTTTCCGGCGTTTATCAGACTTTCAGATAGGGGAAATGTCAGTGAGCTTTCCGATTTCAGTTCCAGAGCGATTCGACCATTGAGTCCTTGACATTTAGTCGTTTTCAGCCAATTTTCTGGATTTTTGAAAATTTCACTTTTTTGTGAAAATATCCACTAAATGAGGGAATAATATGTGTGAGGGTACCCCAGGAGAGTTCCAAATGTGTGTGGGTAGAATATATATCCCACGGGGGTAAAATTGAAAAAAGTTGAAAAAAATTTTTTTTGGACTTTGTCATTTTTCCGGCGTTTATCAGACTTTCAGATAGGGGAAATGTCAGTGAGCGTTCCGATTTCAGTTCCAGAGCGATTCCCCCAATGAGTCCTTGATATTTAGTAGTTTTCACCCTCTTTTCTGGATTTTTGAAAATTTTACTTTTTTGTGAAAATATCCACTAAATGAGGTAATAATATGTGTGAGGGTACCCCAGGAGAGTTCCAAATGTGTGTGGGTAGAATATATATCCCACGGGGGTAAAATTGAAAAAAGTTTAAAAATTTTTTCTTTTGGACTTAGTCATTTTTCCGGCGTTTATCAGACTTTCAGATAGGGGAAATGTCAGTGAGCTTTCCGATTTCAGTTCCAGAGCGATTCGACCATTGAGTCCTTGACATTTAGTCGTTTTCAGCCAATTTTCTGGATTTTTGAAAATTTCACTTTTTTGTGAAAATATCCACTAAATGAGGGAATAATATGTGTGAGGGTACCCCAGGAGAGTTCCAAATGTGTGTGGGTAGAATATATATCCCACGGGGGTAAAATTGAAAAAAGTTGAAAAAAATTTTTTTTGGACTTAGTCATTTTTCCGGAGTTTATCAGACTTTCAGATAGGGGAAATGTCAGTGAGCGTTACGATTTCAGTTCCAGAGCGATTCCCCCAATGAGTCCTTGACATTTAGTCGTTTTCACCCACTTTTCTGGATTTTTGAAAATTTTACTTTTTTGTGAAAATATCCACTAAATGAGGGAATAATATGTGTGAGGGTACCCCAGGAGAGTTCCAAATGTGTGTGGGTAGAATATATATCCCACGGGGGTAAAATTGAAAAAAGTTGAAAAACTTTTCTTTTGGACTTAGTCATTTTACCGGCGTTTGTCAGAGTTTCAGATAGGAGAAATGTCAGTGAGCGTTCCGATTTCAGTTCCAGAGCAATTCGCCGGATGAGTCCTTGATATTTAGTCGTTTTCAGCCAATTTTCTGGATTTTTGAAAATTTCACTTTTTTATGAAAATATCCACTAAATGAGGGAATAATATGTGTGAGGGTACCCCAGGAGAGTTCCAAATGTGTGTGGGTAGAATATATATCCCACGGGGGTAAAATTGAAAAAAGTTGAAAAATTTTTTCTTTTGGACTTAGTCATTTTACCGGCGTTTATCAGAGTTTCAGATAGGGGAAATGTCAGTGAGCGTTCCGATTTCAGTTCCAGAGCGATTTGCCCAATGAGTCCTTGATATTTAGTCATTTTCAGCCAATTTTCTGGATTTTTGAAAATTTCACTTTTTTATGAAAATATCCACTAAATGAGGGAATAATATGTGTGAGGGTACCCCAGGAGAGTTCCAAATGTGTGTAGATAGAATATATATCCCACGGGGGTAAAATTGAAAAAAGTTGAAAAAAATTTTTTTTTGGACTTAGTCATTTTTCCGGCGTCTATCAGATTTTCAGATAGAGGAAATGTCAGTGAGCATTCCGATTTCAGTTCCAGAGCGATTCGACAAATGAGTCCAGGATATTTAGTCGTTTTCAGCCACTTTTCTGGATTTTTGAAAATTTCACTTTTTTGTGAAAATATTCACTAAATGAGGGAATAATATGTGTGAGGGTACCGCAGGAGAGTTCCAAATGTGTGTGGGTAGAATATATATCCCACGGGGGTAAAATTGAAAAAAGTTGAAAAATGTTTTCTTTTGGACTTAGTCATTTTACCGGCGTTTATCAGAGTTTCAGATAGGGGAAATGTCAGTGAGCGTTCCGATTTCAGTTCCAGAGCAATTCGCCGGATGAGTCCTTGATATTTAGTCGTTTTCAGCCAAATTTCTAGATTTTTGGAAATTTCACTTTTTTGTGAAAATATCCACTAAATGAGGGAATAATATGTGTGAGGGTACCCCAGGAGAGTTCCAAATGTGTGTGGGTAGAATATATATCCCACGGGGGTAAAATTGAAAAAAGTTGAAAAATTTTTTCTTTTGGATTTAGTCATTTTTCCGGCGTCTATCAGACTTTCAGATAGGGGAAATGTCAGTGAGCATTCCGATTTCAGTTCCAGAGCGATTCGACAAATGAGTCCTGGATATTTAGTCGTTTTCAGCCACTTTTCTGGATTTTTGAAAATTTCACTTTTTTGTGAAAATATCCACTAAATGAGGGAATAATATGTGTGAGGGTACCCCAGGAGAGTTCCAAATGTGTGTGGGTAGAATATATATCCCACGGGGGTAAAATTGAAAAAAGTTGAAAAATTTTTTCTTTTGGACTTAGTCATTTTACCGGCGTTTATCAGAGTTTCAGATAGGGGAAATGTTAGTGAGCGTTCTGATTTCAGTTGCAGAGCGATTTGCCCAATGAGTCCTTGATATTTAGTCGTTTTCAGCCAATTTTCTGGATTTTTGAAAATTTCACTTTTTTATGAAAATATCCACTAATTGAGGGAATAATATGCGGGGGGGGTACCCCAGGAGATTTCCAAATGTGTGTGGGTAGAATATATATCCCACGGGGGTAAAATTGAAAAAAGTTGAAAAAAATTTTTTTTTCGACTTCGTCATTTTTCCGGCGTTTATCAGACATTCAGATAGGGGAAATGTCAGTGAGCTTTCCGATTTCAGTTCCAGAGCGATTCGCCCATTGAGTCCTTGACATTTAGTCGTTTTCAGCCAATTTTCTGGATTTTTGAAAATTTCACTTTTTTTGTGAAAATATCCACTAAATGAGGGAATAATATGTGTGAGGGTACCCCAGGAGAGTTCCAAATGTGTGTGGGTAGAATATATATCCCACGGGGGTAAAATTGAAAAAAGTTGAAAAAGTTTTCTTTTGGACTTAGTCATTTTACCGGCGTTTATCAGACCTTCAGATAGCGGAAATGTCAGTGAGCGTTCCGATTTCAGTTCCAGAGCGATTCGACAAATGAGTCCTGGATATTTAGTCGTTTTCAGCCACTTTTCTGGATTTTTGAAAATTTCACTTTTTTATGAAAATATCCACTAATTGAGGGAATAATATGCGGGGGGGGGGTACCCCAGGAGATTTCCAAATGTGTGTGGGTAGAATATATATCCCACGGGGGTAAAATTGAAAAAAGTTGAAAAAAATTTTTTTTTCGACTTAGTCATTTTTCCGGCGTTTATCAGACTTTCAGATAGGGGAAATGTCAGTGAGCTTTCCGATTTCAGTTCCAGAGCGATTCGACCATTGAGTCCTTGACATTTAGTCGTTTTCAGCCAATTTTCTGGATTTTTGAAAATTTCACTTTTTTGTGAAAATATCCACTAAATGAGGGAATAATATGTGTGAGGGTACCCCAGGAGAGTTCCAAATGTGTGTGGGTAGAATATATATCCCACGGGGGTAAAATTGAAAAAAGTTGAAAAAAATTTTTTTTGGACTTTGTCATTTTTCCGGCGTTTATCAGACTTTCAGATAGGGGAAATGTCAGTGAGCGTTCCGATTTCAGTTCCAGAGCGATTCCCCCAATGAGTCCTTGATATTTAGTAGTTTTCACCCTCTTTTCTGGATTTTTGAAAATTTTACTTTTTTGTGAAAATATCCACTAAATGAGGTAATAATATGTGTGAGGGTACCCCAGGAGAGTTCCAAATGTGTGTGGGTAGAATATATATCCCACGGGGGTAAAATTGAAAAAAGTTTAAAAATTTTTTCTTTTGGACTTAGTCATTTTTCCGGCGTTTATCAGACTTTCAGATAGGGGAAATGTCAGTGAGCTTTCCGATTTCAGTTCCAGAGCGATTCGACCATTGAGTCCTTGACATTTAGTCGTTTTCAGCCAATTTTCTGGATTTTTGAAAATTTCACTTTTTTGTGAAAATATCCACTAAATGAGGGAATAATATGTGTGAGGGTACCCCAGGAGAGTTCCAAATGTGTGTGGGTAGAATATATATCCCACGGGGGTAAAATTGAAAAAAGTTGAAAAAAATTTTTTTTGGACTTAGTCATTTTTCCGGAGTTTATCAGACTTTCAGATAGGGGAAATGTCAGTGAGCATTCCGATTTCAGTTCCAGAGCGATTCCCCCAATGAGTCCTTGATATTTAGTCGTTTTCACCCACTTTTCTGGATTTTTGAAAATTTTACTTTTTTGTGAAAATATCCACTAAATGAGGGAATAATATGTGTGAGGGTACCCCAGGAGAGTTCCAAATGTGTGTGGGTAGAATATATATCCCACGGGGGTAAAATTGAAAAAAGTTGAAAAATTTTTTCTTTTGGACTTAGTCATTTTACCGGCGTTTATCAGAGTTTCAGATAGGGGAAATGTCAGTGAGCGTTCCGATTTCAGTTCCAGAGCGATTTGCCCAATGAGTCCTTGATATTTAGTCATTTTCAGCCAATTTTCTGGATTTTTGAAAATTTCACTTTTTTATGAAAATATCCACTAAATGAGGGAATAATATGTGTGAGGGTACCCCAGGAGAGTTCCAAATGTGTGTAGATAGAATATATATCCCACGGGGGTAAAATTGAAAAAAGTTGAAAAAAATTTTTTTTTGGACTTAGTCATTTTTCCGGCGTCTATCAGATTTTCAGATAGAGGAAATGTCAGTGAGCATTCCGATTTCAGTTCCAGAGCGATTCGACAAATGAGTCCTGGATATTTAGTCGTTTTCAGCCACTTTTCTGGATTTTTGAAAATTTCACTTTTTTGTGAAAATATTCACTAAATGAGGGAATAATATGTGTGAGGGTACCCCAGGAGAGTTCCAAATGTGTGTGGGTAGAATATATATCCCACGGGGGTAAAATTGAAAAAAGTTGAAAAATGTTTTCTTTTGGACTTAGTCATTTTACCGGCGTTTATCAGAGTTTCAGATAGGGGAAATGTCAGTGAGCGTTCCGATTTCAGTTCCAGAGCAATTCGCCGGATGAGTCCTTGATATTTAGTCGTTTTCAGCCAAATTTCTAGATTTTTGGAAATTTCACTTTTTTGTGAAAATATCCACTAAATGAGGGAATAATATGTGTGAGGGTACCCCAGGAGAGTTCCAAATGTGTGTGGGTAGAATATATATCCCACGGGGGTAAAATTGAAAAAAGTTGAAAAATTTTTTCTTTTGGATTTAGTCATTTTTCCGGCGTCTATCAGACTTTCAGATAGGGGAAATGTCAGTGAGCATTCCGATTTCAGTTCCAGAGCGATTCGACAAATGAGTCCTGGATATTTAGTCGTTTTCAGCCACTTTTCTGGATTTTTGAAAATTTCACTTTTTTGTGAAAATATCCACTAAATGAGGGAATAATATGTGTGAGGGTACCCCAGGAGAGTTCCAAATGTGTGTGGGTAGAATATATATCCCACGGGGGTAAAATTGAAAAAAGTTGAAAAATTTTTTCTTTTGGACTTAGTCATTTTACCGGCGTTTATCAGAGTTACAGATAGGGGAAATGTTAGTGAGCGTTCTGATTTCAGTTGCAGAGCGATTTGCCCAATGAGTCCTTGATATTTAGTCGTTTTCAGCCAATTTTCTGGATTTTTGAAAATTTCACTTTTTTATGAAAATATCCACTAATTGAGGGAATAATATGCGGGGGGGGGTACTCCAGGAGATTTCCAAATGTGTGTGGGTAGAATATATATCCCACGGGGGTAAAATTGAAAAAAGTTGAAAAAAATTTTTTTTTCGACTTCGTCATTTTTCCGGAGTTTATCAGACTTTCAGATAGGGGAAATGTCAGTGAGCTTTCCGATTTCAGTTCCAGAGCGATTCGCCCATTGAGTCCTTGACATTTAGTCGTTTTCAGCCAATTTTCTGGATTTTTGAAAATTTCACTTTTTTGTGAAAATATCCACTAAATGAGGGAATAATATGTGTGAGGGTACCCCAGGAGAGTTCCAAATGTGTGTGGGTAGAATATATATCCCACGGGGGTAAAATTGAAAAAAGTTGAAAAAGTTTTCTTTTGGACTTAGTCATTTTACCGGCGTTTATCAGAGTTTCAGATAGGGGAAATGTCAGTGAGCGTTCCGATTTCAGTTCCAGAGCAATTCGCCGGATGAGTCCTTGATATTTAGTCGTTTTCAGCCAATTTTCTGGATTTTTAAAAATTTCACTTTTTTATGAAAATATCCACTAAATGAGGGAATAATATGTGTGAGGGTACCCCAGGAGAGTTCCAAATGTGTGTAGATAGAATATATATCCCACGGGGGTAAAATTGAAAAAAGTTGAAAAATTTTTTCTTTTGGACTTAGTCATTTTACCGGCGTTTATCAGAGTTTCAGATAGGGGAAATGTTAGTGAGCATTCTGATTTCAGTTGCAGAGCGATTTGCCCAATGAGTCCTTGATATTTAGTCGTTTTCAGTCAATTTTCTGGATTTTTGAAAATTTCACTTTTTTATGAAAATATCCACTAATTGAGGGAATAATATGCGGGGGGGGGTACCCCAGGAGATTTCCAAATGTGTGTGGGTAGAATATATATCCCACGGGGGTAAAATTGAAAAAAGTTGAAAAAATTTTCTTTTGGACTTAGTCATTTTACCGGCGTTTATCAGAGTCTCAGATAGGGGAAATGTCAGTGAGCGTTCCGATTTCAGTTCCAGAGCAATTCGCCGGATGAGTCCTTGATATTTAGTCGTTTTCAGCCAATTTTCTGGATTTTTAAAAATTTCACTTTTTTATGAAAATATCCACTAAATGAGGGAATAATATGTGTGAGGGTACCCCAGGAGAGTTCCAAATGTGTGTGGGTAGAATATATATCCCACGGGGGTAAAATTGAAAAAAGTTAAAAAAAAATTTTTTTTGGACTTAGTCATTTTTCCGGCGTTTATCAGACTTTCAGATAGCGGAAATGTCAGTGAGCGTTCCGATTTCAGTTCCAGAGCAATTCGCCGGATGATTCTCTGATATTTAGTCGTTTTCAGCCAATTTTCTGGATTTTTGAAAATTTCACTTTTTTATGAAAATATCCACTAAATGAGGGAATAATATGTGTGAGGGTACCCCAGGAGAGTTCCAAATGTGTGTGGGTAGAATATATATCCCACGGGAGTAAAATTGAAAAAAGTTGAAAAAATTTTTCTTTTGGACTTAGTCATTTTTCCGGCGTTTATCAGACTTTCAGATAGGGGAAATGTCAGTGAGCTTTCCGATTTCAGTTCCAGAGTGATTCGACCATTGAGTCCTTGACATTTAGTCGTTTTCAGCCAATTTTCTGGATTTTTGAAAATTTCACTTTTTTGTGAAAATATCCACTAAATGAGGGAATAATATGTGTGAGGGTACCCCAGGAGAGTTCCAAATGTGTGTGGGTAGAATATATATCCCACGGGGGTAAAATTGAAAAAAGTTGAAAAATGTTTTCTTTTGGACTTAGTCATTTTACCGGCGTTTATCAGAGTTTCAGATAGGGGAAATGTCAGTGAGCGTTCCGATTTCAGTTCCAGAGCAATTCGCCGGATGAGTCCTTGATATTTAGTCGTTTTCAGCCAATTTTCTGGATTTTTGAAAATTTCACTTTTTTATGAAAATATCCACTAAATGAGGGAATAATATGTGTGAGGGTACCCCAGGAGAGTTCCAAATGTGTGTGGGTAGAAAATATATCCCACGGGGGTAAAATTGAAAAAAGTTGAAAAACTTTTTCTTTTGGATTTAGTCATTTTTCCGGCGTCTATCAGACTTTCAGATAGGGGAAATGTCAGTGAGCATTCCGATTTCAGTTCCAGAGCGATTCGACAAATGAGTCCTGGATATTTAGTCGTTTTCAGCCACTTTTCTGGATTTTTGAAAATTTCACTTTTTTATGAAAGTATCCACTAATTGTGGGAATAATATGCGGGGGGGGTACCCCAGGAGATTTCCAAATGTGTGTGGGTAGAATATATATCCCACGGGGGTAAAATTGAAAAAAGTTGAAAAAAAAATTTTTTTCGACTTAGTCATTTTTCCGGCGTTTATCAGACTTTCAGATAAAGGAAATGTCAGTGAGCGTTCCGATTTCAGTTCCAGAGCGATTCGCCCATTGAGTCCTTGATATTTAGTTGTTTTCAGCCACTTTTCTGGATTTTTGAAAATTTCTCTTTTTTGTGAAAATATCCACTAAATGAGGGAATAATATGTGTGAGGGAACCCCAGGAGAGTTCCAAATGTGTTCGGGTAGAATATATATCCCACGGGGGTAAAATTGAAAAAAGTTGAAAAAATTTTTCTTTTGGACTTAGTCATTTTACCGGCGTTTATCAGAGTTTCAGATAGTAGAAATGTCAGTGAGTGTTCCGATTTCAGTTCCAGAGCAATTCGCCGGATGAGTCCTTGATATTTAGTCGTTTTCAGCCAATTTTCTGGATTTTTGAAAATTTCACTTTTTTGTGAAAATATCCACTAAATGAGGGAATAACATGTGTGAGGGTACCCCAGGAGAGTTCCAAATGTGTGTGGGTAGAATATATATCCCACGGGGGTAAAATTGAAAAAAGTTGAAAAAATTTTTCTTTTCGACTTAGTCATTTTACCGGCGATTATCAGACTTTCAGATAGAGGAAATGTCAGTGAGCGTTCTGATTTCAGTTCCAGAGCGATTTGCCCATTGAGTCCTTGATATTTAGTCGTTTTCAGCCACTTTTCTGGATTTTTGAAAATTTCACTTTTTTGTGAAAATATCCACTAAATGAGGGAATAATATGTGTGAGGGTACCCCAGGAGAGTTCCAAATGTGTGTGGGTAGAATATATATCCCACGGGGGTAAAATTGAAAAAAGTTGAAAAAATTTTTCTTTTGGATTTAGTCATTTTTAAGGCGTTTATCAGACTTTCAGATAGGGGAAATGTCAGTGAGCGTTCTGATTTCAGTTCCAGAGCGATTCGCCCATTGAGTCCTTGACATTTAGTCGTTTTCAGCCAATTTTCTGGATTTTTGAAAATTTCACTTTTTTGTGAAAATATCCACTAAATGAGGGAATAATATGTGTGAGGGTACCCCAGGAGAGTTCCAAATGTGTGTGGGTAGAATATATATCCCACGGGGGTAAAATTGAAAAAAGTTGAAAAATGTTTTCTTTTGGACTTAGTCATTTTACCGGCGTTTATCAGACTTTCAGATAGCGGAAATGTCAGTGAGCGTTCCGATTTCAGTTCCAGATCGATTCGACAAATGAGTCCTGGATATTTAGTCGTTTTCAGCCACTTTTCTGGATTTTTGAAAATTTCACTTTTTTATGAAAATATCCACTAATTGAGGGAATAATATGCGGGGGGGGGGGGTACCCCAGGAGATTTCCAAATGTGTGTGGGTAGAATATATATCCCACGGGGGTAAAATTGAAAAAAGTTGAAAAAATTTTTTTTTTCGACTTAGTCATTTTTCTGGCGTTTATCAGACTTTCAGATAGGGGAAATGTCAGTGAGCTTTCCGATTTCAGTTCCAGAGCGATTCGACCATTGAGTCCTTGACATTTAGTCGTTTTCAGCCAATTTTCTGGATTTTTGAAAATTTCACTTTTTTGTGAAAATATCCACTAAATGAGGGAATAATATGTGTGAGGGTACCCCAGGAGAGTTCCAAATGTGTGTGGGTAGAATATATATCCCACGGGGGTAAAATTGAAAAAAGTTGAAAAAAATTTTTTTTGGACTTTGTCATTTTTCCGGCGTTTATCAGACTTTCAGATAGGGGAAATGTCAGTGAGCGTTCCGATTTCAGTTCCAGAGCGATTCCCCCAATGAGTCCTTGATATTTAGTCGTTTTCACCCTCTTTTCTGGATTTTTGAAAATTTCACTTTTTTGTGAAAATATCCACTAAATGAGGGAATAATATGTGTGAGGGTACCCCAGGAGAGTTCCAAATGTGTGTGGGTAGAATATATATCCCACGGGGGTAAAATTGAAAAAAGTTTAAAAAAAATTTTTTTTGGACTTAGTCATTTTTCCGGCGTTTATCAGACTTTCAGATAGCGGAAATGTCAGTGAGCGTTCCGATTTCAGTTCCAGAGCAATTCGCCGGATGAGTCTTTGATATTTAGTCGTTTTCAGCCAATTTTCTGGATTTTTGAAAATTTCACTTTTTTATGAAAATATCCACTAAATGAGGGAATAATATGTGTGAGGGTACCCCAGGAGAGTTCCAAATGTGTGTGGGTAGAATATATATCCCACGGGGGTAAAATTGAAAAAAGTTGAAAAATTTTTTCTTTTGGACTTAGTCATTTTTCCGGCGTTTATCAGACTTTCAGATAGGGGAAATGTCAGTGAGCTTTCCGATTTCAGTTCCAGAGCGATTCGACCATTGAGTCCTTGACATTTAGTCGTTTTCAGCCAATTTTCTGGATTTTTGAAAATTTCACTTTTTTGTGAAAATATCCACTAAATGAGGGAATAATATGTGTGAGGGTACCCCAGGAGAGTTCCAAATGTGTGTGGGTAGAATATATATCCCACGGGGGTAAAATTGAAAAAAGTTGAAAAAAATTTTTTTTGGACTTTGTCATTTTTCCGGCGTTTATCAGACTTTCAGATAGGGGAAATGTCAGTGAGCGTTCCGATTTCAGTTCCAGAGCGATTCCCCCAATGAGTCCTTGATATTTAGTCGTTTTCACCCTCTTTTCTGGATTTTTGAAAATTTCACTTTTTTGTGAAAATATCCACTAAATGAGGGAATAATATGTGTGAGGGTACCCCAGGAGAGTTCCAAATGTGTGTGGGTAGAATATATATCCCACGGGGGTAAAATTGAAAAAAGTTTAAAAAAAATTTTTTTTGGACTTAGTCATTTTTCCGGCGTTTATCAGACTTTCAGATAGCGGAAATGTCAGTGAGCGTTCCGATTTCAGTTCCAGAGCAATTCGCCGGATGAGTCTTTGATATTTAGTCGTTTTCAGCCAATTTTCTGGATTTTTGAAAATTTCACTTTTTTATGAAAATATCCACTAAATGAGGGAATAATATGTGTGAGGGTACCCCAGGAGAGTTCCAAATGTGTGTGGGTAGAATATATATCCCACGGGGGTAAAATTGAAAAAAGTTGAAAAATTTTTTCTTTTGGACTTAGTCATTTTTCCGGCGTTTATCAGACTTTCAGATAGGGGAAATGTCAGTGAGCTTTCCGATTTCAGTTCCAGAGCGATTCGACCATTGAGTCCTTGACATTTAGTCGTTTTCAGCCAATTTTCTGGATTTTTGAAAATTTCACTTTTTTGTGAAAATATCCACTAAATGAGGGAATAATATGTGTGAGGGTACCCCAGGAGAGTTCCAAATGTGTGTGGGTAGAATATATATCCCACGGGGTAAAATTGAAAAAAGTTGAAAAAAATTTTTTTTGGACTTAGTCATTTTTCCGGAGTTTATCAGACTTTCAGATAGGGGAAATGTCAGTGAGCGTTCCGATTTCAGTTCCAGAGCGATTCCCCCAATGAGTCCTTGATATTTAGTCGTTTTCACCCACTTTTCTGGATTTTTGAAAATTTTACTTTTCTGTGAAAATATCCACTAAATGAGGGAATAATATGTGTGAGGGTAAGCCAGGAGAGTTCCAAATGTGTGTGGGTAGAATATATATCCCACGGGGGTAAAATTGAAAAAGGTTGAAAAACTTTTCTTTTGGACTTAGTCATTTTACCGGCGTTTATCAGAGTTTCAGATAGGGGAAATGTCAGTAAACGTTCCGATTTCAGTTCCAGAGCAATTCGCCGGATGAGTCCTTGATATTTAGTCGTTTTCAGCCAATTTTCTGGATTTTTGAAAATTTCACTTTTTTATGAAAATATCCACTAAATGAGGGAATAATATGTGTGAGGGTACCCCAGGAGAGTTCCAAATGTGTGTGGGTAGAATATATATCCCACGGGGGTAAAATTGAAAAAAGTTTAAAAAAAATTTTTTTTGGACTTAGTCATTTTTCCGGCGTTTATCAGACTTTCAGATAGGGGAAATGTCAGTGAGCTTTCCAATTTCAGTTCCAGAGTGATTCGACCATTGAGTCCTTGACATTTAGTCGTTTTCAGCCAATTTTCTGGATTTTTGAAAATTTCACTTTTTTGTGAAAATATCCACTAAATGAGGGAATAATATGTGTGAGGGTACCCCAGGAGAGTTCCAAATGTGTGTGGGTAGAATATATATCCCACGGGTGGTAAAATTGAAAAAAGTTGAAAAAATTTTTTTTTGGACTTATTCATTTTTCCGGCGTTTATCAGACTTTCAGATAGGGGAAATGTCAGTGAGCGTTCCGATTTCAGTTCCAGAGCGATTCCCCCAATGAGTCCTTGATATTTAGTCGTTTTCACCCACTTTTCTGGATTTTTGAAAATTTTACTTTTTTGTGAAAATATCCACTAAATGAGGGAATAATATGTGTGAGGGTACCCCAGGAGATTTCCAAATGTGTGTGGGTAGAATATATATCCCACGGGGGTAAAATTGAAAAAAGTTGAAAAATTTTTTCTTTTGGATTTAGTCATTTTTCCGGCGTCTATCAGACTTTCAGATAGGGGAAATGTCAGTGAGCATTCCGATTTCAGTTCCAGAGCGATTCGACAAATGAGTCCTGGATATTTAGTCGTTTTCAGCCACTTTTCTGGATTTTTGAAAATTTCACTTTTTTGTGAAAATATCCACTAAATGAGGGAATAATATGTGTGAGGGTACCCCAGGAGAGTTCCAAATGTGTGTGGGTAGAATATATATCCCACGGGGGTAAAATTGAAAAAAGTTGAAAAATTTTTTCTTTTGGACTTAGTCATTTTACCGGCGTTTATCAGAGTTTCAGATAGGGGAAATGTCAGTGAGCGTTCTGATTTCAGTTGCAGAGCGATTTGCCCAATGAGTCCTTGATATTTAGTCGTTTTCAGCCAATTTTCTGGATTTTTGAAAATTTCACTTTTTTATGAAAATATCCACTAATTGAGGGAATAATATGCGGGGGGGGTACACCAGGAGATTTCCAAATGTGTGTGGGTAGAATATATATCCCACGGGGGTAAAATTGAAAAAAGTTGAAAAAAATTTTTTTTTCGACTTAGTCATTTTTCCGGCGTTTATCAGACTTTCAGATAGGGGAAATGTCAGTGAGCTTTCCGATTTCAGTTCCAGAGCGATTCGACCATTGAGTCCTTGACATTTAGTCGTTTTCAGCCAATTTTCTGGATTTTTGAAAATTTCACTTTTTTGTGAAAATATCCACTAAATGAGGGAATAATATGTGTGAGGGTACCCCAGGAGAGTTCCAAATGTGTGTGGGTAGAATATATATCCCACGGGGTAAAATTGAAAAAAGTTGAAAAAAATTTTTTTTGGACTTTGTCATTTTTCCGGCGTTTATCAGACTTTCAGATAGGGGAAATGTCAGTGAGCGTTCCGATTTCAGTTCCAGAGCGATTCCCCCAATGAGTCCATGATATTTAGTCGTTTTCACCCTCTTTTCTGGATTTTTGAAAATTTCACTTTTTTGTGAAAATATCCACTAAATGAGGGAATAATATGTGTGAGGGTACCCCAGGAGAGTTCCAAATGTGTGTGGGTAGAATATATATCCCACGGGGGTAAAATTGAAAAAAGTTGAAAAAATTTTTCTTTTGGACATAGTTATTTTTCCGGTGTTTATCAGACTTTCAGGTAGGGGAAATGTCAGTGAGCGTTCCGATTTCAGTTCCAGAGCGATTCGCCCAATGAGTCCTTGATATTTAGTCGTTTTCCGCCACTTTACTGGATTTTTGAAAATTTCACTTTTTTGCGAAAATATCCACTAAATGAGGGAATAATATGTGTGAGGGTACCCCAGGAGAGTTCCAAATGTGTGTGGGTAGAATATATATCCCACGGGGGTAAAATTGAAAAAAGTTGAAAAATTTTTTCTTTTGGACTTAATCATTTTTCCGGCGTTGATCAGACTTTCAGATAGGGGAAATGTCAGTGAGCGTTCCGATTTCAGTTCCAGAGTGATTCGCCCAATGAGCCCTTGATATTTAGTCGTTTTCCGCCACTTTACTGGATTTTTGAAAATTTCACTTTTTGTGAAAATATCCACTAAATGAGGGAATAATATGTGTGAGGGTACCCCAGGAGAGTTCCAAATGTGTGTGGGTAGAATTTATATCCCACGGGGGTAAAATTGGAAAAAGTTGAAAAAAATTACTTTTTGGACTTAGTCATTTTTTTTGGCGTTTAATAGACTTTCAGATAAAGGAAATGTCAGTGAGCGTTCCAATTTCAGTTCCAGAGCGATTCGCCCATTGAGTCCTTGATATTTAGTCGTTTTCAGCCACTTTTCTGGATTTTTGAAAATTTCTCTTTTTTGTGAAAATATCCACTAAATGAGGGAATAATATGTGTGAGGGAACCCCAGGAGAGTTCCAAATGTGTTCGGGTAGAATATATATCCCACGGGGGTAAAATTGAAAAAAGTTGAAAAAATTTTTCTTTTGGACTTAGTCATTTTACCGGCGTTTATCAGAGTTTCAGATAGTAGAAATGTCAGTGAGTGTTCCGATTTCAGTTCCAGAGCAATTCGCCGGATGAGTCCTTGATATTTAGTCGTTTTCAGCCAATTTTCTGGATTTTTGAAAATTTCACTTTTTTGTGAAAATATCCACTAAATGAGGGAATAACATGTGTGAGGGTACCCCAGGAGAGTTCCAAATGTGTGTGGGTAGAATATATATCCCACGGGGGTAAAATTTAAAAAAGTTGAAAAAATTTTTCTTTTCGACTTAGTCATTTTACCGGCGATTATCAGACTTTCAGATAGGGGAAATGTCAGTGAGCGTTCTGATTTCAGTTCCAGAGCGATTTGCCCATTGAGTCCTTGATATTTAGTCGTTTTCAGCCACTTTTCTGGATTTTTGAAAATTTCACTTTTTTGTGAAAATATCCACTAAATGAGGGAATAATATGTGTGAGGGTACCCCAGGAGAGTTCCAAATGTGTGTGGGTAGAATATATATCCCACGGGGGTAAAATTGAAAAAAGTTGAAAAAATTTTTCTTTTGGATTTAGTCATTTTTTCGGCATTTATCAGACTTTCAGATAGGGGAAATGTCAGTGAGCGTTCTGATTTCAGTTCCAGAGCGATTCGCCCATTGAGTCCTTGACATTTAGTCGTTTTCAGCCAATTTTCAGGATTTTTGAAAATTTCACTTTTTTGTGAAAATATCCACTAAATGAGGGAATAATATGTGTGAGGGTACCCCAGGAGAGTTCCAAATGTGTGTGGGTAGAATATATATCCCACGGGGGTAAAATTGAAAAAAGTTTAAAAAAAATTTTTTTGGACTTAGTCATTTTTCCGGCGTTTATCAGACTTTCAGATAGGGGAAATGTCAGTGAGCGTTCCGATTTCAGATCCAGAGCGATTCCCCCAATGAGTCCTTGATATTTAGTCGTTTTCACCCACTTTTCTGGATTTTTGAAAATTTCACTTTTTTATGAAAATATCCACTAAATGAGGGAATAATATGTGTGAGGGTACCCCAGGAGAGTTCCAAATGTGTGTGGGTAGAATATATATCCCACGGGGGTAAAATTGAAAAAAGTTGAAAAAATTTTTCTTTTGGACATAGTCATTTTTCCGGTGTTTATCAGACTTTCAGGTAGGGGAAATGTCAGTGAGCGTTCCGATTTCAGTTCCAGAGCGATTCGCCCAATGAGTCCTTGATATTTAGTCGTTTTCCGCCACTTTACTGGATTTTTGAAAATTTCACTTTTTTGTGAAAATATCCACTAAATGAGGGAATAATATGTGTGAGGGTACCCCAGGAGAGTTCCAAATGTGTGTGGGTAGAATATATATCCCACGGGGGTAAAATTGAAAAAAGTTGAAAAATTTTTTCTTTTGGATTTAGTCATTTTTCCGGCGTTTATCAGACTTTCAGATAGGGGAAATGTCAGTGAGCGTTCTGATTTCAGTTCTAGAGCGATTTGCCCAATGAGTAATTAATATTTAGTCGTTTTCAGCCAATTTTCTGGATTTTTGAAAATTTCACTTTTTTATGAAAATATCCACTAAATGAGGGAATAATATGTGTGAGGGTACCCCAGGAGAGTTCCAAATGTGTGTGGGTATAACATATATCCCACGGGGTAAAATTGAAAAAAGTAAAAAAAAAAATTCCTTTGGATTTAGTCATTTTTCCGGCGTTTATCAGACTTTCAGATAGGGGAAATGTCAGTGAGCGTTCTGATTTCAGTTCCAGAGCGATTCGCCAAATGAGTCCTTGATATTTAGTCGTTTTCAGCCACTTTTCTGGATTTTTGAAAATTTCACTTTTTTGTGAAAATATCCACTAAATGAGGGAATAATATGTGTGAGGGTACCCCAGGAGAGTTCCAAATGTGTGTGGGTAGAATATATATCCCACGGGGGTAAAATTGAAAAAAGTTGAAAAAAATTTTCTTTTGGATTTAGTAATTTTTCCGGCGTTTATCAGACTTTCAGATAGGGGAAATGTCAGTGAGCGTTCTGATTTCAGTTCCAGAGCGATTTGCCCAATGAGTCCTTGATATTTAGTCGTTTTCAGCCAATTTTCTGGATTTTTGAAAATTTCACTTTTTATGAAAATATCCACTAAATGAGGGAATAATATGTGTGAGGGTACCCCAGGAGAGTTCCAAATGTGTGTGGGTAGAATATATATCCCACGGGGTAAAATTGAAAAAAAGTTGAAAACATTTTTCTTTTGAATTTAGTCATTTTTCCGGCGTTTATCAGACTTTCAGATAGGTGAAATGTCAGTGAGCATTCTGATTTCAGTTCCAGAGCGATTCACCCAATGAGTCCTTGATATTAAGTCGTTTTCAGCCACTTTTCTGGATTTTTGAAAATTTCTCTTTTTTGTGAAAATATCCACTAAATGAGGGAATAATATGTGTGAGGGAACCCCAGGAGAGTTCCAAATGTGTGTGGGTAGAATATATATCCCACGGGGGTAAAATTGAAAAAAGTTGAAAAATTTTTTCTTTTGGACTTAGTCATTTTACCGGCGTTTATCAGAGTTTCAGAGAGCAGAAATGTCAGTGAGCGTTCCGATTTCAGTTCCAGAGCAATTCGCCGGATGAGTCCTTGATATTTAGTCGTTTTCAGCCAATTTTCTGGATTTTTGAAAATTTCACTTTTTTGTGAAAATATCCACTAAATGAGGGAATAATATGTGTGAGGGTACCCCAGGAGAGTTCCAAATGTGTGTGGGTAGAATATATATCCCAAGGGGGTAAAATTGAAAAAAGTTGAAAAAATTTTTCTTTTGGACTTAGTAATTTTTCTGGCTTTTATCAGACTTTCAGATAGGGGAAATGTCAGTGAGCGATCCGATTTCAGTTCCAGAGCGATTCACCCAATGAGTCCTTGATATTTAGTCGTTTTCAGCCAATTTTCTGGATTTTTGAAAATTTCACTTTTTTGTGAAAATATCCACTAAATGAGGGAATAATATGTGTGAGGGTACCCCAGGAGAGTTCCAAATGTGTGTGGGTAGAATATATATCCCACGGGGGTAAAATTGAAAGAGGTTGAAAAAAATTTTTTTTTGGACTTAGTCATTTTTCCGGCATTTATCAGACTTTCAGATAGGGGAAATGTCAGTGAGCTTTCTGATTTCAGTTCCAGAGCGATTCGCCCATTGAGTCCTTGACATTTAGTCATTTTCAGCCAATTTTCTGGATTTTTGAAAATTTCACTTTTTTGTGAAAATATCCACTAAATGAGGGAATAATATGTGTGAGGGTACCCCAGGAGAGTTCCAAATGTGTGTGGGTAGAATATATATCCCAAGGGGGTAAAATTGAAAAAAGTTGAAAAAATTTTTCTTTTGGACTTAGTAATTTTTCTGGCTTTTATCAGACTTTCAGATAGGGGAAATGTCAGTGAGCGATCCGATTTCAGTTCCAGAGCGATTCACCCAATGAGTCCTTGATATTTAGTCGTTTTCAGCCAATTTTCTGGATTTTTGAAAATTTCACTTTTTTGTGAAAATATCCACTAAATGAGGGAATAATATGTGTGAGGGTACCCCAGGAGAGTTCCAAATGTGTGTGGGTAGAATATATATCCCACGGGGGTAAAATTGAAAAAGGTTGAAAAAAATTTTTTTTTGGACTTAGTCATTTTTCCGGCATTTATCAGACTTTCAGATAGGGGAAATGTCAGTGAGCTTTCTGATTTCAGTTCCAGAGCGATTCGCCCATTGAGTCCTTGACATTTAGTCATTTTCAGCCAATTTTCTGGATTTTTGAAAATTTCACTTTTTTGTGAAAATATCCACTAAATGAGGGAATAATATGTGTGAGGGTACCCCAGGAGAGTTCCAAATGTGTGTGGGTAGAATATATATCCCACGGGGGTAAAATTGAAAAAAGTTGAAAAAATTTTTCTTTTGGACTTAGTCATTTTTCTGGCTTTCATCAGACTTTCAGATAGGGGAAATGTCAGTGAGCGATCCGATTTCAGTTCCAGAGCGATTCGCCCATTGAGTCCTTGATATTTAGTCGTTTTCAGCCAATTTTCTGGATTTTTGAAAATTTCACTTTTTTGTGAAAATATCCACTAAATGAGGGAATAATATGTGTGAGGGTACCCCAGGAGAGTTCCAAATGTGTGTGGGTAGAATATATATCCCACGGGGGTAAAATTGAAGAAGGTTGAAAAAAATTTTTTTTTGGACTTAGTCATTTTTCCGGCATTTATCAGACTTTCAGATAGGGGAAATGTCAGTGAGCGTTCTGATTTCAGTTCCAGAGCGATTCGCCCATTGAGTCCTTGACATTTAGTCGTTTTCAGCCAATTTTCTGGATTTTTGAAAATTTCACTTTTTTGTGAAAATATCCACTAAATGAGGGAATAATATGTGTGAGGGTACCCCAGGAGAGTTCCAAATGTGTGTGGGTAGAATATATATCCCACGGGGGTAAAATTGAAAAAAGTTGAAAAAATTTTTCTTTTCGACTTAGTCATTTTACCGGCGATTATCAGAGTTTCAGATAGGGGAAATTTCAGTGAGCGTTCTGATTTCAGTTCCAGAGCGATTTGCCCAATGAGTCCTTGATATTTAGTCGTTTTCAGCCAATTTTCTGGATTTTTGAAAATTTCACTTTTTATGAAAATATCCACTAAATGAGGGAATAATATGTGTGAGGGTACCCCAGGAGAGTTCCAAATGTGTGTGGGTAGAATATATATCCCACGGGGTAAAATTGAAAAAAAGTTGAAAACATTTTTCTTTTGAATTTAGTCATTTTTCCGGCGTTTATCAGACTTTCAGATAGGGGAAATGTCAGTGAGCATTCTGATTTCAGTTCCAGAGCGATTCACCCAATGAGTCCTTGATATTAAGTCGTTTTCAGCCACTTTTCTGGATTTTTGAAAATTTCTCTTTTTTGTGAAAATATCCACTAAATGAGGGAATAATATGTGTGAGGGAACCCCAGGAGAGTTCCAAATGTGTGTGGGTAGAATATATATCCCACGGGGGTAAAATTGAAAAAAGTTGAAAAATTTTTTCTTTTGGACTTAGTCATTTTACCGGCGTTTATCAGAGTTTCAGAGAGCAGAAATGTCAGTGAGCGTTCCGATTTCAGTTCCAGAGCAATTCGCCGGATGAGTCCTTGATATTTAGTCGTTTTCAGCCAATTTTCTGGATTTTTGAAAATTTCACTTTTTTGTGAAAATATCCACTAAATGAGGGAATAATATGTGTGAGGGTACCCCAGGAGAGTTCCAAATGTGTGTGGGTAGAATATATATCCCAAGGGGGTAAAATTGAAAAAAGTTGAAAAAATTTTTCTTTTGGACTTAGTAATTTTTCTGGCTTTTATCAGACTTTCAGATAGGGGAAATGTCAGTGAGCGATCCGATTTCAGTTCCAGAGCGATTCACCCAATGAGTCCTTGATATTTAGTCGTTTTCAGCCAATTTTCTGGATTTTTGAAAATTTCACTTTTTTGTGAAAATATCCACTAAATGAGGGAATAATATGTGTGAGGGTACCCCAGGAGAGTTCCAAATGTGTGTGGGTAGAATATATATCCCACGGGGGTAAAATTGAAAAAGGTTGAAAAAAATTTTTTTTTGGACTTAGTCATTTTTCCGGCATTTATCAGACTTTCAGATAGGGGAAATGTCAGTGAGCTTTCTGATTTCAGTTCCAGAGCGATTCGCCCATTGAGTCCTTGACATTTAGTCATTTTCAGCCAATTTTCTGGATTTTTGAAAATTTCACTTTTTTGTGAAAATATCCACTAAATGAGGGAATAATATGTGTAAGGGTACCCCAGGAGATTTCCAATTGTGTGTGGGTAGAATATATATCCCACGGGGGTAAAATTGAAAAAAGTTGAAAAAATTTTTCTTTTGGACTTAGTCATTTTTCTGGCTTTCATCAGACTTTCAGATAGGGGAAATGTCAGTGAGCGATCCGATTTCAGTTCCAGAGCGATTCGCCCATTGAGTCCTTGATATTTAGTCGTTTTCAGCCAATTTTCTGGATTTTTGAAAATTTCACTTTTTTGTGAAAATATCCACTAAATGAGGGAATAATATGTGTGAGGGTACCCCAGGAGAGTTCCAAATGTGTGTGGGTAGAATATATATCCCACGGGGGTAAAATTGAAGAAGGTTGAAAAAAATTTTTTTTTGGACTTAGTCATTTTTCCGGCATTTATCAGACTTTCAGATAGGGGAAATGTCAGTGAGCGTTCTGATTTCAGTTCCAGAGCGATTCGCCCATTGAGTCCTTGACATTTAGTCGTTTTCAGCCAATTTTCTGGATTTTTGAAAATTTCACTTTTTTGTGAAAATATCCACTAAATGAGGGAATAATATGTGTGAGGGTACCCCAGGAGAGTTCCAAATGTGTGTGGGTAGAATATATATCCCACGGGGGTAAAATTGAAAAAAGTTGAAAAAATTTTTCTTTTCGACTTAGTCATTTTACCGGCGATTATCAGAGTTTCAGATAGGGGAAATTTCAGTGAGCGTTCTGATTTCAGTTCCAGAGCGATTTGCCCAATGAGTCCTTGATATTTAGTCGTTTTCAGCCAATTTTCTGGATTTTTGAAAATTTCACTTTTTATGAAAATATCCACTAAATGAGGGAATAATATGTGTGAGGGTACCCCAGGAGAGTTCCAAATGTGTGTGGGTAGAATATATATCCCACGGGGTAAAATTGAAAAAAAGTTGAAAACATTTTTCTTTTGAATTTAGTCATTTTTCCGGCGTTTATCAGACTTTCAGATAGGGGAAATTTCAGTGAGCATTCTGATTTCAGTTCCAGAGCGATTCACCCAATGAGTCCTTGATATTAAGTCGTTTTCAGCCACTTTTCTGGATTTTTGAAAATTTCTCTTTTTTGTGAAAATATCCACTAAATGAGGGAATAATATGTGTGAGGGAACCCCAGGAGAGTTCCAAATGTGTGTGGGTAGAATATATATCCCACGGGGGTAAAATTGAAAAAAGTTGAAAAATTTTTTCTTTTGGACTTAGTCATTTTACCGGCGTTTATCAGAGTTTCAGAGAGCAGAAATGTCAGTTAGCGTTCCGATTTCAGTTCCAGAGCAATTCGCCGGATGAGTCCTTGATATTTAGTCGTTTTCAGCCAATTTTCTGGATTTTTGAAAATTTCACTTTTTTGTGAAAATATCCACTAAATGAGGGAATAATATGTGTGAGGGTACCCCAGGAGAGTTCCAAATGTGTGTGGGTAGAATATATATCCCAAGGGGGTAAAATTGAAAAAAGTTGAAAAAATTTTTCTTTTGGACTTAGTAATTTTTCTGGCTTTTATCAGACTTTCAGATAGGGGAAATGTCAGTGAGCTTTCTGATTTCAGTTCCAGAGCGATTCGCCCATTGAGTCCTTGACATTTAGTCATTTTCAGCCAATTTTCTGGATTTTTGAAAATTTCACTTTTTTGTGAAAATATCCACTAAATGAGGGAATAATATGTGTGAGGGTACCCCAGGAGAGTTCCAAATGTGTGTGGGTAGAATATATATCCCACGGGGGTAAAATTGAAAAAAGTTGAAAAAATTTTTCTTTTGGACTTAGTCATTTTTCTGGCTTTCATCAGACTTTCAGATAGGGGAAATGTCAGTGAGCGATCCGATTTCAGTTCCAGAGCGATTCGCCCATTGAGTCCTTGATATTTAGTCGTTTTCAGCCAATTTTCTGGATTTTTGAAAATTTCACTTTTTTGTGAAAATATCCACTAAATGAGGGAATAATATGTGTGAGGGTACAACAGTAGAGTTCCAAATGTGTGTGGGTAGAATATGTATCCCACGGGGGTAAAATTGAAAAAAGTTGAAAAAATTTTTCTTTTGGACTTAGTAATTTTTCTGGCTTTTATCAGACTTTCAGATGGGGGAAATGTCAGTGAGCGATCCGATTTCAGTTCCAGAGCGATTCACCCAATGAGTCCTTGATATTTAGTCGTTTTCAGCCAATTTTCTGGATTTTTGAAAATTTCACTTTTTTGTGAAAATATCCACTAAATGAGGGAATAATATGTGTGAGGGTACCCCAGGAGAGTTCCAAATGTGTGTGGGTAGAATATATATCCCACGGGGGTAAAATTGAAAAAGGTTGAAAAAAATTTTTTTTTGGACTTAGTCATTTTTCCGGCATTTATCAGACTTTCAGATAGGGGAAATGTCAGTGAGCTTTCTGATTTCAGTTCCAGAGCGATTCGCCCATTGAGTCCTTGACATTTAGTCATTTTCAGCCAATTTTCTGGATTTTTGAAAATTTCACTTTTTTGTGAAAATATCCACTAAATGAGGGAATAATATGTGTGAGGGTACCCCAGGAGAGTTCCAAATGTGTGTGGGTAGAATATATATCCCACGGGGGTAAAATTGAAAAAAGTTGAAAAAATTTTTCTTTTGGACTTAGTCATTTTTCTGGCTTTCATCAGACTTTCAGATAGGGGAAATGTCAGTGAGCGATCCGATTTCAGTTCCAGAGCGATTCGCCCATTGAGTCCTTGATATTTAGTCGTTTTCAGCCAATTTTCTGGATTTTTGAAAATTTCACTTTTTTGTGAAAATATCCACTAAATGAGGGAATAATATGTGTGAGGGTACCCCAGGAGAGTTCCAAATGTGTGTGGGTAGAATATATATCCCACGGGGGTAAAATTGAAGAAGGTTGAAAAAAATTTTTTTTTGGACTTAGTCATTTTTCCGGCATTTATCAGACTTTCAGATAGGGGAAATGTCAGTGAGCGTTCTGATTTCAGTTCCAGAGCGATTCGCCCATTGAGTCCTTGACATTTAGTCGTTTTCAGCCAATTTTCTGGATTTTTGAAAATTTCACTTTTTTGTGAAAATATCCACTAAATGAGGGAATAATATGTGTGAGGGTACCCCAGGAGAGTTCCAAATGTGTGTGGGTAGAATATATATCCCACGGGGGTAAAATTGAAAAAAGTTGAAAAAATTTTTCTTTTCGACTTAGTCATTTTACCGGCGATTATCAGAGTTTCAGATAGGGGAAATTTCAGTGAGCGTTCTGATTTCAGTTCCAGAGCGATTTGCCCAATGAGTCCTTGATATTTAGTCGTTTTCAGCCAATTTTCTGGATTTTTGAAAATTTCACTTTTTATGAAAATATCCACTAAATGAGGGAATAATATGTGTGAGGGTACCCCAGGAGAGTTCCAAATGTGTGTGGGTAGAATATATATCCCACGGGGTAAAATTGAAAAAAAGTTGAAAACATTTTTCTTTTGAATTTAGTCATTTTTCCGGCGTTTATCAGACTTTCAGATAGGGGAAATGTCAGTGAGCATTCTGATTTCAGTTCCAGAGCGATTCACCCAATGAGTCCTTGATATTAAGTCGTTTTCAGCCACTTTTCTGGATTTTTGAAAATTTCTCTTTTTTGTGAAAATATCCACTAAATGAGGGAATAATATGTGTGAGGGAACCCCAGGAGAGTTCCAAATGTGTGTGGGTAGAATATATATCCCACGGGGGTAAAATTGAAAAAAGTTGAAAAATTTTTTCTTTTGGACTTAGTCATTTTACCGGCGTTTATCAGAGTTTCAGAGAGCAGAAATGTCAGTGAGCGTTCCGATTTCAGTTCCAGAGCAATTCGCCGGATGAGTCCTTGATATTTAGTCGTTTTCAGCCAATTTTCTGGATTTTTGAAAATTTCACTTTTTTGTGAAAATATCCACTAAATGAGGGAATAATATGTGTGAGGGTACCCCAGGAGAGTTCCAAATGTGTGTGGGTAGAATATATATCCCAAGGGGGTAAAATTGAAAAAAGTTGAAAAAATTTTTCTTTTGGACTTAGTAATTTTTCTGGCTTTTATCAGACTTTCAGATAGGGGAAATGTCAGTGAGCGATCCGATTTCAGTTCCAGAGCGATTCACCCAATGAGTCCTTGATATTTAGTCGTTTTCAGCCAATTTTCTGGATTTTTGAAAATTTCACTTTTTTGTGAAAATATCCACTAAATGAGGGAATAATATGTGTGAGGGTACCCCAGGAGAGTTCCAAATGTGTGTGGGTAGAATATATATCCCACGGGGGTAAAATTGAAAAAGGTTGAAAAAAATTTTTTTTTGGACTTAGTCATTTTTCCGGCATTTATCAGACTTTCAGATAGGGGAAATGTCAGTGAGCTTTCTGATTTCAGTTCCAGAGCGATTCGCCCATTGAGTCCTTGACATTTAGTCATTTTCAGCCAATTTTCTGGATTTTTGAAAATTTCACTTTTTTGTGAAAATATCCACTAAATGAGGGAATAATATGTGTAAGGGTACCCCAGGAGATTTCCAATTGTGTGTGGGTAGAATATATATCCCACGGGGGTAAAATTGAAAAAAGTTGAAAAAATTTTTCTTTTGGACTTAGTCATTTTTCTGGCTTTCATCAGACTTTCAGATAGGGGAAATGTCAGTGAGCGATCCGATTTCAGTTCCAGAGCGATTCGCCCATTGAGTCCTTGATATTTAGTCGTTTTCAGCCAATTTTCTGGATTTTTGAAAATTTCACTTTTTTGTGAAAATATCCACTAAATGAGGGAATAATATGTGTGAGGGTACCCCAGGAGAGTTCCAAATGTGTGTGGGTAGAATATATATCCCACGGGGGTAAAATTGAAGAAGGTTGAAAAAAATTTTTTTTTGGACTTAGTCATTTTTCCGGCATTTATCAGACTTTCAGATAGGGGAAATGTCAGTGAGCGTTCTGATTTCAGTTCCAGAGCGATTCGCCCATTGAGTCCTTGACATTTAGTCGTTTTCAGCCAATTTTCTGGATTTTTGAAAATTTCACTTTTTTGTGAAAATATCCACTAAATGAGGGAATAATATGTGTGAGGGTACCCCAGGAGAGTTCCAAATGTGTGTGGGTAGAATATATATCCCACGGGGGTAAAATTGAAAAAAGTTGAAAAAATTTTTCTTTTCGACTTAGTCATTTTACCGGCGATTATCAGAGTTTCAGATAGGGGAAATTTCAGTGAGCGTTCTGATTTCAGTTCCAGAGCGATTTGCCCAATGAGTCCTTGATATTTAGTCGTTTTCAGCCAATTTTCTGGATTTTTGAAAATTTCACTTTTTATGAAAATATCCACTAAATGAGGGAATAATATGTGTGAGGGTACCCCAGGAGAGTTCCAAATGTGTGTGGGTAGAATATATATCCCACGGGGTAAAATTGAAAAAAAGTTGAAAACATTTTTCTTTTGAATTTAGTCATTTTTCCGGCGTTTATCAGACTTTCAGATAGGGGAAATTTCAGTGAGCATTCTGATTTCAGTTCCAGAGCGATTCACCCAATGAGTCCTTGATATTAAGTCGTTTTCAGCCACTTTTCTGGATTTTTGAAAATTTCTCTTTTTTGTGAAAATATCCACTAAATGAGGGAATAATATGTGTGAGGGAACCCCAGGAGAGTTCCAAATGTGTGTGGGTAGAATATATATCCCACGGGGGTAAAATTGAAAAAAGTTGAAAAATTTTTTCTTTTGGACTTAGTCATTTTACCGGCGTTTATCAGAGTTTCAGAGAGCAGAAATGTCAGTTAGCGTTCCGATTTCAGTTCCAGAGCAATTCGCCGGATGAGTCCTTGATATTTAGTCGTTTTCAGCCAATTTTCTGGATTTTTGAAAATTTCACTTTTTTGTGAAAATATCCACTAAATGAGGGAATAATATGTGTGAGGGTACCCCAGGAGAGTTCCAAATGTGTGTGGGTAGAATATATATCCCAAGGGGGTAAAATTGAAAAAAGTTGAAAAAATTTTTCTTTTGGACTTAGTAATTTTTCTGGCTTTTATCAGACTTTCAGATAGGGGAAATGTCAGTGAGCTTTCTGATTTCAGTTCCAGAGCGATTCGCCCATTGAGTCCTTGACATTTAGTCATTTTCAGCCAATTTTCTGGATTTTTGAAAATTTCACTTTTTTGTGAAAATATCCACTAAATGAGGGAATAATATGTGTGAGGGTACCCCAGGAGAGTTCCAAATGTGTGTGGGTAGAATATATATCCCACGGGGGTAAAATTGAAAAAAGTTGAAAAAATTTTTCTTTTGGACTTAGTCATTTTTCTGGCTTTCATCAGACTTTCAGATAGGGGAAATGTCAGTGAGCGATCCGATTTCAGTTCCAGAGCGATTCGCCCATTGAGTCCTTGATATTTAGTCGTTTTCAGCCAATTTTCTGGATTTTTGAAAATTTCACTTTTTTGTGAAAATATCCACTAAATGAGGGAATAATATGTGTGAGGGTACAACAGTAGAGTTCCAAATGTGTGTGGGTAGAATATGTATCCCACGGGGGTAAAATTGAAAAAAGTTGAAAAAATTTTTCTTTTGGACTTAGTAATTTTTCTGGCTTTTATCAGACTTTCAGATGGGGGAAATGTCAGTGAGCGATCCGATTTCAGTTCCAGAGCGATTCACCCAATGAGTCCTTGATATTTAGTCGTTTTCAGCCAATTTTCTGGATTTTTGAAAATTTCACTTTTTTGTGAAAATATCCACTAAATGAGGGAATAATATGTGTGAGGGTACCCCAGGAGAGTTCCAAATGTGTGTGGGTAGAATATATATCCCACGGGGGTAAAATTGAAAAAGGTTGAAAAAAATTTTTTTTTGGACTTAGTCATTTTTCCGGCATTTATCAGACTTTCAGATAGGGGAAATGTCAGTGAGCTTTCTGATTTCAGTTCCAGAGCGATTCGCCCATTGAGTCCTTGACATTTAGTCATTTTCAGCCAATTTTCTGGATTTTTGAAAATTTCACTTTTTTGTGAAAATATCCACTAAATGAGGGAATAATATGTGTGAGGGTACCCCAGGAGAGTTCCAAATGTGTGTGGGTAGAATATATATCCCACGGGGGTAAAATTGAAAAAAGTTGAAAAAATTTTTCTTTTGGACTTAGTCATTTTTCTGGCTTTCATCAGACTTTCAGATAGGGGAAATGTCAGTGAGCGATCCGATTTCAGTTCCAGAGCGATTCGCCCATTGAGTCCTTGATATTTAGTCGTTTTCAGCCAATTTTCTGGATTTTTGAAAATTTCACTTTTTTGTGAAAATATCCACTAAATGAGGGAATAATATGTGTGAGGGTACCCCAGGAGAGTTCCAAATGTGTGTGGGTAGAATATATATCCCACGGGGGTAAAATTGAAGAAGGTTGAAAAAAATTTTTTTTTGGACTTAGTCATTTTTCCGGCATTTATCAGACTTTCAGATAGGGGAAATGTCAGTGAGCGTTCTGATTTCAGTTCCAGAGCGATTCGCCCATTGAGTCCTTGACATTTAGTCGTTTTCAGCCAATTTTCTGGATTTTTGAAAATTTCACTTTTTTGTGAAAATATCCACTAAATGAGGGAATAATATGTGTGAGGGTACCCCAGGAGAGTTCCAAATGTGTGTGGGTAGAATATATATCCCACGGGGGTAAAATTGAAAAAAGTTGAAAAAATTTTTCTTTTCGACTTAGTCATTTTACCGGCGATTATCAGAGTTTCAGATAGGGGAAATTTCAGTGAGCGTTCTGATTTCAGTTCCAGAGCGATTTGCCCAATGAGTCCTTGATATTTAGTCGTTTTCAGCCAATTTTCTGGATTTTTGAAAATTTCACTTTTTATGAAAATATCCACTAAATGAGGGAATAATATGTGTGAGGGTACCCCAGGAGAGTTCCAAATGTGTGTGGGTAGAATATATATCCCACGGGGTAAAATTGAAAAAAAGTTGAAAACATTTTTCTTTTGAATTTAGTCATTTTTCCGGCGTTTATCAGACTTTCAGATAGGGGAAATGTCAGTGAGCATTCTGATTTCAGTTCCAGAGCGATTCACCCAATGAGTCCTTGATATTAAGTCGTTTTCAGCCACTTTTCTGGATTTTTGAAAATTTCTCTTTTTTGTGAAAATATCCACTAAATGAGGGAATAATATGTGTGAGGGAACCCCAGGAGAGTTCCAAATGTGTGTGGGTAGAATATATATCCCACGGGGGTAAAATTGAAAAAAGTTGAAAAATTTTTTCTTTTGGACTTAGTCATTTTACCGGCGTTTATCAGAGTTTCAGAGAGCAGAAATGTCAGTTAGCGTTCCGATTTCAGTTCCAGAGCAATTCGCCGGATGAGTCCTTGATATTTAGTCGTTTTCAGCCAATTTTCTGGATTTTTGAAAATTTCACTTTTTTGTGAAAATATCCACTAAATGAGGGAATAATATGTGTGAGGGTACCCCAGGAGAGTTCCAAATGTGTGTGGGTAGAATATATATCCCAAGGGGGTAAAATTGAAAAAAGTTGAAAAAATTTTTCTTTTGGACTTAGTAATTTTTCTGGCTTTTATCAGACTTTCAGATAGGGGAAATGTCAGTGAGCGATCCGATTTCAGTTCCAGAGCGATTCACCCAATGAGTCCTTGATATTTAGTCGTTTTCAGCCAATTTTCTGGATTTTTGAAAATTTCACTTTTTTGTGAAAATATCCTCTAAATGAGGGAATAATATGTGTGAGGGTACCCCAGGAGAGTTCCAAATGTGTGTGGGTAGAATATATATCCCACGGGGGTAAAATTGAAAAAGGTTGAAAAAAATTTTTTTTTGGACTTAGTCATTTTTCCGGCATTTATCAGACTTTCAGATAGGGGAAATGTCAGTGAGCTTTCTGATTTCAGTTCCAGAGCGATTCGCCCATTGAGTCCTTGACATTTAGTCATTTTCAGCCAATTTTCTGGATTTTTGAAAATTTCACTTTTTTGTGAAAATATCCACTAAATGAGGGAATAATATGTGTGAGGGTACCCCAGGAGAGTTCCAAATGTGTGTGGGTAGAATATATATCCCACGGGGGTAAAATTGAAAAAAGTTGAAAAAATTTTTCTTTTGGACTTAGTCATTTTTCTGGCTTTCATCAGACTTTCAGATAGGGGAAATGTCAGTGAGCGATCCGATTTCAGTTCCAGAGCGATTCGCCCATTGAGTCCTTGATATTTAGTCGTTTTCAGCCAATTTTCTGGATTTTTGAAAATTTCACTTTTTTGTGAAAATATCCACTAAATGAGGGAATAATATGTGTGAGGGTACCCCAGGAGAGTTCCAAATGTGTGTGGGTAGAATATATATCCCACGGGGGTAAAATTGAAGAAGGTTGAAAAAAATTTTTTTTTGGACTTAGTCATTTTTCCGGCATTTATCAGACTTTCAGATAGGGGAAATGTCAGTGAGCGTTCTGATTTCAGTTCCAGAGCGATTCGCCCATTGAGTCCTTGACATTTAGTCGTTTTCAGCCAATTTTCTGGATTTTTGAAAATTTCACTTTTTTGTGAAAATATCCACTAAATGAGGGAATAATATGTGTGAGGGTACCCCAGGAGAGTTCCAAATGTGTGTGGGTAGAATATATATCCCACGGGGGTAAAATTGAAAAAAGTTGAAAAAATTTTTCTTTTCGACTTAGTCATTTTACCGGCGATTATCAGAGTTTCAGATAGGGGAAATTTCAGTGAGCGTTCTGATTTCAGTTCCAGAGCGATTTGCCCATTGAGTCCTTGATATTTAGTCGTTTTCAGCCAATTTTCTGGATTTTTGAAAATTTCACTTTTTTATGAAAATATCCACTAAATGAGGGAATAATATGTGTGAGGGTAACCCAGGAGAATTCCAAATGTGTGTGGGTAGAATATATATCCCACGGGGTAAAATTGAAAAAAAGTAAAAAACATTTTTCTTTTGAATTTAGTCATTTTTCCGGCGTTTATCAGACTTTCAGATAGGGGAAATGTCAGTGAGCGATCCGATTTCAGTTCCAGAGCGATTCGCCCATTGAGTCCTTGATATTTAGTCGTTTTCAGCCAATTTTCTGGATTTTTGAAAATTTCACTTTTTTGTGAAAATATCCACTAAATGAGGGAATAATATGTGTGAGGGAACCCCAGGAGAGTTCCAAATGTGTGTGGGTAGAATATAAATCCCACAGGGGTAAAATTGAAAAAAGTTGAAAAATTTTTTCTTTTGGACTTAGTCATTTTTCCGGCGTTTATCAGACTTTCAGATAGGGGAAATGTCAGTGAGCGTTCCGATTTCAGTTCCAGAGCGATTCGCCCATTGAGTCCTTGATATTTAGTCGTTTTCAGCCAATTTTCTGGATTTTTGAAAATTTCACTTTTTTGTGAAAATATCCACTAAATGAGGGAATAATATGTGTGAGGGTACCCCAGGAGAGTTCCAAATGTGTGTGGGTAGAATATATATCCCACGGGGGTAAAATTGAAAAAACTTGAAAAAATTTTTCTCTTGGATTTAGTCATTTTTCCGGCGTTTATCAGACTTTCAGATAGGGGAAATGTCAGTGAGCGTTCTGATTTCAGTTCCAGAGCGATTCGCCCATTGAGTCCTTGACATTTAGTCGTTTTCAGCCAATTTTCTGGATTTTTGAAAATTTCACTTTTTTGTGAAAATATCCACTAAATGAGGGAATAATATGTGTGAGGGTACCCCAGGAGAGTTCCAAATGTGTGTGGGTAGAATATATATCCCACGGGGGTAAAATTGAAAAAAGTTGAAAAAATTTTTCTTTTCGACTTAGTCATTTTACCGGCGATTATCAGAGTTTCAGATAGGGGAAATTTCAGTGAGCGTTCTGATTTCAGTTCCAGAGCGATTTGCCCATTGAGTCCTTGATATTTAGTCGTTTTCAGCCAATTTTCTGGATTTTTGAAAATTTCACTTTTTTATGAAAATATCCACTAAATGAGGGAATAATATGTGTGAGGGTAACCCAGGAGAATTCCAAATGTGTGTGGGTAGAATATATATCCCACGGGGTAAAATTGAAAAAAAGTAAAAAACATTTTTCTTTTGAATTTAGTCATTTTTCCGGCGTTTATCAGACTTTCAGATAGGGGAAATGTCAGTGAGCGATCCGATTTCAGTTCCAGAGCGATTCGCCCATTGAGTCCTTGATATTTAGTCGTTTTCAGCCAATTTTCTGGATTTTTGAAAATTTCACTTTTTTGTGAAAATATCCACTAAATGAGGGAATAATATGTGTGAGGGAACCCCAGGAGAGTTCCAAATGTGTGTGGGTAGAATATAAATCCCACAGGGGTAAAATTGAAAAAAGTTGAAAAATTTTTTCTTTTGGACTTAGTCATTTTTCCGGCGTTTATCAGACTTTCAGATAGGGGAAATGTCAGTGAGCGTTCCGATTTCAGTTCCAGAGCGATTCGCCCATTGAGTCCTTGATATTTAGTCGTTTTCAGCCAATTTTCTGGATTTTTGAAAATTTCACTTTTTTGTGAAAATATCCACTAAATGAGGGAATAATATGTGTGAGGGTACCCCAGGAGAGTTCCAAATGTGTGTGGGTAGAATATATATCCCACGGGGGTAAAATTGAAAAAGTTGAAAAAAAATTCTTTTGGGACTTAGTCATTTTTCCGGCGTTTATCAGACTTTCAGATAGGGGAAATATCAGTGAGCGTTCCGATTTCAGTTCCAGAGCGATTCGCCGGATGAGTCCTTGATATTTAGTCGTTTTCAGCCAATTTTCTGGATTTTTGAAAATTTCACTTTTTTGTGAAAATATCCACAAAATGAGGGAATAATATGTGTGAGGGTACCCCAGGAGAGTTCCAAATGTGTGTGGGTAGAATATATATCCCACGGGGGTAAAATTGAAAAAAGTTGAAAAAATTTTTCTTTTGGATTTAGTCATTTTTCCGGCGTTTATCAGACTTTCAGATAGGGGAAATGTCAGTGAGAGTTCTAATTTCAGTTCCAGAGCGATTCGCCCAATGAGTCCTTGATATTTAGTCGTTTTCAGCCAATTTTCTGGATTTTTGAAAATTTCACTTTTTTATGAAAATATCCACTAAATGAGGGAATAATATGTGTGAGGGTACCCCAGGAGAGATCCAATTGTGTGTGGGTAGAATATATATCCCACGGGGTAAAATTGAAAAAAGTTGAAAAATATTTTTTTTTGGACTTAGTCATTTTTCCGGCACTTATCAGACTTTCACATAGGGGAAATATCAGTGAGCATTCCGATTTCAGTTCCAGAGTGATTCGCCCATTGAGTCCTTGATATTTAGTCGTTTTCAGCCAATTTTCTGGATTTTTGAAAATTTAACTTTTTTGTGAAAATATCCACTAAATGAGGGAATAATATGTGTGAGGGTACCCCAGGAGAGTTCCAAATGTGTGTGGGTAGAATATATATCCCACGGGGGTAAAATTGAAAAAAGTTGAAAAAATTTTTCTTTTGGATTTAGTCATTTTTCCGGCGTTTATCAGACTTTCAGATAGGGGAAATGTCAGTGAGCGTTCTGATTTCAGTTCCAGAGCGATTCGCCCAATGAGTCCTTGATATTTAGTCGTTTTCAGCCAATTTTCTGGATTTTTGAAAATTTCACTTTTTTATAAAAATATCCACTAAATGAGGGAATAATATGTGTGAGGGTACCCCAGGAGAGTTCCAATTGTGTGTGGGTAGAATATATATCCCACGGGGTAAAATTGAAAAAAGTTGAAAAATATTTTTTTTTGGACTTAGTCATTTTTCCGGCGTTTATCAGACTTTCTGTTAGGGGAAATGTCAGTGAGCGTTCTGATTTCAGTTCCAAAGCGATTTGCCCAATGAGTGCTTGATATTTAGTCGTTTTCAGCCAATTTTCTGGATTTTTGAAAATTTCACTTTTTTATGAAAATATCCACTAAATGAGGGAATAATATGTGTGAGGGTACCCCAGGAGAGTTCCAATTGTGTGTGGGTAGAATATATATCCCACGGGGTAAAATTGAAAAAAGTTGAAAAATATATTTTTTTTTACTTATTCATTTTTCCGGCGTTTATCAGACTTTCAGATAGGGGAAATGTCAGTGAGCGTTCTGATTTCAGTTCCAGAGCGATTTGCCCAATGAGTCCTTGATATTTAGTCATTTTCAGCCAATTTTCTGGATTTTTGAAAATTTCACTTTTTTATGAAAATATCCACTAAATGAGGGAATAATATGTGTGAGGGTACCCCAGGAGAGTTCCAAATGTGTGTGGGTAGAATATATATCCCACGGGGTAAAATTGAAAAAAGTTGAAAAATATTTTTTTTTGGACTTAGTCATTTTTCCGGCGTTTCTCAGACTTTCAGATAGGGGAAATGTCAGTGAGCGTTCCGATTTCAGTTCCAGAGCAATTCGCCGGATGAGTCCTTGATATTTAGTCGTTTTCAGCCAATTTTCTGGATTTTTGAAAATTTCACTTTTTTGTGAAAATATCCACTAAATGAGGGAATAATATGTGTGAGGGTACCCCAGGAGAGTTCCAAATGTGTGTGGGTAGAATATATATCCCACGGGGGGGAAATTGAAAAAAGTTGAAAAAAAATTCTTTTGGGACTTAGTCATTTTTCCGGCGTTTATCAGACTTACAGATAGGGGAAATGTCAGTGAGCATTCTGATTTCAGTTCCAGAGCGATTTGCCCAATGAGTCCTTGATATTTAGTCGTTTTCAGCCAATTTTCTGGATTTTTGAAAATTTCACTTTTTTATGAAAATATCCACTAAATGAGGGAATAATATGTGTGAGGGTACCCCAGGAGAGTTCCAATTGTGTGTGGATAGAATATATATCCTACGGGGTAAAATTGAAATAAGTTGAAAAAAATTTTTTTTTGGACTTAGTCATTTTTCCGGCGTTTATCAGACTTTCAGAGAGGGGAAATGTCAGTGAGCGTTCTGATTTCAGTTCCAGAGCGATTTGCCCAATGAGTCCTTGATATTTAGTCGTTTTCAGCCAATTTTCTGGATTTTTCAAAATTTTCCTTTTTTATGAAAATATCCACTAAATGAGGGAATAATATGTGTGAGGGTACCCCAGGAGAGTTCCAAATGTGTGTGGGTAGAATATATATCCCACGGGGGTAAAATTGAAAAAGGCTGAAAAAAAATTTTTTTTGGACCTAGTCATTTTTCCGGTGTTTATCAGACTTTCAGATAGGGGAAATGTCAGTGAACGTTCTGATTTCAGTTCCAGAGCGATTTGCCCAATGAGTCCTTGATATTTAGTCGTTTTCAGCCAATTTTCTGGATTTTTGAAAATTTCACTTTTTTATGAAAATATCCACTAAATGAGGGAATAATACGTGTGATGGTACCCCAGGAGAGTTCCAAATGTGTGTGGGTAGAATATATATCCCACGGTGGTAAAATTGAAAAAAGTTGAAAAATTTTTTCTTTTGGACTTAGTCATTTTTCCGGCGTTTATCAGAGTTTCAGATAGTAGAAATGTCAGTGAGCGTTCCGATTTCAGTTCCAGAGCAATTCGCCGGATGAGTCCTTTATATTTAGTCGTTTTCAGCCAATTTTCTGGATTTTTGAAAATTTCACTTTTTTGTGAAAATATCCACTAATTGAGGGAATAATATGTGTGAGGGTACCCCAGGAGAGTTCCAAATGTGTGTGGGTAGAATATATATCCCACGGGGGTAAAATTGAAAAAAGTTGAAAAAATTTTTCTTTTGGATTTAGTCATTTCTCTGGCGTTTATCAGACTTTCAGATAGGGGAAATGTCAGTGAGCGTTCTGATTTCAGTTCCAGAGCGATTCGCCCAATGAGTCCTTGATATTTAGTCGTTTTCAGCCAATTTTCTGGATTTTTGAAAATTTCACTTTTTTATGAAAATATCCATTAAATGAGGGAATAATATGTGTGAGGGTACCCCAGGAGAGTTCCAAATGTGTGTGGGTAGAATAAATATCCCACGAGGGTAAAATTGAAAAAAGTTGAAAAAAAATTTTCTTTGGACTTAGTCATTTTTCCGGCGTTTATCAGACTTTCAGATAGGGGAAATGTCAGTGAGCGTTCCGATTTCAGTTCCAGAGCGATTCGCCCATTGAGTCCTTGATATTTAGTCGTTTTCAGCCAATTTTCTGGATTTTTGAAAATTTCAATTTTTTGTGAAAATATCCACTAAATGAGGGAATAATATGTGTGAGGGTACCCCAGGAGAGTTCCAAATGTGTGTGGGTAGAATATATATCCCACGGGGGTAAAATTGAAAAAGGTTGAAAAAAATTTTTTTTTGGACTTAGTCATTTTTCCGGCATTTATCAGACTTTCAGATAGGGGAAATGTCAGTGAGCGTTCCGATTTCAGTTCCAGAGCGATTCGCCCATTGAGTCCTTGATATTTAGTCGTTTTCAGCCAATTTTCTGGATTTTTGAAAATGTCACTTTTTTGTGAAAATATCCACTAAATGAGGGAATAATATGTGTGAGGGTACCCCAGGAGAGTTCCAAATGTGTGTGGGTAGAATATATATCCCACGGGGGGGAAATTGAAAAAAGTTGAAAAAAAATTCTTTTGGGACTTAGTCATTTTTCCGGCGTTTATCAGACTTTCAGATAGGGGAAATGTCAGTGAGCGTTCCAATTTCAGTTCCAGAGCAATTCGCCAGATGAGTTCTTGATATTTAGTCGTTTTCAGCCAATTTTCTGGATTTTTGAAAATTTCACTTTTTTGTGAAAATATCCACTAAATGAGGGAATAATATGTGTGAGGGTACCCCAGGAGAGTTCCAAATGTGTGTGGGTAGAATATATATCCCACGGGGGTAAAATTGAAAAAAGTTGAAAAAATTTTTCTTTTGGATTTAGTCATTTTTCCGGCATTTATCAGACTTTCAGATGGGGGAAATGTCAGTGAGCGTTCTGATTTCAGTTCCAGAGCGATTCGCCCAATGAGTCCTTGATATTTAGTCGTTTTCAGCCAATTTTCTGGATTTTTGAAAATTTCACTTTTTTATGAAAATATCCACTAAATGAGGGAATAATATGTGTGAGGGTACCCCAGGAGAGTTCCAAATGTGTGTGGGTAGAATATATATCCCACGGGGGTAAAATTGAAAAAAGTTGAAAAAATTTTTCTTTTGGATTTAGTCATTTTTCCGGCGTATATCAGACTTTCAGATAGGGGAAATGTCAGTGAGCGTTCCGATTTCAGTTCCAGAGCAATTCGCCGTATGAGTCCTTGATATTTAGTCGTTTTCAGCCAATTTTATGGATTTTTGAAAATTTCACTTTTTTTGTGAAAATATCCACTAAATGAGGGAATAATATGTGTGAGGGTACCCCAGGAGAGTTCCAAATGTGTGTGGGTAGAATATATATCCCACGGGGGTAAAATTGAAAAAAGTTGAAAAAATTTTTCTTTTAGACTTAGTCATTTTTCCGGCATTTAACAGACTTTCAGATAGGGGAAATGTCAGTGAGCGTTCCGATTTCAGTTCCAGAGCAATTCGCCGTATGAGTCCTTGATATTTAGTCGTTTTCAGCCTATTTTATGGATTTTTGAAAATTTAACTTTTTTGTGAAAATATCCACTAAATGAGGGAATAATATGTGTGAGGGTACCCCAGGAGAGTTCCAAATGTGTGTGGGTAGAATATATATCCCACGGGGGTAAAATTGAAAAAAGTTGAAAACAATTTTTTTTTGGACTTAGTCATTTTTCCGGCGTTTATCAGACTTTCAGATAGGGGAAATGTCAGTGAGCGTTCCGATTTCAGTTCCAGAGCGATTCGCCCATTGAGTCCTTGATATTTAGTCGTTTTCAGCCAATTTTCTGGATTTTTGAAAATTTCACTTTTTTGTGAAAATATCCACTAAATGAGGGAATAATATGTGTGAGGGTACCCCAGGAGAGTTCCAAATGTGTGTGGGTAGAATATATATCCCACGGGGGTAAAATTGAAAAAATTTGAAAATTTTTTTTTGGACTTAGTCATTTTTCCGGCGTTTATCAGACTTTCAGATAGGGGAAATGTCAGTGAGCGTTCCGATTTCAGTTCCAGAGCGATTCGCCCATTGAGTCCTTGATATTTAGTCGTTTTCAGCCAATTTTCTGTATTTTTGAAAATTTCACTTTTTTGTGAAAATATCCACTAAATGAGGGAATAACATGTGTGAGGGTGCCCCAGGAGAGTTCCAATTGTGTGTGGGTAGAATATATATCCCACGGGGGTAAAATTGAAAAAAGTTGAAATAATTTTTCTTTTGGACTTAGTCATTTTTCCGGCGTTTATCAGACTTTCAGATAGAGGAAATGTCAGTGAGCGTTCCGATTTCAGTTCCAGAGCAATTCGGCGTATAAGTCCTTGATATTTAGTCGTTTTCAGCCTATTTTATGGATTTTTGAAAATTTCACTTTTTTGTGAAAATATCCACTAAATGAGGGAATAATATGTGTGAGGGTACCCCAGGAGAGTTCCAAATGTGTGTGGGTAGAATATATATCCCACGGGGGTAAAATTGAAAAAAGTTGAAAAAAAATTCTTTTGGGACTTAGTCATTTTTCCGGCGTTTATCAGACTTTCAGATAGGGGAAATGTCAGTGAGCGTTCCAATTTCAGTTCCAGAGCAATTCGCCAGATGAGTTCTTGATATTTAGTCGTTTTCAGCCAATTTTCTGGATTTTTGAAAATTTCACTTTTTTGTGAAAATATCCACTAAATGAGGGAATAATATGTGTGAGGGTACCCCAGGAGAGTTCCAAATGTGTGTGGGTAGAATATATATCCCACGGGGGTAAAATTGAAAAAAGTTGAAAAAATTTTTCTTTTGGATTTAGTCATTTTTCCGGCATTTATCAGACTTTCAGATGGGGGAAATGTCAGTGAGCGTTCTGATTTCAGTTCCAGAGCGATTCGCCCAATGAGTCCTTGATATTTAGTCGTTTTCAGCCAATTTTCTGGATTTTTGAAAATTTCACTTTTTTATGAAAATATCCACTAAATGAGGGAATAATATGTGTGAGGGTACCCCAGGAGAGTTCCAAATGTGTGTGGGTAGAATATATATCCCACGGGGGTAAAATTGAAAAAAGTTGAAAAAATTTTTCTTTTGGATTTAGTCATTTTTCCGGCGTATATCAGACTTTCAGATAGGGGAAATGTCAGTGAGCGTTCCGATTTCAGTTCCAGAGCAATTCGCCGTATGAGTCCTTGATATTTAGTCGTTTTCAGCCAATTTTATGGATTTTTGAAAATTTCACTTTTTTTGTGAAAATATCCACTAAATGAGGGAATAATATGTGTGAGGGTACCCCAGGAGAGTTCCAAATGTGTGTGGGTAGAATATATATCCCACGGGGGTAAAATTGAAAAAAGTTGAAAAAATTTTTCTTTTAGACTTAGTCATTTTTCCGGCATTTAACAGACTTTCAGATAGGGGAAATGTCAGTGAGCGTTCCGATTTCAGTTCCAGAGCAATTCGCCGTATGAGTCCTTGATATTTAGTCGTTTTCAGCCTATTTTATGGATTTTTGAAAATTTAACTTTTTTGTGAAAATATCCACTAAATGAGGGAATAATATGTGTGAGGGTACCCCAGGAGAGTTCCAAATGTGTGTGGGTAGAATATATATCCCACGGGGGTAAAATTGAAAAAAGTTGAAAACAATTTTTTTTTGGACTTAGTCATTTTTCCGGCGTTTATCAGACTTTCAGATAGGGGAAATGTCAGTGAGCGTTCCGATTTCAGTTCCAGAGCGATTCGCCCATTGAGTCCTTGATATTTAGTCGTTTTCAGCCAATTTTCTGGATTTTTGAAAATTTCACTTTTTTGTGAAAATATCCACTAAATGAGGGAATAATATGTGTGAGGGTACCCCAGGAGAGTTCCAAATGTGTGTGGGTAGAATATATATCCCACGGGGGTAAAATTGAAAAAATTTGAAAATTTTTTTTTGGACTTAGTCATTTTTCCGGCGTTTATCAGACTTTCAGATAGGGGAAATGTCAGTGAGCGTTCCGATTTCAGTTCCAGAGCGATTCGCCCATTGAGTCCTTGATATTTAGTCGTTTTCAGCCAATTTTCTGTATTTTTGAAAATTTCACTTTTTTGTGAAAATATCCACTAAATGAGGGAATAACATGTGTGAGGGTGCCCCAGGAGAGTTCCAATTGTGTGTGGGTAGAATATATATCCCACGGGGGTAAAATTGAAAAAAGTTGAAATAATTTTTCTTTTGGACTTAGTCATTTTTCCGGCGTTTATCAGACTTTCAGATAGAGGAAATGTCAGTGAGCGTTCCGATTTCAGTTCCAGAGCAATTCGGCGTATAAGTCCTTGATATTTAGTCGTTTTCAGCCTATTTTATGGATTTTTGAAAATTTCACTTTTTTGTGAAAATATCCACTAAATGAGGGAATAATATGTGTGAGGGTACCCCAGGAGAGTTCCAAATGTGTGTGGGTAGAATATATATCCCACGGGGGTAAAATTGAAAAAAGTTGAAAACAATTTTTTTTGGACTTAGTCATTTTTCCGGCGTTTATCAGACTTTCAGATAGGGGAAATGTCAGTGAGCGTTCCGATTTCAGTTCCAGAGCGATTCGCCCATTGAGTCCTTGATATTTAGTCGTTTTCAGCCAATTTTCTGGATTTTTGAAAATTTCACTTTTTTGTGAAAATATCCACTAAATGAGGGAATAATATGTGTGAGGGTACCCCAGGAGAGTTCCAAATGTGTGTGGGTAGAATATATATCCCACGAGGGTAAAATTGAAAAAAGTTGAAAAAAATTTTTTTTTGGACTTAGTCATTTTTCCGGCGTTTATCAGACTTTCAGATAGGGGAAATGTCAGTGAGCGTTCCGATTTCAGTTCCAGAGCGATTCGCCCAATGAGTCCTTGATATTTAGTCGTTTTCAGCCACTTTTCTGGATTTTTGAAAATTTCACTTTTTTGTGAAAATATCCACTAAATGAGGGAATAATATGTGTGAGGGTACCCCAGGAGAGTTCCAAATGTGTGTGGGTAGAATATATATCCCACGGGGGTAAAATTGAAAAAAGTTGAAAAAATTTTTCTTTTGGATTTAGTCATTTTTCCGGCGTTTATCAGACTTTCAGATAGGGGAAATGTCAGTGAGCGTTCCAATTTCAGTTCCAGAGCGATTCGCCCAATGAGTCCTTGATATTTAGTCGTTTTCAGCCACTTTTCTGGATTTTTGATAATTTCACTTTTTTGTGAAAATATCCACTAAATGAGGGAATAATATGTGTGAGGGTACCCCAGGAGAGTTTCAAATGTGTGTGGGTAGAATATATATCCCACGGGGGTAAAATTGAAAAAAGTTGAAAAAATTTTTCTTTTGGACTTAGTCATTTTTCCGGCATTTAACAGACTTTCAGATAGGGGAAATGTCAGTGAGCGTTCCGATTTCAGTTCCAGAGCAATTCGCCGTATGAGTCCTTGATATTTAGTCGTTTTCAGCCAATTTTATGGATTTTTGAAAATTTCACTTTTTTTGTGAAAATATCCATTAAATGAAGGAATAATATGTGTGAGGGTACCCCAGGAGAGTTCCAAATGTGTGTGGGTAGAATATATATCCCACGGGGGTAAAATTGAAAAAAGTTGAAAACAATTTTTTTTTGGACTTAGTCATTTTTCCGGCGTTTATCAGACTTTCAGATAGGGGAAATGTCAGTGAGCGTTCCGATTTCAGTTCCAGAGCGATTCGCCCATTGAGTCCTTGATATTTAGTCGTTTTCAGCCAATTTTCTGGATTTTTGAAAATTTCACTTTTTTTTGAAAATATCCACTAAATGAGGGAATAATATGTGTGAGGGTGCCCCAGGAGAGTTCCAATTGTGCGTGGGTAGAATATATATCCCACGGGGGTAAAATTGAAAAAAGTTGAAAAAATTTTTCTTTTGGACTTAGTCATTTTTCCGGCATTTAACAGACTTTCAGATAGGGGAAATGTCAGTGAGCGTTCCGATTTCAGTTCCAGAGCAATTCGCCGTATGAGTCCTTGATATTTAGTCGTTTTCAGCCTATTTTATGGATTTTTGAAAATTTAACTTTTTTGTGAAAATATCCACTAAATGAGGGAATAATATGTGTGAGGGTACCCCAGGAGAGTTCCAAATGTGTGTGGGTAGAATATATATCCCACGGGGGTAAAATTGAAAAAAGTTGAAAACAATTTTTTTTGGACTTAGTCATTTTTCCGGCGTTTATCAGACTTTCAGATAGGGGAAATGTCAGTGAGCGTTCCGATTTCAGTTCCAGAGCGATTCGCCCATTGAGTCCTTGATATTTAGTCGTTTTCAGCCAATTTTCTGGATTTTTGAAAATTTCACTTTTTTGTGAAAATATCCACTAAATGAGGGAATAATATGTGTGAGGGTACCCCAGGAGAGTTCCAAATGTGTGTGGGTAGAATATATATCCCACGAGGGTAAAATTGAAAAAAGTTGAAAAAAAATTTTTTTTGGACTTAGTCATTTTTCCTGCGTTTATCAGACTTTCAGATAGGGGAAATGTCAGTGAGCGTTCCGATTTCAGTTCCAGAGCGATTCGCCCAATGAGTCCTTGATATTTAGTCGTTTTCAGCCACTTTTCTGGATTTTTGAAAATTTCACTTTTTTGTGAAAATATCCACTAAATGAGGGAATAATATGTGTGAGGGTACCCCAGGAGAGTTCCAAATGTGTGTGGGTAGAATATATATCCCACGGGGGTAAAATTGAAAAAAGTTGAAAACAATTTTTTTTGGACTTAGTCATTTTTCCGGCGTTTATCAGACTTTCAGATAGGGGAAATGTCAGTAAGCGTTCCGATTTCAGTTCCAGAGCGATTCGCCCATTGAGTCCTTGATATTTAGTCGTTTTCAGCCAATTTTCTGGATTTTTGAAAATTTCACTTTTTTTTGAAAATATCCACTAAATGAGGGAATAATATGTGTGAGGGTGCCCCAGGAGAGTTCCAATTGTGCGTGGGTAGAATATATATCCCACGGGGGTAAAATTGAAAAAAGTTGAAAAAATTTTTCTTTTGGACTTAGTCATTTTTCCGGCATTTAACAGACTTTCAGATAGGGGAAATGTCAGTGAGCGTTCCGATTTCAGTTCCAGAGCAATTCGCCGTATGAGTCCTTGATATTTAGTCGTTTTCAGCCTATTTTATGGATTTTTGAAAATTTAACTTTTTTGTGAAAATATCCACTAAATGAGGGAATAATATGTGTGAGGGTACCCCAGGAGAGTTCCAAATGTGTGTGGATAGAATATATATCCCACGGGGGTAAAATTGAAAAAAGTTGAAAACAATTTTTTTTGGACTTAGTCATTTTTCCGGCGTTTATCAGACTTTCAGATAGGGGAAATGTCAGTGAGCGTTCCGATTTCAGTTCCAAAGCGATTCGCCCATTGAGTCCTTGATATTTAGTCGTTTTCAGCCAATTTTCTGGATTTTTGAAAATTTCACTTTTTTGTGAAAATATCCACTAAATGAGGGAATAATATGTGTGAGGGTACCCCAGGAGAGTTCCAAATGTGTGTGGGTAGAATATATATCCCACGAGGGTAAAATTGAAAAAAGTTGAAAAAAAATTTTTTTTGGACTTAGTCATTTTTCCTGCGTTTATCAGACTTTCAGATAGGGGAAATGTCAGTGAGCGTTCCGATTTCAGTTCCAGAGCGATTCGCCCAATGAGTCCTTGATATTTAGTCGTTTTCAGCCACTTTTCTGGATTTTTGAAAATTTCACTTTTTTGTGAAAATATCCACTAAATGAGGGAATAATATGTGTGAGGGTACCCCAGGAGAGTTCCAAATGTGTGTGGGTAGAATATATATCCCACGGGGGTAAAATTGAAAAAAGTTGAAAACAATTTTTTTTGGACTTAGTCATTTTTCCGGCGTTTATCAGACTTTCAGATAGGGGAAATGTCAGTAAGCGTTCCGATTTCAGTTCCAGAGCGATTCGCCCATTGAGTCCTTGATATTTAGTCGTTTTCAGCCAATTTTCTGGATTTTTGAAAATTTCACTTTTTTTTGAAAATATCCACTAAATGAGGGAATAATATGTGTGAGGGTGCCCCAGGAGAGTTCCAATTGTGCGTGGGTAGAATATATATCCCACGGGGGTAAAATTGAAAAAAGTTGAAAAAATTTTTCTTTTGGACTTAGTCATTTTTCCGGCATTTAACAGACTTTCAGATAGGGGAAATGTCAGTGAGCGTTCCGATTTCAGTTCCAGAGCAATTCGCCGTATGAGTCCTTGATATTTAGTCGTTTTCAGCCTATTTTATGGATTTTTGAAAATTTAACTTTTTTGTGAAAATATCCACTAAATGAGGGAATAATATGTGTGAGGGTACCCCAGGAGAGTTCCAAATGTGTGTGGATAGAATATATATCCCACGGGGGTAAAATTGAAAAAAGTTGAAAACAATTTTTTTTGGACTTAGTCATTTTTCCGGCGTTTATCAGACTTTCAGATAGGGGAAATGTCAGTGAGCGTTCCGATTTCAGTTCCAAAGCGATTCGCCCATTGAGTCCTTGATATTTAGTCGTTTTCAGCCAATTTTCTGGATTTTTGAAAATTTCACTTTTTTGTGAAAATATCCACTAAATGAGGGAATAATATGTGTGAGGGTACCCCAGGAGAGTTCCAAATGTGTGTGGGTAGAATATATATCCCACGAGGGTAAAATTGAAAAAAGTTGAAAAAAAATTTTTTTTGGACTTAGTCATTTTTCCTGCGTTTATCAGACTTTCAGATAGGGGAAATGTCAGTGAGCGTTCCGATTTCAGTTCCAGAGCGATTCGCCCAATGAGTCCTTGATATTTAGTCGTTTTCAGCCACTTTTCTGGATTTTTGAAAATTTCACTTTTTTGTGAAAATATCCACTAAATGAGGGAATAATATGTGTGAGGGTACCCCAGGAGAGTTCCAAATGTGTGTGGGTAGAATATATATCCCACGGGGGTAAAATTGAAAAAAGTTGAAAAAATTTTTCTTTTGGATTTAGTCATTTTTCCGGCGTTTATCAGACTTTCAGATAGGGGAAATGTCAGTGAGCGTTCCAATTTCAGTTCCAGAGCGATTCGCCCAATGAGTCCTTGATATTTGGTCGTTTTCAGCCACTTTTCTGGATTTTTGATAATTTCACTTTTTTGTGAAAATATCCACTAAATGAGGGAATAATATGTGTGAGGGTACCCCAGGAGAGTTTCAAATGTGTGTGGGTAGAATATATATCCCGCGGGGGTAAAATTGAAAAAAGTTGAAAAAATTTTTCTTTTGGACTTAGTCATTTTTCCGGCATTTAACAGACTTTCAGATAGGGGAAATGTCAGTGAGCGTTCCGATTTCAGTTCCAGAGCAATTCGCCGTATGAGTCCTTGATATTTAGTCGTTTTCAGCCTATTTTATGGATTTTTGAAAATTTAACTTTTTTGTGAAAATATCCACTAAATGAGGGAATAATATGTGTGAGGGTACCCCAGGAGAGTTCCAAATGTGTGTGGGTAGAATATATATCCCACGGGGGTAAAATTGAAAAAAGTTGAAAACAATTTTTTTTGGACTTAGTCATTTTTCCGGCGTTTATCAGACTTTCAGATAGGGGAAATGTCAGTGAGCGTTCCGATTTCAGTTCCAGAGCGATTCGCCCATTGAGTCCTTGATATTTAGTCGTTTTCAGCCAATTTTCTGGATTTTTGAAAATTTCACTTTTTTTTGAAAACATCCACTAAATGAGGGAATAATATGTGTGAGGGTGCCCCAGGAGAGTTCCAATTGTGCGTGGGTAGAATATATATCCCACGGGGGTAAAATTGAAAAAAGTTGAAAAAATTTTCCTTTTGGACTTAGTCATTTTTCCGGCATTTAACAGACTTTCAGATAGGGGAAATGTCAGTGAGCGTTCCGATTTCAGTTCCAGAGCAATTCGCCGTATGAGTCCTTGATATTTAGTCGTTTTCAGCCTATTTTATGGATTTTTGAAAATTTAACTTTTTTGTGAAAATATCCACTAAATGAGGGAATAATATGTGTGAGGGTACCCCAGGAGAGTTCCAAATGTGTGTGGATAGAATATATATCCCACGGGGGTAAAATTGAAAAAAGTTGAAAACAATTTTTTTTGGACTTAGTCATTTTTCCGGCGTTTATCAGACTTTCAGATAGGGGAAATGTCAGTGAGCGTTCCGATTTCAGTTCCAAAGCGATTCGCCCATTGAGTCCTTGATATTTAGTCGTTTTCAGCCAATTTTCTGGATTTTTGAAAATTTCACTTTTTTGTGAAAATATCCACTAAATGAGGGAATAATATGTGTGAGGGTACCCCAGGAGAGTTCCAAATGTGTGTGGGTAGAATATATATCCCACGAGGGTAAAATTGAAAAAAGTTGAAAAAAAATTTTTTTTGGACTTAGTCATTTTTCCTGCGTTTATCAGACTTTCAGATAGGGGAAATGTCAGTGAGCGTTCCGATTTCAGTTCCAGAGCGATTCGCCCAATGAGTCCTTGATATTTAGTCGTTTTCAGCCACTTTTCTGGATTTTTGAAAATTTCACTTTTTTGTGAAAATATCCACTAAATGAGGGAATAATATGTGTGAGGGTACCCCAGGAGAGTTCCAAATGTGTGTGGGTAGAATATATATCCCACGGGGGTAAAATTGAAAAAAGTTGAAAAAATTTTTCTTTTGGATTTAGTCATTTTTCCGGCGTTTATCAGACTTTCAGATAGGGGAAATGTCAGTGAGCGTTCCGATTTCAGTTCCAGAGCGATTCGCCCAATGAGTCCTTGATATTTAGTCGTTTTCAGCCACTTTTCTGGATTTTTGAAAATTTCACTTTTTTGTGAAAATATCCACTAAATGAGGGAATAATATGTGTGAGGGTACCCCAGGAGAGTTCCAAATGTGTGTGGGTAGAATATATCTCCCACGGGGATAAAATTGAAAAAAGTTGAAAAAATTTTTCTTTTGGATTTAGTCATTTTTCCGGCGTTTATCAGACTTTCAGATAGGGGAAATGTCAGTGAGCGTTCCAATTTCAGTTCCAGAGCGATTCGCCCAATGAGTCCTTGATATTTAGTCGTTTTCAGCCACTTTTCTGGATTTTTGAAAATTTCACTTTTTTGTGAAAATATCCACTAAATGAGGGAATAATATGTGTGAGGGTACCCCAGGAGAGTTCCAAATGTGTGTGGGTAGAATATATATCCCACGGGGGTAAAATTGAAAAAAGTTGAAAAAATTTTTCTTTTGGATTTAGTCATTTTTCCGGCGTTTATCAGACTTTCAGATAGGGGAAATGTCAGTGAGCGTTCCGATTTCAGTTCCAGAGCGATTCGCCCAATGAGTCCTTGATATTTAGTCGTTTTCAGCCAATTTTCTGGATTTTTGAAAATTTCACTTTTTTTTGAAAATATCCACTAAATGAGGGAATAATATGTGTGAGGGTGCCCCAGGAGAGTTCTAATTGTGCGTGGGTAGAATATATATCCCACGGGGGTAAAATTGAAAAAAGTTGAAAAAATTTTTCTTTTGGACTTAGTCATTTTTCCGGCATTTAACAGACTTTCAGATAGGGGAAATGTCAGTGAGCGTTCCGATTTCAGTTCCAGAGCAATTCGCCGTATGAGTCCTTGATATTTAGTCGTTTTCAGCCTATTTTATGGATTTTTGAAAATTTAACTTTTTTGTGAAAATATCCACTAAATGAGGGAATAATATGTGTGAGGGTACCCCAGGAGAGTTCCAAATGTGTGTGGGTAGAATATATATCCCACGGGGGTAAAATTGAAAAAAGTTGAAAACAATTTTTTTTGGACTTAGTCATTTTTCCGGCGTTTATCAGACTTTCAGATTGGGGAAATGTCAGTGAGCGTTCCCATTTCAGTTCCAGAGCGATTCGCCCATTGAGTCCTTGATATTTAGTCGTTTTCAGCCAATTTTCTGGATTTTTCAAAATTTCACTTTTTTGTGAAAATATCCACTAAATGAGGGAATAATATGTGTGAGGGTACCCCAGGAGAGTTCCAAATGTGTGTGGGTAGAATATATATCCCATGGGGGTAAAATTGAAAATAGTTGAAAACATTTTTCTTTTGGACTTAGTCATTTTTCCGGCATTTAACAGACTTTCAGATAGGGGAAATGTCAGTGAGCGTTCCGATTTCAGTTCCAGAGCAATTCGCCGTATGAGTCCTTGATATTTAGTCGTTTTCAGCCTATTTTATGGATTTTTGAAAATTTAACTTTTTTGTGAAAATATCCACTAAATGAGGGAATAATATGTGTGAGGGTACCCCAGGAGAGTTCCAAATGTGTGTGGGTAGAATATATATCCCACGGGGGTAAAATTGAAAAAATTTGAAAATTTTTTTTTGGACTTAGTCATTTTTCCGGCGTTTATCAGACTTTCAGATAGGGGAAATGTCAGTGAGCGTTCCGATTTCAGTTCCAGAGTGATTCGCCCATTGAGTCCTTGATATTTAGTCGTTTTCAGCCAATTTTCTGGATTTTTGAAAATTTCACTTTTTTGTGAAAATATCCACTAAATGAGGGAATAATATGTGTGAGGGTACCCCAGGAGAGTTCCAAATGTGTGTGGGTAGAATATATATCCCACGGGGGTAAAATTGAAAAAAGTTGAAAAACATTTTTTCTTGGACTTAGTCATTTTTCCTGCGTTTATCAGATTTTCTGATAGGGGAAATGTCAGTGAGTATTCTCATTTCAGTTCCAGAGCTATTCGCCAAATGAGTCCTTGATATTTAGTCGTTTTCAGCCAATTTTCTGGATTTTTGAAAATTTCACTTTTTTGTGAAAATATCCACTAAATGAGGGAATAATATGTGTGAGGGTACCCCTGGAGAGTTCCAAATGTGTGTGGGTAGAATATATATCCCACGGGGGTAAAATTGAAAAAATTTGAAAATTTTTTTTTGGACTTAGTCATTTTTCCGGCGTTTATCAGACTTTCAGATAGGGGAAATGTCAGTGAGCGTTCCGATTTCAGTTCCAGAGCGATTCGCCCATTGAATCCTTGATATTTAGTCGTTTTCAGCCAATTTTCTGGATTTTTGAAAATTTCACTTTTTTTTGAAAATATCCACTAAATGAGGGAATAATATGTGTGAGGGTGCCCCAGGAGAGTTCCAATTGTGTGTGGGTAGAATATATATCCCACGGGGGTAAAATTGAAAAAAGTTGAAATAATTTTTCTTTTGGACTTAGTCATTTTTCCGGCGTTTATCAGACTTTCAGATAGGGGAAATGTCAGTGAGCGTTCCGATTTCAGTTCCAGAGCAATTCGCCGTATGAGTCCTTGATATTTAGTCGTTTTCAGCCAATTTTATGGATTTTTGAAAATTTCACTTTTTTTGTGAAAATATCCATTAAATGAGGGATTAATATGTGTGAGGGTACCACAGGAGAGTTCCAAATGTGTGTGGGTAGAATATATATCCCACGGGGGTAAAATTGAAAAAAGTTGAAAACAATTTTTTTTTGGACTTAGTCATTTTTCCGGCGTTTATCAGACTTTCAGATAGGGGAAATGTCAGTGAGCGTTCCGATTTCAGTTCCAGAGCGATTCGCCCATTGAGTCCTTGATATTTAGTCGTTTTCAGCCAATTTTCTGGATTTTTGAAAATTTCACTTTTTTTTTTAAATATCCACTAAATGAGGGAATAATATGTGTGAGGGTGCCCCAGGAGAGTTCCAATTGTGCGTGGGTAGAATATATATCCCACGGGGGTAAAATTGAAAAAAGTTGAAAAAATTTTTCTTTTGGACTTAGTCATTTTTCCGGCATTTAACAGACTTTCAGATAGGGGAAATGTCAGTGAGCGTTCCGATTTCAGTTCTAGAGCAATTCGCCGTATGAGTCCTTGATATTTAGTCGTTTTCAGCCTATTTTATGGATTTTTGAAAATTTTACTTTTTTGTGAAAATATCCACTAAATGAGGGAATAAAATGTGTGAGGGTACCCCAGGAGAGTTCCAAATGTGTGTGGGTAGAATATATATCCCACGGGGGTAAAATTGAAAAAAGTTGAAAACAATTTTTTTTGGACTTAGTCATTTTTCCGGCGTTTATCAGACTTTCAGATAGGGGAAATGTCAGTGAGCGTTCCGATTTCAGTTCCAGAGCGATTCGCACATTGAGTCCTTGATATTTAGTCGTTTTCAGCCAATTTTCTGGATTTTTGAAAATTTCACTTTTTTGTGAAAATATCCACTAAATGAGGGAATAATATGTGTGAGGGTACCCCAGGTGAGTTCCAAATGTGTGTGGGTAGAATATATATCCCGCGGGGGTAAAATTGAAAAAAGTTGAAAACAATTTTTTTTTGGACTTAGTCATTTTTCCGGCATTTATCAGACTTTCAGATAGGGGAAATGTCAGTGAGTGTTCCGATTTCAGTTCCAGAGCGATTCGCCCATTGAGTCCTTGATATTTAGTCGTTTTCAGCCAATTTTCTGGATTTTTGAAAATTTCACTTTTTTGTGAAAATATCCACTAAATGAGGGAATAATATGTGTGAGGGTACCCCAGGAGAGTTCCAAATGTGTGTGGGTAGAATATATATCCCACGGGGGTAAAATTGAAAAAAGTTGAAAAAAATTTTTTTTTGGACTTAGTCATTTTTCCGGCGTTTATCAGACTTTCAGATAGGGGAAATGTCAGTGAGCGTTCCGATTTCAGTTCCAGAGCGATTCGCCCAATGAGTCCTTGATATTTAGTCGTTTTCAGCCACTTTTCTGGATTTTTGAAAATTTCACTTTTTTGTGAAAATATCCACTAAATGAGGGAATAATATGTGTGAGGGTACCCCAGGAGAGTTCCAAATGTGTGTGGGTAGAATATATATCCCAAGGGGGTAAAATTGAAAAAAGTTGAAAAAATTTTTCTTTTGGATTTAGTCATTTTTCCGGCGTTTATCAGACTTTCAGATAGGGGAAATGTCAGTGAGCGTTCCGATTTCAGTTCCAGAGCGATTCGCCCATTGAGTCCTTGATATTTAGTCGTTTTCAGCCAATTTTCTGGATTTTTGAAAATTTCACTTTTTTGTGAAAATATCCACTAAATGAGGGAATAATATGTGTGAGGGTACTCCAGGAGAGTTCCAAATGTGTGTGGGTAGAATATATATCCCACGGGGGTAAAATTGAAAAAATTTGAACATTTTTTTTTGGACTTAGTCATTTTTCCGGCGTTTATCAGACTTTCAGATAGGGGAAATGTCAGTGAGCGTTCCGATTTCAGTTCCAGAGCGATTCGCCCATTGAGTCCTTGATATTTAGTCGTTTTCAGCCAATTTTCTGGATTTTTGAAAATTTCACTTTTTTGTGAAAATATCCACTAAATGAGGGAATAATATGTGTGAGGGTGCCCCAGGAGAGTTCCAATTGTGTGTGGGTAGAATATATATCCCACGGGGGTAAAATTGAAAAAAGTTGAAATAATTTTTCTTTTGGACTTAGTCATTTTTCCAGCGTTTATCAGACTTTCAGATAGGGGAAATGTCAGTGAGCGTTCCGATTTCAGTTCCAGAGCAATTCGCCGTATGAGTCCTTGATATTTAGTCGTTTTCAGCCAATTTTATGGATTTTTGAAAATTTCACTTTTTTTGTGAAAATATCCATTAAATGAGGGAATAATATGTGTGAGGGTACCCCAGGAGAGTTCCAAATGTGTGTGGGTAGAATATATATCCCACGGGGGTAAAATTGAAAAAAGTTGAAAAAATTTTTTTTTTGGACTTAGTCATTTTTCCGGCGTTTATCAGACTTTCAGATAGGGGAAATGTCAGTGAGCGTTCCGATTTCAGTTCCAGAGCGATTCGCCCATTGAGTACTTGATATTTAGTCGTTTTCAGCCAATTTTCTGGATTTTTGAAAATTTCACTTTTTTGTGAAAATATCCACTAAATGAGGGAATAATATGTGTGAGGGTACCCCAGGTGAGTTCCAAATGTGTGTGGGTAGAATATATATCCCACGGGGGTAAAATTGAAAAAAGTTGAAAAAAATTTTCTTTTGGACTTATTCATTTTTCCGGCGTTTATCAGACTTTCAGATAGGGGAAATGTCAGTGAGCGTTCCGATTTCAGTTCCAGAGCGATTCGCCCAATGAGTCCTTGATATTTAGTCGTTTTCAGCCACTTTTCTGGATTTTTGATAATTTCACTTTTTTGTGAAAATATCCACTAAATGAGGGAATAATATGTGTGAGGGTACCCCAGGAGAGTTTCAAATGTGTGTGGGTAGAATATATATCCCACGGGGGTAAAATTGAAAAAAGTTGAAAAAATTTTTCTTTTGGACTTAGTCATTTTTCTGGCGTTTATCAGACTTTCAGATAGGGGAAATGTCAGTGAGCGTTCCGATTTCAGTTGCAGAACGATTCGCCCAATGAGTCCTTGATATTTAGTCGTTTTCAGCCACTTTTCTGGATTTTTGAAAATTTCACTTTTTTGTGAAAATATCCACTAAATGAGGGAATAATATGTGTGAGGGTACCCCAGGAGAGTTCCAAATGTGTGTGGGTAGAATATATATCCCACGGGGGTAAAATTGAAAAAAGTTGAAAAACATTTTTTCTTGGACTTAGTCATTTTTCCTGCGTTTATCAGATTTTCTGATAGGGGAAATGTCAGTGAGCATTCTCATTTCAGTTCCAGAGCTATTCGCCAAATGAGTCCTTGATATTTAGTCGTTATCAGCCAATTTTCTGGGTTTTTGAAAATTTCACTTTTTTTGTGAAAATATCCACTAAATGAGGGAATAATATGTGTGAGGGTACCCCAGGAGAGTTCCAAATGTGTGTGGGTAGAATGTATATCCCATGGGGGTAAAATTGAAAATAGTTGAAAACATTTTTCTTTTGGACTTAGTCATTTTTCCGGCGTTTATCAGACTTTCAGGTAGGGGAAATGTCAGTGAGCGTTCCGATTTCAGTTCCAGAGCGATTCGCCCAATGAGTCCTTCATATTTAGTCGTTTTCAGCCACTTTTCTGTATTTTTGAAAATTTCACTTTTTTGTGAAAATATCCACTAAATGAGGGAATAATATGTGTGAGGGTACCCCAGGAGAGTTCCAAATGTGTGTGGGTAGAATATATATCCCACGGGGGTAAAATTGAAAAAAGTTGAAAAAAATTTTCTTTTGGACTTAGTCATTTTTCCGGCGTTTATCAGACTTTCAGAAAGGGGAAATGTCAGTGAGCGTTCCGATTTCAGTTACAGAGCGATTTGCCCAATGAGTCCTTGATATTTAGTCGTTTTCAGCCAATTTTCTGGATTTTTGAAAATTTCACTTTTTTGTGAAAATATCCACTAAATGAGGGAATAATATGTGTGAGGGTACCCCAGGAGAGTTCCAAATGTGTGTGGGTAGAATATATATCCCACGGGGGTAAAATTGAAAAAAGTTGAAAACAATTTTTTTTTGGACTTAGTCATTTTTCCGGCGTTTATCAGACTTTCAGATAGGGGAAATGTCAGTGAGCGTTCCGATTTCAGTTCCAGAGCGATTCGCCCATTGAATCCTTGATATTTAGTCGTTTTCAGCCAATTTTCTGGATTTTTGAAAATTTCACTTTTTTTTGAAAATATCCACTAAATGAGGGAATAATATGTGTGAGGGTGCCCCAGGAGAGTTCCAATTGTGTGTGGGTAGAATATATATCCCACGGGGGTAAAATTGAAAAAAGTTGAAATAATTTTTCTTTTGGACTTAGTCATTTTTCCGGCGTTTATCAGACTTTCAGATAGGGGAAATGTCAGTGAGCGTTCCGATTTCAGTTCCAGAGCAATTTGCCGTATGAGTCCTTGATATTTAGTCGTTTTCAGCCAATTTTATGGATTTTTGAAAATTTCACTTATTTTGTGAAAATATCCATTAAATGAGGGATTAATATGTGTGAGGGTACCCCAGGAGAGTTCCAAATGTGTGTGGGTAGAATATATATCCCACGGGGGTAAAATTGAAAAAAGTTGAAAACAATTTTTTTTTGGACTTAGTCATTTTTCCGGCGTTTATCAGACTTTCAGATAGGGGAAATGTCAGTGAGCGTTCCGATTTCAGTTCCAGAGCGATTCGCCCATTGAGTCCTTGATATTTAGTCGTTTTCAGCCAATTTTCTGGATTTTTGAAAATTTCACTTTTTTTTTAAAATATCCACTAAATGAGGGAATAATATGTGTGAGAGTGCCCCAGGAGAGTTCCAATTGTGCGTGGGTAGAATATATATCCCACGGGGGTAAAATTGAAAAAAGTTGAAAAAATTTTTCTTTTGGACTTAGTCATTTTTCCGGCATTTAACAGACTTTCAGATAGGGGAAATGTCAGTGAGCGTTCCGATTTCAGTTCCAGAGCAATTCGCCCATTGAGTCCTTGATATTTAGTCGTTTTCAGCCAATTTTCTGGATTTTTGAAAATTTCACTTTTTTGTGAAAATATCCACTAAATGAGGGAATAATATGTGTGAGGGTACCCCAGGTGAGTTCCAAATGTGTGTGGGTAGAATATATATCCCACGGGGGTAAAATTGAAAAAAGTTGAAAACAATTTTTTTTTGGACTTAGTCATTTTTCCGGCATTTATCAGACTTTCAGATAGGGGAAATGTCAGTGAGTGTTCCGATTTCAGTTCCAGAGCGATTCGCCCATTGAGTCCTTGATATTTAGTCGTTTTCAGCCAATTTTCTGGATTTTTGAAAATTTCACTTTTTTGTGAAAATATCCACTAAATGAGGGAATAATATGTGTGAGGGTACCCCAGGAGAGTTCCAAATGTGTGTGGGTAGAATATATATCCCACGGGGGTAAAATTGAAAAAAGTTGAAAAAATTTTTCTTTTGGATTTAGTCATTTTTCCGGCGTTTATCAGACTTTCAGATAGGGGAAATGTCAGTGAGCGTTCCGATTTCAGTTCCAGAGCGATTCGCCCATTGAGTCCTTGATATTTAGTCGTTTTCAGCCAATTTTCTGGATTTTTGAAAATTTCACTTTTTTGTGAAAATATCCACTAAATGAGGGAATAATATGTGTGAGGGTACCCCAGGAGATTTCCAAATGTGTGTGGGTAGAATATATATCCCACGGGGGTAAAATTGAAAAAATTTGAACATTTTTTTTTGGACTTAGTCATTTTTCCGGCGTTTATCAGACTTTCAGATAGGGGAAATGTCAGTGAGCGTTCCGATTTCAGTTCCAGAGCGATTCGCCCATTGAGTCCTTGATATTTAGTCGTTTTCAGCCAATTTTATGGATTTTTGAAAATTTCACTTTTTTTGTGAAAATATCCATTAAATGAGGGAATAATATGTGTGAGGGTACCCCAGGAGAGTTCCAAATGTGTGTGGGTAGAATATATATCCCACGGGGGTAAAATTGAAAAAAGTTGAAAAAATTTTTTTTTTGGACTTAGTCATTTTTCCGGCGTTTATCAGACTTTCAGATAGGGGAAATGTCAGTGAGCGTTCCAATTTCAGTTCCAGAGCAATTCGCCGTATGTGTCCTTGATATTTAGTCGTTTTCAGCCAATTTTCTGGATTTTTGAAAATTTCACTTTTTTTTGAAAATATCCACTAAATGAGGGAATAATATGTGTGAGGGTGCCCCAGGAGATTTCCAATTGTGCGTGGGTAGAATATATATCCCACGGGGGTAAAATTGAAAAAAGTTGAAAAAATTTTTCTTTTGGACTTAGTCATTTTTCCGGCATTTAACAGACTTTCAGATAGGGGAAATGTCAGTGAGCGTTCCGATTTCAGTTCCAGAGCAATTCGCCGTATGAGTCCTTGATATTTAGTCGTTTTCAGCCTATTTTATGGATTTTTGAAAATTTAACTTTTTTGTGAAAATATCCACTAAATGAGGGAATAATATGTGTGAGGGTACCCCAGGAGAGTTCCAAATGTGTGTGGGTAGAATATATATCCCACGGGGGTAAAATTGAAAAAAGTTGAAAACAATTTTTTTTGGACTTAGTCATTTTTCCGGCGTTTATCAGACTTTCAGATAGGGGAAATGTCAGTGAGCGTTCCGATTTCAGTTCCAGAGCGATTCGCCCATTGAGTATTTGATATTTAGTCGTTTTCAGCCAATTTTCTGGATTTTTGAAAATTTCACTTTTTTGTGAAAATATCCACTAAATGAGGGAATAATATGTGTGAGGGTACCCCAGGAGAGTTCCAAATGTGTGTGGGTAGAATATATATCCCACGGGGGTAAAATTGAAAAAAGTTGAAAACAATTTTTTTTGGACTTAGTCATTTTTCCGGCGTTTATCAGACTTTCAGATAGGGGAAATGTCAGTGAGCGTTCCGATTTCAGTTCCAGAGCGATTCGCCCATTGAGTCCTTGATATTTAGTCGTTTTCAGCCAATTTTCTGGATTTTTGAAAATTTCACTTTTTTGTGAAAATATCCACTAAATGAGGGAATAATATGTGTGAGGGTACCCCAGGTGAGTTCCAAATGTGTGTGGGTAGAATATATATCCCACGGGGGTAAAATTGAAAAAAGTTGAAAACAATTTTTTTTTGGACTTAGTCATTTTTCCGGCATTTATCAGACTTTCAGATAGGGGAAATGTCAGTGAGTGTTCCGATTTCAGTTCCAGAGCGAACATTGAGTCCTTGATATTTAGTCGTTTTCAGCCAATTTTCTGGATTTTTGAAAATTTCACTTTTTTGTGAAAATATCCACTAAATGAGGGAATAATATGTGTGAGGGTACCCCAGGAGAGTTCCAAATGTGTGTGGGTAGAATATATATCCCACGGGGGTAAAATTGAAAAAAGTTGAAAAAAATTTTTTTTTGGACTTAGTCATTTTTCCGGCGTTTATCAGACTTTCAGATAGGGGAAATGTCAGTGAGCGTTCCGATTTCAGTTCCAGAGCGATTCGCCCAATGAGTCCTTGATATTTAGTCGTTTTCAGCCACTTTTCTGGATTTTTGAAAATTTCACTTTTTTGTGAAAATATCCACTAAATGAGGGAATAATATGTGTGAGGGTACCCCAGGAGAGTTCCAAATGTGTGTGGGTAGAATATATATCCCACGGGGGTAAAATTGAAAAAAGTTGGAAAACATTTTTTGTTGGACTTAGTCATTTTTCCTGCGTTTATCAGATTTTCTGACAGGGGAAATGTCAGTGAGCATTCCCATTTCAGTTCCAGAGCGATTCGCCAAATAAGTCCTTGATGTTTAGTCGTTTTCAGCCAAATTTCTGGATTTTTGAAAATTTCACTTTTTTGTGAAAATATCCACTAAATGAGATAATAATATGTGTGAGGGTACCCCAGGAGAGTTCCAAATGTGTGTGGGTAGAATATATATCCCACGGGGGAAAAATTGAAAAAAGTTTAAAAGAATTTTTTTTTGGACTTAGTCATTTTTCCGGCGTTTATCAGACTTTCAGATAGGGGAAATGTCAGTGAGCGTTCCGATTTCAGTTCCAGAGCGATTCGCCGAATGAGTCCATGATATTTAGTCTTTTTCAGCCAATTTTCTGGATTTTTGAAAATTTCACTTTTTTTTGAAAATATCCACTAAATGAGGGAATAATATGTGTGAGGGTACCCCAGGAGAGTTCCAAATGTGTGTGGGTAGAATATATATCCCACGGGGATAAAATTGAAAAAAGTTGAAAAACATTTTTTCTTGGACTTACATTTTTCCGGCGTTTATCAGACTTTCAAATAGGGGAAATGTCAGTGAGCGTTCCGATTTCAGTTCCAGAGCGATTCGCCCATTGAATCCTTGATATTTAGTCGTTTTCAGCCAATTTTCTGGATTTTTGAAAATTTCACTTTTTTTTGAAAATATCCACTAAATGAGGGAATAATATGTGTGAGGGTGCCCCAGGAGAGTTCCAATTGTGTGTGGGTAGAATATATATCCCACGGGGGTAAAATTGAAAAAAGTTGAAATAATTTTTCTTTTGGACTTAGTCATTTTTCCGGCGTTTATCAGACTTTCAGATAGGGGAAATGTCAGTGAGCGTTCCGATTTCAGTTCCAGAGCAATTCGCCGTATGAGTCCTTGATATTTAGTCGTTTTCAGCCAATTTTATGGATTTTTGAAAATTTCACCTTTTTTTTAAAATATCCACTAAATGAGGGAATAATATGTGTGAGGGTGCCCCAGGAGAGTTCCAATTGTGCGTGGGTAGAATATATATCCCACGGGGGTAAAATTGAAAAAAGTTGAAAAAATTTTTCTTTTGGACTTAGTCATTTTTCCGGCATTTAACAGACTTTCAGATAGGGGAAATGTCAGTGAGCGTTCCGATTTCAGTTCCAGAGCAATTCGCCGTATGAGTCCTTGATATTTAGTCGTTTTCAGCCTATTTTATGGATTTTTGAAAATTTAACTTTTTTGTGAAAATATCCACTAAATGAGGGAATAATATGTGTGAGGGTACCCCAGGTGAGTTCCAAATGTGTGTGGGTAGAATATATATCCCACGGGGGTAAAATTGAAAAAAGTTGAAAACAATTTTTTTTTGGACTTAGTCATTTTTCCGGCATTTATCAGACTTTCAGATAGGGGAAATGTCAGTGAGTGTTCCGATTTCAGTTCCAGAGCGATTCGCCCATTGAGTCCTTGATATTTAGTCGTTTTCAGCCAATTTTCTGGATTTTTGAAAATTTCACTTTTTTGTGAAAATATCCACTAAATGAGGGAATAATATGTGTGAGGGTACCCCAGGAGAGTTCCAAATGTGTGTGGGTAGAATATATATCCCACGGGGGTAAAATTGAAAAAAGTTGGAAAACATTTTTTGTTGGACTTAGTCATTTTTCCTGCGTTTATCAGATTTTCTGACAGGGGAAATGTCAGTGAGCATTCCCATTTCAGTTCCAGAGCGATTCGCCAAATAAGTCCTTGATGTTTAGTCGTTTTCAGCCAAATTTCTGGATTTTTGAAAATTTCACTTTTTTGTGAAAATATCCACTAAATGAGATAATAATATGTGTGAGGGTACCCCAGGAGAGTTCCAAATGTGTGTGGGTAGAATATATATCCCACGGGGGAAAAATTGAAAAAAGTTTAAAAGAATTTTTTTTTGGACTTAGTCATTTTTCCGGCGTTTATCAGACTTTCAGATAGGGGAAATGTCAGTGAGCGTTCCGATTTCAGTTCCAGAGCGATTCGCCGAATGAGTCCATGATATTTAGTCTTTTTCAGCCAATTTTCTGGATTTTTGAAAATTTCACTTTTTTTTGAAAATATCCACTAAATGAGGGAATAATATGTGTGAGGGTACCCCAGGAGAGTTCCAAATGTGTGTGGGTAGAATATATATCCCACGGGGATAAAATTGAAAAAAGTTGAAAAACATTTTTTCTTGGACTTACATTTTTCCGGCGTTTATCAGACTTTCAAATAGGGGAAATGTCAGTGAGCGTTCCGATTTCAGTTCCAGAGCGATTCGCCCATTGAATCCTTGATATTTAGTCGTTTTCAGCCAATTTTCTGGATTTTTGAAAATTTCACTTTTTTTTGAAAATATCCACTAAATGAGGGAATAATATGTGTGAGGGTGCCCCAGGAGAGTTCCAATTGTGTGTGGGTAGAATATATATCCCACGGGGGTAAAATTGAAAAAAGTTGAAATAATTTTTCTTTTGGACTTAGTCATTTTTCCGGCGTTTATCAGACTTTCAGATAGGGGAAATGTCAGTGAGCGTTCCGATTTCAGTTCCAGAGCAATTCGCCGTATGAGTCCTTGATATTTAGTCGTTTTCAGCCAATTTTATGGATTTTTGAAAATTTCACCTTTTTTTTAAAATATCCACTAAATGAGGGAATAATATGTGTGAGGGTGCCCCAGGAGAGTTCCAATTGTGCGTGGGTAGAATATATATCCCACGGGGGTAAAATTGAAAAAAGTTGAAAAAATTTTTCTTTTGGACTTAGTCATTTTTCCGGCATTTAACAGACTTTCAGATAGGGGAAATGTCAGTGAGCGTTCCGATTTCAGTTCCAGAGCAATTCGCCGTATGAGTCCTTGATATTTAGTCGTTTTCAGCCTATTTTATGGATTTTTGAAAATTTAACTTTTTTGTGAAAATATCCACTAAATGAGGGAATAATATGTGTGAGGGTACCCCAGGTGAGTTCCAAATGTGTGTGGGTAGAATATATATCCCACGGGGGTAAAATTGAAAAAAGTTGAAAACAATTTTTTTTTGGACTTAGTCATTTTTCCGGCATTTATCAGACTTTCAGATAGGGGAAATGTCAGTGAGTGTTCCGATTTCAGTTCCAGAGCGATTCGCCCATTGAGTCCTTGATATTTAGTCGTTTTCAGCCAATTTTCTGGATTTTTGAAAATTTCACTTTTTTGTGAAAATATCCACTAAATGAGGGAATAATATGTGTGAGGGTACCCCAGGAGAGTTCCAAATGTGTGTGGGTAGAATATATATCCCACGGGGGTAAAATTGAAAAAAGTTGAAAAAAAATTTTTTTTGGACTTAGTCATTTTTCCGGCGTTTATCAGACTTTCAGATAGGGGAAATGTCAGTGAGCGTTCCGATTTCAGTTCCAGAGCGATTCGCCCAATGAGTCCTTGATATTTAGTCGTTTTCAGCCACTTTTCTGGATTTTTGAAAATTTCACTTTTTTGTGAAAATATCCACTAAATGAGGGAATAATATGTGTGAGGGTACCCCAGGAGAGTTCCAAATGTGTGTGGGTAGAATATATATCCCACGGGGGTAAAATTGAAAAAAGTTAAAAAAATTTTTCTTTTGGATTTAGTCATTTTTCCGGCGTTTATCAGACTTTCAGATAGGGGAAATGTCAGTGAGCGTTCCGATTTCAGTTCCAGAGCGATTCGCCCATTGAGTCCTTGATATTTAGTCGTTTTCAGCCAATTTTCTGGATTTTTGAAAATTTCACTTTTTTGTGAAAATATCCACTAAATGAGGGAATAATATGTGTGAGGGTACCCCAGGAGAGTTCCAAATGTGTGTGGGTAGAATATATATCCCACGGGGGTAAAATTGAAAAAATTTGAACATTTTTTTTTGGACTTAGTCATTTTTCCGGCGTTTATCAGACTTTCAGATAGGGGAAATGTCAGTGAGCGTTCCGATTTCAGTTCCAGAGCGATTCGCCCATTGAGTCCTTGATATTTAGTCGTTTTCAGCCAATTTTCTGGATTTTTGAAAATTTCACTTTTTTGTGAAAATATCCACTAAATGAGGGAATAATATGTGTGAGGGTGCCGCAGGAGAGTTCCAATTGTGTGTGGGTAGAATATATATCCCACGGGGGTAAAATTGAAAAAAGTTGAAATAATTTTTCTTTTGGACTTAGTCATTTTTCCGGCGTTTATCAGACTTTCAGATAGGGGAAATGTCAGTGAGCGTTCCGATTTCAGTTCCAGAGCAATTCGCCGTATGAGTCCTTGATATTTAGTCGTTTTCAGCCAATTTTATGGATTTTTGAAAATTTCACTTTTTTTGTGAAAATATCCATTAAATGAGGGAATAATATGTGTGAGGGTACCCCAGGAGAGTTCCAAATGTGTGTGGGTAGAATATATATCCCACGGGGGTAAAATTGAAAAAAGTTGAAAAAATTTTTTTTTTGGATTTAGTCATTTTTCCGGCGTTTATCAGACTTTCAGATAGGGGAAATGTCAGTGAGCGTTCCAATTTCAGTTCCAGAGCAATTCGCCGTATGTGTCCTTGATATTTAGTCGTTTTCAGCCAATTTTCTGGATTTTTGAAAATTTCACTTTTTTTTGAAAATATCCACTAAATGAGGGAATAATATGTGTGAGGGTGCCCCAGGAGAGTTCCAATTGTGCGTGGGTAGAATATATATCCCACGGGGGTAAAATTGAAAAAAGTTGAAAAAATTTTTCTTTTGGACTTAGTCATTTTTCCGGCATTTAACAGACTTTCAGATAGGGGAAATGTCAGTGAGCGTTCCGATTTCAGTTCCAGAGCAATTCGCCGTATGAGTCCTTGATATTTAGTCGTTTTCAGCCTATTTTATGGATTTTTGAAAATTTAACTTTTTTGTGAAAATATCCACTAAATGAGGGAATAATATGTGTGAGGGTACCCCAGGAGAGTTCCAAATGTGTGTGGGTAGAATATATATCCCACGGGGGTAAAATTGAAAAAAGTTGAAAACAATTTTTTTTGGACTTAGTCATTTTTCCGGCTTTTATCAGACTTTCAGATAGGGGAAATGTCAGTGAGCGTTCCGATTTCAGTTCCAGAGCGATTCGCCCATTGAGTACTTGATATTTAGTCGTTTTCAGCCAATTTTCTGGATTTTTGAAAATTTCACTTTTTTGTGAAAATATCCACTAAATGAGGGAATAATATGTGTGAGGGTACCCCAGGTGAGTTCCAAATGTGTGTGGGTAGAATATATATCCCACGGGGGTAAAATTGAAAAAAGTTGAAAACAATTTTTTTTTGGACTTAGTCATTTTTCCGGCGTTTATCAGACTTTCAGATAGGGGAAATGTCAGTGAGCGTTCCGATTTCAGTTCCAGAGCGATTCGCCCATTGAGTCCTTGATATTTAGTCGTTTTCATCCAATTTTCTGGATTTTTGAAAATTTCACTTTTTTGTGAAAATATCCACTAAATGAGGGAATAATATGTGTGAGGGTACCCCAGTAGAGTTCCAAATGTGTGTGGGTAGAATATATATCCCACGGGGGTAAAATTGAAAAAAGTTGAAAAAAATTTTCTTTTGGACTTATTCATTTTTCCGGCGTTTATCAGACTTTCAGATAGGGGAAATGTCAGTGAGCGTTCCGATTTCAGTTCCAGAGCGATTCGCCCAATGAGTCCTTGATATTTAGTCGTTTTCAGCCTCTTTTCTGGATTTTTGATAATTTCACTTTTTTGTGAAAATATCCACTAAATGAGGGAATAATATGTGTGAGGGTACCCCAGGAGAGTTTCAAATGTGTGTGGGTAGAATATATATCCCACGGGGGTAAAATTGAAAAAAGTTGAAAAAATTTTTCTTTTGGACTTAGTCATTTTTCTGGCGTTTATCAGACTTTCAGATAGGGGAAATGTCAGTGAGCGTTCCGATTTCAGTTGCAGAGTGATTCGCCCAATGAGTCCTTGATATTTAGTCGTTTTCAGCCACTTTTCTGGATTTTTGAAAATTTCACTTTTTTGTGAAAATATCCACTAAATGAGGGAATAATATGTGTGAGGGTACCCCAGGAGAGTTCCAAATGTGGGTGGGTAGAATATATATCCCACGGGGGTAAAATTGAAAAAAGTTGAAAAACATTTTTTCTTGGACTTAGTCATTTTTCCTGCGTTTTTCAGATTTTCTGATAGGGGAAATGTCAGTGAGCATTCTCATTTCAGTTCCAGAGCTATTCGCCAAATGAGTCCTTGATATTTAGTCGTTATCAGCCAATTTTCTGGGTTTTTGAAAATTTCACTTTTTTTGTGAAAATATCCACTAAATGAGGGAATAATATGTGTGAGGGTACCCCAGGAGAGTTCCAAATGTGTGTGGGTAGAATATATATCCCATGGGGGTAAAATTGAAAATAGTTGAAAACATTTTTCTTTTGGACTTAGTCATTTTTCCGGCGTTTATCAGACTTTCAGGTAGGGGAAATGTCAGTGAGCGTTCCGATTTCAGTTCCAGAGCGATTCGCCCAATGAGTCCTTCATATTTAGTCATTTTCAGCCACTTTTCTGTATTTTTGAAAATTTCACTTTTTTGTGAAAATATCCACTAAATGAGGGAATAATATGTGTGAGGGTACCCCAGGAGAGTTCCAAATGTGTGTGGGTAGAATATATATCCCACGGGGGTAAAATTGAAAAAAGTTGAAAAAATTTTTCTTTTGGACTTAGTCATTTTTCTGGCGTTTCTCAGACTTTCAGATAGGGGAAATGTCAGTGAGCGTTCCGATTTCAGTTCCAGAGTGATTCGCCCAATGAGTCCTTGATATTTAGTCGTTTTCAGCCACTTTTCTGGATTTTTGAAAATTTCACTTTTTTGTGAAAATATCCACTAAATGAGGGAATAATATGTGTGAGGGTACCCCAGGAGAGTTCCAAATGTGTGTGGGTAGAATCTATATCCCACGGGGGTAAAATTGAAAAAAGTTGAAAAACATTTTTTCTTGGACTTAGTCATTTTTCCTGCGTTTATCAGATTTTCTGATAGGGGAAATGTCAGTGAGCATTCCCATTTCAGTTCCAGAGCGATTCGCCAAGTAAGTCCTTGATGTTTAGTCGTTATCAGCCAATTTTCTGGGTTTTTGAAAATTTCACTTTTTTTGTGAAAATATCCACTAAATGAGGGAATAATATGTGTGAGGGTACCCCAGGAGAGTTCCAAATGTTTGTGGGTAGAATATATATCCCACGGGGGTAAAATTGAAAAAAGTTGAAAACATTTTTCTTTTGGACTTGGTCATTTTTCCGGCGTTTATCAGACTTTCAGAAAGGGGAAATGTCAGTGAGCGTTCCGATTTCAGTTACAGAGCGATTTGCCCAATGAGTCCTTGATATTTAGTCGTTTTCAGCCAATTTTCTGGATTTTTGAAAATTTCACTTTTTTCGTGAAAATATCCACTAAATGAGGGAATAATATGTGTGAGGGTACCCCAGGAGAGTTCCAAATGTGTGTGGGTAGAATATATATCCCACGGGGGTAAAATTGAAAAAAGTTGAAAACATTTTTCTTTTGGACTTAGTCATTTTTCCGGCGTTTATCAGACTTTCAGATAGGGGAAACGTCAGTGAGCGTTCTGATTTCAGTTCCAGAGCGATTCCCCAATGAATCCTTGATATTTAGTCGTTTTCAGCCACTTTTCTGGATTTTTGAAAATTTCACTTTTTTGTGAAAATATCCACTAAATGAGGGAATAATATGTGTGAGGGTACCTCAGGAGAGTTCCAAATGTGTGTGGGTAGAATATATATCCCACGGGGGTAAAATTGAAAAAAGTTGAAAAACATTTTTTGTTGGACTTAGTCATTTTTCCTGCATTTATCAGATTTTCTGATAGGGGAAATGTCAGTGAGCATTCCCATTTCAGTTCCAGAGCGATTCGCCAAATAAGTCCTTGATGTTTAGTCGTTTTCAGCCAAATTTCTGGATTTTTGAAAATTTCACTTTTTTGTGAAAATATCCACTAAATGAGATAATAATATGTGTGAGGGTACCCCAGGAGAGTTCCAAATGTGTGTGGGTAGAATATATATCCCACGGGGGAAAAATTGAAAAAAGTTTAAAAGAATTTTTTTTTGGACTTAGTCATTTTTCCGGCGTTTATCAGACTTTCAGATAGGGGAAATGTCAGTGAGCGTTCCGATTTCAATTCCAGAGCGATTCGCCCAATGAGTCCATGATATTTAGTCTTTTTCAGCCAATTTTCTGGATTTTTGAAAATTTCACTTTTTTTTGAAAATATCCACTAAATGAGGGAATAATATGTGTGAGGGTACCCCAGGAGAGTTCCAAATGTGTGTGGGTAGAATATATATCCCACGGGGGTAAAATTGAAAAAAGTTGAAAACAATTTTTTTTGGACTTAGTCATTTTTCCGGCGTTTATCAGACTTTCAGATAGGGGAAATGTCAGTGAGCGTTCCGATTTCAGTTCCAGAGCGATTCGCCCATTGAGTCCTTGATATTTAGTCGTTTTCAGCCAATTTTCTGGATTTTGGAAAATTTCACTTTTTTGTGAAAATATCCACTAAATGAGGGAATAATATGTGTGAGGGTACCCCAGGAGAGTTCCAAATGTATGTGGGTAGAATATATATCCCACGGGGGTAAAATTGAAAAAAGTTGAAAAAAATTTTCTTTTGGACTTATTCATTTTTCCGGCGTTTATCAGACTTTCAGATAGGGGAAATGTCAGTGAGCGTTCCGATTTCAGTTCCAGAGCGATTCGCCCAATGAGTCCTTGATATTTAGTCGTTTTCAGCCACTTTTCTGGATTTTTGATAATTTCACTTTTTTGTGAAAATATCCACTAAATGAGGGAATAATATGTGTGAGGGTACCCCAGGAGAGTTTCAAATGTGTGTGGGTAGAATATATATCCCACGGGGGTAAAATTGAAAAAAGTTGAAAAAATTTTTCTTTTGGACTTAGTCATTTTTCTGGCGTTTATCAGACTTTCAGATAGGGGAAATCTCAGTGAGCGTTCCGATTTCAGTTGCAGAGCGATTCGCCCAATGAGTCCTTGATATTTAGTCGTTTTCAGCCACTTTTCTGGATTTTTGAAAATTTCACTTTTTTGTGAAAATATCCACTAAATGAGGGAATAATATGTGTGAGGGTACCCCAGGAGAGTTCCAAATGTGTGTGGGTAGAATATATATCCCATGGGGGTAAAATTGAAAATAGTTGAAAACATTTTTCTTTTGGACTTAGTCATTTTTCCGGCGTTTATCAGACTTTCAGATAGGGGAAATGTCAGTGAGCGTTCCGATTTCAGTTCCAGAGCGATTCGCCCAATGAGTCCTTCATATTTAGTCGTTTTCAGCCACTTTTCTGTATTTTTGAAAATTTCACTTTTTTGTGAAAATATCCACTAAATGAGGGAATAATATGTGTGAGGGTACCCCAGGAGAGTTCCAAATGTGTGTGGGTAGAATATATATCCCACGGGGGTAAAATTGAAAAAAGTTGAAAAAATTTTTCTTTTGGACTTAGTCATTTTTCTGGCGTTTCTCAGACTTTCAGATAGGGGAAATGTCAGTGAGCGTTCCGATTTCAGTTCCAGAGCGATTCGCCCAATGAGTCCTTGATATTTAGTCGTTTTCAGCCAATATTTTGGATTTTTGAAAATTTCACTTTTTTGTGAAAATATCCACTAAATGAGGGAATAATATGTGTGAGGGTACCCCAGGAGAGTTCCAAATGTGTGTGGGTAGATTATATATCACACGAGGGTAAAATTAAAAAAAGTTGAAAAATTTTTTTTTGTGGACTTAGTCATTTTTCCGGCGTTTATCACACTTTCAGATAGGGGAAATGTCAGTGAGCATTCCGATTTCAGTTCCAGAGCGATTCGCCCAATGAGTCCTTGATATTTAATTGTTTTCAGCCAATTTTCTGGATTTTTGAAAATTTCACTTTTTTGTGAAAATATCCACTAAATGAGGGAATAATATGTGTGAGGGTACCCCAGTAGAGTTCCAAATGTGTGTGGGCAGAATATATATCCCACGGGGGTAAAATTGAAAAAAGTTGAAGAACATTTTTTGTTGGACTTAGTCATTTTTCCTGCGTTTATCAGATTTTCTGATAGGGGAAATGTCAGTGAGCATTCCCATTTCAGTTCCAGAGCTATTCGCCAAATGAGTCCTTGATATTTAGTCGTTATCAGCCAATTTTCTGGGTTTTTGAAAATTTCACTTTTTTGTGAAAATATCCACTAAATGAGGGAATAATATGTGTGAGGGTACCCCAGGAGAGTTCCAAATGTGTGTGGGTAGAATATATATCCCACGGGGGTAAAATTGAAAAAAGTTGAAAAACATTTTTTCTTGGACTTAGTCATTTTTCCTGCGTTTATCAGATTTTCTGATAGGGGAAATGTCAGTGAGCATTCGCATTTCAGTTCCAGAGCTATTCGCCAAATGAGTCCTTGATATTTAGTTGTTATCAGCCAATTTTCTGGGTTTTTGAAAATTTCACTTTTTTTGTGAAAATATCCACTAAATGAGGGAATAATATGTGTGAGGGTACCCCAGGAGAGTTCCAAATGTGTTTGGGTAGAATATATATCCCACGGGGGTAAAATTGAAAATAGTTGAAAACATTTTTCTTTTGGACTTAGTCATTTTTCTGGCGTTTATCAGACTTTCAGATAGGGCAAATGTCAGTGAGCGTTCCGATTTCAGTTCCAGAGCGATTCACACAATGAGTCCTTGATATTTAGTCGTTTTCAGCCACTTTTCTGGATTTTTGAAAATTTCACTTTTTTGTAAAAATATCCACTAAATGAGGGAATAATATGTGTGAGGGTACCTCAGGAGAGTTCCAAATGTGTGTGGGCAGAATATATATCCCACGGGGGTAAAATTGAAAAAAGTTGAAAAACATTTTTTGTTGGACTTAGTCATTTTTCCTGCGTTTATCAGATTTTCTGATAGGGGAAATGTCAATGAGCATTCCCATTTCAGTTCCAGAGCGATTCGCCAAATAAGTCCTTGATATTTAGTCGTTTTCAGCCAATTTTCTGGATTTTTGAAAATTTCACTTTTTTGTGAAAATATCCACTAAATGAGGGAATAATATGTGTGAGGGTACCCCAGGAGAGTTCCAAATGTGTGTGGGTAGAATATATATCCCACGGGGGTAAAATTGAAAAAAGTTTAAAAATTTTTTTTCTTGGACTTAGTTATTTTTCCGGCGTTTATCAGACTTTCAGATAGGGCAAATGTCAGTGAGCATTCCGATTTCAGTTCCAGAGCGATTCGCCCAATGAATCCTTGATATTTAGTCGTTTTCAGCCAATTTTCTGGATTTTTGAAAATTTCACTATTTTGTGAAAATATCCACTAAATGAGGGAGTAATATGTGTGAGGGTACCTCAGGAGAGTTCCAAATGTGTGTGGGTAGAATATATATCCCACGGGGGTAAAATTGAAAAAAGTTGAAAAAATTTTTTTTTTGGACTTAGTAATTTTTCCAACGTTTATCACACTTTCAGATAGGGCAAATGTCAGTGAGCATTCCGATTTCAGTTCCAGAGCGATTCGCCCAATGAGTCCTTGATATTTAGTCGTTTTCAGCCAATATTTTGGATTTTTGAAAATTTCACTTTTTTTGAAAATATCCACTAAATGAGGGAATAATATGTGTGATGGTACCCCTGGATAGTTCCAAATGTGTGTGGGTAGAATATATATCCCACGGGGGTAAAATTGAAAAAAGTTGAACTTTTTTTTTTCTTGTACTTAGTCATTTTTCCTGCGTTAATCAGACTTTCAGATAGTGGAAATGTCAGTGAGCATTCCGATTTCAGTTCCAGAGCGATTCGCCCAATGAGTCCTTGATATTTAATTGTTTTCAGCCAATTTTCTGGATTTTTGAAAATTTCACTTTTTTTGTGAAAATATCCACTAAATGAGGGAATAATATGTGTGAGGGTACCCCAGGAGAGTTCCAAATGTGTGTGGGTAGAATATATATCCCATGGGATTAAAAATGAAAAAAGTTGAAAAGAATGTTTTTTTTGGACTTAGTCATTTTTCCGGCGTTTATCACACTTTCAGATAGGGGAAATGTCAGTGAGCCTTCCGATTTCAGTTCCAGAGCGATTCGCCCAATGAGTCCTTGATATTTAATCGTTTTCAGACAATATTTTGGATTTTTGAAAATTTCACTTGTTTGTGAAAATATCCACTAAATGAGGGAATAATATGTGTGAGGGTACCCCAGGAGAGTTCCAAATGTGTGAGGGTAGAATATATATCCCACGGGGGTAAAATTGAAAAAAGTTGAAAAAAAATTTTTTTTGGACTTAGTCATTTTTCCGGCGTTTATCACACTTTCAGATAGGGGAAATGTCAGTGAGCGTTCCGATTTCAGTTCCAGAGCGATTCGCCCAATGAGTCCTTGATATTTAGTCGTTTTCAGCCAATATTTTGGATTTTTGAAAATTTCACTTTTTTGTGAAAATATCCACTAAATGAGGGAATAATATGTGTGAGGGTACCCCAGGAGAGTTCCAAATGTGTGTGGGTAGAATATATATCCCATGGGGTTAAAAATGAAAAAAGTTGAAAAGAATGTTTTTTTTGGACTTAGTCATTTTTCCTGCGTTAATCAGACTTTCAGATAGTGGAAATGTCAGTGAGCATTCCGATTTCAGTTCCAGAGCGATTCGCCCAATGAGTCCTTGATATTTAATTGTTTTCAGCCAATTTTCTGGATTTTTGAAAATTTCACTTTTTTGTGAAAATATCCACTAAATGAGGGAATAATATGTGTGAGGGTACCCCAGTAGAGTTCCAAATGTGTGTGGGTAGAATATATATCCCATGGGGGTAAAAATGAAAAAAGTTGAAAAAAATTTTTTTTTGGACTTAGTCTTTTTTCCGGCATTTATCAGACTTTCAGATAGGGGAAATGTCAGTGAGCATTCCGATTTCAGTTCCAGAGCGATTCGCCCAATGAGTCCTTGATATTTAATCGTTTTCAGACAATATTTTGGATTTTTGAAAATTTCACTTTTTTGTGAAAATATCCACTAAATGAGGGAATAATATGTGTGAGGGTACCCCAGGAGAGTTCCAAATGTTTGTGGGTAGAATATATATCCCACAGGGGTAAAATTGAAAAAAGTTTAAAAATTTTTTTTCTTGGACTTAGTTATTTTTCCGGCGTTTATCAGACTTTCAGATAGGGCAAATGTCAGTGAGCATTCCGATTTCAGTTCCAGAGCGATTCGCCCAATGAATCCTTGATATTTAGTCGTTTTCAGCCAATTTTCTGGATTTTTGAAAATTTCACTATTTTGTGAAAATATCCACTAAATGAGGGAGTAATATGTGTGAGGGTACCTCAGGAGAGTTCCAAATGTGTGTGGGTAGAATATATATCCCACGGGGGTAAAATTGAAAAAAGTTGAAAAAATTTTTTTTTTGGACTTAGTAATTTTTCCAACGTTTATCACACTTTCAGATAGGGCAAATGTCAGTGAGCATTCCGATTTCAGTTCCAGAGCGATTCGCCCAATGAGTCCTTGATATTTAGTCGTTTTCAGCCAATATTTTGGATTTTTGAAAATTTCACTTTTTTTGAAAATATCCACTAAATGAGGGAATAATATGTGTGAGGGTACCCCTGGATAGTTCCAAATGTGTGTGGGTAGAATATATATCCCACGGGGGTAAAATTGAAAAAAGTTGAACTTTTTTTTTTCTTGGACTTAGTCATTTTTCCGGCATTTATCAGACTTTCAGATAGGGGAAATGTCAGTGAGCATTCCGATTTCAGTTCCAGAGCGATTCGCCCAATGAGTCCTTGATATTTAATCGTTTTCAGACAATTTTCTGCATTTTTGAAAATTTCACTTTTTTGTGAAAATATCCACTAAATGAGGGAATAATATGTGTGAGGGTACCCCAGGAGGGTTCCAAATGTGTGTGGGTAGAATATATATCCCATGGGGTTAAAAATGAAAAAAGTTGAAAAGAATGTTTTTTTTGGACTTAGTCATTTTTCCGGCGTTTATCACACTTTCAGATAGGGGAAATGTCAGTGAGCCTTCCGATTTCAGTTCCAGAGCGATTCGCCCAATGAGTCCTTGATATTTAGTCGTTTTCAGCCAATATTTTGGATTTTTGAAAATTTCACTTTTTTGTGAAAATATCCACTAAATGAGGGAATAATATGTGTGAGGGTACCCCAGGAGAGTTCCAAATGTGTGAGGGTAGAATATATATCCCACGGGGGTAAAATTGAAAAAAGTTGAAAAAAAATTTTTTTTGGACTTAGTCATTTTTCCGGCGTTTATCACACTTTCAGATAGGGGAAATGTCAGTGAGCGTTCCGATTTCAGTTCCAGAGCGATTCGCCCAATGAGTCCTTGATATTTAATTGTTTTCAGCCAATTTTCTGGATTTTTGAAAATTTCACTTTTTTGTGAAAATATCCACTAAATGAGGGAATAATATGTGTGAGGGTACCCCAGGAGAGTTCCAAATGTGTGTGGGTAGAATATATATCCCATGGGATTAAAAATGAAAAAAGTTGAAAAGAATGTTTTTTTTGGACTTAGTCATTTTTCCGGCGTTTATCACACTTTCAGATAGGGGAAAAGTCAGTGAGCCTTCCGATTTCAGTTCCAGAGCGATTCGCCCAATGAGTCCTTGATATTTAATCGTTTTCAGACAATATTTTGGATTTTTGAAAATTTCACTTGTTTGTGAAAATATCCACTAAATGAGGGAATAATATGTGTGAGGGTACCCCAGGAGAGTTCCAAATGTGTGAGGGTAGAATATATATCCCACGGGGGTAAAATTGAAAAAAGTTGAAAAAAAATTTTTTTTGGACTTAGTCATTTTTCCGGCGTTTATCACACTTTCAGATAGGGGAAATGTCAGTGAGCGTTCCGATTTCAGTTCCAGAGCGATTCGCCCAATGAGTCCTTGATATTTAGTCGTTTTCAGCCAATATTTTGGATTTTTGAAAATTTCACTTTTTTGTGAAAATATCCACTAAATGAGGGAATAATATGTGTGAGGGTACCCCAGGAGAGTTCCAAATGTGTGTGGGTAGAATATATATCCCATGGGGTTAAAAATGAAAAAAGTTGAAAAGAATGTTTTTTTTGGACTTAGTCATTTTTCCGGCGTTTATCACACTTTCAGATAGGGGAAATGTCAGTGAGCCTTCCGATTTCAGTTCCAGAGCGATTCGCCCAATGAGTCCTTGATATTTAATTGTTTTCAGCCAATTTTCTGGATTTTTGAAAATTTCACTTTTTTGTGAAAATATCCACTAAATGAGGGAATAATATGTGTGAGGGTACCCCAGTAGAGTTCCAAATGTGTGTGGGTAGAATATATATCCCATGGGGGTAAAAATGAAAAAAGTTGAAAAAAATTTTTTTTTGGACTTAGTCTTTTTTCCGGCATTTATCAGACTTTCAGATAGGGGAAATGTCAGTGAGCATTCCGATTTCAGTTCCAGAGCGATTCGCCCAATGAGTCCTTGATATTTAATCGTTTTCAGACAATATTTTGGATTTTTGAAAATTTCACTTTTTTGTGAAAATATCCACTAAATGAGGGAATAATATGTGTGAGGGTACCCCAGGAGAGTTCCAAATGTTTGTGGGTAGAATATATATCCCACAGGGGTAAAATTGAAAAAAGTTGAAAAATTTTTTTTTTTGGACTTAGTCATTTTTACGGCATTTATCAGACTTTCAGATAGGGGAAATGTCAGTGAGCATTCCGATTTCAGTTCCAGAGCGATTCGCCCAATGAGTCCTTGATATTTAATCGTTTTCAGACAATTTTCTGCATTTTTGAAAATTTCACTTTTTTGTGAAAATATCCACTAAATGAGGGAATAATATGTGTGAGGGTACCCCAGGAGAGTTCCAAATGTGTGAGGGTAGAATATATATCCCACGGGGGTAAAATTGAAAAAAGTTGAAAAAAATTTTTTTTTGGACTTAGTCATTTTTCCGGTGTTTATCAGACTTTCAGATAGGGGAAAAGTCAGTGAGTGTTCCGATTTCAGTTCCAGAGCGATTCGCCCAATGAGTCCTTGATATTTAGTCGTTTTCAGCCAATATTTTGGATTTTTGAAAATTTCACTTTTTTGTGAAAATATCCACTAAATGAGGGAATAATATGTGTGAGGGTACCCCAGGAGAGTTCCAAATGTTTGTGGGTAGAATATATATCCCACAGGGGTAAAATTGAAAAAAGTTGAAAAATTTTTTTTTTTGGACTTAGTCATTTTTCCGCCGTTTATCAGACTTTCAGATAGGGGAAATGTCAGTGAGCATTCCGATTTCAGTTCCAGAGCGATTCGCCCAATGAGTCCTTGATATTTAATCGTTTTCAGACAATTTTCAGCATTTTTGAAAATTTCACTTTTTTGTGAAAATATCCACTAAATGAGGGAATAATATGTGTGAGGGTACCCCAGGAGAGTTCCAAATGTGTGAGGGTAGAATATATATCCCATGGGGGTAAAATTGAAAAAGTTGAAAACATTTTTTTTTTGGACTTAGTCATTTTTACGGCGTTTATCACACTTTCAGATTGGAGAAATGTCAGTGAGCGTTCCGATTTCAGTTCCAGAGCGATTTGCGCAATGAGTCCTTGATGTTTAGTCGTTTTCAGCCAATTTTCTGGATTTTTGAAAATTTCACTTTTTTGTGAAAATATCCACTAAATGAGGGAATAATATGTGTGAGGGTACCCCAGGAGAGTTCCAAATGTTTGTGGATAGAATATATATCCCACGGGGGTAAAATTGAAAAAAGTTGAAAATTTTTTTTTTTGGACTTAGTCATTTTTCCGGCTTTTATCAGACTTTCAGATAGGGGAAATGTCAGTGAGCATTCCGATTTCAGTTCCAGAGCGATTCGCCCAATGAGTCCTTGATATTTAATAGTTTTCAGCCAATTTTCAGCATTTTTAAAAATTTCACTTTTTGTGAAAATATCCACTAAATGAGGGAATAATATGTGTGAGGGTACCCCAGGAGAGTCCCAAATGTTTGTGGGTAGAATATATATCCCACGGGGGTAAAATTGAAAAAAGTTGAAAAAAATGTTTTTTTGGACTTAGTTATTTTTCCGGCGTTTATCACACTTTCAGATAGGGGAAATGTCAGTGAGCGTTCCGATTTCAGTTCCAGAGCGATTCGCCCAATGAGTCCTTGATATTTAGTCGTTTTCAGCCAATATTTTGGATTTTTGAAAATTTCACTTTTTTGTGAAAATATCCACTAAATGAGGGAATAATATGTGTGAGGGTACCCCAGGAGAGTTCCAAATGTTTGTGGGTAGAATATATATCCCACGGGGGTAAAATTGAAAAAAGTTGAAAAAAATGTTTTTTTGGACTTAGTTATTTTTCCGGCGTTTATCAGACTTTCAGATAGGGGAAATGTAAGTGAGCATTCCGATTTCAGTTCCAGAGCGATTCGCCCAATGAATCCTTGATATTTAATCGTTTTCAGACAATTTTCTGCAAATTTGAAAATTTCACTTTTTTGTGAAAATATCCACTAAATGAGGAAATAATATGTGTGAGGGTACCCCAGGAGAGTTCCAAATGTGTGTGGGTAGAATATATATCCCACGGGGGTAAAATTGAAAAAAGTTGAAAAAAAATTTTTTATTTGGACTTAGTCATTTTTCCGGCGTTTATCACACTTTTAGATAGGGGAAATGTCAGTGCGCGTTCCGATTTCAGTTCCAGAGCGATTCGCCCAATGAGTCCTTGATATTTAATTGTTTTCAGCCAATTTTCAGGATTTTTGAAAATTTCACTTTTTTGTGAAAATATCCACTAAATGAGGGAATAATATGTGTGAGGGTACCCCAGGAGAGTTCCAAATGTTTGTGGATAGAATATATATCCCACGGGGGTAAAATTGAAAAAAGTTGAAAAATTTTTTTTTTGGACTTAGTCATTTTTCCGGCTTTTATCAGACTTTCAGATAGGGGAAATGTCAGTGAGCATTCCGATTTCAGTTCCAGAGCGATTCGCCCAATGAGTCCTTGATATTTAATAGTTTTCAGCCAATTTTCAGCATTTTTGAAAATTTCACTTTTTGTGAAAATATCCACTAAATGAGGGAATAATATGTGTGAGGGTACCCCAGGAGAGTCCCAAATGTTTGTGGGTAGAATATATATCCCACGGGGGTAAAATTGAAAAAAGTTAAAATATTTTTTTTTTTTGGACTTAGTCATTTTTACGGCGTTTATCACACTTTCAGATAGGGGAAATGTCAGTGAGCGTTCCGATTTCAGTTCCAGAGCGATTCGCAAAATGAATCCTTGATATTTAGTCGTTTTCAGCCAATATTTTGGATTTTTGAAAATTTCACTTTTTTGTGAAAATATCCACTAAATGAGGGAATAATATGTGTGAGGGTACCCCAGGAGAGTTCCAAATGTTTGTGGATAGAATATATATCCCACGGGGGTAAAATTGAAAAAAGTTGAAAAATTATTTTTTTTGGACTTAGTCATTTTTCCGGCTTTTATCAGACTTTCAGATAGGGGAAATGTCAGTGAGCATTCCGATTTCAGTTCCAGAGCGATTCGCCCAATGAGTCCTTGATATTTAGTCGTTTTCAGCCAATATTTTGGATTTTTGAAAATTTCACTTTTTTGTGAAAATATCCACTAAATGAGGGAATAATATGTGTGAGGGTACCCCAGGAGAGTTCCAAATGTTTGTGGGTAGAATATATATCCCACAGGGGTAAAATTGAAAAAAGTTGAAAAATTTTTTTTTTTGGACTTAGTCATTTTTCCGCCGTTTATCAGACTTTCAGATAGGGGAAATGTCAGTGAGCATTCCGATTTCAGTTCCAGAGCGATTCGCCCAATGAGTCCTTGATATTTAATCGTTTTCAGACAATTTTCAGCATTTTTGAAAATTTCACTTTTTTGTGAAAATATCCACTAAATGAGGGAATAATATGTGTGAGGGTACCCCAGGAGAGTTCCAAATGTGTGAGGGTAGAATATATATCCCATGGGGGTAAAATTGAAAAAGTTGAAAACATTTTTTTTTTGGACTTAGTCATTTTTACGGCGTTTATCACACTTTCAGATTGGAGAAATGTCAGTGAGCGTTCCGATTTCAGTTCCAGAGCGATTTGCGCAATGAGTCCTTGATGTTTAGTCGTTTTCAGCCAATTTTCTGGATTTTTGAAAATTTCACTTTTTTGTGAAAATATCCACTAAATGAGGGAATAATATGTGTGAGGGTACCCCAGGAGAGTTCCAAATGTTTGTGGATAGAATATATATCCCACGGGGGTAAAATTGAAAAAAGTTGAAAATTTTTTTTTTTGGACTTAGTCATTTTTCCGGCTTTTATCAGACTTTCAGATAGGGGAAATGTCAGTGAGCATTCCGATTTCAGTTCCAGAGCGATTCGCCCAATGAGTCCTTGATATTTAATAGTTTTCAGCCAATTTTCAGCATTTTTAAAAATTTCACTTTTTGTGAAAATATCCACTAAATGAGGGAATAATATGTGTGAGGGTACCCCAGGAGAGTCCCAAATGTTTGTGGGTAGAATATATATCCCACGGGGGTAAAATTGAAAAAAGTTGAAAAAAATGTTTTTTTGGACTTAGTTATTTTTCCGGCGTTTATCACACTTTCAGATAGGGGAAATGTCAGTGAGCGTTCCGATTTCAGTTCCAGAGCGATTCGCCCAATGAGTCCTTGATATTTAGTCGTTTTCAGCCAATATTTTGGATTTTTGAAAATTTCACTTTTTTGTGAAAATATCCACTAAATGAGGGAATAATATGTGTGAGGGTACCCCAGGAGAGTTCCAAATGTTTGTGGGTAGAATATATATCCCACGGGGGTAAAATTGAAAAAAGTTGAAAAAAATGTTTTTTTGGACTTAGTTATTTTTCCGGCGTTTATCAGACTTTCAGATAGGGGAAATGTAAGTGAGCATTCCGATTTCAGTTCCAGAGCGATTCGCCCAATGAATCCTTGATATTTAATCGTTTTCAGACAATTTTCTGCAAATTTGAAAATTTCACTTTTTTGTGAAAATATCCACTAAATGAGGAAATAATATGTGTGAGGGTACCCCAGGAGAGTTCCAAAGGTGTGTGGGTAGAATATATATCCCACGGGGGTAAAATTGAAAAAAGTTGAAAAAAAATTTTTTATTTGGACTTAGTCATTTTTCCGGCGTTTATCACACTTTTAGATAGGGGAAATGTCAGTGCGCGTTCCGATTTCAGTTCCAGAGCGATTCGCCCAATGAGTCCTTGATATTTAATTGTTTTCAGCCAATTTTCTGGATTTTTGAAAATTTCACTTTTTTGTGAAAATATCCACTAAATGAGGGAATAATATGTGTGAGGGTACCCCAGTTGAGTTCCAAATGTGTGTGGGTAGAATATATATCCCATGGGGGTAAAAATGAAAAAAGTTTAAAAAAATTTTTTTTTGGACTTAGTCATTTTTCCGGCATTTATCAGACTTTCAGATAGGGGAAAAGTCAGTGAGTGTTCCGATTTCAGTTCCAGAGCGATTCGCCCAATGAGTCCTTGATATTTAGTCGTTTTCAGCCAATATTTTGGATTTTTGAAAATTTCACTTTTTTGTGAAAATATCCACTAAATGAGGGAATAATATGTGTGAGGGTACCCCAGGAGAGTTCCAAATGTTTGTGGGTAGAATATATATCCCACAGGGGTAAAATTGAAAAAAGTTGAAAAATTTTTTTTTTTGGACTTAGTCATTTTTCCGCCGTTTATCAGACTTTCAGATAGGGGAAATGTCAGTGAGCATTCCGATTTCAGTTCCAGAGCGATTCGCCCAATGAGTCCTTGATATTTAATCGTTTTCAGACAATTTTCAGCATTTTTGAAAATTTCACTTTTTTGTGAAAATATCCACTAAATGAGGGAATAATATGTGTGAGGGTACCCCAGGAGAGTTCCAAATGTGTGAGGGTAGAATATATATCCCACGGGGGTAAAATTGAAAAAGTTGAAAACATTTTTTTTTTGGACTTAGTCATTTTTACGGCGTTTATCACACTTTCAGATTGGAGAAATGTCAGTGAGCGTTCCGATTTCAGTTCCAAAGGGCGATTTGCGCAATGAGTCCTTGATGTTTAGTCGTTTTCAGCCAATTTTCTGGATTTTTGAAAATTTCACTTTTTTGTGAAAATATCCACTAAATGAGGGAATAATATGTGTGAGGGTACCCCAGGAGAGTTCCAAATGTTTGTGGATAGAATATATATCCCACGGGGGTAAAATTGAAAAAAGTTGAAAAATTTTTTTTTTGGACTTAGTCATTTTTCCGGCTTTTATCAGACTTTCAGATAGGGGAAATGTCAGTGAGCATTCCGATTTCAGTTCCAGAGCGATTCGCCCAATGAGTCCTTGATATTTAATAGTTTTCAGCCAATTTTCAGCATTTTTGAAAATTTCACTTTTTGTGAAAATATCCACTAAATGAGGGAATAATATGTGTGAGGGTACCCCAGGAGAGTCCCAAATGTTTGTGGGTAGAATATATATCCCACGGGGGTAAAATTGAAAAAAGTTAAAATATTTTTTTTTTTGGACTTAGTCATTTTTCCGGCGTTTATCACACTTTCAGATAGGGGAAATGTCAGTGAGCGTTCCGATTTCAGTTCCAGAGCGATTCGCAAAATGAATCCTTGATATTTAGTCGTTTTCAGCCAATATTTTGGATTTTTGAAAATTTAACTTTTTTGTGAAAATATCCACTAAATGAGGGAATAATATGTGTGAGGGTACCCCAGGAGAGTTCCAAATGTTTGTGGATAGAATATATATCCCACGGGGGTAAAATTGAAAAAAGTTGAAAAATTATTTTTTTTGGACTTAGTCATTTTTCCGGCTTTTATCAGACTTTCAGATAGGGGAAATGTCAGTGAGCATTCCGATTTCAGTTCCAGAGCGATTCGCCCAATGAGTCCTTGATATTTAGTCTTTTTCAGCCAATATTTTGGATTTTTGAAAATTTCACTTTTTTGTGAAAATATCCACTAAATGAGGGAATAATATGTGTGAGGGTACCCCAGGAGAGTTCCAAATGTGTGTGGGTAGAATATATATCCCATGGGGGTAAAAATGAAAAAAGTTGAAAACATTTTTTTTTTGGACTTAGTCATTTTTACGGCGTTTATCACACTTTCAGATAGGGGAAATGGCAGTGAGCATTCCGATTTCAGTTCCAGAGGGATTCGCCCAATGAGTCCTTGATATTTAATTGTTTTCAGCCAATTTTCTGGATTTTTGAAAATTTCACTTTTTTGTGAAAATATCCACTAAATGAGGGAATAATATGTGTGAGGGTACCCCAGTTGAGTTCCAAATGTGTGTGGGTAGAATATATATCCCATGGGGGTAAAAATGAAAAAAGTTTAAAAAAATTTTTTTTTGGACTTAGTCATTTTTCCGGCATTTATCAGACTTTCAGATAGGGGAAAAGTCAGTGAGTGTTCCGATTTCAGTTCCAGAGCGATTCGCCCAATGAGTCCTTGATATTTAATTGTTTTCAGCCAATTTTCTGGATTTTTGAAAATTTCACTTTTTTGTGAAAATATCCACTAAATGAGGGAATAATATGTGTGAGGGTACCCCAGGAGAGTTCCAAATGTGTGTGGGTAGAATATATATCCCATGGGGGTAAAAATGAAAAAAGTTGAAAACATTTTTTTTTTGGACTTAGTCATTTTTACGGCGTTTATCACACTTTCAGATTGGAGAAATGTCAGTGAGCGTTACGATTTCAGCTCCAGAGCGATTTGCCCATTGAGTCCTTGATATTTAGTCGTTTTCAGCCAATTTTCTGGATTTTTGAAAATTTCACTTTTTTGTGAAAATATCCACTAAATGAGGGAATAATATGTGTGAGGGTACCCCAGGAGAGTTCCAAATGTTTGTGGGTAGAATATATATCCCACGGGGGTAAAATTGAAAAAAGTTGAAAAAAATGTTTTTTTGGACTTAGTTATTTTTCCGGCGTTTATCACACTTTCAGATAGGGGAAATGTCAGTGAGCGTTCCGATTTCAGTTCCAGAGCGATTCGCCCAATGAGTCCTTGATATTTAGTCGTTTTCAGCCAATATTTTGGATTTTTGAAAATTTCACTTTTTTGTGAAAATATCCACTAAATGAGGGAATAATATGTGTGAGGGTACCCCAGGAGAGTTCCAAATGTTTGTGGGTAGAATATATATCCCACGGGGGTAAAAATTGAAAAAAGTTGAAAAAAATGTTTTTTTGGACTTAGTTATTTTTCCGGCGTTTATCAGACTTTCAGATAGGGGAAATGTAAGTGAACATTCCGATTTCAGTTCCAGAGCGATTCGCCCAATGAATCCTTGATATTTAATCGTTTTCAGACAATTTTCTGCAAATTTGAAAATTTCACTTTTTTGTGAAAATATCCACTAAATGAGGAAATAATATGTGTGAGGGTACCCCAGGAGAGTTCCAAATGTGTGTGGGTAGAATATATATCCCACGGGGGTAAAATTGAAAAAAGTTGAAAAAAAATTTTTTATTTGGACTTAGTCATTTTTCCGGCGTTTATCACACTTTTAGATAGGGGAAATGTCAGTGCGCGTTCCGATTTCAGTTCCAGAGCGATTCGCCCAATGAGTCCTTGATATTTAATTGTTTTCAGCCAATTTTCTGGATTTTTGAAAATTTCACTTTTTTGTGAAAATATCCACTAAATGAGGGAATAATATGTGTGAGGGTACCCCAGGAGAGTTCCAAATGTGTGTGGGTAGAATATATATCCCATGGGGGTAAAAATGAAAAAAGTTGAAAACATTTTTTTTTTGGACTTAGTCATTTTTACGGCGTTTATCACACTTTCAGATTGGAGAAATGTCAGTGAGCGTTACGATTTCAGCTCCAGAGCGATTTGCCCAATGAGTCCTTGATATTTAGTCGTTTTCAGCCAATTTTCTGGATTTTTGAAAATTTCACTTTTTTGTGAAAATATCCACTAAATGAGGGAATAATATGTGTGAGGGTACCCCAGGAGAGTTCCAAATGTTTGTGGGTAGAATATATATCCCACGGGGGTAAAATTGAAAAAAGTTGAAAAAAATGTTTTTTTGGACTTAGTTATTTTTCCGGCGTTTATCAGACTTTCAGATAGGGGAAATGTAAGTGAACATTCCGATTTCAGTTCCAGAGCGATTCGCCCAATGAATCCTTGATATTTAATCGTTTTCAGACAATTTTCTGCAAATTTGAAAATTTCACTTTTTTGTGAAAATATCCACTAAACGAGGGAATAATATGTGTGAGGGTACCCCAGGAGAGTTCCAAATGTGTGTGAGTAGAATATATATCCCACGGGGGTAAAATTGAAAAAAGTTGAAAAAAAATTTTTTATTTGGACTTAGTCATTTTTCCGGCGTTTATCACACTTTTAGATAGGGGAAATGTCAGTGCGCGTTCCGATTTCAGTTCCAGAGCGATTCGCCCAATGAGTCCTTGATATTTAATAGTTTTCAGCCAATTTTCAGCATTTTTGAAAATTTCACTTTTTGTGAAAATATCCACTAAATGAGGGAATAATATGTGTGAGGGTACCCCAGGAGAGTCCCAAATGTCTGTGGGTAGAATATATATCCCACGGGGGTAAAATTGAAAAAAGTTAAAATATTTTTTTTTTTGGACTTAGTCATTTTTCCGGCGTTTATCACACTTTCAGATAGGGGAAATGTCAGTGAGCGTTCCGATTTCAGTTCCAGAGCGATTCGCAAAATGAATCCTTGATATTTAGTCGTTTTCAGCCAATATTTTGGATTTTTGAAAATTTAACTTTTTTGTGAAAATATCCACTAAATGAGGGAATAATATGTGTGAGGGTACCCCAGGAGAGTTCCAAATGTTTGTGGATAGAATATATATCCCACGGGGGTAAAATTGAAAAAAGTTGAAAAATTATTTTTTTTGGACTTAGTCATTTTTCCGGCTTTTATCAGACTTTCAGATAGGGGAAATGTCAGTGAGCATTCCGATTTCAGTTCCAGAGCGATTCGCCCAATGAGTCCTTGATATTTAGTCTTTTTCAGCCAATATTTTGGATTTTTGAAAATTTCACTTTTTTGTGAAAATATCCACTAAATGAGGGAATAATATGTGTGAGGGTACCCCAGGAGAGTTCCAAATGTGTGTGGGTAGAATATATATCCCATGGGGGTAAAAATGAAAAAAGTTGAAAACATTTTTTTTTTGGACTTAGTCATTTTTACGGCGTTTATCACACTTTCAGATTGGAGAAATGTCAGTGAGCGTTCCGATTTCAGTTCCAGAGCGATTCGCCCAATGAGTCCTTGATATTTAATTGTTTTCAGCCAATTTTCTGGATTTTTGAAAATTTCACTTTTTTGTGAAAATATCCACTAAATGAGGGAATAATATGTGTGAGGGTACCCCAGGAGAGTTCCAAATGTGTGTGGGTAGAATATATATCCCATGGGGGTAAAAATGAAAAAAGTTGAAAACATTTTTTTTTTGGACTTAGTCATTTTTACGGCGTTTATCACACTTTCAGATTGGAGAAATGTCAGTGAGCGTTACGATTTCAGCTCCAGAGCGATTTGCCCAATGAGTCCTTGATATTTAGTCGTTTTCAGCCAATTTTCTGGATTTTTGAAAATTTCACTTTTTTGTGAAAATATCCACTAAATGAGGGAATAATATGTGTGAGGGTACCCCAGGAGAGTTCCAAATGTTTGTGGGTAGAATATATATCCCACGGGGGTAAAATTGAAAAAAGTTGAAAAAAATGTTTTTTTGGACTTAGTTATTTTTCCGGCGTTTATCACACTTTCAGATAGGGGAAATGTCAGTGAGCGTTCCGATTTCAGTTCCAGAGCGATTCGCCCAATGAGTCCTTGATATTTAGTCGTTTTCAGCCAATATTTTGGATTTTTGAAAATTTCACTTTTTTGTGAAAATATCCACTAAATGAGGGAATAATATGTGTGAGGGTACCCCAGGAGAGTTCCAAATGTTTGTGGGTAGAATATATATCCCACGGGGGTAAAATTGAAAAAAGTTGAAAAAAAATTTTTTATTTGGACTTAGTCATTTTTCCGGCGTTTATCACACTTTTAGATAGGGGAAATGTCAGTGCGCGTTCCGATTTCAGTTCCAGAGCGATTCGCCCAATGAGTCCTTGATATTTAATAGTTTTCAGCCAATTTTCAGCATTTTTGAAAATTTCACTTTTTGTGAAAATATCCACTAAATGAGGGAATTATATGTGTGAGGGTACCCCAGGAGAGTCCAAAATGTTTGTGGGTAGAATATATATCCCACGGGGGTAAAATTGAAAAAAGTTAAAATATTTTTTTTTTTGGACTTAGTCATTTTTCCGGCGTTTATCACACTTTCAGATAGGGGAAATGTCAGTGAGCGTTCCGATTTCAGTTCCAGAGCGATTCGCAAAATGAATCCTTGATATTTAGTCGTTTTCAGCCAATATTTTGGATTTTTGAAAATTTCACTTTTTTGTGAAAATATCCACTAAATGAGGGAATAATATGTGTGAGGGTACCCCAGGAGAGTTCCAAATGTTTGTGGATAGAATATATATCCCACGGGGGTAAAATTGAAAAAAGTTGAAAAATTATTTTTTTTGGACTTAGTCATTTTTCCGTCTTTTATCAGACTTTCAGATAGGGGAAATGTCAGTGAGCATTCCGATTTCAGTTCCAGAGCGATTCGCCCAATGAGTCCTTGATATTTAGTCTTTTTCAGCCAATATTTTGGATTTTTGAAAATTTCACTTTTTTGAGAAAATATCCACTAAATGAGGGAATAATATGTGTGAGGGTACCCCAGGAGAGTTCCAAATGTGTGTGGGTAGAATATATATCCCATGGGGGTAAAAATGAAAAAAGTTGAAAACATTTTTTTTTTTGGACTTAGTCATTTTTACGGCGTTTATCACACTTTCAGATTGGAGAAATGTCAGTGAGCGTTCCGATTTCAGTTCCAGAGCGATTCGCCCAATGAGTCCTTGATATTTAATTGTTTTCAGCCAATTTTCTGGATTTTTGAAAATTTCACTTTTTTGTGAAAATATCCACTAAATGAGGGAATAATATGTGTGAGGGTACCCCAGGAGAGTTCCAAATGTTTGTGGGTAGAATATATATCCCACGGGGGTAAAATTGAAAAAAGTTGAAAAAAATGTTTTTTTGGACTTAGTTATTTTTCCGGCGTTTATCACACTTTCAGATAGGGGAAATGTCAGTGAGCGTTCCGATTTCAGTTCCAGAGCGATTCGCCCAATGAGTCCTTGATATTTAGTCGTTTTCAGCCAATATTTTGGATTTTTGAAAATTTCACTTTTTTGTGAAAATATCCACTAAATGAGGGAATAATATGTGTGAGGGTACCCCAGGAGAGTTCCAAATGTTTGTGGGTAGAATATATATCCCACGGGGGTAAAATTGAAAAAAGTTGAAAAAAATGTTTTTTTGGACTTAGTTATTTTTCCGGCGTTTATCAGACTTTCAGATAGGGGAAATGTAAGTGAACATTCCGATTTCAGTTCCAGAGCGATTCGCCCAATGAATCCTTGATATTTAATCGTTTTCAGCCAATTTTCTGGATTTTTGAAAATTTCACTTGTTTGTGAAAATATCCACTAAATGAGGGAATAATATGTGTGAGGGTACCCCAGGAGAGTTCCAAATGTTTGTGGATAGAATATATATCCCACGGGGGTAAAATTGAAAAAAGTTGAAAAATTTTTTTTTTGGACTTAGTCATTTTTCCGGCTTTTATCAGACTTTCAGATAGGGGAAATGTCAGTGAGCATTCCGATTTCAGTTCCAGAGCGATTCGCCCAATGAGTCCTTGATATTTAATAGTTTTCAGCCAATTTTCAGCATTTTTGAAAATTTCACTTTTTGTGAAAATATCCACTAAATGAGGGAATAATATGTGTGAGGGTACCCCAGGAGAGTCCCAAATGTTTGTGGGTAGAATATATATCCCACGGGGGTAAAATTGAAAAAAGTTAAAATATTTTTTTTTTTGGACTTAGTCATTTTTCCGGCGTTTATCACACTTTCAGATAGGGGAAATGTCAGTGAGCGTTCCGATTTCAGTTCCAGAGCGATTCGCAAAATGAATCCTTGATATTTAGTCGTTTTCAGCCAATATTTTGGATTTTTGAAAATTTCACTTTTTTGTGAAAATATCCACTAAATGAGGGAATAATATGTGTGAGGGTACCCCAGGAGAGTTCCAAATGTGTGTGGGTAGAATATATATCCCACGGGGGTAAAATTGAAAAAAGTTGAAAAATTTTTTCTTTTGGACTTAGTCATTTTACCGGCGTTTATCAGAGTTTCAGATAGGGGAAATATCAGTGAGCGTTCCGATTTCAGTTCCAGAGCAATTCACCGGATGAGTCCTTGATATTTAGTCGTTTTCAGCCAATATTTTGGATTTTTGAAAATTTCACTTTTTTGTGAAAATATCCACTAAATGAGGGAATAATATGTGTGAGGGTACCCCAGGAGAGTTCCAAATGTTTGTGGGTAGAATATATATCCCATGGGGGTAAAAATGAAAAAAGTTGAAAACATTTTTTTTTTGGACTTAGTCATTTTTACGGCGTTTATCACACTTTCAGATTGGAGAAATGTCAGTGAGCGTTACGATTTCAGCTCCAGAGCGATTTGCCCAATGAGTCCTTGATATTTAGTCGTTTTCAGCCAATTTTCTGGATTTTTGAAAATTTCACTTTTTTGTGAAAATATCCACTAAATGAGGAAATAATATGTGTGAGGGTACCCCAGGAGAGTTCCAAATGTGTGTGGGTAGAATATATATCCCACGGGGGTAAAATTGAAAAAAGTTGAAAAAAATTTTTTATTTGGACTTAGTCATTTTTCCGGCGTTTATCACACTTTTAGATAGGGGAAATGTCAGTGCGCGTTCCGATTTCAGTTCCAGAGCGATTCGCCCAATGAGTCCTTGATATTTAATAGTTTTCAGCCAATTTTCAGCATTTTTGAAAATTTCACTTTTTGTGAAAATATCCACTAAATGAGGGAATAATATGTGTGAGGGTACCCCAGGAGAGTCCCAAATGTTTGTGGGTAGAATATATATCCCACGGGGGTAAAATTGAAAAAAGTTAAAATATTTTTTTTTTTGGACTTAGTCATTTTTCCGGCGTTTATCACACTTTCAGATAGGGGAAATGTCAGTGAGCGTTCCGATTTCAGTTCCAGAGCGATTCGCAAAATGAATCCTTGATATTTAGTCGTTTTCAGCCAATATTTTGGATTTTTGAAAATTTCACTTTTTTGTGAAAATATCCACTAAATGAGGGAATAATATGTGTGAGGGTACCCCAGGAGAGTTCCAAATGTTTGTGGATAGAATATATATCCCACGGGGGTAAAATTGAAAAAAGTTGAAAAATTATTTTTTTTGGACTTAGTCATTTTTCCGTCTTTTATCAGACTTTCAGATAGGGGAAATGTCAGTGAGCATTCCGATTTCAGTTCCAGAGCGATTCGCCCAATGAGTCCTTGATATTTAGTCTTTTTCAGCCAATATTTTGGATTTTTGAAAATTTCACTTTTTTGAGAAAATATCCACTAAATGAGGGAATAATATGTGTGAGGGTACCCCAGGAGAGTTCCAAATGTGTGTGGGTAGAATATATATCCCATGGGGGTAAAAATGAAAAAAGTTGAAAACATTTTTTTTTTTGGACTTAGTCATTTTTACGGCGTTTATCACACTTTCAGATTGGAGAAATGTCAGTGAGCGTTCCGATTTCAGTTCCAGAGCGATTCGCCCAATGAGTCCTTGATATTTAATTGTTTTCAGCCAATTTTCTGGATTTTTGAAAATTTCACTTTTTTGTGAAAATATCCACTAAATGAGGGAATAATATGTGTGAGGGTACCCCAGGAGAGTTCCAAATGTTTGTGGGTAGAATATATATCCCACGGGGGTAAAATTGAAAAAAGTTGAAAAAAATGTTTTTTTGGACTTAGTTATTTTTCCGGCGTTTATCACACTTTCAGATAGGGGAAATGTCAGTGAGCGTTCCGATTTCAGTTCCAGAGCGATTCGCCCAATGAGTCCTTGATATTTAGTCGTTTTCAGCCAATATTTTGGATTTTTGAAAATTTCACTTTTTTGTGAAAATATCCACTAAATGAGGGAATAATATGTGTGAGGGTACCCCAGGAGAGTTCCAAATGTTTGTGGGTAGAATATATATCCCACGGGGGTAAAATTGAAAAAAGTTGAAAAAAATGTTTTTTTGGACTTAGTTATTTTTCCGGCGTTTATCAGACTTTCAGATAGGGGAAATGTAAGTGAACATTCCGATTTCAGTTCCAGAGCGATTCGCCCAATGAATCCTTGATATTTAATCGTTTTCAGCCAATTTTCTGGATTTTTGAAAATTTCACTTTTTTGTGAAAATATCCACTAAATGAGGGAATAATATGTGTGAGGGTACCCCAGGAGAGTTCCAAATGTTTGTGGATAGAATATATATCCCACGGGGGTAAAATTGAAAAAAGTTGAAAAATTTTTTTTTTGGACTTAGTCATTTTTCCGGCTTTTATCAGACTTTCAGATAGGGGAAATGTCAGTGAGCATTCCGATTTCAGTTCCAGAGCGATTCGCCCAATGAGTCCTTGATATTTAATAGTTTTCAGCCAATTTTCAGCATTTTTGAAAATTTCACTTTTTGTGAAAATATCCACTAAATGAGGGAATAATATGTGTGAGGGTACCCCAGGAGAGTCCCAAATGTTTGTGGGTAGAATATATATCCCACGGGGGTAAAATTGAAAAAAGTTAAAATATTTTTTTTTTTGGACTTAGTCATTTTTCCGGCGTTTATCACACTTTCAGATAGGGGAAATGTCAGTGAGCGTTCCGATTTCAGTTCCAGAGCGATTCGCAAAATGAATCCTTGATATTTAGTCGTTTTCAGCCAATATTTTGGATTTTTGAAAATTTCACTTTTTTGTGAAAATATCCACTAAATGAGGGAATAATATGTGTGAGGGTACCCCAGGAGAGTTCCAAATGTGTGTGGGTAGAATATATATCCCACGGGGGTAAAATTGAAAAAAGTTGAAAAATTTTTTCTTTTGGACTTAGTCATTTTACCGGCGTTTATCAGAGTTTCAGATAGGGGAAATATCAGTGAGCGTTCCGATTTCAGTTCCAGAGCAATTCACCGGATGAGTCCTTGATATTTAGTCGTTTTCAGCCAATATTTTGGATTTTTGAAAATTTCACTTTTTTGTGAAAATATCCACTAAATGAGGGAATAATATGTGTGAGGGTACCCCAGGAGAGTTCCAAATGTTTGTGGGTAGAATATATATCCCATGGGGGTAAAAATGAAAAAAGTTGAAAACATTTTTTTTTTGGACTTAGTCATTTTTACGGCGTTTATCACACTTTCAGATTGGAGAAATGTCAGTGAGCGTTACGATTTCAGCTCCAGAGCGATTTGCCCAATGAGTCCTTGATATTTAGTCGTTTTCAGCCAATTTTCTGGATTTTTGAAAATTTCACTTTTTTGTGAAAATATCCACTAAATGAGGAAATAATATGTGTGAGGGTACCCCAGGAGAGTTCCAAATGTGTGTGGGTAGAATATATATCCCACGGGGGTAAAATTGAAAAAAGTTGAAAAAAATTTTTTTATTTGGACTTAGTCATTTTTCCGGCGTTTATCACACTTTTAGATAGGGGAAATGTCAGTGCGCGTTCCAATTTCAGTTCCAGAGCGATTCGCCCAATGAGTCCTTGATATTTAATTGTTTTCAGCCAATTTTCTGCATTTTTGAAAATTTCACTTTTTTGTGAAAATATCCACTAAATGTGTGAGGGTACCCCAGGAGAGTCCCAAATGTTTGTGGGTAGAATATATATCCCACGGGGCTAAAATTGAAAAAAGTTGAAACATTTTTTTTTTTTGGACTTAGTCATTTTTCCGGCGTTTATCAGACTTTCTGATAGGGGAAATGTCAGTGCGCGTTCCGATTTCAGTTCCAGAGCGATTCGCCCAATGAGTCCTTGATATTTAGTCGTTTTCAGCCAATATTTTGGATTTTTGAAAATTTCACTTTTTTGTGAAAATATCCACTAAATGAGGAATAATATGTGTGAGGGTACCCCAGGAGAGTTCCAAATGTTTGTCGGTAGAATATATATCCCAGTGTGGGAAAATTGAAAAAAGCTGAAAAATTTTTTTTTTTCGACTTAGTCATTTTTCCGGCATTGATCAGACTTTCAGATAGGGGAAATGTCGGTGAGCATTCCGATTTCAGTTCCAGAGCGATTCGCCCAATGAGTCCTTGATGTTTAGTCGTTTTCAGCCAATTTTCTGCATTTTTGAAAATTTCACTTTTTTGTGAAAATATCCACTAAATGAGGGAATAATATGTGTGAGGGTACCCCAGGAGAGTTCCAAATGTTTGTGGGTAGAATATATATCCCACGGGGGTAAAATTGAAAAAAGTTGAAAAATTTTTTCTTGGACTTAGTCATTTTTCCGGCGTTTATCAGACTTTCAGATAGGGGAAATGTCAGTGAGCATTCCGATTTCAGCTCCAGAGTGATTCGCCCAATAAGTCCTTGATATTTAGTCGTTTTCAGCCAATATTTTGGATTTTTGAAAATGTCACTTTTTTGTGAAAATATCCACTAAATGAGGGAATAATATGTGTGAGGGTACCCAAGGAGAGTTCCAAATGTGTGTGGGTAGAATATATATCCCATGGGGGTAAAAATGAAAAAAGTTGAAATCATTTTTTATTTGGACTTAGTCATTTTTACGGCGTTTATCAGACTTTCAGATAGGGGAAACATCAGTGCGCGTTCCGATTTCAGTTCCAGAGCGATTCGCCTAATGAGTCCTTGATGTTTAGTCGTTTTCAGCCAATTTTCTGGATTTTTGAAAATTTCACTTTTTGTGAAAATATCCACTAAATGAGGTAATAATATGTGTGAGGGTACCCCAGGAGAGTCCCAAATGTTTGTGGGTAGAATATATATCCCACGGGGGTAAAATTGAAAAAAGTTGAAAAATATTTTTTTTTGGACTAATTTTTTCGGCGTTTATCACACTTTCAGATAGGGGAAATGTCAGTGAGCATTCCGATTTCAGTTCCAGAGCGATTCGCCCAATGAGTCCTTGATATTTAATCGTTTTCAGACAATTTTCTGGATTTTTGAAAATTTCACTTTTTTGTGAAAATATCCACTAAATGAGGGAATAATATGTGTGAGGGTACCCCAGGAGCATTCCAAATGTGTGTTGGTAGAACATTCATCCCATGGGGGTAAAAATGAAAAAAGTTGAAAAAAATTTTTTTTTGTACTTAGTCATTGTTCCGGCGTTTATCAGACTTTCAGATAGGGGAAAAGTCAGTGAGCATTCCGATTTCAGTTCCAGAGCGATTCGCCCAATGATTCCTTGATATTTAGTCGTTTTCAGCCAATATTTTGGATTTTTGAAAATTTCACTTTTTTGTGAAAATATCCTCTAAATGAGGGAATAATATGTGTGAGGGTACCCCAGGAGAGTTCCAAATGTTTGTGGGTAGAATATATATCCCACGGGGGTAAAATTGAAAAAAGTTGAAAAATTTTTTCTTGGACTTAGTCATTTTTCCGGCGTTTATCAGACTTTCAGATAGGGGAAATGTCAGTGAGCATTCCAATTTCAGTTCCAGAGCGATTCGCCCAATGAGTCCTTGATATTTAATCGTTTTCAGACAATTTTCAGCATTTTTGAAAATTTCACTTTTTTGTGAAAATATCCACTAAATGAGGGAATAATATGTGTGAGGGTACCCCAGGAGAGTTCCAAATGTTTGTGGGTAGAATATATATCCCACGGGGGTAAAATTGAAAATAGTTGAAAAATTTTTTTTTGGACTTAGTCATTTTTCCGGCGTTTATCAGACTTTCAGATAGGGGAAACATCAGTGCGCGTTCCGATTTCAGTTCCAGAGCGATTCGCCTAATGAGTCCTTGATGTTTAGTCGTTTTCAGCCAATTTTCTGGATTTTTGAAAATTTCACTTTTTGTGAAAATATCCACTAAATGAGGGAATAATATGTGTGAGGGTACCCCAGGAGAGTCCCAAATGTTTGTGGGTAGAATATAAATCCCACGGGGGTAAAATTGAAAAAAGCTGAAAAATTTTTTTTTTTGGACTTATTTTTTCGGCGTTTATCACACTTTCAGATAGGGGAAATGTCAGTGAGCATTCCGATTTCAGTTCCAGAGCGATTCGCCCAATGACTCCTTGATATTTAATCGTTTTCAGACAATTTTCTGGATTTTTGAAAATTTCACTTTTTTGTGAAAATATCCACTAAATGAGGGAATAATATGTGTGAGGGTACCCAAGGAGAGTTCCAAATGTGTGTGGGTAGAATATATATCCCATGGGGGTAAAAATGAAAAAAGTTGAAAACATTTTTTATTTGGACTTAGTCATTTTTACTGCGTTTATCAGACTTTCAGATAGGGGAAACATCAGTGCGCGTTCCGATTTCAGTTCCAGAGCGATTCGCCTAATGAGTCCTTGATGTTTAGTCGTTTTCAGCCAATTTTCTGCATTTTTGAAAATTTCACTTTTTGTGAAAATATCCACTAAATGAGGGAATAATATGTGTGAGGGTACCCCAGGAGAGTCCCAAATGTTTGTGGGTAGAATATAAATCCCACGGGGGTAAAATTGAAAAAAGTTGAAAAATTTTTTTTTTTGGACTTATTTTTTCGGCGTTTATCACACTTTCAGATAGGGGAAATGTCAGTGAGCATTCCGATTTCAGTTCCAGAGCGATTCGCCCAATGACTCCTTGATATTTAATCGTTTTCAGACAATTTTCTGGATTTTTGAAAATTTCACTTTTTTGTGAAAATATCCACTAAATGAGGGAATAATATGTGTGAGGGTACCCAAGGAGAGTTCCAAATGTTTGTGGGTAGAATATATATCCCATGGGGGTAAAAGTGAAAAAAGTTGAAAAATTTATTTTTTTCGACTTAGTCATTTTTCCGGCGTTTATCAGACTTTCAGATAGGGGAACTGTCAGTGAGCGTTCCGATTTCAGTTCCAGAGCGATTCGCCCAATGATTCCTTGATATTTAGTCGTTTTCAGCCAATATTTTGGATTTTTGAAAATTTCACTTTCTTGTGAAAATATCCACTAAATGAGGGAATAATATGTGTGAGGGTACCCCAGGAGAGTTCCAAATGTGTGTGGGTAGAATATATATCCCACGGGGGTAAAATTGAACAAAGTTGAAAAAAAAATTTTTTTGGACTTATTCATTTTTCCGGCGTTTATCACACTTTCAGATAGGAGAACTGTCAGTGAGCGTTCCGATTTCAGTTCCAGAGCGATTCGCCCAATGAGTCCTTGATATTTAGTCGTTTTCAGGCAATATTTTGGATTTTTGAAAATTTCACTTTTTTGTGAAAATATCCACTAAATGAGGGAATAATATGTGTGAGAGTACCCCAGGAGAGCTCCAAATGTTTGTGGGTAGAATATATATCCCACGGGGGTAAAATTGAAAAAAGTTGAAAAATTTTTTTTTTTGGACTTAGTCATTTTTTCCGGCGTTTATCACACTTTCAGATAGGAGAAATGTCAGTGAGCGTTCCGATTTCAGTTCTATAGCGATTCGCCCTATGAGTCCTTGATATTTAGTCGTTTTCAGCCAATTTTCTGGATTTTTGAAAATTTCAATTTTGTGAAAATATCCACTAAATGAGGGAATAATATGTGTGAGGGTACCCCAGGAGTGTTCCAAATTTTGTGTGTAGAATATATATCCCACGGGGGTAAAATTGAAAAAAGTTGAAAAATTTTTTTTGGGACTTAGTCATTTTTCCGGCGTTTATCACACTTTAAGATAGGGGAACTATCCGATTTCAGTTCCAGAGCGATTCGCCCAATGAGTCCTTGATATTTAGTCGTTTTCAGCCAATATTTTGGATTTTTGAAAATTTCACTTTTTTGTGAAAATATCCACTAAATGAGGGAATAATATGTGTGAGGGTACCGCAGGAGAGTTCCAAATGTTTGTGGGTAGAATATATATCCCACGGAGGTAAAATTGAAAATAGTTGAAAAATTTTTTTTTGGACTTAGTCATTTTTCCGGCGTTTATCAGACTTTCAGATAGGGGAAATGTCAGTGAGCGTTCCGATTTCAGCTTCAGAGCGATTCGCCCAATAAGTCCTTGATATTTAGTCGTTTTCAGCCAATATTTTGGATTTTTGAAAATGTCACTTTTTTGTGAAAATATCTACTAAATGAGGGAATAATATGTGTGAGGGTACCCAAGGAGAGTTCCAAATGTGTGTGGGTAGAATATATATCCCATGGGGGTAAAAATGAAAAAAGTTGAAAACATTTTTTATTTGGACTTAGTCATTTTTACGGCGTTTATCAGACTTTCAGATAGGGGAAACATCAGTGCGCGTTCCGATTTCAGTTCCAGAGCGATTCGCCTAATGAGTCCTTGATGTTTAGTCGTTTTCACCCAATTTTCTGGATTTTTGAAAATTTCACTTTTTGTGAAAATATCCACTAAATGAGGGAATAATATGTGTGAGGGTACCCCAGGAGAGTCCCAAATGTTTGTGGGTAGAATTTATATCCCACGGGGGTAAAATTGAAAAATTTTTTTTTTTGGACTTATTTTTTCGGCGTTTATCACACTTTCAGATAGGGGAAATGTCAGTGAGCATTCCGATTTCAGTTCCAGAGCGATTCGCCCAATGACTCCTTGATATTTAATCGTTTTCAGACAATTTTCTGGATTTTTGAAAATTTCACTTTTTTGTGAAAATATCCACTAAATGAGGGAATAATATGTGTGAGGGTACCCCAGGAGAGTTCCAAATGTTTGTGGGTAGAATATATATCCCACGGGGGTAAAATTGAAAAAAGTTGAAATTTTTTTTCTTGGATTTAGTCATTTTTCCGGCGTTTATCAGACTTTCAGATAGGGGAAACATCAGTGCGCGTTCCGATTTCAGTTCCAGAGTGATTCGCCTAATGAGTCCTTGATGTTTAGTCGTTTTCACCCAATTTTCTGGATTTTTGAAAATTTCACTTTTTGTGAAAATATCCACTAAATGAGGGAATAATATGTGTGAGGGTACCCCAGGAGAGTCCCAAATGTTTGTGGGTAGAATATATATCCCACGGGGGTAAAATTGAAAAATTTTTTTTTTTGGACTTATTTTTTCGGCGTTTATCACACTTTCAGATAGGGGAAATGTCAGTGAGCATTCCGATTTCAGATCCAGAGCGATTCGCCCAATGACTCCTTGATATTTAATCGTTTTCAGACAATTTTCTGGATTTTTGAAAATTTCACTTTTTTGTGAAAATATCCACTAAATGAGGGAATAATATGTGTGAGGGTACCCCAGGAGAGTTCCAAATGTTTGTGGGTAGAATATATATCCCACGGGGGTAAAATTGAAAAAAGTTGAAATTTTTTTTCTTGGATTTAGTCATTTTTCCGGCGTTTATCAGACTTTCAGATAGGGGAAATGTCAGTGAGCGTTCCGATTTCAGCTCCAGAGCGATTCGCCCAATAAGTCCTTGATATTTAGTCGTTTTCAGCCAATATTTTGGATTTTTGAAAATGTCACTTTTTTGTGAAAATATCCACTAAATGAGGGAATAATATGTGTGAGGGTACCCAAGGAGAGTTCCAAATGTGTGTGGGTAGAATATATATCCCATGGGGGTAAAAATGAAAAAAGTTGAAAACATTTTTTATTTGGACTTAGTCATTTTTACTGCGTTTATCAGACTTTCAGATAGGGGAAACATCAGTGCGTGTTCCGATTTCAGTTCCAGAGCGATTCGCCTAATGAGTCCTTGATGTTTAGGCGTTTTCAGCCAATTTTCTGGATTTTTGAAAATTTCACTTTTTGTGAAAATATCCACTAAATGAGGGAATAATATGTGTGAGGGTACCCCAGGAGAGTCCCAAATGTTTGTGGGTAGAATATAAATCCCACGGGGGTAAAATTGAAAAAAGTTGAAAAATTTTTTTTTTTGGACTTATTTTTTCGGCGTTTATCACACTTTCAGATAGGGGAAATGTCAGTGAGCATTCCGATTTCAGTTCCAGAGCGATTCGCCCAATGACTCCTTGATATTTAATCGTTTTCAGACAATTTTCTGGATTTTTGAAAATTTCACTTTTTTGTGAAAATATCCACTAAATGAGGGAATAATATGTGTGAGGGTACCCCAGGAGCGTTCCAAATGTGTGTGGGTAGAACATACATCCCATGGGGGTAAAAATGAAAAAAATTTTTTTTTGGACTTAGTCATTTTTCCGGCGTTTATCAGACTTTCAGATAGGGGAAAAGTCAGTGAGCATTCCGATTTCAGTTCCAGAGTGATTCGCCCAATGATTCCTTGATATTTAGTCGTTTTCAGCCAATATTTTGGATTTTTTGAAAATTTCACTTTTTTGTGAAAATATCCACTAAATGAGGGAATAATATGTGTGAGGGTACCCAAGGAGAGTTCCAAATGTTTGTGGGTAGAATATATATCCCACGGGGGTAAAAGTGAAAAAAGTTGAAAAATTTATTTTTTTGGACTGTCATTTTTCCGGCGTTTATCAGACTTTCAGATAGGGGAACTGTCAGTGAGCATTCCGATTTCAGTTCCAGAGCGATTCGCCCAATGATTCCTTGATATTTAGTCGTTTTCAGCCAATATTTTGGATTTTTGAAAATTTCACTTTCTTGTGAAAATATCCACTAAATGAGGGAATAATATGTGTGAGGGTACCCCAGGAGAGTTCCAAATGTGTGTGGGTAGAATATATATCCCACGGGGGTAAAATTGAACAAAGTTGAAAAAAAAATTTTTTTGGACTTATTCATTTTTCCGGCGTTTATCACACTTTCAGATAGGAGAACTGTCAGTGAGCGTTCCGATTTCAGTTCCAGAGCGATTCGCCCAATGAGTCCTTGATATTTAGTCGTTTTCAGGCAATATTTTGGATTTTTGAAAATTTCACTTTTTTGTGAAAATATCCACTAAATGAGGGAATAATATGTGTGAGGGTACCCCAGGAGAGCTCCAAATGTTTGTGGGTAGAATATATATCCCACGGGGGTAAAATTGAAAAAAGTTGAAAAATTTTTTTTTTTGACTTAGTCATTTTTTCCAGCGTTTATCACACTTTCAGATAGGAGAAATGTCAGTGAGCGTTCCGATTTCAGTTCTATAGCGATTCGCCCTATGAGTCCTTGATTTTTAGTCATTTTCAGCCAATTTTCTGGATTTTTGAAAATTTCAATTTTGTGAAAATATCCACTAAATGAGGGAATAATATGTGTGAGGGTACCCCAGGAGTGTACCAAATGTTTGTGTGTAGAATATATATCCCACGGGGGTAAAATTGAAAAAAGTTGAAAAATTTTTTTTGGGACTTAGTCATTTTTCCGGCGTTTATCACACTTTAAGATAGGGGAACTATCCGATTTCAGTTCCAGAGCGATTCGCCCAATGAGTCCTTGATATTTAGTCGTTTTCAGCCAATATTATGGATTTTTGAAAATTTCACTTTTTTGTGAAAATATCCACTAAATGAGGGAATAATATGTGTGAGGGTACCGCAGGAGAGTTCCAAATGTTTGTGGGTAGAATATATATCCCACGGAGGTAAAATTGAAAAAAGTTGAAAAATTTTTTTTTGGACTTAGTCATTTTTCCGGCGTTTATCACACTTTAAGATAGGTGAACTGTCAGTGAGCGTTCCGATTTCAGTTCCAGAGCGATTCGCCCAATGAGTCCTTGATATTTAGTCATTTTCAGCCAATATTTTGGATTTTTGAAAATTTCACTTTTTTGTGAAAATATCCACTAAATGAGGGAATAATATGTGTGAGGGTACCCCAGGAGAGTTCCAAATGTTTGTGGATAGAATATATATCCCACGGGGGTAAAATTGAAAAAAGTTGAAAAATTTTTTCTTGGACTTAGTCATTTTTCCGGCGTTTATCAGACTTTCAGATAGGGGAAATGTCAGTGAGCGTTCCGATTTCAGCTCCAGAGCGATTCGCCCAATAAGTCCTTGATATTTAGTCGTTTTCAGCCAATATTTTGGATTTTTGAAAATGTCACTTTTTTGTGAAAATATCCACTAAATGAGGGAATAATATGTGTGAGGGTACCCAAGGAGAGTTCCAAATGTGTGTGGGTAGAATATATATCCCATGGGGGTAAAAATGAAAAAAGTTGAAAACATTTTTTATTTGGACTTAGTCATTTTTACTGCGTTTATCAGACTTTCAGATAGGGGAAACATCAGTGCGCGTTCCGATTTCAGTTCCAGAGCGATTCGCCTAATGAGTCCTTGATGTTTAGTCGTTTTCAGCCAATTTTCTGGATTTTTGAAAATTTCACTTTTTGTGAAAATATCCACTAAATGAGGGAATAATATGTGTGAGGGTACCCCAGGAGAGTCCCAAATGTTTGTGGGTAGAATATAAATCCCACGGGGGTAAAATTGAAAAAAGTTGAAAAATTTTTTTTTTTGGACTTATTTTTTCGGCGTTTATCACACTTTCAGATAGGGGAAATGTCAGTGAGCATTCCGATTTCAGTTCCAGAGCGATTCGCCCAATGACTCCTTGATATTTAATCGTTTTCAGACAATTTTCTGGATTTTTGAAAATTTCACTTTTTTGTGAAAATATCCACTAAATGAGGGAATAATATGTGTGAGGGTACCCAAGGAGAGGTCCAAATGTTTGTGGGTAGAATATATATCCCACGGGGGTAAAAGTGAAAAAAGTTGAAAAATTTATTTTTTTGGACTTAGTCATTTTTCCGGCGTTTATCAGACTTTCAGATAGGGGAACTGTCAGTGAGCGTTCCGATTTCAGTTCCAGAGCGATTCGCCCAATGATTCCTTGATATTTAGTCGTTTTCAGCCAATATTTTGGATTTTTGAAAATTTCACTTTCTTGTGAAAATATCCACTAAATGAGGGAATAATATGTGTGAGGGTACCCCAGGAGAGTTCCAAATGTGTGTGGGTAGAATATATATCCCACGGGGGTAAAATTGAAAAAAGTTGAAAAATTTTTTTTTTTGGACTTAGTCATTTTTTCCGGCGTTTATCACACTTTCAGATAGGAGAAATGTCAGTGAGCGTTCCGATTTCAGTTCTATAGCGATTCGCCCTATGAGTCCTTGATATTTAGTCGTTTTCAGCCAATTTTCTGGATTTTTGAAAATTTCAATTTTGTGAAAATATCCACTAAATGAGGGAATAATATGTGTGAGGGTACCCCAGGAGTGTTCCAAATTTTGTGTGTAGAATATATATCCCACGGGGGTAAAATTGAAAAAAGTTGAAAAATTTTTTTTGGGACTTAGTCATTTTTCCGGCGTTTATCACACTTTAAGATAGGGGAACTATCCGATTTCAGTTCCAGAGCGATTCGCCCAATGAGTCCTTGATATTTAGTCGTTTTCAGCCAATATTTTGGATTTTTGAAAATTTCACTTTTTTGTGAAAATATCCACTAAATGAGGGAATAATATGTGTGAGGGTACCGCAGGAGAGTTCCAAATGTTTGTGGGTAGAATATATATCCCACGGAGGTAAAATTGAAAATAGTTGAAAAATTTTTTTTTGGACTTAGTCATTTTTCCGGCGTTTATCAGACTTTCAGATAGGGGAAATGTCAGTGAGCGTTCCGATTTCAGCTCCAGAGCGATTCGCCCAATAAGTCCTTGATATTTAGTCGTTTTCAACCAATATTTTGGATTTTTGAAAATGTCACTTTTTTGTGAAAATATCTACTAAATGAGGGAATAATATGTGTGAGGGTACCCAAGGAGAGTTCCAAATGTGTGTGGGTAGAATATATATCCCATGGGGGTAAAAATGAAAAAAGTTGAAAACATTTTTTATTTGGACTTAGTCATTTTTACGGCGTTTATCAGACTTTCAGATAGGGGAAACATCAGTGCGCGTTCCGATTTCAGTTCCAGAGCGATTCGCCTAATGAGTCCTTGATGTTTAGTCGTTTTCAGCCAATTTTCTGGATTTTTGAAAATTTCACTTTTTGTGAAAATATCCACTAAATGAGGGAATAATATGTGTGAGGGTACCCCAGGAGAGTCCCAAATGTTTGTGGGTAGAATATATATCCCACGGGGGTAAAATTGAAAAATTTTTTTTTTTGGACTTATTTTTTCGGCGTTTATCACACTTTCAGATAGGGGAAATGTCAGTGAGCATTCCGATTTCAGTTCCAGAGCGATTCGCCCAATGACTCCTTGATATTTAATCGTTTTCAGACAATTTTCTGGATTTTTGAAAATTTCACTTTTTTGTGAAAATATCCACTAAATGAGGGAATAATATGTGTGAGGGTACCCCAGGAGAGTTCCAAATGTTTGTGGGTAGAATATATATCCCACGGGGGTAAAATTGAAAAAAGTTGAAAATTTTTTTCTTGGATTTAGTCATTTTTCCGGCGTTTATCAGACTTTCAGATAGGGGAAATGTCAGTGAGCGTTCCGATTTCAGCTCCAGAGCGATTCGCCCAATAAGTCCTTGATATTTAGTCGTTTTCAGCCAATATTTTGGATTTTTGAAAATGTCACTTTTTTGTGAAAATATCCACTAAATGAGGGAATAATATGTGTGAGGGTACCCAAGGAGAGTTCCAAATGTGTGTGGGTAGAATATATATCCCATGGGGGTAAAAATGAAAAAAGTTGAAAACATTTTTTATTTGGACTTAGTCATTTTTACTGCGTTTATCAGACTTTCAGATAGGGGAAACATCAGTGCGCGTTCCGATTTCAGTTCCAGAGCGATTCGCCTAATGAGTCCTTGATGTTTAGTCGTTTTCAGCCAATTTTCTGGATTTTTGAAAATTTCACTTTTTGTGAAAATATCCACTAAATGAGGGAATAATATGTGTGAGGGTACCCCAGGAGAGTCCCAAATGTTTGTGGGTAGAATATAAATCCCACGGGGGTAAAATTGAAAAAAGTTGAAAAATTTTTTTTTTTGGACTTATTTTTTCGGCGTTTATCACACTTTCAGATAGGGGAAATGTCAGTGAGCATTCCGATTTCAGTTCCAGAGCGATTCGCCCAATGACTCCTTGATATTTAATCGTTTTCAGACAATTTTCTGGATTTTTGAAAATTTCACTTTTTTGTGAAAATATCCACTAAATGAGGGAATGATATGTGTGAGGGTACCCCAGGAGCGTTCCAAATGTGTGGGTAGAACATACATCCCATGGGGGTAAAAATGAAAAAAAATTTTTTTTGGACTTAGTCATTTTTCCGGCGTTTATCAGACTTTCAGATAGGGGAAAAGTCAGTGAGCATTCCGATTTCAGTTCCAGAGCGATTCGCCCAATGATTCCTTGATATTTAGTCGTTTTCAGCCAATATTTTGGATTTTTTGAAAATTTCACTTTTTTGTGAAAATATCCACTAAATGAGGGAATAATATGTGTGAGGGTACCCAAGGAGAGTTCCAAATGTTTGTGGGTAGAATATATATCCCACGGGGGTAAAAGTGAAAAAAGTTGAAAAATTTATTTTTTTGGACTTAGTCATTTTTCCGGCGTTTATCAGACTTTCAGATAGGGGAACTGTCAGTGAGCGTTCCGATTTCAGTTCCAGAGCGATTCGCTCAATGATTCCTTGATATTTAGTCGTTTTCAGCCAATATTTTGTATTTTTGAAAATTTCACTTTCTTGTGAAAATATCCACTAAATGAGGGAATAATATGTGTGAGGGTACCCCAGGAGAGTTCCAAATGTGTGTGGGTAGAATATATATCCCACGGGGGTAAAATTGAACAAAGTTGAAAAAAAAATTTTTTTGGACTTATTCATTTTTCCGGCGTTTATCACACTTTCAGATAGGAGAACTGTCAGTGAGCGTTCTGATTTCAGTTCCAGAGCGATTCGCCCAATGAGTCCTTGATATTTAGTCGTTTTCAGGCAATATTTTGGATTTTTGAAAATTTCACTTTTTTGTGAAAATATCCACTAAATGAGGGAATAATATGTGTGAGAGTACCCCAGGAGAGCTCCAAATGTTTGTGGGTAGAATATATATCCCACGAGGGTAAAATTGAAAAAAGTTGAAAAATTTTTTTTTTTGGACTTAGTCTTTTTTTCCGGCGTTTATCACACTTTCAGATAGGAGAAATGTCAGTGAGCGTTCCGATTTCAGTTCTATAGCGATTCGCCCTATGAGTCCTTGATATTTAGTCGTTTTCAGCCAATTTTCTGGATTTTTGAAAATTTCAATTTTGTGAAAATATCCACTAAATGAGGGAATAATATGTGTGAGGGTACCCCAGGAGTGTTCCAAATTTGTGTGTAGAATATATATCCCACGGGGGTAAAATTGAAAAAAGCTGAAAAATTTTTTTTGGGACTTAGTCATTTTTCCGGCGTTTATCACACTTTAAGATAGGGGAACTATCCGATTTCAGTTCCAGAGCGATTCGCCCAATGAGTCCTTGATATTTAGTCGTTTTCAGCCAATATTTTGGATTTTTGAAAATTTCACTTTTTTGTGAAAATATCCACTAAATGAGGGAATAATATGTGTGAGGGTACCGCAGGAGAGTTCCAAATGTTTGTGGGTAGAATATATATCCCACGGAGGTAAAATTGAAAAAAGTTGAAAAATTTTTTTTTGGACTTAGTCATTTTTCCGGCGTTTATCAGACTTTCAGATAGGGGAAATGTCAGTGAGCGTTCCGATTTCAGCTCCAGAGCGATTCGCCCAATAAGTCCTTGATATTTAGTCGTTTTCAGCCAATATTTTGGATTTTTGAAAATGTCACTTTTTTGTGAAAATATCTACTAAATGAGGGAATAATATGTGTGAGGGTACCCAAGTAGAGTTCCAAATGTGTGTGGGTAGAATATATATCCCATGGGGGTAAAAATGAAAAAAGTTGAAAACATTTTTTATTTGGACTTAGTCATTTTTAGGGCGTTTATCAGACTTTCAGATAGGGGAAACATCAGTGCGCGTTCCGATTTCAGTTCCAGAGCGATTCGCCTAATGAGTCCTTGATGTTTAGTCGTTTTCAGCCAATTTTCTGGATTTTTGAAAATTTCACTTTTTGTGAAAATATTCACTAAATGAGGGAATAATATGTGTGAGGGTACCCCAGGAGAGTCCCAAATGTTTGTGGGTAGAATATATATCCCACGGGGGTAAAATTGAAAAATTTTTTTTTTTGGACTTATTTTTTCGGCGTTTATCACACTTTCAGATAGGGGAAATGTCAGTGAGCATTCCGATTTCAGTTCCAGAGCGATTCGCCCAATGACTCCTTGATATTTAATCGTTTTCAGACAATTTTCTGGATTTTTGAAAATTTCACTTTTTTGTGAAAATATCCACTAAATGAGGGAATAATATGTGTGAGGGTACCCCAGGAGCATTCCAAATGTGTGTGGGTAGATCATACATCCCATGGGGGTAAAAATGAAAAAAATTTTTTTTTGGACTTAGTCATTTTTCCGGCGTTTATCAGACTTTCAGATAGGGGAAAAGTCAGTGAGCATTCCGATTTCAGTTCCAGAGCGATTCGCCCAATGATTCCTTGATATTTAGTCGTTTTCAGTCAATATTTTGGATTTTTTGAAAATTTCACTTTTTTGTGAAAATATCCACTAAATGAGGGAATAATATGTGTGAGCGTACCCAAGGAGAGTTCCAAATGTTTGTGGGTAGAATATATATCCCACGGGGGTAAAATTGAACAAAGTTGAAAAAAAAATTTTTTTGGACTTATTCATTTTTCCGGCGTTTATCACACTTTCAGATAGGAGAACTGTCAGTGAGCGTTCCGATTTCAGTTCCAGAGCGATTCGCCCAATGAGTCCTTGATATTTAGTCGTTTTCAGGCAATATTTTGGATTTTTGAAAATTTCACTTTTTTGTGAAAATATCCACTAAATGAGGGAATAATATGTGTGAGGGTACCCCAGGAGAGCTCCAAATGTTTGTGGGTAGAATATATATCCCACGGGGGTAAAATTGAAAAAAGTTGAAAAATTTTTTTTTTTGGACTGTCATTTTTTCCGGCGTTTATCACACTTTCAGATAGGAGAAATGTCAGTGAGCGTTCCGATTTCAGTTCTATAGCGATTCGCCCTATGAGTCCTTGATATTTAGTCGTTTTCAGCCAATTTTCTGGATTTTTGAAAATTTCAATTTTGTGAAAATATCCACTAAATGAGGGAATAATATGTGTGAGGGTACCCAGGAGTGTTCCAAATGTTTGTGTGTAGAATATATATCCCACGGGGGTAAAATTGAAAAAAGTTGAAAAATTTTTTTTTGGACTTAGTCATTTTTCCGGCGTTTATCACACTTTAAGATAGGGGAACTATCCGATTTCAGTTCCAGAGCGATTCGCCCAATGAGTCCTTGATATTTAGTCGTTTTCAGCCAATATTTAGGATTTTTGAAAATTTCACTTTTTTGTGAAAATATCCACTAAATGAGGGAATAATATGTGTGAGGGTACCGCAGGAGAGTTCCAAATGTTTGTGGGTAGAATATATATCCCACGGAGGTAAAATTGAAAAAAGTTGAAAAATTTTTTTTTGGACTTAGTCATTTTTCCGGCGTTTATCACACTTTAAGATAGGGGAACTGTCAGTGAGCGTTCCGATTTCAGTTCCAGAGCGATTCGCCCAATGAGTCCTTGATATTTAGTTGTTTTCAGCCAATATTTTGGATTTTTGAAAATTTCACTTTTTTGTGAAAATATCCACTAAATGAGGGAATAATATGTGTGAGGTTACCCCAGGAGAGTTCCAAATGTCTGTGGGTAGAATATATATCCCAAGGGGGTAAAATTGAAAAAAGTTGATAAAATTTTTTTTTGGACTTAGTCATTTTTCCGGCGTTTATCAGACTTTCAGATAGGGGAAATGTCAGTGAGCGTTCCGATTTCAGTTCTGGAGCGATTCGCCCTATGAGTCCTTGATATTTTGTCGTTTTCAGCCAATATTTTGGATTTTTGAAAATTTCACTTTTTTGTGAAAATATCCACTAAATGAGGGAATAATATGTGTGAGGTTACCCCAGGAGAGTTCCAAATGTTTGTGGGTAGAATATATATCCCAAGGGGGTAAAATTAAAAAAAGTAAAAAAATTTTTTTTTTGGACTTAGGCATTTTTCCGGTGTTTATCAGACTTTCAGATAGGGGAAATGTCAGTGAGCATTCCGATTTCAGTTCCAGAGCGATTCGCCCAATGAGTCCTTGATATTTAGTCGTTTTCAGCCAATATTTTGGATTTTTGAAAATGTCATTTTTTTGTGAAAATATCCACTAAATGAGGGAATAATATGTGTGAGGGTACCCCAGGAGAGTTCCAAATGTTTGTGGGTAGAATATATATCCCACGGGGGTAAAATTGAAAAAAGTTTAAAAAATTTTTTTTTTGGACTTAGTCATTTTTCCGGCGTTTATCACACTTTTAGATAGGGGAAATGTCAGTGAGCATTCCGATTTCAGTTCCAGAGGGATTCGCCTAATGAGTCCTTGATATTTAGTCGTTTTCAGCCAATATTTTGGATTTTTGAAAATTTCACTTTTTTGTGAAAATATCCACTAAATGAGGGAATAATATGTGTGAGGTTACCCCAGGAGAGTTCCAAATGTTTCTGGGTAGAATATATATCCCAAGGGGGTAAAATTAAAAAAAGTAAAACATTTTTTATTTTGGACTTAGGCATTTTTCCAGCGTTTATCAGACTTTCAGATAGGGGAAATGTCAGTGAGCATTCCGATTTCAGTTCCAGAGCGATTCGCCCAATGAGTCCTTAATATTTAGTCGTTTTCAGCCAATATTTTGGATTTTTGAAAATGTCACTTTTTTGTGAAAATATCCACTAAATGAGGGAATAATATGTGTGAGGGTACCCCAGGAGTGTTCCAAATGTTTGTGGGTAGAATATATATCCCACGGGGGTAAAATTGAAAAAAGTTGAAAAATTTTTTTTTGGACATAGTCATTTTTCCGGCGTTTATCACACTTTAAGATAGGGGAACTGTCAGTGAGCGTTCTGATTTCAGTTCCAGAGCGATTCGCCCAATGAGTCCTTGATATTTAGTCGTTTTCAGCCAATATTTTGGATTTTTGAAAATTTCACTTTTTTGTAAAAATATCCACTAAATGAGGGAATAATATGTGTGAGGGTACCCTAGGAGAGTTCCAAATGTTTGTGGGTAGAATATATATCCCACGGGGGTAAAATTGAAAAAAGCTGAAAAATTTTTTTTTGGACTTAGTCATTTTTCCGGCGTTTATCAGACTTTCAGATAGGGGAAATGTCAGTGAGCATTCCGATTTCATTTCCAGAGCGATTCGCCTAATGAGTCCTTGATATTTAGTCGTTTTCAGCCAATATTTTGGATTTTTGAAAATTTCACTTTTTTGTGAAAATATCCACTAAATGAGGGAATAATATGTGTGAGGTTACCCCAGGAGAGTTCCAAATGTCTGTGGGTAGAATATATATCCCAAGGGGGTAAAATTGAAAAAAGTTGATAAAAATTTTTTTTGGACTTAGTCATTTTTCCGGCGTTTATCAGACTTTCAGATAGGGGAAATGTCAGTGAGCGTTCCGATTTCAGTTCTGGAGCGATTCGCCCTATGAGTCCTTGATATTTTGTCGTTTTCAGCCAATATTTTGGATTTTTGAAAATTTCACTTTTTTGTGAAAATATCCACTAAATGAGGGAATAATATGTGTGAGGGTACCCCAGGAGAGTTCCAAATGTTTTTGGGTAGAATATATATCCCACGGGGGTAAAATTGAAAAAAGTTTAAAAAATTTTTTTTTTGGACTTAGTCATTGTTCCGGCGTTTATCACACTTTCAGATAGGGGAAATGTCAGTGAGCATTCCGATTTCAGTTCCAGAGGGATTCGCCTAATGAGTCCTTGATATTAGTCGTTTTCAGCCAATATTTTGGATTTTTGAAAATTTCACTTTTTTGTGAAAATATCCACTAAATGAGGGAATAATATGTGTGAGGTTACCCCAGGAGAGTTCCAAATGTTTGTGGGTAGAATATATATCCCAAGGGGGTAAAATTAAAAAAAGTAAAAAAATTTTTTTTTTGGACTTAGGCATTTTTCCGGTGTTTATCAGACTTTCAGATAGGGGAAATGTCAGTGAGTATTCCGATTTCAGTTCCAGAGCGATTCGCCCAATGAGTCCTTGATATTTAGTCGTTTTCAGCCAATATTTTGGATTTTTGAAAATGTCATTTTTTTGTGAAAATATCCACTAAATGAGGGAATAATATGTGTGAGGGTACCCCAGGAGAGTTCCAAATGTTTCTGGGTAGAATATATATCCCAAGGGGGTAAAATTAAAAAAAGTAAAACATTTTTTATTTTGGACTTAGGCATTTTTCCAGCGTTTATCAGATTTTCAGATAGGGGAAATGTCAGTGAGCATTCCGATTTCAGTTCCAGAGCGATTCGCCCAATGAGTCCTTGATATTTAGTCGTTTTCAGCCAATATTTTGGATTTTTGAAAATGTCACTTTTTTGTGAAAATATCCACTAAATGAGGGAATAATATGTGTGAGGGTACCCCAGGAGTGTTCCAAATGTTTGTGGGTAGAATATATATCCCACGGGGGTAAAATTGAAAAAAGTTGAAAAATTTTTTTTTGGACTTAGTCATTTTTCCGGCGTTTATCACACTTTAAGATAGGGGAACTGTCAGTGAGCATTCCGATTTCAGTTCCAGAGCGATTCGCCAAATGAGTCCTTGATATTTAGTCGTTTTCAGCCAATATTTTGGATTTTTGAAAATTTCACTTTTTTGTGAAAATATCCACTAAATGAGGGAATAATATGTGTGAGGGTACCCCAGGAGAGTTCCAAATGTTTGTGGGTAGAATATATATCCCACGGGGGTAAAATTGAAAAAAGTTGAAAAATTTTTTTTTTTGGACTTAGTCATTTTTCCGGCGTTTATCACACTTTAAGATAGGGGAACTGTCAGTGAACGTTCCGATTTCAGTTCCAGAGCGATTCGCCCTATGAGTCCTTGATATTTAGTCGTTTTCAGCCAATATTTTGGATTTTTGAAAATTTCAATTTTGTGAAAATATCCACTAAATGAGGGAATAATATGTGTGAGGGTACCCCAGGAGAGTTCCAAATGTTTGTGGGTAGAATATATATCCCACGGGGGTAAAATTGAAAAAAGTTGAAAATTTTTTTTTTTTGTACTTAGTCATTTTTCCGGCGTTTATCAGACTTTCAGATAGGGGAAATGTCAGTGAGCATTCCGATTTCAGTTCCAGGGCGATTCGCCTAATGAGTCCTTGATATTTAGTCGTTTTCAGCCAATATTTTGGATTTTTGAAAATTTCACTTTTTTGTGAAAATATCCACTAAATGAGGGAATAATATGTGTGAGGTTACCCCAGGAGAGTTCCAAATGTTTGTGGGTAGAATATATATCCCAAGGGGGTAAAATTGAAAAAAGTAAAAAAATTTTTTTTTTTGGACTTAGGCATTTTTTCGGCGTTTATCAGACTTTCAGATAGGGGAAATGTCAGTGAGCATTCCGGTTTCAGTTCCAGAGCGATTCGCCCAATAAGTCCTTGATATTTAGTCGTTTTCAGCCAATATTTTGGATTTTTGAAAATATCACTTTTTTTGTGAAAATATCCACTAAATGAGGGAATAATATGTGTGAGGGTACCCCAGGAGAGTTCCAAATGTTTTTGGGTAGAATATATATCCCACGGGGGTAAAATTGAAAAAAGTTGAAAAATTTTTTTTTTTGGACTTAGTCATTTTTCCGGCGTTTATCAGACTTTCAGATAGGGGAAATGTCAGTGAGCATTCCGATTTCAGTTCCAGAGCGATTCGCCTAATGAGTCCTTGATATTTAGTCGTTTTCAGCCAATATTTTGGATTTTTGAAAATGTCACTTTTTTGTGAAAACATCCACTAAATGAGGGAATAATATGTGTGAGGGTACCCCAGGAGTGTTCCAAATGTTTGTGGGTAGAATATATATCCCACGGGGGTAAAATTGAAAAAAGTTGAAAAATTTTTTTTTTGGACTTAGTCATTTTTCCGGCGTTTATCACACTTTAAGATAGGGGAACTGTAATGAGCCTTCCGATTTCAGTTCCAGAGCGATTCTCCCAATTGAGTCCTTGATATTTAGTCGTTTTCAGCCAATATTTTGGATTTTTGAAAATGTCACTTTTTTGTGAAAATATCCACTAAATGAGGGAATAATATGTGTGAGGGTACCCCAGGAGAGTTCCAAATGTTTTTGGGTAGAATATATATCCCACGGGGGTAAAATTGAAAAAAGTTGAAAAAATTTTTTTTTTTGGACTTAGTCATTTTTCCGGCGTTTATCACACTTTCAGATAGGAGAAATGTCAGTGAGCGTTCCGATTTCAGTTCTAGAGCGATTCGCCCTATGAGTCCTTGATATTTAGTCGTTTTCAGCTAATTTTCTGGATTTTTGAAAATTTCAATTTTGTGAAAATATCCACTAAATGAGGGAATAATATGTGTGAGGGTACCCCAGGAGTGTTCCAAATGTTTGTGTGTAGAATATATATCCCACGGGGGTAAAATTGAAAAAAGTTGAAAATTTTTTTTTTGGACTTAGTCATTTTTCCGGCGTTTATCACACTTTAAGATAGGGGAACTGTCAGTGAGCGTTCTGATTTCAGTTCCAGAGCGATTCGCCCAATGAGTCCTTGATATTTAGTCGTTTTCAGCCAATATTTTGGATTTTTGAAAATTTCACTTTTTTGTGAAAATATCCACTAAATGAGGGAATAATATGTGTGAGGGTACCCCAGGAGAGTTCCAAATGTTTGTGGGTAGAATATATATCCCACGGGGGTAAAATTGAAAAAAGTTGAAAAATTTTTTTTTTGGGACTTAGTCATTTTTCCGGCGTTTATCACACTTTAAGATAGGGGAACTGTCAGTGAGCTTTCCGATTTCAGTTCCACAGCGATTCGCCCAATGAGTCCTTGATATTTAGTCGTTTTCAGCCAATATTTTGGATTTTTGAAAATTTCACTTTTTTGTGAAAATATCCACTAAATGAGGGAATAATATGTGTGAGGGTACCCCAGGAGAGTTCCAAATGTTTTTGGTTAGAATATATATCCCACGGGGGTAAAATTGAAAAAAGTTGAAAAATTTTTTTTTTGGACTTAGTCATTTTTCCGGCGTTTATCACACTTTAAGATAGGGGAACTGTCAGTGAGCGTTCTGATTTCAGTTCCAGAGCGATTCGCCCAATGAGTCCTTGATATTTAGTCGTTTTCAGCCAATATTTTGGATTTTTGAAAATTTCACTTTTTTGAAAATATCCACTAAATGAGGGAATAATATGTGTGAGGGTACCCCAGGAGTGTTCCAAATGTTTGTGTGTAGAATATATATCCCACGGGGGTAAAATTGAAAAAAGTTGAAAATTTTTTTTTCTGACTTAGTCATTTTTCCGGCGTTTATCACACTTTAAGATAGGGGAACTGTAATGAGCCTTCCGATTTCAGTTCCAGAGCGATTCTCCCAATTGAGTCCTTGATATTTAGTTGTTTTCAGCCAATATTTTGGATTTTTGAAAATGTCACTTTTTTGTGAAAATATCCACTAAATGAGGGAATAATATGTGTGAGGGTACCCCAGGAGAGTTCCAAATGTTTTTGGGTAGAATATATATCCCACGGGGGTAAAATTGAAAAAAGTTGAAAAAATTTTTTTTTTTGGACTTAGTCATTTTTCCGGCGTTTATCACACTTTCAGATAGGAGAAATGTCAGTGAGCGTTCCGATTTCAGTTCTAGAGCGATTCGCCCTATGAGTCCTTGATATTTAGTCGTTTTCAGCTAATTTTCTGGATTTTTGAAAATTTCAATTTTGTGAAAATATCCACTAAATGAGGGAATAATATGTGTGAGGGTACCCCAGGAGTGTTCCAAATGTTTGTGTGTAGAATATATATCCCACGGGGGTAAAATTGAAAAAAGTTGAAAATTTTTTTTTTGGACTTAGTCATTTTTCCGGCGTTTATCACACTTTAAGATAGGGGAACTGTCAGTGAGCGTTCTGATTTCAGTTCCAGAGCGATTCGCCCAATGAGTCCTTGATATTTAGTCGTTTTCAGCCAATATTTTGGATTTTTGAAAATTTCACTTTTTTGTGAAAATATCCACTAAATGAGGGAATAATATGTGTGAGGGTACCCCAGGAGAGTTCCAAATGTTTGTGGGTAGAATATATATCCCACGGGGGTAAAATTGAAAAAAGTTGAAAAATTTTTTTTTTTGGACTTAGGCATTTTTCCGGCGTTTATCAGACTTTCAGAAAGGGGAAATGTCAGTGAGCATTCCGATTTCAGTTCCAGAGCGATTCACCCAATGAGTCCTTGATATTTAGTCGTTTTCAGCCAATATTTTGGATTTTTGAAAATTTCACTTTTTTGTGAAAATATCCACTAAATGAGGGAATAATATGTGTGAGGGTACCCCAGGAGAGTTCTAAATGTTTTTGGGTAGAATATATATCCCACGGGGGTAAAATTGAAAAAAGCTGAAAAAATTTTTTTTTTTCGACTTAGTCATTTTTCCGGCGTTTATCACACTTTCAGATAGGAGAAATGTCTGTGAACATTCCGATTTCAGTTCTAGAGCGATTCGCCCAATGAGTCCTTGATATTTAGTCGTTTTCAGCCAATATTTTGGATTTTTGAAAATTTCACTTTTTTTGTGAAAATATCCACTAAATGAGGGAATAATATGTGTGAGGGTACCCCAGGAGAGTTCCAAATGTTTGTGGGTAGAATATATATCCCATGTGGGTAAAATTGAAAAAAGTTGAAAAATTTTTTTTTTTTGGAATTAGGCATTTTTCCGGCGTTTATCAGACTTTCAGATAGGGGAAATGTCAGTGAGCATTCCGATTTCAGTTCCAGAGCGATTCGCCCAATGAGTCCTTGATATTTAGTCGTTTTCAGCCAATATTTTGGATTTTTGAAAATTTCACTTTTTTGTGAAAATATCCACTAAATGAGGGAATAATATGTGCGAGGTTACCCCAGGAGAGTTCCAAATGTTTGTGGGTAGAATATATATCCCAAGGGGGTAAAATTGAAAAAAGTAAAAAAATTTTTTTTTTTGGACTTAGTCATTTTTCCGGCGTTTATCACACTTTTAGATAGGGGAAATGGCAGTGAGCATTCCGATTTCAGTTCCAGAGGGATTCGCCTAATGAGTCCTTGATATTTAGTCGTTTTCAGCCAATATTTTGGATTTTTGAAAATTTCACTTTTTTGTGAAAATAACTAAATGAGGGAATAATATGTGTGAGGTTACCCCAGGAGAGTTCCAAATGTTTCTGGGTAGAATATATATCCCAAGGGGGTAAAATTAAAAAAAGTAAAACATTTTTTATTTTGGACTTAGGCATTTTTTCGGCGTTTATCAGACTTTCAGATAGGGGAAATGTCAGTGAGCATTCCGATTTCAGTTCCAGAGCGATTCGCCTAATGAGTCCTTGATATTTAGTCGTTTTCAGCCAATATTTTGGATTTTTGAAAATGTCACTTTTTTGTGAAAACATTCACTAAATGAGGGAATAATATGTGTGAGGGTACCCCAGGAGTGTTCCAAATGTTTGTGGGTAGAATATATATCCCACGGGGGTAAAATTGAAAAAAGTTGAAAAATTTTTTTTTGGACTTAGTCATTTTTCCGGCGTTTATCACACTTTAAGATAGGGGAACTGTCAGTGAGCTTTCCGATTTCAGTTCCACAGCGATTCGCCCAATGAGTCCTTGATATTTAGTCGTTTTCAGCCAATATTTTGGATTTTTGAAAATTTCACTTTTTTGTGAAAATATCCACTAAATGAGGGAATAATATGTGTGAGGGTACCCCAGGAGAGTTCCAAATGTTTTTGGTTAGAATATATATCCCACGGGGGTAAAATTGAAAAAAGTTGAAAAATTTTTTTTTTGGACTTAGTCATTTTTCCGGCGTTTATCACACTTTAAGATAGGGGAACTGTCAGTGAGCGTTCTGATTTCAGTTCCAGAGCGATTCGCCCAATGAGTCCTTGATATTTAGTCGTTTTCAGCCAATATTTTGGATTTTTGAAAATTTCACTTTTTTGAAAATATCCACTAAATGAGGGAATAATATGTGTGAGGGTACCCCAGGAGTGTTCCAAATGTTTGTGTGTAGAATATATATCCCACGGGGGTAAAATTGAAAAAAGTTGAAAATTTTTTTTTCTGACTTAGTCATTTTTCCGGCGTTTATCACACTTTAAGATAGGGGAACTGTAATGAGCCTTCCGATTTCAGTTCCAGAGCGATTCTCCCAATTGAGTCCTTGATATTTAGTCGTTTTCAGCCAATATTTTGGATTTTTGAAAATGTCACTTTTTTGTGAAAATATCCACTAAATGAGGGAATAATATGTGTGAGGGTACCCCAGGAGAGTTCCAAATGTTTTTGGGTAGAATATATATCCCACGGGGGTAAAATTGAAAAAAGTTGAAAAAATTTTTTTTTTTGGACTTAGTCATTTTTCCGGCGTTTATCACACTTTCAGATAGGAGAAATGTCAGTGAGCGTTCCGATTTCAGTTCTAGAGCGATTCGCCCTATGAGTCCTTGATATTTAGTCGTTTTCAGCTAATTTTCTGGATTTTTGAAAATTTCAATTTTGTGAAAATATCCACTAAATGAGGGAATAATATGTGTGAGGGTACCCCAGGAGTGTTCCAAATGTTTGTGTGTAGAATATATATCCCACGGGGGTAAAATTGAAAAAAGTTGAAAATTTTTTTTTTGGACTTAGTCATTTTTCCGGCGTTTATCACACTTTAAGATAGGGGAACTGTCAGTGAGCGTTCTGATTTCAGTTCCAGAGCGATTCGCCCAATGAGTCCTTGATATTTAGTCGTTTTCAGCCAATATTTTGGATTTTTGAAAATTTCACTTTTTTGTGAAAATATCCACTAAATGAGGGAATAATATGTGTGAGGGTACCCCAGGAGAGTTCCAAATGTTTGTGGGTAGAATATATATCCCACGGGGGTAAAATTGAAAAAAGTTGAAAAATTTTTTTTTTTGGACTTAGGCATTTTTCCGGCGTTTATCAGACTTTCAGAAAGGGGAAATGTCAGTGAGCATTCCGATTTCAGTTCCAGAGCGATTCGCCCAATGAGTCCTTGATATTTAGTCGTTTTCAGCCAATATTTTGGATTTTTGAAAATTTCACTTTTTTGTGAAAATATCCACTAAATGAGGGAATAATATGTGTGAGGGTACCCCAGGAGAGTTCTAAATGTTTTTGGGTAGAATATATATCCCACGGGGGTAAAATTGAAAAAAGCTGAAAAAATTTTTTTTTTTGGACTTAGTCATTTTTCCGGCGTTTATCACACTTTCAGATAGGAGAAATGTCAGTGAACATTCCGATTTCAGTTCTAGAGCGATTCGCCCAATGAGTCCTTGATATTTAGTCGTTTTCAGCCAATATTTTGGATTTTTGAAAATTTCACTTTTTTTGTGAAAATATCCACTAAATGAGGGAATAATATGTGTGAGGGTACCCCAGGAGAGTTCCAAATGTTTGTGGGTAGAATATATATCCCATGTGGGTAAAATTGAAAAAAGTTGAAAAATTTTTTTTTTTTGGAATTATTCATTTTTCCGGCGTTTATCAGACTTTCAGATAGGGGAAATGTCAGTGAGCATTCCGATTTCAGTTCCAGAGCGATTCGCCCAATGAGTCCTTGATATTTAGTCGTTTTCAGCCAATATTTTGGATTTTTGAAAATTTCACTTTTTTGTGAAAATATCCACTAAATGAGGGAATAATATGTGCGAGGTTACCCCAGGAGAGTTCCAAATGTTTGTGGGTAGAATATATATCCCAAGGGGGTAAAATTGAAAAAAGTAAAAAAATTTTTTTTTTTGGACTTAGGCATTTTTTCGGCGTTTATCAGACTTTCAGATAGGGGAAATGTCAGTGAGCATTCCGGTTTCAGTTCCAGAGCGATTCGCACAATAAGTCCTTGATATTTAGTCGTTTTCAGCCAATATTTTGGATTTTTGAAAATATCACTTTTTTGTGAAAATATCCACTAAATGAGGGAATAATATGTGTGAGGGTACCCCAGGAGAGTTCCAAATGTTTTTGGGTAGAATATATATCCCACGGGGGTAAAATTGAAAAAAGTTGAAAAATTTTTTTTTTTGGACTTAGTCATTTTTCCGGCGTTTATCAGACTTTCAGATAGGGGAAATGTCAGTGAGCATTCCGATTTCAGTTCCAGAGCGATTCGCCTAATGAGTCCTTGATATTTAGTCGTTTTCAGCCAATATTTTGGATTTTTGAAAATGTCACTTTTTTGTGAAAACATCCACTAAATGAGGGAATAATATGTGTGAGGGTACCCCAGGAGTGTTCCAAATGTTTGTGGGTAGAATATATATCCCACGGGGGTAAAATTGAAAAAAGTTGAAAAATTTTTTTTTGGACTTAGTCATTTTTCCGGCGTTTATCACACTTTAAGATAGGGGAACTGTCAGTGAGCTTTCCGATTTCAGTTCCACAGCGATTCGCCCAATGAGTCCTTGATATTTAGTCGTTTTCAGCCAATATTTTGGATTTTTGAAAATTTCACTTTTTTGTGAAAATATCCACTAAATGAGGGAATAATATGTGTGAGGGTACCCCAGGAGAGTTCCAAATGTTTTTGGTTAGAATATATATCCCACGGGGGTAAAATTGAAAAAAGTTGAAAAATTTTTTTTTTGGACTTAGTCATTTTTCCGGCGTTTATCACACTTTAAGATAGGGGAACTGTCAGTGAGCGTTCTGATTTCAGTTCCAGAGCGATTCGCCCAATGAGTCCTTGATATTTAGTCGTTTTCAGCCAATATTTTGGATTTTTGAAAATTTCACTTTTTTGAAAATATCCACTAAATGAGGGAATAATATGTGTGAGGGTACCCCAGGAGTGTTCCAAATGTTTGTGTGTAGAATATATATCCCACGGGGGTAAAATTGAAAAAAGTTGAAAAATTTTTTTTTGGACTTAGTCATTTTTCCGGCGTTTATCACACTTTAAGATAGGGGAACTGTAATGAGCCTTCCGATTTCAGTTCCAGAGCGATTCTCCCAATTGAGTCCTTGATATTTAGTCGTTTTCAGCCAATATTTTGGATTTTTGAAAATGTCACTTTTTTGTGAAAATATCCACTAAATGAGGGAATAATATGTGTGAGGGTACCCCAGGAGAGTTCCAAATGTTTTTGGGTAGAATATATATCCCACGGGGGTAAAATTGAAAAAAGTTGAAAAAATTTTTTTTTTTGGACTTAGTCATTTTTCCGGCGTTTATCACACTTTCAGATAGGAGAAATGTCAGTGAGCGTTCCGATTTCAGTTCTAGAGCGATTCGCCCTATGAGTCCTTGATATTTAGTCGTTTTCAGCTAATTTTCTGGATTTTTGAAAATTTCAATTTTGTGAAAATATCCACTAAATGAGGGAATAATATGTGTGAGGGTACCCCAGGAGTGTTCCAAATGTTTGTGTGTAGAATATATATCCCACGGGGGTAAAATTGAAAAAAGTTGAAAATTTTTTTTTTGGACTTAGTCATTTTTCCGGCGTTTATCACACTTTAAGATAGGGGAACTGTCAGTGAGCGTTCTGATTTCAGTTCCAGAGCGATTCGCCCAATGAGTCCTTGATATTTAGTCGTTTTCAGCCAATATTTTGGATTTTTGAAAATTTCACTTTTTTGTGAAAATATCCACTAAATGAGGGAATAATATGTGTGAGGTTACCCCAGGAGAGTTCCAAATGTTTGTGGGTAGAATATATATCCCACGGGGGTAAAATTGAAAAAAGATGAAAAATTTTTCTTTTGGACTTAGGCATTTTTCCGGCGTTTATCAGACTTTCAGATAGGGGAAATGTCAGTGAGCATTCCGATTTCAGTTCCAGAGCGATTCGCCAAATGAGTCCTTGATATTTAGTCGTTTTCAGCCAATATTTTGGATTTTTGAAAATTTCACTTTTTTGTGAAAATATCCACTAAATGAGGGAATAATATGTGTGAGGGTACCCCAGGAGAGTTCCAAATGTTTGTGGGTAGAATATATATCCCACGGGGGTAAAATTGAAAAAAGTTGAAAAAATTGTTTTTTGGACTTAGGCATTTTTCCGGCGTTTATCAGACTTTCAGATAGGGGAAATGTCAGTGAGCATTCCGATTTCAGTTCCAGAGCGATTCGCCTAATGAGTCGTTGATATTTAGTCGTTTTCAGCCAATATTTTGGATTTTTGAAAATGTCACTTTTTTGTGAAAACATCCACTAAATGAGGGAATAATATGTGTGAGGGTACCCCAGGAGTGTTCCAAATGTTTGTGGGTAGAATATATATCCCACAAGGGTAAAATTGAAAAAAGTTGAAAAATTTTTTTTTGGACTTAGTCATTTTTCCGGCGTTTATCACACTTTAAGATAGGGGAACTGTCAGTGAGCTTTCCGATTTCAGTTCCACAGCGATTCGCCCAATGAGTCCTTGATATTTAGTCGTTTTCAGCCAATATTTTGGATTTTTGAAAATTTCACTTTTTTGTGAAAATATCCACTAAATGAGGGAATAATATGTGTGAGGGTACCCCAGGAGAGTTCTAAATGTTTTTGGGTAGAATATATATCCCACGGGGGTAAAATTGAAAAAAGCTGAAAAAATTTTTTTTTTTGGACTTAGTCATTTTTCCGGCGTTTATCACACTTTCAGATAGGAGAAATGTCAGTGAACATTCCGATTTCAGTTCTAGAGCGATTCGCCCAATGAGTCCTTGATATTTAGTCGTTTTCAGCCAATCTTTTGGATTTTTGAAAATTTCACTTTTTTTGTGAAAATATCCACTAAATGAGGGAATAATATGTGTGAGGGTACCCCAGGAGAGTTCCAAATGTTTGTGGGTAGAATATATATCCCATGTGGGTAAAATTGAAAAAAGTTGAAAAATTTTTTTTTTTTGGAATTAGGCATTTTTCCGGCGTTTATCAGACTTTCAGATAGGGGAAATGTCAGTGAGCATTCCGATTTCAGTTCCAGAGCGATTCGCCCAATGAGTCCTTGATATTTAGTCGTTTTCAGCCAATATTTTGGATTTTTGAAAATTTCACTTTTTTGTGAAAATATCCACTAAATGAGGGAATAATATGTGTGAGGGTACCCCAGGAGAGTTCCAAATGTTTTTGGGTAGAATATATATCCCACGGGGGTAAAATTGAAAAAAGTTGAAAAAATTTTTTTTTGGACTTAGTCATTTTTCCGGCGTTTATCAGACTTTCAAATAGGGGAAATGTCAGTGAGCATTCCGATTTCAGTTCCAGAGTGATTCGCCTAATGAGTCCTTGATATTTAGTCGTTTTCAGCCAATATTTTGGATTTTTGAAAATTTCACTTTTTTGTGAAAATATCCACTAAATGAGGGAATAATATGTGTGAGGGTACCCCAGGAGAGTTCCAAATGTTTGTGGGTAGAATATATATCCCACGGGGGTAAAATTGAAAAAAGTTGAAAACATTGTTTTTTGGACTTAGGCATTTTTCCGGCGTTTATCAGACTTTCAGATAGGGGAAATGTCAGTGAGCATTCCGATTTCAGTTCCAGAGCGATTCGCCCAATGAGTCCTTGATATGTAGTCGTTTTCAGCCAATATTTTGGATTTTTGAAAATTTCACTTTTTTGTGAAAATATCCACTAAATGAGGGAATAATATGTGTGAGGGTACCCCAGGAGAGTTCCAAATGTTTTTGGGTAGAATATATATCCCACGGGGGTAAAATTGAAAAAAGTTGAAAAATTTTTTTTTTTGGACTTAGTCATTTTTCCGGCGTTTATCAGACTTTCAGATAGGGGAAATGTCAGTGAGCATTCCGATTTCAGTTCCAGAGCGATTCGCCTAATGAGTCCTTGATATTTAGTCGTTTTCAGCCAATATTTTGGATTTTTGAAAATGTCACTTTTTTGTGAAAACATCCACTAAATGAGGGAATAATATGTGTGAGGGTACCCCAGGAGTGTTCCAAATGTTTGTGGGTAGAATATATATCCCACGGGGGTAAAATTGAAAAAAGTTGAAAAATTTTTTTTTGGACTTAGTCATTTTTCCGGCGTTTATCACACTTTAAGATAGGGGAACTGTCAGTGAGCTTTCCGATTTCAGTTCCACAGCGATTCGCCCAATGAGTCCTTGATATTTAGTCGTTTTCAGCCAATATTTTGGATTTTTGAAAATTTCACTTTTTTGTGAAAATATCCACTAAATGAGGGAATAATATGTGTGAGGGTACCCCAGGAGAGTTCCAAATGTTTTTGGTTAGAATATATATCCCACGGGGGTAAAATTGAAAAAAGTTGAAAAAATTTTTTTTTGGACTTAGTCATTTTTCCGGCGTTTATCACACTTTAAGATAGGGGAACTGTCAGTGAGCGTTCTGATTTCAGTTCCAGAGCGATTCGCCCAATGAGTCCTTGATATTTAGTCGTTTTCAGCCAATATTTTGGATTTTTGAAAATTTCACTTTTTTGAAAATATCCACTAAATGAGGGAATAATATGTGTGAGGGTACCCCAGGAGTGTTCCAAATGTTTGTGTGTAGAATATATATCCCACGGGGGTAAAATTGAAAAAAGTTGAAAATTTTTTTTTTGGACTTAGTCATTTTTCCGGCGTTTATCACACTTTAAGATAGGGGAACTGTAATGAGCCTTCCGATTTCAGTTCCAGAGCGATTCTCCCAATTGAGTCCTTGATATTTAGTCGTTTTCAGCCAATATTTTGGATTTTTGAAAATGTCACTTTTTTGTGAAAATATCCACTAAATGAGGGAATAATATGAGTGAGGGTACCCCAGGAGAGTTCCAAATGTTTTTGGGTAGAATATATATCCCACGGGGGTAAAATTGAAAAAAGTTGAAAAAAATTTTTTTTTTGGACTTAGTCATTTTTCCGGCGTTTATCACACTTTCAGATAGGAGAAATGTCAGTGAGCGTTCCGATTTCAGTTCTAGAGCGATTCGCCCTATGAGTCCTTGATATTTAGTCGTTTTCAGCTAATTTTCTGGATTTTTGAAAATTTGAATTTTGTGAAAGTATCCACTAAATGAGGGAATAATATGTGTGAGGGTACCCCAGGAGTGTTCCAAATGTTTGTGTGTAGAATATATATCCCACGGGGGTAAAATTGAAAAAAGTTGAAAATTTTTTTTTTGGACTTAGTCATTTTTCCGGCGTTTATCACACTTTAAGATAGGGGAACTGTCAGTGAGCGTTCTGATTTCAGTTCCAGAGCGATTCGCCCAATGAGTCCTTGATATTTAGTCGTTTTCAGCCAATATTTTGGATTTTTGAAAATTTCACTTTTTTGTGAAAATATCCACTAAATGAGGGAATAATATGTGTGAGGGTACCCCAGGAGAGTTCCAAATGTTTGTGGGTAGAATATATATCCCATGTGGGTAAAATTGAAAAAAGTTGAAAAATTTTTTTTTTTTGGAATTAGGCATTTTTCCGGCGTTTATCAGACTTTCAGATAGGGGAAATGTCAGTGAGCATTCCGATTTCAGTTCCAGAGCGATTCGCCCAATGAGTCCTTGATATTTAGTCGTTTTCAGCCAATATTTTGGATTTTTCAAAATTTCACTTTTTTGTGAAAATATCCACTAAATGAGGGAATAATATGTGTGAGGTTACCCCAGGAGAGTTCCAAATGTTTGTGGGTAGAATATATATCCCACGGGGGTAAAATTGAAAAAAGATGAAAAATTTTTTTTTTGGACTTAGGCATTTTTCCGGCGTTTATCAGACTTTCAGATAGGGGAAATGTCAGTGAGCATTCCGATTTCAGTTCCAGAGCGATTCGCCCAATGAGTCCTTGATATTTAGTCGTTTTCAGCCAATATTTTGGATTTTTGAAAATTTCACTTTTTTGTGAAAATATCCACTAAATGAGGGAATAATATGTGTGAGGGTACCCCAGGAGAGTTCCAAATGTTTTTGGGTAGAATATATATCCCACGGGGGTAAAATTGAAAAAAGTTGAAAAATTTTTTTTTTGGACTTAGTCATTTTTCCGGCGTTTATCAGACTTTCAAATAGGGGAAATGTCAGTGAGCCTTCCGATATCAGTTCCAGAGCGATTCGCCCAATGAGTCCTTGATATTTAGTCGTTTTCAGCCAATATTTTGGATTTTTGAAAATTTCACTTTTTTGAAAATATCCACTAAATGAGGGAATAATATGTGTGAGGGTACCCCAGGAGTGTTCCAAATGTTTGTGTGTAGAATATATATCCCACGGGGGTAAAATTGAAAAAAGTTGAAAATTTTTTTTTTGGACTTAGTCATTTTTCCGGCGTTTATCACACTTTAAGATAGGGGAACTGTAATGAGCCTTCCGATTTCAGTTCCAGAGCGATTCTCCCAATTGAGTCCTTGATATTTAGTCGTTTTCAGCCAATATTTTGGATTTTTGAAAATGTCACTTTTTTGTGAAAATATCCACTAAATGAGGGAATAATATGTGTGAGGGTACCCCAGGAGAGTTCCAAATGTTTTTGGGTAGAATATATATCCCACGGGGGTAAAATTGAAAAAAGTTGAAAAAAATTTTTTTTTTGGACTTAGTCATTTTTCCGGCGTTTATCACACTTTCAGATAGGAGAAATGTCAGTGAGCGTTCCGATTTCAGTTCTAGAGCGATTCGCCCTATGAGTCCTTGATATTTAGTCGTTTTCAGCTAATTTTCTGGATTTTTGAAAATTTGAATTTTGTGAAAATATCCACTAAATGAGGGAATAATATGTGTGAGGGTACCCCAGGAGTGTTCCAAATGTTTGTGTGTAGAATATATATCCCACGGGGGTAAAATTGAAAAAAGTTGAAAATTTTTTTTTTGGACTTAGTCATTTTTCCGGCGTTTATCACACTTTAAGATAGGGGAACTGTCAGTGAGCGTTCTGATTTCAGTTCCAGAGCGATTCGCCCAATGAGCCCTTGATATTTAGTCGTTTTCAGCCAATATTTTGGATTTTTGAAAATTTCACTTTTTTGTGAAAATATCCACTAAATGAGGGAATAATATGTGTGAGGGTACCCCAGGAGAGTTCCAAATGTTTGTGGGTAGAATATATATCCCACGGGGGTAAAATTGAAAAAAGTTGAAAAATTTTTTTTTTTGGACTTAGGCATTTTTCCGGCGTTTATCAGACTTTCAGAAAGGGGAAATGTCAGTGAGCATTCCGATTTCAGTTCCAGAGCGATTCGCCCAATGAGTCCTTGATATTTAGTCGTTTTCAGCCAATATTTTGGATTTTTGAAAATTTCACTTTTTTGTGAAAATATCCACTAAATGAGGGAATAATATGTGTGAGGGTACCCCAGGAGAGTTCCAAATGTTTGTGGGTAGAATATATATCCCATGTGGGTAAAATTGAAAAAAGTTGAAAAATTTTTTTTTTTTGGAATTAGGCATTTTTCCGGCGTTTATCAGACTTTCAGATAGGGGAAATGTCAGTGAGCATTCCGATTTCAGTTCCAGAGCGATTCGCCCAATGAGTCCTTGATATTTAGTCGTTTTCAGCCAATATTTTGGATTTTTCAAAATTTCACTTTTTTGTGAAAATATCCACTAAATGAGGGAATAATATGTGTGAGGTTACCCCAGGAGAGTTCCAAATGTTTGTGGGTAGAATATATATCCCACGGGGGTAAAATTGAAAAAAGATGAAAAATTTTTTTTTTGGACTTAGGCATTTTTCCGGCGTTTATCAGACTTTCAGATAGGGGAAATGTCAGTGAGCATTCCGATTTCAGTTCCAGAGCGATTCGCCCAATGAGTCCTTGATATTTAGTCGTTTTCAGCCAATATTTTGGATTTTTGAAAATTTCACTTTTTTGTGAAAATATCCACTAAATGAGGGAATAATATGTGTGAGGGTACCCCAGGAGAGTTCCAAATGTTTTTGGGTAGAATATATATCCCACGGGGGTAAAATTGAAAAAAGTTGAAAAATTTTTTTTTTGGACTTAGTCATTTTTCCGGCGTTTATCAGACTTTCAAATAGGGGAAATGTCAGTGAGCCTTCCGATATCAGTTCCAGAGCGATTCGCCCAATGAGTCCTTGATATTTAGTCGTTTTCAGCCAATATTTTGGATTTTTGAAAATTTCACTTTTTTGTGAAAATATCCACTAAATGAGGGAATAATATGTGTGAGGGTACCCCAGGAGAGTTCCAAATGTTTGTGGGTAGAATATATATCCCACGGGGGTAAAATTGAAAAAAGTTGAAAAAATTGTTTTTTGGACTTAGTCATTTTTCCGGCGTTTATCAGACTTTCAGATAGGGGAAATGTCAGTGAGCATTCCGATTTCAGTTCCAGAGCGATTCGCCCAATGAGTCCTTGATATTTAGTCGTTTTCAGCCAATATTTTGGATTTTTGAAAATTTCACTTTTTTGTGAAAATATCCACTAAATGAGGGAATAATATGTGTGAGGGTAACCCAGGAGAGTTCCAAATGTTTTTGGGTAGAATATATATCCCACGGGGGTAAAATTGAAAAAAGTTGAAAATTTTTTTTTTTGGACTTAGTCATTTTTCTGGCGTTTATCAGACTTTCAGATAGGGGAAATGTCAGTGAGCATTCCGATTTCAGTTCCAGAGCGATTCACCTAATGAGTCTTTGATATTTAGTCGTTTTCAGCCAATATTTTGGATTTTTGAAAATTTCACTTTTTTGTGAAAATATCCACTAAATGAGGGAATAATATGTGTGAGGGTACCCCAGGAGAGTTCCAAATGTTTGTGGGTAGAATATATATCCCACGGGGGTAAAATTGAAAAAAGTGAAAAAAATTTTTTTTTTGGACTTAGGCATTTTTCCGGCGTTTATCAGACTTTCAGATAGGGGAAATGTCAGTGAGCATTCCGATTTCAGTTCCAGAGCGATTCGCCTAATGAGTCCTTGATATTTAGTCGTTTTCAGCCAATATTTTGGATTTTTGAAAATTTCACTTTTTTGTGAAAACATCCACTAAATGAGGGAATAATATGTGTGAGGGTACCCCAGGAGTGTTCCAAATGTTTGTGGGTAGAATATATATCCCACGGGGGTAAAATTGAAAAAAGTTGAAAAATTTTTTTTTGGACTTAGTCATTTTTCCGGCGTTTATCACACTTTAAGATAGGGGAACTGTCAGTGAGCGTTCCGATTTCAGTTCCAGAGCGATTCGCCCAATGAGTCCTTGATATTTAGTCGTTTTCAGCCAATATTTTGGATTTTTGAAAATTTCACTTTTTTGTGAAAATATCCACTAAATGAGGGAATAATATGTGTGAGGTTACCCCAGGAGAGTTCCAAATGTTTGTGGGTAGAATATATATCCCACGGGGGTAAAATTGAAAAAAGATGAAAAATTTTTTTTTTTGGACTTAGTCATTTTTCCGGCGTTTATCAGACTTTCAAATAGGGGAAATGTCAGTGAGCATTCCGATTTCAGTTCCAGAGCGATTCGCCCAATGAGTCCTTGATATTTAGTCGTTTTCAGCCAATATTTTGGATTTTTGAAAATTTCACTTTTTTGTGAAAATATCCACTAAATGAGGGAATAATATGTGTGAGGGTAACCCAGGAGAGTTCCAAATGTTTTTGGGTAGAATATATATCCCACGGGGGTAAAATTGAAAAAAGTTGAAAATTTTTTTTTTTGGACTTAGTCATTTTTCTAGCGTTTATCAGACTTTCAGATAGGGGAAATGTCAGTGAGCATTCCGATTTCAGTTCCAGAGCGATTCACCTAATGAGTCTTTGATATTTAGTCGTTTTCAGCCAATATTTTGGATTTTTGAAAATTTCACTTTTTTGTGAAAATATCCACTAAATGAGGGAATAATATGTGTGAGGGTACCCCAGGAGAGTTCCAAATGTTTGTGGGTAGAATATATATCCCATGTGGGTAAAATTGAAAAAAGTTGAAAAATTTTTTTTTTTTGGAATTAGGCATTTTTCCGGCGTTTATCAGACTTTCAGATAGGGGAAATGTCAGTGAGCATTCCGATTTCAGTTCCAGAGCGATTCGCCCAATGAGTCCTTGATATTTAGTCGTTTTCAGCGAATATTTTGGATTTTTGAAAATTTCACTTTTTTGTGAAAATATCCACTAAATGAGGGAATAATATGTGTGAGGTTACCCCAGGAGAGTTCCAAATGTTTGTGGGTAGAATATATATCCCACGGGGGTAAAATTGAAAAAAGATGAAAAATTTTTTTTTTGGACTTAGGCATTTTTCCGGCGTTTATCAGACTTTCAGATAGGGGAAATGTCAGTGAGCATTCCGATTTCAGTTCCAGAGCGATTCGCCCAATGAGTCCTTGATATTTAGTCGTTTTCAGCCAATATTTTGGATTTTTGAAAATTTCACTTTTTTGTGAAAATATCCACTAAATGAGGGAATAATATGTGTGAGGGTACCCCAGGAGAGTTCCAAATGTTTTTGGGTAGAATATATATCCCACGGGGGTAAAATTGAAAAAAGTTGAAAAATTTTTTTTTTGGACTTAGTCATTTTTCCGGCGTTTATCAGACTTTCAAATAGGGGAAATGTCAGTGAGCCTTCCGATTTCAGTTCCAGAGCGATTCGCCCAATGAGTCCTTGATATTTAGTCGTTTTCAGCCAATATTTTGGATTTTTGAAAATTTCACTTTTTTGTGAAAATATCCACTAAATGAGGGAATAATATGTGTGAGGGTACCCCAGGAGAGTTCCAAATGTTTGTGGGTAGAATATATATCCCACGGGGGTAAAATTGAAAAAAGTTGAAAAAATTGTTTTTTGGACTTAGGCATTTTTCCGGCGTTTATCAGACTTTCAGATAGGGGAAATGTCAGTGAGCATTCCGATTTCAGTTCCAGAGCGATTCGCCCAATGAGTCCTTGATATTTAGTCGTTTTCAGCCAATATTTTGGATTTTTGAAAATTTCACTTTTTTGTGAAAATATCCACTAAATGAGGGAATAATATGTGTGAGGGTAACCCAGGAGAGTTCCAAATGTTTTTGGGTAGAATATATATCCCACGGGGGTAAAATTGAAAAAAGTTGAAAATTTTTTTTTTTGGACTTAGTCATTTTTCTAGCGTTTATCAGACTTTCAGATAGGGGAAATGTCAGTGAGCATTCCGATTTCAGTTCCAGAGCGATTCACCTAATGAGTCTTTGATATTTAGTCGTTTTCAGCCAATATTTTGGATTTTTGAAAATTTCACTTTTTTGTGAAAATATCCACTAAATGAGGGAATAATATGTGTGAGGGTACCCCAGGAGAGTTCCAAATGTTTGTGGGTAGAATATATATCCCATGTGGGTAAAATTGAAAAAAGTTGAAAAATTTTTTTTTTTTGGAATTAGGCATTTTTCCGGCGTTTATCAGACTTTCAGATAGGGGAAATGTCAGTGAGCATTCCGATTTCAGTTCCAGAGCGATTCGCCCAATGAGTCCTTGATATTTAGTCGTTTTCAGCGAATATTTTGGATTTTTGAAAATTTCACTTTTTTGTGAAAATATCCACTAAATGAGGGAATAATATGTGTGAGGTTACCCCAGGAGAGTTCCAAATGTTTGAGGGTAGAATATATATCCCACGGGGGTAAAATTGAAAAAAGATGAAAAATTTTTTTTTTGGACTTAGGCATTTTTCCGGCGTTTATCAGACTTTCAGATAGGGGAAATGTCAGTGAGCATTCCGATTTCAGTTCCAGAGCGATTCGCCCAATGAGTCCTTGATATTTAGTCGTTTTCAGCCAATATTTTGGATTTTTGAAAATTTCACTTTTTTGTGAAAATATCCACTAAATGAGGGAATAATATGTGTGAGGGTACCCCAGGAGAGTTCCAAATGTTTTTGGGTAGAATATATATCCCACGGGGGTAAAATTGAAAAAAGTTGAAAAATTTTTTTTTTGGACTTAGTCATTTTTCCGGCGTTTATCAGACTTTCAAATAGGGGAAATGTCAGTGAGCCTTCCGATTTCAGTTCCAGAGCGATTCGCCCAATGAGTCCTTGATATTTAGTCGTTTTCAGCCAATATTTTGGATTTTTGAAAATTTCACTTTTTTGTGAAAATATCCACTAAATGAGGGAATAATATGTGTGAGGGTACCCCAGGAGAGTTCCAAATGTTTGTGGGTAGAATATATATCCCACGGGGGTAAAATTGAAAAAAGTTGAAAAAATTGTTTTTTGGACTTAGGCATTTTTCCGGCGTTTATCAGACTTTCAGATAGGGGAAATGTCAGTGAGCATTCCGATTTCAGTTCCAGAGCGATTCGCCCAATGAGTCCTTGATATTTAGTCGTTTTCAGCCAATATTTTGGATTTTTGAAAATTTCACTTTTTTGTGAAAATATCCACTAAATGAGGGAATAATATGTGTGAGGGTAACCCAGGAGAGTTCCAAATGTTTTTGGGTAGAATATATATCCCACGGGGGTAAAATTGAAAAAAGTTGAAAATTTTTTTTTTTGGACTTAGTCATTTTTCTAGCGTTTATCAGACTTTCAGATAGGGGAAATGTCAGTGAGCATTCCGATTTCAGTTCCAGAGCGATTCACCTAATGAGTCTTTGATATTTAGTCGTTTTCAGCCAATATTTTGGATTTTTGAAAATTTCACTTTTTTGTGAAAATATCCACTAAATGAGGGAATAATATGTGTGAGGGTACCCCAGGAGAGTTCCAAATGTTTGTGGGTAGAATATATATCCCATGTGGGTAAAATTGAAAAAAGTTGAAAAATTTTTTTTTTTTGGAATTAGGCATTTTTCCGGCGTTTATCAGACTTTCAGATAGGGGAAATGTCAGTGAGCATTCCGATTTCAGTTCCAGAGCGATTCGCCCAATGAGTCCTTGATATTTAGTCGTTTTCAGCGAATATTTTGGATTTTTGAAAATTTCACTTTTTTGTGAAAATATCCACTAAATGAGGGAATAATATGTGTGAGGTTACCCCAGGAGAGTTCCAAATGTTTGTGGGTAGAATATATATCCCACGGGGGTAAAATTGAAAAAAGATGAAAAATTTTTTTTTTGGACTTAGGCATTTTTCCGGCGTTTATCAGACTTTCAGATAGGGGAAATGTCAGTGAGCATTCCGATTTCAGTTCCAGAGCGATTCGCCCAATGAGTCCTTGATATTTAGTCGTTTTCAGCCAATATTTTGGATTTTTGAAAATTTCACTTTTTTGTGAAAATATCCACTAAATGAGGGAATAATATGTGTGAGGGTACCCCAGGAGAGTTCCAAATGTTTTTGGGTAGAATATATATCCCACGGGGGTAAAATTGAAAAAAGTTGAAAAATTTTTTTTTTGGACTTAGTCATTTTTCCGGCGTTTATCAGACTTTCAAATAGGGGAAATGTCAGTGAGCCTTCCGATTTCAGTTCCAGAGCGATTCGCCCAATGAGTCCTTGATATTTAGTCGTTTTCAGCCAATATTTTGTATTTTTGAAAATTTCACTTTTTTGTGAAAATATCCACTAAATGAGGGAATAATATGTGTGAGGGTAACCCAGGAGAGTTCCAAATGTTTTTGGGTAGAATATATATCCCACGGGGGTAAAATTGAAAAAAGTTGAAAATTTTTTTTTTTGGACTTAGTCATTTTTCTGGCGTTTATCAGACTTTCAGATAGGGGAAATGTCAGTGAGCATTCCGATTTCAGTTCCAGAGCGATTCACCTAATGAGTCTTTGATATTTAGTCGTTTTCAGCCAATATTTTGGATTTTTGAAAATTTCACTTTTTTGTGAAAACATCCACTAAATGAGGGAATAATATGTGTGAGGGTACCCCAGGAGAGTTCCAAATGTTTGTGGGTAGAATATATATCCCACGGGGGTAAAATTGAAAAAAGTGAAAAAAATTTTTTTTTTGGACTTAGGCATTTTTCCGCCGTTTATCAGACTTTCAGATAGGGGAAATGTCAGTGAGCATTCCGATTTCAGTTCCAGAGCGATTCGCCTAATGAGTCCTTGATATTTAGTCGTTTTCAGCCAATATTTTGGATTTTTGAAAATTTCACTTTTTTGTGAAAACATCCACTAAATGAGGGAATAATATGTGTGAGGGTACCCCAGGAGTGTTCCAAATGTTTGTGGGTAGAATATATATCCCACGGGGGTAAAATTGAAAAAAGTTGAAAAATTTTTTTTTGGACTTAGTCATTTTTCCGGCGTTTATCACACTTTAAGATAGGGGAACTGTCAGTGAGCGTTCCGATTTCAGTTCCAGAGCGATTCGCCCAATGAGTCCTTGATATTTAGTCGTTTTCAGCCAATATTTTGGATTTTTGAAAATTTCACTTTTTTGTGAAAATATCCACTAAATGAGGGAATAATATGTGTGAGGTTACCCCAGGAGAGTTCCAAATGTTTGTGGGTAGAATATATATCCCACGGGGGTAAAATTGAAAAAAGATGAAAAAATTTTTTTTTTTGGACTTAGTCATTTTTCCGGCGTTTATCAGACTTTCAAATAGGGGAAATGTCAGTGAGCATTCCGATTTCAGTTCCAGAGCGATTCGCCCAATGAGTCCTTGATATTTAGTCGTTTTCAGCCAATATTTTGGATTTTTGAAAATTTCACTTTTTTGTGAAAATATCCACTAAATGAGGGAATAATATGTGTGAGGGTAACCCAGGAGAGTTCCAAATGTTTTTGGGTAGAATATATATCCCACGGGGGTAAAATTGAAAAAAGTTGAAAATTTTTTTTTTTGGACTTAGTCATTTTTCTAGCGTTTATCAGACTTTCAGATAGGGGAAATGTCAGTGAGCATTCCGATTTCAGTTCCAGAGCGATTCACCTAATGAGTCTTTGATATTTAGTCGTTTTCAGCCAATATTTTGGATTTTTGAAAATTTCACTTTTTTGTGAAAATATCCACTAAATGAGGGAATAATATGTGTGAGGGTACCCCAGGAGAGTTCCAAATGTTTGTGGGTAGAATATATATCTCATGTGGGTAAAATTGAAAAAAGTTGAAAAATTTTTTTTTTTGGACTTAGACATTTTTCCTGCATTTATCAGACTTTCAGATAGGGGAAATGTCAGTGAGCATTCCGATTTCAGTTCCAGAGCGATTCGCCTAATGAGTCCTTGATATTTACTCGTTTTCAGCCAATATTTTGGATTTTTGAAAATTTCACTTTTTTGTGAAAATATCCACTAAATGAGGGAATAAAATGTGTGAGGTTACCCCAGGAGAGTTCCAAATGTTTGTGGGTAGAATATATATCCCACGGAGGTAAAATTGAAAAAAGTTGAAAAATTTTTTTTTGGACTTAGTCATTTTTCCGGCGTTTATCACACTTTAAGATAGGGGAACTGTCAGTGAGCGTTCTGATTTCAGTTCCAGAGCGATTCGCCCAATGAGTCCTTGATATTTAGTCGTTTTCAGCCAATATTTTGGATTTTTGAAAATTTCACTTTTTTGTGAAAATATCCACTAAATGAGGGAATAATATGTGTGAGGGTACCCCAGGAGAGTTCCAAATGTTTTTGGTTAGAATATATATCCGACGGGGGTAAAATTGAAAAAAGTTGAAAAATTTTTTTTTTGGACTTAGGCATTTTTCCGGCGTTTATCAGACTTTCAGATAGGGGAAATGTCAGTGAGCATTCCGATTTCAGTTCCAGAGCGATTCGCCCAATGAGTCCTTGATATTTAGTCGTTTTCAGCCAATTTTCTGGATTTTTGAAAATTTCAATTTTGTGAAAATATCCACTAAATGAGGGAATAATATGTGTGAGGGTACCCCAGGAGAGTTCCAAATGTTTTTGGGTAGAATGTATATCCCACGGGGGTAAAATTGAAAAAAGCTGAAAAAATTTTTTTTTTTGGACTTAGTCATTTTTCCGTCGTTTATCACACTTTCAGATAGGAGAAATGTCAGTGAACATTCCGATTTCAGTTCTAGAGCGATTCGCCCAATGAGTCCTTGATATTTAGTCGTTTTCAGCCAATATTTTGGATTTTTGAAAATTTCACTTTTTTGTGAAAATATCCACTAAATGAGGGAATAATATGTGTGAGGGTACCCCAGGAGAGTTCCAAATGTTTGTGGGTAGAATATATATCCCATGTGGGTAAAATTGAAAAATGTTGAAAAATTTTTTTTTTTGGACTTAGGCATTTTTCCGGCGTTTATCAGACTTTCAGATAGGGGAAATGTCAGTGAGCATTCCGATTTCAGTTCCAGAGCGATTCGCCCAATGAGTCCTTGATATTTAGTCGTTTTCAGCCAGTATTTTGGATTTTTGAAAATTTCACTTTTTTGTGAAAATATCCACTAAATGAGGGAATAATATGTGTGAGGGTACCCCAGGAGAGTTCCAAATGTTTGTGGGTAGAATATATATCCCATGTGGGTAAAATTGAAAAAAGATGAAAAAATTTTTTTTTTTGGACTTAGGCATTTTTCCGGCGTTTATCAGACTTTCAAATAGGGGAAATGTCAGTGAGCATTCCGATTTCAGTTCCAGAGCGATTCGCCCAATGAGTCCTTGATATTTAGTCGTTTTCAGCCAATATTTTGGATTTTTGAAAATTTCACTTTTTTGTGAAAATATCCACTAAATGAGGGAATAATATGTGTGAGGGTAACCCAGGAGAGTTCCAAATGTTTTTGGGTAGAATATATATCCCACGGGGGTAAAATTGAAAAAAGTTGAAAATTTTTTTTTTTGGACTTAGTCATTTTTCTAGCGTTTATCAGACTTTCAGATAGGGGAAATGTCAGTGAGCATTCCGATTTCAGTTCCAGAGCGATTCACCTAATGAGTCTTTGATATTTAGTCGTTTTCAGCCAATATTTTGGATTTTTGAAAATTTCACTTTTTTGTGAAAATATCCACTAAATGAGGGAATAATATGTGTGAGGGTACCCCAGGAGAGTTCCAAATGTTTGTGGGTAGAATATATATCTCATGTGGGTAAAATTGAAAAAAGTTGAAAAATTTTTTTTTTTGGACTTAGACATTTTTCCTGCGTTTATCAGACTTTCAGATAGGGGAAATGTCAGTGAGCATTCCGATTTCAGTTCCAGAGCGATTCGCCTAATGAGTCCTTGATATTTACTCGTTTTCAGCCAATATTTTGGATTTTTGAAAATTTCACTTTTTTGTGAAAATATCCACTAAATGAGGGAATAAAATGTGTGAGGTTACCCCAGGAGAGTTCCAAATGTTTGTGGGTAGAATATATATCCCACGGAGGTAAAATTGAAAAAAGTTGAAAAATTTTTTTTTGGACTTAGTCATTTTTCCGGCGTTTATCACACTTTAAGATAGGGGAACTGTCAGTGAGCGTTCTGATTTCAGTTCCAGAGCGATTCGCCCAATGAGTCCTTGATATTTAGTCGTTTTCAGCCAATATTTTGGATTTTTGAAAATTTCACTTTTTTGTGAAAATATCCACTAAATGAGGGAATAATATGTGTGAGGGTACCCCAGGAGAGTTCCAAATGTTTTTGGTTAGAATATATATCCCACGGGGGTAAAATTGAAAAAAGTGAAAAAAATTTTTTTTTTGGACTTAGTCATTTTTCCGGCGTTTATCACACTTTAAGATAGGGGAACTGTCAGTGAGCGTTCCGATTTCAGTTCCAGAGCGATTCGCCCAATGAGTCCTTGATATTTAGTCGTTTTCAGCCAATATTTTGGATTTTTGAAAATTTCACTTTTTTGTGAAAATATCCACTAAATGAGGGAATAATATGTGTGAGGTTACCCCAGGAGAGTTCCAAATGTTTGTGGGTAGAATATATATCCCACGGGGGTAAAATTGAAAAAAGATGAAAAATTTTTTTTTTTGGACTTAGTCATTTTTCCGGCGTTTATCAGACTTTCAAATAGGGGAAATGTCAGTGAGCATTCCGATTTCAGTTCCAGAGCGATTCGCCCAATGAGTCCTTGATATTTAGTCGTTTTCAGCCAATATTTTGGATTTTTGAAAATTTCACTTTTTTGTGAAAATATCCACTAAATGAGGGAATAATATGTGTGAGGGTAACCCAGGAGAGTTCCAAATGTTTTTGGGTAGAATATATATCCCACGGGGGTAAAATTGAAAAAAGTTGAAAATTTTTTTTTTTGGACTTAGTCATTTTTCTAGCGTTTATCAGACTTTCAGATAGGGGAAATGTCAGTGAGCATTCCGATTTCAGTTCCAGAGCGATTCACCTAATGAGTCTTTGATATTTAGTCGTTTTCAGCCAATATTTTGGATTTTTGAAAATTTCACTTTTTTGTGAAAATATCCACTAAATGAGGGAATAATATGTGTGAGGGTACCCCAGGAGAGTTCCAAATGTTTGTGGGTAGAATATATATCCCATGTGGGTAAAATTGAAAAAAGTTGAAAAATTTTTTTTTTTTGGAATTAGGCATTTTTCCGGCGTTTATCAGACTTTCAGATAGGGGAAATGTCAGTGAGCATTCCGATTTCAGTTCCAGAGCGATTCGCCCAATGAGTCCTTGATATTTAGTCGTTTTCAGCCAATATTTTGGATTTTTGAAAATTTCACTTTTTTGTGAAAATATCCACTAAATGAGGGAATAATATGTGTGAGGTTACCCCAGGAGAGTTCCAAATGTTTGTGGGTAGAATATATATCCCACGGGGGTAAAATTGAAAAAAGATGAAAAATTTTTTTTTTGGACTTAGGCATTTTTCCGGCGTTTATCAGACTTTCAGATAGGGGAAATGTCAGTGAGCATTCCGATTTCAGTTCCAGAGCGATTCGCCCAATGAGTCCTTGATATTTAGTCGTTTTCAGCCAATATTTTGGATTTTTGAAAATTTCACTTTTTTGTGAAAATATCCACTAAATGAGGGAATAATATGTGTGAGGGTACCCCAGGAGAGTTCCAAATGTTTTTGGACAGAATATATATCCCACGGGGGTAAAATTGAAAAAAGTTGAAAAATTTTTTTTTTGGACTTAGTCATTTTTCCGGCGTTTATCAGACTTTCAAATAGGGGAAATGTCAGTGAGCCTTCCGATTTCAGTTCCAGAGCGATTCGCCCAATGAGTCCTTGATATTTAGTCGTTTTCAGCCAATATTTTGGATTTTTGAAAATTTCACTTTTTTGTGAAAATATCCACTAAATGAGGGAATAATATGTGTGAGGGTACCCCAGGAGAGTTCCAAATGTTTGTGGGTAGAATATATATCCCATGTGGGTAAAATTGAAAAAAGTTGAAAAATTTTTTTTTTTTGGAATTAGGCATTTTTCCGGCGTTTATCAGACTTTCAGATAGGGGAAATGTCAGTGAGCATTCCGATTTCAGTTCCAGAGCGATTCGCCCAATGAGTCCTTGATATTTAGTCGTTTTCAGCGAATATTTTGGATTTTTGAAAATTTCACTTTTTTGTGAAAATATCCACTAAATGAGGGAATAATATGTGTGAGGTTACCCCAGGAGAGTTCCAAATGTTTGTGGGTAGAATATATATCCCACGGGGGTAAAATTGAAAAAAGATGAAAAATTTTTTTTTTGGACTTAGGCATTTTTCCGGCGTTTATCAGACTTTCAGATAGGGGAAATGTCAGTGAGCATTCCGATTTCAGTTCCAGAGCGATTCGCCCAATGAGTCCTTGATATTTAGTCGTTTTCAGCCAATATTTTGGATTTTTGAAAATTTCACTTTTTTGTGAAAATATCCACTAAATGAGGGAATAATATGTGTGAGGGTACCCCAGGAGAGTTCCAAATGTTTTTGGGTAGAATATATATCCCACGGGGGTAAAATTGAAAAAAGTTAAAAAAATTTTTTTTTGGACTTAGTCATTTTTCCGGCGTTTATCAGACTTTCAAATAGGGGAAATGTCAGTGAGCCTTCCGATTTCAGTTCCAGAGCGATTCGCCCAATGAGTCCTTGATATTTAGTCATTTTCAGCCAATATTTTGGATTTTTGAAAATTTCACTTTTTTGTGAAAATATCCACTAAATGAGGGAATAATATGTGTGAGGGTACCCCAGGAGAGTTCCAAATGTTTGTGGGTAGAATATATATCCCACGGGGGTAAAATTGAAAAAAGTTGAAAAAATTGTTTTTTGGACTTAGGCATTTTTCCGGCGTTTATCAGACTTTCAGATAGGGGAAATGTCAGTGAGCATTCCGATTTCAGTTCCAGAGCGATTCGCCCAATGAGTCCTTGATATTTAGTCGTTTTCAGCCAATATTTTGGATTTTTGAAAATTTCACTTTTTTGTGAAAATATCCACTAAATGAGGGAATAATATGTGTGAGGGTAACCCAGGAGAGTTCCAAATGTTTGTGGGTAGAATATATATCTCATGTGGGTAAAATTGAAAAAAGTTGAAAAATTTTTTTTTTTGGACTTAGACATTTTTCCTGCGTTTATCAGACTTTCAGATAGGGGAAATGTCAGTGAGCATTCCGATTTCAGTTCCAGAGCGATTCGCCTAATGAGTCCTTGATATTTACTCGTTTTCAGCCAATATTTTGGATTTTTGAAAATTTCACTTTTTTGTGAAAATATCCACTAAATGAGGGAATAAAATGTGTGAGGTTACCCCAGGAGAGTTCCAAATGTTTGTGGGTAGAATATATATCCCACGGAGGTAAAATTGAAAAAAGTTGAAAAATTTTTTTTTGGACTTAGTCATTTTTCCGGCGTTTATCACACTTTAAGATAGGGGAACTGTCAGTGAGCGTTCTGATTTCAGTTCCAGAGCGATTCGCCCAATGAGTCCTTGATATTTAGTCGTTTTCAGCCAATATTTTGGATTTTTGAAAATTTCACTTTTTTGTGAAAATATCCACTAAATGAGGGAATAATATGTGTGAGGGTACCCCAGGAGAGTTCCAAATGTTTTTGGTTAGAATATATATCCCACGGGGGTAAAATTGAAAAAAGTTGAAAAATTTTTTTTTTGGACTTAGGCATTTTTCCGGCGTTTATCAGACTTTCAGATAGGGGAAATGTCAGTGAGCATTCCGATTTCAGTTCCAGAGCGATTCGCCCAATGAGTCCTTGATATTTAGTCGTTTTCAGCCAATTTTCTGGATTTTTGAAAATTTCAATTTTGTGAAAATATCCACTAAATGAGGGAATAATATGTGTGAGGGTACCCCAGGAGAGTTCCAAATGTTTTTGGGTAGAATGTATATCCCACGGGGGTAAAATTGAAAAAAGCTGAAAAAATTTTTTTTTTTGGACTTAGTCATTTTTCCGTCGTTTATCACACTTTCAGATAGGAGAAATGTCAGTGAACATTCCGATTTCAGTTCTAGAGCGATTCGCCCAATGAGTCCTTGATATTTAGTCGTTTTCAGCCAATATTTTGGATTTTTGAAAATTTCACTTTTTTGTGAAAATATCCACTAAATGAGGGAATAATATGTGTGAGGGTACCCCAGGAGAGTTCCAAATGTTTGTGGGTAGAATATATATCCCATGTGGGTAAAATTGAAAAATGTTGAAAAATTTTTTTTTTTGGACTTAGGCATTTTTCCGGCGTTTATCAGACTTTCAGATAGGGGAAATGTCAGTGAGCATTCCGATTTCAGTTCCAGAGCGATTCGCCCAATGAGTCCTTGATGTTTAGTCGTTTTCAGCCAGTATTTTGGATTTTTGAAAATTTCACTTTTTTGTGAAAATATCCACTAAATGAGGGAATAATATGTGTGAGGGTACCCCAGGAGAGTTCCAAATGTTTGTGGGTAGAATATATATCCCATGTGGGTAAAATTGAAAAAAGTTGAAAAATTTTTTTTTTTGGACTTAGGCATTTTTCCGGCGTTTATCAGACTTTCAGATAGGGGAAATGTCAGTGAGCATTCCGATTTCAGTTCCAGACCGATTCGCCTAATGAGTCCTTGATATTTAGTCGTTTTCAGCCAATATTTTGGATTTTTGAAAATTTCACTTTTTTGTGAAAATATCCAGTAAATGAGGGAATAATATGTGTGAGGTTACCCCAGGAGAGTTCCAAATGTTTGTGGGTAGAATATATATCCCACGGGGGTAAAATTGAAAAAAGATGAAAAATTTTTTTTTTTGGACTTAGGCATTTTTCCGGCGTTTATCAGACTTTCAGATAGGGGAAATGTCAGTGAGCATTCCGATTTCAGTTCCAGAGCGATTCGCCCAATGAGTCCTTGATATTTAGTCGTTTTCAGCCAATATTTTGGATTTTTGAAAATTTCACTTTTTTGTGAAAATATCCACTAAATGAGGGAATAATATGTGTGAGGGTGCCCCAGTAGAGTTCCAAATGTTTTTGGGTAGAACATATATCCCACAGGGGTAAAATTGAAAAAAGTTGAAAAATTTTTTTTTTGGACTTAGTCATTTTTCTGGCGTTTATCAGACTTTCAGATAGGGGAAATGTCAGTGAGCATTCCGATTTCAGTTCCAGAGCGATTCGCCTAATGAGTCCTTGATATTTGGTCGTTTTCAGCCAATACTTTGGATCTTTGAAAATTTCACTTTTTTGTGAAAATATCCAGTAAATGAGGGAATAATATGTGTGAGGTTACCCCAGGAGAGTTCCAAATGTTTGTGGGTAGAATATATATCCCACAGGGGTAAAATTGAAAAAAGATGAAAAATTTTTTTTTTTGGACTTAGGCATTTTTCCGGCGTTTATCAGACTTTCAGATAGGGGAAATGTCAGTGAGCATTCCGATTTCAGTTCCAGAGAGATTCGCCCAATGAGTCCTTGATATTTAGTCGTTTTCAGCCAATTTTCTGGATTTTTGAAAATTTCAATTTTGTGAAAATATCCACTAAATGAGGGAATAATATGTGTGAGGGTACCCCAGGAGAGTTCCAAATGTTTGTGTGTAGAATATATATCCCACGGGGGTAAAATTGAAAAAAGTTGAAAAATTTTTTTTTGGACTTAGTCATTTTTCCGGCGTTTATCACACTTTAAGATAGGGGAACTGTCAGTGAGCGTTCCGATTTCAGTTCCAGAGCGATTCGCCCAATGATTCCTTGATATTTAGTCGTTTTCAGCCAATATTTTGGATTTTTGAAAATTTCACTTTTTTGTGAAAATATCCACTAAATGAGGGAATAATATGTGTGAGGGTACCCCAGGAGAGTTCCAAATGTTTTTGGGTAGAATGTATATCCCACGGGGGTAAAATTGAAAAAAGCTGAAAAAATTTTTTTTTTTGGACTTAGTCATTTTTCCGGCGTTTATCACACTTTCAGATAGGAGAAATGTCAGTGAACATTCCGATTTCAGTTCTAGAGCGATTCGCCCAATGAGTCCTTGATATTTAGTCGTTTTCAGCCAATATTTTGGATTTTTGAAAATTTCACTTTTTTGTGAAAATATCCACTAAATGAGGGAATAATATGTGTGAGGGTACCCCAGGAGTTTTCCAAATGTTTGTGTGTAGAATATATATCCCACGGGGGTAAAATTGAAAAAAGTTGAAAATTTTTTTTTTGGACTTAGTCATTTTTCCGGCGTTTATCACACTTTAAGATAGGGGAACTGTCAGTGAGCGTTCTGATTTCAGTTCCAGAGCGATTCGCCCAATGAGTCCTTGATATTTAGTCGTTTTCAGCCAATATTTTGGATTTTTGAAAATTTCACTTTTTTGTGAAAATATCCACTAAATGAGGGAATAATATGTGTGAGGGTACCCCAGGAGAGTTCCAAATGTTTGTGGGTAGAATATATATCCCATGTGGGTAAAATTGAAAAAAGTTGAAAAATTTTTTTTTTTGGATTTAGGCATTTTTCCGGCGTTTATCAGACTTTCAGATAGGGGAAATGTCAGTGAGCATTCCGATTTCAGTTCCAGAGCGATTCGCCTAATGAGTCCTTGATATTTAGTCGTTTTCAGCCAATATTTTGGATTTTTGAAAATTTCACTTTTTTGTGAAAATATCCACTAAATGAGGGAATAAAATGTGTGAGGTTACCCCAGGAGAGTTCCAAATGTTTGTGGGTAGAATATATATCCCACGGGGGTAAAATTGAAAAAAGTAAAAAAAATTTTTTTTTTTGGACTTAGGCATTTTTCCGGCGTTTATCAGACTTTCAGATAGGGGAAATGTCAGTGAGCATTCCGATTTCAGTTCCAGAGCGATTCGCCCAATGAGTCCTTGATATTTAGTCGTTTTCAGCCAATATTTTGGATTTTTGAAAATTTCACTTTTTTGTGAAAATATCCACTAAATGAGGGAATAAAATGTGTGAGGGTACCCCAGGAGAGTTCCAAATGTTTTTGGTTAGAATATATATCCCACGGGGGTAAAATTGAAAAAAGTTGAAAAATTTTTTTTTGGGACTTAGGCATTTTTCCGGCGTTTATCAGACTTTCAGATAGGGGAAATGTCAGTGAGCATTCCGATTTCAGTTCCAGAGCGATTCGCCCAATGAGTCCTTGATATTTAGTCGTTTTCAGCCAATTTTCTGGATTTTTGAAAATTTCAATTTTGTGAAAATATCCACTAAATGAGGGAATAATATGTGTGAGGGTACCCCAGGAGAGTTCCAAATGTTTGTGTGTAGAATATATATCCCACGGGGGTAAAATTGAAAAAAGTTGAAAAATTTTTTTTTGGACTTAGTCATTTTTCCGGCGTTTATCACACTTTAAGATAGGGGAACTGTCAGTGAGCGTTCCGATTTCAGTTCCAGAGCGATTCGCCCAATGATTCCTTGATATTTAGTCGTTTTCAGCCAATATTTTGGATTTTTGAAAATTTCACTTTTTTGTGAAAATATCCACTAAATGAGGGAATAATATGTGTGAGGGTACCCCAGGAGAGTTCCAAATGTTTTTGGGTAGAATGTATATCCCACGGGGGTAAAATTGAAAAAAGCTGAAAAATTTTTTTTTTTTGGACTTAGTCATTTTTCCGCCGTTTATCACACTTTAAGATAGGGGAACTGTCAGTGAGCGTTCCGATTTCAGTTCCAGAGCGATTCGCCCAATGATTCCTTGATATTTAGTCGTTTTCAGACAATATTTTGGATTTTTGAAAATTTCACTTTTTTGTGAAAATATCCACTAAATGAGGGAATAATATGTGTGAGGGTACCCCAGGAGAGTTCCAAATGTTTGTGGGTAGAATATATATCCCATGTGGGTAAAATTGAAAAAAGTTGAAAAATTTTTTTTTTTGAACTTAGGCATTTTTCCGGCGTTTATCAGACTTTCAGATAGGGGAAATGTCAGTGAGCATTCCGATTCAGTTCCAGAGCGATTCGCCTAATGAGTCCTTGATATTTAGTCGTTTTCAGCCAATATTTTGCATTTTTGAAAATTTCACTTTTTTGTGAAAATATCCACTAAATGAGGGAATAAAACGTGTGAGGTTACCCCAGGAGAGTTCCAAATGTTTGTGGGTAGAATATATATCCCACGGGGGTAAAATTGAAAAAAGTAAAAAAAATTTTTTTTTTGGACTTAGGCATTTTTCCGGCGTTTATCAGACTTTCAGATAGGGGAAATGTCAGTGAGCATTCCGATTTCAGTTCCAGAGCGATTCGCCCAATGAGTCCTTGATATTTAGTCGTTTTCAGCCAATATTTTGGATTTTTGAAAATTTCACTTTTTTGTGAAAATATCCACTAAATGAGGGAATAATATGTGTGAGGGTGCCCCAGTAGAGTTCCAAATGTTTTTGGGTAGAACATATATCCCACGGGGGTAAAATTGAAAAAAGTTGAAAATTTTTTTTTTTGGACTTAGTCATTTTTCTGGCGTTTATCAGACTTTCAGATAGGGGAAATGTCAGTGAGCATTCCGATTTCAGTTCCAGAGCGATTCGCCTAATGAGTCCTTGATATTTGGTCGTTTTCAGCCAATATTTTGGATTTTTGAAAATTTCACTTTTTTGTGAAAATATCCACTAAATGAGGGAATAATATGTGTGAGGGTGCCCCAGTAGAGTTCCAAATGTTTTTGGGTAGAACATATATCCCACGGGGGTAAAATTGAAAAAAGTTGAAAAATTTTTTTTTTGGACTTAGGCATTTTTCCGGCGTTTATCAGACTTTCAGATAGGGGAAATGTCAGTGAGCATTCCGATTTCAGTTCCAGAGCGATTCGCCCAATGAGTCCTTGATATTTAGTCGTTTTCAGCCAATTTTCTGGATTTTTGAAAATTTCAATTTTGTGAAAATATCCACTAAATGAGGGAATAATATGTGTGAGGGTACCCCAGGAGAGTTCCAAATGTTTGTGTGTAGAATATATATCCCACGGGGGTAAAATTGAAAAAAGTTGAAAAATTTTTTTTTGGACTTAGTCATTTTTCCGCCGTTTATCACACTTTAAGATAGGGGAACTGTCAGTGAGCGTTCCGATTTCAGTTCCAGAGCGATTCGCCCAATGATTCCTTGATATTTAGTCGTTTTCAGCCAATATTTTGGATTTTTGAAAATTTCACTTTTTTGTGAAAATATCCACTAAATGAGGGAATAATATGTGTGAGGGTACCCCAGGAGAGTTCCAAATGTTTTTGGGTAGAATGTATATCCCACGGGGGTAAAATTGAAAAAAGCTGAAAAATTTTTTTTTTTTGGACTTAGTCATTTTTCCGGCGTTTATCACACTTTCAGATAGGAGAAATGTCAGTGAACATTCCGATTTCAGTTCTAGAGCGATTCGCCCAATGAGTCCTTGATATTTAGTCGTTTTCAGACAATATTTTGGATTTTTGAAAATTTCACTTTTTTGTGAAAATATCCACTAAATGAGGGAATAAAACGTGTGAGGTTACCCCAGGAGAGTTCCAAATGTTTGTGGGTAGAATATATATCCCACGGGGGTAAAATTGAAAAAAGTAAAAAAAATTTTTTTTTTGGACTTAGGCATTTTTCCGGCGTTTATCAGACTTTCAGATAGGGGAAATGTCAGTGAGCATTCCGATTTCAGTTCCAGAGCGATTCGCCCAATGAGTCCTTGATATTTAGTCGTTTTCAGCCAATATTTTGGATTTTTGAAAATTTCACTTTTTTGTGAAAATATCCACTAAATGAGGGAATAATATGTGTGAGGGTGCCCCAGTAGAGTTCCAAATGTTTTTGGGTAGAACATATATCCCACGGGGGTAAAATTGAAAAAAGTTGAAAAATTTTTTTTTGGACTTAGTCATTTTTCCGGCGTTTATCACACTTTCAGATAGGAGAAATGTCAGTGAGCGTTCCGATTTCAGTTCTAGAGCGATTCGCCCTATGAGTCCTTGATATTTAGTCGTTTTCAGCCAATATTTTGGATTTTTGAAAATTTCTATTTTGTGAAAATATCCACTAAATGAGGGAATAATATGTGTGAGTGTACCCCAGGAGAGTTCCAAATGTTTTTGGTTAGAATATATATCCCACGGGGGTAAAATTGAAAAAAGTTGAAAAATTTTTTTTTTGGACTTAGGCATTTTTCCGGCGTTTATCAGACTTTCAGATAGGGGAAATGTCAGTGAGCATTCCGATTTCAGTTCCAGAGCGATTCGCCCAATGAGTCCTTGATATTTAGTCGTTTTCAGCCAATTTTCTGGATTTTTGAAAATTTCAATTTTGTGAAAATATCCACTAAATGAGGGAATAATATGTGTGAGGGTACCCCAGGAGAGTTCCAAATGTTTGTGTGTAGAATATATATCCCACGGGGGTAAAATTGAAAAAAGTTGAAAAATTTTTTTTTGGACTTAGTCATTTTTCCGCCGTTTATCACACTTTAAGATAGGGGAACTGTCAGTGAGCGTTCCGATTTCAGTTCCAGAGCGATTCGCCCAATGATTCCTTGATATTTAGTCGTTTTCAGCCAATATTTTGGATTTTTGAAAATTTCACTTTTTTGTGAAAATATCCACTAAATGAGGGAATAATATGTGTGAGGGTACCCCAGGAGAGTTCCAAATGTTTTTGGGTAGAATGTATATCCCACGGGGGTAAAATTGAAAAAAGCTGAAAAATTTTTTTTTTTTGGACTTAGTCATTTTTCCGGCGTTTATCACACTTTCAGATAGGAGAAATGTCAGTGAACATTCCGATTTCAGTTCTAGAGCGATTCGCCCAATGAGTCCTTGATATTTAGTCGTTTTCAGACAATATTTTGGATTTTTGAAAATTTCACTTTTTTGTGAAAATATCCACTAAATGAGGGAATAATATGTGTGAGGGTACCCCAGGAGAGTTCCAAATGTTTGTGGGTAGAATATATATCCCATGTGGGTAAAATTGAAAAAAGTTGAAAAATTTTTTTTTTTGAACTTAGGCATTTTTCCGGCGTTTATCAGACTTTCAGATAGGGGAAATGTCAGTGAGCATTCCGATTCAGTTCCAGAGCGATTCGCCTAATGAGTCCTTGATATTTAGTCGTTTTCAGCCAATATTTTGCATTTTTGAAAATTTCACTTTTTTGTGAAAATATCCACTAAATGAGGGAATAAAACGTGTGAGGTTACCCCAGGAGAGTTCCAAATGTTTGTGGGTAGAATATATATCCCACGGGGGTAAAATTGAAAAAAGTAAAAAAAATTTTTTTTTTGGACTTAGGCATTTTTCCGGCGTTTATCAGACTTTCAGATAGGGGAAATGTCAGTGAGCATTCCGATTTCAGTTCCAGAGCGATTCGCCCAATGAGTCCTTGATATTTAGTCGTTTTCAGCCAATATTTTGGATTTTTGAAAATTTCACTTTTTTGTGAAAATATCCACTAAATGAGGGAATAATATGTGTGAGGGTGCCCCAGTAGAGTTCCAAATGTTTTTGGGTAGAACATATATCCCACGGGGGTAAAATTGAAAAAAGTTGAAAATTTTTTTTTTTGGACTTAGTCATTTTTCTGGCGTTTATCAGACTTTCAGATAGGGGAAATGTCAGTGAGCATTCCGATTTCAGTTCCAGAGCGATTCGCCTAATGAGTCCTTGATATTTGGTCGTTTTCAGCCAATATTTTGGATTTTTGAAAATTTCACTTTTTTGTGAAAATATCCACTAAATGAGGGAATAATATGTGTGAGGGTGCCCCAGTAGAGTTCCAAATGTTTTTGGGTAGAACATATATCCCACGGGGGTAAAATTGAAAAAAGTTGAAAAATTTTTTTTTTGGACTTAGTCATTTTTCTGGCGTTTATCAGACTTTCAGATAGGGGAAATGTCAGTGAGCATTCCGATTTCAGTTCCAGAGCGATTCGCCTAATGAGTCCTTGATATTTGGTCGTTTTCAGCCAATATTTTGGATTTTTGAAAATTTCACTTTTTTGTGAAAATATCCAGTAAATGAGGGAATAATATGTGTGAGGTTACCCCAGGAGAGTTCCAAATGTTTGTGGGTAGAATATATATCCCACGGGGGTAAAATTGAAAAAAGATGAAAAATTTTTTTTTTTGGACTTAGGCATTTTTCCGGCGTTTATCAGACTTTAAGATAGGGGAAATGTCAGTGAGCATTCCGATTTCAGTTCCAGAGCGATTCGCCCAATGAGTCCTTGATATTTAGTCGTTTTCAGCCAATATTTTGGATTTTTGAAAATTTCACTTTTTTGTGAAAATATCCACTAAATGATGGAATAATATGTGTGAGGGTACCCCAGGAGAGTTCCAAATGTTTTTGGGTAGAACATATATCCCACGGGGGTAAAATTGAAAAAAGTTCAAAAAATTTTTTTTTGGACTTAGGCATTTTTCCGGCGTTTATCAGACTTTCAGATAGGGGAAATGTCAGTGAGCATTCTGATTTCAGTTCCAGAGCGATTCGCCCAATCAGTCCTTGATATTTAGTCGTTTTCAGCCAATATTTTGGATTTTTGAAAATTTCACTTTTTTGTGAAAATATCCACTAAATGAGGGAATAAAATGTGTGAGGTTACCCCAGGAGAGTTCCAAATGTTTGTGGGTAGAATATATATCCCACGGGGGTAAAATTGAAAAAAGTAAAAAAAATTTTTTTTTTTGGACTTAGGCATTTTTCCGGCGTTTATCAGACTTTCAGATAGGGGAAATGTCAGTGAGCATTCCGATTTCAGTTCCAGAGCGATTCGCCCAATGAGTCCTTGATATTTAGTCGTTTTCAGCCAATATTTTGGATTTTTGAAAATTTCACTTTTTTGTGAAAATATCCACTAAATGAGGGAATAATATGTGTGAGGGTGCCCCAGTAGAGTTCCAAATGTTTTTGGGTAGAACATATATCCCACGGGGGTAAAATTGAAAAAAGTTGAAAAATTTTTTTTTGGACTTAGTCATTTTTCCGGCGTTTATCACACTTTCAGATAGGAGAAATGTCAGTGAGCGTTCCGATTTCAGTTCTAGAGCGATTCGCCCTATGAGTCCTTGATATTTAGTCGTTTTCAGCCAATATTTTGGATTTTTGAAAATTTCTATTTTGTGAAAATATCCACTAAATGAGGGAATAATATGTGTGAGTGTACCCCAGGAGAGTTCCAAATGTTTTTGGTTAGAATATATATCCCACGGGGGTAAAATTGAAAAAAGTTGAAAAATTTTTTTTTTGGACTTAGGCATTTTTCCGGCGTTTATCAGACTTTCAGATAGGGGAAATGTCAGTGAGCATTCCGATTTCAGTTCCAGAGCGATTCGCCCAATGAGTCCTTGATATTTAGTCGTTTTCAGCCAATTTTCTGGATTTTTGAAAATTTCAATTTTGTGAAAATATCCACTAAATGAGGGAATAATATGTGTGAGGGTACCCCAGGAGAGTTCCAAATGTTTGTGTGTAGAATATATATCCCACGGGGGTAAAATTGAAAAAAGTTGAAAAATTTTTTTTTGGACTTAGTCATTTTTCCGCCGTTTATCACACTTTAAGATAGGGGAACTGTCAGTGAGCGTTCCGATTTCAGTTCCAGAGCGATTCGCCCAATGATTCCTTGATATTTAGTCGTTTTCAGCCAATATTTTGGATTTTTGAAAATTTCACTTTTTTGTGAAAATATCCACTAAATGAGGGAATAATATGTGTGAGGGTACCCCAGGAGAGTTCCAAATGTTTTTGGGTAGAATGTATATCCCACGGGGGTAAAATTGAAAAAAGCTGAAAAATTTTTTTTTTTTGGACTTAGTCATTTTTCCGGCGTTTATCACACTTTCAGATAGGAGAAATGTCAGTGAACATTCCGATTTCAGTTCTAGAGCGATTCGCCCAATGAGTCCTTGATATTTAGTCGTTTTCAAACAATATTTTGGATTTTTGAAAATTTCACTTTTTTGTGAAAATATCCACTAAATGAGGGAATAATATGTGTGAGGGTACCCCAGGAGAGTTCCAAATGTTTGTGGGTAGAATATATATCCCATGTGGGTAAAATTGAAAAAAGTTGAAAAATTTTTTTTTTTGAACTTAGGCATTTTTCCGGCGTTTATCAGACTTTCAGATAGGGGAAATGTCAGTGAGCATTCCGATTCAGTTCCAGAGCGATTCGCCTAATGAGTCCTTGATATTTAGTCGTTTTCAGCCAATATTTTGCATTTTTGAAAATTTCACTTTTTTGTGAAAATATCCACTAAATGAGGGAATAAAACGTGTGAGGTTACCCCAGGAGAGTTCCAAATGTTTGTGGGTAGAATATATATCCCACGGGGGTAAAATTGAAAAAAGTAAAAAAAATTTTTTTTTTGGACTTAGGCATTTTTCCGGCGTTTATCAGACTTTCAGATAGGGGAAATGTCAGTGAGCATTCCGATTTCAGTTCCAGAGCGATTCGCCCAATGAGTCCTTGATATTTAGTCGTTTTCAGCCAATATTTTGGATTTTTGAAAATTTCACTTTTTTGTGAAAATATCCACTAAATGAGGGAATAATATGTGTGAGGGTGCCCCAGTAGAGTTCCAAATGTTTTTGGGTAGAACATATATCCCACGGGGGTAAAATTGAAAAAAGTTGAAAATTTTTTTTTTTGGACTTAGTCATTTTTCTGGCGTTTATCAGACTTTCAGATAGGGGAAATGTCAGTGAGCATTCCGATTTCAGTTCCAGAGCGATTCGCCTAATGAGTCCTTGATATTTGGTCGTTTTCAGCCAATATTTTGGATTTTTGAAAATTTCACTTTTTTGTGAAAATATCCACTAAATGAGGGAATAATATGTGTGAGGGTGCCCCAGTAGAGTTCCAAATGTTTTTGGGTAGAACATATATCCCACGGGGGTAAAATTGAAAAAAGTTGAAAAATTTTTTTTTTGGACTTAGTCATTTTTCTGGCGTTTATCAGACTTTCAGATAGGGGAAATGTCAGTGAGCATTCCGATTTCAGTTCCAGAGCGATTCGCCTAATGAGTCCTTGATATTTGGTCGTTTTCAGCCAATATTTTGGATTTTTGAAAATTTCACTTTTTTGTGAAAATATCCAGTAAATGAGGGAATAATATGTGTGAGGTTACCCCAGGAGAGTTCCAAATGTTTGTGGGTAGAATATATATCCCACGGGGGTAAAATTGAAAAAAGATGAAAAATTTTTTTTTTTGGACTTAGGCATTTTTCCGGCGTTTATCAGACTTTAAGATAGGGGAAATGTCAGTGAGCATTCCGATTTCAGTTCCAGAGCGATTCGCCCAATGAGTCCTTGATATTTAGTCGTTTTCAGCCAATATTTTGGATTTTTGAAAATTTCACTTTTTTGTGAAAATATCCACTAAATGATGGAATAATATGTGTGAGGGTACCCCAGGAGAGTTCCAAATGTTTTTGGGTAGAACATATATCCCACGGGGGTAAAATTGAAAAAAGTTCAAAAAATTTTTTTTTGGACTTAGGCATTTTTCCGGCGTTTATCAGACTTTCAGATAGGGGAAATGTCAGTGAGCATTCTGATTTCAGTTCCAGAGCGATTCGCCCAATCAGTCCTTGATATTTAGTCGTTTTCAGCCAATATTTTGGATTTTTGAAAATTTCACTTTTTTGTGAAAATATCCACTAAATGAGGGAATAAAATGTGTGAGGTTACCCCAGGAGAGTTCCAAATGTTTGTGGGTAGAATATATATCCCACGGGGGTAAAATTGAAAAAAGTAAAAAAAATTTTTTTTTTTGGACTTAGGCATTTTTCCGGCGTTTATCAGACTTTCAGATAGGGGAAATGTCAGTGAGCATTCCGATTTCAGTTCCAGAGCGATTCGCCCAATGAGTCCTTGATATTTAGTCGTTTTCAGCCAATATTTTGGATTTTTGAAAATTTCACTTTTTTGTGAAAATATCCACTAAATGAGGGAATAATATGTGTGAGGGTGCCCCAGTAGAGTTCCAAATGTTTTTGGGTAGAACATATATCCCACGGGGGTAAAATTGAAAAAAGTTGAAAAATTTTTTTTTGGACTTAGTCATTTTTCCGGCGTTTATCACACTTTCAGATAGGAGAAATGTCAGTGAGCGTTCCGATTTCAGTTCTAGAGCGATTCGCCCTATGAGTCCTTGATATTTAGTCGTTTTCAGCCAATATTTTGGATTTTTGAAAATTTCTATTTTGTGAAAATATCCACTAAATGAGGGAATAATATGTGTGAGTGTACCCCAGGAGAGTTCCAAATGTTTTTGGTTAGAATATATATCCCACGGGGGTAAAATTGAAAAAAGTTGAAAAATTTTTTTTTTGGACTTAGGCATTTTTCCGGCGTTTATCAGACTTTCAGATAGGGGAAATGTCAGTGAGCATTCCGATTTCAGTTCCAGAGCGATTCGCCCAATGAGTCCTTGATATTTAGTCGTTTTCAGCCAATTTTCTGGATTTTTGAAAATTTCAATTTTGTGAAAATATCCACTAAATGAGGGAATAATATGTGTGAGGGTACCCCAGGAGAGTTCCAAATGTTTGTGTGTAGAATATATATCCCACGGGGGTAAAATTGAAAAAAGTTGAAAAATTTTTTTTTGGACTTAGTCATTTTTCCGCCGTTTATCACACTTTAAGATAGGGGAACTGTCAGTGAGCGTTCCGATTTCAGTTCCAGAGCGATTCGCCCAATGATTCCTTGATATTTAGTCGTTTTCAGCCAATATTTTGGATCTTTGAAAATTTCACTTTTTTGTGAAAATATCCACTAAATGAGGGAATAATATGTGTGAGGGTACCCCAGGAGAGTTCCAAATGTTTTTGGGTAGAATGTATATCCCACGGGGGTAAAATTGAAAAAAGCTGAAAAATTTTTTTTTTTTGGACTTAGTCATTTTTCCGGCGTTTATCACACTTTCAGATAGGAGAAATGTCAGTGAACATTCCGATTTCAGTTCTAGAGCGATTCGCCCAATGAGTCCTTGATATTTAGTCGTTTTCAGACAATATTTTGGATTTTTGAAAATTTCACTTTTTTGTGAAAATATCCACTAAATGAGGGAATAATATGTGTGAGGGTACCCCAGGAGAGTTCCAAATGTTTGTGGGTAGAATATATATCCCATGTGGGTAAAATTGAAAAAAGTTGAAAAATTTTTTTTTTTGAACTTAGGCATTTTTCCGGCGTTTATCAGACTTTCAGATAGGGGAAATGTCAGTGAGCATTCCGATTCAGTTCCAGAGCGATTCGCCTAATGAGTCCTTGATATTTAGTCGTTTTCAGCCAATATTTTGCATTTTTGAAAATTTCACTTTTTTGTGAAAATATCCACTAAATGAGGGAATAAAACGTGTGAGGTTACCCCAGGAGAGTTCCAAATGTTTGTGGGTAGAATATATATCCCACGGGGGTAAAATTGAAAAAAGTAAAAAAAATTTTTTTTTTGGACTTAGGCATTTTTCCGGCGTTTATCAGACTTTCAGATAGGGGAAATGTCAGTGAGCATTCCGATTTCAGTTCCAGAGCGATTCGCCCAATGAGTCCTTGATATTTAGTCGTTTTCAGCCAATATTTTGGATTTTTGAAAATTTCACTTTTTTGTGAAAATATCCACTAAATGAGGGAATAATATGTGTGAGGGTGCCCCAGTAGAGTTCCAAATGTTTTTGGGTAGAACATATATCCCACGGGGGTAAAATTGAAAAAAGTTGAAAATTTTTTTTTTTGGACTTAGTCATTTTTCTGGCGTTTATCAGACTTTCAGATAGGGGAAATGTCAGTGAGCATTCCGATTTCAGTTCCAGAGCGATTCGCCTAATGAGTCCTTGATATTTGGTCGTTTTCAGCCAATATTTTGGATTTTTGAAAATTTCACTTTTTTGTGAAAATATCCACTAAATGAGGGAATAATATGTGTGAGGGTGCCCCAGTAGAGTTCCAAATGTTTTTGGGTAGAACATATATCCCACGGAGGTAAAATTGAAAAAAGTTGAAAAATTTTTTTTTTGGACTTAGTCATTTTTCTGGCGTTTATCAGACTTTCAGATAGGGGAAATGTCAGTGAGCATTCCGATTTCAGTTCCAGAGCGATTCGCCTAATGAGTCCTTGATATTTGGTCGTTTTCAGCCAATATTTTGGATTTTTGAAAATTTCACTTTTTTGTGAAAATATCCAGTAAATGAGGGAATAATATGTGTGAGGTTACCCCAGGAGAGTTCCAAATGTTTGTGGGTAGAATATATATCCCACGGGGGTAAAATTGAAAAAAGATGAAAAATTTTTTTTTTTGGACTTAGGCATTTTTCCGGCGTTTATCAGACTTTAAGATAGGGGAAATGTCAGTGAGCATTCCGATTTCAGTTCCAGAGCGATTCGCCCAATGAGTCCTTGATATTTAGTCGTTTTCAGCCAATATTTTGGATTTTTGAAAATTTCACTTTTTTGTGAAAATATCCACTAAATGATGGAATAATATGTGTGAGGGTACCCCAGGAGAGTTCCAAATGTTTTTGGGTAGAACATATATCCCACGGGGGTAAAATTGAAAAAAGTTCAAAAAATTTTTTTTTGGACTTAGGCATTTTTCCGGCGTTTATCAGACTTTCAGATAGGGGAAATGTCAGTGAGCATTCTGATTTCAGTTCCAGAGCGATTCGCCCAATCAGTCCTTGATATTTAGTCGTTTTCAGCCAATATTTTGGATTTTTGAAAATTTCACTTTTTTGTGAAAATATCCACTAAATGAGGGAATAAAATGTGTGAGGTTACCCCAGGAGAGTTCCAAATGTTTGTGGGTAGAATATATATCCCACGGGGGTAAAATTGAAAAAAGTAAAAAAAATTTTTTTTTTTGGACTTAGGCATTTTTCCGGCGTTTATCAGACTTTCAGATAGGGGAAATGTCAGTGAGCATTCCGATTTCAGTTCCAGAGCGATTCGCCCAATGAGTCCTTGATATTTAGTCGTTTTCAGCCAATATTTTGGATTTTTGAAAATTTCACTTTTTTGTGAAAATATCCACTAAATGAGGGAATAATATGTGTGAGGGTGCCCCAGTAGAGTTCCAAATGTTTTTGGGTAGAACATATATCCCACGGGGGTAAAATTGAAAAAAGTTGAAAAATTTTTTTTTTGGACTTAGTCATTTTTCTGGCGTTTATCAGACTTTCAGATAGGGGAAATGTCAGTGAGCATTCCGATTTCAGTTCCAGAGCGATTCGCCTAATGAGTCCTTGATATTTGGTCGTTTTCAGCCAATATTTTGGATTTTTGAAAATTTCACTTTTTTGTGAAAATATCCAGTAAATGAGGGAATAATATGTGTGAGGTTACCACAGGAGAGTTCCAAATGTTTGTGGGTAGAATATATATCCCACGGGGGTAAAATTGAAAAAAGATGAAAAATTTTTTTTTTTGGACTTAGGCATTTTTCCGGCGTTTATCAGACTTTCAGATAGGGGAAATGTCAGTGAGCATTCCGATTTCAGTTCCAGAGCGATTCGCCTAATGAGTCCTTGATATTTAGTCGTTTTCAGCCAATATTTTGGATTTTTGAAAATTTCACTTTTTTGTGAAAATATCCACTAAATGAGGGAATAAAATGTGTGAGGTTACCCCAGGAGAGTTCCAAATGTTTGTGGGTAGAATATATATCCCACGGGGGTAAAATTGAAAAAAGTAAAAAAAATTTTTTTTTTTGGACTTAGGCATTTTTCCGGCGTTTATCAGACTTTCAGATAGGGGAAATGTCAGTGAGCATTCTGATTTCAGTTCCAGAGCGATTCGCCCAATGAGTCCTTGATATTTAGTCGTTTTCAGCCAATATTTTAGATTTTTGAAAATTTCACTTTTTTGTGAAAATATCCACTAAATGAGGGAATAATATGTGTGAGGGTAACCCAGGAGGGTTCCAAATGTTTTTGGGTAGAATATATATCCCACGGGGGTAAAATTGAAAAAAGTTGAACATTTTTTTTTTTGGACTTAGTCATTTTTCTGGCGTTTATCAGACTTTCAGATAGGGGAAATGTCAGTGAGCATTCCGATTTCAGTTCCAGAGCGATTCGCCCAATGAGTCCTTGATATTTAGTCGTTTTCAGCCAATATTTTGGATTTTTGAAAATTTCACTTTTTTGTGAAAATATCCACTAAATGAGGGAATAATATGTGTGAGGGTACCCCAGGAGAGTTCCAAATGTTTTTGGGTAGAATATATATCCCACGGGGGTAAAATTGAAAAAAGTTGAAAAATTTTTTTTTTGGACTTAGTCATTTTTCCGGCGTTTATCAGACTTTCAAATAGGGGAAATGTCAGTGAGCATTCCGATTTCAGTTCCAGAGTGATTCGCCTAATGAGTCCTTGATATTTAGTCGTTTTCAGCCAATATTTTGGATTTTTGAAAATTTCACTTTTTTGTGAAAATATCCACTAAATGAGGGAAAAATATGTGTGAGGGTGCCCCAGTAGAGTTCCAAATGTTTTTGGGTAGAACATATATCCCACGGGGGTAAAATTGAAAAAAGTTGAAAATTTTTTTTTTTGGACTTAGTCATTTTTCTGGCGTTTATCAGACTTTCAGATAGGGGAAATGTCAGTGAGCATTCCGATTTCAGTTCCAGAGCGATTCGCCTAATGAGTCCTTGATATTTGGTCGTTTTCAGCCAATATTTTGGATTTTTGAAAATTTCACTTTTTTGTGAAAATATCCACTAAATGAGGGAATAATATGTGTGAGGGTGCCCCAGTAGAGTTCCAAATGTTTTTGGGTAGAACATATATCCCACGGGGGTAAAATTGAAAAAAGTTGAAAAATTTTTTTTTTGGACTTAGTCATTTTTCTGGCGTTTATCAGACTTTCAGATAGGGGAAATGTCAGTGAGCATTCCGATTTCAGTTCCAGAGCGATTCGCCTAATGAGTCCTTGATATTTGGTCGTTTTCAGCCAATATTTTGGATTTTTGAAAATTTCACTTTTTTGTGAAAATATCCAGTAAATGAGGGAATAATATGTGTGAGGTTACCCCAGGAGAGTTCCAAATGTTTGTGGGTAGAATATATATCCCACGGGGGTAAAATTGAAAAAAGATGAAAAATTTTTTTTTTTGGACTTAGGCATTTTTCCGGCGTTTATCAGACTTTAAGATAGGGGAAATGTCAGTGAGCATTCCGATTTCAGTTCCAGAGCGATTCGCCCAATGAGTCCTTGATATTTAGTCGTTTTCAGCCAATATTTTGGATTTTTGAAAATTTCACTTTTTTGTGAAAATATCCACTAAATGATGGAATAATATGTGTGAGGGTACCCCAGGAGAGTTCCAAATGTTTTTGGGTAGAACATATATCCCACGGGGGTAAAATTGAAAAAAGTTCAAAAAATTTTTTTTTGGACTTAGGCATTTTTCCGGCGTTTATCAGACTTTCAGATAGGGGAAATGTCAGTGAGCATTCTGATTTCAGTTCCAGAGCGATTCGCCCAATCAGTCCTTGATATTTAGTCGTTTTCAGCCAATATTTTGGATTTTTGAAAATTTCACTTTTTTGTGAAAATATCCACTAAATGAGGGAATAAAATGTGTGAGGTTACCCCAGGAGAGTTCCAAATGTTTGTGGGTAGAATATATATCCCACGGGGGTAAAATTGAAAAAAGTAAAAAAAATTTTTTTTTTTGGACTTAGGCATTTTTCCGGCGTTTATCAGACTTTCAGATAGGGGAAATGTCAGTGAGCATTCCGATTTCAGTTCCAGAGCGATTCGCCCAATGAGTCCTTGATATTTAGTCGTTTTCAGCCAATATTTTGGATTTTTGAAAATTTCACTTTTTTGTGAAAATATCCACTAAATGAGGGAATAATATGTGTGAGGGTGCCCCAGTAGAGTTCCAAATGTTTTTGGGTAGAACATATATCCCACGGGGGTAAAATTGAAAAAAGTTGAAAAATTTTTTTTTTGGACTTAGTCATTTTTCTGGCGTTTATCAGACTTTCAGATAGGGGAAATGTCAGTGAGCATTCCGATTTCAGTTCCAGAGCGATTCGCCTAATGAGTCCTTGATATTTGGTCGTTTTCAGCCAATATTTTGGATTTTTGAAAATTTCACTTTTTTGTGAAAATATCCAGTAAATGAGGGAATAATATGTGTGAGGTTACCCCAGGAGAGTTCCAAATGTTTGTGGGTAGAATATATATCCCACGGGGGTAAAATTGAAAAAAGATGAAAAATTTTTTTTTTTGGACTTAGGCATTTTTCCGGCGTTTATCAGACTTTCAGATAGGGGAAATGTCAGTGAGCATTCCGATTTCAGTTCCAGAGCGATTCGCCTAATGAGTCCTTGATATTTAGTCGTTTTCAGCCAATATTTTGGATTTTTGAAAATTTCACTTTTTTGTGAAAATATCCACTAAATGAGGGAATAAAATGTGTGAGGTTACCCCAGGAGAGTTCCAAATGTTTGTGGGTAGAATATATATCCCACGGGGGTAAAATTGAAAAAAGTAAAAAAAATTTTTTTTTTTGGACTTAGGCATTTTTCCGGCGTTTATCAGACTTTCAGATAGGGGAAATGTCAGTGAGCATTCTGATTTCAGTTCCAGAGCGATTCGCCCAATGAGTCCTTGATATTTAGTCGTTTTCAGCCAATATTTTAGATTTTTGAAAATTTCACTTTTTTGTGAAAATATCCACTAAATGAGGGAATAATATGTGTGAGGGTAACCCAGGAGGGTTCCAAATGTTTTTGGGTAGAATATATATCCCACGGGGGTAAAATTGAAAAAAGTTGAACATTTTTTTTTTTGGACTTAGTCATTTTTCTGGCGTTTATCAGACTTTCAGATAGGGGAAATGTCAGTGAGCATTCCGATTTCAGTTCCAGAGCGATTCGCCCAATGAGTCCTTGATATTTAGTCGTTTTCAGCCAATATTTTGGATTTTTGAAAATTTCACTTTTTTGTGAAAATATCCACTAAATGAGGGAATAATATGTGTGAGGGTACCCCAGGAGAGTTCCAAATGTTTTTGGGTAGAATATATATCCCACGGGGGTAAAATTGAAAAAAGTTGAAAAATTTTTTTTTTGGACTTAGTCATTTTTCCGGCGTTTATCAGACTTTCAAATAGGGGAAATGTCAGTGAGCATTCCGATTTCAGTTCCAGAGTGATTCGCCTAATGAGTCCTTGATATTTAGTCGTTTTCAGCCAATATTTTGGATTTTTGAAAATTTCACTTTTTTGTGAAAATATCCACTAAATGAGGGAAAAATATGTGTGAGGGTACCCCAGGAGAGTTCCAAATGTTTGTGGGTAGAATATATATCCCACGGGGGTAAAATTGAAAAAAGTTGAAAAATTTTTTTTTTTGGACTTAGTCATTTTTCCGGCGTTTATCACACTTTCAGATAGGGGAAATGTCAGTGAGCCTTCCGATTTCAGTTCCAGAGCGATTCGCCCAATGAGTCCTTGATATTTAGTCGTTTTCAGCCAATATTTTGGATTTTTGAAAATTTCACTTTTTTGTGAAAATATCCACTAAATGAGGGAATAATATGTGTGAGGCTACCCCAGGAGAGTTCCAAATGTTTGTGGGTAGAATATATATCCCACGGGGGTAAAATTGAAAAAAGTTGAAAAATTTTTTTTTTGGACTTAGGCATTTTTCCGGCGTTTATCAGACTTTCAGATAAGGGAAATGTCAGTGAGCATTCCGATTTCAGTTCCAGAGCGATTCGCCCAATGAGTCCTTGATATTTAGTCGTTTTCAGCCAATATTTTGGATTTTTGAAAATTTCACTTTTTTGTGAAAATATCCACTAAATGAGGGAATAATATGTGTGCGGGTACCCCAGGAGAGTTCCAAATGTTTGTGGGTAGAATATATATCCCACGTGGGTAAAATTGAAAAAAGTTGAAAAAATTTTTTTTTGGACTTAGGCATTTTTCCGGCGTTTATCAGACTTTCAGATAGGGGAAATGTCAGTGAGCATTCCGATTTCAGTTCCAGAGCGATTCGCCCAATGAGTCCTTGATATTTAGTCGTTTTCAGCCAATATTTTGGATTTTTGAAAATTTCACTTTTTTGTGAAAATATCCACTAAATGAGGGAATAATATGTGTGAGGGTGCCCCAGTAGAGTTCCAATTGTTTTTGGGTAGAACATATATCCCACGTGGGTAAAATTGAAAAAAGTTGAAAAATTTTTTTTTGGACTTAGTCATTTTTCTGGCGTTTATCAGACTTTCAGATAGGGGAAATGTCAGTGAGCATTCCGATTTCAGTTCCAGAGCGATTCGCCTAATGAGTCCTTGATATTTGGTCGTTTTCAGCCAATATTTTGGATTTTTGAAAATTTCACTTTTTTGTGAAAATATCCAGTAAATGAGGGAATAATATGTGTGAGGTTACCCCAGGAGAGTTCCAAATGTTTGTGGGTAGAATATATATCCCACGGGGGTAAAATTGAAAAAAGATGAAAAATTTTTTTTTTTGGACTTAGGCATTTTTCCGGCGTTTATCAGACTTTCAGATAGGGGAAATGTCAGTGAGCATTCCGATTTCAGTTCCAGAGCGATTCGCCCAATGAGTCCTTGATATTTAGTCGTTTTCAGCCAATATTTAGGATTTTTGAAAATTTCACTTTTTTGTGAAAATATCCACTAAATGAGGGAATAATATGTGTGAGGGTGCCCCAGTAGAGTTCCAAATGTTTTTGGGTAGAACATATATCCCACGGGGGTAAAATTGAAAAAAGTTGAAAAAATTTTTTTTTGGACTTAGTCATTTTTCTGGCTTTTATCAGACTTTCAGATAGGGGAAATGTCAGTGAGCATTCCGATTTCAGTTCCAGAGCGATTCGCCTAATGAGTGCTTGATATTTGGTCGTTTTCAGCCAATATTTTGGATTTTTGAAAATTTCACTTTTTTGTGAAAATATCCAGTAAATGAGGGAATAATATGTGTGAGGTTACCCCAGGAGAGTTCCAAATGTTTGTGGGTAGAATATATATCCCACGGGGGTAAAATTGAAAAAAGATGAAAAATTTTTTTTTTTGGACTTAGGCATTTTTCCGGCGTTTATCAGACTTTCAGATAGGGGAAATGTCAGTGAGCATTCTGATTTCAGTTCCAGAGCGATTCGCCCAATGAGTCCTTGATATTTAGTTGTTTTCAGCCAATATTTTGGATTTTTGAAAATTTCACTTTTTTGTGAAAATATCCACTAAATGAGGGAATAATATGTGTGAGGGTAACCCAGGAGAGTTCCAAATGTTTTTGGGTAGAATATATATCCCACGGGGGTAAAATTGAAAAAAGTTGAAAATTTTTTTTTTGGGACTTAGTCATTTTTCTGGCGTTTATCAGACTTTCAGATAGGGGAAATGTCAGTGAGCATTCCGATTTCAGTTCCAGAGCGATTCACCTAATGAGTCTTTGATATTTAGTCGTTTTCAGCCAATATTTTGGATTTTTGAAAATTTCACTTTTTTGTGAAAATATCCACTAAATGAGGGAATAATATGTGTGAGGGTACCCCAGGAGAGTTCCAAATGTTTGTGGGTAGAATATATATCTCATGTGGGTAAAATTGAAAAAAGTTGAAAAATTTTTTTTTTTTGGACTTAGGCATTTTTCCTGCGTTTATCAGACTTTCAGATAGGGGAAATGTCAGTGAGCATTCCGATTTCAGTTCCAGAGCGATTCGCCCAATGAGTCCTTGATATTTAGTCGTTTTCAGCCAATATTTTGGATTTTTGAAAATTTCACTTTTTTGTGAAAATATCCACTAAATGAGGGAATAAAATGTGTGAGGTTACCCCAGGAGAGTTCCAAATGTTTGTGGGTAGAATATATATCCCACGGAGGTAAAATTGAAAAAAGTGAAAAAAAATTTTTTTTTGGACTTAGGCATTTTTCTGGCGTTTATCAGACTTTCAGATAGGGGAAATGTCAGTGAGCATTCCGATTTCAGTTCCAGAGCGATTCGCCTAATGAGTCCTTGATATTTGGTCGTTTTCAGCCAATATTTTGGATTTTTGAAAATTTCACTTTTTTGTGAAAATATCCACTAAATGAGGGAATAATATGTGTGAGGGTACCCCAGGAGAGTTCCAAATGTTTGTGGGTAGAATATATATCCCACGGGGGTAAAATTGAAAAAAGTTGAAAAAATTTTTTTTTGGACTTAGCCATTTTTCCGGCGTTTATCAGACTTTCAGATAGGGGAAATGTCAGTGAGCATTCCGATTTCAGTTCCAGAGCGATTCACCTAATGAGTCTTTGATATTTAGTCGTTTTCAGCCAATATTTTGGATTTTTGAAAATTTCACTTTTTTGTGAAAATATCCACTAAATGAGGGAATAATATGTGTGAGGGTACCCCAGGAGAGTTCCAAATGTTTGTGGGTAGAATATATATCTCATGTGGGTAAAATTGAAAAAAGTTGAAAAATTTTTTTTTTTGGACTTAGGCATTTTTCCTGCGTTTATCAGACTTTCAGATAGGGGAAATGTCAGTGAGCATTCCGATTTCAGTTCCAGAGCAATTCACCTAATGAGTCCTTGATATTTAGTCGTTTTCAGCCAATATTTTGGATTTTTGAAAATTTCACTTTTTTGTGAAAATATCCACTAAATGAGGGAATAAAATGTGTGAGGTTACCCCAGGAGAGTTCCAAATGTTTGTGGGTAGAATATATATCCCACGGGGGTAAAATTGAAAAAAGTGAAAAAAATTTTTTTTTTGGACTTAGGCATTTTTCCGGCGTTTATCAGACTTTCAGATAGGGGAAATGTCAGTGAGCATTCCGATTTCAGTTCCAGAGCGATTCGCCCAATGAGTCCTTGATATTTAGTCGTTTTCAGCCAATATTTTGGATTTTTGAAAATTTCACTTTTTTGTGAAAATATCCACTAAATGAGGGAATAATATGTGTGAGGGTACCCCAGGAGAGTTCCAAATGTTTGTGGGTAGAATATATATCCCACGGGGGTAAAATTGAAAAAAGTTGAAAAAATTTTTTTTGGGACTTAGGCATTTTTCCGGCGTTTATCAGACTTTCAGATAGGGGAAATGTCAGTGAGCATTCTGATTTCAGTTCCAGAGCGATTCGCCCAATGAGTCCTTGATATTTAGTCGTTTTCAGCCAATATTTTAGATTTTTGAAAATTTCACTTTTTTGTGAAAATATCCACTAAATGAGGGAATAATATGTGTGAGGGTAACCCAGGAGGGTTCCAAATGTTTTTGGGTAGAATATATATCCCACGGGGGTAAAATTGAAAAAAGTTGAACATTTTTTTTTTTGGACTTAGTCATTTTTCTGGCGTTTATCAGACTTTCAGATAGGGGAAATGTCAGTGAGCATTCCGATTTCAGTTCCAGAGCGATTCGCCTAATGAGTCCTTGATATTTAGTCGTTTTCAGCCAATATTTTGGATTTTTGAAAATTTCACTTTTTTGTGAAAATATCCACTAAATGAGGGAATAAAATGTGTGAGGTTACCCCAGGAGAGTTCCAAATGTTTGTGGGTAGAATATATATCCCACGGGGGTAAAATTGAAAAAAGTGAAAAAAATTTTTTTTTTGGACTTAGGCATTTTTCCGGCGTTTATCAGACTTTCAGATAGGGGAAATGTCAGTGAGCATTCCGATTTCAGTTCCAGAGCGATTCGCCCAATGAGTCCTTGATATTTAGTCGTTTTCAGCCAATATTTTGGATTTTTGAAAATTTCACTTTTTTGTGAAAATATCCACTAAATGAGGGAATAATATGTGTGAGGGTACCCCAGGAGAGTTCCAAATGTTTTTGGGTAGAATATATATCCCACGGGGGTAAAATTGAAAAAAGTTGAAAAATTTTTTTTTTGGACTTAGTCATTTTTCCGGCGTTTATCAGACTTTCAAATAGGGGAAATGTCAGTGAGCATTCCGATTTCAGTTCCAGAGTGATTCGCCTAATGAGTCCTTGATATTTAGTCGTTTTCAGCCAATATTTTGGATTTTTGAAAATTTCACTTTTTTGTGAAAATATCCACTAAATGAGGGAAAAATATGTGTGAGGGTACCCCAGGAGAGTTCCAAATGTTTGTGGGTAGAATATATATCCCACGGGGGTAAAATTGAAAAAAGTTGAAAAATTTTTTTTTTTGGACTTAGTCATTTTTCCGGCGTTTATCACACTTTCAGATAGGGGAAATGTCAGTGAGCCTTCCGATTTCAGTTCCAGAGCGATTCGCCCAATGAGTCCTTGATATTTAGTCGTTTTCAGCCAATATTTTGGATTTTTGAAAATTTCACTTTTTTGTGAAAATATCCACTAAATGAGGGAATAATATGTGTGAGGGTACCCCAGGAGAGTTCCAAATGTTTGTGGGTAGAATACATATCTCATGTGGGTAAAATTGAAAAAAGTTGAAAAATTTTTTTTTTTGGACTTAGGCATTTTTCCTGCGTTTATCAGACTTTCAGATAGGGGAAATGTCAGTGAGCATTCCGATTTCAGTTCCAGAGCGATTCGCCTAATGAGTCCTTGATATTTAGTCGTTTTCAGCCAATATTTTAGATTTTTGAAAATTTCACTTTTTTGTGAAAATATCCACTAAATGAGGGAATAAAATGTGTGAGGTTACCCCAGGAGAGTTCCAAATGTTTGTGGGCAGAACATATATCCCACGGGGGTAAAATTGAAAAAAGTTGAAAAAATTTTTTTTTGGACTTAGTCATTTTTCCTGCGTTTATCAGACTTTCAGATAGGGGAAATGTCAGTGAGCATTCCGATTTCAGTTCCAGAGCGATTCGCCCAATGAGTCCTTGATATTTAGACGTTTTCAGCCAATATTTTGAATTTTTGAAAATTTCACTTTTTTGTGAAAATATCCACTAAATGAGGGAATAATATGTGTGAGGGTACCCCAGGAGAGTTCCAAATGTTTGTGGGTAGAATATATATCTCATGTGGGTAAAATTGAAAAAAGTTGAAAAATTTTTTTTTTTGGACTTAGTCATTTTTCCGGCGTTTATCAGACTTTCAGATAGGGGAAATGTCAGTGAGCATTCCGATTTCAGTTCCAGAGCGATTCGCCCAATGAGTCCTTGATATTTAGTCGTTTTCAGCCAATATTTTGGATTTTTGAAAATTTCACTTTTTTGTGAAAATATCCACTAAATGAGGGAATAATATGTGTGAGGGTACCCCAGGAGAGTTCCAAATGTTTGTGGGTAGAATATATATCCCACGGGGGTAAAATTGAAAAAAGATGAAAAATTTTTTTTTTTGGACTTAGGCATTTTTCCGGCTTTTATCAGACTTTCAGATAGGGGAAATGTCAGTGAGCATTCCGATTTCAGTTCCAGAGCGATTCGCCCAATGAGTCCTTGATATTTAGTCGTTTTCAGCCAATATTTTGGATTTTTGAAAATTTCACTTTTTTGTGAAAATATCCACTAAATGAGGGAATAATATGTGTGAGGGTACCCCAGGAGAGTTCCAAATGTTTTTGGGTAGAATATATATCCCACGGGGGTAAAATTGAAAAAAGTTGAAAAATTTTTTTTTTGGACTTAGTCATTTTTTCGGCGTTTATCAGACTTTCAAATAGGGGAAATGTCAGTGAGCATTCCGATTTCAGTTCCAGAGTGATTCGCCTAATGAGTCCTTGATATTTAGTAGTTTTCAGCCAATATTTTGGATTTTTGAAAATTTCACTTTTTTGTGAAAATATCCACTAAATGAGGGAATAATATGTGTGCGGGTACCCCAGGAGAGTTCCAAATGTTTGTGGGTAGAATATATATCCCACGTGGGTAAAATTGAAAAAAGTTGAAAAAATTTTTTTTTGGACTTAGGCATTTTTCCGGCGTTTATCAGACTTTCAGATAGGGGAAATGTCAGTGAGCATTCCGATTTCAGTTCCAGAGCGATTCGCCCAATGAGTCCTTGATATTTAGTCGTTTTCAGCCAATATTTTGGATTTTTGAAAATTTCACTTTTTTGTGAAAATATCCACTAAATGAGGGAATAATATGTGTGAGGGTAACCCAGGAGAGTTCCAAATGTTTTTGGGTAGAATATATATCCCACGGGGGTAAAATTGAAAAAAGTTGAAAATTTTTTTTTTTGGACTTAGTCATTTTTCTGGCGTTTATCAGACTTTCAGATAGGGGAAATGTCAGTGAGCATTCCAATTTCAGTTCCAGAGCGATTCACCTAATGAGTCCTTGATATTTAGTCGTTTTCAGCCAATATTTTGGATTTTTGAAAATTTCACTTTTTTGTGAAAATATCCACTAAATGAGGGAATAATATGTGTGAGGTTACCCCAGGAGAGTTCCAAATGTTTGTGGGTAGAATATATATCCCACGGGGGTAAAATTGAAAAAAGTTGAAAAATTATTTTTTTTGGACTTAGCCATTTTTCCGACGTTTATCAGACTTTCAGATAGGGGAAATGTCAGTGAGCATTCCGATTTCAGTTCCAGAGCGATTCGCCTAATGAGTTCTTGATATTTAGTCGTTTTCAGCCAATATTTTGGATTTTTGAAAATTTCACTTTTTTGTGAAAATATCCACTAAATGAGGGAATAATATGTGTGAGGCTACCCCAGGAGAGTTCCAAATGTTTGTGGGTAGAATATATATCCCACGGGGGTAAAATTGAAAAAAGTTGAAAAATTTTTTTTTTTGGACTTAGTCATTTTTCCGGCGTTTATCACACTTTCAGATAGGAGAAATGTCAGTGAGCCTTCCGATTTCAGTTCCAGAGCGATTCGCCCAATGAGTCCTTGATATTTAGTCGTTTTCAGCCAATATTTTGGATTTTTGAAAATTTCACTTTTTTGTGAAAATATCCACTAAATGAGGGAATAATATGTGTGAGGCTACCCCAGGAGAGTTCCAAATGTTTGTGGGTAGAATATATATCCCACGGGGGTAAAATTGAAAAAAGTTGAAAAAATTTTTTTTTGGACTTAGGCATTTTTCCGGCGTTTATCAGACTTTCAGATAAGGGAAATGTCAGTGAGCATTCCGATTTCAGTTCCAGAGCGATTCGCCCAATGAGTCCTTGATATTTAGTCGTTTTCAGCCAATAGTTTGGATTTTTGAAAATTTCACTTTTTTGTGAAAATATCCACTAAATGAGGGAATAATATGTGTGCGGGTACCCCAGGAGAGTTCCAAATGTTTGTGGGTAGAATATATATCCCACGGGGGTAAAATTGAAAAAAGTTGAAAAAATTTTTTTTTGGACTTAGGCATTTTTCCGGCGTTTATCAGACTTTCAGATAGGGGAAATGTCAGTGAGCATTCCGATTTCAGTTCCAGAGCGATTCGCCCAATGAGTCCTTGATATTTAGTCGTTTTCAGCCAATATTTTGGATTTTTGAAAATTTCACTTTTTTGTGATAATATCCACTAAATGAGGGAATAATATGTGTGAGGGTACCTCAGTAGAGTTCCAAATGTTTTTGGGTAGAATATATATCCCACAGGGGTAAAATTGAAAAACGTTGAAAAATTTTTTTTTTGGACTTAGTCATTTTTCCGGCGTTTATCACACTTTCAGATAGGAGAAATGTCAGTGAGCCTTCCGATTTCAGTTCCAGAGCGATTCGCCCAATGAGTCCTTGATATTTAGTCGTTTTCAGCCAATATTTTGGATTTTTGAAAATTTCACTTTTTTGTGAAAATATCCACTAAATGAGGGAATAATATGTGTGAGGCTACCCCAGGAGAGTTCCAAATGTTTGTGGGTAGAATATATATCCCACGGGGGTAAAATTGAAAAAAGTTGAAAAAATTTTTTTTTGGACTTAGGCATTTTTCCGGCGTTTATCAGACTTTCAGATAAGGGAAATGTCAGTGAGCATTCCGATTTCAGTTCCAGAGCGATTCGCCCAATGAGTCCTTGATATTTAGTCGTTTTCAGCCAATATTTTGGATTTTTGAAAATTTCACTTTTTTGTGAAAATATCCACTAAATGAGGGAATAATATGTGTGCAGGTACCCCAGGAGAGTTCCAAATGTTTGTGGGTAGAATATATATCCCACGTGGATAAAATTGAAAAAAGTTGAAAAAATTTTTTTTTGGACTTAGGCATTTTTCCGGCGTTTATCAGACTTTCAGATAGGGGAAATGTCAGTGAGCATTCCGATTTCAGTTCCAGAGCGATTCGCCCAATGAGTCCTTGATATTTAGTCGTTTTCAGCCAATATTTTGGATTTTTGAAAATTTCACTTTTTTGTGAAAATATCCAATAAATGAGGGAATAATATGTGTGAGGGTACCCCAGGAGAGTTCCAAATGTTTTTGGGTAGAATATATATCCCACGGGGGTAAAATTGAAAAAAGTTGAAAAATTTTTTTTTTGGACTTAGTCATTTTTTCGGCGTTTATCAGACTTTCAAATAGGGGAAATGTCAGTGAGCATTCCGATTTCAGTTCCAGAGTGATTCGCCTAATGAGTCCTTGATATTTAGTCGTTTTCAGCCAATATTTTGGATTTTTGAAAATTTCACTTTTTTGTGAAAATATCCACTAAATGAGGGAATAATATGTGTGCAGGTACCCCAGGAGAGTTCCAAATGTTTGTGGGTAGAATATATATCCCACGTGGATAAAATTGAAAAAAGTTGAAAAAATTTTTTTTTGGACTTAGGCATTTTTCCGGCGTTTATCAGACTTTCAGATAGGGGAAATGTCAGTGAGCATTCCGATTTCAGTTCCAGAGCGATTCGCCCAATGAGTCCTTGATATTTAGTCGTTTTCAGCCAATATTTTGGATTTTTGAAAATTTCACTTTTTTGTGAAAATATCCAATAAATGAGGGAATAATATGTGTGAGGGTACCCCAGGAGAGTTCCAAATGTTTTTGGGTAGAATATATATCCCACGGGGGTAAAATTGAAAAAAGTTGAAAAATTTTTTTTTTGGACTTAGTCATTTTTTCGGCGTTTATCAGACTTTCAAATAGGGGAAATGTCAGTGAGCATTCCGATTTCAGTTCCAGAGTGATTCGCCTAATGAGTCCTTGATATTTAGTCGTTTTCAGCCAATATTTTGGATTTTTGAAAATTTCACTTTTTTGTGAAAATATCCACTAAATGAGGGAATAATATGTGTGCGGGTACCCCAGGAGAGTTCCAAATGTTTGTGGGTAGAATATATATCCCACGTGGGTAAAATTGAAAAAAGTTGAAAAAATTTTTTTTTGGACTTAGGCATTTTTCCGGCGTTTATCAGACTTTCAGATAGGGGAAATGTCAGTGAGCATTCCGATTTCAGTTCCAGAGCGATTCGCCCAATGAGTCCTTGATATTTAGTCGTTTTCAGCCAATATTTTGGATTTTTGAAAATTTCACTTTTTTGTGAAAATATCCACTAAATGAGGGAATAATATGTGTGAGGGTAACCCAGGAGAGTTCCAAATGTTTTTGGGTAGAATATATATCCCACGGGGGTAAAATTGAAAAAAGTTGAAAATTTTTTTTTTTGGACTTAGTCATTTTTCTGGCGTTTATCAGACTTTCAGATAGGGGAAATGTCAGTGAGCATTCCAATTTCAGTTCCAGAGCGATTCACCTAATGAGTCCTTGATATTTAGTCGTTTTCAGCCAATATTTTGGATTTTTGAAAATTTCACTTTTTTGTGAAAATATCCACTAAATGAGGGAATAATATGTGTGAGGTTACCCCAGGAGAGTTCCAAATGTTTGTGGGTAGAATATATATCCCACGGGGGTAAAATTGAAAAAAGTTGAAAAATTATTTTTTTTGGACTTAGCCATTTTTCCGACGTTTATCAGACTTTCAGATAGGGGAAATGTCAGTGAGCATTCCGATTTCAGTTCCAGAGCGATTCGCCTAATGAGTTCTTGATATTTAGTCGTTTTCAGCCAATATTTTGGATTTTTGAAAATTTCACTTTTTTGTGAAAATATCCACTAAATGAGGGAATAATATGTGTGAGGCTACCCCAGGAGAGTTCCAAATGTTTGTGGGTAGAATATATATCCCACGGGGGTAAAATTGAAAAAAGTTGAAAAATTTTTTTTTTTGGACTTAGTCATTTTTCCGGCGTTTATCACACTTTCAGATAGGAGAAATGTCAGTGAGCCTTCCGATTTCAGTTCCAGAGCGATTCGCCCAATGAGTCCTTGATATTTAGTCGTTTTCAGCCAATATTTTGGATTTTTGAAAATTTCACTTTTTTGTGAAAATATCCACTAAATGAGGGAATAATATGTGTGAGGCTACCCCAGGAGAGTTCCAAATGTTTGTGGGTAGAATATATATCCCACGGGGGTAAAATTGAAAAAAGTTGAAAAAATTTTTTTTTGGACTTAGGCATTTTTCCGGCGTTTATCAGACTTTCAGATAAGGGAAATGTCAGTGAGCATTCCGATTTCAGTTCCAGAGCGATTCGCCCAATGAGTCCTTGATATTTAGTCGTTTTCAGCCAATAGTTTGGATTTTTGAAAATTTCACTTTTTTGTGAAAATATCCACTAAATGAGGGAATAATATGTGTGCGGGTACCCCAGGAGAGTTCCAAATGTTTGTGGGTAGAATATATATCCCACGGGGGTAAAATTGAAAAAAGTTGAAAAAATTTTTTTTTGGACTTAGGCATTTTTCCGGCGTTTATCAGACTTTCAGATAGGGGAAATGTCAGTGAGCATTCCGATTTCAGTTCCAGAGCGATTCGCCCAATGAGTCCTTGATATTTAGTCGTTTTCAGCCAATATTTTGGATTTTTGAAAATTTCACTTTTTTGTGATAATATCCACTAAATGAGGGAATAATATGTGTGAGGGTACCTCAGTAGAGTTCCAAATGTTTTTGGGTAGAATATATATCCCACAGGGGTAAAATTGAAAAACGTTGAAAAATTTTTTTTTTGGACTTAGTCATTTTTCCGGCGTTTATCACACTTTCAGATAGGAGAAATGTCAGTGAGCCTTCCGATTTCAGTTCCAGAGCGATTCGCCCAATGAGTCCTTGATATTTAGTCGTTTTCAGCCAATATTTTGGATTTTTGAAAATTTCACTTTTTTGTGAAAATATCCACTAAATGAGGGAATAATATGTGTGCAGGTACCCCAGGAGAGTTCCAAATGTTTGTGGGTAGAATATATATCCCACGTGGATAAAATTGAAAAAAGTTGAAAAAATTTTTTTTTGGACTTAGGCATTTTTCCGGCGTTTATCAGACTTTCAGATAGGGGAAATGTCAGTGAGCATTCCGATTTCAGTTCCAGAGCGATTCGCCCAATGAGTCCTTGATATTTAGTCGTTTTCAGCCAATATTTTGGATTTTTGAAAATTTCACTTTTTTGTGAAAATATCCAATAAATGAGGGAATAATATGTGTGAGGGTACCCCAGGAGAGTTCCAAATGTTTTTGGGTAGAATATATATCCCACGGGGGTAAAATTGAAAAAAGTTGAAAAATTTTTTTTTTGGACTTAGTCATTTTTTCGGCGTTTATCAGACTTTCAAATAGGGGAAATGTCAGTGAGCATTCCGATTTCAGTTCCAGAGTGATTCGCCTAATGAGTCCTTGATATTTAGTCGTTTTCAGCCAATATTTTGGATTTTTGAAAATTTCACTTTTTTGTGAAAATATCCACTAAATGAGGGAATAATATGTGTGCGGGTACCCCAGGAGAGTTCCAAATGTTTGTGGGTAGAATATATATCCCACGTGGGTAAAATTGAAAAAAGTTGAAAAAATTTTTTTTTGGACTTAGGCATTTTTCCGGCGTTTATCAGACTTTCAGATAGGGGAAATGTCAGTGAGCATTCCGATTTCAGTTCCAGAGCGATTCGCCCAATGAGTCCTTGATATTTAGTCGTTTTCAGCCAATATTTTGGATTTTTGAAAATTTCACTTTTTTGTGAAAATATCCACTAAATGAGGGAATAATATGTGTGAGGGTAACCCAGGAGAGTTCCAAATGTTTTTGGGTAGAATATATATCCCACGGGGGTAAAATTGAAAAAAGTTGAAAATTTTTTTTTTTGGACTTAGTCATTTTTCTGGCGTTTATCAGACTTTCAGATAGGGGAAATGTCAGTGAGCATTCCAATTTCAGTTCCAGAGCGATTCACCTAATGAGTCCTTGATATTTAGTCGTTTTCAGCCAATATTTTGGATTTTTGAAAATTTCACTTTTTTGTGAAAATATCCACTAAATGAGGGAATAATATGTGTGAGGTTACCCCAGGAGAGTTCCAAATGTTTGTGGGTAGAATATATATCCCACGGGGGTAAAATTGAAAAAAGTTGAAAAATTATTTTTTTTGGACTTAGCCATTTTTCCGACGTTTATCAGACTTTCAGATAGGGGAAATGTCAGTGAGCATTCCGATTTCAGTTCCAGAGCGATTCGCCTAATGAGTTCTTGATATTTAGTCGTTTTCAGCCAATATTTTGGATTTTTGAAAATTTCACTTTTTTGTGAAAATATCCACTAAATGAGGGAATAATATGTGTGAGGCTACCCCAGGAGAGTTCCAAATGTTTGTGGGTAGAATATATATCCCACGGGGGTAAAATTGAAAAAAGTTGAAAAATTTTTTTTTTTGGACTTAGTCATTTTTCCGGCGTTTATCACACTTTCAGATAGGAGAAATGTCAGTGAGCCTTCCGATTTCAGTTCCAGAGCGATTCGCCCAATGAGTCCTTGATATTTAGTCGTTTTCAGCCAATATTTTGGATTTTTGAAAATTTCACTTTTTTGTGAAAATATCCACTAAATGAGGGAATAATATGTGTGAGGCTACCCCAGGAGAGTTCCAAATGTTTGTGGGTAGAATATATATCCCACGGGGGTAAAATTGAAAAAAGTTGAAAAAATTTTTTTTTGGACTTAGGCATTTTTCCGGCGTTTATCAGACTTTCAGATAAGGGAAATGTCAGTGAGCATTCCGATTTCAGTTCCAGAGCGATTCGCCCAATGAGTCCTTGATATTTAGTCGTTTTCAGCCAATAGTTTGGATTTTTGAAAATTTCACTTTTTTGTGAAAATATCCACTAAATGAGGGAATAATATGTGTGCGGGTACCCCAGGAGAGTTCCAAATGTTTGTGGGTAGAATATATATCCCACGGGGGTAAAATTGAAAAAAGTTGAAAAAATTTTTTTTTGGACTTAGGCATTTTTCCGGCGTTTATCAGACTTTCAGATAGGGGAAATGTCAGTGAGCATTCCGATTTCAGTTCCAGAGCGATTCGCCCAATGAGTCCTTGATATTTAGTCGTTTTCAGCCAATATTTTGGATTTTTGAAAATTTCACTTTTTTGTGATAATATCCACTAAATGAGGGAATAATATGTGTGAGGGTACCTCAGTAGAGTTCCAAATGTTTTTGGGTAGAATATATATCCCACAGGGGTAAAATTGAAAAACGTTGAAAAATTTTTTTTTTGGACTTAGTCATTTTTCCGGCGTTTATCACACTTTCAGATAGGAGAAATGTCAGTGAGCCTTCCGATTTCAGTTCCAGAGCGATTCGCCCAATGAGTCCTTGATATTTAGTCGTTTTCAGCCAATATTTTGGATTTTTGAAAATTTCACTTTTTTGTGAAAATATCCACTAAATGAGGGAATAATATGTGTGAGGCTACCCCAGGAGAGTTCCAAATGTTTGTGGGTAGAATATATATCCCACGGGGGTAAAATTGAAAAAAGTTGAAAAAATTTTTTTTTGGACTTAGGCATTTTTCCGGCGTTTATCAGACTTTCAGATAAGGGAAATGTCAGTGAGCATTCCGATTTCAGTTCCAGAGCGATTCGCCCAATGAGTCCTTGATATTTAGTCGTTTTCAGCCAATATTTTGGATTTTTGAAAATTTCACTTTTTTGTGAAAATATCCACTAAATGAGGGAATAATATGTGTGCAGGTACCCCAGGAGAGTTCCAAATGTTTGTGGGTAGAATATATATCCCACGTGGATAAAATTGAAAAAAGTTGAAAAAATTTTTTTTTGGACTTAGGCATTTTTCCGGCGTTTATCAGACTTTCAGATAGGGGAAATGTCAGTGAGCATTCCGATTTCAGTTCCAGAGCGATTCGCCCAATGAGTCCTTGATATTTAGTCGTTTTCAGCCAATATTTTGGATTTTTGAAAATTTCACTTTATTGTGAAAATATCCACTAAATGAGGGAATAATATGTGTGAGGGTAACCCAGGAGAGTTCCAAATGTTTTTGGGTAGAATATATATCCCACGGGGGTAAAATTGAAAAAAGTTGAAAATTTTTTTTTTTGGACTTAGTCATTTTTCTGGCGTTTATCAGACTTTCAGATAGGGGAAATGTCAGTGAGCATTCCAATTTCAGTTCCAGAGCGATTCACCTAATGAGTCCTTGATATTTAGTCGTTTTCAGCCAATATTTTGGATTTTTGAAAATTTCACTTTTTTGTGAAAATATCCACTAAATGAGGGAATAATATGTGTGAGGTTACCCCAGGAGAGTTCCAAATGTTTGTGGGTAGAATATATTTCCCACGGGGGTAAAATTGAAAAAAGTTGAAAAATTTTTTTTTTTGGACTTAGGCATTTTTCCGACGTTTATCAGACTTTCAGATAGGGGAAATGTCAGTGAGCATTCCGATTTCAGTTCCAGAGCGATTCGCCTAATGAGTTCTTGATATTTAGTAGTTTTCAGCCAATATTTTGGATTTTTGAAAATTTCACTTTTTTGTGAAAATATCCACTAAATGAGGGAATAATATGTGTGAGGCTACCCCAGGAGAGTTCCAAATGTTTGTGGGTAGAATATATATCCCACGGGGGTAAAATTGAAAAAAGTTGAAAAATTTTTTTTTTTGGACTTAGTCATTTTTCCGGCGTTTATCACACTTTCAGATAGGAGAAATGTCAGTGAGCCTTCCGATTTCAGTTCCAGAGCGATTCGCCCAATGAGTCCTTGATATTTAGTCGTTTTCAGCCAATATTTTGGATTTTTGAAAATTTCACTTTTTTGTGAAAATATCCACTAAATGAGGGAATAATATGTGTGAGGCTACCCCAGGAGAGTTCCAAATGTTTGTGGGTAGAATATATATCCCACGGGGGTAAAATTGAAAAAAGTTGAAAAATTTTTTTTTTTGGACTTAGGCATTTTTCCGACGTTTATCAGACTTTCAGATAGGGGAAATGTCAGTGAGCATTCCGATTTCAGTTCCAGAGCGATTCGCCTAATGAGTTCTTGATATTTAGTAGTTTTCAGCCAATATTTTGGATTTTTGAAAATTTCACTTTTTTGTGAAAATATCCACTAAATGAGGGAATAATATGTGTGAGGCTACCCCAGGAGAGTTCCAAATGTTTGTGGGTAGAATATATATCCCACGGGGGTAAAATTGAAAAAAGTTGAAAAATTTTTTTTTTTGGACTTAGTCATTTTTCCGGCGTTTATCACACTTTCAGATAGGAGAAATGTCAGTGAGCCTTCCGATTTCAGTTCCAGAGCGATTCGCCCAATGAGTCCTTGATATTTAGTCGTTTTCAGCCAATATTTTGGATTTTTGAAAATTTCACTTTTTTGTGAAAATATCCACTAAATGAGGGAATAATATGTGTGAGGCTACCCCAGGAGAGTTCCAAATGTTTGTGGGTAGAATATATATCCCACGGGGGTAAAATTGAAAAAAGTTGAAAAATTTTTTTTTTGGACTTAGTCATTTTTCCGGCGTTTATCAGACTTTCAAATAGGGGAAATGTCAGTGAGCATTCCGATTTCAGTTCCAGAGTGATTCGCCTAATGAGTCCTTGATATTTAGTAGTTTTCAGCCAATATTTTGGATTTTTGAAAATTTCACTTTTTTGTGAAAATATCCACTAAATGAGGGAATAATATGTGTGCGGGTACCCCAGGAGAGTTCCAAATGTTTGTGGGTAGAATATATATCCCACGGGGGTAAAATTGAAAAAAGTTGAAAAAATTTTTTTTTGGACTTAGGCATTTTTCCGGCGTTTATCAGACTTTCAGATAGGGGAAATGTCAGTGAGCATTCCGATTTCAGTTCCAGAGCGATTCGCCCAATGAGTCCTTGATATTTAGTCGTTTTCAGCCAATATTTTGGATTTTTGAAAATTTCACTTTTTTGTGAAAATATCCACTAAATGAGGGAATAATATGTGTGAGGGTAACCCAGGAGAGTTCCAAATGTTTTTGGGTAGAATATATATCCCACGGGGGTAAAATTGAAAAAAGTTGAAAATTTTTTTTTTTGTACTTAGTCATTTTTCTGGCGTTTATCAGACTTTCAGATAGGGGAAATGTCAGTGAGCATTCCGATTTCAGTTCCAGAGCGATTCACCTAATGAGTCCTTGATATTTAGTCGTTTTCAGCCAATATTTTGGATTTTTGAAAATTTCACTTTTTTGTGAAAATATCCACTAAATGAGGGAATAATATGTGTGAGGTTACCCCAGGAGAGTTCCAAATGTTTGTGGGTAGAATATATATCCCACGGGGGTAAAATTGAAAAAAGTTGAAAAATTTTTTTTTTTGGACTTAGGCATTTTTCCGACGTTTATCAGACTTTCAGATAGGAGAAATGTCAGTGAGCCTTCCGATTTCAGTTCCAGAGCGATTCGCCCAATGAGACCTTGATATTTAGTCGTTTTCAGCCAATATTTTGGATTTTTGAAAATTTCACTTTTTTGTGAAAATATCCACTAAATGAGGGAATAATATGTGTGAGGCTACCCCAGGAGAGTTCCAAATGTTTGTGGGTAGAATATATATCCCACGGGGGTAAAATTGAAAAAAGTTGAAAAAATTTTTTTTTGGACTTAGGCATTTTTCCGGCGTTTATCAGACTTTCAGATAAGGGAAATGTCAGTGAGCATTCCGATTTCAGTTCCAGAGCGATTCGCCCAATGAGTCCTTGATATTTAGTCGTTTTCAGCCAATATTTTGGATTTTTGAAAATTTCACTTTTTTGTGAAAATATCCACTAAATGAGGGAATAATATGTGTGCGGGTACCCCAGGAGAGTTCCAAATGTTTGTGGGTAGAATATATATCCCACGGGGGTAAAATTGAAAAAAGTTGAAAAAATTTTTTTTTGGACTTAGGCATTTTTCCGGCGTTTATCAGACTTTCAGATAAGGGAAATGTCAGTGAGCATTCCGATTTCAGTTCCAGAGCGATTCGCCCAATGAGTCCTTGATATTTAGTCGTTTTCAGCCAATATTTTGGATTTTTGAAAATTTCACTTTTTTGTGAAAATATCCACTAAATGAGGGAATAATATGTGTGCGGGTACCCCAGGAGAGTTCCAAATGTTTGTGGGTAGAATATATATCCCACGGGGGTAAAATTGAAAAAAGTTGAAAAAATTTTTTTTTGGACTTAGGCATTTTTCCGGCGTTTATCAGACTTTCAGATAGGGGAAATGTCAGTGAGCATTCCGATTTCAGTTCCAGAGCGATTCGCCCAATGAGTCCTTGATATTTAGTCGTTTTCAGCCAATATTTTGGATTTTTGAAAATTTCACTTTTTTGTGAAAATATCCACTAAATGAGGGAATAATATGTGTGAGGGTAACCCAGGAGAGTTCCAAATGTTTTTGGGTAGAATATATATCCCACGGGGGTAAAATTGAAAAAAGTTGAAAATTTTTTTTTTTGGACTTAGTCATTTTTCTGGCGTTTATCAGACTTTCAGATAGGGGAAATGTCAGTGAGCATTCCGATTTCAGTTCCAGAGCGATTCGCCCAATGAGTCCTTGATATTTAGTCGTTTTCAGCCAATATTTTGGATTTTTGAAAATTTCACTTTTTTGTGAAAATATCCACTAAATGAGGGAATAATATGTGTGAGGGTAACCCAGGAGAGTTCCAAATGTTTTTGGGTAGAATATATATCCCACGGGGGTAAAATTGAAAAAAGTTGAAAATTTTTTTTTTTGGACTTAGTCATTTTTCTGGCGTTTATCAGACTTTCAGATAGGGGAAATGTCAGTGAGCATTCCGATTTCAGTTCCAGAGCGATTCACCTAATGAGTCCTTGATATTTAGTCGTTTTCAGCCAATATTTTGGATTTTTGAAAATTTCACTTTTTTGTGAAAATATCCACTAAATGAGGGAATAATATGTGTGAGGTTACCCCAGGAGAGTTCCAAATGTTTGTGGGTAGAATATATATCCCACGGGGGTAAAATTGAAAAAAGTTGAAAAATTTTTTTTTTTGGACTTAGGCATTTTTCCGACGTTTATCAGACTTTCAGATAGGGGAAATGTCAGTGAGCATTCCGATTTCAGTTCCAGAGCGATTCGCCCAATGAGTTCTTGATATTTAGTCGTTTGCAGCCAATATTTTGGATTTTTGAAAATTTCACTTTTTTGTGAAAATATCCACTAAATGAGGGAATAATATGTGTGAGGCTACCCAAGGAGAGTTCCAAATGTTTGTGGGTAGAATATATATCCCACGGGGGTAAAAGTGAAAAAAGTTGAAAAATTTTTTTTTTTGGACTTAGTCATTTTTCCGGCGTTTATCACACTTTCAGATAGGAGAAATGTCAGTGAGCCTTCCGATTTCAGTTCCAGAGCGATTCGCCCAATGAGACCTTGATATTTAGTCGTTTTCAGCCAATATTTTGGATTTTTGAAAATTTCACTTTTTTGTGAAAATATCCACTAAATGAGGGAATAATATGTGTGAGGCTACCCCAGGAGAGTTCCAAATGTTTGTGGGTAGAATATATATCCCACGGGGGTAAAATTGAAAAAAGTTGAAAAAATTTTTTTTTGGACTTAGGCATTTTTCCGGCGTTTATCAGACTTTCAGATAAGGGAAATGTCAGTGAGCATTCCGATTTCAGTTCCAGAGCGATTCGCCCAATGAGTCCTTGATATTTAGTCGTTTTCAGCCAATATTTTGGATTTTTGAAAATTTCACTTTTTTGTGAAAATATCCACTAAATGAGGGAATAATATGTGTGCGGGTACCCCAGGAGAGTTCCAAATGTTTGTGGGTAGAATATATATCCCACGGGGGTAAAATTGAAAAAAGTTGAAAAAAATTTTTTTTGGACTTAGGCATTTTTCCGGCGTTTATCAGACTTTCAGATAGGGGAAATGTCAGTGAGCATTCCGATTTCAGTTCCAGAGCGATTCGCCCAATGAGTCCTTGATATTTAGTCGTTTTCAGCCAATATTTTGGATTTTTGAAAATTTCACTTTTTTGTGAAAATATCCACTAAATGAGGGAATAATATGTGTGAGGGTAACCCAGGAGAGTTCCAAATGTTTTTGGGTAGAATATATATCCCACGGGGGTAAAATTGAAAAAAGTTGAAAATTTTTTTTTTTGGACTTAGTCATTTTTCTGGCGTTTATCAGACTTTCAGATAGGGGAAATGTCAGTGAGCATTCCGATTTCAGTTCCAGAGCGATTCGCCCAATGAGTTCTTGATATTTAGTCGTTTTCAGCCAATATTTTGGATTTTTGAAAATTTCACTTTTTTGTGAAAATATCCACTAAATGAGGGAATAATATGTGTGAGGGTACCTCAGTAGAGTTCCAAATGTTTTTGGGTAGAATATATATCCCACAGGGGTAAAATTGAAAAAAGTTGAAAAAATTTTTTTTTGGACTTAGTCATTTTTCTGGCGTTTATCAGACTTTCAGATAGGGGAAATGTCAGTGAGCATTCCGATTTCAGTTCCAGAGCGATTCACCTAATGAGTCCTTGATATTTAGTCGTTTTCAGCCAATATTTTGGATTTTTGAAAATTTCACTTTTTTGTGAAAATATCCACTAAATGAGGGAATAATATGTGTGAGGTTACCCCAGGAGAGTTCCAAATGTTTGTGGGTAGAATATATATCCCACGGGGGTAAAATTGAAAAAAGTTGAAAAATTTTTTTTTTTGGACTTAGGCATTTTTCCGACGTTTATCAGACTTTCAGATAGGGGAAATGTCAGTGAGCATTCCGATTTCAGTTCCAGAGCGATTCGCCCAATGAGTTCTTGATATTTAGTCGTTTGCAGCCAATATTTTGGATTTTTGAAAATTTCACTTTTTTGTGAAAATATCCACTAAATGAGGGAATAATATGTGTGAGGCTACCCCAGGAGAGTTCCAAATGTTTGTGGGTAGAATATATATCCCACGGGGGTAAAATTGAAAAAAGTTGAAAAAATTTTTTTTTGGACTTAGGCATTTTTCCGGCGTTTATCAGACTTTCAGATAAGGGAAATGTCAGTGAGCATTCCGATTTCAGTTCCAGAGCGATTCGCCCAATGAGTCCTTGATATTTAGTCGTTTTCAGCCAATATTTTGGATTTTTGAAAATTTCACTTTTTTGTGAAAATATCCACTAAATGAGGGAATAATATGTGTGCGGGTACCCCAGGAGAGTTCCAAATGTTTGTGGGTAGAATATATATCCCACGGGGGTAAAATTGAAAAAAGTTGAAAAAAATTTTTTTTGGACTTAGGCATTTTTCCGGCGTTTATCAGACTTTCAGATAGGGGAAATGTCAGTGAGCATTCCGATTTCAGTTCCAGAGCGATTCGCCCAATGAGTCCTTGATATTTAGTCGTTTTCAGCCAATATTTTGGATTTTTGAAAATTTCACTTTTTTGTGAAAATATCCACTAAATGAGGGAATAATATGTGTGAGGGTAACCCAGGAGAGTTCCAAATGTTTTTGGGTAGAATATATATCCCACGGGGGTAAAATTGAAAAAAGTTGAAAATTTTTTTTTTTGGACTTAGTCATTTTTCTGGCGTTTATCAGACTTTCAGATAGGGGAAATGTCAGTGAGCATTCCGATTTCAGTTCCAGAGCGATTCGCCCAATGAGTTCTTGATATTTAGTCGTTTTCAGCCAATATTTTGGATTTTTGAAAATTTCACTTTTTTGTGAAAATATCCACTAAATGAGGGAATAATATGTGTGAGGGTACCTCAGTAGAGTTCCAAATGTTTTTGGGTAGAATATATATCCCACAGGGGTAAAATTGAAAAAAGTTGAAAAAATTTTTTTTGGACTTAGTCATTTTTCTGGCGTTTATCAGACTTTCAGATAGGGGAAATGTCAGTGAGCATTCCGATTTCAGTTCCAGAGCGATTCACCTAATGAGTCCTTGATATTTAGTCGTTTTCAGCCAATATTTTGGATTTTTGAAAATTTCACTTTTTTGTGAAAATATCCACTAAATGAGGGAATAATATGTGTGAGGTTACCCCAGGAGAGTTCCAAATGTTTGTGGGTAGAATATATATCCCACGGGGGTAAAATTGAAAAAAGTTGAAAAATTTTTTTTTTTGGACTTAGGCATTTTTCCGACGTTTATCAGACTTTCAGATAGGGGAAATGTCAGTGAGCATTCCGATTTCAGTTCCAGAGCGATTCGCCCAATGAGTTCTTGATATTTAGTCATTTGCAGCCAATATTTTGGATTTTTGAAAATTTCACTTTTTTGTGAAAATATCCACTAAATGAGGGAATAATATGTGTGAGGCTACCCCAGGAGAGTTCCAAATGTTTGTGGGTAGAATATATATCCCACGGGGGTAAAATTGAAAAAAGTTGAAAAATTTTTTTTTTTGGACTTAGTCATTTTTCCGGCGTTTATCACACTTTCAGATAGGAGAAATGTCAGTGAGCCTTCCGATTTCAGTTCCAGAGCGATTCGCCCAATGAGACCTTGATATTTAGTCGTTTTCAGCCAATATTTTGGATTTTTGAAAATTTCACTTTTTTGTGAAAATATCCACTAAATGAGGGAATAATATGTGTGAGGCTACCCCAGGAGAGTTCCAAATGTTTGTGGGTAGAATATATATCCCACGGGGGTAAAATTGAAAAAAGTTGAAAAAATTTTTTTTTGGACTTAGGCATTTTTCCGGCGTTTATCAGACTTTCAGATAAGGGAAATGTCAGTGAGCATTCCGATTTCAGTTCCAGAGCGATTCGCCCAATGAGTCCTTGATATTTAGTCGTTTTCAGCCAATATTTTGGATTTTTGAAAATTTCACTTTTTTGTGAAAATATCCACTAAATGAGGGAATAATATGTGTGCGGGTACCCCAGGAGAGTTCCAAATGTTTGTGGGTAGAATATATATCCCACGGGGGTAAAATTGAAAAAAGTTGAAAAAAATTTTTTTTGGACTTAGGCATTTTTCCGGCGTTTATCAGACTTTCAGATAGGGGAAATGTCAGTGAGCATTCCGATTTCAGTTCCAGAGCGATTCGCCCAATGAGTCCTTGATATTTAGTCGTTTTCAGCCAATATTTTGGATTTTTGAAAATTTCACTTTTTTGTGAAAATATCCACTAAATGAGGGAATAATATGTGTGCGGGTACCCCAGGAGAGTTCCAAATGTTTGTGGGTAGAATATATATCCCACGGGGGTAAAATTGAAAAAAGTTGAAAAAAATTTTTTTTGGACTTAGGCATTTTTCCGGCGTTTATCAGACTTTCAGATAGGGGAAATGTCAGTGAGCATTCCGATTTCAGTTCCAGAGCGATTCGCCCAATGAGTCCTTGATATTTAGTCGTTTTCAGCCAATATTTTGGATTTTTGAAAATTTCACTTTTTTGTGAAAATATCCACTAAATGAGGGAATAATATGTGTGAGGGTAACCCAGGAGAGTTCCAAATGTTTTTGGGTAGAATATATATCCCACGGGGGTAAAATTGAAAAAAGTTGAAAATTTTTTTTTTTGGACTTAGTCATTTTTCTGGCGTTTATCAGACTTTCAGATAGGGGAAATGTCAGTGAGCATTCCGATTTCAGTTCCAGAGCGATTCGCCCAATGAGTTCTTGATATTTAGTCGTTTTCAGCCAATATTTTGGATTTTTGAAAATTTCACTTTTTTGTGAAAATATCCACTAAATGAGGGAATAATATGTGTGAGGGTACCTCAGTAGAGTTCCAAATGTTTTTGGGTAGAATATATATCCCACAGGGGTAAAATTGAAAAAAGTTGAAAAAATTTTTTTTTGGACTTAGTCATTTTTCTGGCGTTTATCAGACTTTCAGATAGGGGAAATGTCAGTGAGCATTCCGATTTCAGTTCCAGAGCGATTCACCTAATGAGTCTTTGATATTTAGTCGTTTTCAGCCAATATTTTGGATTTTTGAAAATTTCACTTTTTTGTGAAAATATCCACTAAATGAGGGAATAATATGTGTGAGGTTACCCCAGGAGAGTTCCAAATGTTTGTGGGTAGAATATATATCCCACGGGGGTAAAATTGAAAAAAGTTGAAAAATTTTTTTTTTTGGACTTAGGCATTTTTCCGACGTTTATCAGACTTTCAGATAGGGGAAATGTCAGTGAGCATTCCGATTTCAGTTCCAGAGCGATTCGCCCAATGAGTTCTTGATATTTAGTCGTTTGCAGCCAATATTTTGGATTTTTGAAAATTTCACTTTTTTGTGAAAATATCCACTAAATGAGGGAATAATATGTGTGAGGCTACCCCAGGAGAGTTCCAAATGTTTGTGGGTAGAATATATATCCCACGGGGGTAAAATTGAAAAAAGTTGAAAAATTTTTTTTTTTGGACTTAGTCATTTTTCCGGCGTTTATCACACTTTCAGATAGGAGAAATGTCAGTGAGCCTTCCGATTTCAGTTCCAGAGCGATTCGCCCAATGAGACCTTGATATTTAGTCGTTTTCAGCCAATATTTTGGATTTTTGAAAATTTCACTTTTTTGTGAAAATATCCACTAAATGAGGGAATAATATGTGTGAGGCTACCCCAGGAGAGTTCCAAATGTTTGTGGGTAGAATATATATCCCACGGGGGTAAAATTGAAAAAAGTTGAAAAAATTTTTTTTTGGACTTAGGCATTTTTCCGGCGTTTATCAGACTTTCAGATAAGGGAAATGTCAGTGAGCATTCCGATTTCAGTTCCAGAGCGATTCGCCCAATGAGTCCTTGATATTTAGTCGTTTTCAGCCAATATTTTGGATTTTTGAAAATTTCACTTTTTTGTGAAAATATCCACTAAATGAGGGAATAATATGTGTGCGGGTACCCCAGGAGAGTTCCAAATGTTTGTGGGTAGAATATATATCCCACGGGGGTAAAATTGAAAAAAGTTGAAAAAATTTTTTTTTGGACTTAGGCATTTTTCTGGCGTTTATCAGACTTTCAGATAGGGGAAATGTCAGTGAGCATTCCGATTTCAGTTCCAGAGCGATTCGCCCAATGAGTCCTTGATATTTAGTCGTTTTCAGCCAATATTTTGGATTTTTGAAAATTTCACTTTTTTGTGAAAATATCCACTAAATGAGGGAATAATATGTGTGAGGGTAACCCAGGAGAGTTCCAAATGTTTTTGGGTAGAATATATATCCCACGGGGGTAAAATTGAAAAAAGTTGAAAATTTTTTTTTTTGGACTTAGTCATTTTTCTGGCGTTTATCAGACTTTCAGATAGGGGAAATGTCAGTGAGCATTCCGATTTCAGTTCCAGAGCGATTCACCTAATGAGTCCTTGATATTTAGTCGTTTTCAGCCAATATTTTGGATTTTTGAAAATTTCACTTTTTTGTGAAAATATCCACTAAATGAGGGAATAATATGTGTGAGGTTACCCCAGGAGAGTTCCAAATGTTTGTGGGTAGAATATATATCCCACGGGGGTAAAATTGAAAAAAGTTGAAAAATTTTTTTTTTTGGACTTAGGCATTTTTCCGACGTTTATCAGACTTTCAGATAGGGGAAATGTCAGTGAGCATTCCGATTTCAGTTCCAGAGCGATTCGCCCAATGAGTTCTTGATATTTAGTCGTTTTCAGCCAATATTTTGGATTTTTGAAAATTTCACTTTTTTGTGAAAATATCCACTAAATGAGGGAATAATATGTGTGAGGGTACCTCAGTAGAGTTCCAAATGTTTTTGCGTAGAATATATATCCCACAGGGGTAAAATTGAAAAACGTTGAAAAATTTTTTTTTTGGACTTAGTCATTTTTCCGGCGTTTATCAGACTTTCAAATAGGGGAAATGTCAGTGAGTATTCCGATTTCAGTTCCAGAGCGATTCGCCTAATGAGTTCTTGATATTTAGTCGTTTTCAGCCAATATTTTGGATTTTTGAAAATTTCACTTTTTTGTGAAAATATCCACTAAATGAGGGAATAATATGTGTGAGGCTACCCCAGGAGAGTTCCAAATGTTTGTGGGTAGAATATATATCCCACGGGGGTAAAATTGAAAAAAGTTGAAAAAATTTTTTTTTGGACTTAGGCATTTTTCCGGCGTTTATCAGACTTTCAGATAAGGGAAATGTCAGTGAGCATTCCGATTTCAGTTCCAGAGCGATTCGCCCAATGAGTCCTTGATATTTAGTCGTTTTCAGCCAATATTTTGGATTTTTGAAAATTTCACTTTTTTGTGAAAATATCCACTAAATGAGGGAATAATATGTGTGAGGGTAACCCAGGAGAGTTCCAAATGTTTTTGGGTAGAATATATATCCCACGGGGGTAAAATTGAAAAGAGTTGAAAATTTTTTTTTTTGGACTTAGTCATTTTTCTGGCGTTTATCAGACTTTCAGATAGGGGAAATGTCAGTGAGCATTCCGGTTTCAGTTCCAGAGCGATTCACCTAATGAGTCCTTGATATTTAGTCGTTTTCAGCCAATATTTTGGATTTTTGAAAATTTCACTTTTTTGTGAAAATATCCACTAAATGAGGGAATAATATGTGTGAGGTTACCCCAGGAGAGTTCCAAATGTTTGTGGGTAGAATATATATCCCACGGGGGTAAAATTGAAAAAAGTTGAAAAATTTTTTTTTTTGGACTTAGGCATTTTTCCGACGTTTATCAGACTTTCAGATAGGGGAAATGTCAGTGAGCATTCCGATTTCAGTTCCAGAGCGATTCGCCTAATGAGTTCTTGATATTTAGTCGTTTTCAGCCAATATTTTGGATTTTTGAAAATTTCACTTTTTTGTGAAAATATCCACTAAATGAGGGAATAATATGTGTGAGGGTACCTCAGTAGAGTTCCAAATGTTTTTGGGTAGAATATATATCCCACAGGGGTAAAATTGAAAAACGTTGAAAAATTTTTTTTTTGGACTTAGTCATTTTTCCGGCGTTTATCAGACTTTCAAATAGGGGAAATGTCAGTGAGCATTCCGATTTCAGTTCCAGAGCGATTCGCCTAATGAGTTCTTGATATTTAGTCGTTTTCAGCCAATATTTTGGATTTTTGAAAATTTCACTTTTTTGTGAAAATATCCACTAAATGAGGGAATAATATGTGTGAGGCTACCCCAGGAGAGTTCCAAATGTTTGTGGGTAGAATATATATCCCACGGGGGTAAAATTGAAAAAAGTTGAAAAATTTTTTTTTTTGGACTTAGTCATTTTTCCGGCGTTTATCACACTTTCAGATAGGAGAAATGTCAGTGAGCCTTCCGATTTCAGTTCCAGAGCGATTCGCCCTATGAGTCCTTGATATTTAGTCGTTTTCAGCCAATTTTCTGGATTTTTGAAAATTTCAATTTTGTGAAAATATCCACTAAATGAGGGAATAATATGTGTGAGGGTAACCCAGGAGAGTTCCAAATGTTTTTGGGTAGAATATATATCCCACGGGGGTAAAATTGAAAAAAGTTGAAAATTTTTTTTTTTGGACTTAGTCATTTTTCTGGCGTTTATCAGACTTTCAGATAGGGGAAATGTCAGTGAGCATTCCGATTTCAGTTCCAGAGCGATTCGCCCAATGAGTTCTTGATATTTAGTCGTTTTCAGCCAATATTTTGGATTTTTGAAAATTTCACTTTTTTGTGAAAATATCCACTAAATGAGGGAATAATATGTGTGAGGGTACCTCAGTAGAGTTCCAAATGTTTTTGGGTAGAATATATATCCCACAGGGGTAAAATTGAAAAAAGTTGAAAAAATTTTTTTTTGGACTTAGTCATTTTTCTGGCGTTTATCAGACTTTCAGATAGGGGAAATGTCAGTGAGCATTCCGATTTCAGTTCCAGAGCGATTCACCTAATGAGTCCTTGATATTTAGTCGTTTTCAGCCAATATTTTGGATTTTTGAAAATTTCACTTTTTTGTGAAAATATCCACTAAATGAGGGAATAATATGTGTGAGGTTACCCCAGGAGAGTTCCAAATGTTTGTGGGTAGAATATATATCCCACGGGGGTAAAATTGAAAAAAGTTGAAAAATTTTTTTTTTTGGACTTAGGCATTTTTCCGACGTTTATCAGACTTTCAGATAGGGGAAATGTCAGTGAGCATTCCGATTTCAGTTCCAGAGCGATTCGCCCAATGAGTTCTTGATATTTAGTCGTTTGCAGCCAATATTTTGGATTTTTGAAAATTTCACTTTTTTGTGAAAATATCCACTAAATGAGGGAATAATATGTGTGAGGCTACCCCAGGAGAGTTCCAAATGTTTGTGGGTAGAATATATATCCCACGGGGGTAAAATTGAAAAAAGTTGAAAAATTTTTTTTTTTGGACTTAGTCATTTTTCCGGCGTTTATCACACTTTCAGATAGGAGAAATGTCAGTGAGCCTTCCGATTTCAGTTCCAGAGCGATTCGCCCAATGAGACCTTGATATTTAGTCGTTTTCAGCCAATATTTTGGATTTTTGAAAATTTCACTTTTTTGTGAAAATATCCACTAAATGAGGGAATAATATGTGTGAGGCTACCCCAGGAGAGTTCCAAATGTTTGTGGGTAGAATATATATCCCACGGGGGTAAAATTGAAAAAAGTTGAAAAAATTTTTTTTTGGACTTAGGCATTTTTCCGGCGTTTATCAGACTTTCAGATAAGGGAAATGTCAGTGAGCATTCCGATTTCAGTTCCAGAGCGATTCGCCCAATGAGTCCTTGATATTTAGTCGTTTTCAGCCAATATTTTGGATTTTTGAAAATTTCACTTTTTTGTGAAAATATCCACTAAATGAGGGAATAATATGTGTGCGGGTACCCCAGGAGAGTTCCAAATGTTTGTGGGTAGAATATATATCCCACGGGGGTAAAATTGAAAAAAGTTGAAAAAATTTTTTTTTGGACTTAGGCATTTTTCCGGCGTTTATCAGACTTTCAGATAGGGGAAATGTCAGTGAGCATTCCGATTTCAGTTCCAGAGCGATTCGCCCAATGAGTCCTTGATATTTAGTCGTTTTCAGCCAATATTTTGGATTTTTGAAAATTTCACTTTTTTGTGAAAATATCCACTAAATGAGGGAATAATATGTGTGAGGGTAACCCAGGAGAGTTCCAAATGTTTTTGGGTAGAATATATATCCCACGGGGGTAAAATTGAAAAAAGTTGAAAATTTTTTTTTTTGGACTTAGTCATTTTTCTGGCGTTTATCAGACTTTCAGATAGGGGAAATGTCAGTGAGCATTCCGATTTCAGTTCCAGAGCGATTCACCTAATGAGTCCTTGATATTTAGTCGTTTTCAGCCAATATTTTGGATTTTTGAAAATTTCACTTTTTTGTGAAAATATCCACTAAATGAGGGAATAATATGTGTGAGGTTACCCCAGGAGAGTTCCAAATGTTTGTGGGTAGAATATATATCCCACGGGGGTAAAATTGAAAAAAGTTGAAAAATTTTTTTTTTTGGACTTAGGCATTTTTCCGACGTTTATCAGACTTTCAGATAGGGGAAATGTCAGTGAGCATTCCGATTTCAGTTCCAGAGCGATTCGCCCAATGAGTTCTTGATATTTAGTCGTTTTCAGCCAATATTTTGGATTTTTGAAAATTTCACTTTTTTGTGAAAATATCCACTAAATGAGGGAATAATATGTGTGAGGGTACCTCAGTAGAGTTCCAAATGTTTTTGGGTAGAATATATATCCCACAGGGGTAAAATTGAAAAACGTTGAAAAATTTTTTTTTTGGACTTAGTCATTTTTCCGGCGTTTATCAGACTTTCAAATAGGGGAAATGTCAGTGAGTATTCCGATTTCAGTTCCAGAGCAATTCGCCTAATGAGTTCTTGATATTTAGTCGTTTTCAGCCAATATTTTGGATTTTTGAAAATTTCACTTTTTTGTGAAAATATCCACTAAATGAGGGAATAATATGTGTGAGGCTACCCCAGGAGAGTTCCAAATGTTTGTGGGTAGAATATATATCCCACGGGGGTAAAATTGAAAAAAGTTGAAAAAATTTTTTTTTGGACTTAGGCATTTTTCCGGCGTTTATCAGACTTTCAGATAAGGGAAATGTCAGTGAGCATTCCGATTTCAGTTCCAGAGCGATTCGCCCAATGAGTCCTTGATATTTAGTCGTTTTCAGCCAATATTTTGGATTTTTGAAAATTTCACTTTTTTGTGAAAATATCCACTAAATGAGGGAATAATATGTGTGCGGGTACCCCAGGAGAGTTCCAAATGTTTGTGGGTAGAATATATATCCCACGGGGGTAAAATTGAAAAAAGTTGAAAAAATTTTTTTTTGGACTTAGGCATTTTTCCGGCGTTTATCAGACTTTCAGATAGGGGAAATGTCAGTGAGCATTCCGATTTCAGTTCCAGAGCGATTCGCCCAATGAGTCCTTGATATTTAGTCGTTTTCAGCCAATATTTTGGATTTTTGAAAATTTCACTTTTTTGTGAAAATATCCACTAAATGAGGGAATAATATGTGTGAGGGTAACCCAGGAGAGTTCCAAATGTTTTTGGGTAGAATATATATCCCACGGGGGTAAAATTGAAAAGAGTTGAAAATTTTTTTTTTTGGACTTAGTCATTTTTCTGGCGTTTATCAGACTTTCAGATAGGGGAAATGTCAGTGAGCATTCCGGTTTCAGTTCCAGAGCGATTCACCTAATGAGTCCTTGATATTTAGTCGTTTTCAGCCAATATTTTGGATTTTTGAAAATTTCACTTTTTTGTGAAAATATCCACTAAATGAGGGAATAATATGTGTGAGGTTACCCCAGGAGAGTTCCAAATGTTTGTGGGTAGAATATATATCCCACGGGGGTAAAATTGAAAAAAGTTGAAAAATTTTTTTTTTTGGACTTAGGCATTTTTCCGACGTTTATCAGACTTTCAGATAGGGGAAATGTCAGTGAGCATTCCGATTTCAGTTCCAGAGCGATTCGCCTAATGAGTTCTTGATATTTAGTCGTTTTCAGCCAATATTTTGGATTTTTGAAAATTTCACTTTTTTGTGAAAATATCCACTAAATGAGGGAATAATATGTGTGAGGGTACCTCAGTAGAGTTCCAAATGTTTTTGGGTAGAATATATATCCCACAGGGGTAAAATTGAAAAACGTTGAAAAATTTTTTTTTTGGACTTAGTCATTTTTCCGGCGTTTATCAGACTTTCAAATAGGGGAAATGTCAGTGAGCATTCCGATTTCAGTTCCAGAGCGATTCGCCTAATGAGTTCTTGATATTTAGTCGTTTTCAGCCAATATTTTGGATTTTTGAAAATTTCACTTTTTTGTGAAAATATCCACTAAATGAGGGAATAATATGTGTGAGGCTACCCCAGGAGAGTTCCAAATGTTTGTGGGTAGAATATATATCCCACGGGGGTAAAATTGAAAAAAGTTGAAAAATTTTTTTTTTTGGACTTAGTCATTTTTCCGGCGTTTATCACACTTTCAGATAGGAGAAATGTCAGTGAGCCTTCCGATTTCAGTTCCAGAGCGATTCGCCCTATGAGTCCTTGATATTTAGTCGTTTTCAGCCAATTTTCTGGATTTTTGAAAATTTCAATTTTGTGAAAATATCCACTAAATGAGGGAATAATATGTGTGAGGGTACCCCAGGAGTGTTCCAAATGTTTGTGGGTAGAATATATATCCCACGGGGGTAAAATTGAAAAAAGTTAAAAAAAAATTTCTTGGACTTAGTCATTTTTCCGCCGTTTATCAGACTTTCAGATAGGGGAACTGTCAGTGATCGTTCCGATTTCAGTTCCAGAGCGATTCGCCCAATGAGTCCTTGATATTTAGTCGTTTTCAGCCAATATTTTGGATTTTTGAAAATTTCACTTTTTTGTGAAAATATCCACTAAATGAGGGAATAATATGTGTGAGGGTACCCCAGGAGAGTTTCAAATGTTTTTGGGTAGAATATATATCCCACGGGGGTAAAATTGAAAAAAGTTGAAAAATTTTTTCTTGGACTTAGTCATTTTTCCGCCGTTTATCAGACTTTCAGATAGGGGAACTGTCAGTGAGCGTTCCGATTTCAGTTCCAGAGCGATTCGCCCAATGAGTCCTTGATATTTAGTCGTTTTCAACCAATATTTTGGATTTTTGAAAATTTCACTTTTTTGTGAAAATATCCACTAAATGAGGGAATAATATATGTGAGGGTACCCCAGGAGAGTTCCAAATGTTTTTGGGTAGAATATATATCCCATGGGGGTAAAATTAAAAAAAGTTGAAAAATTTTTTTTTTGGACTTAGTCATTTTTCCGGCGTTTATCAGACTTTCAGATAGGAGAAATGTCAGTGAGCGTTCCGATTTCAGTTCTAGAGCGATTCGCCCAATGAGTCCTTGATATTTAGTCGTTTTCAGCCAATTTTCTGGATTTTTGAAAATTTCAATTTTGTGAAAATATCCACTAAATGAGGGAATAATATGTGTGAGGGTACCCCAGGAGTGTTCCAAATGTTTGTGGGTAGAATATATATCCCACGGGGGTAAAATTGAAAAAAGTTGAAAAATTTTTTTTTTTTTGACTTAGTCATTTTTCCGGGGTTTATCACACTTTAAGATAGGGGAACTGTCAGTGAGCGTTCCGATTTCAGTTCCAGAGCGATTCGCATAATGAGTACTTGATATTTAGTCGTTTTCAGCCAATATTTTGGATTTTTGAAAATTTCACTTTTTTGTGAAAATATCCACTGAATGAGAGAATAATATGTGTGAGGGTACCCCAGGAGAGTTCCAAATGTTTGTGGGTAGAATATATATCCCACGGGGGTAAAATTGAAAAAAGATGAAAAATTTTTTTTTTTGGACTTAGGCATTTTTCCGGCGTTTATCAGACTTTCAGATAGGGGAAATGTCAGTGAGCATTCCGATTTCAGTTCCAGAGCGATTCGCCCAATGAGTCCTTGATATTTAGTCGTTTTCAGCCAATATTTTGGATTTTTGAAAATTTCACTTTTTTGTGAAAATATCCACTAAATGAGGGAATAATATGTGTGAGGGTACCCAAGGAGTGTTCCAAATGTTTGTGGGTAGAATATATATCCCACGGGGGTAAAATTGAAAAAAGTTGAAAAATTTTTTCTTGGACTTAGTCATTTTTCCGCCGTTTATCAGACTTTCAGATAGGGGAACTGTCAGTGAGCGTTCCAATTTCAGTTCCAGAGCTATTCGCCCAATGAGTCCTTGATATTTAGTCGTTTTCAACCAATATTTTGGATTTTTGAAAATTTCACTTTTTTGTGAAAATATCCACTAAATGAGGGAATAATATATGTGAGGGTACCCCAGGAGAGTTCCAAATGTTTTTGGGTAGAATATATATCCCATGGGGGTAAAATTAAAAAAAGTTGAAAAATTTTTTTTTTGGACTTAGTCATTTTTCCGGCGTTTATCAGACTTTCAGATAGGAGAAATGTCAGTGAGCGTTCCGATTTCAGTTCTAGAGCGATTCGCCCAATGAGTCCTTGATATTTAGTCGTTTTCAGCCAATTTTCTGGATTTTTGAAAATTTCAATTTTGTGAAAATATCCACTAAATGAGGGAATAATATGTGTGAGGGTACCCAAGGAGTGTTCCAAATGTTTGTGGGTAGAATATATATCCCACGGGGGTAAAATTGAAAAAAGTTGAAAAAATTTTTCTTGGACTTAGTCATTTTTCCGCCGTTTATCAGACTTTCAGATAGGGGAACTGTCAGTGATCGTTCCGATTTCAGTTCCAGAGCGATTCGCCCAATGAGTCCTTGATATTTAGTCGTTTTCAGCCAATATTTTGGATTTTTTAAAATTTCACTTTTTTGTGAAAATATCCACTAAATGAGGGAATAATATGTGTGAGGGTACCCAAGGAGTGTTCCAAATGTTTGTGGGTAGAATATATATCCCACGGGGGTAAAATTGAAAAAAGTTGAAAAAATTTTTTTTTTTGGACTTAGTCATTTTTCCGGCGTTTATCACACTTTCAGATAGGAGAAATGTCAGTGAGCGTTCCGATTTCAGTTCTAGAGCGATTCGCCCTATGAGTCCTTGATATTTAGTCGTTTTCAGCCAATATTTTGGATTTTTGAAAATTTCACTTTTTTGTGAAAATATCCACTAAATGAGGGAATAATATGTGTGAGGGTACCCCAGGAGTGTTCCAAATGTTTGTGGGTAGAATATATATCCCACGGGGGTAAAATTGAAAAAAGTTGAAAAAATTTTTCTTGGACTTAGTCATTTTTCCGCCGTTTATCAGACTTTCAGATAGGGGAACTGTCAGTGATCGTTCCGATTTCAGTTCCAGAGCGATTCGCCCAATGAGTCCTTGATATTTAGTCGTTTTCAGCCAATATTTTGGATTTTTGAAAATTTCACTTTTTTGTGAAAATATCCACTAAATGAGGGAATAATATGTGTGAGGGTACCCCAGGAGAGTTCCAAATGTTTGTGGGTAGAATATATATCCCACGGGGGTAAAATTGAAAAAAGTTGAAAAAAATTTTTTTTTTGGACTTAGTCATTTTTCCGGCGTTTATCACACTTTCAGATAGGAGAAATGTCAGTGAGCGTTCCGATTTCAGTTCTAGAGCGATTCGCCCTATGAGTCCTTGATATTTAGTCGTTTTCAGCCAATTTTCTGGATTTTTGAAAATTTCAATTTTGTGAAAATATCCACTAAATGAGGGAATAATATGTGTGAGGGTACCCCAGGAGAGTTCCAAATGTTTTTGGCTAGAATATATATCCCATGGGGGTAAAATTAAAAAAAGTTGAAAAATTTTTTTTTTGGACTTAGTCATTTTTCCGGCGTTTATCAGACTTTCAGATAGGGGAAAAGTCAGTGAGTGTTCCGATTTCAGTTCCAGAGCGATTCGCCCAATGAGTCCTTGATATTTATTCGTTTTCAGCCAATATGTTGGATTTTTGAAAATTTCACTTTTTTGTGAAAATATCCACTAAATGAGGGAATAATATGTGTGAGGGTACCCCAGGAGAGTTAGAAAATGTTTGTGGGTAGAATATATATCCCATGGGGGTAAAAATGAAAAAGTTGAAAAAAATTTTTTTTTGGACTTAGTCATTTTTCCAGCGTTTATCAGACTTTCAGATAGGGGAAAAGTCAGTGAGTGTTCCGATTTCAGTTCCAGAGCGATTCGCCCAATGAGTCCTTGATATTTAGTCGTTTTCAGCCAATATTTTGGATTTTTGAAAATTTCACTTTTTTTGTGAAAATATCCAATAAATGAGGGAATAATATGTGTGAGGGTACCCCAGGAGAGTTCCAAATGTGTGTGGGTAGAATATATATCCCATGGGGGTAAAATTGAAAAAAGTTGAAAAATTTTTTTTTTTGGACTTAGTCATTTTTCCGGCGTTTATCAGACTTTCAGATAGGGGAAATGTCAGTGAGCATTCAGATTTCAGTTCCAGAGCGATTCGCCCAATGAGTCCTTGATATTTAATCGTTTTCAGACAATTTTCTGCATTTTTGAAAATTTCACTTTTTTGTGAAAATATCCACTAAATGAAGGAATAATATGTGTGAGGTTACCCCAGGAGAGTTCCAAATGTGTGAGGGTAGAATATATATCCCACGGGGGTAAAATTGAAAAAAGATGAAAAAAATTTTTTTTTGGACTTAGTCATTTTTCCGCCGTTTATCACACTTTCAGATAGGGGAAATGTCAGTGAGCGTTCCGATTTCAGTTCCAGAGCGATTCGCCCAATGAGTCCTTGATATTTAGTCGTTTTCAGCCAATATGTTGGATTTTTGAAAATTTCACTTTTTTGTGAAAATATCCACTAAATGAGGGAATAATATGTGTGAGGGTACCCCAGGAGAGTTAGAAAATGTTTGTGGGTAGAATATATATCCCATGGGGGTAAAAATGAAAAAGTTTAAAAAAATTTTTTTTTGGACTTAGTCATTTTTCCAGCGTTTATCAGACTTTCAGATAGGGGAAAAGTCAGTGAGTGTTCCGATTTCAGTTCCAGAGCGATTCGCCCAATGAGTCCTTGATATTTAGTCGTTTTCAGCCAATATTTTGGATTTTTGAAAATTTCACTTTTTTTGTGAAAATATCCAATAAATGAGGGAATAATATGTGTGAGGGTACCCCAGGAGAGTTCCAAATGTGTGTGGGTAGAATATATATCCCATGGGGGTAAAATTGAAAAAAGTTGAAAAATTTTTTTTTTTGGACTTAGTCATTTTTCCGGCGTTTATCAGACTTTCAGATAGGGGAAATGTCAGTGAGCATTCCGATTTCAGTTCCAGAGCGATTCGCCCAATGAGTCCTTGATATTTAATCGTTTTCAGACAATTTTCTGCATTTTTGAAAATTTCACTTTTTTGTGAAAATATCCACTAAATGAAGGAATAATATGTGTGAGGTTACCCCAGGAGAGTTCCAAATGTGTGAGGGTAGAATATATATCCCACGGGGGTAAAATTGAAAAAAGATGAAAAAAATTTTTTTTTGGACTTAGTCATTTTTCCGCCGTTTATCACACTTTCAGATAGGGGAAATGTCAGTGAGCGTTCCGATTTCAGTTCCAGAGCGATTCGCCCAATGAGTCCTTGATATTTAGTCGTTTTCAGCCAATATGTTGGATTTTTGAAAATTTCACTTTTTTGTGAAAATATCCACTAAATGAGGGAATAATATGTGTGAGGGTACCCCAGGAGAGTTAGAAAATGTTTGTGGGTAGAATATATATCCCATGGGGGTAAAAATGAAAAAGTTTAAAAAAATTTTTTTTTGGACTTAGTCATTTTTCCAGCGTTTATCAGACTTTCAGATAGGGGAAAAGTCAGTGAGTGTTCCGATTTCAGTTCCAGAGCGATTCGCCCAATGAGTCCTTGATATTTAGTCGTTTTCAGCCAATATTTTGGATTTTTGAAAATTTCACTTTTTTTGTGAAAATATCCACTAAATGAAGGAATAATATGTGTGAGGGTACCCCAGGAGAGTTCCAAATGTGTGAGGGTAGAATATATATCCCACGGGGGTAAAATTGAAAAAAGTTTAAAAAAATTTTTTTTTGGACTTAGTCATTTTTCCGCCGTTTATCACACTTTCAGATAGGGGAAATGTCAGTGAGCGTTCCGATTTCAGTTCCAGAGCGATTTGCCCAATGAGTCCTTGATATTTATTTGTTTTCAGCCAATTTTCTGGATTTTTGAAAATTTCACTTTTTTGTGAAAATATCCACTAAATGAGGGAATAATATGTGTGAGGGTACCCCAGGAGAGTTCCAAATGTGTGTGGGTAGAATATATATCCCACTGGTGTAAAATTGAAAAAAGTTGAAAAAATTTTTTTTGTTGGACTTAGTCATTTTTCCTGCGTTTAGCAGACTTTCAGATAGGGCAAATGTCAGTGAGCATTCCGATTTCAGTTCCAGAGCGATTCGCCCAATGAGTCCTTGATATTTAATCGTTTTCAGCCAATTTTCTGGATTTTTGAAAATTTCACTTTTTTGTGAAAATATCCAATAAATGAGGGAATAATATGTGTGAGGGTACCCCAGGAGAGTTCCAAATGTGTGTGGGTAGAATATATATCCCATGGGGGTAAAAATGAAAAAGTTGAAAAAAAATTTTATTTCGACTTAGTCATTTTTCCGGCGTTTATCAGACTTTCAGATAGGTAAAATGTCAGTGAGCGTTCCGATTTCAGTTCCAGAGCGATTCGCCCAATGAGTCCTTGATATTTAATCGTTTTCAGACAATTTTCTGCATTTTTGAAAATTTCACTTTTTTGTGAAAATATCCACTAAATGAGGGAATAATATGTGTGAGGGTACCCCAGGAGAGTTCCAAATGTGTGAGGGTAGAATATATATCCCACGGGGGTAAAATTGAAAAAAGTTGAAAAAAATTTTTTTTTGGACTTAGTCATTTTTCCGGCGTTTATCACACTTTCAGATAGGGGAAATGTCAGTGAGCGTTCCGATTTCAGTTACAGAGCGATTCGCCCAATGAGTCCTTGATATTTAGTCGTTTTCAGCCAATATTTTGGATTTTTGAAAATTTCACTTTTTTGTGAAAATATCCACTAAATGAGGGAATAATATGTGTGAGGGTACCCCAGGAGAGTTCCAAATGTTTGTGGGTAGAATATATATCCCACGGGGGTAAAATTGAAAAAAGTTTAAAAAATTTTTTTTTTGGACTTAGTCATTTTTCCGCCGTTTATCACACTTTCAGATAGGGGAAATGTCAGTGAGCATTCCGATTTCAGTTCCAGAGCGATTTGCCCAATGAGTCCTTGATATTTAGTCGTTTTCAGCCAATTTTCTGGATTTTTGAAAATTTCACTTTTTTGTGAAAATATCCACTAAATGAGGGAATAATATGTGTGAGGGTACCCCAGGAGAGTTCCAAATGTTTGTGGGTAGAATACATATCCCACGGTGTAAAATTGAAAAAAGTTGAAAAAAATTTTTTTTTGGACTTAGTCATTTTTCCTGCGTTTAGCAGACTTTCAGATAGGGCAAATGTCAGTGAGCATTCCGATTTCAGTTCCACAGCGATTCGCCCAATGAGTCCTTGATATTTAATCGTTTTCAGCCAATTTTCTGGATTTTTGAAAATTTCACTTTTTTGTGAAAATATCCAATAAATGAGGGAATAATATGTGTGAGGGTACCCCAGGAGAGTTCCAAATGTGTGTGGGTAGAATATATATCCCATGGGGGTAAAAATGAAAAAGTTTAAAAAATTTTTTTTTTGGACTTAGTCATTTTTCCAGCGTTTATCAGACTTTCAGATAGGGGAAAAGTCAGTGAGTGTTCCGATTTCAGTTCCAGAGCGATTCGCCCAATGAGTCCTTGATATTTAGTCGTTTTCAGCCAATATTTTGGATTTTTGAAAATTTCACTTTTTTGTGAAAATATCCACTAAATGAGGGAATAATATGTGTGAGGGTACCCCAGGAGAGTTCCAAATGTTTGTGGGTAGAATATATATCCCACGGGGGTAAAATTGAAAAAAGTTGAAAAATTTTTTTTTTTGGACTTAGTCATTTTTCCGGCGTTTATCAGACTTTCAGATAGGGGAAATGTCAGTGAGCATTCCGATTTCAGTTCCAGAGCGATTCGCCCAATGAGTCCTTGATATTTAATCGTTTTCAGACAATTTTCTGCATTTTTGAAAATTTCACTTTTTTGTGAAAATATCCACTAAATGAAGGAATAATATGTGTGAGGTTACCCCAGGAGAGTTCCAAATGTGTGAGGGTAGAATATATATCCCACGGGGGTAAAATTGAAAAAAGATGAAAAAAATTTTTTTTTGGACTTAGTCATTTTTCCGGCGTTTATCACACTTTCAGATAGGGGAAATGTCAGTGAGCGTTCCGATTTCAGTTCCAGAGCGATTCGCCCAATGAGTCCTTGATATTTAGTCGTTTTCAGCCAATATTTTGGATTTTTGAAAATTTCACTTTTTTGTGAAAATATCCAATAAATGAGGGAATAATATGTGTGAGGGTACCCCAGGAGAGTTCCAAATGTGTGTGGGTATAATATATATCCCATGGGGGTAAAAATGAAAAAGTTGAAAAAAATTTTTTTTTGGACTTAGTCATTTTTCCAGCGTTTATCAGACTTTCAGATAGGGGAAAAGTCAGTGAGTGTTCCGATTTCAGTTCCAGAGCGATTCGCCCAATGAGTCCTTGATATTTAGTCGTTTTCAGCCAATATGTTGGATTTTTGAAAATTTCACTTTTTTGTGAAAATATCCACTAAATGATGGAATAATATGTGTGAGGGTACCCCAGGAGAGTTAGAAAATGTTTGTGGGTAGAATATATATCCCACGGGGGTAAAATTGAAAAAAGTTTAAAAAAATTTTTTTTTGGACTTAGTCATTTTTCCGCCGTTTATCACACTTTCAGATAGGGGAAATCTCAGTGAGCGTTCCGATTTCAGTTCCAGAGCGATTCGCCCAATGAGTCCTTGATATTTAGTCGTTTTCAGCCAATATTTTGGATTTTTGAAAATTTCACTTTTTTGTGAAAATATCCACTAAATGAGGGAATAATATGTGTGAGGGTACCCCAGGAGAGTTCCAAATGTTTGTGGGTAGAATATATATCCCACGGGGGTAAAATTGAAAAAAGTTTAAAAAATTTTTTTTTTGGACTTAGTCATTTTTCCGCCGTTTATGACACTTTCAGATAGGGGAAATGTCAGTGAGCGTTCCGATTTCAGTTCCAGAGCGATTTGCCCAATGAATCCTTGATATTTAGTCGTTTTCAGCCAATTTTCTGGATTTTTGAAAATTTCACTTTTTTGTGAAAATATCCACTAAATGAGGGAATAATATGTGTGAGGGTACCCCAGGAGAGTTCCAAATGTGTGTGGGTAGAATATATATCCCACGGGTGTAAAATTGAAAAAAGTTGAAAAAAATTTTTTTTTGGACTTAGTCATTTTTCCTGCGTTTAGCAGACTTTCAGATAGGGCAAATGTCAGTGAGCATTCCGGTTTCAGTTCCAGAGCGATTCGTCCAATGAGTCCTTGATATTCAATCGTTTTCAGCCAATTTTCTGGATTTTTGAAAATGTCACATTTTTGTGAAAATATCCACTAAATGAGGGAATAATATGTGTGAGGGTACCCCAGGAGAGTTCCAAATGTTTGTGGGTAGAATATATATCCCACGGGGGTAAAATTGAAAAAAGTTGAAAAATTTTTTTTTTTGGACTTAGTCATTTTTCCGGCGTTTATCAGACTTTCAGATAGGGGAAATGTCAGTGAGCATTCCGATTTCAGTTCCAGAGCGATTCGCCCAATGAGTCCTTGATATTTAATCGTTTTCAGACAATTTTCTGCATTTTTGAAAATTTCACTTTTTTGTGAAAATATCCACTAAATGAAGGAATAATATGTGTGAGGGTACCCCAGGAGAGTTCCAAATGTGTGAGGGTAGAATATATATCCCACGGGGGTAAAATTGAAAAAAGTTGAAAAAAATTTTTTTTTGGACTTAGTCATTTTTCCGGCGTTTATCACACTTTCAGATAGGGGAAATGTCAGTGAGCGTTCCGATTTCAGTTCCAGAGCGATTCGCCCAATGAGTCCTTGATATTTAGTCGTTTTCAGCCAATATGTTGGATTTTTGAAAATTTCACTTTTTTGTGAAAATATCCACTAAATGAGGGAATAATATGTGTGAGGGTACCCCAGGAGAGTTAGAAAATGTTTGTGGGTAGAATATATATCCCATGGGGGTAAAAATGAAAAAGTTTAAAAAAATTTTTTTTTGGACTTAGTCATTTTTCCAGCGTTTATCAGACTTTCAGATAGGGGAAAAGTCAGTGAGTGTTCCGATTTCAGTTCCAGAGCGATTCGCCCAATGAGTCCTTGATATTTAGTCGTTTTCAGCCAATATTTTGGATTTTTGAAAATTTCACTTTTTTTGTGAAAATATCCACTAAATGAAGGAATAATATGTGTGAGGGTACCCCAGGAGAGTTCCAAATGTGTGAGGGTAGAATATATATCCCACGGGGGTAAAATTGAAAAAAGTTTAAAAAAATTTTTTTTTGGACTTAGTCATTTTTCCGCCGTTTATCACACTTTCAGATAGGGGAAATGTCAGTGAGCGTTCCGATTTCAGTTCCAGAGCGATTTGCCCAATGAGTCCTTGATATTTATTTGTTTTCAGCCAATTTTCTGGATTTTTGAAAATTTCACTTTTTTGTGAAAATATCCACTAAATGAGGGAATAATATGTGTGAGGGTACCCCAGGAGAGTTCCAAATGTGTGTGGGTAGAATATATATCCCACTGGTGTAAAATTGAAAAAAGTTGAAAAAAATTTTTTTGTTGGACTTAGTCATTTTTCCTGCGTTTAGCAGACTTTCAGATAGGGCAAATGTCAGTGAGCATTCCGATTTCAGTTCCAGAGCGATTCGCCCAATGAGTCCTTGATATTTAATCGTTTTCAGCCAATTTTCTGGATTTTTGAAAATTTCACTTTTTTGTGAAAATATCCAATAAATGAGGGAATAATATGTGTGAGGGTACCCCAGGAGAGTTCCAAATGTGTGTGGGTAGAATATATATCCCATGGGGGTAAAAATGAAAAAGTTGAAAAAAAATTTTATTTCGACTTAGTCATTTTTCCGGCGTTTATCAGACTTTCAGATAGGTAAAATGTCAGTGAGCGTTCCGATTTCAGTTCCAGAGCGATTCGCCCAATGAGTCCTTGATATTTAATCGTTTTCAGACAATTTTCTGCATTTTTGAAAATTTCACTTTTTTGTGAAAATATCCACTAAATGAGGGAATAATATGTGTGAGGGTACCCCAGGAGAGTTCCAAATGTGTGAGGGTAGAATATATATCCCACGGGGGTAAAATTGAAAAAAGTTGAAAAAAATTTTTTTTTGGACTTAGTCATTTTTCCGGCGTTTATCACACTTTCAGATAGGGGAAATGTCAGTGAGCGTTCCGATTTCAGTTACAGAGCGATTCGCCCAATGAGTCCTTGATATTTAGTCGTTTTCAGCCAATATTTTGGATTTTTGAAAATTTCACTTTTTTGTGAAAATATCCACTAAATGAGGGAATAATATGTGTGAGGGTACCCCAGGAGAGTTCCAAATGTTTGTGGGTAGAATATATATCCCACGGGGGTAAAATTGAAAAAAGTTTAAAAAATTTTTTTTTTGGACTTAGTCATTTTTCCGCCGTTTATCACACTTTCAGATAGGGGAAATGTCAGTGAGCATTCCGATTTCAGTTCCAGAGCGATTTGCCCAATGAGTCCTTGATATTTAGTCGTTTTCAGCCAATTTTCTGGATTTTTGAAAATTTCACTTTTTTGTGAAAATATCCACTAAATGAGGGAATAATATGTGTGAGGGTACCCCAGGAGAGTTCCAAATGTTTGTGGGTAGAATACATATCCCACGGTGTAAAATTGAAAAAAGTTGAAAAAAATTTTTTTTTGGACTTAGTCATTTTTCCTGCGTTTAGCAGACTTTCAGATAGGGCAAATGTCAGTGAGCATTCCGATTTCAGTTCCACAGCGATTCGCCCAATGAGTCCTTGATATTTAATCGTTTTCAGCCAATTTTCTGGATTTTTGAAAATTTCACTTTTTTGTGAAAATATCCAATAAATGAGGGAATAATATGTGTGAGGGTACCCCAGGAGAGTTCCAAATGTGTGTGGGTAGAATATATATCCCATGGGGGTAAAAATGAAAAAGTTGAAAAAATTTTTTTTTTGGACTTAGTCATTTTTCCAGCGTTTATCAGACTTTCAGATAGGGGAAAAGTCAGTGAGTGTTCCGATTTCAGTTCCAGAGCGATTCGCCCAATGAGTCCTTGATATTTAGTCGTTTTCAGCCAATATTTTGGATTTTTGAAAATTTCACTTTTTTGTGAAAATATCCACTAAATGAGGGAATAATATGTGTGAGGGTACCCCAGGAGAGTTCCAAATGTTTGTGGGTAGAATATATATCCCACGGGGGTAAAATTGAAAAAAGTTGAAAAATTTTTTTTTTTGGACTTAGTCATTTTTCCGGCGTTTATCAGACTTTCAGATAGGGGAAATGTCAGTGAGCATTCCGATTTCAGTTCCAGAGCGATTCGCCCAATGAGTCCTTGATATTTAATCGTTTTCAGACAATTTTCTGCATTTTTGAAAATTTCACTTTTTTGTGAAAATATCCACTAAATGAAGGAATAATATGTGTGAGGTTACCCCAGGAGAGTTCCAAATGTGTGAGGGTAGAATATATATCCCACGGGGGTAAAATTGAAAAAAGATGAAAAAAATTTTTTTTTGGACTTAGTCATTTTTCCGGCGTTTATCACACTTTCAGATAGGGGAAATGTCAGTGAGCGTTCCGATTTCAGTTCCAGAGCGATTCGCCCAATGAGTCCTTGATATTTAGTCGTTTTCAGCCAATATTTTGGATTTTTGAAAATTTCACTTTTTTGTGAAAATATCCAATAAATGAGGGAATAATATGTGTGAGGGTACCCCAGGAGAGTTCCAAATGTGTGTGGGTATAATATATATCCCATGGGGGTAAAAATGAAAAAGTTGAAAAAAATTTTTTTTTGGACTTAGTCATTTTTCCAGCGTTTATCAGACTTTCAGATAGGGGAAAAGTCAGTGAGTGTTCCGATTTCAGTTCCAGAGCGATTCGCCCAATGAGTCCTTGATATTTAGTCGTTTTCAGCCAATATGTTGGATTTTTGAAAATTTCACTTTTTTGTGAAAATATCCACTAAATGATGGAATAATATGTGTGAGGGTACCCCAGGAGAGTTAGAAAATGTTTGTGGGTAGAATATATATCCCACGGGGGTAAAATTGAAAAAAGTTTAAAAAAATTTTTTTTTGGACTTAGTCATTTTTCCGCCGTTTATCACACTTTCAGATAGGGGAAATCTCAGTGAGCGTTCCGATTTCAGTTCCAGAGCGATTCGCCCAATGAGTCCTTGATATTTAGTCGTTTTCAGCCAATATTTTGGATTTTTGAAAATTTCACTTTTTTGTGAAAATATCCACTAAATGAGGGAATAATATGTGTGAGGGTACCCCAGGAGAGTTCCAAATGTTTGTGGGTAGAATATATATCCCACGGGGGTAAAATTGAAAAAAGTTTAAAAAATTTTTTTTTTGGACTTAGTCATTTTTCCGCCGTTTATCACACTTTCAGATAGGGGAAATGTCAGTGAGCGTTCCGATTTCAGTTCCAGAGCGATTTGCCCAATGAGTCCTTGATATTTAGTCGTTTTCAGCCAATTTTCTGGATTTTTGAAAATTTCACTTTTTTGTGAAAATATCCACTAAATGAGGGAATAATATGTGTGAGGGTACCCCAGGAGAGTTCCAAATGTGTGTGGGTAGAATATATATCCCACGGGTGTAAAATTGAAAAAAGTTGAAAAAAATTTTTTTTTGGACTTAGTCATTTTTCCTGCGTTTAGCAGACTTTCAGATAGGGCAAATGTCAGTGAGCATTCCGGTTTCAGTTCCAGAGCGATTCGTCCAATGAGTCCTTGATATTTAATCGTTTTCAGCCAATTTTCTGGATTTTTGAAAATGTCACATTTTTGTGAAAATATCCACTAAATGAGGGAATAATATGTGTGAGGGTACCCCAGGAGAGTTCCAAATGTTTGTGGGTAGAATATATATCCCACGGGGGTAAAATTGAAAAAAGTTGAAAAATTTTTTTTTTTGGACTTAGTCATTTTTCCGGCGTTTATCAGACTTTCAGATAGGGGAAATGTCAGTGAGCATTCAGATTTCAGTTCCAGAGCGATTCGCCCAATGAGTCCTTGATATTTAATCGTTTTCAGACAATTTTCTGCATTTTTGAAAATTTCACTTTTTTGTGAAAATATCCACTAAATGAAGGAATAATATGTGTGAGGGTACCCCAGGAGAGTTCCAAATGTGTGAGGGTAGAATATATATCCCACGGGGGTAAAATTGAAAAAAGTTTAAAAAAATTTTTTTTTGGACTTAGTCATTTTTCCGGCGTTTATCACACTTTCAGATAGGGGAAATGTCAGTGAGCGTTCCGATTTCAGTTCCAGAGCGATTCTCCCAATGAGTCCTTGATATTTAGTCGTTTTCAGCCAATTTTCTGGATTTTTGAAAATTTCACTTTTTTGTGAAAATATCCACTAAATGAGGGAATAATATGTGTGAGGGTACCCCAGGAGAGTTCCAAATGTTTGTGGGTAGAATATATATCCCACGGGGGTAAAATTGAAAAAAGTTGAAAAATTTTTTTTTTTGGACTTAGTCATTTTTCCGGCGTTTATCAGACTTTCAGATAGGGGAAATGTCAGTGAGCATTCCGATTTCAGTTCCAGAGCGATTCGCCCAATGAGTCCTTGATATTTAATCGTTTTCAGACAATTTTCTGCATTTTTGAAAATTTCACTTTTTTGTGAAAATATCCACTAAATGAAGGAATAATATGTGTGAGGTTACCCCAGGAGAGTTCCAAATGTGTGTGGGTATAATATATATCCCATGGGGGTAAAAATGAAAAAGTTGAAAAAAATTTTTTTTTGGACTTAGTCATTTTTCCAGCGTTTATCAGACTTTCAGATAGGGGAAAAGTCAGTGAGTGTTCCGATTTCAGTTCTAGAGCGATTCGCCCAATGAGTCCTTGATATTTAGTCGTTTTCAGCCAATATGTTGGATTTTTGAAAATTTCACTTTTTTGTGAAAATATCCACTAAATGATGGAATAATATGTGTGAGGGTACCCCAGGAGAGTTAGAAAATGTTTGTGGGTAGAATATATATCCCACGGGGGTAAAATTGAAAAAAGTTTAAAAAAATTTTTTTTTGGACTTAGTCATTTTTCCGCCGTTTATCACACTTTCAGATAGGGGAAATCTCAGTGAGCGTTCCGATTTCAGTTCCAGAGCGATTCGCCCAATGAGTCCTTGATATTTAGTCGTTTTCAGCCAATATTTTGGATTTTTGAAAATTTCACTTTTTTGTGAAAATATCCACTAAATGAGGGAATAATATGTGTGAGGGTACCCCAGGAGAGTTCCAAATGTTTGTGGGTAGAATATATATCCCACGGGGGTAAAATTGAAAAAAGTTTAAAAAATTTTTTTTTTGGACTTAGTCATTTTTCCGCCGTTTATCACACTTTCAGATAGGGGAAATGTCAGTGAGCGTTCCGATTTCAGTTCCAGAGCGATTTGCCCAATGAGTCCTTGATATTTAGTCGTTTTCAGCCAATTTTCTGGATTTTTGAAAATTTCACTTTTTTGTGAAAATATCCACTAAATGAGGGAATAATATGTGTGAGGGTACCCCAGGAGAGTTCCAAATGTGTGTGGGTAGAATATATATCCCACGGGTGTAAAATTGAAAAAAGTTGAAAAAAATTTTTTTTTGGACTTAGTCATTTTTCCTGCGTTTAGCAGACTTTCAGATAGGGCAAATGTCAGTGAGCATTCCGGTTTCAGTTCCAGAGCGATTCGTCCAATGAGTCCTTGATATTTAATCGTTTTCAGCCAATTTTCTGGATTTTTGAAAATGTCACATTTTTGTGAAAATATCCACTAAATGAGGGAATAATATGTGTGAGGGTACCCCAGGAGAGTTCCAAATGTTTGTGGGTAGAATATATATCCCACGGGGGTAAAATTGAAAAAAGTTGAAAAATTTTTTTTTTTGGACTTAGTCATTTTTCCGGCGTTTATCAGACTTTCAGATAGGGGAAATGTCAGTGAGCATTCAGATTTCAGTTCCAGAGCGATTCGCCCAATGAGTCCTTGATATTTAATCGTTTTCAGACAATTTTCTGCATTTTTGAAAATTTCACTTTTTTGTGAAAATATCCACTAAATGAAGGAATAATATGTGTGAGGGTACCCCAGGAGAGTTCCAAATGTGTGAGGGTAGAATATATATCCCACGGGGGTAAAATTGAAAAAAGTTTAAAAAAATTTTTTTTTGGACTTAGTCATTTTTCCGGCGTTTATCACACTTTCAGATAGGGGAAATGTCAGTGAGCGTTCCGATTTCAGTTCCAGAGCGATTCTCCCAATGAGTCCTTGATATTTAGTCGTTTTCAGCCAATTTTCTGGATTTTTGAAAATTTCACTTTTTTGTGAAAATATCCACTAAATGAGGGAATAATATGTGTGAGGGTACCCCAGGAGAGTTCAAAATGTGTGTGGGTAGAATATATATCCCACAGGTGTAAAAATGAAAAAGTTGAAAAAAATTTTTATTTCGACTTAGTCATTTTTCCGGCGTTTATCAGACTTTCAGATAGGGAAAATGTCAGTGAGCGTTCCGATTTCAGTTCCAGAGCGATTCGCCCAATGAGTCCTTGATATTTAGTCGTTTTCAGCCAATATTTTGGATTTTTGAAAATTTCACTTTTTTGTGAAAATATCCACTAAATGAGGGAATAATATGTGTGAGGGTACCCCAGGAAAGTTCCAAATGTTTGTGGGTAAAATATATATCCCACGGGGGTAAAATTGAAAAAAGTTGAAAAAAATTTTTTTTTGGACTTAGTCATTTTTCCGGCGTTTATCACACTTTCAGATAGGAAAAATGTCAGTGAGCGTTCCGATTTCAGTTCCAGAGCGATTCGCCCAATGAGTCCTTGATATTTAGTCGTTTTCAGCCAATATTTTGGATTTTTGAAAATTTCACTTTTTTGTGAAAATATCCACTAAATGAGGGAATAATATGCGTGAGGGTACCCCAGGAGAGTTCCAAATGTTCGTGGGTAGAATATATATCCCACGGGGGTAAAATTGAAAAAAGTTAAAAAAATTTTTTTTTTGGACTTAGTCATTTTTCCGCCGTTTATCACACTTTCAGATAGGGGAAATGTCAGTGAGCGTTCCGATTTCAGTTCCAGAGCGATTTGCCCAATGAGTCCTTGATATTTAGTCGTTTTCAGCCAATTTTCTGGATTTTTGAAAATTTCACTTTTTTGTGAAAATATCCACTAAATGAGGGAATAATATGTGTGAGGGTACCCCAGGAGAGTTCCAAATGTGTGTGGGTAGAATATATATCCCACGGGTGTAAAATTGAAAAAAGTTGAAAAAAATTTTTTTTTGGACTTAGTCATTTTTCCTGCGTTTAGCAGACTTTCAGATAGGGAAAATGTCAGTGAGCGTTCTGATTTCAGTTCCAGAATGATTCGCCCAATGAGTCCTTGATATTTAATCGTTTTCAGACAATTTTCTGCATTTTTGAAAATTTCACTTTTTTGTGAAAATATCCACTAAATGAAGGAATAATATGTGTGAGGGTACCCCAGGAGAGTTCCAAATGTGTGAGGGTAGAATATATATCCCACGGGGGTAAAATTGAAAAAAGTTGAAAAAAATATTTTTTTGGACTTAGTCATTTTTCCGGCGTTTATAACACTTTCAGATAGGGGAAATGTCAGTGAGCGTTCCGATTTCAGTTCCAGAGCGATTCGCCAAATGAGTCCTTGATATTTAGTCGTTTTCAGCCAATATTTTGGATTTTTGAAAATTTCACTTTTTTGTGAAAATATCCACTAAATGAGGGAATAATATGTGTGAGGGTACCCCAGGAGAGTTCCAAATGTTTGTGGATAGAATATATATCCCACGGGGGTAAAATTGAAAAAAGTTTAAAAATTTTTTTTTTGGGACTTAGTCATTTTTACGGCGTTCATCAAACTTTCATATAGGAAAAATGTCAGTGAGCGTTCCGATTTCAGTTCCAGAGCGATTCGCCCAATGAGTCCTTGATATTTAATTGTTTTCAGCCAATTTCCTGGATTTTTGAAAATTTCACTTTTTTTGTGAAAATATCCACTAAATGAGGGAATAATATGTGTGAGGGTACCCCAGGAGAGTTCCAAATGTGTGTGGGTAGAATATATATCCCACGGTGGTAAAATTGAAAAAAGTTGAAAAAAATTTTTTTTTGGACTTAGTCATTTTTCCTGCGTTTAGCAGACTTTCAGATTTGGCAAATGTCAGTGAGCATTCCGATTTCAGTTCCAGAGCGATTCGCCCAATGAGTCCTTGATATTTAATCGTTTTCAGACAATTTTCTGCATTTTTGAAAATTTCACTTTTTTGTGAAAATGTGCACTAAATGAGGGAATAATATGTGTGAGGGTACCCCAGGAAAGTTCCAAATGTTTGTGGGTAAAATATATATCCCACGGGGGTAAAATTGAAAAAAGTTGAAAAATTTTTTTTTTTGGACTTAGTCATTTTTCCGGCGTTTATCAGACTTTCAGATAGGGGAAATGTCAGTGAGTATTCCGAATTCAGTTCCAGAGCGATTCGCCCAATGAGTCCTTGATATTTAGTCGTTTTCAGCCAATATTTTGGATTTTTGAAAATTTCACTTTTTTGTGAAAATATCCACTAAATGAGGGAATAATATGTGTGAGGGTACCCCAGGAAAGTTCCAAATGTTTGTGGGTAAAATATATATCCCACGGGGGTAAAATTGAAAAAGTTGAAAAAAAATTTTATTTCGACTTAGTCATTTTTCCGGCGTTTATCAGACTTTCAGATAGGGAAAATGTCAGTGAGCGTTCCGATTTCAGTTCCAGAGCGATTCGCCCAATGAGTCCTTGATATTTAATCGTTTTCAGACAATTTTCTGCATTTTTGAAAATTTCACTTTTTTGTGAAAATATCCACTAAATGAGGGAATAATATGTGTGAGGGTACCCCAGGAGAGTTCCAAATGTGTGAGGGTAGAATATATATCCCACGGGGGTAAAATTGAAAAAAGTTGAAAAAAATTTTTTTTTGGACTTAGTCATTTTTCCGGCGTTTATCACACTTTCAGATTGGAGAAATGTCAGTGATCGTTCAGATTTCAGTTCCAGAGTGATTTGCCCAATGAGTCCTTGATATTTAGTCATTTTCAGCCAATTTTCTGGATTTTTGAAAATTTCACTTTTTTGTGAAAATATCCACTAAATGAGGGAATAATATGTGTGAGGGTACCCCAGGAGAGTTCCAAATGTGTGTGGGTAGAATATATATCCCATGGGGGTAAAAATGAAAAAGTTGAAAAAAATTTTTATTTCGACTTAGTGATTTTTCCGGCGTTTATCAGACTTTCAGATAGGGAAAATGTCAGTGAGCGTTCCGATTTCAGTTCCAGAGCGATTCGCCCAATGAGTCCTTGATATTTAATCGTTTTCAGACAATTTTCTGCATTTTTGAAAATTTCACTTTTTTGTGAAAATATCCACTAAATGAGGGAATAATATGTGTGAGGGTACCCCAGGAAAGTTCCAAATGTTTGTGGGTAAAATATATATCCCACGGGGGTAAAATTGAAAAAAGTTGAAAAATTTTTTTTTTTGGACTTAGTCATTTTTCCGGCGTTTATCAGACTTTCAGATAGGGGAAATGTCAGTGAGTATTCCGATTTCAGTTCCAGAGCGATTCGCCCAATGAGTCCTTGATATTTAGTCGTTTTCAGCCAATATTTTGGATTTTTGAAAATTTCACTTTTTTGTGAAAATATCCACTAAATGAGGGAATAATATGTGTGAGGGTACCCCAGGAAAGTTCCAAATGTTTGTGGGTAGAATATATATCCCACGGGGGTAAAATTGAAAAAAGTTTAAAAATTTTTTTTTTTGGACTTAGTCATTTTTCCGGCGTTTATCAGACTTTCAGATAGGGGAAATGTCAGTGAGTATTCCGATTTCAGTTCCAGAGCGATTCGCCCAATGAGTCCTTGATATTTAGTCGTTTTCAGCCAATATTTTGGATTTTTGAAAATTTCACTTTTTTGTGAAAATATCCACTAAATGAGGGAATAATATGTGTGAGGGTACCCCAGGAAAGTTCCAAATGTTTGTGGGTAAAATATATATCCCACGGGGGTAAAATTGAAAAAAGTTGAAAAAAATTTTTTTTTGGACTTAGTCATTTTTCCAGCGTTTATAACACTTTCAGATAGGGGAAATGTCAGTGAGCGTTCCGATTTCAGTTCCAGAGCGATTCGCCAAATGAGTCCTTGATATGTAGTCGTTTTCAGCCAATATTTTAGATTTTTTAAAATTTCACTTTTTTGTGAAAATATCCACTAAATGAGGGAATAATATGTGTGAGGGTACCCCAGGAGAGTTCCAAATGTTTGTGGGTAGAATATATATCCCACGGGGGTAAAATTGAAAAAAGTTTAAAAAATTTTTTTTTTGGACTTAGTCATTTTTACGGCGTTCATCAAACTTTCAGATAGGGAAAATGTCAGTGAGTATTCCGAATTCAGTTCCAGAGCGATTCGCCCAATGAGTCCTTGATATTTAGTCGTTTTCAGCCAATATTTTGGATTTTTGAAAATTTCACTTTTTTGTGAAAATATCCACTAAATGAGGGAATAATATGTGTGAGGGTACCCCAGGAAAGTTCCAAATGTTTGTGGGTAAAATATATATCCCACGGGGTAAAATTGAAAAAAGTTGAAAAAAATTTTTTTTTGGACTTAGTCATTTTTCCGGCGTTTATCACACTTTCAGATAGGAAAAATGTCAGTGAGCGTTCCGATTTCAGTTCCAGAGCGATTCGCCCAATGAGTCCTTGATATTTAATTGTTTTCAGCCAATTTTCTGGATTTTTGAAAATTTCACTTTTTTGTGAAAATATCCACTAAATGAGGGAATAATATGTGTGAGGGTACCCCAGGAGAGTTCCAAATGTGTGTGGGTAGAATATATATCCCATGGGGGTAAAAATGAAAAAGTTGAAAAAAAATTTTATTTCGACTTAGTCATTTTTCCGGCGTTTATCACACTTTCAGATTGGAGAAATGTCAGTGATCGTTCAGATTTCAGTTCCAGAGCGATTTGCCCAATGAGTCCTTGATATTTAGTCATTTTCAGCCAATTTTCTGGATTTTTGAAAATTTCACTTTTTTGTGAAAATATCCACTAAATGAGGGAATAATATGTGTGAGGATACCCCAGGAGAGTTCCAAATGTGTGTGGGTAGAATATATATCCCATGGGGGTAAAAATGAAAAAGTTGAAAAAAATTTTTATTTCGACTTAGTCATTTTTCCGGCGTTTATCAGACTTTCAGATAGGGAAAATGTCAGTGAGCGTTCCGATTTCAGTTCCAGAGCGATTCGCCCAATGAGTCCTTGATATTTAATCGTTTTCAGACAATTTTCTGCATTTTTGAAAATTTCACTTTTTTGTGAAAATATCCACTAAATGAGGGAATAATATGTGTGAGGGTACCCCAGGAAAGTTCCAAATGTTTGTGGGTAGAATATATATCCCACGGGGGTAAAATTGAAAAAAGTTTAAAAATTTTTTTTTTTGGACTTAGTCATTTTTCCGGCGTTTATCAGACTTTCAGATAGGGGAAATGTCAGTGAGTATTCCGATTTCAGTTCCAGAGCGATTCGCCCAATGAGTCCTTGATATTTAGTCGTTTTCAGCCAATATTTTGGATTTTTGAAAATTTCACTTTTTTGTGAAAATATCCACTAAATGAGGGAATAATATGTGTGAGGGTACCCCAGGAAAGTTCCAAATGTTTGTGGGTAAAATATATATCCCACGGGGGTAAAATTGAAAAAAGTTGAAAAAAATTTTTTTTTGGACTTAGTCATTTTTCCAGCGTTTATAACACTTTCAGATAGGGGAAATGTCAGTGAGCGTTCCGATTTCAGTTCCAGAGCGATTCGCCAAATGAGTCCTTGATATTTAGTCGTTTTCAGCCAATATTTTAGATTTTTTAAAATTTCACTTTTTTGTGAAAATATCCACTAAATGAGGGAATAATATGTGTGAGGGTACCCCAGGAGAGTTCCAAATGTTTGTGGGTAGAATATATATCCCACGGGGGTAAAATTGAAAAAAGTTTAAAAAATTTTTTTTTTGGACTTAGTCATTTTTACGGCGTTCATCAAACTTTCAGATAGGGAAAATGTCAGTGAGCGTTCCGATTTCAGTTCCAGAGCGATTCGCCCAATGAGTCCTTGATATTTAGTCGTTTTCAGCCAATATTTTGGATTTTTGAAAATTTCACTTTTTTGTGAAAATATCCACTAAATGAGGGAATAATATGTGTGAGAGTACCCCAGGAGAGTTCCAAATGTGTGTGGGTAGAATATATATCCCACGGGTGTAAAATTGAAAAAAGTTTAAAAAATTTTTTTTTTGGACTTAGTCATTTTTACGGCGTTCATCAAACTTTCAGATAGGAAAAATGTCAGTGAGCGTTCCGATTTCAGTTCCAGAGCGATTCGCCCAATGAGTCCTTGATATTTAATTGTTTTCAGCCAATTTTCTGGATTTTTGAAAATTTCACTTTTTTGTGAAAATATCCACTAAATGAGGGAATAATATGTGTGAGGGTACCCCAGGAGAGTTCCAAATGTGTGTGGGTAGAATATATATCCCATGGGGGTAAAAATGAAAAAGTTGAAAAAAAATTTTATTTCGACTTAGTCATTTTTCCGGCGTTTATCAGACTTTCAGATAGGGAAAATGTCAGTGAGCGTTCCGATTTCAGTTCCAGAGCGATTCGCCCAATGAGTCCTTGATATTTAATCGTTTTCAGACAATTTTCTGCATTTTTGAAAATTTCACTTTTTTGTGAAAATATCCACTAAATGAGGGAATAATATGTGTGAGGGTACCCCAGGAGAGTTCCAAATGTGTGAGGGTAGAATATATATCCCACGGGGGTAAAATTGAAAAAAGTTGAAAAAAATTTTTTTTTGGACTTAGTCATTTTTCCGGCGTTTATCACACTTTCAGATTGGAGAAATGTCAGTGATCGTTCAGATTTCAGTTCCAGAGTGATTTGCCCAATGAGTCCTTGATATTTAGTCATTTTCAGCCAATTTTCTGGATTTTTGAAAATTTCACTTTTTTGTGAAAATATCCACTAAATGAGGGAATAATATGTGTGAGGGTACCCCAGGAGAGTTCCAAATGTGTGTGGGTAGAATATATATCCCATGGGGGTAAAAATGAAAAAGTTGAAAAAAATTTTTATTTCGACTTAGTCATTTTTCCGGCGTTTATCAGACTTTCAGATAGGGAAAATGTCAGTGAGCGTTCCGATTTCAGTTCCAGAGCGATTCGCCCAATGAGTCCTTGATATTTAATCGTTTTCAGACAATTTTCTGCATTTTTGAAAATTTCACTTTTTTGTGAAAATATCCACTAAATGAGGGAATAATATGTGTGAGGGTACCCCAGGAAAGTTCCAAATGTTTGTGGGTAAAATATATATCCCACGGGGGTAAAATTGAAAAAAGTTGAAAAATTTTTTTTTTTGGACTTAGTCATTTTTCCGGCGTTTATCAGACTTTCAGATAGGGGAAATGTCAGTGAGTATTCCGATTTCAGTTCCAGAGCGATTCGCCCAATGAGTCCTTGATATTTAGTCGTTTTCAGCCAATATTTTGGATTTTTGAAAATTTCACTTTTTTGTGAAAATATCCACTAAATGAGGGAATAATATGTGTGAGGGTACCCCAGGAAAGTTCCAAATGTTTGTGGGTAGAATATATATCCCACGGGGGTAAAATTGAAAAAAGTTTAAAAATTTTTTTTTTTGGACTTAGTCATTTTTCCGGCGTTTATCAGACTTTCAGATAGGGGAAATGTCAGTGAGTATTCCGATTTCAGTTCCAGAGCGATTCGCCCAATGAGTCCTTGATATTTAGTCGTTTTCAGCCAATATTTTGGATTTTTGAAAATTTCACTTTTTTGTGAAAATATCCACTAAATGAGGGAATAATATGTGTGAGGGTACCCCAGGAAAGTTCCAAATGTTTGTGGGTAAAATATATATCCCACGGGGGTAAAATTGAAAAAAGTTTAAAAAAATTTTTTTTTGGACTTAGTCATTTTTCCAGCGTTTATAACACTTTCAGATAGGGGAAATGTCAGTGAGCGTTCCGATTTCAGTTCCAGAGCGATTCGCCAAATGAGTCCTTGATATTTAGTCGTTTTCAGCCAATATTTTAGATTTTTTAAAATTTCACTTTTTTGTGAAAATATCCACTAAATGAGGGAATAATATGTGTGAGGGTACCCCAGGAGAGTTCCAAATGTTTGTGGGTAGAATATATATCCCACGGGGGTAAAATTGAAAAAAGTTTAAAAAATTTTTTTTTTGGACTTAGTCATTTTTACGGCGTTCATCAAACTTTCAGATAGGGAAAATGTCAGTGAGTATTCCGAATTCAGTTCCAGAGCGATTCGCCCAATGAGTCCTTGATATTTAGTCGTTTTCAGCCAATATTTTGGATTTTTGAAAATTTCACTTTTTTGTGAAAATATCCACTAAATGAGGGAATAATATGTGTGAGGGTACCCCAGGAAAGTTCCAAATGTTTGTGGGTAAAATATATATCCCACGGGGGTAAAATTGAAAAAAGTTGAAAAAAATTTTTTTTGGGACTTAGTCATTTTTCCGGCGTTTATCACACTTTCAGATAGGAAAAATGTCAGTGAGCGTTCTGATTTCAGTTCCAGAGCGATTCGCCCAATGAGTCCTTGATATTTAATTGTTTTCAGCCAATTTTCTGGATTTTTGAAAATTTCACTTTTTTGTGAAAATATCCACTAAATGAGGGAATAATATGTGTGAGGGTACCCCAGGAGAGTTCCAAATGTGTGTGGGTAGAATATATATCCCATGGGGGTAAAAATGAAAAAGTTGAAAAAAAATTTTATTTCGACTTAGTCATTTTTCCGGCGTTTATCAGACTTTCAGATAGGGAAAATGTCAGTGAGCGTTCCGATTTCAGTTCCAGAGCGATTCGCCCAATGAGTCCTTGATATTTAATCGTTTTCAGACAATTTTCTGCATTTTTGAAAATTTCACTTTTTTGTGAAAATATCCACTAAATGAGGGAATAATATGTGTGAGGGTACCCCAGGAGAGTTCCAAATGTGTGAGGGTAGAATATATATCCCACGGGGGTAAAATTGAAAAAAGTTGAAAAAAATTTTTTTTTGGACTTAGTCATTTTTCCGGCGTTTATCACACTTTCAGATTGGAGAAATGTCAGTGATCGTTCAGATTTCAGTTCCAGAGCGATTTGCCCAATGAGTCCTTGATATTTAGTCATTTTCAGCCAATTTTCTGGATTTTTGAAAATTTCACTTTTTTGTGAAAATATCCACTAAATGAGGGAATAATATGTGTGAGGGTACCCCAGGAGAGTTCCAAATGTGTGTGGGTAGAATATATATCCCATGGGGGTAAAAATGAAAAAGTTGAAAAAAATTTTTATTTCGACTTAGTCATTTTTCCGGCGTTTATCAGACTTTCAGATAGGGAAAATGTCAGTGAGCGTTCCGATTTCAGTTCCAGAGCGATTCGCCCAATGAGTCCTTGATATTTAATCGTTTTCAGACAATTTTCTGCATTTTTGAAAATTTCACTTTTTTGTGAAAATATCCACTAAATGAGGGAATAATATGTGTGAGGGTACCCCAGGAAAGTTCCAAATGTTTGTGGGTAGAATATATATCCCACGGGGGTAAAATTGAAAAAAGTTGAAAAAAATTTTTTTTTGGACTTAGTCATTTTTCCAGCGTTTATAACACTTTCAGATAGGGGAAATGTCAGTGAGCGTTCCGATTTCAGTTCCAGAGCGATTCGCCAAATGAGTCCTTGATATTTAGTCGTTTTCAGCCAATATTTTAGATTTTTTAAAATTTCACTTTTTTGTGAAAATATCCACTAAATGAGGGAATAATATGTGTGAGGGTACCCCAGGAGAGTTCCAAATGTTTGTGGGTAGAATATATATCCCACGGGGGTAAAATTGAAAAAAGTTTAAAAAATTTTTTTTTTGGACTTAGTCATTTTTACGGCGTTCATCAAACTTTCAGATAGGGAAAATGTCAGTGAGCGTTCCGATTTCAGTTCCAGAGCGATTCGCCCAATGAGTCCTTGATATTTAGTCGTTTTCAGCCAATATTTTGGATTTTTGAAAATTTCACTTTTTTGTGAAAATATCCACTAAATGAGGGAATAATATGTGTGAGGGTACCCCAGGAGAGTTCCAAATGTGTGTGGGTAGAATATATATCCCACGGGTGTAAAATTGAAAAAAGTTTAAAAAATTTTTTTTTTGGACTTAGTCATTTTTACGGCGTTCATCAAACTTTCAGATAGGAAAAATGTCAGTGAGCTTTCCGATTTCAGTTCCAGAGCGATTCGCCCAATGAGTCCTTGATATTTAATTGTTTTCAGCCAATTTTCTGGATTTTTGAAAATTTCACTTTTTTGTGAAAATATCCACTAAATGAGGGAATAATATGTGTGAGGGTACCCCAGGAGAGTTCCAAATGTGTGTGGGTAGAATATATATCCCATGGGGGTAAAAATGAAAAAGTTGAAAAAAAATTTTATTTCGACTTAGTCATTTTTCCGGCGTTTATCAGACTTTCAGATAGGGAAAATGTCAGTGATCGTTCCGATTTCAGTTCCAGAGCGATTTGCCCAATGAGTCCTTGATATTTAGTCATTTTCAGCCAATTTTCTGGATTTTTGAAAATTTCACTTTTTTGTGAAAATATCCACTAAATGAGGGAATAATATGTGTGAGGGTACCCCAGGAGAGTTCCAAATGTGTGTGGGTAGAATATATATCCCACGGGTGTAAAATTGAAAAAAGTTGAAAAAAATTTTTTTTTGGACTTAGTCATTTTTACGGCGTTCATCAAACTTTCAGATAGGAAAAATGTCAGTGAGCGTTCCGATTTCAGTTCCAGAGCGATTCGCCCAATGAGTCCTTGATATTTAATTGTTTTCAGCCAATTTTCTGGATTTTTGAAAATTTCACTTTTTTGTGAAAATATCCACTAAATGAGGGAATAATATGTGTGAGGGTACCCCAGGAGAGTTCCAAATGTGTGTGGGTAGAATATATATCCCATGGGGGTAAAAATGAAAAAGTTGAAAAAAAATTTTATTTCGACTTAGTCATTTTTCCGGCGTTTATCAGACTTTCAGATAGGGAAAATGTCAGTGAGCGTTCCGATTTCAGTTCCAGAGCGATTCGCCCAATGAGTCCTTGATATTTAATCGTTTTCAGACAATTTTCTGCATTTTTGAAAATTTCACTTTTTTGTGAAAATATCCACTAAATGAGGGAATAATATGTGTGAGGGTACCCCAGGAAAGTTCCAAATGTTTGTGGGTAAAATATATATCCCACGGGGGTAAAATTGAAAAAAGTTGAAAAATTTTTTTTTTTGGACTTAGTCATTTTTCCGGCGTTTATCAGACTTTCAGATAGGGGAAATGTCAGTGAGTATTCCGATTTCAGTTCCAGAGCGATTCGCCCAATGAGTCCTTGATATTTAGTCGTTTTCAGCCAATATTTTGGATTTTTGAAAATTTCACTTTTTTGTGAAAATATCCACTAAATGAGGGAATAATATGTGTGAGGGTACCCCAGGAAAGTTCCAAATGTTTGTGGGTAGAATAAATATCCCACGGGGGTAAAATTGAAAAAAGTTTAAAAATTTTTTTTTTTGGACTTAGTCATTTTTCCGGCGTTTATCAGACTTTCAGATAGGGGAAATGTCAGTGAGTATTCCGATTTCAGTTCCAGAGCGATTCGCCCAATGAGTCCTTGATATTTAGTCGTTTTCAGCCAATATTTTGGATTTTTGAAAATTTCACTTTTTTGTGAAAATATCCACTAAATGAGGGAATAATATGTGTGAGGGTACCCCAGGAGAGTTCCAAATGTGTGTGGGTAGAATATATATCCCACGGGTGTAAAATTGAAAAAAGTTTAAAAAATTTTTTTTTTGGACTTAGTCATTTTTCCTGCGTTTAGCAGACTTTCAGATAGGGAAAATGTCAGTGAGCGTTCTGATTTCAGTTCCAGAATGATTCGCCCAATGAGTCCTTGATATTTAATCGTTTTCAGACAATTTTCTGCATTTTTGAAAATTTCACTTTTTTGTGAAAATATCCACTAAATGAAGGAATAATATGTGTGAGGGTACCCCAGGAGAGTTCCAAATGTGTGAGGGTAGAATATATATCCCACGGGGGTAAAATTGAAAAAAGTTGAAAAAAATATTTTTTTGGACTTAGTCATTTTTCCGGCGTTTATAACACTTTCAGATAGGGGAAATGTCAGTGAGCGTTCCGATTTCAGTTCCAGAGCGATTCGCCAAATGAGTCCTTGATATTTAGTCGTTTTCAGCCAATATTTTGGATTTTTGAAAATTTCACTTTTTTGTGAAAATATCCACTAAATGAGGGAATAATATGTGTGAGGGTACCCCAGGAGAGTTCCAAATGTTTGTGGATAGAATATATATCCCACGGGGGTAAAATTGAAAAAAGTTTAAAAATTTTTTTTTTGGGACTTAGTCATTTTTACGGCGTTCATCAAACTTTCATATAGGAAAAATGTCAGTGAGCGTTCCGATTTCAGTTCCAGAGCGATTCGCCCAATGAGTCCTTGATATTTAATTGTTTTCAGCCAATTTCCTGGATTTTTGAAAATTTCACTTTTTTTGTGAAAATATCCACTAAATGAGGGAATAATATGTGTGAGGGTACCCCAGGAGAGTTCCAAATGTGTGTGGGTAGAATATATATCCCACGGTGGTAAAATTGAAAAAAGTTGAAAAAAATTTTTTTTTGGACTTAGTCATTTTTCCTGCGTTTAGCAGACTTTCAGATTTGGCAAATGTCAGTGAGCATTCCGATTTCAGTTCCAGAGCGATTCGCCCAATGAGTCCTTGATATTTAATCGTTTTCAGACAATTTTCTGCATTTTTGAAAATTTCACTTTTTTGTGAAAATATGCACTAAATGAGGGAACAATATGTGTGAGGGTACCCCAGGAAAGTTCCAAATGTTTGTGGGTAAAATATATATCCCACGGGGGTAAAATTGAAAAAAGTTGAAAAATTTTTTTTTTTGGACTTAGTCATTTTTCCGGCGTTTATCAGACTTTCAGATAGGGGAAATGTCAGTGAGTATTCCGAATTCAGTTCCAGAGCGATTCGCCCAATGAGTCCTTGATATTTAGTCGTTTTCAGCCAATATTTTGGATTTTTGAAAATTTCACTTTTTTGTGAAAATATCCACTAAATGAGGGAATAATATGTGTGAGGGTACCCCAGGAAAGTTCCAAATGTTTGTGGGTAAAATATATATCCCACGGGGGTAAAATTGAAAAAAGTTGAAAAAAATTTTTTTTTGGACTTAGTCATTTTTCCGGCGTTTATCACACTTTCAGATAGGAAAAATGTCAGTGAGCGTTCCGATTTCAGTTCCAGAGCGATTCGCCCAATGAGTCCTTGATATTTAATTGTTTTCAGCCAATTTTCTGGATTTTTGAAAATTTCACTTTTTTGTGAAAATATCCACTAAATGAGGGAATAATATGTGTGAGGGTACCCCAGGAGAGTTCCAAATGTGTGTGGGTAGAATATATATCCCATGGGGGTAAAAATGAAAAAGTTGAAAAAAAATTTTATTTCGACTTAGTCATTTTTCCGGCGTTTATCAGACTTTCAGATAGGGAAAATGTCAGTGAGCGTTCCGATTTCAGTTCCAGAGCGATTCGCCCAATGAGTCCTTGATATTTAATCGTTTTCAGACAATTTTCTGCATTTTTGAAAATTTCACTTTTTTGTGAAAATATCCACTAAATGAGGGAATAATATGTGTGAGGGTACCCCAGGAGAGTTCCAAATGTGTGAGGGTAGAATATATATCCCACGGGGGTAAAATTGAAAAAAGTTGAAAAAAATTTTTTTTTGGACTTAGTCATTTTTCCGGCGTTTATCACACATTCAGATTGGAGAAATGTCAGTGATCGTTCAGATTTCAGTTCCAGAGTGATTTGCCCAATGAGTCCTTGATATTTAGTCATTTTCAGCCAATTTTCTGGATTTTTGAAAATTTCACTTTTTTGTGAAAATATCCACTAAATGAGGGAATAATATGTGTGAGGGTACCCCAGGAGAGTTCCAAATGTGTGTGGGTAGAATATATATCCCATGGGGGTAAAAATGAAAAAGTTGAAAAAATTTTTTATTTCGACTTAGTCATTTTTCCGGCGTTTATCAGACTTTCAGATAGGGAAAATGTCAGTGAGCGTTCCGATTTCAGTTCCAGAGCGATTCGCCCAATGAGTCCTTGATATTTAATCGTTTTCAGACAATTTTCTGCATTTTTGAAAATTTCACTTTTTTGTGAAAATATCCACTAAATGAGGGAATAATATGTGTGAGGGTACCCCAGGAAAGTTCCAAATGTTTGTGGGTAAAATATATATCCCACGGGGGTAAAATTGAAAAAAGTTGAAAAATTTTTTTTTTTGGACTTAGTCATTTTTCCGGCGTTTATCAGACTTTCAGATAGGGGAAATGTCAGTGAGCGTTCCGATTTCAGTTCCAGAGCGATTCGCCAAATGAGTCCTTGATATTTAGTCGTTTTCAGCCAATATTTTAGATTTTTTAAAATTTCACTTTTTTGTGAAAATATCCACTAAATGAGGGAATAATATGTGTGAGGGTACCCCAGGAAAGTTCCAAATGTTTGTGGGTAAAATATATATCCCACGGGGTAAAATTGAAAAAAGTTGAAAAAAATTTTTTTTTGGACTTAGTCATTTTTCCGGCGTTTATCACACTTTCAGATAGGAAAAATGTCAGTGAGCGTTCCGATTTCAGTTCCAGAGCGATTCGCCCAATGAGTCCTTGATATTTAATTGTTTTCAGCCAATTTTCTGGATTTTTGAAAATTTCACTTTTTTGTGAAAATATCCACTAAATGAGGGAATAATATGTGTGAGGGTACCCCAGGAGAGTTCCAAATGTGTGTGGGTAGAATATATATCCCATGGGGGTAAAAATGAAAAAGTTGAAAAAAAATTTTATTTCGACTTAGTCATTTTTCCGGCGTTTATCACACTTTCAGATTGGAGAAATGTCAGTGATCGTTCAGATTTCAGTTCCAGAGCGATTTGCCCAATGAGTCCTTGATATTTAGTCATTTTCAGCCAATTTTCTGGATTTTTGAAAATTTCACTTTTTTGTGAAAATATCCACTAAATGAGGGAATAATATGTGTGAGGATACCCCAGGAGAGTTCCAAATGTGTGTGGGTAGAATATATATCCCATGGGGGTAAAAATGAAAAAGTTGAAAAAAATTTTTATTTCGACTTAGTCATTTTTCCGGCGTTTATCAGACTTTCAGATAGGGAAAATGTCAGTGAGCGTTCCGATTTCAGTTCCAGAGCGATTCGCCCAATGAGTCCTTGATATTTAATCGTTTTCAGACAATTTTCTGCATTTTTGAAAATTTCACTTTTTTGTGAAAATATCCACTAAATGAGGGAATAATATGTGTGAGGGTACCCCAGGAAAGTTCCAAATGTTTGTGGGTAGAATATATATCCCACGGGGGTAAAATTGAAAAAAGTTTAAAAATTTTTTTTTTTGGACTTAGTCATTTTTCCGGCGTTTATCAGACTTTCAGATAGGGGAAATGTCAGTGAGTATTCCGATTTCAGTTCCAGAGCGATTCGCCCAATGAGTCCTTGATATTTAGTCGTTTTCAGCCAATATTTTGGATTTTTGAAAATTTCACTTTTTTGTGAAAATATCCACTAAATGAGGGAATAATATGTGTGAGGGTACCCCAGGAAAGTTCCAAATGTTTGTGATTAAAATATATATCCCACGGGGGTAAAATTGAAAAAAGTTGAAAAAAATTTTTTTTTGGACTTAGTCATTTTTCCAGCGTTTATAACACTTTCAGATAGGGGAAATGTCAGTGAGCGTTCCGATTTCAGTTCCAGAGCGATTCGCCAAATGAGTCCTTGATATTTAGTCGTTTTCAGCCAATATTTTAGATTTTTTAAAATTTCACTTTTTTGTGAAAATATCCACTAAATGAGGGAATAATATGTGTGAGGGTACCCCAGGAGAGTTCCAAATGTTTGTGGGTAGAATATATATCCCACGGGGGTAAAATTGAAAAAAGTTTAAAAAATTTTTTTTTTGGACTTAGTCATTTTTACGGCGTTCATCAAACTTTCAGATAGGGAAAATGTCAGTGAGCGTTCCGATTTCAGTTCCAGAGCGATTCGCCCAATGAGTCCTTGATATTTAATTGTTTTCAGCCAATTTTCTGGATTTTTGAAAATTTCACTTTTTTGTGAAAATATCCACTAAATGAGGGAATAATATGTGTGAGGGTACCCCAGGAGAGTTCCAAATGTGTGTGGGTAGAATATATATCCCACGGGTGTAAAATTGAAAAAAGTTGAAAAAAAATTTTTTTTGGACTTAGTCATTTTTACGGCGTTCATCAAACTTTCAGATAGGAAAAATGTCAGTGAGCGTTCCGATTTCAGTTCCAGAGCGATTCGCCCAATGAGTCCTTGATATTTAATTGTTTTCAGCCAATTTTCTGGATTTTTGAAAATTTCACTTTTTTGTGAAAATATCCACTAAATGAGGGAATAATATGTGTGAGGGTACCCCAGGAGAGTTCCAAATGTGTGTGGGTAGAATATATATCCCATGGGGGTAAAAATGAAAAAGTTGAAAAAAAATTTTATTTCGACTTAGTCATTTTTCCGGCGTTTATCAGACTTTCAGATAGGGAAAATGTCAGTGAGCGTTCCGATTTCAGTTCCAGAGCGATTCGCCCAATGAGTCCTTGATATTTAATCGTTTTCAGACAATTTTCTGCATTTTTGAAAATTTCACTTTTTTGTGAAAATATCCACTAAATGAGGGAATAATATGTGTGAGGGTACCCCAGGAGAGTTCCAAATGTGTGAGGGTAGAATATATATCCCACGGGGGTAAAATTGAAAAAAGTTGAAAAAAATTTTTTTTTGGACTTAGTCATTTTTCCGGCGTTTATCACACTTTCAGATTGGAGAAATGTCAGTGATCGTTCAGATTTCAGTTCCAGAGTGATTTGCCCAATGAGTCCTTGATATTTAGTCATTTTCAGCCAATTTTCTGGATTTTTGAAAATTTCACTTTTTTGTGAAAATATCCACTAAATGAGGGAATAATATGTGTGAGGGTACCCCAGGAGAGTTCCAAATGTGTGTGGGTAGAATATATATCCCATGGGGGTAAAAATGAAAAAGTTGAAAAAAATTTTTATTTCGACTTAGTCATTTTTCCGGCGTTTATCAGACTTTCAGATAGGGAAAATGTCAGTGAGCGTTCCGATTTCAGTTCCAGAGCGATTCGCCCAATGAGTCCTTGATATTTAATCGTTTTCAGACAATTTTCTGCATTTTTGAAAATTTCACTTTTTTGTGAAAATATCCACTAAATGAGGGAATAATATGTGTGAGGGTACCCCAGGAAAGTTCCAAATGTTTGTGGGTAAAATATATATCCCACGGGGGTAAAATTGAAAAAAGTTGAAAAATTTTTTTTTTTGGACTTAGTCATTTTTCCGGCGTTTATCAGACTTTCAGATAGGGGAAATGTCAGTGAATATTCCGATTTCAGTTCCAGAGCGATTCGCCCAATGAGTCCTTGATATTTAGTCGTTTTCAGCCAATATTTTGGATTTTTGAAAATTTCACTTTTTTGTGAAAATATCCACTAAATGAGGGAATAATATGTGTGAGGGTACCCCAGGAAAGTTCCAAATGTTTGTGGGTAGAATATATATCCCACGGGGGTAAAATTGAAAAAAGTTTAAAAATTTTTTTTTTTGGACTTAGTCATTTTTCCGGCGTTTATCAGACTTTCAGATAGGGGAAATGTCAGTGAGTATTCCGATTTCAGTTCCAGAGCAATTCGCCCAATGAGTCCTTGATATTTAGTCGTTTTCAGCCAATATTTTGGATTTTTGAAAATTTCACTTTTTTGTGAAAATATCCACTAAATGAGGGAATAATATGTGTGAGGGTACCCCAGGAAAGTTCCAAATGTTTGTGGGTAAAATATATATCCCACGGGGGTAAAATTGAAAAAAGTTGAAAAAAATTTTTTTTTGGACTTAGTCATTTTTCCAGCGTTTATAACACTTTCAGATAGGGGAAATGTCAGTGAGCGTTCCGATTTCAGTTCCAGAGCGATTCGCCAAATGAGTCCTTGATATTTAGTCGTTTTCAGCCAATATTTTAGATTTTTTAAAATTTCACTTTTTTGTGAAAATATCCACTAAATGAGGGAATAATATGTGTGAGGGTACCCCAGGAGAGTTCCAAATGTTTGTGGGTAGAATATATATCCCACGGGGGTAAAATTGAAAAAAGTTTAAAAAATTTTTTTTTTGGACTTAGTCATTTTTACGGCGTTCATCAAACTTTCAGATAGGGAAAATGTCAGTGAGTATTCCGAATTCAGTTCCAGAGCGATTCGCCCAATGAGTCCTTGATATTTAGTCGTTTTCAGCCAATATTTTGGATTTTTGAAAATTTCACTTTTTTGTGAAAATATCCACTAAATGAGGGAATAATATGTGTGAGGGTACCCCAGGAAAGTTCCAAATGTTTGTGGGTAAAATATATATCCCACGGGGGTAAAATTGAAAAAAGTTGAAAAAAATTTTTTTTTGGACTTAGTCATTTTTCCGGCGTTTATCACACTTTCAGATAGGAAAAATGTCAGTGAGCGTTCCGATTTCAGTTCCAGAGCGATTCGCCCAATGAGTCCTTGATGTTTAATTGTTTTCAGCCAATTTTCTGGATTTTTGAAAATTTCACTTTTTTGTGAAAATATCCACTAAATGAGGGAATAATATGTGTGAGGGTACCCCAGGAGAGTTCCAAATGTGTGTGGGTAGAATATATATCCCACGGGGGTAAAATTGAAAAAAGTTGAAAAAAATTTTTTTTTGGACTTAGTCATTTTTCCGGCGTTTATCACACTTTCAGATTGGAGAAATGTCAGTGATCGTTCAGATTTCAGTTCCAGAGCGATTTGCCCAATGAGTCCTTGATATTTAGTCATTTTCAGCCAATTTTCTGGATTTTTGAAAATTTCACTTTTTTGTGAAAATATCCACTAAATGAGGGAATAATATGTGTGAGGGTACCCCAGGAGAGTTCCAAATGTGTGTGGGTAGAATATATATCCCATGGGGGTAAAAATGAAAAAGTTGAAAAAAATTTTTATTTCGACTTAGTCATTTTTCCGGCGTTTATCAGACTTTCAGATAGGGAAAATGTCAGTGAGCGTTCCGATTTCAGTTCCAGAGCGATTCGCCCAATGAGTCCTTGATATTTAATCGTTTTCAGCCAATATTTTGGATTTTTGAAAATTTCACTTTTTTGTGAAAATATCCACTAAATGAGGGAATAATATGTGTGAGGGTACCCCAGGAAAGTTCCAAATGTTTGTGGGTAGAATATATATCCCACGGGGGTAAAATTGAAAAAAGTTGAAAAAAAATTTTTTTTAGACTTAGTCATTTTTCCAGCGTTTATAACACTTTCAGATAGGGGAAATGTCAGTGAGCGTTCCGATTTCAGTTCCAGAGCGATTCGCCAAATGAGTCCTTGATATTTAGTCGTTTTCAGCCAATATTTTAGATTTTTTAAAATTTCACTTTTTTGTGAAAATATCCACTAAATGAGGGAATAATATGTGTGAGGGTACCCCAGGAGAGTTCCAAATGTTTGTGGGTAGAATATATATCCCACGGGGGTAAAATTGAAAAAAGTTTAAAAAATTTTTTTTTTGGACTTAGTCATTTTTACGGCGTTCATCAAACTTTCAGATAGGGAAAATGTCAGTGAGCGTTCCGATTTCAGTTCCAGAGCGATTCGCCCAATGAGTCCTTGATATTTAGTCGTTTTCAGCCAATATTTTGGATTTTTGAAAATTTCACTTTTTTGTGAAAATATCCACTAAATGAGGGAATAATATGTGTGAGGGTACCCCAGGAGAGTTCCAAATGTGTGTGGGTAGAATATATATCCCACGGGTGTAAAATTGAAAAAAGTTTAAAAAATTTTTTTTTTGGACTTAGTCATTTTTACGGCGTTCATCAAACTTTCAGATAGGAAAAATGTCAGTGAGCTTTCCGATTTCAGTTCCAGAGCGATTCGCCCAATGAGTCCTTGATATTTAATTGTTTTCAGCCAATTTTCTGGATTTTTGAAAATTTCACTTTTTTGTGAAAATATCCACTAAATGAGGGAATAATATGTGTGAGGGTACCCCAGGAGAGTTCCAAATGTGTGTGGGTAGAATATATATCCCATGGGGGTAAAAATGAAAAAGTTGAAAAAAATTTTTATTTCGACTTAGTCATTTTTCCGGCGTTTATCAGACTTTCAGATAGGGAAAATGTCAGTGATCGTTCCGATTTCAGTTCCAGAGCGATTTGCCCAATGAGTCCTTGATATTTAGTCATTTTCAGCCAATTTTCTGGATTTTTGAAAATTTCACTTTTTTGTGAAAATATCCACTAAATGAGGGAATAATATGTGTGAGGGTACCCCAGGAGAGTTCCAAATGTGTGTGGGTAGAATATATATCCCACGGGTGTAAAATTGAAAAAAGTTGAAAAAAATTTTTTTTTGGACTTAGTCATTTTTACGGCGTTCATCAAACTTTCAGATATCAAAAATGTCAGTGAGCGTTCCGATTTCAGTTCCAGAGCGATTCGCCCAATGAGTCCTTGATATTTAATTGTTTTCAGCCAATTTTCTGGATTTTTGAAAATTTCACTTTTTTGTGAAAATATCCACTAAATGAGGGAATAATATGTGTGAGGGTACCCCAGGAGAGTTCCAAATGTGTGTGGGTAGAATATATATCCCATGGGGGTAAAAATGAAAAAGTTGAAAAAAAATTTTATTTCGACTTAGTCATTTTTCCGGCGTTTATCAGACTTTCAGATAGGGAAAATGTCAGTGAGCGTTCTGATTTCAGTTCCAGAGCGATTCGCCCAATGAGTCCTTGATATTTAATCGTTTTCAGACAATTTTCTGCATTTTTGAAAATTTCACTTTTTTGTGAAAATATCCACTAAATGAGGGAATAATATGTGTGAGGGTACCCCAGGAAAGTTCCAAATGTTTGTGGGTAAAATATATATCCCACGGGGGTAAAATTGAAAAAAGTTGAAAAATTTTTTTTTTTGGACTTAGTCATTTTTCCGGCGTTTATCAGACTTTCAGATAGGGGAAATGTCAGTGAGTATTCCGATTTCAGTTCCAGAGCGATTCGCCCAATGAGTCCTTGATATTTAGTCGTTTTCAGCCAATATTTTGGATTTTTGAAAATTTCACTTTTTTGTGAAAATATCCACTAAATGAGGGAATAATATGTGTGAGGGTACCCCAGGAAAGTTCCAAATGTTTGTGGGTAGAATAAATATCCCACGGGGGTAAAATTGAAAAAAGTTTAAAAATTTTTTTTTTTGGACTTAGTCATTTTTCCGGCGTTTATCAGACTTTCAGATAGGGGAAATGTCAGTGAGTATTCCGATTTCAGTTCCAGAGCGATTCGCCCAATGAGTCCTTGATATTTAGTCGTTTTCAGCCAATATTTTGGATTTTTGAAAATTTCACTTTTTTGTGAAAATATCCACTAAATGAGGGAATAATATGTGTGAGGGTACCCCAGGAGAGTTCCAAATGTGTGTGGGTAGAATATATATCCCACGGGTGTAAAATTGAAAAAAGTTTAAAAAATTTTTTTTTTGGACTTAGTCATTTTTACGGCGTTCATCAAACTTTCAGATAGGAAAAATGTCAGTGAGCTTTCCGATTTCAGTTCCAGAGCGATTCGCCCAATGAGTCCTTGATATTTAATTGTTTTCAGCCAATTTTCTGGATTTTTGAAAATTTCACTTTTTTGTGAAAATATCCACTAAATGAGGGAATAATATGTGTGAGGGTACCCCAGGAGAGTTCCAAATGTGTGTGGGTAGAATATATATCCCATGGGGGTAAAAATGAAAAAGTTGAAAAAAAATTTTATTTCGACTTAGTCATTTTTCCGGCGTTTATCAGACTTTCAGATAGGGAAAATGTCAGTGATCGTTCCGATTTCAGTTCCAGAGCGATTTGCCCAATGAGTCCTTGATATTTAGTCATTTTCAGCCAATTTTCTGGATTTTTGAAAATTTCACTTTTTTGTGAAAATATCCACTAAATGAGGGAATAATATGTGTGAGGGTACCCCAGGAGAGTTCCAAATGTGTGTGGGTAGAATATATATCCCACGGGGGTAAAATTGAAAAAAGTTGAAAAAATTTTTTTTTTGGACTTAGTCATTTTTACGGCGTTCATCAAACTTTCAGATAGGAAAAATGTCAGTGAGCGTTCCGATTTCAGTTCCAGAGCGATTCGCCCAATGAGTCCTTGATATTTAATTGTTTTCAGCCAATTTTCTGGATTTTTGAAAATTTCACTTTTTTGTGAAAATATCCACTAAATGAGGGAATAATATGTGTGAGGGTACCCCAGGAGAGTTCCAAATGTGTGTGGGTAGAATATATATCCCATGGGGGTAAAAATGAAAAAGTTGAAAAAAAATTTTATTTCGACTTAGTCATTTTTCCGGCGTTTATCAGACTTTCAGATAGGGAAAATGTCAGTGAGCGTTCCGATTTCAGTTCCAGAGCGATTCGCCCAATGAGTCCTTGATATTTAATCGTTTTCAGACAATTTTCTGCATTTTTGAAAATTTCACTTTTTTGTGAAAATATCCACTAAATGAGGGAATAATATGTGTGAGGGTACCCCAGGAAAGTTCCAAATGTTTGTGGGTAAAATATATATCCCACGGGGGTAAAATTGAAAAAAGTTGAAAAATTTTTTTTTTTGGACTTAGTCATTTTTCCGGCGTTTATCAGACTTTCAGATAGGGGAAATGTCAGTGAGTATTCCGATTTCAGTTCCAGAGCGATTCGCCCAATGAGTCCTTGATATTTAGTCGTTTTCAGCCAATATTTTGGATTTTTGAAAATTTCACTTTTTTGTGAAAATATCCACTAAATGAGGGAATAATATGTGTGAGGGTACCCCAGGAAAGTTCCAAATGTTTGTGGGTAGAATAAATATCCCACGGGGGTAAAATTAAAAAAAGTTTAAAAATTTTTTTTTTTGGACTTAGTCATTTTTCCGGCGTTTATCAGACTTTCAGATAGGGGAAATGTCAGTGAGTATTCCGATTTCAGTTCCAGAGCGATTCGCCCAATGAGTCCTTGATATTTAGTCGTTTTCAGCCAATATTTTGGATTTTTGAAAATTTCACTTTTTTGTGAAAATATCCACTAAATGAGGGAATAATATGTGTGAGGGTACCCCAGGAAAGTTCCAAATGTTTGTGGGTAAAATATATATCCCACGGGGGTAAAATTGAAAAAAGTTGAAAAAATTTTTTTTTGGACTTGGTCATTTTTCCAGCGTTTATAACACTTTCAGATAGGGGAAATGTCAGTGAGCGTTCCGATTTCAGTTCCAGAGCGATTCGCCAAATGAGTCCTTGATATTTAGTCGTTTTCAGCCAATATTTTAGATTTTTTAAAATTTCACTTTTTTGTGAAAATATCCACTAAATGAGGGAATAATATGTGTGAGGGTACCCCAGGAGAGTTCCAAATGTTTGTGGGTAGAATATATATCCCACGGGGGTAAAATTGAAAAAAGTTTAAAAAATTTTTTTTTTGGACTTAGTCATTTTTACGGCGTTCATCAAACTTTCAGATAGGGAAAATGTCAGTGAGCGTTCCGATTTCAGTTCCAGAGCTATTCGCCCAATGAGTCCTTGATATTTAGTCGTTTTCAGCCAATATTTTGGATTTTTGAAAATTTCACTTTTTTGTGAAAATATCCACTAAATGAGGGAATAATATGTGTGAGGGTACCCCAGGAGAGTTCCAAATGTGTGTGGGTAGAATATATATCCCACAGGTGTAAAATTGAAAAAAGTTTAAAAAATTTTTTTTTTGGACTTAGTCATTTTTACGGCGTTCATCAAACTTTCAGATAGGAAAAATGTCAGTGAGCTTTCCGATTTCAGTTCCAGAGCGATTCGCCCAATGAGTCCTTGATATTTAATTGTTTTCAGCCAATTTTCTGGATTTTTGAAAATTTCACTTTTTTGTGAAAATATCCACTAAATGAGGGAATAATATGTGTGAGGGTACCCCAGGAGAGTTCCAAATGTGTGTGGGTAGAATATATATCCCATGGGGGTAAAAATGAAAAAGTTGAAAAAAAATTTTATTTCGACTTAGTCATTTTTCCGGCGTTTATCAGACTTTCAGATAGGAAAAATGTCAGTGAGCGTTCCGATTTCAGTTCCAGAGCGATTCGCCCAATGAGTCCTTGATATTTAATCGTTTTCAGACAATTTTCTGCATTTTTGAAAATTTCACTTTTTTGTGAAAATATCCACTAAATGAGGGAATAATATGTGTGAGGGTACCCCAGGAGAGTTCCAAATGTGTGAGGGTAGAATATATATCCCACGGGGGTAAAATTGAAAAAAGTTGAAAAAAATTTTTTTTTGGACTTAGTCATTTTTCCGGCATTTATCACACTTTCAGATTGGAGAAATGTCACTGATCGTTCGGATTTCAGTTCCAGAGCGATTTGCCCAATGAGTCCTTGATATTTAGTCATTTTCAGCCAATTTTCTGGATTTTTGAAAATTTCACTTTTTTGTGAAAATATCCACTAAATGAGGGAATAATATGTGTGAGGGTACCCCAGGAGAGTTCCAAATGTGTGTGGGTAGAATATATATCCCACGGGTGTAAAATTGAAAAAAGTTGAAAAAATTTTTTTTTTGGACTTAGTCATTTTTACGGCGTTCATCAAACTTTCAGATAGGAAAAATGTCAGTGAGCGTTCCGATTTCAGTTCCAGAGCGATTCGCCCAATGAGTCCTTGATATTTAATTGTTTTCAGCCAATTTTCTGGATTTTTGAAAATTTCACTTTTTTGTGAAAATATCCACTAAATGAGGGAATAATATGTGTGAGGGTACCCCAGGAGAGTTCCAAATGTGTGTGGGTAGAATATATATCCCATGGGGGTAAAAATGAAAAAGTTGAAAAAAATTTTTATTTCGACTTAGTCATTTTTCCGGCGTTTATCAGACTTTCAGATAGGGAAAATGTCAGTGAGCGTTCCGATTTCAGTTCCAGAGCGATTCGCCCAATGAGTCCTTGATATTTAATCGTTTTCAGACAATTTTCTGCATTTTTGAAAATTTCACTTTTTTGTGAAAATATCCACTAAATGAGGGAATAATATGTGTGAGGGTACCCCAGGAGAGTTCCAAATGTGTGAGGGTAGAATATATATCCCACGGGGGTAAAATTGAAAAAAGTTGAAAAAAATTTTTTTTTGGACTTAGTCATTTTTCCGGCGTTTATCACACTTTCAGATTGGAGAAATGTCAGTGATCGTTCGGATTTCAGTTCCAGAGCGATTTGCCCAATGAGTCCTTGATATTTAGTCATTTTCAGCCAATTTTCTGGATTTTTGAAAATTTCACTTTTTTGTGAAAATATCCACTAAATGAGGGAATAATATGTGTGAGGGTACCCCAGGAGAGTTCCAAATGTGTGTGGGTAGAATATATATCCCACGGGTGTAAAATTGAAAAAAGTTGAAAAAATTTTTTTTTTGGACTTAGTCATTTTTACGGCGTTCATCAAACTTTCAGATAGGAAAAATGTCAGTGAGCGTTCCGATTTCAGTTCCAGAGCGATTCGCCCAATGAGTCCTTGATATTTAATTGTTTTCAGCCAATTTTCTGAATTTTTGAAAATTTCACTTTTTTGTGAAAATATCCACTAAATGAGGGAATAATATGTGTGAGGGTACCCCAGGAAAGTTCCAAATGTTTGTGGGTAAAATATATATCCCACGGGGGTAAAATTGAAAAAAGTTGAAAAATTTTTTTTTTTGGACTTAGTCATTTTTCCGGCGTTTATCAGACTTTCAGATAGGGGAAATGTCAGTGAGTATTCCGATTTCAGTTCCAGAGCGATTCGCCCAATGAGTCCTTGATATTTAATTGTTTTCAGCCAATTTTCTGGATTTTTGAAAATTTCACTTTTTTGTGAAAATATCCACTAAATGAGGGAATAATATGTGTGAGGGTACCCCAGGAAAGTTCCAAATGTTTGTGGGTAGAATATATATCCCACGGGGGTAAAATTGAAAAAAGTTTAAAAATTTTTTTTTTTGGACTTAGTCATTTTTCCGGCGTTTATCAGACTTTCAGATAGGGGAAATGTCAGTGAGCGTTCCGATTTCAGTTCCAGAGCGATTCACCCAATGAGTCCTTGATATTTAATCGTTTTCAGACAATTTTCTGCATTTTTGAAAATTTCACTTTTTTGTGAAAATATCCACTAAATGAGGGAATAATATGTGTGAGGGTACCCCAGGAGAGTTCCAAATGTGTGAGGGTAGAATATATATCCCACGGGGGTAAAATTGAAAAAAGTTGAAAAAAATTTTTTTTTGGACTTAGTCATTTTTCCGGCGTTTATCACACTTTCAGATAGGGGAAATGTCAGTGAGCGTTCCGATTTCAGTTCCAGAGCGATTCGCCCAATGAGTCCTTGATATTTAGTCGTTTTCAGCCAATATTTTGGATTTTTGAAAATTTCACTTTTTTGTGAAAATATCCACTAAATGAGGGAATAATATGTGTGAGGGTACCCCAGGAGAGTTCCAAATGTGTGTGGGTAGAATATATATCCCACGGGTGTAAAATTGAAAAAAGTTTAAAAAATTTTTTTTTTGGACTTAGTCATTTTTACGGCGTTCATCAAACTTTCAGATAGGAAAAATGTCAGTGAGCGTTCCGATTTCAGTTCCAGAGCGATTCGCCCAATGAGTCCTTGATATTTAATTGTTTTCAGCCAATTTTCTGGATTTTTGAAAATTTCACTTTTTTGTGAAAATATCCACTAAATGAGGGAATAATATGTGTGAGGGTACCCCAGGAGAGTTCCAAATGTGTGTGGGTAGAATATATATCCCATGGGGTAAAAATGAAAAAGTTGAAAAAATTTTTTATTTCGACTTAGTCATTTTTCCGGCGTTTATCAGACTTTCAGATAGGGAAAATGTCAGTGAGCGTTCCGATTTCAGTTCCAGAGCGATTCGCCCAATGAGTCCTTGATATTTAATCGTTTTCAGACAATTTTCTGCATTTTTGAAAATTTCACTTTTTTGTGAAAATATCCACTAAATGAGGGAATAATATGTGTGAGGGTACTCCAGGAGAGTTCCAAATGTGTGTGGGTAGAATATATATCCCACGGGGGTAAAATTGAAAAAAGTTTAAAAAATTTTTTTTTTGGACTTAGTCATTTTTACCGCGTTCATCAGACTTTCAGATAGGGAAAATGTCAGTGAGCGTTCCGATTTCAGTTCCAGAGCGATTCGCCCAATGAGTCCTTGATATTTAATTGTTTTCAGCCAATTTTATGGATTTTTGAAAATTTCACTTTTTTGTGAAAATATCCACTAAATGAGGGAATAATATGTGTGAGGGTACCCCAGGAGAGTTCCAAATGTTTGTGGGTAGAATATATATCCCACGGGGGTAAAATTGAAAAAAGTTAAAAAAATTTTTTTTTGGACTTAGTCATTTTTACGGCGTTCATCAGACTTTCAGATAGGGGAAATGTCAGTGAGCATTCCGATTTCAGTTCCAGAGCGCTTCGCCCAATGAGTCCTTGATATTTAGTCGTTTTCAGCCAATATTTTGGATTTTTGAAAATTTCACTTTTTTGTGAAAATATCCACTAAATGAGGGAATAATATGTGTGAGGGTACCCCAGGAGAGTTCCAAATGTTTGTGGGTAGAATATATATCCCACAGGGGTAAAATTGAAAAAAGTTTAAAAAATTTTTTTTTGGACTTGGTCATTTTTCCGGCTTTTATCAGACTTTCAGATAGGGGAAATGTCAGTGAGCATTCCGATTTCAGCTCCAGAGCGATTCGCCCAATGAGTCCTTGATATTTAGTCGTTTTCAGCCAATATTTTGGATTTTTGAAAATTTCACTTTTTTGTGAAAATATCCACTAAATGAGGGAATAATATGTGTGAGGGTACCCCAGGAGAGTTCCAAATGTTTGTGGGTAGAATATATATCCCACGGGGGTAAAATTGAAAAAAGTTTAAAAAATTTTTTTTTGGACTTAGTCATTTTTACGGCGTTCATCAGACTTTCAGATAGGGAAAATGTCAGTGAGCGTTCCGATTTCAGTTCCAGAGCGATTCGCCCAATGAGTCCTTGATATTTCATTGTTTTCAGCCAATTTTCTGGATTTTTGAAAATTTCACTTTTTTGTGAAAATATCCACTAAATGAGGGAATAATATGTGTGAGGGTACCCCAGGAGAGTTCCAAATGTGTGTGGGTAGAATATATATCCCATGGGGGTAAAAATTAAAAAAGTTGAAAACATTTTTTTTTTGGACTTAGTCATTTTTCAGGCGTTTATCACACTTTCAGATAGGGAAAATGTCAGTGAGCGTTCCGATTTCAGTTCCAGAGCGATTTGCCCAATGAGTCCTTGATATTTAGTCGTTTTCAGCCAATTTTCTGGATTTTTGAAAATTTCACTTTTTTGTGAAAATATCCACTAAATGAGGGAATAATATGTGTGAGGGTACCCCAGGAGAGTTCCAAATGTTTGTGGGTAGAATATATATCCCCAGGGGTAAAATTGAAAAAAGTTTAAAAAATTTTTTTTTTGAACTTAGTCATTTTTCCGGCGTTTATCACACTTTCAGATAGGGGAAATGTCAGTGAGCATTCCGATTTCAGCTCCAGAGCGATTCGCCCAATGAGTCCTTGATATTTAATCGTTTTCAGACAATTTTCAGCATTTTTGAAAATTTCACTTTTTTGTGAAAATATCCACTAAATGAGGGAATAATATGTGTGAGGGTACCCCAGGAGAGTTCCAAATGTGTGTGGGTAGAATATATATCCCATGGGGGTAAAAATTAAAAAAGTTGAAAACATTTTTTTTTTGGACTAAGTCATTTTTCCGGCGTTTATCACACTTTCAGATAGGGGAAATGTCAGTGAGCGTTCCGATTTCAGTTCCAGAGCGATTTGCCCAATGAATCCTTGATATTTAGTTGTTTTCAGCCAATTTTCTGGATTTTTGAAAATTTCACTTTTTTGTGAAAATATCCACTAAATGAGGGAATAATATGTGTGAGGGTACCCCAGGAGAGTTCCAAATGTTTGTGGGTAGAATATATATCTCACAGGGGTAAAATTGAAAAAAGTTTAAAAAATTTTTTTTTTGGACTTAGTCATTTTTCCGGCGTTTATCACACTTTCAGATAGGGGAAATGTCAGTGAGCATTCCGATTTCAGTTCCAGAGCGATTCGCCCAATGAGTCCTTGATATTTAGTCGTTTTCAGCCAATATTTTGGATTTTTGAAAATTTCACTTTTTTGTGAAAATATGCACTAAATGAGGGAATAATATGTGTGAGGGTACCCCAGGAGAATTCCAAATGTTTGTGGATAGAATATATATCCCACGGGGGTAAAATTGAAAAAAGTTGAAAAATTTTTTTTTTTGGACTTAGTCATTTTTCCGGCTTTTATCAGACTTTCAGATAGGGGAAATGTCAGTGAGCATTCCGATTTCAGCTCCAGAGCGATTCGCCCAATGAGTCCTTGATATTTAATCGTTTTCAAACAATTTTCATCATTTTTGAAAATTTCACTTTTTTGGGAAAATATCCACTAAATGAGGGAATAATATGTGTTGAGGGTACCCCAGGAGAGTTCCAAATGTTTGTGGGTAGAATATATATCCCACGGGGGTAAAATTGAAAAAAGTTTAAAAAATTTTTTTTTGGACTTAGTCATTTTTACTGCGTTCATCAGACTTTCAGATAGGGAAAATGTCAGTGAGCGTTCCGATTTCAGTTCCAGAGCGATTCGCCCAATGAGTCCTTGATATTTCATTGTTTTCAGCCAATTTTCTGGATTTTTGAAAATTTCACTTTTTTGTGAAAATATCCACTAAATGAGGGAATAATATGTGTGAGGGTACCCCAGGAGAGTTCCAAATGTGTGTGGGTAGAATATATATCCCATGGGGGTAAAAATTAAAAAAGTTGAAAACATTTTTTTTTTGGACTTAGTCATTTTTCCGGCGTTTATCACACTTTCAGATAGGGGAAATGTCAGTGAGCGTTCCGATTTCAGTTCCAGAGCGATTTGCCCAATGAGTCCTTGATATTTAGTCGTTTTCAGCCAATTTTCTGGATTTTTGAAAATTTAACTTTTTTGTGAAAATATCCACTAAATGAGGGAATAATATGTGTGAGGGTACCCCAGGAGAGTTCCAAATGTTTGTTGATAGAATATATATCCCACGGGGGTAAAATTGAAAAAAGTTTAAAAATTTTTTTTTTTGGACTGAGTCATTTTTCTGGCTTTTATCAGACTTTCAGATAGGGGAAATGTCAGTGAGCATTCCGATTTCAGCTCCAGAGCGATTCGCCCGATGAGTCCTTGATATTTAATCGTTTTCAGACAATTTTCATCATTTTTGAAAATTTCACTTTTTTGGGAAAATACCCACTAAATGAGGGAATAATATGTGTGAGGGTAACCCAGGAGAGTTCCAAATGTGTGTGGGTAGAATATATATCCCACGGGGGTAAAATTGAAAAAAGTTGAAAAAAATTTTTTTGGGGACTTAGTCATTTTTCCTGCGTTTAGCAGACTTTCAGATAGGGCAAATGTCAGTGAGCATTCCGATTTCAGTTCCAGAGCGATTCGCCCAATGAGTCCTTGATATTTAATCGTTTTCAGCCAATTTTCTGGATTTTTGAAAATTTCACTTTTTTGTGAAAATATCCACTAAATGAGGGAATAATATGTGTGAGGGTACCCCAGGAGAGTTCCAAATGTTTGTGGGTAGAATATATATCCCACGGGGGTAAAATTGAAAAAAGTTTAAAAAATTTTTTTTTTGGACTTAGTCATTTTTACGGCGTTCATCAGACTTTCAGATAGGGAAAATGTCAGTGAGCGTTCCGATTTCAGTTCCAGAGCGATTCGCCCAATGAGTCCTTGATATTTAATTGTTTTCAGCCAATTTTCTGGATTTTTGAAAATTTCACTTTTTTGTGAAAATATCCACTAAATGAGGGAATAATATGTGTTGAGGGTACCCCAGGAGAGTTCCAAATGTTTGTGGGTAGAATATATATCCCACGGGGGTAAAATTGAAAAAAGTTTAAAAATTTTTTTTTTGGACTTAGTCATTTTTACGGCGTTCATCAGACTTTCAGATAGGGAAAATGTCAGTGAGCGTTACGATTTCAGTTCCAGAGCGATTCGCCCAATGAGTCCTTGATATTTCTTTGTTTTCAGCCAATTTTCTGGATTTTTGAAAATTTCACTTTTTTGTGAAAATATCCACTAAATGAGGGAATAATATGTGTGAGGGTACCCCAGGAGAGTTCCAAATGTGTGTGGGTAGAATATATATCCCATGGTTGTAAAAATTAAAAAAGTTGAAAACATTTTTTTTTTGGACTTAGTCATTTTTCCGGCGTTTATCACACTTTCAGATAGGGGAAATGTCAGTGAGCGTTCCAATTTCAGTTCCAGAGCGATTTGCCAAATGAGTCCTTGATATTTAGTCGTTTTCAGCCAATTTTCTGGATTTTTGAAAATTTCACTTTTTTGTGAAAATATCCACTAAATGAGGGATTAATATGTGTGAGGGTTCCCCAGGAGAGTTCCAAATGTGTGTGGGTAGAATATATATCCCACGGGGGTAAAATTGAAAAAAGTTGAAAAAAAATTTTTTTTGGACTGTCATTTTTCCGGCGTTTATCAGACTTTCAGATAGGGGAAATGTCAGTGAGCGTTCCGATTTCAGTTCCAGAGCGATTCGCCCAATGAGTCCTTGATATTTAGTCGTTTTCAGCCAATATTTTGGATTTTTGAAAATTTCACTTTTTTGTGAAAATATCCACTAAATGAGGGAATAATATGTGTGAGGGTACCCCAGGAGAGTTCCAAATGTTTGTGGGTAGAATATATATCCCACGGGGGTAAAATTGAAAAAAGTCGAAACATTTTTTTTTTTTGGACTTAGTTATTTTTCCGGCGTTTATCACACTTTCAGATAGGGGAAATGTCAGTGAGCGTTCCGATTTCAGTTCCAGAGCAATTCGCCCAATGAGTCCTTGATATTTAGTCGTTTTCAGCCAATATATTGGATTTTTGAAAATTTTACTTTTTTGTGAAAATAGCCACTAAATGAGGAAATAATATGTGTGAGGGTACCCCAGGAGAGTTCCAAATGTGTGTGGGTAGAATATATATCCCATGGGGGTAAAAATGAAAAAAGTTGAAAACATTTTTTACTTGGACTTAGTCATTTTTCCGGCGTTTATCAGACTTTCAGATAGGGGAAACGTCAGTTCGCGTTCCGATTTCAGTTCCAGAGCGATTAACCCAATGAGTCCTGGATATTTAGTCGTTTTCAGCCAATATTTTGGATTTTTGAAAATTTCACTTTTTTGTGAAAATATCCACTAAATGAGGGAATAATATGTGTGAGGGTACCCCAGGAGAGTTCCAAATGTTTGTGGGTAGAATATATATCCCACGGGGGTAAAATTGAAAAAAGTCGAAACTTTTTTTTTTTTGGACTTAGTTATTTTTCCGGCGTTTATCACACTTTCAGATAGGGGAAATGTCAGTGATCGTTCCGATTTCAGTTCCAGAGCAATTCGCCCAATGAGTCCTTGATATTTAGTCGTTTTCAGCCAATATATTGGATTTTTGAAAATTTTACTTTTTCGTGAAAATATCCACTAAATGAGGGAATAATATGTGTGAGGGTACCCCAGGAGAGTTCCAAATGTTTGTGGGTAGAATATATATCCCACGGGGGTAAAATTGAAAAAAGTTGAAAAATTTTTTTTTTTGGACTTAGTCATTTTTCCGGCGTTTATCAGACTTTCAGATAGGGGAAATGTCAGTGAGCATTCCGATTTCAGTTCCAGAGCGATTCGCCCAATGAGTCCTTGATATTTAATCGTTTTCAGACAATTTTCTGCATTTTTGAAAATTTCACTTTTTTGTGAAAATAGCCACTAAATGAGGAAATAATATGTGTGAGGGTACCCCAGGAGAGTTCCAAATGTTTGTGGGTAGAATATATATCCCACGGGGGTAAAATTGAAAAAAGTTGAAAAATTTTTTCTTGGACTTAGTCATTTTTCCGGCGTTTATCAGACTTTCAGATAGGGGAAATGTCAGTGAGCGTTCCGATTTCAGTTCCAGAGCGATTCGCCCAATGAGTCCTTGATATTTAGACGTTTTCAGCCAATATTTTAGATTTTTGAAAATTTCACTTTTTTGTGAAAATATCCACTAAATGAGGGAATAATATGTTTGAGGGTACCTAAGGAGAGTTCCAAATGTGTGTGGGTAGAATATATATCCCATGGGGGCAAAAATGAAAAAAGTTGAAAACATTTTTTATTTGGACTTAGTCATTTTTCCGGCGTTTATCAGACTTTCAGATAGGGGAAACGTCAGTGCGCGTTCCGATTTCAGTTCCAGAGCGATTCGCCCAATGAGTCCTTGATATTTAGTCGTTTTCAGCCAATATTTTGGATTTTTGAAAATTTCACTTTTTTGTGAAAATATCCACTAAATGAGGGAATAATATGTGTGAGGGTACCCCAGGAGAGTTCCAAATGTTTGTGGGTAGAATATATATCCCGGGGGGGGGAATTGAAAAAAGTTGAAAACATTTTTTTTTTGGACTTAGTCATTTTTCCGGCGTTTATCAGACTTTCAGATAGGGGAAATGTCAGTGAGCATTCCGATTTCAGTTCCAGAGCGATTTGCCCAATGAGTCCTTGATGCTTAGTCGTTTTCAGCCAATTTTCTGGATTTTTGAAAATTTCACTTTTTTGTGAAAATATCCACTAAATGAGGGAATAATATGTGTGATGGTACCCCAGGAGAGTTCCAAATGTTTGTGGGTAGAATATATATCCCACGGGGGTAAAATTGAAAAAAGTCGAAACATTTTTTTTTTTGGACTTAGTTAGTTTTCCGGCGTTTATCACACTTTCAGATAGGGGAAATGTCAGTGAGCGTTCCGATTTCAGTTCCAGAGCAATTCGCCCAATGAGTCCTTGATATTTAGTCGTTTTCAGCCAATATATTGGATTTTTGAAAATTTTACTTTTTTGTGAAAATAGCCACTAAATGAGGAAATAATATGTGTGAGGGTACCCCAGGAGAGTTCCAAATGTGTGTGGGTAGAATATATATCCCATGGGGGTAAAAATGAAAAAAGTTGAAAACATTTTTTACTTGGACTTAGTCATTTTTCCGGCGTTTATCAGACTTTCAGATAGGGGAAACGTCAGTTCGCGTTCCGATTTCAGTTCCAGAGCGATTAACCCAATGAGTCCTGGATATTTAGTCGTTTTCAGCCAATATTTTGGATTTTTGAAAATTTCACTTTTTTGTGAAAATATCCACTAAATGAGGGAATAATATGTGTGAGGGTACCCCAGGAGAGTTCCAAATGTTTGTGGGTAGAATATATATCCCACGGGGGTAAAATTGAAAAAAGTCGAAACTTTTTTTTTTTTGGACTTAGTTATTTTTCCGGCGTTTATCACACTTTCAGATAGGGGAAATGTCAGTGATCGTTCCGATTTCAGTTCCAGAGCAATTCGCCCAATGAGTCCTTGATATTTAGTCGTTTTCAGCCAATATATTGGATTTTTGAAAATTTTACTTTTTCGTGAAAATATCCACTAAATGAGGGAATAATATGTGTGAGGGTACCCCAGGAGAGTTCCAAATGTTTGTGGGTAGAATATATATCCCACGGGGGTAAAATTGAAAAAAGTTGAAAAATTTTTTTTTTTGGACTTAGTCATTTTTCCGGCGTTTATCAGACTTTCAGATAGGGGAAATGTCAGTGAGCATTCCGATTTCAGTTCCAGAGCGATTCGCCCAATGAGTCCTTGATATTTAATCGTTTTCAGACAATTTTCTGCATTTTTGAAAATTTCACTTTTTTGTGAAAATAGCCACTAAATGAGGAAATAATATGTGTGAGGGTACCCCAGGAGAGTTCCAAATGTTTGTGGGTAGAATATATATCCCACGGGGGTAAAATTGAAAAAAGTTGAAAAATTTTTTCTTGGACTTAGTCATTTTTCCGGCGTTTATCAGACTTTCAGATAGGGGAAATGTCAGTGAGCGTTCCGATTTCAGTTCCAGAGCGATTCGCCCAATGAGTCCTTGATATTTAGACGTTTTCAGCCAATATTTTAGATTTTTGAAAATTTCACTTTTTTGTGAAAATATCCACTAAATGAGGGAATAATATGTTTGAGGGTACCTAAGGAGAGTTCCAAATGTGTGTGGGTAGAATATATATCCCATGGGGGCAAAAATGAAAAAAGTTGAAAACATTTTTTATTTGGACTTAGTCATTTTTCCGGCGTTTATCAGACTTTCAGATAGGGGAAACGTCAGTGCGCGTTCCGATTTCAGTTCCAGAGCGATTCGCCCAATGAGTCCTTGATATTTAGTCGTTTTCAGCCAATATTTTGGATTTTTGAAAATTTCACTTTTTTGTGAAAATATCCACTAAATGAGGGAATAATATGTGTGAGGGTACCCCAGGAGAGTTCCAAATGTGTGTGGGTAGAATATATATCCCGGGGGGGGGAATTGAAAAAAGTTGAAAACATTTTTTTTTTGGACTTAGTCATTTTTCCGGCGTTTATCAGACTTTCAGATAGGGGAAATGTCAGTGAGCATTCCGATTTCAGTTCCAGAGCGATTTGCCCAATGAGTCCTTGATGCTTAGTCGTTTTCAGCCAATTTTCTGGATTTTTGAAAATTTCACTTTTTTGTGAAAATATCCACTAAATGAGGGAATAATATGTGTGATGGTACCCCAGGAGAGTTCCAAATGTTTGTGGGTAGAATATATATCCCACGGGGGTAAAATTGAAAAAAGTCGAAACATTTTTTTTTTTGGACTTAGTTATTTTTCCGGCGTTTATCACACTTTCAGATAGGGGAAATGTCAGTGCGCGTTCCGATTTCAGTTCCAGAGCAATTCGCCCAATGAGTCCTTGATATTTAATCGTTTTCAGACAATTTTCTGCATTTTTGAAAATTTCACTTTTTTGTGAAAATATCCACTAAATGAGGAAATAATATGTGTGAGGGTACCCCAGGAGAGTTCCAAATGTGTGTGGGTAGAATATATATCCCACGGGCTTAAAATTGAAAAAGGTTGAAAAAATTTTTTTTATTTGGACTTAGTCATTTTTCCGGCGTTTATCAGACTTTCAGATAGGGGAAATGTCAGTGCGCGTTCCGATTTCAGTTACATAGCGATTCGCCCACTGAGTCCTTGATATTTAGTCGTTTTCAGCCAATTTTATGGATTTTTGGAAATTTCACTTTTTTGTGAAAATATCAACTAAATGAGGGATTAATATGTGTGAGGGTACCCCAGGAGAGTTCCAAATGTGTGTGGGTAGAATATATATCCCATGGGGGTAAAATTGAAAAAAGTTTAAAAAAAATTTTTTTTTGACTTAGTCATTTTTCCAGCGTTTATCAGACTTTCAGATATGAGAAATGTCAGTGAGCGTTCCGATTTCAGTTCCAGAGCAATTCGCCTAATGAGTCCTTGATGTTTAGTCGTTTTCAGCCAATTTTCTGGATTTTTGAAAATTTCACTTTTTTGTGAAAATATCCACTAAATGAGGGAATAATATGTGTGAGGGTACCCCAGGAGAGTTCCAAATGTGTGTGGGTACAATATATATCCCACGGGGGTAAAATTGAAAAAAGTTGAAACATTTTTTTTTGGAGTTAGTCATTTTTCCGGCGTTTATCACACTTTCAGATAGGGGAAATGTCAGTGAGCGTTCTGATTTCAGTTCCAGAGCGATTCGCCCAATGAGTCCTTGATATTTAATCGTTTTCAGACAATTTTCAGCATTTTTTAAAATTTCACTTTTTTGTGAAAATATCCACTAAATGAGGAAATAATATGTGTGAGGGTACCCCAGGAGAGTTCCAAATGTGTGTGGGTAGAATATATATCCCACGGGGGTAAAATTGAAAAAAGTTGAAAAAATTTTTTTTTTGGACTTAGTCATTTTTCCAGCGTTTATCAGACTTTCAGATAGGAGAAATGTCAGTGAGCGTTTCGATTTCAGTTCCAGAGCGATTCGCCCAATGAGTCCTTGATATTTAGTCGTTTTCAGCCAATATTTTGGATTTTTGAAAATTTCACTTTTTTGTGAAAATATCCACTAAATGAGGGAACAATATGTGTGAGGGTACCCCAGGAGAGTTCCAAATGTTTGTGGGTAAAATATATATCCCACGGGGGTAAAATTGAAAAAAGTTGAAAAATTTTTTTTTTTGGACTTAGTCATTTTTCCGGCGTTTATCAGACTTTCATATAGGAGAAATGTCAGTGAGCGTTCCGATTTCAGTTCCAGAGCGATTCGCCTAATGAGTCCTTGATGTTTAGTCGTTTTCAGCCAATTTTCTGCATTTTTGAAAATTTCACTTTTTTGTGAAAATATCCACTAAATGAAGGAATAATATGTGTGAGGGTACCCCAGGAGAGTTCCAAATGTTTGTGGGTAGAATATATATCCCACGGGGGTAAAATTGAAAAAAGTTGAAAAATTTTTTCTTGGACTTAGTCATTTTTCCGGCGTTTATCAGACTTTCAGATAGGGGAAATGTCAGTGAGCGTTGCGATTTCAGTTCCAGAGCGATTCGCCCAATGAGTCCTTGATATTTAGTCGTTTTCAGCCAATATTTTGGATTTTTGAAAATTTCACTTTTTTGTGAAAATATCCACTAAATGAGGGAATAATATGTTTGAGGGTACCTAAGGAGAGTTCCAAATGTGTGTGGGTAGAATATATATCCCATGGGGGCAAAAATGAAAAAAGTTGAAAACATTTTTTATTTGGACTTAGTCATTTTTCCGGCGTTTATCAGACTTTCAGATAGGGGAAACGTCAGTGCGCGTTCCGATTTCAGTTCCAGAGTGATTCGCCCAATGAGTCCTTGATATTTAGTCGTTTTCAGCCAATATTTTGGATTTTTGAAAATTTCACTTTTTTGTGAAAATATCCAGTAAATGAGGGAATAATATGTGTGAGGGTACCCCAGGAGAGTTCCAAATGTTTGTGGGTAGAATATATATCCCAGGGGGGGGGATTGAAAAAAGTTGAAAAAATTATTTTTTTGGACTTAGTCATTTTTCCGGAGTTTATCAGACTTTCAGATAGGGGAAATGTCAGTGAGCATTCCGACTTCAGTTCCAGAGCGATTCGCCCAATGAGTCCTTGATGCTTAGTCGTTTTCAGCCAATTTTCTGGATTTTTGAAAATTTCACTTTTTTGTGAAAATATCCACTAAATTAGGGAATAATATGTGTGAGGGTACCCCAGGAGAGTTCCAAATGTTTGTGGTTAGAATATATATCCCACGGGGGTAAAATTGAAAAAAGTCGAAACATTTTTTTTTTTGGACTTAGTTATTTTTCCGGCGTTTATCACACTTTCAGATAGGGGAAATGTCAGTGCGCGTTCCGATTTCAGTTCCAGAGCAATTCGCCCAATGAGTCCTTGATATTTAATCGTTTTCAGACAATTTTCTGCATTTTTGAAAATTTCACTTTTTTGTGAAAATATCCACTAAATGAGGAAATAATATGTGTGAGGGTACCCCAGGAGAGTTCCAAATGTGTGTGGGTAGAATATATATCCCACGGGGGTAAAATTGAAAAAGGTTGAAAAAAATTTTTTTATTTGGACTGTCATTTTTCCGGCGTTTATCAGACTTTCAGATAGGGGAAATGTCAGTGCGCGTTCCGATTTCAGTTCCAGAGCGATTCGCCCAATGAGTCCTTGATATTTAGTCGTTTTCAGCCAATTTTATGGATTTTTGGAAATTTCACTTTTTTGTGAAAATATCAACTAAATGAGGGATTAATATGTGTGAGGGTACCCCAGGAGAGTTCCAAATGTGTGTGGGTAGAATATATATCCCATGGGGGTAAAATTGAAAAAAGTTTAAAAAAATTTTTTTTTTGACTTAGTCATTTTTCCAGCGTTTATCAGACTTTCAGATATGAGAAATGTCAGTGAGCGTTCCGATTTCAGTTCCAGAGCAATTCGCCTAATGAGTCCTTGATGTTTAGTCGTTTTCAGCCAATTTTCTGGATTTTTGAAAATTTTACTTTTATGTGAAAATATCCACTAAATGAGGGAATAATATGTGTGAGGGTACCCCAGGAGAGTTCCAAATGTTTTTGGGTAGAATATATATCCCACGGGGGTAAAATTGAAAAAATTTGAAAAATTTTATTTTTTGGAATTAGTCATTTTTCCGGCGTTTATCAGACTTTCAGATAGGGGAAATGTAAGTGAGCATTCCGATTTCAGTTCCAGAGCAATTCGCCCAATGAGTCCTTGATATTTAATCGTTTTCAGACAATTTTCTGCATTTTTGAAAATTCCACTTTTTTGTGAAAATATCCACTAAATGAGGAAATAATATGTGTGAGGGTACCCCAGGAGAGTTCCAAATGTGTGTGGGTAGAATATATATCCCACGGGGGTAAAATTGAAAAAAGTTGAAAAAATTTTTTTTTTGGACTTAGTCATTTTTCCAGCGTTTATCAGACTTTCAGATAGGAGAAATGTCAGTGAGCGTTCCGATTTCAGTTCCAGAGCGATTCGCCCAATGAGTCCTTGATATTTAGTCGTTTTCAGCCAATATTTTGGATTTTTGAAAATTTCACTTTTTTGTGAAAATATCCACTAAATGAGGGAATAATATGTGTAAGGGTACCCCAGGAGAGTTCCAAATGTGTGTGGGTAGAATATATATCCCATGGGGGTAAAATTGAAAAAAGTTGAAAAAATTTTTCTTGGACTTAGTCATTTTTCCGGCGTTTATCAGACTTTCAGATAGGGGAACTGTCAGTGAGCGTTCCGATTTCAGTTCCAGAGCGATTCGCCCAATGAGTCCTTGATATTTAGTCGTTTTCAGCCATTATTTTGAATTTTTGAAAATTTCACTTTTTTGTGAAAATATCCACTAAATGAGGGAATAACATGTGTGAGGGTACCCCAGGAGATTTCCAAATGAGTGTGGGTAGAATATATATCCCATGGGGGTAAAATTGAAAAACGTTTAAAAAAATTTTTTTTTGTACTTAGTCATTTTTCCAGCATTTATCAGACTTTCAGATAGGAGAAATGTCAGTTACCATTCCTATTTCAGTTCCAGAGCAATTCGCCTAATGAGTGCTTGATATTTAGTCATTTTCAGCCAATTTTCTGGATTTTTGAAAATTTCACTTTTTTGTGAAAATATCCACTAAATGAGGGAATAATATGTGTGAGGGTACCCCAGGAGAGTTCCAAATGTTTGTGGGTAGAATATATATCACACGGGGGTAAAATTGAAAAAAGTCGAAAAAATTTTTCTTGGACTTAGTCATTTTTCCGGCGTTTATCAGACTTTCAGATAGGGGAACTTTCAGTGAGCGTTCTGATTTCAGTTCCAGAGCGATTCGCCCAATGAGTCTTTGATATTTAGTCATTTTCAGCCAATATTTTGGATTTTTGAAAATTTCACTTTTTTGTGAAAATATCCACTAAATGAGGGAATAATATGTGTGAGGGTACCCCAGGAGAGTTCCAAATGTTTGTGGGTAGAATATATATCCCACGGGGGTAAAATTGAAAAAAGTTGAAAATTTTTTTTTTTGGACTTAGTCATTTTTCCGGCGTTTATCACACTTTCAGATAGGGGAAATGTCAGTGAGCATTCCGATTTCAGTTCCAGTGCGATTCGCCCAATGAGTCCTTGATATTTAATCGTTTTCAGCCAATTTTCTGGATTTTTGAAAATTTCACTTTTTTGTGAAAATATCCACTAAATGAGGGAATAATATGTGTGAGGGTACCCCAGGAGAGTTCCAAATGTGTGGGTAGAATATATATCCCACGGGGAAAAATTGAAAAAAGTTGAAAAATTTTTTTTTTTGGACTTATTCATTTTTCCAGCGTTTATCAGACTTTCAGATAGGAGAAATGTCAGTGAGGTTTCCAATTTCAGTTCCAGAGCGATTCGCCTAATGAGTCCTTGATGTTTAGTCGTTTTCAGCCAATTTTCTGGATTTTTGAAAATTTCACTTTTTTGTGAAAATATCCACTAAATGAGGGAATAATATGTGAGAGGGTAACCCAGGAGAGTTCCAAATGTTTGTGGGTAGAATATATATCCCACGGGGGTAAAATTGAAAAAAGTTGAAAACATTTTTTTTTTTGGACTTAGGCATTTTTCCGGCGTTTATCAGACTTTCAGATAGGGGAAAGGTCAGTGAGCATTGCGATTTCAGTTCCAGAGCGATTCGCCCAATGAGTCCTTGATATTTAGTCGTTTTCAGCCAATATTTTGGATTTTTGAAAATTTCACTTTTGTGAAAATATCCACTAAATGAGGGAATAATATGTGTGAGGGTACCCCAGGAGAGTTCCAAATGTTTGTGGGTAGAATATATATCCCACGGGGGTAAAATTGAAAAAAGTTGAAAACATTTTTTTTTTGGACTTAGTCATTATTACGGCGTTTATCAGACTTTCAGATAGGGGAAATGTCAGTGAGCATTCCGATTTCAGTTCCAGAGCGATTCGCCCAATGAGTCCTTGATATTTAATCGTTTTCAGACAATTTTCGGGATTTTTGAAAATTTCACTTTTTTGTGAAAATATCCACTAAATGAGGGAATAATATGTGTGAGGGTACCCCAGGAGAGTTCCAAATGTGTGTGGGTAGAATATATATCCCACGGGGGTAAAATTGAACAACGTTTAAAAAAAAATTTTTTTGGACTTATTCATTTTTCCGGCGTTTATCAGACTTTCAGATAGGGGAAATGTCAGTGAGCATTCCGATTTCAGTTCCAGAGCGATTCGCCCAATGAGTCCTTGATATTTAGTCGTTTTCAGCCAATATTTTGGATTTTTGAAAATTTCACTTTTTTGTGAAAATATCCACTAAATGAGGGAATAATATGTGTGAAAGTACCCCAGGAAAGTTCCAAATGTGTGTGGGTATAATATATATCCCACGGGGGTAAAATTGAAAAAAGTTGAAAAAATTTTTTTTTTGGACTTAGTCATTTTTCCGGCGTTTATCAGACTTTCAGATAGGGGAAATGTCAGTGAGCATTCCGATTTCAGTTCCAGAGCGATTCGCCCAATGAGTCCTTGATATTTAGTCATTTTCAGCCAATTTTCTGGATTTTTGAAAATTTCACTTTTTTGTGAAAATATCCACTAAATGAGGGAATAATATGTGTGAGGGAACCCCAGGAGAGTTCCAAATGTTTGTGGGTAGAATATATATCCCACGGGGGTAAAATTGAAAAAAGTCGAAAAAAAATTTCTTGGACTTAGTCATTTTTCCGGCGTTTATCAGACTTTCAGATAGGGGAACTGTCAGTGAGCGTTCTGATTTCAGTTCCAGAGCGATTCGCCCAATGAGTCCTTGATATTTAGTCATTTTCAGCCAATATTTTGGATTTTTGAAAATTTCACTTTTTTGTGAAAATATCCACTAAATGAGGGAATAATATGTGTGAGGGTACCCCAGGAGAGTTCCAAATGTTTGTGGGTAGAATATATATCCCACGGGGGTAAAATTGAAAAAAGTTGAAAATTTTTTTTTTTGGACTTAGTCATTTTTCCGGCGTTTATCACACTTTCAGATAGGGGAAATGTCAGTGAGCATTCCGATTTCAGTTCCAGTGCGATTCGCCCAATGAGTCCTTGATATTTAATCGTTTTCAGCCAATTTTCTGGATTTTTGAAAATTTCACTTTTTTGTGACAATATCCACTAAATGAGGGAATAATATGTGTGAGGGTACCCCAGGAGAGTTCCAAATGTGTGTGGGTAGAATATATATCCCACGGGGAAAAATTGAAAAAAGTTGAAAAATTTTTTTTTTTGGACTTATTCATTTTTCCAGCGTTTATCAGACTTTCAGATAGGAGAAATGTCAGTGAGGGTTCCAATTTCAGTTCCAGAGCGATTCACCTAATGAGTCCTTGATGTTTAGTCGTTTTCAGCCAATTTTCTGGATTTTTGAAAATTTCACTTTTTTGTGAAAATATCCACTAAATGAGGGAATAATATGTGAGAGGGAACCCCAGGAGAGTTCCAAATGTTTGTGGGTAGAATATATATCCCACGGGGGTAAAATTGAAAAAAGTTGAAAACATTTTTTTTTTTGGACTTAGGCATTTTTCCGGCGTTTATCAGACTTTCAGATAGGGGAAAGGTCAGTGAGCATTCCGATTTCAGTTCCAGAGCGATTCGCCCAATGAGTCCTTGATATTTAGTCGTTTTCAGCCAATATTTTGGATTTTTGAAAATTTCACTTTTGTGAAAATATCCACTAAATGAGGGAATAATATGTGTGAGGGTACCCCAGTAGAGTTCCAAATGTTTGTGGGTAGAATATATATCCTACGGGGGTAAAATTGAAAAAAGTTGAAAACATTTTTTTTTTGGACTTAGTCATTATTACGGCGTTTATCAGACTTTCAGATAGGGGAAATGTCAGTGAGCATTCCGATTTCAGTTCCAGAGCGATTCGCCCAATGAGTCCTTGATATTTAATCGTTTTCAGCCAATTTTCTGGATTTTTGAAAATTTCACTTTTTTGTGAAAATATCCACTAAATGAGGGAATAATGTGTGTGAGGGTACCCCAGGAGAGTTCCAAATGTTTGTGGGTAGAATATATATCCCACGGGGGTAAAATTGGAAAAAGTTGAAAAATTTTTTTTTTTGGACTTAGGCTATTTTCCGGCGTTTATCAGACTTTCAGATAGGAGAAATGTCAGTGAGCATTCCGATTTCAGTTCTAGAGCGATTCTCCCTATGAGTCCTTGATATTTAGTCGTTTTCAGCCAATTTTCTGGATTTTTGAAAATGTCAATTTTGTGAAACTATCCACTAAATGAGGGAATAATATGTGTGAGGGTACCCCAGGAGAGTTCCAAATGTTTTTGGGTAGAATATATATCCCACGGGGGTAAAATTGAAAAAAGTTGAAAAATTTTTTTTTTTGGACTTAGTCATTTTTTCGGCGTTTATCAGACTTTCAGATAGGGGAAATGTCAGTGAGCATTCCAATTTCAGTTCCAGAGCGATTCGCGCAATGAGTCCATGATATTTAGTCGTTTTCAGCCAATATTTTGGATTTTTGAAAATTTCACTTTTTTGTGAAAATATCCACTAAATGAGGGAATAATATGTGTGAGGGTACCCCAGGAGAGTTCCAAATGTTTTTGGGTAGAATATATATCCCACGGGGGTAAAATTGAAAAAAGTTGAAAAAATTTTTTTTTTGGACTTAGTCATTTTTCCGGCGTTTATCACACTTTCAGATAGGAGAAATGTCAGTGAGCGTTCCGATTTCAGTTCCAGATCGATTCGCCCAATGAGTCCTTGATATTTAGTCGTTTTCAGCCAATGTTTTGGATTTTTGAAAATTTCAATTTTGTGAAACTATCCACTAAATGAGGGAATAATATGTGTGAGGGTACCCCAGGAGTGTTCCAAATGTTTGTGGGCAGAATATATATCCCACGGGGGTAAAATTGAAAAAAGTTGAAAAATTTTTTTTGGGACTTAGTCATTTTTCCGGCGTTTATCACACTTTAAGATAGGGGAACTGTCAGTGAGCGTTCCGATTTCAGTTCCAGAGCGATTCGCCGTATGAGTCCTTGATATTTAGTCGTTTTCAGCCAATATTTTGGATTTTTGAAAATTTCACTTTTTTGAGAAAATATCCATTAAATGAGGGAATAATATGTGTGAGGGTACCCCAGGAGAGTTCCAAATGTTTTTGGGTAGAATATATATCCCACGGGGGTAAAATTGAAAAAAGTTGAAAAAATTTTTTTTTTTGGACTTAGTCATTTTTCCGGCGTTTATCACACTTTCAGATAGGAGAAATGTCAGTGAGCGTTCCGATTTCAGTTCTAGAGCGATTCGCCCTATGAGTCCTTGATATTTAGTCGTTTTCAGCCAATATTTTGGATTTTTGAAAATTTCACTTTTTTGTGAAAATATCCACTAAATGAAGGAATAATATGTGTGAGGGTACCCCAGGAGAGTTCCAAATGTTTGTGGGTAGAATATATATCCCACGGGGGTAAAATTGAAAAAAGTTGAAAAATTTTTTTTTTTGGACTTAGGCTATTTTCCGGCGTTTATCAGACTTTCAGATAGGAGAAATGTCAGTGAGCATTCCGATTTCAGTTCTAGAGCGATTCGCCCTATGAGTCCTTGATATTTAGTCGTTTTCAGCCAATTTTCTGGATTTTTGAAAATGTCAATTTTGTGAAACTATCCACTAAATGAGGGAATAATATGTGTGAGGGTACCCCAGGAGAGTTCCAAATGTTTTTGGGTAGAATATATATCCCACGGGGGTAAAATTGAAAAAAGTTGAAAATTTTTTTTTTTGGACTTAGTCATTTTTCCGGCGTTTATCACTCTTTAAGATAGGGGAAATGTCTGTGAGCGTTCCGATTTCAGATCCAGAGCGATTCGCCCAATGAGTCCTTGATATTTTGTCTTTTTCAGCCAATATTTTGGATTTTTGAAAATTTCACCTTTTTGTGAAAATATCCACTAAATGAGGGAATAATATGTGTGAGGGTACCCCAGGAGAGTTCCAAATGTTTTTGGGTAGAATATATATCCCACGGGGGTAAAATTGAAAAAAGTTGAAAAAATTTTTTTTGGACTTAGTCATTTTTCCGGCGTTTATCACACTTTCAGATAGGAGAAATGTCAGTGAGCGTTCCGATTTCAGTTCCAGATCGATTCGCCCAATGAGTCCTTGATATTTAGTCGTTTTCAGCCAATGTTTTGGATTTTTGAAAATTTCAATTTTGTGAAAATATCCACTAAATGAGGGAATAATATGTGTGAGGGTACCCCAGGAGTGTTCCAAATGTTTGTGGGTAGAATATATATCCCACGGGGGTAAAATTGAAAAAAGTTAAAAATTTTTTTTTTTGGACTTAGTCATTTTTCCGGCGTTTATCACACTTTCAGATAGGGGAAATGTCAGTGAGCATTCCGATTTCAGTTCCAGAGCGATTCGCCCAATGAGTCCTTGATATTTAGTCGTTTTCAGCCAATATTTTGGATTTTTGAAAATTTCACTTTTTAGTGAAAATATCCACTAAATGAGGGAATAATATGTGTGAGGGTACCCCAGGAGAGTTCCAAATGTTTTTGGGTAGAATATATATCCCACGGGGGTAAAATTGAAAAAAGTTGAAAAATTTTTTTTTGGACTTAGTCATTTTTCCAGCGTTTATCACACTTTCAGATAGGAGAAATGTCAGTGAGCGTTCCGATTTCAGTTCCAGAGCGATTCGCCCAATGAGTCCTTGATATTTAGTCGTTTTCAGCCAATATTTTGGATTTTTGAAAATTTCACTTTTTTGTGAAAATATCCACTAAATGAGGGAATAATATGTGTGAGGGTACCCCAGGAGAGTTCCAAATGATTTGGGTAGAATATATATCCCACGGGGGTAAAATTGAAAAAAGTTGAAAAATTTTTTTTTGGAATTAGTCATTTTTCCGGCTTTTATCACACTTTCAGATAGGAGAAATGTCAGTGAGCGTTCCGATTTCAGTTCCAGAGCGATTCGCCCAATGAGTCCTTGATATTTAGTCGTTTTCAGCCAATATTTTGGATTTTTGAAAATTTCACTTTTTTGAGAAAATATCCATTAAATGAGGGAATAATATGTGTGAGGGTACCCCAGGAGAGTTCCAAATGTTTTTGGGTAGAATATATATCCCACGGGGGTAAAATTGAAAAAAGTTGAAAAAATTTTTCTTTTTGGACTTAGTCATTTTTCCGGCGTTTATCACACTTTCAGATAGGAGAAATGTCAGTGAGCGTTCCGATTTCAGTTCTAGAGCGATTCGCCCTATGAGTCCTTGATATTTAGTCGTTTTCAGCCAATGTTTTGGATTTTTGAAAATTTCACTTTTTTGTGAAAATATCCACTAAATGAAGGAATAATATGTGTGAGGGTACCCCAGGAGAGTTCCAAATGTTTGTGGGTAGAATATATATCCCACGGGGGTAAAATTGAAAAAAGTTGAAAAATTTTTTTTTTTGGACTTAGGCTATTTTCCGGCGTTTATCAGACTTTCAGATAGGAGAAATGTCAGTGAGCATTCCGATTTCAGTTCTTGAGCGATTCGCCCTATGAGTCCTTGATATTTAGTCGTTTTCAGCCAATTTTCTGGATTTTTGAAAATGTCAATTTTGTGAAACTATCCACTAAATGAGGGAATAATATGTGTGAGGGTACCCCAGGAGAGTTCCAAATGTTTTTGGGTAGAATATATATCCCACGGGGGTAAAATTGAAAAAAGTTGAAACATTTTTTTTTTGGACTTAGTCATTTTTTCGGCGTTTATCAGACTTTCAGATAGGGGAAATGTCAGTGAGCATTCCGATTTCAGTTCCAGAGCGATTCGCCCAATGAGTCCATGATATTTAGTCGTTTTCAGCCAATATTTTGGATTTTTGAAAATTTCACTTTTTTGTGAAAATATCCACTAAATGAGGGAATAATATGTGTGAGGGTACCCCAGTAGAGTTCCAAATGTTTGTGGGTAGAATATATATCCCACAGGGGTAAAATTGAAAAAAGTTGAAAAATTTTTATTTTTGGTCTTAGGCATTTTTCCGGCGTTTGTCAGACTTTCAGATAGGGGAAATGTCAGTGAGCATTCCGATTTCAGTTCCAGAGCGCTTCGCCATATGAGTCCTTGATATTTAGTCGTTTTCAGCCAATATTTTGGATTTTTGAAAATTTCACTTTTTTGTGAAAATATCCACTAAATGAGGGAATAATATGTGTGAGGGTACCCCAGGAGAGTTCCAAATGTTTTTGGGTAGTATATATATCCCACGGGGGTAAAATTGAAAAAAGTTGAAAAAATTTTTTTTGGACTTAGTCATTTTTCCAGCGTTTATCACATTTTCAGACAGGAGAAATGTCAGTGAGCGTTCCGATTTCAGTTCCAGAGCGATTCGCCCAATGAGTCCTTGATATTTAGTCGTTTTCAGCCAATATTTTGGATTTTTGAAAATTTCACTTTTTTGTGAAAATATCCACTAAATGAGGGAATAATATGTGTGAGGGTACCCCAGGAGAGTTCCAAATGTTTGTGGGTAGAATATATATCCCACGGGGGTAAAATTGAAAAAAGTTGAAAAAAAATATTTTTTTTGGACTTAGTCATTTTTCCGGCGTTTATCACACTTTCAGATAGGAGAAATGTCAGTGAGCGTTCCGATTTCAGTTCTAAAGCGATTCGCCCAATGAGTCCTTGATATTTAGTCGTTTTCAGCCCATTTACTGGATTTTTGAAAATTTCAATTTTGTGAAAATATCCACTAAATGAGGGAATAATATGTGTGAGGGTACCCCAGGAGTGTTCCAAATGTTTGTGGGTAGAATATATATCCCACGGGGGTAAAATTGAAAAAAGTTGAAAATTTTTTTTTTTGGACTTAGTAATTTTTCCGGCGTTTATCAGACTTTCAGATAGGGGAAATGTCAGTGAGCCTTCCGATTTCAGTTCCAGAGCGATTCGCCCAATGAGTCCTTGATATTTAGTCGTTTTCAGCCAATATTTTGGATTTTTGAAAATTTCACTTTTTTGTGAAAATATCCACTAAATGAGGGAATAATATGTGTGAGGGTACCCCAGGAGAGTTCCAAATGTGTGTGGGTAGAATACATATCCCACGGGTGTAAAATTAAAAAAAGTTTAAAAAAAATTTTTTTTTGGACTTAGTCATTTTTCCGGCGTTTATCACACTTTCAGATAGGAGAAATGTCAGTGAGTGTTACGATTTCAGTTCCAGAGCGATTCGCCCAATGAGTCCTTGATATTTAGTCGTTTTCACCAAATATTTTGGATTTTTGAAAATTTCACTTTTTTGTGAAAATATCCACTAAATGAGGGAATAATATGTGTGAGGGTACCCCAGGAGAGTTCCAAATGTGTGTGGGTAGAATATATATCCCATGGGGGTAAAAATGAAAAAAGTTGAAAAAAATTTTTTTATGGACTTTGTCATTTTTCCGGCGTTTATCACACTTTCAGATTGGAGAAATGTCAGTGAACGTTCCGATTTCAGTTCCAGAGGGATTCGCCCAATGAGTCCTTGATATTTAGTCGTTTTCAGCCAATATTTTGGATTTTTGAAAATTTCACTTTTTTGTGAAAATATCCACTAAATGAGGGAATATTATGTGTGAAGGTACCCCAGGAGAGTTCCAAATGTTTGTGGGTAGAATATAAATCCCACGGGGGTAAAATTGAAAAAAGTTGAAACATTTTTTTTTTGGACTTAGTCATTTTTCCGGCGTTTATCAGACTTTCAGATAGGGGAAATGTCAGTGAGCATTCCGATTTCAGTTCCAGAGTGATTCGCCCAATGAGTCCTTGATATTAATCGTTTTCAGCCAATATTTTGGATTTTTGAAAATTTCACTTTTTTGTGAAAATATCCACTAAATGAGGGAATAATATGTGTGATGGTACCCCAGGAGAGTTCCAAATGTGTGTGGGCAGAATATATATCCAACAGGGGTAAAATTTAAAAAAGTTGAATTATTTTTTTTTTTTGGACTTAGTCATTTTTCTGGCGCTTATCAGACTTTCAGATAGGGGAAATGTCAGTGAGTGTCCCGATTTCAGTTCCAGAGCGATTCGCCCAAAGAGTCCTTGATATTTAGTCATTTTCAGCAAATTTTCTGGATTTTTGAAAATTTCACTTCTTTGTGAAAATATCCACTAAATGAGGGAATAATATGTGTGAGGGTACCCCAGGAGAGTTCCAAATGTGTGTGGGCAGAATATATATCCAACAGGGGTAAAATTTAAAAAAGTTGAATTATTTTTTTTTTTGGACTTAGTCATTTTTCTGGCGCTTATCAGACTTTCAGATAGGGGAAATGTCAGTGAGCGTCCCGATTTCAGTTCCAGAGTGATTCGCCCAATGAGTCCTTGATATTTAGTCATTTTCAGCCAATATTTTGGATTTTTGAAAATTTCACTTTTTTGTGAAAATATCCACTAAATGAGGGAATAATATGTGTGAGGGTACCCAAGGAGAGTTCCAAATGTGTGTGGGTAGAATATATATCCCATGGGGGTAAAAATGAAAAAAGTTGAAAAAAAATTTTTTTTGGACTTAGTAATTTTTCCGGCGTTTATCACACTTTCAGATTGGAGAAATGTCAGTGAGTGTTCCGATTTCAGTTCCAGAGAGATTTGCCCAATGAGTCCTTGATATTTAGTTGTTTTCAGCCAATATTTTGGATTTTTGAAAATTTCACTTTTTTGTGAAAATATCCACTAAATGAGGGAATAATATGTGTGAGGGTACCCCAGGAGAGTTCCAAATGTTTGTGGGTAGAATATATATCCCACGCTGGTAAAATTGAAAAAAGTTGAAACATTTTTTTTTTTGGACTTAGTCATTTTTCCGGCATTTATCACACTTTCAGATAGGGGAAATGTCAGTGAGCATTCCGATTTCAGTTCCAGAGAGATTTGCCCAATGAGTCCTGGATATTTAGTCGTTTTCAGCCAATTTTCTGGATTTTTGAAAATTTCACTTTTTTGTGAAAATATACACTAAATGAGGGAATAATATGTGTGAGGGTACCCCAGGAGAGTTCCAAATGTGTGTGGGTAGAATATATATCACAAGGGGGTAAAATTGAAAAAAGTTGAATTCATTTTTTTTTGGACTTAGTCATTTTTCTGGCATTTATCAGACTTTCAGATAGGGGAAATGTCAGTGAGCGTCCCGATTTCAGTTCCAGAGTGATTCGCCCAGTGAGTCCTTGATATTTAGTCATTTTCAGCCAATATTTTGGATTTTTGAAAATTTCACTTTTCTGTGAAAATATCCACTAAATGAGGGAATAATATGTGTGAGGGTACCCCAGGAGAGTTCCAAATGTGTGTGGGTAGAATATATATCCCACGGGGGTAAAATTGAAAAAAGTTGAAAAAATGTTTTTTTGAACTTAGTCATATTTCTGGCGTTTATCACACTTTCAGATAGGGGAAATGTCAGTGAGCATTCTGATTTCAGTTCCAGAGCGATTCGCCCAATGAGTCTTTGATATTTAATTGTTTTCAGCCAATTTTCTGAATTTTTGAAAATTTCACTTTTTTGTGAAAATATCCACTAAATGAGGGAATAATATGTGTGAGGGTACCCCAGGAGAGTACCAAATGTGTGTGGGTAGAATATATATCCCATGGGGGTAAAAATGAAAAAAGTTGAAAAAAATTTTTTTTTGGACTTAGTCATTTTTCCGGCGTTTATCATACTTTCAGATTGGAGAAATGTCAGTGAGCGTTCCGATTTCAGTTCCAGAGCGATTCACCCAATGAGTCCTTGATATTTAGTCATTTTCAGCCAATATTTTGGATTTTTGAAAATTTCACTTTTTTGTGAAAATATCCACTAAATGAGGGAATAATATGTGTGAGGGTACCCCAGGAGAGTTCCAAATGTTTGTGGGTAGAATATATATCCCACGGGGGTAAAATTGAAAAAAGTTGAAAAATTTTTTTTTTTGGACTTAGTCTTTTTTCTGGCGTTTATCAGACTTTCAGATAGGGAAAATGTCAGTGAGCATTCCGATTTCAGTTCCAGAGCGATTCGCCCAATGAGTCCTTGATATTAATCGTTTTCAGCCAATATTTTGGATTTTTGAAAATTTCACTTTTTTGGGAAAATAACCACTAAATGAGGGAATAATATGTGTGAGGGTACTCCAGGAGAGTTCCAAATGTGTTTGGGTAGAATATATATCCCACGGGGTAAAATTGAAAAAAAAAAATTTCTGGACTTAGTCATTTTTCTGGCGTTTATCAGACTTTCAGATAGGGGAAATGTCAGTGAGCGTTCCGATTTCAGTTCCACAGCGATTCGCTCAATGAGTCCTTCATATTTAGTCGTTTTCAGCCAATTTTCTGGATTTTTGAAATTTTCACTTTTTTGTGAATATATCCACTAAATGAGGGAATAATATGTGTGAGGGTACCCCAGGAGAGTTCCAAATGTGTTTGGGTAGAATATATATCCAACGGGGGTAAAATTGAAAAAAGTTGAATTCATTTTTTTTTGGACTTAGTCATTTTTCTGGCATTTATCAGACTTTCAGATAGGGGAAATGTCAGTGAGCGTTCCGATTTCAGTTCCAGAGCGATTCGCCCAATGAGTCCTTGATATTTAGTCGTTTTCAGCCAATATTTTGGATTTTTGAAAATTTCACTTTTTTGTGAAAATATCCACTAAATGAGGGAATAATATGTGTGAGGGTACCCCAGGAGAGTTCCAAATGTGTGTGGGTAGAATATATATCCAACGGGGGTAAAATTGAAAAAAGTTGAATTAATATTTTTTTTGGACTTAGTCATTTTTCTGGCATTTATCAGACTTTCAGATAGGGGAAATGTCAGTGAGCGTTCTTATTTCAGTTCCAGAGCGAATCGCTCAATGAGTCCTTCATATTTAGTCGTTTTCAGCCAATTTTCAGGATTTTTGAAAATTTCACTTTTTTGTCAAAATATCCACTAAATGAGGGAATAATATGTGTGAGGGTACCCCAGGAGAGTTCAAAATGTGTGTGGCTAGAATATATATCCAACGGGGGTAAAATTGAAAAAAGTTGAATTAATTTTTTTTGGACTTAGTCATTTTTCTGGCGTTTATCAGACTTTCAGATACGGGAAATGTCAGTGAGCATTCCGATTTCAGTTACAGAGTGATTTGCCCAATAAGTCCTTGATATATAGTCGTTTTCAGGATTTTTGAAAATTTCACTTTTTTATGAAAATATTCACTAAATGAGGGAATAATATGTGTGAGGGTACCCCAGGAGAGTTCCAAATGTGTGTGGCTAGAATATATATCCAACGGGGGTAAAATTGAAAAAAGTTGAATTAATTTTTTTTTTGGACTTAGTCATTTTTCTGGCGTTTATCAGACCTTCAGATAGGGGAAATGTCAGTGAGCGTTCCGATTTCAGGTCCATAGCGATTCGCCGGATGAGTCCTTGATATTTTGTCGTTTTCAAACAATTTTCTGAATTTTTTAAAATTTCACTTTTTTGTGAAAATATCCACTAAATGAGGGAATAATATGTGTGAGGGTACCCCAGGAGAGTTCCAAATGTGTGTGGGTAGAATATATATCCCACAGGGGGTAAAACTGAAAAAAGTTGTAAACATTTTTTTTTGGGACTTAGTCATTTTTCCGGCATTTATCAGACCTTCAGATAGGGGAAATGTCAGTGAGCGTTCCGATTTCAGTTCCAGAGTGATTCTCCCAATGAGTCCTTGATATTTAGTCGTTTTCAGCCAATATTTTGGATTTTTGAAAATTTCAATTTTGTGAAAATATCCACTAATTGAGGGAATAATATGTGTGAGGGTACCCCAGGAGAGTTCCAAATGTGTGTGGGTAGAATATATATCCCACAGGGGGTAAAACTGAAAAAAGTTGTAAACATTTTTTTTTGGGACTTAGTCATTTTTCCGGCATTTATCAGACCTTCAGATAGGGGAAATGTCAGTGAGCATTCCGATTTCAGTTACAGAGTGATTTGCCCAATAAGTCCTTGATATATAGTCGTTTTCAGGATTTTTGAAAATTTCACTTTTTTATGAAAATATTCACTAAATGAGGGAATAATATGTGTGAGGGTACCCCAGGAGAGTTCCAAATGTGTGTGGCTAGAATATATATCCAACGGGGGTAAAATTGAAAAAAGTTGAATTTATTTTTTTTTTGAACTTAGTCATTTTTCTGGCGTTTATCAGACCTTCAGATAGGGGAAATGTCAGTGAGCGTTCCGATTTCATTTCCAGAGCAATTCGCCCAATGAGTCCTTGATATTTAGTCGTTTTCAGCCAATTTTCTGGATTTTTGAAAATTTCACTTTTTTGTGAAAATATCAACTAAATGAGGGAATAATATGTGTGAGGGTACCCCAGGAGAGTTCCAAATGTGTGTGGGTAGAATATGTATCCCACGGGGGTAAAATTGAAAAAAGTTGAAAAAATTTTTTCTTTGGACTTTGTCATTTTTCCGGCGTTTATCAGACTTTCAGATAGGGGAAATGTCAGTGAGAGTTCCGATTTCAGTTCCAGAGCGATTCGCCCAATGAGTCCTTGATATTCAGTCATTTTCAGCCAATTTTCTGGATTTTTGAAAATTTCACTTTTTTTGTGAAAATATTCACTAAATGAGGGAATAATATGTATGAGGGTACCCCAAGAGAGTTCCAAATGTGTGTGGATAGAATATATATCCCACGGGGGTAAAATTGAAAAAAGTTGAAAAAATGTTTTTTTGAACTTAGTCATTTTTCTGGCGTTTATCAGACTTTCAGATAGGGGAAATGTCAGTGAGCGTTCCGATTGCAGTTCCAGAGTGATTCGCCCAATGAGTCCTTGATATTTAGTCGTTTTCAGCCAATATTTTGGATTTTTGAAAATTTCAATTTTGTGAAAATATCCACTAAATGAGGCAATAATATGTGTGAGGGTACCCCAGGAGATTTCCAAATGTGTGTGGCTAGAATATATATCCAACGTGGGTAAAATTGAAAAAAGTTGAATTAATTTTTTTTATGGACTCAGTCATTTTTCTGGCGTTTATCAGACTTTCAGATAGGGGAAATGTCAGTGAGCGTTCCGATTTCAGGTCCATAGCGATTCGCCGGATGAGTCCTTGATATTTTTTCGTTTTCAAACAATATTCTGAATTTTTGAAAATTTCACTTTTTTGTTAAAATATCCACTAAATGAGGGAATAATATGTGTGAGGGTACCCCAGGAGAGTTCCAAATGTGTGTGGGTGGAATATATATCCCACGGGGGTAAAAGTGAAAAAAAAATTTTTTTGGACAAAGTCATTATTCCTGCGTTTATCAGACTTTCAGATAGATGAAATGTCAGTGAGCGTTCCGATTTCAGTTCCAGAGCGATTCGCCCAATGAGTCCTTGATATTTAGTCGTTTTCAGCCAATTTTCTGGATTTTTGAAAATTTCACTTTTTTGTGAAAATATCCACTAATTGAGGGAATAATATGTGTGAGGGTACCCCAGGAGAGTTCCAAATGTGTGTGGGTAGAATATGTATCCCACGGGGGTAAAATTGAAAAAAGTTGAAAAAATTTTTTCTTTGGACTTAAGTCATTTTTCTGGCATTTATCAGACTTTCAGATAGGGGAAATGTCAGTGAGCGTTCCGATTTCAGTTCCAGAGTGATTCGCCCAATGAGTCCTTGATATTTAGTCATTTTCAGCCAATTTTCTGGATTTTTGAAAATTTCACTTTTTTGTGAAAATATCCACTAAATGAGGGAATAATATGTGTGAAGGTAACCCCAGGAGAGTTCCAAATGTGTGTGGGTGGAATGTATATCCCACAGGGGTAAAATTGAAAAAAGATGTAAAAAATTTTTTTTTGGACTTAGTCATTTTTGCGTCGTTTATCAGGCTTTCAGATAGGGGAAATGTCAGTGAGCATTTCGATTTCAGTTCCAGAGTGATTTGCCCAATAAGTCCTTGATATATAGTCGTTTTCAGCCAATTTTCAGGATTTTTGAAAATTTCACTTTTTTGTGAAAATATCCACTAAATGAGGGAAAAATATGTGTGAGGGTACCCCAGGAGAGTTCAAAATGTGTGTGGCTAGAATATATATCCAACGGGGGTAAAATTGAAAAAAGTTTAATTAATTTTATTTTTGGACTTAGTCATTTTTCTGGCGTTTATCAGACTTTCAGAGAGGGGAAATGTCAGTGAACGTTCCGATTTCAGGTCCATAGCGATTCGCCGGATGAGTCCTTGATATTTCGGCGTTTTCAAACAATTTTCTGAATTTTTGAAAATTTCACTTTTTTGTGAAAATATCCACTAAATGAGGGAATAATATTTGTGAGGGTACCCCAGGAGAGTTCCAAATGTGTGTGGGTAGAATATATATCCCACGGGGGTAAAATTGAAAAAAATTTTTTTTTGGACATAGTAATTTTTCTGGCGTTTATCAGACTTTCAGATAGGGGAAATGTCAGTGAGCGTTCCGATTTCATTTCCAGAGCGATTCGCCCAATGATTCCTTGATATTTAGTCGTTTTCAGCCAATTTTCTGGATTTTTGAAAATTTCACTTTTTTGTGAAAATATCAACTAAATGAGGGAATAATATGTGTGAGGGTACCCCAAGAGAGTTCCAAATGTGTGTGGATAGAATATGTTTTCCACAGGGGTAAAATTGAAAAAAGTTGAAAAAATTTTTTCTTTGGACTTAGTCATTTTTCCCGCATTTATCAGACTTTCAGATAGGGGAAATGTCAGTGAGAGTACCGATTTCAGTTCCAGAGTGATTCGCGCAATGAGTCCTTGATATTTAGACATTTTCAGCCAATTTTCTGGATTTTTGAAAATTTCTCTTTTTTGTGAAAATATCCACTAAATGAGGGAATAATGTGTGTGCTGGTACCCCAAGAGAGTTCCAAATGTGTGTGGGTAGAATATATATCCCACGGGGGTAAAATTGAAAAAAGTTGAAAAAATGTTTTTTTGGACTTTGTCATTTTTTCGGCGTTTATCAGACTTTCAGATAGGGGAAATGTCAGTGAGCATTCCGATTTCAGTTCCAGAGCGCTTCTCCCAATGAGTCCTCGATATTTAGTCGATGTCAGCCAATTTTCTGGATTTTTGAAAATTTCAATTTTTTGGGAAAATATTCACTAAATGAGGGAATAATACATGTGAGGGTACCCCAGGAGAGTTCCAAATGTGTTTGGGTAGAAAATATATCCCACGGGGGTAAAATTGAAAAAAGTTGAAAAAATTTTTTTTTTGGACTTAGTCATTTTTACGGCGTTTATAAGGCTTTCAGATAGGGGAAATGTCAGTAAGCGTTCCGATTTCAGTTCCAGAGCGATTCTCCCAAGGAGTCCTTGATATTTATTCGTTGTCAGCCAATTTTCTGGATTTTTGAAAATTTCACTTTTTTGTGAAAGTATCCACTAAGTGAGGGAATAATATGTGTGAGGGTACCCCAGGGCAGTTCCAAATGTGTGTGGGTAGAAGATATATCCCATGGGGGTAAAATTGAAAAAAGTTTAAAAAATTTTTTTTTTGGACTTAGTCATTTTTCCTGCGTTTATCAGAGTTTCAGATAGGGCAAATGTCATGGAGCGTTCCGATTTCAGTTCCAGAGCGATTTGCCCAATGAGTCCTTGATATTTAGGCGTTTTCAGCCAATTTTCTGGATTTTTGAAAATTTCATTTTTTGTGAAAGTATCCACTAAGTGAGGGAATAATATGTGTGAGGGTACCCCAGGGCAGTTCCAAATGTGTGTGGGTAGAAGATATATCCCATGGGGGTAAAATTGAAAAAAGTTTAAAAAATTTTTTTTTTGGACTTAGCAATTTTTCCGCCGTTTATCAGACTTTCAGAAAGGGGAAATGTCAGTGAGCGTTCCGATTTCAGTTCCAGAGCGTTTCGCCCAATGAGTCCTTGATATTTAGTCGTCAGCCAATTTTCTGGATTTTTGAAAATTTCACTTTTTTGTGAAAATATCAACTAAATGAGGGAATAATATGTGTGAGGGTACCCCAGGAGAGTTCCAAATGTGTGTGGGTAGAATATGTATCCCACGGGGGTAAAATTGAAAAAAGTTGAAAAAATTTTTTCTTTGGACTTTGTCATTTTTCCGGCGTTTATCAGAGTTTCAGATAGGGGAAATGTCAGTGAGCATTCCGATTTCAGTTCCAGAGCGATTTGCCCTATGAGTCCTTGACATTTCATCGTTTTCAACCAATTTTCTGGATTTTTGAAAATTTCACTTTTTTGTGAAAATATCCACTAAGTGAGGGAATAATATGTGTGAGGGTACCCCAGGGGAGTTCCAAATGTGTGTGGGTAGAATATATATCCCACGGAGGTAAAGTTGAAAAAAGTTGAAAAAATTATTTTTTTGGACATAATAATTTTTCCGACCTTTATCAGACTTTCAGATAGGGCAAATGTCAGTGAGCGTTCCGATTTCAGTTCCAGAGCGATTCGCCCAATGAGTCCTTGATATTTAGTCGTTTTCAGCCAATATTTTGGAATTTTGAAAATTTCACTTTTTTGTGAAAATATCCACTAAGTGAGGGAATAATATGTGTGAGGGTACCCCAGGGGAGTTCCAAATGTTTGTGGGTAGAATATATATCCCACGGGGGTAAAATTGAAAAAAGTTGAAAAAATTATTTTTTTGGACATAGTAATTTTTCCGACCTTTATCAGACTTTCAGATAGGGCAAATGTCAGTGAGCGTTCCGATTTCAGTTCCAGAGCGATTCGCACAATGAGTCCTTGATATTTAGTCGTTGTCAGCCAATTTTCTGGATTTTTGACAACTTCACTTTTTTGTGAAAATATTCACTAAATGAGGGAATAACATGTGCGAGGGTACCCCAGGAGAGTTCCAAATATGTTTGGGTAGAATATATATCCCACGGGGGTAAAATTGAAAAAAGTTGAACAATTTTTTTTTTGGGAATTAGTCATTTTTCAGGCGTTTATCAGACTTTCAGATAGGGGAAATGTCAGTGAGCGTTCCGATTTCAGTTCCAGAGCGATTCGCCCAATGAGTCCTTGATATTTAGTCGTTTTTAGCCAATATTTTGGATTTTTGAAAATTTCACTTTTTTGTGAAAATATCCACTAAATGAGGGAATAATATGTGTGAGGGTACCCCAGGAGAGTTCCAAATGTGTGTGGGTAGAATATATATCCCATGGGGGTAAAATTGAAAAAAGTTGAAAAAATGTTTATTTGGACTTATTCATTTTTCATGCGTTTATCAGACTTTCAGATAGGGCAAATGTCAGTGAGCATTCCGATTTCAGTTCCAGAGCGATTCGCCCAATGAGTCCATGATATTTATTCGTTGTCAGACAATTTTCGGGATTTTTGAAAATTTCTCTTTTTTGTGAAAATATCCACAAAATGAGGGAATAATATGTGTGAGGGTACCCCAGGAGAGTTCCAAATGTGCTTGGGTATAATATATATCCCACGGGGGTAAAATTGAAAAATGTTTAAAAAATTTTTTTTTTTAGACTTAGTCATTTTTCCTGCATTTATCAGACTTTCAGATAGGGCAAATGTCAGTGAGCCTTCAGATTTCAGTTCCATAGCGATTTGCCCAATGAGTCCTTGATATTTAGTCATTGTCAGCCAATTTTCTGGATTTTTGAAAATTTCACTTTTTTGTGAAAATATTCACTAAATGAGGGAATAATATGTGTGAGGGTACCCCAGGAGAGTTCCAAATATGTTTGGGTAGAATATATATCCCACGGGGGTAAAATTGAAAAAAGTTGAAAACATATTTTTTTTTGGACTTAGTCATTTTTACGGCTTTTATCAGACTTTCAGACTGGGCAAATGTCAGTGAGCGTTCCGATTTCAGTTCCAGAGTGATTCGCCCAATGAGTCCTTCATATTTAGTCGTTTTCAGCCAATTTTCTAGATTTTTGAAAATTTCACTTTTTTGTGAAAATATCCACTAAGTGAGGGAATAATATGTGTGAGGGTACCCCAGGAGAGTTCCAAATGTGTGTGGGTAGAATATATATCCCACGGGGGTAAAATTGAAAACAATTTTTTTCTGGACTTAGTCATTTTTCCGGCATTTATCAGACTTTCAGATAGGGGAAATGTCAGTGAGCGTTCCGATTTCAGTTCCAGAGCACTTCGCCCAATGCGTCCTTAATATTTAGTTGTTTTCAGCCAATTTTCTGGATTTTTGAAATTTTCACTTTTTTGTGAAAATATCCACTAAATGAGGGAATAATATGTGTGAGGGTACCCCAGGAGAGTTCCAAATGTGCGTGGGTAGAATATATATCCCACGGGGTAAAATTGAAAAAAGTTTAAAAAAATCTTTTTTTTGACTTAGTCATTTTTCCGGCGTTCATCAGACTTTCAGATAGGGCAAATGTCAGTGAGCGTTCCGATTTCAGTTCCCGAGCGATTCGCCCAATGAGTCCTTGATATTTAGTCATTTTCTGCCAATTTTCTGGATTTTTGAAAATTTCACTTTTTTGTGAAAATATCCACTAAGTGAGGGAATAATATGTGTGAGGGTACCCCAGGAGAGTTCCAAATGTGTGTGGGTAGAATATATATCCAACGGGGGTAAAATTGAAAAAAGCTGAATTAATTTTTTTTTGGACTTAGTAATTTTTCTGGCGTTTATCAGACTTTCAGATAGGGGAAATGTCAGTGAGCGTTCCGATTTCAGTTCCAGAGCGATTCGCCCAATGAGTCCTTGATATTTAGTAGTTTTCAGCCAATATTTTGGATTTTTGAAAATTTCACTTTTTTGTGAAAACATCCACTAAATGAGGGAATAATATGTGTGAGGGTACCCCAGGAGAGTTCCAAATGTGTGTCGGTAGAATATATATCCCACGGGGGTAAAATTGAAAAAAAATTTTTTTTGGACTTAGTCATTTTTCCGGCATTTATCAGACTTTCAGATAGGGGAAATGTCAGTAAGCGTTCCGATTTCAGTTCCAGAGCGATTCGCCCAATGAGTCCTTGATATTTATTCCTTGACAGCCAATTTTCTGGATTTTTGAAAATTTCACTTTTTTGTGAAAATATTCACTAAATGCAGAAATAATATGTGTGAGGGTACCCCAGCAGATTTCCAAATGTGTTTGGGTAGAATATATATCCCACGGGGGTAAATTTGAAAAAAGTTTAAAAAATTTTTTTTTTGGACTTAGTCATTTTTCCGGCATTTATCAGACTTTCAGATAGGGCAAATGTCAGTGAGCGTTCCTATTTCAGTTTCCGAGCGATTCGTCCAATGAGGCTTGCAAGAGATGTCAAAAGCAATAAAAAAGGATTTTGGGGGTATGTGAAAAGTAAAAGAAAAGTCAAAGATGCTATAGGATTTTTACAGGATGAAAATGGAGAAATGGTAAGAGAGGATGTTGAGAAGGCCAAACTTTTTAATTCCTATTTTGCATCTGTTTTCTCTCAGAAAGAAAATGTAACATCAACTGATCTTCACTGTCCTTTTAAAGGAATAGAAGAATCCAAGTTATCTGTAAACAGAAAGATTGTGAGGGAATATTTAGCTAACATAAATGAGTTCAAGTCTCCAGGTCCAGATAAATTACACCCCAGAGTACTGAAGGAGATCGTAGAAGAAATTTTAGAACCACTCTCCATAATCTTTGAAAATTCTTGGAGAACAGGAGAAGTCCCAGAAGACTGGAGAAGAGCAAATGTTGTTCCTATCTTCAAAAAGGGGAAGAAGGTGGACCCAGGGAACTATAGGCCGGTGAGTCTGACTTCTATACCAGGAAAGATCTTTGAACAAATTATTAAACAACATGTATGTAAGTACCTGGATAAGAATGAAGTGATTAACCAGAGTCAGCATGGGTTTGTAACTAACAAGTCATGTCAGACTAACTTAATTTCCTTCTATGACAGAATCACTGACTGGGTGGATCAGGGAAATGCTGTAGATATAGTATATCTTGACTTCAGCAAAGCATTTGACAAAGTATCTCACACCATCCTTATTGAAAAAATGACCAAGTATGCAATGGACCAGGCAACTGTTAGGTGGATTCATAACTGGCTTAGTGATCGGACTCAAAGGGTGGTTGTAAATGGCTTCACATCCAGCTGGATGAATGTCTCAAGTGGGGTACCACAGGGCTCCGTCCTGGGACCTGTATTGTTCAACATCTTTATCAATGATTTAGATGAAGGAATTGAGGGTAAACTGATTAAATTTGCTGATGACACAAAGCTAGGAGGGATAGCTAATACTGGAGAAGAGAGAGAGAGGATTCAAAAATACCTAAATAAACTGGAGCAGTGGGCAGCAACCAACAGAATGGTTTTTAACAGGGAAAAATGCAAAGTACTACATCTGGGCAATACAAATGAAAAAAGCATATACAGAATGGGAGGAATAGAGCTAAGCAACAGTACATGTGAAAAAGACTTAGGTATACTAATAGATCATAGACTGAACATGAGTCAACAGTGTGATGCAGCAGCAAAAAAGGCAAATACAATTCTGGGATGTATTAACAGAAGCATACAGTCTAGATCACATGAAGTCATTATCGGTCTTTACTCCTCTTTGGTCAGACCTCATCTGGAATACTGTGTACAGTTTTGGGCACCACATTTTAAAAAAGACATAGACAAACTGGAGCAAGTTCAGAGAAGAGCGACCAGAATGGTGACTGGTCTGCAAACCATGTCCTATGAGGAACGGTTGCAGGATTTGGGAATGTTTAGCTTGCAAAAAAGAAGACTGAGAGGAGACTTAATAGCTGTCTACAAATATGTAAAGGGCTGTCACATTGTAGAAGGATCATCTTTATTCTCATTTTCACAAGGAAAGACTAGAAGCAATGGGATGAAACTAAATGGGAGGAGACACAGATTAGATATTAGAAAAAACTTTTTGACAGTTAGGGTGATTAATGAGTGGAACAGGCTGCCACGAGAGGTGGTGAGTTCCCCTTCAATGGACGTCTTCAAACAGAGGCTGGACAGACATCTGTCTGAGATGATCTAGTGAATCCTGCTTTGAGCAGGGGGTTGGACCAGATGACCCAGGAGGTCCCCTCCAACTCTACCATTCTATGATTCTATGATATTTAGTCGATTTCTGCCAATTTTCTGGATTTTTGAAAATTTCACTTTTTGTGAAAATATTCACTAAATGCGGGAATAATATGTGTGAGGGTACCCCAGGAGATTTCCAAATGTGTTTGGGTAGAATATATATCCGACGGGGGTAAAATTGAAAAATGTTGAAAAATTTTTTTTTTTTAAACGTCATTTTTAAGGCGTTTATCAGACTTTCAGATAGGGCAAATGTCAGTGAGCGTTCTGATTTCAGTTCCCGAGTGATTCGCCCAATGAGTCCTTGATATTTAGTCGTTTTCTGCCAATTTTCTGGATTTTTGAAAATGTCACTTTTTTGTGAAAATATCCACTAAGTGAGGGAATAATATGTGTGAGGGTACCCCAGGAGAGTTCCAAATGTGTGTGGGTAGAATATATATCCCACGGGGTAAAATTGAAAAAAGTTGAAAAAATGTTTTTTTTGGACTTAGTCATTTTTTCCGGCGTTTATCAGACTTTCAGATAGGGGAAATGTCAGTAAGCGTTCCGATTTCAGTTCCAGAGCGATTCGCCCAATGAGTCCGTGATATTTATTCGTTGACAGCCAATTTTCTGGATTTTTGAAAATTTCACTTTTTTGTGAAAATATTCACTAAATGCAGGAATAATATGTGTGAGGGTACCCCAGGAGATTTCCAAATGTGTTTGGGTAGAATATATATGCCACGGGGGTAAAATTGAAAAAAGTTGAAAAAATTATTTTTTTGGACATAGTAATTTTTCCGACCTTTATCAGACTTTCAGATAGGGCAAATGTCAGTGAGCGTTCCGATTGCAGTTCCAGAGCGATTCGCCCAATGAGTCCTTGATATTTAGTCGTTTTCATCCAATATTTTGGAATTTTGAAAATTTCACTTTTTTGTGAAAATATCCACTAAGTGAGGGAATAATATGTGTGAGGGTACCCCAGGGGAGTTCGAAATGTTTGTGGGTAGAATATATATCCCACGGGGGTAAACTTGAAAAAAGTTGAAAACATTTTTTTTTTGGACTTAGTAATTTTTCCGGCGTTTATCAGACTTTCAGATAGGGGAAATGTCAGTGCGCTTTCCGATTCCAGTTCCAGAGCGATTTGCCCAATGAGTCCTTGATATTACGTCGTTTTCAGCCAATTTTCTGGATTTTTGAAAATTTCACTTTTTTGTGAAAATATTCACTAAATGAGGGAATAATATGTGTAAGGGTACACCAGGAGATTTCCAAATGTGTTTGGGTAGAATATATATCCCGCGGAGGTAAAATTGAAAAAAGATGAAAAAATGTTTTTTTTGGACTTAGTCATTTTTCCGGCGTTTATCAGACTTTCAGATAGGGGAAATGTCAGTGAGCGTTCCGATTTCAGTTCCAGAGCGATTCGCCCAATAAGTCCTTGATATTTAGTCGTTGTCAGCCAATTTTCTGGATTTTTGAAAATTTCACTTTTTTGTGAAAATATCCACTAAATGAGGGAATGATATGTGTGAGGGTGCCCCAGGAGAGTTCCAAATGTGTTGGTAGAATATATATCCCACGGGGGTAAAATTGAAAAAAGTTGAATACATTTTTTTTTTGGACTTAGTCATTTTTCCGGCGTTTATCAGACTTTCAAATAGGGGAAATGTCAGTGAGTGTTCCGATTTCAGTTCCAGAGCGATTCACCCAATGAGTCCTTGATATTTCGTCGTTTTCAGCCAATTTTCTGGATTTTTGAAAATTTCACTTTTTTCTGAAAATATCCACAAATGAGGGAATAATATGTGTGAGGGTACCCCAGGAGAGTTCCAAATGTGTGTGGGTATAATATATATCCCACGGGGGTAAAATTGAAAAAAGTTGAAAAAAATTTTTTTTTTGACTTTGTAATTTTTCCGGCGTTTATCAGACTTTCAGATAGGGGAAATGTCAGTGAGCGTTCCGATTTCAGTTCCAGAGCGATTCGCCCAATGAGTCCTTGATAATTAGTCATTTTCAGCCAATTTTCTGGATTTTTGAAAATTTCACTTTTTTCTGAAAATATCCACAAATGAGGGAATAATGTGTGTGAGGGTACCCCAGAAGAGTTCCAAATGTGTGTGGGTAGAATATATATCAAACGGGGATAAAGTTGAAAAAAGTTGAAAATTTTTTTATTGGTACTTAGTCATTTTTCCGGCGTTTATCAGACTTTCAGATAGGGGAAATGTCAGTGAGCGTTCCGATTTCAGTTCCAGAGTGATTCGCCCAATGAGTCCTTGATATATCATTGTTTTCAGCCAATTTTGTGGATTTTTGAAAATTTCACTTTTTTGTGAAAATATCCACTAAATGAGGGAATGATATGTGTGAGGGTGCCCCAGGAGAGTTCCAAATGTGTTGGTAGAATATATATCCCACGGGGGTAAAATTGAAAAAAGTTGAATACATTTTTTTTTTGGACTTAGTCATTTTTCCGGCGTTTATCAGACTTTCAGATAAGGAAATGTCAGTGAGCGTTCCGATTTCAGTTCCAGAGCGATTCGCTGCATGAGTCCTTGATATTTCGTCGTTTTCAGGCAATTTTCTGAATTTTGAAAATTTTACTTTTTTGTGAAAACATCCACTAAATGAGGGAATAATATGTGTGAGGGTACCCCAGGAGAGTTCCAAATGTGTGTGGGTAGAATATATATCCCACGGGGGTAAAATTGAAAAAGGTTGAAAAAAAAATTTTTTCAGACTTAGTCATTTTTCCGGCGTTTATCAGACTTTCAGATAGGGGAAATGTCAGTGAGCGTTCCGATTTCAGTTCCAGAGCGATTCGCCCAATGAGTCCTTGATATTTCGTCATTTTCAGCCAATTTTCTGGATTTTTGAAAATTTCACTTTTTTGTGAAAATATCCACTAAATGAGGGAATAATATGTGTGAGGGTACCCCAGAAGAGTTCCAAATGTGTGTGGGTAGAATATATATCCCAGGGGGTAAAATTGAAAAAAGTTTAAAAAATTTTTTTTGGGACTTAGTCATTTTTCCGGCGTTTATCAGGCTTTCAGATAAGGCAAATGTCAGTGAGCGTTCCGATTTCAGTTCCAGAGCGATTCGCCCAATGAGTCCTTGATATTTAGTCGTTTTCAGCCAATTTTCTGGATTTTTGAAAATTTCACTTTTTTGTGAAAATATCCACTAAATGATGGAATAATATGTGTGAGGGTAACCCAGGAGAGTTCCAAATGTGTTTGGGTAGAATATATATCCCACGGGGGTAAAAATTGAAAAAAGTTGAAAAAAAATTTTTTTTGACTTAGTCATTTTTCCAGCGTTTATCAGACTTTCAGATAGGGGAAATGTCATTGAGCGTTCCGATTTCAGTTCCAGAGCGATTCGCCCAATGAGTCCTTGATATTTCGTCGTTTTCAGCCAATTTTCTGAATTTTGAAAATTTCACTTTTTTGTGAAAATATTCACTAAATGAGGGAATAATATGTGTGAGGGTACCCCAGGAGAGTTCCAAATGTGTGTGGGTAGAATATATATCCCACGGGGGTAAAATTGAAAAAAGTTGAATAATTTTTTTTTTTGGACTTAGTCATTTTTCAGGCGTTTATCAGCCTTTCAGATAGGGGAAATGTCAGTGAGCGTTCCGATTTCAGTGGCAGAGCGATTCTCCCAATGAATCCTTGATATTTCGTCGTTTTCAGCCAATTTTCTGGATTTTTGAAAATTTCACTTTTTTGTGAAAGTATCCACTAAATGAGGGAATGATAAGTGTGAGGGTACCCCAGGAGAGTTCCAAATGTGTGTGGGTAGAATACATATCCCACGGGGGTAAAATTGAAAAAAGTTGAATAATTTTTTTTTTGACTTAGTCATTTTTACGGCGTTTATCAGACTTTCAGATAGGGGAAATGTCATTGAGCGTTCCGATTTCAGTTCCAGAGCGATTCGCCCAATGAGTCCTTGATATTTCGTCGTTTTCAGCCAATTTTCTGAATTTTGAAAATTTCACTTTTTTGTGAAAATATTCACTAAATGAGGGAATAATATGTGTGAGGGTATCCCAGGAGAGTTCCAAATGTGTTTGGGTAGAATATATATCCCATAGGGGTAACATTGAAAAAAGTTGAAAAAAAATTTTTTTTTGACTTAGTCTTTTTTCCGGCGTTTATCAGACTTTCAGATGGGGCAAATGTCAGTGAGCGTTCCGATTTCAGTTCCAGAGCGATTCGCTCAATGAGTCCTTGATATTTAGTTGTTTTCAGGCAATTTTCTGAATTTTTGAAAATTTCACTTTTTTATGAAAATATCCACTAAATGATGGAATAATATGTGTGAGGGTAACCCAGGAGAGTTCCAAATGTGTTTGGGTAGAATATATATCCCACGGGGGTAAAATTGAAAAAAGTTGAAAACATTTTTTTTTTGACTTAGTCATTTTTCCGGCGTTTATCAGACTTTCAGATAGGGGAAATGTCAGTGAGCGTTCCGATTTCAGGTCCAGAGCGAATCGTTGGATGAGTCCTTAATATTTCGTCGTTTTCAGGCAATTTTCTGAATTTTGAAAATTTCACTTTTTTGTGAAAATATCCACTAAATGAGGGAATAATATATGTGATGGTACCCCAGGAGAGTTCCAAATGTGTGTGGGTAGAATATATATCCCACGGGGGTAAAAGTGAAAAAAGTTGAATAATTTTTTTTTTGGACTTAGTCATTTTTCAGGCGTTTAACAGACTTTCAGATGGGGGAAATGTCAGTGAGCGTTCCGATTTCAGTTCCAGAGCGATTCGCCCAATGAGTCCTTGATATTTAGTCGTTTTCAGCCAATTTCTGTGTTTTTGAAAATTTCACTTTTTTGTTAAAATATCCACTAAATGAGGGAATAATATGTGTGAGGGTACCCCAGGAGAGTTCCAAATGTGTGTGGGTAGAATATATATCCCACGGGGGTAAAAGTGAAAAAAGTTGAATAATTTTTTTTTTGGACTTAGTCATTTTTCAGGCGTTTATCAGACTTTCAGATAGGGGAAATGTCAGTGAGCGTTCCGATTTCAGTTCCACAGCGATTCGCCCAATGAGTCCTTGATATTTAGTAGTTTTCAGCCAATTTTCTGGATTTTTGAAAATTTCACTTTTTTGTGAAAATATCCACTAAATGAGGGAATGATATGTGTGAGGGTACCCCAGAAGAGTTCCAAATGTGTGTGGGTAGAATGTATATCCCACGGGGGTAAAATTGAAAAAAGTTGAAAAAATTTTTTTTGGGACTTAGTCATTTTTCCGGCGTTTATCAGACTTTGAGATAGGGGAAATGTCAGTGAGCGTTCCGATTTCAGTTCCAGAGCGAATCTCCCAATCAGTCCTTGATATTTCATCGTTTTCAGCCAATTTTCTGAATTTTTTGAAATTTTCACTTTTTTAAGAAAATATTCACTAAATGAGGGAATAATATATGTGAGGGTACCCCAGGAGAGTTCCAAATGTGTTTGGGTAGAATATATATCCCACGGGGGTAAAATTGAAAAAAGTTGAAAAAACATTTTTTTTTTACTTAGTCAGTTTTCCGGCGATTATCAGACTTTCAGATAGGGGAAATGACAGTGAGCGTTCCAATTTCAGTTCCAGAGCGATTCGCCCAATGAGTCCTTGATATTTAGTTGTTTTCAGGCAATTTTCTGAATTTTTGAAAATTTCACTTTTTTGTGAAAATATCCGTCAAATGATGGAATAATATGTGTGAGGGTACCCCAGGAGAGTTCCAAATGTGTGTGGGTAGAATATATATCCCACGGGGGTAAAATTGAAAAAAGTTGAATAATTTTTTTTTTGGACTAAGTCATTTTTCTGTCGTTTATCAGACTTTCAGATAGGGGAAATGACAGTGAGCGTTCCAATTTCAGTTCCAGAGAGATTCGCCCAATGAATCCTTGATATTTCGTCGTTTTCAGCCAATTTTCTGGATTTTTGAAAATTTCACTTTTTTGTGAAAATATCCACTAAATGACGGAATAATATGTGTGAGGGTACCCCAGGAGAGTTCCAAATGTGTGTGGGTAGAATATATATCCCACGGGGGTAAAATTGAAAAAAGTTTAATAAATTTTTTTTTTGGACTTTGTCATTTTTACGGCGTTTATCAGACTTTCAGATAGGGGAAATGTCAGTGAGCATTCCGATTTCAGTTCCTGAGCGATTCGCTGGATGAGTCCTTGATATTTCGTCGTTTTCAGGCAATTTTCAGAATTTTGAAGATTTCACTTTTTTGTGAAAATATCCACTGAATGAGGGAATAATATGTGTGAGGGTACCCCAACAGAGTTCCAAATGTGTTTGGGTAGAATATATATCCCACGGGGGTAAAATTGAAAAAAGTTGAAAAAAATATTTTTTTGGACTTAGTCATTTTTCCGGCGTTTATCAGACTTTCAGTTAGGGGAAATGTCAGTGAGCATTCCGATTTCAGTTCCAGAGCGATTCGCTGGATTCGTCCTTGATATTTCATCATTTTCAGGCAATTTTCTGAATTTTGAAAATTTCACTTTTTTATGAAAATATCCACTAAATGAGGGAATGATATGTCTGAGGGTTCCCCAGGAGAGTTCCAAATGTGTGTGGGTAGAATATATATCCCACGGGGGTAACATTGAAAAAAGTTGAAAAAAATTTTTTTTTTGACTTAGTCTTTTTTCCGGCGTTTATCAGTCTTTCAGATAGGGGAAATGTCAGTGAGCGTTCCAATTTAAGTTCCAGAGCGATTCGCCCAATGAGTCCTTAATATTTCGTCGTTTTCAGGCAATTTTCTGAATTTTGAAAATTTCACTTTTTTTTGAAAATATCCTCTAAATGAGGGAATAATATGTGTGAGGGTACCCCAGGAGAGTTCCAAATGTGTGTGGGTAGAATATATATCCCACGGGACTAAAATTGAAAAAAGTTGAAAACATTTTTTTTTTGACTTAGTCATTTTTCCGGCGTTTATCAGACTTTCAGATAGGGGAAATGTCATTGAGCGTTCCGATTTCACTTCCAGAGCGATTCGCCCAATGAGTCCTTGATATTTAGTTGTTTTCAGGCAATTTTCTGAATTTTTGAAAATTTCACTTTTTTGTGAAAATATCCACTAAATGATGGAATAATATGTATGAGGGTACCCCAGGAGAGTTACAAATGTGTTTGGGTAGAATAAAAATCCCACGGAGGTAAAATTGAAAAAAGTTAAAAAAAAAATTTTTTTTTGACTTAGTCATTTTTCCGGCGTTTATCAGACTTTCAGATAGGGGAAATGTCAGTGAGCGTTCCGATTTCAGTTCCAGAGCGATTCGCCCAATGAGTCCTTGATATTTCGTCGTTTTCAGCCAATTTTCTGAATTTTGAAGATTTCACTTTTTTGTGAAAATATCCACTAAATGAGGGAATAATATGTGTGAGGGTACCCCAGGAGAGTTCCACATGTGTGTGGGTAGAATATATATCCCACGGGGGTAAAATTGAAAAAAGTTGAATAATTTTTTTTTTTTGGACTTAGTCATTTTTCAGGCGTTTAACAGACTTTCAGATGGGGGAAATGTCAGTGAGCGTTCCGATTTCAGTTCCAGAGCGATTCGCCCAATGAGTCATTGATATTTAGTCGTTTTCAGCCAATTTCTGTATTTTTGAAAATTTCACTTTTTTGTTAAAATATCCACTAAATGAGGGAATAATATGTGTGAGTGTACCCCAGGAGAGTTCCAAATGTGTGTGGGTAGAATATATATCCCACGGGGCTAAAATTGAAAAAAGTGGAAAAATTTTTTTTTGGAACTTAGTCATTTTTCCGGCGTTTATCAGACTTTCAGATAGTGGAAATGTCAGTGAGCATTCCGATTTCAGTTCCAAAGCGATTCCCCCAATGAGTCCTTGATATTTCGTCGTTTTCAGGCAATTTTCTGAATTTTTGAAAATTTCACTTTTTTGTGAAAATATCCACTAAATGATGGAATAATATGTGTGAGGGTACCCCAGGAGAGTTCCAAATGTGTTTGGGTAGAATATATATCCCTCGGGGGTAAAATTGAAAAAAGTTGAAAAAAAAATTTTTTTGGGCTTAGTCATTTTTTCGGCGTTTATCAGACTTTCAGATAGGGGAAATGTCAGTGAGCGTTCCGATTTCAGGTCCAGAGCGAATCGTTGGATGAGTCCTTAATATTTCGTCGTTTTCAGGCAATTTTCTGAATTTTGAAAATTTCACTTTTTTGTGAAAATATCCACTAAATGAGGGAATAATATATGTGAGGGTACCCCAGGAGAGTTCCAAATGTGTGTGGGTAGAATATATATCCCACGGGGGTAAAAGTGAAAAAAGTTGAATAATTTTTTTTTTGGACTTAGTCATTTTTCAGGCGTTTAACAGACTTTCAGATGGGGGAAATGTCAGTGAGCGTTCCGATTTCAGTTCCAGAGCGATTCGCCCAATGAGTCCTTGATATTTAGTCGTTTTCAGCCAATTTCTGTATTTTTGAAAATTTCACTTTTTTGTTAAAATATCCACTAAATGAGGGAATAATATGTGTGAGGGTACCCCAGGAGAGTTCCACATGTGTGTGGGTAGAATATATATCCCACGGGGGTAAAATTGAAAAAAGTTGAATAATTTTTTTTTTTTGGACTTAGTCATTTTTCAGGCGTTTAACAGACTTTCAGATGGGGGAAATGTCAGTGAGCGTTCCGATTTCAGTTCCAGAGCGATTCGCCCAATGAGTCCTTGATATTTAGTCGTTTTCAGCCAATTTCTGTATTTTTGAAAATTTCACTTTTTTGTTAAAATATCCACTAAATGAGGGAATAATATGTGTGAGTGTACCCCAGGAGAGTTCCAAATGTGTGTGGGTAGAATATATATCCCACGGGGCTAAAATTGAAAAAAGTGGAAAAATTTTTTTTTGGAACTTAGTCATTTTTCCGGCGTTTATCAGACTTTCAGATAGTGGAAATGTCAGTGAGCATTCCGATTTCAGTTCCAAAGCGATTCCCCCAATGAGTCCTTGATATTTCGTCGTTTTCAGGCAATTTTCTGAATTTTTGAAAATTTCACTTTTTTGTGAAAATATCCACTAAATGATGGAATAATATGTGTGAGGGTACCCCAGGAGAGTTCCAAATGTGTTTGGGTAGAATATATATCCCTCGGGGGTAAAATTGAAAAAAGTTGAAAAAAAAATTTTTTTGGGCTTAGTCATTTTTTTGGCGTTTATCAGACTTTCAGATAGGGGAAATGTCAGTGAGCGTTCCGATTTCAGGTCCAGAGCGAATCGTTGGATGAGTCCTTAATATTTCGTCGTTTTCAGGCAATTTTCTGAATTTTGAAAATTTCACTTTTTTGTGAAAATATCCACTAAATGAGGGAATAATATGTGTGAGGGTACCCCAGGAGAGTTCCAAATGTGTGTGGGTAGAATATATATCCCACGGGGGTAAAAGTGAAAAAAGTTGAATAATTTTTTTTTTGGACTTAGTCATTTTTCAGGCGTTTATCAGACTTTCAGATAGGGGAAATGTCAGTGAGCGTTCCGATTTCAGTTCCAGAGCGATTCGCCCAATGAGTCCTTGATATTTAGTAGTTTTCAGCCAATTTTCTGGATTTTTGAAAATTTCACTTTTTTGTGAAAATATCCACTAAATGAGGGAATGATATGTGTGAGGGTACCCCAGAAGAGTTCCAAATGTGTGTGGGTAGAATGTATATCCCACGGGGGTAAAATTGAAAAAAGTTGAAAAAATTTTTTTTGGGACTTAGTCATTTTTCCGGCGTTTATCAGACTTTCAGATAGGGGAAATGTCAGTGAGCGTTCCGATTTCAGTTCCAGAGCGAATCTCCCAATGAGTCCTTGATATTTCGTCGTTTTCAGCCAATTTTCTGAATTTTTTGAAATTTTCACTTTTTTAAGAAAATATTCACTAAATGAGGGAATAATATATGTGAGGGTACCCCAGGAGAGTTCCAAATGTGTTTGGGTAGAATATATATCCCACGGGGGTAAAATTGAAAAAAGTTGAAAAAACATTTTTTTTTTTACTTAGTCATTTTTCCGGCGATTATCAGACTTTCAGATAGGGGAAATGACAGTGAGCGTTCCAATTTCAGTTCCAGAGCGATTCGCCCAATGAGTCCTTGATATTTAGTTGTTTTCAGGCAATTTTCTGAATTTTTGAAAATTTCACTTTTTTGTGAAAATATCCGTCAAATGATGGAATAATATGTGTGAGGGTACCCCAGGAGAGTTCCAAATGTGTGTGGGTAGAATATATATCCCACGGGGGTAAAATTGAAAAAAGTTGAATAATTTTTTTTTTGGACTAAGTCATTTTTCTGTCGTTTATCAGACTTTCAGATAGGGGAAATGTCAGTGAGTGTTCCGATTTCAGTTCCAGAGAGATTCGCCCAATGAATCCTTGATATTTCGTCGTTTTCAGCCAATTTTCTGGATTTTTGAAAATTTCATTTTTTTGTGAAAATATCCACTAAATGACGGAATAATATGTGTGAGGGTACCCCAGGAGAGTTCCAAATGTGTGTGGGTAGAATATATATCCCACGGGGGTAAAATTGAAAAAAGTTTAATAAATTTTTTTTTTGGACTTTGTCATTTTTACGGCGTTTATCAGACTTTCAGATAGGGGAAATGTCAGTGAGCATTCCGATTTCAGTTCCTGAGCGATTCGCTGGATGAGTCCTTGATATTTCGTCGTTTTCAGGCAATTTTCTGAATTTTGAAAATTTCACTTTTTTATGAAAATATCCACTAAATGAGGGAATGATATGTCTGAGGGTTCCCCAGGAGAGTTCCAAATGTGTGTGGGTAGAATATATATCCCACGGGGGTAAAATTGAAAAAAGTTGAAAACATTTTTTTTGGGACTTAGTCATTTTTCCGGCATTTATCAGACTTTCAGATAGGGGAAATGTCAGTGAGCGTTCCGATTTCATTTCCAGAGCGATTCGCCCAATGAGTCCTTGATATTTAGTCGTTTTCAGCCAATATTTTGGATTTTTGAAAATTTCACTTTTTGTGAAAATATCCACTAAATGAGGGAATAATATGTGTGAGGGTACCCCAGGAGAGTTCCAAATGTGTGTGGGTAGAATATATATCCCACGGGGGTAAAATTGAAAAAAGTTGAAAAAATGTTTTTTTGGACTTAGTCATTTTTCCGGCGTTTATCAGACTTTCAGATAGGGGAAATGTCAGTGAGCTTTCCGATTTCAGTTCCAGAGCGATTCGCTGAATGAGTCCTTGATATTTCGTCGTTTTCAGGCAATTTTCAGAATTTTGAAGATTTCACTTTTTTGTGAAAATATCCACTAAATGAGGGAATAATATGTGTGAGGGTACCCCAGTAGAGTTCCAAATGTGTGTGGGTAGAATATATATCCCACGGGGGTAAAATTGAAAAAAGTTTAATAAATTTTTTTTTTGGACTTAGTCATTTTTCCGGCGTTTATCAGACTTTCAGATAGGGGAAATGTCAGTGAGCGTTCCAATTTCAGTTCCAGAGCGATTCGCCCAATGAATCCTTGATATTTCGCCGTTTTCAGGCAATTTTCTGGATTTTTGAAAATTTCACTTTTTTGTGAATATATGCACTAAATGAGGGAATTATATGTGTGAGGGTACCCCAGGAGAGTTCCAAATGTGTGTGGTAGAATATATATCCCACGGGGGTAAAATTGAGAAAAGTTGAAAACATTTTTTTTTTACTTAGTCATTTTTCCGACGTTTATCAGACTTTCAGATAGGGGAAATGTCAGTGAGTATTCCGATTTCAGTTCCAAAGCGATTCGCCCAATGAGTCCTTGATATTTCTTCGTTTTCAGGCAATTTTCTGAATTTTTGAAAATTTCACTTTTTTAAGAAAATATTCACTAAATGAGGGAATAATATGTGTGAGGGTACCCCAGGAGAGTTCCAAATGTGTTTGGGTAGAATATATATCCCACGGGGGTAAAATTGAAAAAAGTTGAAAAAATGTTTTTTTTGGACTTAGTCACTTTTCCGGCGTTTATCAGACTTTCAGATGGGGCAAATGTCAGTGAGCGTTCCGATTTCATTTCCAGAGCGATTCGCCCAATGAGTACTTGATATTTCGTCGTTTTCAGCCAATTTTCTGGATTTTTGAAAATTTCACTTTTTTTGTAAAAATATCCACTGAATGAGGGAATAATATGTGTGAGGGTACCCCAACAGAGTTCCAATTGTGTTTGGGTAGAATATATATCCCACGGGGGTAAAATTGAAAAAAGTTGAAAAAAATATTTTTTTGGACTTAGTCATTTTTCCGGCGTTTATCAGACTTTCAGTTAGGGGAAATGACAGTGAGCATTCCGATTTCAGTTCCAGAGCGATTCGCTGGATGAGTCCTTGATATTTCATCATTTTCAGGCAATTTTCTGAATTTTGAAAATTTCACTTTTTTATGAAAATATCCACTAAATGAGGGAATGATATGTCTGAGGGTACCCCAGGAGAGTTCCAAATGTGTGTGGGTAGAATATATATCCCACGGGGGTAAAATTGAAAAAAGTTGAAAACATTTTTTTTGGGACTTAGTCATTTTTCCAGCATTTATCAGACTTTCAGATAGGGGAAATGTCAGTGAGCGTTCCGATTTCATTTCCAGAGCGATTCGCCCAATGAGTCCTTGATATTTAGTCGTTTTCAGCCAATATTTTGGATTTTTGAAAATTTCACTTTTTGTGAAAATATCCACTAAATGAGGGAATAATATGTGTGAGGGTACCCCAGGAGAGTTCCAAATGTGTGTGGGTAGAATATATATCCCACGGGGGTAAAATTGAAAAAAGTTGAAAAAATGTTTTTTTTGGACTTAGTCATTTTTCCGGCGTTTATCAGACTTTCAGACAGGGGAAATGTCAGTGAGCATTCCGATTTCAGTTCCAGAGCTATTCGCCGGATGAGTCCTTGATATTTAGTTGTTTTCAGGCAATTTTCTGAATTTTTGAAAATTTCACTTTTTTGTTAAAATATCCACTAAATGATGGAATAATATGTATGAAGGTACCCCAGGAAAGTTCCAAATGTGTGTGGGTAGAATATATATCCCACGGGGGTAAAATTGAAAAAAGTTGAAAAAATGTTTTTTTGGACTTAGTCATTTTTCCGGCGTTTATCAGACTTTCAGATAGGGGAAATGTCAGTGAGCTTTCCGATTTCAGTTCCAGAGCGATTCGCTGGATGAGTCCTTGATATTTCATCGTTTTCAGGCAATTTTCAGAATTTTGAAGATTTCACTTTTTTTGTGAAAATATCCACTAAATGAGGGAATAATATGTGTGAGGGTACCCCAGTAGAGTTCCAAATGTGTGTGGGTAGAATATATATCCCACGGGGGTAAAATTGAAAAAAGTTTAATAAATTTTTTTTTTGGACTTAGTCATTTTTCCGGCGTTTATCAGACTTTCAGATAGGGGAAATGTCAGTGAGCGTTCCAATTTCAGTTCCAGAGCGATTCGCCCAATGAATCCTTGATATTTCGCCGTTTTCAGCCAATTTTCTGGATTTTTGAAAATTTCACTTTTTTGTGAATATATGCACTAAATGAGGGAATTATATGTGTGAGGGTACCCCAGGAGAGTTCCAAATGTGTGTCGTAGAATATATATCCCACGGGGGTAAAATTGAGAAAAGTTGAAAACATTTTTTTTTTACTTAGTCATTTTTCCGACGTTTATCAGACTTTCAGATAGGGGAAATGTCAGTGAGCATTCCGATTTCAGTTCCAAAGCGATTCGCCCAATGAGTCCTTGATATGTCGTCGTTTTCAGGCAATTTTCTGAATTTTTGAAAATTTCACTTTTTTAAGAAAATATTCACTAAATGAGGGAATAATATGTGTGAGGGTACCCCAGGAGAGTTCCAAATGTGTTTGGGTAGAATATATATCCCACGGGGGTAAAATTTAAAAAAGTTGAAAAAATTTTTTTTTGGACATAGTCATTTTTCTGGCATTCATCAGACTTTCAGATGGGGGAAATGTCAGTGAGCGTTCCGATTTCAGTTCCAGAGCGATTCGCCCAAAGAGTCCTTGATATTTAGTCGTTGTCAACCAATTTTCTGGATTTTTGAAAATTTCACTTTTTTGTGAAAATATCCACTAAATGAGGGAATAATATGTGTGAGGGTACCCCAGGAGAGTTCCAAATGTGTTTGGGTAGAATATATATCCCACGGGGGTAAAATTGAAAAAAGTTGAAAAAAAAATTTTTTTTGACTTCGTCATTTTTCCGGCGTTTATCAGACTTTCAGATAGGGGAAATGTCAGTGAGCATTCCGATTTCAGTTCCAGAGCGATTCGCCCAATGAGTCCTTGGTATTTAGTCGTCAGCCAATTTTCTGGATTTTTGAAAATGTCACTTTTTTGTGAAAATATCCACTAAATGAGGGAATAATATGTGTGAGGGTACCCCAGGAGAGTTCCAAATGTGTGTGGGTAGAATATATATCCCACGGGGGTAAAATTGAAAAAAGTTGAAAGAATGTTTTTTTGGACTTAGTCATTTTTCTGGCGTTTATCAGACTTTCAGGTAGGGGAAATGTCAGTGAGCGTTCCAATTTCAGTTCCAGAGCGATTCGTCGGATGAGTCCTTGATATTTCATCGTTTTCAGGCAATTTTCTGAATTTTGAAAATTTCACTTTTTTGTGAAAATATCCACTAAATGAGGGAATAATATGTGTGAGGGTACCCCAGCAGAGTTCCAAATGTGTTTGGGTAGAATATATATCCCACGTGGGTAAAATTTAAAAAAGTTGAAAAAAATATTTTTTTGGACTTAGTCATTTTTCCGACGTTTATCAGACTTTCAGATAGGGGAAATGTCAGTGAGCGTTCCGATTTCAGGTCCAGAGCGATTCGTCGGATGAGTCCTTGATATTTAGTTGTTTTCAGGCAATATTTTGAATTTTTGAAAATTTCACTTTTTTGTGAAAATATCCACTAAATGATGGAATAATATGTGTGAGGGTACCCCAGGAAAGTTCCAAATGTGTGTGGGTATAATATATATCCCACGGGGGTAAAATTGAAAAAAGTTGAAAAAAATATTTTTTTGGACTTAGTCATTTTTACGGCGTTTATCAGACTTTCAGATGGGGCAAATGTCAGTGAGCGTTCCGATTTCATTTCCAGAGCGATTCGCCCAATGAGTCCTTGATATTTCGTCGTTTTCAGCCAATATTTTGGATTTTTGAAAATTTCACTTTTTTGTGAAAATATCCACTAAATGATGGAATAATATGTGTGAGGGTACCCCAGGAAAGTTCCAAATGTTTGTGGGTATAATATATATCCCACGGGTGTAAAATTGAAAAAAGATGAAAACATTTTTTTTTTGGACTTAGTCATTTTTCTGGCGTTTATCAGACTTTCAGATAGGGGAAATGTCAGTGAGCGTTCCAATTTCAGTTCCAGAGCGATTCGTCGGATGAGTCCTTGATATTTCGTCGTTTTCAGGCAATTTTCTGAATTTTGAAAATTTCACTTTTTTGTGAAAATATCCACTAAATGAGGGAATAATATGTGTGAGGGTACCCCAGCAGAGTTCCAAATGTGTTTGGGTAGAATATATATCCCACGTGGGTAAAATTTAAAAAAGTTGAAAAAAATATTTTTTTGGACTTAGTCATTTTTACGGCGTTTATCAGACTTTCAGATGGGGCAAATGTCAGTGAGCATTCCGATTTCATTTCCAGAGCGATTCGCCGGATGAGTCCTTGATATTTAGTTGTTTTCATGCAATTTTCTAAATTTTTGAAAATGTCACTTTTTTGTGAAAATATCCACTAAATGATGGAATAATATGTGTGAGGGTACCCCAGGAAAGTTCCAAATGTGTGTGGGTAGAATATATATCCCAAGGGGGTAAAATTGAAAAAAGTTTTAAAAATTTTTTTTTGGACTAAGTCATTTTTCTGTCGTTTATCAGACTTTCAGATAGGGGAAATGTCAGTGAGTGTTCCGATTTCAGTTCCAGAGCGATTCGCCCAATGAGTCCTTGATATTTCGTCGTTTTCAACCAATTTTCTGGATTTTTTAAAATTTCACTTTTTTGTGAAAATATCCACTAAATGAGGGAATAATATGTGTGAGGGTACCCCAGGAGAGTTCCAAATGTGTTTGGGTAGAATATATATCCCACGGGGGTAAAATTGAAAAAAGTTGAAAAAAATTTTTTTTTTTGGACTTTGTCATTTTTACGGCGTTTATCAGACTTTCAGATAGGGGAAATGTCAGTGAGCATTCTGATTTCAGTTCCAGAGCGATTCGCTGGATGAGTCCTTGATATTTCGTCGTTTTCAGGCAATTTTCAGAATTTTGAAGATTTCACTTTTTTGTGAAAATATCCACTAAATGAGGGAATAATATGTGTGAGGGTACCGCAGGAGAGTTCCAAATGTGTGTGGGTAGAATATATATCCCACGGTGGTAAAATTGAAAAAAGTTGAATAAATTTTTTTTTTGGACTTAGTCATTTTTCAGGCGTTTATCAGACTTTCAGATAGGGGAAATGTCAGTGAGCGTTCCAATTTCAGTTCCAGAGAGATTCGCCCAATGAATCCTTGATATTTCGTCGTTTTTAGCCAATTTTCTGGATTTTTGAAAATTTCACTTTTTTGTGAAAATATCCACTAAATGATGGAATAATATGTGTGAGGGTACCCCAGGAAAGTTCCAAATGTGTGTCGGTATAATATATATCCCACGGGGGTAAAATTGAAAAAAGTTGAAAAAATTTTTTTTTTGGACTTAGTCATTTTTCTGGCGTTTATCAGACTTTCAGATAGGGGAAATGTCAGTGAGCGTTCCGATTTCAGTTCCAGAGCGATTCGCCCATTGAGTCCTTGATATTTAGTCGTTGTCAGCCAATTTTCTGAATTTTTGAAAATGTCACTTTTTTGTGAAAATATCCACTAAATGATGGAATAATATGTGTGAGGGTACCCCAGGAAAGTTCCAAATGTGTTTGGGTAGAATATATATCCTACGGTGGTAAAATTGAAATAAGATGAAAAAATTTTTTTTTTGGACATAGTCATTTTTCTGGCGTTTATCAGACTTTCAGATAGGGGAAATGTCAGTGAGCGTTCCGATTTCAGTTCCAGAGCGATTCGTCGGATGAGTCCTTGATATTTCGTCGTTTTCAGGCAATTTTCTGAATTTTGAAAATTTCACTTTTTTGTGAAAATATCCCCTAAATGAGGGAATAATATGTGTGAGGGTACCCCAGCAGAGTTCCAAATGTGTGTGGGCAGAATATATATCCCACGGGGGTAAAATTGAAAAAAGTTGAAAAAAATATTTTTTTGGACTTAGTCATTTTTACGGCGTTTATCAGACTTTCAGATGGGGCAAATGTCAGTGAGCATTCCGATTACATTTCCAGAGCGATTTGCCCAATGAGTCCTTGATATTTAGTCGTTTTCAGCCAATATTTTGGATTTTTGAAAATTTCACTTTTTTTGTGAAAATATCCACTAAATGAGGGAATAATATGTGTGAGGGTACCCCAGGAGAGTTGCAAATGTGTGTGGGTAGAATATATATCCCACGGGGGTTTAATTGAAAAAAGTTGAAAAAATGTTTTTTTGGACTTGGTTATTTTTCCGGCGTTTATCAGACTTTCAGATAGGGGAAATGTCAGTGAGCGTACCTATTTCAGGTCCAGAGCGATTCGTCGGATGAGTCCTTGATATTTTGTCGTTTTCAGGCAATTTTCTGAATTTTGAAAATTTCACTTTTTTGTGAAAATATCTACTAAATGAGGGAATAATATGTGTGAGGGTACCCCAGCAGAGTTCCACATGTGTTTTGGTAGAATATATATCCCACGGGGGTAAAATTGAAAAAAGTTGAAAAAAAAATTTTTTTGGACTTCGGCATTTTTCCGGCGTTTATCAGACTTTCAGATAGGGGAAATGTCAGTGAGCATTCCGATTTCAGGTCCCGAGCGATTCGTCGGATGAGTCCTTGATATTTCGACGTTTTCAGGCAATTTTCTGAATTTTTGAAAATTTCACTTTTTTGTGAAAATATCCACTAAATGAGGGAATAATATGTGTGAGGGTACCCCAGGAGAGTTCCAAATGTGTTTGGGTAGAATATATATCCCACGGGGGTAAAATTGAAAAAAGTTGAATAAATTTTTTTTTTGGACTTAGTCATTTTTCAGGCGTTTATCAGACTTTCAGATAGGGGAAATGTCAGTGAGCGTTCCGATTTCAGTTCCAGAGCGATTCGCCCATTGCGTCCTTGATATTTAGTCGTTGTCAGCCAATTTTCTGGATTTTTGAAAATTTCACTTTTTTGTGAAAATATCCACTAAATGAGGGAATAATATGTGTGAGGGTACCCCAGGAGAGTTCCAAATGTGTTTGGGTAGAATATATATCCCACGGGGGTAAAATTGAAAAAAGTTGAAATAAATTTTTTTTTGGACCTTGTCATTTTTCCGGCGTTTATCAGACTTTCAGATAGGGGAAATGTCAGTGAGCGTTCCAATTTCTGTTCCAGAGCGATTCGCTGGATGAGTCCTTCATATTTCCTCGTTTTCAGGCAATTTTCTGAATTTTAAAGATTTCACTTTTTTTGTGAAAATATCCACTAAATGAGGGAATAATATGTGTGAGGGTACCCCAGGAGAGTTCCAAATGTGTTTGGGTAGAATATATATCCCACGGGGGTAAAATTGAAAAAAGTTGAAAACATTTTTTTTTTTACTTAGTCATTTTTCCGGCGTTTATCAGACTTTCAGATAGGGGAAATGTCAGTGGAGCATTCCGATTTCAGTTCCAAAGCGATTCGCCCAATGATTCCTTGATATTTCGTCGTTTTCAGGCAATTTTCTGAATTTTTGAAAATTTCACTTTTTTAAGAAAATATTCACTAAATGAGGGAATAATATGTGTGAGGGTACCCCAGGAGAGTTCCAAATGTGTTTGGGTAGAATATATATCCCTCGGGGGTAAAATTGAAAAAAGTTGAAAAAAAAAATTTTTTTGACTTAGTCATTTTAACAGCGTTTATCAGACTTTCAGATAGGGGAAATGTCAGTGAGTATTCCGATTTCACTTCCATAGCGATTCGCTGGATGAGTCCTTGATATTTAGTCGTTTTCAGGCAATTTTCTGAATTTTGAAGATTTCACTTTTTTGTGAAAATATCCACTAAATGAGGGAATAATATGTGTGAGGGTACCCCAGGAGAGTTCCAAAAGTGTGTGGGTAGAATATATATCCCACGGGGGTAAAATTGAAAAAAGTTGAATAAATTTTTTTTTTGGACTTGGTCATTTTTCCGGCATTTATCAGACTTTCAGATATGGGAAATGTCAGTAAGCGTTCCAATTTCAGTTTCAGAGCGATTCGCCCAATGAATTCTTGATATTTAGTCGTTTTCAGCCAATTTTCTGGATTTTTGAAAATTTCACTTTTTTGTGAAAATATCCACTAAATGAGGGAATAATATGTGTGAGGGTACCCCAGGAGAGTTCCAAATGTGTGTGGGTAGAATATATATCCCACGGGGGTAAAATTGAAAAAAGTTTAATACATTTTTTTTTTGGACTTAGTCATTTTTCCGGCGTTTATCAGACTTTCAGATGGGGGAAATGTCAGTGAGCGCTCCAATTTCAGTTCCAGAGCGATTCTCCCAATGAGTCCTTGATATTTCGGCGTTTTCAGGCAATTTTCTGAATTTTTGAAAATTTCTCTTTTTTGTGAAAATATCCACTAAATGAGGGAATAATATGTGTGAGGGTACCCCAGGAGAGATCCAAATGTGTGTGGGTAGAATATATATCCCACGGGGGTAAAATTGAAAAGAGTTGAATAAATTTTTTTTTTGGACTTAGTCATTTTTCCGGCGTTTATCAGACTTTCAGATAGGGAAAATGTCAGTGAGTGTTCCGATTTCAGTTCCAGAGCGATTCGCCCAATGAACCATTGATATTTCGTCGTTTTCAGCCAATTTTCTGGATTTTTTAAAATTTCACTTTTTTGTGAAAATATCCACTAAATGAGGGAATAATATGTGTGAGGGTACCCCAGGAGAGTTCCAAATGTGTGTGGGTAGAATATATATCCCACGGGGGTAAAATTGAAAAAAGTTTAATCCTTTTTTTTTTTGGACTTAGTCATTTTTCCGGCGTTTATCAGACTTTCAGATGGGGGAAATGTCAGTGAGCGCTCCAATTTCAGTTCCAGAGCGATTCTCCCAATGAGTCCTTGATATTTCGGCGTTTTCAGGCAATTTTCTGAATTTTTGAAAATTTCTCTTTTTTGTGAAAATATCCACTAAATGATGGAATAATATGTGTGAGGGTACCCCAGGAAAGTTCCAAATGTGTGTGGGTATAATATATATCCCACGGGGGTAAAATTGAAAAAAAGTTGAAAAAAATTTTTTTTTGGACTAAGTCATTTTTCTGTCGTTTATCAGACTTTCAGATAGGGGAAATGTCAGTGAGCGTTCCGATTTCAGTTCCAGAGCGATTCACCCAATGAAACATTGATATTTCGTCGTTTTCAGCCAATTTTCTGGATTTTTTAAAATTTCACTTTTTTGTGAAAATATCCACTAAATGAGGGAATAATATGTGTGAGGGTACCCCAGGAGAGTTCCAAATGTGTGTGGGTAGAATATATATCCCACGGGGGTAAAATTGAAAAAAGTTTAATAAATTTTTTTTTGGACTTTGTCATTTTTCCGGCGTTTATCAGACTTTCAGATAGGGGAAATGTCAGTGAGCATTCCGATTTCAGTTCCAGAGCATTTCGCTGGATGAGTCCTTGATATTTCGTCGTTTTCAGGCAATTCTCCGAATTTTGAAGATTTCACTTTTTTGTGAAAATATCCACTAAATGAGGGAATAATATGTGTGAGGGTACCCCAGGAGAGTTCCAAATGTGTGTGGGTAGAATATATATCCCACGGGGGTAAAATTGAAAAAAAGTTTAATAAATTTTTTTTTGGACTTTGTCATTTTTACGGCGTTTATCAGACTTTCAGACAGGGGAAATGTCAGTGAGCATTCCGATTTCAGTTCCAGAGCGTTTCGCTGGATGAGTCCTTGATATTTCGTCGTTTTCAGCCAATTCTCTGAATTTTGAAAATTTCACTTTTTTGTGAAAATATCCACTAAATGAGGGAATGATATGTGTGAGGGTACCCCAGGAGAGTTCCAAATGTGTTTGGGTAGAATATATATCCCACGAGGGTAAAATTGAAAAAAGTTGAAAAAAATATTTTTTTGGACTTAGTCATTTTTACGGCATTTATCAGACTTTCAGATGGGGCAAATGTCAGTGAGCGTTACGATTTCAGTTCCAGAGCGATTCGCTGGATGAGTCCTTGATATTTCATTGTTTTCAGGCAATTTTCTGAATTTTGAAAATTTCACTTTTTTGTGAAAATATCCACTAAATGAGGGAATGATATGTGTGAGGGTACCCCAGGAGAGTTCCAAATGTGTGTGGGTAGAATATATATCCCACGGGGGTAAAATTGAAAAAAGTTGAAAACATTTTTTTTGGGACTTAGTCATTTTTCCTGCGTTTATCAGACTTTCAGATAGGGGAAATGTCAGTGAGCATTCCGATTTCAGTTCCAAAGCGATTCGCCCAATGAGTCCTTGATATTTAGTCGTTGTCAGCCAATTTTCTGGATTTTTGAAAATTTTACTTTTTTGTGAAAATATTCACTAAGTCAGGGAATAATATGTGTGATGGTACCCCAGGAGAGTTCCAAATGTGTTTGGGTAGAATATATATCCCACGGGGGTAAAATTGAAAAAAGTTAAAAAAAATTTTTATTTGGACTTAGTCATTTTTCTGGCGTTTATCAGACTTTCAGATAGGGGAAATGTCAGTGAGCGTTACGATTTCAGTTCCAGAGCAATTCGCTGGATGAGTCCTTGATATTTAGTTGTTTTCAGGCAATTTTCTGAATTTTTGAAAATTTCACTTTTTTGTTAAAATATCCACTAAATGATGGAATAATATGTGTGAGGGTACCCCAGGAAAGTTCCAAATGTGTTTGGGTATAATACATATCCCACGGGGGTAAAATTGAAAAAAGCTGAAAAAATTTTTTTTTTGACTTAGTCATTTTTCCGGCGTTTATCAGACTTTCAGATAGGGGAATTGTCAGTGAGCGTTCCAATTTCATTTCCAGAGCGATTCGCCCATTGAGTCTTTGATATTTAGTGATTTTCAGCCAATATTTTGGATTTTTAAAAATTTCACTTTTTTGTGAAAATATCCACTAAATGAGGGAATAATATGTGTGAAGGTACCCCAGGAGAGTTCCAAATGTGTTTGGGTAGAATATTAATCCCACGGGGGTAAAATTGAAAAAAGTTGAAAAAAAATTTTTTTTTTACTTAGTCATTTTTCCGGCGTTTATCAGACTTTCAGATAGGGGAAATGTCAGTGAGCATTCCGATTTCAGGTCCCGAGCGATTCGCCCAATGAGTCGTTGATATTTCGTCGTTTTCAGGCAATTTTCTGAATTTTGAAAATTTCACTTTTTTGTGAAAATATCCACTAAATGAGGGAATAATATGTGTGAGGGTACCCCAGGAGAGTTCCAAATGTGTTTGGGTAGAATATATATCCCACGGGGGTAAAATTGAAAAAAGTTGAATACATTTTTTTTTCGGACTTAGTCATTTTTCCGACGTTTATCAGACTTTCAGTTAGGGGAAATGTCAGTGAGCATTCCGATTTCAGTTCCAAAGCGATTCGCCCAATGAGTCCTTGATATTTAGTTGTTTTCAGGCAATTTTCAGAATTTTTGAAAATTTCACTTGTTTGTGAAAATATTCACTAAATGAGGGAATAATATGTGTGAGGGTACCCCAGGAGTGTTCCAAATGTGTTTGGGTAGAATATATATTCCACGGGGGTAAAATTGAAAAAAGTTGAAAAAATTTTTTTTTTGGAGTTAGTCATTTTTCCGGCGTTTATCAGACTTTCAGATAGGGGAAATGTCAGTGAGCATTCAGATTTCAGTTCCAGAGCGATTCGCCCAATGAGTCCTTGATATTTAGTCGTCAGCCAAATTTCTGGATTTTTGAAAATTTCACTTTTTTGTGAAAATATCCACTAAATGAGGGAATAATATGTGTGAGGGTACCCCAGGAGAGTTCCAATATTTTGGATTTTTAAAAATTTCACTTTTTTGTGTAAATATCCACTAAATGAGGGAATAATATGTGTGAGGGTACCCCAGGAGAGTTCCAAATGTGTGTGGGTAGAATATATATCCCACGGGGGTAAAATTGAAAAAAGTTGAAAAAATGTTTTTTTGGACTTAGTCATTTTTCCTGCGTTTATCAGACTTTCAGATAGGGGAAATGTCAGTGAGCGTTCCGATTTCAGGTCCAGAGCGATTCGTCGGATGAGTCTTTGATATTTCGTCGTTTTCAGGCAATGTTCTGAATTTTGAAAATTTCACTTTTTTGTGAAAATAATCACTAAATGAGGGAATGATATGTGTGAGGGTACCCCAGCAGAGTTCCAAATGTGTTTGGGTAGAATATATATCCCACGGGGGTAAAATTGAAAAATGTTGAAAAAAATATTTTTTTGGACTTAGTCATTTTTACGGCGTTTATCAGACTTTCAGATGGGGCAAATGTCAGTGAGCATTCCGATTTCAGTTCCAGAGCGATTCGCCGGATGAGTCCTTGATATTTAGTTGTTTTCAGGCAATTTTCTGAATTTTTGAAAATGTCACTTTTTTGTGAAAATATCCACTTAATGATGGAATAATATGTGTGAGGGTACCCCAGGAAAGTTCCAAATGTGTGTGGGTATAATATATATCCCACGGGGGTAAAATTGAAAAAAGATGAAAAAATTTTTTTTTTGGACTTAGTCATTTTTCTGGCGTTTATCAGACTTTCAGATAGGGGAAATGTCAGTGAGCGTTCCGATTTCAGTTCCAGAGCGATTCGCCCAATGAGTACTTGATATTTCGTCGTTTTCAGCCAATTTTCTGGATTTTTGAAAATTTCACTTTTTTGTGAAAATATCCACTAAATGAGGGAATAATATGTGTGAGGGTACCCCAGGAGAGTTACAAATGTGTGTGGGTAGAATATATATCCCACGGGGGTAAAATTGAAAAAAGTTGAAAAAATGTTTTTTTTGGACTTAGTCATTTTTCCGGCAGTTATCAGACTTTCAGATAGGGGAAATGTCAGTGAGCATTCCGATTTCAGTTCCAGAGTAGAGATGAGCGCTGCTCTACTCGAACTGTTCGCCAATCTCAAATTCGAGCTGTTTTGGGCGGTGTTCGAGCCGTTCGGCGAACACGAACAATTTGAGAAAAATTCAGCTGTTCGAGGTTATGTTCGATAACTGTTCGTGCACCAAAATCATAACTGGATTTTTTCTCAGTAATGATGAAAATTAATGTTAATACACAATGAAGATCTCCATTTTTTTTTTCTCTTTTCCGCGTTTACAGAGGGGAGGTGCAATCTGTCCTCTGCCCTCTCCCTCCAACCTCGCACAACAGAAATGTGATCAAGGTCTCCCTCATCTGATGAGTCTTCCATGCCCATTGCCAGTTCGTCCTCCACTTCTTCCTCGGCTCCTGCACCTTCCTCAACAATTTGGCTGCTACCTCTCCCCCACCCTCCCATGCCTGCCGCCTTGGTGCTGCCAACTGTCTGGACCTTCGAGATGTTATCCCTTCCGCATACGACTCCTCCTCTACTTCCTCCACCTCCTCTTGTCCCACCACCTGACTCCGAATTCTGTTTAACATGTGCTCCAGCATGTAAATCACCGTAATAGTCATGCTGATAATGGCATCGTCAGCACTAAACATCTTCGTCGCCATTTCAAGACTGTGCAGAAGGGTGCATAGGTCCCTGATCTGAGACCACTCCTCCAGCGTGATTTGCCCCACCTCTGTATCTCGTTGGCCCAGGCTATACGTCAGAACGTATTGCACCAGGGCTTTTCGGTGCTGCCACAGTCGCTGCAACATGTGCAGAGTTGAATTCCACCGTGTCGGCACATCGCATTTCAGCCGGTGAACTGGCAGGCCCAACGACTTCTGTAGAGATGTAAGTCGTTGAACTGCGGGATGCGAACGGCGGAAGTGAGCACACAGCGACCGTGCACTCTGCAGAAGGCCATCTAGTCCGGGATAGTGGGCTAAAAATTGCTGGACAACCAGGTTCAACACGTGAGCCATACAAGGCACGTGTGTGACATTGCCCCGGCGAAGTGCCGCACCCAGGTTTGCAGCATTGTCGCACATGGCCTTCCCTGGTTGCAGGTCCAGTGGAGACAACCTTTCATGAAACTGGGTCTCCAGAGCTGACCAAAACTCCTCAGCTGTGTGACTCACATTTCCCAGACATTTCAAAGTAAACACTGATGCGTTGAGCCCTGCTGCCAGCATAGTAAGGAGGTGTGCAGGATTCCTTCTGCACAGTTAGAAAGCAGGTGGCATTACCAGACAGGCTTTGGGTGCAGGTGGAGGACCGAGAGGAGGTTGAGGAGGCAGAAGCAGTGGAGGAAGTTCGAGATAAAGAGGATTAACACACAACTCGTGGGGATGGTAAGACTTGGACAGCAGCCCCTTGTCCTGCTGTCACCATAGTTACCCATTGCCCAGTCAGCGACATATAACGCCCCTGTCCATGCCTTCTCGTCCAAGTGTCTGTGGTGAAGTGCACCCTGTCACACACAGAGTTTCTCAAAGAAGCGGTGATGTTGTGTGAAACATGCTAGTGGAGCGCAGGCACACCTTTCTTTGAGAAGTAGTGCCGACTGGGCATCTGGTACTGGGGCACTGTGACGGACATAAGGTCTTGAAAATCCTCTGTGTCCTCCAGGTGGAAAGGCAGCATTTCTGTAGCCAACAGCTTGCAGATGGTGAAATTCAACCTCTTAGCTTTCTCATGGCTAGGAGGAAATGGTCTTTTACTTTTCCACATCTGAGGGACCGAGGGCTGGCTGTTGTGCTTAGACGGTGTTGAGTAGGGTGTCCCCGGCAACTGCCGGTCTGTGAGGAAGATGCAGGCGGACATGTTAGGTTGCCTTCATCCAAAGGTGGTGCTCTCGATGTCGGAGAGTGCTCAACACTACAGGTGTTTCCACTTCCCAATGAACTGACGACCTGCCAATCACACTGGCTGTTGCGGTTAAAGAGGTGGCAGTTCTGCGTCCAAAAACATGTGTGACTGCTGTCCCCCCAGTCACAGAGGATGAAGAGACTGCGGATGCACAAGATGGGGCAGACGGTGGTTGGCCCAGACGGCTAGGCCGCATTGTAGCACAGTGAGCTTCCCACTGCAACTTATGCTTCATATCCATGTGACGGTACATGCATGAAGTACTCAAACTATGTATTTTTTGGCCTCTACTTAGCTTTTGCTGACAAATATTACAGATAACACGAGTTGGGTCATCCTTATCGATCTGAATAAATGCCCAGGCTATGCAAGGCTTAGAGCCCATGTGACCTGAAGAGCCACTACGACTTGTGGTCAGAGGCAGATTTGTGGTTGAGGATGCAGTTGTTGACGTGCTTCCAGTACTCCGTCTCTGTTCAGGAAGGCGCAACCTAACCTCGTCGTCAATAGCATCTGTGATGCCCCGCTGCGCTTGGTATCACAGATCCTACAAGAGTGCATTGATGGAATCCTCCACAAGAGGCCCCCATAAACATTCACACATCTCCACCTTCCACCTCAGACCAGCAGAGGGAGCCCGTTAGGGATATAAATAGGGAAGGTGGAGCTAGGCAGTTCAGTTCCTCTGAAGAGTTCCTGCAGTAGAGAAGCCTAAGAGAGGTCAGTCTGCAGTGGAGCTCAGTCTAGTCTAGAGAACGCAGTTAACAGTTCAGCAGTGGAGCACGAGGCTCCTGCTTGCTAGATTCAGGGAGCCCAGATAGAGCTTAAGGTGTGCCGGTGCCGTAAGGTCAGTGAAGCGCGGCAAGCTGCCGTTAGTGTGTATAGCCTAGTGAGGGCCCGAGTAGGCCGAAGGCGAGTGGCGAGTTAGTACATAAGGGGCAGAGGAGCTTAACCAGCTCACCCCGAAGCATTTACCGGACACAGGATCCGAGCTTACCGGTATCTCTATGACCCAGTAAGGCATAACCAGAATCCCTGGAGAACTACAAGTCCCAGGATCGCTAAGGTGCTGATATGTAACATAGCCAGGAGACGCTTAGGCCCCGCATACTGGGAGCGTGAACTCCAAGAGAAGGCCCTACCACAAGGTCAGCCAGCGCAGGACAGAGACAAAGTTAGGCCTAGCTCCAGGCAGGTCAGAAACTTACTACGCAGAGGCAAGAAACAGGGGGCCCTACACCCGCTCATTGGGGAGGATCCTGATATGAACCCTTCACACTACAGTGCTCCGGGATGTGCCTGAATTTCCACCAGTAAAAGGTACTGAAGTGACTACCGTGTCCGTTCCCGTTCTTGCTCTGACCCAGCTGGGTCTCGCCTGTCCTGCATTCCCCCTGCATACGCTGCCCTGAGACCTAGCTCCACCTGTGGGGAGCTATACCATCGAGCTGCCTTATCACCGGCCTCAGTGGACTGCTGCAGCGCTGGTGCTTGTCACCAGATACCACAGGTGGCGTCATGAACTCTTATAAAATTAACAATTATCCACCCTTTTAAAGAGAGACCCCAGGGTACGGGCCAGGGAGCCGACCACCGCGACATCCCCAAGGCCAGGCAAATGCCCGGGTACCGAGTCATCCCCATCCCCAGGGCTAGTCACATCCTCCTCCACCTCCTCTGCTGACCTCATCGACTGTCTGACTGTGGGTTGACAGTAAGTGGGATCTCCAACCTCGTCATCATCACCCTGTGTGTTATCACACCCGTCGCCCTCAGAGCCAACCTCTTCCTGCCCTGACCGAAAAGTCAAGTTGTCGCTCCAATCAGGTATTTGAGTCTCATCATCGTCTTCATCATTGTCTCCACCAACAGGAGATACAGTTTGGGAACAAGGGTCTACATTATGCTCAGAACCTTCTTCATCTGGTCCTGGATCCAACTAATAAAGATTCTGGGCATCGGATCAGATCATTTCCTCATATGGATTAACAGAAGCTCTGGAGCAGACCTCCGTTTCCCAGGCTATAGTATGAGTAAACAGCTGGGCAGACTCAGCCATCTGTGTTACCCTATACTCAGACGGGCAGCAGGAGACTTGGGAGCTGTGAGGAAGCAAGTGCGATTGGGGTGACACCTCTGAGGACTGGAGTATTTGTGATGTTGAAGTTGAGGTGATGGAGAGCCCACTTGAAGGAGCACTTGATATCCGTTGAAGCACCTGCTGTTTTTGTGCCTCATCTAGAATTTGTAGCGATAGGCGTGTCCGTAAGAATGGGATCGTATCACATTGTCCACGAAAAGAAGTCGACATCTTAGTTTGGCTGGAAGATGGTCTTTCTTCTGCTGCAGATGTTACTCCCCCCACCCACCGTGGGGGGCCTCGACCCACCGGCGGACAGGCACCAGTATTGGGATAGGGGGGCTGGCCGTCAGGGTCCACCGCGGCTCTGGCACAAACCCGGCGACACAGAGGTGGTGCTAGAACCTTGCTCTTAGGTTTTTTCCTTTGCTGGTCACATGACCTTGTTGGCCTATTTAATCCTGCTCCGCCCTTCTGGCTTTGCTGGACTTCATTGTATATCTACTTTCTAGCTTGCCTGTGCTCTGTGTCTTGCTCTGTTAGTTTGCTTGGTCTACGGACCTCTATGTTCTATATATTTTGTTTGTTCGTCTGTCTGCTACTATTTCTGTTAGGAGGTGTCCCATATTCCTCCCAGTCCTTAGTACTTGTAGGGATTCCTTCCCCACATCTATAGGTCTCCGTACAGACTAGCTTAGGACTTTAGCAGGTCTGATCGCAGGATCAGGTTCCCTGTTACATCATAGGGATTAAGCTGAGTTCTATTGCAGGGACAGATCTCCTCTCTTTCCTTAGCTCTGGTAGCAGAACATAACAGTAAGTCCAGCCCGCAAATTCTCTAAGGAAAGATTTTTCTGTTCCATCATGGTGTCGGTTCAGGATTTGGCTCATCGCCTGCAGGGACTCTCTCTGGAGGTGGCCGAGCTCCGTCAGCACGTGAGTAACTGTCCTGGAGCACATTTCTTGGAGCCTAAGGTATGTTTGCCGGATTGATTTTTTGGTGAACACCGAGAATTTTTTTCATTTAAAAATGCTTGCTTATTGTATTTTCGTTTGAGACCCAAGTCCTCTGGGGATGAATCCCAGCGCGTAGGGTTCATAATGTCACTTTTCCGCAAAGAGCCTCAGGAGTGGGCCTTTTCTTTGCAACCTAGTGATACATGCTTCAGATCAGTGGATAGTTTTTTTTCTGCTTTGGGCCTATTATATGATGATCCTGACCGTGTCGCATCAGCTGAGACTGAGTTGAGACGTTTAAAACAAGGATCAGGTAATGTGGAAAAATATTGTACTCATTTCCGCCTGTGGTCTACTCAAACAGGGTGGAACGATTCTGCTCTGAAAAGTCTATTTCTTGCTGGGCTCAGTGAAAGGGTTAAAGACCTGCTAATTGCTTATCCTACACCTGAAGATTTGCAACAGGCTATGCAATTAGCTATACGGGTGGATAGAAGACTGCGTGCAAGGGTTAATGAGAGCAAATCCTCTGCTATGTCAGCTTCTGGTTATGAGAATGTATGTACTAACAGTGGTGAACCGATGGAGATTGGATCGGTGGCACCTCGCTCTCAAGAAAAAGATCGTCGATTTTTTGAAGGCTTGTGTTTCTATTGCGGAAAATCTGGTCATTTGATAAAAGCCTGTGAGCTTCGTATGAAGAAAGAAAAAAAAAAGGTCAGTCACGCCCGTATTGCCTGTTTAAATTCCAAGGGTATATTTTTAGCTGCTTCCACGATTGCTCAGGAAAAAGTAATGGAATTTCGGGTGTTTGTTGATTGCGGGTCTACTCTGAATGTAATTGATCGGGGATTCTTGGAAAGACTCAATTTAAAACCCGAACCTTTGTCATCCCCCATTGCTGTGGTTTCTGTGGATGGTTCCCCTTTGAAGAATATTACTCTCAAGGTCAGTGAATTTCCTCTCACTATTAATGGTGTTCACCATGAGAAATTGGATTTGGTAGTGTTGAATAACTTGCCTTCTCCAGTAATATTGGGATTGCCCTGGTTAAAATTTCACAATCCTGTACTGGATTGGTCTACCAGTGAAATTAAATCCTGGAGCCATAAATGTTATGACAAGTGTTGTAACGGGCGTATTGCAGCTTTGGATAGGGGAGAATTGCCTGTTCCTATTCAGGATTTTTGGAAAGTTTTTTCTGAGAAGGAATCGCAGGTTTTGCCTCCCCATAGAGACTATGATTGCTCTATTGAATTTGTCCCTGGAGCGACTCTTCCTAAAAGTCGTTTATTTAACCTTACTATTCCTGAGAGGAAGGCTTTGGAGGAATACATACAGACAAGTTTGGCCGCCGGTCACATTAGGCCCTCTAAGTCTCCTGTGGCGGTTGGATTTTTTTTTGTAAAAAAAAGGACGGCGGTTTACGTCCTTGTCTGGATTTTCGTGAGATTAACAAAATTACTGTACGCAATCCTTACCCACTGCCATTGATTCCTGATCTGTTTAACCAGTTAATGGGGGCCAAGTGGTTCTCTAAAATTGACCTTAAGGGGGCATACAATCTGTTGCGCATGAAGGAGGGTGACGAATGGAAGACTGCTATTAACACTCCTGTGGGTCATTTTGAGAATCTGGTTATGCCTTTTGGTCTTACCAATGCTCCTGCATTTTTTCAGAATCTTATTAATGACATCCTTGGGCCTTTGATCGGCAAAAATGTGGTTGTGTATTTGGATGACATTTTGATTTATTCGCCGGATCTGGAGTCTCATTGGCGGAGCGTACGTGAGGTATTACAGTTATTAATGGACAATTCGCTTTTTGCTAAGCTGGAGAAATGTGAATTCGATGTACAGAGAATTAGTTTTTTGGGTTACATTATCTCCAGCGAAGGTTTTGAGATGGACCCGGTTAAAGTTCAAGCTATACAGGAATGGCCTAGGCCTATTGGTTTGAAATCGATACAGAGGTTTTTAGGTTTCGCCAATTATTACAGAAAATTCATAAAAAATTTTTCTAGTATTGTCAAACCTCTGACCGATCTCACCAGGAAAGGTGCTGATGCGGTTCAGTGGTCTGCTGAGGCCATTGAAGCTTTTGTGTATCTCAAGGAGAGGTTCACCTCTGCTCCCATCCTTATGCAGCCTGATGTGACTAAGCCGTTTTTGGTTGAGGTTGATGCTTCCTCTGTGGGGGTTGGAGCAGTATTGTCTCAGGATAACGGGGATGGATTACATCCCTGTGCCTTTTTTTCAAAAAATTTTTCGGAGACTGAACTGAATTACGATATTGGTAATCGGGAATTATTGGCTATTAAGCTCGCATTTGAACACTGGCGCCACTTCTTGGAAGGTGCGGAATTTCCTGTTCAGGTTCTTACGGATCATAAAAATCTGATATATCTTGATGCTGCCAAGCGCCTGAATGCCCGTCAGGCTAGGTGGGCACTGTTTTTCTCGCGGTTTAATTTCTCCGTTACTTACATCCCTGGTACTAAGAATGTTAAGGCGGATGCCTTGTCTCGCAGTTTTTCTCCCATAGTCGGTGCTGAGAAAGAGGAGAACATTTTACAAGAAGGTGTTGTGATAGCTGCTTTAGACTTCGTTTTGGAAGATGAGATTCTTAAAGCACAGGAGAATGCCCCTTCTAACACTCCTCATGGGAGGTTGTTTGTGCCTGGGACCTTTAGGAGAGATTTGTTTGTTGAGTGTCACGAATCTCGGTTGGCAGGTCATCCCGGAATCTCTGAGACCAAGAGACTGGTGGGTCGCAGTTTTTGGTGGCCTGGATGGCAGAAGGAAGTCATTAAGTGGGTGCGCCAATGTACTATATGTGCTAGATCTAAGTCCTCACATACTCCTGCTGCGGGGTTGCTTTGTCCTTTGGAGGTCCCCAGTGCTCCTTGGACACATTTGGCTATGGACTTTATAACTGACCTTCCCCCCTCTGAGGGTTTTACTGTCATCTGGGTGGTCGTGGACCGTTTTAGCAAGATGTGTCACTTGGTTCCCTTCGTCAAACTGCCCTGCGCTAAAACTCTCGCTAAGACCTTTGTCAAGGAAATTGTCAGACTTCATGGCGTTCCTACTGACATTGTTTCTGATAGGGGTCCTCAGTTCGTGGCTCGTTTTTGGCGTGCCTTTTGTGACAGGTTGGGAATTCATTTGTCGTTTTCGTCCGGATATCATCCTGAATCTAATGGCCAGACAGAAAGGAAAAACCAGGATGTTGAGCAGTTCTTGCGTTGTTTTGTGGCAGACAATCAAGAGGGGTGGTCTGAGTTTCTGTCACTTGCTGAATTTGCTCTGAACAATCATACATCTTCTTCTGCTGGTTGTTCGCCTTTTTTTTGTTGTTCTGGGAGACATCCGTCGTTTGGGTCGTTCTCCAAGTTGGGATCTGCCGTGCCTGAGGAGGAGAATTTTTCCGGTGATTTGGAGAGAGTTTGGACGGATGTGCGTGGTAATCTTCAGGAGGCCAACAGAAAATCTAAAGACTACTTTGATAGGAAACGACAGGAGGTTTTGTTCGCTGTTGGTGACATGGTTTGGTTGTCCTCTAGGAATCTGCGGTTGAGGATTCCTTCTAAGAAATTGGGTCCCAAGTTTGTAGGGCCCTTTAAGGTGCTTCAAGTTGTCAACCAATCTGCTGTTAGGTTGGAGGTTCCTACCTCCTGGAGAATTAATCCAGTATTTCATGTCTCTCTGTTAAAAAAAGCTGTTGTGTCGGATGGTGACGCCTCTGCCTCTGTTCCTCCGGTGGTGGAGGACGGGGAATATGAAATTTCTCGCATCCTTGACTCTAGACGGTATAGAGGTAGTTTGCAGTATCTTGTGGCCTGGAAAGGTTTCGGACCCGAGGATAACTCTTGGGTGAGGTCAGATGATGTTTCCGCGTCCAGACTTATCAGAGCGTTTCACAGGAGATTTCCTGATAAGCCTGGTCCTAGGGGATCCGGAGGATCCTCTTAGAAGGGGGGGTACTGTTAGAACCTTGCTCTTAGGTTTTTTCCTTTGCTGGTCACATGACCTTGTTGGCCTATTTAATCCTGCTCCGCCCTTCTGGCTTTGCTGGACTTCATTGTATATCTACTTTCTAGCTTGCCTCTGCTCTGTGTCTTGCTCTGTTAGTTTGCTTGGTCTATGGACCTCTATGTTCTATATATTTTGTTTGTTCGTCTGTCTGCTACTATTTCTGTTAGGAGGTGTCCCATATTCCTCCCAGTCCTTAGTACTTGTAGGGATTCCTTCCCCACATCTATAGGTCTCCGTACAGACTAGCTTAGGACTTTAGCAGGTCTGATCGCAGGATCAGGTTCCCTGTTACATCGTAGGGATTAAGCTGAGTTCTATTGCAGGGACAGATCTCCTCTCTTTCCTTAGCTCTGGTAGCAGAACATAACAGGTGGCACAGGCAGAAACGGACTGGCCGTGTCGGCTTCTTACTTTTTGGATTTTAGAAGGGCATGACATGCCTATATCTGTGTCTCCCCCTCCTTTTACTCCTCCACCTCTTTTCTTTTCGCATGACTATATGTACTTGTCACTTTTCCATGTGTTAGTTGTGTCTTCTGAACAGTTTGTCAGCTTTTGGACACCTTTGAAGGTGTTTTCTATGTGTTTCTATGTGTTTTTGTTTGCCTGCCATTGGTTTTAACGGTGTTCGAAGGTGTTCGACGAACAGTTCGACGAACAGTTCGGCGAACACACGGGTGTTCGACGAACCGAACCGAACTCGAACACTACGGGGGTGGCTCAACACTATTCCAGAGCGATTCGCTGGATGAGTCCTTGATATTTCGTCGTTTTCAGGCAATTTTCTGAATTTTGAAAATTTCACTTTTTTGTGAAAATATTCACTAACTGAGGGAATAATATGTGTGAGGGTACCCCAGGAGAGTTCCAAATGTGTGTGGGTAGAACATATATCCCACAGGTGTAAAATTGAAAAAAGTTGAAAACATTTTTTTTGGAACTTAGTCATTTTTCCGGCGTTTATCAAACTTTCAGATAGGGGAAATGTCAGTGAGCATTCCGATTTCAGTTCCAGAGCGATTCGCCCAATGAGTCCTTGATATTTAGTCGTCAGCCAATTATCTGGATTTTTGAAAATTTCACTTTTTTGTGAAAATATTCACTAAATGAGGGAATAATATGTGTGAGGGTACCCCAGGAGAGTTCCAAATGTGTGTGGGTAGAATATATATACCACAGGGGTAAAATTGAAAAAAGTTGAAAACATTTTTTTGGGGACTTAGTCATTTTTCCGGCGTTTATCAGACTTTCAGATAGGGGAAATGTCAGTGAGCGTTCCGATTTCAGTTCCAAAGCGATTCGCCCAATGAGTCCTTGATATTTCGTCGTTTTCAGGCAATTTTCAGAATTTTTTAAAATTTCACTTTTTTGTGAAAATATTCACTAAATGAGGGAATAATATGTGTGAGGGTACCCCAGGAGAGTTCCAAATGTGTTTGGGTAGAATATGTATCCCACGGGGGTAAAATTGAAAAAAGTTGAAAAAATTTTTTATTTGGACTTAGTCATTTTTCCGGCGTTTATCAGACTTTCAGATAGGGGAAATGTCAGTGAGCGTTCCGATTTCAGGACCAGAGCGATTCGTCGGATGAGTCTTTGATATTTCGTCGTTTTCAGGCAATTTCCTGAATTTTGAAAATTTCACTTTTTTGTGAAAATATCCACTAAATGAGGGAATAATATGTGTGAGGGTACCCCAGGAGAGTTCCAAATGTGTTTGGGTAGAATATATATCCCACGGGGGTAAAATTGAAAAAACTTGAAAAATTATTTTTTTGGACTTAGTCATTTTTCCGGCGTTTATCAGACTTTCAGATAGGGGAAATGTCAGTGAGCGTTCCGATTTCAGTTCCAAAGCGATTCGCCCAATGAGTCCTTGATATTTCGTCGTTTTCAGGCAATTTTCCGAATTTTTGAAAATTTCACTTTTTTGTGAAAATATTCACTAAATGAGGGAATAATATGTGTGAGGGTACCCCAGGAGAGTTCCAAATGTGTTTGGGTAGAATATATATCCCACGGGGGTAAAATTGAAAAAAGTTTAAAAAAAATTTTATTTGGACTTAGTCATTTTTCCGGCGTTTATCAGACTTTCAGATAGGGGAAATGTCAGTGAGCGTTCCGATTTCAGGTCCAGAGCGATTCGTCGGATGAGTCCTTGATATTTCGTCGTTTTCAGGCAATTTCCTGAATTTTGAAAATTTCACTTTTTTGTGAAAATATCCACAAAATGAGGGAATAATATGTGTGAGGGTACCCCAGGAGAGTTCCAAATGTGTGTGGGTAGAATATATATCCCACGGGGGTAAAATTGAAAAAAGTTGAATAATTTTTTTTTTTGGAATTAGTCATTTTTACGGCGTTTATCAGACTTTCAGATGGGGCAAATGTCAGTGAGCGTTCCGATTTCAGTTCCAGAGCGATTCGCCCAATGAGTCCTTGATATTTCGTCGTTTTCAGGCAATTTTCAGAATTTTTGAAAATTTCACTTTTTTGTGAAAATATTCACTAAATGAGGGAATAATATGTGTTGAGGGTACCCCAGGAGAGTTCCAAATGTGTTTGGGTAGAATATATATCCCACGGGGGTAAAATTGAAAAAAGTTGAATACATTTTTTTTTTGGACTTAGTCATTTTTACGGCGTTTATCAGACTTTCAGATGGGGCAAATGTCAATGAACGTTCCGATTTCAGTTCCAGAGCGATTCGCCCAATGAGTCGTTGATATTTAGTCGTTTTCAGCCAATATTTTGGATTTTTGAAGATTTCACTTTTTTGTGAAAATATCCACTAAATGAGGGAATAATATGTGTGAGGGTACCCCAGGAGAGTTCCAAATGTGTGTGGGTAGAATTTATATACCACGGGGGTAAAATTGAAAAAAGTTTAAAAATTTTTTTTTTGGATTTAGTCATTTTTCTGGCGTTTATCAGACTTTCAGATAGGGGAAATGTCAGTGAGCGTTCCGATTTCAGGACCAGAGCGATTCGTAGGATGAGTCCTTGATATTTCGTCGTTTTCAGGCAATTTCCTGAATTTTGAAAATTTCACTTTTTTGTGAAAATATCCACTAAATAAGAAAATAATATGTGTGAGGGTACCCCAGGAGAGACCAAATGTGTGTGGGTAGAATATATATCCCACGGGGGTAAAATTGAAAAAAGTTGAATAATTTTTTTTTTTGGAATTAGTCATTTTTCAGGCGTTTATCAGACTTTCAGATAGGGGAAATGTCAGTGAGCGTTCCGATTTCAGTTCCAGAGCGATTCGCCCAATGAGTCCTTGATATTTAGTCGTTTTCAGCCAATATTTTGGATTTTTGAAAATTTCACTTTTTTGTGAAAATATCCACTAAATGAGGAAATAATATGTGTGAGGGTACCCCAGGAGAGTTCCAAATGTGCTTGGGTAGAATATATATCCCATGGGGGTAAAATTGAAAAAAGTTAAATAAATTTTTTTTTTGGACTTAGTCATTTTTCCGGCGTTTATCAGACTTTCAGATAGGGCAAATGTCAGTGAACATTCCGATTTCAGTTCCCGAGCGATTCGCCCAATGAGACCTTGATATTTAGTCGTTTTCAGCCAATTTTCTGGATTTTTGAAAATGTCACTTTTTTGTGAAAATATCCACTAAATGAGGCAATAATATGTGTGAGGGTACCCCAGGAGAGTTCCAAATGTGTGTGGGTAGAATATATATCCCACGGGGGTAAAATTGAAAAAAGTTGAAAAAATTTTTTTTTGGGACTTAGTCATTTTTCCGGCGTTTATCAGACTTTCAGATAGGGGAAATGTCAGTGAGCATTCCCATTTCAGTTCCAGAGCGATTCGCCCAATGAGTCCTTGATATTTAGTCGTTGTCAGACAATTTTCTGGATTTTTGAAAATTTCACTTTTTTGTGAAAATATTCACTAAATGAGGGAATAATATGTGTGAGGGTACCCCAGGAGAGTTCCAAATGTGTTTGGGTAGAATATATATCCCACGGGGGTAAAATTGAAAAAAGTTGAAAAAAATTTTTATTTGGACTTAGTCATTTTTCCGGCGTTTATCAGACTTTCAGATAGGGGAAATGTCAGTGAGCGTTCCAATTTCAGTTCCAGAGCGATTCGTTGGATGAGTCCTTGATATTTAGTCGTTGTCAGCCAATTTTCTGGATTTTTGAAAATGTCACTTTTTTGTGAAAATATCCACTAAATGAGGCAATAATATGTGTGAGGGTACCCCAGGAGAGTTCCAAATGTGTGTGGGTAGAATATATATCCCACGGGGGTAAAATTGAAAAAAGTTGAAAAAATTTTTTTTTGGGACTTAGTCATTTTTCCGGCATTTATCAGACTTTCAGATAGGGGAAATGTCAGTGAGCATTCCCATTTCAGTTCCAGAGCGATTCGCCCAATGAGTCCTTGATATTTAGTCGTTGTCAGACAATTTTCTGGATTTTTGAAAATTTCACTTTTTTGTGAAAATATTCACTAAATGAGGGAATAATATGTGTGAGGGTACCCCAGGAGAGTTCCAAATGTGTTTGGGTAGAATATATATCCCACGGGGGTAAAATTGAAAAAAGTTGAAAAAAATTTTTATTTGGACTTAGTCATTTTTCCGGCATTTATCAGACTTTCAGATAGGGGAAATGTCAGTGAGCGTTCCAATTTCAGTTCCAGAGCGATTCTTTGGATGAGTCCTTGATATTTCGTCGTTTTCAGCCAGTTTTCTGGATTTTTGAAAATGTCACTTTTTTGTGAAAATATCCACTAAATAAGGGAATAATATGTGTGAGGGTACCCCAGGAGAGTTCCAAATGTGTGTGAGTAGAATATATATCCCACAGGGTTAAAATTGAAAAAAGTTGGACAATTATTTTTTTTTGTACTTTGGACTTAGTCATTTTTCCGACGTTTATCAGACTTTCAGATAGGGGAAATGTCAGTGAGCGTTCCGATTTCAGTTCCAGAGCGATTCGCCCAATGAGTCCTTGATATTTTGTCGTTTTCAGCCAATTTTCTGGATTTTTCAAAAATTTCACTTTTTTGTGAAAATATTCACTAAATGAGGGAATAATATGTGTGAGGGTACCCCAGGAGAGTTCCAAATGTGTTTGGGTAGAATATATATCCCACGGGGGTAAAATTGAAAAAATTTGTAAAATTTTTTTATTTGGATTTAGTCATTTTTCCGGCGTTTATCCGACTTTCAGATAGGGGAAATGTCAGTGAGCATTCCGATTTCAGTTCCAGAGGGATTCGCTGTATGTGTCATTGATATTGCGTCGTTTTCAGGCAATTTTCTGAATTTTGAAAATTTCACTTTTTTGTGAAAATATCCACTAAATGAGGGTATGATATGTGTGAGGGTACCCCAGGAGAGTTCCAAATGTGTGTGGGTAGAATATATATCCCACGGGGGTAAAATTGAATAAAGTTGAAAAATTTTTTTTTGGACTTAGTCTTTTTTCCGGCGTTTATCAGACTTTCAGATAGGGGAAATGTCAGTGAGCGTTCCGATTTCAGTTCCAGAGCGATTCGCCCAATGAGTCCTTGATATTTCGTCGTTTACAGCCAATTTTCTGGATTTTTGAAAATTTCACTTTTTTGTGAAAATATCCACTAAATGAGGGAATAATATGTGTGAGGGTACCCCAGGAAAGTTCCAAATGTGTGTGGGTAGAATATATATCCCACGGGGGTAAAATTGAAAAAAGTTTTAAAAATTTTTTTTTGGGACTTAGTCATTTTTCCGGCGTTTATCAGACTTTCAGATAGGGGAAATGTCAGTGAGCGTTCCAATTTCAGTTCCAGAGCGATTCGTTGGATGAGTCCTTGATATTTAGTCGTCAGCCAATTTTCTGGATTTTTGAAAATGTCACTTTTTTGTGAAAATATCCACTAAATGAGGCAATAATATGTGTGAGGGTACCCCAGGAGAGTTCTAAATGTGTGTGGGTAGAATATATATCCCACGGGGGTAAAATTGAAAAAAGTTGAAAAAATTTTTTTTTTGGACTTAGTCATTTTTCCGGCGTTTATCAGACTTTCAGATAGGGGAAATGTCAGTGAGCATTCCCATTTCAGTTCCAGAGCGATTCGCCCAATGAGTCCTTGATATTTAGTCGTTGTCAGACAATTTTCTGGATTTTTGAAAATTTCACTTTTTTGTGAAAATATTCACTAAATGAGGGAATAATATGTGTGAGGGTACCCCAGGAGAGTTCCAAATGTGTTTGGGTAGAATATATATCCCACGGGGGTAAAATTGAAAAAAGTTGAAAAAATTATTTTTTTGGACTTAGTCATTTATCTGGCGTTTATCAGACTTTCAGATAGGGGAAATGTCAGTGAGCATTCTGATTTCAGTTCCAGAGCGATTCGCCCAATGATTCCTTGATATTTAGTCGTTTTCAGCCAATTTTCTGGATTTTTGAAAATTTCATTTTTTTGTGAAAATATCCACTAAATGAGGGAATAATATGTGTGAGGGTACCCCAGGAGAGTTCCAAATGTGTGTGGGTAGAATATATATCCCATAGGGTTAAAATTGAAAAAAGTTTAAAATTTTTTTTTTTTGTACTTAGTAATTTTTCCTGCGTTTATCAGGCTTTCAGATAGGGGAAATGTCAGTGAGCGTTCCGATTTCAGTTCCAGAGCGATTCGCCAAATGAGTCCTTCATATTTATTCGTTTTCAGTCAATTTTCTGGATTTTTGAAAATTTCACTTTTTTGTGAAAATATCCACTAAACTAGGGAATAATATGTGTGAGGGTACCCCAGGAGAGTTCCAAATGTGTGTGGGTAGAATATATATCCCACGGGGGTAAAATTGAAAAAAGTTTTAAAAATTTTTTTTTGGGACTTAGTCATTTTTCCGGCGTTTATCAGACTTTCAGATAGGGGAAATGTCAGTGAGCGTTCCAATTTCAGTTCCAGAGCGATTCGTTGGATGAGTCCTTGATATTTAGTCGTCAGCCAATTTTCTGGATTTTTGAAAATGTCACTTTTTTGTGAAAATATCCACTAAATGAGGCAATAATATGTGTGAGGGTACCCCAGGAGAGTTCTAAATGTGTGTGGGTAGAATATATATCCCACGGGGGTAAAATTGAAAAAAGTTGAAAAAATTTTTTTTTGGGACTTAGTCATTTTTCCGGCGTTTATCAGACTTTCAGATAGGGGAAATGTCAGTGAGCATTCCCATTTCAGTTCCAGAGCGATTCGCCCAATGAGTCCTTGATATTTAGTCGTTGTCAGACAATTTTCTGGATTTTTGAAAATTTCACTTTTTTGTGAAAATATTCACTAAATGAGGGAATAATATGTGTGAGGGTACCCCAGGAGAGTTCCAAATGTGTTTGGGTAGAATATATATCCCACGGGGGTAAAATTGAAAAAAGTTGAAAAAAATTTTTATTTGGACTTAGTCATTTTTCCGGCATTTATCAGACTTTCAGATAGGGGAAATGTCAGTGAGCGTTCCAATTTCAGTTCCAGAGCGATTCGTTGGATGAGTCCTTGATATTTAGTCGTTGTCAGCCAATTTTCTGGATTTTTGAAAATTTCACTTTTTTGTGAAAATATTCACTAAATGAGGGAATAATATGTGTGAGGGTACCCCAGGAGAGTTCCAAATGTGTTTGGGTAGAAAATATATCCCACGGGGGTAAAATTGAAAAAAGTTGAAAAAATTTTTTATTTGGACTTAGTCATTTTTCCTGCGTTTATCAGAATTTCAGATGGGGCAAATATCAGTGAGCATTCCGATTTCAGTTCCAAAGCGATACGCCCAATGAGTCCTTGATATTTAGTCTGTTTCAGCCAATTTTCTGGATTTTTGAAAATTTAACTTTTTTGTGAAAATATTCACTAAATCAGGGAATAATATGTGTGAGGGTACCCCAGGAGTGTTCCAAATGTGTTCGGGTAGAATATATATCCCACGGGGGTAAAATTAAAAAAAAGTTGAAAAAATTATTTTTTTGGACTTAGTCATTTTTCCGGCGTTTATCAGACTTTCAGATAGGGGAAATGTCAATGAGCGTTCCGATTTCAGTTCCACAGCGATTCGCCCAATGAATCCTTGATATTTCGTCGTTTTCAGCCAATTTTCTGGATTTTTGAAAATGTCACTTTTTTGTGAAAATATCCACTAAATGAGGGAATAATATGTGTGAGGGTACCCCAGGAGAGTTCCAAATGTGTGTGGGTAGAATATATATCCCATGGGGGTAAAATTGAAAAAAGTTAAAAAAAATATTTTTTTGGACTTTGTCATTTTTCCGGAGTTTATCAGACTTTCAGATAGGGGAAATGTCAATGAGCGTTCCGATTTCAGTTCCAGAGCGATTCGCTGGATGAGTCCTTGATATTTCCTCGTTTTCAGGCAATTTTCTGAATTTTGAAAATTTCCCTTTTTTGTGAAAATATCCACTAAATGAGGGAATGATATGTGAGTGTACCCCAGGAGAGTTCCAAATGTGTTTGGGTAGAATATATATCAAACGGGGGTAAAATTGAAAAAAGTTGAAAACATTTTTTTTTTGGACTTAGTCATTTTTCCGGCGTTTATCAGACTTTCAGATAGGGGAAATGTCAGTGAGCATTCCGATTTCAGTTCCAGAGCGATTCGCCCAATGAGTCCTTGATATTTAGTCGTTGTCAGCCAATTTTCTGGATTTTCGAAAGTTTCACTTTTTTGTGAAAATATTCACTAAATGAGGGAATAATATGTGTGAGGGTACCCCAGGAGAGTTCCAAATGTGTGTGGGTAGAATATATATCCCATGGGGGTAAAATTGAAAAGAGTTGAATACATTTTTTATTTGGATTTAGTCATTTTTCCGGCGTTTATCCGACTTTCAGATAGGGGAAATGTCAGTGAGCATTCCGATTTCAGTTCCAGAGGGATTCGCTGTATGTGTCATTGATATTTCGTCGTTTTCAGGCAATTTTCTGAATTTTGAAAATTTCACTTTTTTGTGAAAATATCCACTAAATGAGGGTATGATATGTGTGAGGGTACCCCAGGAGAGTTCCAAATGTGTGTGGGTAGAATATATATCGCACGGGGGTAAAATTGAAAAAATTTGTAAAATTTTTTTATTTGGATTTAGTCATTTTTCCGGCGTTTATCAGACTTTCAGATAGGGGAAATGTCAGTGAGCGTTCCGATTTCAGTTCCAGAGCGATTCGCCCAATGAGTCCTTGATATTTCGTCGTTTACAGCCAATTTTCTGGATTTTTGAAAATTTCACTTTTTTGTGAAAATATCCACTAAATGAGGGAATAATATGTGTGAGGGTACCCCAGGAGCGTTCCAAATGTGGGTGGGTAGAATATATATCCCACGGGGGTAAAATTGAAAAAAGTTGAAAAATAATTTTTTTTTGACTTAGTCATTTTTCCGGCATTTATCAGACTTTCAGATAGGGAAATGTCAGTGAGCGTTCCGATTTCAGTTCCAGAGGGATTCGCTGGATGAGTCCTTGATATTTCGTTGTTTTCAGCCAATTTTCTGGATTTTTGAAAATTTCACTTTTTTGTGAAAATATCCACTAAATGAGGGAATAATATGTGTGAGGGTACCTCAGGAGAGTTCCAAATATGTGTGGGTAGAATATATATCCCACGGAGGTAAGATTGAAAAAAGTTGAAAACATTTTTTTTTTGGACTTCGTCATTTTTCCGGCGTTTAGCAGACTTTCAGATAGGGAAAATGTCAGTGAGCGTTCCGATTTCATTTCCAGAGCGATTCGCCCAATGAGTCCTTGATATTTCGTAGTTTTCAGGCAATTTTCTGAATTTTTGAAAATTTCACTTTTTTGTGAAAATATCCACTAAATGAGGGAATAATATGTGTGAGGGTACCCCAGGAGAATTCCAAATGTGTGTGGATAGAATATATATCCCACGGGGGTAAAATTGAAAAAAGTTGAAAATTTATTTTTTCTGGACTTAGTCATTTTTCCGGCGTTTATCAGACATTCAGATAGGGGAAATGTCAGTGAGCGTTCCGATTTCAGTTCCAGAGCGATACGCCGGATGAGTCCTTGATATTTAGTTGTTTTCAGGCAATTTTCTGGATTTTTGAAAATTTCACTTTTTTGTGAAAATATCCACTAAATGAGGGAATAATATGAGTGAGGGTAACCCAGGAGAGTTCCAAATGTGTGTGGAAAGAATATATATCCCACGGGGGTAAAATTGAAAAAAGTTGAAAATTTATTTTTTTTGAACTTAGTCATTTATCTGGCGTTTATCAGACTTTCAGATAGGGCAAATGTCAGTGAGCATTCCGATTTCAGTTCCAGAGCGATTTCCCGGATTAGTCTTTGATATTTCGTCGTTTTCAGGCAATTTTCAGAATTTTTGAAAATTTCACTTTTTTGTGAAAATATCCACTAAATGAGGGAATAATATGAGTGAGGGTAACCCAGGAGAGTTCCAAATGTGTGTGGAAAGAATATATATCCCACGGGGGTAAAATTGAAAAAAGTTGAAAATTTATTTTTTTTGGACTTAGTCATTTATCTGGCGTTTATCAGACTTTCAGATAGGGCAAATGTCAGTGAGCATTCCGATTTCAGTTCCAGAGCGATTTCCCGGATGAGTCCTTGATATTTCGTCGTTTTCAGGCAATTTTCAGAATTTTTGAAAATTACACTTTTTTGTGAAAATATCCACTAAATGAGGGAATAATATGTGTGAGGGTACCCCAGGAGAGTACCAAATGTGTGTGGGTAGAATATATATCCCACGGGGGTAAAATTGAAAAAAGTTGAAAAAATTATTTTTTTGGACTTAGTCATTTATCTGGCGTTTATCAGACTTTCAGATAGGGGAAATGTCAGTGAGCGTTCTGATTTCAGTTCCAGAGCGATTCGCCCAATGAGTCCTTGATATTTAGTCGTTTTCAGCCAATTTTCTGGATTTTTGAAAATTTCACTTTTTTGTGAAAATATCCACAAAATGAGGGAATAATATGTGTGAGGGTAGCCCAGGAGAGTTCCAAATGTGTGTGGGTAGAATATATATCCCACGGGGGTAAAATTGGAAAAAGTTGAAAACATTTGTTTTTGGACTTAGTAATTTTTCCTGCGTTTATCAGACTTTCAGATAGGGCAAATGTCAGTGAGTGTTCCGATTTCAGTTCCAGAGCGATTCGCCCAATCAGTCCTTGATATTTAGTCGTTTTCAACCAATATTTTGGATTTTTGAAAATTTCACTTTTTTGTGAAAATATCCACCAAATGAGGGAATAATATGTGTGAGGGTACCCCAGGAGAGTTCCAAATGTGTGTGGGTAGAATATATATCCCACGGGGGTAAAATTGAAAAAAGTTGAAAAAATTATTTTTTTGGACTTAGTTATTTTTCCTGCGTTTATCAGACTTTCAGATAGGGCAAATGTCAGTGAGTGTTCCGATTTCAGTTCCAGAGCGATTCGCCCAATGAGTCCTTGATATTTAGTCGTTGTCAGACAATTTTCTGGATTTTTGAAAATTTCACTTTTTTGTGAAAATATTCACTAAATGAGGGAATAATATGTGTGAGGGTACCCCAGGAGAGTTCCAAATGTGTTTGGGTAGAAAATATATCCCACGGGGGTAAAATTGAAAAAAGTTTAAAAAATTTTTTATTTGGACTTAGTCATTTTTCCTGCGTTTATCAGACTTTCAGATGGGGCAAATATCACTGAGCATTCCGATTTCAGTTCCAAAGCGATACGCCCAATGAGTCCTTGATATTTAGTCTTTTTCAGCCAATTTTCTGGATTTTTGAAAATTTAACTTTTTTGTGAAAATATTCACTAAATCAGGGAATAATATGTGTGAGCGTACCCCAGGAGTGTTCCAAATGTGTTTGGGTAGAATATATATCCCACGGGGGTAAAATTAAAAAAAAGTTGAAAAAATTTTTTTTTTGGACTTAGTCATTTTTCCGGCGTTTATCAGACTTTCAGATAGGGGAAATGTCAATGAGCGTTCCGATTTCAGTTCCAGAGCGATTCACCCAATGAATCCTTGATATTTCGTCGTTTTCAGCCAATTTTTTGGATTTTTGAAAATGTCACTTTTTTGTGAAAATATCCACTAAATGAGGGAATAATATGTGTGAGGGTACCCCAGGAGAGTTCCAAATGTGTGTGGGTAGAATATATATCCCATGGGGGTAAAATTGAAAAAAGTTAAAAAAAATATTTTTTTGGACTTTGTCATTTTTCCGGAGTTTATCAGACTTTCAGATAGGGGAAATGTCAATGAGCGTTCCGATTTCAGTTCCAGAGCGATTCGCTGGATGAGTCCTTGATATTTCCTCGTTTTCAGGCAATTTTCTGAATTTTGAAAATTTCCCTTTTTTGTGAAAATATCCACTAAATGAGGGAATGATATGTGAGTGTACCCCAGGAGAGTTCCAAATGTGTTTGGGTAGAATATATATCAAACGGGGGTAAAATTGAAAAAAGTTGAAAACATTTTTTTTTTGGACTTAGTCATTTTTCCGGCGTTTATCAGACTTTCAGATAGGGGAAATGTCAGTGAGCATTCCGATTTCAGTTCCAGAGCGATTCGCCCAATGAGTCCTTGATATTTAGTCGTTGTCAGCCAATTTTCTGGATTTTCGAAAGTTTCACTTTTTTGTGAAAATATTCACTAAATGAGGGAATAATATGTGTGAGGGTACCCCAGGAGAGTTCCAAATGTGTGTGGGTAGAATATATATCCCATGGGGGTAAAATTGAAAAGAGTTGAATACATTTTTTTTTTGGACTTAGCCATTTTTCCGGCGTTTATCAGACTTTTAGATAGGGGAAATGTCAGTGAGCGTTCCGATTTCAGTTCCAGAGCGATTCGCCCAATGAGTCCTTGATATTTTGTCGTTTACAGCCAATTTTCTGGATTTTTGAAAATTTCACTTTTTTGTGAAAATATCCACTAAATGAGGGAATAATATGTGTGAGGGTACCCCAGGAGAGTTCCAAATGTGTGTGGGTAGAATATATATCCCATGGGGGTAAAATTGAAAAAAGTTAAAAAAAATTTTTTTTTGGACTTTGTCATTTTTCCGGAGTTTATCAGACTTTCAGATAGGGGAAATGTCAATGAGCGTTCCGATTTCAGTTCCAGATCGATTCGCTGGATGAGTCCTTGATATTTCCTCGTTTTCAGGCAATTTTCTGAATTTTGAAAATTTCCCTTTTTTGTGAAAATATCCACTAAATGAGGGAATGATATGTGAGTGTACCCCAGGAGAGTTCCAAATGTGTTTGGGTAGAATATATATCAAACGGGGGTAAAATTGAAAAAAGTTGAAAACATTTTTTTTTTGGACTTAGTCATTTTTCCGGCGTTTATCAGACTTTCAGATAGGGGAAATGTCAGTGAGCATTCCGATTTCAGTTCCAGAGCGATTCGCCCAATGAGTCCTTGATATTTAGTCGTTGTCAGCCAATTTTCTGGATTTTCGAAAGTTTCACTTTTTTGTGAAAATATTCACTAAATGAGGGAATAATATGTGTGAGGGTACCCCAGGGGAGTTCCAAATGTGTGTGGGTAGAATATATATCCCACGGGGGTAAAATTGAAAAAAGTTGAATAAATTTTTTTTTTGGACTTAGTCATTTTTCCGGCGTTTATCAGACGTTCAGATAGGGGAAATATCAGTGAGCCTTCCGATTTCAGTTCCAGAGCGATTCGCCCAAAGAGTCATTGATATTTAGTCGTTTTCAGCCAATATTTTGGATTTTTGAAAATTTCACTTTTTTGTGAAAATATCCACTAAATGAGGGAATAATATGTGTGAGGGTACCCCAGGAGAGTTCCAAATGTGTGTGAGTAGAATATATATCCCACAGGGTTAAAATTGAAAAAGTTGAAAAATTTTTTTTTTTTGTACTTTGGACTTAGTCATTTTTCAGTCGTTTATCATACTTTCAGATAGGGCAAATGTCAGTGAACATTCCGATTTCAGTTCCTGAGCGATTCGCCCAATGAGACCTTGATATTTAGTCGTTTTCAGCCAATTTTCTGGATTTTTGAAATTTTCACTTTTTTGTGAAAATATCCACTAAATGAGGGAATAATATGTGTGAGCGTACCCCAGGAGAGTTCCAAATGTGCTTGGGTAGAATATATATCCCATGGGGGTAAAATTGAAAAAAGTTTTAAAAATTTTTTTTTGGACTTAGTCATTTTTCCTGCGTTTATCAGACTTTCAGATAGGGCAAATGTCAGTGAGCATTCCGATTTCAGTTCCAGAGCGATTTCCCGGATGAGTCCTTGATATTTCGTCGTTTTCAGGCAATTTTCAGAATTTTTGAAAATTTCACTTTTTTGTGAAAATATCCACTAAATGAGGGAATAATATGTGTGAGAGTACCCCAGGAGAGTTCCAAATGTGTGTGGGTAGAATATATATCCCACGGGGGTAAAATTGAAAAAAGTTGAAAAAATTATTTTTTTGGACTTAGTCATTTATCTGGCGTTTATCAGACTTTCAGATAGGGGAAATGTCAGTGAGCGTTCTGATTTCATTCCAGAGCGATTCGCCCAATGAGTCCTTGATATTTAGTCGTTTTCAGCCAATTTTCTGGATTTTTGAAAATTTCACTTTTTTGTGAAAATATCCACAAAATGAGGGAATAATATGTGTGAGGGTAGCCCAGGAGAGTTCCAAATGTGTGTGGGTAGAATATATATCCCACAGGGGTAAAATTGGAAAAAGTTGAATACATTTGTTTTTGGACTTAGTCATTTTTCCTGCGTTTATCAGACTTTCAGATAGGGCAAATGTCAGTGAGGGTTCCGATTTCAGTTCCAGAGCGATTCACCCAATGAGTCCTTGATATTTAGTCGTTTTCAACCAATATTTTGGATTTTTGAAAATTTCACTTTTTTGTGAAAATATCCACTAAATGAGGGAATAATATGTGTGAGGGTACCCCAGGAGAGTTCCAAATGTGTGTGGGTAGAATATATATCCCACGGGGGTAAAATTGAAAAAAGTTGAAAGAATTATTTTTTTGGACTTAGTCATTTATCTGGCGTTTATCAGACTTTCAGATAGGGGAAATGTCATTGAGTGTTCTGATTTCTGTTCCAGAGCGATTCGCCCAATGATTCCATGATATTTAGTCGTTTTCAGCCAATATTTTGGATTTTTGAAAATTTCACTTTTTTGGTGAAAATATCCACTAAATGAGGGAATAATATCTGTACCCCAGGAGAGTTCCAAATGTGTGTGGGTAGAATATATATCCCACGGGGGTAAAATTGAAAAAAGTTGAAAAAATTATTTTTTTGGACTTAGTTATTTTTCCTGCGTTTATCAGACTTTCAGATAGGGCAAATGTCAGTGAGTGTTCCGATTTCAGTTCCAGAGCGATTCGCCCAATGAGTCCTTGATATTTGGTCGTTTTCAGCCAATATTTTGGATTTTTGAAAATTTCACTTTTTTTGTGAAAATATCCACTAAATGAGGGAATAATATCTGTACCCCAGGAGAGTTCCAAATGTGTGTGGGTAGAATATATATCCCACGGGGGTAAAATTGAAAAAAGTTGAAAAAATTTTTTTTTTGGACTTAGTCATTTTTCCGGCGTTTAGCAGACTTTCAGATAGGGGAAATGTCAGTGAGCGTTCTGATTTCATTTCCAGAGCGATTCGCCCAATGAGTCCTTGATATTTAGTCGTTTTCAGGCAATTTTCTGAATTTTTGAAAATGTCACTTTTTTGTGAAAATATCCACTAAATGAGGGAATAATATGTGTGAGGGTACCCCAGGAGAGTTCCAAATGTGTGTGGGTAGAATATATATCCCACGGGGGTAAAATTGAAAAAAGTTTTAAAAATTTTTTTTTGGACTTAGTCATTTTTCCTGCGTTTATCAGACTTTCAGATAGGGCAAATGTCAGTGAGCATTCCGATTTCAGTTCCAGAGCGATTTCCCGGATGAGTCCTTGATATTTCGTCGTTTTCAGGCAATTTTCAGAATTTTTGAAAATTTCACTTTTTTGTGAAAATATCCACTAAATGAGGGAATAATATGTGTGAGGGTACCCGAGGAGAGTTCCAAATGTGTGTGGGTAGAATATATATCCCACGGGGGTAAAATTGAAAAAAGTTGAAAAAATTATTTTTTTGGACTTAGTCATTTATCTGGCGTTTATCAGACTTTCAGATAGGGGAAATGTCAGTGAGCGTTCTGATTTCAGTTCCCGAGCGATTCGCCCAATGAGTCCTAGATATTTAGTCGTTTTCAGCCAATTTTCTGGATTTTTGAAAATTTCACTTTTTTGTGAAAATATCCACAAAATGAGGGAATAATATGTGTGAGGGTAACCCAGGAGAGTTCCAAATGTGTGTGGGTAGAATATATATCCCACAGGGGTAAAATTGGAAAAAGTTGAAAACATTTGTTTTTGGACTTAGTCATTTTTCCTGCGTTTATCAGACTTTCAGATAGGGCAAATGTCAGTGAGGGTTCCGATTTCAGTTCCAGAGCGATTCACCCAATGAGTCCTTGATATTTAGTCGTTTTCAACCAATATTTTGGATTTTTGAAAATTTCACTTTTTTGTGAAAATATCCACTAAATGAGGGAATAATATGTGTGAGGGTACCCCAGGAGAGTTCCAAATGTGTGTGGGTAGAATATATATCCCACGGGGGTAAAATTGAAAAAAGTTGAAAAAATTATTTTTTTGGACTTAGTCATTTATCTGGCGTTTATCAGACTTTCAGATAGGGGAAATGTCATTGAGTGTTCTGATTTCTGTTCCAGAGCGATTCGCCCAATGATTCCTTGATATTTAGTCGTTTTCAGCCAATATTTTGGATTTTTGAAAATTTCACTTTTTTTGTGAAAATATCCACTAAATGAGGGAATAATATCTGTACCCCAGGAGAGTTCCAAATGTGTGTGGGTAGAATATATATCCCACGGGGGTAAAATTGAAAAAAGTTGAAAAAATTATTTTTTTGGACTTAGTTATTTTTCCTGCGTTTATCAGACTTTCAGATAGGGCAAATGTCAGTGAGTGTTCCGATTTCAGTTCCAGAGCGATTCCCCCAATGAGTCCTTGATATTTAGTCGTTTTCAGGCAATATTTTGGATTTTTGAAAATTTCACTTTTTTTGTGAAAATATCCACTAAATGAGGGAATAATATGTGTGAGGGTACCCCAGGAGAATTCCAAATGTGTGTGGAAAGAATATATATCCCACGGGGGCAAAATTGAAAAAAGTTGAAAATTTATTTTTTTTGGACTTAGTCATTTTTCCGGCGTTTATCAGACATTCAGATAGGGGAAATGTCAGTGAGCGTTCCGATTTCCGTTCCAGAGCGATTCGCCGGATGAGTCCTTGATATTTAGATGTTTTCAGCCAATTTTCTGGATTTTTGAAAATTTCACTTTTTTGTGAAAATATCCACAAAATGAGGGAATAATATGTGTGAGGGTACCCCAGGAGAGAACCAAATGTGTGTGGGTAAAATATATATCCCACGGGGGTAAAATTGAAAAAAGTTGAAAAAAAATTTTTTTTGGACTTAGGCATTTTTAGGGCGTTTATCAGATTTTCAGATAGGGGAAATGTCAGTGAGCATTCCGATTTTATTTCCAGAGAGATTCGCCCAATGAGTCCTTGATATTTAGGCGTTTTCAGCCAATTTTCTGGATTTTTGAAAATTTCACTCTTTTGTGGAAATATCCACTAAATGATTGAATAATATGTGTGAGGGTACCCCAGGAGAGTTCCAAATGTGTGTGGGTAGAATATATATCCCACAGAGTTAAAAATGAAAAAAGTTGAAAAAAATTTTGTTTGGACTATCATTTTTCCGGCGTTTATCAGACTTTCAGATAGGGGAAATGTCAGTGAGCGTTCCGATTTCAGTTCCAGAGCGATTCGCCCAATGAGTCCTTGATATTTAGTCGTTTTCAGCCAATTTTCTGGATTTTTGAAAATTTCACTTTTTTGTGAAAATATCCACTAAATGAGGGAAAAATATGTGTGAGGGTACCCCAGGAGAGTTCCAAATGTGTGTAGGTAGAATACATATCCCACAGGGTTAAAATTGAAAAAAGTTTAAAAATTTTTTTTTTTTGTACTTAGTCATTTTTCCTGCGTTTATCAGACTTTCAGATAGGGCAAATGTCAGTGAGCGTTCCGATTTCAGTTCCAGAGCGATTCGCCGAATGAGTCCTTCATATTTAGTCGTTTTCAGTCAATTTTCTGGATTTTTGAAAATTTCACTTTTTTGTGAAAATATCCACTAAATGAGGGAATAATATGTGTGAGGGTACCCCAAGAGAGTTCCAAATGTGTGTGGGTAGAATATATATCCCATTGGGTTAAAATTGTAAACAGTTGAAAAAAATTTGTTTTTGTACTTAGTCATTTATCTGGCGTTTATCAGACTTTCAGATAGGGGAAATGTCAGTGAGCGTTCCGATTTCAGTTCCAGAGCGATTCGCCCAATGAGTCCTCGATATTTAGTCGTTTTCAGCCAATATTTTGGATTTTTGAAAATTTCACTTCTTTGTGAAAATATCCACTAAATGAGGGAATAATATGTGTGATGGTACCCCAGGAGAGTTCCAAATGTGTGTTGGTAGAATATATATCCCACGGGGGTAAAATTGAAAAAAGTTGAAAAATCTTTTTTTTTGTACTTAGAAATATGTCCGGCGTTTATCAGACTTTCAGATAGGGCAAATGTCAGTGAGTGTTTTGATTTCAGTTCCAGAGCGATTCGCCCAATGAGTCCTTGATATTTAGTCGTTTTCAACCAATATTTTGGATTTTTGAAAATTTCACTTTTTTGTGAAAATATCCACTAAATGAGGGAATAATATGTGTGAGGGTACCCCAGGAGAGTTCGAAATGTGTGTGCATAGAATATATATCCCACGGGGGTAAAATTGAAAAAAGTTGAAAAAATTTTTTTTTGGACTTAGTCATTTATCTGGCGTTTATCAGACTTTCAGATAGGGGACATGTCAGTGAGCGTTCCGATTTCAGTTCCAGAGCGATTCGCCCAATGAGTCCTTGATATTTAGTCGTTTTCAGCCAATATTTTGGATTTTTGAAAATTTCACTTTTTTTGTGAAAATATCCACTAAATGAGGGAATAATATCTGTACCCCAGGAGAGTTCCAAATGTGTGTGGGTAGAATATATATCCCACGGGGGTAAAATTGAAAAAAGTTGAAAAAATTTTTTTTTAGGACTTAGTCATTTTTCCGGCGTATATCAGACTTTCAGATAGGGCACATGTCAGTGAGCGTTCCGATTTCAGTTCCAGAGCGATTCATCGGATGAGTCCGTGATATTTCGTCGTTTTCAGCCAATTTTCTTAATTTTTGAAAATGTCACTTTTTTTGTGAAAATATCCACTAAATGAGGGAATAATATGTGTGAGGGTACCCCAGGAAAGTTCCAAATGTGTGTGGGTAGAATATATATCCCACGGAGGTAAAATTGAAAAAAGTTGAAAAATTTTTTTTTTTGAACTTAGTAATTTTTCTGGCGTTTATCAGACTTTCAGATAGGGCAAATGTCAGTGAGTGTTCCGATTTCAGTTCCAGAGCGATTCGCCCAATGAGTCCTTGATATTTCGTCGTTTTCAGGCAATTTTCAGAATTTTTGAAAATTTCACTTTTTTGTGAAAATATCCACTAAATGAGGGAATAATATGCGTGAGGGTACCCCAGGAGAATTCCAAATGTGTGTGGATAGAATATATATCCCACGGGGTTAAAATTGAAAAAAGTTTAAAAAATTATTTTTTTGGACTTAGTCATTTATCTGGCGTTTATCAGACTTTCAGATAGGGGAAATGTCAGGGAGCGTTCCGATTTCAGTTCCAGAGCGATTCGCCCAATGAGTCCTTGATATTTAGTGGTTTTCAACCAATATTTTGGATTTTGAAAATTTCACTTTTTTGTGAAAATATCCACTAAATGAGGGAATAATATGTGTGAGGGTACCCCAGGAGTGTTCCAAATGTGTGTGGGTAGAATATATATCCCACGGGGGTAAAATTGAAAAAAGTTGAAAACATCTTTTTTTTGGACTTAGTTATTTTTCCTGCGTTTATCAGACTTTCAGAAAGGGCAAATGTCAGTGAGTGTTCCGATTTCTGTTCCAGAGCGATTCGCCCAATGAGTCCTTGATATTTAGTCGTTTTCAGCCAATATTTTGGATTTTTGAAAATTTCACTTTTTTTGTGAAAATATCCACTAAATGAGGGAATAATATCTGTACCCCAGGAGAGTTCCAAATGTGTGTGCGTAGAATATATATCCCACGGGGTAAAATTGAAAAAAGTTGAATAATTTTTTTTTTTGAACTTAGTAATTTTTCTGGCGTTTATCAGACTTTCAGATAGGGCAAATGTCAGTGAGTGTTCCGATTTCAGTTCCAGAGCGATTCGCCCAATAAGTCCTTGATATTTAGTCGTTTTCAACCAATATTTTGGATTTTTGAAAATTTCACTTTTTTGTGAAAATATCCACTAAATGAGGGAATAATATGTGTGAGGGTACCCCAGGAGAGTTCCAAATGTGTGTGGGTAGAATATATCCCACGGGGGTAAAATTGAAAAAAGTTGAAAAAATTTTTTTTTGGACTTAGTCATTTATCTGGCGTTTATCAGACTTTCAGAAAGGGCAAATGTCAGTGTGTGTTCCGATTTCTGTTCCAGAGCGATTCGCCCAATGAGTCCTTGATATTTAGTCGTTTTCAGCCAATATTTTGGATTTATGAAAATTTCACTTTTTTTGTGAAAATATCCACTAAATGAGGGAATAATATCTGTACCCCAGGAGAGTTCCAAATGTGTGTGCGTAGAATATATATCCCACGGGGTAAAATTGAAAAAAGTTGAATAATTTTTTTTTTTGAACTTAGTAATTTTTCTGGCGTTTATCAGACTTTCAGATAGGGCAAATGTCAGTGAGTGTTCCGATTTCAGTTCCAGAGCGATTCGCCCAATGAGTCCTTGATATTTAGTCGTTTTCAACCAATATTTTGGATTTTTGAAAATTTCACTTTTTTGTGAAAATATCCACTAAATGAGGGAATAATATGTGTGAGGGTACCCCAGGAGAGTTCCAAATGTGTGTGGGTAGAATATATCCCACGGGGGTAAAATTGAAAAAAGTTGAAAAAATTTTTTTTTGGACTTAGTCATTTATCTGGCGTTTATCAGACTTTCAGATAGGTGAAATATCAGTGATCGTTCCGATTTCAGTTCCAGAGCGATTCGCCCAATGAGTCCTTGATATTTAGTCGTTTTAAGCCAATTTTCTGGATTTTTGAAAATTTCACTTTTTTGTGAAAATACCCACTAAATGAGGGAATAATATGTGTGAGGGTACCCCAGGAGAGTTCCAAATGTGTGTGGGTAGAATATATATCCCACGGGGGTAAAATTGAAAAAAGTTTAAAAAAATTTTTTTTTGGACTTAGTCATTTTTCCGGCGTTTAGCAGACTTTCAGAGAGGGGAAATGTCAGTGAGCGTTCCGATTTCATTTCTAGAGCGATTCGCCCAATGAGTCCTTGATATGTCGTCGTTTTCAGGCAATTTTCTGAATTTTTGAAAATTTCACTTTTTTGTGAAAATATCCACTAAATGAGGGAATAATATGCGTGAGGGTACCCCAGGAGAATTCCAAATGTGTGTGGATAGAATATATATCCCACGGGGGTAAAATTGAAAAAAGTTGACATTTTTTTTTTTTGGACTGTCATTTTTCCTGCGTTTATCAGACTTTCAGATAGGGCAAATGTCAGTGAGTGTTCCGATTTCAGTTCCAGAGCGATTTGCCCAATGAGTCCTTGATATTTAGTCGTTTTCAGCCATTTTTCTGTATTTTTGAAATTTCACTTTTTTGTGAAAATATCCACTAAATGAGGGAATAATATGTGTGAGGGTACCCCAGGAGAGTTACAAATGTGTGTTGGTAGAATATATATTCCACAGGGTTAAAATTTAAAAAAGTTGAAAACATTTTTTTTTGTACTTAGTCATTTTTCCAGCGTTTATCAGACTTTCAGATAGGGGAAATGTCAGTGAGCATTCCAATTTCTGTTCCAGAGCGATTCGCCGGATGAGTCCTTGATATTTAGTCGTTTTCAGGCAATTTTCAGAATTTTTGAAAATTTCACTTTTTTGCGAAAATATCCACTAATTGAGGGAATAATATGTGTGAGGGTACCCCAGGAGAGTTCCAAATGTGTGTGGGTAGAATATATATCCCACGGGGGTAAAATTGAAAAAAGTTGAAACATTTTTTTTTTGGGGAATTAGTCATTTTTCCGGCGTTTATCAGACTTTCAGATAAGGGAAATGTCAGTGAGCGTTCCGATTTCAGTTCCAGAGCGATTCGCCCAATGAGTCCTTGATATTTAGTCGTTTTAAGCCAATTTTCTGGATTTTTGAAAATTTCACTTTTTTGTGAAAATACCCACTAAATGAGGGAATAATATGTGTGAGGGTACCCCAGGAGAGTTCCAAATGTGTGTGGGTAGAATATATATCCCACGGGGGTAAAATTGAAAAAAGTTTAAAAAAATTTTTTTTTGGACTTAGTCATTTTTCCGGCGTTTAGCAGACTTTCAGAGAGGGGAAATGTCAGTGAGCTTTCCGATTTCATTTCTAGAGCGATTCGCCCAATGAGTCCTTGATATTTCGTCGTTTTCAGGCAATTTTCTGAATTTTTGAAAATTTCACTTTTTTGTGAAAATATCCACTAAATGAGGGAATAATATGCGTGAGGGTACCCCAGGAGAATTCCAAATGTGTGTGGATAGAATATATATCCCACGGGGGTAAAATTGAAAAAAGTTGACATTTTTTTTTTTGGACTGTCATTTTTCCTGCGTTTATCAGACTTTCAGATAGGGCAAATGTCAGTGAGTGTTCCGATTTCAGTTCCAGAGCGATTTGCCCAATGAGTCCTTGATATTTAGTCGTTTTCAGCCATTTTTCTGTATTTTTGAAATTTCACTTTTTTGTGAAAATATCCACTAAATGAGGGAATAATATGTGTGAGGGTACCCCAGGAGAGTTACAAATGTGTGTTGGTAGAATATATATCCCACAGGGTTAAAATTTAAAAAAGTTGAAAACATTTTTTTTTGTACTTAGTCATTTTTCCAGCGTTTATCAGACTTTCAGATAGGGGAAATGTCAGTGAGCATTCCAATTTCTGTTCCAGAGCGATTCGCCGGATGAGTCCTTGATATTTAGTCGTTTTCAGGCAATTTTCAGAATTTTTGAAAATTTCACTTTTTTGCGAAAATATCCACTAATTGAGGGAATAATATGTGTGAGGGTACCCCAGGAGAGTTCCAAATGTGTGTGGGTAGAATATATATCCCACGGGGGTAAAATTGAAAAAAGTTGAAACATTTTTTTTTTGGGGAATTAGTCATTTTTCCGGCGTTTATCAGACTTTCAGATAAGGGAAATGTCAGTGAGCGTTCCGATTTCAGTTCCAGAGCGATTCGCCCAATGAGTCCTTGATATTTAGTCGTTTTCAGCAAATATTTTGGATTTTTGAAAATTTCACTTTTTTGTGAAAATATCCTCTAAATGAGGGAATAATATGTGTGAGGTTACCCCAGGAGAGTTCCAAATGTGTGTGGGTAGAATATATATTCCACGAGGGGTAAAATTGAAAAAAGTTGAAAAAAAATTTTTTTTGGACTTAGGCATTTTTAGGGCGTTTATCAGATTTTCAGATAGGGGAAATGTCAGTGAGCATTCCGATTTTATTTCCAGAGAGATTCGCCCAATGAGTCCTTGATATTTAGGCGTTTTCAGCCAATTTTCTGGATTTTTGAAAATTTCACTCTTTTGTGGAAATATCCACTAAATGATTGAATAATATGTGTGAGGGTACCCCAGGAGAGTTCCAAATGTGTGTGGGTAAAATACATATCCCACGGGGGTTAAATTGAAAAAAGTTGGAAAATTTTCTTTTTTGGAAATAGTCATTTTTCAGGCGTTCATCAGACTTTCAGATAGGGGAAATGTCAGTGAGCATTCAAATTTCAGTTCCAGAGCGATTCGCCCATTGAGTCCTTGATATTTAGTCGTTTTCAGTCAATTTTCTGGATTTTTGAAAATTTTACTTTTTGTGAAAATATCCACTAAAAGAGTGAATAATATGTGTGTGGGTAGAATATATATCCCACGGGGGTAAAATTGAAAAAAGTTGAAACATTTTTTTTTTTTGGAATTAGTCATTTTTCCGGCGTTTATCAGATTTTCAGATAGTGGAAATGTCAGTGAGCATTCCGATTTCAGTTCCAGAGCGATTCGCCCAATGAAGTCCTTGATATTTTGTAGTTTTCAGCCAATTTTCTGTATTTTTGAAAATTTCACTTTTTTGTGAAAATATCCACTAAATGAGGGAATAATATGTGTGAGGGTACCCCAGGAGAGTTCCAAATGTGTGTGGGCAGAATATATATCCCACGGGGGTAAAATTAAAAAAAGTTAAAAAAATTTTTTTTTTTTACTTAGTCATTTTTCCGGCATTTTTCAGACTTTCAGATAGGGGAAATGTCAGTGAGCATTCCGATTTCAGGTTCAGAGCGATTCGCCCAATGAGTCCTTGATATTTAGTCGTTTTAAGCCAATTTTCTGGATTTTTCAAAATTTCACTTTTTTGTAAAAATATCCATTAAATGAGGGAATAATATGTGTGAGGGTACCCCAGGAGAGTTCCAAATGTGTGTGGGTAGAATATATATCCCACAGGGTTAAAATTGAAAAAAGTTTAAAAAAAATTTTTTTGGACTTATTCATTTTTCCGGCGTTTATCAGACTTTCAGATAGGGGAAATGTCAGTGAGCGTTCCGATTTCAGTTCCAGAGTGTTTCGCCCAATTAGTCCTTGATATTTAGTAGTTTTCAGCCAATTTTCTGGATTTTTGAAAATTTCACTTTTTTGTGAAATTATCCACTAAATGAGGGAATAATATGTGTAAGGGTACCTCAGGAGAGTTCCAAATGTGTGTGGGTAGATTATATATTCCACAGGGTTAAAATTGAAAAAAGTTGAAAACAAATTTTTTGGGACTTAGTCATTTTACCTGCGTTCATCAGACTTTCAGATAGGGGACATGTCAGTGAGCATTCCGATTTCAGTTCCAGAGCGTTTCGCCGGATGAGTACTTGATATTTAGTCGTTTTCAGGCAATTTTCTGGATTTTTGAAAATTTCACTTTTTTGTGAAAATATCCACTAAATGAGGGAATAATATGTGTGAGGGTACCCCAGGAGAGTTCCAAATGTGTGTGGGTAGAATATATATCCTACGGGGGTAAAATTGAAAAAAGCTGAAACATTTTTTTTTTGGAATTAGTCATTTTTCCGGCGTTTATCAGACTTTCAGATAGGGGAAATGTCAGTGAGCGTTCCGATTTCAGTTCCAGAGCGATTCGCCCAATGAGTCCTTGATATTTAGTCGTTTTCAGCCAATTTTCTGGATTTTTGAAAATTTCACTTTTTTGTAAAAATATCCATTAAATTAGAGAATAATATGTGTGAGGGTACCCCAAGAGAGTTCCAAATGTGTGTGGATAGAATATATATCCCACGGGGGTAAAATTGAAAAAAGTTGAAAACATTTTTTTTTTGGACTTAGTCATTTTTCCGACGTTTATCAGATTTTCAGATAGGGGAAATGTCAGTGAGCGTTCCGATTTCAGTTGCAGAGCGATTCGCTGGATGAGTCATTGATATTTCGTCGTTTTCAGCCAATTTTCTGTATTTTTGAAAATTTCACTTTTTTGTGAAAATATCCACTAAATGAGGGAATAATATGTGTGAGGGTACCCCAGGAGAGTTCCAAATGTGTGTGGGTAGAATATATATCCCACGGGGGTAAAATTGAAAAAAGTTTAAAAAAATTTTTTTTTGGACCTAGTCATTTTTCTGGCGTTTATCAGACTTTCAGATAGGGGAAATGTCAGTGAGCGTTCAGATTTCAGTTCCAGAGCGATTCGCCCAATGAGTCCTTGATAATTAGTTGTTTTCAGCCAATTTTCTGGATTTTTGAAAATTTTACTTTTTTGTAAAAATATCCATTAAATGAGGGAATAATATGTGTGAGGGTACCCCAGGAGAGTTCCAACTGTGTGTGGGTAGAATATATATCCCACAGGGTTAAAATTGAAAAAAGTTGAAAAAAATTTTTTTGGGGACTTAGTCATTTTTCCGGCGTTTATCAGACTTTCAGATAGGGGAAATGTCAGTGAGCGTTCCGATTTCATTTCCAGAGCGATTCGCCCAATGAGTCCTTGATATTTAGTCGGTTTCAGCCAATTTTCTGGATTTTTGAAAATTTCACTTTTTTGTGAAAATATCCACTAAATGAGGGAATAATATGTGTGAGGGTACCCCAGGAGAGTTCCAAATGTGTGTGGGTATAATATATATCCCACAGGGTTAAAATTGAAAAAAGTTGAAAACAAATTTTTGGGGACTTAGTCATTTTTCCAGCGTTTATCAGACTTTCAGATAGGGGAAATGTCAGTGAGCGTTCCCATTTCAGTTCCAGAGTGATTCGCCCAATGAGTCCTTGATATTTAGTCGTTTTCCGCCAATTTTCTGGATTTTTGAAAATTTCACTTTTTTGTGAAAATATCCACTAAATGATGGAATAATATGTGTGAGGGTACCCCAGGAGAGTTCCAAATGTGTGTGGGTAGAATATATATCCCACGGGGGTAAAATTGAAAAAGTTGAAAAAAATTTTTTTTTGAACTTTGTCATTTTTCCGCCGTTTATCAGACTTTCAGATATGAGAAATGTCAGTGATCGTTCTGATTTCAGTTGCAGAGCGATTCGCCGGATGAGTCATTGATATTTCGTCGTTTTCAGCCAATTTTCTGGATTTTTGAAAATTTCACTTTTTTGTGAAAATATCCACTAAATGAGGGAATAATATGTGTGAGGGTACCCCAGGAGAGTTCCAAATGTGTGTGGGTAGAATATATATCCCACAGGGTTAAAATTGAAAAAAGTTGAAAATTTATTTTTTCTGGACTTAGTCATTTTTCCGGCGTTTATCAGACATTCAGATAGGGGAAATGTCAGTGAGCGTTCCGATTTCAGTTCCAGAGCGATACGCCGGATGAGTCCTTGATATTTAGTTGTTTTCAGGCAATTTTCTGGATTTTTGAAAATTTCACTTTTTTGTGAAAATATCCACTAAATGAGGGAATAATATGAGTGAGGGTAACCCAGGAGAGTTCCAAATGTGTGTGGAAAGAATATATATCCCACGGGGGTAAAATTGAAAAAAGTTGAAAATTTATTTTTTTTGGACTTAGTCATTTATCTGGCGTTTATCAGACTTTCAGATAGGGCAAATGTCAGTGAGCATTCCGATTTCAGTTCCAGAGCGATTTCCCGGATGAGTCCTTGATATTTCGTCGTTTTCAGGCAATTTTCAGAATTTTTGAAAATTTCACTTTTTTGTGAAAATATCCACTAAATGAGGGAATAATATGAGTGAGGGTAACCCAGGAGAGTTCCAAATGTGTGTGGAAAGAATATATATCCCACGGGGGTAAAATTGAAAAAAGTTGAAAATTTATTTTTTTTGGACTTAGTCATTTATCTGGCGTTTATCAGACTTTCAGATAGGGCAAATGTCAGTGAGCATTCCGATTTCAGTTCCAGAGCGATTTCCCGGATGAGTCCTTGATATTTCGTCGTTTTCAGGCAATTTTCAGAATTTTTGAAAATTACACTTTTTTGTGAAAATATCCACTAAATGAGGGAATAATATGTGTGAGGGTACCCCAGGAGAGTTCCAAATGTGTGTGGGTAGAATATATATCCCACGGGGGTAAAATTGAAAAAAGTTGAAAAAATTATTTTTTTGGACTTAGTCATTTATCTGGCGTTTATCAGACTTTCAGATAGGGGAAATGTCAGTGAGCGTTCTGATTTCAGTTCCAGAGCGATTCGCCCAATGAGTCCTTGATATTTAGTCGTTTTCAGCCAATTTTCTGGATTTTTGAAAATTTCACTTTTTTGTGAAAATATCCACAAAATGAGGGAATAATATGTGTGAGGGTAGCCCAGGAGAGTTCCAAATGTGTGTGGGTAGAATATATATCCCACGGGGGTAAAATTGGAAAAAGTTGAAAACATTTGTTTTTGGACTTAGTAATTTTTCCTGCGTTTATCAGACTTTCAGATAGGGCAAATGTCAGTGAGTGTTCCGATTTCAGTTCCAGAGCGATTCGCCCAATCAGTCCTTGATATTTAGTCGTTTTCAACCAATATTTTGGATTTTTGAAAATTTCACTTTTTTGTGAAAATATCCACCAAATGAGGGAATAATATGTGTGAGGGTACCCCAGGAGAGTTCCAAATGTGTGTGGGTAGAATATATATCCCACGGGGGTAAAATTGAAAAAAGTTGAAAAAATAATTTTTTTGGACTTAGTTATTTTTCCTGCGTTTATCAGACTTTCAGATAGGGCAAATGTCAGTGAGTGTTCCGATTTCAGTTCCAGAGCGATTCGCCCAATCAGTCCTTGATATTTAGTCGTTTTCAACCAATATTTTGGATTTTTGAAAATTTCACTTTTTTGTGAAAATATCCACCAAATGAGGGAATAATATGTGTGAGGGTACCCCAGGAGAGTTTCAAATGTGTGTGGGTAGAATATATATCCCACGGGGGTAAAATTGAAAAAAGTTTAAAAAATTATTTTTTTGGACTTAGTTATTTTTCCTGCGTTTATCAGACTTTCAGATAGGGCAAATGTCAGTGAGTGTTCCGATTTCAGTTCCAGAGCGATTCGCCCAATGAGTCCTTGATATTTAGTCATTTTCAGCCAATATTTTGGATTTTTGAAAATTTCACTTTTTTTGTGAAAATATCCACTAAATGAGGGAATAATATCTGTACCCCAGGAGAGTTCCAAATGTGTGTGGGTAGAATATATATCCCACGGGGGTAAAATTGAAAAAAGTTGAAAAAATTTATTTTTTGGACTTAGTCATTTTTCCGGCGTTTAGCAGACTTTCAGATAGGGGAAATGTCAGTGAGCGTTCTGATTTAATTTCCAGAGCGATTCGCCCAATGAGTCCTTGATATTTAGTCGTTTTCAACCAATATTTTGGATTTTTGAAAATTTCACTTTTTGTGAAAATATCCACTAAATGAGGGAATAATATGTGTGAGGGTACCCCAGGAGAGTTCCCAATGTGTGTGGGTAGAATATATATCCCACGGGGGTAAAATTGAAAAAAGTTGAAAAAATTATTTTTTTGGACTTAGTCATTTATCTGGCGTTTATCAGACTTTCAGATAGGGGAAATGTCAGTGAGCATTCTGATTTCAGTTCCAGAGCGATTCGCCCAATGATTCCTTGATATTTAGTCATTTTCAGCCAATTTTCTGGATTTTTGAAAATTTCATTTTTTTGTGAAAATATCCACTAAATGAGGGAATAATATGTGTGAGGGTACCCCAGGAGAGTTCCAAATGTGTGTGGGTAGAATATATATCCCATAGGGTTAAAATTGAAAAAAGTTTAAAATTTTTTTTTTTTTGTACTTAGTAATTTTTCCTGCGTTTATCAGGCTTTCAGATAGGGGAAATGTCAGTGAGCGTTCCGATTTCAGTTCCAGAGCGATTCGCCAAATGAGTCCTTCATATTTATTCGTTTTCAGTCAATTTTCTGGATTTTTGAAAATTTCACTTTTTTGTGAAAATATCCACTAAATTAGGGAATAATATGTGTGAGGGTACCCCAGGAGAGTTCCAAATGTGTGTGGGTAGAATATATATCCCACGGGGGTAAAATTGAAAAAAGTTTTAAAAATTTTTTTTTGGGACTTAGTCATTTTTCCGGCGTTTATCAGACTTTCAGATAGGGGAAATGTCAGTGAGCGTTCCAATTTCAGTTCCAGAGCGATTTGTTGGATGAGTCCTTGATATTTAGTCGTCAGCCAATTTTCTGGATTTTTGAAAATGTCACTTTTTTGTGAAAATATCCACTAAATGAGGCAATAATATGTGTGAGGGTACCCCAGGAGAGTTCTAAATGTGTGTGGGTAGAATATATATCCCACGGGGGTAAAATTGAAAAAAGTTGAAAAAATTTTTTTTTTTTACTTAGTCATTTTTCCGGCATTTATCAGACTTTTAGATAGGGGAAATGTCAGTGAGCATTCCGATTTCAGGTTCAGAGCGATTCGCCCAATGAGTCCTTGATATTTAGTCGTTTTAAGCCAATTTTCTGGATTTTTCAAAATTTCACTTTTTTGTAAAAATATCCATTAAATGAGGGAATAATATGTGTGAGGGTACCCCAGGAGAGTTCCAAATGTGTGTGGGTAGAATATATATCCCACAGGGTTAAAATTGAAAAAAGTTTAAAAAAAATTTTTTTGGACTTATTCATTTTTCCGGCGTTTATCAGACTTTCAGATAGGGGAAATGTCAGTGAGCGTTCCGATTTCAGTTCCAGAGTGTTTCGCCCAATTAGTCCTTGATATTTAGTAGTTTTCAGCCAATTTTCTGGATTTTTGAAAATTTCACTTTTTTGTGAAATTATCCACTAAATGAGGGAATAATATGTGTAAGGGTACCTCAGGAGAGTTCCAAATGTGTGTGGGTAGATTATATATTCCACAGGGTTAAAATTGAAAAAAGTTGAAAACAAATTTTTTGGGACTTAGTCATTTTTCCTGCGTTCATCAGACTTTCAGATAGGGGACATGTCAGTGAGCATTCCGATTTCAGTTCCAGAGCGTTTCGCCGGATGAGTACTTGATATTTAGTCGTTTTCAGGCAATTTTCTGGATTTTTGAAAATTTCACTTTTTTGTGAAAATATCCACTAAATGAGGGAATAATATGTGTGAGGGTACCCCAGGAGAGTTCCAAATGTGTGTGGGTAGAATATATATCCTACGGGGGTAAAATTGAAAAAAGCTGAAACATTTTTTTTTTGGAATTAGTCATTTTTCCGGCGTTTATCAGACTTTCAGATAGGGGAAATGTCAGTGAGCGTTCCGATTTCAGTTCCAGAGCGATTCGCCCAATGAGTCCTTGATATTTAGTCGTTTTCAGCCAATTTTCTGGATTTTTGAAAATTTCACTTTTTTGTAAAAATATCCATTAAATTAGAGAATAATATGTGTGAGGGTACCCCAAGAGAGTTCCAAATGTGTGTGGATAGAATATATATCCCACGGGGGTAAAATTGAAAAAAGTTGAAAACATTTTTTTTTTGGACTTAGTCATTTTTCCGACGTTTATCAGATTTTCAGATAGGGGAAATGTCAGTGAGCGTTCCGATTTCAGTTGCAGAGCGATTCGCTGGATGAGTCATTGATATTTCGTCGTTTTCAGCCAATTTTCTGTATTTTTGAAAATTTCACTTTTTTGTGAAAATATCCACTAAATGAGGGAATAATATGTGTGAGGGTACCCCAGGAGAGTTCCAAATGTGTGTGGGTAGAATATATATCCCACGGGGGTAAAATTGAAAAAAGTTTAAAAAAATTTTTTTTTGGACCTAGTCATTTTTCTGGCGTTTATCAGACTTTCAGATAGGGGAAATGTCAGTGAGCGTTCAGATTTCAGTTCCAGAGCGATTCGCCCAATGAGTCCTTGATAATTAGTTGTTTTCAGCCAATTTTCTGGATTTTTGAAAATTTTACTTTTTTGTAAAAATATCCATTAAATGAGGGAATAATATGTGTGAGGGTACCCCAGGAGAGTTCCAACTGTGTGTGGGTAGAATATATATCCCACAGAGTTAAAATTGAAAAAAGTTGAAAAAAATTTTTTTTGGGACTTAGTCATTTTTCCGGCGTTTATCAGACTTTCAGATAGGGGAAATGTCAGTGAGCGTTCCGATTTCATTTCCAGAGCGATTCGCCCAATGAGTCCTTGATATTTAGTCGGTTTCAGCCAATTTTCTGGATTTTTGAAAATTTCACTTTTTTGTGAAAATATCCACTAAATGAGGGAATAATATGTGTGAGGGTACCCCAGGAGAGTTCCAAATGTGTGTGGGTATAATATATATCCCAAGGGGTTAAAATTGAAAAAAGTTGAAAACAAATTTTTGGGGACTTAGTCATTTTTCCACCGTTTATCAGACTTTCAGATAGGGGAAATGTCAGTGAGCGTTCCCATTTCAGTTCCAGAGTGATTCGCCCAATGAGTCCTTGATATTTAGTCGTTTTCCGCCAATTTTCTGGATTTTTGAAAATTTCACTTTTTTGTGAAAATATCCACTAAATGATGGAATAATATGTGTGAGGGTACCCCAGGAGAGTTCCAAATGTGTGTGGGTAGAATATATATCCCACGGGGGTAAAATTGAAAAAGTTGAAAAAATTTTTTTTTTGAACTTTGTCATTTTTCCGCCGTTTATCAGACTTTCAGATATGAGAAATGTCATTGATCGTTCTGATTTCAGTTGCAGAGCGATTCGCCGGATGAGTCATTGATATTTCGTCGTTTTCAGCCAATTTTCTGGATTTTTGAAAATTTCACTTTTTTGTGAAAATATCCACTAAATGAGGGAATAATATGTGTGAGGGTACCCCAGGAGAGTTCCAAATGTGTGTGGGTAGAATATATATCCCACAGGGTTAAAATTGAAAAAAGTTGAAAACAAATTTTTGGGGACTTAGTCATTTTTCCAGCGTTTATCAGACTTTCAGATAGGGGAAATGTCAGTGAGCGTTCCCATTTCAGTTCCAGAGTGACTCGCCCAATGAGTCCTTGATATTTAGTCGTTTTCCGCCAATTTTCTGGATTTTTGAAAATTTCACTTTTTTGTGAAAATATCCACTAAATGAGGGAATAATATGTGTGAGGGTACCCCAGGAGAATTCCAAATGTGTGTGGATAGAATATATATCCCACGGGAGTAAAATTGAAAAAAGTTGAAAATTTATTTTTTCTGGACTTAGTCATTTTTCCGGCGTTTATCAGACATTCAGATAGGGGAAATGTCAGTGAGCGTTCCGATTTCAGTTCCAGAGCGATACGCCGGATGAGTCCTTGATATTTAGTTGTTTTCAGGCAATTTTCTGGATTTTTGAAAATTTCACTTTTTTGTGAAAATATCCACTAAATGAGGGAATAATATGAGTGAGGGTAACCCAGGAGAGTTCCAAATGTGTGTGGAAAGAATATATATCCCACGGGGGTAAAATTGAAAAAAGATGAAAATTTATTTTTTTTGGACTTAGTCATTTATCTGGCGTTTATCAGACTTTCAGATAGGGCAAATGTCAGTGAGCATTCCGATTTCAGTTCCAGAGCGATTTCCCGGATGAGTCCTTGATATTTCGTCGTTTTCAGGCAATTTTCAGAATTTTTGAAAATTACACTTTTTTGTGAAAATATCCACTAAATGAGGGAATAATATGTGTGAGGGTACCCCAGGAGAGTTCCAAATGTGTGTGGGTAGAATATATATCCCACGGGGGTAAAATTGAAAAAAGTTGAAAAAATTATTTTTTTGGACTTAGTCATTTATCTGGCGTTTATCAGACTTTCAGATAGGGGAAATGTCAGTGAGCGTTCTGATTTCAGTTCCAGAGCGATTCGCCCAATGAGTCCTTGATATTTAGTCGTTTTCAGCCAATTTTCTGGATTTTTGAAAATTTCACTTTTTTGTGAAAATATCCACAAAATGAGGGAATAATATGTGTGAGGGTAGCCCAGTAGAGTTCCAAATGTGTGTGGGTAGAATATATATCCCACGGGGGTAAAATTGGAAAAAGTTGAAAACATTTGTTTTTGGACTTAGTAATTTTTCCTGCGTTTATCAGACTTTCAGATAGGGCAAATGTCAGTGAGTGTTCCGATTTCAGTTCCAGAGCGATTCGCCCAATCAGTCCTTGATATTTAGTCGTTTTCAACCAATATTTTGGATTTTTGAAAATTTCACTTTTTTGTGAAAATATCCACCAAATGAGGGAATAATATGTGTGAGGGTACCCCAGGAGAGTTCCAAATGTGTGTGGGTAGAATATATATCCCACGGGGGTAAAATTGAAAAAAGTTGAAAAAATTATTTTTTTGGACTTAGTTATTTTTCCGCGTTTATCAGACTTTCAGATAGGGCAAATGTCAGTGAGTGTTCCGATTTCAGTTCCAGAGCGATTCGCCCAATCAGTCCTTGATATTTAGTCGTTTTCAACCAATATTTTGGATTTTTGAAAATTTCACTTTTTTTGTGAAAATATCCACTAAATGAGGGAATAATATCTGTACCCCAGGAGAGTTCCAAATGTGTGTGGGTAGAATATATATCCCACGGGGGTAAAATTGAAAAAAGTTGAAAAAATTTATTTTTTGGACTTAGTCATTTTTCCGGCGTTTATCAGACTTTCAGATAGGGGAAATGTCAGTGAGCGTTCTGATTTAATTTCCAGAGCGATTCGCCGAATGAGTCCTTGATATTTAGTCGTTTTCAACCAATATTTTGGATTTTTGAAAATTTCACTTTTTGTGAAAATATCCACTAAATGAGGGAATAATATGTGTGAGGGTACCCCAGGAGAGTTCCAAATGTGTGTGGGTAGAATATATATCCCACGGGGGTAAAATTGAAAAAAGTTGAAAAAATTATTTTTTTGGACTTAGTCATTTATCTGGCGTTTATCAGACTTTCAGATAGGGGAAATGTCAGTGAGCATTCTGATTTCAGTTCCAGAGCGATTCGCCCAATGATTCCTTGATATTTAGTCATTTTCAGCCAATTTTCTGGATTTTTGAAAATTTCATTTTTTTGTGAAAATATCCACTAAATGAGGGAATAATATGTGTGAGGGTACCCCAGGAGAGTTCCAAATGTGTGTGGGTAGAATATATATCCCATAGGGTTAAAATTGAAAAAAGTTTAAAATTTTTTTTTTTTTGTACTTAGTAATTTTTCCTGCGTTTATCAGGCTTTCAGATAGGGGAAATGTCAGTGAGCGTTCCGATTTCAGTTCCAGAGCGATTCGCCAAATGAGTCCTTCATATTTATTCGTTTTCAGTCAATTTTCTGGATTTTTGAAAATTTCACTTTTTTGTGAAAATATCCACTAAATTAGGGAATAATATGTGTGAGGGTACCCCAGGAGAGTTCCAAATGTGTGTGGGTAGAATATATATCCCACGGGGGTAAAATTGAAAAAAGTTTTAAAAAATTTTTATTTGGACTTAGTCATTTTTCCGGCATTTATCAGACTTTCAGATAGGGGAAATGTCAGTGAGCGTTCCAATTTCAGTTCCAGAGCGATTCGTTGGATGAGTCCTTGATATTTAGTCGTTGTCAGCCAATTTTCTGGATTTTTGAAAATTTCACTTTTTTGTGAAAATATTCACTAAATGAGGGAATAATATGTGTGAGGGTACCCCAGGAGAGTTCCAAATGTGTTTGGGTAGAAAATATATCCCACGGGGGTAAAATTGAAAAAAGTTGAAAAAATTTTTTATTTGGACTTAGTCATTTTTCCTGCGTTTATCAGACTTTCAGATGGGGCAAATATCACTGAGCATTCCGATTTCAGTTCCAAAGCGATACGCCCAATGAGTCCTTGATATTTAGTCTTTTTCAGCCAATTTTCTGGAGTTTTGAAAATTTAACTTTTTTGTGAAAATATTCACTAAATCAGGGAATAATATGTGTGAGGGTACCCCAGGAGTGTTCCAAATGTGTTTGGGTAGAATATATATCCCACGGGGGTAAAATTAAAAAAAAGTTGAAAAAATTTTTTTTTTGGACTTAGTCATTTTTCCGGCGTTTATCAGACTTTCAGATAGGGGAAATGTCAATGAGCGTTCCGATTTCAGTTCCAGAGCGATTCGCCCAATGAATCCTTGATATTTCGTCGTTTTCAGCCAATTTTTTGGATTTTTGAAAATGTCACTTTTTTGTGAAAATATCCACTAAATGAGGGAATAATATGTGTGAGGGTACCCCAGGAGAGTTCCAAATGTGTGTGGGTAGAATATATATCCCATGGGGGTAAAATTGAAAAGAGTTGAATACATTTTTTTTTTGGACTTAGCCATATTTCCGGCGTTTATCAGACTTTCAGATAGGGGAAATGTCAGTGAGCATTCCAATTTCAGTTCCAGAGCGATTCGCTGGATGAGTCCTTGATATTTCGTCGTTTTCAGGCAATTTTCTGAATTTTGAAATTTTCACTTTTTTGTGAAAATATCCACTAAATGAGGGAATAATATGTGTGAGGGTACCCCAGGGGAGTTCCAAATGTGTGTGGGTAGAATATATATCCCACGGGGGTAAAATTGAAAAAAGTTGAATAAATTTTTTTTTTGGACTTAGTCATTTTTCCGGCGTTTATCAGACGTTCAGATAGGGGAAATATCAGTGAACCTTCCGATTTCAGTTCCAGAGCGATTCGCCCAAAGAGTCATTGATATTTAGTCGTTTTCAGCCAATATTTTGGATTTTTGAAAATTTCACTTTTTTGTGAAAATATCCACTAAATGAGGGAATAATATGTGTGAGGGTACCCCAGGAGAGTTCCAAATGTGTGTGAGTAGAATATATATCCCACAGGGTTAAAATTGAAAAAGTTGAAAAATTTTTTTTTTTTGTACTTCGGACTTAGTCATTTTTCAGTCGTTTATCATACTTTCAGATAGGGCAAATGTCAGTGAACATTCCGATTTCAGTTCCTGAGCGATTCGCCCAATGAGACCTTGATATTTAGTCGTTTTCAGCCAATTTTCTGGATTTTTGAAATTTTCACTTTTTTGTGAAAATATCCACTAAATGAGGGAATAATATGTGTGAGGGTACCCCAGGAGAGTTCCAAATGTGCTTGGGTAGAATATATATCCCATTGGGGTAAAATTGAAAAAAGTTGAATAAATTTTTTTTTTGGACTTAGTCATTTTTCCGGCGTTTATCAGACGTTCAGATAGGGGAAATATCAGTGAGCATTCCAATTTCAGTTCCAGAGCGATTCGCCCATTGAGTCCTTGATATTTTGTGGTTTTCAGCCAATTTTCTGGATTTTTGAAAATTTCACTTTTTTGTGAAAATATTCACTAAATGAGGGAATAATATGTGTGAGGGTACCCCAGGAGAGTTCCAAATGTGTTTGGGTAGAATATGTATACCACGGGGGTAAAATTGAAAAAAGTTGAAATTTTTTTTTTTTTTTACTTAGTCATTTTTCCGGCGTTTATCAGACTTTCAGATAGGGCAAATGTTAGTGAACATTCCGATTTCAGTTCCCGAGCGATTCGCCCAATGAGACCTTGATATTTAGTCGTTTTCAGCCAATTTTCTGGATTTTTGAAAATTTCACTTTTTTGTGAAAATATCCACTAAATGAGGAAATAATATGTGTGAGGGTACCCCAGGAGAGTTCCAAATGTGCTTGGGTAGAATATATATCCCATGGGGGTAAAATTGAAAAAAGTTGAATAAATTTTTTTTTTGGACTTAGTCATTTTTAAGGCGTTTATCAGACTTTCAGATAGGGGAAATGTCAGTGAGCATTCTGATTTCAGTTCCAGAGCGATTCGCCCAATGATTCCTTGATATTTAGTCGTTTTCAGCCAATTTTCTGGATTTTTGAAAATTTCATTTTTTTGTGAAAATATCCACTAAATGAGGGAATAATATGTGCGAGGGTACCCCAGGAGAGTTCCAAATGTGTGTGGGTAGAATATATATCCCACGGGGGTAAAATTGAAAAAAGTTGAAAGAATTATTTTTTTGGACTTAGTCATTTATCTGGCGTTTATCAGACTTTCAGATAGGGGAAATGTCATTGAGTGTTCTGATTTCTGTTCCAGAGCGATTCGCCCAATGATTCCTTGATATTTAGTCGTTTTCAGCCAATATTTTGGATTTTTGAAAATTTCACTTTTTTTGTGAAAATATCCACTAAATGAGGGAATAATATCTGTACCCCAGGAGAGTTCCAAATGTGTGTGGGTAGAATATATATCCCACGGGGGTAAAATTGAAAAAAGTTGAAAAAATTATTTTTTTGGACTTAGTTATTTTTCCTGCGTTTATCAGACTTTCAGATAGGGCAAATGTCAGTGAGTGTTCCGAATTCAGTTCCAGAGCGATTCGCCCAATGAGTCCTTGATATTTAGTCGTTTTCAGCCAATATTTTGGATTTTTGAAAATTTCACTTTTTTTGTGAAAATATCCACTAAATGAGGGAATAATATCTGTACCCCAGGAGAGTTCCAAATGTGTGTGGGTAGAATATATATCCCACGGGGGTAAAATTGAAAAAAGTTGAAAAAATTTTTTTTTTGGACTTAGTCATTTTTCCGGCGTTTAGCAGACTTTCAGATAGGGGAAATGTCAGTGAGCGTTCTGATTTCATTTCCAGAGCGATTCGCCCAATGAGTCCTTGATATTTAGTCGTTTTCAGGCAATTTTCTGAATTTTTGAAAATGTCACTTTTTTGTGAAAATATCCACTAAATGAGGGAATAATATGTGTGAGGGTACCCCAGGAGAGTTCCAAATGTGTGTGGGTAGAATATATATCCCACGGGGGTAAAATTGAAAAAAGTTTTAAAAATTTTTTTTTGGACTTAGTCATTTTTCCTGCGTTTATCAGACTTTCAGATAGGGCAAATGTCAGTGAGCATTCCGATTTCAGTTCCAGAGCGATTTCCCGGATGAGTCCTTGATATTTCGTCGTTTTCAGGCAATTTTCAGAATTTTTGAAAATTTCACTTTTTGGTGAAAATATCCACTAAATGAGGGAATAATATGTGTGAGGGTACCCGAGGAGAGTTCCAAATGTGTGTGGGTAGAATATATATCCCACGGGGGTAAAATTGAAAAAAGTTGAAAAAATTATTTTTTTGGACTTAGTCATTTATCTGGCGTTTATCAGACTTTCAGATAGGGGAAATGTCAGTGAGCGTTCTGATTTCAGTTCCAGAGCGATTCGCCCAATGAGTCCTAGATATTTAGTCGTTTTCAGCCAATTTTCTGGATTTTTGAAAATTTCACTTTTTTGTGAAAATATCCACAAAATGAGGGAATAATATGTGTGAGGGTAACCCAGGAGAGTTCCAAATGTGTGTGGGTAGAATATATATCCCACAGGGGTAAAATTGGAAAAAGTTGAAAACATTTGTTTTTGGACTTAGTCATTTTTCCTGCGTTTATCAGACTTTCAGATAGGGCAAATGTCAGTGAGGGTTCCGATTTCAGTTCCAGAGCGATTCACCCAATGAGTCCTTGATATTTAGTCGTTTTCAACCAATATTTTGGATTTTTGAAAATTTCACTTTTTTGTGAAAATATCCACTAAATGAGGGAATAAAATGTGTGAGGGTACCCCAGGAGAGTTCCAAATGTGTGTGGGTAGAATATATATCCCACGGGGGTAAAATTGAAAAAAGTTGAAAAAATTATTTTTTTGGACTTAGTCATTTATCTGGCGTTTATCAGACTTTCAGATAGGGGAAATGTCATTGAGTGTTCTGATTTCTGTTCCAGAGCGATTCGCCCAATGATTCCTTGATATTTAGTCATTTTCAGCCAATATTTTGGATTTTTGAAAATTTCACTTTTTTTTGTGAAAATATCCACTAAATGAGGGAATAATATCTGTACCCCAGGAGAGTTCCAAATGTGTGTGGGTAGAATATATATCCCACGGGGGTAAAATTGAAACAAGTTGAAAAAATTATTTTTTTGGACTTAGTTATTTTTCCTGCGTTTATCAGACTTTCAGATAGGGCAAATGTCAGTGAGTGTTCCGATTTCAGTTCCAGAGCGATTCGCCCAATGAGTCCTTGATATTTAGTCGTTTTCAGGCAATATTTTGGATTTTTGAAAATTTCACTTTTTTTGTGAAAATATCCACTAAATGAGGGAATAATATGTGTGAGGGTACCCCAGGAGAATTCCAAATGTGTGTGGAAAGAATATATATCCCACGGGGGCAAAATTGAAAAAAGTTGAAAATTTATTTTTTTTGGACTTAGTCATTTTTCCGGCGTTTATCAGACATTCAGATAGGGGAAATGTCAGTGAGCGTTCCGGTTTCAGTTCCAGAGCGATTCGCCGGATGAGTCCTTGATATTTAGTTGTTTTCAGCCAATTTTCTGGATTTTTGAAAATTTCACTTTTTTGTGAAAATATCCACAAAATGAGGGAATAATATGTGTGAGGGTACCCCAGGAGAGTTCGAAATGTGTGTGCATAGAATATATATCCCACGGGGGTAAAATTGAAAAAAGTTGAAAAAATTTTTTTTTTGGACTTAGTCATTTTTCCGGCGTTTAGCAGACTTTCAGATAGGGGAAATGTCAGTGAGCGTTCTGATTTCATTTCCAGAGCGATTCGCCCAATGAGTCCTTGATATTTAGTCGTTTTCAGGCAATTTTCTGAATTTTTGAAAATGTCACTTTTTTGTGAAAATATCCACTAAATGAGGGAATAATATGTGTGAGGGTACCCCAGGAGAGTTCCAAATGTGTGTGGGTAGAATATATATCCCATAGGGTTAAAATTGAAAAAAGTTTTAAATTTTTTTTTTTTTTGTACTTAGTAATTTTTCCTGCGTTTATTAGGCTTTCAGATAGGGGAAATGTCAGTGAGCGTTCCGATTTCAGTTCCAGAGCGATTCGCCAAATGAGTCCTTCATATTTATTCGTTTTCAGTCAATTTTCTGGATTTTTGAAAATTTCACTTTTTTTGTGAAAATATCCACTAAATGAGGGAATAATATGTGTGAGGGTACCCCAGGAGAATTCCAAATGTGTGTGGAAAGAATATATATCCCACGGGGGCAAAATTGAAAAAAGTTGAAAATTTATTTTTTTTGGACTTAGTCATTTTTCCGGCGTTTATCAGACATTCAGATAGGGGAAATGTCAGTGAGCGTTCCGATTTCAGTTCCAGAGCGATTCGCCGGATGAGTCCTTGATATTTAATTGTTTTCAACCAATTTTCTGGATTTTTGAAAATGTCACTTTTTTGTGAAAATATCCACAAAATGAGGGAATAATATGTGTGAGGGTACCCCAGGAGAGAACCAAATGTGTGTGGGTAAAATATATATCCCACGGGGGTAAAATTGAAAATAGTTGAAAAAAAATTTTTTTTGGACTTAGGCATTTTTAGGGCGTTTATCAGATTTTCAGATAGGGGAAATGTCAGTGAGCATTCCGATTTTATTTCCAGAGAGATTCGCCCAATGAGTCCTTGATATTTAGGCGTTTTCAGCCAATTTTCTGGATTTTTGAAAATTTCACTCTTTTGTGGAAATATCCACTAAATGATTGAATAATATGTGTGAGGGTACCCCAGGAGAGTTCCAAATGTGTGTGGGTAGAATATATATCCCACAGAGTTAAAAATGAAAAAAGTTGAAAAAAATTTTGTTTGGACTATCATTTTTCCGGCGTTTATCAGACTTTCAGATAGGGGAAATGTCAGTGAGCGTTCCGATTTCAGTTCCAGAGCGATTCGCCCAATGAGTCCTTGATATTTAGTCGTTTTCAGCCAATTTTCTGGATTTTTGAAAATTTCACTTTTTTGTGAAAATATCCACTAAATGAGGGAAAAATATGTGTGAGGGTACCCCAGGAGAGTTCCAAATGTGTGTAGGTAGAATACATATCCCACAGGGTTAAAATTGAAAAAAGTTTAAAATTTTTTTTTTTTTGTACTTAGTCATTTTTCCTGCGTTTATCAGACTTTCAGATAGGGCAAATGTCAGTGAGCGTTCCGATTTCAGTTCCAGAGCGATTCGCCGAATGAGTCCTTCATATTTAGTCGTTTTCAGTCAATTTTCTGGATTTTTGAAAATTTCACTTTTTTGTGAAAATATCCACTAAATGAGGGAATAATATGTGTGAGGGTACCCCAGGAGAGTTCCAAATGTGTGTGGGTAGAATATATATCCCATAGGGTTAAAATTGTAAACAGTTGAAAAAAATTTGTTTTTGTACTTAGTCATTTATCTGGCGTTTATCAGACTTTCAGATAGGGGAAATGTCAGTGAGCGTTCCGATTTCAGTTCCAGAGCGATTCGCCCAATGAGTCCTCGATATTTAGTCGTTTTCAGCCAATATTTTGGATTTTTGAAAATTTCACTTCTTTGTGAAAATATCCACTAAATGAGGGAATAATATGTGTGATGGTACCCCAGGAGAGTTCCAAATGTGTGTGGGTAGAATATATATCCCACGGGGGTAAAATTGAAAAAAGTTGAAAAATCTTTTTTTTTGTACTTAGAAATATGTCCGGCGTTTATCAGACTTTCAGATAGGGCAAATGTCAGTGAGTGTTCCGATTTCAGTTCCAGAGCGATTCGCCCAATGAGTCCTTGATATTTAGTCGTTTTCAACCAATATTTTGGATTTTTGAAAATTTCACTTTTTTGTGAAAATATCCACTAAATGAGGGAATAATATGTGTGAGGGTACCCCAGGAGAGTTCGAAATGTGTGTGCATAAAATATATATCCCACGGGGGTAAAATTGAAAAAAGTTGAAAAAATTATTTTTTTGGACTTAGTCATTTATCTGGCGTTTATCAGACTTTCAGAAAGGGCAAATGTCAGTGAGTGTTCCGATTTCTGTTCCAGAGCGATTCGCCCAATGAGTCCTTGATATTTAGTCGTTTTCAGCCAATATTTTGGATTTTTGAAAATTTCACTTTTTTTGTGAAAATATCCACTAAATGAGGGAATAATATCTGTACCCCAGGAGAGTTCCAAATGTGTGTGCGTAGAATATATATCCCACGGGGTAAAATTGAAAAAAGTTGAATAATTTTTTTTTTTGAACTTAGTAATTTTTCTGGCGTTTATCAGACTTTCAGATAGGGCAAATGTCAGTGAGTGTTCCGATTTCAGTTCCAGAGCGATTCGCCCAATGAGTCCTTGATATTTAGTCGTTTTCAACCAATATTTTGGATTTTTGAAAATTTCACTTTTTTGTGAAAATATCCACTAAATGAGGGAATAATATGTGTGAGGGTACCCCAGGAGAGTTCCAAATGTGTGTGGGTAGAATATATCCCACGGGGGTAAAATTAAAAAAAGTTGAAAAAAATTTTTTTTGGACTTAGTCATTTATCTGGCGTTTATCAGACTTTCAGATAGGTGAAATATCAGTGATCGTTCCGATTTCAGTTCCAGAGCGATTCGCCCAATGAGTCCTTGATATTTAGTCGTTTTAAGCCAATTTTCTGGATTTTTGAAAATTTCACTTTTTTGTGAAAATACCCACTAAATGAGGGAATAATATGTGTGAGGGTACCCCAGGAGAGTTCCAAATGTGTGTGGGTAGAATATATATCCCACGGGGGTAAAATTGAAAAAAGTTGACATTTTTTTTTTTTGGACTGTCATTTTTCCTGCGTTTATCAGACTTTCAGATAGGGCAAATGTCAGTGAGTGTTCCGATTTCAGTTCCAGAGCGATTTGCCCAATGAGTCCTTGATATTTAGTCGTTTTCAGCCATTTTTCTGTATTTTTGAAATTTCACTTTTTTGTGAAAATATCCACTAAATGAGGGAATAATATGTGTGAGGGTACCCCAGGAGAGTTACAAATGTGTGTTGGTAGAATATATATCCCACAGGGTTAAAATTTCAAAAAGTTGAAAACATTTTTTTTTGTACTTAGTCATTTTTCCAGCGTTTATCAGACTTTCAGATAGGGGAAATGTCAGTGAGCATTCCAATTTCTGTTCCAGAGCGATTCGCCGGATGAGTCCTTGATATTTAGTCGTTTTCAGGCAATTTTCAGAATTTTTGAAAATTTCACTTTTTTGCGAAAATATCCACTAATTGAGGGAATAATATGTGTGAGGGTACCCCAGGAGAGTTCCAAATGTGTGTGGGTAGAATATATATCCCACGGGGGTAAAATTGAAAAAAGTTGAAACATTTTTTTTTTGGGGAATTAGTCATTTTTCCGGCGTTTATCAGACTTTCAGATAAGGGAAATGTCAGTGAGCGTTCCGATTTCAGTTCCAGAGTGATTCGCCCAATGAGTCCTTGATATTTAGTCGTTTTCAGCAAATATTTAGGATTATTGAAAATTTCACTTTTTTGTGAAAATATCCTCTAAATGAGGGAATAATATGTGTGAGGGTACCCCAGGAGAGTTCCAAATGTGTGTGGGTAAAATACATATCCCACGGGGGTTAAATTGAAAAAAGTTGAAAAAATTTTTTTTTGCACTTAGTCATTTTTTCGGCGTTTATCAGACTTTCAGATAGGGCAAATGTTAGTGAGTGTACCAATTTCAGTTCCAGAGCGATTCGCCCAATGAGTCCTTTATATTGAGTCGTTTTAAGCCAATTTTCTGGATTTTTGAAAATTTCACTTTTTTGTGAAAATATCCAGTAAATGAGGGAATAATATGTGTGAGGGTTCCCCAGGAGAGTTCCAAATGTGTGTGGGTAGAATATATATCCCATGGGGGTAAAATTGAAAAAAGTTGAAAAAAATTTTTTTTTGGGAATTAGACATTTTTCCGGCGTTTATCAGACTTTCAGATAAGGGAAATGTCAGTGAGCGTTCCGATTTCAGTTCCAGAGTGATTCGCCCAATGAGTCCTTGATATTTAGTCGTTTTCAGCAAATATTTAGGATTATTGAAAATTTCACTTTTTTGTGAAAATATCCTCTAAATGAGGGAATAATATGTGTGAGGGTACCCCAGGAGAGTTCCAAATGTGTGTGGGTAAAATACATATCCCACGGGGGTTAAATTGAAAAAAGTTGGAAAATTTTCTTTTTTGGAAATAGTCATTTTTCAGGCGTTCATCAGACTTTCAGATAGGGGAAATGTCAGTGAGCATTCAAATTTCAGTTCCAGAGCGATTCGCCCATTGAGTCCTTGATATTTAGTCGTTTTCAGCCAATTTTCTGGATTTTTGAAAATTTTACTTTTTGTGAAAATATCCACTAAAAGAGTGAATAATATGTGTGTGGGTAGAATATATATCCCACGGGGGTAAAATTGAAAAAAGTTGAAACATTTTTTTTTTTTGGAATTAGTCATTTTTCCGGCGTTTATCAGATTTTCAGATAGTGGAAATGTCAGTGAGCATTCCGATTTCAGTTCCAGAGCGATTCGCCCAATGAAGTCCTTGATATTTTGTAGTTTTCAGCCAATTTTCTGTATTTTTGAAAATTTCACTTTTTTGTGAAAATATCCACTAAATGAGGGAATAATATGTGTGAGGGTACCCCAGGAGAGTTCCAAATGTGTGTGGGCAGAATATATATCCCACGGGGGTAAAATTAAAAAAAGTTAAAAAAATTTTTTTTTTTTACTTAGTCATTTTTCCGGCATTTATCAGACTTTCAGATAGGGGAAATGTCAGTGAGCATTCCGATTTCAGGTTCAGAGCGATTCGCCCAATGAGTCCTTGATATTTAGTCGTTTTAAGCCAATTTTCTGGATTTTTCAAAATTTCACTTTTTTGTAAAAATATCCATTAAATGAGGGAATAATATGTGTGAGGGTACCCCAGGAGAGTTCCAAATGTGTGTGGGTAGAATATATATCCCACAGGGTTAAAATTGAAAAAAGTTTAAAAAAAATTTTTTTGGACTTATTCATTTTTTCGGCGTTTATCAGACTTTCAGATAGGGGAAATGTCAGTGAGCGTTCCGATTTCAGTTCCAGAGTGTTTCGCCCAATTAGTCCTTGATATTTAGTAGTTTTCAGCCAATTTTCTGGATTTTTGAAAATTTCACTTTTTTGTGAAATTATCCACTAAATGAGGGAATAATATGTGTAAGGGTACCTCAGGAGAGTTCCAAATGTGTGTGGGTAGATTATATATTCCACAGGGTTAAAATTGAAAAAAGTTGAAAACAAATTTTTTGGGACTTAGTCATTTTTCCTGCGTTCATCAGACTTTCAGATAGGGGACATGTCAGTGAGCATTCCGATTTCAGTTCCAGAGCGTTTCGCCGGATGAGTACTTGATATTTAGTCGTTTTCAGGCAATTTTCTGGATTTTTGAAAATTTCACTTTTTTGTGAAAATATCCACTAAATGAGGGAATAATATGTGTGAGGGTACCCCAGGAGAGTTCCAAATGTGTGTGGGTAGAATATATATCCTACGGGGGTAAAATTGAAAAAAGCTGAAACATTTTTTTTTTGGAATTAGTCATTTTTCCGGCGTTTATCAGACTTTCAGATAGGGGAAATGTCAGTGAGCGTTCCGATTTCAGTTCCAGAGCGATTCGCCCAATGAGTCCTTGATATTTAGTCGTTTTCAGCCAATTTTCTGGATTTTTGAAAATTTCACTTTTTTGTAAAAATATCCATTAAATTAGAGAATAATATGTGTGAGGGTACCCCAAGAGAGTTCCAAATGTGTGTGGATAGAATATATATCCCACGGGGGTAAAATTGAAAAAAGTTGAAAACATTTTTTTTTTGGACTTAGTCATTTTTCCGACGTTTATCAGATTTTCAGATAGGGGAAATGTCAGTGAGCGTTCCGATTTCAGTTGCAGAGCGATTCGCTGGATGAGTCATTGATATTTCGTCGTTTTCAGCCAATTTTCTGTATTTTTGAAAATTTCACTTTTTTGTGAAAATATCCACTAAATGAGGGAATAATATGTGTGAGGGTACCCCAGGAGAGTTCCAAATGTGTGTGGGTAGAATATATATCCCACGGGGGTAAAATTGAAAAAAGTTTAAAAAAATTTTTTTTTGGACCTAGTCATTTTTCTGGCGTTTATCAGACTTTCAGATAGGGGAAATGTCAGTGAGCGTTCAGATTTCAGTTCCAGAGCGATTCGCCCAATGAGTCCTTGATAATAAGTTGTTTTCAGCCAATTTTCTGGATTTTTGAAAATTTTACTTTTTTGTAAAAATATCCATTAAATGAGGGAATAATATGTGTGAGGGTACCCCAGGAGAGTTCCAACTGTGTGTGGGTAGAATATATATCCCACAGGGTTAAAATTGAAAAAAGTTGAAAAAAATTTTTTTTGGGACTTAGTCATTTTTCCGGCGTTTATCAGACTTTCAGATAGGGGAAATGTCAGTGAGCGTTCCGATTTCATTTCCAGAGCGATTCGCCCAATGAGTCCTTGATATTTAGTCGGTTTCAGCCAATTTTCTGGATTTTTGAAAATTTCACTTTTTTGTGAAAATATCCACTAAATGAGGGAATAATATGTGTGAGGGTACCCCAGGAGAGTTCCAAATGTGTGTGGGTATAATATATATCCCACAGGGTTAAAATTGAAAAAAGTTGAAAACAAATTTTTGGGGACTTAGTCATTTTTCCAGCGTTTATCAGACTTTCAGATAGGGGAAATGTCAGTGAGCGTTCCCATTTCAGTTCCAGAGTGATTCGCCCAATGAGTCCTTGATATTTAGTCGTTTTCCGCCAATTTTCTGGATTTTTGAAAATTTCACTTTTTTATGAAAATATCCACTAAATGATGGAATAATATGTGTGAGGGTACCCCAGGAGAGTTCCAAATGTGTGTGGGTAGAATATATATCCCACGGGGGTAAAATTGAAAAACTTGAAAAAAATTTTTTTTTGAACTTTGTCATTTTTCCGCCGTTTATCAGACTTTCAGATATGAGAAATGTCAGTGATCGTTCTGATTTCAGTTGCAGAGCGATTCGCCGGATGAGTCATTGATATTTCGTCGTTTTCAGCCAATTTTCTGGATTTTTGAAAATTTCACTTTTTTGTGAAAATATCCACTAAATGAGGGAATAATATGTGTGAGGGTACCCCAGGAGAGTTCCAAATGTGTGTGGGTAGAATATATATCCCACAGGGTTAAAATTGAAAAAAGTTTTAAAAAAATTTTTTTGGACTTATTCATTTTTCCGGCGTTTATCAGACTTTCAGATAGGGGAAATGTCAGTGAGCGTTCCGATTTCAGTTCCAGAGTGTTTCGCCCAATTAGTCCTTGATATTTAGTAGTTTTCAGCCAATTTTCTGGATTTTTGAAAATTTCACTTTTTTGTGAAATTATCCACTAAATGAGGGAATAATATGTGTAAGGGTACCTCAGGAGAGTTCCAAATGTGTGTGGGTAGATTATATATTCCACAGGGTTAAAATTGAAAAAAGTTGAAAACAAATTTTTTGGGACTTAGTCATTTTTCCTGCGTTCATCAGACTTTCAGATAGGGGACATGTCAGTGAGCATTCCGATTTCAGTTCCAGAGCGATTCGCCCAATGAATCCTTAATATTTAGTCGTTTTCAGCCAATTTTCTGGATTTTTGAAAATTTCACTTTTTTGTGAAAATATCCACTAAATGATGGAATAATATGTGTGAGGGTACCCCAGGAGAGTTCCAAATGTGTGTGGGTAGAATATATATCCCACAGGGGTAAAATTGAAAAAAGTTGAAAAAAATGTTTTTTTGAACTTAGTCATTTTTCCGCCGTTTATCAGACTTTCAGATAGGGGAAATGTCAGTGAGCGTTCCGATTTCAGTTCCAGAGCGATTCGCCCAATGAGTCCTTGATAATTATTTGTTTTCAGCCAATTTTCTGGATTTTTGAAAATTTTACTTTTTTGTAAAAATATCCATTAAATGAGGGAATAATATGTGTGAGGGTACCCCAGGAGAGTTCCAAATGTGTGTGGGTAGAATATATATCCCACAGGGTTAAAATTGAAAAAAGTTGAAGTAAATTTTTTTTGGACTTAGTCATTTTTCCGGTGTTTATCAGACTTTCAGATAGGGGAAACGTCAGTGAGCTTTCCGATTTCAGTTCCAGAGCGATTCGCCCAATGAGTCCTTGAAATGTAGTCGTTTTCAGGCAATTTTCAGAATTTTTGAAAATGTCACTTTTTTGTGAAAATATCCACTAAATGAGGGAATAATATGTGTGAGGGTACCGCAGGAGAGTTCCAAATGTGTGTGGGTAGAATATATATCCTACGGGGGTAAAATTGAAAAAAGTTGAAACATTTTTTTTTTTGGAATTAGTCATTTTTCCGGTGTTTATCAGACTTTCAGATAGGGGAAATGTCAGTGAGCTTTCCGATTTCAGTTCCAGAGTGATTCGCCCAATGAGTCCTTGATATTTAGTCGTTTTCAGCCAATTTTTTGGAGTTTTGAAAATTTCACTTTTTTGTGAAAATATCCACTAAATGAGGGAATAATATGTGTGAGGGTACCCCAGGAGAGTTCCAAATGTGTGTGGGTAGAATATATATCCCACAGGGTTAAAATTGAAAAAAATTGAAAAAAAATTTTTTTTGGACTTATTCATTTTTCCGGCGTTTATCAGACTTTCAGATAGGGGAAATGTCAGTGAGCGTTCCGATTTCATTTCCAGAGTGATTCGCCCAATGAGTCCTTGATATTTAGTCGGTTTCAGCCAATTTTCTGGATTTTTGAAAATTTCACTTTTTTGTGAAAATATCCACTATATGAGGGAATATTATGTGTGAGGGTACCCCAGGAGAGTTCCAAATGTGTGTGGGTAGAATATATATCCTACGGGGGTAAAATTGAAAAAAGTTGAAAACATTTTTTTTTTGGACTTAGTCATTTTTCCGACGTTTATCAGATTTTCAGATAGGGGAAATGTCAGTGAGCGTTCCGATTTCAGTTGCAGAGCGATTCGCTGGATGAGTCATTGATATTTCGTCGTTTTCAGCCAATTTTCTGTATTTTTGAAAATTTCACTTTTTTGTGAAAATATCCACTAAATGAGGGAATAATATGTGTGAGGGTACCCCAGGAGAGTTCCAAATGTGTGTTGGTATAATATATATCCCACAGGGTTAAAATTGAAAAAAGTTGAAAACAAATTTTTGGGGACTTAGTCATTTTTCCAGCGTTTATCAGACTTTCAGATAGGGGAAATGTCAGTGAGCGTTCCCATTTCAGTTCCAGAGTGATTCACCCAATGAGTCCTTGATATTTAGTCGTTTTCCGTCAATTTTCTGGATTTTTGAAAATTTCACTTTTTTGTGAAAATATCCACTAAATGATGGAATAATATGTGTGAGGGTACCCCAGGAGAGTTCCAAATGTGTGTGGGTAGAATATATATCCCACGGGGATAAAATTGAAAAAGTTGAAAAAAATTTTTTTTTGAACTTTGTCATTTTTCCGCCGTTTATCAGACTTTCAGATATGAGAAATGTCAGTGATCGTTCTGATTTCAGTTGCAGAGCGATTCGCCGGATGAGTCATTGATATTTCGTCGTTTTCAGCCAATTTTCTGGATTTTTGAAAATTTCACTTTTTTGTGAAAATATCCACTAAATGAGGGAATAATATGTGTGAGGTTACCCCAGGAGAGTTCCATATGTGTATGGGTAGAATATATATCCTACGGGGGTAAAATTGAAAAAAGTTGAAACCTTTTTTTTTTTGGAATTAGTCATTTTTTCGGCGTTTATCAGACTTTCAGACAGGGGAAATGTCAGTGAGCGTTCCGATTTCAGTTCCAGAGCGATTCGCCCAATGAGTCCTTGATAATTATTTGTTTTCAGCCAATTTTCTGGATTTTTGAAAATTTTACTTTTTTGTAAAAATATCCATTAAATGAGGGAATAATATGTGTGAGGGTACCCCAGGAGAGTTCCAAATGTGTGTGGGTAGAATATATATCCCACAGGGTTAAAATTGAAAAAAGTTGAAGTAAATTTTTTTTGGACTTAGTCATTTTTCCGGTGTTTATCAGACTTTCAGATAGGGGAAACGTCAGTGAGCATTCCGATTTCAGTTCCAGAGCGATTCGCCCAATGAGTCCTTGAAATGTAGTCGTTTTCAGGCAATTTTCAGAATTTTTGAAAATGTCACTTTTTTGTGAAAATATCCACTAAATGAGGGAATAATATGTGTGAGGGTACCGCAGGAGAGTTCCAAATGTGTGTGGGTAGAATATATATCCTACGGGGGTAAAATTGAAAAAAGTTGAAACTTTTTTTTTTTTGGAATTAGTCATTTTTCCGGTGTTTATCAGACTTTCAGATAGGGGAAATGTCAGTGAGCTTTCCGATTTCAGTTCCAGAGTGATTCGCCCAATGAGTCCTTGATATTTAGTCGTTTTCAGCCAATTTTTTGGAGTTTTGAAAATTTCACTTTTTTGTGAAAATATCCACTAAATGAGGGAATAATATGTGTGAGGGTACCCCAGGAGAGTTCCAAATGTTTGTGGGTAGAAAATATATCCCACAGGGTTAAAATTGAAAAAAGTTGAAAAAAATTTTTTTTTGGACTTATTCATTTTTCCGGCGTTTATCAGACTTTCAGATAGGGGAAATGTCAGTGAGCGTTCCGATTTCATTTCCAGAGTGATTCGCCCAATGAGTCCTTGATATTTAGTCGGTTTCAGCCAATTTTCTGGTATTTTGAAAATTTCACTTTTTTGTGAAAATATCCACTATATGAGGGAATATTATGTGTGAGGGTACCCCAGGAGAGTTCCAAATGTGTGTGGGTAGAATATATATCCCACAGGGTTAAAATTGAAAAAAGTTGAAAACAAATTTTTTGGGACTTAGTCATTTTTCAGGCGTTTATCAGACTTTCAGATAGGGGAAATGTCAGTGAGCGTTCCAATTTCAGTTCCAGAGGGTTTCGCCGGATGAGTCCTTGATATTTTGTCGTTTTCAGGCAATTTTCTGAATTTTTGAAAATTTCACTTTTTTGTGAAAATATCCACTAAATGAGGGAATAATTTGTGTGAGGTTACCCCAGGAGAGTTCCATATGTGTATGGGTAGAATATATATCCTACGGGGGTAAAATTGAAAAAAGTTGAAACATTTTTTTTTTTGGAATTAGTCATTTTTCCGGCGTTTATCAGACTTTCAGATAGGGGAAATGTCAGTGAGCGTTCCGATTTCAGTTCCAGAGCGGTTCACCCAATGAGTCCTTAATATTTAGTCGTTTTCAGCCAATTTTCTGGATTTTTGAAAATTTCACTTTTTTGTGAAAATATCCACTAAATGAGGGAATATTATGTGTGAGGGTACCCCAGGAGAGTTCCAAATGTGTGTGGGTAGAATATATATCCCACGGGGGTAAAATTTAAAGAAGTTGAAAAAAATTTTTTTTTTGTACTTAGTCATTTTTCGGTCGTTTATCAGACTTTCAGATAGGGGAAATGTCAGTGAGGGTTCCGATTTCAATTCCAGAGCGATTTGCCCAATGAGTCCTTGATATTAAGTCGTTTTCAGCCAATTTTCTGGATTTTTGCAAATTTCACTTTTTTGTGAAAATATCCACTAAATTAGGGAATAATATGTGTGAGGGTATCCCAGGAGAGTTCCAAATGTGTGTGGGTAGAATATATATCCCACGGGGGTAAAATTGTAAAAAGTTGAAAAAAAATCTTTTTTGGACTTAGTAATTTTTCCGGCGTTTATCAGACTTTCAGATAGGGGAAATGTCAGTGAGCGTTTCTATTTCAGTTCCAGAGCGATTCGCCCAATGAGTCCTTGATATTTAGTCGTTTTCAGCCAATTTTCTGGATTTTTGAAAATTTCACTTTTTTGTGAAAATATCCACTAAATGAGGGAATAATATGTGTAAGGGTACCCCAGGAGAGTTCCAAATGTGTGTGGGTAGAATATATATCCCACGGGGGTAAAATTTAAAGAAGTTGAAAAAAAATTTTTTTTTGTACTTAGCCATTTTTCCGGCGTTTCTCAGACTTTCAGATAGGGGAAATGTCAGTGAGGGTTCAGATTTCAGTTCCAGAGCGATTTGCCCACTGAGTCCTTGATATTTAGTTGTTTTCAGCCAATTTTCTGGATTTTTGAAAATTTCACTTTTTTGTGAAAATATCCAGTAAATGAGGGAATAATATGTGTGAGGGTTCCCCAGGAGAGTTCCAAATGTGTGTGGGTAGAATATATATCCCATGGGGGTAAAATTGAAAAAAGTTGAAAAAAATTTTTTTTTGGGAATTAGACATTTTTCCGGCGTTTATCAGACTTTCAGATAAGGGAAATGTCAGTGAGCGTTCCGATTTCAGTTCCAGAGTGATTCGCCCAATGAGTCCTTGATATTTAGTCGTTTTCAGCAAATATTTAGGATTATTGAAAATTTCACTTTTTTGTGAAAATATCCTCTAAATGAGGGAATAATATGTGTGAGGGTACCCCAGGAGAGTTCCAAATGTGTGTGGGTAAAATACATATCCCACGGGGGTTAAATTGAAAAAAGTTGGAAAATTTTCTTTTTTGGAAATAGTCATTTTTCAGGCGTTCATCAGACTTTCAGATAGGGGAAATGTCAGTGAGCATTCAAATTTCAGTTCCAGAGCGATTCGCCCATTGAGTCCTTGATATTTAGTCGTTTTCAGCCAATTTTCTGGATTTTTGAAAATTTTACTTTTTGTGAAAATATCCACTAAAAGAGTGAATAATATGTGTGTGGGTAGAATATATATCCCACGGGGGTAAAATTGAAAAAAGTTGAAACATTTTTTTTTTTTGGAATTAGTCATTTTTCCGGCGTTTATCAGATTTTCAGATAGTGGAAATGTCAGTGAGCATTCCGATTTCAGTTCCAGAGCGATTCGCCCAATGAAGTCCTTGATATTTTGTAGTTTTCAGCCAATTTTCTGTATTTTTGAAAATTTCACTTTTTTGTGAAAATATCCACTAAATGAGGGAATAATATGTGTGAGGGTACCCCAGGAGAGTTCCAAATGTGTGTGGGCAGAATATATATCCCACGGGGGTAAAATTAAAAAAAGTTAAAAAAATTTTTTTTTTTTACTTAGTCATTTTTCCGGCATTTATCAGACTTTCAGATAGGGGAAATGTCAGTGAGCATTCCGATTTCAGGTTCAGAGCGATTCGCCCAATGAGTCCTTGATATTTAGTCGTTTTAAGCCAATTTTCTTTATTTTTCAAAATTTCACTTTTTTGTAAAAATATCCATTAAATGAGGGAATAATATGTGTGAGGGTACCCCAGGAGAGTTCCAAATGTGTGTGGGTAGAATATATATCCCACAGGGTTAAAATTGAAAAAAGTTTAAAAAAAATTTTTTTGGACTTATTCATTTTTTCGGCGTTTATCAGACTTTCAGATAGGGGAAATGTCAGTGAGCGTTCCGATTTCAGTTCCAGAGTGTTTCGCCCAATTAGTCCTTGATATTTAGTAGTTTTCAGCCAATTTTCTGGATTTTTGAAAATTTCACTTTTTTGTGAAATTATCCACTAAATGAGGGAATAATATGTGTAAGGGTACCTCAGGAGAGTTCCAAATGTGTGTGGGTAGATTATATATTCCACAGGGTTAAAATTGAAAAAAGTTGAAAACAAATTTTTTGGGACTTAGTCATTTTTCCTGCGTTCATCAGACTTTCAGATAGGGGACATGTCAGTGAGCATTCCGATTTCAGTTCCAGAGCGTTTCGCCGGATGAGTACTTGATATTTAGTCGTTTTCAGGCAATTTTCTGGATTTTTGAAAATTTCACTTTTTTGTGAAAATATCCATTAAATGAGGGAATAATATGTGTGAGGGTACCCCAGGAGAGTTCCAACTGTGTGTGGGTAGAATATATATCCCACAGGGTTAAAATTGAAAAAAGTTGAAAAAAATTTTTTTTGGGACTTAGTCATTTTTCCGGCATTTATCAGACTTTCAGATAGGGGAAATGTCAGTGAGCGTTCCGATTTCATTTCCAGAGCGATTCGCCCAATGAGTCCTTGATATTTAGTCGGTTTCAGCCAATTTTCTGGATTTTTGAAAATTTCACTTTTTTGTGAAAATATCCACTAAATGAGGGAATAATATGTGTGAGGGTACCCCAGGAGAGTTCCAAATGTGTGTGGGTATAATATATATCCCACAGGGTTAAAATTGAAAAAAGTTGAAAACAAATTTTCGGGACTTAGTCATTTTTCCAGCGTTTATCAGACTTTCAGATAGGGGAAATGTCAGTGAGCGTTCCCATTTCAGTTCCAGAGTGATTCGCCCAATGAGTCCTTGATATTTAGTCGTTTTCCGCCAATTTTCTGGATTTTTGAAAATTTCACTTTTTTATGAAAATATCCACTAAATGATGGAATAATATGTGTGAGGGTACCCCAGGAGAGTTCCAAATGTGTGTGGGTAGAATATATATCCCACGGGGGTAAAATTGAAAAACTTGAAAAAAATTTTTTTTTGAACTTTGTCATTTTTCCGCCGTTTATCAGACTTTCAGATATGAGAAATGTCAGTGATCGTTCTGATTTCAGTTGCAGAGCGATTCGCCGGATGAGTCATTGATATTTCGTCGTTTTCAGCCAATTTTCTGGATTTTTGAAAATTTCACTTTTTTGTGAAAATATCCACTAAATGAGGGAATAATATGTGTGAGGGTACCCCAGGAGAGTTCCAAATGTGTGTGGGTAGAATATATATCCCACAGGGTTAAAATTGAAAAAAGTTTTAAAAAAATTTTTTTGGACTTATTCATTTTTCCGGCGTTTATCAGACTTTCAGATAGGGGAAATGTCAGTGAGCGTTCCGATTTCAGTTCCAGAGTGTTTCGCCCAATTAGTCCTTGATATTTAGTAGTTTTCAGCCAATTTTCTGGATTTTTGAAAATTTCACTTTTTTGTGAAATTATCCACTAAATGAGGGAATAATATGTGTAAAGGTACCTCAGGAGAGTTCCAAATGTGTGTGGGTAGATTATATATTCCACAGGGTTAAAATTGAAAAAAGTTGAAAACAAATTTTTTGGGACTTAGTCATTTTTCCTGCGTTCATCAGACTTTCAGATAGGGGACATGTCAGTGAGCATTCCGATTTCAGTTCCAGAGCGATTCGCCCAATGAATCCTTAATATTTAGTCGTTTTCAGCCAATTTTCTGGATTTTTGAAAATTTCACTTTTTTGTGAAAATATCCACTAAATGATGGAATAATATGTGTGAGGGTACCCCAGGAGAGTTCCAAATGTGTGTGGGTAGAATATATATCCCACAGGGGTAAAATTGAAAAAAGTTGAAAAAAATGTTTTTTTGAACTTAGTCATTTTTCCGCCGTTTATCAGACTTTCAGATAGGGGAAATGTCAGTGAGCGTTCCGATTTCAGTTCCAGAGCGATTCGCCCAATGAGTCCTTGATAATTATTTGTTTTCAGCCAATTTTCTGGATTTTTGAAAATTTTACTTTTTTGTAAAAATATCCATTAAATGAGGGAATAATATGTGTGAGGGTACCCCAGGAGAGTTCCAAATGTGTGTGGGTAGAATATATATCCCACAGGGTTAAAATTGAAAAAAGTTGAAGTAAATTTTTTTTGGACTTAGTCATTTTTCCGGTGTTTATCAGACTTTCAGATAGGGGAAACGTCAGTGAGCTTTCCGATTTCAGTTCCAGAGCGATTCGCCCAATGAGTCCTTGAAATGTAGTCGTTTTCAGGCAATTTTCAGAATTTTTGAAAATGTCACTTTTTTGTGAAAATATCCACTAAATGAGGGAATAATATGTGTGAGGGTACCGCAGGAGAGTTCCAAATGTGTGTGGGTAGAATATATATCCTACGGGGGTAAAATTGAAAAAAGTTGAAACATTTTTTTTTTTGGAATTAGTCATTTTTCCGGTGTTTATCAGACTTTCAGATAGGGGAAATGTCAGTGAGCTTTCCGATTTCAGTTCCAGAGTGATTCGCCCAATGAGTCCTTGATATTTAGTCGTTTTCAGCCAATTTTTTGGAGTTTTGAAAATTTCACTTTTTTGTGAAAATATCCACTAAATGAGGGAATAATATGTGTGAGGGTACCCCAGGAGAGTTCCAAATGTGTGTGGGTAGAATATATATCCCACAGGGTTAAAATTGAAAAAAATTGAAAAAAAATTTTTTTTGGACTTATTCATTTTTCCGGCGTTTATCAGACTTTCAGATAGGGGAAATGTCAGTGAGCGTTCCGATTTCATTTCCAGAGTGATTCGCCCAATGAGTCCTTGATATTTAGTCGGTTTCAGCCAATTTTCTGGATTTTTGAAAATTTCACTTTTTTGTGAAAATATCCACTATATGAGGGAATATTATGTGTGAGGGTACCCCAGGAGAGTTCCAAATGTGTGTGGGTAGAATATATATCCTACGGGGGTAAAATTGAAAAAAGTTGAAAACATTTTTTTTTTGGACTTAGTCATTTTTCCGACGTTTATCAGATTTTCAGATAGGGGAAATGTCAGTGAGCGTTCCGATTTCAGTTGCAGAGCGATTCGCTGGATGAGTCATTGATATTTCGTCGTTTTCAGCCAATTTTCTGTATTTTTGAAAATTTCACTTTTTTGTGAAAATATCCACTAAATGAGGGAATAATATGTGTGAGGGTACCCCAGGAGAGTTCCAAATGTGTGTTGGTATAATATATATCCCACAGGGTTAAAATTGAAAAAAGTTGAAAACAAATTTTTGGGGACTTAGTCATTTTTCCAGCGTTTATCAGACTTTCAGATAGGGGAAATGTCAGTGAGCGTTCCCATTTCAGTTCCAGAGTGATTCGCCCAATGAGTCCTTGATATTTAGTCGTTTTCCGCCAATTTTCTGGATTTTTGAAAATTTCACTTTTTTGTGAAAATATCCACTAAATGATGGAATAATATGTGTGAGGGTACCCCAGGAGAGTTCCAAATGTGTGTGGGTAGAATATATATCCCACGGGGATAAAATTGAAAAAGTTGAAAAAAATTTTTTTTTGAACTTTGTCATTTTTCCGCCGTTTATCAGACTTTCAGATATGAGAAATGTCAGTGATCGTTCTGATTTCAGTTGCAGAGCGATTCGCCGGATGAGTCATTGATATTTCGTCGTTTTCAGCCAATTTTCTGGATTTTTGAAAATTTCACTTTTTTGTGAAAATATCCACTAAATGAGGGAATAATATGTGTGAGGTTACCCCAGGAGAGTTCCATATGTGTATGGGTAGAATATATATCCTACGGGGGTAAAATTGAAAAAAGTTGAAACCTTTTTTTTTTTGGAATTAGTCATTTTTTCGGCGTTTATCAGACTTTCAGACAGGGGAAATGTCAGTGAGCGTTCCGATTTCAGTTCCAGAGCGATTCGCCCAATGAGTCCTTGATAATTATTTGTTTTCAGCCAATTTTCTGGATTTTTGAAAATTTTACTTTTTTGTAAAAATATCCATTAAATGAGGGAATAATATGTGTGAGGGTACCCCAGGAGAGTTCCAAATGTGTGTGGGTAGAATATATATCCCACAGGGTTAAAATTGAAAAAAGTTGAAGTAAATTTTTTTTGGACTTAGTCATTTTTCCGGTGTTTATCAGACTTTCAGATAGGGGAAACGTCAGTGAGCATTCCGATTTCAGTTCCAGAGCGATTCGCCCAATGAGTCCTTGAAATGTAGTCGTTTTCAGGCAATTTTCAGAATTTTTGAAAATGTCACTTTTTTGTGAAAATATCCACTAAATGAGGGAATAATATGTGTGAGGGTACCGCAGGAGAGTTCCAAATGTGTGTGGGTAGAATATATATCCTACGGGGGTAAAATTGAAAAAAGTTGAAACTTTTTTTTTTTTGGAATTAGTCATTTTTCCGGTGTTTATCAGACTTTCAGATAGGGGAAATGTCAGTGAGCTTTCCGATTTCAGTTCCAGAGTGATTCGCCCAATGAGTCCTTGATATTTAGTCGTTTTCAGCCAATTTTTTGGAGTTTTGAAAATTTCACTTTTTTGTGAAAATATCCACTAAATGAGGGAATAATATGTGTGAGGGTACCCCAGGAGAGTTCCAAATGTTTGTGGGTAGAAAATATATCCCACAGGGTTAAAATTGAAAAAAGTTGAAAAAAATTTTTTTTTGGACTTATTCATTTTTCCGGCGTTTATCAGACTTTCAGATAGGGGAAATGTCAGTGAGCGTTCCGATTTCATTTCCAGAGTGATTCGCCCAATGAGTCCTTGATATTTAGTCGGTTTCAGCCAATTTTCTGGTATTTTGAAAATTTCACTTTTTTGTGAAAATATCCACTATATGAGGGAATATTATGTGTGAGGGTACCCCAGGAGAGTTCCAAATGTGTGTGGGTAGAATATATATCCCACAGGGTTAAAATTGAAAAAAGTTGAAAACAAATTTTTTGGGACTTAGTCATTTTTCAGGCGTTTATCAGACTTTCAGATAGGGGAAATGTCAGTGAGGGTTCCGATTTCAATTCCAGAGCGATTTGCCCAATGAGTCCTTGATATTAAGTCGTTTTCAGCCAATTTTCTGGATTTTTGAAAATTTCACTTTTTTGTGAAAATATCCACTAAATGAGGGAATAATTTGTGTGAGGTTACCCCAGGAGAGTTCCATATGTGTATGGGTAGAATATATATCCTACGGGGGTAAAATTGAAAAAAGTTGAAACATTTTTTTTTTTGGAATTAGTCATTTTTCCGGCGTTTATCAGACTTTCAGATAGGGGAAATGTCAGTGAGCGTTTCGATTTCAGTTCCAGAGCGATTCGCCCAATGAATCCTTGATATTTAGTCGTTTTCAGCCAATTTTCTGGATTTTTGAAAATTTCACTTTTTTGTAAAAATATCCATTAAATTAGGGAATAATATGTGTGAGGGTACCCCAGGAGCGTTCCAAATGTGTGTGGGTAGAATATATATCCCACGGGGGTAAAATTGAAAAAAGTTGAAAAATTTTTTTTCTTGGGGACTTAGTCATTTTTCCGGCGTTTATCAGACTTTCAGATAGGGGAAATGTCAGTGAGCGTTCCGATTTCAGTTCCAGAGCGGTTCACCCAATGAGTCCTTAATATTTAGTCGTTTTCAGCCAATTTTCTGGATTTTTGAAAATTTCACTTTTTTGTGAAAATATCCACTAAATGAGGGAATATTATGTGTGAGGGTACCCCAGGAGAGTTCCAAATGTGTGTGGGTAGAATATATATCCCACGGGGGTAAAATTTAAAGAAGTTGAAAAAAATTTTTTTTTTGTACTTAGTCATTTTTCGGTCGTTTATCAGACTTTCAGATAGGGGAAATGTCAGTGAGGGTTCCGATTTCAATTCCAGAGCGATTTGCCCAATGAGTCCTTGATATTAAGTCGTTTTCAGCCAATTTTCTGGATTTTTGCAAATTTCACTTTTTTGTGAAAATATCCACTAAATTAGGGAATAATATGTGTGAGGGTATCCCAGGAGAGTTCCAAATGTGTGTGGGTAGAATATATATCCCACGGGGGTAAAATTGTAAAAAGTTGAAAAAAAATCTTTTTTGGACTTAGTAATTTTTCCGGCGTTTATCAGACTTTCAGATAGGGGAAATGTCAGTGAGCGTTTCTATTTCAGTTCCAGAGCGATTCGCCCAATGAGTCCTTGATATTTAGTCGTTTTCAGCCAATTTTCTGGATTTTTGAAAATTTCACTTTTTTGTGAAAATATCCACTAAATGAGGGAATAATATGTGTAAGGGTACCCCAGGAGAGTTCCAAATGTGTGTGGGTAGAATATATATCCCACGGGGGTAAAATTTAAAGAAGTTGAAAAAAAATTTTTTTTTGTACTTAGCCATTTTTCCGGCGTTTCTCAGACTTTCAGATAGGGGAAATGTCAGTGAGGGTTCAGATTTCAGTTCCAGAGCGATTTGCCCACTGAGTCCTTGATATTTAGTTGTTTTCAGCCAATTTTCTGGATTTTTGAAAATTTCACTTTTTTGTGAAAATATCCACTAAATGAGGGATTAATATGTGTGAGGGTACCCCAGAAGAGTTCCAAATGTGTGTGGGTAGAATATATATGCCACGGGGGTAAAATTGAAAAAAGTTGAAAAATTTTTTTTGCTGGGGACTTAGTCATTTTTCCCGCGTTTATCAGACTTTCAGGTAGGGGAAATGTCAGTGAGCATTCCGATTTCAGTTCCAGAGCGGTTCGCCCAATGAGTCCTTAATATTTAGTCGTTTTCAGCCAATTTTCTGGATTTTTGAAAATTTCACTTTTTTGTGAAAATATCCACTAAATGGGGGAATAATATGTGTGAGGGTACCCCAGGAGAGTTCCAAATGTGTGTGGGTAGAATACATATCCCACAGGCTTAAAATTGAAAAAAATTGAAAAAAAATTTTTTTTGGACTTATTCATTTTTCCGGCGTTTATCAGACTTTCAGATAGGGGAAATGTCAGTGAGCGTTCTGATTTTTTTTCCAGAGTGATTCGCCCAATGAGTCCTTGATATTTAGTCGTTTTCAGCCAATTTTCTGGATTTTTGAAAATTTCACTTTTTTTGTGAAAATATCCACTAAATGAGGGATTAATATGTGTGAGGGTACCCCAGAAGAGTTCCAAATGTGTGTGGGTAGAATATATATGCCACGGGGGTAAAATTGAAAAAAGTTGAAAAATGTTTTTTCTTGGGGACTTAGTCATTTTTCCGGCGTTTATCAGACTTTCAGATAGGGGAAATGTCAGTGAGCGTTCCGATTTCAGTTCCAGAGCGATTCGCCCAATGAGTCCTTGATATTTAGTCATTTTCAGCCAATATTTTGGATTTTTGAAAATTTCACTTTTTTGTGAAAATATCCACTAAATGAGGGAATAATATGTGTGAGGGTACGCCAGGAGAGTTCCAAATGTGTGTGGGTAAAATATATATCCCACGGTGGTAAAATTGAAAAAAGTTGAAAAAACATTTTTTTTTGTACTTGGCCATTTTTCCGGCATTTATCAGACTTTCAGATAGGGGAAATGTCAGTGAGCGTTCCGATTTCAGTTCCAGAGCGATTCGCCCAATGAGTCCTTGATATTTAGTCGTTTTCAGCCAATTTTCTGGATTTTTGAAAATTTCACTTTTTTGTGAAAATATCCACTAAATGAGGGAATAATATGTGTGAGGGTACCCCAGGAGAGTTCCAAATGTGTGTGGGTAGAATATATATGCCACGGGGGTAAAATTGAAAAAAGTTGAAAAGATTTTTTTTTTCGACTTAATCATTTTTACGGCGTTTATCAGACTTTCAGATAGGGGAAATGTCAGTGAGCGTTCCGATTTCAGTTCCAGAGCGATTCGCCCAATCAGTCCTTGATATTTAGTCATTTTCAGCCAATATTTTGGATTTTTGAAAATTTCACTTTATTGTGAAAATATCCACTAAATGAGGGAATAATATGTGTGAGGGTACCCCAGGAGAGTTCCAAATGTGTGTGGGTAAAATATATATCCCACGGTGGTAAAATTGAAAAAAGTTGAAAAAACTTTTTTTTTGTACTTGGCCATTTTTACGGCATTTATCAGACTTTCAGATAGGGGAAATGTCAGTGAGGGTTTCGATTTCAGTTCCAGAGCGATTTGCCCAATGAGTCCTTGATATTTAGTCGTTTTCAGCCAATTTTCTGGATTTTTGAAAATTTTACTTTTTTGTGAAAATATCCACTAAATGAGGGAATAATATGTGTGAGGGTACCCCAGGAGATTTCCAAATGTGTGTGGGTAGAATATATATCCCACTGGGGAAAATTGAAAAAAATTGAAAAAATTTTTTTTTTGAACTTAGTCATTTTTCCGGCGTTTATCAGACTTTCAGATTGGGGAAATGTCAGTGAGCATTCCGATTTCAGTTCCAGAGCAATTCGCCCAATGAGTCCTTGATATTTAGTCGTTTTCAGCCAATTTTCTGGATTTTTAAACATTTCACTTTTTTGTGAAAATATCCACTAAATGAGGGAATAATATGTGTGAGGGTACCCCAGGAGAGTTCCAAATGTGTGTGGGTAGAATATATATCCCACGGGGGTTAAATTGAAATAAGTTGAAAAGATTTTTTTTTTGGACTTAGTCATTTTTCCACCGTTTATCAGACTTTCAGATAGGGGAAATGTCAGTGAGCGTTCCGATTTCAGTTCCAGAGCGGTTCGCCCAATGAGTCCTTGATATTTAGTAGTTTTCAGCCAATTTTCTGGATTTTTGAAAATTTCACTTTTTTGTGAAAATATCCACTAAATGAGGGAATAATATGTGTGAGGGTACCCAAGGAGAGTTCCAAATGTGTGTGGGTAGAATATATATCCCACGAGGGTAAAATTGTAAAAAGTTGAAAAGATTTTTTTTTTGGACTTAGTCATTTTTCCGGCGTTTACCAGACTTTCAGATAGGGGAAATGTCAGTGAGCGTTCCGATTTCAGTTTCAGAGCGGTTCGCCCAATGAGTCCTTGATATTTAGTCATTTTCAGAAAATTTTCTGTATTTTTGAAAATTTCACTTTTTTGTGAAAATATCCTCTAAATGAGGGAATAATATGTGTGAGGGTACCCCAGGAGAGTTCCAAATGTGTGTGGGTAGAATATATATCCCACGGGGGTAAAATTGAATAAAGTTGAATAAAATTTTTTTTGGACTTAGTCATTGTTCCGGCGTTTATCAGACTTTCAAATAGGGGAAATGTCACTGAGGGTTCCGATTTCAGTTCCAGAGCGATTCGCCCAATGAGTCCTTGATATTTAGTCGTTTTCAGCCAATTTTCTGGATTTTTGAAAGTTTCACTTTTTTGTGAAAATATCCACTAAATGTGGGAATAATATGTGTGAGGGTACCCCAGGAGAGTTCCAACTGTGTGTGGGTAGAATAAATATCCCACGGGGGAAAAATTGAAAAAAGTTGAAAAGATTTTTTTTTTGGACTTAGTCATTTTTCCGGCGTTTATCAGACTTTCAGATAGGGGAAATGTCAGTGAGCATTCCGATTTCAGTTCCAGAGCAGTTCGCCCAATGAGTCCTTGATATTTAGTCGTTTTCAGACAATTTTCTGGATTTTTAAACATTTCACTTTTTTGTGAAAATATCCACTAAATGAGGGAATAATATGTGTGAGGGTACCCCAGGAGAGTTCCAAATGTGTGTGGGTAGAATATATATCCCACGGGGGTGAAATTGAAAAAAGTTGAATAAAATTTTTTTTGGACTTAAAGTCATTGTTCCGGCGTTTATCAGACTTTCAGATAGGGGAAATGTCACTGAGGGTTCCGATTTCAGTTCCAGAGCGATTCGCTCAATGAGTCATTGATATTTAGTCGTTTTCAGCCAATTTTCTGGATTTTTGAAAGTTTCACTTTTTTGTGAAAATATCCACTAAATGTGGGAATAATATGTGTGAGGGTACCCCAGGAGAGTTCCAACTGTGTGTGGGTAGAATATATATCCCACGGGTGTAAAATTGTAAAAAGTTGAAAAATTATTTTTTTTGAACTTAGTCATTTTTCTGGCGTTTATCAGACTTTCAGATAGGGGAAATGTCAGTGAGCGTTCTGATTTCAGTTCCAGAGCGATTCGCCCAATGAGTCCTTGATATTTAGTAGTTTTCAGCCAATTTTCTGGATTTTTGAAAATTTCACTTTTTTGTGAAAATATCCACTAAATGAGGGAATAATATGTGTGAGGGTATCCCAGGAGAGTTCCAAATGTGTGTGGGTAGAATATATATCCCACGGGGGTTAAATTGAAATAAGTTGAAAAGATTTTTTTTTTGGACTTAGTCATTTTTCCGCCGTTTATCCGACTTTCAGATAAGGGAAATGTCAGTGAGCGTTCCGATTTCAGTTCCAGAGCGGTTCGACCAATGAGTCCTTGATATTTAGTCATTTTCAGCCAATTTTCTGGATTTTTGAAAAGTTCACTTTTTTGTGAAAATATCCACTAAATGAGGGAATAATATGTGTGAGGGTACCCCAGGAGAGTTCCAAATGTGTGTGGGTAGAATATATATCCCACGGGTGTAAAATTGTAAAAAGTTGAAAATTTTTTTTTTTGAACTTAGTCATTTTTCCGGCGTTTATCAGACTTTCAGATAGGGGAAATGTCAGTGAGCGTTCCGATATCAGTTCCAGAGCGATTCGCCCAATGAGTCCTTCATATTTAGTAGTTTTCAGCCAATTTTCTGGATTTTTGAAAATTTCACTTTTTTGTGAAAATATCCACTAAATGAGGGAATAATATGTGTGAGGGTACCCAAGGAGAGTTCCAAATGTGTGTGGGTAGAATATATATCCCACGAGGGTAAAATTGTAAAAAGTTGAAAAGATTTTTTTTTTGGACTTAGTCATTTTTCCGGCGTTTACCAGACTTTCAGATAGGGGAAATGTCAGTGAGCGTTCCGATTTCAGTTTCAGAGCGGTTCGCCCAATGAGTCCTTGATATTTAGTCATTTTCAGAAAATTTTCTGTATTTTTGAAAATTTCACTTTTTTGTGAAAATATCCACTAAATGAGGGAATAATATGTGTGAGGGTACCCCAGGAGAGTTCCAAATGTGTGTGGGTAGAATATATATCCCACGGGGGTAAAATTGAAAAAAGTTGAATAAAATTTTTTTTGGACTTAGTCATTGTTCCGGCGTTTATCAGACTTTCAGATAGGGGAAATGTCACTGAGGGTTCCGATTTCAGTTCCAGAGCGATTCGCCCAATGAGTCCTTGATATTTAGTCGTTTTCAGCCAATTTTCTGGATTTTTGAAAGTTTCACTTTTTTGTGAAAATATCCACTAAATGTGGGAATAATATGTGTGAGGGTACCCCAGGAGAGTTCCAACTGTGTGTGGGTAGAATAAATATCCCACGGGGGAAAAATTGAAAAAAGTTGAAAAGATTTTTTTTTTGGACTTAGTCATTTTTCCGCCATTTATCAGACTTTCAGATAGGGGAAATGTCAGTGAGCGTTCCGATTTCAGTTCCAGTGCGGTTTGCCCAATGAGTCCTTGATATTTAGTCATTTTCAGCCAATTTTCTGGATTTTTGAAAAGTTCACTTTTTTGTGAAAATATCCACTAAATGAGGGAATATTATGTGTGAGGGTACCCCAGGAGAGTTCCAAATGTGTGTGGGTAGAATATATATCCCACGGGGGAAAAATTGAAAAAAGTTTAAAAGAATTTTTTTTTGGACTTAGTCATTTTTCCGGCGTTTATCAGACTTTCAGATAGGGGAAATGTCAGTGAGCATTCCAATTTCAGTTCCAGAGCAGTTCGCCCAATGAGTCCTTGATATTTAGTCGTTTTCAGCCAATTTTCTGGATTTTTAAACATTTCACTTTTTTGTGAAAATATCCACTAAATGAGGGAATAATATGTGTGAGGGTACCCCCGGAGAGTTCCAAATGTGTGTGGGTAGAAAATATATCCCACGGTGGTAAAATTGAAAAAAGTTGAAAAAAATTTTTTTTTTGGACTTAGTCATTTTTCCGCTGTTTATCAGACTTTCAGATAGGGGAAATGTCAGTGAGCGTTCCGATTTCAGTTCCAGAGCGGTTCGCCCAATGAGTCCTTGATATTTAGTCATTTTCAGGCAATTTTCTGGATTTTTGAAAATTTCACTTTTTTGTGAAAATATCCACTAAATGAGGGAATAATATGTGTGAGGGTACCCCAGGAGAGTTCCAAATGTGTGTGGGTAGAATATATATCCCACGGGGGTAAAATTGAAAAAAGTTGAAAAAAAATATTTTTTGGACTTAGTCATTGTTCCGGCGTTTATCAGACTTTCAGATAGGGGAAATGTCAGTGAACGTTCCGATTTCAGTTCCAGAGTAATTTGCCCAATGAGTCCTTGATATTTAGTCGTTTTCAGCCAATTTTCTGGATTTTTGAAAATTTCACTTTTTTGTGAAAATATCCACTAAATGAGGGAATAATATGTGTGAGCGTACCCCAGGAGAGTTCCAAATGTGTGTGGGTAGAATATATATCCCACGGGGGTAAAATTGAAAAAAGTTGAACAAAAAATTTTTTTGAACTTACTCATTTTTCCGGCGTTTATCAGACTTTCAGATAGGGGAAATGTCAGTGAGCGTTCCGATTTCAGTTCCAGAGCGATTCGCCCAATGAGTCCTTGATATTTAGTCGTTTTCAGCCAATTTTCTGGATTTTTGAAAATGTCACTTTTTTATGAAAATATCCACTAAATGAGGGAATAATATGTGTGAGGGTACCCCAGGAGAGTTCCAAATGTGTGTGGGTAGAATATATATCCCACGGGGGTAAAATTGAAATAAGTTGAAAAGATTTTTTTTTTGGACTTAGTCATTTTTCCAGCGTTTATCAGAATTTCAGATAGGGGAAATGTCAGTGAGCATTCCGATTTCAGTTCCAGAGCGATTCGCCCAATGAGTCCTTGATATTTAGTCGTTTTCAGCAAATATTCTGGATTTTTGTAAATTTCAATTTTTTGTGAAAATATCCACTAAATGAGGGAATAATATGTGTGAGGGTACCCCAGAAGAGTTCCAAATGTGTGTGGGTAGAATATATATCCCACGGGGGTAAAATTGAAAAAAGCTGAAAAATTTTTTTTTTAAACTTACTCCTTTTTCCGGCGTTTATCAGAATTTCAGATAGGGGAAATGTCAGTGAGCATTCCGATTTCAGTTCCAGAGCGATTCGCCCAATGAGTCCTTGATATTTAGTCGTTTTCAGCAAATATTCTGGATATTTGAAAATTTCAATTTTTTGTGAAAATATCCACTAAATGAGGGAATAATATGTGTGAGGGTACCCCAGGAGAGTTCCAAATGTGTGTGGGTAGAATATATATCCCACGGGGGTAAAATTGAAAAAAGTTGAAAAAATGTTTTTTTTGGACTTCGTCATTTTTAGGGCGTTTATCAGACTTTCAGATAGGGCAAATGTCAGTGAGCATTCCTATTTCAGTTCCAGAGCGATTCGCCCAATGAGTCCTTGATATTTAGTCGTTTTCAGTCAATTTTCTGGATTTTTGAAAATTTCACTTTTTTGTGAAAATATCCACTAAATGAGGGAATAATATGTGTGAGGGTACCCCAGGAGAGTTCCAAATGTGTGTGGGTAGAATATATATCCCACGGGGGTAAAATTGAAAAAAGTTGAAAAATTTTTTTCTTTGAACTTAGTCATTTTTCCGCTGTTTATCAGACTTTCAGATAGGGGAAATGTCAGTGAGCGTTCCGATTTCAGTTTCAGAGCGGTTCGCCCAATGAGTCCTTGATATTTAGTCATTTTCAGCCAATTTTCTGGATTTTTGAAAAGTTCACTTTTTTTGTGAAAATATCCACTAAATGAGGGAATAATATGTGTGAGGGTACCCCAGGAGAGTTCCAAATGTGTGTGGGTAGAATATATATCCCACGGTGGTAAAATTTAAAAAAGTTCAAAAAAATTTTATTTTGGACTTATTCATTTTTCCGGCGTTTATCAGACTTTCAGATAGAGGAAATGTCAGTGAGCGTTCCAATTTCAGTTCCAGAGTGATTCGCCCAATGAGTCCTTGATATTTAGTCGTTTTCAGCCAATTTTCTGGATTTTTGAAAATTTCACTTTTTTGTGAAAATATCCACTAAATGAGGAAATAATATGTGTGAGGGTACCCCTGGAGAGTTCCAAATGTGTGTGGGTAGAATATGTATCCCACGGGGGTAAAATTGAAAAAAGTTGAAAAAATTTTTTTTTGAACTTACTCATTTTTCCGGCGTTTATCAGACTTTCAGATAGAGGAAATGTCAGTGAGCGTTCCGATTTCAGTTCCAGAGTGATTCGCCCAATGAGTCCTTGATATTTAGCAGTTTTCAGCCAATTTTCTGGATTTTTGAAAATTTCACTTTTTTGTGAAAATATCCACTAAATGAGGGAATAATATGTGTGAGGGTACCCCAGGAGAGTTCCAAATGTTTGTGGGTAGAATATATATCCCACGGGGGTAAAACTGAAAAAAGTTGAAAAGATTTTTTTTTTGGACTTAGTAATTTTTCCGCCGTTTATCAGACTTTCAGATAGGGGAAATGTAAGTGAGCGTTCCGATTTCAGTTCCAGAGCGGTTCGCCCAATGAGTCCTTGATATTTAGTCGTTTTCAGCCAATTTTCTGGATTTTTGAAAATTTCACTTTTTTGTGAAAATATCCACTAAAAGAGGGAGTAATATGTGTGAGGGTACCCCAGGAGAGTTCCAAATGTGTGTGGGTAGAATATATATCCCACGGTGGTAAAATTTAAAAAAGTTGACAAAAATTTTTTTTTGGACTTAGTCATTTTTCCGCTGTTTATCAGACTTTCAGATAGGGGAAATGTCAGTGAGCGTTCCGATTTCAGTTCCAGAGCGGTTCGCCCAATGAGTCCTTGATATTTAGTCATTTTCAGCCAATTTTCTGGATTTTTGAAAAGTTCACTTTTTTGTGAAAATATCCACTAAATAAGGGAATAATATGTGTGAGGGTACCCCAGGAGAGTTCCAAATGTGTGTGGGTAGAATATATATCCCATGGGGGTAAAATTGTAAAAAGTTGAAAAATATTTTTTTTTGGACTTAGTCATTTTTCCGGCGTTTATCAGACTTTCAGATTGGGCAAATGTCAATGAGCATTCCGATTTGAGTTCCAGAGTGATTCGCCCAATGAGTCCTTGATATTTAGTCGTTTTCAGCCAATTTTCTGGATTTTTGAAAATTTCACTTTTTTGTGAAAATATCCACTAAATGAGGGAATAATATGTGTGAGGGTACCCGAGGAGAGTTCCAAATGTGTGTGGGTAGAATATATATCCCACGGGGGTAAAATTGAAAAAAGTTGAAAAAAAATTTTTTTTGAACTTACTCATTTTTCCAGCGTTTATCAGACTTTCAGATAGGGGAAATGTCAGTGAGCGTTCCGATTTCAGTTCCAGAGCGGTTCGCCCAATGAGTCCTTGATATTTAGTCATTTTCAGAAAATTTTCTGGATTTTTGAAAATTTCACTTTTTTGTGAAAATATCCACTAAATGAGGGAATAATATGTGTGAGGGTACCCCAGGAGAGTTCCAAATGTGTGTGGGTAGAATATATATCCCATGGGGGTAAAATTGAAAAAAGTTGAAACATTTTTTTTTTCGGACTTAGTCATTGTTCCGGCGTTTATCAGACTTTCAGATAGGGGAAATGTCAGTGAACGTTCTGATTTCAGTTCCAGAGTAATTTGCCCAATGAGTCCTTGATATTTAGTCATTTTCAGCCAATTTTCTTTATTTTTGAAAATTTCACTTTTTGTGAAAATATCCACTAAAAGAGGGAATAATATGTGTGAGGGTACCCCAGGAGAGTTCCAAATGTGTGTGGGTAGAATATATATCCCACGGTGGTAAAATTTAAAAAAGTTGAAAAAATTTTTTTTTTTGTACTTAGTCATTTTTTCCGGCGTTTATCAGACTTTCAGATAGGGGAAATGTCACTGAGGGTTCCGATTTCAGTTCCAGAGCGATTCGCCCAATGAGTCCTTGATATTTAGTCGTTTTCAGCCAATTTTCTGGATTTTTGAAAATTTCACTTTTTTGTGAAAATATCCACTAAATGAGGGAATAATATGTGTGAGGGTACCCCAGGAGAGTTACAAATGTGTGTGGGTAGAATATATATCCCACGGGGTAAAATTGTAAAAAGTTTAAAAAATTATTTTTTTTGAACTTAGTCATTTTTCCGGCGTTTATCAGACTTTCAGATAAAGTAAATGTCAGTGAGCGTTCCGATTTCAGTTCCAGAGCGGTTCGCCCAATGAGTCCTTGATATTTAGTCGTTTTCAGCCAATTTTCTGGATATTTGAAAATTTCACTTTTTTGTGAAAATATCCACTAAAAGAGGGAATAATATGTGTGAGGGTACCCCAGGAGAGTTCCAAATGTGTGTGGGTAGAATATATATCCCACGGTGGTAAAATTGAAAAAAGTTGAAAAAAATTTTTTTTTTAGACTTAGTCATTTTTCCGCTGTTTATCAGACTTTCAGATAGGGGAAATGTCAGTGAGCGTTCCGATTTCAGTTCCAGAGCGGTTTGCCCAATGAGTCCTTGATATTTAGTCATTTTCAGCCAATTTTCTGGATTTTTGAAAAGTTCACTTTTTTGTGAATATATCCACTAAATGAGGGAACAATATGTGTGAGGGTACCCCAGGAGAGTTCCAAATGTGTGTGGGTAGAATATATATCCCATGGGGGTAAAATTGTAAAAAGTTGAAAAATTTTTTTTTTTGGACTTAGTCATTTTTCCGGCGTTTATCAGACTTTCAGATAGGGGAAATGTCAGTGAACGTTCTGATTTCAGTTCCAGAGTAATTTACCCAATGAGTCCTTGATATTTAGTCGTTTTCAGCCAATTTTCTGGATTTTTGAAAATTTCACTTTTTTGTGAAAATATCCACTAAATGAGGGAATAATATGTGTGAGGGTACCCCAGGAGAGTTCCAAATGTGTGTGGGTAGAATATATATCCCACGGGGGTAAAATTGTAAAAAGTTGAAAAGATTTTTTTTTTGGACTTAGTCATTTTTCCGGTGTTTATCAGACTTTCAGATAGGGGAAATGTCAGTGAGCGTTCCGATTTCAGTTCCAGAGCGGTTCGCCCAATCAGTCCTTGATATTTAGTCATTTTAAGCCAATTTTCTGGATTTTTGAAAAGTTCATTTTTTTGTGAAAATATCCACTAAATGAGAGAATAATATGTGCGAGGGTACCCCAGGAGAGTTCCAAATGTGTGTGGGTAGAATATATATGCCACGGGGATAAAATTGAAAAAAGTTGAAAAGATTTTTTTTTTGGACTTAGTCATTTTTACGGCGTTTATCAGACTTTCAGATAGGGGAAATGTCAGTTAGCGTTCCGATTTCAGTTCCAAAGCGATTCGCCCAATGAGTCCTTGATATTAAGTCGTTTTCAGCCAATATTTTGGATTTTTGAAAATTTCACTTTTTTGTGAAAATATCCACTAAATGAGGGAATAATATGTGTGAGTGTACCCTAGGAGAGTTCCAAATGTGTGTGGGTAGAATAAATATCCCACGGGGGTAAAATTGAAAAAAGTTGAAAAAAAATTTTTTTGGGACTTACTCATTTTTCCGGCGTTTAGCAGACTTTCAGATAGGGAAAATGTCAGTGAGCGTTCCAATTTCAGTTCCAGAGCGATTCGCCCAATGAGTCCTTGATATTTAGTCGTTTTCAGCCAATTTTCTGGATTTTTGAAAATTTCACTTTTTTGTGAAAATATCCACTAAATGAGGGAATAATATATGTGAGGGTACCCAAGGAGAGTTCCAAATGTGTGTGGGTAGAATATATATCCCACGGGGGTAAAATTGAAATAAGTTGAAAAGATTTTTTTTTTGGACTTATTCATTTTTCCACCGTTTATCAGACTTTCAGATAGGGGAAATGTCAGTGAGCGTTCCGATTTCAGTTCCAGAGCGGTTCGCCCAATGAGTCCTTGATATTTAGTCGTTTTCAGCCAATTTTCAGGATTTTTGAAAATTTCACTTTTTTGTGAAAATATCCACTAAATGAGGGAATAATATGTGTGAGGGTACCCCAGAGAGTTCCAAATGTGTGTGGGTAGAATATTTATCCCACGGGGTAGTGTTGAGCGATACCTTCCGATATCGGGAAATATCGGATCGGATTGGATCGGACCGATACCGAAAAAGTATCGGATATCGCCGATTCCGATACCGGAAACCAATGCAAGTCAATGGGACAGAAATATCGGAATGAAAATAAACCCTTTCTTTCCTTGTAGGTTAATTCTACATGAAGAAAAACAACTAAGAATAATGTAGAATGTATTGGGGGAGGTGGGGGAGACAATAAAGGCATAGAGGTTTAGCCCAATAAAATGGAATAGCAGGAATTAATATTTTTTTTAAGACGTTCTGAGTTACGGAAATATTGACTATGTTAAGTGTTTTTATATTTTGTCAGATATTTATGTTTCACTACTTCCATGCTCTTCACCTTCTTTTTTACTTCTCCCACACTTTCTCCTTCATCATCCTCAGCATCTTTTTCATCCTCTTCTTCTTCACCTTCTTCATCTTCTTCTTCTTCACCTTCTTCGTATTATTCTTTTTTTTTACATTCTTCATATTCTACCTCTTCATCTTCTTCATATTCTTCTTCTTCATCATATTCTTATTTGTGACAGGCATTCCTGTAGTTGTTATCTATAAAAGGTTGGACATTACACCTTTCGTTCTGCCCGTCACAAAAGATTTACAAGAGGATTTGTCAGCGTTCAGTTTGGCCTGCAGCAGCAGGTCTTTTCCAGGGGCACCATGAGGACGAACGGACTCACCCCCATACACTGCTTAGTCATCTTCTGCTTATAATTTAGATATTATCTTTTGCTCTGATTTTTAGTCTTATGGTTAATGTTCTTCCGCTTTTTGTTCTGCAGCTTCTTGTATTTCTGCTTCTTGGTTTTCTGTCTCTTGTTCTTCTGTATCTTGGTGCTTGTCTTCTCTTCTTTGTCCTCTTGGTCAACTTCTTCAGGGTCATCTTCTTGGTCTTCTTCGGGGTGGTCTTCAGGGTCGTCGTCTTCGGGGGTCCTCGTCTTCGGGGTCCTCGTCTTCTTCGGGTTGGTCTTCTGGGTCCTCGTCTTCGGGGTCCTCATCTTCTTCGGGGTGGTCTTCAGGGTCCTCGTCTTCTTCGGGGTGGTCTTCAGGGTCCTCGTCTTCTTCGGGGTGGTCTTCAGGGTCCTCGTCTTCAGGGTCGTTGTCTTCGGGGTCCTCGTCTTCTTAGGGTTGGTCTTCAGGGTCCTCGTCTTCAGGGTCCTCGTCAGGGAGATCCAGAGTGATTACCAAGAACCATTTCAAAAAGCTTGAACTTGGAAATGTAGCAGAAGGTACAAGAAAGCTGAGGAACTACCAAGAACCAGCTGACGGTACTGGAACACGGATGGGTAGCAGAAGGTACAAGAGCCAATGGAACTGCCGAAGACCAGCTGACGGTACTGGAACTCGGCTACTAAGCAGGAGGTACCTGTGCCAGAAAGCACCACCAAGGACCAGCAGGCGTTGGTGGAACTTGGATACTGAGAAGGAGGCACCTAATCCAAAGGCACTGCCGAGAACCAGCTGACGGTACTGGAACCCGGATGGGTAGCAGAAGGTACCCATGTAAAAAAAAGTTCAAGGCCGCGCGCCGGCCGCAGTTACCAAAACCCACATTCCTACAGGGGGTGCTTGTCCTATTGGCACTATGGAACCAGCCTTCATTGCCTGATCCCGCAGCCCACATAGGAGTCACCTAAACTGCAGGCATCATAGAGTCGGCTAACCCGACCGCAACACGACAGGACAACGCATTGGAGGCAAAGTGACATTGACACTACCCGGAAACAGCTGGCGTGCTGGAACCAGGCTGGGCAGGAAGGAGTACCCGTGCCAAAGTCACTGCCGAGAAACAGCTGACGGTACTGAAACCCGGATGGGTAGTAGAAGGTACAAGAGCAAATGGAACTACCGAGGACCAGCTGACGGCACTGGAACCCGGATGGGTAGCAGAAGGTACAAGAGCCAATGGAACTGCCGAAGACCAGCTGACGGTACTGGAACTCGGTTACTAAGCAGGAGGTACCTGTGCCAGAAAGCACTACCAAGGACCAGCAGACGTTGGTGGAACTTGGATACCGAGAAGGAGGCATCTAATCCAAAGGCACTGCCGAGAACCAGCTGACGGTACTGGAACCCGGATGGGTAGCAGAAGGTACCCATGTAAAAAAAAGTTCAAGGCCGCGAGCCGGCCGCAGTTACCAAAACCCACAGTCCTACAGGGGGTGCTTGTCCTATAGGCACTATGGAACCAGCCTTCATTGCCAGATCCCGCAGCCCACATAGGAGTCACCTAAACTGCAGGCACCATAGAGTCGGCTAACCCGACCGCAACACGACAGGACAACGCATTGGAGGCAAAGTGACGTTGACGCTACCCGGAAACAGCTGGCGTGCTGGAACCAGGCTGGGCAGGAGGGAGTACCCATGCCAAAGACACTGCCGAGAAACAGCTGATGGTACTGGAACCCCGATGGGTAGTAGAAGGTACAAGAGCCAATGGAACTGCCGAAGACCAGCTGACGGTACTGGAACTCGGTTACTAAGCAGGAGGTACCTGTGCCAGAAAGCACTACCAAGGACCAGCAGACGTTGGTGGAACTTGGATACCGAGAAGGAGGCACCTAATCCAAAGGCACTGCCGAGAACCAGCTGACGGTACTGGAACCCGGATGGGTAGCAGAAGGTACCCATGTAAAAAAAAGTTCAAGGCCACGAGCCGGCCGCAGTTACCAAAACCCACAGTCCTACAGGGGGTGCTTGTCCTATTGGCACTATGGAACCAGCCTTCATTGCCTGATCCCGCAGCCCACATAGGAGTCACCTAAACTGCAGGCACCATAGAGTCGGCTAACCCGACCGCAACACGACAGGACAACGCATTGGAGGCAAAGTGACGTTGACACTACCCGGAAACAGCTGGCGTGCTGGAACTAGGCTGGGCAGGAGGGAGTACCAGTGCCAAAGTCACTGCCGAGAACCAGCTGACGGTACTGGAACCTGGATGGGTAGTAGAAGGTACAAGAGCAAATGGAACTACCGAGGACCAGCTGACGGTACTGGAACCCGGATGGGTAGCAGAAGGTACAAGAGCCAATGGAACTGCCGAAGACCAGCTGACGGTACTGGAACTCGGTTACTAAGCAGGAGGTACCTGTGCCAGAAAGCACTACCAAGAACGAGCAGATGTTGGTGGAACTTGGATACCGAGAAGGAGGCACCTAATCCAAAGGCACTGCCGAGAAACAGCTGACGATACTGGAACCCGGATGGGTAGTAGAAGGTACAAGAGCAAATGGAACTACCGAGAACCAGCTGGCGGTGCTGGAACCCAGGATAAATACTAAAAACAGAGTGGAGCCAGAGGTGTAATTGGAGCAAGATTTAAATCAGTAGTACAGTGGATGTGGACAAAGCAGGAGAATTTGCCGGACACACAGCAGGGGAACAGCTGACGTTACTGAACCCCAATAACACTGGAGCAAGTGTTGACTGTGCAGACGGCACTTCCGAGCGCCAACTGGCGGTGTTGGAGCTCAGGGATAATACTGAAAACAGAGGAGCCAGAGGTGTAATTGGAGCAACTTTAAAATCTGTAGTAGTGAGAATGTGGACAGAGCAGGAGAAATTGCCGTCCGCACAGCAGGGGAACAGCTGACGTTACTGAACCCCAATGACACGGCAGCAAGTGTTGACTGTGCAGACGGCACTTCCGAGCGCCAACTGGCGATGTTGGAGCTCAGGGATAATACTGAAAACAGAGGAGCCAGAGGTGTATTTGGAGGAGGTTTTAAATCAGTAGTACAGTGGATGTGGACAGAGCAGGAGAAATTGCCGTCCGCACAGCAGGGGAACAGCTGACGTTACTGAACCCCAATAACATGGCAGCAAGTGTTGACTGTGCAGACGGCACTTCCGAGCGCCAACTGGCGGTGTTGGAGCTCAGGGATAATACTGAAAACAGAGGAGCCAGGGGTGTAATTGGAGCAACTTTAAAATCTGTAGTAGTGAGAATGTGGACAGAGCAGGAGAAATTGCCGTCCGCACAGCAGGGGAACAGCTGACGTTACTGAACCCCAATGACATGGCAGCAAGTGTTGACTGTGCAGACGGCACTTCCGAGCGCCAACTGGCGGTGTTGGAGCTCAGGGATAATACTGAAAACAGAGGAGCCAGAGGTGTATTTGGAGGAGGTTTTAAATCAGTAGTACAGTGGATGTGGACAGAGCAGGAGAATTTGCCGTCCGCACAGCAGGGGAACAGCTGATGTTACGGAACCCCAATAACACGGCAGCAAGTGTTGACTGTGCAGACGGCACTTCCGAGCGCCAACTGGCGGTGTTGGAGCTCAGGGATAATACTGAAAACAGATGAGCCAGAGGTGTAATTGGAGCAACTTTAAAATCTGTAGTAGTGAGAATGTGGACAGAGCAGGAGAAATTGCCGTCCGCGCAGCAGGGGAACAGCTGATGTTACTGAACCCCAATGACACGGCAGCAAGTGTTGACTGTGCAGACGGCACTTCCGAGCGCCAACTGGCGGTGTTGGAGCTCAGGGATAATACTGAAAACAGAGGAGCCAGAGGTGTAATTGGAGCAACTTTAAAATCTGTAGTAGTGAGAATGTGGACAGAGCAGGAGAAATTGCCGTCTGCACAGCAGGGGAACAGCTGATGTTACTGAACCCCAATGACACGGCAGCAAGTGTTGACTGTGCAGACGGCACTTCCGAGCGCCAACTGGCGGTGTTGGAGCTCAGGGATAATACTGAAAACAGAGGAGCCAAAGGTATAATTGGAGCAACTTTAAAATCTGTAGTAGTGAGAATGTGGACAGAGCAGGAGAAATTGCCGTCCGCACAGCAGGGGAACAGCTGACGTTAATGAACCCCAATGACACGGCAGCAAGTGTTGACTGTGCAGACGGCACTTACGAGCGCCAACTGGCGGTGTTGGAGCTCAGGGATAATACTGAAAACAGAGGAGCCAGAGGTGTAATTGGAGCAACTTTAAAATCTGTAGTAGTGAGAATGTGGACAGAGCAGGAGAAATTGCCGTCCACACAGCAGGGGAACAGCTGACGTTACTGAACCCCAATGACACGGCAGCAAGTGTTGACTGTGCAGACGGCACTTCCGAGCGCCAACTGGCGATGTTGGAGCTCAGGGATAATACTGAAAACAGAGGAGCCAGAGGTGCATTTGGAGGAGGTTTTAAATCAGTAGTACAGTGGATGTGGACAGAGCAGGAGAAATTGCCGTCCGCACAGCAGGGGAACAGCTGACGTTACTGAACCCCAATAACATGGCAGCAAGTGTTGACTGTGCAGACGGCACTTCCGAGCGCCAATTGGCGGTGTTGGAGCTCAGGCATAATACTGAAAACAGAGGAGCCAGAGGTGTATTTGGAGGAGGTTTTAAATCAGTAGTACAGTGGATGTGGACAGAGCAGGAGAAAGTGCCGTCCGCACAGCAGGGGAACAGCTGACGTTGCTGAACCCCAATAACACGGCAGCAAGTGTTGACTGTGCAGACGGCACTTCCGAGCGCCAACTGGTGGTGTTGGAGCTCAGGGATAATACTGAAAACAGAGGAGCCAGAGGTGTATTTGGAGGAGGTTTTAAATCAGTAGTACAGTGGATGTGGACAGAGCAGGAGAAAATGCCGTCAGCACAGCACTGGAACAGCTGACGTTACTGTACCCCAATGACACGGCAGCAAGTGTTGACTGTGCAGACGGCACTTCCGAGCGCCAATTGGCGGTGTTGGAGCTCAGGGATAATGCTGAAAAGAGAGGAGCCAGAAGTGTATTTGGAGGAGGTTTTAAATCAGTAGTACAGTGGATGTGGACAGAGCAGGAGAAATTGCCGTCCGCACAGCAGGGGAACAGCTGATGTTACTGAACCCCAATAACACGGCAGCAAGTGTTGACTGTGCAGACGGCACTTCTGAGCGCCAACTGGCGGTGTTGGAGCTCAGGGATAATACTGAAAACAGAGGAGCCAGAGGTGTAATTGGAGCAACTTTAAAATCTGTAGTAGTGAGAATGTGGACAGAGCAGGTGAAATTGCCGTCTGCACAGCAGGGGAACAGCTGACGTTACTGAACCCCAATGACACGGCAGCAAGTGTTGACTGTGCAGACGGCACTTCCGAGCGCCAACTGGCGATGTTGGAGCTCAGGGATAATACTGAAAACAGAGGAGCCAGAGGTGTATTTGGAGGAGGTTTTAAATCAGTAGTACAGTGGATGTGGACAGAGCAGGAGAAATTGCCGTCCGCACAGCAGGGGAACAGCTGACGTTACTGAACCCCAATAACATGGCAGCAAGTGTTGACTGTGCAGACGGCACTTCCGAGCGCCAACTGGCGGTGTTGGAGCTCAGGGATAATACTGAAAACAGAGGAGCCAGGGGTGTAATTGGAGCAACTTTAAAATCTGTAGTAGTGAGAATGTGGACAGAGCAGGAGAAATTGCCGTCCGCACAGCAGGGGAACAGCTGACGTTACTGAACCCCAATGACATGGCAGCAAGTGTTGACTGTGCAGACGGCACTTCCGAGCGCCAACTGGCGGTGTTGGAGCTCAGGGATAATACTGAAAACAGAGGAGCCAGAGGTGTATTTGGAGGAGGTTTTAAATCAGTAGTACAGTGGATGTGGACAGAGCAGGAGAAAATGCCGTCAGCACAGCACTGGAACAGCTGACGTTACTGTACCCCAATGACACGGCAGCAAGTGTTGACTGTGCAGACGGCACTTCCGAGCGCCAATTGGCGGTGTTGGAGCTCAGGGATAATGCTGAAAAGAGAGGAGCCAGAAGTGTATTTGGAGGAGGTTTTAAATCAGTAGTACAGTGGATGTGGACAGAGCAGGAGAAATTGCCGTCCGCACAGCAGGGGAACAGCTGATGTTACTGAACCCCAATAACATGGCAGCAAGTGTTGACTGTGCAGACGGCACTTCCGAGCGCCAACTGGCGGTGTTGGAGCTCAGGGATAATACTGAAAACAGAGGAGCCAGGGGTGTAATTGGAGCAACTTTAAAATCTGTAGTAGTGAGAATGTGGACAGAGCAGGAGAAATTGCCGTCCGCACAGCAGGGGAACAGCTGACGTTACTGAACCCCAATGACATGGCAGCAAGTGTTGACTGTGCAGACGGCACTTCCGAGCGCCAACTGGCGGTGTTGGAGCTCAGGGATAATACTGAAAACAGAGGAGCCAGAGGTGTATTTGGAGGAGGTTTTAAATCAGTAGTACAGTGGATGTGGACAGAGCAGGAGAATTTGCCGTCCGCACAGCAGGGGAACAGCTGATGTTACGGAACCCCAATAACACGGCAGCAAGTGTTGACTGTGCAGACGGCACTTCCGAGCGCCAACTGGCGGTGTTGGAGCTCAGGGATAATACTGAAAACAGATGAGCCAGAGGTGTAATTGGAGCAACTTTAAAATCTGTAGTAGTGAGAATGTGGACAGAGCAGGAGAAATTGCCGTCCGCGCAGCAGGGGAACAGCTGATGTTACTGAACCCCAATGACACGGCAGCAAGTGTTGACTGTGCAGACTGCACTTCCGAGCGCCAACTGGCGGTGTTGGAGCTCAGGGATAATACTGAAAACAGAGGAGCCAGAGGTGTAATTGGAGCAACTTTAAAATCTGTAGTAGTGAGAATGTGGACAGAGCAGGAGAAATTGCCGTCTGCACAGCAGGGGAACAGCTGATGTTACTGAACCCCAATGACACGGCAGCAAGTGTTGACTGTGCAGACGGCACTTCCGAGCGCCAACTGGCGGTGTTGGAGCTCAGGGATAATACTGAAAACAGAGGAGCCAAAGGTATAATTGGAGCAACTTTAAAATCTGTAGTAGTGAGAATGTGGACAGAGCAGGAGAAATTGCCGTCCGCACAGCAGGGGAACAGCTGACGTTAATGAACCCCAATGACACGGCAGCAAGTGTTGACTGTGCAGACGGCACTTACGAGCGCCAACTGGCGGTGTTGGAGCTCAGGGATAATACTGAAAACAGAGGAGCCAGAGGTGTAATTGGAGCAACTTTAAAATCTGTAGTAGTGAGAATGTGGACAGAGCAGGAGAAATTGCCGTCCACACAGCAGGGGAACAGCTGACGTTACTGAACCCCAATGACACGGCAGCAAGTGTTGACTGTGCAGACGGCACTTCCGAGCGCCAACTGGCGATGTTGGAGCTCAGGGATAATACTGAAAACAGAGGAGCCAGAGGTGCATTTGGAGGAGGTTTTAAATCAGTAGTACAGTGGATGTGGACAGAGCAGGAGAAATTGCCGTCCGCACAGCAGGGGAACAGCTGACGTTACTGAACCCCAATAACATGGCAGCAAGTGTTGACTGTGCAGACGGCACTTCCGAGCGCCAACTGGCGGTGTTGGAGCTCAGGGATAATACTGAAAACAGAGGAGCCAGAGGTGTAATTGGAGCAACTTTAAAATCTGTAGTAGTGAGAATGAGAACAGAGCAGGAGAAATTGCCGTCCGTACAGCAGGGGAACAGCTGACATTACTGAACCCCAATAACATGGCAGCAAGTGTTGACTGTGCAGACGGCACTTCCGAGCGCCAACTGGCGGTGTTGGAGCTCAGGGATAATACTGAAAACAGAGGAGCCAGAGGTGTATTTGGAGGAGGTTTTAAATCAATAGTACAGTGGATGTGGACAGAGCAGGAGAAAGTGCCGTCCGCACAGCAGGGGAACAGCTGATGTTACTGAACCCCAGTGACACGGCAGCAAGTGTTGACTGTGCAGACGGCACTTCCGAGCGCCAACTGGCGGTGTTGGAGCTCAGGGATAATGCTGAAAACAGAGGAGCCAGAAGTGTATTTGGAGGAGGTTTTAAATCAGTAGTACAGTGGATGTGGACAGAGCAGGAGAAATTGCCGTCCGCACAGCAGGGGAACAGCTGATGTTACTGAATCCCAATAACACGGCAGTGTTGACTGTGCAGACGGCACTTCTGAGCGCCAACTGGCGGTGTTGGAGCTCAGGGATAATACTGAAAACAGAGGAGCCAGGGGTGTAATTGGAGCAACTTTAAAATCTGTAGTAGTGAGAATGTGGACAGAGCAGGTGAAATTGCCGTCCGCACAGCAGGGGAACAGCTGATGTTACTGAACCCCAATGACACGGCAGCAAGTGTTGACTGTGCAGACGGCACTTCCGAGCGCCAACTGGCAGTGTTGGAGCTTAGGGATAATGCTGAAAACAGAAGAGCCAGAGGTGTAATTGAAGCAACTTTAAAATCTGTAGTAGTGAGAATGTGGACAGAGCAGGAGAAATTGCCGTCCGCACAGCAGGGGAACAGCTGACGTTACTGAACCCCAATGACACGGCAGCAAGTGTTGACTGTGCAGACGGCACTTCCGAGTGCCAACTGGCGGTGTTGGAACTCAGGGATAATACTGAAAACAGAGGAGCCAGAGGTGTAATTGGAGCAACTCTAAAATCTGTAGTAGTGAGAATGTGGACAGAGCAGGAGAAATTGCCGTCTGCACAGCAGGGGAACAGCTGACGTTACTGAACCCCAATGACACGGCAGCAAGTGTTGACTGTTCAGACGGCACTTCCGAGCGCCAAGTGGCGGTGTTGGAGCTCAGGGATAATACTGAAAACAGAGGAGCCAGAGGTGTAATTGGAGCAACTTTAAAATCTGTAGTAGTGAGAATGTGGACAGAGCAGAAGAAATTGCCGTCCGCACAGCAGGGGAACAGCTGACGTTAATGAACCCCAATAACATGGCAGCAAGTGTTTACTGTGCAGACGGCACTTCCGAGCGCCAATTGGCGGTGTTGGAGCTCAGGCATAATACTGAAAACAGAGGAGCCAGAGGTGTATTTGGAGGAGGTTTTAAATCAGTAGTACAGTGGATGTGGACAGAGCAGGAGAAAGTGCCGTCCGCACAGCAGGGGAACAGCTGACGTTGCTGAACCCCAATAACACGGCAGCAAGTGTTGACTGTGCAGACGGCACTTCCGAGCGCCAACTGGTGGTGTTGGAGCTCAGGGATAATACTGAAAACAGAGGAGCCAGAGGTGTATTTGGAGGAGGTTTTAAATCAGTAGTACAGTGGATGTGGACAGAGCAGGAGAAAATGCCGTCAGCACAGCATTGGAACAGCTGACGTTACTGTACCCCAATGACACGGCAGCAAGTGTTGACTGTGCAGACGGCACTTCCGAGCGCCAATTGGCGGTGTTGGAGCTCAGGGATAATGCTGAAAAGAGAGGAGCCAGAAGTGTATTTGGAGGAGGTTTTAAATCAGTAGTACAGTGGATGTGGACAGAGCAGGAGAAATTGCCGTCCGCACAGCAGGGGAACAGCTGATGTTACTGAACCCCAATAACACGGCAGCAAGTGTTGACTGTGCAGACGGCACTTCTGAGCGCCAACTGGCGGTGTTGGAGCTCAGGGATAATACTGAAAACAGAGGAGCCAGAGGTGTAATTGGAGCAACTTTAAAATCTGTAGTAGTGAGAATGTGGACAGAGCAGGTGAAATTGCCGTCTGCACAGCAGGGGAACAGCTGATGTTACTGAACCCCAATGACACGGCAGCAAGTGTTGACTGTGCAGACGGCACTTCCGAGCGCCAACTGGCAGTGTTGGAGCTTAGGGATAATGCTGAAAACAGAGGAGCCAGAGGTGTAATTGGAGCAACTTTAAAATCTGTAGTAGTGAGAATGTCGACAGAGCAGGAGAAATTGCCGTCCGCACAGCAGGGGAACAGCTGACGTTACTGAACCCCAATGACACGGCAGCAAGTGTTGACTGTGCAGACGGCACTTCCGAGTGCCAACTGGCGGTGTTGGAACTCAGGGATAATACTGAAAACAGAGGAGACAGAGGTGTAATTGGAGCAACTTTAAAATCTGTAGTAGTGAGAATGTGGACAGAGCAGAAGAAATTGCTGTCCGCACAGCAGGGGAACAGCTGACGTTAATGAACCCCAATAACATGGCAGCAAGTGTTGACTGTGGAGACGGCACTTCCGAGCGCCAACTGGCGGTGTTGGAGCTCAGGGATGATACTGAAAACAGAGGAGCCAGAGGTGTATTTGGAGGAGGTTTTAAATCAGTAGTACAGTGGATGTGGACAGAGCAGGAGAAAGTGCCGTCCGCACAGCAGGGGAACAGCTGACGTTACTGAACCCCAATAACACGGCAGCAAGTGTTGACTGTGCAGACGGCACTTCCGAGCGCCAACTGGTGGTGTTGGAGCTCAGGGATAATACTGAAAACAGAGGAGCCAGAGGTGTATTTGGAGGAGGTTTTAAATCAGTAGTACAGTGGATGTGCACAGAGCAGGAGAAAATGCCGTCAGCACAGCAGGGGAACAGCTGACGTTACTGAACCCCAATGACACGGCAGCAAGTGTTGACTGTGCAGACGGCACTTCCGAGCGCCAACTGGCGGTGTTGGAGCTCAGGGATAATGCTGAAAACAGAGGAGCCAGAAGTGCATATGGTGGAGGTTTTAAATCAGTAGTACAGTGGCTGTGGACAGAGCAGGAGAAATTGCCGTCCGCACAGCAGGGGAACAGCTGACGTTACTGAACCCCAATGAGACACGGCAGCAAGTGTTGACTGTGCAGACGGCACTTCCGAGTGCCAACTGGCGGTGTTGGAACTCAGGGATAATACTGAAAACAGAGGAGCCAGAGGTGTAATTGGAGCAACTCTAAAATCTGTAGTAGTGAGAATGTGGACAGAGCAGGAGAAATTGCCGTTCGCACAGCAGGGGAACAGCTGACGTTACTGAACCCCAATAACATGGCAGCAAGTGTTGACTGTGCAGACGGCACTTCCGAGCGCCAACTGGCGATGTTGGAGCTGAGGGATAATACTGAAAACAGAGGAGCCAGAGGTGTATTTGGAGGAGGTTTTAAATCAGTAGTACAGTGGATGTGGACAGAGCAGGAGAAATTGCCGTCCGCACAGCAGGGGAACAGCTGACGTTACTGAACCCCAATAACATGGCAGCAAGTGTTGACTGTGCAGACGGCACTTCCGAGCGCCAACTGGCGGTGTTGGAGCTCAGGGATAATACCGAAAAGAGAGGAGCCAGAGGTGTATTTGGAGGAGGTTTTAAATCAGTAGTATAGTGGATGTGGACAGAGCAGGAGAAATTGCCGTCCGCACAGCAGGGGAACAGCTGACGTTACTGAACCCCAATGACACGGCAGCAAGTGTTGACTGTGCAGACGGCACTTCCGAGTGCCAACTGGCGGTGTTGGAACTCCGGGATAATACTGAAAACAGAGGAGCCAGAGGTGTAATTGGAGCAACTCTAAAATCTGTAGTAGTGAGAATGTGGACAGAGCAGGAGAAATTGCCGTTCGCACAGCAGGGGAACAGCTGACGTTACTGAACCCCAATAACATGGCAGCAAGTGTTGATTGTGCAGACGGCACTTCCGAGCGCCAACTGGCGGTGTTGGAGCTCAGGGATAATACTGAAAACAGAGGAGCCAGAGGTGTATTTGGAGGAGGTTTTAAATCAGTAGTACAGTGGATGTGGACAGAGCAGTAGAAAGTGCCGTCCGCACAGCAGTGGAACAGCTGACGTTACTGAACCCCAATAACATGGCAGCAAGTGTTGACTGTGCAGACGGCACTTCCGAGTGCCAACTGGCGATGTTGGAGCTGAGGGATAATACTGAAAACAGAGGAGCCAGAGGTGTATTTGGAGGAGGTTTTAAATTAGTAGTACAGTGGATGTGGACAGAGCAGGAGAAATTGCCGTCCGCACAGCAGGGGAACAGCTGACGTTACTGAACCCCAATAACATGGCAGCAAGTGTTGATTGTGCAGACGGCACTTCCGAGCGCCAACTGGCGGTGTTGGATCTCAGGGATAATACTGAAAACAGAGGAGCCAGAGGTGTATTTGGAGGAGGTTTTAAATCAGTAGTACAGTGGATGTGGACAGAGCAGTAGAAAGTGCCGTCCGCACAGCAGTGGAACAGCTGACGTTACTGAACCCCAATAACACGGCAGCAAGTGTTGACTGTGCAGACGGCATTTCAGAGCGCCAACTGGCAGTGTTGGAGCTCAGGGATTATACTGAAAACAGAGGAGCCAGAGGTGTAATTGGAGCAACTTTAAAATCAGTAGTAGTGAGAATGTGGACAGAGCAGGAGAAATTGCCGTCCGCACAGCAGGGGAACAGCTGACGTTACTGAACCCCAATAACACGGCAGCAAGTGTTGACTGTGCAGACGGCACTTCCGAGCACCAACTGGCGGAGTTGGAGCTCAGGGATAATACTGAAAACAGAGGAGCCAGAGGTGTAATTGGAGCAACTTTAAAATCTGTAGTAGTGAGAATGTGGACAGAGCAGGAGAAATTGCCGTCCGCACAGCAGGGGAACAGTTGACGTTACTGAACCCCAATGACATGGCAGCAAGTGTTGACTGTGCAGACGGCACTTCCGAGCGCCAACTGGCGGTGTTGGAGCTCAGGGATAATACTGAAAACAGAGGAGCCAGAGGTGTATTTGGAGGAGGTTTTAAATCAGTAGTACAGTGGATGTGGACAGAGCAGTAGAAAGTGCCGTCCGCACAGCAGTGGAACAGCTGACGTTACTGAACCCCAATAACATGGCAGCAAGTGTTGACTGTGCAGACGGCACTTCCGAGTGCCAACTGGCGATGTTGGAGCTGAGGGATAATACTGAAAACAGAGGAGCCAGAGGTGTATTTGGAGGAGGTTTTAAATTAGTAGTACAGTGGATGTGGACAGAGCAGGAGAAATTGCCGTCCGCACAGCAGGGGAACAGCTGACGTTACTGAACCCCAATAACATGGCAGCAAGTGTTGATTGTGCAGACGGCACTTCCGAGCGCCAACTGGCGGTGTTGGAGCTCAGGGATAATACTGAAAACAGAGGAGCCAGAGGTGTATTTGGAGGAGGTTTTAAATCAGTAGTACAGTGGATGTGGACAGAGCAGTGGAAAGTGCCGTCCGCACAGCAGTGGAACAGCTGACGTTACTGAACCCCAATAACACGGCAGCAAGTGTTGACTGTGCAGACGGCATTTCAGAGCGCCAACTGGCAGTGTTGGAGCTCAGGGATTATACTGAAAACAGAGGAGCCAGAGGTGTAATTGGAGCAACTTTAAAATCAGTAGTAGTGAGAATGTGGACAGAGCAGGAGAAATTGCCGTCCGCACAGCAGGGGAACAGCTGACATTACTGAACCCCAATAACACGGCAGCAAGTGTTGACTGTGCAGACGGCACTTCCGAGCACCAACTGGCGGAGTTGGAGCTCAGGGATAATACTGAAAACAGAGGAGCCAGAGGTGTAATTGGAGCAACTTTAAAATCTGTAGTAGTGAGAATGTGGACAGAGCAGGAGAAATTGCCGTCCGCACAGCAGGGGAACAGTTGACGTTACTGAACCCCAATGACATGTCAGCAAGTGTTGACTGTGCAGACGGCACTTCCGAGCGCCAACTGGCGGTGTTGGAGCTCAGGGATTACAGTTCAGGTGGTAGAAACATGAACAGAACAGGAGACCTGGATACTTTTGCCAACAATTATTTATTCTGGAAGAGGACTGGCAAATTCATGAGAGATCCAGGCCTTGTTCATTTTGAGAAAAGTAAGCCGGTCAACGTTATCGGATGATAGTCGCATGCGACGGTCTGTTAGTACACCACCTGCGGCACTAAAGACGCGTTCCGATAATACACTAGCAGCAGGGCAAGCTAGCACCTCCAATGCATACTGACTTAGCTCTGGCCATGTATCTAGCTTACAGACCCAAAACTTGAAGGGAGAAGAGCCGTCTGGGAGTACACTAAGAGGGCAAGACATGTAGTCTGTCACCATCTGACGGAAACGTTGCCTCCTGTTGACTGGAGCCGTCTGTGATGGTGTAGACATTTGTGGCGGCGGGGACACAAAACTTTGCCACATTTCGGCCATACTGGTCTTGCCTTGTGCTGAGGCGCTGCTTCTGCTCCCTCTTTGTGCAGAGCTTCCTCCACTGCCTCGACGCACTGAGCTGCTTTGTAAAGCACTAGCAGCACTGCTCTCGGTTGGAATGGAGAACATGATGGAATGCACCAGTGCGTCTTGGTACTCCCGCATTTTACGCTCCCGGTTCAACGGTGTTATGAGGCTTTGTAAGTTGTCCCGGTAGCGAGGATCTAGGAGGGTGGACACCCAATAATCAGCCGTGTTGAGAATGTGGGCGATGCGGCGGTCGTTTCTCAGGCACTGCAGCATGAAATCAACCATGTGCTGCAGACTGCCAACTGGCCAAGAAACGCTGTCCCCTGCTTGAGGCGTGATCTCTGCCTGCTCTGCATCACCCCACCCTCGTTCTAGATACTGACTACTAGAGCATTGTGTACCTCCCTCCTCTGGACAGATGTCTTCCTCATCCATTGACTCCTCCTCATCCTCCTCACAAAGTGTCCCCTGCCTAGGCCTTTGTGAGGAACCACGTTGCGCAGACTGTAGAGAAGCAGATGGCATTTGTGACTCCTCATCCTCCACCTCTTCCAAAACCTCGTCCCTTAGTGCTTGCAGTGTTTTTTCAAGCAGGCAGATAAGGGGGATAGTCATGCTGACTAGTGCATCATCTGCACTCGCCATCCGCGTGGAATAATCGAAGGCACACAAAACGTGGCAAATGTCCTTCATAGAGGCCCACTCAGTGGTGGTGAAGTGTGAACGGCGCGCACTGCGACTTGTTTGCGCCTGCTGCAGCTGGTACTCCATTACTGCTGCCTGCTGCTCACACAACCTCTCCAACATATGTAACATTGAATTCCACCTGGTGGGTAGGTCACATATGATGCGATGTTACGGAAGACGTAATCGGCGCTGCAGAGCTGCAATGCGTGATCTTGCATTGCTGGAACGCCGCAAGTGAGCGCACTCTATGCGGACCTTGTGAAGCAGTGCATCAAGATCCGGATAGTCCCTCAAAAAACTCTGCACGACCAAGTTGAGCACATGTGCCAGACATGGGATGTGAGTGAGGTTGCCTAGGCCCAGAGCTGCCACCAGATTTCGGCCATTGTCACACACTACCATGCCTGGCTGGAGATTCGCTGGCACAAACCACACGTCGCTCTGCTGCTTGATGGCATTCCAGAGCTCCTGCGCTGTGTGGCTTCGATTCCCCAAAGAAATTAATTTTAATACGGCCTGTTGACGTTTGGCCACGGCTGTGCTCATATTGGTCACCATAACAGGTAACCGTTCACGGGTCGATGTGGAGGTAGACCGTGACGGCTCCTGCAGCGCTGATTCAGAGGAATTGGAGTATGAGGAGGAGTCAATGTGTACAGACTGGATTCCTGCAATCCTTGGAGTTGGCAGAGCATGTACAGCGCCACTCTCAAGATCTGTACCCGGCTCCACAACATTTACCCAATGGGCAGTGAGGGAAAGGTATAGTCCCTGTCCATGCTTACTGGTCCACGCATCGGTGGTCAGGTGGACCTTGCTACTGACGGCGTTTTGTAGCGCATGTTTAATTTTTCCCTCCACATGATGTTGCAGGGCAGGGACGGCTTGCCTGCTGAAATAAAATCGGCTGGGCACGTTGTATTGTGGGACTGCCAATGCCATAAAGTTACGGAATGTGTCAGTCTCCACCAGCCTGAATGATAGCATTTCAAGGGCCAGTAGTTTAGCAATGCCAGCATTCAGAGCCTGTGCTCGGGGGTGGTTTGCCGAGTATGGGCGCCTTTTCTCCCATGCCTGTGCTAACGATGGCTGTAGACTGGCCTGGGAGTGTGAGGATGACTGGGAAAGTGGTGCTGTGGGTGGAATTACACTGTGTCTCTGTACAACAGTGCCAGAGATTCTTCCATGGCGATCCTGTGAGGAAGCCGAACAAGCTGTGTGTGAGCTGGAGGAAGAGGCTACAACACGAGCTGAAGAGGTGGTAGGTGGCGCTGTAGGTTGGCCTAGGTCTTCAGTGTGTTTTTGTAACTCCACCACGTGCTTGGTCTGCACATGTTTCCACATATTTGTGGCATTGAGGTTGCTGACACTTTTCCCTCTTTTCACCTTCTGATTACACAGCTTGCATTTGACAAAGCAAATGTCATCTGCAACTGTGTCAAAAAAGGACCAGGCACTGCAAGTCTTGGGAGCGCCCGCTTTGGATTTTGGAAGAGCCATGCTCCTAATGGGTGCCGAAGTGGAGGCTACAGGCAACCAAGTCTGCCCCCTCCCTCTCCCTCCTTTTTGGGCTGTTCGGTGAATCTCTTCCTCAGAGCTGCTCCCACCACCTTCCTGTCCCTCACGCCATGATGGGTCAAGGACCTCATTATCTACACCACCCTCTTCAAACAACTGCTTCTCCTGGGTAGTCTCGACAGCACAGTGCGCACCAGAAAGTGGCACCTGAGTCTCATCATCAGATACGTACTGAGGTGTGCTGCTGACCATAGGCACTGGCCCACCCGCCTCTTCAGATTCAGAGAGACAAAACGGTTGCGCATCACTGCATACTACCTCTTCTTCAAATTCTCGAATTCTGCTTGGCTGGCCCCCTCTTTCCAAGCCAAGAGATTCAGAGAACAGAAGTAGAGATGGCTCCTGTCCAGGGCTCTCTGACTGCCTGGGCAATTTGGCAGGTGGTGAAGAGACAGATGGGTGCTCTTCAGTGCTCAGGACCTGAGAGGATCTGGAACTAATTGAAGTCGAGGCGTTAGCTGCCATCCATCCGACAACGGCTTCAATTTGGTCCTCCCGCAGCAGTGGGGTATGGCTAGCTCCTACAAAGCTGCGCATAAAGGACTGTTCCCTGGTAAAACTGTGGGATGCTGAGTCACTGGTGCCCGCAGCAGGCACAGAATCCCCACGTCCTCTCCCTGCAGGCACAGAATCCTCACGTCCTCTCCCTGCAGAAACCCCACTCCCACGCCCACGCCCACGACCACATGCCTTACTCCCTGCCTTCTTCATCTTGGTAGACTAATAAAGATAGGCAGAAAAGTACTAAGGGCTTAGTGTGCTTATTCCTGAACAGCTGCTAACAGGTATAAGAAACACTAATTTTATAAAGTGTGGACTAGACTTTAATATGAGCTAATGTGGCCTACACAACTGTAAAGTGGAGTGTTTGGTGAACTTTATTTAGGTTTTTTTTGTCACAAAAAGACACTGGATGTGCCTAAAGATGTAATAACGATAGTATCACAAACTTTTTGTAGCTATTACAATGTAGGAAGGTAACCTACAATGCAATAGATGAGGCTGCAAAAAATAGGCTAATACTAATCTGGCTGGGGCTGCAGGGCCCAATGCTGCAGAAAGGCTCCTCTAACTACTCCTATATAGTGTGTTTGGAACCAATTTAGCTGAATACGGATGGAACCACCACACTAATAGGATAAATCAGGAAAAATTATGAATTGGCAAAAAAGGACAATGTATGAGGCAGTGACACACACTGAGTGCACTACAATCAGACGTGGTTGAAGCACACACTACAGGGTGAGCTGCACTCACACACCAGACCTTGCAGACAGCGGTGAACAGTACAGATGCAGAGCACTGTGCACTAGCGCTGCAAGACCAAAAAAATTTCTCTATCTACTCCTATATAGTGTGTTTGGAACCAATTTAGCTGAATACGGATGGAACCACCACACTAATAGGAGATATCAGGAAAAATTATGAATTGGCAAAAAAGGACAATGTATGAGGCAGTGACACACACTGAGTGCACTGCAACCAGACGTGGTTGAAGCACACACTACAGGGTGAGCTGCACTCACACACCAGACCTTGCAGACAGCGGTGAACAGTACAGATGCAGAGCACTGTGCACTAGCGCTGCAAGACCAAAAAAATTTCTCTATCTACTCCTATATAGTGTGTTTGGAACAAATTTAGCTGAATACGGATGGAACCACCACACTAATAGGAGATATCAGGAAAAATTATGAATTGGCAAAAAAGGACAATGTATGAGGCAGTGACACACACTGAGTGCACTATAACCAGACGTGGCTGAAGCACACACTACAGGGTGAGCTGCACTCACACACAGAGACCTTGCAGAAAGCAGTGCACAGCACAGAGAACTGTGCACTAGCACTGCAAGGCACAGCGATTTATAAAGTAGCTTGGGTAAAGCAGAATAGACCAAATAGGTAGCTAAAACTGTCCCTCAGAACAACAGCATCCTATCCCTAACTGAATTCACAGCAGAGTGAGCTCAAAATGGCGGCGGCGGCTTTTATAGTGCATCATGACATCATTTCAGCAGCCAATCACAGCCATGCCATTAGTTAAGATGCCTACATGCCTAACAGGATGTGCCCACACTTCTTAGGATCCTCATTGGCTGAATAAAATGAAAATGGCTCATCGCATTATGGGAACTTCCGATTCCAGTATACGATATTGCACAAGTATCGGCATTAAGTATCGGAATTCCGATACCGCGAATATCGGACGATACTCGATATTTCAGTATCGGAATGCTCAACACTACACGGGGGTAAAATTGAAAAAAGTTGAAAAGATTTTTTTTTCGACTTAGTCATTTTTCCGCCATTTATCAGACTTTCAGATAGGGGAAATGTCAGTGAGCGTTCCGATTTCAGTTCCAGAGCGGTTCGCCCAATGAGTCCTTGATATTTAGTCATTTTCAGCCTATTTTCTGGATTTTTGAAAATTTCACTTTTTTGCGAAAATATCCACTAAATGAGGGAATAATATGTGTGAGGGTACCCCAGGAGAGTTCCAAATGTGTGTGGGTAGAATATATATGCCACGGGGGTAAAATTTGAAAAAGTTGAAAAGATTTTTTTTTTGGACTTAGTCATTTTTCCGGCGTTTATCAGACTTTCAGATAGGGGAAATGTCAGTCAGCGTTCCGATTTCAGTTCCAGAGCGATTCGCCCAATGAGTCCTTGATATTTAGTCGTTTTCAGCCAATTTTCTGGATTTTTGAAAATTTCACTTTTTTTGTGAAAATATTCACTAAATGAGGGAATAATATGTGTGAGGGTACCCCAGGAGAGTTCCAAATGTGTGTGGGTAGAATATATATCCCACGGGGGTAAAATTGAAAAAAGTTGAAAAAAATTTTTTTTTGAACTTAGTCATTTTTCCGGCGTTTATCAGACTTTCAGATAGAGGAAATGTCAGTGAGCGTTCCGATTTCAGTTCCAGAGCGATTCGCCAGATCAGTCCTTGATATTTCGTCGTTTTCAGGCAATTTTCTGAATTTTTTAAAATTTCACTTTTTTGTGAAAATATCATCTAAATGAGGGAATAATATATGTGAGGGTACCCCAGATGAGAACCAAATGTGTTTGGGTAGAATATATATCCCACGGGGATAAAATTTAAAAAAGTTGAAAAAAATTTTTTTTTGGACTTAGTCATTTTTCCGGCGTTTATGAGATTTTCAGATAGGGAAAATGTCAGTGAGCGTTCCGATTTCAGTTCCAGAGCGATTGGCCCAATGAGTCCTTGATATTTAGTCGTTTTCAGCCAATATTTTGGATTTTTGAAAATTTCACTTTTTTGTGAAAATATCCACTAAATGAGGGAATAATATGTGTGAGGGTACGCCAGGAGAGTACCAAATGTGTGTGGGTAGAATATATATCCCACGGGGGTAAAATTTGAAAAAGTTGAAAAGATTTTTTTTTTGGACTTAGTCATTTTTACGGCGTTTACCAGACTTTCAGATAGGACAAATGTAAGTGAGCATTCCCATTTCAGTTCCAGAGCGATTCGTCCAATGAGTCCTTTATATTTAGTCGTTTTCAGCCAATTTTCTGGATTTTTGAAAATTTTACTTTTTTGTGAAAATATCATCTAAATGAGGGAATAATATATGTGAGGGTACCCCAGGAGAGTAACAAATGTGTGTGGGTAGAATATATATCCCACAGGGGTAAAATTTAAAAAAGTTGAAAAAAATTTTTTTTTGGACTTAGTTATTTTTACGGCGTTTATCAGACTTTCAGATAGGGAAAATGTCAGTGAGCATTCCGATTTCAGTTCCAGAGCGATTCGCCCAATGAGTCCTTGATGTTTAGTCATTTTCAGCAAATATTTTGGATTTTTGAAAATTTCACTTTTTTGTGAAAATATCTGTAGCACCCCGAGGGCTCGGCTGCTACAGGGGTATTGCACCTCAAACCAGAGTTGTGATATTCCACTCCCGGCTAAGGATGGAGTGTGGACCAGGACTCAGTAGCTGCATGCACCACACACACACCCCATTTCCGAGGGACAGCTCAACGGTGCTCCCACTAGACAGAAGTGCAGGCACGACAGCATCTGTTCCTGGCTGGAGTGGGGAGGGGGGGGAAAACCCAGTGGTGTAGGAGCAGATAGAGGTGGGTCTCTGGGCATAGGCAGGAGCCCATTGGTTGCTAGTCACCTGGGCTCGGGTGTCAGAGGGAGGTATAAAAGGTGGGCACCATCTTAGAACAGTGTTCAGTGCAGTGCAGAGAAGAAGCTAAGAGTGAGAGGAGAAGACAGGAAGCAGAGCCCCCGCATGGGCTCTGCTCTGCAGGCAGGCCTTGTCAGGAGGCTGGAGCCTGAGATAGAGAGAAAGGAGAATGAACAGAAAGGACAGTAAGAAAGGAAGCAAGGAACTGGAACACAGAGAAAGGCCCAGAGACACGAGTGAAGAAGGAACCCTAAGAACCCACGAGATAACGGGTGAAGGGTTGGCAGAGCAGGGTACCGGAACCCAAATTGGTGGAGGCGACTAATCCTCAGCCAAAACCGGAGGTTGTGACCACATCTTGGTGCGACCCCTCACTACATCCACCAGGAAAGCATACCACATAGGGTCAGGGAAACCGGAGAGAGGTTTCGCCAACAGAAGGCCCGAGGAAGCTGGACAAAGGTGGGTCACTGGTGGGGACGGCCAGAGAAAGGAAAGGAAGGGAGTCCTGTGCCACGCTCTGGAATTGCCTGGGAGTTGGTCGAGCCCCTTGCCTGGTGGACGCAGCACGGGTTGGGCAGTCACCGCCGGTACCGAGGTGACTAGGACCAGTAAAGAACTGTGAGTAAAGCATTGGAAACTGCAACCACACGTCTCTGTGTTTCATCACCGCACCAGCACCATTAGTACTGGGACGCTCACACCACCACTACCATCATCTACACTAGCTGCCCTGAGGTAATACTTCTCCCGTGGGGAGTTATCCCATGCTTGGCTGCACATACAACATCAGCCTCAGCGGTCTGCAGCACAGCGGCGGTCCCCACTGACCGCAATCCACGGGTGGCGTAGTCGGACACATATTATAGCACCAATAGACTGCCACTGGTTTGACCACCCTGGGCACGGACCGGGTCACCGCCACGGAGGACTACAACCCCCAGCGATCCGGCTCCGGGTATCCCCGTGCACAGCACAGGCCCAGGGGGCGCGTCAACTTTGGCGTAGTCGGCAGGATTCAAACCAACCCGCCACCAACGGGTATTGCGTGCCTGAAAAAAAAAAGACTTTTTCACTTACCTGAGAGAAGTTTCCCGCCGTCCGGAGTTGTTTCCCGCCATCGGACGCCATCTTGGGTCGTTTCCCGCCTTCGGACGCCATCTTGGGTCGTTTCCCGCCATCTTCTGCCGTATTCCCGCCATCCGCAGCCGCTTCCCGCCATCGGACGTCATCTTTGGGACGCCGCGTGGGAAGAAGAGGGGCGTGGACGCCGAAAGCGCGCGAGATCCGAAGCTCCGCCCCACGCACTGACGCTGCGTAAGGTCCTGGAAGGGAGAGGGAGTGACGCTGACGTCACAGGAGCACGACGCAAGGTCCTCAACCCCGACGATCGACTGCGGAGCCGCGGCCTACGGAGTAAGATCAACGCAAGGTAGGCCACGGTCCACCAGGGGGGAGGAGGACACCAGGAACGGAGAGCAAGATGGCGGACCGGCAGCAGACTAAGCTGCCCAGCATCGGCAGTGCCCCAGCCGTCGCGGGCCCCGACCAGCGCCAGGATTAGACGCGTGATGCAGGAGCGGTCGTGGGAGCAGGTAAGAGGAGTCTCCCTGTCCCGGACGCTGCCAGTGTCAGCCTGCTCCCGGGCCCCCTGGTGGAACCGCCGATCCCGGGCGCTGCAAACACCGACCTGCTCCAGACCCCGCAACAAGCCCTGCTGCCGAGCCCTCCAGCCCTGGTTACTGCCGCCACCAGCCCGCGCCCAGGCCCAAAGTCGCACCCTCTGACCCCGGGCGTCATCAACAGCGACCTTCTCCAGGCCCGGTCGCAAGGCCTGCTACACAAGGGCGCAAAGGGACTGTATGCCCTCCATGTCCACCGTCTAACAGAGGAAGAACTGCGGTACCACCCGACATGGACTACCCTGAGTGTCCGGACCGATCTGAAGAGTACAAGAAGGAAGCATCAGGAGGACACCGTTACCAGTGAACGGTAAATGGAACTGCATATAGTTACCCGTAAGGGTATAGAAACTGTTGCTGAGTGGAGTGTGGTCCCCGTTGGGACTGATATAGAACTGTGTAGAAGTTACCCCCTATATCCCTTATCTGGCTGGGGACTGAGAACAGCCATCCCTTTTTCCTAATCTGGCTGGGGACTGAGAGCAGCCATTCCCCTAAGAAGAAAGAACACCTGGTCGCAAGTTGCACCGCAGCCAGAACTCAAGAATGTGTTTTTTGAAAAAAAAAAAAATAAAATGTTTTACTTAAGAATGTCTTATACTGAAAAAGTTTAATTTGCTGCTAAAAGAGCCTATAGTATTTTCCGTGTATGAAGAAAGTCTTATAATGTTTTATGAAAATGTTTTATACCAGTAACGTTAAAAAGAGAAGAATACCTCCCATAAAGGGATGAGTGAAAAGTTAATGTCTTATATGCGAATGCATTCTAAAAATTTGTATGTTTTAAATTGTTTTGCTCTTTTCCAGCCCGAGGACGTGCTGTGATTTACCAGGGGGGAATGTAGCACCCCGAGGGCTCGGCTGCTACACAGGTATTGCACCTCGAACCAGAGGTGTGATATTCCACTCCCGGGTAAGGATGGACTGTGGACCAGGACTCAGTAGCTGCATGCACCACACACACACCCCATTTCCGAGGGACAGCTCAACGGTGCTCCCACTAGACAGAAGTGCAGGCACGACAGCATCTGTTCCTGGCTGGAGTGGGGAGGGGGAGGAAAACCCAGTGGTGTAGGAGCAGATAGGGGTGGGTCTCTGGGCATAGGCAGGAGCCCATTGGTTGCTAGTCACCTGGGCTCGGGTGTCAGAGGGAGGTATAAAAGGTGGTCACCATCTTAGAACAGTGTTCAGTGCAGTGCAGAGAAGAAGCTAAGAGTGAGAGGAGAAGACAGGAAGCAGAGCCCCTGCATGGGCTCTGCTCTGCAGGCAGGCCTTGTCAGGAGGCTGGAGCCTGAGAGAGAGAGAAAGGAGAATGAACAGAAAGGACAGTAAGAAAGGAAGCAAGGAACTGGAACACAGAGAAAGGCCCAGAGACACGAGTGAAGAAGGAACCCTAAGAACCCACGAGATAACCCGTGAAGGGTTGGCAGAGCAGGGTACCGGAACCCAAATTGGTGGAGGCGACTAATCCTCAGCCAAAACCGGAGGTTGTGACCACATCTTGGTGCGACCCCTCACTACATCCACCAGGAAAGCATACCACATAGGGTCAGGGAAACCGGAGAGAGGTTTCGCCAACAGAAGGCCCGAGGAAGCTGGACAAAGGTGGGTCACTGGTGGGGACGGCCAGAGAAAGGAAAGGAAGGGAGTCCTGTGCCACGCTCTGGAATTGACTGGGAGTTGGTCGAGCCCCTTGCCTGGTGGACGCAGCACGGCTTGGGCATTCACCGCCGGTACCGAGGTGACTAGGACCAGTAAAGAACTGTGAGTAAAGCATTGAAAACTGCAACCACACGTCTCTGTGTTTCATCGCCGCACCAGCACCATTAGTACTGGGACGCTCACACCACCACTACCATCATCTACACTAGCTGCCCTGAGGTAATACTTCTCCCGTGGGGAGTTATCCCATGCTTGGCTGCGCATACAACATCAGCCTCAGCGGTCTGCAGCGCAGTGGCGGTCCCCAATGACCTCAATCCACGGGTGGCGTAGTCGGACAATTATTATAACACCAATAGACTGCCACTGGTTTGACCACCCTGGGCACGGACCGGGTCACCGCCACGGAGGACTACAACCCCCAGAGATCTGGCTCCGGGTATCCCCCTGCACAGCACAGGCCCAGGGGGCGCGTCATATCCACTAAATGAGGGAATAATATGTGTGAGTGTACCCTAGGAGAGTTCCAAATGTGTGTGGTTAGAATATATGTCCCATGGGGGTAAAATTTAAAAAAGTTGAAACAAATTTTTTTTTGGACTTAGTCATTTTTCCGGCGTTTATCAGACTTTCAGATAGAGGAAATGTCAGTGAGCGTTCCGATTTCAGTTCCAGAGCGATTCGCCAGATCAGTCCTTGATATTTCGTCGTTTTCAGGCAATTTTCTGAATTTTTGAAAATTTCACTTTTTTGTGAAAATATCAGCTAAATGAGGGAATAATATATGTGAGGGTACCCCAGGAGAGTAACAAAAGTGTGTGGGTAGAATATATATCCCATGGGGGTAAAATGTAAAAAAGTTGAAACAAATTTTTTTTTAGACTTAGTCATTTTTCCGGTGTTTATCAGACTTTCAGATAGAGGAAATGTCAGTGAGCGTTTCGATTTCAGTTCCAGAGCGATTCGCCAGATCAGTCCTTGATATTTTGTCATTTTCAGGCAATTTTCAGAATTTTTGAAAATTTCACTTTTTTGTGAAAATATCATCTAAATGAGGGAATAATATATGTGAGGGTACCCCAGGAGAGTAACAAAAGTGTGTGGGTAGAATATATATCCCATGGGGGTAAAATTGAAAAAAGTTGAAAAAAATTTTTTTTTTGGACCTAGTCATTTTTCCGGCGTTTACCAGACTTTCAGATAGTGGAAATGTCAGTGAGCGTTCCGATTTCAGTTCCAGAGCAATTCGCCGGATGAGTCCTTGATATTTCGTCGTTTTCAGGCAATGTTCTGAATTTTTGAAAATTTCTCTTTTTTGTGAAAATATCATCTAAATGAGGGAATAATATATGTGAGTGCACCCCAGGTGAGTATCAAATGTGTTTGGGTAGAATATATATCCCACGGGGATAGAATTTAAAAAAGTTGAAAAAAAAATTTTTTTGGACTTAGACATTTTTCCGTCGTTTATCAGACTTTTAGATAGGGGAAATGTCAGTGAGCGTTCCGATTTCAGTTCCAGAGCTATTCGCCCAATGAGTCCTTGATATTTAGTCGTTTTCAGCCAATTTTCTTGATTTTTGAAAATTTCACTTTTTTGTGAAAATATCCACTAAATGAGGGAATAATATGTGTGAGTGTACCCCAGGAGAGTTCCAAATGTGTGTGGGTAGAATATATATCCCACGGGGGTAAAATTGAAAAAAGTTGAAAACATTTTTTTTTTGGACTTATTCATTTTTCCGGCGTTTATCAGACTTTCAGAAAGGTGAAATGTCAGTGAGCGTTCCGATTTCAGTTCCAGAGCGATTCGCCAAATGAGTCCTTGATATTTAGTAGTTTTCAGCCAATTTTCTGGATTTTTGAAAATTTCACTTTTTTGTGAAAATATCCACTAAATGAGGGAATAATATGTGTGAGGGTACACCAGGAGAGTTCCAAATGTGTGTGGGTAGAATATATATCCCACGGGGGTAAAATTTCGAAAAGTTGAAAAAAATTTTTTTTGGAACTTAGTCATTTTTCGGGCGTTTATCAGACTTTCAGATAGAGGAAATGTCAGTGAGCGTTCCGATTTCAGTTCCAGAGTGATTCGCCCAATGAGTCCTTGATACTTAGTAGTTTTCAGCCAATTTTCTGGATTTTTGAAAATTTCACTTTTTTGGGAAAATATCCACTAAATGAGGGAATAATATATGTGAGGGTACCCCCAGGAGAGTACCAATTGTGTGTGGGTAGAATATATATCCCACGGGGGTAAAATTTAAAAAAGTTGAGAAAAATTTTTTTTTGAACTTAGTCATTTTTCCGGCGTTTATCAGACTTTCAGATAGGGGAAATGTCAGTGAGCGTTCCGATTTCTGTTCCAGAGCGATTCGCCGGATCATTCCTTGATATTTAGTCGTTTTCAGGCAATTTTCTGAATTTTTGAAAATTTCACTTTTTTGTGAAAATATCATCTAAATGAGGGAATAATATATGTGAGGGTACCCCAGGTGAGTACCAAATGTGTGTGGGTAGAATATATATCCCACGGGGGTAAAATTGAAAAAAGTTGAAAAGATTTTTTTTTTCGACCTAGTCATTTTTACGGCTTTTATCAGACTTTCAGATAGGGGAAATGTCAGTGAGCGTTCCGATTTCAGTTCCAGAGCTATTCGCCCAATGAGTCCTTGATATTCAGTCGTTTTCAGCCAATATTTTGGATTTTTGAAAATGTCACTTTTTTGTGAAAATATCCACTAAATGAGGGAATAATATGTGTGAGCGTACCCTAGGAGAGTTCCAAATGTGTGTGGGTAGAATATATATCCCACGGGGGTAAAATTGAAAAAAGTTTAAAAAAAAAATTTTTTGGACTTAGTCATTTTTCCGGCGTTTATCAGACTTTCAGATAGGGGAAATGTCAGTGAATGTTCCGATTTCAGTTCCAGAGCGATTCGCCGGATGAGTCCTTGACATTTCGTCGTTTTCAGGCAATTTTCTGAAGTTTTGAAAATTTTACTTTTTTGTGAAAATATCCACTAAATGAGGGAATAATATGTGTGAGTGTACCCCAGGAGAGTTCCAAATGTGTGTGGGTTGAATATATATCCCACGGGGGGAAAATTGAAAAAAGTTGAAAACAATTTTTTTTTGGACTTAGTCATTTTTCCGGCGTTTATCAGACTTTGAGATAGGGAAAATGTCAGTAAGCGTTCCGATTTCAGTTTCAGAGCTATTCGCCCAATGAGTCCTAGATATTTAGTCGTTTTCAGCCAATTTTCTGGATTTTTGAAAATTTCACTTTTTTGTGAAAATATCCACTAAATGAGGGAATAATATGTGTGAGGGTACCCCAGGAGAGTTCCAAATGTGTGTGGGTAGAATATATGTTCCACATGGGTAAAATTGAAAAAAGTTGAAAACAATTTTTTTTTGGACTTAGTCATTTTTCCGGGGTTTATCAGACTTTCAGATAGGGGAAATGTCAGTGAGCATTCCGATTTTAGTTCCAGAGCGATTCGCCCAATGAGTCCTTGATTTTTAGTCGTTTGCAGACAATTTTCTGGATTTTTGAAAATTTCACTTTTTTGTGAAAATATCCACTAAATGAGGAAATAATATGTGTGAGGGTACCCCAGGAGAATTCCAAATGTTTGTGGGTAGAATATAAATCCCAAGGGGGTAAAATTGAAAAAAGTTGAAAAAAAATTTTTTTTTGGACTTAGTCATTTTTCCGGCATTTATCAGACTTTCAGATAGGGGAAATGTCAGTGAGCATTCCGATTTTAGTTCCAGAGCCATTCGCCCAATGAGTCCTTGATATTTAGTCGTTTTCAGCTTATTTTCTGAATTTTTGAAAATTTCACTTTTTTTGTGAAAATATCCACTAAATGAGGGAAGAATATGTGTGAAAGTAACCCAGGAGAGTTCCAAATGTGTGTGGGTAGAATATATATCCCACAGGGGTAAAATTGAAAAAAGTTGAAAAAAATTTTTTTTTTGGACTTAGTCATTTTTCCGGCGTTTATCAGACTTTCAGATAGGGGAAATGTCAGTGAGCATTCCGATTTCAGTTCCTGAGCGATTCGCCCAATGAGTCCTTGATAATTAGTCGTTTTCAGCCAATTTTCTGGATTTTTGAAAATTTCACCTTTTTTGTGAAAATATCCACTAAATGAGGGAATAATATGTGTGAGGGTACCCTAGGAGAGTTCCAAATGTGTGTGGGTAGAATATATATCCCACGGGGGTAAAATTGAAAAAAGTTGAAAAAAAAATTTTTTTTTGGACTTAGTTATTTTTACGGCGTTTATCAGACTTTCAAATAGGGGAAATGTCAGTGAGCGTTCCGATTTCAGTTCCAGCGCGATTCGCCCAATGAGTCCTTTATATTTAGTCGTTTTCAGCCAATATTTTGGATTTTTGAAAATTTCACTTTTTTGTGAAAATATCCACTAAATGAGGGAATAATATGTGTGAGTGTACCCCAGGAGAGTTCCAAATGTGTGTGGGTAGAATATATATCCCACAGGGGTAAAATTGAAAAAAGTTGAAAAAATTTTTTTTTTGTACTTATTCATTTTTCCGGCGTTTATCAGACTTTCAGATAGGGAAAATGTCAGTGAGCATTCTGATTTCAGTTCCAGAGCCATTCGCCCAATGAGTCCTTGATATTTAGTTTTTTTCAGCCAATATTTTGGATTTTTGAAAATTTCACTTTTTTTGAAAATATCCACTAAATGAGGGAATAATATGTGTGAGGGTACCCCAGGAGAGTTCCAAATGTGTGTGGGTAGAATATATGTTCCACGGGGGTAAAATTGAAAAAAGTTGAAAATTTTTTTATTTTGGACTGACATTTTTCCGGCGTTTATCAGACTTTTAGTTAGGGAAATTGTCAGTGAGCATTCCAATATCAGTTCCAGAGCGATTTGCCCAATGAGTCCTTGATATTTAGTCGTTTGAAGCCAATATTTTGGATTTTTGAAAATTTCGCTTTTTTGTGAAAATATCCACTAAATGAGGGAATAATATGTGTGAGGGTACCCCAGGAGAATTCCAAATGTTTGTGGGTAGAATATAAATCCCAAGGGGGTAAAATTAAAAAAAGTTGAAAAAAAATTTTTTTTTGGACTTAGTCATTTTTCCGGCATTTATCAGACTTTCAGATAGGGGAAATGTCAGTGAGCATTCCGATTTTAGTTCCAGAGCCATTCGCCCAATGAGTCCTTGATATTTAGTCGTTTTCAGCCAATTTTCTGAATTTTTGAAAATTTCACTTTTTTTGTGAAAATATCCACTAAATGAGGGAAGAATATGTGTGAGAGTAACCCAGGAGAGTTCCAAATGTGTGTGGGTAGAATATATATCCCACAGGGGTAAAATTGAAAAAAGTTGAAAAAAATTTTTTTTTTGGACTTAGTCATTTTTCCGGCGTTTATCAGACTTTCAGATAGGGGAAATGTCAGTGAGCATTGCGATTTCAGTTCCTGAGCGATTCGCCCAATGAGTCCTTGATAATTAGTCGTTTTCAGCCAATTTTCTGGATTTTTGAAAATTTCACCTTTTTTGTGAAAATATCCACTAAATGAGGGAATAATATGTGTGAGGGTACCCCAGGAGAGTTCCAAATGTGTGTGGGTAGAATATATATCCCACGGGGGTAAAATTGAAAAAAGTTGAAAAGATTTTTTTTTTGGACTTAGTCATTTTTACTGCGTTTATCAGACTTTCAGATAAGGGAAATGTCAGTGAGCGTTCCGATTTCAGCTCCAGAGCGATTCGCCCAATGAGTCCTTTATATTTAGCCGTTTTCATCCAATATTTTGGATTTTTGAAAATTTCACTTTTTTGTGAAAATATCCACTAAATGAGGGAATAATATGTGTGAGGGTACCCCAGGAGAGTTCCAAATGTGTGTGGGTAGAATATATATCCCACGGGGGTAAAATTGAAAAAAGTTTAAAAGATTTTTTTTTTTAAATTAGTCATTTTTCCGTGGTTTATCAGACTTTCAGATAGGGGAAATGTCAGTGAGCTTTCCGATTTTAGTTCCAGAGCGATTCACGCATTTAGTCCTTGATATTTAGTCGTTTTCAGCCAATTTTCTGGAGTTTTGAAAATTTCACTTTTTTGTGAAAATATCCACTAAATGAGGGAATAATATGTGTGAGGGTACCCCAGGAGAGTTCCAAATGTGTGTGGGTAGAATATATATCCCACGGGGGTAAAATTGAAAAAAGTTGAAAAAAAATTTTTTTTTGGACTTAGTCATTTTTACGGCGTTTATCATAGTTTTAGATAGGGAAAATGTCAGTGAGCATTCCTATTTCAGTTCCAGAGTGATTCGCCCAATGAGTCCTTGACATTTAGTCGTTTTAAGCCAATATTTTGGATTTTTTAAAATTTCACTTTTTTGTGAATATATCCACTAAATGAGGGAATAATATGTGTGAGGGTACCCCAGGAGAGTTCCAAATGTGTGTGGGTAGAATATATATCCCACGGGGGTAAAATTGAAAAAAGTTCAAAAAAATTTTTTTTTGGACTTAGTCATTTTTCCGGCGTTTATCAGACTTTCAGATAGAGGAAATGTCAGTGAGCGTTCCGATTTCAGTTCCAGAGCGATTCGCCCAATGAGTCCTTGATATTTAGTCGTTTTCTGCCAATTTTCTGGATTTTTGAAAATTTCACTTTTTTGTGAAAATATCCACTAAATGAGGAAATAATATGTGTGAGGGTACCCCAGGAGAGTTCCAAATGTGTGTGGGTAGAATATATATCCCTCGCGGGTAAAATTGAAAAAAGTTGAAAAGATTTTTATTTTGGACTTAGTAATTTTTACGCCGTTTATCAGACTTTCAGATAGGGGAAATGTCAGTGAGCGTTCCGATTTCAGTTCCAGAGCGATTCGCCCAATGAGTCCTTTATATTTAGCCGTTTTCAGCCAATATTTTGGATTTTTGAAAATTTCACTTTTTTGTGAAAATATCCACTAAATGAGGGAATAATATGTGTGAGGGTACCCCAGGAGACTTCCAAATGTATTTGGGTAGAATATATATCCCACAGGGGTAAAATTGAAAAAAGTTGAAAAGATTTTTTTTTTGGACTTAGTCATTTTTACGGCGTTTATCAGACTTTTAGATAGGGAAAATGTCAGTGAGCATTCCAATTTCAGTTCCAGAGCGATTCGCCCAATGAGTCCTTGATATTTAGTAGTTTTAAGCCAATATTTTGGATTTTTGAAAATTTCACTTTTTTGTGAATATATCCACTGAATGAGGGAATAATATGTGTGAGGGTACCCCAGGAGAGTTCCAAATGTGTGTGGGTAGAATATATATCCCACGGGGGTAAAATTGAAAAAAGTTTAAAAAAATTTTTTTTGAAAATTTTACTTTTTTTGTGAAAATATCCACTAAATGAGGGAATAATATGTGTGAGGTTTCTGTTACAACTCTCCTGTTAGGTTTTTTTTAGTTTGCTGGTCACATGACCAGTTTTGCCTATTTAATCTGGCTCCGCCCTCCTGGCATTGCTGGACTTCATTTGTATTTACTACTGTTGAGCTAGCTTGGTGCTCTGTTGCCGTTCTCTGTTAGTTTTGCTAGGTCTTCTGACCTCTTTACTTTTTGTTGTGTGTTTTTCTTTGAATGCTACGATTTCTGCTAGGAGGTGTCCAACTTTTCCCAGTCCCTTGTTCTTGTAGGGATTCCTCCCTCACATCTATAGGTCTTCATACAGACTAGCCGAGGACTTTAGCGGGTCTGATCGCAGGATCAGGTTCCCCGTTACATCGTAGGGATCTAGTTTAGTTCTATTGTAGGGACAGATCTCCTGTCTTTCCTTAGTCTCTGTAGCAGATCATAACAGTAAGTCCAGCCATAAAAAAAAAAAAAAATTTCTCTAAGGAAAGACCTCCAGTTTTCCATCATGGTCTCGGTGCAAGATTTGGCTCAACACTTGCAGGGACTCTCTCTGGAGGTGGCCAAGCTCCAACAACACGTGAGTAGCTGTTCTGGAGCGCATTTTGTGGAACCAAAGGTACGTCTGCCTGATCTATTTTTTGGCGAACAACAAGATTTTTTTTCTTTTAAAAATGCTTGTCTATTATATTTTCGTTTGAGACCCGGATCCTCTGGTGATGAATCACAGCGCATAGGGTTCATAATGTCACTTTTGCGCAAAGATCCTCAGGGATGGGCCTTCTCTCTCCAACCTAGTGATCTGTGCTTTAGATCAGTGGATAGTTTTTTTTCTGCTTTGGGTTTATTATACGATGATCCTGATCGTGTCTCATCTGCTGAGTTTGAATTAAGACGTTTGAGGCAGGGATCAGGTAATGTGGAAAAATATTGTTCTCACTTCCGTCGGTGGTCTGCCCAGCTGGGGTGGAATGATTCAGCTTTGAAAAGCTTGTTTCTTGCAGGGCTAGGTGAAAGGGTTAAGGATTTACTGATTGCTTATCCCACACCTGGAAACTTGCAGGAGGCAATGCAATTAGCTATACGGGTGGACAGGAGACTGCGTGAAAGGGTTAATGAGAACAAATCCTCTGCTATTTCAGCTTCGAGTCCTGAGAGGTTCAGTGCTGACAATGGTGAGCCGATGGAAATTGGGGCGATGACACCCCGCTCTCAGGAAAAAGACCGTCGACTTTCTGAAGGCTTGTGTTTCTATTGCGGAAATTCTGGTCATTTGATTAAGAGCTGTGTGCTTCGTATGAAGAAAGAAAAAAAAAAATGGTCAGTCATGCCCGTATTGCCTGTTTAAATTCTAAGGGAGTATTCCTATCTGCCACTACTGCTGCTCAGGATGAATTAATTGCATTTCGGGTATTTGTGGATTGTGGATCTACTCTGAATGTGATTGATGGGGGATTCTTGGAAAAACTTAGATTAGAACCTAAAACTTTGTCATCCCCTATTGCTGTGGTTTCTGTCGATGGCTCTCCCTTGAAGAGTGTTACTCACAAGGTCTGTGAATTTCCCCTCACTATTAATGGTATTCATCAAGAGAATTTGGATTTGGTGGTATTGGATAATTTGCCTTCTCCAGTAATATTGGGGTTACCCTGGTTAAAATTGCACAATCCTGTACTGGATTGGTCTGCCAATGAAATTAAGTCCTGGAGCCCTAAGTGTTATGACAAGTGTTGTAACGGGCGCATTGCTGCTGTGGATAGAGGGGAATTGCCTGTACCTATTCAGGATTTTTGGAGAGTTTTTTCTGAGGAGGAGTCGCAGGTTTTGCCTCCTCATAGAGACTATGATTGTACCATTGAATTTGTCCCTGGAGCGACTCTTCCTAAGAGTCGTTTATTTAATCTTACTATTCCTGAGAGAAAAGCTTTGGAGGAATACATACAGACAAGCTTGGCCGCTGGTCACATTAGGCCTTCCAAGTCTCCTGTGGCTGTTGGATTTTTTTTTTGTAAAAAAAAAAGATGGCGGTTTACGTCCTTGTCTGGACTTTCGTGAGATTAATAAAATTACTGTACGCAATCCTTACCCACTGCCATTGATTCCTGATTTATTTAACCAGTTAGTGGGGGCCAAGTGGTTCTCTAAAATTGATCTCCGGGGGGCATACAATTTGTTACGCATGAAGGAGGGTGATGAATGGAAGTCTGCTTTTAACACTCCTGTTGGTCATTTTGAGAATCTGGTTATGCCTTTTGGTCTCACCAATGCTCCAGCATTTTTTCAGAATCTTATTAATGATATCCTTAGACCTTTAATCGGCAAAAATGTGGTTGTGTATTTGGATGACATTTTGATTTATTCGCCTGATCTGGAGTCTCATTGGCGGAGCGTACGTGAGGTATTACAGTTATTAATGGACAATTCGCTTTTTGCTAAGCTGGAGAAATGTGAGTTCGCTGTACAGAGAATTAGTTTTTTTGGGCTATATTATCTCCAGTGAAGGTTTTGAGATGGACACGGTGAAGGTTCAGGCTGTACAGGAATGGCCTAGGCCTATTGGTTTGAAATCGATACAAAGGTTTTTGGGTTTCGCCAATTATTACAGAAAATTGATAAAAAATTTTTCTATTATTGTCAAACCGCTGACCGATCTCACCAGGAAAGGTGCTAATGCGGTTCAGTGGACTTCTGAGGCCATTGAAGCTTTTGTGTTTTTAAAGGAGAGGTTCACCTCTGCTCCCATCCTTATGCAGCCTGATGTGACTAAACCATTTTTGGTTGAGGTTGATGCTTCTTCGGTGGGGGTTGGTGCGGTGTTGTCTCAGGAAAACAAGGATGGAGTACATCCCTGTGCCTTTTTTTCAAAAAAATTTTCCGAGACTGAACTTAATTACGATATTGGTAATCGGGAATTGCTGGCGATTAAACTCGCATTTGAACACTGGCGTCACCTCTTGGAAGGTGCTGATTTACCCATTCAGATTTTCACTGATCATAAAAATCTGATCTATCTTGATGCTGCCAAGCGCTTGAATGCCCGTCAGGCTAGGTGGACACTTTTTTTCTCGCGGTTTAATTTTTCCGTTACTCACATCCCGGGTACCAAGAATGTTAAAGCGGATGCTTTGTCTCGCAGCTTTTCTCCCATGGTCGGTGTTGAGGAGGAAGAGGAGACCATATTACAAGAAGGTGTTGTGATTGCTGCTTTGGACTCCGTTTTGGAGGATGAGATTCTTAAAGCACAGGAGAATGCCCCATCTAACACTCCCCATGGGAGGTTGTTTGTGCCTAGGACCTTTAGGAGAGATTTGTTTGTTGAGTGTCATGAGTCTCGGTTGGCAGGTCATCCAGGAATTTCTGAGACCAAGACACTTGTGGGTCGCAGTTTTTGGTGGCCTGGATGGCAGAAGGAAGTCATTAAGTGGGTGCGCCAATGTACTGTGTGTGCTAGATCCAAGTCTTCGCATGCTCCTGCTGCGGGGTTGCTTTGCCCTCTGGAAGTTCCTAGTGCACCTTGGACACATCTGGCTATGGACTTTATTACTGACCTTCCTCCCTCTGAAGGTTTCACGGTCATCTGGGTGGTCGTGGACCGTTTTAGCAAGATGTGTCACTTGGTTCCCTTTATCAAACTGCCTTGCGCTAAGACACTCGCTAAGGCCTTTGTCAAGGAGATTGTCAGACTACATGGTGTTCCTACTGACATTGTTTCTGATAGGGGACCTCAGTTCGTTGCTCGTTTTTGGCGTGCCTTTTGTGACCGGTTGGGAGTCCATTTGTCGTTTTCATCCGGATATCATCCTGAGTCTAATGGCCAGACAGAAAGGAAGAACCAGGATGTTAAGCAGTTCTTGCGTTGTTTTGTGGCAGACAATCAAGAGGGGTGGTCTGAGTTTCTGCCACTGGCTGAATTTGCTCTTAACAACTATACATCCTCTTCTGCTGGGTGTTCTCCTTTTTTTTGTTGTTCTGGGAGACATCCGTCTTTTGGGTCATTCTCCAAATTGGTTTCGGCTGTGCCTGAGGAGGAGAGTTTTTCCGGTGATTTGGAGAGAGTTTGGACGGATGTGCGTGGTAATCTTCAGGAGGCTAACAAAAAATCTAAGAGGTACTTTGATAGGAAACGGCAAGAGGTTTTGTTTGCTGTTGGTGACATGGTTTGGTTGTCCTCTAAGAATCTGCGATTGAGGATTCCTTCTAAAAAATTGGGTCCCAAGTTCGTAGGGCCCTTTAAGGTGCTTCAGATAGTTAACCAATCTGCTGTTAGGCTGGAGGTTCCTGCGTCCTGGAGAATTAATCCGGTGTTTCATGTTTCTCTGTTGAAAAAAGCTGATGTGTCGGATGGTGACGCCTCTTCCACTGTTCCTCCGGTGGTGGAGGACGGGGAATATGAAATTTCCCGCATCCTAAATTCTAGACGGTATAGAGGGAGTTTGCAGTATCTCGTCGCTTGGAAGGGTTTCGGACCTGAGGATAACTCATGGGTGAGGGCGGATGATGTTTCTGCTTCCAGACTTGTCCGAGCATTTCACAGGAGGTTTCCTGGTAAGCCTGGGCCTAGGGGATCCGGAGGATCCTCTTAGAAGAGGGGGTACTGTTACAACTCTCCTGTTAGGTTTTTTTTAGTTTGCTGGTCACATGACCAGTTTTGCCTATTTAATCCGGCTCCGCCCTCCTGGCATTTCTGGACTTCATTTGTATTTACTACTGTTGAGCTAGCTTGGTGCTCTGTTGCCGTTCTCTGTTAGTTTTGCTAGGTCTTCTGACCTCTTTACTTTTTGTTGTGTGTTTGTCTTTGACTGATACGATTTCTGCTAGGAGGTGTCCAACTTTTCCCAGTCCCTAGTTCTTGTAGGGATTCCTCCCTCACATCTATAGGTCTTCGTACAGACTAGCCGAGGACTTTAGCGGGTCTGATCGCAGGATCAGGTTCCCCGTTACATCGTAGGGATCTAGTTTAGTTCTATTGTAGGGACAGATCTCCTGTCTTTCCTTAGTCTCTGTAGCAGATCATAACAGTAAGTCCAGCCATAAAAAAAAAAAAAATTTTCTCTAAGGAAAGACCTCCAGTTTTCCATCATGGTCTCGGTGCAAGATTTGGCTCAACACTTGCAGGGACTCTCTCTGGAGGTGGCCAAGCTCCAACAACACGTGAGTAGCTGTTCTGGAGCGCATTTTGTGGAACCAAAGGTACGTCTGCCTGATCTATTTTTTGGCGAACAACAAGATTTTTTTTCTTTTAAAAATGCTTGTCTATTATATTTTCGTTTGAGACCCGGATCCTCTGGTGATGAATCACAGCGCATAGGGTTCATAATGTCACTTTTGCGCAAAGATCCTCAGGGATGGGCCTTCTCTCTCCAACCTAGTGATCCGTGCTTTAGATCAGTGGATAGTTTTTTTTCTGCTTTGGGTTTATTATACGATGATCCTGATCGTGTCTCATCTGCTGAGTTTGAATTAAGACGTTTGAGGCAGGGATCAGGTAATGTGGAAAAATATTGTTCTCACTTCCGTCGGTGGTCTGCCCAGGTGGGGTGGAATGATTCAGCTTTGAAAAGCTTGTTTCTTGCAGGGCTAGGTGAAAGGGTTAAGGATTTACTGATTGCTTATCCCACACCTGGAAACTTGCAGGAGGCAATGCAATTAGCTATACGGGTGGACAGGAGACTGCGTGAAAGGGTTAATGAGAGCAAATCCTCTGCTATGTCAGCTTCGAGTCCTGAGAGGTTCAGTGCTGACAATGGTGAGCCGATGGAAATTGGGGCGATGACACCCCGCTCTCAGGAAAAAGACCGTCGACTTTCTGAAGGCTTGTGTTTCTATTGCGGAAATTCTGGTCATTTGATTAAGAGCTGTGTGCTTCGTATGAAGAAAGAAAAAAAAAAATGGTCAGTCATGCCCGTATTGCCTGTTTAAATTCTAAGGGAGTATTCCTATCTGCCACTACTGCTGCTCAGGATGAATTAATTGCATTTCGGGTATTTGTGGATTGTGGATCTACTCTGAATGTGATTGATGGGGGATTCTTGGAAAAACTTAGATTAGAACCTAAAACTTTGTCATCCCCTATTGCTGTGGTTTCTGTCGATGGCTCTCCCTTGAAGAGTGTTACTCACAAGGTCTGTGAATTTCCCCTCACTATTAATGGTATTCATCAAGAGAATTTGGATTTGGTGGTATTGGATAATTTGCCTTCTCCAGTAATATTGGGGTTACCCTGGTTAAAATTGCACAATCCTGTACTGGATTGGTCTGCCAATGAAATTAAGTCCTGGAGCCCTAAGTGTTATGACAAGTGTTGTAACGGGCGCATTGCTGCTGTGGATAGAGGGGAATTGCCTGTACCTATTCAGGATTTTTGGAGAGTTTTTTCTGAGGAGGAGTCGCAGGTTTTGCCTCCTCATAGAGACTATGATTGTACCATTGAATTTGTCCCTGGAGCGACTCTTCCTAAGAGTCGTTTATTTATTCTTACTATTCCTGAGAGAAAAGCTTTGGAGGAATACATACAGACAAGCTTGGCCGCTGGTCACATTAGGCCTTCCAAGTCTCCTGTGGCTGTTGGATTTTTTTTTTGTAAAAAAAAAAGATGGCGGTTTACGTCCTTGTCTGGACTTTCGTGAGATTAATAAAATTACTGTACGCAATCCTTACCCACTGCCATTGATTCCTGATTTATTTAACCAGTTAGTGGGGGCCAAGTGGTTCTCTAAAATTGATCTCCGGGGGGCATACAATTTGTTACGCATGAAGGAGGGTGATGAATGGAAGACTGCTTTTAACACTCCTGTTGGTCATTTTGAGAATCTGGTTATGCCTTTTGGTCTCACCAATGCTCCAGCATTTTTTCAGAATCTTATTAATGATATCCTTAGACCTTTAATCGGCAAAAATGTGGTTGTGTATTTGGATGACATTTTGATTTATTCACCTGATCTGGAGTCTCATTGGCGGAGCGTACGTGAGGTATTACAGTTATTAATGGACAATTCGCTTTTTGCTAAGCTGGAGAAATGTGAGTTCGCTGTACAGAGAATTAGTTTTTTGGGCTATATTATCTCCAGTGAAGGTTTTGAGATGGACACGGTGAAGGTTCAGGCTGCACAGGAATGGCCTAGGCCTATTGGTTTGAAATCGATACAAAGGTTCTTGGGTTTCGCCAATTATTACAGAAAATTCATAAAAAAAATTTCTATTATTGTCAAACCGCTGACCGATCTCACCAGGAAAGGTGCTAATGCGGTTCAGTGGACTTCTGAGGCCATTGAAGCTTTTGTGTTTTTAAAGGAGAGGTTCACCTCTGCTCCCATCCTTATGCAGCCTGATGTGACTAAGCCATTTTTGGTTGAGGTTGATGCTTCTTCGGTGGGGGTTGGTGCGGTGTTGTCTCAGGAAAACAAGGATGGAGTACATCCCTGTGCCTTTTTTTCAAAAAATTTTCCGAGACTGAACTTAATTACGATATTGGTAATCGGGAATTGCTGGCGATTAAACTCGCATTTGAACACTGGCGTCACCTCTTGGAAGGTGCTGATTTTCCCATTCAGATTTTCACTGATCATAAAAATCTGATCTATCTTGATGCTGCCAAGCGCTTGAATGCCCGTCAGGCTAGGTGGGCACTTTTTTTCTCGCGGTTTAATTTTTCCGTTACTCACATCCCGGGTACCAAGAATGTTAAAGCGGATGCTTTGTCTCGCAGCTTTTCTCCCATGGTCGGTGTTGAGGAGGAAGAGGAGACCATTTTACAAGAAGGTGTTGTGATTGCTGCTTTGGACTCCGTTTTGGAGGATGAGATTCTTAAAGCACAGGAGAATGCCCCATCTAACACTCCCCATGGGAGGTTGTTTGTGCCTAGGACCTTTAGGAGAGATTTGTTTGTTGAGTGTCATGAGTCTCAGTTGGCAGGTCATCCAGGAATTTCTGAGACCAAGACACTTGTGGGTCGCAGTTTTTGGTGGCCTGGATGGCAGAAGGAAGTCATTAAGTGGGTGCGCCAATGTACTGTGTGTGCTAGATCCAAGTCTTCGCATGCTCCTGCTGCGGGGTTGCTTTGCCCTCTGGAAGTTCCTAGTGCACCTTGGACACATCTGGCTATGGACTTTATTACTGACCTTCCTCCCTCTGAAGGTTTCACGGTCATCTGGGTGGTCGTGGACCGTTTTAGCAAGATGTGTCACTTGGTTCCCTTTATCAAACTGCCTTGCGCTAAGACACTCGCTAAGGCCTTTGTCAAGGAGATTGTCAGACTACATGGTGTTCCTACTGACATTGTTTCTGATAGGGGACCTCAGTTCGTTGCTCGTTTTTGGCGTGCCTTTTGTGACCGGTTGGGAGTCCATTTGTCGTTTTCATCCGGATATCATCCTGAGTCTAATGGCCAGACAGAAAGGAAGAACCAGGATGTTGAGCAGTTCTTGCGTTGTTTTGTGGCAGACAATCAAGAGGGGTGGTCTGAGTTTCTGCCACTGGCTGAATTTGCTCTTAACAACCATACATCCTCTTCTGCTGGGTGTTCGCCTTTTTTTTGTTGTTCTGGGAGACATCCGTCTTTTGGGTCATTCTCCAAATTGGTTTCGGCTGTGCCTGAGGAGGAGAGTTTTTCCGGTGATTTGGAGAGAGTTTGGACGGATGTGCGTGGTAATCTTCAGGAGGCTAACAAAAAATCTAAGAGGTACTTTGATAGGAAACGGCAAGAGGTTTTGTTTGCTGTTGGTGACATGGTTTGGTTGTCCTCTAAGAATCTGCGATTGAGGATTCCTTCTAAAAAATTGGGTCCCAAGTTCGTAGGGCCCTTTAAGGTGCTTCAGATAGTTAACCAATCTGCTGTTAGGCTGGAGGTTCCTGCGTCCTGGAGAATTAATCCGGTGTTTCATGTTTCTCTGTTGAAAAAAGCTGATGTGTCGGATGGTGACGCCTCTTCCACTGTTCCTCCGGTGGTGGAGGACGGGGAATATGAAATTTCCCGCATCCTAAATTCTAGACGGTATAGAGGGAGTTTGCAGTATCTCGTCGCTTGGAAGGGTTTCGGACCTGAGGATAACTCATGGGTGAGGGCGGATGATGTTTCTGCTTCCAGACTTGTCCGAGCATTTCACAGGAGGTTTCCTGGTAAGCCTGGGCCTAGGGGATCCGGAGGATCCTCTTAGAAGAGGGGGTACTGTTACAACTCTCCTGTTAGGTTTTTTTTAGTTTGCTGGTCACATGACCAGTTTTGCCTATTTAATCCGGCTCCGCCCTCCTGGCATTGCTGGACTTCATTTGTATTTACTACTGTTGAGCTAGCTTGGTGCTCTGTTGCCGTTCTCTGTTAGTTTTGCTAGGTCTTCTGACCTCTTTACTTTTTGTTGTGTGTTTGTCTTTGACTGATACGATTTCTGCTAGGAGGTGTCCAACTTTCCCAGTCCCTAGTTCTTGTAGGGATTCCTCCCTCACATCTATAGGTCTTCGTACAGACTAGCCGAGGATTTTAGCGGGTCTGATCGCAGGATCAGGTTCCCCGTTACATCGTAGGGATCTAGTTTAGTTCTATTGTAGGGACAGATCTCCTGTCTTTCCTTAGTCTCTGTAGCAGATCATAACAGTTTCCCCAGGAGAGTTCCAAATGTGTATGGGTAGAATATATATCCCACGGGGGTAAAATTGAAAAAAGTTGAAAAAAAAAAGTTTTTGGACTTAGTCATTTTTCCGGCATTTATCAGACTTTCAGATAGGGAAAATGTCAGTGAGCATTCTGATTTCAGTTCCTGAGCGATTCGCCCAATGAGTCCTTGATAATTAGTCGTTTTCAGCCAATTTTCTGGATTTTTTAAAATTTCACTTTTTTGTGAAAATATCCACTAAATGAGGGAATAATATGTGTGAGGGTACCCCAGGAGAGTTCCAAATGTGTGTGGGTAGAATATATATTCCACGGGGGTAAAATTGAAAAAAGTTGAAAAAAATTTTTTTTTGGACGTAGTCATTTTTCTGGCATTTATCAGACTTTCAGATAGGGGAAATGTCAGTGAGCATTCCGATTTCAGTTCCAGAGCGATTCGCCCAATGAGTCCTTGATATTTAGTCGTTTTCAGCCAATTTTCTGGATTTTTGAAAATTTCACTTTTTTTGTGAAAATATCCACTAAATGAGGGAATAATATGTGTGAGGGTGCCACAGGAGAGTTCCAAATGTGTGTGGGTAGAATATATATCCCACGGGGGTAAAATTGAAAAAAGTTGAAAAAAAAATTTTTTTGGACGTAGTAATTTTTCCAGCATTTATCAGACATTTAGATAGGGAAAATGTCAGTGAGCATTCCAATTTCAATGCCAGAGTGATTCGCCCAATGAGTCCTTGATATTTAGTCGTTTTAAGCCAATATTTTGGATTTTTGAAAATTTCACTTTTTTGTGAATATATCCACTAAATGAGGGAATAATATGTGTCAGGGTAACCCAGGAGAGTTCCAAATGTGTGTGGGTAGAATATATATCCCATGGTAGTAAAATTGAAAAAAGTTGAAAAGATTTTTTTTTTGGACTTAGTCATTTTTCCGGCGTTTATCAGACTTTCAGATAGTGGAAATGTCAGTGAGCGTTCCGATTTCAGTTCCAGAGCGATTCGCCCAATGAGTCCTTGATATTTAGTCGTTTTCAGCCAATTTTCTGGATTTTTGAAAATTTCACTTTTTTGTGAAAACATCCACTTAATGAGGAGAGTTCCAAATGTGTGTGGGTAGAATATATATCCCATAGGGTTAAAATTGAAAAAAGTTGAAAACAATTTTTTTTTTGTACTTACTCATTTTTCCGGCGTTAATCAGATTTTCAGATAGGGCAAATGTCAGTGAGCGTTACGATTTCAGTTCCAGAGCGATTCGCCCAATGAGTCCTTGATATTTAGTCGTTTTCAGCCAATTTTCTGGATTTTTGAAAATTTTACTTTTTTGTGAAAATATCCACTAAATGAGGGAATAATATGTGTGAGGGTACCCCAGGAGAGTTCCAAATGTGTGTGGGTAGAATATATATCCCACGGGGGTAAAATTGAAAAAAGTTGAAACATTTTTTTTTTGTACTTACTCATTTTTCCGGCGTTTATCAGACTTCCAGATAGGGCAAATGTCAGTGAGCGTTACGATTTCAGTTCCAGAGCGATTCGCCCAATGAGTCCTTGATATTTAGTCGTTTTCAGCCAATTTTCTGGATTTTTGAAAATTTTACTTTTTTGTGAAAATATCCACTAAATGAGGGAATAATATGTGTGAGAGTACCCCAGGAGAGTACCAAATGTGTGTGGGTAGAATATATATACCACGGGGGTAAATTTGAAAAAAGTTGAAAAATTTTTTTTTTTTTGACTTACTCATTTTTCTGGCGTTTATCAGATTTTCAGATAGGGGAAATGTCAGTGAGCGTTCCGATTTCAGTTCCAGAGCGTTTCGCCCAATGAGTCCTTGTTATTTAGTCATTTTCAGCCAATTTTCTGGATTTTTTAAAATTTCACTTTTTTGTGAAAATATCCACTAAATGAGGGAATAATATGTGTGAGGGTACCCCAGGAGAGTTCCAAATGTGTGTGGGTAGAATATATATACCACGGGGGTAAAATTGAAAAAAGTTGAAAAAATTTTTTTTTTGGACTTAGTCATTTTTCCGGCGTTTATCAGACTTTCAGATAGGGCAAATGTCAGTGAGCGTTCCGATTTCAGTTCCAAAGCGATTTGCCCAATGAGTCCTTGATATTTAGTCATTTTCAGCCAATTTTCTGGATTTTTGAAAATTTCACTTTTTTGTGAAAATATCCACTTAATGAGGGAATAATATGTGTGAGGGTACCCCAGGAGAGATCCAAATTTGTGTGGGTAGAATATATATCCCACGGGGGTAAAATTGAAAAAAGTTGAAACATTTTTTTTTTTGTACTTACTCATTTTTCCGGCGTTTATCAGACTTTCAGATAGGGCAAATGTCAGTGAGCGTTACGATTTCAGTTCCAGAGCGATTCGCCCAATGAGTCCTTGATATTTAGTCGTTTTCAGCCAATTTTCTGGATTTTTGAAATTGTCACTTTTTTGTGAAAATATCCACTAAATGAGGGAATAATATGTGTGAGGGTACCCCAGGAGAGTTCCAAATGTGTGTGGGTAGAATATATATCCCATAGGGTTAAAATTGAAAAAAGTTGAAAACAATTTTTTTTTTGTACTTACTCATTTTTCCGGCGTTTATCAGACTTTCAGATAGGGCAAATGTCAGTGAGCAATCCGATTTCAGTTCCAGAGCGATTCGCCCAATGAGTTCTTGATATTTAGTCGTTTTCAGCCAATTTTCTGGATTTTTGAAATTTTCAGTTTTTTGTGAAAATATCCACTAAATGAGGGAATAATATGTGTGAGGGTACCCCAGGAGAGTTCCAAATGTGTGTGGGTAGAATATATATCCCATAGGGTTAAAATTGAAAAAAGTTGAAAACAATTTTTTTTTTGTACTTACTCATTTTTCCGGCGTTTATCAGACTTTCAGATAGGGCAAATGTCAGTGAGCAATCCGATTTCAGTTCCAGAGCGATTCGCCCAATGAGTCCTTGATATTTAGTCGTTTTCAGCCAGATTTCTGGATTTTTGAAAATTTCACTTTTTTGTGAAAATATCCACTAAATGAGGGAATCATATGTGTGAGAGTACCCCAGGAGAGTTCCAAATGTGTGTGGGTAGAATATATATAACACGGGGGTAAATTTGAAAAAAGTTGAAAAATTTTTTTTTGGGACTTACTCATTTTTTCGGCGTTTATCAGACTTTCAGATAGGGGAAATGTCAGTGAGCGTTCCGATTTCAGTTCCAGAGCGATTCACCGGATGAGTTCTTGATATTTAGTCGTTTTCAGCCAATTTTCTGGATTTTTGAAAATTTCACTTTTTTGTGAAAATATCCACTTAATGAGGGAATAATATGTGTGAGGGTACCCCAGGAGAGTTCCAAATGTGTTTGGGTAGAATATATATCCCATAGGGTTAAAATTGAAAAAAGTTGAAAACAATTTTTTTTTTGTACTTACTCATTTTTCCGGCGTTTATCAGATTTTCAGATAGGGCAAATGTCAGTGAGCGTTTCGATTTCAGTTCCAGAGCGATTCGCCCAATGAGTCCTTGATATTTAGTCGTTTTCAGCCAATTTTCTGCATTTTTTATAATTTCACTTTTTTGTGAAAATATCCACTAAATGAGGGAATAATATGTGTGAGGGTACCCCAGGAGAGTTCCAAATGTGTGTGGGTAGAATATATATTCCACGGGGGTAAAATTGAAAAAAGTTGAAAAAAATTTTTTTTTGGACTTAGTCATTTTTCCAGCGTTTATCAGACATTTAGATAGGGAAATGTCAGTGAGCATTCCAATTTCAATTCCAGAGCGATTCGCCCAATGAGTCCTTGATATTTAGTCGTTTTAAGCCAATATTTTGGATTTTTGAAAATTTCACTTTTTTTTGAATATATCCACTAAATGAGGGAATAATATGTGTGAGGGTAACCCAGGAGAGTTCCAAATGTGTGTGGGTAGAATGTATATCCCACGTTAGTAAAATTGAAAAAAGTTGAAAAGATTTTTTTTTTGGACTTAGTCATTTTTCCGGCGTTTATCAGACTTTCAGATAGGGCAAATGTCAGTGAGCGTTACGATTTCAGTTCCAGAGCGATTCGCCCAATGAGTCCTTGATATTTAGTCGTTTTCAGCCAATTTTCTGGATTTTTGAAAATTTCACTTTATTGTGAAAATATCCACTAAATGAGGGAATAATATGTGTGAGAGTACCCCAGGAGAGTTCCAAATGTGTGTGGGTAGAATATATATACCACGGGGGTAAAATTGAAAAAAGTTGAAACTTTTTTTTTGTACTTACTCATTTTTCTGGCGTTTTTCAGACTTTCAGATAGGGGAAATGTCAGTGAGCTTTCCGATTTCAGTTCCAGAGCGATTCGCCGGATGAGTCCTTGATATTTAGTCGTTTTCAGCCAATTTTCTGGATTTTTGAAAATTTCACTTTTTTGGGAAAATATCCACTTAATGAGGAGAGTTCCAAATGTGTGTGCGTAGAATATATATCCCATAGGGTTAAAATTGAAAAAAGTTGAAAACAATTTTTTTTTTGTACTTACTCATTTTTCCGGCGTTAATCAGATTTTCAGATAGGGCAAATGTCAGTGAGCGTTTCGATTTCAGTTCCAGAGCGATTCGCCCAATGAGTCCTTGATATTTAGTCGTTTTCAGCCAATTTTCTGGATTTTTTAAAATTTCACTTTTTTGTGAAAATATCCACTAAATGAGGGAATAATATGTGTGAGGGTACCCCAGGAGAGTTAAAATGTGTGTGGGTAGAATATATATCCCACGGGGGTAAAATTGAAAAAAGTTGAAACACTTTTTTTTTGTACTTACTCATTTTTCCGGCGTTTATCAGACTTCCAGATAGGGCAAATGTCAGTGAGCGTTACGAGTTCAGTTCCAGAGCGATTCGCCCAATGAGTCCTTGATATTTAGTCGTTTTCAGCCAATTTTCTGGATTTTTGAAAATTTTACTTTTTTGTGAAAATATCCACTAAATGAGGGAATAATATGTGTGAGAGTACCCCAGGAGAGTACCAAATGTGTGTGGGTAGAATATATATACCACGGGGGTAAATTTGAAAAAAGTTGAAAAATTTTTTTTTTTTTTACTTACTCATTTTTCTGGCGTTTATCAGATTTTCAGATAGGGGAAATGTCAGTGAGCGTTCCGATTTCAGTTCCAGAGCGTTTCGCCCAATGAGTCCTTGTTATTTAGTCATTTTCAGCCAATTTTCTGGATTTTTTAAAATTTCACTTTTTTGTGAAAATATCCACTAAATGAGGGAATAATATGTGTGATGGTACCCCAGGAGAGTTCCAAATGTGTGTGGGTAGAATATATATACCACGGGGGTAAAATTGAAAAAAGTTGAAAAAATTTTTTTTTTGGACTTAGTCATTTTTCCGGCGTTTATCAGACTTTCAGATAGGGCAAATGTCAGTGAGCGTTCCGATTTCAGTTCCAAAGCGATTTGCCCAATGAGTCCTTGATATTTAGTCGTTTTCAGCCAATTTTCTAGATTTTTGAAAATTTCACTTTTTTGTGAAAATTTCCACTAAATGAGGGAATAATATGTGTGAGGGTACCCCAGGAGAGTTCCAAATGTGTGTGGGTAGAATATATATCCCACGGGGGTAAAATTGAAAAAAGTTGAAAACAATTTTTTTTTGGACTTACTCATTTTTCTGGCGTTTATCAGACTTTCAGAAAGGGGAGATGTCAGTGAGCGTTCCGATTTCAGTTCCAGAGCGATTCGCCCAATGAGTCCTTGTTATTTAGTCATTTTCAGCCAATTTTCTGGATTTTTGAAAATTTCACTTTTTTGTGAAAATATCCACTTAATGAGGGAATAATATGTGTGAGGGTACCCCAGGAGAGTTCCAAATTTGTGTGGGTAGAATATATATACCACGGGGGTAAAATTGAAAAAAGTTGAAACATTTTTTTTTTGTACTTACTCATTTTTCCGGCGTTTATCAGACTTTCAGATAGGGCAAATGTCAGTGAGCGTTACGATTTCAGTTCCAGAGCGATTCGCCCAATGAGTCCTTGATATTTAGTCGTTTTCAGCCAATTTTCTGGATTTTTGAAAATTTCAGTTTTTTGTGAAAATATCCACTAAATGAGGGAATAATATGTGTGAGAGTACCCCAGGAGAGTTCCAAATGTGTGTGGGTAGAATATATATACCACGGGGGTAAATTTGAAAAAAGTTGAAAAATTTTTTTTTTTTTGACTTACTCATTTTTCTGGCGTTTATCAGATTTTCAGATAGGGGAAATGTCAGTGAGCGTTCCGATTTCAGTTCCAGAGCGTTTCGCCCAATGAGTCCTTGTTATTTAGTCATTTTCAGCCAATTTTCTGGATTTTTTAAAATTTCACTTTTTTGTGAAAATATCCACTAAATGAGGGAATAATATGTGTGAGGGTACCCCAGGAGAGTTCGAAATGTGTGTGGGTAGAATATATATACCACGGGGGTAAAATTGAAAAAAGTTGAAAAAATTTTTTTTTTGGACTTAGTCATTTTTCCGGCGTTTATCAGACTTTCAGATAGGGCAAATGTCAGTGAGCGTTCCGATTTCAGTTCCAAAGCGATTTGCCCAATGAGTCCTTGATATTTAGTCGTTTTCAGCCAATTTTCTAGATTTTTGAAAATTTCACTTTTTTGTGAAAATTTCCACTAAATGAGGGAATAATATGTGTGAGGGTACCCCAGGAGAGTTCCAAATGTGTGTGGGTAGAATATATATCCCACGGGGGTAAAATTGAAAAAAGTTGAAAACAATTTTTTTTTGGACTTACTCATTTTTCTGGCGTTTATCAGACTTTCAGAAAGGGGAGATGTCAGTGAGCGTTCCGATTTCAGTTCCAGAGCGATTCGCCCAATGAGTCCTTGTTATTTAGTCATTTTCAGCCAATTTTCTGGATTTTTGAAAATTTCACTTTTTTGTGAAAATATCCACTTAATGAGGGAATAATATGTGTGAGGGTACCCCAGGAGAGTTCCAAATTTGTGTGGGTAGAATATATATACCACGGGGGTAAAATTGAAAAAAGTTGAAACATTTTTTTTTTGTACTTACTCATTTTTCCGCCGTTTATCAGACTTTCAGATAGGGCAAATGTCAGTGAGCGTTACGATTTCAGTTCCAGAGCGATTCGCCCAATGAGTCCTTGATATTTAGTCGTTTTCAGCCAATTTTCTGGATTTTTGAAAATTTCAGTTTTTTGTGAAAATATCCACTAAATGAGGGAATAATATGTGTGAGAGTACCCCAGGAGAGTTCCAAATGTGTGTGGGTAGAATATATATACCACGGGGGTAAATTTAAAAAAAGTTGAAAAATTTTTTTTTTTGTACTTACTCATTTTTCCGGCATTTATCAGACTTTCAGATAGGTCAAATGTCAGTGAGCGTTGCGATTTCAGTTCCAGAGCGATTCGCCCAATGAGTCCTTGATATTTAGTCGTTTTCAGCCAGATTTCTGGATTTTTGAAAATGTCACTTTTTTGTGAAAATATCCACTAAATGAGGGAATAATATGTGTGAGAGTACCCCAGGAGAGTTCCAAATGTGTGTGGGTAGAATATATATACCACGGGGGTAAATTTGAAAAAAGTTGAAAAATTTTTTTTTTGGACTTACTCATTTTTCCGGCGTTTATCAGACTTTCAGATAGGGGAAATGTCAGTGAGCGTTCCGATTTCAGTTCCAGAGCGATTCACCGGATGAGTTCTTGATATTTAGTCGTTTTCAGCCAATTTTCTGGATTTTTGAAAATTTCACTTTTTTTGAAAATATCCACTTAATGAGGGAATAATATGTGTGAGGGTACCCCAGGAGAGTTCCAAATGTGTTTGGGTAGAATATATATCCCATAGGGTTAAAATTGAAAAAAGTTGAAAACAATTTTTTTTTTGTACTTACTCATTTTTCCGGCGTTTATCAGATTTTCAGATAGGGCAAATGTCAGTGAGCGTTTTGATTTCAGCTCCAGAGCGATTCGCCCAATGAGTCCTTGATATTTAGTCGTTTTCAGCCAATTTTCTGCATTTTTTAAAATTTCACTTTTTTGTGAAAATATCCACTAAATGAGGGAATAATATGTGTGAGGGTACCCCAGGAGAGTTCCAAATGTGTGTGGGTAGAATATATATACCACGGGGGTAAAATTGAAAAAAGTTGAAACATTTTTTTTTATACTTACTCATTTTTCCAGCGTTTATCAGACTTTCAGATAGGGCAAATGTCAGTGAGCGTTCCGATTTCAGTTCCAGAGCGATTCGCCCAATGAGTCCTTGATATTAAGTCGTTTTCAGCCAATTTTCTGGATTTTTGAAAATTTTACTTTTTTGTGAAAATATCCACTAAATGAGGGAATAATTTGTGTGAGGGTACCCCAGGAGAGTTCCAAATGTGTGTGGGTAGAATATATATCCCATAGGGTTAAATTTGAAAAAAGTTGAAAACAATTTTTTTTTTGTACGTACGCATTTTTCGGGCGTTTATCAGATTTTCAGATAGGGCAAATGTCAGTGAGCGTTTCGATTTCAGTTCCAGAGCGATTCACCGGATGAGTTCTTGATATTTAGTCGTTTTCAGCCAATTTTCTGGATTTTTGAAAATTTCACTTTTTTGTGAAAATATCCACTTAATGAGGGAATAATATGTGTGAGGGTACCCCAGGAGAGTTCCAAATGTGTTTGGGTAGAATATATATCCCATAGGGTTAAAATTGAAAAAAGTTGAAAACAATTTTTTTTTTGTACTTACTCAATTTTCCGGCGTTTATCAGATTTTCAGATAGGGCAAATGTCAGTGAGCGTTCCGATTTCAGTTCCAAAGCGATTTGCCCAATGAGTCCTTGATATTTAGTCGTTTTCAGCCAATTTTCTAGATTTTTGAAAATTTCACTTTTTTGTGAAAATTTCCACTAAATAAGGGAATAATATGTGTGAGGGTACCCCAGGAGAGTTCCAAATGTGTGTGGGTAGAATATATATCCCACGGGGGTAAAATTGAAAAAAGTTGAAAACAATTTTTTTTTGGACTTACTCATTTTTCTGGCGTTTATCAGACTTTCAGAAAGGGGAGATGTCAGTGAGCGTTCCGATTTCAGTTCCAGAGCGATTCGCCCAATGAGTCCTTGTTATTTAGTCATTTTCAGCCAATTTTCTGGATTTTTGAAAATTTCACTTTTTTGTGAAAATATCCACTTAATGAGGGAATAATATGTGTGAGGGTACCCCAGGAGAGTTCCAAATTTGTGTGGGTAGAATATATATACCACGGGGGTAAAATTGAAAAAAGTTGAAACATTTTTTTTTTGTACTTACTCATTTTTCCGGCGTTTATCAGACTTTCAGATAGGGCAAATGTCAGTGAGCGTTACGATTTCAGTTCCAGAGCGATTCGCCCAATGAGTCCTTGATATTTAGTCGTTTTCAGCCAATTTTCTGGATTTTTGAAAATTTCAGTTTTTTGTGAAAATATCCACTAAATGAGGGAATAATATGTGTGAGAGTACCCCAGGAGAGTTCCAAATGTGTGTGGGTAGAATATATATACCACGGGGGTAAATTTGAAAAAAGTTGAAAAATTTTTTTTTTGGACTTACTCATTTTTCTGGCGTTTATCAGACTTTCAGATAGGGGAAATGTCAGTGAGCGTTCCGATTTCAGTTCCAGAGCGATTCGCCGGATGAGTCCTTGATATTTAGTCGTTTTCAGCCAATTTTCTGGATTTTTGAAAATTTTACTTTTTTGTGAAAATATCCACTAAATGAGGGAATAATTTATGTGAGGGTACCCCAGGAGAGTTCCAAATGTGTGTGGGTAGAATATATATACCATAGGGTTAAATTTGAAAAAAGTTGAAAACAATTTTTTTTTTGTACGTACTCATTTTTCCGCTGTTTATCAGATTTTCAGATAGGGCAAATGTCAGTGAGCGTTTCGATTTCAGTTCCAGAGCGATTCGCCCAATGAGTCCTTGATATTTAGTCGTTTTCTGCCAATTTTCTGGATTTTTTAAAATTTCATTTTTTTGTGAAAATATCCATAAATGAGGGAATAATATGTGTGAGGGTACCCCAGGAGAGTTCCAAATGTGTGTGGGCAGAATATATATACCACGGGGGTAAAATTGAAAAAATTTTTTTTGGACTTAGTCATTTTTCCGGCATTTAACAGACTTTCAGATAGGGCAAATGTCAGTGAGCGTTCCCATTTCAGTTCCAGAGCGATTTGCCCAATGAGTCCTTGATATTTAGTCGTTTTCAGCCAATTTTCTGGATTTTTGAAAATTTCACTTTTTTGTGAAAATATCCACTAAATGAGGGAATAATATGTGTGAGGGTACCCCAGGAGAGTTCCAAATGTGTGTGGGTAGAATATATATCCCATAGGGTTAAAATTGAAAAAAGTTGAAAACAATTTTTTTTTTGTACTTACTCATTTTTCTGGCGTTTATCAGACTTTCAGATTGAGGAAATGTCAGTGAGCGTTCCGATTTCAGTTCCAGAGCGATTCGCCAGATGAGTTCTTGATATTTTGTCGATTTCAGGCAATTTTCTGAATTTTGAAAATTTCACTTTTTTGTGAAAATATCCACTAAATAAGGGAATAATATGTGAGAGGGTACGCCAGGAGAGTTCCAAATGTGTGTGGGTAGAATATATATAACACGGTGGTAAAATTGAAAAATGTTGAAAAAAAATTTTTTTGGACTGTCATATTTCTGGCGTTTATCAGACTTTCAGATAGGGGAAATGTCAGTGAGTGTTCCGATTTCAGTTCCAGAGCGATTCGCCCAATGAGTCCTTGATAGTTAGTCGTTTTCAGCCAATTTTCTGGATTTTTGAAAATTTGTCTTTTTTGTGAAAATATCCACTAAATGAGGGAATAATATGTGTGAGGGTACCCCAGGAGAGTTCCAAATGTGTGTGGGTAGAATATATATCCCACGGGGGTAAAATTGAAAAAGGTTGAAAAAAAATGTTTTTTGGACTGTCATTTTTCCTGCGTTTATCAGACTTTCAGATAGGGGAAATGTCAGTGAGCGTTCCGATTTCAGTTCCAGAGCGATTCGCCTGGTGAGTCCTTGATATTTTGTCGATTTCAGGAGATTTTCATAATTTTGAAAATTTCACTTTTTTGTGAAAATATCCACTAAATGAGGGAATAATATGTGTGAGGGTACCCCAGGAGAGTTCCAAATGTGTGTGGGTAGAATATATATCCCACGGGGGTAAAATTGAAAAATGTTGAAAAATTTTTTTTTTGGACGGTCATTTTTCCTGCGTTTATCAGACTTTCAGATAGGGGAAATGTCAGTGAGCGTTCCGATTTCAGTTCCAGAGTGATTCGCTCAATGAGTCCTTGATATTTAGTCGTTTTCAGCCAATTTTCTGGATTTTTGAAAATTTCACTTTTTTGTGAAAATATCCACTAAATGAGGGAATAATATGTGTGAGGGTACCCCAGGAGAGTTCCAAATGTGTGTGGGTAGAATATATATCCCACGGGGGTAAAATTGAAAAAGGTTGAAAAAAAATGTTTTTTGGACTGTCATTTTTCCTGCGTTTATCAGACTTTCAGATAGGGGAAATGTCAGTGAGCGTTCCGATTTCAGTTCCAGAGCGATTCGCCTGGTGAGTCCTTGATATTTTGTCGATTTCAGGAGATTTTCATAATTTTGAAAATTTCACTTTTTTGTGAAAATATCCACTAAATGAGGGAATAATATGTGAGAGGGTACCCCAGGAGAGTTCCAAATGTGTGTGGGTAGAATATATATCCCACGGGGGTAAAATTGAAAAAGGTTGAAAAATTTTTTTTTTGGACTGTCATTTTTCCTGCGTTTATCAGACTTTCAGATAGGGGAAATGTCAGTGAGCGTTCCGATTTCAGTTCCAGAGCGATTCGCCTGGTGAGTCCTTGATATTTTGTCGATTTCAGGAGATTTTCATAATTTTGAAAATTTCACTTTTTTGTGAAAATATCCACTAAATGAGGGAATAATATGTGTGAGGGTACCCCAGGAGAGTTCCAAATGTGTGTGGGTAGAATATATATCCCACGGGGGTAAAATTGAAAAATGTTGAAAAATTTTTTTTTTGGACGGTCATTTTTCCTGCGTTTATCAGACTTTCAGATAGGGGAAATGTCAGTGAGCGTTCCGATTTCAGTTCCAGAGTGATTCGCTCAATGAGTCCTTGATATTTAGTCGTTTTCAGCCAATTTTCTGGATTTTTGAAAATTTCACTTTTTTGTGAAAATATCCACTAAATGAGGGAATAATATGTGTGAGGGTACCCCAGGAGAGTTCCAAATGTGTGTGGGTAGAATATATATACCACGGGGGTAAAATTGAAAAAAAGTTGAAAAATTTTTTTTTGGACTTAGTCATTTTTCCGGCATTTAACAGACTTTAAGATAGGGCAAATGTCAGTGAGCGTTCCCATTTTAGTTCCAGAGCGATTTGCCCAATGAGTCCTTGATATTTAGTCGTTTTCAGCCAATTTTCTGGATTTTTGAAAATTTCACTGTTTTGTGAAAATATCCACTAAATGAGGGAATAATATGTGTGAGGGTACCCCAGGAGAGTTCCAAATGTGTGTGGGTAGAATATATATCCCATAGGGTTAAAATTGAAAAAAGTTCAAAACAATTTTTTTTTTGTACTTTCTCATTTTTTAGGCGATTATCAGACTTTCAGATAGGGGAAATGTCAGTGAGCGTTCCGATTTCAGTTCCAGAGCGATTCGCCTGATGAGTCCTTGATACTTTGTCGATTTCAGGCAATTTTCTGAATTTTGAAAATGTCCCTTTTTTGTGAAAATATCCACTAAATGAGGGAATAATATGTGTGAGGGTACCCCAGGAGAGTTCCAAATAAGTGTGGGTGGGGGGGCGTGGCCAAGGCACAGGACAGCATGGCAGCTTAATCCTGAGCTCCTGAAGGCTGCGCTTTAAAAAAGCAACTTAAAGCAAAAAATGAAGATTTTCCTTTGTCATATTCACATGGATTGATTCCCTATCTTCCAGGGAACACTATGAGACTACTGAGACTCCTCCAGCCCTACTGATCAAAGAGATATTCCATGGAGAAGATACTGGGAGAGGCCCTTAACCCAGCTCACACCGGAGCTGCGACGTGGCCCTGCAAGCCTGCGGGCCTGCGTGTATCTCTGTGGGGGGTCCCTGCTCCTTCCTGCCTTCGGACTCCAGTATTTTCTACACCGGGTCCTCTGATTGCAAACAAGCCCCTCATCAAAGGTGCAGTGAGGCTCGGATCATACTACGGCCTGTGAAGAGGCCTGGTGGGCCTGCAGGCCTTTGTTTCATTGTGGGGGCCTTCCCTCCTCCGGACCGCTAAACAAAGCTCCCATTACCGGGTCTTCCTCAACCCCTAACAGGTCCTACCTGTAAACGGCAACGCTGCCCATCCGGTCCCGGACCCGACTCCCCTGTACTGACAGGCACCTCTCCCTGATGACAAGCTGTGCGGTCCCGCTGCTGTAGTGATGGGGATCGCGTGACAATTTGTCCCCCACCACAGACCTGCAACCAAAAGAGAGGACACTGAGACCGGAGACCTGAGAGGACCGACGGGACCCTGCTCCTTGAGGATCGACCCCCAACTATCAAGCTACGGGACCCACTCTGCCTTAAGATGCCGGCGGCCGCCAGATAACCCGTCCCTGCACCCAGCTGAAGCAGCTCCACGGAAGACCGGACTGGATCTGCAGGACCCCACACCTTAAAGAAGTGCCACTGCTCCTCTGGACCAAGCCTCCTTGCTTCTACGGGACCCCGGGGACAAGACTCCTGACATCGACTGAGGACCGGGACCCCAAGCCTGAGCGACGCGGAGACCAGGAGACGGAGCAGGACTGCACACATCAAGCTATCAAGGTTAGCTAAGCCCAGGCTGACGCCAGGGCTCTTACCGTGTCTTTGTGGTGCCGTTCTTTGAGATCCCGGGGCTGCTCTGGTGGCAGCGGTGCTCCTTCTTCTCACTGCAGAGCTGCTCTGTCCCTCTCTCCCTTCAGCTGACAGCCACCGCCGGTATCTGTGGTTGGGCTCCCTCCTCTCCTGTGCGGCTGTTCCCTGCATACCGGGGCTGTTCCCGTAGTAGCGGTGCCCCCTCCTCTGTCCCGGAGCCGCTCTGCTCTCTGCTCTCTTCTACTGACGGGCACCGCCGGTATCCACGGCCCGTCTCTGCACGACCCCGGGGCTATTATAGCGGCGGCAGTATCCCCCTCCTTGTGCTGAGGGGCCACTCTGCTCCCCTCTGCTCCCAGCTGATAGGTGCCGCCGGTGTCCGCGGTCTGCATCAGTGCTCTCCCTGCTGTGCCGCTCTGCTGACTCTGTGCTCCTGGTGTCTGGCCCTTGCAGACACCCGTGGATTGTATCTCTCTCCCTCTAACTGCAGTGCCGCCGAGCTTTTGTTTGCACACCGGTATTTGAGCCCTATAGGCTCCTATAGACTGCCTATCCACTCCTGCAGCAGCGCCGCTGTGCTCCACTTGCCCCAATATTTAATCCCCACCGGTACATTCAAATTATTCCTGTCTCCCGCTGCAGTGCCACTCTGCTCCGCTGTCCATGGTACTGATTTAATATCAGTACATATAAAGCGGTCCAACAGACACCAGACGGTGTGACATTAACTTGAACACGGAGCTTGATTCTGAGGGGGAGGGGAGGGTTAGGTGGAACTGCTACTGCCTCCATATTTACATACAGTGACCACACTATCTGATATATATATAAAAAGTTGATGCTCACAGAACTCTGCAGGTCTGCAGGTTTTTATAATAATTGGCTTCCTGTAAAGCACTATATGAGCCTTTTATTAGCTGCTTGAAACCTTATCTCTCTTACTAAGAGACACAGGGGACAGGATTTAGCTGTCCTCCTTCATATACAGCACAAGAGGGACTTCCTTATAAACTTGCCTGCCGGAAGCTTTATTCTCCTTAAAGGAACAGTACCTGTAAATTGACTGCCTGTTGTTTTGGATATACTAATAACCTGATCATTATAACAACCTTTTTTTTTTTCTCTCCATTGTGAACTTCTCCTGATGTTCTGGTTCATTTGATTGCCTATATCTTTGAAAACACTTGCTCGGCGACGTTTAAGTATTGACAGCATCTGTTCTTGTCCGTATGTACATTATATACTAATCACTTGTTCATAGCCTGTTAATACTTAATTCCTCCCAGGTAATCCACAATCTAGACAATTACTTGTATTTCTGAGTGGTGCCACCCTTTAAAATTTGCATAGATAAATATACTCGTCCCTAAATATTCTACGTCTCATTTAGGCATCCTTTGAGCCATAACCAATTAATAACAGGGAAATAATAGTAGCTAAATCTCACTACTGGTTGGTGATAATTTTGGTACTAATCTAACTCCATTCATCTCTGTCATATTAGCTCATATTTAACAAGGATACCTTACAATGGCCTCTAAACCCAAAAGTACACAGAAGTCTTCGGAATCCTCTTCCAGACCTAGATCCGCCACAGGGAAAACCTCCCAAATTTTTCTTACTCCAATCCATCGGAAGATTCCCCTAATCTCATCAGTCCTATAAAGTCCAGATCCCCTATTAAAAGATCCGAAGACTATTCAGAATCTAAAAATCCGAAAAAGACACTTTCTCTCAAAAACCCTCAAAAAATCGAAACCTCTCCAAAACTTCAAAGATCTACTAATCAAAAAACAGGGGTTGGTAACAAGGAGGAGGAGATGGATCTTACCGTCTCTCTTAAAAGAAGGGACCCGGGGGATTGGAGCAACAAATACTCACTTCTTACAGAAGACTCTGAGGACGACTCCTCAGATTCATCCCCCAATCCGAGTCCTGATAAAAGACGCTCTAAAAAAGATTCATCTCCTCCTCCCCAGGTTCTCGATTTTAACAAATTACCAAACCCATCTATATCTCAGAACCCACATAACAGTGACCTTGAGTCATACCTGGAAAAATTAACAAAAATGATAGACACCAATATGAAAATCGGCTTCGAAAAACAAGTAGACACTATTAAGTCTACATTAGATTCTTTTGGCGCAAAATTGGAGGAAAACGCCAAGAGACTCAGTGTATTAGAGGAGAAAAATGAGACTCTTTCTTCCGAGAATGCTGAAATAAAATCTGAGCTTAGAAGACTTAGGTTAAAAATGGCAGATTTGGAGGATAGGAGTCGAAGGAATAATCTTAAAATTAGGGGTATTCCCGAAAGTGTCCCTCCTTCCAGCCTTTCCGGATATGTTAAGGATTTGTTCCGTAGAGCCATTCCATCACTTTCTGATCAAGATCTCATTGTGGATAGAGTACATCGCTTGTTTCGCCCCACCTCTATAGCCCCAGATCTGCCAAGAGATACTATTCTAAGACTTCATTTTTTCACCACCAAGGAGAAAATTTTAAACTTCATCAAAGAAGAGAGAAGGTTCCCCGAACCCTTCTCGCATCTAAAAGTCTTTGCGGATTTTTCTAAGGAGACTATGGATGCGAGAAGAGCATTCAAAATAACGACGGACAAACTAAGAAACTTGGGTATCCCATACAGATGGGGTTTTCCGGTAAAATTATTGGTGTTTTTCAAAGGGAAAACATTCACCCTACTTGATCCGGAGGAGGGCCCTAAATTTTTCAATTATATAAAAGAAGTTCCCCATAAAGAAACAAAACCACCTAACCCTTAAGACTAGTGGAACTCTCTACGAGTATCCCACTTATCTACCCATATGCTCCATGATAATAACTCCCCACATATCTTTAAATTGATGCTCATCATATTTTGATAGACAATAATGGTCTGGTAGGAGTCTCATGTTTGCTCTCAGCCACCATTTTGATCTTCTTTAATATAGTGCCTTCATGGTCTTGTGTCACATTTTATTTTTTCCCCCCAATCAGAAGGAGAACCTTACTGGAGAAGGTTCCTTCTGGAAGTTTTGTTTCGTTCTAATTCAAAATTTGTGTTTTATGATTACTACATAGTGAATTCACTGTATATTGGGTTTTTATTGTGATATACGGTGAACTGGTAGAGATTGTATACATATTTCACTTTATTATTGATTTTTTTATTTTGTGGTTTGTTGAGTCGGCCAGCTCCTTCCCCGGGGTCAGCGTCCTTTCTCATCTCATTTTTAACTGTCTATGTCAATTAAGGTCCTTACCTATAATGTTAGAGGCTTGAATAACCCCAGTAAAAGATTTTCCCTTTGGAAGGAGCTGAACCTCCTCGGAGCAGATGTCGCTTGTCTCCAAGAAACTAGATTTGCCGAGGGAAAACACCCCAAATTTAGTCATAATAATTTCCCCCACATCTTTGAGTCCACTAGTGACCGCAAAAAAGTGGGAGTAGCAACACTGATAAAAAATTCCATCCCATTTGAATTAATAGATCAACATAGAGATTCTAAAGGTAGATACCATATTTTGATCTGTAAATTAAACAACCACGAATGCACTGTTGCAAATTTATATGCCCCAAATAAAAGACAAATTTCATTCCTAAATAAAGTTCTGGCAAAGGTCGAAAAGGTCAGAAGAGGTGAACTAATTCTCCTAGGAGATTTCAATATGGTCCCGGATGGTCACATTGACTCCTCATCCCCTAATCGTCACCTATATTCTACGCTGAACAGCTGGCTTTCCAGAAATGAGTTATTTGATATCTTCAGATGTCTAAACACCACATCTAAGGAGTTCTCTCATTTCTCGGACGCTCATCAGACAGCCTCTAGAATAGATCTAATACTATCAGATATTTTTTCCCTTCCTAAATTCTCTGATATTTCTATTGGCTACAGATCCCTTTCAGATCATGCTCCCGTTATAAGCGAGATTCTTCTGGGCCCCCGTTTGAAAAATGGATTCCTGTGGAAATGTAAATCATCTATTATTCATAACCCCCAAAATAAAATAGTGATAGAGAAGGCTATCTCTAATTACTTTAAAGAAAATGATACTCCGGAACTGTCCAACCCATTCTCAATCTGGTGCGCTCATAAAGCCGTCCTCCGAGGCATTCTAATGCAGATTTCTTCCTCCGAAAAAAAAGAGAACAGACAAAAAATAACCTCTCTTCACAAATTAATTAAAGAAAAAGAACTAGCTCAAATCAACCTCCCCTCTCCCTCCCCAACAATTCAGAAAGAACTTCTAAATTTAAGAGTAGAATTAAAATCCAAAATTTTGGCCCCTTACGATTCAATTATCAAGAAATCCAAATTTAACTATTATGCCGCTTTAAACAAACCTACACGTTTCATGGCCCGTATCGTCAAACAGAAAAGAGCCTCCAATAGAATCGACAAAATTAGAAATGAAAACGGTACAATATTTTCCCACCCAAAAGATATAGCAGATCAATTTGCAGAATTTTACAAAAAATTATACAACATCAACTTAGACCCGTCGACCCCCCAACCAAACCAAGATTTAATTAACAATTTCTTGTCCTCAGTCAATCTTCCCAAACTGAACCCTCTGGATCTCGAGTCTTTGGACCAACCCTTTTCCGACCTTGAAGTTACAAATACGATTAAGCAACTAAAGTCTTTCAAGGCCCCGGGTCCAGATGGGTTTATCAACGAGTACTACAAAGCTTTCCATAATCATCTTACCCCCTATCTCACTAAAATTTTTAACCATGCATCATCCAAGGGCTCTTTTCCTCCAGAAATGCTGGAGGCTACCATTACATTAATACCTAAATCAAAAGAAGAGAGAGAGGACGTAAAAAACTACAGGCCTATTTCATTGATAAACTCAGACATTAAGATATATTCAAAGATTCTGGCCAACCGACTGTCAAATCTCTTACCGAATCTCATCAACGATGACCAGATTGGTTTCGTTGGTGGGAGACAAGCAACTGATGGTACCAGAAGACTGCTGAATATAATTAAACTAGTAAACACCTCAAAACTTCCATTTACACTATTAGCCTTAGATGCTGAAAAAGCATTTGACAGAATAAATTGGCTGTATCTGAAACATACCCTCATTAAATTTGGCTTCAACAATTGTTTTCTTTCTTCAGTCATGGCCCTATACTCCAACCCTCAAGCAAAAATATATATAAATAATTATCTCTCAAAACCTATCCCCATCACAAATGGTACCAGACAAGGCTGTCCCCTTTCCCCCCTTCTCTTCGCCCTGGCCATGGAACCTCTTGCCCAAAAAATCAGGGAAAACCCAAACATTAAAGGTATCTCGACCCCCTCTCGCCAGTTTAAAATTAGTTTATTTGCAGATGACATCATACTCTCCCTGTTAGAACCATCGAACTCAATCATAGAAGTCTTAAATATTTTGAAGTCATTCTCCTTGGTATCTTACTTTAAGATTAACAATGGAAAATCAAAACTCCTAAACATCAATTTAGATCAACAATCCAAGAAAAATTTGCATTTAAACACATCCTTTGGGTGGGCTAAGAGAAATTTGACTTATCTTGGGATTATCATAGGAAAAAACATTGATTCTATAATCTCCGCCAACTTAAATTTAATTAATGATATTGTCCAGAGGGATGTATTGGATTTTGCGGCAAGAGATCTTTCATGGTGGGGTAAAATTCTTTCAATCAAAATGTTCACTTTACATAAAATTTTATATATCTTTCGCAATATGCCCCTAACAATTCCCTACATTGCTCTTAAAAATATCCAATCTCAGTTAAATTCTTACATTTGGAATAAAAAGAGAGCGAGAATTTCTGCCAATATCCTATATAGGAACAAATGCAATGGAGGCCTCGGACATCCTAACATATTTGCCTACTATCAAGCAAATCTGATTAGACAGAGCGCAAATTGGTTCAACAACAATAATCCCCCGGCTTGGACAGCTCTGGAGACATTCCTAAACAATAATTCCCCCCCTCGCGATCTCTTATTCAGGCACCTGTTCAAAAAAACCACACATGATCCAACTCATCCTAATTTTCAAGCGATTATAGGGGCCTGGAGGAAGATCGCAAAACGGAAAAAAAGAATTCCTTCTAAAGATTTAGATATGCACAACCTTTCTGTTATTAAAAATTTCTCAATTTCTTTTGTCGCTGCCCTACACAACTCTTTCATACCAACTGATTGGGAAAGTAAAGGACTGAAGAAAATTAAAGACTTATGTGGAGATTCCACTATCTTACCCTTTCAAACCCTTAAAATAAAATTTGGTCTGCCATCTTCTGACTTTTTCCTCTACTTCCACTTAAAAGGAAACATCCTCAAATTTATCTCAAATAAGATCTATATCTCTGAAACCTCGGCAAATCTACTATGTAACCCAACACATAAAATTTTCTGGAGCTTGCGGCATATATATAATAGTTTCAATGATGACTTATTATTTAAAAAGAATGTTTATATGCTCCGTTGGGAAAAGGATTTAAAACTTTCTTTCTCCTCTGACCAATGGGAAAACGCTATCTCTTATACTCAAGCCTCCAGCATCTCTATGCCTCTATTAGAGGCCCACTTTAAAATCTTGACCAGATGGTATTATACTCCAATAAGATTACATCATATCAAATCTAGCAATTCTCCTCTATGCTGGCGTAATTGTGGGCTTAGAGGGGATATCTTCCATCTCTTTTGGAATTGCCCCAAAATCCGAAATTTCTGGGCTCAGATCTCAACTCTATTAAGTGATTTATTGTGCAGTCCTTTTATTCTGACCCCTCAACGAGCTCTTTTATCTCTGGATCTGGAATCTTACAAACCACATGAGAGGTCTATTATTATTCACCTACTCCTGGTTTGTAAGAACTCACTGGCATTTAATTGGAGGGGTCCGCATGTCCCTGCGGTGGAGGAGCTGGTTGACAAAATGAATCACCACAAAGTCTACGAACAAAGATTCGCAATCATCAACGACAATTTACATAAATTTTCGGTGAAATGGGATATTTGGTCTTCTAAGTTTCCCTGTATTCCATAATATTGATAACCACAAGATGCGTGTCATTCTAGCATTTTCCTGTGTGTATGATCTCTAGTTAAACAGATGACGTAACTATCACTATTGTTATTAATTAGGTTGATTCAGATAACTATTGATTCTGACTTACCCTTCTATACTTCCATACCTTTTTGAATCACTTTACCACTTGACGACTCAATTCCTTCCCATTTTCCTTGTTCACTCCACTGAGTGTTCCCACTCCTTCCCCATTCTTTCCCATTCCTTCCCTATTCCTTCCCAGTCCCCTTCCACCTCCTTTCGTTTACTCGTTTAATCATTTACACATACTTAGCTTGTGTTAACGTGGCATTCCCTGTTAAATGTTTGTTTTTTCAAAATAAAAAATTATTGTAAAACAAATATGTGTGGGTAGAATATATATCCCACGGGGGTAAAATTGAAAAAAGTTGAAAAAATTTTTTTTTTGGACATAGTCATTTTTCCAGCGTTTATCAGACTTTCAGATAGGGGAAATGTCAGTGAGTGTTCCGATTTCAGTTCCAGAACGATTCGCCCAATGAGTCCTTGATATTTAGTCGTTTTCAGCCAATATTTTGGATTTTTGAAAATTTCACTTTTTTGCGAAAATATCCACTAAATGAAGGAATAATATGTGTGAGGGTACCCCAGGAGAGTTCCAAATGTGTGTGGCTAGAATATATATCCCACAGGGTTAAAATTGAAAAAAGTTGAAAATTTTTTTTTTTTTGTACTTAGTCATTTCTCTGGCGTTTATCAGACTTTCAGATAGGGGAAATGTCAGTGAGCGTTCCGATTTCAGTTCCAGAGCGATTCGCCGGATGAGTCCTGGATATTTCGTTGTTTTCAGGCAATTTTCAGAATTTTTGAAAATTTCACTATTTTGTGAAAATATCTACTAAATGAGGGAATAATATGAGTGAGGGTACCCCAGGAGAGTTCCAAATGCGTGTGGGTAGAATATATATCCCATAGGGTTAAAATTGAAAAAAGTTGAAAACAATTTTTTTTTGTACTTACTCATTTTACCGGCGTTTATCAGACTTTCAGATAGGGGAAATGTCAGTGAGCGTAAAGATTCGCTAAAATGAGTCCTTGGATATTTAGTCGTTTTCAGGCAATTTACTGGATTTTTGAAAATTTCACTTTTTGTGAAAATATCCAATAAATGAGGGAATAATATGTGTGAGGGCACCCCAGGAGAGTTCCAAATGTGTGTGGGTAGAATATATATCCCATAGGGTTAAAATTGAAAAAAGTTGAAAACAATTTTTTTTTTGTACTTACTAATTTTTCCGGCGTTTATCAGACTTTCAGATAGGGCAAATGTCAGTGAGCGTTCCGATTTCAGTTCCAGAGCGATTCGCCCAATGAGTCCTTGATATTTAGTCGTTTTCAGGCAATTTTCTGGATTTTTTAAAATTTCACTTTTTTGTGAAAATATCCTCTAAATGAGGGAATAATATGTGTGAGGGTACCCCAGGAGAGTTCCAAATGTGTGTGGGTAGAATATATATCCCACGGGGGTAAAATTGAAAAAAGTTGAAAAATTTTTTTTTTTGGACTTAGTCATTTTTCCTGCGTTTATCAGACTTTCAGATAGGGGAAATGTCAGTGAGCGTTCCGATTTCAGTTCCAGAGCGATTCACCCAATGATTCCTTGATATTTAGTCGTTTTCAGCCAATATTTTGGATTTTTGAAAATTTCACTTTTTTGTGAAAATATCCACTAAATGAGGGAATAATATGTGTGAGGGTACCCCAGGAGAGTTCCAAATGTGTGTGGGTAGAATATATATCCCACGGGGGTAAAATTGAAAAAAGTTGCAAAAAATTTTTTTTTTGACTGTCATTTTTCCGGCGTTTATCAGACTTTCAGATAGGGGAAATGTCAGTGAGCGTTCCGATTTCAGTTCCAGAGCGATTCGCCCAATAAGTCCTTGATATTTAGTCGTTTTCAGCCAATTTTCAGGATTTTTGAAAATTTCACTTTTTTGTGAAAATATCCACTAAATGAGGGAATAATATGTGTGAGGGTACCCCAGGAGAGTTCCAAATGCGTGTGGGTAGAATATATATCCCACGGGGGTAAAATTGAAAAAAGTTGAAAACATTTTTTTTTTTGACTTAGTCATTTTTCCAGCGTTTATCAGACTTTCAGATAGAGGAAATGTCAGTGAGTGTTCCGATTTCATTTCCAGAGCGATTCGCCGGATCAGTCCTTGATATTTCGTCGTTTTCAGGCAATTTTCAGAATTTTTGAAAATTTCACTTTTTTGTGAAAATATCCACTAAATGAGGGAATAATATGTGAAAGGGTACCCTAGGAGAGTTCCAAATGTGTGTGGGTAGAATATATAACCCACAGGGTTAAAATTGAAAAAAGTTGAAAACAATTTTTTTTTTGTACTTACTCATTTTTCCGACGTTTATCAGACTTTCAGATAGGGCAAATGTCAGTGAGCGTTCCGATTTCAGTTCCAGAGCGATTCGCCCAATGAGTCCTTGATATTTAGTCGTTTTCAGCCAATTTTCAGGATTTTTGAAAATTTCACTTTTTTGTGAAAATATCCACTAAATGAGGGAATAATATGTGTGAGGGTACCCCAGGAGAGTTCCAAATGTGTGTGGGTAGAATATATATCCCACGGGGGTAAAATTGAAAAAAGTTGAAAACAATTTTTTTTTGTACTTAATCATTTTTGCTGCGTTTATCAGACTTCCAGATAGGTGAAATGTCAGTGAGCGTTCCGATTTCAGTTCCAGAGCGATTCACCCAATGAGTCCTTGATATTTAGTTGTTTTCAGGCAATTTTCTGGATTTTTGAAAATTTCACTTTTTGTGAAAATATCCACTAAATGAGGGAATAATATGTGTGAGGGTACCCCAGGAGAGTTCCAAATGTGTGTGGGTAGAATATATATCCCATAGGGTTAAAATTGAAAAAAGTTGAAAACAATTTTTTTTTTGTACTTACTCATTTTTCCGGCGTTTATCAGACTTTCAGATAGGGGAAATGTCAGTGAGCATTCCGATTTCTGTTCCAGAGCGAATCGCCCAATGAGTCCTTGATATTTTGTCGATTTCAGGCAATTTTCTGAATTTTGAAAATTTCACTTTTTTTGTGAAAATATCCACTAAATGAGGGAATAATATGTGTGAGGGTACCCCAGGAGAGTTCCAAATGTGTGTGGGTAGAATATATATCCCACGGGGTAAAATTGGAAAAAGTTGAAAAAAATTTTTTTTTGGACTGTCATTTTTCCGGCGTTTATCAGATTTTCAAATAGGGGGAATGTCAGTGAGTGTTCCGATTTCAGTTCCAGAGCTATTCGCCGGATCAGTCCTTGATATTTCGTTGTTTTCAGGCAATTTTCTGGATTTTTGAAAATTTCACTTTTTTGTGAAAATATTCACTAAATGAGGGAATAATATGTGAGAGGGTACCCCAGGAGAGTTCCAAATATGTGTGGGTAGAATATATATCCCACGGGGGTAAAATTGAAAAATGTTGAAAAAAATTTTTTTTTGGACTCTCATTTTTCTGCATTTATCAGACTTTCCGATAGGTGAAATGTCAGTGAGCGTTCCGATTTCAGTTCCAGAGCGATTCGCCGGATCAGTCCTTGATATTTCGTAGTTTTCAGGCAATTTTCAGAATTTTTGAAAATTTCACTTTTTTGTGAAAATATCCACTAAATGAGGGAATAATATGTGTGAGGGTACCCCAGGAGAGTTCCAAATGTGTGTGCGTAGAATATATATCCCACGGGGGTAAAATTGAAAAAAGTTGAAAAAAATTTTTTTTTGTACTTACTCATTTTTCTGGCGTTTATCTGTTTTTCAAATAGGGGAAATGTCAGTGAGCGTTCCGATTTCAGTTCCAGAGCGATTTGCCGAATCAGTCCTTGATATTTCGTCGTTTTCCGGCAATTTTCAGAATTTTTGAAAATTTCACTTTTTTGTGAAAATATCCACTAAATGAGGGAATAATATGTGTGAGGGTACCCCAGGAGAGTTCCAAATGTGTGTGCGTAGAATATATATCCCACGGGGGTAAAATGGGAAAAAGTTTAAATTTTTTTTTTTGTACTTAGTAGAGATGAGCGGTGTTCGACTAGAACTGTTCGCCAATCTCAAAATCGAGCTGTTTTGGGCGGTGTTCGAGTTGTTCGACGAACCCGAACGATTTGCAAAAAATTCGGCTGTTCGAGGTTATGTTCGATAACTGTTCGTGCACCAAAAGCGTGTCCTGCATGTCTGGCGCTATTTAGAGCCCCAATCATGCAGGGATTGTCTGCCACTCACTGTAATGCCACAGCCATGGTGGTTGTGGCATTAGAGTGATTGCCCAAATTGATGGGAACTGTGCTCACAGTGAAACATGAAAAGCCGGCAATTCAGCAGCGGCGGACACCGGTGCCCGACAATTTAGAACCGAAAGAATAGAGCTTCACACATAGATTAGATAGATAGAAACATGTCAGTCACATATATAAGAAGTACAGTGACAGTGTTGATTACTGTACTTGTCATTTAGTGTAAAGGATTTATAAAAAAAAATATTAGGGTTTTCATGCACCGTCTCTTTAAAAAAGCCGGCCGGCAATTCAGCAGCGGTACCCGACAATTTAGAATAGAAGGAATAGAGAATCACACATAGATTAGATAGATAGAAACATGTCAGTCACATATATAAGAAGTATAGTGACAGTGTTGATTACTGTACTTGCCATTTAGTGTAAAGGATTTATTAAAAAAAATAATAGTGTTTTCATGCACTGTCTCTTTAAAAAAGCCGGCCGGCAATTCAGCAGCGGTACCCGACAATTTAGAATGGAAGGAATAGAGCATCACACATAGATTAGATAGATAGAAACATGTCAGTCACATATATATGAAGTACAGTGACAGTGTTGATTACTGTACTTGTCATTTAGTGTTAAAATAAAGGATTTATTTAAACAAAAATTGGCGTGGGGTTCCCCATAATTTTAGGCTCTAGCGGAGGTTAAGCAGACAGCTGGGGCAGATGTTTGAAGCCTGGGAAGGGGTAATACCCACGGAGCTTCCCAGGCTACTAATATCAGCCCCCAGCTGAATGCCTAGCCTTTACTAGCTATTAAAATGGGGGACCCCCCAAAAAATTGACGTGGGGTCCCCCCTATTTTAATAGCTAGCAAAGGCTAGGCAGACAGCTGGGGGCTGATATTAATAGCCCAGGAAGGGTGCCATGAATATTGGCCCCCTCCCAGGCTAGAAACACCAGCCGTCAGCCGCCCCAGAAATGGCACATCCATAGGATGAGCCAATTCTGGCACTTAGCCTCGCTCTTCCCACTGCCCTGTAGCGGTGGCAGTGGGGTAATAGGGTTGGGGTTGATGTCAGCTTATAATGCCAGCTGACATCAAGCCCAGGTTAGTAATGGAGAGGCGTCTATAAGACACCCCCATTACTAACCCCATAGTCAAAGTTAAAAATAAAACACAAACACCCAGAATAAAGTCCTTTAATTGAAATAAAGACACAATTCTTTATTGTTCTAAATTAAAACATACTTACAATCACGCCCATTCCAGCTGAAGCCAACGATCCCCTGCAATAAAAGAAAAATAATAAAGCAACATAATCCTTACCTTTCCATGGTTCCCACGACAGCTTCAGCTCTGCTACATCGAGATGACAGGCTGGACCGCAGCAAAAAGCTGCTATCCAGCCTGTCATCCCGCAGACACTGAGAAGCGCATGCTTGCTTGCGCTTCTCAGCGTCTCTCTGTGACGGCATCCAGATGAGCCGAGTTCATGTCCAATGAACTCGGCTCACCTCATGCACGTCACTGACAGCGTGGGAAAATTCTCACGCTGAAGCGCTGAGTGCAGGAGAACTCTCCCACGCTGTCAGTGACGTGCATAAGGTGAGCTCATGTCCAATGAACTCAGCTCACCTCATGCACGTCACTGACAGCGTGGGAAAATTCTCCTGCACTCAGCGCTTCAGCGTGAGAATTCTCCCACGCTGAAGCGCTGAGTGCAGGAGAATTTTCCCACGCTGTCAGTGACGTGCATGAGGTGAGCCGAGTTCATTGGACATTAACTCGGCTCATCTGGATGCCCTCACAGAGAGACATTGTGGCGCGCAAGCATGCCTGCGCTTCTCAGTGTCTGCGGGATGACAGGCTGGATGGCAGCGTTCTGCTGCGGTCCATCCTGTCATCTCGATGTAGCAGAGCTGAAGCTGTCATGGGAACCATGGAAAGGTAAGGATGAGGTTGCTTTATTATTTTTCTTTTATTTCTGGAGATCGTTGGCTTCAGCTGGAATGGGCGTGACGGTAAGTATGGTTTAATTTAGAACAATAAAGAATTGTGTGTTTATTTCAATTAAAGGACTTTTTTCTGGGTGTTGTGTTTTTTTTAAATACTTTACTAGAAATTCATGGTGGTCATGTCTAATATTGGCGTGACCCCATGAATTTCGGGCTTAGGGCCAGCTGATAATGCCAAGCTGGCCCTAACCCCTTTATTACCCAGTGAGCCACCGCATCAGGGCCCTGGATGAGTTGGGTACAGCGCCAGAAGATGACGCTTCTATGAACGCGCCATTTTCAGGGGTGGCTGCGGACTGCAATTTGCAGCGGGGGTGGCCCAGAAAGCTTGGGCCTCCCTGCGCTGCGGATTCCAGCCCCCAGCTGCCTAGTTGTACCTGGCTGGACACAAAAACAGGGTGAAGCCCCACGTCAATTTTCTTTAAATTATTTCATGAAATAATTAAGAAAAAAAGGGCTTCCCTATATTGTTGTGTCCGGCCAGGTACAAATAGGCAGCTGGTGGTTGGGGGCAGCCCGATCCTGCCTGCTGCACCTGACTGGACACAAATATAGTGCGAAGCCCCACGTCAATTTTTTTTTAATTATTTCAGGAATTTCCTGAAATAATTTAAAAAAATTGAAGTGGGGCTTCGCACTATATTTGTGTCCAGCCAGGTACAGCAGGCAGGAACGGGCTGCCCCCAACCACCAGCTGCCTATTTGTACCTGGCCGGACACAACAATATAGGGAAGGCCTTTTTTTCTTAATTATTTCATGAATTTCATGAAATAATTAAAAAAAAAATACGTGGGGCTTCGCCCTATTTTTGTGTCCAGCCAGGTACAACTAGGCAGCTGGGGGCTGGAATCTGCAGCGCAGGGAGGCCCAAGCTTTCTGGCCCCCCCCCCGCTGCAAATTGCAGTCCGCAGACACCCCGGAAAATGGCGCGTTCATAGAATCGCCATCTTCTGGCGCTGTACCCAACTCATCCAGGGCCCTGGTGCGGTGGCTCACTGGGTAATAAAGGGGTTAGGGCCAGCTTGGTATTATCAGCTGGCCCTAAGCCCAAAATTCATGGGGTCACGCCAGTATTAGACATGACCGCCATGAATTTCTAGTAAAGTATTTAAAAAAAACACAACACCCAGAATAAAGTCCTTTAATTGAAATAAACACACAATTCTTTATTGTTCTAAATTAAACCATACTTACCATCACGCCCATTCCAGCTGAAGCCAACGATCACCTGCAATAAAAGAAAAATAATAAACCAACATCATCCTTACCTTTCCATGGTTCCCATGACAGCTTCAGCTCTGCTACATCGAGATGACTGGCTGGACCGCAGCAGAACGCTGCCATCCAGCCTGTCATCCCGCAGACACTGAGAAGAGCAGGCTTGCTTGCGCTCCTCAGTGTCTCGCTGTGACGGCATCCAGATGAGCCGAGGTCATGTCCAATGAACTCGGCTCACCTCATGCACGTCACTGACAGCGTGGGAAAATTCTCACGCTGAAGTGCTGAGTGCAGGAGAATTCTCCCACGCTGTCAGTGACGTGCATGAGGTGAGCTCATGTCCAATGAACTCAGCTCACCTCATGCACCTCACTGACAGCGTGGGAAAATTCTCCTGCACTCAGCGCTTCAGCGTGAGAATTCTCCCACGCAGTAAGTGAAGTGCATGAGGTGAGCTGAGATCATTGGACATGAACTCACCTCATGCACGTCACTGACAGCGCTTCAGCATGAGAATTCTCCCACGCTGAAGCGCTGAGTGTAGGAGAATTTTCCCACGCTGTCAGTGACGTGCATGAGGTGAGTCGAGTTCATTGGACATGACCTCGGCTCATCTGGATGCCGTCACAGCGAGACACTGAGGAGCGCAAGCATGCCTGCTCTTCTCATTGTCTGCGGGTTGACAGGCTGGATGGCAGCGTTCTGCTACGGTCCAGCCTGTCATCTCGATGTAGCAGAGCTGGAGCTGTCCTGGGAACCATCGAAAGGTAAGGATGATGTTGGTTTATTATTTTATTTTTATTACAGGAGATCGTTGGCTTCAACTGGAATGGGCGTGACGGTAAGTATGGTTTAATTTAGAACAATAAAGAATTGTGTGTTTATTTCAATTAAAGGACTTTATTCTGGGTGTTTGTGTTTTTTTTAACTTTCACTATGGGGTTAGTAATGTGGGTGACTTATAGACGCCTCTCCATTACTAACCTGGGCTTGATGTCAGCTGGCATTATAAGCTGACATCAACCCCAGCTCTATTACCTCACTGCCACCGCTACAGGGCAGCGTGGAAGAGCGAGGCTAAGTGCCAGAATTGGCGCATCCTATGAATGCGCCATTTCTGGGGCGGCTGACGGCTGGTGTTTCTAGCCTGGGAGGGGGCCAATATTCATGGCACCCTTCCTGAGCTATTAATATCAGCTCCCAGCTGTCTGCCTAGCCTTTGCTAGCTATTAAAATAGGGGGGACCCCACGTCATTTTTTTGGGGGGGGTCCCCCATTTTAATAGCTAGTAAAGGCTAAGTATTCAGCTGGGGGCTGATATTAGTAGCCTGGGAAGCTCCATGGGTATTACCCCCTTCCCAGGCTTCAAACATCTGCCCCAGCCGTCTGCTTAACCTCCGCTAGAGACTAAAATTACGGGGAACCCCACGCCAATTTTTATTTTAATAAATCCTTTATTTTAACACTAAATGACAAGTACAGTAACCAACACTGTCACTGTACTTATTATAAATGTGACTGACATGTTTCTATCTATCTAATCTATGTGTGATGCTCTATCTTTCTGTTCTAAATTGTCGGGTACAGATGCTGAATTGCCGGCCGGCTTTTTTAAAGAGACGGTGCATGAAAACACTAATATTTTTTTTAATAAATCCTTTACACTAAATGACAAGTGCAGTAACCAACACTGTCACTGTGCTTCTTATATGTGTGACTGACATGTTTCTATCTATCTAATCTATGTGTGATGCTCTATTCCTTCTTGTCTAAATTGTCGGGTACCGGTGTATGCCCCTGCTGAATTTGCCGGCCGGCTTTTTTAAAGAGAGTGTCTTCTGAGCAGTTTGTCAGCTTTTGGACACCTTTGCAGGTGTTTTCTATGTGTTTCTATGTGTTTTTGTTTGCCTGCCATTGGTTTTAACGGTGTTCGACGGTGTTCTAAGGTGTTCGACGAACAGTTCGACAAACAGTTCCTCGAACATCCCGGTGTTCGACGAACCGAACCGAACCCGAACACTACGGGGTGGCTCAACACTAGTACTTAACATTTTTTCGGCGTTTATCAGATTTTCAAATAGGGGAAATGTCAGTGAGCGTTCCGATTTCAGTTCCAGATTCAGTTCCAGATTCGCCGGATCAGTACTTGATATTTCGTCATTTTCAGGCAATTTTCAGAATTTTTGAAAATTTCACTTTTTTGTGAAAATATCCACTAAATGAGTGAATAATATGTGTGAGGGTACCCCTCGAGAGTTCCAAACGTGTGTGCGTAGAATTTATATCCCACAAGGTTAAAATTGAAAAAAGTTGAAAACAATTTTTTTTGGACTGTCATTTTTCCGTCGTTTATCAGACTTTCAGATAGGGGAAATGTCAGTGAGCGTTCCGATTTCAGCTCCAGAGCGATTAGCCCAATGAATCCTTGATATTTAGTCGTTTTCAGCCAATATTTTGGATTTTTGAAAATTTCACTTTTTTTGTGAAAATATCCACTAAATGAGGGAATAATATGTGTGAGTGTACCCCAGGAGAGTTCCAAATGTGTATGGGTAGAATATATATCCCACGGGGGTAAAATTGAAAAATGTTGAAAAAAATTTTTTTTTGGACTGTCATTTTTCTGCGTTTATCAGACTTTCCGATAGGGGAAATGTCAGTGAGCGTTCCGATTTCAGTTCCAGAGCGATTCGCCCAATGAGTCCTTGATAGTTAGTTGTTTTCAGCCAATTTTCTGGATTTTTGAAAATTTCACTTTTTTGTGAAAATATCCACTAAATGAGGGAATAATATTTGTGAGGGTACCCCAGGAGAGTTCCAAATGTGTGTGGGTAGAATATATATCCCAGAGGGTTAAAATTGAAAAAAGTTGAAAAAAATTTTTTTTTGGACTGTCATTTTTCTGCGTTTATCAGACTTTCAGATAGGGCAAATGTCAGTGAGCGTTCTGATTTCAGTTCCAGAGCGATTCGCCGGATGAGTCTTTGATATTTTGCCGATTTCAGTCAAATTTCTAAATTTTGAAAATTTCACTTTTTTTTTTAAATATCCACTAAATGAAGGAATAATATGTGTGAGGGTTTGCCAGGAGAGTTCCAAATGTGTGTGGGTAGAATATATATCCCACGGGGGTAAAATTGAAAAAAGTTGAAAAATTTATTTTTTTGGACTGTCATTTTTCCGGCGTTTATCAGACTTTCAGATAGGGGAAATGTCAGTGAGCGTTCCGATTTCAGTTCCAGAGCGATTCGCCCAATGGGTCCTTGATATTTAGTCGTTTTCAGCCAATATTTTGGATTTTTGAAGATTTCACTTTTTGTGAAAATATCCAATAAATGAGGGAATAATATGTGTGAGGGTACCCCAGGAGAGTTCGAAATGTGTGTGGGTAGAATATGTATCCCATACGGTTAAAATTGAAAAAAGTTGAAAACAATTTTTTTTTTGTACTTACTAATTTTTCCGGCGTTTATCAGACTTTCAGATAGGGCAAATGTTAGTGAGCGTTCCGATTTCAGTTCCAGAGCGATTCGCCCAATGAGTCCTTGATATTTAGTCATTTTCAGCCAATATTTTGGATTTTTGAAAATTTCACTTTTTTGTGAAAATATCCACTAAATGAAGGAATAATATGTGTGAGGGAACCGCAGGAGAGTTCCAAATGTGTGTGGGTAGAATATATATCCCACAGGGTTAAAATTGAAAAAAGTTGAAAAAAATTTTTCTTTGTACTTAGTGATTTTTCCGGCGTTTATCAGACTTTCAGATAGGGGAAATGTCAGTGAGCGTTCCGATTTCAGTTCCAATGCGATTCGCCCAATGAGTCCTTGATATTTTGTCGATTTCAGGCAATTTCCTGAATTTTGAAAATTTCACTTTTTTTGTGAAAATATCCACTAAATGAGGGAATAATATGTGTGAGGGTTCCCCAGGAGAGTTCCAAATGGGTGTGGGTAGAATATATATCCCACGGGGGTAAAATTGAAAAAAGTTGAAAAATTTTTTTTTTTGGACTTAGTCATTTTTCCTGCAATTTATCAGACTTTCAGATAGGGGAAATGTCAGTGAGCGTTCCGATTTCAGTTCCAGAGCGATTCGCTGGATCAGTCCTTGATATTTCGTCGTTTTCAAGCAATTTTCAGAATTTTTGAAAATTTCACTTTTTTGTGAAAATATCCACTAAATGAGGGAATAATATGTGTGAGGGTACCCCAGGAGAGTTCCAAATGTGTGTGGGTAGAATATATATCCCACGGGGGTAAAATTGAAAAAAGTTGCAAAAAATTTTTTTTTGGACTTTCATTTTTCCGCCGTTTATCAGACTTTCAGATAGGGGAAATGTCAGTGAGCGTTCCGATTTCAGTTCCAGAGCGATTCGCCGAATGAGTCCTTGATATTTCGTCGTTTTCAGGCAATTTTCAGAATTTTTGAAAATTTCACTTTTTTGTGAAAATATCCACTAAATGAGGGAGTAATATGTGTGAGGGTACCCCAGGAGAGTTCCAAATGTGTGTGGGTAGAATATATATCCCACGGGGGTAAAATTGAAAAAAGTTGAAACATTTTTTTTTTTGGACAGTCATCTTTCCGGCGTTTATCAGACTTTCAGATAGGGGAAATGTCAGTGAGCGTTCCGATTTCAGTTCCAGAGCGATTCACCCAATGATTCCTTGATATTAAGTCGTTTTCAGCCAATATTTTGGATTTTTGAAAATTTCACTTTTTTGTGAAAATATCCACTAAATGAGGGAATAATATGTGTGAGGGTACCCCAGGAGAGTTCCAAATGTGTGTGGGTAGAATATATATCCCACAGGGTTAAAATTGAAAAAAGTTGAAAAAAATTTTTCTTTGTACTTAGTGATTTTTCCGGCGTTTATCAGACTTTCAGATAGGGCAAATGTCAGTGAGCGTTCCGATTTCAGTTCCAGAGCGATTCGCCCAATGAGTCCTTGATATTTAGTCGTTTTCAGCCAATTTTCAGGATTTTTGAAAATTTCACTTTTTTGTGAAAATATCAACTAAATGAGGGAATAATATGTGTGAGGGTACCCCAGGAGAGTTCCAAATGTGTGTGGGTAGAATATATATCCCACGGGGGTAAAATTGAAAAAAGTTGAAAACAATTTTTTTTTGTACTTAATCATTTTTGCTGCGTTTATCAGACTTCCAGATAGGTGAAATGTCAGTGAGCGTTCCGATTTCAGTTCCAGAGCGATTCACCCAATGAGTCCTTGATATTTAGTTGTTTTCAGGCAATTTTCTGGATTTTTGAAAATTTCACTTTTTGTGAAAATATCCACTAAATGAGGGAATAATATGTGTGAGGGTACACCAGGAGAGTTCCAAATGTGTGTGGGTAGAATATATATCCCATAGGGTTAAAATTGAAAAAAGTTGAAAACAATTTTTTTTTTGTACTTACTCATTTTTCCGGCGTTTATCAGACTTTCAGATAGGGGAAATGTCAGTGAGCATTCCGATTTCTGTTCCAGAGCGAATCGCCCAATGAGTCCTTGATATTTTGTCGATTTCAGGCAATTTTCTGAATTTTGAAAATTTCACTTTTTTTGTGAAAATATCCACTAAATGAGGGAATAATATGTGTGAGGGTACCCCAGGAGAGTTCCAAATATGTGTGGGTAGAATATATATCCCACGGGGTAAAATTGGAAAAAGTTGAAAAAAATTTTTTTTTGGACTGTCATTTTTCCGGCGTTTATCAGATTTTCAAATAGGGGGAATGTCAGTGAGTGTTCCGATTTCAGTTCCAGAGCTATTCGCCGGATCAGTCCTTGATATTTCGTTGTTTTCAGGCAATTTTCTGGATTTTTGAAAATTTCACTTTTTTGTGAAAATATTCACTAAATGAGGGAATAATATGTGAGAGGGTACCCCAGGAGAGTTCCAAATATGTGTGGGTAGAATATATATCCCACGGGGGTAAAATTGAAAAATGTTGAAAAAAATTTTTTTTTGGACTCTCATTTTTCTGCATTTATCAGACTTTCCGATAGGTGAAATGTCAGTGAGCGTTCCGATTTCAGTTCCAGAGCGATTCGCCAGATCAGTCCTTGATATTTCGTAGTTTTCAGGCAATTTTCAGAATTTTTGAAAATTTCACTTTTTTGTGAAAATATCCACTAAATGAGTGAATAATATGTGTGAGGGTACCCCTCGAGAGTTCCAAACGTGTGTGCGTAGAATTTATATCCCACAAGGTTAAAATTGAAAAAAGTTGAAAACAATTTTTTTTGGACTGTCATTTTTCCGTCGTTTATCAGACTTTCAGATAGGGGAAATGTCAGTGAGCGTTCCGATTTCAGCTCCAGAGCGATTAGCCCAATGAATCCTTGATATTTAGTCGTTTTCAGCCAATATTTTGGATTTTTGAAAATTTCACTTTTTTTGTGAAAATATCCACTAAATGAGGGAATAATATGTGTGAGTGTACCCCAGGAGAGTTCCAAATGTGTATGGGTAGAATATATATCCCACGGGGGTAAAATTGAAAAATGTTGAAAAAAATTTTTTTTTGGACTGTCATTTTTCTGCGTTTATCAGACTTTCCGATAGGGGAAATGTCAGTGAGCGTTCCGATTTCAGTTCCAGAGCGATTCGCCCAATGAGTCCTTGATAGTTAGTTGTTTTCAGCCAATTTTCTGGATTTTTGAAAATTTCACTTTTTTGTGAAAATATCCACTAAATGAGGGAATAATATTTGTGAGGGTACCCCAGGAGAGTTCCAAATGTGTGTGGGTAGAATATATATCCCAGAGGGTTAAAATTGAAAAAAGTTGAAAAAAATTGTTTTTTGGACTGTCATTTTTCTGCGTTTATCAGACTTTCAGATAGGGCAAATGTCAGTGAGCGTTCTGAATTCAGTTCCAGAGCGATTCGCCGGATGAGTCTTTGATATTTTGCCGATTTCAGTCAAATTTCTAAATTTTGAAAATTTCACTTTTTTTTTTAAATATCCACTAAATGAAGGAATAATATGTGTGAGGGTTTGCCAGGAGAGTTCCAAATGTGTGTGGGTAGAATATATATCCCACGGGGGTAAAATTGAAAAAAGTTGAAAAATTTATTTTTTTGGACTTAGTCATTTTTCCGGCGTTTATCAGGCTTTCAGATAGGGGAAATGTCAGTGAGCATTTCGATTTCAGTTCCAGAGCGATTCGCACAATGAGTCCTTGATATATAGTCGTTTTTAGCCAATTTTCTGGATTTTTGAAAAATTTCACTTTTTTGTGAAAATATCCACTAAATGAGGGAATAATATGTGTGAGGGTACGCCAGGAGAGTTCCAAATGTGTGTGGGTAGAATATATATCCCACGGGGGTAAAATTGAAAAAAGTTGAAAAAAAAATTTTTTTTGGACTTATTCATTTTTCCGGCGTTTATCAGACTTTCAGATAGGGAAAATGTCAGTGAGCTTTCCGATTTCAGTTCCATAGCGACTCACCCTATGAGTCCTTGATAGTTATTCGTTTTCAGCCAATTTTCTGAATTTTTGAAAATTTCACTTTTTTGTGAAAATATCCACTAAATGAGGGAATAATATGTGTGAGGGTACCCCAGGAGGGTTCCAAATGCGTGTGGGTAGAATATATATCCCATAGGGTTAAAATTGAAAAAAGTTGAAAACAATTTTTTTTTTGTACTTACTCATTTTACCGGCGTTTATCAGACTTTCAGAGAGGGGAAATGTCAGTGAGCGTTCCGATTTCAGTTCCAGAGCGATACGCCGGATGAGTCCGTGATATTTTGTCGATTTCATGCAATTTTCTGAATTTTGAAAATTTCACTTTTTTGTGAAAATATCCACTAAATGAGGGAATAATATGTGTGAGGGTACCCCAGGAGAGTTCCAAATGTGTGTGGGTAGAATATATATCCCACGGGGGTTAAATTGAAAAAAGTTGAAAACATTTTTTTTTGTACTTACTCATTTTACCGGCGTTTATCAGACTTTCAGATAGACGAAATGTCAGTGAGCGTTCCGATTTCAGTTCCAGAGCGATTCGCCCAATGAGTCCTTGATATTTAGTCGTTTTCAGCCTTTTTTCTGGATTTTTGAAAATTTCACTTTTTTGTGAAAATATCCACTAAATGAGGGAATAGTATGTGTGAGGGTACCCCAGGAGAGTTCCAAATGTGTGTGGGTAGAATATATATCCTACGGGGGTAAAATTGAAAAAAGTTTAAAAAAAATTTTTTTTTGGACTTCGTCATTTTTCCGGTGTTTATCAAACTTTCAGATAGGGCAAATGTCAGTGATCATTCTGATTTCAGTTACAGAGTGATTCACCAAATGAGTTCTTGATAGTCGTTTTCAGCCAATTTTCTGGATTTTTGAAAATTTCACTATTTTGTGAAAATATCCACTAAATGAGGGAATAATATGTGTGAGTGTACCCCAGGAGAGTTCCAAATGTGTGTGGGTAGAATATATATCCTACGGGGGTAAAATTGAAAAAAGTTTAAAAAAAATTTTTTTTTGGACTTAGTCATTTTTCCGGAGTTTATCAGACTTTCAGATAGGGGAAATGTCAGTGAGCGTTTTGATTTCAGTTTCAGAGCGATTGGCCAATGAGTCCTTGATATTTAGTCGTTTTCAGCCAATTTTCTGGATTTTTGAAAATTTCACTATTTTGTGAAAATATCCACTAAATGAGGGAATAATATGTGTGAGGGTACCCCAGGAGAGTTCCAAATGTGTGTGGGTAGAATATATATCCCACAGGGTTAAAATTGAAAAAAGTAAAAAATTTTTTTTTTTTTTACTTAGTCATTTTTCCGGCGTTTATCAGACTTTCAGATAGGGGAAATGTCAGTGAGCGTTCCGATTTCAGTTCCAGAGCGATTCGCCCAATGAGTCTATGATATTTAGTCGTTTTCAGCCAATATTTTGGATTTTTGAAAATTTCACTTTTTTGTGAAAATATCCTCTAAATGAGGGAACAATATGTGTGAGGGTATCCCAGGAGAGTTCCAAATGTGTGTGGGTAGAAAATATATCCCACAGGGTTAAAATTGAAAAAAGTTGAAAAAAATTTTCTTTTTGTACTTAGTCATTTTTCCGGAGTTTATCAGACTTTCAGATAGGGGAAATGTCAGTGAGCGTTCCAATTTCAGTTCCAGAGCGATTCGCCCAATGAGTCCTTGATATTTAATCGTTTTCAGCCAATTTTCTGGATTTTTGAAAATTTCACTTTTTTTGTGAAAATATCCACTAAATGAGGGAACAATATGTGTGAGGGTAGCCCAGGAGAGTTCCAAATGTGTGTGGGTAGAATATATATCCCACAGGGGTAAAATTGAAAAAGTTGGAAAAAAATTTTTTTTGGACTTAGTCATTTTTCCGGCGTTTATTAGACTTTCAGATAGGGGAAATGTCAGTGAGCGTTCTGATTTCAGTCCCAGAGCAATTCGCCCAATGAGTCCTTGATATTTAGTCGTTTTCAGCCAATTTTCTGGATTTTTGAAAATTTCACTTTTTTGTGAAAATATCTACTAACTGAGGGAATAATATGTGTGAGGGTACCCCAGGAGAGTTCCAAATGTGTGTGGGTAGAATATATATCCCACGGGGGTAAAATTGAAAAAAAATTTTTTTGGGACTTAGTCATTTTTCTGGCGTTTATCAGACTTTCAGATAGGGGAAATGTCAGTGAGTGTTCCGATTTCAGTTCCAGAGCGATTCGCCCAATGAGTCCTTGATATTTAGTCGTTTTCAGCCAATTTTCTGGATTTTTGAAAATTTCACTTTTTTGTGAAAATATCCACTAAATGAGGGAATAATATGTGTGAGGGTACCCCAGGAGAGTTCCAAATGTGTGTGGGTAGAATATATATCCCACGGGGGTTAAATTGAAAAAAGTTGAAAACATTTTTTTTTGTACTTACTCATTTTACCGGCGTTTATCAGACTTTCAGATAGACGAAATGTCAGTGAGCGTTCCGATTTCAGTTCCAGAGCGATTCGCCCAATGAGTCCTTGATATTTAGTCGTTTTCAGCCAATTTTCAGGATTTTTGAAAATTTCACTTTTTTGTGAAAACATCCACTAAATGAGGGAATAATATGTGTGAGGGTACCCCAGGAGACTTCCAAATGCGTGTGGGTAGAATATATATCCCATAGGGTTAAAATTGAAAAAAGTTGAAAACAATTTTTTTTTTGTACTTACTCATTTTACCGGCGTTTATCAGACTTTCACAGAGGGGAAATGTCAGTGAGCTTTCCGATTTCAGTTCCAGAGCGATACGCCGGATGAGTCCTTGATATTTTGTCGATTTCAGGCAATTTTCTGAATTTTGAAAATTTCACTTTTTTGTGAAAATATCCACTAAATGAGGGAATAATATGTGTGACGGTACCCCAGGAGAGTTCCAAATGTGTGTGGGTAGAATATATATCCCACGGGGGTAAAATTAAAAAAAGTTGAAAACATTTTTTTTTTGGACTGTCATTTTTCCGGCGTTTATCAGACTTTCAGATAGGGGAAATGTCAGTGAGCGTTCCGATTTCAGTTTCAGAGCGGTTCGCCCAATGAGTCCTTGGTAGTTATTCGTTTTCAGCCAATTTTCTGGATTTTTGAAAATTTCACTTTTTTGTGAAAATATCCACTAAATGAGGGAATAATATGTGTGAGGGTACCCCAGGAGAGTTCCAAATGTGTGTGGGTAGAATATATATCCCACGGGGGTAAAATTGAAAAAAGTTGAAAAACATTTTTTTTGGACCGTCATTTTTCCGGCTTTTATCAGACTTTCAGATGGGGGAAATGTCAGCGAGCGTTCAGATTTCAGTTCCAGAGCGATTCGCCCAATGAGTCCTTGTTAGTTAGTCGTTTTCAGCCAATTTTCTGGATTTTTGAAAATTTCACTTTTTTGGTGAAAATATCCACTAAATGAGGGAATAATATGTGTGAGGGTACCCCAGGAGTGTTCCAAATGCGTGTGGGTATAATATATATCCCATAGGGTTAAAATTGAAAAAAGTTGAAAACAATTTTTTTTTTTGTACTTACTCATTTTACCGGCGTTTATCAGACTTTCAGAGAAGGGAAATGTCAGTGAGCGTTCCGATTTCAGATCCAGAGCGATTCGCCGGATGAGTCCTTGATATTTTGTCGATTTCAGGCAATTTTCTGAATTTTGAAAATTTCACTTTTTTGTGAAAATATCCACTAAATGAGGGAATAATATGTGTGAGGGTACCCCAGGAGAGTTCCAAATGTGTGTGGGTAGATTATATATCCCACGGGGGTAAAATTGAAAAAAGTTCAAAATTTTTTTTTTTGTACTTAGTCATTTTTCCGGCGTTTATCAGGCTTTCAGATAGGGGAAATGACAGTGAGCATTCCTATTTCTGTTCCAGAGCGATTCGCCGGATGAGTCATTGATATTTTGTCGATTTCAGGAAATTTTCTGAATTTTGAAAATTTCACTTTTTTGTGAAAATATCCACTAAATGAGGGAATAATATGTGTGAGGGTACCCCAGGAGAGTTCCAAATGTGTGTGGGTAGAATATATATCCCACGGGCTAAAATTGAAAAAAGTTGAAAAATTTTTTTTTTTGGACTTAGTCATTTTTCCGACGTTTATCAAACTTTCAGATAGGGGAAATGTCAGTGAGTGTTCCGAATTCAGTTCCAGAGCGATTCGCCCAATGAGTCCTTGATATTTTTTGTCGTTTTCTGCCAATTTTCAGGATTTTTGAAAATTTATTTTTTGTTTGAAAAAATCCACTAAATGAGGGAATAATGTGTGTGAGGGTACCCCTTGAGAGTTCCAAATGTGTGTGGCTAGAATATATATCCCACAGGGTTAAAATTGAAAACAGTTGAAAAATATTTTTTTTATTTGGACTTAGTCATTTTTCCGGAGTTTATCAGACTTTCAGATTGGGGAAATGTCAGTGAACATTCCGATTTCAGTTCCAGAGCGATTTGCCAATGTTTCCTTGATATTTAGTCGTTTTCAGCCAATTTTCTGGATTTTTGAAAATGTATTTTTTGTTTGAAAAAATCCACTAAATAAGGGAATAATGTGTGTGAGGGTACCCCAGGAGAGTTCCAAATGTGTGTGGGTAGAATATATATCCCACGGGAGTAAAATTGAAAAACATTTTTTCTTGGACTTAGTCATTTTTCCGGTGTTTGTCAGACTTTCAGATAAGGGAAATGTCAGTAAGCGTTCCGATTTCAGTTCCAGAGCGATTCGCCCAATGAGTCCTTGATATTCAGTCGTTTTCAGCCAATATTTTGGATTTTTGAAAATTTCACTTTTTTGTGAAAATATCCACTAAATGAGGGAATAATATGTGTGAGGGTACCCCAGGAGAGGTCCAAATGTGTGTGGGTAGAATATATATCCCACAGGGTTAAAATTGAAAAAAGTTTAAAAAAATTTTTTTTTGTACTTAGTCATTTTTCCGGCGTTTATCAGACTTTCAGATAGGGGAAATGTCAGTGAGCGTTCCGATTTCAGTTCCAGAGCGATTCGCCCAATGAGTCCTTGATATTTCGTCGTTTTCAGGCAATTTTCTGAATTTTTAAAAATTTCACTTTTTTTTGAAAATATCCACTAAATGAGTGAACAATATGTGTGAGGGTACCCCAGGAGAGTTCAAAATGTGTGTGGGTAGAATATATATCCCACGAGGGTAAAATTGAAAAAAGTTTAAAAATTTTTTTTTTTTGTACTTACTCATTTTTCCGACGTTTATCAGACTTTCAGATAGGGGAAATGTCAGTGAGCGTTTCGATTTCAGTTTCAGAGCGATTGGCCAATGAGTCCTTGATATTTAGTCGTTTTCAGTCAATTTTCTGGATTTTTGAAAATTTCACTATTTTGTGAAAATATCCACTAAATGAGGGAATAATATGTGTGAGTGTACCCCAGGAGAGTTCCAAATGTGTGTGGGTAGAATATATATCCTACGGGGGTAAAATTGAAAAAAGTTTAAAAAAAATTTTTTTTTGGACTTAGTCATTTTTCCGGAGTTTATCAGACTTTCAGATAGGGGAAATGTCAGTGAGCGTTTTGATTTCAGTTTCAGAGCGATTGGCCAATGAGTCCTTGATATTTAGTCGTTTTCAGCCAATTTTCTGGATTTTTGAAAATTTCACTATTTTGTGAAAATATCCACTAAATGAGGGAATAATATGTGTGAGGGTACCCCAGGAGAGTTCCAAATGTGTGTGGGTAGAATATATATCCCACAGGGTTAAAATTGAAAAAAGTAAAAAATTTTTATTTTTTTTACTTAGTCATTTTTCCGGCGTTTATCAGACTTTCAGATAGGGGAAATGTCAGTGAGCGTTCCGATTTCAGTTCCAGAGCGATTCGCCCAATGAGTCTATGATATTTAGTCGTTTTCAGCCAATATTTTGGATTTTTGAAAATTTCACTTTTTTGTGAAAATATCCTCTAAATGAGGGAACAATATGTGTGAGGGTATCCCAGGAGAGTTCCAAATGTGTGTGGGTAGAAAATATATCCCACAGGGTTAAAATTGAAAAAAGTTGAAAAAAATTTTCTTTTTGTACTTAGTCATTTTTCCGGAGTTTATCAGACTTTCAGATAGGGGAAATGTCAGTGAGCGTTCCAATTTCAGTTCCAGAGCGATTCGCCCAATGAGTCCTTGATATTTAATCGTTTTCAGCCAATTTTCTGGATTTTTGAAAATTTCACTTGTTTTGTGAAAATATCCACTAAATGAGGGAACAATATGTGTGAGGGTAGCCCAGGAGAGTTCCAAATGTGTGTGGGTAGAATATATATCCCACAGGGGTAAAATTGAAAAAGTTGGAAAAAAATTTTTTTTGGACTTAGTCATTTTTCCGGCGTTTATTAGACTTTCAGATAGGGGAAATGTCAGTGAGCGTTCTGATTTCAGTCCCAGAGCAATTCGCCCAATGAGTCCTTGATATTTAGTCGTTTTCAGCCAATTTTCTGGATTTTTGAAAATTTCACTTTTTTGTGAAAATATCTACTAAATGAGGGAATAATATGTGTGAGGGTACCCCAGGAGAGTTCCAAATGTGTGTGGGTAGAATATATATCCCACGGGGGTAAAATTGAAAAAAAAATTTTTTGGGACTTAGTCATTTTTCTGGCGTTTATCAGACTTTCAGATAGGGGAAATGTCAGTGAGTGTTCCGATTTCAGTTCCAGAGCGATTCGCCCAATGAGTCCTTGATATTTAGTCGTTTTCAGCCAATTTTCTGGATTTTTGAAAATTTCACTTTTTTTGTGAAAATATCCACTAAATGAGGGAACAATATGTGTGAGGGTACCACAGGAGAGTTCCAAATGTGTGTGGGTAGAATATATATCCCACGGGGGTAAAATTGAAAAAAGTTTAAAAAAATTTTTTTTTGGACTTAGTCATTTTTACGGCGTTTATCAGTCTTTCAGATAGGGCAAATGTCAGTGAGCATTCTGATTTCGATCCAGAGCGATTCGCCCAATGAGTCTTTGATATTTAGTCGTTTTCAGCCAATATTTTGGATTTTTGAAAATTTCACTTTTTTGTGAAAATATCCACTAAATGAGGGAACAATATGTGTGAGGGAACACCAGGAGAGTTCCAAATGTGTGTGGTTAGAATATATATCCCAAAGGGGTAAAATTGAAAAAGTTGAAAAATGTTTTTTTTTGGACTTAGTCATTTTTCCGGCGTTAATCAGACTTTCAGATAGGGGAAATGTCAGTGAGCGTTCCTATTTTAGTTCCAGAGCGATTCGCCCAATGAGTCCTTGATATTTAGTCGTTTTCAGCCAATTTTTTGGATTTTTGAAAATTTCACTTTTTTGTGAAAATATTCACTAAATGAGGGAATAATATGTGTGAGGGTACCCCAGGAGAGTTCCAAATGTGAGTGGGTAGAATATATATCCCACTGGGGTAAAATTGAAAAAAGTTGAATAATTATTTATTTTTTGGACTTAGTCATTTTTCTGGATTTTATCAGACTTTCAGATAGGGGAAATGTCAGTGAGCATTCCGATTTCATTTCCAGAGCGAATCGCCCAATGAGTCCTTGATATTTAGTCGTTTTCAGCTAATTTTCTGGATTTTTGAAAATTTCACTTTTTTGTGAAAATATCCACTAAATGAGGGAATAATATGTGTGAGGGTACCCCAGGAGAGTTCCAAATGTGTGTGGGTAGAATATATATCCAACAGGGGTGAAATTGAAAAAAGTTGAAAAATTTTTTTTTTGGACTTAGTCATTTTTCCAGCGTTTATCAGACTTTCAGATAGGGGAAATGTCAGTGAGCATTCCGATTTCAGTTCCAGAGCGATTCGCCCAATCAGTCCTTGATATTTAGTCGTTTTCAGCCAATTTTCTGGATTTTTGAAAATTTCACTATTTTGTCAAAATATCCACTAAATGAGGTTATAATATGTGTGAGGGTACCCCAGGAGAGTTCCAAATGTTTGTGGGTAGAATATATATCCCAGAGGGTTAAAATTGTAAAAGTTCAAAAAAAAATTTTTTTCCTACTTTGTCATTTTTTGATCTTTTATCAGACTTTCAGATAGGGGAAATGTCAGTGAGCGTTCCGATTTCAGTTCCAGAGCGATTCGCCCAATCAGTCCTTGATATTTAGTCGTTTTCAGCCAATTTTCTGGATTTTTGAATATTTCCCTTTTTTGTGAAAATATCCACTAAATGAGGGAATAATATGTGTGAGGGTACCGCAGGAGAGTTCCAAATGTGTGTGGGTAGAATATATATCCCACTGGGGTAAAATTGAAAAAAGTTGAATAATTATTTATTTTTTGGACTTAGTAATTTTTCCTGATTTTATCAGACTTTCAGATAGGGAAAATGTCAGTGAGCGTTCCGATTTCAGTTCCAGAGCGATTCGCCGGATGAGTCCTTGATATTTCATCGTTTTCAGGCAATTTTCTGGATTTTTGAAAATTTCACTTTTTTGTGAAAATATCCATAAATGAGGGAATAATATGTGTGAGGGTACCCCAGGAGAGTTCCAAATGTGAGTGGGTAGAATATATATCCCACTGGGGTAAAATTGAAAAAAGTTGAATAATTATTTATTTTTTGGACTTAGTAATTTTTCTGGATTTTATCAGACTTTCAGATAGGGGAAATGTCAGTGAGCATTCCGATTTCAGTTCCAGAGTGATTCGCCGGATGAGTCATTGATATTTCGTCGTTTTCAGCCAATTTTCTAGATTTTTGAAAATTTCACTTTTTTGTGAAAATATCCACTAAATGAGGGAATAATATGTGTGAGGGTACCCCAGGAGAGTTCCAAATGTGTGTGGGTAGAACATATATCCCACGGGGGTAAAATTGAAAAAAGTTAAAAAAAAATTTTTTTGGGACTTAGTCATTTTTCCGGCGTTTATCATTCTTTCCGATATGGGAAATGTCAGTGAGCGTTCCATTTTCAGTTCCAGAGCGATTCGCCGGGTGAGTCCTTAATATTTCATCGTTTTCAGACAATTTTCAGAATTTTTGAAAATTTCTCTTTTTTGTGAAAATATCCACTAAATGAGGAAATAATATGTGTGAGGGTACCCCAGGAGAGTTCCAAATGTGTGTGGGTAGAATATACAGTCATGGCCAAAAGTATTGAGAATGAGACAAATAGTAATTTTTCCAAAGTTTACTGCTTCATTTTTTGTAATGGCAATTTGCATATACTCCTGAATGTCAAAGAGTGATCAGCTTAACAGCAATTATTGTACTTGCAAAGTCAATATTTGCCCAGAAATTGAACTTTAACCCCCAAAACACATTTCAACATCATTGCAGTCCTGCCTTAAAAGGAGCAGCTAACATTGTTTTAGTGATTGATCCATTAACACAGGTGTGGGTGTTGATGAGGACAGGGCTGGCGGTCAATCAGTCATGATTAAATAAGAATGACATCACTGGACACTTTAAAAGGAGGCTGGTTCTTGGTATCATTGTTTCTCTTCAGTTAACCATGGTTATCTCTAAAGAAACACGTGCAGCCATCATTGCACTGCACAAAAATGGCCTAACAGTGAAGAGTATCGCAGCTACAAAGATTGCACCTCAGTAAACAATCTATCTCATCATCAAGAACTTCAAGGAGTGAGCTTCCATTGTTGTCAAAAAGGCTCCAGGGCGCCCAAGAAAGACCAGCAAGCGCCAAGACCGTATCTTAAAATTGTTTCAGCTGCGGGATCGGACTACCAGCAGTGCCGAGCTTGCTCAAGAATGGCAGCAGGCTAGTGTGAGTGCTTCTGCACGCACTGTGAGGCGGAGACTCTTTGAGCAAGGGCTGGTTTCAAGGAGGGCAGCAAAGAAGCCACTTCTCTCCAGAAAAAACATCAGGGACCGACTGATATTCTGCAAAAGGTACAGATAGTGGACTGCTGAGGACTGGGGCAAAGTCATTTTCTCTGATGAATCCCCTTTTCGATTGTTTGGGACATCTGGAAAACAGCTTATTCGGAGAAGAAGAGTTGAGCCCTACCATCAGCCTTGTCTCATGCCAACTGTAAAGCATCCTGAAACCATTCATGTGTGGGGTTGCTTCTCAGCCAAGGGAATCGGCTCACTCACAGTCTTGACTAAAAACACAACCATGAATAAAGAATGGTACCAGAATGTCCTCCAAGAGCAACTTCTCCTAACCGTCCAAGAGCAGTTTGGCGCCCAACAATGCCTTTTCCAGCATGATGGAGCTCCTTGTCATAAAGCAAAGGTGATAGCTACATGGTTCATGGAACAAAAGATAGAGATTTTGGGTCCATGGCCTGGAAACTCCCCAGATCTTAATCCCATTGAGAACTTGTGGTCAATCATCAAGAGACGGGTGGACAAACAAAAACCAACAAATTCTGGCAAAATGCAAGCATTGATTATGCAAGAATGGACTGCTATCAGTCAGGATTTGGTCCAAAAGTTGATTGAGAGCATGCCAGGGAGAATTACAGAGGTCTTGAAGAAAAAGGGGCAACACTGCAAATACTGACTTGCTGCATTAACTTATTCTAACTGTCAATATAACCTATTGGTACTCATAATATGATTGCAATTATATTTCTGTATGTGATATAAACATCAGACAAACACTAATAAAAACCAGAGGCCAGCAGATCATGTGAAAATATAATTTTAGTGTCATTCTCAATACTTGTGGCCGTGACTGTTCATCCCACGGGGGTAAAATTGAAAAAAGTTGAAAAAAAATTTTTTTTTGGACTTAGTCATTTTTCTGGCGTTTATCAGACTTTCAGATAGGGGAAATGTCAGTGAGCCTTCCGATTTCAGTTCCAGAGCGATTCGCCGGATGAGTCGTTGATATTTCTTCATTTTCAGACAATTTTCTGAATTTTAGAAAATTTCATTTTTTGTGAAAATATCCACTAAATGAGGGAATAATATGTGTGAGGGTACCCCAGGAGAGTTCCAAATGTTTGTGGGTAGAATATATATCCCACAGGGTTAAAATTGAAAAAAGTTGAAAAAAATTTTTTTTTGTGCTTAGTCATTTTTCTGGCTTTTATCAGACTTTCAGATAGGGGAAATGTCAGTGATCCTTCCGATTTCAGTTCCAGAGCCATTCGCCCAATGAGTCCTTGATATTTCGTCGTTTTCAGCCAATTTTCTAGATTTTTGAAAATTTCACTTTTTTGTGAAAATATCCACTAAATGAGGGAATAATATGTGTGAGGGTACCCCAGGAGAGTTCCAAATGTTTGTGGGTAGAATATATATCCCACGGGGGTAAAATTGAAAAAAGTTAAAAAAAAAATTTTTTTGTACTTAGTCATTTTTCCGGCGTTTATCATTCTTTCCGATATGGGAAATGTCAGTGAGCGTTCCATTTTCAGTTCCAGAGCGATTCGCCGGGTGAGTCCTTAATATTTCGTCGTTTTCAGACAATTTTCAGAATTTTTGAAAATTTCACTTTTTTTGTGAAAATATCCACTAAATGAGGAAATAATATGTGTGAGGGTACCCCAGGAGAGTTCCAAATGTGTGTGGGTAGAATATACAGTCATGGCCAAAAGTATTGAGAATGAGACAAATAGTAATTTTTCCAAAGTTTACTGCTTCATTTTTTGTAATGGCAATTTGCATATACTCCTGAATGTCAAAGAGTGATCAGCTTAACAGCAATTATTGTACTTGCAAAGTCAATATTTGCCCAGAAATTGAACTTTAACCCCCAAAACACATTTCAACATCATTGCAGTCCTGCCTTAAAAGGAGCAGCTAACATTGTTTTAGTGATTGATCCATTAACACAGGTGTGGGTGTTGATGAGGACAGGGCTGGCGGTCAATCAGTCATGATTAAATAAGAATGACATCACTGGACACTTTAAAAGGAGGCTGGTTCTTGGCATCATTGTTTCTCTTCAGTTAACCATGGTTATCTCTAAAGAAACACGTGCAGCCATCATTGCACTGCACAAAAATGGCCTAACAGTGAAGAGTATCGCAGCTACAAAGATTGCACCTCAGTAAACAATCTATCTCATCATCAAGAACTTCAAGGAGTGAGCTTCCATTGTTGTCAAAAAGGCTCCAGGGCGCCCAAGAAAGACCAGCAAGCGCCAAGACCGTATCTTAAAATTGTTTCAGCTGCGGGATCGGACTACCAGCAGTGCCGAGCTTGCTCAAGAATGGCAGCAGGCTGGTGTGAGTGCTTCTGCACGCACTGTGAGGCGGAGACTCTTTGAGCAAGGGCTGGTTTCAAGGAGGGCAGCAAAGAAGCCACTTCTCTCCAGAAAAAACATCAGGGACCGACTGATATTCTGCAAAAGGTACAGATAGTGGACTGCTGAGGACTGGGGCAAAGTCATTTTCTCTGATGAATCCCCTTTTCGATTGTTTGGGACATCTGGAAAACAGCTTATTCGGAGAAGAAGAGTTGAGCGCTACCATCAGTCTTGTCTCATGCCAACTGTAAAGCATCCTGAAACCATTCATGTGTGGGGTTGCTTCTCAGCCAAGGGAATCGGCTCACTCACAGTCTTGACTAAAAACACAACCATGAATAAAGAATGGTACCAGAATGTCCTCCAAGAGCAACTTCTCCCAACCGTCCAAGAGCAGTTTGGCGCCCAACAATGCCTTTTCCAGCATGATGGAGCTCCTTGTCATAAAGCAAAGGTGATAACTACATGGTTCATGGAACAAAAGATAGAGATTTTGGGTCCATGGCCTGGAAACTCCCCAGATCTTAATCCCATTGAGAACTTGTGGTCAATCATCAAGAGACGGGTGGACAAACAAAAACCAACAAATTCTGGCAAAATGCAAGCATTGATTATGCAAGAATGGACTGCTATCAGTCAGGATTTTGTCCAAAAGTTGATTGAGAGCATGCCAGGGAGAATTACAGAGGTCTTGAAGAAAAAGGGGCAACACTGCAAATACTGACTTGCTGCATTAACTTATTCTAACTGTCAATATACCCTATTGGTACTCATAATATGATTGCAATTATATTTCTGTATGTGATATAAACATCAGACAAACACTAATAAAAACCAGAGGCCAGCAGATCATGTGAAAATATAATTTTAGTGTCATTCTCAATACTTGTGGCCGTGACTGTTCATCCCACGGGGGTAAAATTGAAAAAAATTGAAAAAAAATATTTTTTTGGACTTAGTCATTTTTCTGGCATTTATCAGACTTTCAGATAGGGGAAATGTCAGTGAGCCTTCTGATTTCAGTTCCAGAGCGATTCGCCGAATGAGTCCTTGATATTTAGTCGTTTTCAGACAATTTTCTGAATTTTTGAAAATTTCACTTTTTTGTGAAAATATCCACTAAATGAGGGAATAATATGTGTGAGGGTACCCCAGGAGAGTTCCAAATGTGTGTGGCTAGAATATATATCCCACGGGGGTAAAATTGAAAAAAGTTAAAAAAAAAAAAATTTTTTGACTTAGTCATTTTTCCGGCGTTTATCAGACTTTCAGATAGGGGAAATGTCAGTGAGCCTTCCGATTTCAGTTCCAGAGCGATTCGCCGGATGAGTCGTTGATATTTCTTCGTTTTCAGACAATTTTCTGAATTTTTGAAAATTTCATTTTTTGTGAAAATATCCACTAAATGAGGGAATAATATGTGTGAGGGTACCCCAGGAGAGTTCCAAATGTTTGTGGGTAGAATATATATCCCACAGGGTTAAAATTGAAAAAAGTTGAAAAAATTTTTTTTTTTGTGCTTAGTCATTTTTCCGGCTTTTATCAGACTTTCAGATAGGGGAAATGTCAGTGATCCTTCCGATTTCATTTCCAGAGCGATTCGCCCAATGAGTCCTTGATATTTCGTCGTTTTCAGCCAATTTTCTGGATTTTTGAAAATTTCACTTTTTTGTGAAAATATCCACTAAATGAGGGAATAATATGTGTGAGGGTACCCCAGGAGAGTTCCAAATGTTTGTGGGTAGAATATATATCCCACAGGGGTAAAATTGAAAAAAGTTGAGAAAATTTTTTTTTTTTGTACTTAGTCATTTTTCCGGCGTTTATCAGACTTTCAGATAGGGGAAATGTCAGTGAGCGTTCCGATTTCAGTTCCAGAGCGATTCGCCCAATCAGTCCTTGATATTTCGTCGTTTTCAGCCAATTTTCTGGATTTTTGAAAATTTCACTTTTTTGTGAAAATATCCACTAAATGAGGGAATAATATGTGTGAGGGTACCCCAGGAGAGTTCCAAATGTTTGTGGGTAGAATATTTATCCCACAGGGGTAAAATTGAAAAAAGTTGAGAAAAATTTTTTTTTTTGTACTTAGTCATTTTTCCGGCGTTTATCAGACTTTCAGATAGGGGAAATGTCAGTGAGCCTTCTGATTTCAGTTCCAGAGCGATTCGCCCAATGAGTCCTTTATATTTAGTCGTTTTCAGCCAATTTTCTGGATTTTTGAAAATTTCACTTTTTTGTGAAAATATCCACTAAATGAGGAATAATATGTATGAGGGTACCCCAGGAGAGTTCCAAATGTGTGTGGGTAGAATATATATCCCACGGGGGTAAAATAGAAAAAAATTGAAAAATTTTTTTTTGGAACTTAGTCATTTTTCCGGCATTTATTAGACTTTCAGATAGAGGAAATGTCAGTGAGCATTCCGATTTCAGTTCCAGAGCGATTCGCCCAATGAGTCCTTGATATTTAGTCGTTTTCAGCCAACATTTTAAATTTTTGAAAATTTCCCTTTTTTGTGAAAATATCCACTAAATGTGGGAACAATATGTGTGAGGGTACCCCAGGAGAGTTCCAAACGTGTGTGGGTAGAATATATATCCCACGGGGTTAAAACTTAAAAAAATTGAAACTTTTTTTTTTTAGACTTAGTCATTTTTCCGGCGTTTATCAGACTTTCAGATAGGGGAAATGTCAGTGAGCATTCCGATTTCAGTTCCAGAGCGATTCGCCCAATGAGTCCTTGATATTTAGTCGTTTTCAGCCAATTTTCTGGATTTTTGAAAATTTCACTTTTTTGTGAAAATGTCCACTAAATGAGGAATAATATGTATGAGGGTACCCCAGGAGAGTTCCAAATGTGTGTGGGTAGAATATATATCCCACGGGGGTAAAATAGAAAAAGGTTGAAAAAATATTTTTTTTTGGACTTAGTCATTTTTCCGGCGTTTACCAGACTTTCAGATAGTACAAATGTCAGTGAGCATTCCGCTTTCATTTCCAGAGCGATTCGTCCAATGAGTCCTTGATATTTAGTCGTTTTCAGCCAACATTTTAAATTTTTGAAAATTTCACTTTTTTGTGAAAATATCCACTAAATGTGGGAACAATATGTGTGAGGGTACCCCAGGAGAGTTCCAAATGTGTGTGGGTAGAATATATATCCCACCGGGGTAAAACTGAAAATAGTTTAAACATTTTTTTTTTTGGACTTAGTCATTTTTCCGGCGTTTATCAGACTTTCAGATAGGGGAAATGTCAGTGAGCATTCCGATTTCAGTTCCAGAGCAATTCGCCCAATGAGTCCTTGATATTAAGTCGTTTTCAGCCAATTTTCTGGATTTTTGAAAATTTCACTTTTTTTGCGAAAATATCCACTAAATGAGGGAATAATATGTGTGAGGGTACCCCAGGAGAGTTCCAAATGTGTGTGGGTAGAATATTTATCCCACGGGGGTAAAATTGAAAAAAATTTAAAAAATTTTTTTTTTGGATTGTCATTTTTCCGGCGTTTATCAGACTTTCAGATAGGGGAAATGTCAGTGAGCATTCCGATTTCAGTTCCAGAGCGATTCACCCAATGAGTCCTTGATATTTAATTGTTTTCAGCCAATTTTCTGGATTTTTAAAAATTTCACTTTTTTGTGAAAATATCCACTAAATGAGGGAATAATATGTGTGAGGGTACCCCAGGAGAGTTCCAAATGTGTGTGGGTAGAATATATATCCCACGGGGGTAAAATTGAAAAAATTTGAAAATTTTTTTTTTTTAGACTTAGTCATTTTTCCGGCGTTTATCAGACTTTCAGATAGGGGAAATGTCAGTGAGCATTCCGATTTCAGTTCCAGAGCGATTCGCCCAATGAGTCCTTGATATTTAGTCGTTTTCAGCCAATTTTCTGGATTTTTGAAAATTTCACTTTTTTGTGAAAATATCCACTAAGTGAGGGAATAATATGTGTGAGGGTACCCCAGGAGAGTTCCAAATGTGTGTGGGTAGAATATATATCCCACGGGGGTAAAATTGAAAAAAGTTGAAAAAATTTTATTTTTGGACTTAGTCATTTTTCCGGCGTTTATCAGACTTTCAGATAGGGGAAATGTCAGTGAGCATTCCAATTTCAGTTCCAGAGCGATTCGCCCAATGAGTCCTTGATATTTAGTCGTTTTCAGCCAATTTTCTGGATTTTTGAAAATTTCACTTTTTTGAGAAAATATCCACTAAATGAGGGAATAATATGTGTGAGGGTACCCCAGGAGAGTTCCAAATGTGTGTGGGTAGAATATATATCCCACCGGGGTAAAACTGAAAAAAGTTTAAACATTTTTTTTTTTGGACTTAGTCATTTTTCCGGCGTTTATCAGACTTTCAGATAGGGGAAATGTCACTGAGCATTCTGATTTCAGTTCCAGAGCAATTCGCCCAATGAGTCCTTTATATTTAGTCATTTTCAGCCAATTTTCAGAATTTTTGAAAATGTCACTTTTTTGTGAAAATATCCACTAAATGAGGAATAATATGTGTGAGGGTACCCCAGGAGAGTTCCAAATGTGTGTGGGTAGAATATATATCCCACGGGGGTAAAATAGAAAAAAATTGAAACATTTTTTTTTTTAGACTTAGTCATTTTTCCGGCGTTTATCAGACTTTCAGATAGGGCAAATGTCAGTGAGCGTTCCGATTTCAGTTCCAGAGCGATTCGCCCAATGAGTCCTTGATATTTAGTCGTTTTCAGACAATTTTCTGAATTTTTGAAAATTTCACTTTTTTGTGAAAATATCCACTAAATGAGGGAATAATATGTGTGAGGGTACCCCAGGAGAGTTCCAAATGTGTGTGGGTAGAATATATATCCCACGGGGGTAAAATTGAAAAAAGTTAAAAAAAAAAATTTTTTTGGACTTAGTCATTTTTCCGGCGTTTATCAGACTTTCAGATAGGGGAAATGTCAGTGAGCCTTCCGATTTCAGTTCCAGAGCGATTCGCCAGATGAGTCGTTGATATTTCTTCGTTTTCAGACAATTTTCTGAATTTTTGAAAATTTCATTTTTTGTGAAAATATCCACTAAATGAGGGAATAATATGTGTGAGGGTACCCCAGGAGAGTTCCAAATGTTTGTGGGTAGAATATATATCCCACAGGGTTAAAATTGAAAAAAGTTGAAAAAAATTTTTTTTTTGTGCTTAGTCATTTTTCGGGCTTTTATCAGACTTTCAGATAGGGGAAATGTCAGTGATCCTTCCGATTTCAGTTCCAGAGCGATTCGCCCAATGAGTCCTTGATTTTTCGTCGTTTTCAGCCAATTTTCTGGATTTTTGAAAATTTCACTTTTTTGTGAAAATATCCACTAAATGAGGGAATAATATGTGTGAGGGTACCCCAGGAGAGTTCCAAATGTTTGTGGGTAGAATATATATCCCACAGGGGTAAAATTGAAAAAAGTTGAGAAAATTTTTTTTTTTTGTACTTAGTCATTTTTCCGGCGTTTATCAGACTTTCAGATAGGGGAAATGTCAGTGAGCGTTCCGATTTCAGTTCCAGAGCGATTCGCCCAATCAGTCCTTGATATTTCGTCGTTTTCAGCCAATTTTCTGGATTTTTGAAAATTTCACTTTTTTGTGAAAATATCCACTAAATGAGGGAATAATATGTGTGAGGGTACCCCAGGAGAGTTCCAAATGTTTGTGGGTAGAATATTTATCCCACAGGGGTAAAATTGAAAAAAGTTGAGAAAATTTTTTTTTTTGTACTTAGTCATTTTTCTGGCGTTTATCAGACTTTCAGATAGGGGAAATGTCAGTGAGCCTTCCGATTTCAGTTCCAGAGCGATTCGCCGGATGAGTCCTTGATATTTAGTCGTTTTCAGACAATTTTCTGAATTTTTGAAAATTTCACTTTTTTGTGAAAATATCCACTAAATGAGGGAATAATATGTGTGAGGGTACCCCAGGAGAGTTCCAAAAGTGTGTGGGTAGAACATATATCCCACGCGGGTAAAATTGAAAAAAGTTTAAAAAAAATTTTTTTTGGACTTAGTCATTTTTCCGGCATTTATCAGACTTTCAGATAGGGCAAATGTCAGTGAGCGTTACGATTTGAGTTTCAGAGCGATTCGCCCAATGAGTCCTTGATATTTAGTCGTTTTCAGCCAATTTTCTGGATTTTTGAAAATTTCACTTCTTTGTGAAAATATACACTAAATGAGGGAATAATATGTGTGAGGGTACCCCAGGAGAGTTCCAAATGTGTGTGTGTAGAAAATATATCCCACGGGGGTAAAATTGAAAAAAATTGAACATTTTTTTTTTTTTAACTTTGTCATTTTTCCGGCGTTTATCAGACTTTCAGATAGGGGAAATGTTAGTGAGCATTCCGATTTCAGTTTCAGAGCGATTCGCCCAATGAGTCCTTGATATTTAGTCGTTTTCAGCCAATTTTCTAGATTTTTGAAAATTTCACTTCTTTGTGAAAATATACACTAAATGAGGGAATAATATGTGTGAGGGTACCCCAGGAGAGTTCCAAATGTTTGTGGGTAGAAGATATATCCCACGGGGGTAAAATTGAAAAAAATTGAAAAATTTTTTTTTTTGGTCTTAGTCATTTTTCCGGCGTTTATCAGACTTTCAGATAGGGTAAATGTCAGTGAGCATTAAGATTTCAGTTCCAGAGCGATTCGCCCAATGAGTCCTTGATATTTAGTCATTTTCAGCCAATTTTCTGTATTTTTGAAAAAATCACTTTTTTGTGAAAATATCCACTAAATGAGGAAATAATATGTGTGAGGGTACCTCAGGAGAGTTCCAAATGTGTGTGGGTAGAATATATTTCTTACGGGGGTAAAATTGAAAAAAATTGAAATATTTTTTTTTTGGACTTAGTCTTTTTTCCGGCGTTTATCAGACTTTCAGATAGGGGAAATGTCAGTGAGCATTCCCATTTCAGTTCCAGAGCGATTCGCCCAATGAGTCCTTGATATTTAGTCGTTTTCGGCCAATTTTCTGGATTTTTGAAAATTTCACTTTTTTGTGAAAATATCCACTAAATGAGGGAATAATTTGTGTGAGGGTACCCCAGGAGAGTTCCAAATGTGTTTGGGTAGAATATATATCCCACGGGGGTAAAATTGAAAAAAATTGAAATTTTTTTTTCTGGACTTAGTCTTTTTTCCGGCGTTTATCAGTCTTTCAGATAGGGGAAAAGTCAGTGAGCATTCTGATTTCAGTTCCAGAGCGATTAGCCCAATGAGTCCTTGATATTTAGTCATTTTCAGCCAATTTTCTGGATTTTTTAAAATTTCACTTTTTTGTGAAAATATCCACTAAATGAGGGAATAATATGTGTGAGGGTTCCCCAAGAGAGTTCCAAATGTGTGTGAGTAGAATATATATCCCACGGGGGTAAAATTGAAAAAAGTTAAAAAAAAATTTTTTTTGGACTTAGTCATTTTTCCGGCGTTTATCAGACTTTCAGATAGGGGAAATGTCAATGAGCATTCCGATTTCAGTTCCAGAGCGATTCGCCCAATGAGTCCTTGATATTTAGTCGTTTTCAGCCAATTTTCTGGATTTTTGAAAATTTCACTTTTTTGTGAAAATATCCACTAACTGAGTGAATAATATGTGTGAGGGTACCCGAGGAGAGTTGAAAATGTGTGTGGGTAGAATATATATCCCACTAGGTTAAAATTGAAAAAAGTAGAAAAATTTTTTTTTTTGGACTTAGTCATTTTCCCCTCATTTATCAGACTTTCAGATAGGGGAAATGTCAGTGAGCGTTCCGATCTCTGTTCCAGAGTGATTCTCCCAATGAGTCCTTGATATTTAGTCGTTTTCGGCCAATTTTCTGGATTTTTGAAAATTTAACTTTTTTGTGAAAATATCCATTAAATGAGGGAATAATTTGTGTGAGGGTACCCCAGGAGAGTTCCAAATGTGTTTGGGTAGAATATATATCCCACGGGGGTAAAATTGAAAAAAATTGAAGCTTTTTTTTTTTTAGACTTAGTCATTTTTTTTGCGTTTATCAGACTTTCAGATAGGAGAAATGTCAGTGAGCATTCCGATTTGAGTTCCAGAGCGATTCGCCCAATGAGTCCTTGATATTTAGTCGTTTTCAGCCAATTTTCTGGATTTTTGAAAATTTCACTTTTTTTGTGAAAATATCCACTAAATGAGGGAATAATAAGTGTGAGGGTACCCCAAGAGAGTTCCAAATGTGTGTGGGTAGAATATATATCCCACGGGGGTAAAATTGAAAAAAGTTAAAAAAAATTTTTTTTTGGACTTAGTCATTTTTCCGGCGTTTATCAGACTTTCAGATACGGGAAATGTCAGTGAGCATTCCGATTTCAGTTCCAGAGCGATTCGCCCAATGAGTCCTTGATATTTAGTCGTTTTCAGCCAATTTTCTGGATTTTTGAAAATTTCACTTTTTTTGTGAAAATATCCACTAAATGAGGGAATAATATGTGTGAGGGTACCCCAGGAGAGTTCCAAATGTGTTTGGGAAGAATATATATCCCACGGGGGTAAAATTGAAAAAAGTTGAAAAAAATTTTTTTTTGGACTTAGTCATTTTTCCGGCGTTTATCAGACTTTCAGATAGGGAAATGTCAGTGAGCGTTCCGATTTTAGTTCCAGAGTGATTCGCCCAATGAGTCCTTGATATTTAGTCGTTTTCAGCCAATTTTCTGGATTTTTGAAAATTTCACTTTTTTGTGAAAATATCCACTAAATGAGTGAATAATATGTGTGAGGGTACCCCAGTAGAGTTCCAAATGTGTGTGGGTAGAATATATATCCCACGGGGGTAAAATTGAAAAAAATTGAAATTTTTTTTTTTGGACTTAGTCTTTTTTCCGGCGTTTATCAGACTTTCAGATAGGGGAAAAGTCAGTGAGCATTCTGATTTCAGTTCCAGAGCGATTCGCCCAATGAGTCCTTGATATTTAGTTATTTTCAGCCAATTTTCTGGATTTTTTAAAATTTCACTTTTTTGTGAAAATATCCACTAAATGAGGGAATAATATGTGTGAGGGTACCCCAAGAGAGTTCCAAATGTGTGTGGGTAGAATATATATCCCACGGGGGTAAAATTGAAAAAAGTTAAAAAAAATTTTTTTTTGGACCTAGTCATTTTTCCGGCGTTTATCAGACTTTCAGATACGGGAAATGTCAGTGAGCATTCCGATTTCAGTTCCAGAGCGATTCGCCCAATAAGTCCTTGATATTTAGTCGTTTTCAGCCAATTTTCTGGATTTTTGAAAATTTCACTTTTTTTGTGAAAATATCCACTAAATGAGGGAATAATATGTGTGAGGGTACCCCAGTAGAGTTCCAAATGTGTGTGGGTAGAATATATATCCCACGGGGGTAGAATTGAAAAAAATTGAAACTTTTTTTTTTTGGACTTAGTCTTTTTTCCGGCGTTTATCAGTCTTTCAGATAGGGGAAAAGTCAGTGAGCATTCTGAATTCAGTTCCAGAGCGATTCGCCCAATGAGTCCTTGATATTTAGTCATTTTCAGCCAATTTTCTGGATTTTTGAAAATTTCACTTTTTTGTGAAAATATCCACTAAATGAGGGAATAATATGTGTGAGGGTACCCCAAGAGAGTTCCAAATGTGTGTGGGTAGAATATATATCCCACGGGGGTAAAATTTAAAAAAGTTGAAAAAAATTTTTTTTTGGACTTAGTCATTTTTCCGGCGTTTATCAGACTTTCAGATAGGGGAAATGTCAGTGAGTGTTCCGATTTCAGTTCCAGAGCGATTCGCCAAATGAGTCCTTGATATTTAGTCGTTTTCAGCCAATTTTCTGGATTTTTGAAAATTTCACTTTTTTGTGAAAATATCCACTAAATGAGGGAATAATATGTGTGAGGGTACCCCAGGAGAGTTCCAAATGTGTTTGGGTAGAATATATATCCCACGGGGGTAAAATTGAAAAAGTTGAAAAAAAATTTTTTTTGGACTTAGTCATTTTTCCGGCGTTTATCAGACTTTCAGATAGGGGAAATGTCAGTGAGCATTCCAATTTCAGTTCCAGAGCGATTCGCCCAATGAGTCCTTGATATTTATTCGTTTTTAGCCAATTTTCTGGATTTTTCAAAATTTCACTTTTTTGCGAAAATATCCACTAAATGAGGGAATAATATGTGTGAGGGTACCCCAGGAGAGTTCCAAATGTTTGTGGGTAGAAGATATATCCCACGGGGGTAAAATTGAAAAAAATTGAAAAATTTTTTTTTTTGGTCTTAGTCATTTTTCCGGCGTTTATCAGACTTTCAGATACGGGAAATGTCAGTGAGCATTCCGATTTCAGTTCCAGAGCGATTCGCCCAATGAGTCTTTGATATTTAGTCATTTTCAGCCAATTTTCTGGATTTTTGAAAATTTCACTTTTTTTTGAAAATATCCACTAAATGAGGGAATAATATGTGTGAGGGTACCCAGGGAGAGTTCCAAATGTGTGTGGGTAGAATATATATCCTACGGGGGTAAAATTGAAAAAAATTGAAATATTTTTTTTTTTGGACTTAGTCTTTTTTCCAGCGTTTATCAGACTTTCAGATAGGGTAAATGTCAGTGAGCATTAAGATTTCAGTTCCAGAGCGATTCGCCCAATGAGTCCTTGATATTTAGTCATTTTCAGCCAATTTTCTGTATTTTTGAAAAAAACACTTTTTTGTGAAAATATCCACTAAATGAGGAAATAATATGTGTGAGGGTACCTCAGGAGACTTCCAAATGTGTGTGGGTAGAATATATTTCTTACGGGGGTAAAATTGAAAAAAATTGAAATATTTTTTTTTTGGACTTAGTCTTTTTTCCGGCGTTTATCAGACTTTCAGATAGGGGAAATGTCAGTGAGCATTCCCATTTCAGTTCCAGAGCGATTCGCCCAATGAGTCCTTGATATTTAGTCGTTTTCGGCCAATTTTCTGGATTTTTGAAAATTTCACTTTTTTGTGAAAATATCCACTAAATGAGGGAATAATTTGTGTGAGGGTACCCAAGGAGAGTTCCAAATGTGTTTGGGTAGAATATATATCCCACGGGGGTAAAATTGAAAAAAATTGAAGCTTTTTTTTTTTAGACTTAGTCATTTTTCCGGCGCTTATCAGACTTTCAGATAGGGGAAATGTCAGTGAGCATTCCGATTTCAGTTTCAGAGCGATTCGCCCAATGAGTCCTTGATATTTAGTCGTTTTCAGCCAATTTTCTGGATTTTTGAAAATTTCACTTTTTTGTGAAAATATCCACTAAATGAGGGAATAATATGTGTGAGGGTACCCCAGGAGAGTTCCAAATGTGTGTCGGTAGAATATATATCCCACGGAGTTAAAATTGAAAAAAGTTGAAAAATATTTTTTTTGGACTTAGTCATTTTTCTGGCGTTTATCAGACTTTCAGATAGGAGAAATGTCAGTGAGCATTCCGATTTGAGTTCCAGAGTGATTCGCCCAATGAGTCCTTGATATTTAGTCATTTTCAGCCAATTTTCTGGATTTTTGAAAATTTCACTTTTTTGTGAAAATATCCACTAAATGAGGGAATAATATGTGTGAGGGTACCCCAGTAGAGTTCCAAATGTGTGTGGGTAGAATATATATCCCACGGGGGTAAAATTGAAAAAAATTGAAATTTTTTTTCTGGACTTAGTCTTTTTTCCGGCGTTTATCAGTCTTTCAGATAGGGGAAAAGTCAGTGAGCATTCTGATTTCAGTTCCAGAGCGATTAGCCCAATGAGTCCTTGATATTTAGTCATTTTCAGCCAATTTTCTGGATTTTTTAAAATTTCACTTTTTTGTGAAAATATCCACTAAATGAGGGAATAATATGTGTGAGGGTTCCCCAAGAGAGTTCCAAATGTGTGTGAGTAGAATATATATCCCACGGGGGTAAAATTGAAAAAAGTTAAAAAAAAAATTTTTTTGGACTTAGTCATTTTTCCGGCGTTTATCAGACTTTCAGATAGGGGAAATGTCAATGAGCATTCCGATTTCAGTTCCAGAGCGATTCGCCCAATGAGTCCTTGATATTTAGTCCTTTTCAGCCAATTTTCTGGATTTTTGAAAATTTCACTTTTTTGTGAAAATATCCACTTACTGAGTGAATAATATGTGTGAGGGTACCCGAGGAGAGTTGAAAATGTGTGTGGGTAGAATATATATCCCACTAGGTTAAAATTGAAAAAAGTAGAAAAAATTTTTTTTTTGGACTTAGTCATTTTCCCCTCATTTATCAGACTTTCAGATAGGGGAAATGTCAGTGAGCGTTCCGATCTCTGTTCCAGAGTGATTCTCCCAATGAGTCCTTGATATTTAGTCGTTTTCGGCCAATTTTCTGGATTTTTGAAAATTTAACTTTTTTGTGAAAATATCCATTAAATGAGGGAATAATTTGTGTGAGGGTACCCCAGGAGAGTTCCAAATGTGTTTGGGTAAAATATATATCCCACGGGGGTAAAATTGAAAAAAATTGAAGCTTTTTTTTTTTAGACTTAGTCATTTTTTTTGCGTTTATCAGACTTTCTGATAGGAGAAATGTCAGTGAGCATTCCGATTTGAGTTCCAGAGCGATTCGCCCAATGAGTCCTTGATATTTAGTCGTTTTCAGCCAATTTTCGGGATTTTTGAAAATTTCACTTTTTTTGTGAAAATATCCACTAAATGAGGGAATAATATGTGTGAGGGTACCCCAGTAGAGTTCCAAATGTGTGTGCGTAGAATATATATCCCACGGGGGTAAAATTGAAAAAAATTGAAATTTTTTTTTTTTGGACTTAGTCTTTTTTCCGGCGTTTATCAGTCTTTCAGATAGGGGAAAAGTCAGTGAGCATTCTGATTTCAGTTCCAGATCGATTCGCCCAATGAGTCCTTGATATTTAGTCATTTTCAGCCAATTTTCTTGATTTTTTTAAAATTTCACTTTTTTGTGAAAATATCCACTAAATGAGGGAATAATAAGTGTGAGGGTACCCCAAGAGAGTTCCAAATGTGTGTGGGTAGAATATATATCCCACGGGGGTAAAATTGAAAAAAGTTAAAAAAAATTTTTTTTTGGACTTAGTCATTTTTCCGGCGTTTATCAGACTTTCAGATACGGGAAATGTCAGTGAGCATTCCGATTTCAGTTCCAGAGCGATTCGCCCAATGAGTCCTTGATATTTAGTCGTTTTCAGCCAATTTTCTGGATTTTTGAAAATTTCACTTTTTTTGTGAAAATATCCACTAAATGAGGGAATAATATGTGTGAGGGTACCCCAGGAGAGTTCCAAATGTGTTTGGGAAGAATATATATCCCACGGGGGTAAAATTGAAAAAAGTTGAAAAAAATTTTTTTTTGGACTTAGTCATTTTTCCGGCGTTTATCAGACTTTCAGATAGGGAAATGTCAGTGAGCGTTCCGATTTTAGTTCCAGAGTGATTCGCCCAATGAGTCCTTGATATTTAGTCGTTTTCAGCCAATTTTCTGGATTTTTGAAAATTTCACTTTTTTGTGAAAATATCCACTAAATGAGTGAATAATATGTGTGAGGGTACCCCAGTAGAGTTCCAAATGTGTGTGGGTAGAATATATATCCCACGGGGGTAAAATTGAAAAAAATTGAAATTTTTTTTTTTGGACTTAGTCTTTTTTCCGGCGTTTATCAGACTTTCAGATAGGGGAAAAGTCAGTGAGCATTCTGATTTCAGTTCCAGAGCGATTCGCCCAATGAGTCCTTGATATTTAGTTATTTTCAGCCAATTTTCTGGATTTTTTAAAATTTCACTTTTTTGTGAAAATATCCACTAAATGAGGGAATAATATGTGTGAGGGTACCCCAAGAGAGTTCCAAATGTGTGTGGGTAGAATATATATCCCACGGGGGTAAAATTGAAAAAAGTTAAAAAAAATTTTTTTTTGGACCTAGTCATTTTTCCGGCGTTTATCAGACTTTCAGATACGGGAAATGTCAGTGAGCATTCCGATTTCAGTTCCAGAGCGATTCGCCCAATAAGTCCTTGATATTTAGTCGTTTTCAGCCAATTTTCTGGATTTTTGAAAATTTCACTTTTTTTGTGAAAATATCCACTAAATGAGGGAATAATATGTGTGAGGGTACCCCAGTAGAGTTCCAAATGTGTGTGGGTAGAATATATATCCCACGGGGGTAAAATTGAAAAAAATTGAAACTTTTTTTTTTTGGACTTAGTCTTTTTTCCGGCGTTTATCAGTCTTTCAGATAGGGGAAAAGTCAGTGAGCATTCTGAATTCAGTTCCAGAGCGATTCGCCCAATGAGTCCTTGATATTTAGTCATTTTCAGCCAATTTTCTGGATTTTTTAAAATTTCACTTTTTTGTGAAAATATCCACTAAATGAGGGAATAATATGTGTGAGGGTACCCCAAGTGAGTTCCAAATGTGTGTGGGTAGAATATATATCCCACGGGTGTAAAATTTAAAAAAGTTGAAAAAAAATTTTTTTTGGACTTAGTCATTTTTCCGGCGTTTATCAGACTTTCAGATAGGGGAAATGTCAGTGAGTGTTCCGATTTCAGTTCCAGAGCGATTTGCCAAATGAGTCCTTGATATTTAGTCGTTTTCAGCCAATTTTCTGGATTTTTGAAAATTTCACTTTTTTGTGAAAATATCCACTAAATGAGGGAATAATATGTGTGAGGGTACCCCAGGAGAGTTCCAAATGTGTTTGGGTAGAATATATATCCCACGGGGGTAAAATTGAAAAAGTTGAAAAAAAATTTTTTTTGGACTTAGTCATTTTTCCGGCGTTTATCAGACTTTCAGATAGGGGAAATGTCAGTGAGCATTCCAATTTCAGTTCCAGAGCGATTCGCCCAATGAGTCCTTGATATTTATTCGTTTTTAGCCAATTTTCTGGATTTTTCAAAATTTCACTTTTTTGCGAAAATATCCACTAAATGAGGGAATAATATGTGTGAGGGTACCCCAGGAGAGTTCCAAATGTGTGTGGGTGGAATATATATCCCACGGGGGTAAAATTGAAAAAAGTTGAAAACGTTTTTTTTTTGGACTTAGTCATTTTTCCAGCATTTATCAGACTTTCAGATAGGGGAAATGTCAGTGAGCATTCCGATTTCAGTTCCACAGCGATTCGACCAATGAGACCTTGATATTTAGTCGTTTTCTGCCAATTTTCTGGATTTTTGAAAATTTCACTTTTTTGGGAAAATATCCACTAAATGAGGGAATAATATGTGTGAGGGTACCCCAGGAGAGTTCCAAATGTGTGTGGGTGGAATATATATCCCACGGGGATAAAATTGAAAAAAGTTGAAAACATTTTTTTCTTGGACTTAGTCATTTTTCCGGCGTTTATCAGACTTTCAGATAGGGGAAATGTTAGTGAGCGTTCCTATTTCAGTTCAAAATGGATTCGCCCAATGAGTCCTTGATATTTAGTCATCTTCAGCCAATTTTCTGGATTTTTGAAAATTTCACTTTTTTGTGAAAATATCCACTAAATAAGGGAATAATATGTGTGAGGGTACCCCAGGATAGTTCCAAATGCGTGTGGGTAGAATATATATCCCACGGAGGTAAAATTGAAAAAAGTTGAAAACATTTTTTTTGGACTTAGTCATTTTTCCGGCGTTGATCAGACTTGCAGATAGGGGAAATGTCAGTGAGCATTCCAATTTCAGTTCCAGAGCGATTCGCCCAATGAGTCCTTGATATTTAGTCGTTTTCAGCCAATTTTCTGGATTTTTGAAAATTTCACTTTTTTGTGAAAATATCCACTAAATGAGGGAATTATATGTGTGAGGGTACCCCAGGAGAGTTCCAAATGTGTGTGGGTAGAATATATATCCCACGGGGGTAAAATTGACAAAAGTTGAAAACATTTTTTTTTTGGACTGTCATTTTTCCGGCGTTTATCAGACTTTGAGATAGGGGAAATGACAGTGGGCGTTCCAATTTCAGTTCCAGAGCGATTCGGCTAATGAGTCCTTGATATTTAGTCGTTTTCAGCCAATTTTCTGGATTTTTGAAAATTTCACTTTTTAGCGAAAATATCCACTAAATGAGGGAATAATATGTGTGAGGGTACCCCAGGAGAGTTCCAAATGTGTGTGGGTAGAATATATATCCCACAGGGGTAAAATTGAAAAAAGTTGAAAAATTTTTTTTTTTCGACTTAGTCATTTTTCCGGCGTTGATCAGACTTTCAGATAGGGGAAATGTCAGTGAGAGTTCCAATTTCAGTTCCAGAGTGATTCGCCCAATGAGTCCTTGATATTTAGTCGTTTTCAGCCAATTTTCTGGATTTTTCAAAATTTCACTTTTTTGTGAATATATCCACTAAGTGAGGGAATAATATGTGTGAGGGTACCCCAGGAGAGTTCCAAATGTGTGTGGGTGGAATATACATCCCACGGGGGTAAAATTGAAAAAAGTTGAAAACATTTTTTTTTTGGACTTAGTCATTTTTACGGCATTTATCAGACATTCAGATAGGGGAAATGTCAGTGAGCGTTCCAATTTCAGTTCCAGAGTGATTCGCCCAATGATTCCTTGATATTTAGTCGTTTTCAGCCAATTTTCTGGATTTTTGAAAATTTCACTTTTTTGCGAAAATATCCACTAAATGAGGGAATAATATGTGTGAGGGTACCCCAGGAGAGTTCCAAATGTGTGTGGATAGAATATATATCCCACAGGGGTAAAATTGAAAAAAGTTGAAAATTTTTTTTTTTTGGACTTAGTCATTTTTCCGGCGTTGATCAGACTTTCAGATAGGGGAAATGTCAGTGAGAGTTCCAATTTCAGTTCCAGAGTGATTCGCCCAATGAGTCCTTGATATTTAGTCGTTTTCAGCCAATTTTCTGGATTTTTGAAAATTTCACTTTTTTGCGAAAATATCCACTAAATGAGGGAATAATATGTGTGAGGGTACCCCAGGAGATTTAAAAATGTGTGTGTGTGGAATATATATCCCACGGGGGTAAAATTGAAAAAAGTTGAAAAAAATTTTTTCTTGGACTTAGTCATTTTTCCGGCGTTTATCAGACTTTCAGATAGGGAAATGTCAGTGAGCGTTCCGATTTCAGTTCCAGAGCGATTCGCCCATTGAGTCCTTGATATTTAGTCGTTTTCAGCCAATTTTCTGGATTTTTTTAAAATTTCACTTTTTTGCGAAAATATCCACTAAATGAGGGAATAATATGTGTGAGGGTACCCCAGGAGAGTTCCAAATGTGTGTGGGTAGAATATATATCCCACGGGGGTAAAATTGAAAAAAGTTGAAAACATTTTTTTTTTTGGACTTAGTCATTTTTACGGCATTTATCAGACTTTCAGATAAGGGGAAATGTCAGTGAGCGTTCCAATTTCAGTTCCAGAGCGATTCGACCAATGAGTCCTAAATATTTAGTCGTTTTCAGCCAATTTTCTGGATTTTTGAAAATTTCACTTTTTTGTGAAAATATCCACTAAATGAGGGAATAATATGTGTGAGGGTAGCCCAGGAGAGTTCCAAATGTGTGTGGGTAGAATATATATCCCACGGGGGTAAAATTGAAAAAAGCTGAAACATTTTTTTTTTGGACTTTGTCATTTTTCCGGCGTTTATCAGACTTTCAGATAGGGGAAATGTCAGTGAGCATTCCAATTTCAGTTCCAGAGCGATTCGCCCAATGAGTCCTTGATATTTATTCGTTTTTAGCCAATTTTCTGGATTTTTCAAAATTTCACTTTTTTGCGAAAATATCCACTAAATGAGGGAATAATATGTGTGAGGGTACCCCAGGAGAGTTCCAAATGTGTGTGGGTGGAATATATATCCCACGGGGGTAAAATTGAAAAAAGTTGAAAACGTTTTTTTTTTGGACTTAGTCATTTTTCCAGCATTTATCAGACTTTCAGATAGGGGAAATGTCAGTGAGCATTCCGATTTCAGTTCCACAGCGATTCGACCAATGAGACCTTGATATTTAGTCGTTTTCTGCCAATTTTCTGGATTTTTGAAAATTTCACTTTTTTGGGAAAATATCCACTAAATGAGGGAATAATATGTGTGAGGGTACCCCAGGAGAGTTCCAAATGTGTGTGGGTGGAATATATATCCCACGGGGATAAAATTGAAAAAAGTTGAAAACATTTTTTTCTTGGACTTAGTCATTTTTCCGGCGTTTATCAGACTTTCAGATAGGGGAAATGTTAGTGAGCGTTCCTATTTCAGTTCAAAATGGATTCGCCCAATGAGTCCTTGATATTTAGTCATCTTCAGCCAATTTTCTGGATTTTTGAAAATTTCACTTTTTTGTGAAAATATCCACTAAATAAGGGAATAATATGTGTGAGGGTACCCCAGGATAGTTCCAAATGCGTGTGGGTAGAATATATATCCCACGGAGGTAAAATTGAAAAAAGTTGAAAACATTTTTTTTGGACTTAGTCATTTTTCCGGCGTTGATCAGACTTGCAGATAGGGGAAATGTCAGTGAGCATTCCAATTTCAGTTCCAGAGCGATTCGCCCAATGAGTCCTTGATATTTAGTCGTTTTCAGCCAATTTTCTGGATTTTTGAAAATTTCACTTTTTTGTGAAAATATCCACTAAATGAGGGAATTATATGTGTGAGGGTACCCCAGGAGAGTTCCAAATGTGTGTGGGTAGAATATATATCCCACGGGGGTAAAATTGACAAAAGTTGAAAACATTTTTTTTTTGGACTGTCATTTTTCCGGCGTTTATCAGACTTTGAGATAGGGGAAATGACAGTGGGCGTTCCAATTTCAGTTCCAGAGCGATTCGGCTAATGAGTCCTTGATATTTAGTCGTTTTCAGCCAATTTTCTGGATTTTTGAAAATTTCACTTTTTAGCGAAAATATCCACTAAATGAGGGAATAATATGTGTGAGGGTACCCCAGGAGAGTTCCAAATGTGTGTGGGTAGAATATATATCCCACAGGGGTAAAATTGAAAAAAGTTGAAAAATTTTTTTTTTTCGACTTAGTCATTTTTCCGGCGTTGATCAGACTTTCAGATAGGGGAAATGTCAGTGAGAGTTCCAATTTCAGTTCCAGAGTGATTCGCCCAATGAGTCCTTGATATTTAGTCGTTTTCAGCCAATTTTCTGGATTTTTCAAAATTTCACTTTTTTGTGAATATATCCACTAAGTGAGGGAATAATATGTGTGAGGGTACCCCAGGAGAGTTCCAAATGTGTGTGGGTGGAATATACATCCCACGGGGGTAAAATTGAAAAAAGTTGAAAACATTTTTTTTTTGGACTTAGTCATTTTTACGGCATTTATCAGACATTCAGATAGGGGAAATGTCAGTGAGCGTTCCAATTTCAGTTCCAGAGTGATTCGCCCAATGATTCCTTGATATTTAGTCGTTTTCAGCCAATTTTCTGGATTTTTGAAAATTTCACTTTTTTGCGAAAATATCCACTAAATGAGGGAATAATATGTGTGAGGGTACCCCAGGAGAGTTCCAAATGTGTGTGGATAGAATATATATCCCACAGGGGTAAAATTGAAAAAAGTTGAAAATTTTTTTTTTTTGGACTTAGTCATTTTTCCGGCGTTGATCAGACTTTCAGATAGGGGAAATGTCAGTGAGAGTTCCAATTTCAGTTCCAGAGTGATTCGCCCAATGAGTCCTTGATATTTAGTCGTTTTCAGCCAATTTTCTGGATTTTTGAAAATTTCACTTTTTTGCGAAAATATCCACTAAATGAGGGAATAATATGTGTGAGGGTACCCCAGGAGATTTAAAAATGTGTGTGTGTGGAATATATATCCCACGGGGGTAAAATTGAAAAAAGTTGAAAAAAATTTTTTCTTGGACTTAGTCATTTTTCCGGCGTTTATCAGACTTTCAGATAGGGAAATGTCAGTGAGCGTTCCGATTTCAGTTCCAGAGCGATTCGCCCATTGAGTCCTTGATATTTAGTCGTTTTCAGCCAATTTTCTGGATTTTTTTAAAATTTCACTTTTTTGCGAAAATATCCACTAAATGAGGGAATAATATGTGTGAGGGTACCCCAGGAGAGTTCCAAATGTGTGTGGGTAGAATATATATCCCACGGGGGTAAAATTGAAAAAAGTTGAAAACGTTTTTTTTTTGGACTTAGTCATTTTTCCAGCATTTATCAGACTTTCAGATAGGGGAAATGTCAGTGAGCATTCCGATTTCAGTTCCACAGCGATTCGACCAATGAGACCTTGATATTTAGTCGTTTTCTGCCAATTTTCTGGATTTTTGAAAATTTCACTTTTTTGGGAAAATATCCACTAAATGAGGGAATAATATGTGTGAGGGTACCCCAGGAGAGTTCCAAATGTGTGTGGGTGGAATATATATCCCACGGGGATAAAATTGAAAAAAGTTGAAAACATTTTTTTCTTGGACTTAGTCATTTTTCCGGCGTTTATCAGACTTTCAGATAGGGGAAATGTTAGTGAGCGTTCCTATTTCAGTTCAAAATGGATTCGCCCAATGAGTCCTTGATATTTAGTCATCTTCAGCCAATTTTCTGGATTTTTGAAAATTTCACTTTTTTGTGAAAATATCCACTAAATAAGGGAATAATATGTGTGAGGGTACCCCAGGATAGTTCCAAATGCGTGTGGGTAGAATATATATCCCACGGAGGTAAAATTGAAAAAAGTTGAAAACATTTTTTTTGGACTTAGTCATTTTTCCGGCGTTGATCAGACTTGCAGATAGGGGAAATGTCAGTGAGCATTCCAATTTCAGTTCCAGAGCGATTCGCCCAATGAGTCCTTGATATTTAGTCGTTTTCAGCCAATTTTCTGGATTTTTGAAAATTTCACTTTTTTGTGAAAATATCCACTAAATGAGGGAATTATATGTGTGAGGGTACCCCAGGAGAGTTCCAAATGTGTGTGGGTAGAATATATATCCCACGGGGGTAAAATTGACAAAAGTTGAAAACATTTTTTTTTTGGACTGTCATTTTTCCGGCGTTTATCAGACTTTGAGATAGGGGAAATGACAGTGGGCGTTCCAATTTCAGTTCCAGAGCGATTCGGCTAATGAGTCCTTGATATTTAGTCGTTTTCAGCCAATTTTCTGGATTTTTGAAAATTTCACTTTTTAGCGAAAATATCCACTAAATGAGGGAATAATATGTGTGAGGGTACCCCAGGAGAGTTCCAAATGTGTGTGGGTAGAATATATATCCCACAGGGGTAAAATTGAAAAAAGTTGAAAAATTTTTTTTTTTCGACTTAGTCATTTTTCCGGCGTTGATCAGACTTTCAGATAGGGGAAATGTCAGTGAGAGTTCCAATTTCAGTTCCAGAGTGATTCGCCCAATGAGTCCTTGATATTTAGTCGTTTTCAGCCAATTTTCTGGATTTTTCAAAATTTCACTTTTTTGTGAATATATCCACTAAGTGAGGGAATAATATGTGTGAGGGTACCCCAGGAGAGTTCCAAATGTGTGTGGGTGGAATATACATCCCACGGGGGTAAAATTGAAAAAAGTTGAAAACATTTTTTTTTTGGACTTAGTCATTTTTACGGCATTTATCAGACATTCAGATAGGGGAAATGTCAGTGAGCGTTCCAATTTCAGTTCCAGAGTGATTCGCCCAATGATTCCTTGATATTTAGTCGTTTTCAGCCAATTTTCTGGATTTTTGAAAATTTCACTTTTTTGCGAAAATATCCACTAAATGAGGGAATAATATGTGTGAGGGTACCCCAGGAGAGTTCCAAATGTGTGTGGATAGAATATATATCCCACAGGGGTAAAATTGAAAAAAGTTGAAAATTTTTTTTTTTTGGACTTAGTCATTTTTCCGGCGTTGATCAGACTTTCAGATAGGGGAAATGTCAGTGAGAGTTCCAATTTCAGTTCCAGAGTGATTCGCCCAATGAGTCCTTGATATTTAGTCGTTTTCAGCCAATTTTCTGGATTTTTGAAAATTTCACTTTTTTGCGAAAATATCCACTAAATGAGGGAATAATATGTGTGAGGGTACCCCAGGAGATTTAAAAATGTGTGTGTGTGGAATATATATCCCACGGGGGTAAAATTGAAAAAAGTTGAAAAAAATTTTTTCTTGGACTTAGTCATTTTTCCGGCGTTTATCAGACTTTCAGATAGGGAAATGTCAGTGAGCGTTCCGATTTCAGTTCCAGAGCGATTCGCCCATTGAGTCCTTGATATTTAGTCGTTTTCAGCCAATTTTCTGGATTTTTTTAAAATTTCACTTTTTTGCGAAAATATCCACTAAATGAGGGAATAATATGTGTGAGGGTACCCCAGGAGAGTTCCAAATGTGTGTGGGTAGAATATATATCCCACGGGGGTAAAATTGAAAAAAGTTGAAAACATTTTTTTTTTTGGACTTAGTCATTTTTACGGCATTTATCAGACTTTCAGATAAGGGGAAATGTCAGTGAGCGTTCCAATTTCAGTTCCAGAGCGATTCGACCAATGAGTCCTAAATATTTAGTCGTTTTCAGCCAATTTTCTGGATTTTTGAAAATTTCACTTTTTTGTGAAAATATCCACTAAATGAGGGAATAATATGTGTGAGGGTAGCCCAGGAGAGTTCCAAATGTGTGTGGGTAGAATATATATCCCACGGGGGTAAAATTGAAAAAAGCTGAAACATTTTTTTTTTGGACTTTGTCATTTTTCCGGCGTTTATCAGTCTTTCAGATAGGGGAAAGGACAGTGGGCATTCCGATTTCAGTTCCAGAGCGATTCGCCTATTGAGTCCTTGATATTTAATCGTTTTCAGCCAATTTTCTGGATTTTTGAAAATTTCACTTTTTTGCCAAAATATACACTAACTGAGGGAATAATATGCGTGAGGGTACCCCAGGAGAGTTCAAAATGTGTGTGGGTAGAATATATATCCCACGGGGGTAAAATTGAAAATAGTTGAAAAAATTTTTTTCTTGGACTTAGTCATTTTTCGGGCGTTTATCAGACTTTCAGATAGGGGAAATGTCAGTGAGCGTTCCGATTTCAGTTCCAGAACGATTCGCCCAGTGAGTCCTTGATATTAAGTCGTTTTCAGCCAATTTTCTGGATTTTTGAAAATTTAACTTTTTTGCGAAAATATCCACTAAATGAGGGAATAATATGTGTGAGGGTACCCCAGGAGAGTTCGAAATGTGTGTGGGTAGAATATATATCCCACGGGGTAAAATTGAAAAAAGCTGAAAAATTTTTTTTTTTGGACTTAGTCATTTTTCCGGCGTTTATCAGACTTTCAGATAGGGGAAGTGTTATTGAGCGTTCCTATTTCAGTTCCAGAGCGATTCGCCCAATGAGTCCTTGATATTTAGTCGTTTTCAGCCAATTTTCTGCATTTTTTAAAATTTCACTTTTTTGTGAATATATCCACTAAATGAGGGAATAATATGTTTGAGGGTTCCCCAGGAGAGTTCCAAATGTGTGTGGGTAGAATCTATATCCCACGGGGTAAAATTGAAAAAAGTTGAAAAATTATTTTTCTTGGACTTAGTCATTTTTCCGGCGTTTATCAGACTTTCAGATAGGGGAAATGTCAGTGAGTGTTCAGATTTCAGTTCCAGAGCGATTCGCCCAATGAGCCCTAAATATTTAGTCGTTTTCAGCCAATTTTCTGGATTTTTGAAAATTTCACTTTTTTGTGAAAATATCCACTAAATGAGGTAATAATATGTGTGAGGGTACATTAGGAGAGTTCCAAATGTGTGTGGGTAGAATATATATGCCACGGGGGTAAAATTGAAAAAAGTTGAAAAAAATTTTTTTTTGGACTTAGTCATTTTTCCAGCATTTATCAGACTTTCAGATAGGGGAAATGTCAGTGAGCATTCCTATTTCAGTTCCACAGCGATTCGCCCAATGAGTCCTTGATATTTAGTCGTTTTCAGCCAATTTTCTGGATTTTTGAAAATTTCACTTTTTTGCGAAAATATCCACTAAATGAGGGAATAATATGTGTGAGGGTACCCCAGGAGAGTTCCAAATGTGTGTGGGTAGAATATATATCCCACAGGGGTAAAATTGAAAAAAGTTGAAAATTTTTTTTTTTTGGACTTAGTCATTTTTCCAGCATTTATCAGACTTTCAGATAGGGGAAATGTCAGTGAGCATTCCGATTTCAGTTCCACAGCGATTCGACCAATGAGACCTTGATATTTAGTCGTTTTCTGCCAATTTTCTGGATTTTTGAAAATTTCACTTTTTTGCGAAAATATCCACTAAATGAGGGAATAATATGTGTGAGGGTACCCCAGGAGAGTTCCAAATGTGTGTGGGTGGAATATATATCCCACGGGGATAAAATTGAAAAAAGTTGAAAACATTTTTTTCTTGGACTTAGTCATTTTTCCGGCGTTTATCAGACTTTCAGATAGGGGAAATGTTAGTGAGCGTTCCTATTTCAGTTCAAAAGGGATTCGCCCAATGAGTCCTTGATATTTAGTCATCTTCAGCCAATTCTCTGGATTTTTGAAAATTTCACTTTTTTGTGAAAATATCCACTAAATAAGGGAATAATATGTGTGAGGGTACCCCAGGATAGTTCCAAATGCGTGTGGGTAGAATATATATCCCACGGAGGTAAAATTGAAAAAAGTTGAAAACATTTTTTTTGGACTTAGTCATTTTTCCGGCGTTGATCAGACTTGCAGATAGGGGAAATGTCAGTGAGCATTCCAATTTCAGTTCCAGAGCGATTCGCCCAATGAGTCCTTGATATTTAGTCGTTTTCAGCCAATTTTCTGGATTTTTGAAAATTTCACTTTTTTGTGAAAATATCCACTAAATGAGGGAATTATATGTGTGAGGGTACCCCAGGAGATTTCCAAATGTGTGTGGGTAGAATATATATCCCACGGAGGTAAAATTGAAAAAAGTTGAAAACATTTTTTTTTTGGACTTAGTCATTTTTACGGCATTTATCAGACTTTCAGATAGTGGAAATGTCAGTGAGCGTTCATATTTCAGTTCCAGAGGGATTCGCCCAATGAGTCCTTGATATTTAGTCATTTTCAGCCAATTTTCTGGATTTTTGAAAATTTCACTTTTTTGTGAAAATATCCACTAAATGAGGGAATAATATGTGTGAGGGTACCCCAGGAGAGTTCCAAATGTGTGTGGGTAGAATATATATCCCACGGGGGTAAAATTGACAAAAGTTGAAAACATTTTTTTTTTGGACTGTCATTTTTCCGGCGTTTATCAGACTTTGAGATAGGGGAAATGACAGTGGGCGTTCCAATTTCAGTTCCAGAGCGATTCGGCTAATGAGTCCTTGATATTTAGTCGTTTTCAGCCAATTTTCTGGATTTTTGAAAATTTCACTTTTTAGCGAAAATATCCACTAAATGAGGGAATAATATGTGTGAGGGTACCCCAGGAGAGTTCCAAATGTGTGTGGGTAGAATATATATCCCACAGGGGTAAAATTGAAAAAAGTTGAAAATTTTTTTTTTTTCGACTTAGTCATTTTTCCGGCGTTGATCAGACTTTCAGATAGGGGAAATGTCAGTGAGAGTTCCAATTTCAGTTCCAGAGTGATTCGCCCAATGAGTCCTTGATATTTAGTCGTTTTCAGCCAATTTTCTGGATTTTTCAAAATTTCACTTTTTTGTGAATATATCCACTAAGTGAGGGAATAATATGTGTGAGGGTACCCCAGGAGAGTTCCAAATGTGTGTGGGTGGAATATACATCCCACGGGGGTAAAATTGAAAAAAGTTGAAAACATTTTTTTTTTGGACTTAGTCATTTTTACGGCATTTATCAGACATTCAGATAGGGGAAATGTCAGTGAGCGTTCCAATTTCAGTTCCAGAGTGATTCGCCCAATGATTCCTTGATATTTAGTCGTTTTCAGCCAATTTTCTGGATTTTTGAAAATTTCACTTTTTTGCGAAAATATCCACTAAATGAGGGAATAATATGTGTGAGGGTACCCCAGGAGAGTTCCAAATGTGTGTGGATAGAATATATATCCCACAGGGGTAAAATTGAAAAAAGTTGAAAATTTTTTTTTTTTGGACTTAGTCATTTTTCCGGCGTTGATCAGACTTTCAGATAGGGGAAATGTCAGTGAGAGTTCCAATTTCAGTTCCAGAGTGATTCGCCCAATGAGTCCTTGATATTTAGTCGTTTTCAGCCAATTTTCTGGATTTTTGAAAATTTCACTTTTTTGCGAAAATATCCACTAAATGAGGGAATAATATGTGTGAGGGTACCCCAGGAGATTTAAAAATGTGTGTGTGTGGAATATATATCCCACGGGGGTAAAATTGAAAAAAGTTGAAAAAATTTTTTTCTTGGACTTAGTCATTTTTCCGGCGTTTATCAGACTTTCAGATAGGGAAATGTCAGTGAGCGTTCCGATTTCAGTTCCAGAGCGATTCGCCCATTGAGTCCTTGATATTTAGTCGTTTTCAGCCAATTTTCTGGATTTTTTTAAAATTTCACTTTTTTGCGAAAATATCCACTAAATGAGGGAATAATATGTGTGAGGGTACCCCAGGAGAGTTCCAAATGTGTGTGGGTAGAATATATATCCCACGGGGGTAAAATTGAAAAAAGTTGAAAACATTTTTTTTTTTGGACTTAGTCATTTTTACGGCATTTATCAGACTTTCAGATAAGGGGAAATGTCAGTGAGCGTTCCAATTTCAGTTCCAGAGCGATTCGACCAATGAGTCCTAAATATTTAGTCGTTTTCAGCCAATTTTCTGGATTTTTGAAAATTTCACTTTTTTGTGAAAATATCCACTAAATGAGGGAATAATATGTGTGAGGGTACCCCAGGAGAGTTCCAAATGTGTGTGGGTAGAATATATATCCCACGGGGGTAAAATTGAAAAAAGCTGAAACATTTTTTTTTTGGACTTTGTCATTTTTCCGGCGTTTATCAGTCTTTCAGATAGGGGAAAGGACAGTGGGCATTCCGATTTCAGTTCCAGAGCGATTCGCCTATTGAGTCCTTGATATTTAATCGTTTTCAGCCAATTTTCTGGATTTTTGAAAATTTCACTTTTTTGCCAAAATATACACTAACTGAGGGAATAATATGCGTGAGGGTACCCCAGGAGAGTTCAAAATGTGTGTGGGTAGAATATATATCCCACGGGGGTAAAATTGAAAATAGTTGAAAAAATTTTTTTCTTGGACTTAATCATTTTTCGGGCGTTTATCAGACTTTCAGATAGGGGAAATGTCAGTGAGCGTTCCGATTTCAGTTCCAGAACGATTCGCCCAATGAGTCCTTGATATTAAGTCGTTTTCAGCCAATTTTCTGGATTTTTGAAAATTTAACTTTTTTGCGAAAATATCCACTAAATGAGGGAATAATATGTGTGAGGGTACCCCAGGAGAGTTCGAAATGTGTGTGGGTAGAATATATATCCCACGGGGTAAAATTGAAAAAAGCTGAAAAATTTTTTTTTTTGGACTTAGTCATTTTTCCGGCGTTTATCAGACTTTCAGATAGGGGAAGTGTTATTGAGCGTTCCTATTTCAGTTCCAGAGCGATTCGCCCAATGAGTCCTTGATATTTAGTCGTTTTCAGCCAATTTTCTGCATTTTTGAAAATTTCACTTTTTTGTGAATATATCCACTAAATGAGGGAATAATATGTTTGAGGGTTCCCCAGGAGAGTTCCAAATGTGTGTGGGTAGAATCTATATCCCACGGGGTAAAATTGAAAAAAGTTGAAAAATTATTTTTCTTGGACTTAGTCATTTTTCCGGCGTTTATCAGACTTTCAGATAGGGGAAATGTCAGTGAGTGTTCAGATTTCAGTTCCAGAGCGATTCGCCCAATGAGCCCTAAATATTTAGTCGTTTTCAGCCAATTTTCTGGATTTTTGAAAATTTCACTTTTTTGCGAAAATATCCACTAAATGAGGGAATAATATGTGTAAGGGTACACCAGGAGAGTTCCAAATGTGTGTGGGTAGAATATATATCCCACAGGGGTAAATTTGAAAAAAGTTGAAAAAATTTTTTTCTTGGACTTAGTCATTTTTCCGGCGTTTATCAGACTTTCAGATAGGAGAAATGTTAGTGAGCGTTCCGATTTCAGTTCCAGAGCAATTCGCCCAATGAGTCCTTGATATTTAGTCGTTTTCAGCCAATTTTCTGGATTTTTGAAAATTTCATTTTTTTGTGAAAATATCCACTAAATGAGGGAATAATATGTGTGAGGGTACCCCAGGAGAGTTCCAAATGTGTGTGGGTAGAATATATATCCCACGGGGGTAAAATTGAAAAAAGTTGAAAACATTTTTTTTTGGACTTAGTCATTTTTACAGCATTTATCAGACTTTCAGATAGGGGAAATGTCAGTGAGCATTCCAATTTCAGTTCCAGAGCGCTTCGCCCAATGAGTCCTTGATATTTAGTTGTTTTCAGCCAATTTTCTGGATTTTTGAAAATTTCACTTTTTTGTGAAAATATCCACTAAATGAGGGAATAATATGTGTGAGGGTACACCAGGAGAGTTCCAAATGTGTGTGGGTAGAATATATATCCCACGGGGTAAAATTGAAAAAAGCTGAAAAATTTTTTTTTTTGGACTTAGTCATTTTTCCGGCGTTTATCAGACTTTCAGATAGGGGAAGTGTTAGTGAGCGTTCCTATTTCAGTTCCAGAGCGATTCGCCCAATGAGTCCTTGATATTTAGTCGTTTTCAGCCAATTTTTTGCATTTTTGAAAATTTCACTTTTTTGTGAATATATCCACTAAATGAGGGAATAATATGTGTGAGGGTACCCCAGGAGAGTTCCAAATGTGTGTGGGTAGAATATATATCCCACGGGGGTAAAATTGAAAAAAGTTGAAAACATTTTTTCTTGGACTTAGTCATTTTTCCAGCTTTTATCAGACTTTCAGATAGGGGAAATGTCAGTGAGTGTTCAGATTTCAGTTCCAGAGCGATTCGCCCAATGAGTCCTAAATATTTAGTCGTTTTCAGCCAATTTTCTGGATTTTTGAAAATTTCACTTTTTTGTGAAAATATCCACTAAATGAGGGAATAATATGTGTGAGGGTACATAAGGAGAGTTCCAAATGTGTGTGGGTAGAATATATATGCCACGGGGGTAAAATTGAAAAAAGTTGAAAAAATTTTTTTTTTGGACTTAGTCATTTTTCCAGCGTTTATCAGACTTTCAGATAGGGGAAATGTCAGTGAGCGTTCCAATTTCAGTTCCAGAGCGATTCGCCCAATGAGTCCTTGATATTTAGTCATTTTCAGCCAATTTTTTGGATTTTTCAAAATTTCACTTTTTTGTGAAAATATCCACTAAATGAGGGAATTATATGTGTGAGGGTACCCAAGGAGAGTTCCAAATGTGTGTGGGTAGAATATATATCCCACGGGGGTAAAATTGAAAAAAGGTGAAAACATTTTTTTTTTGGACTTAGTCATTTTTCCGGCGTTTATCAGACATTGAGATAGGGGAGATGACAGTGGGCATTCCGATTTCAGTTCCAGAGCGATTCGCCCAATGAGTACTTTATATTTAGTCGTTTTCAGCCAATTTTCTGGATTTTTGAAAATTTCACTTTTTTGCGAAAATAACCACTAAATGAGGGAATAATATGTGTGAGGGTACCCCAGGAGAGTTCCAAATGTGTGTGGGTAGAATATATATCCCACAGGGGTAAATTTGAAAACAGTTGAAAAAAAATTTTTCTTGGACTTAGTCATTTTTCCGGCGTTTATCAGACTTTCAGATAGGGGAAATGTCAGTGATCATTCCGATTTCAGTTCCAGAGCGATTCTGTTCCAAATGTGTTTGGGGGTAAAATTGAAAAAATGTGTGTGGGGGTAAAATTGAAAAAAGTTGAAAACAGTTTTTTTTTGGACTTAGTCATTTTTACAGCATTTATCAGACTTTCAGATAGGGGAAATGTCAGTGAGCGTTCCAATTTGAGTTCCAGAGCGATTCGCCCAATGAGTCCTTGATATTTAGTCGTTTTCAGCCAATTTTCTGGATTTTTGAAAATTTCACTTTTTGCGAAAATATCCACTAAATGAGGGAATAATATGTGTGAGTGTACCCCAGGAGAGTTCCAAATGTGTGTGGGTAGAATATATATCCCACGGGGGTAAAATTGAAAAAAGTAAAAAATTATTTTTTGGACTTAGTCATTTTTCCAGCGTTTATCAGACTTTAAGATAGGGGAAATGTCAGTGAGTGTTCCTATTTCTGTTCCAGAGCGATTCGCCCAATGAGTCCTTGATATTTCGTCGTTTTCAGCCAATTTTCTGGATTTTTGAAAATTTCGCTTTTTTGTGAAAATATCCACTAAATGAGGGAATAATATGTGTGAGGGTACCCCAGGAGAGTTCCAAATGTGTGTGCGTAGAATATGTATCCCACAGGGGTAAATTTGAAAAAAGTTGAAAAAATTTTTTTCTTGGACTTAGTCATTTTTCCGGCGTTTATAAGACTTTGAGATAGGGGAAATGACAGTGGGCGTTCCGATTTCAGTTCCAGAGCGATTTGCCCAATGAGTCCTTGATATTTAGTCATTTTCAGCCAATTTTCTGGATTTTTGAAAATTTCACTTTTTTGTGAAAATATCCACTAAATGAGGGAATAATATGTGTGAGGGTACCCCAGGAGATTTAAAAATGTGTGTGTGTGGAATATATATCCCACGGGGGTAAAATTGAAAAAAGTTGAAAAAAATTTTTTCTTGGACTTAGTCATTTTTCCGGCGTTTATCAGACTTTCAGATAGGGAAATGTCAGTGAGCGTTCCGATTTCAGTTCCAGAGCGATTCGCCCATTGAGTCCTTGATATTTAGTCGTTTTCAGCCAATTTTCTGGATTTTTTTAAAATTTCACTTTTTTGCGAAAATATCCACTAAATGAGGGAATAATATGTGTGAGGGTACCCCAGGAGAGTTCCAAATGTGTGTGGGTAGAATATATATCCCACGGGGGTAAAATTGAAAAAAGTTGAAAACATTTTTTTTTTTGGACTTAGTCATTTTTACGGCATTTATCAGACTTTCAGATAAGGGGAAATGTCAGTGAGCGTTCCAATTTCAGTTCCATAGCGATTCGACCAATGAGTCCTAAATATTTAGTCGTTTTCAGCCAATTTTCTGGATTTTTGAAAATTTCACTTTTTTGTGAAAATATCCACTAAATGAGGGAATAATATGTGTGAGGGTATCCCAGGATAGTTCCAAATGTGTGTGGGTAGAATATATATCCCACGGGGGTAAAATTGAAAAAAGCTGAAAAATTTTTTTTTTGGACTTTGTCATTTTTCCGGCGTTTATCAGTCTTTCAGATAGGGGAAAGGACAGTGGGCATTCCGATTTCAGTTCCAGAGCGATTCGCCTATTGAGTCCTTGATATTTAATCGTTTTCAGCCAATTTTCTGGATTTTTGAAAATTTCACTTTTTTGCCAAAATATACACTAACTGAGGGAATAATATGCGTGAGGGTACCCCAGGAGAGTTCAAAATGTGTGTGGGTAGAATATATATCCCACGGGGGTAAAATTGAAAATAGTTGAAAAAAATTTTTTCTTGGACTTAATCATTTTTCGGGCGTTTATCAGACTTTCAGATAGGGGAAATGTCAGTGAGCGTTCCGATTTCAGTTCCAGAACGATTCGCCCAATGAGTCCTTGATATTAAGTCGTTTTCAGCCAATTTTCTGGATTTTTGAAAATTTAACTTTTTTGCGAAAATATCCACTAAATGAGGGAATAATATGTGTGAGGGTACCCCAGGAGAGTTCGAAATGTGTGTGGGTAGAATATATATCCCACGGGGTAAAATTGAAAAAAGCTGAAAAATTTTTTTTTTTGGACTTAGTCATTTTTCCGGCGTTTATCAGACTTTCAGATAGGGGAAGTGTTATTGAGCGTTCCTATTTCAGTTCCAGAGCGATTCGCCCAATGAGTCCTTGATATTTAGTCGTTTTCAGCCAATTTTCTGCATTTTTGAAAATTTCACTTTTTTGTGAATATATCCACTAAATGAGGGAATAATATGTTTGAGGGTTCCCCAGGAGAGTTCCAAATGTGTGTGGGTAGAATCTATATCCCACGGGGTAAAATTGAAAAAAGTTGAAAAATTATTTTTCTTGGACTTAGTCATTTTTCCGGCGTTTATCAGACTTTCAGATAGGGGAAATGTCAGTGAGTGTTCAGATTTCAGTTCCAGAGCGATTCGCCCAATGAGCCCTAAATATTTAGTCGTTTTCAGCCAATTTTCTGGATTTTTGAAAATTTCACTTTTTTGTGAAAATATCCACTAAATGAGGTAATAAAATGTGTGAGGGTACATTAGGAGAGTTCCAAATGTGTGTTGGTAGAATATATATGCCACGGGGGTAAAATTGAAAAAAGTTGAAAAAAATTTTTTTTTGGACTTAGTCATTTTTCCAGCGTTTATCAGACTTTGAGATAGGGGAAATGACAGTGGGCGTTCCGATTTCAGTTCCAGAGCAATTCGCCCAATGAGTCCTTGATATTTAGTCGTTTTCAGCCAATTTTCTGGATTTTTGAAAATTTCACTTTTTTGCGAAAATATCCACTAAATGAGGGAATAATATGTGTGAGGGTACCCCAGGAGAGTTCCAAATGTGTGTGGGTAGAATATATATCCCACAGGGGTAAAATTGAAAAAAGTTGAAAATTTTTTTTTTTTGGTCTTAGTCATTTTTCCGGCGTTTATCAGACTTTCAGATATCGGAAATGTCAGTGAGCGTTCCAATTTCAGTTCCAGAGCGATTCGCCCAATGAGTCCTTGATATTTAGTCGTTTTCAGCCAATTTTCTGCATTTTTGAAAATTTCACTTTTTTATGAAAATATCCACTAAATGAGGGAATAATATGTGTAAGGGTACACCAGGAGAGTTCCAAATGTGTGTGGGTAGAATATATATCCCACAGGGGTAAATTTGAAAAAAGTTGAAAAAATTTTTTTCTTGGACTTAGTCATTTTTCCGGCGTTTATCAGACTTTCAGATAGGAGAAATGTTAGTGAGCGTTCCGATTTCAGTTCCAGAGCAATTCGCCCAATGAGTCCTTGATATTTAGTCGTTTTCAGCCAATTTTCTGGATTTTTGAAAATTTCATTTTTTTGTGAAAATATCCACTAAATGAGGGAATAATATGTGTGAGGGTACCCCAGGAGAGTTCCAAATGTGTGTGGGTAGAATATATATCCCACGGGGGTAAAATTGAAAAAAGTTGAAAACATTTTTTTTTGGACTTAGTCATTTTTACAGCATTTATCAGACTTTCAGATAGGGGAAATGTCAGTGAGCATTCCAATTTCAGTTCCAGAGCGCTTCGCCCAATGAGTCCTTGATATTTAGTTGTTTTCAGCCAATTTTCTGGATTTTTGAAAATTTCACTTTTTTGTGAAAATATCCACTAAATGAGGGAATAATATGTGTGAGGGTACACCAGGAGAGTTCCAAATGTGTGTGGGTAGAATATATATCCCACGGGGGTAAAATTGAAAAAAGTAAAAAATTATTTTTTGGACTTAGTCATTTTTCCAGCGTTTATCAGACTTTAAGATAGGGGAAATGTCAGTGAGTGTTCCTATTTCTGTTCCAGAGCGATTCGCCCAATGAGTCCTTGATATTTCGTCGTTTTCAGCCAATTTTCTGGATTTTTGAAAATTTCGCTTTTTTGTGAAAATATCCACTAAATGAGGGAATAATATGTGTGAGGGTACCCCAGGAGAGTTCCAAATGTGTGTGCGTAGAATATGTATCCCACAGGGGTAAATTTGAAAAAAGTTGAAAAAATTTTTTTCTTGGACTTAGTCATTTTTCCGGCGTTTATAAGACTTTGAGATAGGGGAAATGACAGTGGGCGTTCCGATTTCAGTTCCAGAGCGATTTGCCCAATGAGTCCTTGATATTTAGTCATTTTCAGCCAATTTTCTGGATTTTTGAAAATTTCACTTTTTTGTGAAAATATCCACTAAATGAGGGAATAATATGTGTGAGGGTACCCCAGGAGATTTAAAAATGTGTGTGTGTGGAATATATATCCCACGGGGGTAAAATTGAAAAAAGTTGAAAAAAATTTTTTCTTGGACTTAGTCATTTTTCCGGCGTTTATCAGACTTTCAGATAGGGAAATGTCAGTGAGCGTTCCGATTTCAGTTCCAGAGCGATTCGCCCATTGAGTCCTTGATATTTAGTCGTTTTCAGCCAATTTTCTGGATTTTTTTAAAATTTCACTTTTTTGCGAAAATATCCACTAAATGAGGGAATAATATGTGTGAGGGTACCCCAGGAGAGTTCCAAATGTGTGTGGGTAGAATATATATCCCACGGGGGTAAAATTGAAAAAAGTTGAAAACATTTTTTTTTTTGGACTTAGTCATTTTTACGGCATTTATCAGACTTTCAGATAAGGGGAAATGTCAGTGAGCGTTCCAATTTCAGTTCCAGAGCGATTCGACCAATGAGTCCTAAATATTTAGTCGTTTTCAGCCAATTTTCTGGATTTTTGAAAATTTCACTTTTTTGTGAAAATATCCACTAAATGAGGGAATAATATGTGTGAGGGTATCCCAGGATAGTTCCAAATGTGTGTGGGTAGAATATATATCCCACGGGGGTAAAATTGAAAAAAGCTGAAAAATTTTTTTTTTGGACTTTGTCATTTTTCCGGCGTTTATCAGTCTTTCAGATAGGGGAAAGGACAGTGGGCATTCCGATTTCAGTTCCAGAGCGATTCGCCTATTGAGTCCTTGATATTTAATCGTTTTCAGCCAATTTTCTGGATTTTTGAAAATTTCACTTTTTTGCCAAAATATACACTAACTGAGGGAATAATATGCGTGAGGGTACCCCAGGAGAGTTCAAAATGTGTGTGGGTAGAATATATATCCCACGGGGGTAAAATTGAAAATAGTTGAAAAAATTTTTTTCTTGGACTTAATCATTTTTCGGGCGTTTATCAGACTTTCAGATAGGGGAAATGTCAGTGAGCGTTCCGATTTCAGTTCCAGAACGATTCGCCCAATGAGTCCTTGATATTAAGTCGTTTTCAGCCAATTTTCTGGATTTTTGAAAATTTAACTTTTTTGCGAAAATATCCACTAAATGAGGGAATAATATGTGTGAGGGTACCCCAGGAGAGTTCGAAATGTGTGTGGGTAGAATATATATCCCACGGGGTAAAATTGAAAAAAGCTGAAAAATTTTTTTTTTTGGACTTAGTCATTTTTCCGGCGTTTATCAGACTTTCAGATAGGGGAAGTGTTATTGAGCGTTCCTATTTCAGTTCCAGAGCGATTCGCCCAATGAGTCCTTGATATTTAGTCGTTTTCAGCCAATTTTCTGCATTTTTGAAAATTTCACTTTTTTGTGAATATATCCACTAAATGAGGGAATAATATGTTTGAGGGTTCCCCAGGAGAGTTCCAAATGTGTGTGGGTAGAATCTATATCCCACGGGGTAAAATTGAAAAAAGTTGAAAAATTATTTTTCTTGGACTTAGTCATTTTTCCGGCGTTTATCAGACTTTCAGATAGGGGAAATGTCAGTGAGTGTTCAGATTTCAGTTCCAGAGCGATTCGCCCAATGAGCCCTAAATATTTAGTCGTTTTCAGCCAATTTTCTGGATTTTTGAAAATTTCACTTTTTTGTGAAAATATCCACTAAATGAGGTAATAAAATGTGTGAGGGTACATTAGGAGAGTTCCAAATGTGTGTTGGTAGAATATATATGCCACGGGGGTAAAATTGAAAAAAGTTGAAAAAAATTTTTTTTTGGACTTAGTCATTTTTCCAGCGTTTATCAGACTTTGAGATAGGGGAAATGACAGTGGGCGTTCCGATTTCAGTTCCAGAGCAATTCGCCCAATGAGTCCTTGATATTTAGTCGTTTTCAGCCAATTTTCTGGATTTTTGAAAATTTCACTTTTTTGCGAAAATATCCACTAAATGAGGGAATAATATGTGTGAGGGTACCCCAGGAGAGTTCCAAATGTGTGTGGGTAGAATATATATCCCACAGGGGTAAAATTGAAAAAAGTTGAAAATTTTTTTTTTTTGGTCTTAGTCATTTTTCCGGCGTTTATCAGACTTTCAGATATCGGAAATGTCAGTGAGCGTTCCAATTTCAGTTCCAGAGCGATTCGCCCAATGAGTCCTTGATATTTAGTCGTTTTCAGCCAATTTTCTGCATTTTTGAAAATTTCACTTTTTTATGAAAATATCCACTAAATGAGGGAATAATATGTGTAAGGGTACACCAGGAGAGTTCCAAATGTGTGTGGGTAGAATATATATCCCACAGGGGTAAATTTGAAAAAAGTTGAAAAAATTTTTTTCTTGGACTTAGTCATTTTTCCGGCGTTTATCAGACTTTCAGATAGGAGAAATGTTAGTGAGCGTTCCGATTTCAGTTCCAGAGCAATTCGCCCAATGAGTCCTTGATATTTAGTCGTTTTCAGCCAATTTTCTGAATTTTTGAAAATTTCATTTTTTTGTGAAAATATCCACTAAATGAGGGAATAATATGTGTGAGGGTACCCCAGGAGAGTTCCAAATGTGTGTGGGTAGAATATATATCCCACGGGGGTAAAATTGAAAAAAGTTGAAAACATTTTTTTTTGGACTTAGTCATTTTTACAGCATTTATCAGACTTTCAGATAGGGGAAATGTCAGTGAGCATTCCAATTTCAGTTCCAGAGCGCTTCGCCCAATGAGTCCTTGATATTTAGTTGTTTTCAGCCAATTTTCTGGATTTTTGAAAATTTCACTTTTTTGTGAAAATATCCACTAAATGAGGGAATAATATGTGTGAGGGTACACCAGGAGAGTTCCAAATGTGTGTGGGTAGAATATATATCCCACGGGGTAAAATTGAAAAAAGCTGAAAAATTTTTTTTTTTGGACTTAGTCATTTTTCCGGCGTTTATCAGACTTTCAGATAGGGGAAGTGTTAGTGAGCGTTCCTATTTCAGTTCCAGAGCGATTCGCCCAATGAGTCCTTGATATTTAGTCGTTTTCAGCCAATTTTCTGCATTTTTGAAAATTTCACTTTTTTGTGAATATATCCACTAAATGAGGGAATAATATGTGTGAGGGTACCCCAGGAGAGTTCCAAATGTGTGTGGGTAGAATATATATCCCACGGGGGTAAAATTGAAAAAAGTTGAAAACATTTTTTCTTGGACTTAGTCATTTTTCCAGCTTTTATCAGACTTTCAGATAGGGGAAATGTCAGTGAGTGTTCAGATTTCAGTTCCAGAGCGATTCGCCCAATGAGTCCTAAATATTTAGTCGTTTTCAGCCAATTTTCTGGATTTTTGAAAATTTCACTTTTTTGTGAAAATATCCACTAAATGAGGGAATAAAATGTGTGAGGGTACATTAGGAGAGTTCCAAATGTGTGTTGGTAGAATATATATGCCACGGGGGTAAAATTGAAAAAAGTTGAAAAAAATTTTTTTTTGGACTTAGTCATTTTTCCAGCGTTTATCAGACTTTGAGATAGGGGAAATGACAGTGGGCGTTCCGATTTCAGTTCCAGAGCAATTCGCCCAATGAGTCCTTGATATTTAGTCGTTTTCAGCCAATTTTCTGGATTTTTGAAAATTTCACTTTTTTGCGAAAATATCCACTAAATGAGGGAATAATATGTGTGAGGGTACCCCAGGAGAGTTCCAAATGTGTGTGGGTAGAATATATATCCCACAGGGGTAAAATTGAAAAAAGTTGAAAATTTTTTTTTTTTGGTCTTAGTCATTTTTCCGGCGTTTATCAGACTTTCAGATATCGGAAATGTCAGTGAGCGTTCCAATTTCAGTTCCAGAGCGATTCGCCCAATGAGTCCTTGATATTTAGTCGTTTTCAGCCAATTTTCTGCATTTTTGAAAATTTCACTTTTTTATGAAAATATCCACTAAATGAGGGAATAATATGTGTAAGGGTACACCAGGAGAGTTCCAAATGTGTGTGGGTAGAATATATATCCCACAGGGGTAAATTTGAAAAAAGTTGAAAAAATTTTTTTCTTGGACTTAGTCATTTTTCCGGCGTTTATCAGACTTTCAGATAGGAGAAATGTTAGTGAGCGTTCCGATTTCAGTTCCAGAGCAATTCGCCCAATGAGTCCTTGATATTTAGTCGTTTTCAGCCAATTTTCTGAATTTTTGAAAATTTCATTTTTTTGTGAAAATATCCACTAAATGAGGGAATAATATGTGTGAGGGTACCCCAGGAGAGTTCCAAATGTGTGTGGGTAGAATATATATCCCACGGGGGTAAAATTGAAAAAAGTTGAAAACATTTTTTTTTGGACTTAGTCATTTTTACAGCATTTATCAGACTTTCAGATAGGGGAAATGTCAGTGAGCATTCCAATTTCAGTTCCAGAGCGCTTCGCCCAATGAGTCCTTGATATTTAGTTGTTTTCAGCCAATTTTCTGGATTTTTGAAAATTTCACTTTTTTGTGAAAATATCCACTAAATGAGGGAATAATATGTGTGAGGGTACACCAGGAGAGTTCCAAATGTGTGTGGGTAGAATATATATCCCACGGGGTAAAATTGAAAAAAGCTGAAAAATTTTTTTTTTTGGACTTAGTCATTTTTCCGGCGTTTATCAGACTTTCAGATAGGGGAAGTGTTAGTGAGCGTTCCTATTTCAGTTCCAGAGCGATTCGCCCAATGAGTCCTTGATATTTAGTCGTTTTCAGCCAATTTTCTGCATTTTTGAAAATTTCACTTTTTTGTGAATATATCCACTAAATGAGGGAATAATATGTGTGAGGGTACCCCAGGAGAGTTCCAAATGTGTGTGGGTAGAATATATATCCCACGGGGGTAAAATTGAAAAAAGTTGAAAACATTTTTTCTTGGACTTAGTCATTTTTCCAGCTTTTATCAGACTTTCAGATAGGGGAAATGTCAGTGAGTGTTCAGATTTCAGTTCCAGAGCGATTCGCCCAATGAGTCCTAAATATTTAGTCGTTTTCAGCCAATTTTCTGGATTTTTGAAAATTTCACTTTTTTGTGAAAATATCCACTAAATGAGGGAATAATATGTGTGAGGGTACATAAGGAGAGTTCCAAATGTGTGTGGGTAGAATATATATGCCACGGGGGTAAAATTGAAAAAAGTTGAAAAAATTTTTTTTTTGTACTTAGTCATTTTTCCAGCGTTTATCAGACTTTCAGATAGGGGAAATGTCAGTGAGCGTTCCAATTTCAGTTCCAGAGCGATTCGCCCAATGAGTCCTTGATATTTAGTCATTTTCAGCCAATTTTTTGGATTTTTCAAAATTTCACTTTTTTGTGAAAATATCCACTAAATGAGGGAATTATATGTGTGAGGGTACCTCAGGAGAGTTCCAAATGTGTGTGGGTAGAATATATATCCCACGGGGGTAAAATTGAAAAAAGGTGAAAACATTTTTTTTTTGGACTTAGTCATTTTTCCGGCGTTTATCAGACATTGAGATAGGGGAGATGACAGTGGGCATTCCGATTTCAGTTCCAGAGCGATTCGCCCAATGAGTCCTTTATATTTAGTCGTTTTCAGCCAATTTTCTGGATTTTTGAAAATTTCACTTTTTTGCGAAAATAACCAATAAATGAGGGAATAATATGTGTGAGGGTACCCCAGGAGAGTTCCAAATGTGTGTGGGTAGAATATATATCCCACAGGGGTAAATTTGAAAACAGTTGAAAAAAAATTTTTCTTGGACTTAGTCATTTTTCCGGCGTTTATCAGACTTTCAGATAGGGGAAATGTCAGTGATCATTCCGATTTCAGTTCCAGAGCGATTCTGTTCCAAATGTGTTTGGGGGTAAAATTGAAAAAATGTGTGTGGGGGTAAAATTGAAAAAAGTTGAAAACAGTTTTTTTTTGGACTTAGTCATTTTTACAGCATTTATCAGACTTTCAGATAGGGGAAATGTCAGTGAGCGTTCCAATTTGAGTTCCAGAGCGATTCGCCCAATGAGTCCTTGATATTTAGTCGTTTTCAGCCAATTTTCTGGATTTTTGAAAATTTCACTTTTTGCGAAAATATCCACTAAATGAGGGAATAATATGTGTGAGTGTACCCCAGGAGAGTTCCAAATGTGTGTGGGTAGAATATATATCCCACGGGGGTAAAATTGAAAAAAGTAAAAAATTATTTTTTGGATGTAGTCATTTTTCCAGCGTTTATCAGACTTTAAGATAGGGGAAATGTCAGTGAGTGTTCCTATTTCTGTTCCAGAGCGATTCGCCCAATGAGTCCTTGATATTTCGTCGTTTTCAGCCAATTTTCTGGATTTTTGAAAATTTCGCTTTTTTGTGAAAATATCCACTAAATGAGGGAATAATATGTGTGAGGGTACCCCAGGAGAGTTCCAAATGTGTGTGCGTAGAATATGTATCCCACAGGGGTAAATTTGAAAAAAGTTGAAAAAATTTTTTTCTTGGACTTAGTCATTTTTCCGGCGTTTATAAGACTTTGAGATAGGGGAAATGACAGTGGGCGTTCCGATTTCAGTTCCAGAGCGATTTGCCCAATGAGTCCTTGATATTTAGTCATTTTCAGCCAATTTTCTGGATTTTTGAAAATTTCACTTTTTTGTGAAAATATCCACTAAATGAGGGAATAATATGTGTGAGGGTACCCCAGGAGATTTAAAAATGTGTGTGTGTGGAATATATATCCCACGGGGGTAAAATTGAAAAAAGTTGAAAAAAATTTTTTCTTGGACTTAGTCATTTTTCCGGCGTTTATCAGACTTTCAGATAGGGAAATGTCAGTGAGCGTTCCGATTTCAGTTCCAGAGCGATTCGCCCATTGAGTCCTTGATATTTAGTCGTTTTCAGCCAATTTTCTGGATTTTTTTAAAATTTCACTTTTTTGCGAAAATATCCACTAAATGAGGGAATAATATGTGTGAGGGTACCCCAGGAGAGTTCCAAATGTGTGTGGGTAGAATATATATCCCACGGGGGTAAAATTGAAAAAAGTTGAAAACATTTTTTTTTTTGGACTTAGTCATTTTTACGGCATTTATCAGACTTTCAGATAAGGGGAAATGTCAGTGAGCGTTCCAATTTCAGTTCCAGAGCGATTCGACCAATGAGTCCTAAATATTTAGTCGTTTTCAGCCAATTTTCTGGATTTTTGAAAATTTCACTTTTTTGTGAAAATATCCACTAAATGAGGGAATAATATGTGTGAGGGTATCCCAGGATAGTTCCAAATGTGTGTGGGTAGAATATATATCCCACGGGGGTAAAATTGAAAAAAGCTGAAAAATTTTTTTTTTGGACTTTGTCATTTTTCCGGCGTTTATCAGTCTTTCAGATAGGGGAAAGGACAGTGGGCATTCCAATTTCAGTTCCAGAGCGATTCGCCTATTGAGTCCTTGATATTTAGTCGTTTTCAGCCAATTTTCTGCATTTTTGAAAATTTCACTTTTTTGTGAAAATATCCACTAAATGAGGGAATAATATGTGTGAGGTTACCCCAGGAGAGTTCCAAATGTGTGTGGGTAGAATGTATATCCCACGGGGGTAAAATTGAAAAAAGTTGAAAACATTTTTTTTTTGAACTTAGTCATTTTTCCGGCGTTTATCAGACTTTGAGATAGGGGAAATGACAGTGAGTGTTCCGATTTCAGTTCCAGAGCGATTCGCCCGATGAGTCCTTGATATTTAGTCGTTTTCAGCCAATTTTCGGGATTTTTGAAAATTTCACTTTTTTGTGAAAATATCCACTAAATGAGGGAATGATATGTGTGAGGTTACCCCAGGAGAGTTCCAAATGTGTGTGGGTAGAATATATATCACACAGGGGTAAAATTTGAAAAAAGTTGAAAAAAAATTTTTCTTGGACTTAGTCATTTTTCCGGCGTTTATCAGACTTTCAGATAGGGGAAATGTCAGTGAGCGTTCCGATTTCAGTTCCAGAGCGATTCGCCCAATGAGTCCTTGATATTTAGTCATTTTCAGCCAATTTTCGGGATTTTTGAAAATTTCACTTTTTTGTGAAAATATCCACTAAATGAGGGAATAATATGTGTGAGGGTACCCCAGGAGAGTTCCAAATGTGTGTGGGTAGAATATATATCCCACGGGGGTAAAATTGAAAAAAGTTGAAAACATTTTTTTTTTGGACTTAGTCATTTTTCCGGCGTTTATCAGACTTTGAGATAGTTGAAATGACAGTGGGCGTTTCGATTTCAGTTCCAGAGCGATTCGCCCAATGAGTCCTTGATATTTAGTCATTTTCAGCCAATTTTCTGCATTTTTGACAATTTCACTTTTTTGTGAAAATATCCACTAAATGAGGGAATAATATGTGTGAGGGTACCCCAGGAGAGTTCAAAATGTGTGTGTGTGAAATATATATCCCACGGGGGTAAAATTGAAAAAAGTTGAAAAAATTTTTTTCTTGGACTTAGCCATTTTTCCGGCGTTTATCAGACTTTCAGATAGGGGAAATGTCAGTGAGCGTTCCGATTTCAGTTCCAAAGCGTTTCGCCCAATGAGTCCTTGATATTTAGTCGTTTTCAGCCAATTTTCTGAATTTTTGAAAATTTCACTTTTTTGTGAAAATATCCACTAAATGAGGGAATAATATGTGTGAGGTTACCCCAGGAGAGTTCCAAATGTGTGTGGGTAGAATGTATATCCCACGGGGGTAAAATTGAAAAAAGTTGAAAACATTTTTTTTTGAACTTAGTCATTTTTCCGGCGTTTATCAGACTTTGAGATAGGGGAAATGACAGTGGGCGTTCCGATTTCAGTTCCAGAGCCATTCGCCCAATGAGTCCTTGATATTTAGTCGTTTTCAGCCAATTTTCGGGATTTTTGAAAATTTCACTTTTTTGTGAAAATATCCACTAAATGAGGGAATGATATGTGTGAGGTTACCCCAGGAGAGTTCCAAATGTGTGTGGGTAGAATATATATCACACAGGGGTAAAATTTGAAAAAAGTTGAAAAAAATTTTTTCTTGGACTTAGTCATTTTTCCGGCGTTTATCAGACTTTCAGATAGGGGAAATATCAGTGAGCGTTCCGATTTCAGTTCCAGAGCGATTCGCCCAATGAGTCCTTGATATTTAGTCATTTTCAGCCAATTTTCGGGATTTTTGAAAATTTCACTTTTTTGTGAAAATATCCACTAAATGAGGGAATAATATGTGTGAGGGTACCCCAGGAGAGTTCCAAATGTGTGTGGGTAGAATATATATCCCACGGGGGTAAAATTGAAAAAAGTTGAAAACATTTTTTTTTTGGACTTAGTCATTTTTCCGGCGTTTATCAGACTTTGAGATAGTTGAAATGACAGTGGGCGTTTCGATTTCAGTTCCAGAGCGATTCGCCCAATGAGTCCTTGATATTTAGTCATTTTCAGCCAATTTTCTGCATTTTTGACAATTTCACTTTTTTGTGAAAATATCCACTAAATGAGGGAATAATATGTGTGAGGGTACCCCAGGAGAGTTCAAAATGTGTGTGTGTGAAATATATATCCCACGGGGGTAAAATTGAAAAAAGTTGAAAAAATTTTTTTCTTGGACTTAGCCATTTTTCCGGCGTTTATCAGACTTTCAGATAGGGGAAATGTCAGTGAGCGTTCCGATTTCAGTTCCAAAGCGTTTCGCCCAATGAGTCCCTGATATTTAGTCGTTTTCAGCCAATTTTCTGAATTTTTGAAAATTTCACTTTTTTGTGAAAATATCCACTAAATGAGGGAATAATATGTGTGAGGTTACCCCAGGAGAGTTCCAAATGTGTGTGGGTAGAATGTATATCCCACGGGGGTAAAATTGAAAAAAGTTGAAAACATTTTTTTTTGAACTTAGTCATTTTTCCGGCGTTTATCAGACTTTGAGATAGGGGAAATGACAGTGGGCGTTCCGATTTCAGTTCCAGAGCCATTCGCCCAATGAGTCCTTGATATTTAGTCATTTTCAGCCAATTTTCTGGATTTTTGAAAATGTCACTTTTTTGTGAAAATATCCACTAAATGAGGGAATAATATGTGTGAGGGTACCCCAGGAGAGTTCAAAATGTGTGTGGGTGGAATATATATCCCACGGGGGTAAAATTGAAAATAGTTGAAAAAATTTTTTTCTTGGACTTAGTCATTTTTCGGGCGTTTATCAGACTTTCAGATAGGGGAAATGTCAGTGAGCGTTCCGATTTCAGTTCCAGAACGATTCGCCCAATGAGTCCTTGATATTAAGTCGTTTTCAGCCAATTTTCTGGATTTTTGAAAATTTAACTTTTTTGCGAAAATATCCACTAAATTAGGGAATAATATGTGTGAGGGTACCCCAGGAGAGTTCGAAATGTGTGTGGGTAGAATATATATCCCACGGGGTAAAATTGAAAAAAGTTGAAAAATTATTTTTTTTGGACTTAGACATTTTTCCAGCGTTTATCAGACTTTCAGATAGGGGAAATGTCAGTGAGCGTTCCGATTTCAGTTCCAGAGCAATTCGCCCAATGAGTCCTTGATATTTAGTCGCTTTCAGCCAATTTTCTGGATTTTTGAAAATTTCACTTTTTTGTGAAAATATCCACTAAATGAGGTAATAATATGTGTGAGGGTACATTAGGAGAGTTCCAAATGTGTGTGGGTAGAATATATATGCCACGGGGGTAAAATTGAAAAAAGTTGAAAAAAATTTTTTTTTGGACTTAGTCATTTTTCCGGCGTTTATCAGACTTTGAGATAGGGGAAATGACAGTGGGCGTTCCGATTTCAGTTCCAGAGCGATTCGCCCAATGAGTCCTTGATATTTAGTCGTTTTCAGCCAATTTTCTGGATTTTTGAAAATTTCACTTTTTTGCGAAAATATCCACTAAATGAGGGAATAATATGTGTGAGGGTACCCCAGGAGAGTTCAAAATGTGTGTGGGTGGAATATATATCCCACGGGGGTAAAATTGAAAAAAGTTGAAAACATTTTTTTCTTGGACTTAGTAATTTTTCCAGCGTTTATCAGACTTTCAGATAGGGGAAATGTCAGTGAGTGTTCCGATTTCAGTTCCAGAGCGATTCGCCCAATGAGTCCTTGATATTTAGTCGTTTTCAGCCAATTTTCTGGATTTTTGAAAATTTCACTTTTTTGCGAAAATATCCACTAAATGAGGGAATAATATGTGTGAGGGTACCCCAGGAGAGTTCAAAATGTGTGTGGGTGGAATATATATCCCACGGGGGTAAAATTGAAAAAAGTTGAAAACATTTTTTTCTTGGACTTAGTCATTTTTCCAGCATTTATCAGACTTTCAGATAGGAGAAATGTCAGTGAGCGTTCCGATTTCAGTTCCAGAGCAATTCGCCCAATGAGTCCTTGATATTTAGTCGTTTTCAGCCAATTTTCTGCATTTTTGAAAATTTCACTTTTTTGTGAATATATCCACTAAATGAGGGAATAATATGTTTGAAGGTACCCCAGGAGAGTTCCAAATGTGTGTGGGTAGAATCTATATCCCACGGGGTAAAATTGAAAAAAGTTGAAAAATTATTTTTCTTGGACTTAGTCATTTTTCCGGCGTTCATCAGACTTTCAGATAGGGGAAATGTCAGTGAGCGTTCCGATTTCAGTTCCAGAGCGATTCGCCCAATGAGTCCTTGATATTTAGTCGTTTTCAGCCAATTTTCTGGATTTTTGAAAATTTCATTTTTTTGTGAAAATATCCACTAAATGAGGGAATAATATGTGTGAGGGTACCCCAGGAGAGTTCCAAATGTGTGTGGGTAGAATATATATCCCACGGGGGTAAAATTGAAAAAAGTTGAAAACATTTTTTTTTGGACTTAGTCATTTTTACAGCATTTATCAGACTTTCAGATAGGGGAAATGTCAGTGAGCGTTCCAATTTCAGTTCCAGAGCGCTTCGCCCAATGAGTCCTTGATATTTAGTTGTTTTCAGCCAATTTTATGGATTTTTGAAAATTTCACTTTTTTGTGAAAATATCCACTAAATGAGGGAATAATATGTGTGAGGGTACATAAGGAGAGTTCCAAATGTGTGTGGGTAGAATATATATGCCACGGGGGTAAAATTGAATAAAGTTGAAAAAATTTTTTTTTTGGACTTAGTCATTTTTCCAGCATTTATCAGACTTTCAGATAGGGGAAATGTCAGTGAGCGTTCCGATTTCAGTTCCAGAGCGATTCGCCCAATGAGTCCTTGATATTTAGTCGTTTTCAGCCAATTTTCAGGATTTCTGAAAATTTCACTTTTTTGCGAAAATATCCACTAAATGAGAGAATAATATGTGTGAGGGTACCCCAGGAGAGTTCCAAATGTGTGTGGGTAGAATATATATCCCACAGGGGTAAAATTGAAAAAAGTCGAACATTTTTTTTTTTTGGTCTTAGTCATTTTTCCGGCGTTTATCAGACTTTCAGATAGGGGAAATGTCAGTGAGCATTCCAATTTCAGTTCCAGAGGGATACGCCCAATGAGTCCTTGATATTTAGTCATTTTCAGCCAATTTTCTGGATTTTTGAAAATGTCACTTTTTTGTGAAAATATCCACTAAATGAGGGAATAATATGTGTGAGGGTTCCCCAGGAGAGTTCCAAATGTGTGTGGGTAGAATTTATATCCCACGGGGGTAAAATTGAAAAAAGTTGAAAAAATTTTTTTTTTGGACTTAGTCATTTTTCCAGCGTTTATCAGACTTTCAGATAGGGGAAATGTTAGTGAGCGTTCCTATTTCAGTTCCAGAGCAATTCGCCCAATGAGTCCTTGATATTTAGTCGTTTTCAGCCATTTTTCTGCATTTTTGAAAATTTCACTTTTTTGTGAATATATCCACTAAATGAGGGAATAATTTGTTTGAGGGTACCCCAGGAGAGTTCAAAATGTTTGTGGGTAGAATATATATCCCACAGGGGTAAATTTGAAAAAAGTTGAAAAAAATTTTTTCTTGGACTTAGTAATTTTTCCGGCGTTTATCAGACTTTCAGATAGGAGAAATGTCAGTGAGCGTTCCAATTTCAGTTCCAGAGCGATTCGCCCAATGAGTCCTTGATATTTAGTCGTTTTCAGCCAATTTTCTGGATTTTTGAAAATTTCACTTTTTTGCGAAAATATCCACTAAATGAGGGAATAATATGTGTGAGGGTATCCCAGGAGAGTTCCAAATGTGTGTGGGTAGAATATATATCCCACAGGGGTAAATTTGAAAAAAGTTGAAAAAAATTTTTTCTTGGACTTAGTCATTTTTCCGGGGTTTATCAGACTTTCAGATAGGGGAAATGTCAGTGAGCGTTCCAATTTCAGTTCCAGAGCGATTCGCCCAATGAGTCCATGATATTTAGTCGTTTTCAGCCAATTTTCTGGATTTTTGAAAATTTCACTTTTTTGTGAAAATATCCACTAAATGAGGGAATAATATGTGTGAGGGTACCCCAGGAGAGTTCCAAATGTGTGTGGGTAGAATATATATCCCACAGGGGTAAAATTGAAAAAAGTCGAACATTTTTTTTTTTTGGTCTTAGTCATTTTTCCGGCGTTTATCAGACTTTCAGATAGGGGAAATGTCAGTGAGCATTCCAATTTCAGTTCCAGAGGGATACGCCCAATGAGTCCTTGATATTTAGTCATTTTCAGCCAATTTTCTGGATTTTTGAAAATGTCACTTTTTTGTGAAAATATCCACTAAATGAGGGAATAATATGTGTGAGGGTTCCCCAGGAGAGTTCCAAATGTGTGTGGGTAGAATTTATATCCCACGGGGGTAAAATTGAAAAAAGTTGAAAAAATTTTTTTTTTGGACTTAGTCATTTTTCCAGCGTTTATCAGACTTTCAGATAGGGGAAATGTTAGTGAGCGTTCCTATTTCAGTTCCAGAGCAATTCGCCCAATGAGTCCTTGATATTTAGTCGTTTTCAGCCATTTTTCTGCATTTTTGAAAATTTCACTTTTTTGTGAATATATCCACTAAATGAGGGAATAATTTGTTTGAGGGTACCCCAGGAGAGTTCCAAATCTGTGTGGGTAGAATATATATCCCACAGGGGTAAATTTGAAAAAAGTTGAAAAAATTTTTTTCTTGGACTTAGTCATTTTTCCGGCGTTTATCAGACTTTCAGATAGGGGAAATGTCAGTGAGTGTTCCGATTTCAGTTCCAGAGCGATTCGCCCAATGAGTCCTAAATATTTAGTCATTTTCAGCCAATTTTCTGGATTTTTGAAAATTTCACTTTTTTGTGAAAATATCCACTAAATGAGGGAATAATATGTGTGAGGGTACCCCAGGAGAGTTCCAAATGTGTGTGGGTAGTATATATATTCCACGGGTGTAAAATTGAAAAAAGTTGAACATTTTTTTTTTTGGTCTTAGTCATTTTTCCGGCGTTTATCAGACTTTCAGATAGGGGAAATGTCAGTGAGCGTTCCAATTTCAGTTCCAGAGCGATTCCCCCAATGGGTCCTTGATATTTAGTCGTTTTCAGCCAATTTTCTGGATTTTTGAAAATTTCACTTTTTTGCGAAAATATCCACTAAATGAGGGAATAATATGTGTGAGGGTACCCCAGGAGAGTTCAAAATGTGTGTGGGTGGAATATATATCCCACGGGGGTAAAATTGAAAAAAGTTGAAAAAATTTTTTTCTTGGACTTAGTCATTTTTCCAGCGTTTATCAGACTTTCAGATAGGGGAAATGTCAGTGAGCATTCCGATTTCAGTTCCAGAGCTATTCGCCCAATGAGTCCTTGATATTTAGTCGTTTTCAGCCAATTTTCTGCATTTTTAAAAATTTCACTTTTTTGTGATTATATCCACTAAATGAGGGAATAATATGTTTGAGGGTACCCGAGGAGAGTTCCAAATGTGTGTGGGTAGAATATATATCCCACGGGGGTAAAATTGAAAAAAGTTGAAAACATTTTTTTTTGGACTTAGTCATTTTTCCGGCGTTTCTCAGACTTTCAGATAGGAGAAATGTCAGTGAGCGTTCCGATTTCAGTTCCAGAGCTATTCGCCCAATGAGTCCTTGATATTTAGTCGTTTTCAGCCAATTTTCAGGATTTCTGAAAATTTCACTTTTTTGCGAAAATATCCACTAAATGAGAGAATAATATGTGTGAGGGTACCCCAGGAGAGTTCCAAATGTGTGTGGGTAGAATATATATCCCACAGGGGTAAAATTGAAAAAAGTTGAACATTTTTTTTTTTTGGTCTTAGTCATTTTTCCGGCGTTTATCAGACTTTCAGATAGGGGAAATGTTAGTGAGCGTTCCAATTTCAGTTCCAGAGGGATACGCCCAATGAGTCCTTGATATTTAGTCATTTTCAGCCAATTTTCTGGATTTTTGAAAATGTCACTTTTTTGTGAAAATATCCACTAAATGAGGGAATAATATGTGTCAGGGTACCCCAGGAGAGTTCCAAATGTGTGTGGGTAGAATATATATCCCACGGGGGTAAAATTGAAAAAAGTTGAAAACATTTTTTTTTGGACTTAGTCATTTTTACAGCATTTATCACACTTTCAGACAGGGGAAATGTCAGTGAGCGTTCCAATTTCAGTTCCAGAGCGCTTCGCCCAATGAGTCCTTGATATTTAGTCGTTTTCAGCCAATTTTCTGGATTTTTGAAAATTTTACTTTTTTGTGAAAATATCCACTAAATGAGGGAATAATATGTGTGAGGGTACCCCAGGAGAGTTCCAAATGTGTGTGGGTAGAATATATATCCCAAGGGGTAAAATTGAAAAAAGATGAAAAAAATTTTTTTTTGGACTTAGTCATTTTTCCCGCGTTTATCAGACTTTCAGATAGGGGAAATGTCAGTGAGCGTTCCAATTTCAGTTCCAGAGCGCTTCGCCCAATGAGTCCTTGATATTTAGTCGTTTTCAGCCAATTTTCTGGATTTTTGAAAATTTCACTTTTTTGTGAAAATATCCACTAAATGAGGGAATAATATGTTTGAGGGTACCCCAGGAGAGTTCCAAATGTGTGTGGGTAGAATATGTATCCCACGGGGGTAAAATTGAAAAAAGTTGAAAACATTTTTTTTTGGACTTAGTCATTTTTACAGCATTTATCACACTTTCAGATAGGGGAAATGTCAGTGAGCGTTCCAATTTCAGTTCCAGAGCGCTTCTCCCAATGAATCCTTGATATTTAGTCGTTTTCAGCCAATTTTCAGGATTTCTGAAAATTTCACTTTTTTGCGAAAATATCCACTAAATGAGGGAATAATATGTGTGAGGGTACCAAAGGAGAGTTCCAAATGTGTGTGGGTAGAATATATATCCCACAGGGGTAAATTTGAAAAAAGTTGAAAAAATTTTTTTCTTGGACTTAGTCATTTTTCCGGCGTTTATCAGACTTTCAGATAGGAGAAATGTCAGTGAGCGTTCCGATTTCAGTTCCAGAGCGATTCGCCCAATGAGTCCTTGATATTTAGTCGTTTTCAGCCAATTTTCAGGATTTCTGAATATTTCACTTTTTTGCGAAAATATCCACTAAACGAGAGAATAATATGTGTGAGGGTACCCCAGGAGAGTTCCAAATGTGTGTGGGTAGAATATATATCCCACAGGGGTAAAATTGAAAAAAGTTGAACATTTTTTTTTTTTGGTCTTAGTCATTTTTCCGGCGTTTATCAGACTTTCAGATAGGGGAATTGTCAGTGAGCGTTCCAATTTCAGTTCCAGAGCGCTTCGCCCAATGAGTCCTTGATATTTAGTCGTTTTCAGCCAATTTTCTGGATTTTTGAAAATTTCACTTTTTTGCAAAAATATCCACTAAATGAGGGAATAATATGTGTGAGGGTACCCCAGGAGAGTTCCAAATGTGTGTGGGTAGAATATATATCCCACGGGGGTAAAATTGAAAAAAGTTGAAAAATTTTTTTTCTTGGACTTAGTCATTTTTCCGGCGTTTATCAGACTTTCAGATAGGAGAAATGTCAGTGAGCGTTCCGATTTCAGTTCCAGAGCGATTCGCCCAATGAGTCCTTGATATTTAGTTGTTTTCAGCCAATTTTCAGGATTTCTGAATATTTCACTTTTTTGCGAAAATATCCACTAAACGAGAGAATAATATGTGTGAGGGTACCCCAGGAGAGTTCCAAATGTGTGTGGGTAGAATATATATCCCACAGGGGTAAAATTGAAAAAAGTTGAACATTTTTTTTTTTTGGTCTTAGTCATTTTTCCGGCGTTTATCAGACTTTCAGATAGGGGAATTGTCAGTGAGCGTTCCAATTTCAGTTCCAGAGGGATACGCCCAATGAGTCCTTGATATTTAGTCATTTTCAGCCAATTTTCTGGATTTTTGAAAATGTCACTTTTTTGTGAAAATATCCACTAAATGAGGGAATAATATGTGTGAGGGTACCCCAGGAGAGTTCCAAATGTGTGTGGGTAGAATATATATCCCACGGGGGTAAAATTGAAAAAAGTTGAAAACATTTTTTTTATGGACTTAGTCATTTTTACAGCATTTATCACACTTTCAGGTAGGAGAAATGTCAGTGAGCGTTCCAATTTCAGTTCCAGAGCGCTTCGCCCAATGAGTCCTTGATATTTAGTCGTTTTCAGCCAATTTTCTGGATTTTTGAAAATTTCACTTTTTTGCAAAAATATCCACTAAATGAGGGAATAATATGTGTGAGGGTACCCCAGGAGAGTTCCAAATGTGTGTGGGTAGAATATATATCCCACGGGGGTAAAATTGAAAAAAGTTGAAAAATTTTTTTTTTTGGACTTAGTCATTTTTCCGGCATTTATCAGACTTTCAGATAGGGGAAATGTTTGTGAGCATTCCTATTTCAGTTCCAGAGCGATTCGCCCAATGAGTCCTTGATATTTAGTCTTTTTCAGCCAATTTTCTGCATTTTTGAAAATTTCACTTTTTTGTGAATATATCCACTAAATGAGGGAATAATATGTTTGAGGGTTCCCCAGGAGAGTTCCAAATGTGTGTGGGTAGAATATATATCCCACGGGGGTAAAATTGAAAAAAGTTGAAAACATTTTTTTCTGGACTTAGTCATTTTTACAGCATTTATCAGACTTTCAGATAGGGGAAATGTCAGTGAGCGTTCTGATTTCAGTTCCAGAGCGATTCGCCCAATGAGTCCTTGATATTTAGTCGTTTTCAGCCAATTTTCTGGATTTTTGAAAATTTCACTTTTTTGTGAAAATATCCACTAAATGAGGGAATAATATGTTTGAGGGTACCCCAGGAGAGTTCCAAATGTGTGTGGGTAGAATATATATCCCACGGGGGTAAAATTGAAAAAAGTTGAAAATTTTTTTTTCTTGGACTTAGTCATTTTTCCGGCATTTATCAGACTTTCAGATAGGGGAAATGTCAGTGAGCGTTCCTATTTCAGTTCCAGAGCAATTCGCCCAATGAGTCCTTGATATTTAGTCGTTTTCAGCCAATTTTCTGCATTTTTGAAAATTTCACTTTTTTGTGAATATATCCACTAAATGAGGGAATAATTTGTTTGAGGGTACCCCAGGAGAGTTCCAAATGTGTGTGGGTAGAATATATATCCCACGGGGGTAAAATTGAAAAAAGTTGAAAACATTTTTTTTTGGACTTAGTCATTTTTACAGCATTTATCAGACTTTCAGATAGGGGAAATGTCAGTGAGCGTTCCAATTTCAGTTGCAGAGCGCTTCGCCCATTGAGTCCTTGATATTTAGTCGTTTTCAGCCAATTTTCTGGATTTTTGAAAATTTCACTTTTTTGCAAAAATATCCACTAAATGAGGGAATAATATGTGTGAGGGTACCCCAGGAGAGTTCCAAATGTGTGTGGGTAGAATATATATCCCACGGGGGTAAAATTGAAAAAAGTTGAAAAATTTTTTTTTTTGGACTTAGTCATTTTTCCGGCATTTATCAGACTTTCAGATAGGGGAAATGTTTGTGAGCATTCCTATTTCAGTTCCAGAGCGATTCGCCCAATGAGTCCTTGATATTTAGTCTTTTTCAGCCAATTTTCTGCATTTTTGAAAATTTCACTTTTTTGTGAATATATCCACTAAATGAGGGAATAATATGTTTGAGGGTTCCCCAGGAGAGTTCCAAATGTGTGTGGGTAGAATATATATCCCACGGGGGTAAAATTGAAAAAAGTTGAAAACATTTTTTTTTGGACTTAGTCATTTTTACAGCATTTATCAGACTTTCAGATAGGGGAAATGTCAGTGAGCGTTCTGATTTCAGTTCCAGAGCGATTCGCCCAATGAGTCCTTGATATTTAGTCGTTTTCAGCCAATTTTCTGGATTTTTGAAAATTTCACTTTTTTGTGAAAATATCCACTAAATGAGGGAATAATATGTTTGAGGGTACCCCAGGAGAGTTCCAAATGTGTGTGGGTAGAATATATATCCCACGGGGGTAAAATTGAAAAAAGTTGAAAATTTTTTTTTCTTGGACTTAGTCATTTTTCCGGCATTTATCAGACTTTCAGATAGGGGAAATGTCAGTGAGCGTTCCTATTTCAGTTCCAGAGCAATTCGCCCAATGAGTCCTTGATATTTAGTCGTTTTCAGCCAATTTTCTGCATTTTTGAAAATTTCACTTTTTTGTGAATATATCCACTAAATGAGGGAATAATTTGTTTGAGGGTACCCCAGGAGAGTTCCAAATGTGTGTGGGTAGAATATATATCCCACGGGGGTAAAATTGAAAAAAGTTGAAAACATTTTTTTTTGGACTTAGTCATTTTTACAGCATTTATCAGACTTTCAGATAGGGGAAATGTCAGTGAGCGTTCCAATTTCAGTTGCAGAGCGCTTCGCCCATTGAGTCCTTGATATTTAGTCGTTTTCAGCCAATTTTCTGAATTTTTGAAAATTTCACTTTTTTGTGAAAATATCCACTAAATGAGGGAATAATATGTGTGAGGGTACACCAGGAGAGTTCCAAATGTGTGTGGGTAGAATATGTATCCCACAGGGGTAAATTTGAAAAAAGTTGAAAAATTTTTTTTCTTGGACTTAGTCATTTTTCCGGCGTTTATCAGACTTTCAGATAGGAGAAATGTCAGTGAGCGTTCCAATTTCAGTTCCAGAGCGATTCGCCCAATGAGTCCTTGATATTTAGTCGTTTTCAGCCAATTTTCTGAATTTTTGAAAATTTCACTTTTTTGCAAAAATATCCACTAAATGAGGGAATAATATGTGTGAGGGTACCCCAGGAGAGTTCCAAATGTGTGTTGGTAGAATATATATCCCACGGGGGTAAAATTGAAAAAAGTTGAAAAAAAATTTTTCTTGGACTTAGTCATTTTCCCAGCGTTTATCAGACTTTCAGATAGGGGAAATGTCAGTGAGCGTTCCAATTTCAGTTCCAGAGCGCTTCGCCCAATGAGTCCTTGATATTTAGTCGTTTTCAGCCAATTTTCAGGATTTCTGAAAATTTCACTTTTTTGCGAAAATATCCACTAAATGAGGGAATAATATGTGTGAGGGTACACCAGGAGAGTTCCAAATGTGTGTGGGTAGAATATGTATCCCACAGGGGTAAATTTGAAAAAAGTTGAAAAATTTTTTTTCTTGGACTTAGTCATTTTTCCGGCGTTTATCAGACTTTCAGATAGGAGAAATGTCAGTGAGCGTTCCAATTTCAGTTCCAGAGCGATTCGCCCAATGAGTCCTTGATATTTAGTCGTTTTCAGCCAATTTTCTGAATTTTTGAAAATTTCACTTTTTTGCGAAAATATCCACTAAATGAGGGAATAATATGTGTGAGGGTACCCCAGGAGAGTTCCAAATGTGTGTTGGTAGAATATATATCCCACGGGGGTAAAATTGAAAAAAGTTGAAAAAAAATTTTTCTTGGACTTAGTCATTTTTCCAGCGTTTATCAGACTTTCAGATAGGGGAAATGTCAGTGAGCGTTCGAATTTCAGTTCCAGAGCGCTTCGCCCAATGAGTCCTTGATATTTAGTCGTTTTCAGCCAATTTTCAGGATTTCTGAAAATTTCACTTTTTTGCGAAAATATCCACTAAATGAGGGAATAATATGTGTGAGGGTACCCCAGGAGAGTTCCAAATGTGTGTGGGTAGAATATATATCCCACAGGGGTAAATTTGAAAAAAGTTGAAAAATTTTTTTTCTTGGACTTAGTCATTTTTCCGGCGTTTATCAGACTTTCAGATAGGAGAAATGTCAGTGAGCGTTCCGATTTCAGTTCCAGAGCGATTCGCCCAATGAGTCCTTGATATTTAGTCGTTTTCAGCCAATTTTCAGGATTTCTGAATATTTCACTTTTTTGCGAAAATATCCACTAAACGAGAGAATAATATGTGTCAGGGTACCCCAGGAGAGTTCCAAATGTGTGTGGGTAGAATATATATCCCACAGGGGTAAAATTGAAAAAAGTTGAACATTTTTTTTTTTGGTCTTAGTCATTTTTCCGGCGTTTATCAGACTTTCAGATAGGGGAATTGTCAGTGAGCGTTCCAATTTCAGTTCCAGAGGGATACGCCCAATGAGTCCTTGATATTTAGTCATTTTCAGCCAATTTTCTGGATTTTTGAAAATGTCACTTTTTTGTGAAAATATCCACTAAATGAGGGAATAATATGTGTGAGGGTACCCCAGGAGAGTTCCAAATGTGTGTGGGTAGAATATATATCCCACGGGGGTAAAATTGAAAAAAGTTGAAAACATTTTTTTTTGGACTTAGTCATTTTTACAGCATTTATCACACTTTCAGGTAGGAGAAATGTCAGTGAGCGTTCCAATTTCAGTTCCAGAGCGCTTCGCCCAATGAGTCCTTGATATTTAGTCGTTTTCAGCCAATTTTCTGGATTTTTGAAAATTTCACTTTTTTGCAAAAATATCCACTAAATGAGGGAATAATATGTGTGAGGGTACCCCAGGAGAGTTCCAAATGTGTGTGGGTAGAATATGTATCCCACGGGGGTAAAAGCGAAAAAAGTTGAAAACATTTTTTTTTGGACTTAGTCATTTTTACAGCATTTATCACACTTTCAGATAGGGGAAATGTCAGTGAGCGTTCCAATTTTAGTTCCAGAGCGCTTCGCCCAATGAGTCCTTGATATTTAGTCGTTTTCAGCCAATTTTCTGGATTTTTTAAAATTTTACTTTTTTGTGAAAATATCCACTAAATGAGGGAATAATATGTTTGAGGGTACCCCAGGAGAGTTCCAAATGTGTGTGGGTAGAATATATATCCCACGGGGGTAAAATTGAAAAAAGTTGAAAATTTTTTTTTCTTGGACTTAGTCATTTTTCCGGCATTTATCAGACTTTCAGATAGGGGAAATGTCAGTGAGTGTTCCGATTTCAGTGCCAGAGCGAATCTCCCAATGAGTCCTAAATATTTAGTCGTTTTCAGCCAATTTTCTGGATTTTTGAAAATGTCACATTTTTGTGAAAATATCCACTGAATGAGGGAATAATATGTGTGAGGGTACCCCAGGAGAGTTCCAAATGTGTGTGGGTAGAATATATATCCCACGGGGGTAAAATTGAAAAAAGCTAAAAAAAAATTTTTTTTGGACTTAGTCATTTTTCCGGCGTTGATCAGACTTTCAGATAGGGGAAATGTTAGTGAGCGTTCCTATTTCAGTTCCAGAGCAATTCGCTCAATGAGTCCTTGATATTTAGTCGTTTTCAGCCAATTTTCTGCATTTTTGAAAATTTCACTTTTTTGTGAATATATCCACTAAATCAGGGAATAATATGTTTGAGGGTACCCCAGGAGAGTTCCAAATGTGTGTGGATAGAATATATATCCCACGGGGGTAAAATTGAAAAAAGTTGAAAAAATTTTTTTCTTGGACCAAGTCATTTTTCCGGCGTTTATCAGACTTTCAGATAGGGGAAATGTCAGTGAGTGTTCCGATTTCAGTGCCAGAGCGACTCGCCCAATGAGTCCTAAATATTTAGTCGTTTTCAGCCAATTTTCTGGATTTTTCAAAATTTCACATTTTTGTGAAAATATCCACTAAATGAGGGAATAATATGTGTGAGGGTACCAGAGAAGAGTTCCAAATGTGTGTGGGTAGAATATATATCCCACGGGGGTAAAATTGAAAAAAAGTTGAAAAATTTTTTTTCTTGGACTTAGTCATTTTTCCGGCGTTTATCAGACTTTCAGATAGGGGAAATGTCAGTGAGTTTTCCGATTTCACTTCCAGAGCGATTCGCCCAATGAGTCCTTGATATTTAGTCGTTTTCAGCCAATTTTCTGGATTTTTGAAAATTTCACATTTTTGTGATAATATCCACTAAATGAGGGAATAATATGTGTGAGGGTACCCCAGGAGAGTTCCAAATGTGTGTGGGTAGAATATATATCCCACAGGGGTAAATTTGAAAAAAGTTGAAAAAAATTTTTTGTTGGACTTAGTCATTTTTCCGGCGTTTATCAGACTTTCAGATAGGAGAAATATCAGTGAGCGTTCCTATTTCAGTTCCAGAGCAATTCGCTTAATGAGTCCTTGATATTTAGTCGTTTTCAGCCAATTTTCTGCATTTTTGAAAATTTCACTTTTTTGTGAATATATCCACTAAATGAGGGAATAATATGTTTGAGGGTACCCCAGGAGAGTTCCAAATGTGTGTGGGTAGAATATATATCCCACGGGGGTAAAATTGAAAAAAGTTGAAAATTGTTTTTTCTTGGACTTAGTCATTTTTCCGGCATTTATCAGACTTTCAGATAGGGGAAATGTCAGTGAGTGTTCCGATTTCAGTGCCAGAGCGATTCTCCCAATGAGTCCTAAATATTTAGTCGTTTTCAGCCAATTTTCTGGATTTTTGAAAATGTCACATTTTTGTGAAAATATCCACTGAATGAGGGAATAATATGTGTGAGGGTACCCCAGGAGAGTTCCAAATGTGTGCGGGTAGAATATATATCCCACGGGGGTAAAATTGAAAAAAGTTAAAAAAAAATTTTTTTTGGACTTAGTCATTTTTCCGGCGTTGATCAGACTTTCAGATAGGGGAAATGTTAGTGAGCGTTCCTATTTCAGTTCCAGAGCAATTCGCTCAATGAGTCCTTGATATTTAGTCGTTTTCAGCCAATTTTCTGCATTTTTGAAAATTTCACTTTTTTGTGAATATATCCACTAAATCAGGGAATAATATGTTTGAGGGTACCCCAGGAGAGTTCCAAATGTGTGTGGATAGAATATATATCCCACGGGGGTAAAATTGAAAAAAGTTGAAAAAATTTTTTTCTTGGACCAAGTCATTTTTCCGGCGTTTATCAGACTTTCAGATAGGGGAAATGTCAGTGAGTGTTCCGATTTCAGTGCCAGAGCGACTCGCCCAATGAGTCCTAAATATTTAGTCGTTTTCAGCCAATTTTCTGGATTTTTCAAAATTTCACATTTTTGTGAAAATATCCACTAAATGAGGGAATAATATGTGTGAGGGTACCAGAGAAGAGTTCCAAATGTGTGTGGGTAGAATATATATCCCACGGGGGTAAAATTGAAAAAAAGTTGAAAAATTTTTTTTCTTGGACTTAGTCATTTTTCCGGCGTTTATCAGACTTTCAGATAGGGGAAATGTCAGTGAGTTTTCCGATTTCACTTCCAGAGCGATTCGCCCAATGAGTCCTTGATATTTAGTCGTTTTCAGCCAATTTTCTGGATTTTTGAAAATTTCACATTTTTGTGATAATATCCACTAAATGAGGGAATAATATGTGTGAGGGTACCCCAGGAGAGTTCCAAATGTGTGTGGGTAGAATATATATCCCACAGGGGTAAATTTGAAAAAAGTTGAAAAAAATTTTTTGTTGGACTTAGTCATTTTTCCGGCGTTTATCAGACTTTCAGATAGGAGAAATATCAGTGAGCGTTCCTATTTCAGTTCCAGAGCAATTCGCTCAATGAGTCCTTGATATTTAGTCGTTTTCAGCCAATTTTCTGCATTTTTGAAAATTTCACTTTTTTGTGAATATATCCACTAAATGAGGGAATAATATGTTTGAGGGTACCCCAGGAGAGTTCCAAATGTGTGTGGGTAGAATATATATCCCACGGGGGTAAAGTTGAAAAAAGTTGAAAAATTTTTTTTCTTGGACTTAGTCATTTTTCCGGCGTTTATCAGACTTTCAGATAGGGGAAATGTCAGTGAGTGTTCCGATTTCAGTGCCAGAGCGATTCGCCCAATGAGTCCTAAATATTTAGTCATTTTCTGGATTTTTGAAAATTTCACATTTTTGTGAAAATATCCACTAAATGAGGGAATAATATGTGTGAGGGTACCCCAGGAGAGTTCCAAATTTGTGTGGGTAGAATATATGTCCCACAGGGGTTAATTTGAAAAAAGTTGAAAAAAAATTTTTGTTGGACTTAGTCATTTTTCCGGCGTTTATCAGACTTTCAGATAGGGGAAATGTCAGTGAGTGTTCCGATTTCAGTTCCAGAGCGATTCGCCCAATGATTCCTTGATATTTAGTCGTTTTCAGCCAATTTTCTGGATTTTTGAAAATTTCACATTTTTGTGATAATATCCACTAAATGAGGGAATAATATGTGTGAGGGTACCCCAGGAGAGTTCCAAATATGTGTGGGTAGAATATATATCCCACAGGGGTAAATTTGAAAAAAGTTGAAAAAATTTTTTTATTGGACTTAGTCATTTTTCCGGCGTTTATCAGACTTTTAGATAGGAGAAATGTCAGTGAGCGTTCCGATTTCAGTTCCAGAGCTATTCGCCCAATGAGTCCTTGATATTTAGTCGTTTTCAGGGAATTTTCTGGATTTTTGAAAATTTTACTTTTTTGTGAAAATATCCACTAAATGAGGGAATAATATGTGTGAGGGTACCCCAGGAGAGTTCCAAATGTGTGTGGGTAGAATATATATCCCACGGGGGTAAAATTGAAAAAAGCTAAAAAAAAATTTTTTTTGGACTTAGTCATTTTTCCGGCGTTGATCAGACTTTCAGATAGGGGAAATGTTAGTGAGCGTTCCTATTTCAGTTCCAGAGCAATTCGCTCAATGAGTCCTTGATATTTAGTCGTTTTCAGCCAATTTTCTGCATTTTTGAAAATTTCACTTTTTTGTGAATATATCCACTAAATCAGGGAATAATATGTTTGAGGGTACCCCAGGAGAGTTCCAAATGTGTGTGGATAGAATATATATCCCACGGGGGTAAAATTGAAAAAAGTTGAAAAAATTTTTTTCTTGGACCAAGTCATTTTTCCGGCGTTTATCAGACTTTCAGATAGGGGAAATGTCAGTGAGTGTTCCGATTTCAGTGCCAGAGCGACTCGCCCAATGAGTCCTAAATATTTAGTCGTTTTCAGCCAATTTTCTGGATTTTTCAAAATTTCACATTTTTGTGAAAATATCCACTAAATGAGGGAATAATATGTGTGAGGGTACCAGAGAAGAGTTCCAAATGTGTGTGGGTAGAATATATATCCCACGGGGGTAAAATTGAAAAAAAGTTGAAAAATTTTTTTTCTTGGACTTAGTCATTTTTCCGGCGTTTATCAGACTTTCAGATAGGGGAAATGTCAGTGAGTTTTCCGATTTCACTTCCAGAGCGATTCGCCCAATGAGTCCTTGATATTTAGTCGTTTTCAGCCAATTTTCTGGATTTTTGAAAATTTCACATTTTTGTGATAATATCCACTAAATGAGGGAATAATATGTGTGAGGGTACCCCAGGAGAGTTCCAAATGTGTGTGGGTAGAATATATATCCCACAGGGGTAAATTTGAAAAAAGTTGAAAAAAATTTTTTGTTGGACTTAGTCATTTTTCCGGCGTTTATCAGACTTTCAGATAGGAGAAATATCAGTGAGCGTTCCTATTTCAGTTCCAGAGCAATTCGCTTAATGAGTCCTTGATATTTAGTCGTTTTCAGCCAATTTTCTGCATTTTTGAAAATTTCACTTTTTTGTGAATATATCCACTAAATGAGGGAATAATATGTTTGAGGGTACCCCAGGAGAGTTCCAAATGTGTGTGGGTAGAATATATATCCCACGGGGGTAAAATTGAAAAAAGTTGAAAATTGTTTTTTCTTGGACTTAGTCATTTTTCCGGCATTTATCAGACTTTCAGATAGGGGAAATGTCAGTGAGTGTTCCGATTTCAGTGCCAGAGCGATTCTCCCAATGAGTCCTAAATATTTAGTCGTTTTCAGCCAATTTTCTGGATTTTTGAAAATGTCACATTTTTGTGAAAATATCCACTGAATGAGGGAATAATATGTGTGAGGGTACCCCAGGAGAGTTCCAAATGTGTGCGGGTAGAATATATATCCCACGGGGGTAAAATTGAAAAAAGTTAAAAAAAAATTTTTTTTGGACTTAGTCATTTTTCCGGCGTTGATCAGACTTTCAGATAGGGGAAATGTTAGTGAGCGTTCCTATTTCAGTTCCAGAGCAATTCGCTCAATGAGTCCTTGATATTTAGTCGTTTTCAGCCAATTTTCTGCATTTTTGAAAATTTCACTTTTTTGTGAATATATCCACTAAATCAGGGAATAATATGTTTGAGGGTACCCCAGGAGAGTTCCAAATGTGTGTGGATAGAATATATATCCCACGGGGGTAAAATTGAAAAAAGTTGAAAAAATTTTTTTCTTGGACCAAGTCATTTTTCCGGCGTTTATCAGACTTTCAGATAGGGGAAATGTCAGTGAGTGTTCCGATTTCAGTGCCAGAGCGACTCGCCCAATGAGTCCTAAATATTTAGTCGTTTTCAGCCAATTTTCTGGATTTTTCAAAATTTCACATTTTTGTGAAAATATCCACTAAATGAGGGAATAATATGTGTGAGGGTACCAGAGAAGAGTTCCAAATGTGTGTGGGTAGAATATATATCCCACGGGGGTAAAATTGAAAAAAAGTTGAAAAATTTTTTTTCTTGGACTTAGTCATTTTTCCGGCGTTTATCAGACTTTCAGATAGGGGAAATGTCAGTGAGTTTTCCGATTTCACTTCCAGAGCGATTCGCCCAATGAGTCCTTGATATTTAGTCGTTTTCAGCCAATTTTCTGGATTTTTGAAAATTTCACATTTTTGTGATAATATCCACTAAATGAGGGAATAATATGTGTGAGGGTACCCCAGGAGAGTTCCAAATGTGTGTGGGTAGAATATATATCCCACAGGGGTAAATTTGAAAAAAGTTGAAAAAAATTTTTTGTTGGACTTAGTCATTTTTCCGGCGTTTATCAGACTTTCAGATAGGAGAAATATCAGTGAGCGTTCCTATTTCAGTTCCAGAGCAATTCGCTCAATGAGTCCTTGATATTTAGTCGTTTTCAGCCAATTTTCTGCATTTTTGAAAATTTCACTTTTTTGTGAATATATCCACTAAATGAGGGAATAATATGTTTGAGGGTACCCCAGGAGAGTTCCAAATGTGTGTGGGTAGAATATATATCCCACGGGGGTAAAGTTGAAAAAAGTTGAAAAATTTTTTTTCTTGGACTTAGTCATTTTTCCGGCGTTTATCAGACTTTCAGATAGGGGAAATGTCAGTGAGTGTTCCGATTTCAGTGCCAGAGCGATTCGCCCAATGAGTCCTAAATATTTAGTCATTTTCTGGATTTTTGAAAATTTCACATTTTTGTGAAAATATCCACTAAATGAGGGAATAATATGTGTGAGGGTACCCCAGGAGAGTTCCAAATTTGTGTGGGTAGAATATATGTCCCACAGGGGTTAATTTGAAAAAAGTTGAAAAAAAATTTTTGTTGGACTTAGTCATTTTTCCGGCGTTTATCAGACTTTCAGATAGGGGAAATGTCAGTGAGTGTTCCGATTTCAGTTCCAGAGCGATTCGCCCAATGATTCCTTGATATTTAGTCGTTTTCAGCCAATTTTCTGGATTTTTGAAAATTTCACATTTTTGTGATAATATCCACTAAATGAGGGAATAATATGTGTGAGGGTACCCCAGGAGAGTTCCAAATATGTGTGGGTAGAATATATATCCCACAGGGGTAAATTTGAAAAAAGTTGAAAAAATTTTTTTATTGGACTTAGTCATTTTTCCGGCGTTTATCAGACTTTTAGATAGGAGAAATGTCAGTGAGCGTTCCGATTTCAGTTCCAGAGCTATTCGCCCAATGAGTCCTTGATATTTAGTCGTTTTCAGGGAATTTTCTGGATTTTTGAAAATTTTACTTTTTTGTGAAAATATCCACTAAATGAGGGAATAATATGTGTGAGGGTACCCCAGGAGAGTTCCAAATGTGTGTGGGTAGAATATATATCCCACGGGGGTAAAATTGAAAAAAGTTAAACAAATTTTTTTTTTGGACTTAGTAATTTTTCCGGCGTTTATCAGACTTTCAGATAGGGGAAATGTTAGTGAGCGTTCCTATTTCAGTTCCAGATCAATTCGCTCAATGAGTCCTTGATATTTAGTCGTTTTCAGCCAATTTTCTGCATTTTTGAAAATTTCACTTTTTTGTGAATATATCCACTAAATGAGGGAATAATATGTTTGAGGGTACCCCAGGAGAGTTCCAAATGTGTGTGGGTAGAATATATATCCCACGGGGGTAAAATTGAAAAAAGTTCAAAATTTTTTTTTCTTGGACTTAGTCATTTTTCCGGCGTTTATCAGACTTTCAGATAGGGGAAATGTCAGTGAGTGTTCCGATTTCAGTTCCAGAGCGATTCGCCCAATGAGTCCTTGATATTTAGTCGTTTTCAGCCAATTTTCTGGATTTTTGAAAATTTTACTTTTTTGTGAAAATATCCACTAAATGAGGGAATAATATGTTTGAGGGTACCCCAGGAGAGTTCCAATTGTGTGTGGGTAGAATATATATCCCACAGGGGTAAATTTGAAAAAAGTTGAAAAAAATTTTTTGTTGGACTTAGTCATTTTTCCGGCGTTTATCAGACTTTCAGATAGGACAAATGTCAGTGAGTGTTCCGATTTCAGTTCCAGAGCGATTCGCCCAATGAGTCCTTGATATTTAGTCGTTTTCAGCCAATTTTCTGGATTTTTGAAAATTTTACTTTTTTGTGAAAATATCCACTAAATGAGGGAATAATATGTGTGAGGGTACCCCAGGAGAGTTCCAAATGTGTGTGGGTAGAATATATATCCCACAGGGGTTAATTTGAAAAAAGTTGAAAAAAAATTTTTGTTGGACTTAGTCATTTTTCCGGCGTTTATCAGACTTTCAGATAGGGGAAATGTCAGTGAGTGTTCCGATTTCAGTTCCAGAGCGATTCGCCCAATGAGTCCTTGATATTTAGTCGTTTTCAGCCAATTTTCTGGATTTTTGAAAGTTTCACTTATTTGTGAAAATATCCACTAAATGAGGGAATAATATGTGTGAGGGTACCCCAGGAGAGTTCAAAATGTGTGTGGGTAGAATATATATCCCACGGGGGTAAAATTGAAAAAAGTTGAAAAAATTTTTTTCTTTGACTTAGTCATTTTTCCGGCGTTTATCAGACTTTCAGATAGGGGAAATGTGAGTGAGTGTTCCGATTTCAGTGCCAGAGCGATTCCTTGATATTTAGTCGTTTTCAGCCAATTTTCTGGATTTTTGAAAATTTCACTTTTTTGTGAAAATATCCTCTAAATGAGGGAATAATATGTGTGAGGGTACCCCAGGAGAGTTCCAAATGTGTGTGGGTAGAATATATATCCCACGGGGGTGAAATTGAAAAAAGTTGAAAACATTTTTTTTTTGGACTTAGTCATTTTTGCAGCATTTATCAGACTTTCAGATAGGGGAAATGTCAGTGAGCGTTCCAATTTCAGTTCCAGAGCGATTCGCCCAATGAGTCCTTGATATTTAGTCGTTTTCAGCCAATTTTCTGGATTTTTGAAAATTTCACTTTTTTGCGAAAATATCCACTAAATGAGGGAATAATATGTGTGAGGGTACCCCAGGAGAGTTCAAAATGTGTGTGGGTGGAATATATATCCCACGGGGGTAAAATTGAAAAAAGCTGAAAATTTTTTTTTCTTGGACTTAGTCATTTTTCCGCCATTTATCAGACTTTCAGATAGGGGCAATGTCAGTGAGCATTCCGATTTCTGTTCCAGAGCGATTCACCCAAAGAGTCCTTGATATTTAGTCGTTTTCAGACAATATTCTGGATTTTTGAAAATTTCACTTTTTTGTGAAAATATCCACTAAATGAGGGAATAATATGTGTGAGGGTACCCCAGGAGAGTTCCAAATGTGTGTGGGTAGAATATATATCCCACGGGGGTAAAATTGAAAAAAGTTAAAAAATTTTTTTTTTGGACTTAGTCATTTTTCCGGCGTTTATCAGACTTTCAGATAGGGGAAATGTTAGTGAGCGTTCCTATTTCAGTTCCAGAGCAATTCGCTCAATGAGTCCTTGATATTTTGTCGTTTTCAGCCAATTTTTTGGATTTTTGAAAATTTCACATTTTTGTGAAAATATCCACTAAATTAGGGAATAATATGTGTGAGGGTACCCCAGGAGAGTTCCAAATGTGTGTGGGTAGAATATATATCCCACAGGGGTTAATTTGAAAAAAGTTGAAAAAATTTTTTGTTGGACTTAGTCATTTTTCCGGCGTTTATCAGACTTTTAGATAGGAGAAATGTCAGTGAGCGTTCCGATTTCAGTTCCAGAGCTATTCGCCCAATGAGTCCTTGATATTTAGTCGTTTTCAGCCAATTTTCTGGATTTTTGAAAATTTTACTTTTTTGTGAAAATATCCACTAAATGAGGGAATAATATGTGTGAGGGTACCCCAGGAGAGTTCCAAATGTGTGTGGGTAGAATATATATCCCACGGGGGTAAAATTGAAAAAAGTTAAACAAATTTTTTTTTTGGACTTAGTGATTTTTCCGGCGTTTATCAGACTTTCAGATAGGGGAAATGTTAGTGAGCGTTCCTATTTCAGTTCCAGATCAATTCGCTCAATGAGTCCTTGATATTTAGTCGTTTTCAGCCAATTTTCTGCATTTTTGAAAATTTCACTTTTTTGTGAATATATCCACTAAATGAGGGAATAATATGTTTGAGGGTACCCCAGGAGAGTTCCAAATGTGTGTGGGTAGAATATATATCCCACGGGGGTAAAATTGAAAAAAGTTGAAAAAATTTTTTTCTTGGACTTTGTCATTTTTCCGGCGTTTATCAGACTTTCAGATAGGGGAAATGTCAGTGAGTGTTCCGATTTCAGTTCCAGAGCGATTCGCCCAATGAGTCCTTGATATTTAGTCGTTTTCAGCCAATTTTCTGGATTTTTGAAAATTTTACTTTTTTGTGAAAATATCCACTAAATGAGGGAATAATATGTGTGAGGGTACCCCAGGAGAGTTCCAAATGTGTGTGGGTAGAATATATATCCCACGGGGGTAAAATTGAAAAAAGTTGAAAAAATTTTTTTCTTGGACTTAGTCATTTTTCCGGCGTTTATCAGACTTTCAGATAGGGGAAATGTTAGTGAGCGTTCCTATTTCAGTTCCAGAGCAATTCGCTCAATGAGTCCTTGATATTTAGTCGTTTTCAGCCAATTTTCTGCATTTTTGAAAATTTCACTTTTTTGTGAATATATCCACTAAATGAGGGAATAATATGTGTGAGGGTACACCAGGAGAGTTCCACAAGTGTGTGGGTAGAATATATATCCCACGGGGGTAAAATTGAAAAAAGTTGAAAAATTTTTTTTTTTTAGACTTAGTTATTTTTCCGGCATTAATCAGACTTTCAGATAGGGCAAATGTTAGTGAGCATTCCGATTTCAGTTCCAGAGCGATTCGCCCAATGAGTCCTTGATATTTAGTCGTTTTCAGCCAATTTTCTGGATTTTTGAAAATTTCACTTATTTGTGAAAATATCCACTAAATGAGGGAATAATATGTGTGAGGGTACCCCAGGAGAGTTCAAAATGTGTGTGGGTAGAACATATATCCCACGGGGGTAAAATTGAAAAAAGTTGAAAAAATTTTTTTCTTTGACTTAGTCATTTTTCCGGCGTTTATCAGACTTTCAGATAGGGGAAATGTCAGTGAGTGTTCCGATTTCAGTGCCAGAGCGATTCCTTGATATTTAGTCATTTTCAGCCAATTTTCTGGATGTTTCAAAATTTCACTTTTTTGTGAAAATATCCACTAAATGAGGGAATAATATGTGTGAGGGTACCCCAGGAGAGTTCCAAATGTGTGTGGGTAGAATATATATCCCACGGGGGTAAAATTTAAAAAAGTTTAAAAAAATTTTTTTTTTAATTAGTCATTTTTCCGGCGTTTATCAGACTTTCAGATAGGGGAAATGTCAGTGAGCGTTCCGATTACAGTTCCAGAGCGATTCTCCCAATGAGTCCTAAATATTTAGTCGTTTTCAGCCAATTATCTGGATTTTTGAAAATGTCACTTTTATGTGAAAATATCCACTAAATGAGGGAATAATATGTGTGAGGGTACCCCAGGAGAGTTCCAAATGTGTGTGGGTAGAATATATATCCCATGGGGTAAAATTGAAAAAAGTTTAAAAAATTTTTTTTTTGGACTTAGTCATTTTTCCGGCGTTTATCAGACTTTCAGATAGGGGAAATGTCAGTGAGCGTTCCGATTTCAGTTCCAAAGCGATTCGCCCAATGAGTCCTTGATATTTAGTCATTTTCAGGCAATTTTCTGGATTTTTGAAAATTTCACTTTTGTGAAAATATCCACTAAATGAGGGAATTATATGTGTGAGGGTAGCCCAGGAGAGTTCCAAATGTGTATTGGTAGTATATATATTCCACGGGGGTAAAATTGAAAAAAGTTGAAAAAAAATTTTTTTTGGACTTAGTCATTTTTACGGCATTTATCAGACTTTCAGATAGGGGAAATGTCAGTGAGCGTTCCAATTTCAGTTCCAGAGCGATTCGCCCAATGAGTCCTTGATATTTAGTCGTTTTCAGCCAATTTTCTAGATTTTTGAAAATTTTACTTTTTTGTGAAAATATCCACTAAATGAGGGAATAATATGTGTGAGGGTACCCCAGGAGAGTTCAAAATGTGTGTGGGTAGAATATATATCCCACGGGGGTAAAATTGAAAAAAGTTGAAAAAATTTTTTTTTTGGACTTAGTCATTTTTCCGGCGTTTATCAGACTTTCAGATAGGGGAAATGTCAGTGAGCGTTCCGATTTCAGTTCCAAAGCGATTCGCCCAATGAGTCCTTGATATTTAGTCGTTTTCAGCCAATTTTCTGGATTTTTGAAAATTTCACTTTTTTGTGAAAATATCCACTAAATGAGGGAATAATATGTGTGAGGGTACCCCAGGAGAGTTCCAAATGTGTGTGGGTAGAATATATATCCCACGGGGGTAAAATTGAAAAAAGTTGAAAACATTTTTTTTTTGGACTTAGTCATTTTTGCAGCATTTATCAGACTTTCAGATAGGGGAAATGTCAGTGAGCGTTCCAATTTCAGTTCCAGAGCGATTCGCCCAATGAGTCCTTGATATTTAGTCGTTTTCAGCCAATTTTCTGGATTTTTGAAAATTTCACTTTTTTGCGAAAATATCCACTAAATGAGGGAATAATATGTGTGAGGGTACCCCAGGAGAGTTCAAAATGTGTGTGGGTGGAATATATATCCCACGGGGGTAAAATTGAAAAAAGCTGAAAATTTTTTTTTCTTGGACGTAGTCATTTTTCCGCCATTTATCAGACTTTCAGATAGGGGAAATGTCAGTGAGCATTCCGATTTCTGTTCCAGAGCGATTCGCCCAATGAGTCCTTGATATTTAGTCGTTTTCAGACAATATTCTGGATTTTTGAAAATTTCACTTTTTTGGGAAAATATCCACTAAATGAGGGAATAATATGTGTGAGGGTACCCCAGGAGAGTTCCAAATGTGTGTGGGTAGAATATATATCCTATTGGGTTAAAATTGAAAAAAATTTTTTTTTGGACTTCGGCATTTTTCCGGCGTTTATCAGACTTTCAGATAGGGGAAATGTCAGTGAGCGTTCCGATTTCAGTTCCAAAGCGATTCGCCCAATGAGTCCTTGATATTTAGTCGTTTTCAGCCAATTTTCTGGATATTTGAAAATTTCACTTTTTTGTGAAAATATCCACTAAATGAGGGAATAATATGTGTGAGGGTACCCCAGGAGAGTTCCAAATGTGTGTGGGTAGTATATATATTCCTCGGGGGTAAAATTGAAAAAAGTTGAAAAAAATATTTTCTTGGACTTAGTTATTTTTCCGGCGTTTATCAGACTTTCAGATAGGGGAAATGTCAGTGAGTGTTCCGATTTCAGTTCCAGAGCGATTCGCCCAATGAGTCCTTGATATTTAGTCGTTTTCAGCCAATTTTCTGGATTTTTGAAAATTTAACATTTTCGTGAAAATATCCACTAAATGAGGGAATAATATGTGTGAGGGTACCCCAGGAGAGTTCCAATTGTGTGTGGGTAGAATATATATCCCACGGGGGTAAAATTGAAAAAAGTTGAAAAATTTTTTTTTTTTAGACTTAGTTATTTTTCCGGCATTAATCAGACTTTCAGATAGGGCAAATGTTAGTGAGCATTCCGATTTCAGTTCCAGAGCGATTCGCCCAATGAGTCCTTGATATTTAGTCGTTTTCAGCCAATTTTCTGGATTTTTGAAAATTTCACTTATTTGTGAAAATATCCACTAAATGAGGGAATAATATGTGTGAGGGTACCCCAGGAGAGTTCAAAATGTGTGTGGGTAGAATATATATCCCACGGGGGTAAAATTGAAAAAAGTTGAAAAAATTTTTTTCTTTGACTTAGTCATTTTTCCGGCGTTTATCAGACTTTCAGATAGGGGAAATGTCAGTGAGTGTTCCGATTTCAGTGCCAGAGCGATTCCTTGATATTTAGTCGTTTTCAGCCAATTTTCTGGATTTTTCAAAATTTCACTTTTTTGTGAAAATATCCACTAAATGAGGGAATTATATGTGTGAGGGTACCCCAGGAGAGTTCCAAATGTGTATTGGTAGTATATATATTCCACGGGGGTAAAATTGAAAAAAGTTGAAAAAATTTTTTTTTTGGACTTAGTCATTTTTCCGGCGTTTATCAGACTTTCAGAAAGGGGAAATGTCAGTGAGCGTTCCGATTTCAGTTCCAAAGCGATTCGCCCAATGAGTCCTTGATATTTAGTCGTTTTCAGCCAATTTTCTGGATTTTTGAAAATTTCACTTTTTTGTGAAAATATCCTCTAAATGAGGGAATAATATGTGTGAGGGTACCCCAGGAGAGTTCCAAATGTGTGTGGGTAGAATATATATCCCACGGGGGTAAAATTGAAAAAAGTTGAAAACATTTTTTTTTTGGACTTAGTCATTTTTGCAGCATTTATCAGACTTTCAGATAGGGGAAATGTCAGTGAGCGTTCCAATTTCAGTTCCAGAGCGATTCGCCCAATGAGTCCTTGATATTTAGTCGTTTTCAGCCAATTTTCTGGATTTTTGAAAATTTCACTTTTTTGCGAAAATATCCACTAAATGAGGGAATAATATGTGTGAGGGTACCCCAGGAGAGTTCAAAATGTGTGTGGGTGGAATATATATCCCACGGGGGTAAAATTGAAAAAAGCTGAAAATTTTTTTTTCTTGGACTTAGTCATTTTTCCGCCATTTATCAGACTTTCAGATAGGGGAAATGTCAGTGAGCATTCCGATTTCTGTTCCAGAGCGATTCGCCCAAAGAGTCCTTGATATTTAGTCGTTTTCAGACAATATTCTGGATTTTTGAAAATTTCACTTTTTTGGGAAAATATCCACTAAATGAGGGAATAATATGTGTGAGGGTACCCCAGGAGAGTTCCAAATGTGTGTGGGTAGAATATATATCCTATTGGGTTAAAATTGAAAAAAATTTTTTTTTGGACTTCGGCATTTTTCCGGCGTTTATCAGACTTTCAGATAGGGGAAATGTCAGTGAGCGTTCCGATTTTTGTTCCAGAGCGATTCGCCCAATGAGTCCTTGATATTTAGTCGTTTTCAGCCAATTTTCTGGATTTTTGAAAATTTTACTTTTTTGTGAAAATATCCACTAAATGAGGGAATAATATGTGTGAGGGTACCCCAGGAGAGTTCCAAATGTGTGTGGGTAGAATATATATCCCACGGGGGTAAAATTGAAAAAAGTTAAAAAAATTTTTTTTTGGACTTAGTCATTTTTCCGGCGTTTATCAGACTTTCAGATAGGGGAAATGTTAGTGAGCGTTCCTATTTCAGTTCCAGAGCAATTCGCTCAATGAGTCCTTGATATTTTGTCGTTTTCAGCCAATTTTCTGGATTTTTGAAAATTTCACATTTTTGTGAAAATATCCACTAAATTAGGGAATAATATGTGTGAGGGTACCCCAGGAGAGTTCCAAATGTGTGTGGGTAGAATATATATCCCACAGGGGTTAATTTGAAAAAAGTTGAAAACATTTTTTGTTGGACTTAGTCATTTTTCCGGCGTTTATCAGACTTTTAGATAGGAGAAATGTCAGTGAGTGTTCCGATTTCAGTTCCAGAGCGATTCGCCCAATGAGTCATTGATATTTAGTCGTTTTCAGCCAATTTTCTGGATTTTTGAAAATTTCACTTTTTTGTGAAAATATCCACTAAATGAGGGAATAATATGTGTGAGGGTACCCCAGGAGAGTTCCAATTGTGTGTGGGTAGAATATATATCCCACGGGGGTAAAATTGAAAAAAGTTGAAAAAATTTTTTTTTGGACTTAGTCATTTTTGCAGCATTTAACAGACTTTCAGATAGGGGAAATGTCAGTGAGCGTTCCAATTTCAGTTCCAGAGCGATTCGCTCAATGAGTCCTTGATATTTAGTCGTTTTCAGCCAATTTTCTGCATTTTTGAAAATTTCACTTTTTTGTGAATATATCCACTAAATGAGGGAATAATATGTGTGAGGGTACCCCAGGAGAGTTCAAAATGTGTGTGGGTGGAATATATATCCCACGGGGGTAAAATTGAAAAAAGCTGAAAATTTTTTTTTCTTGGACGTAGTCATTTTTCCGCCATTTATCAGACTTTCAGATAGGGGAAATGTCAGTGAGCATTCCGATTTCTGTTCCAGAGCGATTCGCCCAATGAGTCCTTGATATTTAGTCGTTTTCAGCCAATTTTCTGGATTTTTGAAAATTTCACTTATTTGTGAAAATATCCACTAAATGAGGGAATAATATGTGTGAGGGTACCCAAGGAGAGTTCCAAATGTGTGTGGGTAGAATATATATCCTATTGGGTTAAAATTGAAAAAAATTTTTTTTTGGACTTCGGCATTTTTCCGGCGTTTATCAGACTTTCAGATAGGGGAAATGTCAGTGAGCGTTCCGATTTCAGTTCCAAAGCGATTCGCCCAATGAGTCCTTGATATTTAGTCGTTTTCAGCCAATTTTCTGGATATTTGAAAATTTCACTTTTTTGTGAAAATATCCACTAAATGAGGGAATAATATGTGTGAGGGTACCCCAGGAGAGTTCCAAATGTGTGTGGGTAGTATATATATTCCTCGGGGGTAAAATTGAAAAAAGTTGAAAAAAATATTTTCTTGGACTTAGTTATTTTTCCGGCGTTTATCAGACTTTCAGATAGGGGAAATGTCAGTGAGCGTTCCAATTTCAGTTCCAGAGCGATTCGCCCAAAGAGTCCTTGATATTTAGTCGTTTTCAGCCAATTTTCTGGATTTTTGAAAATTTCACTTTTTTGCGAAATTATCCACTAAATGAGGGAATAATATGTGTGAGGGTACCCCAGGAGAGTGCAAAATGTGTGTGGGTGGAATATATATCCCACGGGGGTAAAATTGAAAAAAGCTGAAAAATTTTTTTTTTTGGACTAAGTCATTTTTCCAGCGTTTATCACACTTTCAGATAGGGGAAGTGTCAGTGAGCGTTCCGATTTCAGTTCCAAAGCGATTCGCCCAATGAGTCCTTGATATTTAGTCGTTTTCAGCCAATTTTCTGGATTTTTGAAAATTTCACTTTTTTGTGAAAATATCCACTAAATGAGGGAATAATATGTGTGAGGGTACCCCAGGAGAGTTCCAAATGTGTGTGAATAGTATATATATTCCACGGGGGTAAAATTGAAAAAAGTTGAAAAAATTTTTTTCTTGGACTTAGTTATTTTTCCGCCGTTTATCAGGCTTTCAGATAGGGGAAATGTCAGTGAGCGTTCCAATTTCAGTTCCAGAGGGATTCGCCCAATGAGTCCTTGATATTTAGTCGTTTTCAGACAATATTCTGGATTTTTGAAAATTTCACTTTTTTGGGAAAATATCCACTAAATGAGGGAATAATATGTGTGAGGGTACCCCAGGGAGTTCCAAATGTGTGTGGGTAGAATATATGTCCCACAGGGTAAATTTGAAAAAAGGTGAAAAAATTTTTTCTTGGACTTAGTCATTTTTCCGCCGTTTATCAGACTTTCAGATAGGGGAAATGTCAGTGAGCATTGCGATTTCAGTTCCAAAGCGATTCGCCCAATGAGTCCTTGATATTTAGTCGTTTTCAGCCAATTTTCGGGTTTTTTGAAAATTTCACTTTTTTGCAAAAATATCCACTAAATGAAGGAATAATATGTGTGAGGGAACCCCAGGAGAGTTCCACAAGTGTGTGGGTAGTATATATATCCCACGGGGGTAAAATTGAAAAAAGTTGAAAAAAATCTTTTTTTGGACTTAGTCATTTTTCCAGCGTTTATCAGACTTTCAGATAGGGGAAATGTCAGTGAGCGTTCCGATTTCAATTCCAAAGCGATTCGCCCAATGAGTCCTTGATATTTAGTCATTTTCAGCCAATTTTCTGAATTTTTGAAAATGTCACTTTTTTGTGAAAATATCCACTAAATGAGGGAATAATATGTGTGAGGGTACCCCAGGAGAGTTTAAAATGTGTGTGGGTGGAATATATATCCCACGGGGTAAAATTGAAAAAAGCTGAAAAAAATTTTTTCTTGGACTTAGTCATTTTTCCAGCGTTTATCAGACTTTCAGATAGGGGAAATGTCAGTGAGCGTTCCGATTTCAGTTCCAAAGCGATTCGCCCAATGAGTTCTTGATATTTAGTCGTTTTCAGCCAATTTTCTGGACTTTTGAAATTTCACATTTTTGTGAAAATATCCACTAAGTAAGGGAATAATATGTGTGAGGGTACCCCAGGAGAGTTCCAAATGTGTGTGGGTAGTATATATATTCCACGAGGGTAAAATTGAAAAAAGTTGAAAAAAATTTTTTTTTTGGACTTAGTCATTTTTCCGGCGTTTATCAGACTTTCAGATAGGGGAAATGTCAGTGAACGTTCCAATTTCAGTTCCAAAGCGATTCGCCCAATGAGTCCTTGATATTTAGTCGTTTTCAGCCAATTTTCTGGATTTTTGAAAATTTCACTTTTTTGTGAAAATATCCACTAAATGAGGGAATAATATGTGTGAGGGTACCCCAGGAGAGTTCCAAATGTGTGTGGGTAGAATATATATCCTATGGGGTTAAAATTGAAAAATTTTTTTTTTTGGACTAAGTCATTTTTCCGGCGTTTTTCAGACTTTCAGATAGGGGAAATGTCAGTGAGCGTTCCGATTTCAGTTCCAAAGCAATTCGCCCAATGAGTCCTTGATATTTAGTCATTTTCAGCCAATTTTCTGGATTTTTGAAAATTTCACTTTTTTGTGAAAATATCCACTAAATGAGGGAATTATATGTGTGAGGGTACCCCAGGAGAGTTCCAAATGAGTGTGAGTAGTATATATATTCCACGGGGGTAAAATTGAAAAAAGTTGAAAAAAATTTTTTTTTGGACTTAGTCATTTTTACGGCGTTTATCAGACTTTCAGATAGGGGAAATGTCAGTGAGCGTTCCAATTTCAGTTCCAGAGCGATTCGCCCAATGAGTCCTTGATATTTAGTCGTTTTCAGCCAATTTTCGGGATTTTTGAAATTTTCACTTTTTTTGTGAAAATATCCACTAAATGAGGGAATAATATGTGTGAGGGTACCCCAGGAGAGTTCCTAATGTGTGTGGGTAGAATATATATCCCACGGGGGTAAAATTGAAAAAAGTTGAAAAAAAAATTTTTTTGGACTCAGTCATTTTTACGGCATTTATCAGACTTTCAGATAGGGGAAATGTCAGTGACCGTTCCAATTTCAGTTCCAGAGTCATTCGCCCAATGAGTCCTTGATATTTAGTCGTTTCAGCCAATTTTCTGGATTTTTGAAAATTTCACTTTTTTGTGAAAATATCCACTAAATGAGGGAATAATATGTGTGAGGGTACCCCAGGAGAGTTCCAAATGTGTGTGGGTAGAATATCTTTCCCACGTGGGTAAAATTGAAAAAAGTTAAAAAAAATTTTTTTTGGACTTAGTCATTTTTCCGGGGTTTATCAGACTTTCAGATAAGGGAAATGTCAGTGAGCGTTCCAATTTCAGTTCAAGAGTGATTCGCCCAATGAGTCCTTGATATTTAGTCGTTTTCAGCCAATTTCATGGATTTTTCAAAATGTCAATTTTTTGAGAAAATATCCACTAAATGAGGGAATAATATGTGTGAGGGTATCCCAGGAGAATTCCAAATGTGTGTGGGTAGAATATATATCCCACGGGGGTAAAATTGAAAAAAGTTGAAAAAAATTTTATTTTGGACTTAGTCATTTTTCCGGCGTTTATCAGACTTTCAGATAGGGCAAATGTCAGTGAGCGTTCCAATTTCAGTTCCAGAGCGATTCGCCCAATGAGTCCTTGATATTTAGTCGTTTTCAGCCAATTTTCGGGATTTTTGAAATTTTCACTTTTTTGTGAAAATATCCACTAAATGAGGGAATCATATGTGTGAGGGTACCCCAGGAGAGTTCCAAATGTGTGTGGGTAGAATATATTTCCCACGGGGGTAAAATTGAAAAAAGTTAAAAAAATATTTTTTTGGTCTTAGTCATTTTTACGGCGTTTATCAGACTTTCAGATAGGGGAAATGTCAGTGAGCATTCCGATTTCAGTTCCAAAGCGATTCGCACAATGAGTCCTTGATATTTAGTTGTTTTCAGCTAATTTTCTGGATTTTTCAAAATTTCACTTTTTTGTGAAAATATCCAATAAATGAGGGAATAATATGTGTGAGGGTACCCCTGGAGAGTTCCAAATGTGTGTGGGTAGTATATATATTCCACAGGGGTAAAATTGAAAAAAGTTGAAAAAAATTTTTTTTTGGACTGTCATTTTTCCGGCGTTTATCAGACTTTCAGATAGGGGAAATGTCAGTAAGCGTTCCAATTTCAGTTCCAGAGCGATTCGCCCAATGAGTCCTTGATATTTAGTCGTTTTCAGCCAATTTTCGGGATTTTTGAAATTTTCACTTTTTTGTGAAAATATCCACTAAATGAGGGAATAATATGTGTGAGGGTACCCCAGGAGAGTTCCAAATGTGTGTGGGTAGAATATATATCCCACGGGGGTAAAATTGAAAAAGTTGAAAACATTTTTTTCTTGGACTAAGTCATTTTTCCGGCGTTTATCAGACTTTCAGAGAGGGGAAATGTCAGTGAGCATTCCGATTACAGTTCCAAAGCGATTCGCCCAATGAGTCCTTGATATTTAGTCGTTTTCAGCCAATTTTCTGGATTTTTGATAATTTCACTTTTTTGCGAAAATATCCACTAAATGAGGGAATAACATGTGTGAGGGTACCCCAGGAGAGTTCCGAATGTGTGTGGGTAGAATATATATCCCACGGGGGTAAAATTGAAAAAAGTTGAAAAAAATTTTTTTTTAGACTTAGTCATTTTTCCGGCATTTATCAGACTTTCAGATAGGGCAAATGTCAGTGAGCATTCTGATTTCAGTTCCAGAGCGATTCGCCCAATGAGTCCTTGATATTTAGTCGTTTCAGCCAATTTTCTGGATTTTTGAAAATTTCACTTTTTTTGTGAAAATATCCACTAAATGAGGGAATAATATGTGTGAGGGTACCCCAGGAGAGTTCCAAAAGTGTGTGGGTAGAATATACATCCCACGGGGGTAAAATTGAAAAAAGTTGAAAAATTTTTTTTTTTTAGACTCAGTCATTTTTCTGGCATTTATCAGACTTTCAGATAGGGGAAATGTCAGTGAGCGTTCCGATTTCAGTTCTAAAGCGATTCGCCCAATGAGTCCTTGATATTTAGTCATTTTCAGCCAATTTTCTGGATTTTTGAAAATTTCACTTTTTTGTGAAAATATCCACTAAATGAGGGAATAATATGTGTGAGGGTACCCCAGGAGAGTTCCTAATGTGTGTGGGTAGAATATATATCCCACGGGGGTAAAATTGAAAAAAGTTGAAAACATTTTTTTTTTGGACTTAGTCATTTTTACGGCGTTTATCAGACTTTCAGATAGGTGAAATGTCAGTGAGCATTCCAATTTCAGTTCCAGAGTGATTCGCCCAATGAGTCCTTGATATTTAGTCGTTTTCAGCCAATTTTCGGGATTTTTGAAGTTTTCACTTTTTTGTGAAAATATCCACTAAATAAGGGAATAATATGTGTGAGGGTACCCCAGGAGAGTTCCTAATGTGTGTGGGTAGAATATATATCCCACGGGGGTAAAATTGAAAAAAGTTGAAAAAAATTTTTTTTGGACTTAGTCATTTTTCCGGCGTTGATCAGACTTTCAGATAGGGCAAATGTCAGTGAGCATTCCGATTTCAGTTCCAGAGCGATACGCCCAATGAGTCCTCGATATTTAGTCGTTTCAACCAATTTTCTGGATTTTTGAAAATTTAACTTTTTTGTGAAAATATCCACTAAATGAGGGAATAATATGTGTGAGGGTACCCCAGGAGAGTATCAAATGTGTGTGGGTAGAATATTTATTCCACGGGGGTAAAATTGAAAAAAGTTGAAAAAATTTTTTTTGGACTTAGTCATTTTTACGGCATTTATCAGACTTTCAGATAGGGGAAATGTCAGTGACCGTTCCAATTTCAGTTCCAGAGTCATTCGCCCAATGAGTCCTTGATATTTAGTCGTTTTCAGCCAATTTTCTGGATTTTTGAAAATTTCACTTTTTTGTGAAAATATCCACTAAATGAGGGAATTATATGTGTGAGGGTACCCCAGGAGAGTTCCAAATGAGTGTGAGTAGTATATATATTCCACGGGGGTAAAATTGAAATAAGTTGAAAAAAATTTTTTTTTGGACTTAGTCATTTTTCCGGCGTTTATCAGACTTTCAGATAGGGGAAATGTCAGTGAGCGTTCCGATTTCAGTTCCAAAGCGATTCGCCCAATGAGTCCTTGATATTTAGTCGTTTTAAGTCAATTTTCTGGATTTTTGAAAATTTCACTTTTTTTGTGAAAATATCCACTAAATGAGGGAATAATATGTGTGAGGGTGCCCCAGGAGAGTTCCATATGTGTGTGTGTAGAATATATATCCCACGGGGGTAAAATTGAAAAAAGTTGAAAAAAATTTTTTTTTGGACTTAGTCATTTTTCCGGCGTTTATCAGACTTTCAGATAGGGGAAATGTCAGTGAGCATTCCGATTTCAGTTCCAAAGCGATTCGCCCAATGAGTCCTTGATATTTAGTCGTTTTAAGTCAATTTTCTGGATTTTTGAAAATTTCACTTTTTTGTGAAAATATCCACTAAATGAGGGAATAATATGTGTGAGGGTACCCCAGGAGAGTTCCAAATGTGTGTGGGTAGAATATATATCCCACGGGGGTAAAATTGAAAAAAGTTGAAAAAAATTTTTTTTTGGACTTAGTCATTTTTACGGCGTTTATCAGACTTTCAGATAGGGGAAATGTCAGTGAGCGTTCCAATTTCAGTTCCAGAGCGATTCGCCCAATGAGTCCTTGATATTTAGTCGTTTTCAGCCAATTTTCTGGATTTTTCAAAATGTCACTTTTTTGTGAAAATATCCACTAAATGAGGGAATAATATGTGTGAGGGTACCCCAGGAGAGTTCCAAATGTGTGTGGGTAGAATATATATCCCACGGGGTAAAATTGAAAAAAGTTGAAAAAAAATTTTTTTTGGACTTAGTCATTTTTCCGGTGTTGATCAGACTTTCAGATAGGGCAAATGTCAGTGAGCGTTCCAATTTCAGTTCCAGAGCGATGCGCCCAATGAGTCCTTGATATTTAGTTGTTTTCAGCCAATTTTCTGGATTTTTCAAAATTTCACTTTTTTGTGAAAATATCCACTAAATGAGGGAATAATATGTGTGAGGGTACCCCAGGAGAGTTCCAAATGTGTGTGGGCAGCATATATATCCCACGGGGGTAAAATTGAAAAAAGTTGAAAACATTTTTTTTTTGGACTTAGTCATTTTTCCGGCGTTTATCAGACTTTCAGATAGGGGAAATGTCAGTGAGCGCTCCAATTTCAGTTCCAGAGCGATTCGCCCAATGAGTCCTTGATATTTAGTCGTTTTCAGCCAATTTTCTGGATTTTTGAAAATTTCATTTTTTTGTGAAAATATCCACTAAATGAGGGAATTATATGTGTGAGGGTACCCCAGGAGAGTTCCAAATGAGTGTGAGTAGTATATATATTACACGGGGGTAAAATTGAAAAAAGTAAAAAAATTTTTTTTTTGGACTTAGTCATTTTTCCGGCGTTTATCAGACTTTCAGATAGGGGAAATGTCAGTGAGCGTTCCGATTTCAGTTCTAAAGCGATTCGCCCAATGAGTCCTTGATATGTAGTCATTTTCAGCCAATTTTCTGGATTTTTGAAAATTTCACTTTTTTGTGAAAATATCCACTAAATGAGGGAATAATATGTGTGAGGGTACCCCAGGAGAGTTCCTAATGTGTGTGGGTAGAATATATATCCCACGGGGGTAAAATTGAAAAAAGTTGAAAAAAATTTTTTTGGACTTAGTCATTTTTATGGCATTTATCAGACTTTCAGATAGGGGAAATGTCAGTGACCGTTCCAATTTCAGTTCCAGAGTCATTCGCCCAATGAGTCCTTGATATTTAGTCGTTTCAGCCAATTTTCTGGATTTTTGAAAATTTCACTTTTTTGTGAAAATATCCACTAAATGAGGGAATAATATGTGTGAGGGTACCCCAGGAGAGTTCCAAATGTGTTTGGGTAGAATATATATCCCACGGGGGTAAAATTGAAAAAAGTTGAAAAAAATTTTTTTTTGGACTGTCATTTTTCCGGCGTTTATCAGACTTTCAGAGAGGGGAAATGTCAGTAAGCGTTCCAATTTCAGTTCCAGAGCGATTCGCCCAATGAGCACTTGATATTTAGTCGTTTTCAGCCAATTTTCTGGATTTTTCAAAATTTCACTTTTTGTGAAAATATCCACTAAATGAGGGAATAATATGTGTGAGGGTACCCCAGGAGAGTTCCAAATGAGTGTGAGTAGTATATATATTCCACGGGGGTAAAATTGAAATAAGTTGAAAAAAATTTTTTTTTGGACTTAGTCATTTTTACGGCGTTTATCAGACTTTCAGAGAGGGGAAATGTCAGTGAGCGTTCCGATTTCAGTTCCAAAGCGATTCGCCCAATGAGTTCTTGATATTTAGTCGTTTTAAGTCAATTTTCTGGATTTTTGAAAATTTCACTTTTTTTGTGAAAATATCCACTAAATGAGGGAATAATATGTGTGAGGGTGCCCCAGGAGAGTTCCAAATGTGTGTGTGTAGAATATATATCCCACGGGGGTAAAATTGAAAAAAGTTGAAAAAAATTTTTTTTGGACTTACTCATTTTTCCGGCGTTTATCAGACTTTCAGATAGGGGAAATGTCAGTGAGCGTTCCAATTTCAGTTCCAGAGCGATTCGCCCAATGAGTCCTTGATATTTAGTCGTTTTCAGCCAATTTTCTGGATTTTTCAAAATGTCACTTTTTTGTGAAAATATCCACTAAATGAGGGAATAATATGTGTGAGGGTACCCCAGGAGAGTTCCAAATGTGTGTGGGTAGAATATATATCCCACGGGGTAAAATTGAAAAAAGTTGAAAAAAATTTTTTTTTGGACTTAGTCATTTTTCCGGTGTTGATCAGACTTTCAGATAGGGCAAATGTCAGTGAGCGTTCCAATTTCAGTTCCAGAGCGATGCGCCCAATGAGTCCTTGATATTTAGTTGTTTTCAGCCAATTTTCTGGATTTTTCAAAATTTCACTTTTTTGTGAAAATATCCACTAAATGAGGGAATAATATGTGTGAGGGTACCCCAGGAGAGTTCCAAATGTGTGTGGGCAGCATATATATCCCACGGGGGTAAAATTGAAAAAAGTTGAAAACATTTTTTTTTTGGACTTAGTCATTTTTCCGGCGTTTATCAGACTTTCAGATAGGGGAAATGTCAGTGAGCGCTCCAATTTCAGTTCCAGAGCGATTCGCCCAATGAGTCCTTGATATTTAGTCGTTTTCAGCCAATTTTCTGGATTTTTGAAAATTTCATTTTTTTGTGAAAATATCCACTAAATGAGGGAATTATATGTGTGAGGGTACCCCAGGAGAGTTCCAAATGAGTGTGAGTAGTATATATATTACACGGGGGTAAAATTGAAAAAAGTAAAAAAATTTTTTTTTTGGACTGTCATTTTTCCGGCGTTTATCAGACTTTCAGAGAGGGGAAATGTCAGTAAGCGTTCCAATTTCAGTTCCAGAGCGATTCGCCCAATGAGCACTTGATATTTAGTCGTTTTCAGCCAATTTTCTGGATTTTTCAAAATTTCACTTTTTGTGAAAATATCCACTAAATGAGGGAATAATATGTGTGAGGGTACCCCAGGAGAGTTCCAAATGAGTGTGAGTAGTATATATATTCCACGGGGGTAAAATTGAAATAAGTTGAAAAAAATTTTTTTTTGGACTTAGTCATTTTTACGGCGTTTATCAGACTTTCAGAGAGGGGAAATGTCAGTGAGCGTTCCGATTTCAGTTCCAAAGCGATTCGCCCAATGAGTTCTTGATATTTAGTCGTTTTAAGTCAATTTTCTGGATTTTTGAAAATTTCACTTTTTTTGTGAAAATATCCACTAAATGAGGGAATAATATGTGTGAGGGTGCCCCAGGAGAGTTCCAAATGTGTGTGTGTAGAATATATATCCCACGGGGGTAAAATTGAAAAAAGTTGAAAAAAATTTTTTTTGGACTTACTCATTTTTCCGGCGTTTATCAGACTTTCAGATAGGGGAAATGTCAGTGAGCGTTCCAATTTCAGTTCCAGAGCGATTCGCCCAATGAGTCCTTGATATTTAGTCGTTTTCAGCCAATTTTCTGGATTTTTCAATATGTCACTTTTTTGTGAAAATATCCACTAAATGAGGGAATAATATGTGTGAGGGTACCCCAGGAGAGTTCCAAATGTGTGTGGGTAGAATATATATCCCACGGGGTAAAATTGAAAAAAGTTGAAAAAAATTTTTTTTTGGACTTAGTCATTTTTCCGGTGTTGATCAGACTTTCAGATAGGGCAAATGTCAGTGAGCGTTCCAATTTCAGTTCCAGAGCGATGCGCCCAATGAGTCCTTGATATTTAGTTGTTTTCAGCCAATTTTCTGGATTTTTCAAAATTTCACTTTTTTGTGAAAATATCCACTAAATGAGGGAATAATATGTGTGAGGGTACCCCAGGAGAGTTCCAAATGTGTGTGGGCAGCATATATATCCCACGGGGGTAAAATTGAAAAAAGTTGAAAACATTTTTTTTTTGGACTTAGTCATTTTTCCGGCGTTTATCAGACTTTCAGATAGGGGAAATGTCAGTGAGCGCTCCAATTTCAGTTCCAGAGCGATTCGCCCAATGAGTCCTTGATATTTAGTCGTTTTCAGCCAATTTTCTGGATTTTTGAAATTTTCATTTTTTTGTGAAAATATCCACTAAATGAGGGAATTATATGTGTGAGGGTACCCCAGGAGAGTTCCAAATGAGTGTGAGTAGTATATATATTACACGGGGGTAAAATTGAAAAAAGTAAAAAAATTTTTTTTTTGGACTTAGTCATTTTTCCGGCGTTTATCAGACTTTCAGATAGGGGAAATGTCAGTGAGCGTTCCGATTTCAGTTCTAAAGTGATTCGCCCAATGAGTCCTTGATATGTAGTCATTTTCAGCCAATTTTCTGGATTTTTGAAAATTTCACTTTTTTGTGAAAATATCCACTAAATGAGGGAATAATATGTGTGAGGGTACCACAGGAGAGTACCAAATGTGTGTGGGTAGAATATTTATTCCACGGGGGTAAAATTGAAAAAAGTTGAAAAATTTTTTTTTGGACTTAGTCATTTTTATGGCATTTATCAGACTTTCAGATAGGGGAAATGTCAGTGACCGTTCCAATTTCAGTTCCAGAGTCATTCGCCCAATGAGTCCTTGATATTTAGTCGTTTCAGCCAATTTTCTGGATTTTTGAAAATTTCACTTTTTTGTGAAAATATCCACTAAATGAGGGAATAATATGTGTGAGGGTACCCCAGGAGAGTTCCAAATGTGTTTGGGTAGAATATATATCCCACGGGGGTAAAATTGAAAAAAGTTGAAAAAAATTTTTTTTTGGACTGTCATTTTTCCGGCGTTTATCAGACTTTCAGAGAGGGGAAATGTCAGTAAGCGTTCCAATTTCAGTTCCAGAGCGATTCGCCCAATGAGCACTTGATATTTAGTCGTTTTCAGCCAATTTTCTGGATTTTTCAAAATTTCACTTTTTGTGAAAATATCCACTAAATGAGGGAATAATATGTGTGAGGGTACCCCAGGAGAGTTCCAAATGAGTGTGAGTAGTATATATATTCCACGGGGGTAAAATTGAAATAAGTTGAAAAAAATTTTTTTTTGGACTTAGTCATTTTTACGGCGTTTATCAGACTTTCAGAGAGGGGAAATGTCAGTGAGCGTTCCGATTTCAGTTCCAAAGCGATTCGCCCAATGAGTTCTTGATATTTAGTCGTTTTAAGTCAATTTTCTGGATTTTTGAAAATTTCACTTTTTTTGTGAAAATATCCACTAAATGAGGGAATAATATGTGTGAGGGTGCCCCAGGAGAGTTCCAAATGTGTGTGTGTAGAATATATATCCCACGGGGGTAAAATTGAAAAAAGTTGAAAAAAATTTTTTTTGGACTTACTCATTTTTCCGGCGTTTATCAGACTTTCAGATAGGGGAAATGTCAGTGAGCGTTCCAATTTCAGTTCCAGAGCGATTCGCCCAATGAGTCCTTGATATTTAGTCGTTTTCAGCCAATTTTCTGGATTTTTCAAAATGTCACTTTTTTGTGAAAATATCCACTAAATGAGGGAATAATATGTGTGAGGGTACCCCAGGAGAGTTCCAAATGTGTGTGGGTAGAATATATATCCCACGGGGTAAAATTGAAAAAAGTTGAAAAAAATTTTTTTTTGGACTTAGTCATTTTTCCGGTGTTGATCAGACTTTCAGATAGGGCAAATGTCAGTGAGCGTTCCAATTTCAGTTCCAGAGCGATGCGCCCAATGAGTCCTTGATATTTAGTTGTTTTCAGCCAATTTTCTGGATTTTTCAAAATTTCACTTTTTTGTGAAAATATCCACTAAATGAGGGAATAATATGTGTGAGGGTACCCCAGGAGAGTTCCAAATGTGTGTGGGCAGCATATATATCCCACGGGGGTAAAATTGAAAAAAGTTGAAAACATTTTTTTTTTGGACTTAGTCATTTTTCCGGCGTTTATCAGACTTTCAGATAGGGGAAATGTCAGTGAGCGCTCCAATTTCAGTTCCAGAGCGATTCGCCCAATGAGTCCTTGATATTTAGTCGTTTTCAGCCAATTTTCTGGATTTTTGAAAATTTCATTTTTTTGTGAAAATATCCACTAAATGAGGGAATTATATGTGTGAGGGTACCCCAGGAGAGTTCCAAATGAGTGTGAGTAGTATATATATTACACGGGGGTAAAATTGAAAAAAGTAAAAAAATTTTTTTTTTGGACTTAGTCATTTTTCCGGCGTTTATCAGACTTTCAGATAGGGGAAATGTCAGTGAGCGTTCCGATTTCAGTTCTAAAGCGATTCGCCCAATGAGTCCTTGATATGTAGTCATTTTCAGCCAATTTTCTGGATTTTTGAAAATTTCACTTTTTTGTGAAAATATCCACTAAATGAGGGAATAATATGTGTGAGGGTACCACAGGAGAGTACCAAATGTGTGTGGGTAGAATATTTATTCCACGGGGGTAAAATTGAAAAAAGTTGAAAAAATTTTTTTTGGACTTAGTCATTTTTATGGCATTTATCAGACTTTCAGATAGGGGAAATGTCAGTGACCGTTCCAATTTCAGTTCCAGAGTCATTCGCCCAATGAGTCCTTGATATTTAGTCGTTTCAGCCAATTTTCTGGATTTTTGAAAATTTCACTTTTTTGTGAAAATATCCACTAAATGAGGGAATAATATGTGTGAGGGTACCCCAGGAGAGTTCCAAATGTGTTTGGGTAGAATATATATCCCACGGGGGTAAAATTGAAAAAAGTTGAAAAAAATTTTTTTTTGGACTGTCATTTTTCCGGCGTTTATCAGACTTTCAGAGAGGGGAAATGTCAGTAAGCGTTCCAATTTCAGTTCCAGAGCGATTCGCCCAATGAGTCCTTGATATTTAGTCGTTTTCAGCCAATTTTCTGGATTTTTCAAAATTTCACTTTTTGTGAAAATATCCACTAAATGAGGGAATAATATGTGTGAGGGTACCCCAGGAGAGTTCCAAATGAGTGTGAGTAGTATATATATTCCACGGGGGTAAAATTGAAATAAGTTGAAAAAAATTTTTTTTTGGACTTAGTCATTTTTCCGGCGTTTATCAGACTTTCAGATAGGGGAAATGTCAGTGAGCGTTCCAATTTCAGTTCCAGAGCGATTCGCCCAATGAGTCCTTGATATTTAGTCGTTTTCAGCCAATTTTCTGGATTTTTCAAAATGTCACTTTTTTGTGAAAATATCCACTAAATGAGGGAATAATATGTGTGAGGGTACCCCAGGAGAGTTCCAAATGTGTGTGGGTAGAATATATATCCCACGGGGTAAAATTGAAAAAAGTTGAAAAAAAATTTTTTTTGGACTTAGTCATTTTTCCGGTGTTGATCAGACTTTCAGATAGGGCAAATGTCAGTGAGCGTTCCAATTTCAGTTCCAGAGCGATGCGCCCAATGAGTCCTTGATATTTAGTTGTTTTCAGCCAATTTTCTGGATTTTTCAAAATTTCACTTTTTTGTGAAAATATCCACTAAATGAGGGAATAATATGTGTGAGGGTACCCCAGGAGAGTTCCAAATGTGTGTGGGCAGCATATATATCCCACGGGGGTAAAATTGAAAAAAGTTGAAAACATTTTTTTTTTGGACTTAGTCATTTTTCCGGCGTTTATCAGACTTTCAGATAGGGGAAATGTCAGTGAGCGCTCCAATTTCAGTTCCAGAGCGATTCGCCCAATGAGTCCTTGATATTTAGTCGTTTTCAGCCAATTTTCTGGATTTTTGAAAATTTCATTTTTTTGTGAAAATATCCACTAAATGAGGGAATTATATGTGTGAGGGTACCCCAGGAGAGTTCCAAATGAGTGTGAGTAGTATATATATTACACGGGGGTAAAATTGAAAAAAGTAAAAAAATTTTTTTTTTGGACTTAGTCATTTTTCCGGCGTTTATCAGACTTTCAGATAGGGGAAATGTCAGTGAGCGTTCCGATTTCAGTTCTAAAGCGATTCGCCCAATGAGTCCTTGATATGTAGTCATTTTCAGCCAATTTTCTGGATTTTTGAAAATTTCACTTTTTTGTGAAAATATCCACTAAATGAGGGAATAATATGTGTGAGGGTACCCCAGGAGAGTTCCTAATGTGTGTGGGTAGAATATATATCCCACGGGGGTAAAATTGAAAAAAGTTGAAAAAATTTTTTTTGGACTTAGTCATTTTTATGGCATTTATCAGACTTTCAGATAGGGGAAATGTCAGTGACCGTTCCAATTTCAGTTCCAGAGTCATTCGCCCAATGAGTCCTTGATATTTAGTCGTTTCAGCCAATTTTCTGGATTTTTGAAAATTTCACTTTTTTGTGAAAATATCCACTAAATGAGGGAATAATATGTGTGAGGGTACCCCAGGAGAGTTCCAAATGTGTTTGGGTAGAATATATATCCCACGGGGGTAAAATTGAAAAAAGTTGAAAAAAATTTTTTTTTGGACTGTCATTTTTCCGGCGTTTATCAGACTTTCAGAGAGGGGAAATGTCAGTAAGCGTTCCAATTTCAGTTCCAGAGCGATTCGCCCAATGAGTACTTGATATTTAGTCGTTTTCAGCCAATTTTCTGGATTTTTCAAAATTTCACTTTTTGTGAAAATATCCACTAAATGAGGGAATAATATGTGTGAGGGTACCCCAGGAGAGTTCCAAATGAGTGTGAGTAGTATATATATTCCACGGGGGTAAAATTGAAATAAGTTGAAAAAAATTTTTTTTTGGACTTAGTCATTTTTACGGCGTTTATCAGACTTTCAGAGAGGGGAAATGTCAGTGAGCGTTCCGATTTCAGTTCCAAAGCGATTCGCCCAATGAGTTCTTGATATTTAGTCGTTTTAAGTCAATTTTCTGGATTTTTGAAAATTTCACTTTTTTTGTGAAAATATCCACTAAATGAGGGAATAATATGTGTGAGGGTGCCCCAGGAGAGTTCCAAATGTGTGTGTGTAGAATATATATCCCACGGGGGTAAAATTGAAAAAAGTTGAAAAAAATTTTTTTTGGACTTACTCATTTTTCCGGCGTTTATCAGACTTTCAGATAGGGGAAATGTCAGTGAGCGTTCCAATTTCAGTTCCAGAGCGATTCGCCCAATGAGTCCTTGATATTTAGTCGTTTTCAGCCAATTTTCTGGATTTTTCAAAATGTCACTTTTTTGTGAAAATATCCACTAAATGAGGGAATAATATGTGTGAGGGTACCCCAGGAGAGTTCCAAATGTGTGTGGGTAGAATATATATCCCACGGGGTAAAATTGAAAAAAGTTGAAAAAAATTTTTTTTTGGACTTAGTCATTTTTCCGGTGTTGATCAGACTTTCAGATAGGGCAAATGTCAGTGAGCGTTCCAATTTCAGTTCCAGAGCGATGCGCCCAATGAGTCCTTGATATTTAGTTGTTTTCAGCCAATTTTCTGGATTTTTCAAAATTTCACTTTTTTGTGAAAATATCCACTAAATGAGGGAATAATATGTGTGAGGGTACCCCAGGAGAGTTCCAAATGTGTGTGGGCAGCATATATATCCCACGGGGGTAAAATTGAAAAAAGTTGAAAACATTTTTTTTTTGGACTTAGTCATTTTTCCGGCGTTTATCAGACTTTCAGATAGGGGAAATGTCAGTGAGCGCTCCAATTTCAGTTCCAGAGCGATTCGCCCAATGAGTCCTTGATATTTAGTCGTTTTCAGCCAATTTTCTGGATTTTTGAAAATTTCATTTTTTTGTGAAAATATCCACTAAATGAGGGAATTATATGTGTGAGGGTACCCCAGGAGAGTTCCAAATGAGTGTGAGTAGTATATATATTACACGGGGGTAAAATTGAAAAAAGTAAAAAAATTTTTTTTTTGGACTTAGTCATTTTTCCGGCGTTTATCAGACTTTCAGATAGGGGAAATGTCAGTGAGCGTTCCGATTTCAGTTCTAAAGCGATTCGCCCAATGAGTCCTTGATATGTAGTCATTTTCAGCCAATTTTCTGGATTTTTGAAAATTTCACTTTTTTGTGAAAATATCCACTAAATGAGGGAATAATATGTGTGAGGGTACCACAGGAGAGTACCAAATGTGTGTGGGTAGAATATTTATTCCACGGGGGTAAAATTGAAAAAAGTTGAAAAAATTTTTTTTGGACTTAGTCATTTTTATGGCATTTATCAGACTTTCAGATAGGGGAAATGTCAGTGACCGTTCCAATTTCAGTTCCAGAGTCATTCGCCCAATGAGTCCTTGATATTTAGTCGTTTCAGCCAATTTTCTGGATTTTTGAAAATTTCACTTTTTTGTGAAAATATCCACTAAATGAGGGAATAATATGTGTGAGGGTACCCCAGGAGAGTTCCAAATGTGTTTGGGTAGAATATATATCCCACGGGGGTAAAATTGAAAAAAGTTGAAAAAAATTTTTTTTTGGACTGTCATTTTTCCGGCGTTTATCAGACTTTCAGAGAGGGGAAATGTCAGTAAGCGTTCCAATTTCAGTTCCAGAGCGATTCGCCCAATGAGTACTTGATATTTAGTCGTTTTCAGCCAATTTTCTGGATTTTTCAAAATTTCACTTTTTGTGAAAATATCCACTAAATGAGGGAATAATATGTGTGAGGGTACCCCAGGAGAGTTCCAAATGAGTGTGAGTAGTATATATATTCCACGGGGGTAAAATTGAAATAAGTTGAAAAAAATTTTTTTTTGGACTTAGTCATTTTTACGGCGTTTATCAGACTTTCAGAGAGGGGAAATGTCAGTGAGCGTTCCGATTTCAGTTCCAAAGCGATTCGCCCAATGAGTTCTTGATATTTAGTCGTTTTAAGTCAATTTTCTGGATTTTTGAAAATTTCACTTTTTTTGTGAAAATATCCACTAAATGAGGGAATAATATGTGTGAGGGTGCCCCAGGAGAGTTCCAAATGTGTGTGTGTAGAATATATATCCCACGGGGGTAAAATTGAAAAAAGTTGAAAAAAATTTTTTTTGGACTTACTCATTTTTCCGGCGTTTATCAGACTTTCAGATAGGGGAAATGTCAGTGAGCGTTCCAATTTCAGTTCCAGAGCGATTCGCCCAATGAGTCCTTGATATTTAGTCGTTTTCAGCCAATTTTCTGGATTTTTCAAAATGTCACTTTTTTGTGAAAATATCCACTAAATGAGGGAATAATATGTGTGAGGGTACCCCAGGAGAGTTCCAAATGTGTGTGGGTAGAATATATATCCCACGGGGTAAAATTGAAAAAAGTTGAAAAAAATTTTTTTTTGGACTTAGTCATTTTTCCGGTGTTGATCAGACTTTCAGATAGGGCAAATGTCAGTGAGCGTTCCAATTTCAGTTCCAGAGCGATGCGCCCAATGAGTCCTTGATATTTAGTTGTTTTCAGCCAATTTTCTGGATTTTTCAAAATTTCACTTTTTTGTGAAAATATCCACTAAATGAGGGAATAATATGTGTGAGGGTACCCCAGGAGAGTTCCAAATGTGTGTGGGCAGCATATATATCCCACGGGGGTAAAATTGAAAAAAGTAAAAAAATTTTTTTTTTGGACTTAGTCATTTTTCCGGCGTTTATCAGACTTTCAGATAGGGGAAATGTCAGTGAGCGTTCCGATTTCAGTTCTAAAGCGATTCGCCCAATGAGTCCTTGATATGTAGTCATTTTCAGCCAATTTTCTGGATTTTTGAAAATTTCACTTTTTTGTGAAAATATCCACTAAATGAGGGAATAATATGTGTGAGGGTACCACAGGAGAGTACCAAATGTGTGTGGGTAGAATATTTATTCCACGGGGGTAAAATTGAAAAAAGTTGAAAAAATTTTTTTTGGACTTAGTCATTTTTATGGCATTTATCAGACTTTCAGATAGGGGAAATGTCAGTGACCGTTCCAATTTCAGTTCCAGAGTCATTCGCCCAATGAGTCCTTGATATTTAGTCGTTTCAGCCAATTTTCTGGATTTTTGAAAATTTCACTTTTTTGTGAAAATATCCACTAAATGAGGGAATAATATGTGTGAGGGTACCCCAGGAGAGTTCCAAATGTGTTTGGGTAGAATATATATCCCACGGGGGTAAAATTGAAAAAAGTTGAAAAAAATTTTTTTTTGGACTGTCATTTTTCCGGCGTTTATCAGACTTTCAGAGAGGGGAAATGTCAGTAAGCGTTCCAATTTCAGTTCCAGAGCGATTCGCCCAATGAGTACTTGATATTTAGTCGTTTTCAGCCAATTTTCTGGATTTTTCAAAATTTCACTTTTTGTGAAAATATCCACTAAATGAGGGAATAATATGTGTGAGGGTACCCCAGGAGAGTTCCAAATGAGTGTGAGTAGTATATATATTCCACGGGGGTAAAATTGAAATAAGTTGAAAAAAATTTTTTTTTGGACTTAGTCATTTTTACGGCGTTTATCAGACTTTCAGATAGGGGAAATGTCAGTGAGCGTTCCGATTTCAGTTCCAAAGCGATTCGCCCAATGAGTTCTTGATATTTAGTCGTTTTAAGTCAATTTTCTGGATTTTTGAAAACTTCACTTTTTTTGTGAAAATATCCACTAAATGAGGGAATAATATGTGTGAGGGTGCCCCAGGAGAGTTCCAAATGTGTGTGTGTAGAATATATATCCCACGGGGGTAAAATTGAAAAAAGTTGAAAAAAATTTTTTTTGGACTTACTCATTTTTCCGGCGTTTATCAGACTTTCAGTTAGGGGAAATGTCAGTGAGCGTTCCAATTTCAGTTCCAGAGCGATTCGCCCAATGAGTCCTTGATATTTAGTCGTTTTCAGCCAATTTTCTGGATTTTTCAAAATGTCACTTTTTTGTGAAAATATCCACTAAATGAGAGAATAATATGTGTGAGGGTACCCCAGGAGAGTTCCAAATGTGTGTGGGTAGAATATATATCCCACGGGGTAAAATTGAAAAAAGTTGAAAAAAATTTTTTTTTGGACTTAGTCATTTTTCCGGTGTTGATCAGACTTTCAGATAGGGCAAATGTCAGTGAGCGTTCCAATTTCAGTTCCAGAGCGATGCGCCCAATGAGTCCTTGATATTTAGTTGTTTTCAGCCAATTTTCTGGATTTTTCAAAATTTCACTTTTTTGTGAAAATATCCACTAAATGAGGGAATAATATGTGTGAGGGTACCCCAGGAGAGTTCCAAATGTGTGTGGGCAGCATATATATCCCACGGGGGTAAAATTGAAAAAAGTTGAAAACATTTTTTTTTTGGACTTAGTCATTTTTCCGGCGTTTATCAGACTTTCAGATAGGGGAAATGTCAGTGAGCGCTCCAATTTCAGTTCCAGAGCGATTCGCCCAATGAGTCCTTGATATTTAGTCGTTTTCAGCCAATTTTCTGGATTTTTGAAAATTTCATTTTTTTGTGAAAATATCCACTAAATGAGGGAATTATATGTGTGAGGGTACCCCAGGAGAGTTCCAAATGAGTGTGAGTAGTATATATATTACACGGGGGTAAAATTGAAAAAAGTTAAAAAATTTTTTTTTTGGACTTAGTCATTTTTCCGGCGTTTATCAGACTTTCAGATAGGGGAAATGTCAGTGAGCGTTCCGATTTCAGTTCTAAAGCGATTCGCCCAATGAGTCCTTGATATGTAGTCATTTTCAGCCAATTTTCTGGATTTTTGAAAATTTCACTTTTTTGTGAAAATATCCACTAAATGAGGGAATAATATGTGTGAGGGTACCCCAGGAGAGTTCCAAATGTGTTTGGGTAGAATATATATCCCACGGGGGTAAAATTGAAAAAAGTTGAAAAAAATTTTTTTTTGGACTGTCATTTTTCCGGCGTTTATCAGACTTTCAGAGAGGGGAAATGTCAGTGAGCGTTCCGATTTCAGTTCCAAAGCGATTCGCCCAATGAGTTCTTGATATTTAGTCGTTTTAAGTCAATTTTCTGGATTTTTGAAAATTTCACTTTTTTTGTGAAAATATCCACTAAATGAGGGAATAATATGTGTGAGGGTGCCCCAGGAGAGTTCCAAATGTGTGTGTGTAGAATATATATCCCACGGGGGTAAAATTGAAAAAAGTTGAAAAAAATTTTTTTTTTGACTTAGTCATTTTTCCGGTGTTGATCAGACTTTCAGATAAGGCAAATGTCAGTGAGCGTTCCAATTTCAGTTCCAGAGCGATTCGCCCAATGAGTCCTTGATATTTAGTCGTTTTCAGCCAATTTTCTGGATTTTTCAAAATTTCACTTTTTTGTGAAAATATCCACTAAATGAGGGAATAATATGTGTGAGGGTACCCCAGGAGAGTTCCAAATGTGTGTGGGCAGCATATATATCCCACGGGGGTAAAATTGAAAAAAGTTGAAAACATTTTTTTTTTGGACTTAGTCATTTTTCCGGCGTTTATCAGACTTTCAGATAGGGGAAATGTCAGTGAGCGTTGAGATTTCAGTTCCAAAGCGATTTGCCCAATGAGTCCTTGATATTTAGTCATTTTCAGCCAATTTTCTGAATTTTTGAAAATTTCACTTTTTTGTGAAAATATCCACTAAATGAGGGAATTATATGTGTGAGGGTACCCCAGGAGAGTTCCAAATGTGTGTGGGTAGTATATATTTTCCACGGGGGTAAAATTGAAAAAAGTTGAAAATTTTTTTTATTTGGACCTAGTCATTTTTACTGCGTTTATCAGACTTTCAGATAGGGAAAATGTCAGTGAGCGTTCCGATTTCAGTTCCAGAGCGATTCGCCCAATGAGTCCTTGATATTTAGTCGTTTTCAGCCAATTTTCGGGATTTTTGAAATTTTCACTTTTTTGTGAAAATATCCACTAAATGAGGGAATAATATGTGTGAGGGTACCCCAGGAGAGTTCCAAATGTGTGTGGGTAGAATATATTTCCCACGGGGGTAAAATTGAAAAAAGTTAAAAAAAAATTTTTTTGGACTTAGTCATTTTTCCGGCGTTTATCAGACTTTCAGATAGGGGAAATGTCAGTGAGCGTTCCGATTTCAGTTCTAAAGCGATTCGCCCAATGAGTCCTTGATATTTAATCATTTTCAGCCAATTTTCTGGATTTTTGAAAATTTCACTTTTTTGTGAAAATATCCACTAAATGAGGGAATAATATGTGTGAGGGTACCCCAGGAGAGTTCCTAATGTGTGTGGGTAGAATATATATCCCACGGGGGTAAAATTGAAAAAAGTTGAAAAAAAATTTTTTTTGGACTTACTCATTTTTCCGGCGTTGATCAGACTTTCAGATAGGGCAAATGTCAGTGAGCATTCCGATTTCAGTTCCAGAGCGATACGCCCAATGAGTACTTGATATTTAGTCGTTTTCAGCCAATTTTCTGGATTTTTCAAAATTTCACTTTTTGTGAAAATATCCACTAAATGAGGGAATAATATGTGTGAGGGTGCCCCAGGAGAGTTCCAAATGTGTGTGTGTAGAATATATATCCCACGGGGGTAAAATTGAAAAAAGTTGAAAAAAATTTTTTTTTGGACTTAGTCATTTTTCCGGCGTTTATCAGACTTTCAGATAGGGGAAATGTCAGTGAGCATTCCGATTTCAGTTCCAGAGCGATTCGCCCAATGAGTCCTTGATATTTAGTCGTTTTAAGGCAATTTTCGGGTTTTTTGAAATTTTCACTTTATTGTGAAAATATCCACTAAATGAGGGAATAATATGTGTGAGGGTACCCCAGGAGAGTTCCAAATGTGTGTGGGCAGCATATATATCCCACGGGGGTAAAATTGAAAAAAGTTGAAAACATTTTTTTTTTGGACTTAGTCATTTTTCCGGCGTTTATCAGACTTTCAGATAGGGGAAATGTCAGTGAGCGCTCCAATTTCAGTTCCAGAGCGATTCGCCCAATGAGTCCTTGATATTTAGTCGTTTTCAGCCAATTTTCTGGATTTTTGAAAATTTCATTTTTTTGTGAAAATATCCACTAAATGAGGGAATTATATGTGTGAGGGTACCCCAGGAGAGTTCCAAATGAGTGTGAGTAGTATATATATTACACGGGGGTAAAATTGAAAAAAGTTAAAAAATTTTTTTTTTGGACTTAGTCATTTTTCCGGCGTTTATCAGACTTTCAGATAGGGGAAATGTCAGTGAGCGTTCCGATTTCAGTTCTAAAGCGATTCGCCCAATGAGTCCTTGATATGTAGTCATTTTCAGCCAATTTTCTGGATTTTTGAAAATTTCACTTTTTTGTGAAAATATCCACTAAATGAGGGAATAATATGTGTGAGGGTACCACAGGAGAGTACCAAATGTGTGTGGGTAGAATATTTATTCCACGGGGGTAAAATTGAAAAAAGTTGAAAAAATTTTTTTTGGACTTAGTCATTTTTATGGCATTTATCAGACTTTCAGATAGGGGAAATGTCAGTGACCGTTCCAATTTCAGTTCCAGAGTCATTCGCCCAATGAGTCCTTGATATTTAGTCGTTTCAGCCAATTTTCTGGATTTTTGAAAATTTCACTTTTTTGTGAAAATATCCACTAAATGAGGGAATAATATGTGTGAGGGTACCCCAGGAGAGTTCCAAATGTGTTTGGGTAGAATATATATCCCACGGGGGTAAAATTGAAAAAAGTTGAAAAAAATTTTTTTTTGGACTGTCATTTTTCCGGCGTTTATCAGACTTTCAGAGAGGGGAAATGTCAGTAAGCGTTCCAATTTCAGTTCCAGAGCGATTCGCCCAATGAGTACTTGATATTTAGTCGTTTTCAGCCAATTTTCTGGATTTTTCAAAATTTCACTTTTTGTGAAAATATCCACTAAATGAGGGAATAATATGTGTGAGGGTACCCCAGGAGAGTTCCAAATGAGTGTGAGTAGTATATATATTCCACGGGGGTAAAATTGAAATAAGTTGAAAAAAATTTTTTTTTGGACTTAGTCATTTTTACGGCGTTGATCAGACTTTCAGATAGGGGAAATGTCAGTGAGCCTTCCGATTTCAGTTCCAAAGTGATTCGCCCAATGAGTTCTTGATATTTAGTCGTTTTAAGTCAATTTTCTGGATTTTTGAAAATTTCACTTTTTTTGTGAAAATATCCACTAAATGAGGGAATAATATGTGTGAGGGTGCCCCAGGAGAGTTCCAAATGTGTGTGTGTAGAATATATATCCCACGGGGGTAAAATTGAAAAAAGTTGAAAAAAATTTTTTTTTGGACTTAGTCATTTTTCCGGCGTTTATCAGACTTTCAGATAGGGGAAATGTCAGTGAGCATTCCGATTTCAGTTCCAGAGCGATTCGCCCAATGAGTCCTTGATATTTAGTCGTTTTAAGGCAATTTTCGGGTTTTTTGAAATTTTCACTTTATTGTGAAAATATCCACTAAATGAGGGAATAATATGTGTGAGGGTACCCCAGGAGAGTTCCAAATGTGTGTGGGCAGCATATATATCCCACGGGGGTAAAATTGAAAAAAGTTGAAAACATTTTTTTTTTGGACTTAGTCATTTTTCCGGCTTTTATCAGACTTTCAGATAGGGGAAATGTCAGTGAGCGCTCCAATTTCAGTTCCAGAGCGATTCGCCCAATGAGTCCTTGATATTTAGTCGTTTTCAGCCAATTTTCTGGATTTTTGAAAATTTCATTTTTTTGTGAAAATATCCACTAAATGAGGGAATTATATGTGTGAGGGTACCCCAGGAGAGTTCCAAATGAGTGTGAGTAGTATATATATTACACGGGGGTAAAATTGAAAAAAGTTAAAAAATTTTTTTTTTGGACTTAGTCATTTTTCCGGCGTTTATCAGACTTTCAGATAGGGGAAATGTCAGTGAGCGTTCCGATTTCAGTTCTAAAGCGATTCGCCCAATGAGTCCTTGATATTTAGTCGTTTTCAGCCAATTTTCTGGATTTTTGAAAATTTCACTTTTTTGTGAAAATATCCACTAAATGAGGGAATAATATGTGTGAGGGTACCCCAGGAGAGTACCAAATGTCTGTGGGTAGAATATTTATTCCACGGGGGTAAAATTGAAAAAAGTTGAAAAAATTTTTTTTTTGGACTGTCATTTTTCCGGCGTTTATCAGACTTTCAGAGAGGGGAAATGTCAGTAAGCGTTCCAATTTCCGTTCCAGAGCGATTCGCCCAATGAGTACTTGATATTTAGTCGTTTTCAGCCAATTTTCTGGATTTTTCAAAATTTCACTTTTTGTGAAAATATCCACTAAATGAGGGAATAATATGTGTGAGGGTACCCCAGGAGAGTTCCAAATGTGTGTGGGTAGAATATATATCCCACGGGGGTAAAATTGAAAAAAGTTGAAAACATTTTTTTTTAGGACTTAGTCATTTTTCCGGCGTTTATCAGACTGTCAGATAGGGGAAATGTCAGTGAGCGTTCCGATTTCAGTTCTAAAGTGATTCGCCCAATGAGTCCTTGATATTTAGTCGTTTTCTGCCAATTTTCTGGATTTTTGAAAATTTCACTTTTTTGTGAAAATATCCACTAAATGAGGGAATTATATGTGTGAGGGTACCCCAGGAGAGTTCCAAATGAGTGTGAGTAGTATATATATTCCACGGGGGTAAAATTGAAATAAGTTGAAAAAAATTTTTTTTTGGACTTAGTCATTTTTACGGCGTTTATCAGACTTTCAGATAGGGAAAATGTCAGTGAGCCTTCCGATTTCAGTTCCAAAGCGATTCGCCCAATGAGTTCTTGATATTTAGTCGTTTTAAGTCAATTTTCTGGATTTTTGAAAATTTCACTTTTTTTGTGAAAATATCCACTAAATGAGGGAATAATATGTGTGAGGGTGCCCCAGGAGAGTTCCAAATGTGTGTGTGTAGAATATATATCCCACGGGGGTAAAATTGAAAAAAGTTGAAAAAAATTTTTTTTTGGACTTAGTCATTTTTCCGGCGTTTATCAGACTTTCAGATAGGGGAAATGTCAGTGAGCATTCCGATTTCAGTTCCAGAGCGATTCGCCCAATGAGTCCTTGATATTTAGTCGTTTTAAGGCAATTTTCGGGTTTTTTGAAAATTTCACTTTATTGTGAAAATATCCACTAAATGAGGGAATAATATGTGTGAGGGTACCCCAGGAGAGTTCCAAATGTGTGTGGGTAGAATATATATCCCACGGGGGTAAAATTGAAAAAAGTTGAAAACATTTTTTTTTTGGACTTAGTCATTTTTCCGGCGTTTATCAGACTTTCAGATAGGGGAAATGTCAGTTAGCGTTGAGATTTCAGTTCCAAAGCGATTCGCCCAATGAGTCCTTGAAATTTAGTCGTTTTCAGCCAATTTTCGGGATTTTTGAAATTTTCACTTTTTTGTGAAGATATCCACTAAATGAGGGAATAATATGTGTGAGGGTATCCCAGGAGAATTCCAAATGTGTGTGGGTAGAATATATATCCCACGGGGGTAAAATTGAAAAAAGTTGAAAACATTTTTTTTTTGGACTTAGTCATTTTTCCGGCGTTTATCAGACTTTCAGATAGGGGAAATGTCAGTGAGCGTTGAGATTTCAGTTCCAAAGCGATTCGCCCAATGAGTCCTTGATATTTAGTCATTTTCAGCCAATTTTCTGGATTTTTGAAAATTTCACTTTTTTGTGAAAATATCCACTAAATGAGGGAATTATATGTGTGAGGGTACCCCAGGAGAGTTCCAAATGTGTGTGGGTAGTATATATTTTCCACGGGGGTAAAATTGAAAAAAGTTGAAAAATTTTTTTATTTGGACTTAGTCATTTTTACTGCGTTTATCAGACTTTCAGATAGGGGAAATGTCAGTGAGCGTTCCAATTTCAGTTCCAGAGCGATTCCCCCAATGAGTCCTTGATATTTAGTCGTTTTCAGCCAATTTTCGGGATTTTTGAAATTTCCACTTTTTTGTGAAAATATCCACTAAATGAGGGAATAATATGTGTGAGGGTACCCCAGGAGAGTTCCAAATGTGTGTGGGTAGAATATATTTCCCACGGGGGTAAAATTGAAAAAAGTTAAAAAAAATTTTTTTTGGACTTAGTCATTTTTCCGGGGTTTATCAGACTTTCAGATAAGGGAAATGTCAGTGAGCGTTCCAATTTCAGTTCCAGAGCGATTCGCCCAATGAGTCCTTGATATTTAGTCGTTTTCAGGCAATTTTCGGGATTTTTGAAATTTTCACTTTTTTGTGAAAATATCCACTAAATGAGGGAATAATATGTGTGAGGGTACCCCAGGAGAGTTCCAAATGTGTGTGGGTAGAATATATATCCCACGGGGGTAAAATTGAAAAAAGTTGAAAAATTTTTTTTTTGGACTTAGTCATTTTTCCGGCGTTTATCAGACTTTCAGATAGGGGAAATGTCAGTTAGCGTTGAGATTTCAGTTCCAAAGCGATTCGCCCAATGAGTCCTTGAAATTTAGTCATTTTCAGCCAATTTTCTGGATTTTTGAAAATTTCACTTTTTTGTGAAAATATCCACTAAATGAGGGAATAATATGTGTGAGGGTACCCCAGGAGAGTTCCAAATGTGTGTGGGCAGCATATATATCCCACGGGGGTAAAATTGAAAAAAGTTGAAAACATTTTTTTTTTGGACTTAGTCATTTTTCCGGCGTTTATCAGACTTTCAGATAGGGGAAATGTCAGTGAGCGTTGAGATTTCAGTTCCAAAGCGATTCGCCCAATGAGTCCTTGATATTTAGTCATTTTCAGCCAATTTTCTGGATTTTTGAAAATTTCACTTTTTTGTGAAAATATCCACTAAATGAGGGAATTATATGTGTGAGGGTACCCCAGGAGAGTTCCAAATGTGTGTGGGTAGTATATATTTTCCACGGGGGTAAAATTGAAAAAAGTTGAAAAATTTTTTTATTTGGACTTAGTCATTTTTACTGCGTTTATCAGACTTTCAGATAGGGGAAATGTCAGTGAGCGTTCCAATTTCAGTTCCAGAGCGATTCCCCCAATGAGTCCTTGATATTTAGTCGTTTTCAGCCAATTTTCGTGATTTTTGAAATTTCCACTTTTTTGTGAAAATATCCACTAAATGAGGGAATAATATGTGTGAGGGTACCCCAGGAGAGTTCCAAATGTGTGTGGGTAGAATATATTTCCCACGGGGGTAAAATTGAAAAAAGTTAAAAAAAATTTTTTTTGGACTTAGTCATTTTTCCGGGGTTTATCAGACTTTCAGATAAGGGAAATGTCAGTGAGCGTTCCAATTTCAGTTCCAGAGCGATTCGCCCAATGAGTCCTTGATATTTAGTCGTTTTCAGGCAATTTTCGGGATTTTTGAAATTTTCACTTTTTTGTGAAAATATCCACTAAATGAGGGAATAATATGTGTGAGGGTACCCCAGGAGAGTTCCAAATGTGTGTGGGTAGAATATATATCCCACGGGGGTAAAATTGAAAAAAGTTGAAAAATTTTTTTTTTGGACTTAGTCATTTTTCCGGCGTTTATCAGACTTTCAGATAGGGGAAATGTCAGTGAGCATTCCGATTTCAGTTCCAAAGCGATTCGCCCAATGAGTCCTTGATATTTAGTCGTTTTAAGTCAATTTTCTGGATTTTTGAAAATTTCACTTTTTTGTGAAAATATCCACTAAATGAGGGAATAATATGTGTGAGGGTACCCCAGGAGAGTTCCAAATGTGTGTGGGTAGAATATATTTCCCACGGGGGTAAAATTGAAAAAAGTTGAAAACATTTTTTTTTAGGACTTAGTCATTTTTCCGGCGTTTATCAGACTTTCAGATAGGGGAAATGTCAGTGAGTGTTCCGATTTCAGTTCCAAAGTGATTCGCCCAATGAGTCCTTGATATTTAGTCGTTTTCAGCCAATTTTCGGGATTTTTCAAAATTTCACTTTTTTGTGAAAATATCCACTAAATGAGGGAATAATATGTGTGAGGGTACCCCAGGAGAGTTCCAAATGTGTGTGGGCAGCATATATATCCCACGGGGGTAAAATTGAAAAAAGTTGAAAACATTTTTTTTTTGGACTTAGTCATTTTTCCGGCGTTTATCTGACTTTCAGATAGGGGAAATGTCAGTGAGCGTTGAGATTTCAGTTCCAAAGCGATTCGCCCAATGAGTCCTTGATATTTAGTCGTTTTCAGCCAATTTTCGGGATTTTTGAAATTTCCACTTTTTTGTGAAAATATCCACTAAATGAGGGAATAATATGTGTGAGGGTACCCCAGAAGAGTTCCAAATGTGTGTGGGTAGAATATATTTCCCATGGGGGTAAAATTGAAAAAAGTTGAAAACATTTTTTTTTAGGACTTAGTCATTTTTCCGGCGTTTATCAGACTTTCAGATAGGGGAAATGTCAGTGAGCGTTCCGATTTCAGTTCCAAAGTGATTCGCCCAATGAGTCCTTGATATTTAGTCGTTTTCTGCCAATTTTCTGGATTTTTGAAAATTTCACTTTTTTGTGAAAATATCCACTAAATGAGGGAATTATATGTGTGAGGGTACCCCAGGAGAGTTCCAAATGAGTGTGAGTAGTATATATATTCCACGGGGGTAAAATTGAAATAAGTTGAAAAAAATTTTTTTTTGGACTTAGTCATTTTTACGGCGTTTATCAGACTTTCAGATAGGGGAAATGTCAGTGAGCCTTCCGATTTCAGTTCCAAAGCGATTCGCCCAATGAGTTCTTGATATTTAGTCGTTTTAAGCCAATTTTCGGGATTTTTGAAAATTTCACTTTTTTGTGAAAATATCCACTAAATGAGGGAATAATATGTGTGAGGGTACCCCAGGAGAGTTCCAAATGTGTGTGGGTAGAATATATATCCCACGGGGGTAAAATTGAAAAAAGTTGAAAAAAATTTTTTTTGGGACTTAGTCATTTTTACGGCGTTTATCAGACTTTCAATAGGGGAAATGTCAGTGAGCGTTCCAATTTCAGTTCCAGAGCGATTCGCCCAATGAGTCCTTGATATTTAGTCGTTTTCAGCCAATTTTCGGGATTTTTGAAATTTTCACTTTTTTTGTGAAGAAATCCACTAAATGAGGGAATAATATGTGTGAGGGTATCCCAGGAGAATTCCAAATGTGTGTGGGTAGAATATATATCCCACGGGGGTAAAATTGAAAAAAGTTGAAAAAAAATTTTTTTTTGGACTTAGTCATTTTTCCGGGGTTTATCAGACTTTCAGATAAGGGAAATGTCAGTGAGCGTTCCAATTTCAGTTCCAGAGCGATTCGCCCAATGAGTCCTTGATATTTAGTCGTTTTCAGGCAATTTTCGGGATTTTTGAAATTTTCACTTTTTTGTGAAAATATCCACTAAATGAGGGAATAATATGTGTGAGGGTACCCCAGGAGAGTTCCAAATGTGTGTGGGTAGAATATATATCCCACGGGGGTAAAATTGAAAAAAGTTGAAAAATTTTTTTTTTGGACTTAGTCATTTTTCCGGCGTTTATCAGACTTTCAGATAGGGGAAATGTCAGTGAGCATTCCGATTTCAGTTCCAAAGCGATTCGCCCAATGAGTCCTTGATATTTAGTCGTTTTAAGTCAATTTTCTGGATTTTTGAAAATTTCACTTTTTTGTGAAAATATCCACTAAATGAGGGAATAATATGTGTGAGGGTACCCCAGGAGAGTTCCAAATGTGTGTGGGTAGAATATATATCCCACGGGGGTAAAATTGAAAAAAGTTGAAAACATTTTTTTTTTGGACTTAGTCATTTTTCCGGCGTTTATCAGACTTTCAGATAGGGGAAATGTCAGTTAGCGTTGAGATTTCAGTTCCAAAGCGATTCGCCCAATGAGTCCTTGAAATTTAGTCATTTTCAGCCAATTTTCTGGATTTTTGAAAATTTCACTTTTTTGTGAAAATATCCACTAAATGAGGGAATAATATGTGTGAGGGTACCCCAGGAGAGTTCCAAATGTGTGTGGGCAGCATATATATCCCACGGGGGTAAAATTGAAAAAAGTTGAAAACATTTTTTTTTTGGACTTAGTCATTTTTCCGGCATTTATCAGACTTTCAGATAGGGGAAATGTCAGTGAGCGTTGAGATTTCAGTTCCAAAGCGATTCGCCCAATGAGTCCTTGATATTTAGTCATTTTCAGCCAATTTTCTGGATTTTTGAAAATTTCACTTTTTTGTGAAAATATCCACTAAATGAGGGAATTATATGTGTGAGGGTACCCCAGGAGAGTTCCAAATGTGTGTGGGTAGTATATATTTTCCACGGGGGTAAAATTGAAAAAAGTTGAAAAATTTTTTTATTTGGACTTAGTCATTTTTACTGCGTTTATCAGACTTTCAGATAGGGGAAATGTCAGTGAGCGTTCCAATTTCAGTTCCAGAGCGATTCCCCCAATGAGTCCTTGATATTTAGTCGTTTTCAGCCAATTTTCGTGATTTTTGAAATTTCCACTTTTTTGTGAAAATATCCACTAAATGAGGGAATAATATGTGTGAGGGTACCCCAGGAGAGTTCCAAATGTGTGTGGGTAGAATATATTTCCCACGGGGGTAAAATTGAAAAAAGTTAAAAAAAATTTTTTTTGGACTTAGTCATTTTTCCGGGGTTTATCAGACTTTCAGATAAGGGAAATGTCAGTGAGCGTTCCAATTTCAGTTCCAGAGCGATTCGCCCAATGAGTCCTTGATATTTAGTCGTTTTCAGGCAATTTTCGGGATTTTTGAAATTTTCACTTTTTTGTGAAAATATCCACTAAATGAGGGAATAATATGTGTGAGGGTACCCCAGGAGAGTTCCAAATGTGTGTGGGTAGAATATATATCCCACGGGGGTAAAATTGAAAAAAGTTGAAAAATTTTTTTTTTGGACTTAGTCATTTTTCCGGCGTTTATCAGACTTTCAGATAGGGGAAATGTCAGTGAGCATTCCGATTTCAGTTCCAAAGCGATTCGCCCAATGAGTCCTTGATATTTAGTCGTTTTAAGTCAATTTTCTGGATTTTTGAAAATTTCACTTTTTTCTGAAAATATCCACTAAATGAGGGAATAATATGTGTGAGGGTACCCCAGGAGAGTTCCAAATGTGTGTGGGTAGAATATATTTCCCACGGGGGTAAAATTGAAAAAAGTTGAAAACATTTTTTTTTAGGACTTAGTCATTTTTCCGGCGTTTATCAGACTTTCAGATAGGGGAAATGTCAGTGAGTGTTCCGATTTCAGTTCCAAAGTGATTCGCCCAATGAGTCCTTGATATTTAGTCGTTTTCAGCCAATTTTCGGGATTTTTCAAAATTTCACTTTTTTGTGAAAATATCCACTAAATGAGGGAATAATATGTGTGAGGGTACCTCAGGAGAGTTCCAAATGTGTGTGGGCAGCATATATATCCCACGGGGGTAAAATTGAAAAAAGTTGAAAACATTTTTTTTTTGGACTTAGTCATTTTTCCGGCGTTTATCTGACTTTCAGATAGGGGAAATGTCAGTGAGCGTTGAGATTTCAGTTCCAAAGCGATTCGCCCAATGAGTCCTTGATATTTAGTCGTTTTCAGCCAATTTTCGGGATTTTTGAAATTTCCACTTTTTTGTGAAAATATCCACTAAATGAGGGAATAATATGTGTGAGGGTACCCCAGAAGAGTTCCAAATGTGTGTGGGTAGAATATATTTCCCATGGGGGTAAAATTGAAAAAAGTTGAAAACATTTTTTTTTAGGACTTAGTCATTTTTCCGGCGTTTATCAGACTTTCAGATAGGGGAAATGTCAGTGAGCGTTCCGATTTCAGTTCCAAAGTGATTCGCCCAATGAGTCCTTGATATTTAGTCGTTTTCTGCCAATTTTCTGGATTTTTGAAAATTTCACTTTTTTGTGAAAATATCCACTAAATGAGGGAATTATATGTGTGAGGGTACCCCAGGAGAGTTCCAAATGAGTGTGAGTAGTATATATATTCCACGGGGGTAAAATTGAAATAAGTTGAAAAAAATTTTTTTTTGGACTTAGTCATTTTTACGGCGTTTATCAGACTTTCAGATAGGGGAAATGTCAGTGAGCCTTCCGATTTCAGTTCCAAAGCGATTCGCCCAATGAGTTCTTGATATTTAGTCGTTTTAAGCCAATTTTCGGGATTTTTGAAATTTTCACTTTTTTTGTGAAGAAATCCACTAAATGAGGGAATAATATGTGTGAGGGTATCCCAGGAGAATTCCAAATGTGTGTGGGTAGAATATATATCCCACGGGGGTAAAATTGAAAAAAGTTGAAAAAAAATTTTTTTTGGACTTAGTCATTTTTCCGGTGTTGATCAGACTTTCAGATAGGGCAAATGTCAGTGAGCGTTCCAATTTCAGTTCCAGAGCGATTCGCCCAATGAGTCCTTGATATTTAGTCGTTTTCAGCCAATTTTCTGGATTTTACAAAATTTCACTTTTTTGTGAAAATATCCACTAAATGAGGGAATAATATGTGTGAGGGTACCCCAGGAGAGTTCCAAATGTGTGTGGGCAGCATATATATCCCACGGGGGTAAAATTGAAAAAAGTTGAAAACATTTTTTTTTTGGACTTAGTCATTTTTCCGGCGTTTATCTGACTTTCAGATAGGGGAAATGTCAGTGAGCGTTGAGATTTCAGTTCCAAAGCGATTCGCCCAATGAGTCCTTGATATTTAGTCGTTTTCAGCCAATTTTCGGGATTTTTGAAATTTCCACTTTTTTGTGAAAATATCCACTAAATGAGGGAATAATATGTGTGAGGGTACCCCAGAAGAGTTCCAAATGTGTGTGGGTAGAATATATTTCCCATGGGGGTAAAATTGAAAAAAGTTGAAAACATTTTTTTTTAGGACTTAGTCATTTTTCCGTCGTTTATCAGACTTTCAGATAGGGGAAATGTCAGTGAGCGTTCCGATTTCAGTTCCAAAGTGATTCGCCCAATGAGTCCTTGATATTTAGTCGTTTTCTGCCAATTTTCAGGATTTTTGAAAATTTCACTTTTTTGTGAAAATATCCACTAAATGAGGGAATAATATGTGTGAGGGTGCCCCAGGAGAGTTCCAAATGTGTGTGTGTAGAATATATCCCACGGGGGTAAAATTGAAAAAAGTTGAAAAAAATTTTTTTTTGGACTTAGTCATTTTTCCGGCGTTTATCAGACTTTCAGATAGGGGAAATGTCAGTGAGCATTCCGATTTCAGTTCCAGAGCGATTCCCCCAATGAGTCCTTGATATTTAGTCGTTTTCAGCCAATTTTCGGGATTTTTGAAATTTCCACTTTTTTGTGAAAATATCCACTAAATGAGGGAATAATATGTGTGAGGGTACCCCAGGAGAGTTCCAAATGTGTGTGGGTAGAATATATTTCCCACGGGGGTAAAATTGAAAAAAGTTTAAAAATTTTTTTTTTGGACTTAGTCATTTTTCCGGCGTTTATCAGACTTTCAGATAGGGGAAATGTCAGTGAGCGTTCCGATTTCAGTTCCAAAGCGATTCGCCCATTGAGTCCTTGATATTTAGTCGTTTTAAGTCAATTTTCTGGATTTTTGAAAATTTCACTTTTTTGTGAAAATATCCACTAAATGAGGGAATAATATGTGTGAGGGTACCCCAGGAGAGTTCCAAATGTGTGTGGGTAGAATATATATCCCACGGGGGTAAAATTGAAAAAAGTTGAAAAAAATTTTTTTTTGGACTTAGTCATTTTTCCGGCGTTTATCAGACTTTCAGATAGGGGAAATGTCAGTGAGCGTTCCAATTTCAGTTCCAGAGCGATTGGCCCATTGAGTCCTTGATATTTAGTCGTTTTCAGCCAATTTTCGGGATTTTTGAAATTTTCACTTTTTTGTGAAAATATCCACTAAATGAGGGAATAATATGTGTGAGGGTATCCCAGGAGAATTCCAAATATGTGTGGGTAGAATATATATCCCACGGGGGTAAAATTGAAAAAAGTTAAAAAAAAAATTTATTTGGACTTAGTCATTTTTCCGGCATTTATCAGAATTTCAGATAGGGGAAATGTCAGTGAGCATTCCAATTTCAGTTCAAGAGTGATTCGCCCAATGAGTCCTTGATATTTAGTCATTTTCAGCCAATTTTCTGGATTTTTCAAAATTTCACTTTTTTGGGAAAATATCCACTAAATGAGGGAATAATATGTGTGAGGGTACCCCAGGAGAGTTCCAAATGTGTGTAGGCAGCATATATATCCCACGGGGGTAAAATTGAAAAAAGTTGAAAACATTTTTTTTTTGGACTTAGTCATTTTTCTGGCGTTTATCAGACTTTCAGATAGGGGAAATGTCAGTGAGCGTTGAGATTTCAGTTCCAAAGCGATTCGCCCAATGAGTCCTTGATATTTAGTCATTTTCAGCCAATTTTCTGGATTTTTGAAAATTTCACTTTTTTGTGAAAATATCCACTAAATGAGGGAATAATATGTGTGAGGGTACCCCAGGAGAGTTCCAAATGTGTGTGGGTAGAATATATATCCCACGGGGTAAAATTGAAAAAAGTTGGAAAAAATTTTTTTTTGGACTTAGTCATTTTTCTGGCGTTTATCAGACTTTCAGATAGGGAAAATGTCAGTGAGCGTTCCAATTTCAGTTCCAAAGCGATTGGCCCAATGAGTCCTTGATATTTAGTAGTTTTCAGCCAATTTTCGGGATTTTTGAAATTTTCACTTTTTTGTGAAAATATCCACTAAATGAGGGAATAATATGTGTGAGGGTACCCCAGGAGAGTTCCAAATGTGTGTGGGCAGCATATATATCCCACGGGGGTAAAATTGAAAAAAGTTGAAAACATTTTTTTTTTGGACTTAGTCATTTTTCCGGCGTTTATCAGACTTTCAGATAGGGGAAATGTCAGTGAGCGTTGAGATTTCAGTTCCAAAGCAATTCGCCCAATGAGTCCTTGATATTTAGTCATTTTCAGCCAATTTTCTGGATTTTTGAAAATTTCACTTTTTTGTGAAAATATCCACTAAATGAGGGAATTATATGTGTGAGGGTACCCCAGGAGAGTTCCAAATGTGTGTGGGTAGTATATATTTTCCACGGGGGTAAAATTGAAAAAAGTTGAAAAAATTTTTTATTTGGACTTAGTCATTTTTACGGCGTTTATCAGACTTTCAGATAGGGGAAATGTCAGTGAGCATTCCAATTTCAGTTCTAGAGCGATTCGCCCAATGAGTCCTTGATATTTAGTCGTTTTCAGCCAATTTTCGGGATTTTTGAAATTTTCACTTTTTTGTGAAAATATCCACTAAATGAGGGAATAATATGTGTGAGGGTACCCCAGGAGAGTTCCAAATGTGTGTGGGTAGAATATATATCCCACGGGGGTAAAATTGAAAAAAGTTGAAAAAAATTTTTTTTTGGACTTAGTCATTTTTCCGGCGTTTATCAGACTTTCAGATAGGGGAAATGTCAGTGAGCATTTCGATTTCAGTTCCAAAGCGATTCGCCCAATGAGTCCTTGATATTTAGTCGTTTTAAGTCAATTTTCTGGATTTTTGAAAATTTCACTTTTTTGTGAAAATATCCACTAAATGAGGGAATAATATGTGTGAGGGTACCCCAGGAGAGTTCCAAATGTGTGTGGGTAGAATATATATCCCACGGGGGTAAAATTGAAAAAAGTTGAAAAAAATTTTTTTTTGGACTTAGTCATTTTTACGGCGTTTATCAGACTTTCAGATAGGGGAAATGTCAGTGAGCGCTCCAATTTCAGTTCCAGAGCGATTCGCCCAATGAGTCCTTGATATTTAGTAGTTTTCAGCCAATTTTCTGGATTTTTCAAAATTTCACTTTTTTGTGAAAATATCCACTAAATGAGGGAATTATATGTGTGAGGGTACCCCAGGAGAGTTCCAAATGAGTGTGAGTAGTATATATATTACACGGGGGTAAAATTGAAAAAAGTTGAAAAAAATTTTTTTTTGGACTTAGTCATTTTTACGGCGTTTATCAGACTTTCAGATAGGGGAAATGTCAGTGAGCGTTCCAATTTCAGTTCCAGAGCGATTCGCCCAATGAGTCCTTGATATTTAGTCGTTTTCAGCCAATTTTTTGGGATTTTTGAAATTTTCACTTTTTTGTGAAAATATCCACTAAATGAGGGAATAATATGTGTGAGGGTACCCCAGGAGAGTTCCAAATGTGTGTGGGTAGAATATATATCCCACGGGGGTAAAATTGAAAAAAGTTTAAAAAATTTTTTTTTGGACTTAGTCATTTTTCCGGCGTTTATCAGACTTTCAGATAGGGGAAATGTCAGTGAGCGTTCCGATTTCAGTTCCAAAGCGATTCGCCCAATGAGTCCTTGATATTTAGTCGTTTTAAGTCAATTTTCTGGATTTTGAAAATTTCACTTTTTTGTGAAAATATCCACTAAATGAGGGAATAATATGTGTGAGGGTACCCCAGGAGAGTTCCAAATGTGTGTGGGTAGAATATATATCCCACGGGGGTAAAATTGAAAAAAGTTGAAAAAAATTTTTTTTTGGACTTAGTCATTTTTCCGGCGTTTATCAGACTTTCAGATAAAGGAAATGTCAGTGAGCGTTCCAATTTCAGTTCAAGAGTGATTCGCCCAATGAGTCCTTGATATTTAGTCGTTTTCAGCCAATTTTCTGGATTTTTCAAAATTTCACTTTTTTGGGAAAATATCCACTAAATGAGGGAATAATATGTGTGAGGGTACCCCAGGAGAGTTCCAAATGTGTGTGGGCAGCATATATATCCCACGGGGGTAAAATTGAAAAAAGTTGAAAACATTTTTTTTTTGGACTTAGTCATTTTTCTGGCGTTTATCAGACTTTCAGATAGGGGAAATGTCAGTGAGCGTTGAGATTTCAGTTCCAAAGCGATTCGCCCAATGAGTCCTTGATATTTAGTCATTTTCAGCCAATTTTCTGGATTTTTGAAAATTTCACTTTTTTGTGAAAATATCCACTAAATCAGGGAATAATATGTGTGAGGGTACCCCAGGAGAGTTCCAAATGTGTGTGGGTAGAATATATATCCCACGGGGTAAAATTGAAAAAAGTTGAAAAAAATTTTTTTTTGGACTTAGTCATTTTTCTGGCGTTTATCAGACTTTTAGATAGGGAAAATGTCAGTGAGCGTTCCAATTTCAGTTCCAAAGCGATTGGCCCAATGAGTCCTTGATATTTAGTAGTTTTCAGCCAATTTTCGGGATTTTTGAAATTTTCACTTTTTTGTGAAAATATCCACTAAATGAGGGAATAATATGTGTGAGGGTACCCCAGGAGAGTTCCAAATGTGTGTGGGCAGCATATATATCCCACGGGGGTAAAATTGAAAAAAGGTGAAAACATTTTTTTTTTGGACTTAGTCATTTTTCCGGCGTTTATCAGACTTTCAGATAGGGGAAATGTCAGTGAGCGTTGAGATTTCAGTTCCAAAGCAATTCGCCCAATGAGTCCTTGATATTTAGTCATTTTCAGCCAATTTTCTGGATTTTTGAAAATTTCACTTTTTTGTGAAAATATCCACTAAATGAGGGAATTATATGTGTGAGGGTACCCCAGGAGAGTTCCAAATGTGTGTGGGTAGTATATATTTTCCACGGGGGTAAAATTGAAAAAAGTTGAAAAAATTTTTTTTTGGACTTAGTCATTTTTCCGGGGTTTATCAGACTTTCAGATAAGGGAAATGTCAGTGAGCGTTCCAATTTCAGTTCCAGAGCGATTCGCCCAATGAGTCCTTGATATTTAGTCGTTTTCAGCCAATTTTCTGGATTTTTCAAAATTTCACTTTTTTGTGAAAATATCCACTAAATGAGGGAATAATATGTGTGAGGGTACCCCAGGAGAGTTCCAAATGAGTGTGAGTAGTATATATATTCCACGGGGGTAAAATTGAAAAAAGTTGAAAAAAATTTTTTTTTGGACTTAGTCATTTTTACGGCGTTTATCAGACTTTCAGATAGGGGAAATGTCAGTGAGCGTTCCAATTTCAGTTCCAGAGCGATTCGCCCAATGAGTCCTTGATATTTAGTCGTTTTCAGTCAATTTTCTGGATTTTTGAAAATTTCACTTTTTTGTGAAAATATCCACTAAATGACGAAATAATATGTGTGAGGGTATCCCAGGAGAATTCCAATTGTGTGTGGGTAGAATATATATCCCACGGGGGTAAAATTGAAAAAAGTTGAAAACATTTTTTTTTGGACTTAGTCATTTTTCTGGCGTTTATCAGACTTTCAGATAGGGGAAATGTCAGTGAGCGTTGAGATTTCAGTTCCAAAGCGATTCGCTAAATGAGTCCTTGATATTTAGTCATTTTCAGCCAATTTTCTGGATTTTTGAAAATTTCACTTTTTTGTGAAAATATCCACTAAATGAGGGAATTATATGTGTGAGGGTACCCCAGGAGAGTTCCAAATGTGTGTGGGTAGTATATATTTTCCACGGGGGTAAAATTGAAAAAAGTTGAAAAAAATTTTTATTTGGACTTAGTCATTTTTACGGCGTTTATCAGACTTTCAGATAGGGGAAATGTCAGTGAGCGTTCCAATTTCAGTTCCAGAGCGATTCGCCCAATGAGTCCTTGATATTTAGTCGTTTTCAGCCAATTTTCGGGATTTTTGAAATTTTCACTTTTTTGTGAAAATATCCACTAAATGAGGGAATAATATGTGTGAGGGTACCCCAGGAGAGTTCCAAATGTGTGTGGGTAGAATATATATCCCACGGGGGTAAAATTGAAAAAAGTTGAAAAAAATTTTTTTTTGGACTTAGTCATTTTTCCGGTGTTTATCAGACTTTCAGATAGGGGAAATGTCAGTGAGCATTCCGATTTCAGTTCCAAAGCGATTCGCCCAATGAGTCCTTGATATTTAGTCGTTTTAAGTCAATTTTCTGGATTTTTGAAAATTTCACTTTTTTGTGAAAATATCCACTAAATGAGGGAATAATATGTGTGAGGGTACCCCAGGAGAGTTCCAAATGAGTGTGAGTAGTATATATATTACACGGGGGTAAAATTGAAAAAAGTTGAAAAAAATTTTTTTTTGGACTTAGTCATTTTTACGGCGTTTATCAGACTTTCAGATAGGGGAAATGTCAGTGAGCATTCCAATTTCAGTTCCAGAGCGGTTCGCCCAATGAGTCCTTGATATTTAGTCGTTTTCAGCCAATTTTTTGGGATTTTTGAAATTTTCACTTTTTTGTGAAAATATCCACTAAATGAGGGAATAATATGTGTGAGGGTACCCCAGGAGAGTTCCAAATGTGTGTGGGTAGAATATATATCCCACGGGGGTAAAATTGAAAAAAGTTAAAAAAAAAATTTATTTGGACTTAGTCATTTTTCCGGCGTTTATCAGAATTTCAGATAGGGGAAATGTCAGTGAGCATTCCAATTTCAGTTCAAGAGTGATTCGCCCAATGAGTCCTTGATATTTAGTCATTTTCAGCCAATTTTCTGGATTTTTCAAAATTTCACTTTTTTGGAAAATATCCACTAAATGAGGGAATAATATGTGTGAGGGTACCCCAGGAGAGTTCCAAATGTGTGTGGGCAGCATATATATCCCACGGGGGTAAAATTGAAAAAAGTTGAAAACATTTTTTTTTTGGACTTAGTCATTTTTCTGGCGTTTATCAGACTTTCAGATAGGGGAAATGTCAGTGAGCGTTGAGATTTCAGTTCCAAAGCGATTCGCCCAATGAGTCCTTGATATTTAGTCATTTTCAGCCAATTTTCTGGATTTTTGAAAATTTCACTTTTTTGTGAAAATATCCACTAAATGAGGGAATAATATGTGTGAGGGTACCCCAGGAGAGTTCCAAATGTGTGTGGGTAGAATATATATCCCACGGGGTAAAATTGAAAAAAGTTGAAAAAAATTTTTTTTTGGACTTAGTCATTTTTCTGGCGTTTATCAGACTTTCAGATAGGGAAAATGTCAGTGAGCGTTCCAATTTCAGTTCCAAAGCGATTGGCCCAATGAGTCCTTGATATTTAGTAGTTTTCAGGCAATTTTCTGGATTTTTGAAAATTTCACTTTTTTGTGAAAATATCCACTAAATGAGGGAATTATATGTGTGAGGGTACCCCAGGAGAGTTCCAAATGTGTGTGGGTAGTATATATTTTCCACGGGGGTAAAATTGAAAAAAGTTGAAAAAATTTTTTATTTGGACTTAGTCATTTTTACGGCGTTTATCAGACTTTCAGATAGGGGAAATGTCAGTGAGCGTTCCAATTTCAGTTCTAGAGCGATTCGCCCAATGAGTCCTTGATATTTAGTCGTTTTCAGCCAATTTTCGGGATTTTTGAAATTTTCACTTTTTTGTGAAAATATCCACTAAATGAGGGAATAATATGTGTGAGGGTACCCCAGGAGAGTTCCAAATGTGTGTGGGTAGAATATATATCCCACGGGGGTAAAATTGAAAAAAGTTGAAAAAAATTTTTTTTTGGACTTAGTCATTTTTCCGGTGTTTATCAGACTTTCAGATAGGGGAAATGTCAGTGAGCATTCCGATTTCAGTTCCAAAGCGATTCGCCCAATGAGTCCTTGATATTTAGTCGTTTTAAGTCAATTTTCTGGATTTTTGAAAATTTCACTTTTTTGTGAAAATATCCACTAAATGAGGGAATAATATGTGTGAGGGTACCCCAGGAGAGTTCCAAATGAGTGTGAGTAGTATATATATTACACGGGGGTAAAATTGAAAAAAGTTGAAAAAAATTTTTTTTTGGACTTAGTCATTTTTACGGCGTTTATCAGACTTTCAGATAGGGGAAATGTCAGTGAGCATTCCAATTTCAGTTCCAGAGCGGTTCGCCCAATGAGTCCTTGATATTTAGTCGTTTTCAGCCAATTTTTTGGGATTTTTGAAATTTTCACTTTTTTGTGAAAATATCCACTAAATGAGGGAATAATATGTGTGAGGGTACCCCAGGAGAGTTCCAAATGTGTGTGGGTAGAATATATATCCCACGGGGGTAAAATTGAAAAAAGTTTAAAAATTTTTTTTTTGGACTTAGTCATTTTTACGGCGTTTATCAGACTTTCAGATAGGGGAAATGTCAGTGAGCGTTCCGATTTCAGTTCCAAAGCGATTCGCCCAATGAGTCCTTGATATTTAGTCGTCTTAAGTCAATTTTCTGGATTTTTGAAAATTTCACTTTTTTGTGAAAATATCCACTAAATGAGGGAATAATATGTGTGAGGGTACCCCAGGAGAGTTCCAAATGTGTGTGGGTAGAATATATATCCCACGGGGGTAAAATTGAAAAAAGTTGAAAAAAATTTTTTTTTGGACTTAGTCATTTTTCCGGCGTTTATCAGACTTTCAGATAGGGGAAATGTCAGTGAGCGTTCCAATTTCAGTTCCAGAGCGATTGGCCCAATGAGTCCTTGATATTTAGTCGTTTTCAGCCAATTTTCGGGATTTTTGAAATTTTCACTTTTTTGTGAAAATATCCACTAAATGAGGGAATAATATGTGTGAGGGTACCCCAGGAGAGTTCCAAATGTGTGTGGGTAGAATATATATCCCACGGGGGTAAAATTGAAAAAAGTTGAAAAAAATTTTTTTTTGGACTTAGTCATTTTTCCGGCGTTTATCAGACTTTCAGATAGGGGAAATGTCAGTGAGCATTTCGATTTCAGTTCCAAAGCGATTCGCCCAATGAGTCCTTGATATTTAGTCGTTTTAAGTCAATTTTCTGGATTTTTGAAAATTTCACTTTTTTGTGAAAATATCCACTAAATGAGGGAATAATATGTGTGAGGGTACCCCAGGAGAGTTCCAAATGTGTGTGGGTAGAATATATATCCCACGGGGGTAAAATTGAAAAAAGTTGAAAAAAATTTTTTTTTGGACTTAGTCATTTTTACGGCGTTTATCAGACTTTCAGATAGGGGAAATGTCAGTGAGCGCTCCAATTTCAGTTCCAGAGCGATTCGCCCAATGAGTCCTTGATATTTAGTAGTTTTCAGCCAATTTTCTGGATTTTTCAAAATTTCACTTTTTTGTGAAAATATCCACTAAATGAGGGAATTATATGTGTGAGGGTACCCCAGGAGAGTTCCAAATGAGTGTGAGTAGTATATATATTACACGGGGGTAAAATTGAAAAAAGTTGAAAAAAATTTTTTTTTGGACTTAGTCATTTTTACGGCGTTTATCAGACTTTCAGATAGGGGAAATGTCAGTGAGCGTTCCAATTTCAGTTCCAGAGCGATTCGCCCAATGAGTCCTTGATATTTAGTCGTTTTCAGCCAATTTTTTGGGATTTTTGAAATTTTCACTTTTTTGTGAAAATATCCACTAAATGAGGGAATAATATGTGTGAGGGTACCCCAGGAGAGTTCCAAATGTGTGTGGGTAGAATATATATCCCACGGGGGTAAAATTGAAAAAAGTTTAAAAATTTTTTTTTTGGACTTAGTCATTTTTCCGGCGTTTATCAGACTTTCAGATAGGGGAAATGTCAGTGAGCGTTCCGATTTCAGTTCCAAAGCGATTCGCCCAATGAGTCCTTGATATTTAGTCGTTTTAAGTCAATTTTCTGGATTTTGAAAATTTCACTTTTTTGTGAAAATATCCACTAAATGAGGGAATAATATGTGTGAGGGTACCCCAGGAGAGTTCCAAATGTGTGTGGGTAGAATATATATCCCACGGGGGTAAAATTGAAAAAAGTTGAAAAAAATTTTTTTTTGGACTTAGTCATTTTTCCGGCGTTTATCAGACTTTCAGATAAAGGAAATGTCAGTGAGCGTTCCAATTTCAGTTCCAGAGCGATTGGCCCAATGAGTCCTTGATATTTAGTCGTTTTCAGCCAATTTTCGGGATTTTAGAAATTTTCACTTTTTTGTGAAAATATCCACTAAATGAGGGAATAATATGTGTGAGGGTATCCCAGGAGAATTCCAAATGTGTGTGGGTAGAATATATATCCCACGGGGGTAAAATTGAAAAAAGTTGAAAAAAATTTTTTTTTGGACTTAGTCATTTTTCCGGCGTTTATCAGACTTTCAGATAGGGGAAATGTCAGTGAGCATTTCGATTTCAGTTCCAAAGCGATTCGCCCAATGAGTCCTTGATATTTAGTCGTTTTAAGTCAATTTTCTGGATTTTTGAAAATTTCACTTTTTTGTGAAAATATCCACTAAATGAGGGAATAATATGTGTGAGGGTACCCCAGGAGAGTTCCAAATGTGTGTGGGTAGAATATATATCCCACGGGGGTAAAATTGAAAAAAGTTGAAAAAAATTTTTTTTTGGACTTAGTCATTTTTACGGTGTTTATCAGACTTTCAGATAGGGGAAATGTCAGTGAGCGCTCCAATTTCAGTTCCAGAGCGATTCGCCCAATGAGTCCTTGATATTTAGTAGTTTTCAGCCAATTTTCTGGATTTTTCAAAATTTCACTTTTTTGTGAAAATATCCACTAAATGAGGGAATTATATGTGTGAGGGTACCCCAGGAGAGTTCCAAATGAGTGTGAGTAGTATATATATTACACGGGGGTAAAATTGAAAAAAGTTGAAAAAAATTTTTTTTTGGACTTAGTCATTTTTACGGCGTTTATCAGACTTTCAGATAGGGGAAATGTCAGTGAGCATTCCAATTTCAGTTCCAGAGCGATTCGCCCAATGAGTCCTTGATATTTAGTCGTTTTCAGCCAATTTTTTGGGATTTTTGAAATTTTCACTTTTTTGTGAAAATATCCACTAAATGAGGGAATAATATGTGTGAGGGTACCCCAGGAGAGTTCCAAATGTGTGTGGGTAGAATATATATCCCACGGGGGTAAAATTGAAAAAAGTTTAAAAATTTTTTTTTTGGACTTAGTCATTTTTCCGGCGTTTATCAGACTTTCAGATAGGGGAAATGTCAGTGAGCGTTCCGATTTCAGTTCCAAAGCGATTCGCCCAATGAGTCCTTGATATTTAGTCGTTTTAAGTCAATTTTCTGGATTTTGAAAATTTCACTTTTTTGTGAAAATATCCACTAAATGAGGGAATAATATGTGTGAGGGTACCCCAGGAGAGTTCCAAATGTGTGTGGGTAGAATATATATCCCACGGGGGTAAAATTGAAAAAAGTTGAAAAAAATTTTTTTTTGGACTTAGTCATTTTTCCGGCGTTTATCAGACTTTCAGATAAAGGAAATGTCAGTGAGCGTTCCAATTTCAGTTCCAGAGCGATTGGCCCAATGAGTCCTTGATATTTAGTCGTTTTCAGCCAATTTTCGGGATTTTTGAAATTTTCACTTTTTTGTGAAAATATCCACTAAATGAGGGAATAATATGTGTGAGGGTATCCCAGGAGAATTCCAAATGTGTGTGGGTAGAATATATATCCCACGGGGGTAAAATTGAAAAAAGTTAAAAAAAAATTTTATTTGGACTTAGTCATTTTTCCGGCGTTTATCAGAATTTCAGATAGGGGAAATGTCAGTGAGCGTTCCAATTTCAGTTCAAGAGTGATTCGCCCAATGAGTCCTTGATATTTAGTCGTTTTCAGCCAATTTTCTGGATTTTTCAAAATTTCACTTTTTTGGGAAAATATCCACTAAATGAGGGAATAATATGTGTGAGGGTACCCCAGGAGAGTTCCAAATGTGTGTGGGCAGCATATATATCCCACGGGGGTAAAATTGAAAAAAGTTGAAAACATTTTTTTTTTGGACTTAGTCATTTTTCTGGCGTTTATCAGACTTTCAGATAGGGGAAATGTCAGTGAGCGTTGAGATTTCAGTTCCAAAGCGATTCGCCCAATGAGTCCTTGATATTTAGTCATTTTCAGCCAATTTTCTGGATTTTTGAAAATTTCACTTTTTTGTGAAAATATCCACTAAATCAGGGAATAATATGTGTGAGGGTACCCCAGGAGAGTTCCAAATGTGTGTGGGTAGAATATATATCCCACGGGGTAAAATTGAAAAAAGTTGAAAAAAATTTTTTTTTGGACTTAGTCATTTTTCTGGCGTTTATCAGACTTTTAGATAGGGAAAATGTCAGTGAGCGTTCCAATTTCAGTTCCAAAGCGATTGGCCCAATGAGTCCTTGATATTTAGTAGTTTTCAGCCAATTTTCGGGATTTTTGAAATTTTCACTTTTTTGTGAAAATATCCACTAAATGAGGGAATAATATGTGTGAGGGTACCCCAGGAGAGTTCCAAATGTGTGTGGGCAGCATATATATCCCACGGGGGTAAAATTGAAAAAAGGTGAAAACATTTTTTTTTTGGACTTAGTCATTTTTCCGGCGTTTATCAGACTTTCAGATAGGGGAAATGTCAGTGAGCGTTGAGATTTCAGTTCCAAAGCAATTCGCCCAATGAGTCATTGATATTTAGTCATTTTCAGCCAATTTTCTGGATTTTTGAAAATTTCACTTTTTTGTGAAAATATCCACTAAATGAGGGAATTATATGTGTGAGGGTACCCCAGGAGAGTTCCAAATGTGTGTGGGTAGTATATATTTTCCACGGGGGTAAAATTGAAAAAAGTTGAAAAAATTTTTTTTTGGACTTAGTCATTTTTCCGGGGTTTATCAGACTTTCAGATAAGGGAAATGTCAGTGAGCGTTCCAATTTCAGTTCCAGAGCGATTCGCCCAATGAGTCCTTGATATTTAGTCGTTTTCAGCCAATTTTCTGGATTTTTCAAAATTTCACTTTTTTTGTGAAAATATCCACTAAATGAGGGAATAATATGTGTGAGGGTACCCCAGGAGAGTTCCAAATGTGTGTGGGTAGTATATATTTTCCACGGGGGTAAAATTGAAAAAAGTTGAAAAAAATTTTTATTTGGACTTAGTCATTTTTACGGCGTTTATCAGACTTTCAGATAGGGGAAATGTCAGTGAGCGTTCCAATTTCAGTTCCAGAGCGATTCGCCCAATGAGTCCTTGATATTTAGTCGTTTTCAGCCAATTTTCGGGATTTTTGAAATTTTCACTTTTTTGTGAAAATATCCACTAAATGAGGGAATAATATGTGTGAGGGTACCCCAGGAGAGTTCCAAATGTGTGTGGGTAGAATATATATCCCACGGGGGTAAAATTGAAAAAAGTTGAAAAAAATTTTTTTTTGGACTTAGTCATTTTTCCGGTGTTTATCAGACTTTCAGATAGGGGAAATGTCAGTGAGCATTCCGATTTCAGTTCCAAAGCGATTCGCCCAATGAGTCCTTGATATTTAGTCGTTTTAAGTCAATTTTCTGGATTTTTGAAAATTTCACTTTTTTGTGAAAATATCCACTAAATGAGGGAATAATATGTGTGAGGGTACCCCAGGAGAGTTCCAAATGAGTGTGAGTAGTATATATATTACACGGGGGTAAAATTGAAAAAAGTTGAAAAAAATTTTTTTTTGGACTTAGTCATTTTTACGGCGTTTATCAGACTTTCAGATAGGGGAAATGTCAGTGAGCATTCCAATTTCAGTTCCAGAGCGGTTCGCCCAATGAGTCCTTGATATTTAGTCGTTTTCAGCCAATTTTTTGGGATTTTTGAAATTTTCACTTTTTTGTGAAAATATCCACTAAATGAGGGAATAATATGTGTGAGGGTACCCCAGGAGAGTTCCAAATGTGTGTGGGTAGAATATATATCCCACGGGGGTAAAATTGAAAAAAGTTTAAAAATTTTTTTTTTGGACTTAGTCATTTTTACGGCGTTTATCAGACTTTCAGATAGGGGAAATGTCAGTGAGCGTTCCGATTTCAGTTCCAAAGCGATTCGCCCAATGAGTCCTTGATATTTAGTCGTTTTAAGTCAATTTTCTGGATTTTTGAAAATTTCACTTTTTTGTGAAAATATCCACTAAATGAGGGAATAATATGTGTGAGGGTACCCCAGGAGAGTTCCAAATGTGTGTGGGTAGAATATATATCCCACGGGGGTAAAATTGAAAAAAGTTGAAAAAAATTTTTTTTTGGACTTAGTCATTTTTCCGGCGTTTATCAGACTTTCAGAAAGGGGAAATGTCAGTGAGCGTTCCAATTTCAGTTCCAGAGCGATTGGCCCAATGAGTCCTTGATATTTAGTCGTTTTCAGCCAATTTTCGGGATTTTTGAAATTTTCACTTTTTTGTGAAAATATCCACTAAATGAGGGAATAATATGTGTGAGGGTATCCCAGGAGAATTCCAAATATATGTGGGTAGAATATATATCCCACGGGGGTAAAATTGAAAAAAGTTAAAAAAAAAATTTATTTGGACTTAGTCATTTTTCCGGCGTTTATCAGAATTTCAGATAGGGGAAATGTCAGTGAGCATTCCAATTTCAGTTCAAGAGTGATTCGCCCAATGAGTCCTTGATATTTAGTCATTTTCAGCCAATTTTCTGGATTTTTCAAAATTTCACTTTTTTGGGAAAATATCCACTAAATGAGGGAATAATATGTGTGAGGGTACCCCAGGAGAGTTCCAAATGTGTGTGGGCAGCATATATATCCCACGGGGGTAAAATTGAAAAAAGTTGAAAACATTTTTTTTTTGGACTTAGTCATTTTTCTGGCGTTTATCAGACTTTCAGATAGGGGAAATGTCAGTGAGCGTTGAGATTTCAGTTCCAAAGCGATTCGCCCAATGAGTCCTTGATATTTAGTCATTTTCAGCCAATTTTCTGGATTTTTGAAAATTTCACTTTTTTGTGAAAATATCCACTAAATGAGGGAATAATATGTGTGAGGGTACCCCAGGAGAGTTCCAAATGTGTGTGGGTAGAATATATATCCCACGGGGGTAAAATTGAAAAAAGTTGAAAAAAATTTTTTTTTGGACTTAGTCATTTTTACGGCGTTTATCAGACTTTCAGATAGGGGAAATGTCAGTGAGCGCTCCAATTTCAGTTCCAGAGCGATTCGCCCAATGAGTCCTTGATATTTAGTCGTTTTCAGCCAATTTTCTGAATTTTTCAAAATTTCACTTTTTTGTGAAAATATCCACTAAATGAGGGAATTATATGTGTGAGGGTACCCCAGGAGAGTTCCAAATGAGTGTGAGTAGTATATATATTACACGGGGGTAAAATTGAAAAAAGTTGAAAAAAATTTTTTTTTGGACTTAGTCATTTTTACGGTGTTTATCAGACTTTCAGATAGGGGAAATGTCAGTGAGCGTTCCAATTTCAGTTCCAGAGCGATTCGCCGAATGAGTCCTTGATATTTAGTCGTTTTAAGTCAATTTTCTGGATTTTGAAAATTTCACTTTTTTGTGAAAATATCCACTAAATGAGGGAATAATATGTGTGAGGGTACCCCAGGAGAGTTCCAAATGTGTGTGGGTAGAATATATATCCCACGGGGGTAAAATTGAAAAAAGTTGAAAAAAATTTTTTTTTGGACTTAGTCATTTTTCCGGCGTTTATCAGACTTTCAGATAAAGGAAATGTCAGTGAGCGTTCCAATTTCAGTTCCAGAGCGATTGGCCCAATGAGTCCTTGATATTTAGTCGTTTTCAGCCAATTTTTGGGATTTTTGAAATTTTCACTTTTTTGTGAAAATATCCACTAAATGAGGGAATAATATGTGTGAGGGTATCCCAGGAGAATTCCAAATGTGTGTGGGTAGAATATATATCCCACGGGGGTAAAATTGAAAAAAGTTAAAAAAAAATTTTATTTGGACTTAGTCATTTTTCCGGCGTTTATCAGAATTTCAGATAGGGGAAATGTCAGTGAGCGTTCCAATTTCAGTTCAAGAGTGATTCGCCCAATGAGTCCTTGATATTTAGTCGTTTTCAGCCAATTTTCTGGATTTTTCAAAATTTCACTTATTTGGGAAAATATCCACTAAATGAGGGAATAATATGTGTGAGGGTACCCCAGGAGAGTTCCAAATGTGTGTGGGCAGCATATATATCCCACGGGGGTAAAATTGAAAAAAGTTGAAAACATTTTTTTTTTGGACTTAGTCATTTTTCTGGCGTTTATCAGACTTTCAGATAGGGGAAATGTCAGTGAGCGTTGAGATTTCAGTTCCAAAGCGATTGGCCCAATGAGTCCTTGATATTTAGTAGTTTTCAGCCAATTTTCGGGATTTTTGAAATTTTCACTTTTTTGTGAAAATATCCACTAAATGAGGGAATAATATGTGTGAGGGTACCCCAGGAGAGTTCCAAATGTGTGTGGGCAGCATATATATCCCACGGTGGTAAAATTGAAAAAAGGTGAAAACATTTTTTTTTTGGACTTAGTCATTTTTCCGGCGTTTATCAGACTTTCAGATAGGGGAAATGTCAGTGAGCGTTGAGATTTCAGTTCCAAAGCAATTCGTCCAATGAGTCCTTGATATTTAGTCATTTTCAGCCAATTTTCTGGATTTTTGAAAATTTCACTTTTTTGTGAAAATATCCACTAAATGAGGGAATTATATGTGTGAGGGTACCCCAGGAGAGTTCCAAATGTGTGTGGGTAGTATATATTTTCCACGGGGGTAAAATTGAAAAAAGTTGAAAAAATTTTTTTTTGGACTTAGTCATTTTTCCGGGGTTTATCAGACTTTCATCTAAGGGAAATGTCAGTGAGCGTTCCAATTTCAGTTCCAGAGCGATTCGCCCAATGAGTCCTTGATATTTAGTCGTTTTCAGGCAATTTTCGGGATTTTTGAAATTTTCACTTTTTTGTGAAAATATCCACTAAATGAGGGAATAATATGTGTGAGGGTACCCCAGGAGAGTTCCAAATGTGTGTGGGTAGAATATATATCCCACGGGGGTAAAATTGAAAAAAGTTGAAAAATTTTTTTTTTGGACTTAGTCATTTTTCCGGCGTTTATCAGACTTTCAGATAGGGGAATTGTCAGTGAGCATTCCGATTTCAGTTCCAAAGCGATTCGCCCAATGAGTCCTTGATATTTAGTCGTTTTAAGTCAATTTTCTGGATTTTTGAAAATTTCACTTTTTTGTGAAAATATCCACTAAATGAGGGAATAATATGTGTGAGGGTACCCCAGGAGAGTTCCAAATGTGTGTGGGTAGAATATATATCCCACGGGGGTAAAATTGAAAAAAGTAAAAAAAAAATTTTTTTTGGACTTAGTCATTTTTACGGCGTTTATCAGACTTTCAGATAGGGGAAATGTCAGTGAGCATTCCAATTTCAGTTCAAGAGTGATTCGCCCAATGAGTCCTTGATATTTAGTCGTTTTCAGCCAATTTTCTGGATTTTTCAAAATTTCACTTTTTTGGGAAAATATCCACTAAATGAGGGAATAATATGTGTGAGGGTACCCCAGGAGAGTTCCAAATGTGTGTGGGCAGCATATATATCCCACGGGGGTAAAATTGAAAAAAGTTGAAAACATTTTTTTTTTGGACTTAGTCATTTTTCTGGCGTTTATCAGACTTTCAGATAGGGGAAATGTCAGTGAGCGTTGAGATTTCAGTTCCAAAGCGATTCGCCCAATGAGTCCTTGATATTTAGTCATTTTCAGCCAATTTTCTGGATTTTTGAAAATTTCACTTTTTTGTGAAAATATCCACTAAATCAGGGAATAATATGTGTGAGGGTACCCCAGGAGAGTTCCAAATGTGTGTGGGTAGAATATATATCCCACGGGGTAAAATTGAAAAAAGTTGAAAAAAATTTTTTTTTGGACTTAGTCATTTTTCTGGCGTTTATCAGACTTTTAGATAGGGAAAATGTCAGTGAGCGTTCCAATTTCAGTTCCAAAGCGATTGGCCCAATGAGTCCTTGATATTTAGTAGTTTTCAGCCAATTTTCGGGATTTTTGAAATTTTCACTTTTTTGTGAAAATATCCACTAAATGAGGGAATAATATGTGTGAGGGTACCCCAGGAGAGTTCCAAATGTGTGTGGGCAGCATATATATCCCACGGGGGTAAAATTGAAAAAAGGTGAAAACATTTTTTTTTTGGACTTAGTCATTTTTCCGGCGTTTATCAGACTTTCAGATAGGGGAAATGTCAGTGAGCGTTGAGATTTCAGTTCCAAAGCAATTCGCCCAATGAGTCCTTGATATTTAGTCATTTTCAGCCAATTTTCTGGATTTTTGAAAATTTCACTTTTTTGTGAAAATATCCACTAAATGAGGGAATTATATGTGTGAGGGTACCCCAGGAGAGTTCCAAATGTGTGTGGGTAGTATATATTTTCCACGGGGGTAAAATTGAAAAAAGTTGAAAAAATTTTTTTTTGGACTTAGTCATTTTTCCGGGGTTTATCAGACTTTCAGATAAGGGAAATGTCAGTGAGCGTTCCAATTTCAGTTCCAGAGCGATTCGCCCAATGAGTCCTTGATATTTAGTCGTTTTCAGCCAATTTTCTGGATTTTTCAAAATTTCACTTTTTTTGTGAAAATATCCACTAAATGAGGGAATAATATGTGTGAGGGTACCCCAGGAGAGTTCCAAATGTGTGTGGGTAGTATATATTTTCCACGGGGGTAAAATTGAAAAAAGTTGAAAAAAATTTTTATTTGGACTTAGTCATTTTTACGGCGTTTATCAGACTTTCAGATAGGGGAAATGTCAGTGAGCGTTCCAATTTCAGTTCCAGAGCGATTCGCCCAATGAGTCCTTGATATTTAGTCGTTTTCAGCCAATTTTCGGGATTTTTGAAATTTTCACTTTTTTGTGAAAATATCCACTAAATGAGGGAATAATATGTGTGAGGGTACCCCAGGAGAGTTCCAAATGTGTGTGGGTAGAATATATATCCCACGGGGGTAAAATTGAAAAAAGTTGAAAAAAATTTTTTTTTGGACTTAGTCATTTTTCCGGTGTTTATCAGACTTTCAGATAGGGGAAATGTCAGTGAGCATTCCGATTTCAGTTCCAAAGCGATTCGCCCAATGAGTCCTTGATATTTAGTCGTTTTAAGTCAATTTTCTGGATTTTTGAAAATTTCACTTTTTTGTGAAAATATCCACTAAATGAGGGAATAATATGTGTGAGGGTACCCCAGGAGAGTTCCAAATGAGTGTGAGTAGTATATATATTACACGGGGGTAAAATTGAAAAAAGTTGAAAAAAATTTTTTTTTGGACTTAGTCATTTTTACGGCGTTTATCAGACTTTCAGATAGGGGAAATGTCAGTGAGCATTCCAATTTCAGTTCCAGAGCGGTTCGCCCAATGAGTCCTTGATATTTAGTCGTTTTCAGCCAATTTTTTGGGATTTTTGAAATTTTCACTTTTTTGTGAAAATATCCACTAAATGAGGGAATAATATGTGTGAGGGTACCCCAGGAGAGTTCCAAATGTGTGTGGGTAGAATATATATCCCACGGGGGTAAAATTGAAAAAAGTTTAAAAATTTTTTTTTTGGACTTAGTCATTTTTACGGCGTTTATCAGACTTTCAGATAGGGGAAATGTCAGTGAGCGTTCCGATTTCAGTTCCAAAGCGATTCGCCCAATGAGTCCTTGATATTTAGTCGTTTTAAGTCAATTTTCTGGATTTTTGAAAATTTCACTTTTTTGTGAAAATATCCACTAAATGAGGGAATAATATGTGTGAGGGTACCCCAGGAGAGTTCCAAATGTGTGTGGGTAGAATATATATCCCACGGGGGTAAAATTGAAAAAAGTTGAAAAAAATTTTTTTTTGGACTTAGTCATTTTTCCGGCGTTTATCAGACTTTCAGATAGGGGAAATGTCAGTGAGCGTTCCAATTTCAGTTCCAGAGCGATTGGCCCAATGAGTCCTTGATATTTAGTCGTTTTCAGCCAATTTTCGGGATTTTTGAAATTTTCACTTTTTTGTGAAAATATCCACTAAATGAGGGAATAATATGTGTGAGGGTATCCCAGGAGAATTCCAAATATATGTGGGTAGAATATATATCCCACGGGGGTAAAATTGAAAAAAGTTAAAAAAAAAATTTATTTGGACTTAGTCATTTTTCCGGCGTTTATCAGAATTTCAGATAGGGGAAATGTCAGTGAGCATTCCAATTTCAGTTCAAGAGTGATTCGCCCAATGAGTCCTTGATATTTAGTCATTTTCAGCCAATTTTCTGGATTTTTCAAAATTTCACTTTTTTGGGAAAATATCCACTAAATGAGGGAATAATATGTGTGAGGGTACCCCAGGAGAGTTCCAAATGTGTGTGGGCAGCATATATATCCCACGGGGGTAAAATTGAAAAAAGTTGAAAACATTTTTTTTTTGGACTTAGTCATTTTTCTGGCGTTTATCAGACTTTCAGATAGGGGAAATGTCAGTGAGCGTTGAGATTTCAGTTCCAAAGCGATTCGCCCAATGAGTCCTTGATATTTAGTCATTTTCAGCCAATTTTCTGGATTTTTGAAAATTTCACTTTTTTGTGAAAATATCCACTAAATGAGGGAATAATATGTGTGAGGGTACCCCAGGAGAGTTCCAAATGTGTGTGGGTAGAATATATATCCCACGGGGTAAAATTGAAAAAAGTTGGAAAAAATTTTTTTTTGGACTTGGTCATTTTTCTGGCGTTTATCAGACTTTCAGATAGGGAAAATGTCAGTGAGCGTTCCAATTTCAGTTCCAAAGCGATTGGCCCAATGAGTCCTTGATATTTAGTAGTTTTCAGCCAATTTTCTGGATTTTTGAAAATTTCACTTTTTTGTGAAAATATCCACTAAATGAGGGAATTATATGTGTGAGGGTACCCCAGGAGAGTTCCAAATGTGTGTGGGTAGTATATATTTTCCACGGGGGTAAAATTGAAAAAAGTTGAAAAAATTTTTTATTTGGACTTAGTCATTTTTACGGCGTTTATCAGACTTTCAGATAGGGGAAATGTCAGTGAGCGTTCCAATTTCAGTTCTAGAGCGATTCGCCCAATGAGTCCTTGATATTTAGTCGTTTTAAGTCAATTTTCTGGATTTTTGAAAATTTCACTTTTTTGTGAAAATATCCACTAAATGAGGGAATAATATGTGTGAGGGTACCCCAGGAGAGTTCCAAATGTGTGTGGGTAGAATATATATCCCACGGGGGTAAAATTGAAAAAAGTTGAAAAAAATTTTTTTTTGGACTTAGTCATTTTTACGGCGTTTATCAGACTTTCAGATAGGGGAAATGTCAGTGAGCGCTCCAATTTCAGTTCCAGAGCGATTCGCCCAATGAGTCCTTGATATTTAGTCGTTTTCAGCCAATTTTCTGAATTTTTCAAAATTTCACTTTTTTGTGAAAATATCCACTAAATGAGGGAATTATATGTGTGAGGGTACCCCAGGAGAGTTCCAAATGAGTGTGAGTAGTATATATATTACACGGAGGTAAAATTGAAAAAAGTTGAAAAAAATTTTTTTTTGGACTTAGTCATTTTTACGGTGTTTATCAGACTTTCAGATAGGGGAAATGTCAGTGAGCGTTCCAATTTCAGTTCCAGAGCGATTCGCCCAATGAGTCCTTGATATTTAGTCGTTTTCAGCCAATTTTTTGGCATTTTTGAAATTTTCACTTTTTTGTGAAAATATCCACTAAATGAGGGAATAATATGTGTGAGGGTACCCCAGGAGAGTTCCAAATGTGTGTGGGTAGAATATATATCCCACGGGGGTAAAATTGAAAAAAGTTTAAAAATTTTTTTTTTGGACTTAGTCATTTTTCCGGCGTTTATCAGACTTTCAGATATGGGAAATGTCAGTGAGCGTTCCGATTTCAGTTCCAAAGCGATTCGCCCAATGAGTCCTTGATATTTAGTCGTTTTAAGTCAATTTTCTGGATTTTGAAAATTTCACTTTTTTGTGAAAATATCCACTAAATGAGGGAATAATATGTGTGAGGGTACCCCAGGAGAGTTCCAAATGTGTGTGGGTAGAATATATATCCCACGGGGGTAAAATTGAAAAAAGTTGAAAAAAATTTTTTTTTGGACTTAGTCATTTTTCCGGCGTTTATCAGACTTTCAGATAAAGGAAATGTCAGTGAGCGTTCCAATTTCAGTTCCAGAGCGATTGGCACAATGAGTCCTTGATATTTAGTCGTTTTCAGCCAATTTTCGGGATTTTTGAAATTTTCACTTTTTTGTGAAAATATCCACTAAATGAGGGAATAATATGTGTGAGGGTATCCCAGGAGAATTCCAAATGTGTGTGGGTAGAATATATATCCCACGGGGGTAAAATTGAAAAAAGTTAAAAAAAAATTTTATTTGGACTTAGTCATTTTTCCGGCGTTTATCAGAATTTCAGATAGGGGAAATGTCAGTGAGCGTTCCAATTTCAGTTCAAGAGTGATTCGCCCAATGAGTCCTTGATATTTAGTCGTTTTCAGCCAATTTTCTGGATTTTTCAAAATTTCACTTATTTGGGAAAATATCCACTAAATGAGGGAATAATATGTGTGAGGGTACCCCAGGAGAGTTCCAAATGTGTGTGGGCAGCATATATATCCCACGGGGGTAAAATTGAAAAAAGTTGAAAACATTTTTTTTTTGGACTTAGTCATTTTTCTGGCGTTTATCAGACTTTCAGATAGGGGAAATGTCAGTGAGCGTTGAGATTTCAGTTCCAAAGCGATTGGCCCAATGAGTCCTTGATATTTAGTAGTTTTCAGCCAATTTTCGGGATTTTTGAAATTTTCACTTTTTTGTGAAAATATCCACTAAATGAGGGAATAATATGTGTGAGGGTACCCCAGGAGAGTTCCAAATGTGTGTGGGCAGCATATATATCCCACGGTGGTAAAATTGAAAAAAGGTGAAAACATTTTTTTTTTGGACTTAGTCATTTTTCCGGCGTTTATCAGACTTTCAGATAGGGGAAATGTCAGTGAGCGTTGAGATTTCAGTTCCAAAGCAATTCGACCAATGAGTCCTTGATATTTAGTCATTTTCAGCCAATTTTCTGGATTTTTGAAAATTTCACTTTTTTGTGAAAATATCCACTAAATGAGGGAATTATATGTGTGAGGGTACCCCAGGAGAGTTCCAAATGTGTGTGGGTAGTATATATTTTCCACGGGGGTAAAATTGAAAAAAGTTGAAAAAATTTTTTTTTGGACTTAGTCATTTTTCCGGGGTTTATCAGACTTTCAGATAAGGGAAATGTCAGTGAGCGTTCCAATTTCAGTTCCAGAGCGATTCGCCCAATGAGTCCTTGATATTTAGTCGTTTTCAGGATTTTTGAAATTTTCACTTTTTTGTGAAAATATCCACTAAATGAGGGAATAATATGTGTGAGGGTACCCCAGGAGAGTTCCAAATGTGTGTGGGTAGAATATATATCCCACGGGGGTAAAATTGAAAAAAGTTGAAAAATTTTTTTTTTGGACTTAGTCATTTTTCCGGCGTTTATCAGACTTTCAGATAGGGGAATTGTCAGTGAGCATTCCGATTTCAGTTCCAAAGCGATTCGCCCAATGAGTCCTTGATATTTAGTCGTTTTAAGTCAATTTTCTGGATTTTTGAAAATTTCACTTTTTTGTGAAAATATCCACTAAATGAGGGAATAATATGTGTGAGGGTACCCCAGGAGAGTTCCAAATGTGTGTGGGTAGAATATATATCCCACGGGGGTAAAATTGAAAAAAGTAAAAAAAAAATTTTTTTTGGACTTAGTCATTTTTACGGCGTTTATCAGACTTTCAGATAGGGGAAATGTCAGTGAGCATTCCATTTTCAGTTCCAGAGCGATTGGCCCAATGAGTCCTTGATATTTAGTCGTTTTCAGCCAATTTTCGGGATTTTTTAAATTTTCACTTTTTTGTGAAAATATCCACTAAATGAGGGAATAAGATGTGTGAGGGTATCCCAGGAGAATTCCAAATGTGTGTGGGTTGAATATATATCCCACGGGGGTAAAATTGAAAAAAGTTGAAAACATTTTTTTTTTGGACTTAGTCATTTTTCTGGCGTTTATCAGACTTTCAGATAGGGGAAATGTCAGTGAGCGTTGAGATTTCAGTTCCAAAGCGATTGGCCCAATGAGTCCTTGATATTTAGTAGTTTTCAGCCAATTTTCGGGATTTTTTAAATTTTCACTTTTTTGTGAAAATATCCACTAAATGAGGGAATAATATGTGTGAGGGTACCCCAGGAGAGTTCCAAATGTGTGTGGGCAGCATATATATCCCACGGTGGTAAAATTGAAAAAAGGTGAAAACAATTTTTTTTTGGACTTAGTCATTTTTCCGGCGTTTATCAGACTTTCAGATAGGGGAAATGTCAGTGAGCGTTGAGATTTCAGTTCCAAAGCAATTCGACCAATGAGTCCTTGATATTTAGTCATTTTCAGCCAATTTTCTGGATTTTTGAAAATTTCACTTTTTTGTGAAAATATCCACTAAATGAGGGAATTATATGTGTGAGGGTACCCCAGGAGAGTTCCAAATGTGTGTGGGTAGTATATATTTTCCACGGGGGTAAAATTGAAAAAAGTTGAAAAAATTTTTTTTTGGACTTAGTCATTTTTCCGGGGTTTATCAGACTTTCAGATAAGGGAAATGTCAGTGAGCGTTCCAATTTCAGTTCCAGAGCGATTCGCCCAATGAGTCCTTGATATTTAGTCGTTTTCAGGCAATTTTCGGGATTTTTGAAATTTTCACTTTTTTGTGAAAATATCCACTAAATGAGGGAATAATATGTGTGAGGGTACCCCAGGAGAGTTCCAAATGTGTGTGGGTAGAATATATATCCCACGGGGGTAAAATTGAAAAAAGTTGAAAAATTTTTTTTTTGGACTTAGTCATTTTTCCGGCGTTTATCAGACTTTCAGATAGGGGAAATGTCAGTGAGCATTCCGATTTCAGTTCCAAAGCGATTCGCCCAATGAGTCCTTGATATTTAGTCGTTTTAAGTCAATTTTCTGGATTTTTGAAAATTTCACTTTTTTGTGAAAATATCCACTAAATGAGGGAATAATATGTGTGAGGGTACCCCAGGAGAGTTCCAAATGTGTGTGGGTAGAATATATATCCCACGGGGGTAAAATTGAAAAAAGTAAAAAAAAAATTTTTTTTGGACTTAGTCATTTTTACGGCGTTTATCAGACTTTCAGATAGGGGAAATGTCAGTGAGCATTCCATTTTCAGTTCCAGAGCGATTGGCCCAATGAGTCCTTGATATTTAGTCGTTTTCAGCCAATTTTCGGGATTTTTTAAATTTTCACTTTTTTGTGAAAATATCCACTAAATGAGGGAATAAGATGTGTGAGGGTATCCCAGGAGAATTCCAAATGTGTGTGGGTTGAATATATATCCCACGGGGGTAAAATTGAAAAAAGTTGAAAAAAATTTTTTTTTGGACTTAGTCATTTTTCCGGCGTTTATCAGACTTTCAGATAGGGGAGATGTCAGTGAGCGTTGAGATTTCAGTTCCAAAGCGATTCGCCCAATGAGTCCTTGATATTTAGTCATTTTCAGCCAATTTTCTGGATTTTTGAAAATTTAACTTTTTTGTGAAAATATCCACTAAATGAGGGAATTATATGTGTGAGGGTACCCCAGGAGAGTTCCAAATGTGTGTGGGTAGTATATATTTTCCACGGGGGTAAAATTAAAAAAAGTTAAAAAAAAATTTTATTTGGACTTAGTCATTTTTACGGTGTTTATCAGACTTTCAGATAGGGGAAATGTCAGTGAGCGTTCCAATTTCAGTTCCAGAGCGATTCGCCCAATGAGTCCTTGATATTTAGTCGTTTTAAGTCAATTTTCTGGATTTTTGAAAATTTCACTTTTTTGTGAAAATATCCACTAAATGAGGGAATAATATGTGTGAGGGTACCCCAGGAGAATTCCAAATGTGTGTGGGTAGAACATATATCCCACGGGGGTAAAATTGAAAAAAGTTGAACATTTTTTTTTCTTGGACTTAGTAATTTTTCCGACGTTTATCAAACTTTCAGATAGGGCAAATGTCAGTGAGCGTTCCGATTTCAGTTCCAGAGTGATTCGCCCAATGAGTCCTTGATATTTAGTCGTTTTCAGCCAATTTTCTGGATTTTAGAAAATTTCACTTTTTTGAGAAAATATCCACTAAATGAGGGAATAATATGTGTGAGGGTACCCCAGGAGAGTTCCAAATGTGTGTGGGTAGAATATATATCCCACGGGGGGAAATTTGAAAAAAGTAGAAAAAATTTTTCTTGGACTTAGTCATTTTTCCGACGTTTATTTGACTTTCAGATAGGGCAAATATCAGTGAACGTTCCGATTTCAGTTCCAGAGCGATTCGCCCAATGAGTCCTTGATATTTAGTCGTTTTCAGCCAATTTTCTGGATTTTTGAAAAATTTCACTTTTTTGCGAAAATATCCACTAAATGAGGGAATAATATGTGTGAGGGTACCCCAGGAGAATTCCAAATGTGTGTGGGTAGAACATATATCCCACGGGGGTAAAATTGAAAAAAGTTGAAAAAATTTTTTTCTTGGACTTAGTCATTTTTCCGAAGTTTATCAGACCTTCAGATAGGGTAATGGCAGTGAGCGTTCCGATTTCAGTTCCAGAGCGATTCGCCCAATGAGTCCTTGATATTTAGTCGTTTTCAGCCAATTTTCTGGATTTTTGAAAATTTCACTTTTTTGTGAAAATATCCACTTAATGAGGGAATAATATGTGTGAGGATACCCCAGGAGAGTTCCAAATGTTTGTGGGTAGAATATATATCCTACGGGGGTAAAATTGAAAAAAGTTGAAACATTTTTTTTCTTGGACTTAGTAATTTTTTTGACTTTTATCAGACTTTCAAATAGGGCAAATATCAGTGAGCATTCCTATTTCAGTTCCAGAGCGATTCGCCCAATGAGTCCTTGATATTTAGTTGTTTTCAGCCAATTTTCTGGATTTTTGAAAATGTCACTTTTTTGTGAAAATATCCACTAAATGAGGGAATAATATGTGTGAGGGTACCCCAGGAGAGTTCCAAATGTGTGTGGGTAGAATATATATCCCACGGGGGTAAAATTGAAAAAAGTTGAAAAATTTTTTTTTTGGACCTAGTCATTTTTCCGGCGTTTATCAGACTTTCAGATAGGGGAAATGTCAGTGAGCATTCCGATTTCAGTTCCAAAGCGATTCGCCCAATGAGTCCTTGATATTTAGTCGTTTTAAGTCAATTTTCTGGATTTTTGAAAATTTCACTTTTTTGTGAAAATATCCACTAAATGAGGGAATTATATGTGTGAGGGTACCCCAGGAGAGTTCCAAATGTGTGTGGGTAGTATATATTTTCCACGGGGGTAAAATTAAAAAAAGTTAAAAAAAAAATTTATTTGGACTTAGTCATTTTTACGGCGTTTATCAGACTTTCAGATAGGGGAAATGTCAGTGAGCGTTCCAATTTCAGTTCCAGAGCGATTCGCCCAATGAGTCCTTGATATTTAGTCGTTTTAAGTCAATTTTCTGGATTTTTGAAAATTTCACTTTTTTGTGAAAATATCCACTAAATGAGGGAATAATATGTGTGAGGGTACCCCAGGAGAGTTCCAAATGTGTGTGGGTAGAATATATATCCCACGGGGGTAAAATTGAAAAAAGTTAAAAAATTTTTTTTGGACTTAGTCATTTTTACGGCGTTTATGAGACTTTCAGATAGGGGAAATGTCAGTGAGCGTTCCGATTTCAGTTCCAGAGTGATTCGCCCAATGAGTCCTTGATATTTAGTCGTTTTCAGCCAATTTTCTGGATTTTAGAAAATTTCACCTTTTTGTGAAAATATCCACTAAATGAGGGAATAATATGTGTGAGGGTACCCCAGGAGAGTTCCAAATGTGTGTGGGTAGAATATATATACCACGGGGGGAAATTTGAAAAAAGTAGAAAAAATTTTTCTTGGACTTAGTCATTTTTCCGACGTTTATTTGACTTTCAGATAGGGCAAATATCAGTGAACGTTCCGATTTCAGTTCCAGAGCGATTCGCCCAATGAGTCCTTGATATTTAGTCGTTTTCAGCCAATTTTCTGGATTTTTGAAAAATTTCACTCTTTTGCGAAAATATCCACTAAATGAGGGAATAATATGTGTGAGGGTACCCCAGGAGAATTCCAAATGTGTGTGGGTAGAACATATATCCCACGGGGGTAAAATTGAAAAAAGTTGAAAAATTTTTTTTCTTGGACTTAGTCATTTTTCTGAAGTTTATCAGACCTTCAGATAGGGCAAATGTCAGTGAGCATTCCGATTTCAGTTCCAGAGCGATTCGCCCAATGAGTCCTTGATATTTAGTCGTTTTCAGCCAATTTTCTGGATTTTTGAAAATTTCACTTTTTTGTGAAAATATCCACTTAATGAGGGAATAATATGTGTGAGGATACCCCAGGAGAGTTCCAAATGTTTGTGGGTAGAATATATATCCTACGGGGGTAAAATTGAAAAAAGTTGAAACATTTTTTTTCTTGGACTTAGTAATTTTTTTTACTTTTATCAGACTTTCAAATAGGGCAAATATCAGTGAGCATTCCTATTTCAGTTCCAGAGCGATTCGCCCAATGAGTCCTTGATATTTAGTTGTTTTCAGCCAATTTTCTGGATTTTTGAAAATGTCACTTTTTTGTGAAAATATCCACTAAATGAGGGAATAATATGTGTGAGGCTACTCCAGGAGAGTTCCAAATGTGTGTGGGTAGAATATATATCCCACGGGGGTAAAATTGAAAAAAGTTGAAAAAAAATTTTTCTTGGACTTAGTCATTTTTCCGACGTTTATCAGACCTTCAGATAGGGCAAATGTCAGTGAGCGTTCTGATTTCAGTTCCAGAGCGATTCGCCCAATGAGTCCTTGATATTTAGTAGTTTTCAGCCAATTTTCTGGATTTTTCAAAATGTCACTTTTTTGTGAAAATATCCACTAAATGAGGGAATTATATGTGTCAGGGTACCCCAGGAGAGTTCCAAATGTGTGTGGGTAGAATATATATCCCACCGGGGTAAAATTGAAAAAAGTTGAAAAAAATTTTTTTTTGGACTTAGTCATTTTTCCGGCGTTGATCAGACTTTCAGATAGGGGAAATGTCAGTGAGCGTTCCAATTTCATTTCAAGAGTGATTCGCCCAATGAGTCCTTGATATTTAGTCGTTTTCAGCCAATTTTCTGGATTTTTCAAAATTTCACTTTTTTGTGAAAATATCCACTAAATGAGGGAATAATATGTGTGAGGGTACCCCAGGAGAGTTCCAAATGTGTGTGGGTAGCATATATATCCCACGGGGGTAAAATTGAAAAAAGTTGAAAAAATTTTTTTTTTGGACTTAGTCATTTTTCCGTCGTTGATCAGACTTTCAGATAGGGGAAATGTCAGTGAGCGTTGAGATTTCAGTTCCAAAGCGATTCGCCCAATGAGTCCTTGATATTAAGTCGTTTTCAGCCAATTTTCTGGATTTTTGAAAATTTCACTTTTTTGTGAAAATATCCACTAAATGAGGGAATTATATGTGTGATGGTACCCCAGGAGAGTTCCAAATTTGTGGGTAGTATATATTTTCCACGGGGGTAAAATTGAAAAAAGTTGAAAAATTTTTTTATTTGGACTTAGTTATTTTTACGGCGTTTATCAGACTTTCAGATAGGGGAAATGTCAGTGAGCGTTCCAATTTCAGTTCCAGAGCGATTCGCCCAATGAGTCCTTGATATTAAGTCGTTTTCAGCCAATTTTCTGGATTTTTCAAAATTTCACTTTTTTGTGAAAATATCCACTAAATGAGGGAATACTATATGTGAGGGTACCCCAGGAGAGTACCAAATGTGTGTGGGTAGAATATATATCCCACAGAGGAAAAATTGAAAAAAGTTTAAAAATTTTTTTTTTTTGACTTAGTCATTTTTCCGGCATTTATCAGACTTTCAGATAGGGCAAATGTCAGTGAGCATTCCGATTTCAGTTCCAGAGCGATTCGCCCAATGAGTCCTTGATATTAAGTCGTTTTCAGCCAATTTTCTGGATTTTTCAAAATTTCACTTTTTTGTGAAAATATCCACTAAATGAGGGAATACTATATGTGAGGGTACCCCAGGAGAGTACCAAATGTGTGTGGGTAGAATATATAACCCACGGGGGTAAAATTGAAAAAAGTTGAAAAAATTTTTTTTTTGGACTTAGTCATTTTTCCAGCATTTATCAGACTTTCAGATAGGGCAAATGTCAGTGAGCATTCCGATTTCAGTTCCAGAGTGATTTGACCAATGAGTCCTTCATGTTAAGTCGTTTTCAGCCAAATTTCTGGATTTTTGAAAATTTCACTTTTTTTGTGAAAATGTCCACTAAATGAGGGAATAATATGTGTGAGGGTACCCCAGGAGAGTTCCAAATGTGTGTGGGTAGAATATATATCCCACGGGGGTAAAATTGAAAAAAGTTGAAAAAGATTTTTTTTTGGACTTAGTCATTTTTGCGGCGTTGATCAGACTTTCAGATAGGGGAAATGTCAGTGAGTGTTCCAATTTCAGTTCCAGAGCGATTCGCCCAATGAGTCCTTGATATTTAGTCGTTTAAAGCCAACTTTCTGGATTTTTGAAAATTTCACTTTTTTGTGAAAATATCCACTAAATGAAGGAATAATATGTGTGAGGGTACCTCAGGAGAGTTCCAAATGTGTGTGGGTAGAATATATATCCCACAGAGGAAAAATTGAAAAAAGTTGAAAAAAATGTTTTTTGGACTTAGTCATTTTTACGGCGTTTATCAGACTTTCAGATAGGGGAAATGTCAGTGAGCGTTCCGATTTAAGTTCCAGAGCGATTCGCCCAATGAGTCCTTGATATTTATTCGTCTTCAGCCAATTTTCTGGATTTTTGAAAATTTCACTTTTTTGTGAAAATATCCACTAAATGAGGGAATAATATGTGTGAGGGTACCCCAGGAGAGTTCCAAATGTGTGTGGGTAGAATATATATCCCACAGGGGTAAAATTGAAAAAAGTTGAAAACATTTTTTTCTTGAACTTAGTCATTTTTCCGGCATTTATCAGACTTTCAGATAGGGCAAATGTCAGTGAGCATTCCGATTTCAGTTCCAGAGTGATTCGCCCAATGAGTCATTGATATTTAGTCGTTTTCAGCCAATTTTCTGGATTTTTGAAAATTTCACTTTTTTGTGAAAATATCCACTAAATGAGGGAATTATATGTGTGAGGGTACCTCAGGAGAGTTCCAAATGTGTGTGGGTAGAATATATATCCCACAGAGGAAAAATTGAAAAAAGTTGAAAAAAAATTTTTCTTGGACTTAGTCATTTTTCCGGCGTTTATCAGACTTTCAGATAGGAGAAATGTCAGTGAGCGTTCCGATTTCAGTTCCAAAGCGATTCGCCCAATGTGTCCTTGATATTTAGTCGTTTTCAGCCAATATTTTGGATTTTTGAAAATTTCACTTTTTTGTGAAAATATCCACTAAATGAGGGAATAATATGTGTGAGGGTACCCCAGGAGAGTTCCAAATGTGTGTGGGTAGAATATATATCCCACGGGGGTAAAATTGAAAAAAGTTGAAAAAAATGTTTTTTGGACTTAGTCATGTTTCCGGCGTTAATCAGACTTTCAGATAGGGGAAATGTCAGTGAGCGTTCCGATTTCAGTTCCAGAGCGATTCGCCCTATGAGTCCTTGATATTTAGTCGTTTTCAGCCAATTTTCTGGATTTTTGAAAATTTCACATTTTTGTGAAAATATCCACTAAATGAGGGAATAATATGTGTGAGGGTACCTCAGGAGAGTTCCAAATGTGTGTGGGTAGAATATATATCCCACAGAGGAAAAATTGAAAAAAGTTGAAAAAAATGTTTTTTGGACTTAGTCATTTTTACGGCGTTTATCAGACTTTCAGATAGGGGAAATGTCAGTGAGCGTTCCGATTTCAGTTCCAGAGCGATTCGCCCAATGAGTCCATGATATTTAGTCGTCTTCAGCCAATTTTCTGGATTTTTGATAATTTCACTTTTTTATGAAAATATCCACTAAATGTGTGAATAATATGTGTGAGGGTACCCCAGGAGAGTTCCAAATGTGTGTGGGTAGAATATATATCCCACGGGGGTAAAATTGAAAAAAGTTGAAAAAAATGTTTTTTGGACTTAGTCATTTTTCCGGCGTTTATCAGACTTTCAGGTAGGGGAAATGTCAGTGAGCGTTCCGATTTCAGTTCCAGAGCGATTCGCCCAATGAGTCCATGATATTTAGTCGTCTTCAGCCAATTTTCTGGATTTTTGATAATTTCACTTTTTGTGAAAATATCCACTAAATGAGGGAATAATATGTGTGAGGGTACCCCAGGAGAGTTCCAAATGTGTGTGGGTAGAATATATATCCCACAGGGGTAAAATTGAAAAAAGTTGAAAACATTTTTTTCTTGAACTTAGTCATTTTTCCGGCGTTTATCAGACTTTCAGATAGGGGAAATGTCAGTGAGCGTTCCGATTTCAGTTCTAGAGCGATTCGCCCAATGAGTCCTTGATATTTAGTCGTTTTCAGCCAATTTTCTGGATTTTTGAAAATTTCACTTTTTTGTGAAAATATCCACTAAATGAGGGAATAATACGTGTGAGGGTACTCCAGGAGAGTTCCAAATGTGTTTGGGTAGAATATATATCCCACGGAGGTAAAATTGAAACAAGTTGAAAAATTTTTTTTCTTGGATTAAGTCATTTTTCCGGCGCTTATCAGACTTTCAGATAGGGGAAATGTCAGTGAGCGTTCCGATTTCAGTTCCAGAGTGATTTGACCAATGAGTCCTTCATGTTAAGTCGTTTTCAGCCAAATTTCTGGATTTTTGAAAATTTCACTTTTTTTGTGAAAATGTCCACTAAATGAGGGAATAATATGTGTGAGGGTACCCCAGGAGAGTTCCAAATGTGTGTGGGTAGAATATATATCCCACGGGGGTAAAATTGAAAAAAGTTGAAAAAGATTTTTTTTTGGACTTAGTCATTTTTGCGGCGTTGATCAGACTTTCAGATAGGGGAAATGTCAGTGAGTGTTCCAATTTCAGTTCCAGAGCGATTCGCCCAATGAGTCCTTGATATTTAGTCGTTTAAAGCCAACTTTCTGGATTTTTGAAAATTTCACTTTTTTGTGAAAATATCCACTAAATGAAGGAATAATATGTGTGAGGGTACCTCAGGAGAGTTCCAAATGTGTGTGGGTAGAATATATATCCCACAGAGGAAAAATTGAAAAAAGTTGAAAAAAATGTTTTTTGGACTTAGTCATTTTTACGGCGTTTATCAGACTTTCAGATAGGGGAAATGTCAGTGAGCGTTCCGATTTAAGTTCCAGAGCGATTCGCCCAATGAGTCCTTGATATTTATTCGTCTTCAGGAAATTTTCTGGATTTTTGAAAATTTCACTTTTTTGTGAAAATATCCACTAAATGAGGGAATAATATGTGTGAGGGTACCCCAGGAGAGTTCCAAATGTGTGTGGGTAGAATATATATCCCACAGGGGTAAAATTGAAAAAAGTTGAAAACATTTTTTTCTTGAACTTAGTCATTTTTCCGGCATTTATCAGACTTTCAGATAGGAGAAATGTCAGTGAGCGTTCCGATTTCAGTTCCAAAGCGATTCGCCCAATGTGTCCTTGATATTTAGTCGTTTTCAGCCAATATTTTGGATTTTTGAAAATTTCACTTTTTTGTGAAAATATCCACTAAATGAGGGAATAATATGTGTGAGGGTACCCCAGGAGAGTTCCAAATGTGTGTGGGTAGAATATATATCCCACGGGGGTAAAATTGAAAAAAGTTGAAAAAAATGTTTTTTGGACTTAGTCATGTTTCCGGCGTTAATCAGACTTTCAGATAGGGGAAATGTCAGTGAGCGTTCCGATTTCAGTTCCAGAGCGATTCGCCCTATGAGTCCTTGATATTTAGTCGTTTTCAGCCAATTTTCTGGATTTTTGAAAATTTCACATTTTTGTGAAAATATCCACTAAATGAGGGAATAATATGTGTGAGGGTACCTCAGGAGAGTTCCAAATGTGTGTGGGTAGAATATATATCCCACAGAGGAAAAATTGAAAAAAGTTGAAAAAAATGTTTTTTGGACTTAGTCATTTTTACGGCGTTTATCAGACTTTCAGATAGGGGAAATGTCAGTGAGCGTTCCGATTTCAGTTCCAGAGCGATTCGCCCAATGAGTCCATGATATTTAGTCGTCTTCAGCCAATTTTCTGGATTTTTGATAATTTCACTTTTTTATGAAAATATCCACTAAATGTGTGAATAATATGTGTGAGGGTACCCCAGGAGAGTTCCAAATGTGTGTGGGTAGAATATATATCCCACGGGGGTAAAATTGAAAAAAGTTGAAAAAAATGTTTTTTGGACTTAGTCATTTTTCCGGCGTTTATCAGACTTTCAGGTAGGGGAAATGTCAGTGAGCGTTCCGATTTCAGTTCCAGAGCGATTCGCCCAATGAGTCCATGATATTTAGTCGTCTTCAGCCAATTTTCTGGATTTTTGATAATTTCACTTTTTGTGAAAATATCCACTAAATGAGGGAATAATATGTGTGAGGGTACCCCAGGAGAGTTCCAAATGTGTGTGGGTAGAATATATATCCCACAGGGGTAAAATTGAAAAAAGTTGAAAACATTTTTTTCTTGAACTTAGTCATTTTTCCGGCGTTTATCAGACTTTCAGATAGGGGAAATGTCAGTGAGCGTTCCGATTTCAGTTCTAGAGCGATTCGCCCAATGAGTCCTTGATATTTAGTCGTTTTCAGCCAATTTTCTGGATTTTTGAAAATTTCACTTTTTTGTGAAAATATCCACTAAATGAGGGAATAATACGTGTGAGGGTACTCCAGGAGAGTTCCAAATGTGTTTGGGTAGAATATATATCCCACGGAGGTAAAATTGAAACAAGTTGAAAAATTTTTTTTCTTGGATTAAGTCATTTTTCCGGCGCTTATCAGACTTTCAGATAGGGGAAATGTCAGTGAGCGTTCCGATTTCAGTTCTAGAGCGATTCGCCCAATGAGTCCTTGATATTTACTCGTTTTCAGCCAATTTTCTGGATTTTTGAAACTTTCACTTTTTTGTGAAAATATCCACTAAATGAGGGAATAATATGTGTGAGGGTACCCCAGGAGAGTTCCAAATGTGTGTGGGTAGAATATATATCCCACGGGGGTAAAATTGAAAAAAGTTGAAAAAAATGTTTTTTGGACTTAGTCATTTTTCCGGCGTTTATCAGACTTTCAGATAGGGGAAATGTCAGAGAGCGTTCCGATTTCAGTTCCAGAGCGATTCGCCCAATGAGTCCATGATATTTAGTCGTCTTCAGCCAATTTTCTGGATTTTTGATAATTTCACTTTTTTGTGAAAATATCCACTAAATGAGGGAATAATATGTGTGAGGGTACCCCAGGAGAGTTCCAAATGTGTGTGGGTAGAATATATATCCCACAGGGGTAAAATTGAAAAAAGTTGAAAACATTTTTTTCTTGAACTTAGTCATTTTTCCGGCGTTTATCAGACTTTCAGATAGGGGAAATGTCAGTGAGCGTTCCGATTTCAGTTCTAGAGCGATTCGCCTAATGAGTCCTTGATATTTAGTCGTTTTCAGCCAATTTTCTGGATTTTTTAAAATTTCACTTTTTTGTGAAAATATCCAATAAATGATGGAATAATATGTGTGAGGGTACCCCAGGAGAGTTCCAAATGTGTGTGGGTAGAATATATATCCCACGGAGGTAAAATTGAAACAAGTTGAAAAATTTTTTTTCTTGGATTAAGTCATTTTTCCGGCGTTTATCAGACTTTCAGATAGGGGAAATGTCAGTGAGCGTTCCGATTTCAGTTCTAGAGCGATTCGCCCAATGAGTCCTTGATATTTAGTCGTTTTCAGCCAATTTTCTGGATTTTTGAAAATTTCACTTTTTTGTGAAAATATCCACTAAATGAGGGAATAATACGTGTGAGGGTACTCCAGGAGAGTTCCAAATGTGTTTGGGTAGAATATATATCCCACGGAGGTAAAATTGAAACAAGTTGAAAAATTTTTTTTCTTGGATTAAGTCATTTTTCCGGCGTTTATCAGACTTTCAGATAGGGGAAATGTCAGTGAGCGTTCCGATTTCAGTTCTAGAGCGATTCGCCCAATGAGTCCTTGATATTTACTCGTTTTCAGCCAATTTTCTGGATTTTTGAAACTTTCACTTTTTTGTGAAAATATCCACTAAATGAGGGAATAATATGTGTGAGGGTACCCCAGGAGAGTTCCAAATGTGTGTGGGTAGAATATATATCCCACGGGGGTAAAATTGAAAAAAGTTGAAAAAAATGTTTTTTGGACTTAGTCATTTTTCCGGCGTTTATCAGACTTTCAGATAGGGGAAATGTCAGAGAGCGTTCCGATTTCAGTTCCAGAGCGATTCGCCCAATGAGTCCATGATATTTAGTCGTCTTCAGCCAATTTTCTGGATTTTTGATAATTTCACTTTTTTGTGAAAATATCCACTAAATGAGGGAATAATATGTGTGAGGGTACCCCAGGAGAGTTCCAAATGTGTGTGGGTAGAATATATATCCCACAGGGGTAAAATTGAAAAAAGTTGAAAACATTTTTTTCTTGAACTTAGTCATTTTTCCGGCGTTTATCAGACTTTCAGATAGGGGAAATGTCAGTGAGCGTTCCGATTTCAGTTCTAGAGCGATTCGCCTAATGAGTCCTTGATATTTAGTCGTTTTCAGCCAATTTTCTGGATTTTTTAAAATTTCACTTTTTTGTGAAAATATCCAATAAATGATGGAATAATACGTGTGAGGGTACCCCAGGAGAGTTCCAAATGTCTGTGGGTAGAATATATATCCCACGGAGGTAAAATTGAAACAAGTTGAAAAATTTTTTTTCTTGGATTAAGTCATTTTTCCGGCATTTATCAGACTTTCAGATAGGGGAAATGTCAGTGAGCGTTCCGATTTCAGTTCCAGAGCGGTTTGCCCAATGAGTCCTTGATATTTAGTCGTTTTCAGCCAATTTTCTGGATTTTTGAAAATTTCACTTTTTTGTGAAAACATCCACTAATTGAGGGAATAATATGTGTGATTGTACCCCAGGAGAGTTCCAAATGTGTGTGGGTAGAATATATATCCCACGGGGGTAAAATTGAAAAAAGTTAAAAAAAATTTTTTTTGGGACTTAGTCATTTTTCCGCCATTTATCAGACTTTCAGATAGGGCAAATGTCAGTGAGCCTTCCGATTTCAGTTCCAGAGAGATTCACCCAATGAGTCCTTGATATTTAGTCGCTTTCAGCCAATTTTCTGGATTTTTAAAAATTTCACTTTTTTGTGAAAATATCCACTAAATGAGGGAATAATATGTGTGAGGGTACCTCAGGAGAGTTCCAAATGTGTGTGGGTAGAATATATATCCCACAGAGGAAAAATTGAAAAAAGTTGAAAAAATTTTTTTTTTTAAATTAGTCATTTTTCCGGCGTTTATCAGACTTTCAGATAGGGGAAATGTCAGTGAGCGTTCCGATTTCAGTTCCAGTACGATTGGCCCAATGAGTCCTTGATATTAAGGCGTTTTCAGCCAAATTTCTGGATTTTTGAAAATTTCACTTTTTTGTGAAAATATCCACTAAATGAGGGAATAATATGTGTGACGGTACCCCAGGAGAGTTCCAAATGTGTGTGGGTAGAATATATATCCCACGGGGGTAAAATTGAAAAAAGTTTAAAAAAATTTTTTTTTGGACTTAGTCATTTTTCCGGCATTTATCAGAGTTTCAGAAAGGGCAAATGTCAGTGAGCATTCCGATTTCAGTTCCAGAGCGATTCGCCCAATGAGTCCTTGATATTAAGTCGTTTTCAGTCAATTTTCTGGATTTTTGAAAATTTCACTTTTTTGTGAAAATATCCAATAAATGAGGGAATAATATGTGTGAGGGTACCCCAGGAGAGTTCCAAATGTGTGTGGGTAGAATATATATTCCACGGGGGTAAAATTGAAAAAAGTTGAAAATTTTTTTTTTGTGGACTTAGTCATTTTTCCGGCATTTATCAGACTTTCAGATAGGGCAAATGTCAGTGAGCATTCCGATTTCAGTTCCAGAGTGATTCGCCCAATGAGTCCGTGATATTTAGTCGTTTTCAGCCAATTTTCTGGATTTTTGAAAATTTCACTTTTTTGTGAAAATATCCACTAAATGAGGGAATAATACGTGTGAGGGTACCCCAGGAGAGTTCCAAATGTGTTTGGGTAGAATATATATCCCACGGAGGTAAAATTGAAACAAGTTGAAAAATTTTTTTTCTTGGATTAAGTCATTTTTCCGGCGTTTATCAGACTTTCAGATAGGGGAAATGTCAGTGAGCGTTCCGATTTCAGTTCCAGAGCGGTTCGCCCAATGAGTCCTTGATATTTAGTCGTTTTCAGCCAATTTTCTGGATTTTTGAAAATTTCACTTTTTTGTGAAAACATCCACTAAATGAGGGAATAATATGTGTGAGGGTACCTCAGGAGAGTTCCAAATGTGTGTGGGTAGAATATATATCCCACAGAGGAAAAATTGAAAAAAGTTGAAAAAAATTTTTTTTTGGACTTAGTCATTTTTCCGGCGTTTATCAGACTTTCAGATAGGGCAAATGTCAGTGAGCGTTCCGATTTCAGTTCCAGTACGATTGGCCCAATGAGTCCTTGATATTAAGGCGTTTTCAGCCAAATTTCTGGATTTTTGAAAATTTCACTTTTTTGTGAAAATATCCACTAAATGAGGGAATAATATGTGTGAGGGTACCTCAGGAGAGTTCCAAATGTGTGTGGGTAGAATATATATCCCGCAGAGGAAAAATTGAAAAAAGTTTAAAAAAATTTTTTTTTGGACTTAGTCATTTTTCCGGCATTTATCAGATTTTCAGAAAGGGCAAATGTCAGTGAGCATTCCGATTTCAGTTCCAGAGCGATTCGCCCAATGAGTCCTTGATATTAAGCTGTTTTCAGTCAATTTTCTGGATTTTTGAAAATGTCACTTTTTTGTGAAAATATCCACTAAATGAGGGAATAATATGTGTGAAGGTACCCCAGGAGAGTTCCAAATGTGTGTGGGTAGAATATATATCCCACGGGGGTAAAATTGAAAAAAGTTGAAAAATATTTTTTTTTGGACTCTGTCATTTTTCCGGCGTTTATCAGACTTTCAGATAGGGCAAAAGTCAGTGAGCCTTCCGATTTCAGTTCCAGAGAGATTCGCCCAATGAGTCCTTGATATTTAGTCGCTTTCAGCCAATTTTCTGGATTTTTTAAAATTTCACTTTTTTGTGAAAATATCCACTAAATGAGGGAATAATATGTGTGAGGGTACCTCAGGAGAGTTCCAAATGTGTGTGGGTAGAATATATATCCCACAGATGAAAAATTGAAAAAAGTTGAAAAAATTTTTTTTTTGGACTTAGTCATTTTTCCGGCGTTTATCAAACTTTCAGATAGGGGAAATGTCAGTGAGCATTCCGATTTCAGTTCCAGAGTGATTCGCCCAATGAGTCCTTGATATTTAGTCATTTTCAGCCAATTTTCTGGATTTTTGAAAATTTCACTTTTTTGTGAAAATATCCACTAAATGAGGAAATAATATGTGTGAGGGTACCCCAGGAGAGTTCCAAATGTGTGTGGGTAGAATATATATCCCACGGGGGTAAAATTGAAAAAAGTTGAAAAATATTTTTTTTTGGACTCTGTCATTTTTCCGGCGTTTATCAGACTTTCAGATAGGGCAAAAGTCAGTGAGCCTTCCGATTTCAGTTCCAGAGAGATTCGCCCAATGAGTCCTTGATATTTAGTCGCTTTCAGCCAATTTTCTGGATTTTTTAAAATTTCACTTTTTTGTGAAAATATCCACTAAATGAGGGAATAATATGTGTGAGGGTACCTCAGGAGAGTTCCAAATGTGTGTGGGTAGAATATATATCCCACAGATGAAAAATTGAAAAAAGTTGAAAAAATTTTTTTTTTGGACTTAGTCATTTTTCCGGCGTTTATCAGACTTTCAGATAGGGGAAATGTCAGTGAGCGTTCCGATTTCAGTTCCAGAGCGATTCGCCCAATGAGTCCTTGATATTTAGTCGTTTTCAGCCAATTTTCTGGATTTTTGAAAATTTCACATTTTTGTGAAAATATCCACTAAATGAGGGAATAATATGTGTGAGGGTACCTCAGGAGAGTTCCAAATGTGTGTGGGTAGAATATATATCCCACAGAGGAAAAATTGAAAAAAGTTGAAAAAAATGTTTTTTGGACTTAGCCATTTTTACGGCGTTTATCAGACTTTCAGATAGGGGAAATGTCAGAGAGCGTTCCGATTTCAGTTCCAGAGCGATTCGCCCAATGAGTCCATGATATTTAGTCGTCTTCAGCCAATTTTCTGGATTTTTGATAATTTCACTTTTTTGTGAAAATATCCACTAAATGAGGGAATAATATGTGTGAGGGTACCCCAGGAGAGTTCCAAATGTGTGTGGGTAGAATATATATCCCACAGGGGTAAAATTGAAAAAAGTTGAAAACATTTTTTTCTTGAACTTAGTCATTTTTCCGGCGTTTATCAGACTTTCAGATAGGGGAAATGTCAGTGAGCGTTCCGATTTCAGTTATAGAGCGATTCGCCCAATGAGTCCTTGATATTTAGTCGTTTTCAGCCAATTTTCTGGATTTTTGAAAATTTCACTTTTTTGTGAAAATATCCACTAAATGACGGAATAATACGTGTGAGGGTACCCCAGGAGAGTTCCAAATGTGTTTGGGTAGAATATATATCCCACGGAGGTAAAATTTAAACAAGTTGAAAAAATTTTTTTCTTGGATTAAGTCATTTTTCCGGCGTTTATCAGACTTTCAGATAGGGGAAATGTCAGTGAGCGTTCCGATTTCAGTTCTAGAGCGATTCGCCCAATGAGTCCTTGATATTTACTCGTTTTCAGCCAATTTTCTGGATTTTTGAAACTTTCACTTTTTTGTGAAAATATCCACTAAATGAGGGAATAATATGTGTGAGGGTACCCCAGGAGAGTTCCAAATGTGTGTGGGTAGAATATATATCCCACGGGGGTAAAATTGAAAAAAGTTGAAAAAAATGTTTTTTGGACTTAGTCATTTTTCCGGCGTTTATCAGACTTTCAGATAGGGGAAATGTCAGAGAGCGTTCCGATTTCAGTTCCAGAGCGATTCGCCCAATGAGTCCATGATATTTAGTCGTCTTCAGCCAATTTTCTGGATTTTTGATAATTTCACTTTTTTGTGAAAATATCCACTAAATGAGGGAATAATATGTGTGAGGGTACCCCAGGAGAGTTCCAAATGTGTGTGGGTAGAATATATATCCCACAGGGGTAAAATTGAAAAAAGTTGAAAACATTTTTTTCTTGAACTTAGTCATTTTTCCGGCGTTTATCAGACTTTCAGATAGGGGAAATGTCAGTGAGCGTTCCGATTTCAGTTCTAGAGCGATTCGCCTAATGAGTCCTTGATATTTAGTCGTTTTCAGCCAATTTTCTGGATTTTTTAAAATTTCACTTTTTTGTGAAAATATCCAATAAATGATGGAATAATATGTGTGAGGGTACCCCAGGAGAGTTCCAAATGTGTGTGGGTAGAATATATATCCCACGGGGGTAAAATTGAAAAAAGTTGAAAAAAAATGTTTTTTGGACTTAGTAATTTTTCCGGCATTTATCAGAGTTTCAGATAGGGGAAATGTCAGTGAGCGTTCCGATTTCAGTTCCAAAGCGATTCGCCCAATCAGTCCTTGATATTTAGTAGTTTTCAGCCAATATTTTGGATTTTTGAAAATTTCACTTTTTTGTGAAAATATCCACTAAATGAGGGAATAATATGTGTGAGGGTACCCCAGGAGAGTTCCAAATGTGTGTGGGTAGAAAATATATCCCACGGGGGTAAAATTGAAAAAAGTTGAAAAAAAATGTTTTTTGGACGTAGTCATTTTTCCGGCATTTATCAGACTTTCAGATAGGGGAAATGTCAGTGAGCATTCCGATTTCAGTTCCAGAGCGATTCGCCCAATGAGTCCTTGATATTAAGTCGTTTTCAGCCAATATTTTGGATTTTTGAATATTTCACTTTTTTGTGAAAATATCCACTAAATGAGGGAATAATATGTGTGAGGGTACCCCAGGAGAGTTCAAAATGTGTGTGGGTAGAATATATATCCCACGGGGTAAAATTGAAAAAAGTTGAAAAAAATTTTTTCTTGGACTTAGTCATTTTTACAGCGTTTATCAGACTTTCAGATAGGGGAAATGTCAGTGAGCGTTCCAATTTCAGTTCCATAGCGATTCGCCCAATGAGTCCTTGATATTTAGTTGTTTTCAGACAATTTTCTGGATTTTTGAAAATTTCACTTTTTTGTGAAAATATCCACTAAATGAGGGAATAATATGTGTGAGGGTGCCCCAGGAGAGTTCAAAATGTGTGTGGGTAGAATATATATCCCACGGGGGTAAAATTGAAAAAAGTTGAAAAAAAATGTTTTTTGGACTTAGTAATTTTTCCGGCATTTATCAGAGTTTCAGATAGGGGAAATGTCAGTGAGCGTTCCGATTTCAGTTCCAAAGCGATTCGCCCAATCAGTCCTTGATATTTAGTAGTTTTCAGCCAATATTTTGGATTTTTGAAAATTTCACTTTTTTGTGAAAATATCCACTAAATGAGGGAATAATATGTGTGAGGGTACCCCAGGAGAGTTCCAAATGTGTGTGGGTAGAAAATATATCCCACGGGGGTAAAATTGAAAAAAGTTGAAAAAAAATGTTTTTTGGACGTAGTCATTTTTCCGGCGTTTATCAGACTTTCAGATAGGGGAAATGTCAGTGAGCATTCCGATTTCAGTTCCAGAGCGATTCGCCCAATGAGTCCTTGATATTAAGTCGTTTTCAGCCAATTTTCTGGATTTTTCAAAATCTCACTTTTTTGTGAAAATATCCACTAAATGAGGGAATAATATGTGTGAGGGTACCCCAGGAGAGTTCCAAATGTGCGTGGGTAGAACATATATCCCACAGGGGTAAAATTGAAAAAAGTTGAAAAAAATATTTTCTTGGACTTAGTCATTTTTCCGGCATTTATCAGACTTTCAGATAGGGCAAATGTCAGTGAGCGTTCCGATTTCAGTTCCAAAGCGATTCGCCCAATGAGTCCTTGATATTTAGTCGTTTTCAGCCAAAATTTGGGATTTTTGAAAATTTCACTTTTTTGTGAAAATATCCACTAAATGAGGGAATAATATGTGTGAGAGTACCCCAGGAGAGTTCCAAATGTGTGTGGGTAGAATATATATCCCACGGGGGTAAAATTGAAAAAAGTTGAAAAAAAATGTTTTTTGGACGTAGTAATATTTCCGGCATTTATCAGACTTTCAGATAGGGCAAATGTCAGTGAGCATTCCGATTTCAGTTCCAGAGCGAATCGCCCAATGAGTCCTTGATATTAAGTCGTTTTCAGCCAATTTTCTGGATTTTTCAAAATTTCACTTTTTTGTGAAAATATCCACTAAATGAGGGAATAATATGTGTGAGGTTACCCCAGGAGAGTTCAAAATGTGTGTGGGTAGAATATATATCCCACGGGGTAAAATTGAAAAAAGTTGAAAAAAAATTTTTCTTGGACTTAGTCATTTTTCCAGCGTTTATAAGACTTTCAGATAGGGGAAATGTCAGTGAGCGTTCCAATTTCAGTTCCATAGCGATTCGCCCAATGAGTCCTTGATATTTAGTTGTTTTCAGACAATTTTCTGGATTTTTGAAAATTTCACTTTTTTGTGAAAATATCCACTAAATGAGGGAATAATATGTGTGAGGGTACCCCAGGAGAGTTCCAAATGTGTGTGGGTAGAATATATATCCCACGGGGGTAAAATTGAAAAAAGTTGAAAACATTTTTTTTTTGGACTTAGTCATTTTTCCGGCGTTTATCAGACTTTCAGATAGGGGAAATGTCAGTGATTGTTCCTATTTCAGTTCCAGAGCGATTCGCCCAATGAGTCCTTGATATTTAGACGTTTTCATACAATTTTATGGATTTTGGAAATTTCACTTTTTTGTGAAAATATCCACTAAATGAGGGAATAATATGTGTGAGGGTACCCTAGGAGAGTTCAAAATGTGTGTGGGTAGAATATATATCCCACGGGGGTAAAATTGAAAAAAGTTGAAAAAATTTTTTTCTTGGACTTAGTCATTTTTCCGGCATTTATCAGACTTTCAGATAGGGGAAATGTCAGTGAGCATTCCGATTTCAGTTCCAGAGCGATTCGCCCAATGAGTCCTTGATATTTAGTCGTTTTCAGCCAAAATTTTGGATTTTTGAAAATTTCACTTTTTTGTGAAAAAATCCACTAAATGAGGGAATAATATGTGTGAGGGTACCCCAGGAGAGTTCCAAATGTGTGTGGGTAGAATATATATCCCACGGGGGTAAAATTGAAAAAAGTTGAAGAAATTTTTTTTTTGGACTTAGTCATTTTTCCGGCATTTATCAGACTTTCAGATAGGGCAAATGTCAGTTAGCATTCCGATTTCAGTTCCAGAGCGAATCGCCCAATGAGTCCTTGATATTAAGTCGTTTTCAGCCAATTTTCTGGATTTTTCAAAATTTCACTTTTTTGTGAAAATATCCACTAAATGAGGGAATAATATGTGTGAGGGTACCTCAGGAGAGTTCCAAATGTGTGTGGGTAGAATATATATCCCACGGGGGTAAAATTGTAAAAAGTTGAAAAAAAATGTTTTTTGGACTTAGTAATTTTTCCGGCATTTATCAGACTTTCAGATAGGGGAAATGTCAGTGAGCGTTCTGATTTCAGTTCCAAAGCGATTCGCCCAATCAGTCCTTGATATTTAGTAGTTTTCAGCCAATATTTTGGATTTTTGAAAATTTCACTTTTTTGTGAAAATATCCACTAAATGAGGGAATAATATGTGTGAGGGTACCCCAGGAGAGTTCCAAATGTGTGTGGGTAAAAAATATATCCCACGGGGGTAAAATTGAAAAAAGTTGAAAAAAAATGTTTTTTGGACTTAGTAATTTTTCCGGCATTTATCAGACTTTCAGATAGGGCAAATGTCAGTGAGCATTCCGATTTCAGTTCCAGAGCGAATCGCCCAATGAGTCCTTGATATTAAGTCGTTTTCAGCCAATTTTCTGGATTTTTCAAAATTTCACTTTTTTGTGAAAATATCCACTAAATGAGGGAATAATATGTGTGAGGGTACCCCAGGAGAGTTCCAAATGTGTGTGCGTAGAATATATATCCCACGGGGGTAAAATTGAAAAAAGTTGAAAAAATTTTTTTCTTGGACTTAGTCATTTTTCCGGCGTTTATCAGACTTTCAGATAGGGGAAATGTCAGTGAGCGTTCCAATTTCAGTTCCATAGCGATTCGCCCAATGAGTCCTTGATATTTAGTCGTTTTCAGACAATTTTCTGGATTTTTGAAAATTTCACTTTTTTGTGAAAATATCCACTAAATGAGGGAATAATATGTGTGAGGGTACCCCAGGAGAGTTCCAAATGTGTGTGGGTAGAATATATATCCCACGGGGGTAAAATTGAAAAAAGTTGAAGAAATTTTTTTTTTGGACTTAGTCATTTTTCCGGCATTTATCAGACTTTCAGATAGGGCAAATGTCAGTGAGCATTCCGATTTCAGTTCCAGAGCGAATCGCCCAATGAGTCCTTGATATTAAGACGTTTTCAGCCAATTTTCTGGATTTTTCAAAATTTCACATTTGTGAAAATATCCACTAAATGAGGGAATAATATGTGTGAGGGTACCCCAGGAGAGTTCCAAATGTGTGTGGGTAGAATATATATCCCACGGGGGTAAAATTGAAAAAAGTTGAAAAAAAATGTTTTTTGGACTTAGTCATTTTTCCGGCATTTATCAGACTTTCAGATAGGGCAAATGTCAGTGAGCATTCCGATTTCAGTTCCAGAGCGATTCGCCCAATGAGTCCTTGATATTAAGTCGTTTTCAGCCAATTTTCTGGATTTTTCAAAATTTCACTTTTTTGTGAAAATATCCACTAAATGAGGGAATAATATGTGTGACGGTACCCCAGGAGAGTTCCAAATGTGTGTGGTTTAAAATATATATCCCACGGGGGTAAAATTGAAAAAAGTTGAAAAAAAAATTTTCTTGGACTTAGTCATTTTTCCGGCGTTTATCAGAGTTTCAGATAGGGAAAATGTCAGTGAGCGTTCCGATTTCAGTTCCAAAGCGATTCGCCCAATGAGTCCTTGATATTTAGTCGTTTTCAGCCAATATTTAGGATTTTTGAAAATTTCACTTTTTTGTGAAAATATCCACTAAATGAGGGAATAATATGTGTGAGGGTACCCCAGGAGAGTTCCAAATGTGTGTGGGTAGAATATATATCCCACGAGGGTAAAATTGAAAAAAGTTGAAAAAAAATGTTTTTTGGACTTAGTAATTTTTCCGGCATTTATCAGACTTTCAGATAGGGGAAATGACAGTGAGCGTTCCGATTTCAGTTCCAGAGCGATTCGCCCAATGAGTCCTTGATATTTAGTCGTTTTCAGACAATTTTCTGGATTTTTGAAAATTTCACTTTTTTGTGAAAATATCCACTAAATGAGGGAATAATATGTGTGAGGGTACCCCAGGAGAGTTCAAAATGTGTGTGGGTAGAATATATATCCCACGGGGGTAAAATTGAAAAAAGTTGAAAACATTTTTTTTTTGGACTTAGTCATTTTTCCGTCGTTCATCAGACTTTCAGATAGGGGAAATGACAGTGAGCGTTCCGATTTTAGTTCCAGAGCGAATCGCCCAATGAGTCCTTGATATTAAGTCGTTTTCAGCCAATTTTCTGGATTTTTCAAAATTTCACTTTTTTGTGAAAATATCCACTAAATGAGGGAATAATATGTGTGAGGGTACCCCAGGAGAGTTCAAAATGTGTGTGGGTAGAATATATATCCCACGGGGTAAAATTGAAAAAAGTTGAAAAAAAATTTTTCTTGGACTTAGTCATTTTTCCAGCGTTTATCAGACTTTCAGATAGGGGAAATGTCAGTGAGCGTTCCAATTTCAGTTCCATAGCGATTCGCCCAATGAGTCCTTGATATTTAGTTGTTTTCAGACAATTTTCTGGATTTTTGAAAATTTCACTTTTTTGTGAAAATAGCCACTAAATGAGGGAATAATATGTGTGAGGGTACCCCAGGAGAGTTCAAAATGTGTGTGGGTAGAATATATATCCCACGGGGGTAAAATTGAAAAAAGTTGAAAACATTTTTTTTTTGGACTTAGTCATTTTTCCGTCGTTTATCAGACTTTCAGATAGGGGAAATGACAGTGAGCGTTCCGATTTTAGTTCCAGAGCGAATCGCCCAATGAGTCCTTGATATTAAGTCGTTTTCAGCCAATTTTCTGGATTTTTCAAAATTTCACTTTTTTGTGAAAATATCCACTAAATGAGGGAATAATATGTGTGAGGGTACCTCAGGAGAGTTCCAAATGTGTGTGGGTAGAATATATATCCCACGGGGGTAAAATTGAAAAAAGTTGAAAAAAAATGTTTTTTGGACTTAGTAATTTTTCCGTCATTTATCAGACTTTCAGATAGGGGAAATGTCAGTGAGCGTTCTGATTTCAGTTCCAAAGCGATTCGCCCAATCAGTCCTTGATATTTAGTAGTTTTCAGCCAATATTTTGGATTTTTGAAAATTTCACTTTTTTGTGAAAATATCCACTAAATGATGGAAAAATATGTGTGAGGGTACCACAGGAGAGTTCCAAATGTGTGTGGGTAGAAAATATATCCCACGGGGCTAAAATTGAAAAAAGTTGAAAAAAAATGTTTTTTGGACTTAGTCATTTTTCCGGCATTTATCAGACTTTCAGATAGGGCAAATGTCAGTGAGCATTCCGATTTCAGTTCCAGAGCGAATCGCCCAATGAGTCCTTGATATTAAGTCGTTTTCAGCCAATTTTCTAGATTTTTCAAAATTTCACTTTTTTGTGAAAATATCCACTAAATGAGGGAATAATATGTGTGAGGGTACCCCAGGAGAGTTCCAAATGTGTGTGGGTAGAATATATATCCCACGGGGGTAAAATTGAAAAAAGTTAAAAAAAAAATTTTCTTGGACTTAGTCATTTTTCCGTTGTTTATCAGACTTTCAGATAGGGGAAATGTCAGTGAGCATTCCAATTTCAGTTCCAGAGCGAATCGCCCAATGAGTCCTTGATATTAAGTCGTTTTCAGCCAATTTTCTGGATTTTTCAAAATTTCACTTTTTTGTGAAAATATCCACTAAATGAGGGAATAATATGTGTGAGGGTACCCCAGGAGAGTTCCAAATGTGTGTGCGTAGAATATATATCCCACGGGGGTAAAATTGAAAAAAGTTGAAAAATTTTTTTTCTTGGACTTAGTCATTTTTCCGGCGTTTATCAGACTTTCAGATAGGTGAAATGTCAGTGAGCGTTCCAATTTCAGTTCCATAGCGATTCGCCCAATGAGTCCTTGATATTTAGTCGTTTTCAGCCAATATTTTGGATTTTTGAAAATTTCACTTTTTTGTGAAAAAATCCACTAAATGAGGGAATAATATGTGTGAGGGTACCCCAGGAGAGTTCCAAATGTGTGTGGGTAGAATATATATCCCACGGGGGTAAAATTGAAAAAAGTTGAAGAAATTTTTTTTTTGGACTTAGTCATTTTTCCGGCATTTATCAGACTTTCAAATAGGGCAAATGTCAGTGAGCATTCCGATTTCAGTTCCTGAGCGATTCGCCCAATGAGTCCTTGATATTTAGTCGTTTTCAGCCAATTTTCTGGATTTTTCAAAATTTCACTTTTTTGTGAAAATATCCACTAAATGAGGGAATAATATGTGTGACGGTACACCAGGAGAGTTCCAAATGTGTGTGGTTTAAAATATATATCCCACGGGGGTAAAATTGAAAAAAGTTGAAAAAAATTTTTTCTTGGACTTAGTCATTTTTCCGGCGTTTATCAGACTTTTAGATAGGGGAAATGTCAGTGAGCGTTCCGATTTCAATTCCAAAGCGATTCGCCCAATGAGTCCTTGATATTTAGTCGTTTTCAGCCAATATTTTGGATTTTTGAAAATTTCACTTTTTTGTGAAAATATCCACTAAATGAGGGAATAATATGTGTGAGGGTACCCCAGGAGAGTTGCAAATGTGTGTGGGTAGAATATATATCCCACGGGGGTAAAATTGAAAAAAGTTAAAAAAAAATTTTTCTTGGACTTAGTCATTTTTTCGTTGTTTATCAGACTTTCAGATAGGGGAAATGTCAGTGAGCATTCCAATTTCAGTTCCAGAGCGAATCGCCCAATGAGTCCTTGATATTAAGTCGTTTTCAGCCAATTTTCTGGATTTTTCAAAATTTCACTTTTTTGTGAAAATATCCACTAAATGAGGGAATAATATGTGTGAGGGGACCCCAGGAGAGTTCCAAATGTGTGTGCGTAGAATATATATCCCACGGGGGTAAAATTGAAAAAAGTTGAAAAAAATTTTTTCTTGGACTTAGTCATTTTTCCGGCGTTTATCAGACTTTCAGATAGGTGAAATGTCAGTGAGCGTTCCAATTTCAGTTCCATAGCGATTCGCCCAATGAGTCCTTGATATTTAGTCGTTTTCAGACAATTTTCTGGATTTTTGAAAATTTCACTTTTTTGTGAAAATATCCACTAAATGAGGGAATAATATGTGTGAGGGTGCCCCAGGAGAGTTCAAAATGTGTGTGGTAGAATATATATCCCACGGGGGTAAAATTGAAAAAAGTTGAAAACATTTTTTTTTTTTGGACTTAGTCATTTTTCCGGCGTTTATCAGACTTTCAGATAGGGGAAATGACAGTGAGCGTTCCGATTTCAGTTCCAGAGCGATTCGCCCAATGAGTCCTTGATATTTAGTCGTTTTCAGACAATTTTCTGGATTTTTGAAAATTTCACTTTTTTGTGAAAATATCCACTAAATGAGGGAATAATATGTGTGAGGGTACCCCAGGAGAGTTCAAAATGTGTGTGGGTAGAATATATATCCCACGGGGGTAAAATTGAAAAAAGTTGAAAACATTTTTTTTTTGGACTTAGTCATTTTTCCGTCGTTTATGAGACTTTCAGATAGGGGAAATGACAGTGAGCGTTCCGATTTCAGTTCCAGAGCGAATCGCCCAATGAGTCCTTGATATTAAGTCGTTTTCAGCCAATTTTCTGGATTTTTCAAAATTTCACTTTTTTGTGAAAATATCCACTAAATGAGGGAATAATATGTGTGAGGGTACCCCAGGAGAGTTCCAAATGTGTGTGGGTAGAACATATATCCCACAGGGGTAAAATTGAAAAAAGTTGAAAAAAAATTTTTCTTGGACTTAGTCATTTTTCCGGCATTTATCAGACTTTCAGATAGGGCAAATGTCAGTGAGCGTTCCGATTTCAGTTCCAAAGCGATTCGCCCAATGAGTCCTTGATATTTAGTCGTTTTCAGCCAATATTTTGGATTTTTGAAAATTTCACTTTTTTGTGAAAAAATCCACTAAATGAGGGAATAATATGTGTGAGGGTACCCCAGGAGAGTTCCAAATGTGTGTGGGTAGAATATATATCCCACGGGGGTAAAATTGAAAAAAGTTGAAGAAATTTTTTTTTTGGACTTAGTCATTTTTCCGGCATTTATCAGACTTTCAAATAGGGCAAATGTCAGTGAGCATTCCGATTTCAGTTCCTGAGCGATTCGCCCAATGAGTCCTTGATATTAAGTCGTTTTCAGCCAATTTTCTGGATTTTTCAAAATTTCACTTTTTTGTGAAAATATCCACTAAATGAGGGAATAATATGTGTGACGGTACACCAGGAGAGTTCCAAATGTGTGTGGTTTAAAATATATATCCCACGGGGGTAAAATTGAAAAAAGTTGAAAAAAATTTTTTCTTGGACTTAGTCATTTTTCCGGCGTTTATCAGACTTTTAGATAGGGGAAATGTCAGTGAGCGTTCCGATTTCAATTCCAAAGCGATTCGCCCAATGAGTCCTTGATATTTAGTCGTTTTCAGCCAATATTTTGGATTTTTGAAAATTTCACTTTTTTGTGAAAATATCCACTAAATGAGGGAATAATATGTGTGAGGGTACCCCAGGAGAGTTCCAAATGTGTGTGGGTAGAACATATATCCCACAGGGGTAAAATTGAAAAAACTTGAAAAAAAATTTTTCTTGGACTTAGTCATTTTTCCGGCATTTATCAGACTTTCAGATAGGGCAAATGTCAGTGAGCGTTCCGATTTCAGTTCCAAAGCGATTCGCCCAATGAGTACTTGATATTTAGTCGTTTTCAGCCAATATTTTGGATTTTTGAAAATTTCACTTTTTTGTGAAAATATCCACTAAATGAGGGAATAATATGTGTGAGGGTACCCCAGGAGAGTTCCAAATGTGTGTGGGTAGAATATATATCCCACGGGGGTAAAATTGAAAAAAGTTGAAAAAAAATGTTTTTTGGACTTAGTCATTTTTCCGGCATTTATCAGACTTTCAGATAGGGCAAATGTCAGTGAGCATTCCGATTTCAGTTCCAGAGCGATTCGCCCAATGAGTCCTTGATATTAAGACGTTTTCAGCCAATTTTCTGGATTTTTCAAAATTTCACTTTTTTGTGAAAAAATCCACTAAATGAGGGAATAATATGTGTGAGGGTACCCCAGGAGAGTTCAAAATGTGTGTGGGTAGAATATATATCCCACGGGGTAAAATTGAAAAAAGTTGAAAAAAATTTTTTCTTGGACTTAGTCATTTTTCCAGCGTTTATCAGACTTTCAGATAGGGGAAATGTCAGTGAGCGTTCCAATTTCAGTTCCATAGCGATTCGCCCAATGAGTAATTGATATTTAGTTGTTTTCAGACAATTTTCTGGATTTTTGAAAATTTCACTTTTTTGTGAAAATATCCACTAAATGAGGGAATAATATGTGTGAGGGTGCCCCAGGAGAGTTCAAAATGTGTGTGGTAGAATATATATCCCACGGGGGTAAAATTGAAAAAAGTTGAAAAATTTTTTTTTTTTGGACTTAGTCATTTTTCCGGCGTTTACCAGACTTTCAGTTAGGGGAAATGACAGTGAGCGTTCCGATTTCAGTTCCAGAGCGATTCGCCCAATGAGTCCTTGATATTTAGTCGTTTTCAGACAATTTTCTGGATTTTTGAAAATTTCACTTTTTTGTGAAAATATCCACTAAATGAGGGAATAATATGTGTGAGGGTACCCCAGGAGAGTTCAAAATGTGTGTGGGTAGAATATATATCCCACGGGGGTAAAATTGAAAAAAGTTGAAAACATTTTTTTTTTGGACTTAGTCATTTTTCCGTCGTTCATCAGACTTTCAGATAGGGGAAATGACAGTGAGCGTTCCGATTTTAGTTCCAGAGCGAATCGCCCAATGAGTCCTTGATATTAAGTCGTTTTCAGCCAATTTTCTGGATTTTTCAAAATTTCACTTTTTTGTGAAAATATCCACTAAATGAGGGAATAATATGTGTGAGGGTACCCCAGGAGAGTTCAAAATGTGTGTGGGTAGAATATATATCCCACGGGGTAAAATTGAAAAAAGTTGAAAAAAAAATTTTCTTGGACTTAGTCATTTTTCCAGCGTTTATCAGACTTTCAGATAGGGGAAATGTCAGTGAGCGTTCCAATTTCAGTTCCATAGCGATTCGCCTAATGAGTCCTTGATATTTAGTCGTTTTCAGACAATTTTCTGGATTTTTGAAAATTTCACTTTTTTGTGAAAATATCCACTAAATGAGGGAATAATATGTGTGAGGGTGCCCCAGGAGAGTTCAAAATGTGTGTGGTAGAATATATATCCCACGGGGGTAAAATTGAAAAAAGTTGAAAACTTTTTTTTTTTTTGGACTTAGTCATTTTTCCGGCGTTTATCAGACTTTCAGATAGGGGAAATGACAGTGAGCGTTCCGATTTCAGTTCCAGAGCGATTCGCCCAATGAGTCCTTGATATTTAGTCGTTTTCAGACAATTTTCTGGATTTTTGAAAATTTCACTTTTTTGTGAAAATATCCACTAAATGAGGGAATAATATGTGTGAGGGTACCCCAGGAGAGTTCAAAATGTGTGTGGGTAGAATATATATCCCACGGGGGTAAAATTGAAAAAAGTTGAAAAAAAATGTTTTTTGGACTTAGTAATTTTTCCGGCATTTATCAGACTTTCAGATAGGGGAAATGTCAGTGAGCGTTCTGATTTCAGTTCCAAAGCGATTCGCCCAATCAGTCCTTGATATTTAGTAGTTTTCAGCCAATATTTTGGATTTTTGAAAATTTCACTTTTTTGTGAAAATATCCACTAAATGAGGGAATAATATGTGTGAGGGTACCCCAGGAGAGTTCCAAATGTGTGAGGGTAGAAAATATATCCCACGGGGGTAAAATTGAAAAAAGTTGAAAAAAAATGTTTTTTGGACTTAGTCATTTTTCCGGCATTTATCAGACTTTCAGATAGGGCAAATGTCAGTGAGCATTCCGATTTCAGTTCCAGAGCGAATCGCCCAATGAGTCCTTGATATTAAGTCGTTTTCAGCCAATTTTCTGGATTTTTGAAAATGTCACTTTTTTGTGAAAATATCCACTAAATGAGGGAATAATATGTGTGAGGGTGCCCCAGGAGAGTTCAAAATGTGTGTGGTAGAATATATATCCCACGGGGGTAAAATTGAAAAAAGTTGAAAACATTTTTTTTTTGGACTTAGTCATTTTTCCGGCGTTTATCAGACTTTCAGATAGGGGAAATGACAGTGAGCGTTCCGATTTCAGTTCCAGAGTGAATCGCCCAATGAGTCCTTGATATTTAGTCGTTTTCAGCCAATATTTTGGATTTTTGAAAATTTCACTTTTTTGTGAAAATATCCACTAAATGAGGGAATAATATGTGTGAGGGTACCCCAGGAGAGTTCCAAATGTGTGTGGGTAGAATATATATCCCACGGGGGTAAAATTGAAAAAAGTTGAAAAAAATTTTTTCTTCGAGTTAGTCATTTTTCCGGCATTTATCAAACTTTCAGATAGGGGAAATGTCAGTGAGCGTTCCAATTTCAGTTCCAGAGCGATTCGCCCAATGAGTCCTTGATATTTAGTCGTTTTCAGACAAGTTTCTGGATTTTTGAAAATTTCACTTTTTTGTGAAAATATCCACTAAATGAGGGAACAATATGTGTGAGGGTACCCCAGGAGAGTTCAAAATGTGTGTGGGTAGAATATATATCCCACGGGGGTAAAATTGAAAAAAGTTGAAAACATTTTTTTTTTTACTTAGTCATTTTTCCGTCGTTTATCAGACTTTCAGATAGGGGAAATGACAGTGAGCGTTCCGATTTCAGTTCCAGAGCGAATCGCCCAATGAGTCCTTGATATTAAGTCGTTTTCAGCCAATTTTCTGGATTTTTCAAAATTTCACTTTTTTGTGAAAATATCCACTAAATGAGGGAATAATATGTGTGAGGGTACCTCAGGAGAGTTCCAAATGTGTGTGGGTAGAATATATATCCCACCTGGGTAAAATTGAAAAAAGTTGAAAAAAAATGTTTTTTGGACTTAGTAATTTTTTCCGCATTTATCAGACTTTCAGATAGGGGAAATGTCAGTGAGCGTTCCGATTTCAGTTCCAAAGCAATTCGCCCAATCAGTCCTTGATATTTAGTAGTTTTCAGCCAATATTTTGGATTTTTGAAAATTTCACTTTTTTGTGAAAATATCCACTAAATGAGGGAATATGTGTGAGGGTACCCCAGGAGAGTTCCAAATGTGTGTGGGTAGAAAATATATCCCACGGGGGTAAAATTGAAAAAAGTTGAAAAAAAATGTTTTTTGGACTTAGTCATTTTTCCGGCATTTATCAGACTTTCAGATAGGGCAAATGTCAGTGAGCATTCCGATTTCAGTTCCAGAGCGAATCGCCCAATGAGTCCTTGATATTAAGTCGTTTTCAGCCAATTTTCTGGATTTTTCAAAATTTCACTTTTTTGTGAAAATATCCACTAAATGAGGGAATAATATGTGTGAGGGTACCCCAGGAGAGTTCCAAATGTGTGTGGGTAGAATATATATCCCACGGGGGTAAAATTGAAAAAAGTTGAAAAAAATTTTTTCTTGGACTTAGTCATTTTTCCGGCGTTTATCAAACTTTCAGATAGGGGAAATGTCAGTGAGCATTCCAATTTCAGTTCCATAGCGATTCGCCCAATGAGTCCTTGATATTTAGTCGTTTTCAGACAATTTTCTGGATTTTTGAAAATGTCACTTTTTTGTGAAAATATCCACTAAATGAGGGAATAATATGTGTGAGGGTACCCCAGGAGAGTTCCAAATGTGTGTGGATAGAATATATATCCCACGGGGGTAAAATTGAAAAAAGTTGAAAAAAAATGTTTTTTGGACGTAGTAATTTTTCCGGCATTTATCAGACTTTCAGATAGGGCAAATGTCAGTGAGCGTTCCAATTTCAGTTCCATAGCGATTCGCCCAATGAGTCCTTGATATTTAGTTGTTTTCAGACAATTTTCTGGATTTTTGAAAATTTCACTTTTTTGTGAAAATATCCACTAAATGAGGGAATAATATGTGTGAGGGTGCCCCAGGAGAGTTCAAAATGTGTGTGGTAGAATATATATCCCACGGGGGTAAAATTGAAAAAAGTTGAAAACATTTTTTTTTTTGGACTTAGTCATTTTTCCGGCGTTTATCAGACTTTCAGATAGGGGAAATGACAGTGAGCGTTCCGATTTCAGTTCCAGAGTGAATCGCCCAATGAGTCCTTGATATTTAGTCGTTTTCAGCCAATATTTTGGATTTTTGAAAATTTCACTTTTTTGTGAAAATATCCACTAAATGAGGGAATAATATGTGTGAGGGTACCCCAGGAGAGTTCCAAATGTGTGTGGGTAGAATATATATCCCACGGGGGTAAAATTGAAAAAAGTTGAAAAAAATTTTTTCTTCGACTTAGTCATTTTTCCTGCATTTATCAAACTTTCAGATAGGGGAAATGTCAGTGAGCATTTCAATTTCAGTTCCAGAGCGATTCGCCCAATGAGTCCTTGATATTTAGTCGTTTTCAGACAATTTTCTGGATTTTTGAAAATTTCACTTTTTTGTGAAAATATCCACTAAATGAGGGAATAATATGTGTGAGGGTACCCCAGGAGAGTTCAAAATGTGTGTGGGTAGAATATATATCCCACGGGGGTAAAATTGAAAAAAGTTGAAAACATTTTTTTTTTTACTTAGTCATTTTTCCGTCGTTTATCAGACTTTCAGATAGGGGAAATGACAGTGAGCGTTCCGATTTCAGTTCCAGAGCGAATCGCCCAATGAGTCCTTGATATTAAGTCATTTTCAGCCAATTTTCTGGATTTTTCAAAATTTCACTTTTTTGTGAAAATATCCACTAAATGAGGGAATAATATGTGTGAGGGTACCTCAGGAGAGTTCCAAATGTGTGTGGGTAGAATATATATCCCACGGGGGTAAAATTGAAAAAAGTTGAAAAAAAATGTTTTTTGGACTTAGTAATTTTTCCGGCATTTATCAGACTTTCAGATAGGGGAAATGTCAGTGAGCGTTCCGATTTCAGTTCCAAAGCGATTCGCCCAATCAGTCCTTGATATTTAGTAGTTTTCAGCCAATATTTTGGATTTTTGAAAATTTCACTTTTTTGTGAAAATATCCACTAAATGAGGGAATAATATGTGTGAGGGTACCCCAGGAGAGTTCCAAATATGTGTGCGTAGAATATATATCCCACAGGGGTAAAATTGAAAAAAGTTGAAAAAAATTTTTTTCTTGGACTTAGTCATTTTTCCGGCGTTTATCAGACTTTCAGATAGGTGAAATGTCAGTGAGCATTCCAATTTCAGTTCCATAGCGATTCGCCCAATGAGTCCTTGATATTTAGTCGTTTTCAGACAATTTTCTGGATTTTTGAAAATTTCACTTTTTTGTGAAAATATCCACTAAATGAGGGAATAATATGTGTGAGGGTACCCCAGGAGAGTTCAAAATGTGTGTGGGTAGAATATATATCCCACGGGGGTAAAATTGAAAAAAGTTGAAAACATTTTTTTTTTGGACTTAGTCATTTTTCCGGCGTTTATCAGACTTTCAGATAGGGGAAATGACAGTGAGCGTTCCGATTTCAGTTCCAGAGCGAATCGCCCAATGAGTCCTTGATATTAAGTCGTTTTCAGCCAATTTTCTGGATTTTTGATAATTTCACTTTTTTGTGAAAATATCCACTAAATGAGGGAATAATATGTGTGAGGGTACCCCAGGAGAGTTCCAAATGTGTGTGGGTAGAATATATATCCCACGGGGGTAAAATTGAAAAAAGTTGAAAAAATTTTTTTCTTGGACTTAGTCATTTTTCCGGCGTTTATCAGACTTTCAGATAGGGGAAATGTCAGTGAGCGTTCCAATTTCAGTTCCAGAACGAATCGCCCAATGAGTCCTTGATATTAAGTCGTTTTCAGCCAATTTTCTGGATTTTTGAAAATTTCACTTTTTTGTGAAAATATCCACTAAATGAGGGAATAATATGTGTGAGGGTACCCCAGGAGAGTTCCAAATATGTGTGCGTAGAATATATATCCCACAGGGGTAAAATTGAAAAAAGTTGAAAAAATTTTTTTCTTGGACTTAGTCTTTTTTCCGGCGTTTATCAGACTTTCAGATAGGTGAAATGTCAGTGAGCATTCCAATTTCAGTTCCATAGCGATTCGCCCAATGAGTCCTTGATATTTAGTCGTTTTCAGACAATTTTCTGGATTTTTGAAAATTTCACTTTTCTGTGAAAATATCCACTAAATGAGGGAATAATATGTGTGAGGGTACCCCAGGAGAGTTCAAAATGTGTGTGGGTAGAATATATATCCCACGGGGGTAAAATTGAAAAAAGTTGAAAACATTTTTTTTTTGGACTTAGTCATTTTTCCGGCGTTTATCAGACTTTCAGATAGGGGAAATGACAGTGAGCGTTCCGATTTCAGTTCCAGAGCGAATCGCCCAATGAGTCCTTGATATTAAGTCGTTTTCAGCCAATTTTCTGGATTTTTCAAAATTTCACTTTTTTGTGAAAATATCCACTAAATGAGGGAATAATATGTGTGAGGGTACCCCAGGAGAGTTCCAAATGTGTGTGGGTAGAATATATATCCCACGGGGGTAAAATTGAAAAAAGTTGAAAACATTTTTTTTTTGGACTTAGTCATTTTTCCGGCGTTTATCAGACTTTCAGATAGGGGAAATGACAGTGAGCGTTCCGATTTCAGTTACAGAGCGAATCGCCCAATGAGTCCTTGATATTAAGTCGTTTTCAGCCAATTTTCTGGATTTTTCAAAATTTCACTTTTTTGTGAAAATATCCACTAAATGAGGGAATAATATGTGTGAGGGTACCCCAGGAGAGTTCCAAATATGTGTGCGTAGAATATATATCCCACAGGGGTAAAATTGAAAAAAGTTGAAAAAATTTTTTTCTTGGACTTAGTCATTTTTCCGGCGTTTATCAGACTTTCAGATAGGGGAAATGTCAGTGATTGTTCCTATTTCAGTTCCAGAGCGATTCGCCCAATGAGTCCTTGATATTTAGACGTTTTCAGACAATTTTGTGGATTTTGGAAATTTCACTTTTTTGTGAAAATATCCACTAAATGAGGGAATAATATGTGTGAGGGTACCCCAGGAGAGTTCCAAATGTGTGTGGGTAGAATATATATCCCACGGGGGTAAAATTGAAAAAAGTTGAAAAAAATTTTTTCTTGGACTTAGTCATTTTTCCAGCGTTTATCAGACTTTCAGATAGGGGAAATGTCAGTGAGCGTTCCAATTTCAGTTCCATAGCGATTCGCCCAATGAGTCCTTGATATTTAGTCGTTTTCAGACAATATTTTGGATTTTTGAAAATTTCACTTTTTTGTGAAAATATCCACTAAATGAGGGAATATGTGTGAGGGTACCCCAGGAGAGTTCCAAATGTGTGTGGGTAGAAAATATATCCCACGGGGGTAAAATTGAAAAAAGTTGAAAAAAAATGTTTTTTGGACTTAGTCATTTTTCCGGCATTTATCAGACTTTCAGATAGGGCAAATGTCAGTGAGCAATCCGATTTCAGTTCCAGAGCGAATCGCCCAATGAGTCCTTGATATTAAGTCGTTTTCAGCCAATTTTCTGGATTTTTCAAAATTTCACTTTTTTGTGAAAATATCCACTAAATGAGGGAATAATATGTGTGAGGGTACCCCAGGAGAGTTCCAAATATGTGTGCGTAGAATATATATCCCACAGGGGTAAAATTGAAAAAAGTTGAAAAAATTTTTTTCTTGGACTTAGTCATTTTTCCGGCGTTTATCAGACTTTCAGATACGTGAAATGTCAGTGAGCATTCCAATTTCAGTTCCATAGCGATTCGCCCAATGAGTCCTTGATATTTAGTCGTTTTCAGACAATTTTCTGGATTTTTGAAAATTTCACTTTTCTGTGAAAATATCCACTAAATGAGGGAATAATATGTGTGAGGGTACCCCAGGAGAGTTTAAAATGTGTGTGGGTAGAATATATATCCCACGGGGGTAAAATTGAAAAAAGTTGAAAACATTTTTTTTTTGGACTTAGTCATTTTTCCGGCGTTTATCAGACTTTCAGATAGGGGAAATGACAGTGAGCGTTCCGATTTCAGTTCCAGAGCGAATCGCCCAATGAGTCCTTAATATTAAGTCGTTTTCGGCCAATTTTCTGGATTTTTCAAAATTTCACTTTTTTCTGAAAATATCCACTAAATGAGGGAATAATATGTGTGAGGGTACCCCAGGAGAGTTCCAAATGTGTGTGGGTAGAATATATATCCCACGGGGGTAAAATTGAAAAAAGTTGAAAAAAATATTTTCTTGGACTTAGTCATTTTTCCGGCGTTTATCAGACTTTCAGATAGGGGAAATGTCAGTGAGCGTTCCAATTTCAGTTCCATAGCGATTCGCCCAATGAGTCCTTGATATTTAGTCGTTTTCAGACAATTTTCTGGATTTTTGAAAATGTCACTTTTTTGTGAAAATATCCACTAAATGAGGGAATAATATGTGTGAGGGTACCCCAGGAGAGTTCCAAATGTGTGTGGGTAGGATATATATCCCACGGGGGTAAAATTGAAAAAAGTTGAAAACATTTTTTTTTTGACTTAGTCATTTTTCCGTCGTTTATCAGACTTTCAGATAGGGGAAATGACAGTGAGCGTTCCGATTTCAGTTCCAGAGCGAATCGCCCAATGAGTCCTTGATATTAAGTCGTTTTCAGCCAATTTTCTGGATTTTTCAAAATTTCACTTTTTTGTGAAAATATCCACTAAATGAGGGAATAATATGTGTGAGGGTACCTCAGGAGAGTTCCAAATGTGTGTGGATAGAATATATATCCCACGGGGGTAAAATTGAAAAAAGTTGAAAAAAAATGTTTTTTGGACTTAGTAATTTTTCCGGCATTTATCAGACTTTCAGATAGGGGAAATGTCAGTGAGCGTTCCGATTTCAGTTCCAAAGCGATTCGCCCAATCAGTCCTTGATATTTAGTAGTTTTCAGCCAATATTTTGGATTTTTGAAAATTTCACTTTTTTGTGAAAATATCCACTAAATGAGGGAATATGTGTGAGGGTACCCCAGGAGAGTTCCAAATGTGTGTGGGTAGAAAATATATCCCACGGGGGTAAAATTGAAAAAAGTTGAAAAAAAATGTTTTTTGGACGTAGTCATTTTTCCGGCATTTATCAGACTTTCAGATAGGGCAAATGTCAGTGAGCATTCCGATTTCAGTTCCAGAGCGAATCGCCCAATGAGTCCTTGATATTAAGTCGTTTTCAGCCAATTTTCTGGATTTTTCAAAATTTCACTTTTTTGTGAAAATATCCACTAAATGAGGGAATAATATGTGTGAGGGTACCCCAGGAGAGTTCCAAATATGTGTGCGTAGAATATATATCTCACAGGGGTAAAATTGAAAAAAGTTGAAAAAATTTTTTTCTTGGACTTAGTCATTTTTCCGGCGTTTATCAGACTTTCAGATAGGTGAAATGTCAGTGAGCATTCCAATTTCAGTTCCATAGCGATGAGCCCAATGAGTCCTTGATATTTAGTCGTTTTCAGACAATTTTCTGGATTTTTGAAAATTTCACTTTTTTGTGAAAATATCCACTAAATGAGGGAATAATATGTGTGAGGGTACCCCAGGAGAGTTCAAAACGTGTGTGGGTAGAATATATATCCCACGGGGGTAAAATTGAAAAAAGTTGAAAAAATTTTTTTCTTGGACTTAGTCATTTTTCCGGCGTTTATCAGACTTTTAGATAGGGGAAATGTCAGTGATTGTTCCTATTTCAGTTCCAGAGCGATTCGCCCAATGAGTCCTTGATATTTAGACGTTTTCAGACAATTTTGTGGATTTTGGAAATTTCACTTTTTTGTGAAAATATCCACTAAATGAGGGAATAATATGTGTGAGGGTACCCCAGGAGAGTTCCAAATGTGTGTGGGTAGAATATATATCCCACGGGGGTAAAATTGAAAAAAGTTGAAAAAAATTTTTTCTTGGACTTAGTCATTTTTCCGGCGTTTATCAGACTTTCAGATAGGGGAAATGTCAGTGAGCGTTCCAATTTCAGTTCCATAGCGATTCGCCCAATGAGTCCTTGATATTTAGTTGTTTTCAGACAATTTTCTGGATTTTTTAAAATTTCACTTTTTTGTGAAAATATCCACTAAATGAGGGAATAATATGTGTGAGGGTGCCCCAGGAGAGTTCAAAATGTGTGTGGTAGAATATATATCCCACGGGGGTAAAATTGAAAAAAGTTGAAAACATTTTTTTTTTGGACTTAGTCATTTTTCCGGCGTTTATCAGACTTTCAGATAGGGGAAATGACAGTGAGCGTTCCGATTTCAGTTCCAGAGTGAATCGCCCAATGAGTCCTTGATATTTAGTCGTTTTCAGCCAATATTTTGGATTTTTGAAAATTTCACTTTTTTGTGAAAATATCCACTAAATGAGGGAATAATATGTGTGAGGGTACCCCAGGAGAGTTCCAAATGTGTGTGGGTAGAATATATATCCCACGGGGGTAAAATTGAAAAAAGTTGAAAAAAATTTTTTCTTCGACTTAGTCATTTTTCCGGCATTTATCAAACTTTCAGATAGGGGAAATGTCAGTGAGCGTTCCAATTTCAGTTCCAGAGCGATTCGCCCAATGAGTCCTTGATATTTAGTCGTTTTCAGACAATTTTCTGGATTTTTGAAAATTTCACTTTTTTGTGAAAATATCCACTAAATGAGGGAATAATATGTGTGAGGGTACCCCAGGAGAGTTCCAAATATGTGTGCGTAGAATATATATCCCACAGGGGTAAAATTGAAAAAAGTTGAAAAAATTTTTTTCTTGGACTTAGTCATTTTTCCGGCGTTTATCAGACTTTCAGATAGGTGAAATGTCAGTGAGCATTCCAATTTCAGTTCCATAGCGATTCGCCCAATGAGTCCTTGATATTTAGTCGTTTTCAGACAATTTTCTGGATTTTTGAAAATTTCACTTTTTTGTGAAAATATCCACTAAATGAGGGAATAATATGTGTGAGGGTACCCCAGGAGAGTTCAAAATGTGTGTGGGTAGAATATATATCCCACGGGGGTAAAATTGAAAAAAGTTGAAAACTTTTTTTTTTTGGACTTAGTCATTTTTCCGGCGTTTATCAGACTTTCAGATAGGGGAAATGACAGTGAGCGTTCCGATTTCAGTTCCAGAGCGAATCGCCCAATGAGTCCTTGATATTAAGTCGTTTTCAGCCAATTTTCTGGATTTTTCAAAATTTCACTTTTTTGTGAAAATATCCACTAAATGAGGGAATAATATGTGTGAGGGTACCCCAGGAGAGTTCCAAATGTGTGTGGGTAGAATATATATCCCACGGGGGTAAAATTGAAAAAAGTTGAAAATTTTTTTTTCTTGGACTTAGTCATTTTTCCGGCGTTTATCCGACTTTCAGATAGGGGAAATGTCAGTGATTGTTCCTATTTCAGTTCCAGAGCGATTCGCCCAATGAGTCCTTGATATTTAGACGTTTTCAGACAATTTTGTGGATTTTGGAAATTTCACTTTTTTGTGAAAATATCCACTAAATGAGGGAATAATATGTGTGAGGGTACCCCAGGAGAGTTCCAAATGTGTGTGGGTAGAATATATATCCCACGGGGGTAAAATTGAAAAAAGTTGAAAAAAATTTTTTCTTGGACTTAGTCATTTTTCCGGCGTTTATCAGACTTTCAGATAGGGGAAATGTCAGTGAGCGTTCCAATTTCAGTTCCATAGCGATTCGCCCAATGAGTCCTTGATATTTAGTCGTTTTCAGACAATTTTCTGGATTTTTGAAAATTTCACTTTTTTGTGAAAATATCCACTAAATGAGGGAATAATATGTGTGAGGGTACCCCAGGAGAGTTCCAAATGTGTGTGGGTAGAATATATATCCCACGGGGGTAAAATTGAAAAAAGTTGAAAAAAAATGTTTTTTGGACGTAGTAATTTTTCCGGCATTTATCAGACTTTCAGATAGGGGAAATGTCAGTGAGCGTTCCAATTTCAGTTCCATAGCGATTCGCCCAATGAGTCCTTGATATTTAGTTGTTTTCAGACAATTTTCTGGATTTTTGAAAATTTCACTTTTTTGTGAAAATATCCACTAAATGAGGGAATAATATGTGTGAGGGTGCCCCAGGAGAGTTCAAAATGTGTGTGGTAGAATATATATCCCACAGGGGTAAAATTGAAAAAAGTTGAAAACATTTTTTTTTTGGACTTAGTCATTTTTCCGGCGTTTATCAGACTTTCAGATAGGGGAAATGACAGTGAGCGTTCCGATTTCAGTTCCAGAGCGAATCGCCCAATGAGTCCTTGATATTAAGTCGTTTTCAGCCAATTTTCTGGATTTTTCAAAATTTCACTTTTTTGTGAAAATATCCACTAAATGAGGGAATAATATGTGTGAGGGTACCCCAGGAGAGTTCCAAATGTGTGTGGGTAGAATATATATCCCACGGGGGTAAAATTGAAAAAAGTTGAAAAATTTTTTTTCTTGGACTTAGTCATTTTTCCGGCGTTTATCCGACTTTCAGATAGGGGAAATGTCAGTGATTGTTCCTATTTCAGTTCCAGAGCGATTCGCCCAATGAGTCCTTGATATTTAGACGTTTTCAGACAATTTTGTGGATTTTGGAAATTTCACTTTTTTGTGAAAATATCCACTAAATGAGGGAATAATATGTGTGAGGGTACCCCAGGAGAGTTCCAAATGTGTGTGGGTAGAATATATATCCCACGGGGGTAAAATTGAAAAAAGTTGAAAAAATTTTTTTCTTGGACTTAGTCATTTTTCCGGCGTTTATCAGACTTTCAGATAGGGGAAATGTCAGCGAGCGTTCCAATTTCAGTTCCATAGCGATTCGCCCAATGAGTCCTTGATATTTAGTCGTTTTCAGACAATTTTCTGGATTTTTGAAAATTTCACTTTTTTGTGAAAATATCCACTAAATGAGGGAATAATATGTGTGAGGGTACCCCAGGAGAGTTCCAAATGTGTGTGGGTAGAATATATATCCCACGGGGGTAAAATTGAAAAAAGTTGAAAAAAAATGTTTTTTGGACGTAGTAATTTTTCCGGCATTTATCAGACTTTCAGATAGGGGAAATGTCAGTGAGCGTTCCAATTTCAGTTCCATAGCGATTCGCCCAATGAGTCCTTGATATTTAGTTGTTTTCAGACAATTTTCTGGATTTTTGAAAATTTCACTTTTTTGTGAAAATATCCACTAAATGAGGGAATAATATGTGTGAGGGTGCCCCAGGAGAGTTCAAAATGTGTGTGGTAGAATATATATCCCACGGGGGTAAAATTGAAAAAAGTTGAAAACATTTTTTTTTTGGACTTAGTCATTTTTCCGGCGTTTATCAGACTTTCAGATAGGGGAAATGACAGTGAGCGTTCCGATTTCAGTTCCAGAGTGAATCGCCCAATGAGTCCTTGATATTTAGTCGTTTTCAGCCAATATTTTGGATTTTTGAAAATTTCACTTTTTTGTGAAAATATCCACTAAATGAGGGAATAATATGTGTGAGGGTACCCCAGGAGAGTTCCAAATGTGTGTGGGTAGAATATATATCCCACGGGGGTAAAATTGAAAAAAGTTGAAAAAAAATGTTTTTTGGACGTAGTAATTTTTCCGGCATTTATCAGACTTTCAGATAGGGGAAATGTCAGTGAGCGTTCCAATTTCAGTTCCATAGCGATTCGCCCAATGAGTCCTTGATATTTAGTTGTTTTCAGACAATTTTCTGGATTTTTGAAAATTTCACTTTTTTGTGAAAATATCCACTAAATGAGGGAATAATATGTGTGAGGGTGCCCCAGGAGAGTTCAAAATGTGTGTGGTAGAATATATATCCCACGGGGGTAAAATTGAAAAAAGTTGAAAACATTTTTTTTTTGGACTTAGTCATTTTTCCGGCGTTTATCAGACTTTCAGATAGGGGAAATGACAGTGAGCGTTCCGATTTCAGTTCCAGAGTGAATCGCCCAATGAGTCCTTGATATTTAGTCGTTTTCAGCCAATATTTTGGATTTTTGAAAATTTCACTTTTTTGTGAAAATATCCACTAAATGAGGGAATAATATGTGTGAGGGTACCCCAGGAGAGTTCCAAATGTGTGTGGGTAGAATATATATCCCACGGGGGTAAAATTGAAAAAAGTTGAAAAAAATTTTTTCTTCGACTTAGTCATTTTTCCGGCATTTATCAAACTTTCAGATAGGGGAAATGTCAGTGAGCGTTCCAATTTCAGTTCCAGAGCGATTCGCCCAATGAGTCCTTGATATTTAGTCGTTTTCAGACAATTTTCTGGATTTTTGAAAATTTCACTTTTTTGTGAAAATATCCACTAAATGAGGGAATAATATGTGTGAGGGTACCCCAGGAGAGTTCAAAATGTGTGTGGGTAGAATATATATCCCACGGGGGTAAAATTGAAAAAAGTTGAAAACATTTTTTTTTTGGACTTAGACATTTTTCCGGCGTTTATCAGACTTTCAGATAGGGGAAATGACAGTGAGCGTTCCGATTTCAGTTCCAGAGCGAATCGCCCAATGAGTCCTTGATATTAAGTCGTTTTCAGCCAATTTTCTGGATTTTTCAAAATTTCACTTTTTTGTGAAAATATCCACTAAATGAGGGAATAATATGTGTGAGGGTACCCCAGGAGAGTTCCAAATGTGTGTGGGTAGAATATATATCCCACGGGGGTAAAATTGAAAAAAGTTGAAAATTTTTTTTTCTTGGACTTAGTCATTTTTCCGGCGTTTATCCGACTTTCAGATAGGGGAAATGTCAGTGATTGTTCCTATTTCAGTTCCAGAGCGATTCGCCCAATGAGTCCTTGATATTTAGACGTTTTCAGACAATTTTGTGGATTTTGGAAATTTCACTTTTTTGTGAAAATATCCACTAAATGAGGGAATAATATGTGTGAGGGTACCCCAGGAGAGTTCCAAATGTGTGTGGGTAGAATATATATCCCACGGGGGTAAAATTGAAAAAAGTTGAAAAAAATTTTTTCTTGGACTGTCATTTTTCCGGCGTTTATCAGACTTTCAGATAGGGGAAATGTCAGTGAGCGTTCCAATTTCAGTTCCATAGCGATTCGCCCAATGAGTCCTTGATATTTAGTCGTTTTCAGACAATTTTCTGGATTTTTGAAAATTTCACTTTTTTGTGAAAATATCCACTAAATGAGGGAATAATATGTGTGAGGGTACCCCAGGAGAGTTCCAAATGTGTGTGGGTAGAATATATATCCCACGGGGGTAAAATTGAAAAAAGTTGAAAAAAAATGTTTTTTGGACGTAGTAATTTTTCCGGCATTTATCAGACTTTCAGATAGGGGAAATGTCAGTGAGCGTTCCAATTTCAGTTCCATAGCGATTCGCCCAATGAGTCCTTGATATTTAGTTGTTTTCAGACAATTTTCTGGATTTTTGAAAATTTCACTTTTTTGTGAAAATATCCACTAAATGAGGGAATAATATGTGTGAGGGTGCCCCAGGAGAGTTCAAAATGTGTGTGGTAGAATATATATCCCACTGGGGTAAAATTGAAAAAAGTTGAAAACATTTTTTTTTTGGACTTAGTCATTTTTCCGGCGTTTATCAGACTTTCAGATAGGGGAAATGACAGTGAGCGTTCCGATTTCAGTTCCAGAGTGAATCGCCCAATGAGTCCTTGATATTAAGTCGTTTTCAGCCAATATTTTGGATTTTTGAAAATTTCACTTTTTTGTGAAAATATCCACTAAATGAGGGAATAATATGTGTGAGGGTACCCCAGGAGAGTTCCAAATGTGTGTGGGTAGAATATATATCCCACGGGGGTAAAATTGAAAAAAGTTGAAAAAAATTTTTTCTTCGACTTAGTCATTTTTCCGGCATTTATCAAACTTTCAGATAGGGGAAATGTCAGTGAGCGTTCCAATTTCAGTTCCAGAGCGATTCGCCCAATGAGTCCTTGATATTTAGTCGTTTTCAGACAATTTTCTGGATTTTTGAAAATTTCACTTTTTTGTGAAAATATCCACTAAATGAGGGAATAATATGTGTGAGGGTACCCCAGGAGAGTTCAAAATGTGTGTGGGTAGAATATTTATCCCACGGGGGTAAAATTGAAAAAAGTTGAAAACATTTTTTATTTTGGACTTAGTCATTTTTCCGTCGTTTATCAGACTTTCAGATAGGGGAAATGACAGTGAGCGTTCCGATTTCAGTTCCACAGCGAATCGCCCAATGAGTCCTTGATATTAAGTCGTTTTCAGCCAATTTTCTGGATTTTTCAAAATTTCACTTTTTTGTGAAAATATCCACTAAATGAGGGAATAATATGTGTGAGGGTACCTCAGGAGAGTTCCAAATGTGTGTGGGTAGAATTTATATCCCACGGGGGTAAAATTGAAAAAAGTTGAAAAAAAATGTTTTTTGGACTTAGTAATTTTTCCGGCATTTATCAGACTTTCAGATAGGGGAAATGTCAGTGAGCGTTCCGATTTCAGTTCCAAAGCGATTCGCCCAATCAGTCCTTGATATTTAGTAGTTTTCAGCCAATATTTTGGATTTTTGAAAATTTCACTTTTTTGTGAAAATATCCACTAAATGAGGGAATATGTGTGAGGGTACCCCAGGAGAGTTCCAAATGTGTGTGGGTAGAAAATATATCCCACGGGGGTAAAATTGAAAAAAGTTGAAAAAAAATGTTTTTTGGACTTAGTCATTTTTCCGGCATTTATCAGACTTTCAGATAGGGCAAATGTCAGTGAGCATTCCGATTTCAGTTCCAGAGCGAATCGCCCAATGAGTCCTTGATATTAAGTCGTTTTCAGCCAATTTTCTGGATTTTTCAAAATTTCACTTTTTTGTGAAAATATCCACTAAATGAGGGAATAATATGTGTGAGGGTACCCCAGGAGAGTTCAAAATGTGTGTGGGTAGAATATATATCCCACGGGGGTAAAATTGAAAAAAGTTGAAAACATTTTTTTTTTGGACTTAGTCATTTTTCCGGCGTTTATCAGACTTTCAGATAGGGGAAATGACAGTGAGCGTTCCGATTTCAGTTCCAGAGCGAATCGCCCAATGAGTCCTTGATATTAAGTCGTTTTCAGCCAATTTTCTGGATTTTTCAAAATTTCACTTTTTTGTGAAAATATCCACTAAATGAGGGAATAATATGTGTGAGGGTACCCCAGGAGAGTTCCAAATGTGTGTGGGTAGAATATATATCCCACGGGGGTAAAATTGAAAAAAGTTGAAAAATTTTTTTTGTTGGACTTAGTCATTTTTCCGGCGTTTATCAGACTTTCAGATAGGGGAAATGTCAGTGAGCGTTCCAATTTCAGTTCCATAGCGATTCGCCCAATGAGTCCTTGATATTTAGTTGTTTTCAGACAATTTTCTGGATTTTTGAAAATTTCACTTTTTTGTGAAAATATCCACTAAATGAGGGAATAATATGTGTGAGGGTGCCCCAGGAGAGTTCAAAATGTGTGTGGTAGAATATATATCCCACGGGGGTAAAATTGAAAAAAGTTGAAAACATTTTTTTTTTGGACTTAGTCATTTTTCCGGCGTTTATCAGACTTTCAGATAGGGGAAATGACAGTGAGCGTTCCGATTTCAGTTCCAGAGTGAATCGCCCAATGAGTCCTTGATATTTAGTCATTTTCAGCCAATATTTTGGATTTTTGAAAATTTCACTTTTTTGTGAAAATATCCACTAAATGAGGGAATAATATGTGTGAGGGTACCCCAGGAGAGTTGCAAATGTGTGTGGGTAGAATATATATCCCACGGGGGTAAAATTGAAAAAAGTTGAAAAAAATTTTTTCTTCGACTTAGTCATTTTTCCGGCATTTATCAGACTTTCAGATAGGGGAAATGTCAGTGAGCATTCCGATTTCAGTTCCAAAGCGATTCGCCCAATCAGTCCTTGATATTTAGTAGTTTTCAGCCAATATTTTGGATTTTTGAAAATTTCACTTTTTTGTGAAAATATCCACTAAATGAGGGAATATGTGTGAGGGTACCCCAGGAGAGTTCCAAATGTGTGTGGGTAGAAAATATATCCCACGGGGGTAAAATTGAAAAAAGTTGAAAAAAAATGTTTTTTGGAAATAGTAATTTTTCCGGCATTTATCAGACTTTCAGATAGGGCAAATGTCAGTGAGCATTCCGATTTCAGTTCCAAAGCGAATCGCCCAATGAGTCCTTGATATTAAGACGTTTTCAGACAATTTTCTGGATTTTTCAAAATTTCACTTTTTTGTGAAAATATCCTCTAAATGAGGGAATAATATGTGTGAGGGTACCCCAGGAGAGTTCAAAATGTGTGTGGGTAGAATATATATCCCACAGGGTAAAATTGAAAAAAGTTGAAAAAAATTTTTTCTTGGACTTAGTCATTTTTCCAGCGTTTATCAGACTTTCAGATAGGGGAAATGTCAGTGAGCGTTCCAATTTCAGTTCCATAGCGATTCGCCCAATGAGTCCTTGATATTTAGTTGTTTTCAGACAATTTTCTGGATTTTTGAAAATTTCACTTTTTTGTGAAAATATCCACTAAATGAGGGAATAATATGTGTGAGGGTGCCCCAGGAGAGTTCAAAATGTGTGTGGTAGAATATATATCCCACGGGGGTAAAATTGAAAAAAGTTGAAAACATTTTTTTTTTGGACTTAGTCATTTTTCCGGCGTTTATCAGACTTTCAGATAGGGGAAATGTCAGTGAGCGTTCCGATTTCAGTTCCAGAGTGAATCGCCCAATGAGTCCTTGATATTTAGTCGTTTTCAGCCAATATTTTGGATTTTTGAAAATTTCACTTTTTTGTGAAAATATCCACTAAATGAGGGAATAATATGTGTGAGGGTACCCTAGGAGAGTTCCAAATGTGTGTGGGTAGAATATATATACCACGGGGGTAAAATTGAAAAAAGTTGAAAAAAAATGTTTTTTGGACTTAGTAATTTTTCCGGCATTTATCAGACTTTCAGATAGGGGAAATGTCAGTGAGCGTTCCGATTTCAGTTCCAAAGCGATTCGCCCAATCAGTCCTTGATATTTAGTAGTTTTCAGCCAATATTTTGGATTTTTGAAAATTTCACTTTTTTGTGAAAATATCCACTAAATGAGGGAATATGTGTGAGGGTACCCCAGGAGAGTTCCAAATGTGTGTGGGTAGAAAATATATCCCACGGGGGTAAAATTGAAAAAAGTTGAAAAAAAATGTTTTTTGGACTTAGTCATTTTTCCGGCGTTTATCAGACTTTCAGATAGGGGAAATGCCAGTGAGCGTTCCGATTTCAGTTCCAGAGAGAATCGCCCAATGAGTCCTTGATATTAATTCGTTTTCAGCCAATTTTCTGGATTTATCAAAATTTCACTTTTTTGTGAAAATATCCACTAAATGAGGGAATAATATGTGTGAGGGTACCCCAGGAGAGTTCCAAATGTGTGTGGGTAGAATATATATCCCACGGGGGTAAAATTGAAAAAAGTTGAAAAAAATTTTTTCTTGGACTTAGTCATTTTTCCGGCGTTTATCAGACTTTCAGATAGGGGAAATGTCACTGATTGTTCCTATTTCAGTTCCAGAGCGATTCGCCCAATGAGTCCTTGATATTTAGACGTTTTCAGACAATTTTGTGGATTTTTCAAAATTTCACTTTTTTGTGAAAATATCCACTAAATGAGGGAATAATATGTGTGAGGGTACCCCAGGAGAATTCCAAATGTGTGTGGGTAGAATATATATCCCACGGGGGGTAAAATTGAAAAAAGTTAAAAAAAATTTTTTTTTGGACTTAGTCATTTTTCCGGCATTTATCAGACTTTCAGATAGGCCAAATGTCAGTGAGCATTCCGATTTCAGTTCCAGAGCGATTCGCCCAATGAGTCCTTGATATTAAGTCGTTTTCAGCCAATTTTCTGGATTTTTCAAAATTTCACTTTTTTGTGAAAATATCCACTAAATGAGGGAATAATATGTGTGAGGGTACCCCAGGAGAGTTCCAAATGTGTGTGGGTAGAACATATATCCCACAGGGGTAAAATTGAAAAAACTTGAAAAAAAATTTTTCTTGGACTTAGTCATTTTTCCGGCATTTATCAGACTTTCAGATAGGGCAAATGTCAGTGAGCGTTCCGATTTCAGTTCCACAGCGATTCGCCCAATGAGTACTTGATATTTAGTCGTTTTCAGCCAATATTTTGGATTTTTGAAAATTTCACTTTTTTGTGAAAATATCCACTAAATGAGGGAATAATATGTGTGAGGGTACCCCAGGAGAGTTCAAATGTGTGTGGGTAGAATATATATCCCACGGGGGTAAAATTGAAAAAAGTTGAAAAAAAATGTTTTTTGGACTTAGTCATTTTTCCGGCATTTATCAGACTTTCAGATAGGGCAAATGTCAGTGAGCATTCCGATTTCAGTTCCAGAGCGATTCGCCCAATGAGTCCTTGATATTAAGTCGTTTTTAAGCCAATTTTCTGGATTTTTCAAAATTTCACTTTTTTGTGAAAATATCCACTAAATGAGGGAATAATATGTGTGAGGGTACCCCAGGAGAGTTCAAAATGTGTGTGGGTAGAATATATATCCCACGGGGGTAAAATTGAAAAAAGTTGAAAAAAAATTTTTCTTGGACTTAGTCATTTTTCCGGCATTTATCAGACTTTCAGATAGGGCAAATGTCAGTGAGCGTTCCGATTTCAGTTCCAAAGCGATTCGCCCAATGAGTCCTTGATATTTAGTCGTTTTCAGCCAATATTTTGGATTTTTGAAAATTTCACTTTTTTTGTGAAAATATCCACTAAATGAGGGAATAATATGTGTGAGGGTACCCCAGGAGAGTTCCAAATGTGTGTGGGTAGAATATATATCCCACGGGGGTAAAATTGAAAAAAGTTGAAAAAATTTCTTTTTTGGACTTAGTCATTTTTCCGGCATTTATCAGACTTTCAGATAGGACAAATGTCAGTGAGCATTCCGATTTCAGTTCCAGAGCGATTCGCCCAATGCGTCCTTGATATTAATTCGTTTTCAGCCAATTTTCTGGATTTTTCAAAATTTCACTTTTTTTTGAAAATATCCACTAAATGAGGGAATAATATGTGTGAGGGTACCCCAGGAGAATTCCAAATTTGTGTGGGTAGAATATATATCCCACGGGGGGTAAAATTGAAAAAAGTTAAAAAAAAAATTTTCTTGGACTTAGTCATTTTTCCGGCATTTATCAGACTTTCAGATAGGCCAAATGTCAGTGAGCATTCCGATTTCAGTTCCAGAGCGATTCGCCCAATGAGTCCTTGATATTAAGTCGTTTTCAGCCAATTTTCTGGATTTTTCAAAATTTCACTTTTTTGTGAAAATATCCACTAAATGAGGGAATAATATGTGTGACGGTACCCCAGGAGAGTTCCAAATGTGTGTGGTTTAAAATATATATCCCACGGGGGTAAAATTAAAAAAAGTTGAAAAAAATTTTTTCTTGGACTTAGTCATTTTTCCGGCGTTTATCAGACTTTCAGATAGGGGAAATGTCAGTGAGCGTTCCGATTTCAGTTCCAAAGCGATTCGCCCAATGAGTCCTTGATATTTAGTCGTTTTCAGCCAATATTTAGGATTTTTGAAAATTTCACTTTTTTGTGAAAATATCCACTAAATGAGGGAATAATATGTGTGAGGGTACCCCAGGAGAGTTCCAAATGTGTGTGGGTAGAATATATATCCCACGAGGGTAAAATAGAAAAAAGTTGAAAAAAAATGTTTTTTGGATTTAGTAATTTTTCCGGCATTTATCAGACTTTCAGATAGGGCAAATGTCAGTGAGCATTCCGATTTCAGTTCCAGAGCGAATCGCCCAATGAGTCCTTGATATTAAGTCGTTTTCAGCCAATTTTCTGGATTTTTCAAAATTTCACTTTTTGTGAAAATATCCACTAAATGAGGGAATAATATGTGTGAGGGTACCCCAGGAAAGTTCCAAATGTGTGTGGGTAGAATATATATCCCACGGGGGTAAAATTTAAAAAAGTTGAAGAAATTTTTTTTTTGGACTTAGTCATTTTTCCGGCATTTATCAGACTTTCAGATAGGGCAAATGTCAGTGAGCATTCCGATTTCAGTTCCAGAGCGATTCGACCACTGAGTCCTTGATATTTAGTCGTTTTCAGCCAATATTTTGGATTTTTGAAAATTTCACTTTTTTTGTGGAAATATCCACTAAATGAGGGAATAATATGTGTGAGGGTACCCCAGGAGAGTTCCAAATGTGTGTGGGTAGAATATATAGATCCCACGGGGGTAAAATTGAAAAAGTTTGAAAAAAAATGTTTTTTGGACTTAGTAATTTTTCCGGCATTTTTCAGACTTTCAGATAGGGCAAATGTCAGTGAGCATTCCGATTTCAGTTCCAGAGCGAATCGCCCAATGAGTCCTTGATATTAAGTCGTTTTCAGCCAATTTTCTGGATTTTTCAAAATTTCACTTTTTTGTGAAAATATCCACTAAATGAGGGAATAATATGTGTGAGGGTACCCCAGGAGAGTTCCAAATGTCTGTGGGTAGAATATATAGATCCTACGGGGGTAAAATTGAAAAAGTTTGAAAAAAAATGTTTTTTGGACTTAGTAATTTTTCCGGCATTTATCAGACTTTCAGATAGGGCAAATGTCAGTGAGCATTCCGATTTCAGTTCCAGAGCGAATCGCCCAATGAGTCCTTGATATTAAGTCGTTTTCAGCCAATTTTCTGGATTTTTCAAAATTTCACTTTTTTGTGAAAATATCCACTAAATGAGGGAATAATATGTGTGAGGGTACCCCAGGAGAGTTCCAAATGTGTGTGGTTTAAAATATATATCCCACGGGGGTAAAATTGAAAAAAGTTGAAAAAAATTTTTTCTTGGACTTAGTCATTTTTCCGGCGTTTATCAGACTTTCGGATAGGGGAAATGTCAGTGAGCGTTCCGATTTCAGTTCCAAAGCGATTCGCCCAATGAGTCCTTGATATTTAGTCGTTTTCAGCCAATATTTAGGATTTTTGAAAATTTCACTTTTTTGTGAAAATATCCACTAAATGAGGGAATAATATGTGTGAGGGTACCCCAGGAGAGTTCCAAATGTGTGTGGGTAGAATATATATCCCACGGGGGTAAAATTGAAAAAAGTTGAAAAAAAATGTTTTTTGGACTTAGTAATTTTTCCGGCATTTATCAGACTTTCAGATAGGGGAAATGACAGTGAGCGTTCCGATTTCAGTTCCAGAGCGATTCGCCCAATGAGTCCTTGATATTAAGACGTTTTCAGCCAATTTTCTGGATTTTTCAAAATTTCACTTTTTTGTGAAAATATCCACTAAATGAGGGAATAATATGTGTGAGGGTACCCCAGGAGAGTTTCAAATGTCTGTGGGTAGAACATATATCCCACAGGGGTAAAATTGAAAAAAGTTGAAAAAATTTTTTTCTTGGACTTAGTCATTTTTCCGGCATTTATCAGACTTTCAGATAGGGCAAATGTCAGTGAGCGTTCCGATTTCAGTTCCAAAGCGATTCGCCCAATGAGTCCTTGATATTTAGTCGTTTTCAGCCAATATTTAGGATTTTTGAAAATTTCACTTTTTTGTGAAAATATCCACTAAATGAGGGAATAATATGTGTGAGGGTACCCCAGGAGAGTTCCAAATGTGTGTGGGTAGAATATATATCCCACGGGGGTAAAATTGAAAAAAGTTGAAAAAAAATGTTTTTTGGACTTAGTAATTTTTCCGGCATTTATCAGACTTTCAGATAGGGCAAATGTCAGTGAGCATTCCGATTTCAGTTCCAGAGCGAATCGCCCAATGAATCCTTGATATTAAGTCGTTTTCAGCCAATTTTCTGGATTTTTCAAAATTTCACTTTTTTTGTGAAAATATCCACTAAATGAGGGAATAATATGTGTGAGGGTACCCCAGGAGAGTTCCAAATGTGTGTGGGTAGAATATATATCCCACGGGGGTAAAATTGAAAAAAGTTGAAAAAAATTTTTTCTTGGACTTAGTCATTTTTCCGGCGTTTATCAGACTTTCAGATAGGGGAAATGTCAGTGAGCGTTCCAATTTCAGTTCCAGAGCGATTCTCCCAATGAGTCCTTGATATTTAGTCGTTTTCAGCCAATTTTCTGGATTTTTCAAAATTTCACTTTTTGTGAAAATATCCACTAAATGAGGGAATAATATGTGTGAGGGTACCCCAGGAGAGTTCCAAATGTGTGTGGGTAGAATATATATCCCACGGGGGTAAAATTGAAAAAAGTTGAAAACATTTTTTTTTTGGACTTAGTCATTTTTCCGTCGTTTATCAGACTTTCAGATAGGGGAAATGACAGTGAGCGTTCCGATTTCAGTTCCAGAGCGAATCGCCCAATGAGTCCTTGATATTAAGTCGTTTCCAGCCAATTTTCTGGATTTTTCAAAATTTCACTTTTTTGTGAAAATATCCACTAAATGAGGGAATAATATGTGTGAGGGTACCCCAGGAGAGTTCCAAATGTGTGTGGGTAGAACATATATCCCACAGGGGTAAAATTGAAAAAAGTTGAAAAAAATTTTTTCTTGGACTTAGTCATTTTTCCAGCATTTATCAGACTTTCAGATAGGGCAAATGTCAGTGAGCGTTCCGATTTCAGTTCCAAAGCGATTCGCCCAATGAGTACTTGATATTTAGTCGTTTTCAGCCAATATTTGGGATTTTTGAAAATTTCACTTTATTGTGAAAATATCCACTAAATGAGGGAATAATATGTGTGAGGGTACCCCAGGAGAGTTCCAAATGTGTGTGGGTAGAATATATATCCCACGGGGGTAAAATTGAAAAAAGTTGAAAAAAATTTTTTCTTGGACTTAGTCATTTTTCCGGCGTTTATCAGACTTTCAGATAGGGGAAATGTCAGTGAGCGTTCCAATTTCAGTTCCAGAGCGATTCTCCCAATGAGTCCTTGATATTTAGTCGTTTTCAGCCAATTTTCTGGATTTTTCAAAATTTCACTTTTTGTGAAAATATCCACTAAATGAGGGAATAATATGTGTGAGGGTACCCCAGGAGAGTTCCAAATGTGTGTGGGTAGAATAAATATCCCACGGGGGTAAAATTGAAAAAAGGTGAAGAAATTTTATTTTTTGGACTTAGTCATTTTTCCGGCATTTCTCTGACTTTCAGATAGGGCAAATGTCAGTGAGCATTCCGATTTCAGTTCCAGAGCGATTCGCCCAATGAGTCCTTGATATTAAGTCGTTTTCAGCCAATTTTCTGGATTTTTCAAAATTTCACTTTTTTGTGAAAATATCCACTAAATGAGGGAATAATATGTGTGACGGTACCCCAGGAGAGTTCCAAATGTGTGTGGGTAGAACATATATCCCACAGGGGTAAAATTGAAAAAAGTTGAAAAAAATTTTTTCTTGGACTTAGTAATTTTTCCGGCATTTATCAGACTTTCAGATAGGGCAAATGTCAGTGAGTGTTCCGATTTCAGTTCCAGAGCGATTCGCCCAATGAGTCCTTGATATTAAGACGTTTTCAGCCAATTTTCTGGATTTTTCAAAATTTCACTTTTTTGTGAAAATATCCACTAAATGAGGGAATAATATGTGTGAAGGTACCCCAGGAGAGTTTCAAATGTGTGTGGGTAGAACATATATCCCACAGGGGTAAAATTGAAAAAAGTTGAAAAAAAATTTTTCTTGGACTTAGTCATTTTTCCGGCATTTATCAGACTTTCAGATAGGGCAAATGTCAGTGAGCGTTCCGATTTCAGTTCCAAAGCGATTCGCCCAATGAGTCCTTGATATTTAGTCGTTTTCAGCCAATATTTTGGATTTTTGAAAATTTCACTTTTTTTGTGAAAATATCCACTAAATGAGGGAATAATATGTGTGAGGGTACCCCAGGAGAGTTCCAAATGTGTGTGGGTAGAATATATATCCCACGGGGGTAAAATTGAAAAAAGTTGAAAAAATTTCTTTTTTGGACTTAGTCATTTTTCCGGCATTTATCAGACTTTCAGATAGGACAAATGTCAGTGAGCATTCCGATTTCAGTTCCAGAGCGATTCGCCCAATGCGTCCTTGATATTACGTCGTTTTCAGCCAATTTTCTGGATTTTTCAAAATTTCACTTTTTTGTGAAAATATCCACTAAATGAGGGAATAATATGTGTGAGGGTACCCCAGGAGAATTCCAAATGTGTGTGGGTAGAATATATATGCCACGGGGGGTAAAATTGAAAAAAGTAAAAAAAAAAATTTTCTTGGACTTAGTCATTTTTCCGGCATTTATCAGACTTTCAGATAGGGCAAATGTCAGTGAGCATTCCGATTTCAGTTCCAGAGCGATTCGCCCAATGAGTCCTTGATATTAAGTCGTTTTCAGCCAATTTTCTGGATTTTTCAAAATTTCACTTTTTTGTGAAAATATCCACTAAATGAGGGAATAATATGTGTGAGGGTACCCAAGGAGAGTTCCAAATGTGTGTGGGTAGAACATATATCCCACAGGGGTAAAATTGAAAAAACTTGAAAAAAATTTTTTCTTGGACTTAGTCATTTTTCCAGCATTTATCAGACTTTCAGATAGGGCAAATGTCAGTGAGCGTTCCGATTTCAGTTCCAAAGCGATTTGCCCAATGAGTACTTGATATTTAGTCGTTTTCAGCCAATATTTTGGATTTTTGAAAATTTCACTTTTTTGTGAAAATATCCACTAAATGAGGGAATAATATGTGTGAGGGTACCCCAGGAGAGTACCAAATGTGTGTGGGTAGAATATATATCCCACCGGGGTAAAATTGAAAAAAGTTGAAAAAAAATGTTTTTTGGACTTAGTCATTTTTCCGGCATTTATCAGACTTTCAGATAGGGCAAATGTCAGTGAGCGTTCCGATTTCAGTTCCAAAGCGATTTGCCCAATGAGTACTTGATATTTAGTCGTTTTCAGCCAATATTTTGGATTTTTGAAAATTTCACTTTTTTGTGAAAATATCCACTAAATGAGGGAATAATATGTGTGAGGGTACCCCAGGAGAGTACCAAATGTGTGTGGGTAGAATATATATCCCACCGGGGTAAAATTGAAAAAAGTTGAAAAAAAATGTTTTTTGGACTTAGTCATTTTTCCGGCATTTATCAGACTTTCAGATAGGGCAAATGTCAGTGAGCATTCCGATTTCAGTTCCAGAGCGATTCGCCCAATGAGTCCTTGATATTAAGTCGTTTTCAGCCAATTTTCTGGATTTTTCAAAATTTCACTTTTTTGTGAAAATATCCACTAAATGAGGGAATAATATGTGTGACGGCACCCCAGGAGAGTTCCAAATGTGTGGGGTTTAAAATATATATCCCACGGGGGTAAAATTGAAAAAAGTTGAAAAAAATTTTTTCTTGGACTTAGTCATTTTTCCGGCGTTTATCAGACTTTCAGATAGGGGAAATGTCAGTGAGCGTTCCGATTTCAGTTCCAAAGCGATTCGCCCAATGAGTCCTTGATATTTAGTCGTTTTCAGCCAATATTTAGGATTTTTGAAAATTTCACTTTTTTGTGAAAATATCCACTAAATGAGGGAATAATATGTGTGAGGGTACCCCAGGAGAGTTCCAAATGTGTGTGGGTAGAATATATATCCCACGAGGGTAAAATTGAAAAAAGTTGAAAAAAAATGTTTTTTGGACTTAGTAATTTTTCCGGCATTTATCAGACTTTCAGATAGGGCAAATGTCAGTGAGCATTCCGATTTCAGTTCCAGAGCGATTCGCCCAATGAGTCCTTGATATTAAGTCGTTTTCAGCCAATTTTCTGGATTTTTCAAAATTTCACTTTTTTGTGAAAATATCCACTAAATGAGGGAATAATATGTGTGACGGTACCCCAGGAGAGTTCCAAATGTGTGTGGGTAGAACATATATCCCACAGGGGTAAAATTGAAAAAAGTTGAAAAAAAATTTTTCTTGGACTTAGTAATTTTTCCGGCATTTATCAGACTTTCAGATAGGGCAAATGTCAGTGAGTGTTCCGATTTCAGTTCCAGAGCGATTCGCCCAATGAGTCCTTGATATTAAGACGTTTTCAGCCAATTTTCTGGATTTTTCAAAATTTCACTTTTTTGTGAAAATATCCACTAAATGAGGGAATAATATGTGTGAGGGTACCCCAGGAGAGTTTCAAATGTGTGTGGGTAGAACATATATCCCACAGGGGTAAAATTGAAAAAAGTTGAAAAAAATTTTTTCTTGGACTTAGTCATTTTTCCGGCATTTATCAGACTTTCAGATAGGGCAAATGTCAGTGAGCGTTCCGATTTCAGTTCCAAAGCGATTCGCCCAATGAGTCCTTGATATTTAGTCGTTTTCAGCCAATATTTTGGATTTTTGAAAATTTCACTTTTTTTGTGAAAATATCCACTAAATGAGGGAATAATATGTGTGAGGGTACCCCAGGAGAGTTCCAAATGTGTGTGGGTAGAATATATATCCCACGGGGGTAAAATTGAAAAAAGTTGAAAAAATTTCTTTTTTGGACTTAGTCATTTTTCCGGCATTTATCAGACTTTCAGATAGGACAAATGTCAGTGAGCATTCCGATTTCAGTTCCAGAGCGATTCGCCCAATGCGTCCTTGATATTACGTCGTTTTCAGCCAATTTTCTGGATTTTTCAAAATTTCACTTTTTTGTGAAAATATCCACTAAATGAGGGAATAATATGTGTGAGGGTACCCCAGGAGAATTCCAAATGTGTGTGGGTAGAATATATATGCCACGGGGGGTAAAATTGAAAAAAGTAAAAAAAAAAATTTTCTTGGACTTAGTCATTTTTCCGGCATTTATCAGACTTTCAGATAGGGCAAATGTCAGTGAGCATTCCGATTTCAGTTCCAGAGCGATTCGCCCAATGAGTCCTTGATATTAAGTCGTTTTCAGCCAATTTTCTGGATTTTTCAAAATTTCACTTTTTTGTGAAAATATCCACTAAATGAGGGAATAATATGTGTGAGGGTACCCAAGGAGAGTTCCAAATGTGTGTGGGTAGAACATATATCCCACAGGGGTAAAATTGAAAAAACTTGAAAAAAATTTTTTCTTGGACTTAGTCATTTTTCCAGCATTTATCAGACTTTCAGATAGGGCAAATGTCAGTGAGCGTTCCGATTTCAGTTCCAAAGCGATTTGCCCAATGAGTACTTGATATTTAGTCGTTTTCAGCCAATATTTTGGATTTTTGAAAATTTCACTTTTTTGTGAAAATATCCACTAAATGAGGGAATAATATGTGTGAGGGTACCCCAGGAGAGTACCAAATGTGTGTGGGTAGAATATATATCCCACCGGGGTAAAATTGAAAAAAGTTGAAAAAAAATGTTTTTTGGACTTAGTCATTTTTCCGGCATTTATCAGACTTTCAGATAGGGCAAATGTCAGTGAGCATTCCGATTTCAGTTCCAGAGCGATTCGCCCAATGAGTCCTTGATATTAAGTCGTTTTCAGCCAATTTTCTGGATTTTTCAAAATTTCACTTTTTTGTGAAAATATCCACTAAATGAGGGAATAATATGTGTGACGGCACCCCAGGAGAGTTCCAAATGTGTGGGGTTTAAAATATATATCCCACGGGGGTAAAATTGAAAAAAGTTGAAAAAGATTTTTTCTTGGACTTAGTCATTTTTCCGGCGTTTATCAGACTTTCAGATAGGGGAAATGTCAGTGAGCGTTCCGATTTCAGTTCCAAAGCGATTCGCCCAATGAGTCCTTGATATTTAGTCGTTTTCAGCCAATATTTAGGATTTTTGAAAATTTCACTTTTTTGTGAAAATATCCACTAAATGAGGGAATAATATGTGTGAGGGTACCCCAGGAGAGTTCCAAATGTGTGTGGGTAGAATATATATCCCACGAGGGTAAAATTGAAAAAAGTTGAAAAAAAATGTTTTTTGGACTTAGTAATTTTTCCGGCATTTATCAGACTTTCAGATAGGGCAAATGTCAGTGAGCATTCCGATTTCAGTTCCAGAGCGAATCGCCCAATGAGTCCTTGATATTAAGTCGTTTTCAGCCAATTTTCTGGATTTTTCAAAATTTCACTTTTTTGTGAAAAAATCCACTAAATGAGGGAATAATATGTGTGAGGGTACCCCAGGAGAGTTCCAAATGTGTGTGGGTAGAATATATATCCCACGGGGGTAAAATTGAAAAAAGTTGAAAAAAATTTTTTCTTGGACTTAGTCATTTTTCCGGCGTTTATCAGACTTTCAGATAGGGGAAATGTCAGTGAGCGTTCCAATTTCAGTTCCAGAGCGATTCTCCCAATGAGTCCTTGATATTTAGTCGTTTTCAGCCAATTTTCTGGATTTTTCAAAATTTCACTTTTTGTGAAAATATCCACTAAATGAGGGAATAATATGTGTGAGGGTACCCCAGGAGAGTTCCAAATGTGTGTGGGTAGAATAAATATCCCACGGGGGTAAAATTGAAAAAAGTTGAAGAAATTTTATTTTTTGGACTTAGTCATTTTTCCGGCATTTATCAGACTTTCAGATAGGGCAAATGTCAGTGAGCATTCCGATTTCAGTTCCAGAGCGATTCGCCCAATGAGTCCTTGATATTAAGTCGTTTTCAGCCAATTTTCTGGATTTTTCAAAATTTCACTTTTTTGTGAAAATATCCACTAAATGAGGGAATAATATGTGTGACGGTACCCCAGGAGAGTTCCAAATGTGTGTGGGTAGAACATATATCCCACAGGGGTAAAATTGAAAAAAGTTGAAAAAAAATTTTTCTTGGACTTAGTAATTTTTCCGGCATTTATCAGACTTTCAGATAGGGCAAATGTCAGTGAGCGTTCCGATTTCAGTTCCAAAGCGATTCGCCCAATGAGTACTTGATATTTAGTCGTTTTCAGCCAATATTTTGGATTTTTGAAAATTTCACTTTTTTGTGAAAATATCCACTAAATGAGGGAATAATATGTGTGAGGGTACCCCAGGAGAGTTCCAAATGTGTGTGGGTAGAATATATATCCCACGGGGGTAAAATTGAAAAAAGTTGAAAAAAAATGTTTTTTGGACTTAGTCATTTTTCCGGCATTTATCAGACTTTCAGATAGGGCAAATGTCAGTGAGCATTCCGATTTCAGTTCCAGAGCGATTCGCCCAATGAGTCCTTGATATTAAGTCGTTTTCAGCCAATTTTCAGGATTTTTCAAAATTTCACTTTTTTGTGAAAATATCCACTAAATGAGGGAATAATATGTGTGACGGCACCCCAGGAGAGTTCCAAATGTGTGTGGTTTAAAATATATATCCCACAGGGGTAAAATTGAAAAAAGTTGAAAAAATTTTTTCTTGGACTTAGTAATTTTTCCGGCGTTTATCAGACTTTTAGATAGGGGAAATGTCAGTGAGCGTTCCGATTTCAGTTCCAAAGTGATTCGCCCAATGAGTCCTTGATATTTAGTCGTTTTCAGCCAATATTTAGGATTTTTGAAAATTTCACTTTTTTGTGAAAATATCCACTAAATGAGGGAATAATATGTGTGAGGGTACCCCAGGAGAGTTCCAAATGTGTGTGGGTAGAATATATATCCAACTAGGGTAAAATTGAAAAAAGTTGAAAAAAAATGTTTTTTGGACTTAGTAATTTTTCCGGCATTTATCAGACTTTCAGATAGGGCAAATGTCAGTGAGCATTCCGATTTCAGTTCCAGAGCGAATCGACCAATGAGTCCTTGATATTAAGTCGTTTTCAGCCAATATTTTGGATTTTTGAAAATTTCACTTTTTGTGAAAATATCCACTAAATGAGGGAATAATATGTGTGAGGGTACCCCAGGAGAGTTCCAAATGTGTGTGGGTAGAATATATATCCCACGGGGGTAAAATTGAAAAAAGTTGAAAAAAAATTTTTCTTGGACTTAGTCATTTTTCCGGCATTTATCAGACTTTCAGATAGGGCAAATGTCAGTGAGCATTCCGATTTCAGTTCCAGAGCGATTCGCCCAATGAGTCCTTGATATTAAGACGTTTTCAGCCAATTTTCTGGATTTTTCAAAATTTCACTTTTTTGTGAAAATATCCACTAAATGAGGGAATAATATGTGTGAGGGTACCCCAGGAGAGTTCCAAATGTGTGTGGGTAGAACATATATCCCACAGGGGTAAAATTGAAAAAAGTTGAAAAAAATTTTTTCTTGGACTTAGTCATTTTTCCGGCATTTATCAGACTTTCAGATAGGGCAAATGTCAGTGAGCGTTCCGATTTCAGTTTCAAAGCGATTCGCCCAATGAGTCCTTGATATTTAGTCGTTTTCAGCCAATATTTTGGATTTTTGAAAATTTCACTTTTTTGTGAAAAAATCCACTAAATGAGGGAATAATATGTGTGAGGGTACCCCAGGAGAGTTCCAAATGTGTGTGGGTAGAATATATATCCCACAGGGGTAAAATTGAAAAAAGTTGAAAAAATTTCTTTTTTGGACTTAGTCATTTTTCCGGCATTTATCAGACTTTCAGATAGGGCAAATGTCAGTGAGCATTCCGATTTCAGTTCCAGAGCGAATCGCCCAATGAGTCCTTGATATTAAGTCGTTTTCAGCCAATTTTCTGGATTTTTCAAAATTTCACTTTATTGTGAAAAAATCCACTAAATGAGGGAATAATATGTGTGAGGGTACCCCAGGAGAGTTCCAAATGTGTGTGGGTAGAATATATATCCCACGGGGGTAAAATTGAAAAAAGTTGAAAAAATTTTTTTCTTGGACTTAGTCATTTTTCCGGCGTTTATCAGACTTTCAGATAGGGGAAATGTCAGTGAGCGTTCCAATTTCAGTTCCAGAGCGATTCTCCCAATGAGTCCTTGATATTTAGTCGTTTTCAGCCAATTTTCTGGATTTTTCAAAATTTCACTTTTTGTGAAAATATCCACTAAATGAGGGAATAATATGTGTGAGGGTACCCCAGGAGAGTTCCAAATGTGTGTGGGTAGAATAAATATCCCACGGGGGTAAAATTGAAAAAAGTTGAAGAAATTTTATTTTTTGGACTTAGTCATTTTTCCGGCATTTATCAGACTTTCAGATAGGGCAAATGTCAGTGAGCGTTCCGATTTCAGTTCCAAAGCGATTCGCCCAATGAGTCCTTGATATTAAGTCGTTTTCAGCCAATTTTCTGGATTTTTCAAAATTTCACTTTTTTGTGAAAATATCCACTAAATGAGGGAATAATATGTGTGACGGTACCCCAGGAGAGTTCCAAATGTGTGTGGGTAGAACATATATCCCACAGGGGTAAAATTGAAAAAAGTTGAAAAAAATTTTTTCTTGGACTTAGTAATTTTTCCGGCATTTATCAGACTTTCAGATAGGGCAAATGTCAGTGAGTGTTCCGATTTCAGTTCCAGAGCGATTCGCCCAGTGAGTCCTTGATATTAAGACGTTTTCAGCCAATTTTCTGGATTTTTCAAAATTTCACTTTTTTGTGAAAATATCCACTAAATGAGGGAATAATATGTGTGAGGGTACCCCAGGAGAATTCCAAATGTGTGTGGGTAGAATATATATGCCACGGGGGGTAAAATTGAAAAAAGTAAAAAAAAAAATTTTCTTGGACTTAGTCATTTTTCCGGCATTTATCAGACTTTCAGATAGGGCAAATGTCAGTGAGCGTTCCGATTTCCGTTCCAAAGCGATTCGCCCAATGAGTACTTGATATTTAGTCGTTTTCAGCCAATATTTTGGATTTTTGAAAATTTCACTTTTTTGTGAAAATATCCACTAAATGAGGGAATAATATGTGTGAGGGTACCCCCGGAGAGTTCCAAATGTGTGTGGGTAGAATATATATCCCACGGGGGTAAAATTGAAAAAAGTTGAAAAAAAATGTTTTTTGGACTTAGTCATTTTTCCGGCATTTATCAGACTTTCAGATAGGGCAAATGTCAGTGAGCATTCCGATTTCAGTTCCAGAGCGATTCGCCCAATGAGTCCTTGATATTAAGTCGTTTTCAGCCAATTTTCAGGATTTTTCAAAATTTCACTTTTTTGTGAAAATATCCACTAAATGAGGGAATAATATGTGTGACGGCACCCCAGGAGAGTTCCAAATGTGTGTGGTTTAAAATATATATCCCACAGGGGTAAAATTGAAAAAAGTTGAAAAAATTTTTTCTTGGACTTAGTAATTTTTCCGGCGTTTATCAGACTTTTAGATAGGGGAAATGTCAGTGAGCGTTCCGATTTCAGTTCCAAAGCGATTCGCCCAATGAGTCCTTGATATTTAGTCGTTTTCAGCCAATATTTAGGATTTTTGAAAATTTCACTTTTTTGTGAAAATATCCACTAAATGAGGGAATAATATGTGTGAGGGTACCCCAGGAGAGTTCCAAATGTGTGTGGGTAGAATATATATCCCACTAGGGTAAAATTGAAAAAAGTTGAAAAAAAATGTTTTTTGGACTTAGTAATTTTTCCGGCATTTATCAGACTTTCAGATAGGGCAAATGTCAGTGAGCATTCCGATTTCAGTTCCAGAGCGAATCGACCAATGAGTCCTTGATATTAAGTCGTTTTCAGCCAATATTTTGGATTTTTGAAAATTTCACTTTTTGTGAAAATATCCACTAAATGAGGGAATAATATGTGTGAGGGTACCCCAGGAGAGTTCCAAATGTGTGTGGGTAGAATATATATCCCACGGGGGTAAAATTGAAAAAAGTTGAAAAAAATTTTTTCTTGGACTTAGTCATTTTTCCGGCATTTATCAGACTTTCAGATAGGGCAAATGTCAGTGAGCATTCCGATTTCAGTTCCAGAGCGATTCGCCCAATGAGTCCTTGATATTAAGACGTTTTCAGCCAATTTTCTGGATTTTTCAAAATTTCACTTTTTTGTGAAAATATCCACTAAATGAGGGAATAATATGTGTGAGGGTACCCCAGGAGAGTTCCAAATGTGTGTGGGTAGAACATATATCCCACAGGGGTAAAATTGAAAAAAGTTTAAAAAAATTTTTTCTTGGACTTAGTCATTTTTCCGGCATTTATCAGACTTTCAGATAGGGCAAATGTCAGTGAGCGTTCCGATTTCAGTTCCAAAGCGATTCGCCCAATGAGTCCTTGATATTTAGTCGTTTTCAGCCAATATTTTGGATTTTTGAAAATTTCACTTTTTTGTGAAAAAATCCACTAAATGAGGGAATAATATGTGTGAGGGTACCCCAGGAGAGTTCCAAATGTGTGTGGGTAGAATATATATCCCACAGGGGTAAAATTGAAAAAAGTTGAAAAAATTTCTTTTTTGGACTTAGTCATTTTTCCGGCATTTATCAGACTTTCAGATAGGGCAAATGTCAGTGAGCATTCCGATTTCAGTTCCAGAGCGAATCGCCCAATGAGTCCTTGATATTAAGTCGTTTTCAGCCAATTTTCTGGATTTTTCAAAATTTCACTTTTTTGTGAAAAAATCCACTAAATGAGGGAATAATATGTGTGAGGGTACCCCAGGAGAGTTCCAAATGTGTGTGGGTAGAATATATATCCCACGGGGGTAAAATTGAAAAAAGTTGAAAAAAAATTTTTCTTGGACTTAGTCATTTTTCCGGCGTTTATCAGACTTTCAGATAGGGGAAATGTCAGTGAGCGTTCCAATTTCAGTTCCAGAGCGATTCTCCCAATGAGTCCTTGATATTTAGTCGTTTTCAGCCAATTTTCTGGATTTTTCAAAATTTCACTTTTTGTGAAAATATCCACTAAATGAGGGAATAATATGTGTGAGGGTACCCCAGGAGAGTTCCAAATGTGTGTGGGTAGAATAAATATCCCACGGGGGTAAAATTGAAAAAAGTTGAAGAAATTTTATTTTTTGGACTTAGTCATTTTTCCGGCATTTATCAGACTTTCAGATAGGGCAAATGTCAGTGAGCGTTCCGATTTCAGTTTCAAAGCGATTCGCCCAATGAGTCCTTGATATTAAGTCGTTTTCAGCCAATTTTCTGGATTTTTCAAAATTTCACTTTTTTGTGAAAATATCCACTAAATGAGGGAATAATATGTGTGACGGTACCCCAGGAGAGTTCCAAATGTGTGTGGGTAGAACATATATCCCACCGGGGTAAAATTGAAAAAAGTTGAAAAAAAATGTTTTTTGGACTTAGTCATTTTTCCGGCGTTTATCAGACTTTCAGATAGGGGAAATGTCAGTGAGCGTTCCGATTTCAGTTCCAAAGCGATTCGCCCAATGAGTCCTTGATATTTAGTCGTTTTCAGCCAATATTTAGGATTTTTGAAAATTTCACTTTTTTGTGAAAATATCCACTAAATGAGGGAATAATATGTGTGAGGGTACCCCAGGAGAGTTCCAAATGTGTGTGGGTAGAATATATATCCCACGAGGGTAAAATTGAAAAAAGTTGAAAAAAAATGTTTTTTGGACTTAGTAATTTTTCCGGCATTTATCAGACTTTCAGATAGGGCAAATGTCAGTGAGCATTCCGATTTCAGTTCCAGAGCGAATCGCCCAATGAGTCCTTGATATTAAGTCGTTTTCAGCCAATTTTCTGGATTTTTCAAAATTTCACTTTTTTGTGAAAAAATCCACTAAATGAGGGAATAATATGTGTGAGGGTACCCCAGGAGAGTTCCAAATGTGTGTGGGTAGAATATATATCCCACGGGGGTAAAATTGAAAAAAGTTGAAAAAAAATTTTTCTTGGACTTAGTCATTTTTCCGGCGTTTATCAGACTTTCAGATAGGGGAAATGTCTGTGAGCGTTCCAATTTCAGTTCCAGAGCGATTCTCCCAATGAGTCCTTGATATTTAGTCGTTTTCAGCCAATTTTCTGGATTTTTCAAAATTTCACTTTTTGTGAAAATATCCACTAAATGAGGGAATAATATGTGTGAAGGTACCCCAGGAGAGTTCCAAATGTGTGTGGGTAGAATAAATATCCCACGGGGGTAAAATTGAAAAAAGTTGAAGAAATTTTATTTTTTGGACTTAGTCATTTTTCCGGCATTTATCTGACTTTCAGATAGGGCAAATGTCAGTGAGCATTCCGATTTCAGTTCCAGAGCGATTCGCCCAATGAGTCCTTGATATTAAGTCGTTTTCAGCCAATTTTCTGGATTTTTCAAAATTTCACTTTTTTGTGAAAATATCCACTAAATGACGGAATAATATGTGTGACGGTACCCCAGGAGAGTTCCAAATGTGTGTGGGTAGAACATATATCCCACAGGGGTAAAATTGAAAAAAGTTGAAAAAAAATTTTTCTTGGACTTAGTAATTTTTCCGGCATTTATCAGACTTTCAGATAGGGCAAATGTCAGTGAGCGTTCCGATTTCAGTTCCAAAGCGATTCGCCCAATGAGTACTTGATATTTAGTCGTTTTCAGCCAATATTTTGGATTTTTGAAAATTTCACTTTTTTGTGAAAATATCCACTAAATGAGGGAATAATATGTGTGAGGGTACCCCAGGAGAGTTCCAAATGTGTGTGGGTAGAATATATATCCCACGGGGGTAAAATTGAAAAAAGTTGAAAAAAAATGTTTTTTGGACTTAGTCATTTTTCCGGCATTTATCAGACTTTCAGATAGGGCAAATGTCAGTGAGCATTCCGATTTCAGTTCCAGAGCGATTCGCCCAATGAGTCCTTGATATTAAGTCGTTTTCAGCCAATTTTCTGGATTTTTCAAAATTTCACTTTTTTGTGAAAATATCCACTAAATGAGGGAATAATATGTGTGACGGCACCCCAGGAGAGTTCCAAATGTGTGTGGTTTAAAATATATATCCCACAAGGGTAAAATTGAAAAAAGTTGAAAAAAATTTTTCTTGGACTTAGTAATTTTTCCGGCGTTTATCAGACTTTTAGATAGGGGAAATGTCAGTGAGCGTTCCGATTTCAGTTCCAAAGCGATTCGCCCAATGAGTCCTTGATATTTAGTCGTTTTCAGCCAATATTTAGGATTTTTGAAAATTTCACTTTTTTGTGAAAATATCCACTAAATGAGGGAATAATATGTGTGAGGGTACCCCAGGAGAGTTCCAAATGTGTGTGGGTAGAATATATATCCCACGAGGGTAAAATTGAAAAAAGTTGAAAAAAAATGTTTTTTGGACTTAGTAATTTTTCCGGCATTTATCAGACTTTCAGATAGGGCAAATGTCAGTGAGCATTCCGATTTCAGTTCCAGAGCGAATCGACCAATGAGTCCTTGATATTAAGTCGTTTTCAGCCAATATTTTGGATTTTTGAAAATTTCACTTTTTGTGAAAATATCCACTAAATGAGGGAATAATATGTGTGAGGGTACCCTAGGAGAGTTCCAAATGTGTGTGGGTAGAATATATATCCCACGGGGGTAAAATTGAAAAAAGTTGAAAAAAATTTTTTCTTGGACTTAGTCATTTTTCCGGCATTTATCAGACTTTCAGATAGGGCAAATGTCAGTGAGCATTCCGATTTCAGTTCCAGAGCGATTCGCCCAATGAGTCCTTGATATTTAGTCGTTTTCAGCCAATATTTTGGATTTTTGAAAATTTCACTTTTTTTGTGAAAATATCCACTAAATGAGGGAATAATATGTGTGAGGGTACCCCAGGAGAGTTCCAAATGTGTGTGGGTAGAATATATATCCCACAGGGGTAAAATTGAAAAAAGTTGAAAAAATTTCTTTTTTGGACTTAGTCATTTTTCCGGCATTTATCAGACTTTCAGATAGGACAAATGTCAGTGAGCATTCCGATTTCAGTTCCAGAGCGATTCGCCCAATGCGTCCTTGACATTAATTCGTTTTCAGCCAATTTTCTGGATTTTTCAAAATTTCACTTTTTTGTGAAAATATCCACTAAATGAGGGAATAATATGTGTGAGGGTACCCCAGGAGAATTCCAAATGTGTATGGGTAGAATATATATCCCACGGGGGGTAAAATTGAAAAAAGTTAAAAAAAATTTTTTCTTGGACTTAGTCATTTTTCCGGCATTTATCAGACTTTCAGATAGGGCAAATGTCAGTGAGCATTCCGATTTCAGTTCCAGAGCGATTCGCCCAATGAGTCCTTGATATTAAGTCGTTTTCAGCCAATTTTCTGGATTTTTCAAAATTTCACTTTTTTGTGAAAATATCCACTAAATGAGGGAATAATATGTGTGAGGGAACCCCAGGAGAGTTCCAAATGTGTGTGGGTAGAACATATATCCCACAGGGGTAAAATTGAAAAAAGTTTAAAAAATTTTTTTCTTGGACTTAGTCATTTTTCCGGCGTTTATCAGACTTTCAGATAGGGGAAATGTCAGTGAGCGTTCCGATTTCAGTTCCAAAGCGATTCGCCCAATGAGTCCTTGATATTTAGTCGTTTTCAGCCAATATTTAGGATTTTTGAAAATTTCACTTTTTTGTGAAAATATCCACTAAATGAGGGAATAATATGTGTGAGGGTACCCCAGGAGAGTTCCAAATGTGTGTGGGTAGAATATATATCCCACGAGGGTAAAATTGAAAAAAGTTGAAAAAAAATGTTTCTTGGACTTAGTCATTTTTCCGGCGTTTATCAGACTTTCAGATAGGGGAAATGTCTGTGAGCGTTCCAATTTCAGATCCAGAGCGATTCTCCCAATGAGTCCTTGATATTTAGTCGTTTTCAGCCAATTTTCTGGATTTTTCAAAATTTCACTTTTTGTGAAAATATCCACTAAATGAGGGAATAATATGTGTGAAGGTACCCCAGGAGAGTTCCAAATGTGTGTGGGTAGAATAAATATCCCACGGGGGTAAAATTGAAAAAAGTTGAAGAAATTTTATTTTTTGGACTTAGTCATTTTTCCGGCATTTATCTGACTTTCAGATAGGGCAAATGTCAGTGAGCATTCCGATTTCAGTTCCAGAGCGATTCGCCCAATGAGTCCTTGATATTAAGTCGTTTTCAGCCAATTTTCTGGATTTTTCAAAATTTCACTTTTTTGTGAAAATATCCACTAAATGACGGAATAATATGTGTGACGGTACCCCAGGAGAGTTCCAAATGTGTGTGGGTAGAACATATATCCCACAGGGGTAAAATTGAAAAAAGTTGAAAAAAAATTTTTCTTGGACTTAGTAATTTTTCCGGCATTTATCAGACTTTCAGATAGGGCAAATGTCAGTGAGCGTTCCGATTTCAGTTCCAAAGCGATTCGCCCAATGAGTACTTGATATTTAGTCGTTTTCAGCCAATATTTTGGATTTTTGAAAATTTCACTTTTTTGTGAAAATATCCACTAAATGAGGGAATAATATGTGTGAGGGTACCCCAGGAGAGTTCCAAATGTGTGTGGGTAGAATATATATCCCACGGGGGTAAAATTGAAAAAAGTTGAAAAAATTTCTTTTTTGGACTTAGTCATTTTTCCGGCATTTATCAGACTTTCAGATAGGACAAATGTCAGTGAGCATTCCGATTTCAGTTCCAGAGCGATTCGCCCAATGCGTCCTTGATATTACGTCGTTTTCAGCCAATTTTCTGGATTTTTCAAAATTTCACTTATTTGTGAAAATATCCACTAAATGAGGGAATAATATGTGTGAGGGTACCCCAGGAGAATTCCAAATGTGTGTGGGTAGAATATATATGCCACGGGGGGTAAAATTGAAAAAAGTAAAAAAAAAAATTTTCTTGGACTTAGTCATTTTTCCGGCATTTATCAGACTTTCAGATAGGGCAAATGTCAGTGAGCATTCCGATTTCAGTTCCAGAGCGATTCGCCCAATGAGTCCTTGATATTAAGTCGTTTTCAGCCAATTTTCTGGATTTTTCAAAATTTCACTTTTTTGTGAAAATATCCACTAAATGAGGGAATAATATGTGTGAGGGTACCCAAGGAGAGTTCCAAATGTGTGTGGGTAGAACATATATCCCACAGGGGTAAAATTGAAAAAACTTGAAAAAAAATTTTTCTTGGACTTAGTCATTTTTCCAGCATTTATCAGACTTTCAGATAGGGCAAATGTCAGTGAGCGTTCCGATTTCAGTTCCAAAGCGATTTGCCCAATGAGTACTTGATATTTAGTCGTTTTCAGCCAATATTTTGGATTTTTGAAAATTTCACTTTTTTGTGAAAATATCCACTAAATGAGGGAATAATATGTGTGAGGGTACCCCAGGAGAGTTCCAAATGTGTGTGGGTAGAATATATATCCCACCGGGGTAAAATTGAAAAAAGTTGAAAAAAAATGTTTTTTGGACTTAGTCATTTTTCCGGCATTTATCAGACTTTCAGATAGGGCAAATGTCAGTGAGCATTCCGATTTCAGTTCCAGAGCGATTCGCCCAATGAGTCCTTGATATTAAGTCGTTTTCAGCCAATTTTCTGGATTTTTCAAAATTTCACTTTTTTGTGAAAATATCCACTAAATGAGGGAATAATATGTGTGACGGCACCCCAGGAGAGTTCCAAATGTGTGTGGTTTAAAATATATATCCCACGGGGGTAAAATTGAAAAAAGTTGAAAAAAATTTTTTCTTGGACTTAGTCATTTTTCCGGCGTTTATCAGACTTTCAGATAGGGGAAATGTCAGTGAGCGTTCCGATTTCAGTTCCAAAGCGATTCGCCCAATGAGTCCTTGATATTTAGTCGTTTTCAGCCAATATTTAGGATTTTTGAAAATTTCACTTTTTTGTGAAAATATCCACTAAATGAGGGAATAATATGTGTGAGGGTACCCCAGGAGAGTTCCAAATGTGTGTGGGTAGAATATATATCCCACGAGGGTAAAATTGAAAAAAGTTGAAAAAAAATGTTTTTTGGACTTAGTAATTTTTCCGGCATTTATCAGACTTTCAGATAGGGCAAATGTCAGTGAGCATTCCGATTTCAGTTCCAGAGCGAATCGCCCAATGAGTCCTTGATATTAAGTCGTTTTCAGCCAATTTTCTGGATTTTTCAAAATTTCACTTTTTTGTGAAAAAATCCACTAAATGAGGGAATAATATGTGTGAGGGTACCCCAGGAGAGTTCCAAATGTGTGTGGGTAGAATATATATCCCACGGGGGTAAAATTGAAAAAAGTTGAAAAAATTTCTTTTTTGGACTTAGTCATTTTTCCGGCATTTATCAGACTTTCAGATAGGACAAATGTCAGTGAGCATTCCGATTTCAGTTCCAGAGCGATTCGCCCAATGCGTCCTTGATATTACGTCGTTTTCAGCCAATTTTCTGGATTTTTCAAAATTTCACTTATTTGTGAAAATATCCACTAAATGAGGGAATAATATGTGTGAGGGTACCCCAGGAGAATTCCAAATGTGTGTGGGTAGAATATATATGCCACGGGGGGTAAAATTGAAAAAAGTAAAAAAAAAAATTTTCTTGGACTTAGTCATTTTTCCGGCATTTATCAGACTTTCAGATAGGGCAAATGTCAGTGAGCATTCCGATTTCAGTTCCAGAGCGATTCGCCCAATGAGTCCTTGATATTAAGTCGTTTTCAGCCAATTTTCTGGATTTTTCAAAATTTCACTTTTTTGTGAAAATATCCACTAAATGAGGGAATAATATGTGTGAGGGTACCCAAGGAGAGTTCCAAATGTGTGTGGGTAGAATATATATCCCACAGGGGTAAAATTGAAAAAACTTGAAAAAAAATTTTTCTTGGACTTAGTCATTTTTCCAGCATTTATCAGACTTTCAGATAGGGCAAATGTCAGTGAGCGTTCCGATTTCAGTTCCAAAGCGATTTGCCCAATGAGTACTTGATATTTAGTCGTTTTCAGCCAATATTTTGGATTTTTGAAAATTTCACTTTTTTGTGAAAATATCCACTAAATGAGGGAATAATATGTGTGAGGGTACCCCAGGAGAGTTCCAAATGTGTGTGGGTAGAATATATATCCCACCGGGGTAAAATTGAAAAAAGTTGAAAAAAAATGTTTTTTGGACTTAGTCATTTTTCCGGCATTTATCAGACTTTCAGATAGGGCAAATGTCAGTGAGCATTCCGATTTCAGTTCCAGAGCGATTCGCCCAATGAGTCCTTGATATTAAGTCGTTTTCAGCCAATTTTCTGGATTTTTCAAAATTTCACTTTTTTGTGAAAATATCCACTAAATGAGGGAATAATATGTGTGACGGCACCCCAGGAGAGTTCCAAATGTGTGTGGTTTAAAATATATATCCCACGGGGGTAAAATTGAAAAAAGTTGAAAAAAATTTTTTCTTGGACTTAGTCATTTTTCCGGCGTTTATCAGACTTTCAGATAGGGGAAATGTCAGTGAGCGTTCCGATTTCAGTTCCAAAGCGATTCGCCCAATGAGTCCTTGATATTTAGTCGTTTTCAGCCAATATTTAGGATTTTTGAAAATTTCACTTTTTTGTGAAAATATCCACTAAATGAGGGAATAATATGTGTGAGGGTACCCCAGGAGAGTTCCAAATGTGTGTGGGTAGAATATATATCCCACGAGGGTAAAATTGAAAAAAGTTGAAAAAAAATGTTTTTTGGACTTAGTAATTTTTCCGGCATTTATCAGACTTTCAGATAGGGCAAATGTCAGTGAGCATTCCGATTTCAGTTCCAGAGCGAATCGCCCAATGAGTCCTTGATATTAAGTCGTTTTCAGCCAATTTTCTGGATTTTTCAAAATTTCACTTTTTTGTGAAAAAATCCACTAAATGAGGGAATAATATGTGTGAGGGTACCCCAGGAGAGTTCCAAATGTGTGTGGGTAGAATATATATCCCACGGGGGTAAAATTGAAAAAAGTTGAAAAAAATTTTTTCTTGGACTTAGTCATTTTTCCGGCGTTTATCAGACTTTCAGATAGGGGAAATGTCTGTGAGCGTTCCAATTTCAGTTCCAGAGCGATTCTCCCAATGAGTCCTTGATATTTAGTCGTTTTCAGCCAATTTTCTGGATTTTTCAAAATTTCACTTTTTGTGAAAATATCCACTAAATGAGGGAATAATATGTGTGAGGGTACCCCAGGAGAGTTCCAAATGTGTGTGGGTAGAATAAATATCCCACGGGGGTAAAATTGAAAAAAGTTGAAGAAATTTTATTTTTTGGACTAAGTCATTTTTCCGGCATTTATCTGACATTCAGATAGGGCAAATGTCAGTGAGCATTCCGATTTCAGTTCCAGAGCGATTCGCCCAATGAGTCCTTGATATTAAGTCGTTTTCAGCCAATTTTCTGGATTTTTCAAAATTTCACTTTTTTGTGAAAATATCCACTAAATGAGGGAATAATATGTGTGACGGTACCCCAGGAGAGTTCCAAATGTGTGTGGGTAGAACATATATCCCACAGGGGTAAAATTGAAAAAAGTTGAAAAAAAATTTTTCTTGGACTTAGTAATTTTTCCGGCATTTATCAGACTTTCAGATAGGGCAAATGTCAGTGAGCGTTCCGATTTCAGTTCCAAAGCGATTCGCCCAATGAGTACTTGATATTTAGTCGTTTTCAGCCAATATTTTGGATTTTTGAAAATTTCACTTTTTTGTGAAAATATCCACTAAATGAGGGAATAATATGTGTGAGGGTACCCCAGGAGAGTTCCAAATGTGTGTGGGTAGAATATATATCCCACGGGGGTAAAATTGAAAAAAGTTGAAAAAAAATGTTTTTTGGACTTAGTCATTTTTCCGGCATTTATCAGACTTTCAGATAGGGCAAATGTCAGTGAGCATTCCGATTTCAGTTCCAGAGCGATTCGCCCAATGAGTCCTTGATATTAAGTCGTTTTCAGCCAATTTTCTGGATTTTTCAAAATTTCACTTTTTTGTGAAAATATCCACTAAATGAGGGAATAATATGTGTGACGGCACCCCAGGAGAGTTCCAAATGTGTGTGGTTTAAAATATATATCCCACAAGGGTAAAATTGAAAAAAGTTGAAAAAAATTTTTCTTGGACTTAGTAATTTTTCCGGCGTTTATCAGACTTTTAGATAGGGGAAATGTCAGTGAGCGTTCCGATTTCAGTTCCAAAGCGATTCGCCCAATGAGTCCTTGATATTTAGTCGTTTTCAGCCAATATTTAGGATTTTTGAAAATTTCACTTTTTTGTGAAAATATCCACTAAATGAGGGAATAATATGTGTGAGGGTACCCCAGGAGAGTTCCAAATGTGTGTGGGTAGAATATATATCCCACGAGGGTAAAATTGAAAAAAGTTGAAAAAAAATGTTTTTTGGACTTAGCAATTTTTCCGGCATTTATCAGACTTTCAGATAGGGCAAATGTCAGTGAGCATTCCGATTTCAGTTCCAGAGCGAATCGACCAATGAGTCCTTGATATTAAGTCGTTTTCAGCCAATATTTTGGATTTTTGAAAATTTCACTTTTTGTGAAAATATCCACTAAATGAGGGAATAATATGTGTGAGGGTACCCTAGGAGAGTTCCAAATGTGTGTGGGTAGAATATATATCCCACGGGGGTAAAATTGAAAAAAGTTGAAAAAAATTTTTTCTTGGACTTAGTCATTTTTCCGGCATTTATCAGACTTTCAGATAGGGCAAATGTCAGTGAGCGTTCCGATTTCAGTTCCAAAGCGATTTGCCCAATGAGTACTTGATATTTAGTCGTTTTCAGCCAATATTTTGGATTTTTGAAAATTTCACTTTTTTGTGAAAATATCCACTAAATGAGGGAATAATATGTGTGAGGGTACCCCAGGAGAGTTCCAAATGTGTGTGGGTAGAATATATATCCCACCGGGGTAAAATTGAAAAAAGTTGAAAAAAAATGTTTTTTGGACTTAGTCATTTTTCCGGCATTTATCAGACTTTCAGATAGGGCAAATGTCAGTGAGCATTCCGATTTCAGTTCCAGAGCGATTCGCCCAATGAGTCCTTGATATTAAGTCGTTTTCAGCCAATTTTCTGGATTTTTCAAAATTTCACTTTTTTGTGAAAATATCCACTAAATGAGGGAATAATATGTGTGACGGCACCCCAGGAGAGTTCCAAATGTGTGTGGTTTAAAATATATATCCCACGGGGGTAAAATTGAAAAAAGTTGAAAAAAATTTTTTCTTGGACTTAGTCATTTTTCCGGCGTTTATCAGACTTTCAGATAGGGGAAATGTCAGTGAGCGTTCCGATTTCAGTTCCAAAGCGATTCGCCCAATGAGTCCTTGATATTTAGTCGTTTTCAGCCAATATTTAGGATTTTTGAAAATTTCACTTTTTTGTGAAAATATCCACTAAATGAGGGAATAATATGTGTGAGGGTACCCCAGGAGAGTTCCAAATGTGTGTGGGTAGAATATATATCCCACGAGGGTAAAATTGAAAAAAGTTGAAAAAAAATGTTTTTTGGACTTAGTAATTTTTCCGGCATTTATCAGACTTTCAGATAGGGCAAATGTCAGTGAGCATTCCGATTTCAGTTCCAGAGCGAATCGCCCAATGAGTCCTTGATATTAAGTCGTTTTCAGCCAATTTTCTGGATTTTTCAAAATTTCACTTTTTTGTGAAAAAATCCACTAAATGAGGGAATAATATGTGTGAGGGTACCCCAGGAGAGTTCCAAATGTGTGTGGGTAGAATATATATCCCACGGGGGTAAAATTGAAAAAAGTTGAAAAAAATTTTTTCTTGGACTTAGTCATTTTTCCGGCGTTTATCAGACTTTCAGATAGGGGAAATGTCTGTGAGCGTTCCAATTTCAGTTCCAGAGCGATTCTCCCAATGAGTCCTTGATATTTAGTCGTTTTCAGCCAATTTTCTGGATTTTTCAAAATTTCACTTTTTGTGAAAATATCCACTAAATGAGGGAATAATATGTGTGAGGGTACCCCAGGAGAGTTCCAAATGTGTGTGGGTAGAATAAATATCCCACGGGGGTAAAATTGAAAAAAGTTGAAGAAATTTTATTTTTTGGACTAAGTCATTTTTCCGGCATTTATCTGACATTCAGATAGGGCAAATGTCAGTGAGCATTCCGATTTCAGTTCCAGAGCGATTCGCCCAATGAGTCCTTGATATTAAGTCGTTTTCAGCCAATTTTCTGGATTTTTCAAAATTTCACTTTTTTGTGAAAATATCCACTAAATGAGGGAATAATATGTGTGACGGTACCCCAGGAGAGTTCCAAATGTGTGTGGGTAGAACATATATCCCACAGGGGTAAAATTGAAAAAAGTTGAAAAAAAATTTTTCTTGGACTTAGTAATTTTTCCGGCATTTATCAGACTTTCAGATAGGGCAAATGTCAGTGAGCGTTCCGATTTCAGTTCCAAAGCGATTCGCCCAATGAGTACTTGATATTTAGTCGTTTTCAGCCAATATTTTGGATTTTTGAAAATTTCACTTTTTTGTGAAAATATCCACTAAATGAGGGAATAATATGTGTGAGGGTACCCCAGGAGAGTTCCAAATGTGTGTGGGTAGAATATATATCCCACGGGGGTAAAATTGAAAAAAGTTGAAAAAAAATGTTTTTTGGACTTAGTCATTTTTCCGGCATTTATCAGACTTTCAGATAGGGCAAATGTCAGTGAGCATTCCGATTTCAGTTCCAGAGCGATTCGCCCAATGAGTCCTTGATATTAAGTCGTTTTCAGCCAATTTTCTGGATTTTTCAAAATTTCACTTTTTTGTGAAAATATCCACTAAATGAGGGAATAATATGTGTGACGGCACCCCAGGAGAGTTCCAAATGTGTGTGGTTTAAAATATATATCCCACAAGGGTAAAATTGAAAAAAGTTGAAAAAAATTTTTCTTGGACTTAGTAATTTTTCCGGCGTTTATCAGACTTTTAGATAGGGGAAATGTCAGTGAGCGTTCCGATTTCAGTTCCAAAGCGATTCGCCCAATGAGTCCTTGATATTTAGTCGTTTTCAGCCAATATTTAGGATTTTTGAAAATTTCACTTTTTTGTGAAAATATCCACTAAATGAGGGAATAATATGTGTGAGGGTACCCCAGGAGAGTTCCAAATGTGTGTGGGTAGAATATATATCCCACGAGGGTAAAATTGAAAAAAGTTGAAAAAAAATGTTTTTTGGACTTAGTAATTTTTCCGGCATTTATCAGACTTTCAGATAGGGCAAATGTCAGTGAGCATTCCGATTTCAGTTCCAGAGCGAATCGACCAATGAGTCCTTGATATTAAGTCGTTTTCAGCCAATATTTTGGATTTTTGAAAATTTCACTTTTTGTGAAAATATCCACTAAATGAGGGAATAATATGTGTGAGGGTACCCTAGGAGAGTTCCAAATGTGTGTGGGTAGAATATATATCCCACGGGGGTAAAATTGAAAAAAGTTGAAAAAAATTTTTTCTTGGACTTAGTCATTTTTCCGGCATTTATCAGACTTTCAGATAGGGCAAATGTCAGTGAGCATTCCGATTTCAGTTCCAGAGCGATTCGCCCAATGAGTCCTTGATATTTAGTCGTTTTCAGCCAATATTTTGGATTTTTGAAAATTTCACTTTTTTTGTGAAAATATCCACTAAATGAGGGAATAATATGTGTGAGGGTACCCCAGGAGAGTTCCAAATGTGTGTGGGTAGAATATATATCCCACAGGGGTAAAATTGAAAAAAGTTGAAAAAATTTCTTTTTTGGACTTAGTCATTTTTCCGGCATTTATCAGACTTTCAGATAGGACAAATGTCAGTGAGCATTCCGATTTCAGTTCCAGAGCGATTCGCCCAATGCGTCCTTGACATTAATTCGTTTTCAGCCAATTTTCTGGATTTTTCAAAATTTCACTTTTTTGTGAAAATATCCACTAAATGAGGGAATAATATGTGTGAGGGTACCCCAGGAGAATTCCAAATGTGTATGGGTAGAATATATATCCCACGGGGGGTAAAATTGAAAAAAGTTAAAAAAAAATTTTTCTTGGACTTAGTCATTTTTCCGGCATTTATCAGACTTTCAGATAGGGCAAATGTCAGTGAGCATTCCGATTTCAGTTCCAGAGCGATTCGCCCAATGAGTCCTTGATATTAAGTCGTTTTCAGCCAATTTTCTGGATTTTTCAAAATTTCACTTTTTTGTGAAAATATCCACTAAATGAGGGAATAATATGTGTGAGGGAACCCCAGGAGAGTTCCAAATGTGTGTGGGTAGAACATATATCCCACAGGGGTAAAATTGAAAAAAGTTTAAAAAATTTTTTTCTTGGACTTAGTCATTTTTCCGGCGTTTATCAGACTTTCAGATAGGGGAAATGTCAGTGAGCGTTCCGATTTCAGTTCCAAAGCGATTCGCCCAATGAGTCCTTGATATTTAGTCGTTTTCAGCCAATATTTAGGATTTTTGAAAATTTCACTTTTTTGTGAAAATATCCACTAAATGAGGGAATAATATGTGTGAGGGTACCCCAGGAGAGTTCCAAATGTGTGTGGGTAGAATATATATCCCACGAGGGTAAAATTGAAAAAAGTTGACAAAAAATGTTTTTTGGACTTAGTAATTTTTCCGGCATTTATCAGACTTTCAGATAGGGCAAATGTCAGTGAGCATTCCGATTTCAGTTCCAGAGCGAATCGCCCAATGAGTCCTTGATATTAAGTCGTTTTCAGCCAATTTTCTGGATTTTTCAAAATTTCACTTTTTTGTGAAAAAATCCACTAAATGAGGGAATAATATGTGTGAGGGTACCCCAGGAGAGCTCCAAATGTGTGTGGGTAGAATATATATCCCACGGGGGTAAAATTGAAAAAAGTTGAAAAAAATTTTTTCTTGGACTTAGTCATTTTTCCGGCGTTTATCAGACTTTCAGATAGGGGAAATGTCAGTGAGCGTTCCAATTTCAGTTCCAGAGCGATTCTCCCAATGAGTCCTTGATATTTAGTCGTTTTCAGCCAATTTTCTGGATTTTTCAAAATTTCACTTTTTGTGAAAATATCCACTAAATGAGGGAATAATATGTGTGAGGGTACCCCAGGAGAGTTCCAAATGTGTGTGGGTAGAATATATATCCCACAGGGGTAAAATTGAAAAAAGTTGAAAAAATTTCTTTTTTGGACTTAGTCATTTTTCCGGCATTTATCAGACTTTCAGATAGGACAAATGTCAGTGAGCATTCCGATTTCAGTTCCAGAGCGATTCGCCCAATGCGTCCTTGACATTAATTCGTTTTCAGCCAATTTTCTGGATTTTTCAAAATTTCACTTTTTTGTGAAAATATCCACTAAATGAGGGAATAATATGTGTGAGGGTACCCCAGGAGAATTCCAAATGTGTATGGGTAGAATATATATCCCACGGGGGGTAAAATTGAAAAAAGTTAAAAAAAATTTTTTCTTGGACTTAGTCATTTTTCCGGCATTTATCAGACTTTCAGATAGGGCAAATGTCAGTGAGCATTCCGATTTCAGTTCCAGAGCGATTCGCCCAATGAGTCCTTGATATTAAGTCGTTTTCAGCCAATTTTCTGGATTTTTCAAAATTTCACTTTTTTGTGAAAATATCCACTAAATGAGGGAATAATATGTGTGAGGGAACCCCAGGAGAGTTCCAAATGTGTGTGGGTAGAACATATATCCCACAGGGGTAAAATTGAAAAAAGTTTAAAAAATTTTTTTCTTGGACTTAGTCATTTTTCCGGCGTTTATCAGACTTTCAGATAGGGGAAATGTCAGTGAGCGTTCCGATTTCAGTTCCAAAGCGATTCGCCCAATGAGTCCTTGATATTTAGTCGTTTTCAGCCAATATTTAGGATTTTTGAAAATTTCACTTTTTTGTGAAAATATCCACTAAATGAGGGAATAATATGTGTGAGGGTACCCCAGGAGAGTTCCAAATGTGTGTGGGTAGAATATATATCCCACGAGGGTAAAATTGAAAAAAGTTGAAAAAAAATGTTTTTTGGACTTAGTAATTTTTCCGGCATTTATCAGACTTTCAGATAGGGCAAATGTCAGTGAGCATTCCGATTTCAGTTCCAGAGCGAATCGCCCAATGAGTCCTTGATATTAAGTCGTTTTCAGCCAATTTTCTGGATTTTTCAAAATTTCACTTTTTTGTGAAAAAATCCACTAAATGAGGGAATAATATGTGTGAGGGTACCCCAGGAGAGTTCCAAATGTGTGTGGGTAGAATATATATCCCACGGGGGTAAAATTGAAAAAAGTTGAAAAAAAATTTTTCTTGGACTTAGTCATTTTTCCGGCGTTTATCAGACTTTCAGATAGGGGAAATGTCAGTGAGCGTTCCAATTTCAGTTCCAGAGCGATTCTCCCAATGAGTCCTTGATATTTAGTCGTTTTCAGCCAATTTTCTGGATTTTTCAAAATTTCACTTTTTGTGAAAATATCCACTAAATGAGGGAATAATATGTGTGAGGGTACCCCAGGAGAGTTCCAAATGTGTGTGGGTAGAATAAATATCCCACGGGGGTAAAATTGAAAAAAGTTGAAGAAATTTTATTTTTTGGACTTAGTCATTTTTCCGGCATTTATCAGACTTTCAGATAGGGCAAATGTCAGTGAGCGTTCCGATTTCAGTTCCAAAGCGATTCGCCCAATGAGTCCTTGATATTAAGTCGTTTTCAGCCAATTTTCTGGATTTTTCAAAATTTCACTTTTTTGTGAAAATATCCACTAAATGAGGGAATAATATGTGTGAGGGTACCCCAGGAGAGTTCCAAATGTGTGTGGGTAGAACACATATCCCACAGGGGTAAAATTGAAAAAAGTTGAAAAAAATTTTTTCTTGGACTTAGTAATTTTTCCGGCATTTATCAGACTTTCAGATAGGGCAAATGTCAGTGAGCGTTCCGATTTCAGTTCCAAAGCGATTCGCCCAATGAGTACTTGATATTTAGTCGTTTTCAGCCAATATTTTGGATTTTTGAAAATTTCACTTTTTTGTGAAAATATCCACTAAATGAGGGAATAATATGTGTGAGGGTACCCCAGGAGAGTTCCAAATGTGTGTGGGTAGAATATATATCCCACGGGGGTAAAATTGAAAAAAGTTGAAAAAAAATGTTTTTTGGACTTAGTCATTTTTCCGGCATTTATCAGACTTTCAGATAGGACAAATGTCAGTGAGCATTCCGATTTCAGTTCCAGAGCGATTCGCCCAATGAGTCCTTGATATTAAGTCGTTTTCAGCCAATTTTCTGGATTTTTCAAAATTTCAATTTTTTGTGAAAATATCCACTAAATGAGGGAATAATATGTGTGACGGCACCCCAGGAGAGTTCCAAATGTGTGTGGTTTAAAATATATATCCCACGGGTGTAAAATTGAAAAAAGTTGAAAAAAATTTTTTCTTGGACTTAGTCATTTTTCCGGCGTTTATCAGACTTTCAGATAGGGGAAATGTCAGTGAGCGTTCCGATTTCAGTTCCAAAGCGATTCGCCCAATGAGTCTTTGATATTTAGTCGTTTTCAGCCAATATTTAGGATTTTTGAAAATTTCACTTTTTTGTGAAAATATCCACTAAATGAGGGAATAATATGTGTGAGGGTACCCCAGGAGAGTTCCAAATGTGTGTGGGTAGAATATATATCCCACGAGGGTAAAATTGAAAAAAGTTGAAAAAAAATGTTTTTTGGACTTAGTAATTTTTCCGGCATTTATCAGACTTTCAGATAGGGCAAATGTCAGTGAGCATTCCGATTTCAGTTCCAGAGCGAATCGACCAATGAGTCCTTGATATTAAGTCGTTTTCAGCCAATTTTCTGGATTTTTCAAAATTTCACTTTTTGTGAAAATATCCACTAAATGAGGGAATAATATGTGTGAGGGTACCCCAGGAGAGTTCCAAATGTGTGTGGGTAGAATAAATATCCCACGGGGGTAAAATTGAAAAAAGTTGAAGAAATTTTATTTTTTGGACTTAGTCATTTTTCCGGCATTTATCAGACTTTCAGATAGGGCAAATGTCAGTGAGCATTCCGATTTCAGTTCCAGAGCGATTCGCCCAATGAGTCCTTGATATTAAGTCGTTTTCAGCCAATTTTCTGGATTTTTCAAAATTTCACTTTTTTGTGAAAATATCCACTAAATGAGGGAATAATATGTGTGACGGTACCCCAGGAGAGTTCCAAATGTGTGTGGTTTAAATATATATCCCACAGGGGTAAAATTGAAAAAAGTTGAAAAAAAATTTTTCTTGGACTTAGTCATTTTTCCGGCGTTTATCAGACTTTTAGATAGGGGAAATGTCAGTGAGCGTTCCGATTTCAGTTCCAAAGCGATTCGCCCAATGAGTCCATGATATTTAGTCGTTTTCAGCCAATATTTTGGATTTTTGAAAATTTCACTTTTTTGTGAAAATATCCACTAAATGAGGGAATAATATGTGTGAGGGTACCCCAGGAGAGTTCCAAATGTGTGTGGGTAGAATATATATCCCACGAGGGTAAAATTGAAAAAAGTTGAAAAAAAATGTTTTTTGGACTTAGTAATTTTTCCGGCATTTATCAGACTTTCAGATAGGGCAAATGTCAGTGAGCATTCCGATTTCAGTTCCAGAGCGAATCGCCCAATGAGTCCTTGATATTAAGTCGTTTTCAGCCAATTTTCTGGATTTTTCAAAATTTCACTTTTTTGTGAAAAAATCCACTAAATGAGGGAATAATATGTGTGAGGGTACCCCAGGAGAGTTCCAAATGTGTGTGGGTAGAATATATATCCCACGGGGGTAAAATTGAAAAAAGTTGAAAAAAATTTTTTCTTGGACTTAGTCATTTTTCCGGCGTTTATCAGACTTTCAGATAGGGGAAATGTCTGTGAGCGTTCCAATTTCAGTTCCAGAGCGATTCTCCCAATGAGTCCTTGATATTTAGTCGTTTTCAGCCAATTTTCTGGATTTTTCAAAATTTCACTTTTTGTGAAAATATCCACTAAATGAGGGAATAATATGTGTGAGGGTACCCCAGGAGAGTTCCAAATGTGTGTGGGTAGAATAAATATCCCACGGGGGTAAAATTGAAAAAAGTTGAAGAAATTTTATTTTTTGGACTTAGTCATTTTTCCGGCATTTATCTGACTTTCAGATAGGGCAAATGTCAGTGAGCATTCCGATTTCAGTTCCAGAGCGATTCGCCCAATGAGTCCTTGATATTAAGTCGTTTTCAGCCAATTTTCTGGATTTTTCAAAATTTCACTTTTTTGTGAAAATATCCACTAAATGAGGGAATAATATGTGTGACGGTACCCCAGGAGAGTTCCAAATGTGTGTGGGTAGAACATATATCCCACAGGGGTAAAATTGAAAAAAGTTGAAAAAAATTTTTTCTTGGACTTAGTAATTTTTCCGGCATTTATCAGACTTTCAGATAGGGCAAATGTCAGTGAGCGTTCCGACTTCAGTTCCAAAGCGATTCGCCCAATGAGTACTTGATATTTAGTCGTTTTCAGCCAATATTTTGGATTTTTGAAAATTTCACTTTTTTGTGAAAATATCCACTAAATGAGGGAATAATATGTGTGAGGGTACCCCAGGAGAGTTCCAAATGTGTGTGGGTAGAATATATATCCCACGGGGGTAAAATTGAAAAAAGTTGAAAAAAAATGTTTTTTGGACTTAGTCATTTTTCCGGCATTTATCAGACTTTCAGATAGGGCAAATGTCAGTGAGCATTCCGATTTCAGTTCCAGAGCGATTCGCCCAATGAGTCCTTGATATTAAGTCGTTTTCAGCCAATTTTCTGGATTTTTCAAAATTTCACTTTTTTGTGAAAATATCCACTAAATGAGGGAATAATATGTGTGACGGCACCCCAGGAGAGTTCCAAATGTGTGTGGTTTAAAATATATATCCCACAAGGGTAAAATTGAAAAAAGTTGAAAAAAATTTTTCTTGGACTTAGTAATTTTTCCGGCGTTTATCAGACTTTTAGATAGGGGAAATGTCAGTGAGCGTTCCGATTTCAGTTCCAAAGCGATTCGCCCAATGAGTCCTTGATATTTAGTCGTTTTCAGCCAATATTTAGGATTTTTGAAAATTTCACTTTTTTGTGAAAATATCCACTAAATGAGGGAATAATATGTGTGAGGGTACCCCAGGAGAGTTCCAAATGTGTGTGGGTAGAATATATATCCCACGAGGGTAAAATTGAAAAAAGTTGAAAAAAAATGTTTTTTGGACTTAGTAATTTTTCCGGCATTTATCAGACTTTCAGATAGGGCAAATGTCAGTGAGCATTCCGATTTCAGTTCCAGAGCGAATCGACCAATGAGTCCTTGATATTAAGTCGTTTTCAGCCAATATTTTGGATTTTTGAAAATTTCACTTTTTGTGAAAATATCCACTAAATGAGGGAATAATATGTGTGAGGGTACCCTAGGAGAGTTCCAAATGTGTGTGGGTAGAATATATATCCCACGGGGGTAAAATTGAAAAAAGTTGAAAAAAATTTTTTCTTGGACTTAGTCATTTTTCCGGCATTTATCAGACTTTCAGATAGGGCAAATGTCAGTGAGCATTCCGATTTCAGTTCCAGAGCGATTCGCCCAATGAGTCCTTGATATTTAGTCGTTTTCAGCCAATATTTTGGATTTTTGAAAATTTCACTTTTTTTGTGAAAATATCCACTAAATGAGGGAATAATATGTGTGAGGGTACCCCAGGAGAGTTCCAAATGTGTGTGGGTAGAATATATATCCCACAGGGGTAAAATTGAAAAAAGTTGAAAAAATTTCTTTTTTGGACTTAGTCATTTTTCCGGCATTTATCAGACTTTCAGATAGGACAAATGTCAGTGAGCATTCCGATTTCAGTTCCAGAGCGATTCGCCCAATGCGTCCTTGACATTAAGTCGTTTTCAGCCAATTTTCTGGATTTTTCAAAATTTCACTTTTTTGTGAAAATATCCACTAAATGAGGGAATAATATGTGTGAGGGTACCCCAGGAGAATTCCAAATGTGTGTGGGTAGAATATATATCCCACGGGGGGTAAAATTGAAAAAAGTTAAAAAAAAATTTTTCTTGGACTTAGTCATTTTTCCGGCATTTATCAGACTTTCAGATAGGGCAAATGTCAGTGAGCATTCCGATTTCAGTTCCAGAGCGATTCGCCCAATGAGTCCTTGATATTAAGTCGTTTTCAGCCAATTTTCTGGATTTTTCAAAATTTCACTTTTTTGTGAAAATATCCACTAAATGAGGGAATAATATGTGTGAGGGTACCCCAGGAGAGTTCCAAATGTGTGTGGGTAGAACATATATCCCACAGGGGTAAAATTGAAAAAAGTTTAAAAAATTTTTTTCTTGGACTTAGTCATTTTTCCGGCGTTTATCAGACTTTCAGATAGGGGAAATGTCAGTGAGCGTTCCGATTTCAGTTCCAAAGCGATTCGCCCAATGAGTCCTTGATATTTAGTCGTTTTCAGCCAATATTTAGGATTTTTGAAAATTTCACTTTTTTGTGAAAATATCCACTAAATGAGGGAATAATATGTGTGAGGGTACCCCAGGAGAGTTCCAAATGTGTGTGGGTAGAATATATATCCCACGAGGGTAAAATTGAAAAAAGTTGAAAAAAAATGTTTTTTGGACTTAGTAATTTTTCCGGCATTTATCAGACTTTCAGATAGGGCAAATGTCAGTGAGCATTCCGATTTCAGTTCCAGAGCGAATCGCCCAATGAGTCCTTGATATTAAGTCGTTTTCAGCCAATTTTCTGGATTTTTCAAAATTTCACTTTTTTGTGAAAAAATCCACTAAATGAGGGAATAATATGTGTGAGGGTACCCCAGGAGAGTTCCAAATGTGTGTGGGTAGAATATATATCCCACGGGGGTAAAATTGAAAAAAGTTGAAAAAAAATTTTTCTTGGACTTAGTCATTTTTCCGGCGTTTATCAGACTTTCAGATAGGGGAAATGTCAGTGAGCGTTCCAATTTCAGTTCCAGAGCGATTCTCCCAATGAGTCCTTGATATTTAGTCGTTTTCAGCCAATTTTCTGGATTTTTCAAAATTTCACTTTTTGTGAAAATATCCACTAAATGAGGGAATAATATGTGTGAGGGTACCCCAGGAGAGTTCCAAATGTGTGTGGGTAGAATAAATATCCCACGGGGGTAAAATTGAAAAAAGTTGAAGAAATTTTATTTTTTGGACTTAGTCATTTTTCCGGCATTTATCAGACTTTCAGATAGGGCAAATGTCAGTGAGCGTTCCGATTTCAGTTCCAAAGCGATTCGCCCAATGAGTCCTTGATATTAAGTCGTTTTCAGCCAATTTTCTGGATTTTTCAAAATTTCACTTTTTTGTGAAAATATCCACTAAATGAGGGAATAATATGTGTGAGGGTACCCCAGGAGAGTTCCAAATGTGTGTGGGTAGAACATATATCCCACAGGGGTAAAATTGAAAAAAGTTGAAAAAAATTTTTTCTTGGACTTAGTAATTTTTCCGGCATTTATCAGACTTTCAGATAGGGCAAATGTCAGTGAGCGTTCCGATTTCAGTTCCAAAGCGATTCGCCCAATGAGTACTTGATATTTAGTCGTTTTCAGCCAATATTTTGGATTTTTGAAAATTTCACTTTTTTGTGAAAATATCCACTAAATGAGGGAATAATATGTGTGAGGGTACCCCAGGAGAGTTCCAAATGTGTGTGGGTAGAATATATATCCCACGGGGGTAAAATTGAAAAAAGTTGAAAAAAAATGTTTTTTGGACTTAGTCATTTTTCCGGCATTTATCAGACTTTCAGATAGGACAAATGTCAGTGAGCATTCCGATTTCAGTTCCAGAGCGATTCGCCCAATGAGTCCTTGATATTAAGTCGTTTTCAGCCAATTTTCTGGATTTTTCAAAATTTCAATTTTTTGTGAAAATATCCACTAAATGGGGGAATAATATGTGTGACGGCACCCCAGGAGAGTTCCAAATGTGTGTGGTTTAAAATATATATCCCACGGGGGTAAAATTGAAAAAAGTTGAAAAAAATTTTTTCTTGGACTTAGTCATTTTTCCGGCGTTTATCAGACTTTCAGATAGGGGAAATGTCAGTGAGCGTTCCGATTTCAGTTCCAAAGCGATTCGCCCAATGAGTCCTTGATATTTAGTCGTTTTCAGCCAATATTTAGGATTTTTGAAAATTTCACTTTTTTGTGAAAATATCCACTAAATGAGGGAATAATATGTGTGAGGGTACCCCAGGAGAGTTCCAAATGTGTGTGGGTAGAATATATATCCCACGAGGGTAAAATTGAAAAAAGTTGAAAAAAAATGTTTTTTGGACTTAGTAATTTTTCCGGCATTTATCAGACTTTCAGATAGGGCAAATGTCAGTGAGCATTCCGATTTCAGTTCCAGAGCGATTCGCCCAATGAGTCCTTGATATTAAGTCGTTTTCAGCCAATTTTCTGGATTTTTCAAAATTTCACTTTTTTGTGAAAATATCCACTAAATGAGGGAATAATATGTGTGACGGTACCCCAGGAGAGTTCCAAATGTGTGTGGTTTAAATATATATCCCACAGGGGTAAAATTGAAAAAAGTTGAAAAAAAAATTTTCTTGGACTTAGTCATTTTTCCGGCGTTTATCAGACTTTTAGATAGGGGAAATGTCAGTGAGCGTTCCGATTTCAGTTCCAAAGCGATTCGCCCAATGAGTCCATGATATTTAGTCGTTTTCAGCCAATATTTTGGATTTTTGAAAATTTCACTTTTTTGTGAAAATATCCACTAAATGAGGGAATAATATGTGTGAGGGTACCCCAGGAGAGTTCAAAATGTGTGTGGGTAGAATATATATCCCACGGGGGTAAAATTGAAAAAAGTTGAAAAAAAATTTTTCTTGGACTTAGTCATTTTTCCGCCATTTATCAGACTTTCAGATAGCGCAAATGTCAGTGAGCATTCCGATTTCAGTTCCAGAGTGATTCGCCCAATGAGTCCTTGATATTTAGTCGTTTTCAGCCAATATTTTGGATTTTTGAAAATTTCACTTTTTTTGTGAAAATATCCACTAAATGAGGGAATAATATGTGTGAGGGTACCCCAGGAGAGTTCCAAATGTGTGTGGGTAGAATATATATCCCACAGGGGTAAAATTGAAAAAAGTTGAAAAAATTTCTTTTTTGGACTTAGTCATTTTTCCGGCATTTATCAGACTTTCAGATAGGACAAATGTCAGTGAGCATTCCGATTTCAGTTCCAGAGCGATTCGCCCAATGCGTCCTTGACATTAAGTCGTTTTCAGCCAATTTTCTGGATTTTTCAAAATTTCACTTTTTTGTGAAAATATCCACTAAATGAGGGAATAATATGTGTGAGGGTACCCCAGGAGAATTCCAAATGTGTGTGGGTAGAATATATATCCCACGGGGTGTAAAATTGAAAAAAGTTAAAAAAAAAATTTTCTTGGACTTAGTCATTTTTCCGGCATTTATCAGACTTTCAGATAGGGCAAATGTCAGTGAGCATTCCGATTTCAGTTCCAGAGCGATTCGCCCAATGAGTCCTTGATATTAAGTCGTTTTCAGCCAATTTTCTGGATTTTTCAAAATTTCACTTTTTTGTGAAAATATCCACTAAATGAGGGAATAATATGTGTGAGGGTACCCCAGGAGAGTTCCAAATGTGTGTGGGTAGAACATATATCCCACAGGGGTAAAATTGAAAAAAGTTGAAAAAATTTTTTTCTTGGACTTAGTCATTTTTCCGGCGTTTATCAGACTTTCAGAGAGGGGAAATGTCAGTGAGCGTTCCAATTTCAGTTCCAGAGCGATTCTCCCAATGAGTCCTTGATATTTAGTCGTTTTCAGCCAATTTTCTGGATTTTTCAAAATTTCACTTTTAGTGAAAATATCCACTAAATGAGGGAATAATATGTGTGAGGGTACCCCAGGAGAGTTCCAAATGTGTGTGGGTAGAATAAATATCCCACGGGGGTAAAATTGAAAAAAGTTGAAGAAATTTTATTTTTTGGACTTAGTCATTTTTCCGGCATTTATCAGACTTTCAGATAGGGCAAATGTCAGTGAGCATTCCGATTTCAGTTCCAGAGCGATTCGCCCAATGAGTCCTTGATATTAAGTCGTTTTCAGCCAATTTTCTGGATTTTTCAAAATTTCACTTTTTTGTGAAAATATCCACTAAATGAGGGAATAATATGTGTGACGGTACCCCAGGAGAGTTCCAAATGTGTGTGGTTTAAAATATATATCCCACAGGGGTAAAATTGAAAAAAGTTGAAAAAAATTTTTTCTTGGACTTAGTCATTTTTCCGGCGTTTATCAGACTTTTAGATAGGGGAAATGTCAGTGAGCGTTCCGATTTCAGTTCCAAAGCGATTCGCCCAATGAGTCCTTGATATTTAGTCGTTTTCAGCCAATATTTTGGATTTTTGAAAATTTCACTTTTTTGTGAAAATATCCACTAAATGAGGGAATAATATGTGTGAGGGTACCCCAGGAGAGTTCAAAATGTGTGTGGGTAGAATATATATCCCACGGGGGTAAAATTGAAAAAAGTTGAAAAAAATTTTTTCTTGGACTTAGTCATTTTTCCGGCATTTATCAGACTTTCAGATAGGGGAAATGTCAGTGAGCGTTCCAATTTCAGTTCCAGAGCGATTCTCCCAATGAGTCCTTGATATTTAGTCGTTTTCAGCCAATTTTCTGGATTTTTCAAAATTTCACTTTTTGTGAAAATATCCACTAAATGAGGGAATAATATGTGTGAGGGTACCCCAGGAGAGTTCCAAATGTGTGTGGGTAGAATAAATATCCCACGGGGGTAAAATTGAAAAAAGTTGAAGAAAATTTATTTTTTGGACTTAGTCATTTTTCCGGCATTTATCAGACTTTCAGATAGGGTAAATGTCAGTGAGCATTCCGATTTCAGTTCCAGAGCGATTCGCCCAATGAGTCCTTGATATTAAGTCGTTTTCAGCCAATTTTCTGGATTTTTCAAAATTTCACTTTTTTGTGAAAATATCCACTAAATGAGGGAATAATATGTGTGACGGTACCCCAGGAGAGTTCCAAATGTGTGTGGTTTAAAATATATATCCCACTGGGGTAAAATTGAAAAAAGTTGAAAAAAAATTTTTCTTGGACTTAGTCATTTTTCCGGCGTTTATCAGACTTTTAGATAGGGGAAATGTCAGTGAGCGTTCCGATTTCAGTTCCAAATCGATTCGCCTAATGAGTCCTTGATATTTAGTCGTTTTCAGCCAATATTTTGGATTTTTGAAAATTTCACTTTTTTGTGAAAATATCCACTAAATGAGGGAATAATATGTGTGAGGGTACCCCAGGAGACTTCCAAATGTGTGTGGGTAGAATATATATCCCACAGGGGTAAAATTGAAAAAAGTTGAAAAAATTTCTTTTTTGGACTTAGTCATTTTTCCGGCATTTATCAGACTTTCAGATAGGACAAATGTCAGTGAGCATTCCGATTTCAGTTCCAGAGCGATTCGCCCAATGCGTCCTTGACATTAAGTCGTTTTCAACCAATTTTCTGGATTTTTCAAAATTTCACTTTTTTGTGAAAATATCCACTAAATGAGGGAATAATATGTGTGAGGGTACCCCAGGAGAATTCCAAATGTGTGTGGGTAGAATATATATCCCACGGGGGGTAAAATTGAAAAAAGTTAAAAAAAATTTTTTCTTGGACTTAGTCATTTTTCCGGCATTTATCAGACTTTCAGATAGGGCAAATGTCAGTGAGCATTCCGATTTCAGTTCCAGAGCGATTCGCCCAATGAGTCCTTGATATTAAGTCGTTTTCAGCCAAATATCTGGATTTTTCAAAATTTCACTTTTTTGTGAAAATATCCACTAAATGAGGGAATAATATGTGTGAGGGTACCCCAGGAGAGTTCCAAATGTGTGTGGGTAGAACATATATCCCACAGGGGTAAAATTGAAAAAACTTGAAAAAAAATTTTTCTTGGACTTAGTCATTTTTCCGGCATTTATCAAACTTTCAGATAGGGCAAATGTCAGTGAGCGTTCCGATTTCAGTTCCAAAGCGATTCGCCCAATGATTACTTGATATTTAGTCGTTTTCAGCCAATATTTTGGATTTTTGAAAATTTCACTTTTTTGTGAAAATATCCACTAAATGAGGGAATAATATGTGTGAGGGTACCCCAGGAGAGTTCCAAATGTGTGTGGGTAGAATATATATCCCACGGGGGTAAAATTGAAAAAACTTGAAGAAATTTTTTTTTTGGACTTAGTCATTTTTCCGGCATTTATCAGACTTTCAGATAGGGCAAATGTCAGTGAGCATTCCGATTTCAGTTCCAGAGCGATTCGCCCAATGAGTCCTTGATATTAAGTCGTTTTCAGCCAATTTTCTGGATTTTTCAAAATTTCACTTTTTTGTGAAAATATCCACTAAATGAGGGAATAATATGTGTGACGGTACCCCAGGAGAGTTCCAAATGTGTGTGGTTTAAAATATATATCCCACGGGGGTAAAAGTGAAAAAAGTTGAAAAAATTTTTTTCTTGGACTTAGTCATTTTTCCGGCGTTTATCAGACTTTTAGATAGGGGAAATGTCAGTGAGCGTTCCGATTTCAGTTCTAAAGCGATTCGCCCAATGAGTCCTTGATATTTAGTCGTTTTCAGCCAATATTTAGGATTTTTGAAAATTTCACTTTTTTGTGAAAATATCCACTAAATGAGGGAATAATATGTGTGAGGGTACCCCAGGAGAGTTCCAAATGTGTGTGGGTAGAATATATATCCCACAGGGGTAAAATTGAAAAAAGTTGAAAAAAAATGTTTTTTGGACTTAGTAATTTGTCCGGCATTTATCAGACTTTCAGATAGGGCAAATGTCAGTGAGCATTCCGATTTCAGTTCCAGAGCGAATCGCCCAATGAGTCCTTGATATTAAGTCGTTTTCAGCCAATTTTCTGGATTTTTCAAAATTTCACTTTTTTGTGAAAAAATCCACTAAATGAGGGAATAATATGTGTGAGGGTACCCCAGGAGAGTTCCAAATGTGTGTGGGTAGAATATATATCCCACGGGGGTAAAATTGAAAAAAGTTGAAAAATTTTTTTTCTTGGACTTAGTCATTTTTCCGGCGTTTATCAGACTTTCAGATAGGGGAAATGTCAGTGAGCGTTCCAATTTCAGTTCCAGAGCGATTCGACCACTGAGTCATTGATATTTAGTCGTTTTCAGCCAATATTTTGGATTTTTGAAAATTTCACTTTTTTTGTGAAAATATCCACTAAATGAGGGAATAATATGTGTGAGGGTACCCCAGGAGAGTTCCAAATGTGTGTGGGCAGAATATATATCCCACGGGGGTAAAATTGAAAAAAGTTGAAGAAATTTTTTTTTTGGACTTAGTCATTTTTCCGGCATTTATCAGACTTTCAGATAGGGCAAATGTCAGTGAGCATTCCGATTTCAGTTCCAGAGCGATTCGCCCAATGAGTCCTTGATATTAAGTCGTTTTCAGCCAATTTTCTGGATTTTTCAAAATTTAACTTTTTTGGGAAAATATCCACTAAATGAGGGAATAATATGTGTGAGGGTACCCCAGGAGAGTTCCAAATGTGTGTGGGTAGAATATATATCCCACAGGGGTAAAATTGAAAAAAGTTGAAAAAAAATGTTTTTTGGACTTAGTAATTTTTCCGGCATTTATCAGACTTTCAGATAGGGCAAATGTCAGTGAGCATTCCGATTTCAGTTCCAGAGCGAATCGCCCAATGAGTCCTTGATATTAAGTCGTTTTCAGCCAATTTTCTGGATTTTTCAAAATTTCACTTTTTTGTGAAAAAATCCACTAAATGAGGGAATAATATGTGTGAGGGTACCCCAGGAGAGTTCCAAATGTGTGTGGGTAGAATATATATCCCACGGGGGTAAAATTGAAAAAAGTTGAAAAATTTTTTTTCTTGGACTTAGTCATTTTTCCGGCGTTTATCAGACTTTCAGATAGGGGAAATGTCAGTGAGCGTTCCAATTTCAGTTCCAGAGCGATTCGACCACTGAGTCATTGATATTTAGTCGTTTTCAGCCAATATTTTGGATTTTTGAAAATTTCACTTTTTTTGTGAAAATATCCACTAAATGAGGGAATAATATGTGTGAGGGTACCCCAGGAGAGTTCCAAATGTGTGTGGGCAGAATATATATCCCACGGGGGTAAAATTGAAAAAAGTTGAAGAAATTTTTTTTTTGGACTTAGTCATTTTTCCGGCATTTATCAGACTTTCAGATAGGGCAAATGTCAGTGAGCATTCCGATTTCAGTTCCAGAGCGATTCGCCCAATGAGTCCTTGATATTAAGTCGTTTTCAGCCAATTTTCTGGATTTTTCAAAATTTAACTTTTTTGGGAAAATATCCACTAAATGAGGGAATAATATGTGTGAGGGTACCCCAGGAGAGTTCCAAATGTGTGTGGGTAGAATATATAGATCCCACGGGGGTAAAATTGAAAAGTTTGAAAAAAAATGTTTTTTGGACTTAGTAATTTTTCCGTCATTTATCAGACTTTCAGATAGGGCAAATGTCAGTGAGCGTTCCGATTTCAGTTCCAAAGCGATTCGCCCAATGATTCCTTGATATTTAGTCGTTTTCAGCCAATATTTTGGATTTTTGAAAATTTCACTTTTTTGTGAAAATATCCACTAAATGAGGGAATAATATGTGTGAGGGTACCCCAGGAGAGTTCCAAATGTGTGTGGGTAGAATATATATCCCACAGGGGTAAAATTGAAAAAAGTTGAAAAAAAATGTTTTTTGGACTTAGTAATTTTTCCGGCATTTATCAGACTTTCAGATAGGGCAAATGTCAGTGAGCATTCCGATTTCAGTTCCAGAGCGAATCGCCCAATGAGTCCTTGATATTAAGTCGTTTTCAGCCAATTTTCTGGATTTTTCAAAATTTCACTTTTTTGTGAAAAAATCCACTAAATGAGGGAATAATATGTGTGAGGGTACCCCAGGAGAGCTCCAAATGTGTGTGGGTAGAATATATATCCCACGGGGGTAAAATTGAAAAAAGTTGAAAAATTTTTTTTCTCGGACTTAGTCATTTTTCCGGCGTTTATCAGACTTTCAGATAGGGGAAATGTCAGTGAGCGTTCCAATTTCAGTTCCAGAGCGATTCGACCACTGAGTCATTGACATTTAGTCGTTTTCAGCCAATATTTTGGATTTTTGAAAATTTCACTTTTTTTGTGAAAATATCCACTAAATGAGGGAATAATATGTGTGAGGGTACCCCAGGAGAGTTCCAAATGTGTGTGGGCAGAATATATATCCCACGGGGGTAAAATTGAAAAAAGTTGAAGAAATTTTTTTTTTGGACTTAGTCATTTTTCCGGCATTTATCAGACTTTCAGATAGGGCAAATGTCAGTGAGCATTCCGATTTCAGTTCCAGAGCGATTCGCCCAATGAGTCCTTGATATTAAGTCGTTTTCAGCCAATTTTCTGGATTTTTCAAAATTTAACTTTTTTGGGAAAATATCCACTAAATGAGGGAATAATATGTGTGAGGGTACCCCAGGAGAGTTCCAAATGTGTGTGGGTAGAATATATAGATCCCACGGGGGTAAAATTGAAAAGTTTGAAAAAAAATGTTTTTTGGACTTAGTAATTTTTCCGTCATTTATCAGACTTTCAGATAGGTCAAATGTCAGTGAGCGTTCCGATTTCAGTTCCAAAGCGATTCGCCCAATGATTCCTTGATATTTAGTCGTTTTCAGCCAATATTTTGGATTTTTGAAAATTTCACTTTTTTGTGAAAATATCCACTAAATGAGGGAATAATATGTGTGAGGGTACCCCAGGAGAGTTCCAAATGTGTGTGGGTAGAATCTATATCCCACGGGGGTAAAATTGAAAAAAGTTGAAAAAATTTTTTTCTTGGACTTAGTCATTTTTTGGCGTTTATCAGACTTTCAGATAGGGGAAATGTCAGTGAGCGTTCCAATTTCAGTTCCAGAGCGATTCGACCAATGAGTCCTTGATATTAAGTCGTTTTCAGCCAATTTTCTGGATTTTTCAAAATTTCACTTTTTTGTGAAAATATCCACTAAATGAGGGAATAATATGTGTGACGGTACCCCAGGAGAGTTCCAAATGTGTGTGGTTTAAAATATATATCCCACGGGGGTAAAATTGAAAAAAGTTGAAAAAAATTTTTTCTTGGACTTAGTCATTTTTCCTGCGTTTATCAGACTTTTAGATAGGGGAAATGTCAGTGAGCGTTCCGATTTCAGTTCCAAAGCGATTCGCCCAATGAGTCCTTGATATTTAGTCGTTTTCAGCCAATATTTTGGATTTTTGAAAATTTCACTTTTTTGTGAAAATATCCACTAAATGAGGGAATAATATGTGTGAGGGTACCCCAGGAGAGTTCCAAATGTGTGTGGGTAGAATATATATCCCACAGGGGTAAAATTGAAAAAAGTTGAAAAAAAATGTTTTTTGGACTTAGTAATTTTTCCGGCATTTATCAGACTTTCAGATAGGGCAAATGTCAGTGAGCATTCCGATTTCAGTTCCAGAGCGAATCGCCCAATGAGTCCTTGATATTAAGTCGTTTTCAGCCAATTTTCTGGATTTTTCAAAATTTCACTTTTTTTGTGAAAAAATCCACTAAATGAGGGAATAATATGTGTGAGGGTACCCCAGGAGAGTTCCAAATGTGTGTGGGTAGAATATATATCCCACGGGGGTAAAATTGAAAAAAGTTGAAAATTTTTTTTTCTCGGACTTAGTCATTTTTCCGGCGTTTATCAGACTTTCAGATAGGGGAAATGTCAGTGAGCGTTCCAATTTCAGTTCCAGAGCGAATCGCCCAATGAGTCCTTGATATTAAGTCGTTTTCAGCCGATTTTCTGGATTTTTCAAAATTTCACTTTTTTTGTGAAAAAATCCACTAAATGAGGGAATAATATGTGTGAGGGTACCCCAGGAGAGTTCCAAATGTGTGTGGGTAGAATATATATCCCACGGGGGTAAAATTGAAAAAAGTAAAAAAAAAAATTTTCTTGGACTTAGTCATTTTTCCGTCGTTTATCAGACTTTCAGATAGGGGAAATGTCAGTGATTGTTCCTATTTCAGTTCCAGAGCGATTCGCCCAATGAGTCCTTGATATTTAGACGTTTTCAGACAATTTTGTGGATTTTGGAAATTTCACTTTTTTGTGAAAATATCCACTAAATGAGGGAATAATATGTGTGAGGGTACCCCAGGAGAGTTCAAAATGTGTGTGGGTAGAATGTATATCCCACGGGGGTAAAATTGAAAAAAGTTGAAAACATTTTTTTTTTGGACTTAGTCATTTTTCCGGCGTTTATCAGACTTTCAGATAGGGGAAATGTCAGTGAGCATTCCGATTTCAGTTCCAAAGCGATTCGCGCAATGAGTCCTTGATATTTAGTCGTTTTCGGGAAATATTTTGGATTTTTGAAAATTTCACTTTTTTGTGAAAATATCCACTAAATGAGGGAATAATATGTGTGAGGGTACCCAAGGAGAGTTCCAAATGTGTGTGGGTAGAATATATAGATCCCACGTGGGTAAAATTGAAAAAAGTTGAAAAAAAATGTTTTTTGGACTTAGTAATTTTTCCGGCATTTATCAGACTTTCAGATAGGGCAAATGTCAGTGAGCATTCCGATTTCAGTTCCAGAGAGATTCGCCCAATGAGTCCTTGATATTAAGTCGTTTTCAGCCAATTTTCTGGATTTTTCAAAATTTCACTTTTTTGTGAAAATATCCACTAAATGAGGGAATAATATGTGTGAGGGTACCTCAAGAGAGTTCCAAATGTGTGTGGGTAGAATATATATCCCACGGGGGTAAAATTGAAAAAAGTTGAAAAAAAATGTTTTTTGGACTTAGTAATTTTTCCGCCATTTATCAGACTTTCAGATAGGGCAAATGTCAGTGAGCATTCCGACTTCAGTTCCAGAGCGATTCGCCCAATGAGTCCTTGATATTAAGTCGTTTTCAGCCAATTTTCTGGATTTTTCAAAATTTCACTTTTTTGTGAAAATATCCACTAAATGAGGGAATAATATGTGTGAGGGTACCCCAGGAGAGTTCCAAATGTGTGTGGGTAGAATATATATCCCACGGGGGTAAAATTGAAAAAAGTTGAAAAAAATTTTTTCTTGGACTTAGTCATTTTTCCGGCGTTTATCAGACTTTCAGATAAGGGAAATGTCAGTGAGCGTTCCGATTTCAGTTCCAAAGCGATTCGCCCAATGAGTCCTTGATATTTAGTCGTTTTCAGCCAATATTTTGGATTTTTGAAAATTTCACTTTTTTTGTGAAAATATCCACTAAATGAGGGAATAATATGTGTGAGGGTACCCCAGGAGAGTTCCAAATGTGTGTGGGTAGAATATATATCCCACTGGGGTAAAATTGAAAAAAGTTGAAAAAAATTTTTTCTTGGACTTAGTCATTTTTCCGACGTTTATCAGACTTTCAGATAGGGGAAATGTCAGTGATTGTTCCTATTTCAGTTCCAGAGCGATTCTCCCTATGAGTCCTTGATATTTAGTCGTTTTCAGCCAATTTTCTGGATTTTTCAAAATTTCACTTTTTTGTGAAAATATCCACTAAATGAGGGAATAATATGTGTGAGGGTACCCCAGGAGAGTTCCAAATGTGTGTGGGTAGAATATATATCCCACAGGGGTAAAATTGAAAAAAGTTGAAAAAAATTTTTTCTTGGACTTAGTCATTTTTCCGGCGTTTATCAGACTTTCAGATAGGGGAAATGTCAGTGAGCGTTCCAATTTCAGTTCCAGAGCGAATCGCCCAATGAGTCCTTGATATTAAGTCGTTTTCAGCCAATTTTCTGGATTTTTCAAAATTTCACTTTTTTGTGAAAAAATCCACTAAATGAGGGAATAATATGTGTGAGGGTACCCCAGGAGAGTTCCAAATGTGTGTGGGTAGAATATATATCCCACGGGGGTAAAATTGAAAAAAGTAAAAAAAAAAATTTTCTTGGACTTAGTCATTTTTCCGGCGTTTATCAGACTTTCAGATAGGGGAAATGTCAGTGATTGTTCCTATTTCAGTTCCAGAGCGATTCGCCCAATGAGTCCTTGATATTTAGACGTTTTCAGACAATTTTGTGGATTTTGGAAATTTCACTTTTTTGTGAAAATATCCACTAAATGAGGGAATAATATGTGTGAGGGTACCCCAGGAGAGTTCAAAATGTGTGTGGGTAGAATATATATCCCACGGGGGTAAAATTGAAAAAAGTTGAAAACATTTTTTTTTTGGACTTAGTCATTTTTCCGGCGTTTATCAGACTTTCAGATAGGGGAAATGTCAGTGAGCATTCCGATTTCAGTTCCAAAGCGATTCGCGCAATGAGTCCTTGATATTTAGTCGTTTTCAGCCAATATTTTGGATTTTTGAAAATTTCACTTTTTTTGTGAAAATATCCACTAAATGAGGGAATAATATGTGTGAGGGTACCCCAGGAGCGTTCCAAATGTGTGTGGGTAGAATATATATCCCACGTGGGTAAAATTGAAAAAAGTTGAAGAAATTTTTTTTTTGGACTTAGTCATTTTTCCAGCATTTATCAGACTTTCAGATAGGGCAAATGTCAGTGAGCATTCCGATTTCAGTTCCAGAGTGATTCGCCCAATGAGTCCTTGATATTTAGTCGTTTTCAGGAAATATTTTGGATTTTTGAAAATTTCACTTTTTTGTGAAAATATCCACTAAATGAGGGAATAATATGTGTGAGGGTACCCAAGGAGAGTTCCAAATGTGTGTGGGTAGAATATATAGATCCCACGTGGGTAAAATTGAAAAAAGTTGAAAAAAAATGTTTTTTGGACTTAGTAATTTTTCCGGCATTTATCAGACTTTCAGATAGGGCAAATGTCAGTGAGCATTCCGATTTCAGTTCCAGAGAGATTCGCCCAATGAGTCCTTGATATTAAGTCGTTTTCAGCCAATTTTCTGGATTTTTCAAAATTTCACTTTTTTGTGAAAATATCCACTAAATGAGGGAATAATATGTGTGAGGGTACCTCAAGAGAGTTCCAAATGTGTGTGGGTAGAATATATATCCCACGGGGGTAAAATTGAAAAAAGTTGAAAAAAAATGTTTTTTGGACTTAGTAATTTTTCCGCCATTTATCAGACTTTCAGATAGGGCAAATGTCAGTGAGCATTCCGACTTCAGTTCCAGAGCGATTCGCCCAATGAGTCCTTGATATTAAGTCGTTTTCAGCCAATTTTCTGGATTTTTCAAAATTTCACTTTTTTGTGAAAATATCCACTAAATGAGGGAATAATATGTGTGAGGGTACCCCAGGAGAGTTCCAAATGTGTGTGGGTAGAATATATATCCCACGGGGGTAAAATTGAAAAAAGTTGAAAAAAATTTTTTCTTGGACTTAGTCATTTTTCCGGCGTTTATCAGACTTTCAGATAAGGGAAATGTCAGTGAGCGTTCCGATTTCAGTTCCAAAGCGATTCGCCCAATGAGTCCTTGATATTTAGTCGTTTTCAGCCAATATTTTGGATTTTTGAAAATTTCACTTTTTTTGTGAAAATATCCACTAAATGAGGGAATAATATGTGTGAGGGTACCCCAGGAGAGTTCCAAATGTGTGTGGGTAGAATATATATCCCACTGGGGTAAAATTGAAAAAAGTTGAAAAAAATTTTTTCTTGGACTTAGTCATTTTTCCGACGTTTATCAGACTTTCAGATAGGGGAAATGTCAGTGATTGTTCCTATTTCAGTTCCAGAGCGATTCTCCCTATGAGTCCTTGATATTTAGTCGTTTTCAGCCAATTTTCTGGATTTTTCAAAATTTCACTTTTTTGTGAAAATATCCACTAAATGAGGGAATAATATGTGTGAGGGTACCCCAGGAGAGTTCCAAATGTGTGTGGGTAGAATATATATCCCACAGGGGTAAAATTGAAAAAAGTTGAAAAAAATTTTTTCTTGGACTTAGTCATTTTTCCGGCGTTTATCAGACTTTCAGATAGGGGAAATGTCAGTGAGCGTTCCAATTTCAGTTCCAGAGCGAATCGCCCAATGAGTCCTTGATATTAAGTCGTTTTCAGCCAATTTTCTGGATTTTTCAAAATTTCACTTTTTTGTGAAAAAATCCACTAAATGAGGGAATAATATGTGTGAGGGTACCCCAGGAGAGTTCCAAATGTGTGTGGGTAGAATATATATCCCACGGGGGTAAAATTGAAAAAAGTAAAAAAAAAAATTTTCTTGGACTTAGTCATTTTTCCGGCGTTTATCAGACTTTCAGATAGGGGAAATGTCAGTGATTGTTCCTATTTCAGTTCCAGAGCGATTCGCCCAATGAGTCCTTGATATTTAGACGTTTTCAGACAATTTTGTGGATTTTGGAAATTTCACTTTTTTGTGAAAATATCCACTAAATGAGGGAATAATATGTGTGAGGGTACCCCAGGAGAGTTCAAAATGTGTGTGGGTAGAATATATATCCCACGGGGGTAAAATTGAAAAAAGTTGAAAACATTTTTTTTTTGGACTTAGTCATTTTTCCGGCGTTTATCAGACTTTCAGATAGGGGAAATGTCAGTGAGCATTCCGATTTCAGTTCCAAAGCGATTCGCGCAATGAGTCCTTGATATTTAGTCGTTTTCAGCCAATATTTTGGATTTTTGAAAATTTCACTTTTTTTGTGAAAATATCCACTAAATGAGGGAATAATATGTGTGAGGGTACCCCAGGAGCGTTCCAAATGTGTGTGGGTAGAATATATATCCCACGTGGGTAAAATTGAAAAAAGTTGAAAAAAAATGTTTTTTGGACTTAGTAATTTTTCCGGCATTTATCAGACTTTCAGATAGGGCAAATGTCAGTGAGCATTCCGATTTCAGTTCCAGAGCGATTCGCCCAATGAGTCCTTGATATTAAGTCGTTTTCAGCCAATTTTCTGGATTTTTCAAAATTTCACTTTTTTGTGAAAATATCCACTAAATGAGGGAATAATATGTGTGAGGGTACCTCAAGAGAGTTCCAAATGTGTGTGGGTAGAATATATATCCCACGGGGGTAAAATTGAAAAAAGTTGAAAAAAAATGTTTTTTGGACTTAGTAATTTTTCCGGCATTTATCAGACTTTCAGATAGGGCAAATGTCAGTGAGCATTCCGATTTCAGTTCCAGAGCGAATCGCCCAATGAGTCCTTGATATTAAGTCATTTTCAGCCAATTTTCTGGATTTTTCAAAATTTCACTTTTTTGTGAAAAAATCCACTAAATGAGGGAATAATATGTGTGAGGGTACCCCAGGAGAGTTCCAAATGTGTGTGGGTAGAATATATATCCCACGGTGGTAAAATTGAAAAAAGTTGAAAAAAAATTTTTCTTGGACTTAGTCATTTTTCCGGCGTTTATCAGACTTTCAGATAGGGGAAATGTCAGTGAGCGTTCCAATTTCAGTTCCAGAGCGATTCGCCCACTGAGTCCTTGATTTTTAGTCGTTTTCAGCCAATATTTTGGATTTTTGAAAATTTCACTTTTTTGTGAAAATATCCACTAAATGAGGGAATAATATGTGTGAGGGTACCCCAGGAGAGTTCCAAATGTGTGTGGGTAGAAAATATATCCCACGGGGGTAAAATTGAAAAAAGTTGAAAAAAAATGTTTTTTGGACTTAGTCATTTTTCCGGCATTTATCAGACTTTCAGATAGGGCAAATGTCAGTGAGCATTCCGATTTCAGTTCCAGAGCGAATCGCCCAATGAGTCCTTGATATTAAGTCGTTTTCAGCCAATTTTCTGGATTTTTCAAAATTTCACTTTTTTGTGAAAATATCCACTTAATGAGGGAATAATATGTGTGAGGGTACCCCAGGAGAGTTCCAAATGTGTGTGGGTAGAATATATATCCCTCGGGGGTAAAATTGAAAAAAGTTGAAAAAAATTTTTTCTTGGACTTTGTTATTTTTCCGGCGTTTATCAGACTTTCAGATAGGGGAAATGTCAGTGAGCGTTCCAATTTCAGTTCCAGAGCGAATCGCCCAATGAGTCCTTGATATTAAGTCGTTTTCAGCCAATTTTCTGGATTTTTCAAAATTTCACTTTTTTTGTGAAAATATCCACTAAATGAGGGAATAATATGTGTGAGGGTACCCCAGGAGAGTTCCAAATGTGTGTGGGTAGAATATATATCCCACAGGGGTAAAATTGAAAAAAGTTGAAAAAAATTTTTTCTTGGACTTAGTCATTTTTCCGGCGTTTATCAGACTTTCAGATAGGGGAAATGTCAGTGAGCGTTCCAATTTCAGTTCCAGAGCGAATCGCCCAATGAGTCCTTGATATTAAGTCGTTTTCAGCCAATTTTCTGGATTTTTCAAAATTTCACTTTTTTTGTGAAAAAATCCACTAAATGAGGGAATAATATGTGTGAGGGTACCCCAGGAGAGTTCCAAATGTGTGTGGGTAGAATATATATCCCACGGGGGTAAAATTGAAAAAAGTAAAAAAAAAAATTTTCTTGGACTTAGTCATTTTTCCGGCGTTTATCAGACTTTCAGATAGGGGAAATGTCAGTGAGCATTCCGATTTCAGTTCCAAAGCGATTCGCCCAATGAGTCCTTGATATTTAGTCGTTTTCAGCCAATATTTTGGATTTTTGAAAATTTCACTTTTTTTGTGAAAAAATCCACTAAATGAGGGAATAATATGTGTGAGGGTACCCCAGGAGAGTTCCAAATGTGTGTGGGTAGAATATATATCCCACGGGGGTAAAATTGAAAAAAGTAAAAAAAAAAATTTTCTTGGACTTAGTCATTTTTCCGGCGTTTATCAGACTTTCAGATAGGGGAAATGTCAGTGAGCATTCCGATTTCAGTTCCAAAGCGATTCGCCCAATGAGTCCTTGATATTTAGTCGTTTTCAGCCAATATTTTGGATTTTTGAAAATTTCACTTTTTTTGTGAAAATATCCACTAAATGAGGGAATAATATGTGTGAGGGTACCCCAGGAGCGTTCCAAATGTGTGTGGGTAGAATATATATCCCACGTGGGTAAAATTGAAAAAAGTTGAAGAAATTTTTTTTTTGGACTTAGTCATTTTTCCAGCATTTATCAGACTTTCAGATAGGGCAAATGTCAGTGAGCATTCCGATTTCAGTTCCAGAGTGATTCGCCCAATGAGTCCTTGATATTTAGTCGTTTTCAGGAAATATTTTGGATTTTTGAAAATTTCACTTTTTTGTGAAAATATCCACTAAATGAGGGAATAATATGTGTGAGGGTACCCAAGGAGAGTTCCAAATGTGTGTGGGTAGAATATATAGATCCCACGGGGGTAAAATTGAAAAAAGTTGAAAAAAAATGTTTTTTGGACTTAGTAATTTTTCCGGCATTTATCAGACTTTCAGATAGGGCAAATGTCAGTGAGAATTCCGATTTCAGTTCCAGAGAGATTCGCCCAATGAGTCCTTGATATTAAGTCGTTTTCAGCCAATTTTCTGGATTTTTCAAAATTTCACTTTTTTGTGAAAATATCCACTAAATGAGGGAATAATATGTGTGAGGGTACCCCAGGAGAGTTCCAAATGTGTGTGGGTAGAATATATATCCCACGTGGGTAAAATTGAAAAAAGTTGAAAAAAAATGTTTTTTGGACTTAGTAATTTTTCCGGCATTTATCAGACTTTCAGATAGGGCAAATGTCAGTGAGCATTCCGATTTCAGTTCCAGAGCGATTCGCCCAATGAGTCCTTGATATTAAGTCGTTTTCAGCCAATTTTCTGGATTTTTCAAAATTTCACTTTTTTGTGAAAATATCCACTAAATGAGGGAATAATATGTGTGAGGGTACCTCAAGAGAGTTCCAAATGTGTGTGGGTAGAATATATATCCCACGGGGGTAAAATTGAAAAAAGTTGAAAAAAAATGTTTTTTGGACTTAGTAATTTTTCCGGCATTTATCAGACTTTCAGATAGGGCAAATGTCAGTGAGCATTCCGATTTCAGTTCCAGAGCGAATCGCCCAATGAGTCCTTGATATTAAGTCATTTTCAGCCAATTTTCTGGATTTTTCAAAATTTCACTTTTTTGTGAAAAAATCCACTAAATGAGGGAATAATATGTGTGAGGGTACCCCAGGAGAGTTCCAAATGTGTGTGGGTAGAATATATATCCCACGGTGGTAAAATTGAAAAAAGTTGAAAAAAAATTTTTCTTGGACTTAGTCATTTTTCCGGCGTTTATCAGACTTTCAGATAGGGGAAATGTCAGTGAGCGTTCCAATTTCAGTTCCAGAGCGATTCGCCCACTGAGTCCTTGATTTTTAGTCGTTTTCAGCCAATATTTTGGATTTTTGAAAATTTCACTTTTTTGTGAAAATATCCACTAAATGAGGGAATAATATGTGTGAGGGTACCCCAGGAGAGTTCCAAATGTGTGTGGGTAGAAAATATATCCCACGGGGGTAAAATTGAAAAAAGTTGAAAAAAAATGTTTTTTGGACTTAGTCATTTTTCCGGCATTTATCAGACTTTCAGATAGGGCAAATGTCAGTGAGCATTCCGATTTCAGTTCCAGAGCGAATCGCCCAATGAGTCCTTGATATTAAGTCGTTTTCAGCCAATTTTCTGGATTTTTCAAAATTTCACTTTTTTGTGAAAATATCCACTTAATGAGGGAATAATATGTGTGAGGGTACCCCAGGAGAGTTCCAAATGTGTGTGGGTAGAATATATATCCCACGGGGGTAAAATTGAAAAAAGTTGAAAAAATTTTTTTCTTGGACTTAGTCATTTTTCCGGCGTTTATCAGACTTTCAGATAGGGGAAATGTCAGTGAGCGTTCCAATTTCAGTTCCAGAGCGAATCGCCCAATGAGTCCTTGATATTAAGTCGTTTTCAGCCAATTTTCTGGATTTTTCAAAATTTCACTTTTTTTGTGAAAATATCCACTAAATGAGGGAATAATATGTGTGAGGGTACCCCAGGAGAGTTCCAAATGTGTGTGGGTAGAATATATATCCCACAGGGGTAAAATTGAAAAAAGTTGAAAAAAATTTTTTCTTGGACTTAGTCATTTTTCCGGCGTTTATCAGACTTTCAGATAGGGGAAATGTCAGTGAGCGTTCCAATTTCAGTTCCAGAGCGAATCGCCCAATGAGTCCTTGATATTAAGTCGTTTTCAGCCAATTTTCTGGATTTTTCAAAATTTCACTTTTTTTGTGAAAAAATCCACTAAATGAGGGAATAATATGTGTGAGGGTACCCCAGGAGAGTTCCAAATGTGTGTCGGTAGAATATATATCCCACGGGGGTAAAATTGAAAAAAGTAAAAAAAAAAATTTTCTTGGACTTAGTCATTTTTCCGGCGTTTATCAGACTTTCAGATAGGGGAAATGTCAGTGAGCATTCCGATTTCAGTTCCAAAGCGATTCGCCCAATGAGTCCTTGATATTTAGTCGTTTTCAGCCAATATTTTGGATTTTTGAAAATTTCACTTTTTTTGTGAAAAAATCCACTAAATGAGGGAATAATATGTGTGAGGGTACCCCAGGAGAGTTCCAAATGTGTGTGGGTAGAATATATATCCCACGGGGGTAAAATTGAAAAAAGTAAAAAAAAAAATTTTCTTGGACTTAGTCATTTTTCCGGCGTTTATCAGACTTTCAGATAGGGGAAATGTCAGTGAGCATTCCGATTTCAGTTCCAAAGCGATTCGCCCAATGAGTCCTTGATATTTAGTCGTTTTCAGCCAATATTTTGGATTTTTGAAAATTTCACTTTTTTTGTGAAAATATCCACTAAATGAGGGAATAATATGTGTGAGGGTACCCCAGGAGCGTTCCAAATGTGTGTGGGTAGAATATATATCCCACGTGGGTAAAATTGAAAAAAGTTGAAGAAATTTTTTTTTTGGACTTAGTCATTTTTCCAGCATTTATCAGACTTTCAGATAGGGCAAATGTCAGTGAGCATTCCGATTTCAGTTCCAGAGTGATTCGCCCAATGAGTCCTTGATATTTAGTCGTTTTCAGGAAATATTTTGGATTTTTGAAAATTTCACTTTTTTGTGAAAATATCCACTAAATGAGGGAATAATATGTGTGAGGGTACCCAAGGAGAGTTCCAAATGTGTGTGGGTAGAATATATAGATCCCACGGGGGTAAAATTGAAAAAAGTTGAAAAAAAATGTTTTTTGGACTTAGTAATTTTTCCGGCATTTATCAGACTTTCAGATAGGGCAAATGTCAGTGAGCATTCCGATTTCAGTTCCAGAGAGATTCGCCCAATGAGTCCTTGATATTAAGTCGTTTTCAGCCAATTTTCTGGATTTTTCAAAATTTCACTTTTTTGTGAAAATATCCACTAAATGAGGGACTAATATGTGTGACGGTACCCCAGGAGAGTTCCAAATGTGTGTGGGTAGAATATATATCCCACGGGGGTAAAATTGAAAAAAGTTGAAAAAATTTTTTTCTTGGACTTAGTCATTTTTCCGGCGTTTATCAGACTTTCAGATAGGGCAAATGTCAGTGAGCATTCCGATTTCAGTTCCAGAGAGAATCGCCCAATGAGTCCTTGATATTAAGTCGTTTTCAGCCAATTTTCTGGATTTTTCAAAATTTCACTTTTTTGTGAAAAAATCCACTAAATGAGGGAATAATATGTGTGAGGGTACCCCAGGAGAGTTCCAAATGTGTGTGGGTAGAATATATATCCCACGGTGGTAAAATTGAAAAAAGTTGAAAAAAATTTTTTCTTGGACTTAGTCATTTTTCCGGCGTTTATCAGACTTTCAGATAGGGGAAATGTCAGTGAGCGTTCCAATTTCAGTTCCAGAGCGATTCGCCCACTGAGTCCTTGATTTTTAGTCGTTTTCAGCCAATATTTTGGATTTTTGAAAATTTCACTTTTTTGTGAAAATATCCACTAAATGAGGGAATAATATGTGTGAGGGTACCCCAGGAGAGTTCCAAATGTGTGTGGGTAGAATATATATCCCACAGGGGTAAAATTGAAAAAAGTTGAAAAAAAATGTTTTTTGGACTTAGTAATTTTTCCGGCATTTATCAGACTTTCAGATAGGGCAAATGTCAGTGAGCATTCCGATTTCAGTTCCAGAGCGAATCGACCAATGAGTCCTTGATATTAAGTCGTTTTCAGCCAATTTTCTGGATTTTTCAAAATTTCACTTTTTTGTGAAAAAATCCACTAAATGAGGGAATAATATGTGTGAGGGTACCCCAGGAGAGTTCCAAATGTGTGTGGGTAGAATATATATCCCACGGTGGTAAAATTGAAAAAAGTTGAAAAAAAATTTTTCTTGGACTTAGTCATTTTTCCGGCGTTTATCAGACTTTCAGATAGGGGAAATGTCAGTGAGCGTTCCAATTTCAGTTCCAGAGCGATTCGCCCACTGAGTCCTAGATTTTTAGTCGTTTTCAGCCAATATTTTGGATTTTTGAAAATTTCACTTTTTTTGTGAAAATATCCACTAAATGAGGGAATAATATGTGTGAGGGTACCCCAGGAGAGTTCCAAATGTGTGTGGGTAGAAAATATATCCCACGGGGGTAAAATTGAAAAAAGTTGAAAAAAAATGTTTTTTGGACTTAGTCATTTTTCCGGCATTTATCAGACTTTCAGATAGGGCAAATGTCAGTGAGCATTCCGATTTCAGTTCCAGAGCGAATCGCCCAATGAGTCCTTGATATTAAGTCGTTTTCAGCCAATTTTCTGGATTTTTCAAAATTTCACTTTTTTGTGAAAATATCCACTAAATGAGGGAATAATATGTGTGAGGGTACCTCAAGAGAGTTCCAAATGTGTGTGGGTAGAATATATATCCCGCGGGGGTAAAATTGAAAAAAGTTGAAAAAAAATGTTTTTTGGACTTAGTAATTTTTCCGGCATTTATCAGACTTTCAGATAGGGCAAATGTCAGTGAACATTCCGATTTCAGTTCCAGAGCGATTCGCCCAATGAGTCCTTGATATTAAGTCGTTTTCAGCCAATTTTCTGGATTTTTCAAAATTTCACTTTTTTGTGAAAATATCCACTAAATGAGGGAATAATATGTGTGACGGTACCCCAGGAGAGTTCCAAATGTGTGTGGGTAGAATATATATCCCACGGGGGTACAATTGAAAAAAGTTGAAAAAAATTTTTTCTTGGACTTAGTCATTTTTCCGGCGTTTATCAGACTTTCAGATAGGGCAAATGTCAGTGAGCATTCCGATTTCAGTTCCAGAGCGAATCGCCCAATGAGTCCTTGATATTAAGTCGTTTTCAGCCAATTTTCTGGATTTTTCAAAATTTCACTTTTTTGTGAAAAAATCCACTAAATGAGGGAATAATATGTGTGAGGGTACCCCAGGAGAGTTCCAAATGTGTGTGGGTAGAATATATATCCCACGGTGGTAAAATTGAAAAAAGTTGAAAAAAAATTTTTCTTGGACTTAGTCATTTTTCCAGCGTTTATCAGACTTTCAGATAGGGGAAATGTCAGTGAGCGTTCCAATTTCAGTTCCAGAGCGATTCGCCCACTGAGTCCTAGATTTTTAGTCGTTTTCAGCCAATATTTTGGATTTTTGAAAATTTCACTTTTTTTGTGAAAATATCCACTAAATGAGGGAATAATATGTGTGAGGGTACCCCAGGAGAGTTCCAAATGTGTGTGGGTAGAAAATATATCCCACGGGGGTAAAATTGAAAAAAGTTGAAAAAAAATGTTTTTTGGACTTAGTCATTTTTCCGGCATTTATCAGACTTTCAGATAGGGCAAATGTCAGTGAGCATTCCGATTTCAGTTCCACAGCGAATCGCCCAATGAGTCCTTGATATTAAGTCGTTTTCAGCCAATTTTCTGGATTTTTCAAAATTTCACTTTTTTGTGAAAATATCCACTAAATGAGGGAATAATATGTGTGAGGGTACCCCAGGAGAGTTCCAAATGTGTGTGGGTAGAATATATATCCCACGGGGGTAAAATTGAAAAAAGTTGAAAAAAATTTTTTCTTGGACTTAGTCATTTTTCCGGCGTTTATCAGACTTTCAGATAGGGGAAATGTCAGTGAGCATTCCGATTTCAGTTCCAGAGCGAATCGCCCAATGAGTCCTTGATATTAAGTCGTTTTCAGCCAATTTTCTGGATTTTTGAAAATTTCACTTTTTTGTGAAAATATCCACTAAATGAGGGAATAATATGTGTGAGGGTACCCCAGGAGAGTTCCAAATGTGTGTGGGTAGAATATATATCCCACGGGGGTAAAATTGAAAAAAGTTGAAAAAATTTTTTTCTTGGACTTAGTCATTTTTCCGGCATTTATCAGACTTTCAGATAGGGCAAATGTCAGTGAGCATTCCGATTTCAGTTCCAGAGCGATTCGCCCAATGAGTCCTTGATATTAAGTCGTTTTCAGCCAATTTTCTGGATTTTTCAAAATTTCACTTTTTTGTGAAAATATCCACTAAATGAGGGAATAATATGTGTGAGGGTACCTCAAGAGAGTTCCAAATGTGTGTGGGTAGAATATATATCCCACGGGGGTAAAATTGAAAAAAGTTGAAAAAAAATGTTTTTTGGACTTAGTAATTTTTCCGGCATTTATCAGACTTTCAGATAGGTCAAATGTCAGTGAACATTCCGATTTCAGTTCCAGAGCGATTCGCCCAATGAGTCCTTGATATTAAGTCGTTTTCAGCCAATTTTCTGGATTTTTGAAAATTTCACTTTTTTGTGAAAATATCCACTAAATGAGGGAATAATATGTGTGACGGTACCCCAGGAGAGTTCCAAATGTGTGTGGGTAGAATATATATCCCACGGGGGTAAAATTGAAAAAAGTTGAAAAATTTTTTTTCTTGGACTTAGTCATTTTTCCGGCGTTTATCAGACTTTCAGATAGGGCAAATGTCAGTGAGCATTCCGATTTCAGTTCCAGAGTGATTCGCCCAATGAGTCCTTGATATTTAGTCGTTTTCAGCCAATATTTTGGATTTTTGAAAATTTCACTTTTTTGTGAAAATATCCACTAAATGAGGGAATAATATGTGTGAGGGTACCTCAAGAGAGTTCCAAATGTGTGTGGGTAGAATATATATCCCACGGGGGTAAAATTGAAAAAAGTTGAAAAAAAATGTTTTTTGGACTTAGTAATTTTTCCGGCATTTATCAGACTTTCAGATAGGGCAAATGTCAGTGAGCATTCCGATTTCAGTTCCAGAGCGATTCGCCCAATGAGTCTTTGATATTAAGTCGTTTTCAGCCAATTTTCTGGATTTTTCAAAATTTCTCTTTTTTGTGAAAATATCCACTAAATGAGGGAATAATATGTGTGACGGTACCCCAGGAGAGTTCCAAATGTGTGTGGGTAGAATATATATTCCACGGGGGTAAAATTGAAAAAAGTTGAAAAAAATTTTTTCTTGGACTTAGTCATTTTTCCGGCGTTTATCAGACTTTCAGATAGGGGAAATGTCAGTGAGCGTTCCGATTTCAGTTCCACAGCGATTCGCCCAATGAGTCCTTGATATTTAGTCGTTTTCAGCCAATATTTTGGATTTTTGAAAATTTCACTTTTTTTGTGAAAATATCCACTAAATGAGGGAATAATATGTGTGAGGGTACCCCAGGAGAGTTCCAAATGTGTGTGGGTAGAATATATATCCCACAGGGGTAAAATTGAAAAAAGTTGAAAAAAAATGTTTTTTGGACTTAGTAATTTTTCCGGCATTTATCAGACTTTCAGATAGGGCAAATGTCAGTGAGCATTCCGATTTCAGTTCCAGAGCGAATCGCCCAATGAGTCCTTGATATTAAGTCGTTTTCAGCCAATTTTCTGGATTTTTCAAAATTTCACTTTTTTGTGAAAAAATCCACTAAATGAGGGAATAATATGTGTGAGGGTACCCCAAGAGAGTTCCAAATGTGTGTGGGTAGAATATATATCCCACGTGGGTAAAATTGAAAAAAGTTGAAAAAAAATGTTTTTTGGACTTAGTAATTTTTCCGGCATTTATCAGACTTTCAGATAGGGCAAATGTCAGTGAACATTCCGATTTCAGTTCCAGAGCGATTCGCCCAATGAGTCCTTGATATTAAGTCGTTTTCAGCCAATTTTCTGGATTTTTCAAAATTTCACTTTTTTGTGAAAATATCCACTAAATGAGGGAATAATATGTGTGACGGTACCCCAGGAGAGTTCCAAATGTGTGTGGGTAGAATATATATCCCACGGGGGTAAAATTGAAAAAAGTTGAAAAAAATTTTTTCTTGGACTTAGTCATTTTTCCGGCGTTTATCAGACTTTCAGATAGGCCAAATGTCAGTGAGCATTCCGAATTCAGTTCCAGAGCGAATCGCCCAATGAGTCCTTGATATTAAGTCGTTTTCAGCCAATTTTCTGGATTTTTCAAAATTTCACTTTTTTGTGAAAAAATCCACTAAATGAGGGAATAATATGTGTGAGGGTACCCCAGGAGAGTTCCAAATGTGTGTGGGTAGAATATATATCCCACGGTGGTAAAATTGAAAAAAGTTGAAAAAAATTTTTTCTTGGACTTAGTCATTTTTCCGGCGTTTATCAGACTTTCAGATAGGGGAAATGTCAGTGAGCGTTCCAATTTCAGTTCCAGAGCGATTCGCCCACTGAGTCCTTGATTTTTAGTCGTTTTCAGCCAATATTTTGGATTTTTGAAAATTTCACTTTTTTGTGAAAATATCCACTAAATGAGGGAATAATATGTGTGAGGGTACCCCAGGAGAGTTCCAAATGTGTGTGGGTAGAATATATATCCCACAGGGGTAAAATTGAAAAAAGTTGAAAAAAAATGTTTTTTGGACTTAGTAATTTTTCCGCCATTTATCAGACTTTCAGATAGGGCAAATGTCAGTGAGCATTCCGATTTCAGTTCCAGAGCGAATCGCCCAATGAGTCCTTGATATTAAGTCGTTTTCAGCCAATTTTCTGGATTTTTCAAAATTTCACTTTTTTGTGAAAAAATCCACTAAATGAGGGAATAATATGTGTGAGGGTACCCCAGGAGAGTTCCAAATGTGTGTGGGTAGAATATATATCCCACGGTGGTAAAATTGAAAAAAGTTGAAAAAAATTTTTTCTTGGACTTAGTCATTTTTCCGGCGTTTATCAGACTTTCAGATAGGGGAAATGTCAGTGAGCGTTCCAATTTCAGTTCCAGAGCGATTCGCCCACTGAGTCCTAGATTTTTAGTCGTTTTCAGCCAATATTTTGGATTTTTGAAAATTTCACTTTTTTTGTGAAAATATCCACTAAATGAGGGAATAATATGTGTGAGGGTACCCCAGGAGAGTTCCAAATGTGTGTGGGTAGAAAATATATCCCACGGGGGTAAAATTGAAAAAAGTTGAAAAAAAATGTTTTTTGGACTTATTCATTTTTCCGGCATTTATCAGACTTTCAGATAGGGCAAATGTCAGTGAGCATTCCAATTTCAGTTCCAGAGCGAATCGCCCAATGAGTCCTTGATATTAAGTCGTTTTCAGCCAATTTTCTGGATTTTTCAAAATTTCACTTTTTTGTGAAAATATCCACTAAATGAGGGAATAATATGTGTGAGGGTACCCCAGGAGAGTTCCAAATGTGTGTGGGTAGAATATATATCCCACGGTGGTAAAATTGAAAAAAGTTGAAAAAAATTTTTTCTTGGACTTAGTCATTTTTCCGGCGTTTATCAGACTTTCAGATAGGGGAAATGTCAGTGAGCGTTCCAATTTCAGTTCCAGAGCGATTCGCCCACTGAGTCCTTGATTTTTAGTCGTTTTCAGCCAATATTTTGGATTTTTGAAAATTTCACTTTTTTGTGAAAATATCCACTAAATGAGGGAATAATATGTGTGAGGGTACCCCAGGAGAGTTCCAAATGTGTGTGGGTAGAATATATATCCCACAGGGGTAAAATTGAAAAAAGTTGAAAAAAAATGTTTTTTGGACTTAGTAATTTTTCCGCCATTTATCAGACTTTCAGATAGGGCAAATGTCAGTGAGCATTCCGATTTCAGTTCCAGAGCGAATCGCCCAATGAGTCCTTGATATTAAGTCGTTTTCAGCCAATTTTCTGGATTTTTCAAAATTTCACTTTTTTGTGAAAAAATCCACTAAATGAGGGAATAATATGTGTGAGGGTACCCCAGGAGAGTTCCAAATGTGTGTGGGTAGAATATATATCCCACGGTGGTAAAATTGAAAAAAGTTGAAAAAAATTTTTTCTTGGACTTAGTCATTTTTCCGGCGTTTATCAGACTTTCAGATAGGGGAAATGTCAGTGAGCGTTCCAATTTCAGTTCCAGAGCGATTCGCCCACTGAGTCCTAGATTTTTAGTCGTTTTCAGCCAATATTTTGGATTTTTCAAAATTTCACTTTTTTGTGAAAATATCCACTAAATGAGGGAATAATATGTGTGACGGTACCCCAGGAGAGTTCCAAATGTGTGTGGGTAGAATATATATCCCACGGGGGTAAAATTGAAAAAAGTTGAAAAAAATTTTTTCTTGGACTTAGTCATTTTTCCGGCGTTTATCAGACTTTCAGATAGGCCAAATGTCAGTGAGCATTCCGAATTCAGTTCCAGAGCGAATCGCCCAATGAGTCCTTGATATTAAGTCGTTTTCAGCCAATTTTCTGGATTTTTCAAAATTTCACTTTTTTGTGAAAATATCCACTAAATGAGGGAATAATATGTGTGAGGGTACCCCAGGAGAGTTCCAAATGTGTGTGGGTAGAATATATATCCCACGGGGGTAAAATTGAAAAAAGTTGAAAAAAATTTTTTCTTGGACTTAGTCATTTTTCCGGCGTTTATCAGACTTTCAGATAGGGGAAATGTCAGTGAGCGTTCCAATTTCAGTTCCAGAGCGAATCGCCCAATGAGTCCTTGATATTAAGTTGTTTTCAGCCAATTTTCTGGATTTTTCAAAATTTCACTTTTTTTGTGAAAATATCCACTAAATGAGGGAATAATATGTGTGAGGGTACCCCAGGAGAGTTCCAAATGTGTGTGGGTAGAAAATATATCCCACGGGGGTAAAATTGAAAAAAGTTGAAAAAAAATGTTTTTTGGACTTAGTCATTTTTCCGGCATTTATCAGACTTTCAGATAGGGCAAATGTCAGTGAGCATTCCGATTTCAGTTCCAGAGCGAATCGCCCAATGAGTCCTTGATATTAAGTCGTTTTCAGCCAATTTTCTGGATTTTTGAAAATTTCACTTTTTTGTGAAAATATCCACTAAATGAGGGAATAATATGTGTGAGGGTACCCCAGGAGAGTTCCAAATGTGTGTGGGTAGAATATATATCCCACGGGGGTAAAATTGAAAAAAGTTGAAAAAATTTTTTTCTTGGACTTAGTCATTTTTCCGGCATTTATCAGACTTTCAGATAGGGCAAATGTCAGTGAGCATTCCGATTTCAGTTCCAGAGCGATTCGCCCAATGAGTCCTTGATATTAAGTCGTTTTCAGCCAATTTTCTGGATTTTTCAAAATTTCACTTTTTTGTGAAAATATCCACTAAATGAGGGAATAATATGTGTGAGGGTACCTCAAGAGAGTTCCAAATGTGTGTGGGTAGAATATATATCCCACGGGGGTAAAATTGAAAAAAGTTGAAAAAAAATGTTTTTTGGACTTAGTAATTTTTCCGGCATTTATCAGACTTTCAGATAGGTCAAATGTCAGTGAACATTCCGATTTCAGTTCCAGAGCGATTCGCCCAATGAGTCCTTGATATTAAGTCGTTTTCAGCCAATTTTCTGGATTTTTGAAAATTTCACTTTTTTGTGAAAATATCCACTAAATGAGGGAATAATATGTGTGACGGTACCCCAGGAGAGTTCCAAATGTGTGTGGGTAGAATATATATCCCACGGGGGTAAAATTGAAAAAAGTTGAAAAATTTTTTTTCTTGGACTTAGTCATTTTTCCGGCGTTTATCAGACTTTCAGATAGGGGAAATGTCAGTGAGCATTCCGATTTCAGTTCCAGAGTGATTCGCCCAATGAGTCCTTGATATTTAGTCGTTTTCAGCCAATATTTTGGATTTTTGAAAATTTCACTTTTTTGTGAAAATATCCACTAAATGAGGGAATAATATGTGTGAGGGTACCTCAAGAGAGTTCCAAATGTGTGTGGGTAGAATATATATCCCACGGGGGTAAAATTGAAAAAAGTTGAAAAAAAATGTTTTTTGGACTTAGTAATTTTTCCGGCATTTATCAGACTTTCAGATAGGGCAAATGTCAGTGAGCATTCCGATTTCAGTTCCAGAGCGATTCGCCCAATGAGTCTTTGATATTAAGTCGTTTTCAGCCAATTTTCTGGATTTTTCAAAATTTCTCTTTTTTGTGAAAATATCCACTAAATGAGGGAATAATATGTGTGACGGTACCCCAGGAGAGTTCCAAATGTGTGTGGGTAGAATATATATTCCACGGGGGTAAAATTGAAAAAAGTTGAAAAAAATTTTTTCTTGGACTTAGTCATTTTTCCGGCGTTTATCAGACTTTCAGATAGGGGAAATGTCAGTGAGCGTTCCGATTTCAGTTCCACAGCGATTCGCCCAATGAGTCCTTGATATTTAGTCGTTTTCAGCCAATATTTTGGATTTTTGAAAATTTCACTTTTTTTGTGAAAATATCCACTAAATGAGGGAATAATATGTGTGAGGGTACCCCAGGAGAGTTCCAAATGTGTGTGGGTAGAATATATATCCCACAGGGGTAAAATTGAAAAAAGTTGAAAAAAAATGTTTTTTGGACTTAGTAATTTTTCCGGCATTTATCAGACTTTCAGATAGGGCAAATGTCAGTGAGCATTCCGATTTCAGTTCCAGAGCGAATCGCCCAATGAGTCCTTGATATTAAGTCGTTTTCAGCCAATTTTCTGGATTTTTCAAAATTTCACTTTTTTGTGAAAAAATCCACTAAATGAGGGAATAATATGTGTGAGGGTACCCCAAGAGAGTTCCAAATGTGTGTGGGTAGAATATATATCCCACGTGGGTAAAATTGAAAAAAGTTGAAAAAAAATGTTTTTTGGACTTAGTAATTTTTCCGGCATTTATCAGACTTTCAGATAGGGCAAATGTCAGTGAACATTCCGATTTCAGTTCCAGAGCGATTCGCCCAATGAGTCCTTGATATTAAGTCGTTTTCAGCCAATTTTCTGGATTTTTCAAAATTTCACTTTTTTGTGAAAATATCCACTAAATGAGGGAATAATATGTGTGACGGTACCCCAGGAGAGTTCCAAATGTGTGTGGGTAGAATATATATCCCACGGGGGTAAAATTGAAAAAAGTTGAAAAAAATTTTTTCTTGGACTTAGTCATTTTTCCGGCGTTTATCAGACTTTCAGATAGGCCAAATGTCAGTGAGCATTCCGAATTCAGTTCCAGAGCGAATCGCCCAATGAGTCCTTGATATTAAGTCGTTTTCAGCCAATTTTCTGGATTTTTCAAAATTTCACTTTTTTGTGAAAAAATCCACTAAATGAGGGAATAATATGTGTGAGGGTACCCCAGGAGAGTTCCAAATGTGTGTGGGTAGAATATATATCCCACGGTGGTAAAATTGAAAAAAGTTGAAAAAAATTTTTTCTTGGACTTAGTCATTTTTCCGGCGTTTATCAGACTTTCAGATAGGGGAAATGTCAGTGAGCGTTCCAATTTCAGTTCCAGAGCGATTCGCCCACTGAGTCCTTGATTTTTAGTCGTTTTCAGCCAATATTTTGGATTTTTGAAAATTTCACTTTTTTGTGAAAATATCCACTAAATGAGGGAATAATATGTGTGAGGGTACCCCAGGAGAGTTCCAAATGTGTGTGGGTAGAATATATATCCCACAGGGGTAAAATTGAAAAAAGTTGAAAAAAAATGTTTTTTGGACTTAGTAATTTTTCCGCCATTTATCAGACTTTCAGATAGGGCAAATGTCAGTGAGCATTCCGATTTCAGTTCCAGAGCGAATCGCCCAATGAGTCCTTGATATTAAGTCGTTTTCAGCCAATTTTCTGGATTTTTCAAAATTTCACTTTTTTGTGAAAAAATCCACTAAATGAGGGAATAATATGTGTGAGGGTACCCCAGGAGAGTTCCAAATGTGTGTGGGTAGAATATATATCCCACGGTGGTAAAATTGAAAAAAGTTGAAAAAAATTTTTTCTTGGACTTAGTCATTTTTCCGGCGTTTATCAGACTTTCAGATAGGGGAAATGTCAGTGAGCGTTCCAATTTCAGTTCCAGAGCGATTCGCCCACTGAGTCCTAGATTTTTAGTCGTTTTCAGCCAATATTTTGGATTTTTGAAAATTTCACTTTTTTTGTGAAAATATCCACTAAATGAGGGAATAATATGTGTGAGGGTACCCCAGGAGAGTTCCAAATGTGTGTGGGTAGAAAATATATCCCACGGGGGTAAAATTGAAAAAAGTTGAAAAAAAATGTTTTTTGGACTTATTCATTTTTCCGGCATTTATCAGACTTTCAGATAGGGCAAATGTCAGTGAGCATTCCAATTTCAGTTCCAGAGCGAATCGCCCAATGAGTCCTTGATATTAAGTCGTTTTCAGCCAATTTTCTGGATTTTTCAAAATTTCACTTTTTTGTGAAAATATCCACTAAATGAGGGAATAATATGTGTGAGGGTACCCCAGGAGAGTTCCAAATGTGTGTGGGTAGAATATATATCCCACGGTGGTAAAATTGAAAAAAGTTGAAAAAAATTTTTTCTTGGACTTAGTCATTTTTCCGGCGTTTATCAGACTTTCAGATAGGGGAAATGTCAGTGAGCGTTCCAATTTCAGTTCCAGAGCGATTCGCCCACTGAGTCCTTGATTTTTAGTCGTTTTCAGCCAATATTTTGGATTTTTGAAAATTTCACTTTTTTGTGAAAATATCCACTAAATGAGGGAATAATATGTGTGAGGGTACCCCAGGAGAGTTCCAAATGTGTGTGGGTAGAATATATATCCCACAGGGGTAAAATTGAAAAAAGTTGAAAAAAAATGTTTTTTGGACTTAGTAATTTTTCCGCCATTTATCAGACTTTCAGATAGGGCAAATGTCAGTGAGCATTCCGATTTCAGTTCCAGAGCGAATCGCCCAATGAGTCCTTGATATTAAGTCGTTTTCAGCCAATTTTCTGGATTTTTCAAAATTTCACTTTTTTGTGAAAAAATCCACTAAATGAGGGAATAATATGTGTGAGGGTACCCCAGGAGAGTTCCAAATGTGTGTGGGTAGAATATATATCCCACGGTGGTAAAATTGAAAAAAGTTGAAAAAAATTTTTTCTTGGACTTAGTCATTTTTCCGGCGTTTATCAGACTTTCAGATAGGGGAAATGTCAGTGAGCGTTCCAATTTCAGTTCTAGAGCGATTCGCCCACTGAGTCCTAGATTTTTAGTCGTTTTCAGCCAATATTTTGGATTTTTCAAAATTTCACTTTTTTGTGAAAATATCCACTAAATGAGGGAATAATATGTGTGACGGTACCCCAGGAGAGTTCCAAATGTGTGTGGGTAGAATATATATCCCACGGGGGTAAAATTGAAAAAAGTTGAAAAAAATTTTTTCTTGGACTTAGTCATTTTTCCGGCGTTTATCAGACTTTCAGATAGGCCAAATGTCAGTGAGCATTCCGAATTCAGTTCCAGAGCGAATCGCCCAATGAGTCCTTGATATTAAGTCGTTTTCAGCCAATTTTCTGGATTTTTCAAAATTTCACTTTTTTGTGAAAAAATCCACTAAATGAGGGAATAATATGTGTGAGGGTACCCCAGGAGAGTTCCAAATGTGTGTGGGTAGAATATATATCCCACGGTGGTAAAATTGAAAAAAGTTGAAAAAAATTTTTTCTTGGACTTAGTCATTTTTCCGGCGTTTATCAGACTTTCAGATAGGGGAAATGTCAGTGAGCGTTCCAATTTCAGTTCCAGAGCGATTCGCCCACTGAGTCCTTGATTTTTAGTCGTTTTCAGCCAATATTTTGGATTTTTGAAAATTTCACTTTTTTGTGAAAATATCCACTAAATGAGGGAATAATATGTGTGAGGGTACCCCAGGAGAGTTCCAAATGTGTGTGGGTAGAATATATATCCCACAGGGGTAAAATTGAAAAAAGTTGAAAAAAAATGTTTTTTGGACTTAGTAATTTTTCCGCCATTTATCAGACTTTCAGATAGGGCAAATGTCAGTGAGCATTCCGATTTCAGTTCCAGAGCGAATCGCCCAATGAGTCCTTGATATTAAGTCGTTTTCAGCCAATTTTCTGGATTTTTCAAAATTTCACTTTTTTGTGAAAAAATCCACTAAATGAGGGAATAATATGTGTGAGGGTACCCCAGGAGAGTTCCAAATGTGTGTGGGTAGAATATATATCCCACGGTGGTAAAATTGAAAAAAGTTGAAAAAAATTTTTTCTTGGACTTAGTCATTTTTCCGGCGTTTATCAGACTTTCAGATAGGGGAAATGTCAGTGAGCGTTCCAATTTCAGTTCCAGAGCGATTCGCCCACTGAGTCCTAGATTTTTAGTCGTTTTCAGCCAATATTTTGGATTTTTCAAAATTTCACTTTTTTGTGAAAATATCCACTAAATGAGGGAATAATATGTGTGAGGGTACCCCAGGAGAGTTCCAAATGTGTGTGGGTAGAAAATATATCCCACGGGGGTAAAATTGAAAAAAGTTGAAAAAAAATGTTTTTTGGACTTAGTCATTTTTCCGGCATTTATCAGACTTTCAGATAGGGCAAATGTCAGTGAGCATTCCGATTTCAGTTCCAGAGCGAATCGCCCAATGAGTCCTTGATATTAAGTCGTTTTCAGCCAATTTTCTGGATTTTTGAAAATTTCACTTTTTTGTGAAAATATCCACTAAATGAGGGAATAATATGTGTGAGGGTACCCCAGGAGAGTTCCAAATGTGTGTGGGTAGAATATATATCCCACGGGGGTAAAATTGAAAAAAGTTGAAAAAAATTTTTTCTTGGACTTAGTCATTTTTCCGGCGTTTATCAGACTTTCAGATAGGGGAAATGTCAGTGAGCGTTCCAATTTCAGTTCCAGAGCGATTCGCCCACTGAGTCCTAGATTTTTAGTCGTTTTCAGCCAATATTTTGGATTTTTGAAAATTTCACTTTTTTTGTGAAAATATCCACTAAATGAGGGAATAATATGTGTGAGGGTACCCCAGGAGAGTTCCAAATGTGTGTGGGTAGAAAATATATCCCACGGAGGTAAAATTGAAAAAAGTTGAAAAAAAATGTTTTTTGGACTTAGTCATTTTTCCGGCATTTATCAGACTTTCAGATAGGGCAAATGTCAGTGAGCATTCCGATTTCAGTTCCAGAGCGAATCGCCCAATGAGTCCTTGATATTAAGTCGTTTTCAGCCAATTTTCTGGATTTTTCAAAATTTCACTTTTTTGTGAAAATATCCACTAAATGAGGGAATAATATGTGTGAGGGTACCCCAGGAGAGTTCCAAATGTGTGTGGGTAGAATATATATCCCACGGGGGTAAAATTGAAAAAAGTTGAAAAAAATTTTTTCTTGGACTTAGTCATTTTTCCGGCGTTTATCAGACTTTCAGATAGGGAAAATGTCAGTGAGCGTTCCAGTTTCAGTTCCAGAGCGAATCGCCCAATGAGTCCTTGATATTAAGTCGTTTTCAGCCAATTTTCTGGATTTTTCAAAATTTCACTTTTTTTGTGAAAATATCCACTAAATGAGGGAATAATATGTGTGAGGGTACCCCAGGAGAGTTCCAAATGTGTGTGGGTAGAAAATATATCCCACGGGGGTAAAATTGAAAAAAGTTGAAAAAAAATGTTTTTTGGACTTAGTCATTTTTCCGGCATTTATCAGACTTTCAGATAGGGCAAATGTCAGTGAGCATTCCGATTTCAGTTCCAGAGCGAATCGCCCAATGAGTCCTTGATATTAAGTCGTTTTCAGCCAATTTTCTGGATTTTTGAAAATTTCACTTTTTTGTGAAAATATCCACTAAATGAGGGAATAATATGTGTGAGGGTACCCCAGGAGAGTTCCAAATGTGTGTGGGTAGAATATATATCCCACCGGGGTAAAATTGAAAAAAGTTGAAAAAAATTTTTTCTTGGACTTAGTCATTTTTCCGGCGTTTATCAGACTTTCAGATAGGGGAAATGTCAGTGAGCGTTCCGATTTCAGTTCCACAGCGATTCGCCCAATGAGTCCTTGATATTTAGTCGTTTTCAGCCAATATTTTGGATTTTTGAAAATTTCACTTTTTTGTGAAAATATCCACTAAATGAGGGAATAATATGTGTGAGGGTACCCCAGGAGAGTTCCAAATGTGTGTGGGTAGAAAATATATCCCACGGGGGTAAAATTGAAAAAAGTTGAAAAAAAATGTTTTTTGGACTTAGTCATTTTTCCGGCATTTATCAGACTTTCAGATAGGGCAAATGTCAGTGAGCATTCCGATTTCAGTTCCAGAGCGAATCGCCCAATGAGTCCTTGATATTAAGTCGTTTTCAGCCAATTTTCTGGATTTTTGAAAATTTCACTTTTTTGTGAAAATATCCACTAAATGAGGGAATAATATGTGTGAGGGTACCCCAGGAGAGTTCCAAATGTGTGTGGGTAGAATATATATCCCACGGGGGTAAAATTGAAAAAAGTTGAAAAAAATTTTTTCTTGGACTTAGTCATTTTTCCGGCGTTTATCAGACTTTCAGATAGGGGAAATGTCAGTGAGCGTTCCAGTTTCAGTTCCAGAGCGAATCGCCCAATGAGTGCTTGATATTAAGTCGTTTTCAGCCAATTTTCTGGATTTTTCAAAATTTCACTTTTTTTGTGAAAATATCCACTAAATGAGGGAATAATATGTGTGAGGGTACCCCAGGAGAGTTCCAAATGTGTGTGGGTAGAAAATATATCCCACGGGGGTAAAATTGAAAAAAGTTGAAAAAAAATGTTTTTTGGAATTAGTCATTTTTCCGGCATTTATCAGACTTTCAGATAGGGCAAATGTCAGTGAGCATTCCGATTTCAGTTCCAGAGCGAATCGCCCAATGAGTCCTTGATATTAAGTCGTTTTCAGCCAATTTTCTGGATTTTTGAAAATTTCACTTTTTTGTGAAAATATCCACTAAATGAGGGAATAATATGCGTGAGGGTACCCCAGGAGAGTTCCAAATGTGTGTGGGTAGAATATATATCCCACGGGGGTAAAATTGAAAAAAGTTGAAAAAAAATTTTTCTTGGACTTAGTCATTTTTCCGGCGTTTATCAGACTTTCAGATAGGGGAAATGTCAGTGAGCGTTCCGATTTCAGTTCCACAGCGATTCGCCCAATGAGTCCTTGATATTTAGTCGTTTTCAGCCAATATTTTGGATTTTTGAAAATTTCACTTTTTTGTGAAAATATCCACTAAATGAGGGAATAATATGTGTGAGGGTACCCCAGGAGAGTTCCAAATGTGTGTGGGTAGAATATATAACCCACGTGGGTAAAATTGAAAAAAGTTGAAAAAAAATGTTTTTTGGACTTAGTAATTTTTCCGGCATTTATCAGACTTTCAGATAGGGCAAATGTCAGTGAGCATTCCGATTTCAGTTCCAGAGCGAATCGCCCAATGAGTCCTTGATATTAAGTCGTTTTCAGCCAATTTTCTGGATTTTTGAAAATTTCACTTTTTTGTGAAAATATCCACTAAATGAGGGAATAATATGTGTGAGGGTACCCCAGGAGAGTTCCAAATGTGTGTGGGTAGAATATATATCCCACGGGGGTAAAATTGAAAAAAGTTGAAAAAAATTTTTTCTTGGACTTAGTCATTTTTCCGGCGTTTATCAGACTTTCAGATAGGGGAAATGTCAGTGAGCGTTCCGATTTCAGTTCCACAGCGATTCGCCCAATGAGTCCTTGATATTTAGTCGTTTTCAGCCAATATTTTGGATTTTTGAAAATTTCACTTTTTTGTGAAAATATCCACTAAATGAGGGAATAATATGTGTGAGGGTACCCCAGGAGAGTTCCAAATGTGTGTGGGTAGAAAATATATCCCACGGGGGTAAAATTGAAAAAAGTTGAAAAAAAATGTTTTTTGGACTTAGTCATTTTTCCGGCATTTATCAGACTTTCAGATAGGGCAAATGTCAGTGAGCATTCCGATTTCAGTTCCAGAGCGAATCACCCAATGAGTCCTTGATATTAAGTCGTTTTCAGCCAATTTTCTGGATTTTTGAAAATTTCACTTTTTTGTGAAAATATCCACTAAATGAGGGAATAATATGTGTGAGGGTACCCCAGGAGAGTTCCAAATGTGTGTGGGTAGAATATATATCCCACGGGGGTAAAATTGAAAAAAGTTGAAAAAAATTTTTTCTTGGACTTAGTCATTTTTCCGGCGTTTATCAGACTTTCAGATAGGGGAAATGTCAGTGAGCGTTCCAGTTTCAGTTCCAGAGCGAATCGCCCAATGAGTCCTTGATATTAAGTCGTTTTCAGCCAATTTTCTGGATTTTTCAAAATTTCACTTTTTTTGTGAAAATATCCACTAAATGAGGGAATAATATGTGTGAGGGTACCCCAGGAGAGTTCCAAATGTGTGTGGGTAGAATATATATCCCACGGGGGTAAAATTGAAAAAAGTTGAAAAAAAATGTTTTTTGGACTTAGTCATTTTTCCGGCATTTATCAGACTTTCAGATAGGGCAAATGTCAGTGAGCATTCCGATTTCAGTTCCAGAGCGAATCGCCCAATGAGTCCTTGATATTAAGTCGTTTTCAGCCAATTTTCTGGATTTTTGAAAATTTCACTTTTTTGTGAAAATATCCACTAAATGAGGGAATAATATGTGTGAGGGTACCCCAGGAGAGTTCCAAATGTGTGTGGGTAGAATATATATCCCACGGGGGTAAAATTGAAAAAAGTTGAAAAAATTTTTTTCTTGGACTTAGTCATTTTTCCGGCGTTTATCAGACTTTCAGATAGGGGAAATGTCAGTGAGCGTTCCGATTTCAGTTCCACAGCGATTCGCCCAATGAGTCCTTGATATTTAGTCGTTTTCAGCCAATATTTTGGATTTTGGAAAATTTCACTTTTTTGTGAAAATATCCACTAAATGAGGGAATAATATGTGTGAGGGTACCCCAGGAGAGTTCCAAATGTGTGTGGGTAGAATATATAACCCACGTGGGTAAAATTGAAAAAAGTTGAAAAAAAATGTTTTTTGGACTTAGTAATTTTTCCGGCATTTATCAGACTTTCAGATAGGGCAAATGTCAGTGAGCATTCCGATTTCAGTTCCAGAGCGAATCGCCCAATGAGTCCTTGATATTAAGTCGTTTTCAGCCAATTTTCTGGATTTTTGAAAATTTCACTTTTTTGTGAAAATATCCACTAAATGAGGGAATAATATGTGTGAGGGTACCCCAGGAGAGTTCCAAATGTGTGTGGGTAGAATATATATCCCACGGGGGTAAAATTGAAAAAAGTTGAAAAAAATTTTTTCTTGGACTTAGTCATTTTTCCGGCGTTTATCAGACTTTCAGATAGGGGAAATGTCAGTGAGCGTTCCGATTTCAGTTCCACAGCAATTCGCCCAATGAGTCCTTGATATTTAGTCGTTTTCAGCCAATATTTTGGATTTTTGAAAATTTCACTTTTTTGTGAAAATATCCACTAAATGAGGGAATAATATGTGTGAGGGTACCCCAGGAGAGTTCCAAATGTGTGTGGGTAGAATATATATCCCACGTGGGTAAAATTGAAAAAAGTTGAAAAAAAATGTTTTTTGGACTTAGTAATTTTTCCGGCATTTATCAGACTTTCAGATAGGGCAAATGACAGTGAGCATTCCGATTTCAGTTCCAGAGCGATTCGCCCAATGAGTCCTTGATATTAAGTCGTTTTCAGCCAATTTTCTGGATTTTTTAAAATTTCACTTTTTTGTGAAAATATCCACTAAATGAGGGAATAATATGTGTGAGGGTACCTCAAGAGAGTTCCAAATGTGTGTGGGTAGAATATATATCCCACGGGGGTAAAATTGAAAAAAGTTGAAAAAAAATGTTTTTTGGACTTAGTAATTTTTCCGGCATTTATCAGACTTTCAGATAGGGCAAATGTCAGTGAACATTCCGATTTCAGTTCCAGAGCGATTCGCCCAATGAGTCCTTGATATTAAGTCGTTTTCAGCCAATTTTCTGGATTTTTCAAAATTTCACTTTTTTGTGAAAATATCCACTAAATGAGGGAATAATATGTGTGACGGTACCCCAGGAGAGTTCCAAATGTGTGTGGGTAGAATATATATCCCACGGGGGTAAAATTGAAAAAAGTTGAAAAAAATTTTTTCTTGGACTTAGTCATTTTTCCGGCGTTTATCAGACTTTCAGATAGGGCAAATGTCAGTGAGCATTCCGATTTCAGTTCCAGAGCGAATCGCCCAATGAGTCCTTGATATTAAGTCGTTTTCAGCCAATTTTCTGGATTTTTCAAAATTTCACTTTTTTGTGAAAAAATCCACTAAATGAGGGAATAATATGTGTGAGGGTACCCCAGGAGAGTTCCAAATGTGTGTGGGTAGAATATATATCCCACGGTGGTAAAATTGAAAAAAGTTGAAAAAAATTTTTTCTTGGACTTAGTCATTTTTCCGGCGTTTATCAGACTTTCAGATAGGGGAAATGTCAGTGAGCGTTCCAATTTCAGTTCCAGAGCGATTCGCCCACTGAGTCCTTGATTTTTAGTCGTTTTCAGCCAATATTTTGGATTTTTGAAAATTTCACTTTTTTGTGAAAATATCCACTAAATGAGGGAATAATATGTGTGAGGGTACCCCAGGAGAGTTCCAAATGTGTGTGGGTAGAATATATATCCCACAGGGGTAAAATTGAAAAAAGTTGAAAAAAAATGTTTTTTGGACTTAGTAATTTTTCCGGCATTTATCAGACTTTCAGATAGGGCAAATGTCAGTGAGCATTCCGATTTCAGTTCCAGAGCGAATCGCCCAATGAGTCCTTGATATTAAGTCGTTTTCAGCCAATTTTCTGGATTTTTCAAAATTTCACTTTTTTGTGAAAAAATCCACTAAATGAGGGAATAATATGTGTGAGGGTACCCCAGGAGAGTTCCAAATGTGTGTGGGTAGAATATATATCCCACGGTGGTAAAATTGAAAAAAGTTGAAAAAAATTTTTTCTTGGACTTAGTCATTTTTCCGGCGTTTATCAGACTTTCAGATAGGGGAAATGTCAGTGAGCGTTCCAATTTCAGTTCCAGAGCGATTCGCCCACTGAGTCCTAGATTTTTAGTCGTTTTCAGCCAATATTTTGGATTTTTGAAAATTTCACTTTTTTTGTGAAAATATCCACTAAATGAGGGAATAATATGTGTGAGGGTACCCCAGGAGAGTTCCAAATGTGTGTGGGTAGAAAATATATCCCACGGGGGTAAAATTGAAAAAAGTTGAAAAAAAATGTTTTTTGGACTTAGTCATTTTTCCGGCATTTATCAGACTTTCAGATAGGGCAAATGTCAGTGAGCATTCCGATTTCAGTTCCAGAGTGATTCGCCCAATGAGTCCTTGATATTTAGTCGTTTTCAGCCAATATTTTGGAATTTTGGAAATTTCACTTTTTTGTGAAAATATCCACTAAATGAAGGAATAATATGTGTGAGGGTACCCCAGGAGAGTTCCAAATGTGTGTGGGTAGAATATATAGATCCCACGGGGGTAAAATTGAAAAAGTTTGAAAAAAAATGTTTTTTGGACTTAGTAATTTTTCCGGCATTTATCAGACTTTCAGATAGGGCAAATGTCAGTGAGCATTCCGATTTCAGTTCCAGAGCGAATCGCCCAATGAGTCCTTGATATTAAGTCGTTTTCAGCCAATTTTCTGGATTTTTGAAAATTTCACTTTTTTGTGAAAATATCCACTAAATGAGGGAATAATATGTGTGAGGGTACCCCAGGAGAGTTCCAAATGTGTGTGGGTAGAATATATATCCCACGGGGGTAAAATTGAAAAAAGTTGAAAAAAAATGTTTTTCCGGCATTTATCAGACTTTCAGATAGGGGAAATGTCAGTGAGCGTTCCAATTTCAGTTCCAGAGCGATTCGCCCAATGAGTCCTTGATATTAAGTCGTTTTCAGACAGTTTTCTGGATTTTTGAAAATTTCACTTTTTTGTGAAAATATCCACTAAATGAGGGAATAATATGTGTGAGGGTACCCCAGGAGAGTTCAAAATGTGTGTGGGTAGAATATATATCCCACGGGGGTAAAATTGAAAAAAGTTTTAAAAAATTTTTTCTTGGACTTAGTCATGTTTCCGGCGTTTATCAGACTTTCAGATAGGGGAAATGTCAGTGAGCGTTCCAATTTCAGTTCCAGAGCGATTCGCCCAATGAGTCCTTGACATTTAGTTGTTTTCAGACAATTTTCTGGACTTTTCAAAATTTCACTTTTTTGTGAAAATATCCACTAAATGAGGGAATAATATGTGTGAGGGTACCCCAGGAGAATTTAAAATGTGTGTGGGTAGAATATATATCCCACGGGGGTAAAATTGAAAAAAGTTGAAAACATTTTTTTTTTGGACTTAGTCATTTTTCCGGCGTTTATCAGACTTTCAGATAGGGCAAATGGTAGTGAGCATTCCGATTTCAGTTCCAAAGCGATTCGCCCAATGAGTCCTTGATATTTAGTCGTTTTCAGCCAATATTTTGGATTTTTGAAAATTTCACTTTTTTGTGAAAATATCCACTAAATGAGGGAATAATATGTGTGAGGGTACCCCAGGAGAGTTCCAAATGTGTGTGGGTAGAATATATATCCAACGGGGGTAAAATTGAAAAAAGTTGAAAAATTTTTTTTCTTGGGCTGTCATTTTTCCGGCGTTTATCTGACTTTCAGATAGGGGAAATGTCAGTGAGCGTTCCAATTTCAGTTCCAGAGCGATTCGCCCAATGAGTCCTTGATATTTAGTCATTTTCAGACAACTTTCTGGATTTTTCAAAATTTCACTTTTTTGTGAAAAAATCCACTAAATGAGGTAATAATATTTGTGAGGGTACCCCAGGAGAGATCCAAATGTGTGTGGGTAGAATATATATCCCACGGGGGTAAAATTGAAAAAAGTTGAAAAAAAATGTTTTTTGGACCTAGTAATTTTTCCGGCATTTATCAGACTTTCAGATAGGGCAAATGTCAGTGAGCATTCCGATTTCAGTTCCAGAGCGAATCGCCCAATGAGTCCTTGATATGAAGTCATTTTCAGCCAATTTTCTGGATTTTTGAAAATTTCACTTTTTTGTGAAAATATCCACTAAATGAGGGAATAAAATGTGTGAGGGTACCCCAGGAGAGTTCCAAATGTGTGTGGGTAGAATATATATCCCACGGGGGTAAAATTGAAAAAAGTTTAAAAAAAATGTTTTTTGGACTTAGTCATTTTTCCGGCATTTATCAGACTTTCAGATAGGGCAAATGTTAGTGAGCATTCCGATTTCAGTTCCAAAGCGATTCGCCCAATGAGTCCTTGATATTTAGTCGTTTTCAGACAATATTTTGGATTTTTGAAAATTTCACTTTTTTGTGAAAATATCCACTAAATGAGGGAATAATATGTGTGAGGGTACCCCAGGAGAGTTCCAAATGTGTGTGGGTAGAATATATATCCCAAGGGGGTAAAATTGAAAAAAGTTGAAAAAAAATGTTTTTTGGACTTAGTCATTTTTCCGGCATTTATCAGACTTTCAGATAGGGCAAATGTCAGTGAGCATTCCGATTTCAGTTCCAGAGCGAATCGCCCAATGAGTCCTTGATATTAAGTCGTTTTCAGCCAATTTTCTGGATTTTTCAAAATTTCACTTTTTTGTGAAAAAATCCACTAAATGAGGGAATAATTTGTGTGAGGGTACCCCAGGAGAGTTCCAAATGTGTGTGGGTAGAATATATATCCCACGAGGTAAAATTGAAAAAAGTTGAAAAAAATTTTTTCTTGACTTAGTCATTTTTCCGGCGTTTATCAGCCTTTCAGATAGGGGAAATGTCAGTGAGCGTTCCAATTTCAGTTCCAGAGCGAATCGCCCAATGAGTCCTTGATATTAAGTCGTTTTCAGTCAATTTTCTGGATTTTTCAAAATTTCACTTTTTTGTGAAAAAATCCACTAAATGAGGGAATAATATGTGTGAGGGTACCCCAGGAGAGTTCCAAATGTGTGTGGGTAGAATATATATCCCACGGGGGTAAAATTGAAAAAAGTTGAAAAAATTTTTTTCTTGGACTTAGTCATTTTTCTGGCGTTTATCAGACTTTCAGATAGGGGAAATGTCAGTGAGCATTCCGATTTCAGTTCCAAAGCGATTCGCCCAATGAGTCCTTGATATTTAGTCGTTTTCAGCCAATATTGTGGATTTTTGAAAATTTCACTTTTTTGTGAAAATATCCACTAAATGAGGGAATAAAATGTGTGAGGGTACCCCAGGAGAGTTCCAAATGTGTGTGGGTAGAATATATATCCCACGGGGGTAAAATTGAAAAAAGTTGAAAAAAAATGTTTTTTGGACTTAGTCATTTTTCCGGCATTTATCAGACTTTCAGATAGGGCAAATGTCAGTGAGCATTCCGATTTCAGTTCCAGAGCGAATCGCCCAATGAGTCCTTGATATTAAGTCGTTTTCAGCCAATTTTCTGGATTTTTCAAAATTTCACTTTTTTGTGAAAAAATCCACTAAATGAGGGAATAATATGTGTGAGGGTACCCCAGGAGAGTTCCAAATGTGTGTGGGTAGAATATATATCCAACGGGGGTAAAATTGAAAAAAGTTGAAACATTTTTTTTCTTGGGCTGTCATTTTTCCGGCGTTTATCTGACTTTCAGATAGGGGAAATGTCAGTGAGCGTTCCAATTTCAGTTCCAGAGCGATTCGCCCAATGAGTCCTTGATATTTAGTCATTTTCAGACAACTTTCTGGATTTTTCAAAATTTCACTTTTTTGTGAAAAAATCCACTAAATGAGGTAATAATATGTGTGAGGGTACCCCAGGAGAGTTCCAAATGTGTGTGGGTAGAATATATATCCCACGGGGGTAAAATTGAAAAAAGTTGAAAAAAAATGTTTTTTGGACCTAGTAATTTTTCCGGCATTTATCAGACTTTCAGATAGGGCAAATGTCAGTGAGCATTCCGATTTCAGTTCCAGAGCGAATCGCCCAATGATTCCTTGATGTAAAGTCATTTTCAGCCAATTTTCTGGATTTTTGAAAATTTCACTTTTTTGTGAAAATATCCACTAAATGAGGGAATAAAATGTGTGAGGGTACCCCAGGAGAGTTCCAAATGTGTGTGGGTAGAATATATATCTCACGGGGGTAAAATTGAAAAAAGTTGAAAAAAAATGTTTTTTGGACTTAGTCATTTTTCCGGCGTTTATCAGCCTTTCAGATAGGGCAAATGTCAGTGAGCGTTCCAATTTCAGTTCCAGAGCGAATCGCCCAATGAGTCCTTGATATTAAGTCGTTTTCAGTCAATTTTCTGGATTTTTCAAAATTTCACTTTTTTGTGAAAAAATCCACTAAATGAGGGAATAATATGTGTGAGGGTACCCCAGGAGAGTTCCAAATGTGTGTGGGTAGAATATATATCCCACGGGGGTAAAATTGAAAAAAGTTGAAAAAATTTTTTTCTTGGACTTAGTCATTTTTCCGGCGTTTATCAGACTTTCAGATAGGGTAAATGTCAGTGAGCATTCCGATTTCAGTTCCAGAGCGAATCGCCCAATGAGTCCTTGATATTAAGTCGTTTTCAGCCAATTTTCTGGATTTTTCAAAATTTCACTTTTTTGTGAAAAAATCCACTTAATGAGGGAATAATATGTGTGAGGGTATCCCAGGAGAGTTCCAAATGTGTGTGGGTAGAATATATATCCCACGTGGGTAAAATTGAAAAAAGTTGAAAAAAATTTTTTCTTGGACTTAGTCATTTTTCCGGCGTTTATCAGACTTTCAGATAGGGGAAATGTCAGTGAGCGTTCCAATTTCAGTTCCAGAGCGATTCGACCAATGAGTCCTTGATATTTAGTCGTTTTCAGACAATTTTCTGGATTTTTCAAAATTTCACTTTTTTGTGAAAATATCCACTAAATGAGGGAATAATATGTGTGAGGGTACCCCAGGAGAGTTCAAAATGTGTGTGGGTAGAATATGTATCCCACGGGGGTAAAATTGAAAAAAGTTGAAAACATTTTTTTTTTGGACTTAGTCATTTTTCCGGCGTTTATCAGACTTTCAGAAAGGGGAAATGACAGTGAGCGTTCCGATTTCAGTTCCAGAGCGATTCGCCCAATGAGTCCTTGATATTTAGTCGTTTTCAGCCAATATTTTGGATTTTTGAAAATTTCACTTTTTTGTGAAAATATCCACTAAATGAGGGAATAATATGTGTGAGGGTACCCCAGGAGAGTTCCAAATGTGTGTGGGTAGAAAATAGATCCCACGGGGGTAAAATTGAAAAAAGTTGAAAACATTATTTTTTTGGACTTAGTCATTTTTCCGGCGTTTATCAGACTTTCAGATAGGGGAAATGACAGTGAGCGTTCCGATTTCAGTTCCAGAGCGAATCGCCCAATGAGTCCTTGATATTAAGTCGTTTTCAGCCAATTTTCTGGATTTTTCAAAATTTCACTTTAGTGTGAAAATATCCACTAAATGAGGGAATAATATGTGTGAGGGTACCCCAGGAGAGTTCCAAATGTGTGTGGGTAGAATATAGATCCCACGGGGGTAAAATTGAAAAAAGTTGAAAAAAAAATTTTCTTGGACTTAGTCATTTTTCCGGCATTTATCAGACTTTCAGATAGGGCAAATGTTAGTGAGCATTCCGATTTCAGTTCCAAAGCGATTCGCCCAATGAGTCCTTGATATTTAGTCGTTTTCAGCCAATATTTTGGATTTTTGAAAATTTCACTTTTTTGTGAAAATATCCACTAAATGAGGGAATAATATGTGTGAGGGTACCCCAGGAGAGTTCCAAATGTGTGTGGGTAGAATATAGATCCCACGGGGGTAAAATTGAAAAAAGTTGAAAAAAAAATTTTTCTTGGACTTAGTCATTTTTCCAGCGTTTATCAGACTTTCAGATAGGGGAAATATCAGTGAGCATTCCAATTTCAGTTCCAGAGTGATTCGCCCAATGAGTCCTTGATATTTAGTCGTTTTCAGACAATTTTCTGGATTTTTGAAAATTTCACTTTTTTGTGAAAATATCCACTAAATGAGGGAATAATATGTGTGAGGGTACCCCAGGAGAGTTCAAAATGTGTGTGGGTATGATATATATCCCACGGGGGTAAAATTGAAAAAAGTTGAAAACATTATTTTTTTGGACTTAGTCATTTTTCCGGCGTTTATCAGACTTTCAGATAGGGGAATTGACAGTGAGCGTTCCGATTTCAGTTCCAGAGCGAATCGCCCAATGAGTCCTTGATATTAAGTCGTTTTCAGCCAATTTTCTGGATTTTTCAAAATTTCACTTTTTTGTGAAAATATCCACTAAATGAGGGAATAATATGTGTGAGGGTACCCCAGGAGAGTTCCAAATGTGTTTGGGTAGAATACACATCCCACGGGGGTAAAATTGAAAAAAGTTGAAAAAAATTTTTTCTTGGACTTAGTCATTTTTCTGGCGTTTATCAGACTTTCAGATAGTGGAAATGTCAGTGAGCGTTCCAATTTCAGTTCCAGAGCGATTCGCCCAATGAGTCCTTGATATTTAGTCGTTTTCAGACAATTTTCTGGATTTTTGAAAATTTCACTTTTTTGTGAAAATATCCACTAAATGAGGGAATAATATGTGTGAGGGTACCCCCAGGAGAGTTCTAAATGTGTGTGGGTAGAATATATATCCCAAGGGGGTAAAATTGAAAAAAGTTGAAAAAAAATGTTTTTTGGACTTAGTCATTTTTCCGGCATTTATCAGACTTTCAGATAGGGCAAATGTTAGTGAGCATTCCGATTTCAGTTCCAAAGCGATTCGCCCAATGAGTCCTTGATATTTAGTCGTTTTCAGCCAATATTTTGGATTTTTGAAAATTTAACTTTTTTGTGAAAATATCCACTAAATGAGGGAATAATATGTGTGAGGGTACCCCAGGAGAGTTCCAAATGTGTGTGGGTAGAATATAGATCCCACGGGGGTAAAATTGAAAAAAGTTGAAAAAAAAATTTTCTTGGACTTAGTCATTTTTCCAGCGTTTATCAGACTTTCAGATAGGGGAAATATCAGTGAGCGTTCCAATTTCAGTTCCAGAGTGATTCGCCCAATGAGTCCTTGATATTTAGTCGTTTTCAGACAATTTTCTGGATTTTTGAAAATTTCACTTTTTTGTGAAAATATCCACTAAATGAAGGAATAATATGTGTGAGGGTACCCCAGGAGAGTTCAAAATGTGTGTGGGTATGATATATATCCCACGGGGGTAAAATTGAAAAAAGTTGAAAACATTATTTTTTTGGACTTAGTCATTTTTCCGGCGTTTATCAGACTTTCAGATAGGGGAATTGACAGTGAGCGTTCCGATTTCAGTTCCAGAGCGAATCGCCCAATGAGTCCTTGATATTAAGTCGTTTTCAGCCAATTTTCTGGATTTTTCAAAATTTCACTTTTTTGTGAAAATATCCACTAAATGAGGGAATAATATGTGTGAGGGTACCCCAGGAGAGTTCCAAATGTGTGTGGGTAGAATATAGATCCCACGGGGGTAAAATTGAAAAAAGTTGAAAAAAAAATTTTCTTGGACTTAGTCATTTTTCCGGCGTTTATCAGACTTTCAGATAGGGGAAATGTCAGTGAGCGTTCCAATTTCAGTTCCAGAGCGATTCGACCAATGAGTCCTTGATATTTAGTCGTTTTCAGACAATTTTCTGGATTTTTCAAAATTTCACTTTTTTGTGAAAATATCCACTAAATGATGGAATAATATGTGTGAGGGTACCCCAGGAGAGTTCAAAATATGTGTGGGTAGAATATGTATCCCACGGGGGTAAAATTGAAAAAAGTTGAAAACATTATTTTTTTGGAATTAGTCATTTTTCCGACGTTTATCAGACTTTCAGAAAGGGGAAATGACAGTGAGCGTTCCGATTTCAGTTCCAGAGCGATTCGCCCAATGAGTCCTTGATATTTAGTCGTTTTCAGCCAATATTTTGGATTTTTGAAAATTTCACTTTTTTGTGAAAATATCCACTAAATGAGGGAATAATATGTGTGAGGGTACCCCAGGAGAGTTCCAAATGTGTGTGGGTAGAATATAGATCCCACGGGGGTAAAATTGAAAAAAGTTGAAAAAAAAATTTTCTTGGACTTAGTCATTTTTCCAGCGTTTATCAGACTTTCAGATAGGGGAAATATCAGTGAGCGTTCCAATTTCAGTTCCAGAGTGATTCGCCCAATGAGTCCTTGATATTTAGTCGTTTTCAGACAATTTTCTGGATTTTTGAAAATTTCACTTTTTTGTGAAAATATCCACTAAATGAGGGAATAATATGTGTGAGGGTACCCCAGGAGAGTTCAAAATGTGTGTGGGTATGATATATATCCCACGGGGGTAAAATTGAAAAAAGTTGAAAACATTATTTTTTTGAACTTAGTCATATTTCCGGCGTTTATCAGACTTTCAGATAGGGGAAATGACAGTGAGCGTTCCGATTTCAGTTCCAGAGCGAATCGCCCAATGAGTCCTTGATATTAAGTCGTTTTCAGCCAATTTTCTGGATTTTTCAAAATTTCACTTTTTTGTGAAAATATCCACTAAATGAGGGAATAATATGTGTGAGGGTACCCCAGGAGAGTTCCAAATGTGTTTGGGTAGAATACACATCCCACGGGGGTAAAATTGAAAAAAGTTGAAAACATTTTTTTTTTGGACTTAGTCATTTTACCGCCGTTTATCAGACTTTCAGATAGGCGAAATGTCAGTGAGAGTTCCAATTTCAGTTCCAGAGCGATTCGCCCAATGAGTCCTTGATATTTAGTCGTTTTCAGACAATTTTCTGGATTTTTGAAAATTTCACTTTTTTGTGAAAATATCCACTAAATGAGGGAATAATATGTGTGAGGGTACCCCAGGAGAGTTTAAAATGTGTGTGGGTAGAATATATATCCCACGGGGGTAAAATTGAAAAAAGTTGAAAACATTTTTTTTTTGGACTTAGTCATTTTTCCGACGTTTATCAGACTTTCAGATAGGGGAAATGACAGTGAGCATTCCGATTTCAGTTCCAAAGCGATTCGCTCAATGAGTCCTTGATATTTAGTCGTTTTCAGCCAATATTGTGGATTTTTGAAAATTTCACTTTTTTGTGAAAATATCCACTAAATGAGGGAATAATATGTGTGAGGGTACCCCAGGAGAGTTCCAAATGTGTGCTGGTAGAATATATATCCCACAGTGGTAAAATTGAAAAAAGGTGAAAAAAAATGTTTTTTCGACTTAGTCATTTTTCCGGCATTTATCAGACTTTCAGATAGGGCAAATGTCAGTGAGCATTCCGATTTCAGTTCCAGAGCGAATAGCCCAATGAGTCCTTGATATTAAGTCGTTTTCAGCCAATTTTCTGGATTTTTCAAAATTTCACTTTTTTGTGAAAAAATCCACTAAATGAGGGAATAATATGTGTGAGGGTACCCAAGGAGAGTTTAAAATGTGTGTGGGTAGAATATATATCCCACGGGGGTAAAATTGAAAAAAGTTGAAAACATTTTTTTTTTGGACTTAGTCATTTTACCGCCGTTTATCAGACTTTCAGATAGGCGAAATGTCAGTGAGAGTTCCAATTTCAGTTCCAGAGCGATTCGCCCAATGAGTCCTTGATATTTAGTCGTTTTCAGACAATTTTCTGGATTTTTGAAAATTTCACTTTTTGTGAAAATATCCACTAAATGAGGGAATAATATGTGTGAGGGTACCCCAGGAGAGTTTAAAATGTGTGTGGGTAGAATATATATCCCACGGGGGTAAAATTGAAAAAAGTTGAAAACATTTTTTTTTTGGACCTAGTCATTTTTCCGACGTTTATCAGACTTTCAGATAGGGCAAATGTCAGTGAGCATTCCGATTTCAGTTCCAGAGCGAATCGCCCAATGAGTCCTTGATATAAAGTCATTTTCAGCCAATTTTCTGGATTTTTGAAAATTTCACTTTTTTGTGAAAATATCCACTAAATGAGGGAATAATATGTGTGAGAGTACCCCAGGAGAGTTCCAAATGTGTGTGGGTAGAATATATATCCCACGGGGGTAAAATTGAAAAAAGTTGAAAAAATTTTTTTCTTGGACTTAGTCATTTTTCCGGCGTTTATCAGACTTTCAGATAGGGTAAATGTCAGTGAGCATTCCGATTTCAGTTCCAGAGCGAATCGCCCAATGAGTCCTTGATATTAAGTCGTTTTCAGCCAATTTTCTGGATTTTTCAAAATTTCACTTTTTTGTGAAAAAATCCACTTAATGAGGGAATAATATGTGTGAGGGTATCCCAGGAGAGTTCCAAATGTGTGTGGGTAGAATATATATCCCACGTGGGTAAAATTGAAAAAAGTTGAAAAAAATTTTTTCTTGGACTTAGTCATTTTTCCGGCGTTTATCAGACTTTCAGATAGGGGAAATGTCAGTGAGCGTTCCAATTTCAGTTCCAGAGCGATTCGACCAATGAGTCCTTGATATTTAGTCGTTTTCAGACAATTTTCTGGATTTTTCAAAATTTCACTTTTTTGTGAAAATATCCACTAAATGAGGGAATAATATGTGTGAGGGTACCCCAGGAGAGTTCAAAATGTGTGTGGGTAGAATATGTATCCCACGGGGGTAAAATTGAAAAAAGTTGAAAACATTTTTTTTTTGGAATTAGTCATTTTTCCGACGTTTATCAGACTTTCAGAAAGGGGAAATGACAGTGAGCGTTCCGATTTCAGTTCCAGAGCGATTCGCCCAATGAGTCCTTGATATTTAGTCGTTTTCAGCCAATATTTTGGATTTTTGAAAATTTCACTTTTTTGTGAAAATATCCACTAAATGAGGGAATAATATGTGTGAGGGTACCCCAGGAGAGTTCCAAATGTGTGTGGGTAGAATATAGATCCCACGGGGGTAAAATTGAAAAAAGTTGAAAACATTATTTTTTTGGACTTAGTCATTTTTCCGGCGTTTATCAGACTTTCAGATAGGGGAAATGACAGTGAGCGTTCCGATTTCAGTTCCAGAGCGAATCGCCCAATGAGTCCTTGATATTAAGTCGTTTTCAGCCAATTTTCTGGATTTTTGAAAATTTCACTTTTTTGTGAAAATATCCACTAAATGAGGGAATAATATGTGTGAGGGTACCCCAGGAGAGTTCAAAATGTGTGTGGGTATGATATATATCCCACGGGGGTAAAATTGAAAAAAGTTGAAAACATTATTTTTTTGAACTTAGTCATATTTCCGGCGTTTATCAGACTTTCAGATAGGGGAAATGACAGTGAGCGTTCCGATTTCAGTTCCAGAGCGAATCGCCCAATGAGTCCTTGATATTAAGTCGTTTTCAGCCAATTTTCTGGATTTTTCAAAATTTCACTTTTTTGTGAAAATATCCACTAAATGAGGGAATAATATGTGTGAGGGTACCCCAGGAGAGTTCCAAATGTGTTTGGGTAGAATACACATCCCACGGGGGTAAAATTGAAAAAAGTTGAAAACATTTTTTTTTTGGACTTAGTCATTTTACCGCCGTTTATCAGACTTTCAGATAGGCGAAATGTCAGTGAGAGTTCCAATTTCAGTTCCAGAGCGATTCGCCCAATGAGTCCTTGATATTTAGTCGTTTTCAGACAATTTTCTGGATTTTTGAAAATTTCACTTTTTTGTGAAAATATCCACTAAATGAGGGAATAATATGTGTGAGGGTACCCCAGGAGAGTTTAAAATGTGTGTGGGTAGAATATATATCCCACGGGGGTAAAATTGAAAAAAGTTGAAAACATTTTTTTTTTGGACTTAGTCATTTTTCCGACGTTTATCAGACTTTCAGATAGGGGAAATGACAGTGAGCATTCCGATTTCAGTTCCAAAGCGATTCGCTCAATGAGTCCTTGATATTTAGTCGTTTTCAGCCAATATTGTGGATTTTTGAAAATTTCACTTTTTTGTGAAAATATCCACTAAATGAGGGAATAATATGTGTGAGGGTACCCCAGGAGAGTTCCAAATGTGTGCTGGTAGAATATATATCCCACAGTGGTAAAATTGAAAAAAGGTGAAAAAAAATGTTTTTTCGACTTAGTCATTTTTCCGGCATTTATCAGACTTTCAGATAGGGCAAATGTCAGTGAGCATTCCGATTTCAGTTCCAGAGCGAATAGCCCAATGAGTCCTTGATATTAAGTCGTTTTCAGCCAATTTTCTGGATTTTTCAAAATTTCACTTTTTTGTGAAAAAATCCACTAAATGAGGGAATAATATGTGTGAGGGTACCCAAGGAGAGTTTAAAATGTGTGTGGGTAGAATATATATCCCACGGGGGTAAAATTGAAAAAAGTTGAAAACATTTTTTTTTTGGACTTAGTCATTTTACCGCCGTTTATCAGACTTTCAGATAGGCGAAATGTCAGTGAGAGTTCCAATTTCAGTTCCAGAGCGATTCGCCCAATGAGTCCTTGATATTTAGTCGTTTTCAGACAATTTTCTGGATTTTTGAAAATTTCACTTTTTTGTGAAAATATCCACTAAATGAGGGAATAATATGTGTGAGGGTACCCCAGGAGAGTTTAAAATGTGTGTGGGTAGAATATATATCCCACGGGGGTAAAATTGAAAAAAGTTGAAAACATTTTTTTTTTGGACCTAGTCATTTTTCCGACGTTTATCAGACTTTCAGATAGGGCAAATGTCAGTGAGCATTCCGATTTCAGTTCCAGAGCGAATCGCCCAATGAGTCCTTGATATAAAGTCATTTTCAGCCAATTTTCTGGATTTTTGAAAATTTCACTTTTTTGTGAAAATATCCACTAAATGAGGGAATAAAATGTGTGAGGGTACCCCAGGAGAGTTCCAAATGTGTGTGGGTAGAATATATATCTCACGGGGGTAAAATTGAAAAAAGTTGAAAAAAAATGTTTTTTGGACTTAGTCATTTTTCCGGCGTTTATCAGCCTTTCAGATAGGGCAAATGTCAGTGAGCGTTCCAATTTCAGTTCCAGAGCGAATCGCCCAATGAGTCCTTGATATTAAGTCGTTTTCAGTCAATTTTCTGGATTTTTCAAAATTTCACTTTTTTGTGAAAAAATCCACTAAATGAGGGAATAATATGTGTGAGGGTACCCCAGGAGAGTTCCAAATGTGTGTGGGTAGAATATATATCCCACGGGGGTAAAATTGAAAAAAGTTGAAAAAATTTTTTTCTTGGACTTAGTCATTTTTCCGGCGTTTATCAGACTTTCAGATAGGGTAAATGTCAGTGAGCATTCCGATTTCAGTTCCAGAGCGAATCGCCCAATGAGTCCTTGATATTAAGTCGTTTTCAGCCAATTTTCTGGATTTTTCAAAATTTCACTTTTTTGTGAAAAAATCCACTTAATGAGGGAATAATATGTGTGAGGGTATCCCAGGAGAGTTCCAAATGTGTGTGGGTAGAATATATATCCCACGTGGGTAAAATTGAAAAAAGTTGAAAAAAATTTTTTCTTGGACTTAGTCATTTTTCCGGCGTTTATCAGACTTTCAGATAGGGGAAATGTCAGTGAGCGTTCCAATTTCAGTTCCAGAGCGATTCGACCAATGAGTCCTTGATATTTAGTCGTTTTCAGACAATTTTCTGGATTTTTCAAAATTTCACTTTTTTGTGAAAATATCCACTAAATGAGGGAATAATATGTGTGAGGGTACCCCAGGAGAGTTCAAAATGTGTGTGGGTAGAATATGTATCCCACGGGGGTAAAATTGAAAAAAGTTGAAAACATTTTTTTTTTGGAATTAGTCATTTTTCCGACGTTTATCAGACTTTCAGAAAGGGGAAATGACAGTGAGCGTTCCGATTTCAGTTCCAGAGCGATTCGCCCAATGAGTCCTTGATATTTAGTCGTTTTCAGCCAATATTTTGGATTTTTGAAAATTTCACTTTTTTGTGAAAATATCCACTAAATGAGGGAATAATATGTGTGAGGGTACCCCAGGAGAGTTCCAAATGTGTGTGGGTAGAATATAGATCCCACGGGGGTAAAATTGAAAAAAGTTGAAAACATTATTTTTTTGGACTTAGTCATTTTTCCGGCGTTTATCAGACTTTCAGATAGGGGAAATGACAGTGAGCGTTCCGATTTCAGTTCCAGAGCGAATCGCCCAATGAGTCCTTGATATTAAGTCGTTTTCAGCCAATTTTCTGGATTTTTCAAAATTTCACTTTTTTGTGAAAATATCCACTAAATGAGGGAATAATATGTGTGAGGGTACCCCAGGAGAGTTCCAAATGTGTGTGGGTAGAATATAGATCCCACGGGGGTAAAATTGAAAAAAGTTGAAAAAAAAATTTTCTTGGACTTAGTCATTTTTCCGGCATTTATCAGACTTTCAGATAGGGCAAATGTTAGTGAGCATTCCGATTTCAGTTCCAAAGCGATTCGCCCAATGAGTCCTTGATATTTAGTCGTTTTCAGCCAATATTTTGGATTTTTGAAAATTTCACTTTTTTGTGAAAATATCCACTAAATGAGGGAATAATATGTGTGAGGGTACCCCAGGAGAGTTCCAAATGTGTGTGGGTAGAATATAGATCCCACGGGGGTAAAATTGAAAAAAGTTGAAAAAAAAATTTTTCTTGGACTTAGTCATTTTTCCAGCGTTTATCAGACTTTCAGATAGGGGAAATATCAGTGAGCATTCCAATTTCAGTTCCAGAGTGATTCGCCCAATGAGTCCTTGATATTTAGTCGTTTTCAGACAATTTTCTGGATTTTTGAAAATTTCACTTTTTTGTGAAAATATCCACTAAATGAGGGAATAATATGTGTGAGGGTACCCCAGGAGAGTTCAAAATGTGTGTGGGTATGATATATATCCCACGGGGGTAAAATTGAAAAAAGTTGAAAACATTATTTTTTTGGACTTAGTCATTTTTCCGGCGTTTATCAGACTTTCAGATAGGGGAATTGACAGTGAGCGTTCCGATTTCAGTTCCAGAGCGAATCGCCCAATGAGTCCTTGATATTAAGTCGTTTTCAGCCAATTTTCTGGATTTTTCAAAATTTCACTTTTTTGTGAAAATATCCACTAAATGAGGGAATAATATGTGTGAGGGTACCCCAGGAGAGTTCCAAATGTGTTTGGGTAGAATACACATCCCACGGGGGTAAAATTGAAAAAAGTTGAAAAAAATTTTTTCTTGGACTTAGTCATTTTTCTGGCGTTTATCAGACTTTCAGATAGTGGAAATGTCAGTGAGCGTTCCAATTTCAGTTCCAGAGCGATTCGCCCAATGAGTCCTTGATATTTAGTCGTTTTCAGACAATTTTCTGGATTTTTGAAAATTTCACTTTTTTGTGAAAATATCCACTAAATGAGGGAATAATATGTGTGAGGGTACCCCCAGGAGAGTTCCAAATGTGTGTGGGTAGAATATATATCCCAAGGGGGTAAAATTGAAAAAAGTTGAAAAAAAATGTTTTTTGGACTTAGTCATTTTTCCGGCATTTATCAGACTTTCAGATAGGGCAAATGTTAGTGAGCATTCCGATTTCAGTTCCAAAGCGATTCGCCCAATGAGTCCTTGATATTTAGTCGTTTTCAGCCAATATTTTGGATTTTTGAAAATTTAACTTTTTTGTGAAAATATCCACTAAATGAGGGAATAATATGTGTGAGGGTACCCCAGGAGAGTTCCAAATGTGTGTGGGTAGAATATAGATCCCACGGGGGTAAAATTGAAAAAAGTTGAAAAAAAAATTTTCTTGGACTTAGTCATTTTTCCAGCGTTTATCAGACTTTCAGATAGGGGAAATATCAGTGAGCGTTCCAATTTCAGTTCCAGAGTGATTCGCCCAATGAGTCCTTGATATTTAGTCGTTTTCAGACAATTTTCTGGATTTTTGAAAATTTCACTTTTTTGTGAAAATATCCACTAAATGAAGGAATAATATGTGTGAGGGTACCCCAGGAGAGTTCAAAATGTGTGTGGGTATGATATATATCCCACGGGGGTAAAATTGAAAAAAGTTGAAAACATTATTTTTTTGGACTTAGTCATTTTTCCGGCGTTTATCAGACTTTCAGATAGGGGAATTGACAGTGAGCGTTCCGATTTCAGTTCCAGAGCGAATCGCCCAATGAGTCCTTGATATTAAGTCGTTTTCAGCCAATTTTCTGGATTTTTCAAAATTTCACTTTTTTGTGAAAATATCCACTAAATGAGGGAATAATATGTGTGAGGGTACCCCAGGAGAGTTCCAAATGTGTGTGGGTAGAATATAGATCCCACGGGGGTAAAATTGAAAAAAGTTGAAAAAAAAATTTTCTTGGACTTAGTCATTTTTCCGGCGTTTATCAGACTTTCAGATAGGGGAAATGTCAGTGAGCGTTCCAATTTCAGTTCCAGAGCGATTCGACCAATGAGTCCTTGATATTTAGTCGTTTTCAGACAATTTTCTGGATTTTTCAAAATTTCACTTTTTTGTGAAAATATCCACTAAATGATGGAATAATATGTGTGAGGGTACCCCAGGAGAGTTCAAAATGTGTGTGGGTAGAATATGTATCCCACGGGGGTAAAATTGAAAAAAGTTGAAAACATTATTTTTTTGGAATTAGTCATTTTTCCGACGTTTATCAGACTTTCAGAAAGGGGAAATGACAGTGAGCGTTCCGATTTCAGTTCCAGAGCGATTCGCCCAATGAGTCCTTGATATTTAGTCGTTTTTAGCCAATATTTTGGATTTTTGAAAATTTCACTTTTTTGTGAAAATATCCACTAAATGAGGGAATAATATGTGTGAGGGTACCCCAGGAGAGTTCCAAATGTGTGTGGGTAGAATATAGATCCCACGGGGGTAAAATTGAAAAAAGTTGAAAAAAAAATTTTCTTGGACTTAGTCATTTTTCCAGCGTTTATCAGACTTTCAGATAGGGGAAATATCAGTGAGCGTTCCAATTTCAGTTCCAGAGTGATTCGCCCAATGAGTCCTTGATATTTAGTCGTTTTCAGACAATTTTCTGGATTTTTGAAAATTTCACTTTTTTGTGAAAATATCCACTAAATGAGGGAATAATATGTGTGAGGGTACCCCAGGAGAGTTCAAAATGTGTGTGGGTATGATATATATCCCACGGGGGTAAAATTGAAAAAAGTTGAAAACATTATTTTTTTGGAATTAGTCATTTTTCCGACGTTTATCAGACTTTCAGAAAGGGGAAATGACAGTGAGCGTTCCGATTTCAGTTCCAGAGCGATTCGCCCAATGAGTCCTTGATATTTAGTCGTTTTTAGCCAATATTTTGGATTTTTGAAAATTTCACTTTTTTGTGAAAATATCCACTAAATGAGGGAATAATATGTGTGAGGGTACCCCAGGAGAGTTCCAAATGTGTGCTGGTAGAATATATATCCCACAGTGGTAAAATTGAAAAAAGGTGAAAAAAAATGTTTTTTCGACTTAGTCATTTTTCCGGCATTTATCAGACTTTCAGATAGGGCAAATGTCAGTGAGCATTCCGATTTCAGTTCCAGAGCGAATAGCCCAATGAGTCCTTGATATTAAGTCGTTTTCAGCCAATTTTCTGGATTTTTCAAAATTTCACTTTTTTGTGAAAAAATCCACTAAATGAGGGAATAATATGTGTGAGGGTACCCAAGGAGAGTTTAAAATGTGTGTGGGTAGAATATATATCCCACGGGGGTAAAATTGAAAAAAGTTGAAAACATTTTTTTTTTGGACTTAGTCATTTTACCGCCGTTTATCAGACTTTCAGATAGGCGAAATGTCAGTGAGAGTTCCAATTTCAGTTCCAGAGCGATTCGCCCAATGAGTCCTTGATATTTAGTCGTTTTCAGACAATTTTCTGGATTTTTGAAAATTTCACTTTTTTGTGAAAATATCCACTAAATGAGGGAATAATATGTGTGAGGGTACCCCAGGAGAGTTTAAAATGTGTGTGGGTAGAATATATATCCCACGGGGGTAAAATTGAAAAAAGTTGAAAACATTTTTTTTTTGGACCTAGTCATTTTTCCGACGTTTATCAGACTTTCAGATAGGGGAAATGACAGTGAGCGTTCCGATTTCAGTTCCAGAGCGATTCACCCAATGAGTCCTTGATATTTCGTCATTTTCAGTCAATATTTTGGATTTTTCAAAATTTCACTTTTTTGTGAATATATCCACTAAATGAGGGAATAATATGTATGAGGGTACCCCAGGAGAGTTCCAAATGTGTGTGGGTAGAATATATATCCCACGGGGGTAAAATTGAAAAAAGTTGAAAATTTTTTTTTCTTGGACTTAGTCATTTTACCGCCGTTTATCAGACTTTCAGATAGGCGAAATGTCAGTGAGAGTTCCAATTTCAGTTCCAGAGCGATTCGCCCAATGAGTCCTTGATATTTAGTCGTTTTCAGACAATTTTCTGGATTTTTGAAAATTTCACTTTTTTGTGAAAATATCCACTAAATGAGGGAATAATATGTGTGAGGGTACCCCAGGAGAGTTCAAAATGTGTGTGGGTAGAATATATATCCCACGGGGGTAAAATTGAAAAAAGTTGAAAACATTTTTTTTTTGGACTTAGTCATTTTTCCGACGTTTATCAGACTTTCAGATAGGGGAAATGACAGTGAGCGTTCCGATTTCAGTTCCAGAGCGATTCGCCCAATGAGTCCTTGATATTAAGTCATCTTCAGCCAATATTCTGGATTTTTCAAAATTTCACTTTTTTGTGAAAATATCCACTAAATGAGGGAATAATATGTGTGAGGGTACCCCAGGAGAGTTCCAAATGTGTGTGGGTAGAATATATATCCCAAGGGGGTAAAATTGAAAAAAGCTGAAAAAAAATTTTTCTTGGACTTAGTCATTTTTCCGGTGTTTATCAGACTTTCAGATAGGGGAAACGTCAGTGAGCATTCCGATTTCAGTTCCAGAGCGAATCGCCCAATGAGTCCTTGATATTAAGTCGTTTTCAGCCAATTTTCTGGATTTTTCAAAATTTCACTTTTTTTGTGAAAATATCCACTAAATGAGGGAATAATATGTGTGAGGGTACCCCAGGAGAGTTCCAAATGTGTGTGGGTAGAATATATATCCCACGGGGGTAAAATTGAAAAAAGTTGAAAAAAAATGTTTTTTGGACTTAGTCATTTTTCCGGCGTTTATCAGACTTTCAGATAGGGGAAATGTCAGTGAGCGTTCCAATTTCAGTTTCAGAGTGATTCGCCCAATGAGTCCTTGATATTTATTCGTTTTCAGACAATTTTCTGGATTTTTGAAAATTTCACTTTTTTGTGAAAATATCCACTAAATGAGGGAATAATATGTGTGAGGGTACCCCAGGAGAGTTCCAAATGTGTGTGGGTAGAATATATATCCCTCGGGGGTAAAATTGAAAAAAGTTGAAATTTTTTTTTATTGGACTTAGTCATTTTTCCGGCGTTTATCAGACTTTCAGATAGGGGAAATGTCAGTGAGCGTTCCAATTTCAGTTCCAGAGCGATTCGCCCAATGAGTCCTTGATATTTAGTCGTTTTCAGACAATTTTCTGGATTTTTGAAAATTTCACTTTTTTGTGAAAATATCCACTAAATGAGGGAATAATATGTGTGAGGGTACCCCAGGAGAGTTCCAAATGTGTGTGGGTAGAATATATATCCCACGGGGGTAAAATTGAAAAAAGTTGAAAAAAAATGTTTTTTGGACTTAGTCATTTTTCCGGCATTTATCAAACTTTCAGATAGGGCAAATGTCAGTGAGCATTCCGATTTCAGTTCCAGAGCGATTCGCCCAATGAGTCATTGATATTAAGTCATCTTCAGGCAATTTTCTGGATTTTTCAAAATTTCACTTTTATGTGAAAATATCCACTAAATGAGGGATTAATATGTGTGAGGGTACCCCAGGAGAGTCCCAAATGTGTGTGGGTAGAATATATATCCCACGGGGGTAAAATTGAAAAAAGTTGAAAAAAAATGTTTTTTGGACTTAGTCATTTTTCCGGCATTTATCAGACTTTCAGATAGGGCAAATGTCAGTGAGCATTTCGATTTCAGTTCCAGAGCGAATCGCCCAATGAGTCCTTGATATTAAGTCGTTTTCAGCCAATTTTCTGGATTTTTGAAAATTTCACTTTTTTTGTGAAAATATCCACTAAATGAGGGAATAATATGTGTGAGGGTACCCCAGGAGAGTTCCAAATGTGTGTGGGTAGAATATATATCCCACGAGGGTAAAATTGAAAAAAGTTGAAATTTTTTTTTATTGGACTTAGTCATTTTTCCGGCGTTTATCAGACTTTCAGATAGGGGAATTGACAGTGAGCGTTCCGATTTCAGTTCCAGAGCGATTCGCTCAATGAGTCCTTGATATTTAGTCGTTTTCAGCCAATTTTCTGGATTTTTGAAAATTTCACTTTTTTGTGAAAATATCCACTAAATGAGGGAATAATATGTGTGAGGGTACCCCAGGAGAGTTCCAAATGTCTGTGGGTAGAATATATATCCCACGGGGGTAAAATTGAAAAAAGCTGAAAAAAATTTTTTCTTGGACTTAGTCATTTTTCCGGTGTTTATCAGACTTTCAGATAGGGAAAACGTCAGTGAGCATTCCGATTTCAGTTCCAGAGCGAATCGCCCAATGAGTCCTTGATATTAAGTCGTTTTCAGCCAATTTTCTGGATTTTTCAAAATTTCACTTTTTTGTGAAAATATCCACTAAATGAGGGAATAATATGTGTGAGGGTACCCCAGGAGAGTTCCAAATGTGTGTGGGTAGAATATATATCCCACGGGGGTAAAATTGAAAAAAGTTGAAATTTTTTTTTATTGGACTTAGTCATTTTTCCGGCGTTTATCAGACTTTCAGATAGGGGAAATGACAGTGAGCGTTCCGATTTCAGTTCCAGAGCGATTCACCCAATGAGTCCTTGATATTTAGTCGTTTTCAGACAATATTTTGGATTTTTCAAAATTTCACTTTTTTTTGAAAACATCCACTAAATGAGGGAATAATATGTGTGAGGGTACCCCAGGATAGTTCCAAATATGTGTGGGTAGAATATATATCCCACGGAGGTAAAATTGAAAAAAGTTGAAAAAAAATGTTTTTTGGACTTAGTCATTTTTCCATCTTTTATCAGACTTTCAGATAGGGCAAATGTCAGTGAGCATTCCGATTTCAGTTCCAGAGCGATTCGCCCAATGAGTCATTGATATTATGTCATCTTCAGGCAATTTTCTGGATTTTTCAAAATTTCACTTTTTTGTGAAAATATCCACTAAATGAGGGATTAATATGTGTGAGGGTACCCCAGGAGAGTTCCAAATGTGTGTGGGTAGAATATATATCCCACAGGGGTAAAATTGAAAAAAGTTGAAAAAAAAATTTTCATGGACTTAGTCATTTTTCCGGCATTTATCAGACTTTCAGATAGGGGAAATGTCAGTGAGCGTTCCAATTTCAGTTCCAGAGCGATTCGCCCAATGAGTCCTTGATATTTAGTCGTTTTCAGCCAATTTTCTGCATTTTTGAAAATTTCACTTTTTTGTGAATATATCCACTAAATGAGGGAATAATATGTGTGAGGGTACCCCAGGAGAGTTTAAAATGTGTGTGGGTAGAATATATATCCCACGGGGGTAAAATTGAAAAAAGTTGAAAACATTTTTTTTTTGGACTTAGTCATTTTTCCGGCGTTTATCAGACTTTCAGATAGGGGAAATGACAGTGAGCGTTCCGATTTCAGTTCCAGAGCGATTCACCCAATGAGTCCTTGATATTTAGTCGTTTTCAGACAATATTTTGGATTTTTCAAAATTTCACTTTTTTTTGAAAACATCCACTAAATGAGGGAATAATATGTGTGAGGGTACCCCAGGATAGTTCCAAATATGTGTGGGTAGAATATATATCCCACGGAGGTAAAATTGAAAAAAGTTGAAAAAAAATGTTTTTTGGACTTAGTCATTTTTCCAGCATTTATCAGACTTTCAGATAGGGCAAATGTCAGTGAGCATTCCGATTTCAGTTCCAGAGCGATTCGCCCAATGAGTCATTGATATTAAGTCATCTTCAGGCAATTTTCTGGATTTTTCAAAATTTCACTGTTTTGTGAAAATATCCACTAAATGAGGGATTAATATGTGTGAGGGTACCCCAGGAGAGTTCCAAATGTGTGTGGGTAGAATATATATCCCACAGGGGTAAAATTGAAAAAAGTTGAAAAAAATTTTTTCATGGACTTAGTCATTTTTCCGGCATTTATCAGACTTTCAGATAGGGGAAATGTCAGTGAGCATTCCGATTTCAGTTCCAAAGCGTTTCGCCCAATGAGTCCTTGATATTAAGTCGTTTTCAGCCAATTTTCTGGATTTTTCAAAATTTCACTTTTTTGTGAAAATATCCACTAAATGAGGGAATAATATGTGTGAGGGTACCCCAGGAGAGTTCCAAATGTGTGTGGGTAGAATATATATCCCACGGGGGTAAAATTGAAAAAAGTTGAAAATTTTTTTTTCTTGGACTTAGTCATTTTTCCAGCGTTTATCAGACTTTCAGATAGGGGAAACGTCAGTGAGCATTCCAATTTCAGTTCCAGAGCGATTCGCCCAATGAGTCCTTGATATTTAGTCGTTTTCAGCCAATTTTCTGGATTTTTCAAAATGTCACTTTTTTGTGAAAATATCCACTAAATGAGGGAATAATATGTGTGAGGGTACCCCAGGAGAGTTCCAAATGTGTGTGGGTAGAATATATATCCCACGGGGGTAAAATTGAAAAAAGTTGAAAAAAAATGTTTTTTGGACTTAGTAATTTTTCCGGCGTTTATCAGACTTTCAGATAGGGGAATTGACAGTGAGCGTTCCGATTTCAGTTCCAGAGCGATTCGCTCAATGAGTCCTTGATATTTAGTCGTTTTCAGCCAATATTTTGGATTTTTGAAAATTTCACTTTTTTGTGAAAATATTAACTAAATGAGGGAATAATATGTGTGAGGGTACCCCAGGAGAGTTCCAAATGTGTGTGGGTAGAATATATATCCCACGGGGGTAAAATTGAAAAAAGTTGAAAATTTTTTTAATTGGACTTAGTCATTTTTCCGGCGTTTATCAGACTTTCAGATAGGGGAAATGTCAGTGAGCGTTCCAATTTCAGTTCCAGAGCGATTCGCCCAATGAGTTTTTGATATTTAGTCGTTTTCAGACAATTTTCTGGATTTTTGAAAATTTCACTTTTTGTGAAAATATCCACTAAATGAGGGAATAATATGTGTGAGGGTACCCCAGGAGAGTTCCAAATGTGTGTGGGTAGAATATATATCCCACGGGGGTAAAATTGAAAAAAGTTGAAAATTTTTTTTATTGGACTTAGTCATTTTTCCGGCGTTTATCAGACTTTCATATAGGGGAAATGTCAGTGAGCGCTCCTATTTCAGTTCCAGAGCTATTCGCCCAATGAGTCCTTGATATTTAGTCGTTTTCAGACAATTTTCTGGATTTTTGAAAATTTCACTTTTTTGTGAAAATATCCACTAAATGAGGGAATAATATGTGTGAGGGTACCCCAGGAGAGTTCCAAATGTGTGTGGGTAGAATATATATCCCACGGGGGTAAAATTGAAAAAAGTTGAAAAAAAATGTTTTTTGGACTTAGTCATTTTTCCGGCGTTTATCAGACTTTCAGATAGGGGAAATGACAGTGAGCATTCCGATTTCAGTTCCAGAGCAATTCGCCCAATGAGTCCTTGATATTTTGTCGTTTTCAGCCAATATTTTGGATTTTTGAAAATTTCACTTTTTTGTGAAAATATCCACTAAATGAGGGAATAATATGTGTGAGGGTACCCCAGGAGAGTTCCAAATGTGTGTGGGTAGAATATATATCCCAAGGGGGTAAAATTGAAAAAAGTTGAAAAAAAATGTTTTTTGGACTTAGTCAATTTTACGGCATTTATCAGACTTTCAGATAGAGCAAATGTCAGTGAGCATTCCGATTTCAGTTCCAGAGCGATTCGCCCAATGAGTCCTTGATATTAAGTCGTTTTCAGCCAATTTTCTGGATTTTTCAAAATTTCACTTTTTTGTGAAAATATCCACTAAATGAGGGAATAATATGTGTGAGGGTGCCCCAGGAGAGTTCCAAATGTGTGTGGGTAGAATATATATCCCACGGGGGTAAAATTGAAAAAAGTTGAAAAAAATGTTTTTTGGACTTAGTCATTTTTCCGGCGTTTATCAGACTTTCAGATAGGGGAATTGACAGTGATCGTTCCGATTTCAGTTCCAGAGCGATTCGCCCAATGAGTCCTTGATATTTAGTCGTTTTCAGCCAATATTTTGGAATTTTGAAAATTTCACTTTTTTGTGAAAATATCCACTAAATGAGGGAATAATATGTGTGAGGGTACCCCAGGAGAGTTCCAAATGTGTGTGGGTAGAATAAATATCCCACGGGGGTAAAATTGAAAAAAGTTGAAAAAAAATGTTTTTTGGACTTAGTCATTTTTCCGGCGTTTATCAGACTTTCAGATAGGGGAAATGTCAGTGAGCGTTCCGATTTCAGTTCCAAAGCAATTCGACCAATAAGTCCTTGATATTTAGTCGTTTTCAGCCAATTTTCTGGATTTTTGAAAATTTCACTTTTTTGTGAAAATATCCACTAAATGAGGGAATAATATGTGTGAGGGTACCCCAGGAGAGTTCAAAATGTGTGTGGGTAGAATATATATCCCACAGGGGTAAAATTGAAAAAAGTTGAAAACATTTTTTTTTTGGACTTAGTCATTTTTCCGGCGTTTATCAGACTTTCAGATATGGGAATTGACAGTGAGCGTTCCGATTTCAGTTCCAGAGCGATTCGCCCAATGAGTCCTTGATATTTAGTCGTTTTCAGCCAATATTTTGGAATTTTGAAAATTTCACTTTTTTGTGAAAATATCCACTAAATGAGGGAATAATATGTGTGAGGGTACCCCAGGAGAGTTCCAAATGTGTGTGGGTAGAATATATATCCCACGGGGGTAAAATTGAAAAAAGTTGAAAAAAAATGTTTTTTGGACTTAGTCATTTTTCCGGCGTTTATCAAACTTTCAGATAGGGGACATGTCAGTGAGCGTTCCGATTTCAGATCCAAAGCGATTCGCCCAATGAGTCCTTGATATTTAGTCATTTTCAGCCAATATTTTGGATTTTTGAAAATTTCACTTTTTTGTGAAAATATCCACTAAATGAGGGAATAATATGTGTGAGGGTACCCCAGGAGAGTTCCAAATGTGTGTGGGTAGAATATATATCCCACGGGGGTAAAATTGAAAAAAGGTGAAATTTTTTTTTATTGGACTTAGTCATTTTTCCGGCGTTTATCAGACTTTCAGATAGGGGAAATGTCAGTGAGCATTCCAATTTCAGTTCCAGAGCTATTCGCCCAATGAGTCCTTGATATTTAGTCGTTTTCAGACAATTTTCTGGATTTTTGAAAATTTCACTTTTTTTGTGAAAATATCCACTAAATGAGGGAATAATATGTGTGAGGGTACCCCAGGAGAGTTCCAAATGTGTGTGGGTAGAATATATATCCCATGGGGGTAAAATTGAAAAAAGTTGAAAAAAAATGTTTTTTGGACTTAGTCATTTTTCCGGCGTTTATCAGACTTTCAGATAGGGGAAATGTCAGTGAGCATTCCGATTTCAGTTCCAAAGCGATTCGACCAATAAGTCCTTGATATTTAGTCGTTTTCAGCCAATTTTCTGGATTTTTGAAAATTTCACTTTTTTGTGAAAATATCCACTAAATGAGGGAATAATATGTGTGAGGGTACCCCAGGAGAGTTCCAAATGTGTGTGGGTAGAATATATATCCCACAGGGGTAAAATTGAAAAAAGTTGAAAACATTTTTTTTTTGGACTTAGTCATTTTTCCGGCGTTTATCAGACTTTCAGATAGGGGAATTGACAGTGAGCGTTCCGATTTCAGTTCCAGAGCGATTCGCCCAATGAGTCCTTGATATTTACTCGTTTTCAGCCAATATTTTGGAATTTTGAAAATTTCACTTTTTTGTGAAAATATCCACTAAATGAGGGAATAATATGTGTGAGGGTACCCCAGGAGAGTTCCAAATGTGTGTGGGTAGAATATATATCCCACGGGGGTAAAATTGAAAAAAGTTGAAAAAAAATGTTTTTTGGACTTAGTCATTTTTCCGGCGTTTATCAAACTTTCAGATAGGGGACATGTCAGTGAGCATTCCGATTTCAGTTCCAAAGCGATTCGCCCAATGAGTCCTTGATATTTAGTCATTTTCAGCCAATATTTTGGATTTTTGAAAATTTCACTTTTTTGTGAAAATATCCACTAAATGAGGGAATAATATGTGTGAGGGTACCCCAGGAGAGTTCCAAATGTGTGTGGGTAGAATATATATCCCACGGGGGTAAAATTTAAAAAAGTTGAAAACATTTTTTTTTTGGACTTAGTCATTTTTCCGGCGTTTATCAGACTTTCAGATAGGGGAAATGACAGTGAGCATTCCGATTTCAGTTCCAGAGCAATTCGCCCAATGAGTCCTTGATATTTAGTCGTTTTCAGCCAATTTTCTGGATTTTTCAAAATTTCACTTTTTTGTGAAAATATCCACTAAATGAGGGAATAATATGTGTGAGGGTACCCCAGGAGAGTTCCAAATGTGTGTGGGTAGAATATATATCCCACGGGGGTAAAATTGAAAAAAGTTGAAAAAAAATGTTTTTTGGACTTAGTCAATTTTACGGCATTTATCAGACTTTCAGATAGAGCAAATGTCAGTGAGCATTCCGATTTCAGTTCCAGAGCGATTCGCCCAGTGAGTCCTTGATATTAAGTCGTTTTCAGACAATTTTCTGGATTTTTCAAAATTTCACTTTTTTGTGAAAATATCCACTAAATGAGGGAATAATATGTGTGAGGGTACCCCAGGAGAGTTCCAAATGTGTGTGGGTAGAATATATATCCCACGGGGGTAAAATTGAAAAAAGTTGAAAAAAAATGTTTTTTGGACTTAGTCATTTTTCCGGCGTTTATCAGACTTTCAGATAGGGGAAATGTCAGTGAGCGTTCCGATTTCAGTTCCAAAGCGATTCGAGCAATAAGTCCTTGATATTTAGTCGTTTTCAGCCAATTTTCTGGATTTTTGAAAATTTCACTTTTTTTGAAAATATCCACTAAATGAGGGAATAATATGTGTGAGGGTACCCCAGGAGAGTTCAAAATGTGTGTGGGTAGAATATATATCCCACAGGGGCAAAATTGAAAAAAGTTGAAAACATTTTTTTTTTGGACTTAGTCATTTTTCCGGCGTTTATCAGACTTTCAGATAGGGGAATTGACAGTGAGCGTTCCGATTTCAGTTCCAGAGCGATTCGCCCAATGAGTCCTTGATATTTAGTCGTTTTCAGCCAATATTTTGGAATTTTGAAAATTTCACTTTTTTGTGAAAATATCCACTAAATGAGGGAATAATATGTGTGAGGGTACCCCAGGAGAGTTCCAAATGTGTGTGGGTAGAATATATATCCCACGGGGGTAAAATTGAAAAAAGTTGAAAAAAAATGTTTTTTGGACTTAGTCATTTTTCCGGCGTTTATCAGACTTTCAGATAGGGGAAATGACAGTGAGCATTCCGATTTCAGTTCCAGAGCAATTCGCCCAATGAGTCCTTGATATTTTGTCGTTTTCAGCCAATATTTTGGATTTTTGAAAATTTCACTTTTTTGTGAAAATATCCACTAAATGAGGGAATAATATGTGGGAGGGTACCCCAGGAGAGTTCCAAATGTGTGTGGGTAGAATATATATCCCAAGGGGGTAAAATTGAAAAAAGTTGAAAAAAAATGTTTTTTGGACTTAGTCAATTTTACGGCATTTATCAGACTTTCAGATAGAGCAAATGTCAGTGAGCATTCCGATTTCAGTTCCAGAGCGATTCGCCCAATGAGTCCTTGATATTAAGTCGTTTTCAGCCAATTTTCTGGATTTTTCAAAATTTCACTTTTTTGTGAAAATATCCACTAAATGAGGGAATAATATGTGTGAGGGTGCCCCAGGAGAGTTCCAAATGTGTGTGGGTAGAATATATATCCCACGGGGGTAAAATTGAAAAAAGTTGAAAAAAATGTTTTTTGGACTTAGTCATTTTTCCGGCGTTTATCAGACTTTCAGATAGGGGAATTGACAGTGATCGTTCCGATTTCAGTTCCAGAGCGATTCGCCCAATGAGTCCTTGATATTTAGTCGTTTTCAGCCAATATTTTGGAATTTTGAAAATTTCACTTTTTTGTGAAAATATCCACTAAATGAGGGAATAATATGTGTGAGGGTACCCCAGGAGAGTTCCAAATGTGTGTGGGTAGAATATATATCCCACGGGGGTAAAATTGAAAAAAGTTGAAAAAAAATGTTTTTTGGACTTAGTCATTTTTCCGGCGTTTATCAGACTTTCAGATAGGGGAAATGTCAGTGAGCGTTCCGATTTCAGTTCCAAAGCAATTCGACCAATAAGTCCTTGATATTTAGTCGTTTTCAGCCAATTTTCTGGATTTTTGAAAATTTCACTTTTTTGTGAAAATATCCACTAAATGAGGGAATAATATGTGTGAGGGTACCCCAGGAGAGTTCAAAATGTGTGTGGGTAGAATATATATCCCACAGGGGTAAAATTGAAAAAAGTTGAAAACATTTTTTTTTTGGACTTAGTCATTTTTCCGGCGTTTATCAGACTTTCAGATATGGGAATTGACAGTGAGCGTTCCGATTTCAGTTCCAGAGCGATTCGCCCAATGAGTCCTTGATATTTAGTCGTTTTCAGCCAATATTTTGGAATTTTGAAAATTTCACTTTTTTGTGAAAATATCCACTAAATGAGGGAATAATATGTGTGAGGGTACCCCAGGAGAGTTCCAAATGTGTGTGGGTAGAATATATATCCCACGGGGGTAAAATTGAAAAAAGTTGAAAAAAAATGTATTTTGGACTTAGTCATTTTTCCGGCGTTTATCAAACTTTCAGATAGGGGACATGTCAGTGAGCGTTCCGATTTCAGATCCAAAGCGATTCGCCCAATGAGTCCTTGATATTTAGTCATTTTCAGCCAATATTTTGGATTTTTGAAAATTTCACTTTTTTGTGAAAATATCCACTAAATGAGGGAATAATATGTGTGAGGGTACCCCAGGAGAGTTCCAAATGTGTGTGGGTAGAATATATATCCCACGGGGGTAAAATTGAAAAAAGGTGAAAATTTTTTTTATTGGACTTAGTCATTTTTCCGGCGTTTATCAGACTTTCAGATAGGGGAAATGTCAGTGAGCATTCCAATTTCAGTTCCAGAGCTATTCGCCCAATGAGTCCTTGATATTTAGTCGTTTTCAGACAATTTTCTGGATTTTTGAAAATTTCACTTTTTTTGTGAAAATATCCACTAAATGAGGGAATAATATGTGTGAGGGTACCCCAGGAGAGTTCCAAATGTGTGTGGGTAGAATATATAACCCACGGGGGTAAAATTGAAAAAAGTTGAAAAAAAATGTTTTTTGGACTTAGTCATTTTTCCGGCGTTTATCAGACTTTCAGATAGGGGAAATGACAGTGAGCATTCCGATTTCAGTTCCAGAGCGATTCGCCCAATGAGTCCTTGATATTAAGTCGTTTTCAGCCAATTTTCTGGATTTTTCAAAATTTCACTTTTTTGTGAAAATATCCACTAAATGAGGGAATAATATGTGTGAGGGTACCCCAGGAGAGTTCCAAATGTGTGTGGGTAGAATATATATCCCATGGGGGTAAAATTGAAAAAAGTTGAAAAAAAATGTTTTTTGGACTTAGTCATTTTTCCGGCGTTTATCAGACTTTCAGATAGGGGAAATGTCAGTGAGCATTCCGATTTCAGTTCCAAAGCGATTCGACCAATAAGTCCTTGATATTTAGTCGTTTTCAGCCAATTTTCTGGATTTTTGAAAATTTCACTTTTTTGTGAAAATATCCACTAAATGAGGGAATAATATGTGTGAGGGTACCCCAGGAGAGTTCCAAATGTGTGTGGGTAGAATATATATCCCACAGGGGTAAAATTGAAAAAAGTTGAAAACATTTTTTTTTTGGACTTAGTCATTTTTCCGGCGTTTATCAGACTTTCAGATAGGGGAATTGACAGTGAGCGTTCCGATTTCAGTTCCAGAGCGATTCGCCCAATGAGTCCTTGATATTTACTCGTTTTCAGCCAATATTTTGGAATTTTGAAAATTTCACTTTTTTGTGAAAATATCCACTAAATGAGGGAATAATATGTGTGAGGGTACCCCAGGAGAGTTCCAAATGTGTGTGGGTAGAATATATATCCCACGGGGGTAAAATTGAAAAAAGTTGAAAAAAAATGTTTTTTGGACTTAGTCATTTTTCCGGCGTTTATCAAACTTTCAGATAGGGGACATGTCAGTGAGCATTCCGATTTCAGTTCCAAAGCGATTCGCCCAATGAGTCCTTGATATTTAGTCATTTTCAGCCAATATTTTGGATTTTTGAAAATTTCACTTTTTTGTGAAAATATCCACTAAATGAGGGAATAATATGTGTGAGGGTACCCCAGGAGAGTTCCAAATGTGTGTGGGTAGAATATATATCCCACGGGGGTAAAATTTAAAAAAGTTGAAAACATTTTTTTTTTGGACTTAGTCATTTTTCCGGCGTTTATCAGACTTTCAGATAGGGGAAATGACAGTGAGCATTCCGATTTCAGTTCCAGAGCAATTCGCCCAATGAGTCCTTGATATTTAGTCGTTTTCAGCCAATTTTCTGGATTTTTCAAAATTTCACTTTTTTGTGAAAATATCCACTAAATGAGGGAATAATATGTGTGAGGGTACCCCAGGAGAGTTCCAAATGTGTGTGGGTAGAATATATATCCCAAGGGGGTAAAATTGAAAAAAGTTGAAAAAAAATGTTTTTTGGACTTAGTAAATTTTACGGCATTTATCAGACTTTCAGATAGAGCAAATGTCAGTGAGCATTCCGATTTCAGTTCCAGAGCGATTCGCCCAGTGAGTCCTTGATATTAAGTCGTTTTCAGACAATTTTCTGGATTTTTCAAAATTTCACTTTTTTGTGAAAATATCCACTAAATGAGGGAATAATATGTGTGAGGGTACCCCAGGAGAGTTCCAAATGTGTGTGGGTAGAATATATATCCCACGGGGGTAAAATTGAAAAAAGTTGAAAAAAAATGTTTTTTGGACTTAGTCATTTTTCCGGCGTTTATCAGACTTTCAGATAGGGGAAATGTCAGTGAGCGTTCCGATTTCAGTTCCAAAGCGATTCGAGCAATAAGTCCTTGATATTTAGTCGTTTTCAGCCAATTTTCTGGATTTTTGAAAATTTCACTTTTTTTGAAAATATCCACTAAATGAGGGAATAATATGTGTGAGGGTACCCCAGGAGAGTTCAAAATGTGTGTGGGTAGAATATATATCCCACAGGGGCAAAATTGAAAAAAGTTGAAAACATTTTTTTTTTGGACTTAGTCATTTTTCCGGCGTTTATCAGACTTTCAGATAGGGGAATTAACAGTGAGCGTTCCGATTTCAGTTCCAGAGCGATTCGCCCAATGAGTCCTTGATATTTAGTCGTTTTCAGCCAATATTTTGGAATTTTGAAAATTTCACTTTTTTGTGAAAATATCCACTAAATGAGGGAATAATATGTGTGAGGGTACCCCAGGAGAGTTCCAAATGTGTGTGGGTAGAATATATATCCCACGGGGGTAAAATTGAAAAAAGTTGAAAAAAAATGTTTTTTGGACTTAGTCATTTTTCCGGCGTTTATCAAACTTTCAGATAGGGGACATGTCAGTGAGCATTCCGATTTCAGTTCCAAAGCGATTCGCCCAATGAGTCCTTGATATTTAGTGATTTTCAGCCAATATTTTGGATTTTTGAAAATTTCACTTTTTTGTGAAAATATCCACTAAATGAGGGAATAATATGTGTGAGGGTACCCCAGGAGAGTTCCAAATGTGTGTGGGTAGAATATATATCCCACGGGGGTAAAATTTAAAAAAGTTGAAAACATTTTTTTTTTGGACTTAGTCATTTTTCCGGCGTTTATCAGACTTTCAGATAGGGGAAATGACAGTGAGCATTCCGATTTCAGTTCCAGAGCAATTCGCCCAATGAGTCCTTGATATTTAGTCGTTTTCAGACAATTTTCTGGATTTTTCAAAATTTCACTTTTTTGTGAAAATATCCACTAAATGAGGGAATAATATGTGTGAGGGTACCCCAGGAGAATTCCAAATGTGTGTGGGTAGAATATATATCCCACGGGGGTAAAATTGAAAAAAGTTGAAAATTTTTTTTATTGGACTTAGTCATTTTTCCAGCGTTTATCAGACTTTCAGATAGGGGAAATGTCAGTGAGCGTTCCAATTTCAGTTCCAGAGCTATTCGCCCAATGAGTCCTTGATATTTAGTCGTTTTCAGACAATTTTCTGGATTTTTGAAAATTTCACTTTTTTGTGAAAATATCCACTAAATGAGGGAATAATATGTGTGAGGGTACCCCAGGAGAGTTCCAAATGTGTGTGGGTAGAATATATATCCCACGGGGGTAAAATTGAAAAAAGTTGAAAAAAAATGTTTTTTGGACTTAGTCATTTTTCCGGCGTTTATCAGACTTTCAGATAGGGGAAATGACAGTGAGCATTCCGATTTCAGTTCCAGAGCAATTCGCCCAATGAGTCCTTGATATTTTGTCGTTTTCAGCCAATATTTTGGATTTTTGAAAACTTCACTTTTTTGTGAAAATATCCACTAAATGAGGGAATAATATGTGTGAGGGTACCCCAGGAGAGTTCCAAATGTGTGTGGGTAGAATATATATCCCAAGGGGGTAAAATTGAAAAAAGTTGAAAAAAAATGTTTTTTGGACTTAGTCAATTTTAAGGCATTTATCAGACTTTCAGATAGAGCAAATGTCAGTGAGCATTCCGATTTCAGTTCCAGAGCGATTCGCACAATGAGTCCTTGATATTAAGTCGTTTTCAGCCAATTTTCTGGATTTTTCAAAATTTCACTATTTTGTGAAAATATCCACTAAATGAGGGAATAATATGTGTGAGGGTACCCCAGGAGAGTTCCAAATGTGTGTGGGTAGAATATATATCCCACGGGGGTAAAATTGAAAAAAGTTGAAAAAAAATGTTTTTGGGACTTAGTCATTTTTCCGGCGTTTATCAAACTTTCAGATAGGGGACATGTCAGTGAGCGTTCCGATTTCAGTTCCAAAGCGATTCACCCATTGAGTCCTTGATATTTAGTCATTTTCAGCCAATATTTTGGATTTTTGAAAATTTCACTTTTTTGTGAAAATATCCACTAAATGAGGGAATAATATGTGTGATTGTACCCCAGGAGAGTTCCAAATGTGTGTGGGTAGAATATATATCCCACGGGGGTAAAATTTAAAAAAGTTGAAAACATTTTTTTTTTGGACTTAGTCATTTTTCCGGCGTTTATCAGACTTTCAGATAGGGGAAATGACAGTGAGCATTCCGATTTCAGTTCCAGAGCAATTCTCCCAATGAGTCCTTGATATTTAGTCGTTTTCAGCCAATTTTCTGGATTTTTCAAAATTTCACTTTTTTGTGAAAATATCCACTAAATGAGGGAATAATATGTGTGAGGGTACCCCAGGAGAGTTCCAAATGTGTGTGGGTAGAATATATATCCCACGGGGGTAAAATTGAAAAAAGTTGAAAAAAAATGTTTTTTGGACTTAGTCATTTTTCCGGCGTTTATCAGACTTTCAGATAGGGGAAATGTCAGTGAGCGTTCCGATTTCAGTTCCAAAGCGATTCGACCAATAAGTCCTTGATATTTAGTCGTTTTCAGCCAATTTTCTGGATTTTTGAAAATTTCACTTTTTTGTGAAAATATCCACTAAATGAGGGAATAATATGTGTGAGGGTACCCCAGGAGAGTTCAAAATGTGTGTGGGTAGAATATATATCCCACAGGGGTAAAATTGAAAAAAGTTGAAAACATTTTTTTTTTGGACTTAGTCATTTTTCCGGCGTTTATCAGACTTTCAGATAGGGGAATTGACAGTGAGCGTTCCGATATCAGTTCCAGAGCGATTCGCCCAATGAGTCCTTGATATTTAGTCGTTTTCAGCCAATATTTTGGAATTTTGAAAATTTCACTTTTTTGTGAAAATATCCACTAAATGAGGGAATAATATGTGTGAGGGTACCCCAGGAGAGTTCCAAATGTGTGTGGGTAGAATATATATCCCACGGGGGTAAAATTGAAAAAAGTTGAAAAAAAATGTTTTTTGGACTTAGTCATTTTTCCGGCGTTTATCAAACTTTCAGATAGGGGACATGTCAGTGAGCATTCCGATTTCAGTTCCAAAGCGATTCGCCCAATGGGTCCTTGATATTTAGTCATTTTCAGCCAATATTTTGGATTTTTGAAAATTTTACTTTTTTGTGAAAATATCCACTAAATGAGGGAATAATATGTGTGAGGGTACCCCAGGAGAGTTCCAAATGTGTGTGGGTAGAATATATATCCCACGGGGGTAAAATTTAAAAAAGTTGAAAACATTTTTTTTTTGGACTTAGTCATTTTTCCGGCGTTTATCAGACTTTCAGATAGGGGAAATGACAGTGAGCATTCCGATTTCAGTTCCAGAGCAATTCGCCCAATGAGTCCTTGATATTTAGTCGTTTTCAGCCAATTTTCTGGATTTTTCAAAATTTCACTTTTTTGTGAAAATATCCACTAAATGAGGGAATAATATGTGTGAGGGTACCCCAGGAGAGTTCCAAATGTGTGTGGGTAGAATATATATCCCACAGGGGTAAAATTGAATAAAGTTGAAAAAAAATGTTTTTTGAACTTAGTCATTTTTCCGGCGTTTATCAGACTTTCAGATAGGGGAAATGACAGTGAGCATTCCGATTTCAGTTCCAGAGCAATTCGCCCAATGAGTCCTTGATATTTTGTCGTTTTCAGCCAATATTTTGGATTTTTGAAAATTTCACTTTTTTGTGAAAATATCCACTAAAAGAGGGAATAATATGTGTGAGGGTACCCCAGGAGAGTTCCAAATGTATGTGGGTAGAATATATATCCCAAGGGGGTAAAATTGAAAAAAGTTGAAAAAAAATGTTTTTTGGACTTAGTCAATTTTAGGGCATTTATCAGACTTTCAGATAGAGCAAATGTCAGTGAGCATTCCGATTTCAGTTCCAGAGCGATTCGCCCAATGAGTCCTTGATATTAAGTCGTTTTCAGCCAATTTTCTGGATTTTTCAAAATTTCACTTTTTTGTGAAAATATCCACTAAATGAGGGAATAATATGTGTGAGGGTACCCCAGGAGAGTTCCAAATGTGTGTGGGTAGAATATATATCCTACGGGGGTAAAATTGAAAAAAGTTGAAAAAAAATGTTTTTTGGACTTAGTCATTTTTCCGGCGTTTATCAGACTTTCAGATAGGGGAAATGTCAGTGAGCGTTCCGATTTCAGTTCCAAAGCGATTCGAGCAATAAGTCCTTGATATTTAGTCGTTTTCAGCCAATTTTCTGGATTTTTGAAAATTTCACTTTTTTGTGAAAATATCCACTAAATGAGGGAATAATATGTGTAAGGGTACCCCAGGAGAGTTCAAAATGTGTGTGTGTAGAATATATATCCCACAGGGGCAAAATTGAAAAAAGTTGAAAACATTTTTTTTTTGGACTTAGTCATTTTTCCGGCGTTTATCAGACTTTCAGATAGGGGAATTGACAGTGAGCGTTCCGATTTCAGTTCCAGAGCGATTCGCCCAATGAGTCCTTGATATTTAGTCGTTTTCAGCCAATATTTTGGAATTTTGAAAATTTCACTTTTTTGTGAAAATATCCACTAAATGAGGGAATAATATGTGTGAGGGTACCCCAGGAGAGTTCCAAATGTGTGTGGGTAGAATATATATCCCACGGGGGTAAAATTGAAAAAAGTTGAAAAAAAATGTTTTTTGGACTTAGTCATTTTTCCGGCGTTTATCAAACTTTCAGATAGGGGACATGTCAGTGAGCATTCCGATTTCAGTTCCAAAGCGATTCGCCCAATGAGTCCTTGATATTTAGTGATTTTCTGCCAATATTTTGGATTTTTGAAAATTTCACTTTTTTGTGAAAATATCCACTAAATGAGGGAATAATATGTGTGAGGGTACCCCAGGAGAGTTCCAAATGTGTGTGGGTAGAATATATATCCCACGGGGGTAAAATTTAAAAAAGTTGAAAACATTTTTTTTTTGGACTTAGTCATTTTTCCGGCGTTTATCAGACTTTCAGATAGGGGAAATGACAGTGAGCATTCCGATTTCAGTTCCAGAGCAATTCGCCCAATGAGTCCTTGATATTTAGTCGTTTTCAGCCAATTTTCTGGATTTTTCAAAATTTCACTTTTTTGTGAAAATATCCACTAAATGAGGGAATAATATGTGTGAGGGTACCCCAGGAGAGTTCCAAATGTGTGTGGGTAGAATATATATCCCACGGGGGTAAAATTGAAAAAAGTTGAAAATTTTTTTTATTGGACTTAGTCATTTTTCCGGCGTTTATCAGACTTTCAGATAGGGGAAATGTCAGTGAGCGTTCCAATTTCAGTTCCAGAGCTTTTCGCCCAATGAGTCCTTGATATTTAGTCGTTTTCAGACAATTTTCTGGATTTTTGAAAATTTCACTTTTTTGTGAAAATATCCACTAAATGAGGGAATAATATGTGTGAGGGTACCCCAGGAGAGTTCCAAATGTGTGTGGGTAGAATATATATCCCACGGGGGTAAAATTGAAAAAAGTTGAAAAAAAATGTTTTTTGGACTTAGTCATTTTTCCGGCGTTTATCAGACTTTCAGATAGGGGAAATGTCAGTGAGCGTTCCGATTTCAGTTCCAAAGCGATTCGAGCAATAAGTCCTTGATATTTAGTCGTTTTCAGCCAATTTTCTGGATTTTTGAAAATTTCACTTTTTTGTGAAAATATCCACTAAATGAGGGAATAATATGTGTAAGGGTACCCCAGGAGAGTTCAAAATGTGTGTGTGTAGAATATATATCCCACAGGGGCAAAATTGAAAAAAGTTGAAAACATTTTCTTTTTGGACTTAGTCATTTTTCCGGCGTTTATCAGACTTTCAGATAGGGGAATTGACAGTGAGCATTCCGATTTCAGTTCCAGAGCGATTCGCCCAATGAGTCCTTGATATTTAGTCGTTTTCAGCCAATATTTTGGAATTTTGAAAATTTCACTTTTTTGTGAAAATATCCACTAAATGAGGGAATAATATGTGTGAGGGTACCCCAGGAGAGTTCCAAATGTGTGTGGGTAGAATATATATCCCACGGGGGTAAAATTGAAAAAAGTTGAAAAAAAATGTTTTTTGGACTTAGTCATTTTTCCGGCGTTTATCAAACTTTCAGATAGGGGACATGTCAGTGAGCATTCCGATTTCAGTTCCAAAGCGATTCGCCCAATGAGTCCTTGATATTTAGTGATTTTCTGCCAATATTTTGGATTTTTGAAAATTTCACTTTTTTGTGAAAATATCCACTAAATGAGGGAATAATATGTGTAAGGGTACCCCAGGAGAGTTCAAAATGTGTGTGTGTAGAATATATATCCCACAGGGGCAAAATTGAAAAAAGTTGAAAACATTTTTTTTTTGGACTTAGTCATTTTTCCGGCGTTTATCAGACTTTCAGATAGGGGAATTGACAGTGAGCGTTCCGATTTCAGTTCCAGAGCGATTCGCCCAATGAGTCCTTGATATTTAGTCGTTTTCAGCCAATATTTTGGAATTTTGAAAATTTCACTTTTTTGTGAAAATATCCACTAAATGAGGGAATAATATGTGTGAGGGTACCCCAGGAGAGTTCCAAATGTGTGTGGGTAGAATATATATCCCACGGGGGTAAAATTGAAAAAAGTTGAAAAAAAATGTTTTTTGGACTTAGTCATTTTTCCGGCGTTTATCAAACTTTCAGATAGGGGACATGTCAGTGAGCATTCCGATTTCAGTTCCAAAGCGATTCGCCCAATGAGTCCTTGATATTTAGTGATTTTCTGCCAATATTTTGGATTTTTGAAAATTTCACTTTTTTGTGAAAATATCCACTAAATGAGGGAATAATATGTGTGAGGGTACCCCAGGAGAGTTCCAAATGTGTGTGGGTAGAATATATATCCCACGGGGGTAAAATTTAAAAAAGTTGAAAACATTTTTTTTTTTGGACTTAGTCATTTTTCCGGCGTTTATCAGACTTTCAGATAGGGGAAATGACAGTGAGCATTCCGATTTCAGTTCCAGAGCAATTCGCCCAATGAGTCCTTGATATTTAGTCGTTTTCAGCCAATTTTCTGGATTTTTCAAAATTTCACTTTTTTGTGAAAATATCCACTAAATGAGGGAATAATATGTGTGAGGGTACCCCAGGAGAGTTCCAAATGTGTGTGGGTAGAATATATATCCCACGGGGGTAAAATTGAAAAAAGTTGAAAATTTTTTTTATTGGACTTAGTCATTTTTCCGGCGTTTATCAGACTTTCAGATAGGGGAAATGTCAGTGAGCGTTCCAATTTCAGTTCCAGAGCTATTCGCCCAATGAGTCCTTGATATTTAGTCGTTTTCAGACAATTTTCTGGATTTTTGAAAATTTCACTTTTTTGTGAAAATATCCACTAAATGAGGGAATAATATGTGTGAGGGTACCCCAGGAGAGTTCCAAATGTGTGTGGGTAGAATATATATCCCACGGGGGTAAAATTGAAAAAAGTTGAAAAAAAATGTTTTTTGGACTTAGTCATTTTTCCGGCGTTTATCAGACTTTCAGATAGGGGAAATGACAGTGAGCATTCCGATTTCAGTTCCAGAGCAATTCGCCCAATGAGTCCTTGATATTTAGTCGTTTTCAGCCAATTTTCTGGATTTTTCAAAATTTCACTTTTTTGTGAAAATATCCACTAAATGAGGGAATAATATGTGTGAGGGTACCCCAGGAGAGTTCCAAATGTGTGTGGGTAGAATATATATCCCACGGGGGTAAAATTGAAAAAAGTTGAAAAAAAATGTTTTTTGGACTTAGTCATTTTTCCGGCGTTTATCAGACTTTCAGATAGGGGAAATGTCAGTGAGCGTTCCGATTTCAGTTCCAAAGCGATTCGAGCAATAAGTCCTTGATATTTAGTCGTTTTCAGCCAATTTTCTGGATTTTTGAAAATTTCACTTTTTTGTGAAAATATCCACTAAATGAGGGAATAATATGTGTGAGGGTACCCCAGGAGAGTTCAAAATGTGTGTGGGTAGAATATATATCCCACAGGGGTAAAATTGAAAAAAGTTGAAAACATTTTTTTTTTGGACTTAGTCATTTTTCCGGCGTTTATCAGACTTTCAGATAGGGGAATTGACAGTGAGCGTTCCGATATCAGTTCCAGAGCGATTCGCCCAATGAGTCCTTGATATTTAGTCATTTTCAGCCAATATTTTGGAATTTTCAAAATTTCACTTTTTTGTGAAAATATCCACTAAATGAGGGAATAATATGTGTGAGGGTACCCCAGGAGAGTTCCAAATGTGTGTGGGTAGAATATATATCCTACGGGGGTAAAATTGAAAAAAGTTGAAAAAAAATGTTTTTTGGACTTAGTCATTTTTCCGGCGTTTATCAGACTTTCAGATAGGGGAAATGTCAGTGAGCGTTCCGATTTCAGTTCCAAAGCGATTCGAGCAATAACTCCTTGATATTTAGTCGTTTTCAGCCAATTTTCTGGATTTTTGAAAATTTCACTTTTTTGTGAAAATATCCACTAAATGAGGGAATAATATGTGTAAGGGTACCCCAGGAGAGTTCAAAATGTGTGTGTGTAGAATATATATCCCACAGGGGCAAAATTGAAAAAAGTTGAAAACATTTTTTTTTTGGACTTAGTCATTTTTCCGGCGTTTATCAGACTTTCAGATAGGGGAATTGACAGTGAGCGTTCCGATTTCAGTTCCAGAGCGATTCGCCCAATGAGTCCTTGATATTTAGTCGTTTTCAGCCAATATTTTGGAATTTTGAAAATTTCACTTTTTTGTGAAAATATCCACTAAATGAGGGAATAATATGTGTGAGGGTACCCCAGGAGAGTTCCAAATGTGTGTGGGTAGAATATATATCCCACGGGGGTAAAATTGAAAAAAGTTGAAAAAAAATGTTTTTTGGACTTAGTCATTTTTCCGGCGTTTATCAAACTTTCAGATAGGGGACATGTCAGTGAGCATTCCGATTTCAGTTCCAAAGCGATTCGCCCAATGAGTCTTTGATATTTAGTGATTTTCTGCCAATATTTTGGATTTTTGAAAATTTAACATTTTTGTGAAAATATCCACTAAATGAGGGAATAATATGTGTGAGGGTACCCCAGGAGAGTTCCAAATGTGTGTGGGTAGAATATATATCCCACGGGGGTAAAATTTAAAAAAGTTGAAAACATTTTTTTTTTGGACTTAGTCATTTTTCCGGCGTTTATCAGACTTTCAGATAGGGGAAATGACAGTGAGCATTCCGATTTCAGTTCCAGAGCAATTCGCCCAATGAGTCCTTGATATTTAGTCGTTTTCAGCCAATTTTCTGGATTTTTCAAAATTTCACTTTTTTGTGAAAATATCCACTAAATGAGGGAATAATATGTGTGAGGGTACCCCAGGAGAGTTCCAAATGTGTGTGGGTAGAATATATATCCCACGGGGGTAAAATTGAAAAAAGTTGAAAAAAAATGTTTTTTGGACTTAGTCATTTTTCCGGCGTTTATCAGACTTTCAGATAGGGGAAATGTCAGTGAGCGTTCCGATTTCAGTTCCAAAGCGATTCGAGCAATAAGTCCTTGATATTTAGTCGTTTTCAGCCAATTTTCTGGATTTTTGAAAATTTCACTTTTTTGTGAAAATATCCACTAAATGAGGGAATAATATGTGTGAGGGTACCCCAGGAGAGTTCAAAATGTGTGTGTGTAGAATATATATCCCACAGGGGCAAAATTGAAAAAAGTTGAAAACATTTTTTTTTTGGACTTAGTCATTTTTCCGGCGTTTATCAGACTTTCAGATAGGGGAATTGACAGTGAGCGTTCCGATTTCAGTTCCAGAGCGATTCGCCCAATGAGTCCTTGATATTTAGTCGTTTTCAGCCAATATTTTGGAATTTTGAAAATTTCACTTTTTTGTGAAAATATCCACTAAATGATGGAATAATATGTGTGAGGGTACCCCAGGAGAGTTCCAAATGTGTGTGGGTAGAATATATATCCCACGGGGGTAAAATTGAAAAAAGTTGAAAAAAAATGTTTTTTGGACTTAGTCATTTTTCCGGCGTTTATCAAACTTTCAGATAGGGGACATGTCAGTGAGCATTCCGATTTCAGTTCCAAAGCGATTCGCCCAATGAGTCCTTGATATTTAGTGATTTTCAGCCAATATTTTGGATTTTTGAAAATTTCACTTTTTTGTGAAAATATCCACTAAATGAGGGAATAATATGTGTGAGGGTACCCCAGGAGAGTTCCAAATGTGTGTGGGTAGAATATATATCCCACGGGGGTAAAATTTAAAAAAGTTGAAAACATTTTTTTTTTGGACTTAGTCATTTTTCCGGCGTTTATCAGACTTTCAGATAGGGGAAATGACAGTGAGCATTCCGATTTCAGTTCCAGAGCAATTCGCCCAATGAGTCCTTGATATTTAGTCGTTTTCAGCCAATTTTCTGGATTTTTCAAAATTTCACTTTTTTGTGAAAATATCCACTAAATGAGGGAATAATATGTGTGAGGGTACCCCAGGAGAGTTCCAAATGTGTGTGGGTAGAATATATATCCCACGGGGGTAAAATTGAAAAAAGTTGAAAATTTTTTTTATTGGACTTAGTCATTTTTCCGGCGTTTATCAGACTTTCAGATAGGGGAAATGTCAGTGAGCGTTCCAATTTCAGTTCCAGAGCTATTTGCCCAATGAGTCCTTGATATTTAGTCGTTTTCAGACAATTTTCTGGATTTTTGAAAATTTCACTTTTTTGTGAAAATATCCACTAAATGAGGGAATAATATGTGTGAGGGTACCCCAGGAGAGTTCCAAATGTGTGTGGGTAGAATATATATCCCACGGGGGTAAAATTGAAAAAAGTTGCAAAAAAATGTTTTTTGGACTTAGTCATTTTTCCGGCGTTTATCAAACTTTCAGATAGGGGACATGTCAGTGAGCGTTCCGATTTCAGTTCCAAAGCGATTCACCCAATGAGTCCTTGATATTTAGTCATTTTCAGCCAATATTTTGGATTTTTGAAAATTTCACTTTTTTGTGAAAATATCCACTAAATGAGGGAATAATATGTGTGAGGGTACCCCAGGAGAGTTCCAAATGTGTGTGGGTAGAATATATATCCCACGGGGGTAAAATTTAAAAAAGTTGAAAACATTTTTTTTTTGGACTTAGTCATTTTTCCGGCGTTTATCAGACTTTCAGATAGGGGAAATGACAGTGAGCATTCCGATTTCAGTTCCAGAGCAATTCGCCCAATGAGTCCTTGATATTTAGTCGTTTTCAGCCAATTTTCTGGATTTTTCAAAATTTCACTTTTTTGTGAAAATATCCACTAAATGAGGGAATAATATGTGTGAGGGTACCCCAGGAGAGTTCCAAATGTGTGTGGGTAGAATATATATCCCACGGGGGTAAAATTGAAAATTTTTTTTATTGGACTTAGTCATTTTTCCGGCGTTTATCAGACTTTCAGATAGGGGAAATGTCAGTGAGCGTTCCAATTTCAGTTCCAGAGCTATTCGCCCAATGAGTCCTTGATATTAAGTCGTTTTCAGCCAATTTTCTGGATTTTTCAAAATTTCACTTTTTTGTGAAAATATCCACTAAATGAGGGAATAATATGTGTGAGGGTACCCCAGGAGAGTTCCAAATGTGTGTGGGTAGAATATATATCCCACGGGGGTAAAATTGAAAAAAGTTGAACATTTTTTTTATTGGACTTAGTCATTTTTCCGGCGTTTATCAGACTTTCAGATAGGGGAAATGTCAGTGAGCGTTCCAATTTCAGTTCCAGAGCTATTTGCCCAATGAGTCCTTGATATTTAGTCGTTTTCAGACAATTTTCTGGATTTTTGAAAATTTCACTTTTTTGTGAAAATATCCACTAAATGAGGGAATAATATGTGTGAGGGTACCCCAGGAGAGTTCCAAATGTGTGTGGGTAGAATATATATCCCACGGGGGTAAAATTGAAAAAAGTTGAAAAAAAATGTTTTTTGGACTTAGTCATTTTTCCGGCGTTTATCAAACTTTCAGATAGGGGACATGTCAGTGAGCGTTCCGATTTCAGTTCCAAAGCGATTCACCCAATGAGTCCTTGATATTTAGTCATTTTCAGCCAATATTTTGGATTTTTGAAAATTTCACTTTTTTGTGAAAATATCCACTAAATGAGGGAATAATATGTGTGAGGGTACCCCAGGAGAGTTCCAAATGTGTGTGGGTAGAATATATATCCCACGGGGGTAAAATTTAAAAAAGTTGAAAACATTTTTTTTTTGGACTTAGTCATTTTTCCGGCGTTTATCAGACTTTCAGATAGGGGAAATGACAGTGAGCATTCCGATTTCAGTTCCAGAGCAATTCGCCCAATGAGTCCTTGATATTTAGTCGTTTTCAGCCAATTTTCTGGATTTTTCAAAATTTCACTTTTTTGTGAAAATATCCACTAAATGAGGGAATAATATGTGTGAGGGTACCCCAGGAGAGTTCCAAATGTGTGTGGGTAGAATATATATCCCACGGGGGTAAAATTGAAAATTTTTTTTATTGGACTTAGTCATTTTTCCGGCGTTTATCAGACTTTCAGATAGGGGAATTGACAGTGAGCGTTCCGATATCAGTTCCAGAGCGATTCGCCCAATGAGTCCTTGATATTTAGTCATTTTCAGCCAATATTTTGGAATTTTCAAAATTTCACTTTTTTGTGAAAATATCCACTAAATGAGGGAATAATATGTGTGAGGGTACCCCAGGAGAGTTCCAAATGTGTGTGGGTAGAATATATATCCTACGGGGGTAAAATTGAAAAAAGTTGAAAAAAAATGTTTTTTGGACTTAGTCATTTTTCCGGCGTTTATCAGACTTTCAGATAGGGGAAATGTCAGTGAGCGTTCCGATTTCAGTTCCAAAGCGATTCGAGCAATAAGTCTTTGATATTTAGTCGTTTTCAGCCAATTTTCTGGATTTTTGAAAATTTCACTTTTTTGTGAAAATATCCACTAAATGAGGGAATAATATGTGTGAGGGTACCCCAGGAGAGTTCCAAATGTGTGTGGGTAGAATATATATCCCACGGGGGTAAAATTTAAAAAAGTTGAAAACATTTTTTTTTTGGACTTAGTCATTTTTCCGGCGTTTATCAGACTTTCAGATAGGGGAAATGACAGTGAGCATTCCGATTTCAGTTCCAGAGCAATTCGCCCAATGAGTCCTTGATATTTAGACGTTTTCAGCCAATTTTCTGGATTTTTCAAAATTTCACTTTTTTGTGAAAATATCCACTAAATGAGGGAATAATATGTGTGAGGGTACCCCAGGAGAGTTCCAAATGTGTGTGGGTAGAATATATATCCCACGGGGGTAAAATTGAAAAAAGTTGAAAATTTTTTTTATTGGACTTAGTCATTTTTCCGGCGTTTATCAGACTTTCAGATAGGGGAAATGTCAGTGAGCGTTCCAATTTCAGTTCCAGAGCTATTCGCCCAATGAGTCCTTGATATTAAGTCGTTTTCAGCCAATTTTCTGGATTTTTCAAAATTTCACTTTTTTGTGAAAATATCCACTAAATGAGGGAATAATATGTGTGAGGGTACCCCAGGAGAGTTCCAAATGTGTGTGGGTAGAATATATATCCCACGGGGGTAAAATTGAAAAAAGTTGAAAAAAAATGTTTTTTGGACTTAGTCATTTTTCCGGCGTTTATCAGACTTTCAGATAGGGGAAATGTCAGTGAGCGTTCCGATTTCAGTTCCAAAGCGATTCGACCAATAAGTCCTTGATATTTAGTCGTTTTCAGCCAATTTTCTGGATTTTTGAAAATTTCACTTTTTTGTGAAAATATCCACTAAATGAGGGAATAATATGTGTGAGGGTACCCCAGGAGAGTTCAAAATGTGTGTGGGTAGAATATATATCCCACAGGGGCAAAATTGAAAAAAGTTGAAAACATTTTTTTTTTGGACTTAGTCATTTTTCCGGCGTTTATCAGACTTTCAGATAGGGGAATTGACAGTGAGCGTTCCGATTTCAGTTCCAGAGCGATTCGCCCAATGAGTCCTTGATATTTAGTCGTTTTCAGCCAATATTTTGGAATTTTGAAAATTTCACTTTTTTGTGAAAATATCCACTAAATGAGGGAATAATATGTGTGAGGGTACCCCAGGAGAGTTCCAAATGTGTGTGGGTAGAATATATATCCCACGGGGGTAAAATTGAAAAAAGTTGAAAAAAAATGTTTTTTGGACTTAGTCATTTTTCCGGCGTTTATCAAACTTTCAGATAGGGGACATGTCAGTGAGCATTCCGATTTCAGTTCCAAAGCGATTCGCCCAATGAGTCCTTGATATTTAGTGATTTTCTGCCAATATTTTGGATTTTTGAAAATTTCACTTTTTTGTGAAAATATCCACTAAATGAGGGAATAATATGTGTGAGGGTACCCCAGGAGAGTTCCAAATGTGTGTGGGTAGAATATATATCCCACGGGGGTAAAATTTAAAAAAGTTGAAAACATTTTTTTTTTGGACTTAGTCATTTTTCCGGCGTTTATCAGACTTTCAGATAGGGGAAATGACAGTGAGCATTCCGATTTCAGCTCCAGAGCAATTCGCCCAATGAGTCCTTGATATTTAGTCGTTTTCAGCCAATTTTCTGGATTTTTCAAAATTTCACTTTTTTGTGAAAATATCCACTAAATGAGGGAATAATATGTGTGAGGGTACCCCAGGAGAGTTCCAAATGTGTGTGGGTAGAATATATATCCCACGGGGGTAAAATTGAAAAAAGTTGAAAATTTTTTTTATTGGACTTAGTCATTTTTCCGGCGTTTATCAGACTTTCAGATAGGGGAAATGTCAGTGAGCGTTCCAATTTCAGTTCCAGAGCTATTCGCCCAATGAGTCCTTGATATTAAGTCGTTTTCAGCCAATTTTCTGGATTTTTCAAAATTTCACTTTTTTGTGAAAATATCCACTAAATGAGGGAATAATATGTGTGAGGGTACCCCAGGAGAGTTCCAAATGTGTGTGGGTAGAATATATATCCCACGGGGGTAAAATTGAAAAAAGTTGAAAAAAAATGTTTTTTGGACTTAGTCATTTTTCCGGCGTTTATCAGACTTTCAGATAGGGGAAATGTCAGTGAGCGTTCCGATTTCAGTTCCAAAGCGATTCGACCAATAAGTCCTTGATATTTAGTAGTTTTCAGCCAATTTTCTGGATTTTTGAAAATTTCACTTTTTTGTGAAAATATCCACTAAATGAGGGAATAATATGTGTGAGGGTACCCCAGGAGAGTTCAAAATGTGTGTGGGTAGAATATATATCCCACAGGGGTAAAATTGAAAAAAGTTGAAAACATTTTTTTTTTGGACTTAGTCATTTTTCCGGCGTTTATCAGACTTTCAGATAGGGGAATTGACAGTGAGCGTTCCGATATCAGTTCCAGAGCGATTCGCCCAATGAGTCATTGATATTTAGTCATTTTCAGCCAATATTTTGGAATTTTGAAAATTTCACTTTTTTGTGAAAATATCCACTAAATGAGGGAATAATATGTGTGAGGGTACCCCAGGAGAGTTCCAAATGTGTGTGGGTAGAATATATATCCCACGGGGGTAAAATTGAAAAAAGTTTAAAAAAAATGTTTTTTGGACTTAGTCATTTTTCCGGCGTTTATCAAACTTTCAGATAGGGGACATGTCAGTGAGCGTTCCGATTTCAGTTCCAAAGCGATTCACCCAATGAGTCCTTGATATTTAGTCATTTTCAGCCAATATTTTGGATTTTTGAAAATTTCACTTTTTTGTGAAAATATCCACTAAATGAGGGAATAATATGTGTGAGGGTACCCCAGGAGAGTTCCAAATGTGTGTGGGTAGAATATATATCCCACGGGGGTAAAATTGAAAAAAGTTGAAATTTTTTTTTATTGGACTTAGTCATTTTTCCGGCGTTTATCAGACTTTCAGATAGGGGAAATGTCAGTGAGCGTTCCAATTTCAGTTCCAGAGCTATTCGCCCAATGAGTCCTTGATATTTAGTCGTTTTCAGACAATTTTCTGGATTTTTGAAAATTTCACTTTTTTGTGAAAATATCCACTAAATGAGGGAATAATATGTGTGAGGGTACCCCAGGAGAGTTCCAAATGTGTGTGGGTAGAGTATATATCCCACGGGGGTAAAATTGAAAAAAGTTGAAAAAAAATGTTTTTTGCACTTAGTCATTTTTCCGGCGTTTATCAGACTTTCAGATAGGGGAAATGACAGTGAGCGTTCCGATTTCAGTTCCAGAGCGATTCGCCCAATGAGTCCTTGATATTTAGTCGTTTTCAGCCAATATTTTGGAATTTTGAAAATTTCACTTTTTTGTGAAAATATCCACTAAATGAGGGAATAATATGTGTGAGGGTACCCCAGGAGAGTTCCAAATGTGTGTGGGTAGAATATATATCCCACGGGGGTAAAATTGAAAAAAGTTGAAAAAAAATGTTTTTTGGACTTAGTCATTTTTCCGGCGTTTATCAAACTTTCAGATAGGGGACATGTCAGTGAGCATTCCGATTTCAGTTCCAAAGCGATTCGCCCAATGAGTCCTTGATATTTAGTGATTTTCTGCCAATATTTTGGATTTTTGAAAATTTCACTTTTTTGTGAAAATATCCACTAAATGAGGGAATAATATGTGTGAGGGTACCCCAGGAGAGTTCCAAATGTGTGTGGGTAGAATATATATCCCACGGGGGTAAAATTTAAAAAAGTTGAAAACATTTTTTTTTTGGACTTAGTCATTTTTCCGGCGTTTATCAGACTTTCAGATAGGGGAAATGACAGTGAGCATTCCGATTTCAGTTCCAGAGCAATTCGCCCAATGAGTCCTTGATATTTAGTCGTTTTCAGCCAATTTTCTGGATTTTTCAAAATTTCACTTTTTTGTGAAAATATCCACTAAATGAGGGAATAATATGTGTGAGGGTACCCCAGGAGAGTTCCAAATGTGTGTGGGTAGAATATATATCCCACGGGGGTAAAATTGAAAAAAGTTGAAAAAAAATGTTTTTTGGACTTAGTCATTTTTCCGGCGTTTATCAAACTTTCAGATAGGGGACATGTCAGTGAGCATTCCGATTTCAGTTCCAAAGCGATTCACCCAATGAGTCCTTGATATTTAGTCATTTTCAGCCAATATTTTGGATTTTTGAAAATTTCACTTTTTTGTGAAAATATCCACTAAATGAGGGAATAATATGTGGAGGGTACCCCAGGAGAGTTCCAAATGTGTGTGGGTAGAATATATATCCCACGGGGGTAAAATTTAAAAAAGTTGAAAACATTTTTTTTTTGGACTTAGTCATTTTTCCGGCGTTTATCAGACTTTCAGATAGGGGAAATGACAGTGAGCATTCCGATTTCAGTTCCAGAGCAATTCGCCCAATGAGTCCTTGATATTTAGTCGTTTTCAGCCAATTTTCTGGATTTTTCAAAATTTCACTTTTTTGTGAAAATATCCACTAAATGAGGGAATAATATGTGTGAGGGTACCCCAGGAGAGTTCCAAATGTGTGTGGGTAGAATATATATCCCACGGGGGTAAAATTGAAAAAAGTTGAAAAAAAATGTTTTTTGGACTTAGTCATTTTTCCGGCGTTTATCAGACTTTCAGATAGGGGAAATGTCAGTGAGCGTTCCGATTTCAGTTCCAAAGCGATTCGAGCAATAAGTCCTTGATATTTAGTCGTTTTCAGCCAATTTTCTGGATTTTTGAAAATTTCACTTTTTTGTGAAAATATCCACTAAATGAGGGAATAATATGTGTGAGGGTACCCCAGGAGAGTTCAAAATGTGTGTGTGTAGAATATATATCCCACAGGGGCAAAATTGAAAAAAGTTGAAAACATTTTTTTTTTGGACTTAGTCATTTTTCCGGCGTTTATCAGACTTTCAGATAGGGGAAATGACAGTGAGCATTCCGATTTCAGTTCCAGAGCAATTCGCCCAATGAGTCCTTGATATTTAGTCGTTTTCAGCCAATTTTCTGGATTTTTCAAAATTTCACTTTTTTGTGAAAATATCCACTAAATGAGGGAATAATATGTGTGAGGGTACCCCAGGAGAGTTCCAAATGTGTGTGGGTAGAATATATATCCCACGGGGGTAAAATTGAAAAAAGTTGAAAATTTTTTTTATTGGACTTAGTCATTTTTCCGGCGTTTATCAGACTTTCAGATAGGGGAAATGTCAGTGAGCGTTCCAATTTCAGTTCCAGAGCTATTCGCCCAATGAGTCCTTGATATTTAGTCGTTTTCAGACAATTTTCTGGATTTTTGAAAATTTCACTTTTTTGTGAAAATATCCACTAAATGAGGGAATAATATGTGTGAGGGTACCCCAGGAGAGTTCCAAATGTGTGTGGGTAGAATATATATCCCACGGGGGTAAAATTGAAAAAAGATGAAAAAAAATGTTTTTTGGACTTAGTCATTTTTCCGGCGTTTATCAAACTTTCAGATAGGGGACATGTCAGTGAGCGTTCCGATTTCAGTTCCAAAGCGATTCACCCAATGAGTCCTTGATATTTAGTCATTTTCAGCCAATATTTTGGATTTTTGAAAATTTCACTTTTTTGTGAAAATATCCACTAAATGAGGGAATAATATGTGGAGGGTACCCCAGGAGAGTTCCAAATGTGTGTGGGTAGAATATATATCCCACGGGGGTAAAATTTAAAAAAGTTGAAAACATTTTTTTTTTGGACTTAGTCATTTTTCCGGCGTTTATCAGACTTTCAGATAGGGGAAATGACAGTGAGCATTCCGATTTCAGTTCCAGAGCAATTCGCCCAATGAGTCCTTGATATTTAGTCGTTTTCAGCCAATTTTCTGGATTTTTCAAAATTTCACTTTTTTGTGAAAATATCCACTAAATGAGGGAATAATATGTGTGAGGGTACCCCAGGAGAGTTCCAAATGTGTGTGGGTAGAATATATATCCCACGGGGGTAAAATTGAAAAAAGTTGAAAAAAAATGTTTTTTGGACTTAGTCATTTTTCCGGCGTTTATCAGACTTTCAGATAGGGGAAATGTCAGTGAGCGTTCCGATTTCAGTTCCAAAGCGATTCGAGCAATAAGTCCTTGATATTTAGTCGTTTTCAGCCAATTTTCTGGATTTTTGAAAATTTCACTTTTTTGTGAAAATATCCACTAAATGAGGGAATAATATGTGTGAGGGTACCCCAGGAGAGTTCCAAATGTGTGTGGGTAGAATATATATCCCACGGGGGTAAAATTTAAAAAAGTTGAAAACATTTTTTTTTTGGACTTAGTCATTTTTCCGGCGTTTATCAGACTTTCAGATAGGGGAAATGACAGTGAGCATTCCGATTTCAGTTCCAGAGCAATTCGCCCAATGAGTCCTTGATATTTAGTAGTTTTCAGCCAATTTTCTGGATTTTTCAAAATTTCACTTTTTTGTGAAAATATCCACTAAATGAGGGAATAATATGTGTGAGGGTACCCCAGGAGAGTTCCAAATGTGTGTGGGTAGAATATATATCCCACGGGGGTAAAATTGAAAAAAGTTGAAATTTTTTTTTATTGGACTTAGTCATTTTTCCGGCGTTTATCAGACTTTCAGATAGGGGAAATGTCAGTGAGCGTTCCAATTTCAGTTCCAGAGCTATTTGCCCAATGAGTCCTTGATATTTAGTCGTTTTCAGACAATTTTCTGGATTTTTGAAAATTTCACTTTTTTGTGAAAATATCCACTAAATGAGGGAATAATATGTGTGAGGGTACCCCAGGAGAGTTCCAAATGTGTGTGGGTAGAATATATATCCCACGGGGGTAAAATTGAAAAAAGTTGAAAAAAAATGTTTTTTGGACTTAGTCATTTTTCCGGCGTTTATCAAACTTTCAGATAGGGGACATGTCAGTGAGCGTTCCGATTTCAGTTCCAAAGCGATTCACCCAATGATTCCTTGATATTTAGTCATTTTCAGCCAATATTTTGGATTTTTGAAAATTTCACTTTTTTGTGAAAATATCCACTAAATGAGGGAATAATATGTGTGAGGGTACCCCAGGAGAGTTCCAAATGTGTGTGGGTAGAATATATATCCCACGGGGGTAAAATTTAAAAAAGTTGAAAACATTTTTTTTTTGGACTTAGTCATTTTTCCGGCGTTTATCAGACTTTCAGATAGGGAAAATGACAGTGAGCATTCCGATTTCAGTTCCAGAGCAATTCGCCCAATGAGTCCTTGATATTTAGTCGTTTTCAGCCAATTTTCTGGATTTTTCAAAATTTCACTTTTTTGTGAAAATATCCACTAAATGAGGGAATAATATGTGTGAGGGTACCCCAGGAGAGTTCCAAATGTGTGTGGGTAGAATATATATCCCACGGGGGTAAAATTGAAAAAAGTTGAAAAAAAATGTTTTTTGGACTTAGTCATTTTTCCGGCGTTTATCAGACTTTCAGATAGGGGAAATGTCAGTGAGCGTTCCGATTTCAGTTCCAAAGCGATTCGAGCAATAAGTCCTTGATATTTAGTCGTTTTCAGCCAATTTTCTGGATTTTTGAAAATTTCACTTTTTTGTGAAAATATCCACTAAATGAGGGAATAATATGTGTGAGGGTACCCCAGGAGAGTTCAAAATGTGTGTGTGTAGAATATATATCCCACAGGGGCAAAATTGAAAAAAGTTGAAAACATTTTTTTTTTGGACTTAGTCATTTTTCCGGCGTTTATCAGACTTTCAGATAGGGGAAATGACAGTGAGCATTCCGATTTCAGTTCCAGAGCAATTCGCCCAATGAGTCCTTGATATTTAGTCGTTTTCAGCCAATTTTCTGGATTTTTCAAAATTTCACTTTTTTGTGAAAATATCCACTAAATGAGGGAATAATATGTGTGAGGGTACCCCAGGAGAGTTCAAAATGTGTGTGTGTAGAATATATATCCCACAGGGGCAAAATTGAAAAAAGTTGAAAACATTTTTTTTTTGGACTTAGTCATTTTTCCGGCGTTTATCAGACTTTCAGATAGGGGAAATGACAGTGAGCATTCCGATTTCAGTTCCAGAGCAATTCGCCCAATGAGTCCTTGATATTTAGTCGTTTTCAGCCAATTTTCTGGATTTTTCAAAATTTCACTTTTTTGTGAAAATATCCACTAAATGAGGGAATAATATGTGTGAGGGTACCCCAGGAGAGTTCCAAATGTGTGTGGGTAGAATATATATCCCACGGGGGTAAAATTGAAAAAAGATGAAAAAAAATGTTTTTTGGACTTAGTCATTTTTCCGGCGTTTATCAAACTTTCAGATAGGGGACATGTCAGTGAGCGTTCCGATTTCAGTTCCAAAGCGATTCACCCAATGAGTCCTTGATATTTAGTCATTTTCAGCCAATATTTTGGATTTTTGAAAATTTCACTTTTTTGTGAAAATATCCACTAAATGAGGGAATAATATGTGGAGGGTACCCCAGGAGAGTTCCAAATGTGTGTGGGTAGAATATATATCCCACGGGGGTAAAATTTAAAAAAGTTGAAAACATTTTTTTTTTGGACTTAGTCATTTTTCCGGCGTTTATCAGACTTTCAGATAGGGGAAATGACAGTGAGCATTCCGATTTCAGTTCCAGAGCAATTCGCCCAATGAGTCCTTGATATTTAGTCGTTTTCAGCCAATTTTCTGGATTTTTCAAAATTTCACTTTTTTGTGAAAATATCCACTAAATGAGGGAATAATATGTGTGAGGGTACCCCAGGAGAGTTCCAAATGTGTGTGGGTAGAATATATATCCCACGGGGGTAAAATTGAAAAAAGTTGAAAAAAAATGTTTTTTGGACTTAGTCATTTTTCCGGCGTTTATCAGACTTTCAGATAGGGGAAATGTCAGTGAGCGTTCCGATTTCAGTTCCAAAGCGATTCGAGCAATAAGTCCTTGATATTTAGTCGTTTTCAGCCAATTTTCTGGATTTTTGAAAATTTCACTTTTTTGTGAAAATATCCACTAAATGAGGGAATAATATGTGTGAGGGTACCCCAGGAGAGTTCCAAATGTGTGTGGGTAGAATATATATCCCACGGGGGTAAAATTTAAAAAAGTTGAAAACATTTTTTTTTTGGACTTAGTCATTTTTCCGGCGTTTATCAGACTTTCAGATAGGGGAAATGACAGTGAGCATTCCGATTTCAGTTCCAGAGCAATTCGCCCAATGAGTCCTTGATATTTAGTAGTTTTCAGCCAATTTTCTGGATTTTTCAAAATTTCACTTTTTTGTGAAAATATCCACTAAATGAGGGAATAATATGTGTGAGGGTACCCCAGGAGAGTTCCAAATGTGTGTGGGTAGAATATATATCCCACGGGGGTAAAATTGAAAAAAGTTGAAATTTTTTTTTATTGGACTTAGTCATTTTTCCGGCGTTTATCAGACTTTCAGATAGGGGAAATGTCAGTGAGCGTTCCAATTTCAGTTCCAGAGCTATTTGCCCAATGAGTCCTTGATATTTAGTCGTTTTCAGACAATTTTCTGGATTTTTGAAAATTTCACTTTTTTGTGAAAATATCCACTAAATGAGGGAATAATATGTGTGAGGGTACCCCAGGAGAGTTCCAAATGTGTGTGGGTAGAATATATATCCCACGGGGGTAAAATTGAAAAAAGTTGAAAAAAAATGTTTTTTGGACTTAGTCATTTTTCCGGCGTTTATCAAACTTTCAGATAGGGGACATGTCAGTGAGCGTTCCGATTTCAGTTCCAAAGCGATTCACCCAATGATTCCTTGATATTTAGTCATTTTCAGCCAATATTTTGGATTTTTGAAAATTTCACTTTTTTGTGAAAATATCCACTAAATGAGGGAATAATATGTGTGAGGGTACCCCAGGAGAGTTCCAAATGTGTGTGGGTAGAATATATATCCCACGGGGGTAAAATTTAAAAAAGTTGAAAACATTTTTTTTTTGGACTTAGTCATTTTTCCGGCGTTTATCAGACTTTCAGATAGGGAAAATGACAGTGAGCATTCCGATTTCAGTTCCAGAGCAATTCGCCCAATGAGTCCTTGATATTTAGTCGTTTTCAGCCAATTTTCTGGATTTTTCAAAATTTCACTTTTTTGTGAAAATATCCACTAAATGAGGGAATAATATGTGTGAGGGTACCCCAGGAGAGTTCCAAATGTGTGTGGGTAGAATATATATCCCACGGGGGTAAAATTGAAAAAAGTTGAAAAAAAATGTTTTTTGGACTTAGTCATTTTTCCGGCGTTTATCAGACTTTCAGATAGGGGAAATGTCAGTGAGCGTTCCGATTTCAGTTCCAAAGCGATTCGAGCAATAAGTCCTTGATATTTAGTCGTTTTCAGCCAATTTTCTGGATTTTTGAAAATTTCACTTTTTTGTGAAAATATCCACTAAATGAGGGAATAATATGTGTGAGGGTACCCCAGGAGAGTTCCAAATGTGTGTGGGTAGAATATATATCCCACGGGGGTAAAATTTAAAAAAGTTGAAAACATTTTTTTTTTGGACTTAGTCATTTTTCCGGCGTTTATCAGACTTTCAGATAGGGGAAATGACAGTGAGCATTCCGATTTCAGTTCCAGAGCAATTCGCCCAATGAGTCCTTGATATTTAGTAGTTTTCAGCCAATTTTCTGGATTTTTCAAAATTTCACTTTTTTGTGAAAATATCCACTAAATGAGGGAATAATATGTGTGAGGGTACCCCAGGAGAGTTCCAAATGTGTGTGGGTAGAATATATATCCCACGGGGGTAAAATTGAAAAAAGTTGAAATTTTTTTTTATTGGACTTAGTCATTTTTCCGGCGTTTATCAGACTTTCAGATAGGGGAAATGTCAGTGAGCGTTCCAATTTCAGTTCCAGAGCTATTTGCCCAATGAGTCCTTGATATTTAGTCGTTTTCAGACAATTTTCTGGATTTTTGAAAATTTCACTTTTTTGTGAAAATATCCACTAAATGAGGGAATAATATGTGTGAGGGTACCCCAGGAGAGTTCCAAATGTGTGTGGGTAGAATATATATCCCACGGGGGTAAAATTGAAAAAAGTTGAAAAAAAATGTTTTTTGGACTTAGTCATTTTTCCGGCGTTTATCAAACTTTCAGATAGGGGACATGTCAGTGAGCGTTCCGATTTCAGTTCCAAAGCGATTCACCCAATGATTCCTTGATATTTAGTCATTTTCAGCCAATATTTTGGATTTTTGAAAATTTCACTTTTTTGTGAAAATATCCACTAAATGAGGGAATAATATGTGTGAGGGTACCCCAGGAGAGTTCCAAATGTGTGTGGGTAGAATATATATCCCACGGGGGTAAAATTTAAAAAAGTTGAAAACATTTTTTTTTTGGACTTAGTCATTTTTCCGGCGTTTATCAGACTTTCAGATAGGGAAAATGACAGTGAGCATTCCGATTTCAGTTCCAGAGCAATTCGCCCAATGAGTCCTTGATATTTAGTCGTTTTCAGCCAATTTTCTGGATTTTTCAAAATTTCACTTTTTTGTGAAAATATCCACTAAATGAGGGAATAATATGTGTGAGGGTACCCCAGGAGAGTTCCAAATGTGTGTGGGTAGAATATATATCCCACGGGGGTAAAATTGAAAATTTTTTTTATTGGACTTAGTCATTTTTCCGGCGTTTATCAGACTTTCAGATAGGGGAAATGTCAGTGAGCGTTCCAATTTCAGTTCCAGAGCTATTCGCCCAATGAGTCCTTGATATTAAGTCGTTTACAGCCAATTTTCTGGATTTTTCAAAATTTCACTTTTTTGTGAAAATATCCACTAAATGAGGGAATAATATGTGTGAGGGTACCCCAGGAGAGTTCCAAATGTGTGTGGGTAGAATATATATCCCACGGGGGTAAAATTGAAAAAAGTTGAAAAAAAATGTTTTTTGGACTTAGTCATTTTTCCGGCGTTTATCAGACTTTCAGATAGGGGAAATGTCAGTGAGCGTTCCGATTTCAGTTCCAAAGCGATTCGACCAATAAGTCCTTGATATTTAGTCGTTTTCAGCCAATTTTCTGGATTTTTGAAAATTTCACTTTTTTGTGAAAATATCCACTAAATGAGGGAATAATATGTGTGAGGGTACCCCAGGAGAGTTCAAAATGTGTGTGGGTAGAATATATATCCCACAGGGGTAAAATTGAAAAAAGTTGAAAACATTTTTTTTTTGGACTTAGTCATTTTTCCGGCGTTTATCAGACTTTCAGATAGGGGAATTGACAGTGAGCGTTCCGATATCAGTTCCAGAGCGATTCGCCCAATGAGTCCTTGATATTTAGTCGTTTTCAGCCAATATTTTGGAATTTTGAAAATTTCACTTTTTTGTGAAAATATCCACTAAATGAGGGAATAATATGTGTGAGGGTACCCCAGGAGAGTTCCAAATGTGTGTGGGTAGAATATATATCCCACGGGGGTAAAATTGAAAAAAGTTGAAAAAAAATGTTTTTTGGACTTAGTCATTTTTCCGGCGTTTATCAGACTTTCAGATAGGGGAATTGGCAGTGAGCGTTCCGATTTCAGTTCCAGAGCGATTCGCCCACTGAGTCCTTGATATTTAGTCGTTTTCAGCCAATATTTTGGAATTTTGAAAATTTCACTTTTTTGTGAAAATATCCACTAAATGAGGGAATAATATGTGTGAGGGTACCCCAGGAGAGTTCCAAATGTGTGTGGGTAGAATATATATCCCACGGGGGTAAAATTGAAAAAAGTTTAAAAAAAATGTTTTTTGGACTTAGTCATTTTTCCGGCGTTTATCAGACTTTCAGATAGGGGAAATGTCAGTGAGCGTTCCAATTTCAGTTCCAGAGCTATTTGCCCAATGAGTCCTTGATATTTAGTCGTTTTCAGACAATTTTCTGGATTTTTGAAAATTTCACTTTTTTGTGAAAATATCCACTAAATGAGGGAATAATATGTGTGAGGGTACCCCAGGAGAGTTCCAAATGTGTGTGGGTAGAATATATATCCCACGGGGGTAAAATTGAAAAAAGTTGAAAATTTTTTTTATTGGACTTAGTCATTTTTCCGGCGTTTATCAGACTTTCAGATAGGGGAAATGTCAGTGAGCATTCCAATTTCAGTTCCAGAGCTATTCGCCCAATGAGTCCTTGATATTTAGTCGTTTTCAGACAATTTTCTGGATTTTTGAAAATTTCACTTTTTTGTGAAAATATCCACTAAATGAGGGAATAATATGTGTGAGGGTACCCCAGGAGAGTTCCAAATGTGTGTGGGTACAGTATATATCCCACGGGGGTAAAATTGAAAAAAGTTGAAAAAAAATGTTTTTTGCACTTAGTCATTTTTCCGGCGTTTATCAGACTTTCAGATAGGGGAAATGACAGTGAGCATTCCGATTTCAGTTCCAGAGCAATTTGCCCAATGAGTCCTTGATATTTTGTCGTTTTCAGCCAATTTTCTGGATTTTTGAAAATTTCACTTTTTTGTGAAAATATCCACTAAATGAGGGAATAATATGTGTGATGGTACCCCAGGAGAGTTCCAAATGTGTGTGGGTAGAATATATATCCCACGGGGGTAAAATTGAAAAAAGTTGAAAACATTTTTTTTTTGGACTTAGTCATTTTTCCGGCGTTTATCAGACTTTCAGATAGGGGAATTGACAGTGAGCGTTCCGATTTCAGTTCCAGAGCGATTCGCCCAATGAGTCCTTGATATTTAGTCGTTTTCAGCCAATATTTTGCATTTTTGAAAATTTCACTTTTTTGTGAAAATATCCACTAAATGAGGGAATAATATGTGTGATCGTACCCCAGGAGAGTTCCAAATGTGTGTGGGTAGAATATAGATCCCACGGGGGTAAAATTGAAAAAAGTTGAAAAAAAATGTTTTTTGGACTTAGTAATTTTTCCGGCATTTATCAGACTTTCAGATAGGGCAAATGTCAGTGAGCATTCCAATTTCAGTTCTAGAGCGAATCGCCCAATGAGTCCTTGATATTAAGTCGTTCTCAGCCAATTTTCTGGATTTTTCAAAATTTCACTTTTTTGTGAAAATATCCACTAAATGAGGGAATAATATGTGTGAGGGTACCCCAGGAGAGTTCCAAATGTGTGTGGGTAGAATATAGATCCCACGGGGGTAAAATTGAAAAAAGTTGAAAAAAAATGTTTTTTGGACTTAGTAATTTTTCCGGCATTTATCAGACTTTCAGATAGGGCAAATGTCAGTGAGCATTCCAATTTCAGTTCCAGAGCGATTCGCCCAATGAGTCCTTGATATTAAGTCGTTTTCAGCCAATTTTCTGGATTTTTCAAAATTTCACTTTTTTGTGAAGATATCCACTAAATGAGGGAATAATATGTGTGAGGGTACCCCAGGAGAGTTCCAAATGTGTGTGGGTAGAATATATATCCCACGGGGGTAAAATTGAAAAAAGTTGAAAAAAAATGTTTTTTGGACTTAGTCATTTTTCCGGCGTTTATCAGACTTTCAGATAGGGGAAATGACAGTGAGCATTCCGATTTCAGTTCCAGAGCAATTCGCCCAATGAGTCCTTGATATTTAGTCGTTTTCAGCCAATTTTCTGGATTTTTCAAAATTTCACTTTTTTGTGAAAATATCCACTAAATGAGGGAATAATATGTGTGAGGGTACCCCAGGAGAGTTCCAAATGTGTGTGGGTAGAATATATATACCACGGGGGTAAAATTGAAAAAAGTTGAAAATTTTTTTTATTGGACTTAGTCATTTTTCCGGCGTTTATCAGACTTTCAGATAGGGGAAATGTCAGTGAGCGTTCCAATTTCAGTTCCAGAGCTATTCGCCCAATGAGTCCTTGATATTTAGTCGTTTTCAGACAATTTTCTGGATTTTTGAAAATTTCACTTTTTTGTGAAAATATTCACTAAATGAGGGAATAATATGTGTGAGGGTACCCCAGGAGAGTTCCAAATGTGTGTGGGTAGAATATATATCCCACGGGGGTAAAATTGAAAAAAGTTGAAAAAAAATGTTTTTTGGACTTAGTCATTTTTCCGGCGTTTATCAGACTTTCAGATAGGGGAATTGACAGTGAGCGTTCCGATTTCAGTTCCAGAGCGATTCGCCCAATGAGTCCTTGATATTTAGTCGTTTTCAGCCAATATTTTGGATTTTTGAAAATTTCACTTTTTTGTGAAAATATCCACTAAATGAGGGAATAATATGTGTGATGGTACCCCAGGAGAGTTCCAAATGTGTGTGGGTAGAATATAGATCCCACGGGGGTAAAATTGAAAAAAGTTGAAAAAAAATGTTTTTTGGACTTAGTAATTTTTCCGGCATTTATCAGACTTTCAGATAGGGCAAATGTCAGTGAGCATTCCAATTTCAGTTCCAGAGCAATTCGCCCAATGGGTCTTTGATATTAAGTCGTTTTCAGCCAATTTTCTGGATTTTTCAAAATTTCACTTTTTTGTGAAGATATCCACTAAATGAGGGAATAATATGTGTGAGGGTACCCCAGGAGAGTTCCAAATGTGTGTGGGTAGAATATATATACCACGGGGGTAAAATTGAAAAAAGTTGAAAATTTTTTTTATTGGACTTAGTCATTTTTCCGGCGTTTATCAGACTTTCAGATAGGGGAAATGTCAGTGAGCGTTCCAATTTCAGTTCCAGAGCTATTCGCCCAATGAGTCCTTGATATTTAGTCGTTTTCAGACAATTTTCTGGATTTTTGAAAATTTCACTTTTTTGTGAAGATATCCACTAAATGAGGGAATAATATGTGTGAGGGTACCCCAGGAGAGATCCAAATGTGTGTGGGTAGAATATATATCCCACGGGGGTAAAATTGAAAAAAGTTGAAAAAAAATGTTTTTTGGACTTAGTCATTTTTCCGGCGTTTATCAAACTTTCAGATAGGGGACATGTCAGTGAGCGTTCCGATTTCAGTTCCAAAGCGATTCACCCAATGAGTCCTTGATATTTAGTCATTTTCAGCCAATATTTTGGATTTTTGAAAATTTCACTGTTTTGTGAAAATATCCACTAAATGAGGGAATAATATGTGTGAGGGTACCCCAGGAGAGTTCCAAATGTGTGTGGGTAGAATATATATCCCACGGGGGTAAAATTGAAAAAAGTTGAAAATTTTTTTTATTGGACTTAGTCATTTTTCCGGCGTTTATCAGACTTTCAGATAGGGGAAATGTCAGTGAGCATTCCAATTTCAGTTCCAGAGCTATTCGCCCAATGAGTCCTTGATATTTAGTCGTTTTCAGACAATTTTCTGGATTTTTGAAAATTTCACTTTTTTGTGAAAATATCCACTAAATGAGGGAATAATATGTGTGAGGGTACCCCAGGAGAGTTCCAAATGTGTGTGGGTACAGTATATATCCCACGGGGGTAAAATTGAAAAAAGTTGAAAAAAAATGTTTTTTGCACTTAGTCATTTTTCCGGCGTTTATCAGACTTTCAGATAGGGGAAATGACAGTGAGCATTCCGATTTCAGTTCCAGAGCAATTTGCCCAATGAGTCCTTGATATTTTGTCGTTTTCAGCCAATTTTCTGGATTTTTGAAAATTTCACTTTTTTGTGAAAATATCCACTAAATGAGGGAATAATATGTGTGATGGTACCCCAGGAGAGTTCCAAATGTGTGTGGGTAGAATATATATCCCACGGGGGTAAAATTGAAAAAAGTTGAAAACATTTTTTTTTTGGACTTAGTCATTTTTCCGGCGTTTATCAGACTTTCAGATAGGGGAATTGACAGTGAGCGTTCCGATTTCAGTTCCAGAGCGATTCGCCCAATGAGTCCTTGATATTTAGTCGTTTTCAGCCAATATTTTGCATTTTTGAAAATTTCACTTTTTTGTGAAAATATCCACTAAATGAGGGAATAATATGTGTGATCGTACCCCAGGAGAGTTCCAAATGTGTGTGGGTAGAATATAGATCCCACGGGGGTAAAATTGAAAAAAGTTGAAAAAAAATGTTTTTTGGACTTAGTAATTTTTCCGGCATTTATCAGACTTTCAGATAGGGCAAATGTCAGTGAGCATTCCAATTTCAGTTCTAGAGCGAATCGCCCAATGAGTCCTTGATATTAAGTCGTTCTCAGCCAATTTTCTGGATTTTTCAAAATTTCACTTTTTTGTGAAAATATCCACTAAATGAGGGAATAATATGTGTGAGGGTACCCCAGGAGAGTTCCAAATGTGTGTGGGTAGAATATAGATCCCACGGGGGTAAAATTGAAAAAAGTTGAAAAAAAATGTTTTTTGGACTTAGTAATTTTTCCGGCATTTATCAGACTTTCAGATAGGGCAAATGTCAGTGAGCATTCCAATTTCAGTTCCAGAGCGATTCGCCCAATGAGTCCTTGATATTAAGTCGTTTTCAGCCAATTTTCTGGATTTTTCAAAATTTCACTTTTTTGTGAAGATATCCACTAAATGAGGGAATAATATGTGTGAGGGTACCCCAGGAGAGTTCCAAATGTGTGTGGGTAGAATATATATCCCACGGGGGTAAAATTGAAAAAAGTTGAAAAAAAATGTTTTTTGGACTTAGTCATTTTTCCGGCGTTTATCAGACTTTCAGATAGGGGAAATGACAGTGAGCATTCCGATTTCAGTTCCAGAGCAATTCGCCCAATGAGTCCTTGATATTTAGTCGTTTTCAGCCAATTTTCTGGATTTTTCAAAATTTCACTTTTTTGTGAAAATATCCACTAAATGAGGGAATAATATGTGTGAGGGTACCCCAGGAGAGTTCCAAATGTGTGTGGGTAGAATATATATACCACGGGGGTAAAATTGAAAAAAGTTGAAAATTTTTTTTATTGGACTTAGTCATTTTTCCGGCGTTTATCAGACTTTCAGATAGGGGAAATGTCAGTGAGCGTTCCAATTTCAGTTCCAGAGCTATTCGCCCAATGAGTCCTTGATATTTAGTCGTTTTCAGACAATTTTCTGGATTTTTGAAAATTTCACTTTTTTGTGAAAATATTCACTAAATGAGGGAATAATATGTGTGAGGGTACCCCAGGAGAGTTCCAAATGTGTGTGGGTAGAATATATATCCCACGGGGGTAAAATTGAAAAAAGTTGAAAAAAAATGTTTTTTGGACTTAGTCATTTTTCCGGCGTTTATCAGACTTTCAGATAGGGGAATTGACAGTGAGCGTTCCGATTTCAGTTCCAGAGCGATTCGCCCAATGAGTCCTTGATATTTAGTCGTTTTCAGCCAATATTTTGGATTTTTGAAAATTTCACTTTTTTGTGAAAATATCCACTAAATGAGGGAATAATATGTGTGATGGTACCCCAGGAGAGTTCCAAATGTGTGTGGGTAGAATATAGATCCCACGGGGGTAAAATTGAAAAAAGTTGAAAAAAAATGTTTTTTGGACTTAGTAATTTTTCCGGCATTTATCAGACTTTCAGATAGGGCAAATGTCAGTGAGCATTCCAATTTCAGTTCCAGAGCAATTCGCCCAATGAGTCCTTGATATTAAGTCGTTTTCAGCCAATTTTCTGGATTTTTCAAAATTTCACTTTTTTGTGAAGATATCCACTAAATGAGGGAATAATATGTGTGAGGGTACCCCAGGAGAGTTCCAAATGTGTGTGGGTAGAATATATATACCACGGGGGTAAAATTGAAAAAAGTTGAAAATTTTTTTTATTGGACTTAGTCATTTTTCCGGCGTTTATCAGACTTTCAGATAGGGGAAATGTCAGTGAGCGTTCCAATTTCAGTTCCAGAGCTATTCGCCCAATGAGTCCTTGATATTTAGTCGTTTTCAGACAATTTTCTGGATTTTTGAAAATTTCACTTTTTTGTGAAGATATCCACTAAATGAGGGAATAATATGTGTGAGGGTACCCCAGGAGAGTTCCAAATGTGTGTGGGTAGAATATATATCCCACGGGGGTAAAATTGAAAAAAGTTGAAAAAAAATGTTTTTTGGACTTAGTCATTTTTCCGGCGTTTATCAGACTTTCAGATAGGGGAAATGACAGTGAGCATTCCGATTTCAGTTCCAGAGCAATTCGCCCAATGAGTCCTTGATATTTAGTCGTTTTCAGCCAATTTTCTGGATTTTTCAAAATTTCACTTTTTTGTGAAAATATCCACTAAATGAGGGAATAATATGTGTGAGGGTACCCCAGGAGAGTTCCAAATGTGTGTGGGTAGAATATATATACCACGGGGGTAAAATTGAAAAAAGTTGAAAATTTTTTTTATTGGACTTAGTCATTTTTCCGGCGTTTATCAGACTTTCAGATAGGAGAAATGTCAGTGAGCGTTCCAATTTCAGTTCCAGAGCTATTCGCCCAATGAGTCCTTGATATTTAGTCGTTTTCAGACAATTTTCTGGATTTTTGAAAATTTCACTTTTTTGTGAAAATATTCACTAAATGAGGGAATAATATGTGTGAGGGTACCCCAGGAGAGTTCCAAATGTGTGTGGGTAGAATATATATCCCACGGGGGTAAAATTGAAAAAAGTTGAAAAAAAATGTTTTTTGGACTTAGTCATTTTTCCGGCGTTTATCAGACTTTCAGATAGGGGAATTGACAGTGAGCGTTCCGATTTCAGTTCCAGAGCGATTCGCCCAATGAGTCCTTGATATTTAGTCGTTTTCAGCCAATATTTTGGATTTTTCAAAATTTCACTTTTTTGTGAAAATATCCACTAAATGAGGGAATAATATGTGTGATGGTACCCCAGGAGAGTTCCAAATGTGTGTGGGTAGAATATAGATCCCACGGGGGTAAAATTGAAAAAAGTTGAAAAAAAATGTTTTTTGGACTTAGTAATTTTTCCGGCATTTATCAGACTTTCAGATAGGGCAAATGTCAGTGAGCATTCCAATTTCAGTTCTAGAGCGAATCGCCCAATGAGTCCTTGATATTAAGTCGTTCTCAGCCAATTTTCTGGATTTTTCAAAATTTCACTTTTTTGTGAAAATATCCACTAAATGAGGGAATAATATGTGTGAGGGTACCCCAGGAGAGTTCCAAATGTGTGTGGGTAGAATATAGATCCCACGGGGGTAAAATTAAAAAAAGTTGAAAAAAAATGTTTTTTGGACTTAGTAATTTTTCCGGCATTTATCAGACTTTCAGATAGGGCAAATGTCAGTGAGCATTCCAATTTCAGTTCCAGAGCGATTCGCCCAATGAGTCCTTGATATTAAGTCGTTTTCAGCCAATTTTCTGGATTTTTCAAAATTTCACTTTTTTGTGAAAATATCCACTAAATGAGGGAATAATATGTGTGAGGGTACCCCAGGAGAGTTCCAAATGTGTGTGGGTAGAATATATATCCCACGGGGGTAAAATTGAATAAAGTTGAAAACATTTTTTTTTTGGACTTAGTCATTTTTCCGGCGTTTATCAGACTTTCAGATAGGGGAAATGACAGTGAGCATTCCGATTTCAGTTCCAGAGCAATTCGCCCAATGAGTCCTTGATATTTTGTCGTTTTCAGCCAATATTTTTGATTTTTGAAAATTTCACTTTTTTGTGAAAATATCCACTAAATGAGGGAATAATATGTGTGAGGGTACCCCAGGAGAGTTCCAAATGTGTGTGGGTAGAATATATATCCCAAGGGGGTAAAATTGAAAAAAGTTGAAAAAAAATGTTTTTTGGACTTAGTCAATTTTACGGCATTTATCAGACTTTCAATTAGAGCAAATGTCAGTGAGCATTCCGATTTCAGTTCTAAAGCGATTCGACCAATAAGTCCTTGATATTTAGTCGTTTTCAGCCAATTTTCTGGATGTTTCAAAATTTCACTTTTTTGTGAAAATATCCACTAAATGAGGGAATAATATGTGTGAGGGTACCCCAGGAGAGTTCCAAATGTGTGTGGGTAGAATATATATCCCACGGGGGTAAAATTGAAAAAAGTTGAAAAAAAATATTTTTTGGACTTAGTCATTTTTCCGGCGTTTATCAGACATTCAGATAGGGGAAATGACAGTGAGCATTCCGATTTCAGTTCCAGAGCAATTCGCCCAATGAGTCCTTGATATTTTGTCGTTTTCAGCCAATATTTTGGATTTTTGAAAATTTCACTTTTTTGTGAAAATATCCACTAAATGAGGGAATAATATGTGTGAGGGTACCCCAGGAGAGTTCCAAATGTGTGTGGGTAGAATATAGATCCCACGGGGGTAAAATTGAAAAAAGTTGAAAAAAAATGTTTTTTGGACTTAGTAATTTTTCCGGCATTTATCAGACTTTTAGATAGGGCAAATGTCAGTGAGCATTCCAATTTCAGTTCCAGAGCGAATCGCCCAATGAGTCCTTGATATTAAGTCGTTCTCAGCCAATTTTCTGGATTTTTCAAAATTTCACTTTTTTGTGAAAATATCCACTAAATGAGGGAATAATATGTGTGAGGGTACCCCAGGAGAGTTCCAAATGTGTGTGGGTAGAATATATATCCCACGGGGGTAAAATTGAAAAAAGTTGAAAACATTTTTTTTTTGGACTTAGTCATTTTTCCGGCGTTTATCAGACTTTCAGATAGGGGAATTGACAGTGAGCGTTCCGATTTCAGTTCCAGAGCGATTCGCCCAATGAGTCCTTGATATTTAGTCGTTTTCAGCCAATATTTTGGATTTTTGAAAATTTCACTTTTTTGTGAAAATATCCACTAAATGAGGGAATAATATGTGTGAGGGTACCCCAGGAGAGTTCCAAATGTGTGTGGGTAGAATATAGATCCCAAGGAGGGTAAAATTGAAAAAAGTTGAAAAAAAATGTTTTTTGGACTTAGTAATTTTTCCGGCGTTTATCAGACTTTCAGATAGGGGAAATGTCAGTGAGCGTTCCGATTTCAGTTCTAAAGCGATTCGACCAATAAGTCCTTGATATTTAGTCGTTTTCAGCCAATTTTCTGGATTTTTGAAAATTTCACTTTTTTGTGAAAATATCCACTAAATGAGGGAATAATATGTGTGAGGGTACCCCAGGAGAGTTCCAAATGTGTGTGGGTAGAATATATATCCCACGGGGGTAAAATTGAAAAAAGTTGAAAAAAAATGTTTTTTGGACTTAGTCATTTTTCCGGCGTTTATCAGACTTTCAGATAGGGGAAATGACAGTGAGCATTCCGATTTCAGTTCCAGAGCAATTCGCCCAATGAGTCCTTGATATTTAGTCGTTTTCAGCCAATTTTCTGGATTTTTCAAAATTTCACTTTTTTGTGAAAATATCCACTAAATGAGGGAATAATATGTGTGAGGGTACCCCAGGAGAGTTCCAAATGTGTGTGGGTAGAATATATATCCCACGGGGGTAAAATTGAAAAAAGTTGAAAATTTTTTTTATTGGATTTAGTCATTTTTCCGGCGTTTATCAGACTTTCAGATAGGGGAAATGTCAGTGAGCGTTCCAATTTCAGTTCCAGAGCTATTCGCCCAATGAGTCCTTGATATTTAGTCGTTTTCAGACAATTTTCTGGATTTTTGAAAATTTCACTTTTTTGTGAAAATATCCACTAAATGAGGGAATAATATGTGTGAGGGTACCCCAGGAGAGTTCCAAATGTGTGTGGGTAGAATATATATCCCACGGGTGTAAAATTGAAAAAAGTTGAAAACATTTTTTTTTGGACTTAGTCATTTTTCCGGCGTTTATCAGACTTTCAGATAGGGGAAATGACAGTGAGCATTCCGATTTCAGTTCCAGGGCAATTCGCCCAATGAGTCATTGATATTTAGTCGTTTTCAGCCAATTTTCTGGATTTTTGAAAATTTCACTTTTTTGTGAAAATATCCATTAAATGAGGGAATAATATGTGTGAGGTTACCCCAGGAGAGTTCCAAATGTGTGTGGGTAGAATATATATCCCACGGGGGTAAAATTTAAAAAAGTTGAAAAAAAATGTTTTTTGGACTTAGTCATTTTTCCGGCGTTTATCAGACTTTCAGATAGGGGAAATGACAGTGAGCATTCCGATTTCAGTTCCAGAGCAATTCGCCCAATGAGTCCTTGATATTTTGTCGTTTTCAGCCAATATTTTGGATTTTTGAAAATTTCACTTTTTTGTGAAAATATCCACTAAATGAGGGAATAACATGTGTGAGGGTACCCCAGGAGAGTTCCAAATGTGTGTGGGTAGAATATATATCCCACGGGGGTAAAATTGGAAAAAGTTGAAAAAAAATGTTTTTTGGACTTAGTAATTTTTCCGGCATTTATCAGACTTTCAGATAGGGCAAATGTCAGTGAGCATTCCAATTTCAGTTCCAGAGCGAATCGCCCAATGAGTCCTTGATATTAAGTCGTTCTCAGCCAATTTTCTGGATTTTTCAAAATTTCACTTTTTTGTGAAAATATCCACTAAATGAGGGAATAATATGTGTGAGGGTACCCCAGGAGAGTTCCAAATGTGTGTGGGTAGAATATATATCCCACGGGGGTAAAATTGAAAAAAGTTGAAAAAAAATGTTTTTTATACTTAGTCATTTTTCCGGCGTTTATCAGACTTTCAGATAGGGGAAATGTCAGTGAGCGTTCCGATTTCAGTTCCAAAGCGATTCGCCCAATGAGTCCTTGATATTTAGTCGTTTTCAGCCAATATTTTGGATTTTTGAAAATTTCACTTTTTTGTGAAAATATCCACTAAATGAGGGAATAATATGTGTGAGGGTACCCCAGGAGAGTTCCAAATGTGTGTGGGTAGAATATATATCCCACGGGGGTAAAATTGAAAAAAGTTGAAAAAAAATATTTTTTGGACTTAGTCATTTTTCCAGCATTTATCAGACTTTCAGATAGGGCAAATGTCAGTGAGCATTCCGATTTCAGTTCCAGAGCGATTCGCCCAATGAGTCCTTGATATTAAGTCATCTTCAACCAATTTTCTGGATTTTTCAAAATTTCACTTTTTTTGAAAATATCCACTAAATGAGGGAATAATATGTGTGAGGGTACCCCAGGAGAGTTCAAAATGTGTGTGGGTAGAATATATATCCCACAGGGGTAAAATTTAAAAAAGTTGAAAAAAATTTTTTCTTGGACTTAGTCATTTTTTCCAGCGTTTATCAGACTTTCAGATAGGGGAAATGTCAATGAGCATTCCGATTTCAGTTCCAAAGCGTTTCGCCCAATGAGTCCTTGATATTTAGTCGTTTTCTGCCAATTTTCTGGATTTTTGAAAATTTCACTTTTTTGTGAAAATATCCACTAAATGAGGGAATAATATGTGTGAGGGTACCCCAGGAGAGTTCAAAATGTGTGTGGGTAGAATATATATCCCACGGGGGTAAAATTGAAAAAAGTTGAAAACATTTTTTTTTTGGACTTAGTCATTTTTCCGGCGTTTATCAGACTTTCAGATAGGGGAAATGACAGTGAGCATTCCAATTTCAGTACCAGAGCAATTCGCCCAATGAGTCCTTGATATTTAGTCGTTTTCAGCCAATATTTTGGATTTTTGAAAATTTCACTTTTTTGTGAAAATATCCACTAAATGAGGGAATAATATGTGTGAGGGTACCCCAGGAGAGTTCCAAATGTGTGTGGGTAGAATATATATCCCAAGGGGGTAAAATTGAAAAAAGTTGAAAAAAAATGTTTTTTGGACTTAGTCATTTTTCCGGCATTTATCAGACTTTCAGATAGGGCAAATGTCAGTGAGCATTCCGATTTCAGTTCCAAAGCGATTCGCCCTATGAGTCCTTGATATGTAGTCGTTTTCAGCCAATATTTTGGATTTTTGAAAATTTCACTTTTTTGTGAAAATATCCACTAAATGAGGGAATAATATGTGTGAGGGTACCCCAGGAGAGTTCCAAATGTGTGTGGGTAGAATATATATCCCACGGGGGTAAAATTGAAAAAAGTTGAAAAAAAATGTTTTTTGGACTTAGTCATTTTTCCGGCATTTATCAGACTTTCAGATAGGGCAAATGTCAGTGAGCATTCCGATTTCAGTTCCAGAGCGATTCGCCCAATGAGTCCTTGATATTTAGTCGTTTTCAGCCAATATTTTGGATTTTTGAAAATTTCACTTTTTTGTGAAAATATCCACTAAATGAGGGAATAATATGTGTGAGGGTACCCCAGGAGAGTTCCAAATGTGTGTGGGTAGAATATAGATCCCACGGGGGTAAAATTGAAAAAAGTTGAAAAAAAATGTTTTTTGGACTTAGTCATTTTTCCGGCGTTTATCAGACTTTCAGATAGGGGAAATGACAGTGAGCATTCCGATTTCAGTTCCAGAGCAATTCGCCCAATGAGTCCTTGATATTTAGTCGTTTTCAGCCAATTTTCTGGATTTTTCAAAATTTCACTTTTTTGTGAAGATATCCACTAAATGAGGGAATAATATGTGTGAGGGTACCCCAGCAGAGTTCCAAATGTGTGTGGGTAGAATATATATCCCACAGGGGTAAAATTGAAAAAAGTTGAAAAAAAATGTTTTTTGGACTTAGTAATTTTTCCGGCGTTTATCAGACTTTCAGATAGGGGAAATGTCAGTGAGCGTTCCGATTTCAGTTCTAAAGCGATTCGACCAATAAGTCCTTGATATTTAGTCGTTTTCAGCCAATTTTCTGGATTTTTGAAAATTTCACTTTTTTGTGAAAATATCCACTAAATGAGGGAATAATATGTGTGAGGGTACCCCAGGAGAGTTCCAAATGTGTGTGGGTAGAATATATATCCCACGGGGGTAAAATTGAAAAAAGTTGAAAAAAAATGTTTTTTGGACTTAGTCATTTTTCCGGCGTTTATCAGACTTTCAGATAGGGGAAATGACAGTGAGCATTCCGATTTCAGTTCCAGAGCAATTCGCCCAATGAGTCCTTGATATTTAGTCGTTTTCAGCCAATTTTCTGGATTTTTCAAAATTTCACTTTTTTGTGAAAATATCCACTAAATGAGGGAATAATATGTGTGAGGGTACCCCAGGAGAGTTCCAAATGTGTGTGGGTAGAATATATATCCCACGGGGGTAAAATTGAAAAAAGTTGAAAAAAAATGTTTTTTGGACTTAGTAATTTTTCCGGCGTTTATCAGACTTTCAGATAGGGGAAATGACAGTGAGCATTCCGATTTCAGTTCCAGAGCAATTCGCCCAATGAGTCCTTGATATTTAGTCGTTTTCAGCCAATTTTCTGGATTTTTCAAAATTTCACTTTTTTGTGAAAATATCCACTAAATGAGGGAATAATATGTGTGAGGGTACCCCAGGAGAGTTCCAAATGTGTGTGGGTAGAATATATATCCCACGGGGGTAAAATTGAAAAAAGTTGAAAATTTTTTTTATTGGACTTAGTCATTTTTCCGGCGTTTATCAGACTTTCAGATAGGGGAAATGTCAGTGAGCGTTCCAATTTCAGTTCCAGAGCTATTCGCCCAATGAGTCCTTGATATTTAGTCGTTTTCAGACAATTTTCTGGATTTTTGAAAATTTCACTTTTTTGTGAAAATATCCACTAAATGAGGGAATAATATGTGTGAGGGTACCCCAGGAGAGTTCCAAATGTGTGTGGGTAGAATATATATCCCACGGGTGTAAAATTGAAAAAAGTTGAAAACATTTTTTTTTTGGACTTAGTCATTTTTCCGGCGTTTATCAGACTTTCAGATAGGGGAAATGACAGTGAGCATTCCGATTTCAGTTCCAGGGCAATTCGCCCAATGAGTCATTGATATTTAGTCGTTTTCAGCCAATTTTCTGGATTTTTGAAAATTTCACTTTTTTGTGAAAATATCCATTAAATGAGGGAATAATATGTGTGAGGTTACCCCAGGAGAGTTCCAAATGTGTGTGGGTAGAATATATATCCCACGGGGGTAAAATTTAAAAAAGTTGAAAAAAAATGTTTTTTGGACTTAGTCATTTTTCCGGCGTTTATCAGACTTTCAGATAGGGGAAATGACAGTGAGCATTCCGATTTCAGTTCCAGAGCAATTCGCCCAATGAGTCCTTGATATTTTGTCGTTTTCAGCCAATATTTTGGATTTTTGAAAATTTCACTTTTTTGTGAAAATATCCACTAAATGAGGGAATAACATGTGTGAGGGTACCCCAGGAGAGTTCCAAATGTGTGTGGGTAGAATATAGATCCCACAGGGGTAAAATTGGAAAAAGTTGAAAAAAAATGTTTTTTGGACTTAGTAATTTTTCCGGCATTTATCAGACTTTCAGATAGGGCAAATGTCAGTGAGCATTCCAATTTCAGTTCCAGAGCGAATCGCCCAATGAGTCCTTGATATTAAGTCGTTCTCAGCCAATTTTCTGGATTTTTCAAAATTTCACTTTTTTGTGAAAATATCCACTAAATGAGGGAATAATATGTGTGAGGGTACCCCAGGAGAGTTCCAAATGTGTGTGGGTAGAATATATATCCCACGGGGGTAAAATTGAAAAAAGTTGAAAAAAAATGTTTTTTATACTTAGTCATTTTTCCGGCGTTTATCAGACTTTCAGATAGGGGAAATGTCAGTGAGCGTTCCGATTTCAGTTCCAAAGCGATTCGCCCAATGAGTCCTTGATATTTAGTCGTTTTCAGCCAATATTTTGGATTTTTGAAAATTTCACTTTTTTGTGAAAATATCCACTAAATGAGGGAATAATATGTGTGAGGGTACCCCAGGAGAGTTCCAAATGTGTGTGGGTAGAATATATATCCCACGGGGGTAAAATTGAAAAAAGTTGAAAAAAAATATTTTTTGGACTTAGTCATTTTTCCAGCATTTATCAGACTTTCAGATAGGGCAAATGTCAGTGAGCATTCCGATTTCAGTTCCAGAGCGATTCGCCCAATGAGTCCTTGATATTAAGTCATCTTCAACCAATTTTCTGGATTTTTCAAAATTTCACTTTTTTGTGAAAATATCCACTAAATGAGGGAATAATATGTGTGAGGGTACCCCAGGAGAGTTCAAAATGTGTGTGGGTAGAATATATATCCCACAGGGGTAAAATTTAAAAAAGTTGAAAAAAAATTTTTCTTGGACTTAGTCATTTTTTCCAGCGTTTATCAGACTTTCAGATAGGGGAAATGTCAATGAGCATTCCGATTTCAGTTCCAAAGCGTTTCGCCCAATGAGTCCTTGATATTTAGTCGTTTTCAGCCAATTTTCTGGATTTTTGAAAATTTCACTTTTTTGTGAAAATATCCACTAAATGAGGGAATAATATGTGTGAGGGTACCCCAGGAGAGTTCCAAATGTGTGTGGGTAGAATATATATCCCACGGGTGTAAAATTGAAAAAAGTTGAAAACATTTTTTTTTTGGACTTAGTCATTTTTCCGGCGTTTATCAGACTTTCAGATAGGGGAAATGACAGTGAGCATTCCGATTTCAGTTCCAGATCGATTCGCTCTATGAGTCCTTGATATTAAGTCGTTTTCAGCCAATTTTCTGGAATTTTCAAAATTTCACTTTTTTGTGAAAATATCCACTAAATGAGGGAATAATATGTGTGAGGGTACCCCAGGAGAGTTCCAAATGTGTGTGGGTAGAATATATATCCCAAGGGGGTAAAATTGAAAAAAGTTGAAAAAAAATGTTTTTTGGACTTAGTCATTTTTCCGGCATTTATCAGACTTTCAGATAGGGCAAATGTCAGTGAGCATTCCGATTTCAGTTCCAGATCGATTCGCTCTATGAGTCCTTGATATTAAGTCGTTTTCAGCCAATTTTCTGGAATTTTCAAAATTTCACTTTTTTGTGAAAATATCCACTAAATGAGGGAATAATATGTGTGAGGGTACCCCAGGAGAGTTCCAAATGTGTGTGGGTAGAATATATATCCCACGGGGGTAAAATTGAAAAAAGTTGAAAAAAAATGTTTTTTATACTTAGTCATTTTTCCGGCGTTTATCAGACTTTCAGATAGGGGAAATGTCAGTGAGCGTTCCGATTTCAGTTCCAAAGCGATTCGCCCAATGAGTCCTTGATATTTAGTCGTTTTCAGCCAATATTTTGGATTTTTGAAAATTTCACTTTTTTGTGAAAATATCCACTAAATGAGGGAATAATATGTGTGAGGGTACCCCAGGAGAGTTCAAAATGTGTGTGGGTAGAATATATATCCCACAGGGGTAAAATTGAAAAAAGTTGAAAAATTTTTTTTCTTGGACTTAGTCATTTTTCCGGCAATTATCAGACTTTCAGATAGGGGAAATGTCAATGAGCATTCCGATTTCATTTCCAAAGCGATTCGCCCAATGAGTCCTTGATATGTAGTCGTTTTCAGCCAATATTTTGGATTTTTGAAAATTTCACTTTTTTGTGAAAATATCCACTAAATGAGGGAATAATATGTGTGAGGGTACCCCAGGAGAGTTCCAAATGTGTGTGGGTAGAATATATATCCCACGGGGGTAAAATTGAAAAAAGTTGAAAAAAAATGTTTTTTGGACTTAGTCATTTTTCCGGCATTTATCAGACTTTCAGATAGGGGAAATGTCAGTGAGCGTTCCGATTTCAGTTCCAAAGCGATTCGACCAATAAGTCCTTGATATTTAGTCGTTTTCAGCCAATTTTCTGGATTTTTGAAAATTTCACTTTTTTGTGAAAATATCCACTAAATGAGGGAATAATATGTGTGAGGGTACCCCAGGAGAGTTCCAAATGTGTGTGGGTAGAATATATATCCCAAGGGGGTAAAATTGAAAAAAGTTGAAAAAAAATGTTTTTTGGACTAAGTCATTTTTCCAGCATTTATCAGACTTTCAGATAGGGCAAATGTCAGTGAGCATTCCGATTTCAGTTCCAGAGCGATTCGCCCAATGAGTCCTTGATATTAAGTCATCTTCAGTCAATTTTCTGGATTTTTCAAAATTTCACTTTTTTGTGAAAATATCCACTAAATGAGGGAATAATATGTGTGAGGGTACCCCAGGAGAGTTCCAAATGTGTGTTGGTAGAATATATATCCCAAGGGGGTAAAATTGAAAAAAGTTGAAAAAAAATGTTTTTTGGACTTAGTCATTTTTCCGGCATTTATCAGACTTTCAGATAGGGCAAATGTCAGTGAGCATTCCGATTTCAGTTCCAGATCGATTCGCTCTATGAGTCCTTGATATTAAGTCGTTTTCAGCCAATTTTCTGGATTTTTGAAAATTTCACTTTTTTGTGAAAATATCCACTAAATGAGGGAATAATATGTGTGAGGGTACCCCAGGAGAGTTCCAAATGTGTGTGGGTAGAATATATATCCCACGGGGGTAAAATTGAAAAAAGTTGAAAAAAAATGTTTTTTATACTTAGTCATTTTTCCGGCGTTTATCAGACTTTCAGATAGGGGAAATGTCAGTGAGCGTTCCGATTTCAGTTCCAAAGCGATTCGCCCAATGAGTCCTTGATATTTAGTCGTTTTCAGCCAATATTTTGGATTTTTGAAAATTTCACTTTTTTGTGAAAATATCCACTAAATGAGGGAATAATATGTGTGAGGGTACCCCAGGAGAGTTCAAAATGTGTGTGGGTAGAATATATATCCCACAGGGGTAAAATTGAAAAAAGTTGAAAAATTTTTTTTCTTGGACTTAGTCATTTTTCCGGCGTTTATCAGACTTTCAGATAGGGGAAATGACTGAGCGTTCCGATTTCAGTTCCAGAGCGAATCGCCCAATGAGTCCTTGATAATAAGTCGTTCTCAGCCAATTTTCTGGATTTTTCAAAATTTCACTTTTTTGTGAAAATATCCACTAAATGAGGGAATAATATGTGTGAGGGTACCCCAGGAGAGTTCAAAATGTGTGTGGGTAGAATATATATCCCACGGGGGTAAAATTGAAAAAAGTTGAAAACATTTTTTTTTTGGACTTAAGGCCCCGTCACACTAAGCGATATCGCTAGCGAGATCGCTGCTGTGTCACGGTTTTGGTGACTCACCAGCGACCTCACCAGCGATGTCGCTGTGTGTGACACTTTGCAACGATCAGGCCCCTGCTGTGAGGTCGCTGATCGTTGCAAAGTGTCCTGGACCATTTTTTGGTCGTTGGCCTCCCGCTGGCCAGCACACATCGCTGTGTGTGACCAGCGGGACCAACGATCTGGCTGGTATCCATGGTAAATATCGGGTTACTAGGGGCACGCTCGCACTTAGTAACCCGCTGTTTACCATAGATACCACTCTGCTACGGTGAGCGGAGGCTCCAGCGCACGGTAGCAGAGTGGTATCCATGGTAAACAGCGGGTTACTAGGGGCACGCTCGCACTTACTAACCAGCTGTTTACCATAGATACCACTCTGCTACGGTGAGCGGAGGCTCCAGCGCACGGTAGCAGAGTGGTATCCATGGTAAACAGCGGGTTACTAGGGGCACACGCGCACTTAGTAACCCGATGTTTACCATAGTTACCAGCCTGCTCCTGCTTGCAGCAGGCTGGTAACTGGAGCGGGACATCGTGGAACGATTCTTTCCACGATATCGCTGCTCCCCTCATCGCTGGTGAGCCTGCCTGTTTGACAGCTCACCAGCGATGTATTAGCGATGCAGCAACGATCCCTGACAGGTCGTATCGTTGTCGGGATCGCTGCTGCATCGCTTAGTGTGACGGGGCCTTTAGTCATTTTTCCGGCGTTTATCAGACTTTCAGATAGGGGAAATGACAGTGAGCATTCCAATTTCAGTTCCAGAGCAATTCGCCCAATGAGTCCTTGATATTTAGTCGTTTTCAGCCAATATTTTGGATTTTTGAAAATTTCACTTTTTTGTGAAAATATACACTAAATGAGGGAATAATATGTGTGAGGGTACCCCAGGAGAGTTCCAAATGTGTGTGGGTAGAATATATATCCCACGGGGGTAAAATTGAAAAAAGTTGAAAAAAAATGTTTTTTGGACTTAGTCATTTTTCCAGCATTTATCAGACTTTCAGATAGGGCAAATGTCAGTGAGCATTCCGATTTCAGTTCCAGAGCGATTCGCCCAATGAGTCCTTGATATTAAGTCATCTTCAACCAATTTTCTGGATTTTTGAAAATTTCACTTTTTTGTGAAAATATCCACTAAATGAGGGAATAATATGTGTGAGGGTACCCCAGGAGAGTTCCAAATGTGTGTGGGTAGAATATATATCCCACGGGGGTAAAATTGAAAAAAGTTGAAAATTTTTTTATTGGACTTAGTCATTTTTCCAGCGTTTATCAGACTTTCAGATAGGGGAAATGTCAGTGAGCGTTCCAATTTCAGTTCCAGAGCTATTCGCCCAATGAGTCCTTGATATTTAGTCGTTTTCAGACAATTTTCTGGATTTTTGAAAATTTCACTTTTTTTGTGAAAATATCCACTAAATGAGGGAATAATATGTGTGAGGGTACCCCAGGAGAGTTCAAAATGTGTGTGGGTAGAATATATATCCCACGGGGGTAAAATTGAAAAAAGTTGAAAACATTTTTTTTTTGGACTTAAGGCCCCGTCACACTAAGCGATATCGCTAGCGAGATCGCTGCTGTGTCACGGTTTTGGTGACTCACCAGCGACCTCACCAGCGATGTCGCTGTGTGTGACACTTTGCAACGATCAGGCCCCTGCTGTGAGGTCGCTGATCGTTGCAAAGTGTCCTGGACCATTTTTTGGTCGTTGGCCTCCCGCTGGCCAGCACACATCGCTGTGTGTGACCAGCGGGACCAACGATCTGGCTGGTATCCATGGTAAATATCGGGTTACTAGGGGCACGCTCGCACTTAGTAACCCGCTGTTTACCATAGATACCACTCTGCTACGGTGAGCGGAGGCTCCAGCGCACGGTAGCAGAGTGGTATCCATGGTAAACAGCGGGTTACTAGGGGCACACGCGCACTTAGTAACCCGATGTTTACCATAGTTACCAGCCTGCTCCTGCTTGCAGCAGGCTGGTAACTGGAGCGGGACATCGTGGAACGATTCTTTCCACGATATCGCTGCTCCCCTCATCGCTGGTGAGCCTGCCTGTTTGACAGCTCACCAGCGATGTATTAGCGATGCAGCAACGATCCCTGACAGGTCGTATCGTTGTCGGGATCGCTGCTGCATCGCTTAGTGTGACGGGGCCTTTAGTCATTTTTCCGGCGTTTATCAGACTTTCAGATAGGGGAAATGACAGTGAGCATTCCAATTTCAGTTCCAGAGCAATTCGCCCAATGAGTCCTTGATATTTAGTCGTTTTCAGCCAATATTTTGGATTTTTGAAAATTTCACTTTTTTGTGAAAATATCCACTAAATGAGGGAATAATATGTGTGAGGGTACCCCAGGAGAGTTCCAAATGTGTGAGGGTAGAATATATATCCCAAGGGGGTAAAATTGAAAAAAGTTGAAAAAAAATGTTTTTTGGACTTAGTCATTTTTCCGGCATTTATCAGACTTTCAGATAGGGCAAATGTCAGTGAGCATTCCGATTTCAGTTCCAAAGCGATTCGCCCAATGAGTCCTTGATATTAAGTCATCTTCAACCAATTTTCTGGATTTTTGAAAATTTCACTTTTTTGTGAAAATATCCACTAAATGAGGGAATAATATGTGTGAGGGTACCCCAGGAGAGTTCCAAATGTGTGTTGGTAGAATATATATCCCACGGGGGTAAAATTGAAAAAAGTTGAAAACATTTTTTTTTTGGACTTAGTCATTTTTCCGGCGTTTATCAGACTTTCAGATAGGGGAAATGACAGTGAGCGTTCCGATTTCAGTTCCAGAGCGAATCGCCCAATGAGTCCTTGATATTTAGTCGTTTTCAGACAATTTTCTGGATTTTTGAAAATTTCACTTTTTTTGTGAAAATATCCACTAAATGAGGGAATAATATGTGTGAGGGTACCCCAGGAGAGTTCAAAATGTGTGTGGGTAGAATATATATCCCACGGGGGTAAAATTGAAAAAAGTTGAAAACATTTTTTTTTTGGACTTAAGGCCCCGTCACACTAAGCGATATCGCTAGCGAGATCGCTGCTGTGTCACGGTTTTGGTGACTCACCAGCGACCTCACCAGCGATGTCGCTGTGTGTGACACTTTGCAACGATCAGGCCCCTGCTGTGAGGTCGCTGATCGTTGCAAAGTGTCCTGGACCATTTTTTGGTCGTTGGCCTCCCGCTGGCCAGCACACATCGCTGTGTGTGACCAGCGGGACCAACGATCTGGCTGGTATCCATGGTAAATATCGGGTTACTAGGGGCACGCTCGCACTTAGTAACCCGCTGTTTACCATAGATACCACTCTGCTACGGTGAGCGGAGGCTCCAGCGCACGGTAGCAGAGTGGTATCCATGGTAAACAGCGGGTTACTAGGGGCACACGCGCACTTAGTAACCCGATGTTTACCATAGTTACCAGCCTGCACCTGCTTGCAGCAGGCTGGTAACTGGAGCGGGACATCGTGGAACGATTCTTTCCACGATATCGCTGCTCCCCTCATCGCTGGTGAGCCTGCCTGTTTGACAGCTCACCAGCGATGTATTAGCGATGCAGCAACGATCCCTGACAGGTCGTATCATTGTCGGGATCGCTGCTGCATCGCTTAGTGTGACGGGGCCTTTAGTCATTTTTCCGGCGTTTATCAGACTTTCAGATAGGGGAAATGACAGTGAGCATTCCAATTTCAGTTCCAGAGCAATTCGCCCAATGAGTCCTTGATATTTAGTCGTTTTCAGCCAATATTTTGGATTTTTGAAAATTTCACTTTTTTGTGAAAATATCCACTAAATGAGGGAATAATATGTGTGAGGGTACCCCAGGAGAGTTCCAAATGTGTGTGGGTAGAATATATATCCCAAGGGGGTAAAATTGAAAAAAGTTGAAAAAAAATGTTTTTTGGACTTAGTCATTTTTCCGGCATTTATCAGACTTTCAGATAGGGCAAATGTCAGTGAGCATTCCGATTTCAGTTCCAAAGCGATTCGCCCAATGAGTCCTTGATATGTAGTCGTTTTCAGCCAATATTTTGGATTTTTGAAAATTTCACTTTTTTGTGAAAATATCCACTAAATGAGGGAATAATATGTGTGAGGGTACCCCAGGAGAGTTCCAAATGTGTGTGGGTAGAATATATATCCCACGGGGGTAAAATTGAAAAAAGTTGAAAAAAAATGTTTTTTGGACTTAGTCATTTTTCCAGCATTTATCAGACTTTCAGATAGGGCAAATGTCAGTGAGCATTCCGATTTCAGTTCCAGAGCGATTCGCCCAATGAGTCCTTGATATTAAGTCATCTTCAACCAATTTTCTGGATTTTTCAAAATTTCACTTTTTTGTGAAAATATCCACTAAATGAGGGAATAATATGTGTGAGGGTACCCCAGGAGAGTTCCAAATGTGTGTGGGTAGAATATATATCCCACGGGGGTAAAATTGAAAAAAGTTGAAAAAAAATGTTTTTTGGACTTAGTCATTTTTCCAGCATTTATCAGACTTTCAGATAGGGCAAATGTCAGTGAGCATTCCGATTTCAGTTCCAGAGCGATTCGCCCAATGAGTCCTTGATATTAAGTCATCTTCAGTCAATTTTCTGGATTTTTCAAAATTTCACTTTTTTGTGAAAATATCCACTAAATGAGGGAATAATATATGTGAGGGTACCCCAGGAGAGTTCCAAATGTGTGTGGGTAGAATATATATCCCAAGGGGGTAAAATTGAAAAAAGTTGAAAAAAAATGTTTTTTGGACTTAGTCATTTTTCCGGCATTTATCAGACTTTCAGATAGGGCAAATGTCAGTGAGCATTCCGATTTCAGTTCCAGATCGATTCGCTCTATGAGTCCTTGATATTAAGTCGTTTTCAGCCAATTTTCTGGATTTTTCAAAATTTCACTTTTTTGTGAAAATATCCACTAAATGAGGGAATAATATGTGTGAGGGTACCCCAGGAGAGTTCCAAATGTGTGTGGGTAGAATATATATCCCACGGGGGTAAAATTGAAAAAAGTTAAAAAAAAATGTTTTTTATACTTAGTCATTTTTCCGGCGTTTATCAGACTTTCAGATAGGGGAAATGTCAGTGAGCGTTCCGATTTCAGTTCCAAAGCGATTCGCCCAATGAGTCCTTGATATTTAGTCGTTTTCAGCCAATATTTTGGATTTTTGAAAATTTCACTTTTTTGTGAAAATATCCACTAAATGAGGGAATAATATGTGTGAGGGTACCCCAGGAGAGTTCAAAATGTGTGTGGGTAGAATATATATCCCACAGGGGTAAAATTGAAAAAAGTTGAAAAAATTTTTTTCTTGGACTTAGTCATTTTTCCGGCAATTATCAGACTTTCAGATAGGGGAAATGTCAATGAGCATTCCGATTTCAGTTCCAAAGCGTTTCGCCCAATGAGTCCTTGATATTTAGTCATTTTCAGCCAATTTTCTGGATTTTTGAAAATTTCACTTTTTTGTGAAAATATCCACTAAATGAGGGAATAATATGTGTGAGGGTACCCCAGGAGAGTTCCAAATGTGTGTTGGTAGAATATATGTCCCACGGGGGTAAAATTGAAAAAAGTTGAAAAAAAATGTTTTTTGGACTTAGTCATTTTTCCGGCATTTATCAGACTTTCAGATAGGGCAAATGTCAGTGAGCATTCCGATTTCAGTTCCAGAGCGATTCGCCCTATGAGTCCTTGATATTAAGTCGTTTTCAGCCAATTTTCTGGATTTTTCAAAATTTCACTTTTTTGTGAAAATATCCACTAAATGAGGGAATAATATGTGTGAGGGTACCTCAGGAGAGTTCCAAATGTGTGTGGGTAGAATATATATCCCACGGGGGTAAAATTGAAAAAAGTTGAAAAAAAATGTTTTTTGGACTTAGTCATTTTTCCGGCGTTTATCAGACTTTCAGATAGGGGAAATGTCAGTGAGCGTTCCGATTTCAGTTCCAAAGCGATTCGCCCAATGAGTCCTTGATATTTAATCGTTTTCAGCCAATATTTTGGATTTTTGAAAATTTCACTTTTTTGTGAAAATATCCACTAAATGAGGGAATAATATGTGTGAGGGTACCCCAGGAGAGTTCCAAATGTGTGTGGGTAGAATATATATCCCACGGGGGTAAAATTGAAAAAAGTTGAAAAAAAACATTTTTTGGACTTAGTCATTTTTCCGGCATTTATCAGACTTTCAGATAGGGCAAATGTCAGTGAGCATTCCGATTTCAGTTCCAGAGCGATTCGCCCAATGAGTCCTTGATATTAAGTCGTTTTCAGCCAATTTTCTGGATTTTTGAAAATTTCACTTTTTTTGTGAAAATATCCACTAAATAAGGGAATAATATGTTTGAGGGTACCCCAGGAGAGTTCCAAATGTGTTTTGGTAGAATATATATCCCACGGGGGTAAAATAGAAAAAGAGTTGAAAAAATTTTTTTCTTGGACTTAGTCATTTTTCCGGCGTTTATCAGACTTTCAGATAGGGGAAATGTCAGTGAGCATTCCGATTTCATTTCCAAAGTGATTCGCCCAATGAGTCCTTGATATTAAGTCGTTTTCCGCCAATATTTTGGATTTTTGAAAATTTCACTTTTTTGTGAAAGTATCCACTAAATGAGGGAATAATATGTGTGAGGGTACCCCAGGAGAGTTCCAAATGTGTGTGGGTAGAATATATATCCCACGGGGGTAAAATTGAAAAGAGTTGAAAAAAAATGTTTTTTGGACTTAGCCATTTTTCCGGCATTTATCAGACTTTCATATAGGGCAAATGTCAGTGAGCATTTCGATTTCAGTTCCAGAGCGATTCGTCCAATGAGTCCTTGATATTAAGTCGTTTTCAGCCAAATTTCTGGATTTTTCAAAATGTCACTTTTTTGTGAAAATATCCACTAATTGAGGGAATAATATGTGTGAGGGTACCCCAGGAGAGTTCCAAATGTGTGTGGGTAGAATATATATCCTACGGGGGTAAAATTGAAAAAAGTTGAAAAAATGGTTTTTTTTGGACTTAGTCATTTTTCCGGCATTTATCAGACTTTCAGATAGGGCAAATGTCAGTGAGCATTCCGATTTCAGTTGCAGAACGATTCGCCCAATGAGTCCTTGATATTTAGTCGTTTTCAGCCAATATTTTGGATTTTTGAAAATTTCACTTTTTTGTGAAAATATCCACTAAATGAGGGAATAATATGTGTGAGGGTACCCCAGGAGATTTCCAAATGTGTGTGGGTAGAATATATATCCCACGGGGGTAAAATAGAAAAAGAGTTGAAAAAAAATTTTTCTTGGACTTAGTCATTTTTCCGGCGTTAATCAGACTTTCAGATAGGGGAAATGTCAGTGAGCATTCCGATTTCAGTTCCAAAGTGATTCGCCCAATGAGTCCTTGATATTTAGCCGTTTTCCGCCAATATTTTGGATTTTTGAAAATTTCACTTTTTTGTGAAAGTATCCACTAAATGAGGGAATAATATGTGTGAGGGTACCCCAGGAGACTTCCAAATGTGTGTGGGTAGAATATATATCCCACGGGGGTAAAATTGAAAAAAGTTGAAAAAAAATGTTTTTTGGACTTAGTCATTTTTCCGGCATTTATCAGACTTTCAGATAGGGCAAATGTCAGTGAGCATTCCGATTTCAGTTCCAGAGCTATTCGTCCAATGAGTCCTTGATATTAAGTCGTTTTCAGCCAAATTTCTGGATTTTTCAAAATGTCACTTTTTTGTGAAAATATCCACTAAATGAGGGAATAATATGTGTGAGGGTACCCCAGGAGAGTTCCAAATGTGTGTGGGTAGAATATATAACCCACGGGGGTAAAATTGAAAAAAGTTGAAAAAAAATGTTTTTTGGACTTAGTCATTTTTCCGGCGTTTATCAAACTTTCAGATAGGGGAAATGTCAGTGAGCGTTCCGATTTCAGTTCCACAGCGAGTCGCCCAATGAGTCCTTGATATTTAGTCATTTTCAGCCAATATTTTAGATTTTTGAAAATTTCACTTTTTTGTGAAAATATCCACTAAATGAGGGAATAATATGTGTGAGGGTACCCCAGGAGAGTTCCAAATGTGTGTGGGTAGAATATATATCCCACGGGGGTAAAATTGAAAAAAGTTGAAAACATTTTTTTTTTTGACTTAGTCATTTTTCCGGCGTTTATCAGACTTTCAGATAGGGGAATTGACAGTGAGCGTTCAGATTTCAGTTCCAGAGCGATTCGCCCAATGTGCCCTTGATATTTAGTCGTTTTCAGCCAATATTTTGGATTTTTGAAAATTTCACTTTTTTGTGAAAATATCCACTAAATGAGGGAATAATATGTGTGAGGGTACCCCAGGAGAGTTCCAAATGTGTGTGGGTAGAATATATATCCCACGGGGGTAAAATTGAAAAAAGTTGAAAACATTTTTTTTTTGGACTTAGTCATTTTTCTGGCATTTATCAGACTTTCAGATAGGGCAAATGTCAGTGAGCATTCCGATTTCAGTTCCAGAGCGGTTCGCCCAATGAGTCCTTGATATTAAGTCGTTTTCAGCCAATTTTCTGGATTTTTCAAAATTTCACTTTTTTGTGAAAATATCAACTAAATGAGGGAATAATATGTGTGAGGGTACCCCAGGAGAGTTCCAAATGTGTTTTGGTAGAATATATATCCCACGGGGGTAAAATTGAAAAAAGTTGAAAACATTTTTTTTTTTAACTTAGTCATTTTTCCGGCGTTTATCAGACTTTCAGATAGGGGAAATGACAGTGAGCGTTCCGATTTCAGTTCCAAAGCGATTCGCCCAATGAGTCCTTGATATTTAATCGTTTTCCGGCAATATTTTGGATTTTTCAAAATTTCACTTTTTTGTGAAAGTATCCACTAAATGAGGGAATAATATGTGTGAGGGTACCCCAGGAGAGTTCCAAATGTGTGTGGGTAGAATATATATCCCACGGGGGTAAAATTGAAAAAAGTTGAAAAAAAACATTTTTTGGACTTAGTCATTTTTCCGGCATTTATCAGACTTTCAGATAGGGCAAATGTCAGTGAGCATTCCGATTTCAGTTCCAGAGCGATTCGCCCAATGAGTCCTTGATATTAAGTCGTTTTCAGCCAATTTTCTGGATTTTTGAAAATTTCACTTTTTTTGTGAAAATATCCACTAAATAAGGGAATAATATGTTTGAGGGTACCCCAGGAGAGTTCCAAATGTGTTTTGGTAGAATATATATCCCACGGGGGTAAAATAGAAAAAGAGTTGAAAAAATTTTTTTCTTGGACTTAGTCATTTTTCCGGCGTTTATCAGACTTTCAGATAGGGGAAATGTCAGTGAGCATTCCGATTTCATTTCCAAAGTGATTCGCCCAATGAGTCCTTGATATTAAGTCGTTTTCCGCCAATATTTTGGATTTTTGAAAATTTCACTTTTTTGTGAAAGTATCCACTAAATGAGGGAATAATATGTGTGAGGGTACCCCAGGAGAGTTCCAAATGTGTGTGGGTAGAATATATATCCCACGGGGGTAAAATTGAAAAAAGTTGAAAAAAAATGTTGTTTGGACTTAGTCATTTTTCCGGCATTTATCAGACTTTCAGATAGGGCAAATGTCAGTGAGCATTCCGATTTCAGTTCCAGAGCGATTCGTCCAATGAGTCCTTGATATTAAGTCGTTTTCAGCCAAATTTCTGGATTTTTCAAAATGTCACTTTTTTGTGAAAATATCCACTAAATTAGGGAATAATATGTGTGAGGGTACCCCAGGAGAGTTCCAAATGTGTGTGGGTAGAATATATATCCTACGGGGGTAAAATTGAAAAAAGTTGAAAACATTTTTTTTTTTAACTTAGTCATTTTTCCGGCATTTATCAGACTTTCAGATAGGGGAAATGACAGTGAGCGTTCCGATTTCAGTTGCAGAACGATTCGCCCAATGAGTCCTTGATATTTAGTCGTTTTCAGCCAATATTTTGGATTTTTGAAAATTTCACTTTTTTGTGAAAATATCCACTAAATGAGGGAATAATATGTGTGAGGGTACCCCAGGAGAGTTCCAAATGTGTGTGGGTAGAATATATATCCCACGGGGGTAAAATAGAAAAAGAGTTGAAAAAATTTTTTTCTTGGACTTAGTCATTTTTCCGGCGTTTATCAGACTTTCAGATAGGGGAAATGTCAGTGAGCATTCCGATTTCAGTTCCAAAGTGATTCGCCCAATGAGTCCTTGATATTTAGTCGTTTTCCGCCAATATTTTGGATTTTTGAAAATTTCACTTTTTTGTGAAAGTATCCACTAAATGAGGGAATAATATGTGTGAGGGTACCCCAGGAGACTTCCAAATGTGTGTGGGTAGAATATATATCCCACGGGGGTAAAATTGAAAAAAGTTGAAAAAAAATGTTTTTTGGACTTAGTCATTTTTCCGGCATTTATCAGACTTTCAGATAGGGCAAATGTCAGTGAGCATTCTGATTTCAGTTCCAGAGCTATTCGTCCAATGAGTCCTTGATATTAAGTCGTTTTCAGCCAAATTTCTGGATTTTTCAAAATGTCACTTTTTTGTGAAAATATCCACTAAATGAGGGAATAATATGTGTGAGGGTACCCCAGGAGAGTTCCAAATGTGTGTGGGTAGAATATATAACCCACGGGGGTAAAATTGAAAAAAGTTGAAAAAAAATGTTTTTTGGACTTAGTCATTTTTCCGGCGTTTATCAAACTTTCAGATAGGGGAAATGTCAGTGAGCGTTCCGATTTCAGTTCCACAGCGATTCGCCCAATGAGTCCTTGATATTTAGTCATTTTCAGCCAATATTTTGGATTTTTGAAAATTTAACTTTTTTGTGAAAATATCCACTAAATGAGGGAATAATATGTGTGAGGGTACCCCAGGAGAGTTCCAAATGTGTGTGGGTAGAATATATATCCCACGGGGGTAAAATTGAAAAAAGTTGAAAACATTATTTTTTTTTGACTTAGTCATTTTTCCGGCGTTTATCAGACTTTCAGATAGGGGAATTGACAGGGAGCGTTCCGATTTCAGTTCCAGAGCGATTCGCCCAATGTGCCCTTGATATTTAGTCGTTTTCAGCCAATATTTTTGATTTTTGAAAATTTCACTTTTTTGTGAAAATATCCATTAAATGAGGGAATAATATGTGTGAGGGTACCCCAGGAGAGTTCCAAATGTGTGTGGGTAGAATATAGATCCCACGGGGGTAAAATTGAAAAAAGTTGAAAAAAAATGTTTTTTGGACTTAGTCATTTTTCCGGCATTTATCAGACTTTCAGATAGGGGAAATGTCAGTGAGCGTTCCGGTTTCAGTTCCAGAGCGATTCGCTCAATGAGTCCTTGATATTAAGTCGTTTTCAACCAATTTTCTGGATTTTTCAAAATTTCACTTTTTTTGTGAAAATATCCACTAAATGAGGGAATAATATGTGTGTGGGTACCCCAGGAGAGTTCCAAATGTGTGTGGGTAGAATATATATCCCACGGGGCAAAATTGAAAAAAGTTGAAAAAAAATGTTTTTTGGACTTAGTCATTTTTCCGGCATTTATCAGACTTTCAGATAGGGGAAATGTCAGTGAGCATTCCGATTTCAGTTCCAAAGTGATTCGCCCAATGAGTCCTTGATATTAAGTCGTTTTCCGCCAATATTTTGGATTTTTGAAAATTTCACTTTTTTGTGAAAGTATCCACTAAATGAGGGAAAAATATGTGTGAGGGTACCCCAGGAGAGTTCCAAATGTGTGTGGGTAGAATATATATCCCACGGGGGTAAAATTGAAAAAAGTTGAAAACATTTTTTTTTTTAACTTAGTCATTTTTCCGGCGTTTATCAGACTTTCAGATAGGGGAAATGACAGTGAGCGTTCCGATTTCAGTTGCAGAACGATTCGCCCAATGAGTCCTTGATATTTAGTCGTTTTCAGCCAATATTTTGGATTTTTGAAAATTTCACTTTTTTGTGAAAATATCCACTAAATGAGGGAATAATATGTGTGAGGGTACCCCAGGAGAGTTCCAAATGTGTGTGGGTAGAATATATATCCCACGGGGGTAAAATAGAAAAAGAGTTGAAAAAAATTTTTTCTTGGACTTAGTCATTTTTCCGGCGTTTATCAGACTTTCAGATAGGGGAAATGTCAGTGAGCATTCCGATTTCAGTTCCAAAGTGATTCGCCCAATGAGTCCTTGATATTTAGTCGTTTTCCGCCAATATTTTGGATTTTTGAAAATTTCACTTTTTTGTGAAAGTATCCACTAAATGAGGGAATAATATGTGTGAGGGTACCCCAGGAGACTTCCAAATGTGTGTGGGTAGAATATATATCCCACGGGGGTAAAATTGAAAAAAGTTGAAAAAAAATGTTTTTTGGACTTAGTCATTTTTCCGGCATTTATCAGACTTTCAGATAGGGCAAATGTCAGTGAGCATTCCGATTTCAGTTCCAGAGCTATTCGTCCAATGAGTCCTTGATATTAAGTCGTTTTCAGCCAAATTTCTGGATTTTTCAAAATGTCACTTTTTTGTGAAAATATCAACTAAATGAGGGAATAATATGTGTGAGGGTACCCCAGGAGAGTTCCAAATGTGTGTGGGTAGAATATATAACCCACGGGGGTAAAATTGAAAAAAGTTGAAAAAAAATGTTTTTTGGACTTAGTCATTTTTCCGGCGTTTATCAAACTTTCAGATAGGGGAAATGTCAGTGAGCTTCCGATTTCAGTTCCACAGCGATTCGCCCAATGAGTCCTTGATATTTAGTCATTTTCAGCCAATATTTTGGATTTTTGAAAATTTCACTTTTTTGTGAAAATATCCACTAAATGAGGGAATAATATGTGTGAGGGTACCCCAGGAGAGTTCCAAATGTGTGAGGGTAGAATATATATCCCACGGGGGTAAAATTGAAAAAAGTTGAAAACATTTTTTTTTTTTGACTTAGTCATTTTTCCGGCGTTTATCAGACTTTCAGATAGGGGAATTGACAGTGAGCGTTCCGATTTCAGTTCCAGAGCGATTCGCCCAATGTGCCCTTGATATTTAGTCGTTTTCAGCCAATATTTTGGATTTTTGAAAATTTCACTTTTTTGTGAAAATATCCACTAAATGAGGGAATAATATGTGTGAGGGTACCCCAGGAGAGTTCCAAATGTGTGTGGGTAGAATATAGATCCCACGGGGGTAAAATTGAAAAAAGTTGAAAAAAAATGTTTTTTGGACTTAGTCATTTTTCCGGCATTTATCAGACTTTCAGATAGGGGAAATGTCAGTGAGCGTTCCGGTTTCAGTTCCAGAGCGATTCGCTCAATGAGTCCTTGATATTAAGTCGTTTTCAACCAATTTTCTGGATTTTTCAAAATTTCACTTTTTTTGTGAAAATATCCACTAAATGAGGGAATAATATGTGTGTGGGTACCCCAGGAGAGTTCCAAATGTGTGTGGGTAGAATATATATCCCACGGGGCAAAATTGAAAAGAGATGAAAAAATTTTTTTTTTGGACTTAGTCTTTTTTCCGGCATTTATCAGACTTTCAGATAGGGCAAATGTCAGTGAGCATTCCGATTTCAGTTCCAGAGCGATTCGTCCAATGAGTCCTTGATATTAAGTCGTTTTTAGCCAATTTTCTGGATTTTTCAAAATGTCACTTTTTTGTGAAAATATCAACTAAATGAGGGAATAATATGTGTGAGGGTACCCCAGGAGAGTTCCAAATGTGTTTTGGTAGAATATATATCCCACGGGGGTAAAATTGAAAAAAGTTGAAAACATTTTTTTTTTTAACTTAGTCATTTTTCCGGCGTTTATCAGACTTTCAGATAGGGGAAATGACAGTGAGTGTTCCGATTTCAGTTCCAGAGCGATTCGCCCAATGAGTCCTTGATATTTAGTCGTTTTCCGGCAATATTTTGGATTTTTGAAAATTTCACTTTTTTGTGAAAATATCCACTAAATGAGGGAATAATATGTGTGACGGTACCCCAGGAGAGTTCCAAATGTGTGTGGGTAGAATATATATCCCACGGGGGTAAAATTGAAAAAAGTTGAAAAAAAATGTTTTTTGGACTTAGTCATTTTTCCGGCGTTTATCAGACTTTCAGATAGGGGAAATGACAGTGAGCGTTCCGATTTCAGTTCCAGAGCGAATCGCCCAATGAGTCCTTGATATTAAGTCGTTCTCAGCTAATTTTCTGGATTTTTCAAAATTTCACTTTTTTGTGAAAATATTCACTAAATGAGGGAATAATATGTGTGAGGGTACCCCAGGAGAGTTCCAAATGTGTGTGGGTAGAATATATATCCCACGGGGGTAAAATTGAAAAAAGTTGAAAACATTTTTTTTTTTAACTTAGTCATTTTTCCGGCGTTTATCAGACTTTCAGATAGGGGAAATGACAGTGAGCGTTCCGATTTCAGTTCCAGAGCGAATCGCCCAATGAGTCCTTGATATTAAGTCGTTCTCAGCTAATTTTCTGGATTTTTCAAAATTTCACTTTTTTGTGAAAATATTCACTAAATGAGGGAATAATATGTGTGAGGGTACCCCAGGAGAGTTCCAAATGTGTGTGGGTAGAATATATATCCCACGGGGGTAAAATTGAAAAAAGTTGAAAATTTTTTTTATTGGACTTAGTCATTTTTCCGGCGTTTATCAGACTTTCAATTATTAGGGGAAATGTCAGTGAGCGTTCCGATTTCAGTTCCAGAGCGATTCGCCCAATGAGTCCTTGATATTTAGTCGTTTTCAGACAATTTTCTAGATTTTTGAAAATTTCACTTTTTTGTGAAAATATCCACTAAATGAGGGAATAATATGTGTGAGGGTACCCCAAGAGAGTTCCAAATGTGTGTGGGTAGAATATAGATCCCACGGGGGTAAAATTGAAAAAAGTTGAAAAAAAATGTTTTTTGGACTTAGTCATTTTTCCAGCATTTATCAGACTTTCAGATAGGGGAAATGTCAGTGAGCGTTCCGGTTTCAGTTCCAGAGCGATTCGCTCAATGAGTCCTTGATATTAAGTCGTTTTCAACCAATTTTCTGGATTTTTCAAAATTTCACTTTTTTTGTGAAAATATCCACTAAATGAGGGAATAATATGTGTGCGGGTACCCCAGGAGAGTTCCAAATGTGTGTGGGTAGAATATATATCCCACGGGGCAAAATTGAAAAGAGTTGAAAAAATTTTTTTTTTGGACTTAGTCTTTTTTCCGGCATTTATCAGACTTTCAGATAGGGCAAATGTCAGTGAGCATTCCGATTTTAGTTCCAGAGCGATTCGTCCAATGAGTCCTTGATATTAAGTCGTTTTCAGCCAAATTTCTGGATTTTTCAAAATGTCACTTTTTTGTGAAAATATCCACTAAATGAGGGAATAATATGTGTGAGGGTACCCCAGGAGAGTTCCAAATGTGTGTGGGTAGAATATATATCCCACGGGGGTAAAATTGAAAAAAGTTGAAAATTTTTTTTATTGGACTTAGTCATTTTTCCGGCGTTTATCAGACTTTCAATTATTAGGGGAAATGTCAGTGAGCGTTCCGATTTCAGTTCCAGAGCGATTCGCCCAATGAGTCCTTGATATTTAGTTGTTTTCAGACAATTTTCTGGATTTTTGAAAATTTCACTTTTTTTGTGAAAATATCCACTAAATGAGGGAATAATATGTGTGAGGGTACCCCAGGAGAGTTCCAAATGTGTGTGGGTAGAATATAGATCCCATGGGGGTAAAATTGAAAAAAGTTGAAAAAAAATGTTTTTTGGACTTAGTCATTTTTCCGGCATTTATCAGACTTTCAGATAGGGGAAATGTCAGTGAGCGTTCCGGTTTCAGTTCCAGAGCGATTCGCTCAATGAGTCCTTGATATTAAGTCGTTTTTAGCCAAATTTCTGGATTTTTCAAAATGTCACTTTTTTGTGAAAATATCCACTAAATGAGGGAATAATATGTGTGAGGGTAGCCCAGGAGAGTTCCAAATGTGTGTGGGTAGAATATATATCCCACGGGGGTAAAATTGAAAAAAGTTGAAAAAATTTTTTTTTTGGACTTAGTCATTTTTCTGGCATTTATCAGACTTTCAGATAGGGCAAATGTCAGTGAGCGTTCCGATTTCAGTTCCAGAGCGGTTCGCCCAATGAGTCCTTGATATTAAGTCGTTTTCAGCCAATTTTCTGGATTTTTCAAAATTTCACTTTTTTGTGAAAATATCAACTAAATGAGGGAATAATATGTGTGAGGGTACCCCAGGAGAGTTCCAAATGTGTGTGGGTAGAATATATATCCCACGGGGGTAAAATTGAAAAAAGTTGAAAACATTTTTTTTTTGGACTTAGTCATTTTTCCGGCGTTTATCAGACTTTCAGATAGGGCAAATGTCAGTGAGCATTCCGATTTCAATTCCAGAGCGATTCGCCCAATGAGTCCTTGATATTAAGTCGTTTTCAGCCAATTTTCTGGATTTTTGAAAATTTCACTTTTTTGGTGAAAATATCCACTAAATGAGGGAATAATATGTTTGAGGGTACCCCAGGAGAGTTCCAAATGTGTTTTGGTAGAATATATATCCCACGGGGGAAAAATTGAAAAAAGTTGAAAACATTTTTTTTTTTAACTTAGTCATTTTTCCGGCGTTTATCAGACTTTCAGATAGGGGAAATGACAGTGAGCGTTCCGATTTCAGTTACAGAGCGATTCGCCCAATGAGTCCTTGATATTTAGTCGTTTTCAGCCAATATTTTGGATTTTTGAAAATTTCACTTTTTTGTGAAAATATCCACTAAATGAGGGAATAATATGTGTGAGGGTACCCCAGGAGAGTTCAAAATGTGTGTGGGTAGAATATATATCCCACGGGGGTAAAATAGAAAAAGAGTTGAAAAAAATTTTTTCTTGGACTTAGTCATTTTTCCGGCGTTTATCAGACTTTCAGATAGGGGAAATGTCAGTGAGCATTCCGATTTCAGTTCCAGAGCGATTCGCCCAATGAGTCCTTGATATTAAGTCATTTTCAGCCAATTTTCTGGATTTTTGAAAATTTCACTTTTTTGTGAAAATATCCACTAAATGAGGGAATAATATGTGTGAGGGTACCCCAGGAGAGTTCCAAATGTGTGTGGGTAGAATATATATCCCACGGGGGTAAAATTGAAAAAAGTTGAAAAAAAATGTTTTTTGGACTTAGTCATTTTTCCGGCATTTATCAGACTTTCAGATAGGGGAAATGTCAGTGAGCGTTCCGGTTTCAGTTCCAGAGCGATTCGCTCAATGAGTCCTTGATATTAAGTCGTTTTCAACCAATTTTCTGGATTTTTCAAAATTTCACTTTTTTTGTGAAAATATCCACTAAATGAGGGAATAATATGTGTGCGGGTACCCCAGGAGAGTTCCAAATGTGTGTGGGTAGAATATATATCCCACGGGGCAAAATTGAAAAGAGTTGAAAAAATTTTTTTTTTGGACTTAGTCTTTTTTCCGGCATTTATCAGACTTTCAGATAGGGCAAATGTCAGTGAGCATTCCAATTTCAGTTCCAGAGCGATTCGTCCAATGAGTCCTTGATATTAAGTCGTTTTTAGCCAAATTTCTGGATTTTTCAAAATGTCACTTTTTTGTGAAAATATCCACTAAATGAGGGAATAATATGTGTGAGGGTAGCCCAGGAGAGTTCCAAATGTGTGTGGGTAGAATATATATCCCACGGGGGTAAAATTGAAAAAAGTTGAAAAAATTTTTTTTTTGGACTTAGTCATTTTTCTGGCATTTATCAGACTTTCACATAGGGCAAATGTCAGTGAGCGTTCCGATTTCAGTTCCAGAGCGGTTCGCCCAATGAGTCCTTGATATTAAGTCGTTTTCAGCCAATTTTCTGGATTTTTCAAAATTTCACTTTTTTGTGAAAATATCAACTAAATGAGGGAATAATATGTGTGAGGGTACCCCAGGAGAGTTCCAAATGTGTGTGGGTAGAATATATATCCCACGGGGGTAAAATTGAAAAAAGTTGAAAACATTTTTTTTTTTTACTTAGTCATTTTTCCGGCGTTTATCAGACTTTCAGATAGGGGAAATGTCAGTGAGCATTCCGATTTCAATTCCAGAGCGATTCGCCCACTGAGTCCTTGATATTTAGTCATTTTCAGCCAATATTTTGGATTTTTGAAAATTTCACTTTTTTGTGAAAATATCCACTAAATGAGGGAATAATATGTGTGAGGGTACCCCAGCAGAGTTCAAAATGTGTGTGGGTAGAATATATATCCCACGGGGGTAAAATAGAAAAAGAGTTGAAAAAAAATTTTTCTTGGACTTAGTCATTTTTCCGGCGTTTATCAGACTTTCAGATAGGGGAAATGTCAGTGAGCATTCCGATTTCAGTTCCAGAGCGATTCGCCCAATGAGTCCTTGATATTAAGTCATTTTCAGCCAATTTTCTGGATTTTTGAAAATTTCACTTTTTTGTGAAAATATCCACTAAATGAGGGAATAATATGTGTGAGGGTACCCCAGGAGAGTTCCAAATGTGTGTGGGTGGAATATATATCCCACGGGGGTAAAATTGAAAAAAGTTGAAAAAAAATGTTTTTTGGACTTAGTCATTTTTAAGGCGTTTATCAGACTTTCAGATAGGGGAAATATCAGTGAGCGTTCCAATTTCAGTTCCATAGCGATTCGCCCAATGAGTCCTTGATATTTAGTCGTTTTCAGCCAATATTTAGGATTTTTGAAAATTTCACTTTTTTGTGAAAATATCCACTAAATGAGGGAATAATATGTGTGAGGGTACCCCAGGAGAGTTCCAAATGTGTGTGGGTAGAATATATATCCCACGGGGGTAAAATTGAAAAAGTTGAAAAAAAATGTTTTTTGGACTTAGTCATTTTGCCAGCATTTATCAGACTTTCAGATAGGGCAAATGTCAGTGAGCATTCCGATTTCAGTTCCAGAGCGATTCGCCCAATGAGTCCTTGATATTAAGTCATCTTCAGCCAATTTTCTGGATTTTTCAAAATTTCACTTTTTTGTGAAAATATCCACTAAATGAAGGAATAATATGTGTGAGGGTACCCCAGGAGAGTTCCAAATGTGTGTGGGTAGAATATATATCCCACGGGGGTAAAATTGAAAAAAGTTGAAAAAAATTTTTTCTTGGACTTAGTCATTTTTCCGGCATTTATTAGACTTTCAGATAGGGCAAATGTCAGTGAGCATTCCGATTTCAGTTCCAGAGCGATTCGCCCAATGAGTCCTTGATATTAAGTCATTTTCAGCCAATTTTCTGGATTTTTGAAAATTTCACTTTTTTGTGAAGATATCCACTAAATGAGGGAATAATATGTGTGAGGGTACCCCAGGAGAGTTCCAAATGTGTGTGGGTAGAATATATATCCCACGGGGGTAAAATTGAAAAAAGTTGAAAAAAAATGTTTTTTGGACTTAGTCATTTTTCCGGCGTTTATCAGACTTTCAGATAGGGGAAATATCAGTGAGCGTTCCGATTTCAGTTCCAAAGCGATTCGCCCAATGAGTCCTTGATATTTAGTCGTTTTCAGCCAATATTTTGGATTTTTGAAAATTTCACTTTTTTGTGAAAATATCCACTAAATGAGGGAATAATATGTGTGAGGGTACCCCAGGAGAGTTCCAAATGTGTGTGGGTAGAATATATATCCCACGGGGGTAAAATTGAAAAAAGTTGAAAAAAAATGTTTTTTGGACTTAGTCATTTTGCCAGCATTTATCAGACTTTCAGATAGGGCAAGTGTCAGTGAGCATTCCGATTTCAGTTCCAGAGTGATTTGCCCAATGAGTCCTTGATATTAAGTCGTTTTCAGCCAATTTTCTGGATTTTTCAAAATTTCACTTTTTTGTGAAAATATCCTCTAAATGAGGGAATAATATGTGTGAGGGTACCCCAGTAGAGTTCCAAATGTGTGTGGGTAGAATATATATCTCACGGGGGTAAAATTGAAAAAAGTTGAAAAAATTTTTTTTTTGGACTTTGTCATTTTTCCTGCATTTATCAGACTTTCAGATTGGTCAAATGTCAGTGAGCATTCCGATTTCAGTTCCAGAGTGATTCGCCCAATGAGTCCTTGATATTAAATCGTTTTCAGCCAATTTTCTGGATTTTTCAAAATTTCACTTTTTTGTGAAAATATCAACTAAATGAGGGAATAATATGTGTGAGGGTACCCCAGGAGAGTTCCAAATGTGTGTGGGTAGAATATAAATCCCACAGGGGTAAAATTGAAAAAAGTTGAAAACATTTTTTTTTTGGACTTAGTCATTTTTCCGGCGTTTATCAGACTTTCAGGTAGGGGAAATAACAGTGAGCGTTCCGATTTCGGTTCCAGAGCGATTCGCCCAATGAGTCCTTGATATTTAGTCGTTTTCAGCCAATATTTTGGATTTTTGAAAATTTCACTTTTTTGTCAAAATATCCACTAAATGAGGGAATAATATGTGTGAGGGTACCCCAGGAGAGTTCCAAATGTGTGTGGGTAGAATATATATCCCACGGGGGTAAAATTGAAAAAAGTTGAAAACATTTTTTTTTTGGACTTAGTCATTTTTCCGGCGTTTATCAGACTTTCAGATAGGGCAAATGTCAGTGAGCATTCCGATTTCAATTCCAGAGCGATTCGCCCAATGAGTCCTTGATATTTAGTCATTTTCAGCCAATATTTTGGATTTTTGAAAATTTCACTTTTTTGTGAAAATATCCACTAAATGAGGGAATAATATGTGTGAGGGTACCCCAGGAGAGTTCAAAATGTGTGTGGGTAGAATATATATCCCACGGGGGTAAAATAGAAAAAGAGTTGAAAAAAAATTTTTCTTGGACTTAGTCATTTTTCCGGCGTTTATCAGACTTTCAGATAGGGGAAATGTCAGTGAGCATTCCGATTTCAGTTCCAGAGCGATTCGCCCAATGAGTCCTTGATATTAAGTCATTTTCAGCCAATTTTCTGGATTTTTGAAAATTTCACTTTTTTGTGAAAATATCCACTAAATGAGGGAATAATATGTGTGAGGGTACCCCAGGAGAGTTCCAAATGTGTGTGGGTGGAATATATATCCCACGGGGGTAAAATTGAAAAAAGTTGAAAAAAAATGTTTTTTGGACTTAGTCATTTTTAAGGCGTTTATCAGACTTTCAGATAGGGGAAATATCAGTGAGCGTTCCAATTTCAGTTCCATAGCGATTCGCCCAATGAGTCCTTGATATTTAGTCGTTTTCAGCCAATATTTAGGATTTTTGAAAATTTCACTTTTTTGTGAAAATATCCACTAAATGAGGGAATAATATGTGTGAGGGTACCCCAGGAGAGTTCCAAATGTGTGTGGGTAGAATATATATCCCACGGGGGTAAAATTGAAAAAGTTGAAAAAAAATGTTTTTTGGACTTAGTCATTTTGCCAGCATTTATCAGACTTTCAGATAGGGCAAATGTCAGTGAGCATTCCGATTTCAGTTCCAGAGCGATTCGCCCAATGAGTCCTTGATATTAAGTCATCTTCAGCCAATTTTCTGGATTTTTCAAAATTTCACTTTTTTGTGAAAATATCCACTAAATGAAGGAATAATATGTGTGAGGGTACCCCAGGAGAGTTCCAAATGTGTGTGGGTAGAATATATATCCCACGGGGGTAAAATTGAAAAAAGTTGAAAAAAATTTTTTCTTGGACTTAGTCATTTTTCCGGCATTTATTAGACTTTCAGATAGGGCAAATGTCAGTGAGCATTCCGATTTCAGTTCCAGAGCGATTCGCCCAATGAGTCCTTGATATTAAGTCATTTTCAGCCAATTTTCTGGATTTTTGAAAATTTCACTTTTTTGTGAAGATATCCACTAAATGAGGGAATAATATGTGTGAGGGTACCCCAGGAGAGTTCCAAATGTGTGTGGGTAGAATATATATCCCACGGGGGTAAAATTGAAAAAAGTTGAAAAAAAATGTTTTTTGGACTTAGTCATTTTTCCGGCGTTTATCAGACTTTCAGATAGGGGAAATATCAGTGAGCGTTCCGATTTCAGTTCCAAAGCGATTCGCCCAATGAGTCCTTGATATTTAGTCGTTTTCAGCCAATATTTTGGATTTTTGAAAATTTCACTTTTTTGTGAAAATATCCACTAAATGAGGGAATAATATGTGTGAGGGTACCCCAGGAGAGTTCCAAATGTGTGTGGGTAGAATATATATCCCACGGGGGTAAAATTGAAAAAAGTTGAAAAAAAATGTTTTTTGGACTTAGTCATTTTGCCAGCATTTATCAGACTTTCAGATAGGGCAAATGTCAGTGAGCATTCCGATTTCAGTTCCAGAGTGATTTGCCCAATGAGTCCTTGATATTAAGTCGTTTTCAGCCAATTTTCTGGATTTTTCAAAATTTCACTTTTTTGTGAAAATATCCTCTAAATGAGGGAATAATATGTGTGAGGGTACCCCAGTAGAGTTCCAAATGTGTGTGGGTAGAATATATATCTCACGGGGGTAAAATTGAAAAAAGTTGAAAAAATTTTTTTTTTGGACTTTGTCATTTTTCCTGCATTTATCAGACTTTCAGATTGGTCAAATGTCAGTGAGCATTCCGATTTCAGTTCCAGAGTGATTCGCCCAATGAGTCCTTAATATTAAATCGTTTTCAGCCAATTTTCTGGATTTTTCAAAATTTCACTTTTTTGTGAAAATATCAACTAAATGAGGGAATAATATGTGTGAGGGTACCCCAGGAGAGTTCCAAATGTGTGTGGGTAGAATATAAATCCCACAGGGGTAAAATTGAAAAAAGTTGAAAACATTTTTTTTTTGGACTTAGTCATTTTTCCGGCGTTTATCAGACTTTCAGGTAGGGGAAATAACAGTGAGCGTTCCGATTTCGGTTCCAGAGCGATTCGCCCAATGAGTCCTTGATATTTAGTCGTTTTCAGCCAATATTTTGGATTTTTGAAAATTTCACTTTTTTGTCAAAATATCCACTAAATGAGGGAATAATATGTGTGAGGGTACCCCAGGAGAGTTCCAAATGTGTGTGGGTAGAATATATATCCCACGGGGGTAAAATTGAAAAAAGTTGAAAAAAAATGTTTTTTGGACTTAGTCATTTTTCCGGCGTTTATCAGACTTTCAGATAGGGGAAATGACAGTGAGCGTTCCGATTTCAGTACCAGAGTGATTCGCCCAATGAGTCCTTGATATTTAGTCGTTTTCAGCCAATTTTCTGGATTTTTGAAAATTTCACTTTTTTGTGAAAATGTCCACTAAATGAGGGAATAATATGTGTGAGGGTACCCCAGGAGAGTTCCAAATGTGTGTGGGTAGAATACATATCCCACGGGGGTAAAATTGAAAAAAGTTGAAAAAAAATGTTTTTTGGACTTAGTAATTTTTCCGGCATTTATCAGACTTTCAGATAGGGCAAATGTCAGTGAGCATTCCGATTTCAGTTCCAGAGCGATTCGCCCAATGAGTCCTTGATATTAAGTCGTTTTCAGCCAATTTTCTGGATTTTTCAAAATTTCACTTTTTTGTGAAAATATCCACTAAATGAGGGAATAATATGTGTGAGGGTACCCCAGGAGAGTTCCAAATGTGTGTGGGTAGAATATATATCCCACGGGGGTAAAATTGAAAAAAGTTGAAAAAAATTTTTTCTTGGACTTAGTCATTTTTCCGGCATTTATCAGACTTTCAGATAGGGCAAATGTCAGTGAGCATTCCGATTTCAGTTCCAAAGCATTTCGCCCAATGAGTCCTTGATATTTAGTCGTTTTCAGCCAATATTTTGGATTTTTGAAAATTTCACTTTTTTGTGAAATTATCCACTAAATGAGGGAATAATATGTGTGAGGGTACCCCAGGAGAGTTCCAAATGTGTGTGGGTAGAATATAGATCCCACGGGGGTAAAATTGAAAAAAGTTTAAAAAAATATGTTTTTTGGACTTAGTCATTTTTCCGGCATTTATCAGACTTTCAGATAGGGCAAATGTCAGTGAGCATTCCGATTTCAGTTCCAGAGCGATTCGCCCAATGAGTCCTTGATATTAAGTCATTTTCAGCCAATTTTCTGGATTTTTGAAAATTTCACTTTTTTGTGAAGATATCCACTAAATGAGGGAATAATATGTGTGAGGGTACCCCAGGAGAGTTCCAAATGTGTGTGGGTAGAATATATATCCCATGGGGGTAAAATTGAAATAAGTTGAAAAAAAATGTTTTTTGGACTTAGTCATTTTTCCGGCGTTTATCAGACTTTCAGATAGGGGAAATATCAGTGAGCGTTCCGATTTCAGTTCCAAAGCGATTCGCCCAATGAGTCCTTGATATTTAGTCGTTTTCAGCCAATATTTTGGATTTTTGAAAATTTCACTTTTTTGTGAAAATATCCACTAAATGAGGGAATAATATGTGTGAGGGTACCCCAGGAGAGTTACAAATGTGTGTGGGTAGAATATATATCCAACGGGGGTAAAATTGAAAAAAGTTGAAAAAAAATGTTTTTTGGACTTAGTCATTTTGCCAGCATTTATCAGACTTTCAGATAGGGCAAATGTCAGTGAGCGTTCCGATTTCAGTTCCAAAGCGATTCGCCCAATGAGTCCTTGATATTTAGTCGTTTTCAGCCAATAGTTTGGATTTTTGAAAATTTCACTTTTTTGTGAAGGTATCCACTAAATGAGGGAATAATATGTGTGAGGGTACCCCAGTAGAGTTCAAAATGTGTGTGGGTAGAATATATATCCCACGGGGGTAAAATTGAAAAAAGTTGAAAACATTTTTTTCTTGGACTTAGTCATTTTTCCGGCATTTATCTGACTTTCAGATAGGGGAAATGTCAGTGAACGTTCCGATTTCAGTTCCAAAGCGATTCGACCAATGAGTCCTTGATATTTAGTCGTTTTCAGCCAATTTTCTGAATTTTTGAAAATTTCACTTTTTTGTGAAAATATCCACTAAATGAGGGAATTATATGTGTGAGGGTACCCCAGTAGAGTTCAAAATGTGTGTGGGTAGAATATATATCCCACGGGGGTAAAATTGAAAAAAGTTGAAAACATTTTTTTTTTGGACTTAGTCATTTTTCCGGCGTTTATCAGACTTTCAGATAGGGGAAATGACAGTGAGCGTTCCGATTTCAGTTCCAGAGCGATTCGCCCAATGAGTCCTTGATATTTAGTCGTTTTCAGCCAATATTTTGGATTTTTGAAAATTTCACTTTTTTGTGAAAGTATCCACTAAATGAGGGAATAATATGTGTGAGGGTACCCCAGGAGAGTTCAAAATGTGTGTGGGTAGAATATATATCCCATGGGGGTAAAATTGAAATAAGTTGAAAAAAAATGTTTTTTGGACTTAGTCATTTTTCCGGCGTTTATCAGACTTTCAGATAGGGGAAATATCAGTGAGCGTTCCGATTTCAGTTCCAAAGCGATTCGCCCAATGAGTCCTTGATATTTAGTCGTTTTCAGCCAATATTTTGGATTTTTGAAAATTTCACTTTTTTGTGAAAATATCCACTAAATGAGGGAATAATATGTGTGAGGGTACCCCAGGAGAGTTACAAATGTGTGTGGGTAGAATATATATCCAACGGGGGTAAAATTGAAAAAAGTTGAAAAAAAATGTTTTTTGGACTTAGTCATTTTGCCAGCATTTATCAGACTTTCAGATAGGGCAAATGTCAGTGAGCGTTCCGATTTCAGTTCCAAAGCGATTCGCCCAATGAGTCCTTGATATTTAGTCGTTTTCAGCCAATAGTTTGGATTTTTGAAAATTTCACTTTTTTGTGAAGGTATCCACTAAATGAGGGAATAATATGTGTGAGGGTACCCCAGTAGAGTTCAAAATGTGTGTGGGTAGAATATATATCCCACGGGGGTAAAATTGAAAAAAGTTGAAAACATTTTTTTCTTGGACTTAGTCATTTTTCCGGCATTTATCTGACTTTCAGATAGGGGAAATGTCAGTGAACGTTCCGATTTCAGTTCCAAAGCGATTCGACCAATGAGTCCTTGATATTTAGTCGTTTTCAGCCAATTTTCTGAATTTTTGAAAATTTCACTTTTTTGTGAAAATATCCACTAAATGAGGGAATAATATGTGTGAGGGTACCCCAGTAGAGTTCAAAATGTGTGTGGGTAGAATATATATCCCACGGGGGTAAAATTGAAAAAAGTTGAAAACATTTTTTTTTTGGACTTAGTCATTTTTCCGGCGTTTATCAGACTTTCAGATAGGGGAAATGACAGTGAGCGTTCCGATTTCAGTTCCAGAGCGATTCGCCCAATGAGTCCTTGATATTTAGTCGTTTTCAGCCAATATTTTGGATTTTTGAAAATTTCACTTTTTTGTGAAAGTATCCACTAAATGAGGGAATAATATGTGTGAGGGTACCCCAGGAGAGTTCAAAATGTGTGTGGGTAGAATATATATCCCACGGGGGTAAAATTGAAAAAAGTTGAAAAAAAATGTTTTTTGGACTTAGTCATTTTTCCGGCATTTATCAGACTTTCAGATAGGGCAAATATCAGTGAGCATTCCGATTTCAGTTCCAGAGCGACTCGTCCAATGAATCCTTGATATTAAGTCGTTTTCAGCCAAATTTCTGGATTTTTCAAAATTTCACTTTTTTGTGAAAATATCCACTAAATGAGGGAATAATATGTGTGAGGGTACCCCTTGAGAGTTCCAAATGTGTGTGGGTAGAATATATATCCCACGGGGGTAAAATTGAAAAAAGTTGAAAAAAATGTTTTCTTGGACTTAGTCATTTTTCCGGCGTTTATCAGACTTTCAGATAGGGGAAATGTCAGTGAGCGTTCCGATTTCAGTTCCAAAGCGATTCGCCCAATGAGTCCTTGATATTTTGTCGTTTTCAGCCAATAGTTTGGATTTTTGAAAATTTCACTTTTTTGTGAAGGTATCCACTAAATGAGGGAATAATATGTGTGAGGGTACCCCAGGAGAGTTCCAAATGTGTGTGGGTAGAATATATATCCCACGGGGGTAAAATTGAAAAAAGTTGAAAAAAAATGTTTTTTGGACTTAGTCATTTTTCTGGCATTTATCAGACTTTCAGATAGGGCAAATGTCAGTGAGCATTCCGCTTTCAGTTCCAGAGCGATTCGCCCAATGAGTCCTTGATATTAAGTCGTTTTCAGCCAATTTTCTGGATTTTTCAAAATTTCACTTTTTTTGTGAAAATATCCACTAAATGAGGGAATAATATGTGTGAGGGTACCCCAGGAGAGTTCCAAATGTGTGTGGGTAGCATATATATCCCACGGGGGTAAAATTGAAAAAAATGTTTTCTTGGACTTAGTCATTTTTCCGGCGTTTATCAGACTTTCAGATAGGGGAAATGTCAGTGAGCGTTCCGATTTCAGTTCCAAAGCGATTCGCCCAATGATTCCTTGATATTTAGTCGTTTTCAGCCAATATTTTGGATTTTTGAAAATTTCACTTTTTTGTGAAAATATCCACTAAATGAAGGAATAATATGTGTGAGAGTACCCCAGGAGAGTTCCAAATGTGTGTGGGTAGAATATATATCCCACGGGGGTAAAATTGAAAAAAGTTGAAAAAAATGTTTTCTTGGACTTAGTCATTTTTCCGGCGTTTATCAGACTTTCAGATAGGGGAAATGTCAGTGAGCGTTCCGATTTCAGTTCCAAAGCGATTCGCCCAATGATTCCTTGATATTTAGTCATTTTCAGCCAATATTTTGGATTTTTGAAAATTTCACTTTTTTGTGAAAATATCCACTAAATGAGGGAATAATATGTGTGAGGGTACCCCAGGAGAGTTCCAAATGTGTGTGAGTAGAATATATATCCCACAGGGGTAAAATTGAAAAAAGTTGAAAAAAAATGTTTTTTGGACTTAGTCATTTTTCCGGCACTTATCAGACTTTCAGATAGTGGAAATGTCAGTGAGCGTTCCGATTTCAGTTCCAAAGCGATTCGCCCAATGAGTCCTTGATATTTAGTCGTTTTCAGCCAATATTTTGGATTTTTGAAAATTTCACTTTTTTGTGAAAATATCCACTAAATGAGGGAATAATATGTGTGAGGGTACCCCAGGAGAGTTCCAAATGTGTGTGGATAGAATATATATCCCACGGGGGTAAAATTGAAAAAAGTTGAAAAAAAATGTTTTTTGGACTTAGTAATTTTTCCGGCATTTATCAGACTTTCAGATAGGGCAAATGTCAGGGAGCATTCCGATTTCAGTTCCAGAGCGATTCGCCCAATGAGTCCTTGATATTAAGTCGTTTTCAGCCAATTTTCTGGATTTTTGAAAATTTCACTTTTTTGTGAAGATATCCACTAAATGAGGGAGTAATATGTGTGAGGGTACCCCAGGAGAGTTCCAAATGTGTGTGAGTAGAATATATATCCCACGGGGGTAAAATTGAAAAAAGTTGAAAAAAAATGTTTTTTGGACTTAGTCATTTTTCGGGCGTTTATCAGACTTTCAGAGAGGGGAAATGTCAGTGAGCGTTCCGATTTCAGTTCCAAAGCGATTCGCCCAATGATTCCTTGATATTTAGTCGTTTTCAGCCAATATTTTGGATTTTTGAAAATTTTACTTTTTTGTGAAAATATTCACTAAATGAGGGAATAATATGTGTGAGGGTACCCCAGGAAAGTTCCAAATGTGTGTGAGTAGAATATATATCCCACGGGGGTAAAATTGAAAAAAGTTGAAAAAAATGTTTTCTTGGACTTAGTCATTTTTCCGGCGTTTATCAGACTTTCAGATAGGGGAAATGTCAGTGAGCATTCCGATTTCAGTTCCAAAGCGATTCGCCCAATGATTCCTTGATATTTAGTCGTTTTCAGCCAATATTTTGGATTTTTGAAAATTTCACTTTTTTGTGAAGATATCCACTAAATGAGGGAGTAATATGTGTGAGGGTACCCCAGGAGAGTTCCAAATGTGTGTGGGTAGAATATATATCCCACGGGGGTAAAATTGAAAAAAGTTGAAAAAAATGTTTTCTTGGACTTAGTCATTTTTCCGGCGTTTATCAGACTTTCAGATAGGGGAAATGTCAGTGAGCGTTCCGATTTCAGTTCCAAAGCGATTCGCCCAATGATTCCTTGATATTTAGTCATTTTCAGCCAATATTTTGGATTTTTGAAAATTTCACTTTTTTGTGAAAATATCCACTAAATGAGGGAATAATATGTGTGAGGGTACCCCAGGAGAGTTCCAAATGTGTGTGAGTAGAATATATATCCCACGGGGGTAAAATTGAAAAAAGTTGAAAAAAAATGTTTTTTGGACTTAGTCATTTTTCCGGCACTTATCAGACTTTCAGATAGTGGAAATGTCAGTGAGCGTTCCGATTTCAGTTCCAAAGCGATTCGCCCAATGAGTCCTTGATATTAAGTCGTTTTCAGCCAATTTTCTGGATTTTTGAAAATTTCACTTTTTTGTGAAGATATCCACTAAATGAGGGAGTAATATGTGTGAGGGTACCCCAGGAGAGTTCCAAATGTGTATGAGTAGAATATATATCCCACGGGGGTAAAATTGAAAAAAGTTGAAAAAAATGTTTTTTGGACTTAGTCATTTTTCGGGCGTTTATCAGACTTTCAGAGAGGGGAAATGTCAGTGAGCGTTCCGATTTCAGTTCCAAAGCGATTCGCCCAATGATTCCTTGATATTTAGTCGTTTTCAGCCAATATTTTGGATTTTTGAAAATTTTACTTTTTTGTGAAAATATCCACTAAATGAGGGAATAATATGTGTGAGGGTACCCCAGGAAAGTTCCAAATGTGTGTGAGTAGAATATATATCCCACGGGGGTAAAATTGAAAAAAGTTGAAAAAAATGTTTTCTTGGACTTAGTCATTTTTCCGGCGTTTATCAGACTTTCAGATAGGGGAAATGTCAGTGAGCATTCCGATTTCAGTTCCAAAGCGATTCGCCCAATGATTCCTTGATATTTAGTCGTTTTCAGCCAATATTTTGGATTTTTGAAAATTTCACTTTTTTGTGAAGATATCCACTAAATGAGGGAGTAATATGTGTGAGGGTACCCCAGGAGAGTTCCAAATGTGTGTGAGTAGAATATATATCCCACGGGGGTAAAATTGAAAAAAGTTGAAAACATTTTTTTTTTGGACTTAGTAATTTTTCCGGCATTTATCAGACTTTCAGATAGGGCAAATGTCAGTGAGCATTCCGATTTCAGTTCCAGAGCGATTCGCCCAATGAGTCCTTGATATTAAGTCGTTTTCAGCCAATTTTCTGGATTTTTGAAAATTTCACTTTTTTGTGAAGATATCCACTAAATGAGGGAGTAATATGTGTGAGGGTACCCCAGGAGAGTTCCAAATGTGTGTGAGTAGAATATATATCCCACGGGGGTAAAATTGAAAAAAGTTGAAAAAAAATGTTTTTTGGACTTAGTCATTTTTCCGGCATTTATCAGACTTTCAGATACGGCAAATGTCAGTGAGCATTCCGATTTCAGTTCCAGAGCGATTCGCCCAATGAGTCTTTGATATTAAGTCGTTTTCAGCCAATTTTCTGGATTTTTGAAAATTTCACTTTTTTGTGAAAATATCCACTAAATGAGGGAATAATATGTGTGAGGGTACCCCAGGAGAGTTCGAAATGTGTGTGGGTAGAATATATATCACACGGGGGTAAAATTGAAAAAAGTTGAAAAAAATGTTTTCTTGGACTTAGTCATTTTTCCGGCGTTTATCAGACTTTCAGATAGGGGAAATGTCAGTGAGCGTTCCGATTTCAGTTCCAAAGCGATTCGCCCAATGATTCCTTGATATTTAGTCGTTTTCAGCCAATATTTTGGATTTTTGAAAATTTCACTTTTTTGTGAAAATATCCAATAAATGAAGGAATAATATGTGTGAGAGTACCCCAGGAGAGTTCCAAATGTGTGTGGGTAGAATATATATCCCACGGGGGTAAAATTGAAAAAAGTTGAAAAAAATGTTTTCTTGGACTTAGTCATTTTTCCGGCGTTTATCAGACTTTCAGATAGGGGAAATGTCAGTGAGCGTTCCGATTTCAGTTCCCAAGCGATTCGCCCAATGATTCCTTGATATTTAGTCATTTTCAGCCAATATTTTGGATTTTTGAAAATTTCACTTTTTTGTGAAAATATCCACTAAATGAGGGAATAATATGTGTGAGGGTACCCCAGGAGAGTTCCAAATGTGTGTGAGTAGAATATATATCCCACGGGGGTAAAATTGAAAAAAGTTGAAAAAAAATGTTTTTTGGACTTAGTCATTTTTCCGGCACTTATCAGACTTTCAGATAGTGGAAATGTCAGTGAGCGTTCCGATTTCAGTTCCAAAGCGATTCGCCCAATGAGTCCTTGATATTTAGTCGTTTTCAGCCAATATTTTGGATTTTTGAAAATTTCACTTTTTTGTGAAAATATCCACTAAATGAGGGAATAATATGTGTGAGGGTACCCCAGGAGAGTTCCAAATGTGTGTGGATAGAATATATATCCCACGGGGGTAAAATTGAAAAAAGTTGAAAAAAAATGTTTTTTGGACTTAGTAATTTTTCCGGCATTTATCAGACTTTCAGATAGGGCAAATGTCAGGGAGCATTCCGATTTCAGTTCCAGAGCGATTCGCCCAATGAGTCCTTGATATTAAGTCGTTTTCAGCCAATTTTCTGGATTTTTGAAAATTTCACTTTTTTGTGAAGATATCCACTAAATGAGGGAGTAATATGTGTGAGGGTACCCCAGGAGAGTTCCAAATGTGTGTGAGTAGAATATATATCCCACGGGGGTAAAATTGAAAAAAGTTGAAAAAAAATGTTTTTTGGACTTAGTCATTTTTCCGGCATTTATCAGACTTTCAGATACGGCAAATGTCAGTGAGCATTCCGATTTCAGTTCCAGAGCGATTCGCCCAATGAGTCTTTGATATTAAGTCGTTTTCAGCCAATTTTCTGGATTTTTGAAAATTTCACTTTTTTGTGAAAATATCCACTAAATGAGGGAATAATATGTGTGAGGGTACCCCAGGAGAGTTCGAAATGTGTGTGGGTAGAATATATATCACACGGGGGTAAAATTGAAAAAAGTTGAAAAAAATGTTTTCTTGGACTTAGTCATTTTTCCGGCGTTTATCAGACTTTCAGATAGGGGAAATGTCAGTGAGCATTCCGATTTCAGTTCCAAAGCGATTCGCCCAATGATTCCTTGATATTTAGTCGTTTTCAGCCAATATTTTGGATTTTTGAAAATTTCACTTTTTTGTGAAAATATCCAATAAATGAAGGAATAATATGTGTGAGAGTACCCCAGGAGAGTTCCAAATGTGTGTGGGTAGAATATATATCCCACGGGGGTAAAATTGAAAAAAGTTGAAAAAAATGTTTTCTTGGACTTAGTCATTTTTCCGGCGTTTATCAGACCTTCAGACAGGGGAAATGTCAGTGAGCGTTCCGATTTCAGTTCCAAAGCTATTCGCCCAATGATTCCTTGATATTTAGTCGTTTTCAGCCAATATTTTGGATTTTTGAAAATTTCACTTTTTTGTGAAAATATCCACTAAATGAGGGAATAATATGTGTGAGGGTACCCCAGGAAAGTTCCAAATGTGTGTGAGTAGAATATATATCCCACGGGGGTAAAATTGAAAAAAGTTGAAAAAAAATGTTTTTGGACTTAGTCATTTTTCCGGCATTTATCAGATTTTCAGATAGGGGAAATGTCAGTGAGCGTTCCGATTTCAGATCCAAAGCAATTCGCCCAATGAGTCCTTGATATTTAGTCATTTTCAGCCAATTTTCTGGATTTTTGAAAATTTCACTTTTTTGTGAAAATATCCACTAAATGAGGGAATAATATGTGTGAGAGTACCCCAGGAGAGTTCGAAATGTGTGTGGGTAGAATATATATCCCACGGGGGTAAAATTGAAAAAAGTTGAAAAAAATGTTTTCTTGGACTTAGTCATTTTTCGGGCGTTTATCAGACTTTCAGAGAGGGGAAATGTCAGTGAGCGTTCCGATTTCAGTTCCAAAGCGATTCGCCCAATGATTCCTTGATATTTAGTCGTTTTCAGCCAATATTTTGGATTTTTGAAAATTTTACTTTTTTGTGAAAATATCCACTAAATGAGGGAATAATATGTGTGAGGGTACCCCAGGAGAGTTCCAAATGTGTGTGGGTAGAAGATATATCCCACGGGGGTAAAATTGAAAAAAGTTGAAAAAAATGTTTTCTTGGACTTAGTCATTTTTCCGGTGTTTATCAGTCTTTCAGATAGGGGAAATGTCAGTGAGCGTTCCGATTTCAGTTCCAAAGCGATTCGCCCAATGATTCCTTGATATTTAGTCGTTTTCAGCCAATATTTTGGATTTTTGAAAATTTCACTTTTTTGTGAAAATATCCACTAAATGAAGGAATAATATGTGTGAGAGTACCCCAGGAGAGTTCCAAATGTGTGTGGGTACAATATATATCCCACGGGGGTAAAATTGAAAAAAGTTGAAAAAAATGTTTTCTTGGACTTAGTCATTTTTCCGGCGTTTATCAGACTTTCAGAGAGGGGAAATGACAGTGAGCATTCCGATTTCAGTTCCAGAGCGATTCGCCCAGTGAGTCCTTGATATTTAGTCGTTTTCAGCCAATTTTCTGGATTTTTGAAAATTTCACTTTTTTGTGAAAATATCCACTAAATGAGGGAATAATATGTGTGAGGGTACCCCAGGAGAATTCCAAATGTGTGTGGGTAGAATATATATGCAACGGGGGTAAAATTGAAAAAAGTTGAAAACATTTTTTTTTTGTACTGTCATTTTTCCGGCGTTTATCAGACATTCAGATAGGGGAAATGACAGTGAGCGTTCCGATTTCAGTTCCAGAGCGATTCGCCCAATGAGTCCTTGATATTTAGTCGTTTTCAGCCAATATTTTGGATTTTTGAAAATTTCACTTTTTTGTGAAAATATCCACTAAATGAGGGAATAATATGTGTGAGGGTACCCCAGGAAAGTTCCAAATGTGTGTGAGTAGAATATATATCCCACGGGGGTAAAATTGAAAAAAGTTGAAAAAAAATGTTTTTGGACTTAGTCATTTTTCCGGCATTTATCAGATTTTCAGATAGGGGAAATGTCAGTGAGCGTTCCGATTTCAGTTGCAGAGCGATTCGCCCAATGAGTACTTGATATTTAGTCGTTTTCAGCCAAAATTTTGGATTTTTGAAAATGTCACTTTTTTGTGAAAATATCCACTAAATGAGGGAATAATATGTGTGAGAGTACCCCACGAGAGTTCGAAATGTGTGTGGGTAGAATATATATCCCACGGGGGTAAAGTTGAAAAAAGTTGAAAAAAATGTTTTCTTGGACTTAGTCATTTTTCCGGCGTTTATCAGACTTTCAGATAGGGGAAATGTCAGTGAGCGTTCCGATTTCAGTTCCAAAGCGATTCGCCCAATGATTCCTTGATATTTAGTCGTTTTCAGCCAATATTTTGGATTTTTGAAAATTTCACTTTTTTGTGAAAATATCCACTAAATGAAGGAATAATATGTGTGAGAGTACCCCAGGAGAGTTCCAAATGTGTGTGGGTAGAATATATATCCCACGGGGGTAAAATTGAAAAAAGTTGAAAAAAATGTTTTCTTGGACTTAGTCATTTTTCCGGCGTTTATCAGACTTTCAGATAGGGGAAATGTCAGTGAGCGTTCCGATTTCAGTTCCAAAGCGATTCGCCCAATGATTCCTTGATATTTAGTCATTTTCAGCCAATATTTTGGATTTTTGAAAATTTCACTTTTTTGTGAAAATATCCACTAAATGAGGGAATAATATGTGTGAGGGTACCCCAGGAGAGTTCCAAATGTGTGTGAGTAGAATATATATCCCACGGGGGTAAAATTGAAAAAAGTTGAAAAAAAATGTTTTTTGGACTTAGTAATTTTTCCGGCATTTATCAGACTTTCAGATAGGGCAAATGTCAGGGAGCATTCCGATTTCAGTTCCAGAGCGATTCGCCCAATGAGTCCTTGATATTAAGTCGTTTTCAGCCAATTTTCTGGATTTTTGAAAATTTCACTTTTTTGTGAAGATATCCACTAAATGAGGGAGTAATATGTGTGAGGGTACCCCAGGAGAGTTCCAAATGTGTGTGAGTAGAATATATATCCCACGGGGGTAAAATTGAAAAAAGTTGAAAAAAATGATTTCTTGGACTTAGTCATTTTTCCGGCGTTTATCAGACTTTCAGATAGGGGAAATGTCAGTGAGCATTCCGATTTCAGTTCCAAAGCGATTCGCCCAATGATTCCTTGATATTTAGTCGTTTTCAGCCAATATTTTGGATTTTTGAAAATTTCACTTTTTTGTGAAGATATCCACTAAATGAGGGACTAATATGTGTGAGGGTACCCCAGGAGAGTTCCAAATGTGTGTGAGTAGAATATATATCCCACGGGGGTAAAATTGAAAAAAGTTGAAAACATTTTTTTTTTGGACTTAGTAATTTTTCCGGCATTTATCAGACTTTCAGATAGGGCAAATGTCAGTGAGCATTCCGATTTCAGTTCCAGAGCGATTCGCCCAATGAGTCCTTGATATTAAGTCGTTTTCAGCCAATTTTCTGGATTTTTGAAAATTTCACTTTTTTGTGAAGATATCCACTAAATGAGGGAGTAATATGTGTGAGGGTACCCCAGGAGAGTTCCAAATGTGTGTGAGTAGAATATATATCTCACGGGGGTAAAATTGAAAAAAGTTGAAAAAAAATGTTTTTGGACTTAGTCATTTTTCCGGCATTTATCAGACTTTCAGATACGGCAAATGTCAGTGAGCATTCCGATTTCAGTTCCAGAGCGATTCGCCCAATGAGTCTTTGATATTAAGTCGTTTTCAGCCAATTTTCTGGATTTTTGAAAATTTCACTTTTTTGTGAAAATATCCACTAAATGAGGGAATAATATGTGTGAGGGTACCCCAGGAGAGTTCCAAATGTGTGTGGGTAGAATATATATCCCACGGGGGTAAAATTGAAAAAAGTTGAAAAAAATGTTTTCTTGGACTTAGTCATTTTTCCGGCGTTTATCAGACTTTCAGATATGGGAAATGTCAGTGAGCATTCCGATTTCAGTTCCAAAGCGATTCGCCCAATGATTCCTTGATATTTAGTCGTTTTCAGCCAATATTTTGGATTTTTGAAAATTTCACTTTTTTGTGAAAATATCCACTAAATGAGGGAATAATATGTGTGAGGGTACCCCAGGAGAGTTCCAAATGTGTGTGGGTAGAAGATATATCCCACGGGGGTAAAATTGAAAAAAGTTGAAAAAAATGTTTTCTTGGACTTAGTCATTTTTCCGGCGTTTATCAGACTTTCAGATAGGGGAAATGTCAGTGAGCGTTCCGATTTCAGTTCCAAAGCGATTCGCCCAATGATTCCTTGATATTTAGTCGTTTTCAGCCAATATTTTGGATTTTTGAAAATTTCACTTTTTTGTGAAAATATCCACTAAATGAAGGAATAATATGTGTGAGAGTACCCCAGGAGAGTTCCAAATGTGTGTGGGTAGAATATATATCCCACGGGGGTAAAATTGAAAAAAGTTGAAAAAAATGTTTTCTTGGACTTAGTCATTTTTCCGGCGTTTATCAGACTTTCAGAGAGGGGAAATGACAGTGAGCATTCCGATTTCAGTTCCAGAGCGATTCGCCCAATGAGTCCTTGATATTTAGTCGTTTTCAGCCAATTTTCTGGATTTTTGAAAATTTCACTTTTTTGTGAAAATATCCATTAAATGAGGGAATAATATGTGTGAGGGTACCCCAGGAGAATTCCAAATGTGTGTGGGTAGAATATATATGCAACGGGGGTAAAATTGAAAAAAGTTGAAAACATTTTTTTTTTGTACTGTCATTTTTCCGGCGTTTATCAGACATTCAGATAGGGGAAATGACAGTGAGCGTTCCGATTTCAGTTCCAGAGCGATTCGCCCAATGAGTCCTTGATATTTAGTCGTTTTCAGCCAATATTTTGGATTTTTGAAAATTTCACTTTTTTGTGAAAATATCCACTAAATGAGGGAATAATATGTGTGAGGGTACCCCAGGAGAGTTCCAAATGTGTGTGGGTAGAATAAATATCCCACGGGGGTAAAATTGAAAAAAGTTGAAAATATTTTTTTTTTGGACTTAGTCTTTTTTCCGGTGTTTATCAGACTTTCAGAGAGGGGAAATGACAGTGAGCGTTCCGCTTTCAGTTCCAGAGCGATTCGCCCAATGAGTCTTTGATATTAAGTCGTTTTCAGCCTATATTTTGGATTTTTGAAAATTTCACTTTTTTGTGAAAATATCCACTAAATGAGGGAATAATATGTGTGAGGGTACCCCAGGAGAGTTCCAAATGTGTGTGGGTAGAATATATATCCCACGGGGGTAAAATTGAAAAAAGTTGAAAGAAAATGTTTTTTGGACTTAGTCATTTTTCCGGCTTTTATCAGACTTTCAGATAGGGCAAATGTCAGTGAGCATTCCGATTTAAGTTCCAGAGCGATTCGCCCAATGAGTCCTTGATATTAAGTCGTTTTCAGCCAATTTTCTGGATTGTTGAAAATTTCACTTTTTTGTGAAAATATCCACTAAATAAGGGAATAATATGTGTGAGGGTACCCCAGGAGAGTTTCAAATGTGTGTGAGTAGAATATATATCCCACGGGGGTAAAATTGAAAAAAGTTGAAAATATTTTTTTTTTTGACTTAGTCATTTTTCCGGCGTTTATCAGACTTTCAGAGAGGGGAAATGACAGTGAGCGTTCCGATTTCAGTTCCAGAGCGATTCGCCCAATGAGTACTTGATATTTAGTCGTTTTCAGCCAAAATTTTGGATTTTTGAAAATGTCACTTTTTTGTGAAAATATCCACTAAATGAGGGAATAATATGTGTGAGAGTACCCCAGGAGAGTTCGAAATGTGTGTGGGTAGAATATATATCCCACGGGGGTAAAGTTGAAAAAAGTTGAAAAAAATGTTTTCTTGGACTTAGTCATTTTTCCGGCGTTTATCAGACTTTCAGATAGGGGAAATGTCAGTGAGCGTTCCGATTTCAGTTCCAAAGCGATTCGCCCAATGATTCCTTGATATTTAGTCGTTTTCAGCCAATATTTTGGATTTTTGAAAATTTCACTTTTTTGTGAAAATATCCACTAAATGAGGGAATAATATGTGTGAGGGTACCCCAGGAGAGTTCCAAATGTGTGTGGGTAGAAGATATATCCCACGGGGGTAAAATTGAAAAAAGTTGAAAAAAATGTTTTCTTGGACTTAGTAATTTTTCCGGTGTTTATCAGACTTTCAGATAGGGGAAATGTCAGTGAGCGTTCCGATTTCAGTTCCAAAGCGATTCGCCCAATGATTCCTTGATATTTAGTCGTTTTCAGCCAACATTTTGGATTTTTGAAAATTTCACTTTTTTGTGAAAATATCCACTAAATGAGGGAATAATATGTGTGAGGGTACCCCAGGAGAATTCCAAATGTGTGTGGGTAGAATATATATGCAACGGGGGTAAAATTGAAAAAAGTTGAAAACATTTTTTTTTTGTACTGTCATTTTTCCGGCGTTTATCAGACATTCAGATAGGGGAAATGACAGTGAGCGTTCCGATTTCAGTTCCAGAGCGATTCGCCCAATGAGTCCTTGATATTTAGTCGTTTTCAGCCAATATTTTGGATTTTTGAAAATTTCACTTTTTTGTGAAAATATCCACTAAATGAGGGAATAATATGTGTGAGGGTACCCCAGGAAAGTTCCAAATGTGTGTGAGTAGAATATATATCCCACGGGGGTAAAATTGAAAAAAGTTGAAAAAAAATGTTTTTTGGACTTAGTCATTTTTCCGGCATTTATCAGATTTTCAGATAGGGGAAATGTCAGTGAGCGTTCCGATTTCAGTTCCAAAGCAATTCGCCCAATGAGTCCTTGATATTTAGTCATTTTCAGCCAATTTTCTGGATTTTTGAAAATTTCACTTTTTTGTGAAAATATCCACTAAATGAGGGTATAATATGTGTGAGAGTACCCCAGGAGAGTTCCAAATGTGTGTGGGTAAAATATATATCCCACAGGGGTAAAATTGAAAAAAGTTGAAAACATTTTTTTCTTGGACTTAGTCATTTTTCCGGCATTTATCAGACTTTCAGATAGGGCAAATGTCAGTGAGCATTCCGATTTCAGCTCCAGAGCAATTCGCCCAATGTGTCCTTGATATTTAGTAGTTTTCAGCCAATTTTCTGGATTTTTGAAAATTTTACTTTTTTGTGAAAATATCCACTAAATGAGGGAATAATATGTGTGAGGGTACCCCAGGAGAGTTCCAAATGTTTGTGGGTAGAATATATATCCCACGGGGGTAAAATTGAAAAAAGTTGAAAACATTTTTTTTTTGGACTGTCATTTTTCCGTCGTTTTATCAGACATTCAGATAGGGGAAATGACAGTGAGCGTTCCGATTTCAGTTCCAGAGCGATTCGCCCAATGAGTCCTTGATATTAAGTCGTTTTCAGCCAATTTTCTGGATTTTTGAAAATTTCACTTTTTTGTGAAAATATCCACTAAATGAGGGAATAATATGTGTGAGGGTACCCCAGGAGAGTTCCAAATGTGTGTGGGTAGAAGATATATCCCACGGGGGTAAAATTGAAAAAAGTTGAAAAAAATGTTTTCTTGGACTTAGTCATTTTTCCGGCGTTTATCAGACTTTCAGATAGGGGAAATGTCAGTGAGCGTTCTGATTTCAGTTCCAAAGTGATTCGCCCAATGATTCCTTGATATTTAGTCGTTTTCAGCCAATATTTTGGATTTTTGAAAATTTCACTTTTTTGTGAAAATATCCACTAAATGAAGGAATAATATGTGTGAGAGTACCCCAGGAGAGTTCCAAATGTGTGTGGGTAGAATATATATCCCACGGGGGTAAAATTGAAAAAAGTTGAAAACATTTTTTTTTTGGACTCAGTCATTTTTCCGGCGTTAATCAGACATTCAGATAGGGGAAATGACAGTGAGCGTTCCGATTTCAGTTCCAGAGCGATTCGCCCAATGAGTCCTTGATATTTAGTCGTTTTCAGCCAATTTTCTGGATTTTTGAAAATTTCACTTTTTTGTGAAAATATCCACTAAATGAGGGCATAATATGTGTGAGGGTACCCCAGGAGAGTTCCAAATGTGTGTGGGTAGAATATATATCCCGCAGGGGTAAAATTGAAAAAAGTTGAAAACATTTTTTTCTTTGACTTAGTCATTTTTCCGGCATTTATCAGACTTTCAGATAGGGAAATGTCATTGAGCATTCCGATTTCAGTTCCAGAGCAATTCGCCCAATGAGTCCTTGATATTTAGTAGTTTTCAGCCAATTTTCTGGATTTTTGAAAATTTCACTTTTTTGTGAAAATATCCACTAAATGAGGGCATAATATGTGTGAGGGTACCCCAGGAGAGTTCCAAATGTGTGTGGGTAGAATATATATCCCACGGGGGTAAAATTGAAAAAAGTTGAAAACATTTTTTTTTTGGACTCAGTCATTTTTCCGGCGTTTATCAGACATTCAGATAGGGGAAATGACAGTGAGCGTTCCGATTTCAGTTCCAGAGCGATTAGCCCAATGAGTCCTTGATATTTAGTCGTTTTCAGCCAATATTTTGGATTTTTGAAAATTTCACTTTTTTTGTGAAAATATCCACTAAATGAGGGAATAATATGTGTGAGGGTACCCCAGGAGAGTTCCAAATGTGTGTGGGTAGAATATATATCCCACTGGGGTAAAATTGAAAAAAGTTGAAAACATTTTTTTCTTGGACTCAGTCATTTTTCCGGAGTTTATGAAGAACTCTCCTGGGGTACCCTCCCACATATTATTCCCTCATTTAGTGCATATTTTCACAAAAAAAGTGAAATTTTCAAAAATTAAAAAAATTGGCTGAAAACGACTAAATATCAAGGACTCATTGGGCGAATCACTCTGGAACTGAAATCGGTATGCTCACTGATATTTACCCTCTCTGAAAGTCTGATAAACAACGGAAAAATGACTAGGTCCAAAAAAAAAATTTTTTCAATTTTTTTCAATTTTACCCCCGTGGGATATATATTCTAGCCACACACATTTGGAATTCTCCTGGGGTACCCACACACATATTATTCCCTCATTTAGCAGATATTTTCACAAAAAAGTGAAATTTTCAAAAATTCTGAAAATAGACTGAAAATGACTAAATATCAAGTACTCATCGAGAGAATCGCTCTAGAACTGAAATCGGAATGCTGACTGACATTTCCCCTCTCTGAAAGTGTGATAATCGCCGGAAAAATGACTAAGTCCAAAAAAAAATTTTTAAAACTTTTTTCAATTTTACCTCCATGGGATATATATTCTACCCACACACATTTGGAACTCTACTGGGGTACCATCTCACATATTATTCCCTTATTTAGCGTATATTTTCACAAAAAAGTGACATTTTCAAAAATTCAGAAAATATGCTGAAAACGACTAAATATCAAGGACTCACCAGGCGAATCGCTCTGGAATTGAAATCGGAATGCTGACTGTCATTTCCCCTGTCTGAAAGTCTGCTATAAATGCCGGAAAAATGACAGTCCAAAAAAAATTTTTTCTCAACTTTTTTCAATTTTACCCCCGTGGGATATATATTTTACCCACACACATTTGCAACTCTCCTGGGGTACCCTCACACATATTATTCCCTCATTTAGTGGATATTTTCACAAAAAAGTGAAATTTTCAAAAATTCTGAAAATTGGCTGAAAACGACTAAATATCAAGGACTCATCGTGCGAATCGCTCTGGAACTGAAATTGGAACGCTCACTGACATTTTCTCTCTCTGAAAGTGTGCTATAAACGCCGGAAAAATGAATAGGTCCAAAAAAAAAATTTTTTCAATTTTTTTTCATTTTACCCTCATGGGATATATATTCTACCCACACACATTTGGAACTCTCCTGAGGTACCCTCACACATATTATTCCCTCATTTAGTGGATATTTTCACAAAAAAGTGAAATTTTCAAAAATTCAGAAAATTGGCTGAAAACGACTAAATATCAAGGACCCACCGGGCGAATCGCTCTGGAATTGAAATAGGAATGCTGACTGGTATTTCCCCTCTCTGAAAGTGTGATAAACGCCGGAAAAATGACTAAGGGCAAAACATATTTTTTAAAACTTTTTTCAATTTTACCCTTGTGCGATATATATTCTACCCTCACACATTTCGAACTCTCCTGGGGTACCCTCTAACATATTATTACCTCATTTAGTGGATATTTTCACAAAAAAGTGAAATTTTCAAAAATTCAGAAAATTGGCTGAAAACGACTAAATATCAAGGACCCACCAGGCGAATCGCTCTGGAATTGAAATCGGAATGCTGACTGGTATTTCCCCTCTCTGAAAGTGTGATAAACGCCGGAAAAATGACTAGTCCGAAAAAAAAAAATTTTCAACTTTTTTCAATTATACCCCCGTGGGATATATATTCTACACACACTCATTTGGAACTCTCCTGGGGTACCGTCACACATATTTATTCCCTCATTTAGCGTATATTTTCACAAAAAAGTGAAATTTTAAAAAATTCTGAAAATTGGCTGAAAACGACTAAATATCAAGGACTAATCGAACGAATCGCTATGGAACTGAAATCGGAATGCTCACTGACATTTCCCCTCTCTGAAAGTCTGATAAACGACGGAAAAATGACTAAGTCCAAAAAAAAAATTTTTTCAATTTTTTTCCATTTTACCCTCGTGGGATATATATTCTACCCACACACATTTGGAACTCTCCTGAGGTACCCTCACACATATTATTCCCTCATTTAGTGGATATTTTCACAAAAAAGTGAAATTTTCAAAAATTCAGAAAATTAGCTGAAAACGACTAAATATCAAGGACTCATCGGGCGAATCTCTCTGGAACTGAAATCGGAATGCTCACTGACATTTCCCCTTTCTGAAAGTCTGATAAACGCCGGAAAAATGACTAGTCCAAAAAAAAATATTTTTAAACTTTTTTCAATTTTACCCCCGTGGGATATACAGTACAGGCCAAAAGTTTGGACACACCTTCTCATTTAAAGATTTTTCTGTATTTTCATGACTTTGAAAATTGTACATTCACACTGAAGGCATCAAGACTATGAATTAACACATGTGGAATTATATACTTAACATAAAAAGTGTGAAACATCTGAAAATATGTCTTATATTTTAGGTTCTTCAAAGTAGCCACCTTTTGCTTTGATGACTGCTTTGCCCACTCTTGGCATTCTCTTGATGAGCTTCAAGAGGTAGTCACTGGAAATGGTTTTCCAACAATCTTGAAGGCGTTCCCAGAGATGCTTAGCACTTGTTGGCCCTTTTGCCTTCACTCTGCGGTCCAGCTCACCCCAAACCATCTCGATTGGGTTCAGGTCTGGTGACTGTGGAGGCCAGGTCATCTGCCGTAGCCTCCCATCACTCTCCTTCTTTGTCAAATAGCCCTTACACAGCCTGGAGGTGTGTTTGGGGTCATTGTCCGGTTGAAAAATAAATGATGGTCCAACTAAACGCAAACCGGATGGAATAGCATGCCGCTTCAAGATGCTGTGGTAGCCATGCTGGTTCAGTATGCCTTCAATTTTGAATAAATCCCCAACAGTGTCACCAGCAAAGCACCCCCACATCATCACACCTCCTCCTCCATGCTTCACGGTGGGAACCAGGCATGTAGAGTCCATCCGTTCACCTTTTCTGCGTCGCACAAAGACACAGTGGTTGGAACCAAAGATCTCAAATTTGGACTCATCAGACCAAAGCACAGATTTCCACTGGTCTAATGTCCATTCCTTGTGTTCTTTAGCCCAAGCAAGTCTCTTCTGCTTGTTGCCTGTCCTTAGCAGTGGTTTCCTAGCAGCTATTTTACCATGAAGGCCTGCTGCACAAAGTCTCCTCTTAACAGTTGTTGAAGAGATGAGTCTGCTGCTAGAACTCTGTGTGGCATTGACCTGGTCTCTAATCTGAGCTGCTGTTAACCTGGGATTTCTGAGGCTGGTGACTCAGATAAACTTATCCTCAGAAGCAGAGGTGACTCTTGGTCTTCCTTTCCTGGGGCGGTCCTCATGTGAGCCAGCTTCTTTGTAGCGCTTGATGGATTTTGTAACTTCACTTGGGGACACATTCAAAGTTTGCCCAATTTTTCGGACTGACTGACCTTCATTTCTTAAAGTAATGATGGCCACTCGTTTTTCTTTACTTAGCTACTTTTTTCTTGCCATAATACAAATTACAACAGTCTATTCAGTAGGACTATCAGGTGTGTATCCACCTGACTTCTGCACAACACAACTGATGGTCCCAACCCCATTTATAAGGCAAGAAATCCCACTTATTAAACCTGACAGGGCACACCTGTGAAGTGGAAACCATTTCCGGTGACTACCTCTTGAAGCTCATCAAGAGAATGCCAAGAGTGTGCAAAGCAATCATCAAAGCAAAAGGTGGCTACTTTGAAGAACCTAGAATATAAGACATATTTTCAGTTGTTTCACACTATTTTGTTAAGTATATAATTCCACATGTGTTAATTCATAGTTTTGATGCCTTCAGTGTGAATGTACAATTGTCAAAATCATGAAAATACAGAAAAATATTTAAATGAGAAGGTGTGTCCAAACTTTTGGTCTGTACTGTATATTCTACCCACACACATTTGGAACTCTCCTGGGGTACCCTCATACATATTATTCCCTCATTTAGTGGATATTTTCACAAAAAAGTGAAATTTTCAAAAATTCAGAAAATTGGCTGAAAAAGAATAAATATCAAGGACTCATCGGGTGAATCGCTCTGGAACTGAAATCGTAATGCTGACTGACATTTCCCTTATCTGAAATTCTGATATAAACGCCTTAAAAATGACCAAGTCCAAAAAAAAAATTTTTTTTCAACTTTTTTCAATTTTACCCCCGTGGGATATATATTCTACCCACACACATTTGGAACTCTCCAGGGGTAGCCTCACATATTATTCCCTCATTTAGTGGATATTTTCGCAAAAAAGTGAAAGTTTCAAAAATTCAGAAAATTGGCTGAAAAAGAATAAATATCAAGGACTCATCGGGTGAATCGCTCTGGAACTGAAATCGGAATGCTCACTGACATTTCCCCTATCTGAAAGTCTGATAAACTCCGGAAAAACGACTAAGTCCAAAAAAAAATTTTTTTCAACTTTTTTCAATTTTACCCCCCTGGGATATATATTCTACCCAAACACATTTGGAACTCTCCTGGAGTACCCTCACACATATTATTCCCTCATTTAGCGGATATTTTCACAAAAAAAAGTGACATTTTCAAAAATTCAGAAAATTGGCTGAAAACTACGAAATATCAAGGACTCATCGGGCGAATCGCTCTGGAACTGAAATTGGAACGCTCACTGACTTTTCCCCTCTCTGAAAGTCTGATAAACATCGGAAAACTGACTAGTCTAAAAAAAAAAATTTTTCAACTTTTTTCAATTTTACCCCCGTGGGACATATATTCTACCCACACACATTTGAAACTCTCCTGGGTTACCCTCACACATATTATCCCTAATTTAGTGGATATTTTCACAAAAAAGTGAAATTTTCAAAAATTCTGAAAATTGGCTGAAAACGACTAAATATCAAGGACTCATCGGGCGAATCGCTCTGGAACTGAAATTGGAATGCTCACTGACATTTCCCCAATCTGAAAGTCTGCTATAAACTCCGGAAAAATGACTAAGTCCAAAAATATTTTTTTTAAACATTTTTCAATTTTACCCCCGTGGGTTATATATTCTACCCACACACATTTAGAACTCTCCTGGGGTACCCACACACATATTATTCCCTCATTTAGTGGATATTTTCACAAAAATGTGAAATTTTCAAAAATTCAGAAAATTGGCTGAAAACGACTAAATATCAACGACTCATCGGGCGAATCGCTCTGGAACTGAAATCGGAATGCTCACTGACATTTCCCCTATCTGAAAGTCTGATAAACTCCGGAAAAACGACTAAGTCCAAAAAAAAATTTTTTTCAACTTTTTTCAATTTTACCCCCCTGGGATATATATTCTACCCAAACACATTTGGAACTCTCCTGGAGTACCCTCACACATATTATTCCCTCATTTAGCAGATATTTTCACAAAAAAAGTGACATTTTCAAAAATTCAGAAAATTGGCTGAAAACTACGAAATATCAAGGACTCATCGGGCGAACCGCTCTGGAACTGAAATTGGAACGCTCACTGACTTTTCCCATCTCTGAAAGTCTGATAAACACCGGAAAACTGACTAGTCCAAAAAAAAAAATTTTTCAACTTTTTTCAATTTTACCCCCGTGGGACATATATTCTACCCACACACATTTGAAACTCTCCTGGGTTACCCTCACACATATTATCCCTAATTTAGTGGATATTTTCACAAAAAAGTGAAATTTTCAAAAATTCTGAAAATTGGCTGAAAACGACTAAATGTCAAGGACTCATCGGGCGAATCGCTCTGGAACTGAAATTGGAATGCTCACTGACATTTCCCCAATCTGAAAGTCTGCTATAAACTCCGGAAAAATGACTAAGTCCAAAAATATTTTTTTTAAACATTTTTCAATTTTACCCCCGTGGGTTATATATTCTACCCACACACATTTGGAACTCTCCTGGGGTACCCACACACATATTATTCCCTCATTTAGTGGATATTTTCACAAAAAAGTGAAATTTTCAAAAATTCAGAAAATTGGCTGAAAAATGACTAAATATCAAGGACTCATCGGGTGAATTGCTCTGGAACTGAAATCGGAATGCTGACTAACATTTCCCCTCTCTGAAAGTCTGATAAACGCCGGAAAAATGACTAGTCCGAAGAAAAAAAATTTTCAATTTTTTTCAATTTTACCACCGTGGGATACATATTCTACCCACACACATTTGGAACTCTCCTGGGGTACCCTCACACATATTATTCCCTCATTTAGTGGATATTTTCACAAAAAAGTGAAATTTTCAAAAATTCTGAAAATTGGCTGAAAACTACGAAATATCAAGGACTCATTGGGAGAATCGCTCTGGAACTGAAATTCGAATGCTCACTGACATTTCCCCTCTTTGAAAGTCTGATAAGCACCGGAAAAATTACTAAGTCCAAAAAAACTTTTTTTTTTAATTTTTTCAATTTCACCTACGGGGGATATATATTCTACCCACACACATTTGGAACTCTCCTGGGGTACCCTCACACATATTATTCCCTCATTTAGAGGATATTTTAACAAAAAAGTGAAATTTTCAAAAAATCAGAAAATTGGCTGAAAACGACTAAATATCAAGGAATCATTGGGCGAATCGCTTTGGAACTGAAATCGGAATGCTCACTGACATTTCCCCTATCTGAAAGTCTGATAAACGCCGGAAAAATGACTAAGTCCAAGAAAACATTTTTTTCAACTTTTTTCAATTTTACCCCCGTGGGATATATATTCTACCCACACACATTTGGAACTCTCCTGGGGTACCCTCACACATATTATTCCCTCATTTAGTGGATATTTTCACAAAAACGCGAAATTTTCAAAAATTCAGAAACTTGGCTGAAAACGACTAAATATCAAGGACTCATCGGGCAAATCGCTCTGGAACTGAAATTGGAATACTCACTGACATGTCCTCTCTCTGAAAGTCTGATAAACACCGGAAAAATGACTATGTCCATAAAAATTTTTTTTTACCTTTTTTCAATTTTACCCCCGTGGGATATATATTCTACCCACACACATTTGGAACTCTCCTGGAGTACCCTAAGACATATTATTGCCTCATTTAGTGTATATTTTCACAAAAAAAGTGAAATTTTCAAAAATTCAGAAAATTGGCTGAAAACGACTAAATATCAAGGACTCATTGGGCGAATTGCTCTGGAACTGAAATTGGAACGCTCACTGATATTTCCCGTTTCTGAAAGTCTGATAAACGCCGGAAAAATGACTAAGTACAAAAAAAACAATTTTTCAACTTTTTTCAATTTTACCCCCGTGGGATATATATTCTACCCACACACATTTGGAACTCTCCTGGGGTACCGTCACACATATTATTCCCTCATTTAGCGGATATTTTCACAAAAAAGTGAAATTTTCAAAAATTCAGAAAATTGGCTGAAAACGAATAAATACCAAGGACTCATCCGGCGAATCACTCTGGAACTGAAATCGGAATGCTCACTGACATTTCCCCTTTCTGAAAGTCTGATAAACGACGGAAAAATGACTAAGGGCAAAAAAAATTTTTTAAAACTTTTTTCAAATTTACCCCCGTGGGATATATATTCTACCCACACACATTTGGAACTCTCCTGGGGTACCGTCACACATATTATTCCCTCATTTAGCGGATATTTTCACAAAAAAGTGAAATTTTAAAAAATTCTGAAAATTGGCTGAAAACGACTAAATATCAAGGACTAATCGAACGAATCGCTATGGAACTGAAATCGGAATGCTCACTGACATTTCTCCTCTCTGAAAGTCTGATAAACGACGGAAAAATGACTAAGTCCAAAAAAAAAATTTTTTCAATTTTTTTCCATTTTACCCTCGTGGGATATATATTCTACCCACACACATTTGGAACTCTCCTGAGGTACCCTCACACATATTATTCCCTCATTTAGTGGATATTTTCACAAAAAAGTGAAATTTTCAAAAATTCAGAAAATTAGCTGAAAACGACTAAATATCAAGGACTCATCGGGCGAATCTCTCTGGAACTGAAATCGGAATGCTCACTGACATTTCCCCTTTCTGAAAGTCTGATAAACGCCGGAAAAATGACTAGTCCAAAAAAAAATATTTTTAAACTTTTTTCAATTTTACCCCCGTGGGATATACAGTACAGGCCAAAAGTTTGGACACACCTTCTCATTTAAAGATTTTTCTGTATTTTCATGACTTTGAAAATTGTACATTCACACTGAAGGCATCAAGACTATGAATTAACACATGTGGAATTATATACTTAACATAAAAAGTGTGAAACATCTGAAAATATGTCTTATATTTTAGGTTCTTCAAAGTAGCCACCTTTTGCTTTGATGACTGCTTTGCCCACTCTTGGCATTCTCTTGATGAGCTTCAAGAGGTAGTCACTGGAAATGGTTTTCCAACAATCTTGAAGGCGTTCCCAGAGATGCTTAGCACTTGTTGGCCCTTTTGCCTTCACTCTGCGGTCCAGCTCACCCCAAACCATCTCGATTGGGTTCAGGTCTGGTGACTGTGGAGGCCAGGTCATCTGGCGTAGCCTCCCATCACTCTCCTTCTTGGTCAAATAGCCCTTACACAGCCTGGAGGTGTGTTTGGGGTCATTGTCCGGTTGAAAAATAAATGATGGTCCAACTAAACGCAAACCGGATGGAATAGCATGCCGCTTCAAGATGCTGTGGTAGCCATGCTGGTTCAGTATGCCTTCAATTTTGAATAAATCCCCAACAGTGTCACCAGCAAAGCACCCCCACATCATCACACCTCCTCCTCCATGCTTCACGGTGGGAACCAGGCATGTAGAGTCCATCCGTTCACCTTTTCTGCGTCGCACAAAGACACAGTGGTTGGAACCAAAGATCTCAAATTTGGACTCATCAGACCAAAGCACAGATTTCCACTGGTCTAATGTCCATTCCTTGTGTTCTTTAGCCCAAGCAAGTCTCTTCTGCTTGTTGCCTGTCCTTAGCAGTGGTTTCCTAGCAGCTATTTTACCATGAAGGCCTGCTGCACAAAGTCTCCTCTTAACAGTTGTTGAAGAGATGAGTCTGCTGCTAGAACTCTGTGTGGCATTGACCTGGTCTCTAATCTGAGCTGCTGTTAACCTGGGATTTCTGAGGCTGGTGACTCAGATAAACTTATCCTCAGAAGCAGAGGTGACTCTTGGTCTTCCTTTCCTGGGGCGGTCCTCATGTGAGCCAGCTTCTTTGTAGCTCTTGATGGATTTTGTAACTTCACTTGGGGACACATTCAAAGTTTGCCCAATTTTTCGGACTGACTGACCTTCATTTCTTAAAGTAATGATGGCCACTCGTTTTTCTTTACTTAGCTACTTTTTTCTTGCCATAATACAAATTACAACAGTCTATTCAATAGGACTATCAGGTGTGTATCCACCTGACTTCTGCACAACACAACTGATGGTCCCAACCCCATTTATAAGGCAAGAAATCCCACTTATTAAACCTGACAGGGCACACCTGTGAAGTGGAAACCATTTCCGGTGACTACCTCTTGAAGCTCATCAAGAGAATGCCAAGAGTGTGCAAAGCAATCATCAAAGCAAAAGGTGGCTACTTTGAAGAACCTAGAATATAAGACATATTTTCAGTTGTTTCACACTTTTTTGTTAAGTATATAATTCCACATGTGTTAATTCATAGTTTTGATGCCTTCAGTGTGAATGTACAATTGTCAAAATCATGAAAATACAGAAAAATCTTTAAACGAGAAGGTGTGTCCAAACTTTTGGTCTGTACTGTATATTCTACCCACACACATTTGGAACTCTCCTGGGGTACCCTCACACATATTATTCCCTCATTTAGTGGATATTTTCACAAAAAAGTGAAATTTTCAAAAATTCAGAAAATTGGCTGAAAAAGAATAAATATCAAGGACTCATCGGGTGAATCGCTCTGGAACTGAAATCGTAATGCTGACTGACATTTCCCTTATCTGAAATTCTGATATAAACGCCTTAAAAATGACCAAGTCCAAAAAAAAAATTTTTTTTCAACTTTTTTCAATTTTACCCCCGTGGGATATATATTCTACCCACACACATTTGGAACTCTCCAGGGGTAGCCTCACATATTATTCCCTCATTTAGTGGATATTTTCGCAAAAAAGTGAAAGTTTCAAAAATTCAGAAAATTGGCTGAAAACGACTAAATATCAAGGACTCATTGGGCGAATCGCTCTGGAACTAAAATTGGAAGCTCACTGACATTTCCCTTCTCTGAAAGTCTGCTATAAACGCCGGAAAAATGACTAAGTCTAAAAAAAATTTTTTTTCAACTTTTTTGAATTTTACCCCAGTGGGATATATATTCTACCCAAGCACATTTGGAACTCTCCTGGGTTACCCACACACATATTATTCCCTCATTTAGTGGATATTTTCACAAAAAAGTGACATTTTCAAAAATTCAGAAAATTGGCTGAAAAAGACTAAATATCAAGGACTCATTGGGTGAATCGCTCTGGAACTGAAATCGGAACGCTCACTGACATTTCCCCTCTCTGAAAGTCTGATAAACGCCGGAAAAATGACTAGTCCAAAGAAAAAAAATTTTCAACTTTTTTCAATTTTACCACCGTGGGATACATATTCTACCCACACACATTTGGAACTCTCCTTGGGTACCTCACACATAATATTCCCTCATTTAGTGGATATTTTCACAAAAATGTGAAATTTTCAAAAATTCAGAAAATTGGCTGAAAACGACTAAATATCAACGACTCATCGGGCGAATCGCTCTGGAACTGAAATCGGAATGCTCACTGACATTTCCCCTATCTGAAAGTCTGATAAACTCCGGAAAAACGACTAAGTCCAAAAAAAAATTTTTTTCAACTTTTTTCAATTTTACCCCCCTGGGATATATATTCTACCCAAACACATTTGGAACTCTCCTGGAGTACCCTCACACATATTATTCCCTCATTTAGCGGATATTTTCACAAAAAAAGTGACATTTTCAAAAATTCAGAAAATTGGCTGAAAACTACGAAATATCAAGGACTCATCGGGCGAATCGCTCTGGAACTGAAATTGGAACGCTCACTGACTTTTCCCCTCTCTGAAAGTCTGATAAACACCGGAAAACTGACTAGTCCAAAAAAAAAAATTTTTCAACTTTTTTCAATTTTACCCCCGTGGGACATATATTCTACCCACACACATTTGAAACTCTCCTGGGTTACCCTCACACATATTATCCCTAATTTAGTGGATATTTTCACAAAAAAGTGAAATTTTCAAAAATTCTGAAAATTGGCTGAAAACGACTAAATATCAAGGACTCATCGGGCGAATCGCTCTGGAACTGAAATTGGAATGCTCACTGACATTTCCCCAATCTGAAAGTCTGCTATAAACTCCGGAAAAATGACTAAGTCCAAAAATATTTTTTTTAAACATTTTTCAATTTTACCCCCGTGGGTTATATATTCTACCCACACACATTTGGAACTCTCCTGGGGTACCCACACACATATTATTCCCTCATTTAGTGGATATTTTCACAAAAATGTGAAATTTTCAAAAATTCAGAAAATTGGCTGAAAACGACTAAATATCAACGACTCATCGGGCGAATCGCTCTGGAACTGAAATCGGAATGCTCACTGACATTTCCCCTATCTGAAAGTCTGATAAACTCCGGAAAAACGACTAAGTCCAAAAAAAAATTTTTTTCAACTTTTTTCAATTTTACCCCCCTGGGATATATATTCTACCCAAACACATTTGGAACTCTCCTGGAGTACCCTCACACATATTATTCCCTCATTTAGCAGATATTTTCACAAAAAAGTGACATTTTCAAAAATTCAGAAAATTGGCTGAAAACTACGAAATATCAAGGACTCATCGGGCGAATCGCTCTGGAACTGAAATTGGAACGCTCACTGACTTTTCCCATCTCTGAAAGTCTGATAAACACCGGAAAACTGACTAGTCCAAAAAAAAAAATTTTTCAACTTTTTTCAATTTTACCCCGTGGGACATATATTCTACCCACACACATTTGAAACTCTCCTGGGTTACCCTCACACATATTATCCCTAATTTAGTGGATATTTTCACAAAAAAGTGAAATTTTCAAAAATTCTGAAAATTGGCTGAAAACGACTAAATATCAAGGACTCATCGGGCGAATCGCTCTGGAACTGAAATTGGAATGCTCACTGACATTTCCCCAATCTGAAAGTCTGCTATAAAATCCGGAAAAATGACTAAGTCCAAAAATATTTTTTTTAAACATTTTTCAATTTTACCCCCGTGGGTTATATATTCTACCCACACACATTTGGAACTCTCCTGGGGTACCCACACACATATTATTCCCTCATTTAGTGGATATTTTCACAAAAAAGTGAAATTTTCAAAAATTCAGAAAATTGGCTGAAAAACGACTAAATATCAAGAATTCATCGGGTGAATCGCTCTGGAACTGAAATCGGAATGCTGACTAACATTTCCCCTCTCTGAAAGTCTGATAAACGCCGGAAAAATGACTAGTCCGAAGAAAAAAAATTTTCAAATTTTTTCAATTTTACCACCGTGGGATACATATTCTACCCACACACATTTGGAACTCTCCTGGGGTACCCTCACACATATTATTCCCTCATTTAGTGGATATTTTCACAAAAAAGTGAAATTTTCAAAAATTCTGAAAATTGGCTGAAAACTACGAAATATCAAGGACTCATTGGGAGAATCGCTCTGGAACTGAAATTCGAATGCTCACTGACATTTCCCCTCTTTGAAAGTCTGATAAGCACCGGAAAAATTACTAAGTCCAAAAAAACTTTTTTTTTTAATTTTTTCAATTTCACCTACGGGGGATATATATTCTACCCACACACATTTGGAACTCTCCTGGGGTACCCTCACACATATTATTCCCTCATTTAGAGGATATTTTAACAAAAAAGTGAAATTTTCAAAAAATCAGAAAATTGGCTGAAAACGACTAAATATCAAGGAATCATTGGGCGAATCGCTTTGGAACTGAAATCGGAATGCTCACTGACATTTCCCCTATCTGAAAGTCTGATAAACGCCGGAAAAATGACTAAGTCCAAGAAAACATTTTTTTCAACTTTTTTCAATTTTACCCCCGTGGGATATATATTCTACCCACACACATTTGGAACTCTCCTGGGGTACTCTCACACATATTATTCCCTCATTTAGTGGATATTTTCACAAAAAAGTGAAATTTTCAAAAATTCTGAAAATTGGCTGAAAACGACTAAATATCAAGGACTCATCGGGCGAATCGCTCTGGAACTGAAATTGGAATGCTCACTGACATTTCCCCAATCTGAAAGTCTGCTATAAACTCCGGAAAAATGACTAAGTCCAAAAATATTTTTTTTAAACATTTTTCAATTTTACCCCCGTGGGTTATATATTCTACCCACACACATTTGGAACTCTCCTGGGGTACCCACACACATATTATTCCCTCATTTAGTGGATATTTTCACAAAAAAGTGAAATTTTCAAAAATTCAGAAAATTGGCTGAAAAACGACTAAATATCAAGGACTCATCGGGTGAATCGCTCTGGAACTGAAATCGGAATGCTGACTAACATTTCCCCTCTCTGAAAGTCTGATAAACGCCGGAAAAATGACCAGTCCGAAGAAAAAAAATTTTCAATTTTTTTCAATTTTACCACCTTGTGATACATATTCTACCCACACACATTTGGAACTCTCCTGGGGTACCCTCACACATATTATTCCCTCATTTAGTGGATATTTTCACAAAAAAGTGAAATTTTCAAAAATTCTGAAAATTGGCTGAAAACTACGAAATATCAAGGACTCATTGGGAGAATCGCTCTGGAACTGAAATTCGAATGCTCACTGACATTTCCCCTCTTTGAAAGTCTGATAAGCACCGGAAACATTACTAAGTCCAAAAAAACTTTTTTTTTTAATTTTTTCAATTTCACCTACGGGGGATATATATTCTACCCACACACATTTGGAACTCTCCTGGGGTACCCTCACACATATTATTCCCTCATTTAGAGGATATTTTAACAAAAAAGTGAAATTTTCAAAAAATCAGAAAATTGGCTGAAAACGACTAAATATCAAGGACTCATCGGGCGAATCGCTTTGGAGCTGAAATTGGAACGCTCACTGACATTTCCCCTATCTGAAAGTCTGATATAAACTCCGGAAAAATGACTAAGTCCTAAAAAAAATTGTTTAAACCTTTTTCAATTTTACCCCGTGGGATATATATTCTATCCACACACATTTAGAACTCTCCTGGGGTACCCTCACAGATATTATTCCCTCATTTAGTGGATATTTTCACAAAAAAAGTGAAATTTTCAAAAATTCTGAAAATTGGATGAAAACGACTAAATATCAAGGACTCATTGGGCGAATCGATCTGTAACTGAAATTGGAATGCTCACTGACGTTTCCCCTATCTAAAAGTCTGCTATAAACTCCGGAAAAATGACTAAGTCCAAAAATATTTTTTTTAAACATTTTTCAATTTTACCCCCGTGGGTTATATATTCTACCCACACACATTTGGAACTCTCCTGGGGTACCCACACACATATTATTCCCTCATTTAGTGGATATTTTCACAAAAAAGTGAAATTTTCAAAAATTCAGAAAATTGGCTGAAAAATGACTAAATATCAAGGACTCATCGGGTGAATCGCTCTGGAACTGAAATCGGAATGCTGACTGACATTTCTCCTCTCTGAAAGTCTGACAAACGCCAGAAAAATGACTAAGTAAAATACATTTTTTTTTCAGCTTTTTTTCAATATTACCGCCGTGGGATATTTATACTACCCACACACATTTGGAACTCTCCTGGGGTACCCTCACACATTTTATTCCCTCATTTAGTGGATATTTTCACAAAAAAGTGAAATTTTCAAAAATTCTGAAAATTGTCTGAAAATGACGTAATATCAAGGACTCATCGGGCGAATCGCTCTGGAACTGAAATCGGAATGCTCACTGACATTTCCCCTCTCTGAAAATCTGATAAACACCGGAAAAATGACTAAGTCTAGTGTTGATCGAGCACTAAAATGCTCGGGTGCTTGATGCTCGGGCTGACCTGGCTGTGATACTCGATTGGTCGACCCGAGCAACGAGCCCAATGTTAGTCTATGGGAGACCCGAGCATTTTTGCAGTAGCACCCCCTGCAGTCTTTTAAAAGCCTAACAAGTGCCCAAAACGATAGTGACAGTGCTCAAATGACATGGGGACAGCATGAGGATCGCCTCAGGAAGCATTTATGACCCCCAGGTCACTGCTGTCAACAACGTGGTCAGAGGTATTAAACCACTTTTACGGCCTCACAAAAAAACGTTCAAAAATGAAAATGAAACTTTTTTCCTGTGAAATATGTTAATAATTTCTTTTCCAGGTTAAAGACTTGTGTATAAGGTAAAATAAATAACCAAAAGCAAAAATACTCCTCCACACCTTAGGCTATGTTCACAAGTAGCATTTTTTATGCGTTTTTGCACTTTTGTATTGCTTTCAACTGTGACAAATTCATTCACCGGGAAATGTCATTTTAACATTTTACAACCTTATCTGGCCATGTGCTGTGTGACACATGCATAAAGTGCTGAAAAGACATGGGAACAGCATAGGGAAGACCCCTGGAAGCATCTCTGACACCCAGGTCACTGTCGAAAAGTGTGCCCATCATAAGTGATCCTTGCCGCATCAGAAGATGCAGACTTGCAACTATCCCCGTGCAAGTTCTAGTCCCAGGGCAGTGTTCAATTGTACCTCCGCCATTCCTTGCAATACAAGCGCAAGTATGCAGCCTGCCACCCACCCACCCCCAGGCTGCAATATTATACTGCTTGCTTGCTTGCACTTGAAATTGGGCCTTTTAGGCATGTGGAGGCGGAATCTGGCCACCACGTCATGGCTGCGTTGGCGGCATGGAATCCATACTCAGTCCCCAGCCGCCCGGCGGCCGGGTGTCCATGCTTGGTCACCAGCCGCCCCGCAGCCGGGTGTCCACATACGGTTCCCAGCCGCCTGGGGCAGCCGGGTGTCCATAAACGGTCCCCAGCCGCCCCTATTTCTCCTTGGAACATCCCCCCACACACTTTTCTTAGCCCTGCCTGCTTTAGGGCAGCATTGGACGAGCCCACCAGAGAACCAAACTCCTCCGGTGGGCCCTGGCTTCTCCATCAGGGGAGTTGAGAGTGCCAAGGTGAGGAGCATGATGATAATTACAGAAATTAGCATCTGCTTTGTTTCCTTTTAACGCAAGTGTAAGTGTGCAGCCTGCCACCCACCCACCCCCAGACTGCAATGCCATATTGCTAGCTTGCAGTTTAAATGGGGCCTCTTAGTTTGGAGGAGGCCGAAGCTGGCCACTACCTCATGGCTGCTTCGGCAGCGAGATATCCATACTCAGTCCCCAGCCGCCCCTATTTGTCCTGGTGTGCCTTATACATAAGATTAAGCGCGTATACCAAAACATTACCTGTGCCCTCCCCAGTGCATTTAGTGGGAAGGAGAGCCTATTCCACTGTAGTGTGTGCATGCCAAACCTCTGTTCATGGTACATGCGAAGATGCCTCCCACCCTGCGCCTGTCATTGCAGACTTGCAACTATCCCCGTTCAAGTCCTTGTCCCAGGGCAGTGTTCAATTGTACCTCTCATATTCCTTGCAATGCAAGCGCAAGTATGCAGCCTGCCACCCACCCACCCCCAGGCTGCAATACCATACTGCTTGCTTGCTTGCTTGCACTTTAAATTGGGCCTTTTAGGCATGTGGAGGCGGAATCTGGCCACCACGCCGTGGTTGCGTCGGCGGCCTGGTATCCATACTCGGTCCCCAGCCGCCCGGTGGCCGGATGTCCCCGCTTGCTCCCCAGCCTCCAGGGGGAGGCCGGGTGTCTGTACTCGGTCCCCAGCCACCCCTATTTGTCCCGGTAACCTTTCCCACACTATTCTTAGCCTGGCCTGATTTAGGGCAGCATTGGCCAAGCCCACTAGACAACCAGACTCCTACGGTGGGCCCTGGCTTCTCCATCAGGGGAGTTGAGAGTGCCAAGGTGAGGAGCATGATGAGGATGATAGAAGTTAGCATCTGCTTTGTTTTGTTGGAATGCAAGCGCATGTATGTAGTAGCGGCAAGGCCTGAGGTGGTCAGCGTTTTGGCGCATATCCTACCTCCTCCAAGGATTGCTGGATGTTTTCCTGCTACTATCCAAGTTCTATGACTCCCGTTAAAACAAAGCTTCAGGTGATAAATGATGGATGAGATAGTGGCAAAGGAGAAAGAGCAGGAGTAACAGGGACCATTCACATCAATATCAGGCCAGTCAACCAGATATGTCTTGTAGGATACGTTTCTGTAACAAAAGGAGCAGTTCGGCTACACAGTTATAGGGCATGCAGTGAGTGCAATGCCTACCAAAAATTTCGAGGCACTCCAATGCCCCTAGGAAATGACATGGAGGTCAGAGGGCCTTAACTAAACCTTTTTTTCCATTTACAGCAACTGGGTCTCCTGTGCACTGTCGGCCTAAGCAGTGAATGGAAGGCTTTCCAAAAATTCTGAGGAACTGCAATGCCCCTTACAAGAGCAATGCAGTACAGCATATTAAAAACATAAGTCCCATTATTGGGGAGTGGGTCTCCCATAGGATTTGCTTATGCCTTCCAGGCAAAAGCTTCCAAAATTAGGACGGAGCAACTTGCAATGCCCCTTACAAGAGCCATGCAGTACAGCATATTACAAACATAAGTCACATTATTGGGGAGTGGGTCTCCCATAGGATTTGCTTATGCCTTCAAAGCAAAAGCTTCCAAAAATTAGGACGGAGCAACTTGCAATGCCCCTTACAAGAACCATGCAGTACAGCATATTACAAACATAAGTCCCATTATTGGGGAGTGGGTCTCCCATAGGATTTGCTTATGCCTTCCAAGCAAAAGCTTCCAAAAATTAGGACGGAGCAACTTGCAATGCCCCTTACAAGAGCCATGCAGTACAGCATATTACAAACATAAGTCCCATTATTGGGGAGTGGGTCTCCCATAGTATTTGCTTATGCCTTCCAAGCAAAAGCTTCCAAAAATTAGGACCGAGCAACTTGCAATGCCCCTTACAAGAGCCATGCAGAACAGCATATTACAAACATAAGTCCCATTATTGGGGAGTGGGTCTCCCACAGTCTTTGCTTATGCCTTCCAAGCAAAAGCAGACAAAAATAAGGACGGAGGAACTTGCAATGCTGGCACCCTGGTGGTATAGTGGTGGTGGAGGCTGAGGATAAGGAGAAGAAGATAAAACTGTCGAAATGAGGAAGCGTATACCCATGTGTGGGTGTGAAGCGGTGCATGTGAATACACCTCCCGAAATAACACAGTGGATTTGACTTTATGTTACTCTGCTGTCATTTGGTGGTGATGAGAAGTCTGGCCCAATCTAGCACTAGTTCAAGTTGATAAGGGTCAGCTTGTCAGCATTGTCAGTTGACAGGCGAGTGCGCTTATCAGTTATAATTCCCCCAGCGGCACAAAAAACACGCTCCGATAACACGCTAGCGGCAGGTCAGGCCAGGACCTCCAAGGCGTGCAGAGCGAGTTCATCCCAAGTGTCCAGTTTGGATACCCAATAATTAAAAGGCACAGAGGTATCACGGAGGATGCTGGTATGGTCGGCAAGGTACTCCCTCACCATCTTTTGAAACTTTCCACTCCTTGTGAGAGTACCCCGCGCCTCAGGGCCTGTAAGCTGTTTGGGTGTCAGAAATCTGTCCCAGATCGTTGACAGTGTTCCCCTGCCTCTGCTGGATTGGAGTTGCATCTCTCTCGCCTGTACGCCTTGGTTGGGCAACGAACTGTGACCTCTGCCGCTAGTGTGTTCAGATGGGAATTTTTTTAAGAGTTCTTCAGCAAGGGCCTTCTGGTACTGCCCCATTTTTGTAGACCTCTCCACCTCAGGAATAAGAGAGTGAAAGTTCTCCTTGTAGCGGGGGTCTAAAAGTGTCACCAACCAGTAATGACTGTCACCCAACATTTTGACAATGCGAGGGTCACGGTTAAGGTAGCATATCATAAAGTCAGCCATGCGTGCCAGACTGGTAACGGGCAAGATTTCCGTGTCCTCACCAAGATGACGACTGACCATGCTCTCCTCCTCCTCCTCCCCCCTGTCCTCAGGCCACCCACGCTGAACCGACGGTATGACACTTGTACAGGTACTACCGTCTACAGCGCATGATAGCAGCTCCTGTTCTTCCTCCTCCTCCTCCTCCTCCTCTCCCTCATTGTCCCCCAATGCATGTTGGGATGAGATGAGGCTGGGCTGTGTGTAATCGCCCACTATGGCTTCTTGATCCATCTCATCATACTCTGGCTGCAATGCCTCCTCTTTAATTCTCTGCAGAGAGTGTTGCAAAAGACAGACAAGTGGGATGCTGACACTAATGATGGCGTCATAGCCACTCACCATCTTGGTGGCCTCCTCAAAGTTTCTCAGGATGGTACATAAGTCAGACATCCAGGTCCACTCCTGAAGTCTTATGTGTGGAGTCTGACCTGAATATCGATGGCCTTGCTGCATCTGGTACTCCACAACTGCTCTATTCTGCTCACAAATCTTTTACAACATGTGGAGGGTAGAGTTCCAACATGTGGGGACATCACACACCAGTCGGTGTGCCGGAAGCTGCAAACGCAAGGGCGGCGGAAGCTGTAGCCGACTTGCGAAAATGAGCTGACAGGCGGCGTACTTTCACGAGCAGATCTGGCAACTCGGGGTACGATTTAAGAAACCGCTGAACCACGAGGTTAAGCACATGAGCCAGGCATGATACGTGTGTGATCTCACCTCGCCTCTGAGCCGCCACCAGGTTACGGCCATTGTCACACGCGACCATGCCGGCATGTAGGTTCAGCGGTCTCAGCCACAGATCTGCCTGCTCTTTCACAGCTGTCCACAACTCTCAAGCAGTGTGAGGTTTATCACCTAAGCTTATGAGTTTCAGCACAGCCTGTTGCAGGAGCTATACACTGTGGGGGCAACTATGACTGACATAGGGCCTGCAATCCTCGGTGTGGGGAGACGTGTTCCGTCCCAAGGTCCCACTGGGTCCCGGCTTCCACTATGTTTACCCAGTGTGCCATTAGAGAGATGTACCGTTCCTGGCCACAAGCACTTGTCCACGTGTCCGTTGTCAGGTGGATTCTCCCAGTAACTGCGTTGTTGAGGGCTCGGCAGATGCTTTGGGACACGTGCTTGTGTAGTGCGGGGATGGCACACCGGGCAAAATAGTGTCGGCGGGGGACCGAGTACCGAGGGATGGCCACCGCCATAAGATTGCGGAAGGATTCTGTCTCCACCAGCCTAAAAGGCAGCATTTCCAACGCAAGCAGTCGTGAAATGTGAGAATTTAGGACTGTGGCCTGTGGGGCGTTAGCAGTTCAATTGTCCATATCCCAGACCTTTGAATGAAAGCGGAAATTTTCATTCAAAGGTCTGAGATATGGACAATTGAACGCTGCGGTGGGACGTGGATGTGGACGTTTATGCTGTTTCTTGAGAAACTGCCATAACAAGTGAAGAGTGAGAGGAGGGGGCATCTTTACATGCAGTATGGACAGGGGATTGCCTTGCACACACAACAGGGGATTCTATTGCATGCACAACAGTGGAAGAAGCAGTGGTGACACCCGCTGACACTGGTCGTGGACCCTGGGTTTCGCCCCACAAATTCGGGTGCTTTGCTGCCATGTGCCTGATCATGCTGGTGGTGGTCAGGCTGTTAGTTTTGTCACCCCTGCTGATGCTGGCATGGCAGGTGGAACATATGGCCTTTTTGGGGTTATCAGCAGAGTCTTTAAAACAATTCCAGACTCTGGAAGACCTACCGCTTGTACTGGCAATGTCCCGCGTGTTGGTGTTACGGGGAACGGTTGCCCGCCTTCTGTCTGCGGCCACCACACTGCTTCTTCCTGCCTGTTGGGGTACTCTGCCTCCCTCCCCCTGTGTGCTGCTGGCCTCACTCTGCATGTCCTCCTGCCACGTTGGGTCAGTTACTAGATCATCCACCACCTCCTCCTCTTCCACTTGCGCACCACGATGCTCCTCCTCACTTCCTGGCAATTGCGTCTCGTCATCGTCCACCTCTTGTGACAAATTGCCAGCGTCGACTTCCTGTTGCCGTGGCTGTTCAAATATTTGGGCATCGCTCCATGTGATCTCCTCTTCCACCACTTCAAGCGTATCAGGCGAGGGGCACAAATATGGAAATGGACCAGTGAACACCTCTTCAGAGTGTCCAAGTGTGGGATCAATTGCTGTCTGGCGACACTCGGCATGGTGGGAGGAAGGAGCATCAGGGTGAGGAGGAGTATGCGGTCGAGACTCACGGCTACTAAGAGTTGACCGTGTGGAAGACAGACCGGAGGTTGTGGAGCCCAGATAACTCGAAGTATTATCTGCTATCCAATTAATAACCTGTTCACACTGATCAGTTCCCAATACTGGTGTTGTTCTGTGCTTCCCTAGTAATTCGGTCAAGAAGTGGGAGCAAGAAGATGTGGCTGTTGGTTGTGGCACATTTTCACCTTGGCCACGGCCCCGTCCTCTGCACGAACCATCACCAGAACGTCCACTTCCACGTCCCTCGCCACGCTCCTTGCCCATTGTAAAGGAAGTAAAATAGCTTACACTTGCACTATCAATGGAAAAAGGGTAATAAAAATTAGATTAGAACCGTGGAAGAGGAAAACCACAGTTCTATTTCTCTGGCCTACACTCGACTGTTTTAAACCATCTGAACAATCAGGGAGAAACTATTACTGTTTTTATTTACGTAAAAAATACCAAAACCTGAATAACAGAGATTTTTTACCGTGGGATGGCAAAACCACAGTTATTGTTTACTGGGGTATACCAGACTTTTTTAAATATTTAGATTTGCGACTGAACAGTGAGCGATACACTCAAACTGTGTTTTTTAGATACTAAAGGCCCAAAACTGGAAGGTGCAGAGATTTGACCCGTGGAACTGCAAAACCACACTGGGATTTGTCGGGCCTACACCAGACTACTTTCAGCAGATATATTTTTGTGTCACAACAGTCAGGAGACACTACTGTTTTTCTTACGGAAAATATACCAAAACCTGAATAATAGAGTTTTTTACCATGGGATGGCAAAACCACAGTTATTGTTTACTGGGGTATACCAGACTTTTTTAAATAGATATATTTGTGGCTGAACAGTGAGCGACACACTCAAACTGTTTTTTTTTAGATACAAATGGCCTAAAAGTGGATAATACAGAGGTTTGAACCGTGGAAGTGCAAAACAACACTTCTGTTTCTCTAGCCTACACCTGACTATTTTCAACAGACATATTTTTGTGTCACAACAGTCAGGAGACACTACTGTTTTTCTTTACGTTTAAAATACCAAAACCTGAATAATAGAGATTTTTTACCATGGGATGGCAAAACCACAGTTATTGTTTACTGGGGTATACCAGACTTTTTTAAATAGAGATATTTGCGGCTGAACAGTGAGCGACACACTCAAACTGTGTTTTTTTAGATACCAAAGGCCCAAAACTGGATAGTACAGAGATTTGACCCGTGGAACTGCAAAACCACACTGGGATTTGTCGGGCCTACACCATACTATTTTCAATAGATATATTTTTGTGTCACAACAGTCAGGAGACACTACTGTTTTTCTTTACGGAAAATATACCAAAACCTGAATAATAGAGATTGTTTACCGTGGGATGGCAAAACCACAGTTATTGTTTACTGGGGTATACCAGACTTTTTTAAATAGATATATTTGTTGCTGAACAGTGAGCGACACACTCAAACTGTTTTTTGTTTTAGATACAAATGGCCCAAAACTGGATAATACAGAGGTTTGAACCGTGGAAGTGCAAAACAACACTTCTGTTTCTCTAGCCTACACCTGACTATTTTCAACAGATATATTTGTGTCTGAAAAATCAGAGACACGCTTTTTTTTGGGGGAGGGGACACCAAAAGGTTAATAAGACGGGTATTTGTACAGTGTGAAGGAGGAAAAAAAAAAGAGGATTTAGATGAAAAAAAAAGGATTTTTCCTGTCCCCTGAGACCTGGAGCTAAGTCCAGCAATTTCAGCAACAGGAGCAGCACACAGGACTGTAATGCAGAGTTTGCTGGTATAACCACTGTGTCTCCTATACAGCCTGTCTTTCTGATATCTGGGATGGATATTAGTCCTGAGTAGGACTGTTTGTTTTATCTGGCAGCCTTTACAGACTCTACACTAACTATTTTGCAGTTTATATCTCTCCCTAAATCAGCAGCGCTGTCCCTACACTGTCTGATCCGCAGCGACTGTGTCCAAGATGGCGGTGCCCGGTTTTAAATGCTTGAGGTGACGCTGTGCAACCAGCCAATCACTGTAATGCCCACAACCAACATGGCTGCAGAATTACAGTGACTGGCTGGCATTCCCTGCATGTTCATTGGCTCTGTAAAGAGCGCCAAACATGCAGAGCGTAGACCGGAGCTCCCGCGCGAGTAACCCGGAAATGCTCGGTGCTCGCTGAACATCCCGAGTAGCGTGATGCTCGTGCGAGTACCGAGCAGTGTCGAGCATGTTCGCTCAACACTAAGTACCAAAAATTTTTTTTTTCAACTTTTTTCAATTTTACCCCCCGTGGGATATATATTCTACCCAGACATTTGGAACTCTCCTGGGATACCCTCACACATATTATTCCCTCATTTAGAAAATATTTTCACAAAAAAAGTGAAATTTTCTAAAATTCAGAAAATTGGCTAAAAACGACTAAATATCAAAGACTCATTGGGCGAATCACTCTAGAACTGAAATCAGAATGCTCACTGACATTTCCCCTCTCTGAAAGTCTGACAAACGCCAGAAAAATGACTACGTCCCCAAAAAAATTTCTTTCAACTTTTTTTCAATTTTACTTCCGTGGGATATATATTCTACCCACACACATTTGAAACTCTCCTGGGGTGCCCTCACACATATTATTCCCTCATTTAGTGGATATTTTCACAAAAAAGTAAAATTTTCAAAAATTCAGAAAAATTGGCTGAAAACGACTAAATATCAAAGACTCAACGGGCGAATCGCTCTCGAACTGAAATCGGAATGCTCACTGACATTTCCCCTCTCTGAAAATCTGACAAACGCCAGAAAAATAACTAAGTCCCCAAAAAAATTTTTTTCAACTTTTTTTAATTTTACCCCCTGTGGTATATATATTCTTCCCAGACATTTGGAACTCTCCTGGGATACCCTCACACATATTATTCCCTCATTTAGCGGATATTTTCACAAAAAAGTGAAATTTTCAAAAATTCAGGAAATTCGCTGAAAACGACTAAATATCAAGGACTCATCGGGCGAATTCCTCTGGAACTGAAATCGGAATGCTCACTTGTATTTCCGCTCTCTGAAAGTCTGACAAACGCCAGAAAAATGACTAAATCCCCCAAATTTTTTTTTTCAACTTTTTTCAATTTTACCCCCCATGGGATATATATTCTACCCACACACATTTGAAACTCTCCTGGGGTGCCCTCACACATATTATTCCCTCATTTAGTGGATATTTTCACAAAAAAGTGAAATTTTCAAAAATTCAGAAAATTGGCTGAAAACGACTAAATATCAAAGACTCAACGGGCGAATCGCTCTCGAACTAAAATCAGAATGCTCACTGACATTTCCCCCTTCCGAAAGTCTGATAAACATCGGAAAAATGACTCAGTCTAAAAAATTTTTTTTTTCAACTTTTTTTCAATTTTACCCCCGTGGGATATACAGTTATATGAAAAAGTTTGGGCACCCCTATTAATCTTAAGCTTAATGTTTTATAAAAATTGGTGTTTTTGCAACAGCTATTTCAGTTTGATATATGTAATAACTGTTGGACACAGTAATGTTTCTGCCTTGAAATGAGGTTTATTGTACTAACAGAAAATGTGCAATCTGCATTCAAACAAAATTTGACAGGTTCATAAGTATGGGCACCCTTATCATTTTCTTGTTTTAAATACTCCTACCTACTTTTTACTGACTTACTAAAGCACTTTTTTTGGTTTTGTAACCTCATTGAGCTTTGAACTTCATAGCCAGGTGTATGCAATCATGAGAAAAGCTACTTAAAGTGGCCACTTGCAAGTTGTTCTCCTGTTTGAATCTCCCCTGAAGAGTGGCATCATGGGCTCCTCAAAACAACTGTCAAATGATCTGAAAACAAAGATTATTCAACATAGTTGTTCAAAGGAAGGATACAAAAAGCTGTCTCAGCGATTTAACCTGTCAGTTTCCACTGTGAGGAACATAGCAAGGAAATGGAAGAACACAGGGACAGTTCTTGTTAAGGACAGAAGTGGCAGGCCAAGAAAAACATCAGAAAGGCAGAGAAGAAGAATGGTGAGATCAGTCAAGGACAATCCTCAGACCACCTCCAGAGAGCTGTAGCATCAACTTGCTGCAGATGGTGTCACTGTGCATTGGTCAACTATACAACGCACTTTGCACAAGGAGAAGCTGGAAGAATGTTCTGTGGACTATTGAAACCAAGATTGAGTTGTTTGATCATACAAAAAGGCGTTATGCATGGCGGCAAAAAAACACAGCATTGCAAGAAAAACACTTGATACCCACAGTAAAATTTGGTGGAGGTTCCATCATGCTTTGGGGCTGTGTGGCCAATGCCGGCACTGGGAATCTTGTTAAAGTTGAGGGACGCATGGATTCCACTCAGTATCAGCAGAATCTTGACAGTAATGTTCAAGAATCAGTGACAAAGTTGAAGTTACGCAGGGGATGGATCTTTCAGCAAGACAATGATACAAAACACCGCTCCAAATCTACTCAGGCATTCATGCAGAGGAACAATTACAATGTTCTGGAATGGCCAGCCCAGTCCCCAGACCTGAATATCATTGAACATCTGTGGGATCATTTGAAGAGGGCTGTCCATGCTCGGCGACCATCAAACTTAACTGAACTGGAATTGTTTTGTAAAGAGGAATGGTCAAAAATACCTTCATCCAGGATCCAGGAATTCATTAAAAGCTACAGGAAGCGACTAGAGGCTGTTATTTTTGCAAAAGGAGGATCTACTAAATATTAATGTCACTTTTCTGGTGAGGTGCCCATACTTATGCACCTGTCAAATTTTGTTTGAATGCAGATTGCACATTTTCTGTTAGTACAATAAACCTCATTTCAAGGCAGAAACATTACTGTGTCCAACAGTTATTACATATATCAAACTGAAATAGCTGTTGCAAAAACACCAATTTTTATAAAACATTAAGCTTAAGATTAATAGGGGTGCCCAAACTTTTTCATATAACTGTATATTCTACCCACACATTTGGAACTCTACAGGGGTACCCTCACACATTTTATTCCCTCATTTAGTGGATATTTTTTAAAAAAAGGGACATTTTCAAAAATTCAGAAAATTGGCAGAAAACAACTATATATCAATGACTAGAGATGAGCGTTGTTCTACTCGAACTGTTCGCCAATCTTAAATTCGAGCTGTTTTGGGCGGTGTTCGAGCCGTTCGGCGAACACGAACGATTTGAGAAAAATTCGGCTGTTCGAGGTTATGTTCGATAACTGTTCGTGCACCAAAATCATAACTGGATTTTTTCTCAGTAATGATGAAAATTAATGTTAATACGCAGTTTGAGTGTACAGCGGGGTGGGGGGAGGGGCAGGGGATGGATCTCTGCAGGAATAATGAAGATCTCCATTTTTTTTTCTCTTTCCCGCATTTGCAGTGGGGAGGTGCAGTCTGTCAGCCTATCAGCAGCGCACACACGGAGCGAACTGCTGTTTTTCACACAAGCAAGGGCATGTGTCATTGGCAGTGTATGTCACATGTCCTTGCCCTATAAGACCAAGCCATTTTCCCCTTCGCCACCATTTTCTCACTGCTGCAGCTGCGTGTTAGATGGCACCGCTGTTGCTGTGTGCGCTATACTTTGTTAATTTCAAGCCAATTTTCGCACAAATCTACAGATAGCTTGGGAGTAGGGAATAGTTGTGATTGCAGTCCTTTTAAGGACTAGGTTACAGCATTTCCTACGACTTTTATCAGGCAGGTCTGTGCTCTTAAATAGATAGATTGTGGGAGTAAAGACTAATTGTAATTGCAGTCCTTTTCAGGACTAGGTTACATCAGTTCCTCTCAGCTTTTGCCAGGCAGGTCTGTGCCAGTGCTGTGCAAGTTTTTTTCACAGCATTTGGCTGAATCTAGCAAAGCTAATCCTTTTTGGCCTATTGCAGAGTGTGTTAGTCAGTGGAGTAGCCTATCTGTGTTGCAAGATATACCACCTGTGTATAGAATACCAATTATTTTACTGCATCTAGTGAAGTAAAATCTTTTGGGCACAGCATCATTCTATTAGTCCATCTATACTGACCTCCATCAGGTTGCAAATTGAATATAATTTTTTTCTGCATCTAGCTCTGAAAAAATATTTGGGCTTCTAGCAGTGTGTGGGACTTTCTCTATTAGTCCATCTATACTGACCTCCATCAGGTTGCAAATTAAAAATAATTTTTATCTGCATCTACCTCTGAAAAAATATTTGGGCTTCTAGCTGTGTGTGGGACTTGTTCTATTAGTCCATCTATACTGACCTCCATCAGGTTGCAAACTGAATATAATTTTTTTCTGCATCTAGCTCTGAAAAAATATTTGGCCTTCTAGCAGTGTGTGGGACTTTCTCTATTAGTCCATCTATACTGACCTCCATCAGGTTGCAAACTGAATATATTTTTTTTCTGCATCTACCTCTGAAAAAATATTGGGCTTCTAGCTGTGTGTGGGACTTGTTCTATTAATCCATCTATACAGACCTCCATCAGGTTGCAAACTGAATATATTTTTTTTCTGCATCTACCTCTGAAAAAATATTGGGCTTCTAGCTGTGTGTGGGACTTGTTCTATTAATCCATCTATACAGACCTCCATCAGGTTGCAAACTGAATATAATTTTTTTCTGCATCTAGCTCTGAAAAAATAGTTGGCCTTCTAGCAGTGTGTGGGACTTTCTCTATTAGTCCATCTATACTGACCTCCATCGGGTTGCAAATTAAAAATAATTTTTATCTGCATCTAGCTCTGAAAAAATATTTGGCCTTCTAGCAGTGTGTGGGACTTTCTCTATTAGTCCATCTATACTGACCTCCATCAGGTTGCAAATTAAAAATAATTTTTATCTGCATCTACCTCTGAAAAAATATTTGGGCTTCTAGCTGTGTGTGGGACTTGTTCTATTAGTCCATCTATACTGACCTCCATCAGATTGCAAACTGAATATAATTTTTTTTCTGCATCTAGCTCTGAAAAAATATTTGGCCTTCTAGCAGTGTGTGGGACTTTCTCTATTAGTCAATCTATACTGACCTCCATCAGGTTGCAAATTAAAAATAATTTTTATCTGCATCTAGATCTGAAAAAATATTTGGCCTTCTAGCAGTGTGTGGGACTTTCTCTATTAGTCCATCTATACTGACCTCCATCAGGTTGCAAATTAAAAATAATTTTTATCTGCATCTAGATCTGAAAAAATATTTGGCCTTCTAGCAGTGTGTGGGACTTTCTCTATTAGTCCATCTATACTGACCTCCATCAGGTTGCAAATTAAAAATAATTTTTTTCTGCATCTACCTCTGAAAAAATATTGGGCTTCTAGCTGTGTGTGGGACTTGTTCTATTAATCCATCTATACAGACCTCCATCAGGTTGCAAACTGAATATAATTTTTTTCTGCATCTAGCTCTGAAAAAATAGTTGGCCTTCTAGCAGTGTGTGGGACTTTCTCTATTAGTCCAACTATACTGACCTCCATCAGGTTGCAAATTAAAAATAATTTTTATCTGCATCTAGCTCTGAAAAAATATTTGGCCTTCTAGCAGTGTGTGGGACTTTCTCTATTAGTCCATCTATACTGACCTCCATCAGGTTGCAAATTAAAAATAATTTTTATCTGCATCTACCTCTGAAAAAATATTTGGGCTTCTAGCTGTGTGTGGGACTTGTTCTATTAGTCCATCTATACTGACCTCCATCAGGTTGCAAATTGAATATAATTTTTTTCTGCATCTAGCTCTGAAAAAATATTTGGGCTTCTAGCAGTGTGTGGGACTTGTTCTATTAGTCCATCTATACTGACCTCCATCAGGTTGCAAACTGAATATAATTTTTTTCTGCATCTAGCTCTGAAAAAATATTTGGCCTTCTAGCAGTGTGTGGGACTTTCTCTATTAGTCCATCTATACTGACCTCCATCAGGTTGCAAATTAAAAATAATTTTTATCTGCATCTAAATCTGAAAAAATATTTGGGCTTCTAGCTGTGTGTGGGACTTGTTCTATTAGTCCATCTATACTGACCTCCATCAGGTAGCAAACTGAATATAATTTTTTTCTGCATCTAGCTCTGAAAAAATATTTGGCCTTCTAGCAGTGTGTGGGACTTTCTCTATTAGTCCATCTATACTGACCTCCATCAGGTTGCAAACTGAATATATTTTTTTTCTGCATCTACCTCTGAAAAAATATTGGGCTTCTAGCTGTGTGTGGGACTTGTTCTATTAATCCATCTATACAGACCTCCATCAGGTTGCAAACTGAATATATTTTTTTTCTGCATCTACCTCTGAAAAAATATTGGGCTTCTAGCTGTGTGTGGGACTTGTTCTATTAATCCATCTATACAGACCTCCATCAGGTTGCAAACTGAATATAATTTTTTTCTGCATCTAGCTCTGAAAAAATAGTTGGCCTTCTAGCAGTGTGTGGGACTTTCTCTATTAGTCCATCTATACTGACCTCCATCAGGTTGCAAATTAAAAATAATTTTTATCTGTATCTAGCTCTGAAAAAATATTTGGCCTTCTAGCAGTGTGTGGGACTTTCTCTATTAGTCCATCTATACTGACCTCCATCAGGTTGCAAATTAAAAATAATTTTTATCTGCATCTACCTCTGAAAAAATATTTGGGCTTCTAGCTGTGTGTGGGACTTGTTCTATTAGTCCATCTATACTGACCTCCATCAGGTTGCAAACTGAATATAATTTTTTTCTGCATCTAGCTCTGAAAAAATATTTGGCCTTCTAGTAGTGTGTGGGACTTTTTCTATTAGTCCATCTATACAGACCTCCATCAGGTTGCAAATTAAAAATAATTTTTATCTGCATCTAGCTCTGAAAAAATATTTGGCCTTCTAGCAGTGTGTGGGACTTTCTCTATTAGTCCATCTATACTGACCTCCATCAGGTTGCAAATTAAAAATAATTTTTATCTGCATCTACCTCTGAAAAAATATTTGGGCTTCTAGCTGTGTGTGGGACTTGTTCTATTAGTCCATCTATACTGACCTCCATCAGGTTGCAAACTGAATATAATTTTTTTCTGCATCTAGCTCTGAAAAAATATTTGGCCTTCTAGCAGTGTGTGGGACTTTCTCTATTAGTCCATCTATACTGACCTCCATCAGGTTGCAAATTAAAAATAATTTTTATCTGCATCTAGATCTGAAAAAATATTTGGCCGTCTAGCAGTGTGTGGGACTTTCTCTATTAGTCCATCTATACTGACCTCCATCAGGTTGCAAATTAAAAATAATTTTTATCTGCATCTACCTCTGAAAAAATATTTGGGCTTCTAGCTGTGTGTGGGACTTGTTCTATTAGTCCATCTATACTGACCTCCATCAGGTTGCAAACTGAATATAATTTTTTTCTGCATCTAGCTCTGAAAAAATATTTGGCCTTCTAGCAGTGTGTGGGACTTTCTCTATTAGTCCATCTATACTGACCTCCATCAGGTTGCAAACTGAATATATTTTTTTTCTGCATCTACCTCTGAAAAAATGTTGGGCTTCTAGCTGTGTGTGGGACTTTTTCTATTAATCCATCTATAGAGACCTCCATCAGGTTGCAAACTGAATATATTTATTTTCTGCATCTACCTCTGAAAAAATATTGGGCTTCTAGCTGTGTGTGGGACTTGTTCTATTAATCCATCTATACAGACCTCCATCAGGTTGCAAACTGAATATAATTTTTTTCTGCATCTAGCTCTGAAAAAATAGTTGGCCTTCTAGCAGTGTGTGGGACTTTTTCTATTAGTCCATCTATACTGACCTCCATCAGGTTGCAAATTAAAAATAATTTTTATCTGCATCTAGCTCTGAAAAAATATTTGGCCTTCTAGCAGTGTGTGGGACTTTCTCTATTAGACCATCTATACTGACCTCCATCAGGTTGCAAATTAAAAATAATTTTTATCTGCATCTACCTCTGAAAAAATATTGGGCTTCTAGCTGTGTGTGGGACTTGTTCTATTAGTCCATCTATACTGACCTCCATCAGGTTGCAAACTGAATATAATTTTTTTCTGCATCTAGCTCTGAAAAAATATTTGGCCTTCTAGAAGTGTGTGCGACTTTCTCTATTAGTCCATCTATACTGACCTCCATCAGGTTGCAAATTAAAAATAATTTTTATCTGCATCTAGCTCTGAAAAAATATTTGGCCTTCTAGCAGTGTGTGGGACTCTCTCTATTAGTCCATCTATACTGACCTCCATCAGGTTGCAAATTAAAAATAATTTTTATCTGCATCTACCTCTGAAAAAATATTTGGGCTTCTAGCTGTGTGTGGGACTTGTTCTATTAGTCCATCTATACTGACCTCCATCAGGTTGCAAACTGAATATAATTTTTTTCTGCATCTAGCTCTGAAAAAATATTTGGCCTTCTAGCAGTGTGTGGGACTTTCTCTATTAGTCCATCTATACTGACCTCCATCAGGTTGCAAATTAAAAATAATTTTTATCTGCATCTAGCTCTGAAAAAATATTTGGCTTTCTAGCAGTGTGTGGGACTTTCTCTATTAGTCCATCTATACTGACCTCCATCAGGTTGCAAACTGAATATATTTTTTTTCTGCATCTACCTCTGAAAAAATATTGGGCTTCTAGCTGTGTGTGGGACTTGTTCTATTAATCCATCTATACAGACCTCCATCAGGTTGCAAACTGAATATATTTTTTTTCTGCATCTACCTCTGAAAAAATATTGGGCTTCTAGCTGTGTGTGGGACTTGTTCTATTAATCCATCTATACAGACCTCCATCAGGTTGCAAACTGAATATAATTTTTTTCTGCATCTAGCTCTGAAAAAATAGTTGGCCTTCTAGCAGTGTGTGGGACTTTCTCTATTAGTCCATCTATACTGACCTCCATCGGGTTGCAAATTAAAAATAATTTTTATCTGCATCTAGCTCTGAAAAAATATTTGGCCTTCTAGCAGTGTGTGGGACTTTCTCTATTAGTCCATCTATACTGACCTCCATCAGGTTGCAAATTAAAAATAATTTTTATCTGCATCTACCTCTGAAAAAATATTTGGGCTTCTAGCTGTGTGTGGGACTTGTTCTATTAGTCCATCTATACTGACCTCCATCAGGTTGCAAACTGAATATAATTTTTTTTCTGCATCTAGCTCTGAAAAAATATTTGGCCTTCTAGCAGTGTGTGGGACTTTCTCTATTAGTCAATCTATACTGACCTCCATCAGGTTGCAAATTAAAAATAATTTTTATCTGCATCTAGATCTGAAAAAATATTTGGCCTTCTAGCAGTGTGTGGGACTTTCTCTATTAGTCCATCTATACTGACCTCCATCAGGTTGCAAATTAAAAATAATTTTTATCTGCATCTAGATCTGAAAAAATATTTGGCCTTCTAGCAGTGTGTGGGATTTTCTCTATTAGTCCATCTATACTGACCTCCATCAGGTTGCAAATTAAAAATAATTTTTTTCTGCATCTACCTCTGAAAAAATATTGGGCTTCTAGCTGTGTGTGGGACTTGTTCTATTAATCCATCTATACAGACCTCCATCAGGTTGCAAACTGAATATAATTTTTTTCTGCATCTAGCTCTGAAAAAATAGTTGGCCTTCTAGCAGTGTGTGGGACTTTCTCTATTAGTCCAACTATACTGACCTCCATCAGGTTGCAAATTAAAAATAATTTTTATCTGCATCTAGCTCTGAAAAAATATTTGGCCTTCTAGCAGTGTGTGGGACTTTCTCTATTAGTCCATCTATACTGACCTCCATCAGGTTGCAAATTAAAAATAATTTTTATCTGCATCTACCTCTGAAAAAATATTTGGGCTTCTAGCTGTGTGTGGGACTTGTTCTATTAGTCCATCTATACTGACCTCCATCAGGTTGCAAATTGAATATAATTTTTTTCTGCATCTAGCTCTGAAAAAATATTTGGGCTTCTAGCAGTGTGTGGGACTTGTTCTATTAGTCCATCTATACTGACCTCCATCAGGTTGCAAACTGAATATAATTTTTTTCTGCATCTAGCTCTGAAAAAATATTTGGCCTTCTAGCAGTGTGTGGGACTTTCTCTATTAGTCCATCTATACTGACCTCCATCAGGTTGCAAATTAAAAATAATTTTTATCTGCATCTAAATCTGAAAAAATATTTGGGCTTCTAGCTGTGTGTGGGACTTGTTCTATTAGTCCATCTATACTGACCTCCATCAGGTAGCAAACTGAATATAATTTTTTTCTGCATCTAGCTCTGAAAAAATATTTGGCCTTCTAGCAGTGTGTGGGACTTTCTCTATTAGTCCATCTATACTGACCTCCATCAGGTTGCAAACTGAATATATTTTTTTTCTGCATCTACCTCTGAAAAAATATTGGGCTTCTAGCTGTGTGTGGGACTTGTTCTATTAATCCATCTATACAGACCTCCATCAGGTTGCAAACTGAATATATTTTTTTTCTGCATCTACCTCTGAAAAAATATTGGGCTTCTAGCTGTGTGTGGGACTTGTTCTATTAATCCATCTATACAGACCTCCATCAGGTTGCAAACTGAATATAATTTTTTTCTGCATCTAGCTCTGAAAAAATAGTTGGCCTTCTAGCAGTGTGTGGGACTTTCTCTATTAGTCCATCTATACTGACCTCCATCAGGTTGCAAATTAAAAATAATTTTTATCTGTATCTAGCTCTGAAAAAATATTTGGCCTTCTAGCAGTGTGTGGGACTTTCTCTATTAGTCCATCTATACTGACCTCCATCAGGTTGCAAATTAAAAATAATTTTTATCTGCATCTACCTCTGAAAAAATATTTGGGCTTCTAGCTGTGTGTGGGACTTGTTCTATTAGTCCATCTATACTGACCTCCATCAGGTTGCAAACTGAATATAATTTTTTTCTGCATCTAGCTCTGAAAAAATATTTGGCCTTCTAGTAGTGTGTGGGACTTTTTCTATTAGTCCATCTATACAGACCTCCATCAGGTTGCAAATTAAAAATAATTTTTATCTGCATCTAGCTCTGAAAAAATATTTGGCCTTCTAGCAGTGTGTGGGACTTTCTCTATTAGTCCATCTATACTGACCTCCATCAGGTTGCAAATTAAAAATAATTTTTATCTGCATCTACCTCTGAAAAAATATTTGGGCTTCTAGCTGTGTGTGGGACTTGTTCTATTAGTCCATCTATACTGACCTCCATCAGGTTGCAAACTGAATATATTTTTTTTCTGCATCTACCTCTGAAAAAATGTTGGGCTTCTAGCTGTGTGTGGGACTTTTTCTATTAATCCATCTATAGAGACCTCCATCAGGTTGCAAACTGAATATATTTATTTTCTGCATCTACCTCTGAAAAAATATTGGGCTTCTAGCTGTGTGTGGGACTTGTTCTATTAATCCATCTATACAGACCTCCATCAGGTTGCAAACTGAATATAATTTTTTTCTGCATCTAGCTCTGAAAAAATAGTTGGCCTTCTAGCAGTGTGTGGGACTTTTTCTATTAGTCCATCTATACTGACCTCCATCAGGTTGCAAATTAAAAATAATTTTTATCTGCATCTAGCTCTGAAAAAATATTTGGCCTTCTAGCAGTGTGTGGGACTTTCTCTATTAGACCATCTATACTGACCTCCATCAGGTTGCAAATTAAAAATAATTTTTATCTGCATCTACCTCTGAAAAAATATTGGGCTTCTAGCTGTGTGTGGGACTTGTTCTATTAGTCCATCTATACTGACCTCCATCAGGTTGCAAACTGAATATAATTTTTTTCTGCATCTAGCTCTGAAAAAATATTTGGCCTTCTAGAAGTGTGTGCGACTTTCTCTATTAGTCCATCTATACTGACCTCCATCAGGTTGCAAATTAAAAATAATTTTTATCTGCATCTAGCTCTGAAAAAATATTTGGCCTTCTAGCAGTGTGTGGGACTCTCTCTATTAGTCCATCTATACTGACCTCCATCAGGTTGCAAATTAAAAATAATTTTTATCTGCATCTACCTCTGAAAAAATATTTGGGCTTCTAGCTGTGTGTGGGACTTGTTCTATTAGTCCATCTATACTGACCTCCATCAGGTTGCAAACTGAATATAATTTTTTTCTGCATCTAGCTCTGAGAAAATATTTGGCCTTCTAGCAGTGTGTGGGACTTTCTCTATTAGTCCATCTATACTGACCTCCATCAGGTTGCAAATTAAAAATAATTTTTATCTGCATCTAGCTCTGAAAAAATATTTGGCTTTCTAGCAGTGTGTGGGACTTTCTCTATTAGTCCATCTATACTGACCTCCATCAGGTTGCAAATTAAAAATAATTTTTATCTGCATCTAGATCTGAAAAAATATTTGGCCTTCTAGCAGTGTGTGGGACTTTCTCTATTAGTCCATCTATACTGACCTCCATCAGGTTGCAAATTAAAAATAATTTTTATCTGCATCTACCTCTGAAAAAATATTTGGGCTTCTAGCTGTGTGTGGGACTTGTTCTATTAGTCCATCTATACTGACCTCCATCAGGTTGCAAACTGAATATAATTTTTTTCTGCATCTAGTTCTGAAAAAATATTTGGCCTTCTAGTAGTGTGTGGGACTTTCTCTATTAGTCCATCTATACTGACCTCCATCAGGTTGCAAACTGAATATAATTTTTTTCTGCATCTAGCTCTGAAAAAATATTTGGCCTTCTAGCAGTGTGTGGGACTTTCTCTATTAGTCCATCTATACTGACCTCCATCAGGTTGCAAATTAAAAATAATTTTTATCTGCATCTAAATCTGAAAAAATATTTGGCCTTCTAGCAGTGTGTGGGACTTTCTCTATTAGTCCATCTATACTGACCTCCATCAGGTTGCAAATTAAAAATAATTTTTATCTGCATCTACCTCTGAAAAAATATTTGGGCTTCTAGCTGTGTGTGGGACTTGTTCTATTAGTCCATCTATACTGACCTCCATCAGGTTGCAAACTGAATATAATTTTTTTCTGCATCTAGCTCTGAAAAAATATTTGGCCTTCTAGCAGTGTGTGGGACTTTCTCTATTAGTCCATCTATACTGACCTCCATCAGGTTGCAAATTAAAAATAATTTTTATCTGCATCTAAATCTGAAAAAATATTTGGGCTTCTAGCTGTGTGTGGGACTTGTTCTATTAGTCCATCTATACTGACCTCCATCAGGTAGCAAACTGAATATAATTTTTTTCTGCATCTAGCTCTGAAAAAATATTTGGCCTTCTAGCAGTGTGTGGGACTTTCTCTATTAGTCCATCTATACTGACCTCCATCAGGTTGCAAACTGAATATATTTTTTTTCTGCATCTACCTCTGAAAAAATATTGGGCTTCTAGCTGTGTGTGGGACTTGTTCTATTAATCCATCTATACAGACCTCCATCAGGTTGCAAACTGAATATATTTTTTTTCTGCATCTACCTCTGAAAAAATATTGGGCTTCTAGCTGTGTGTGGGACTTGTTCTATTAATCCATCTATACAGACCTCCATCAGGTTGCAAACTGAATATAATTTTTTTCTGCATCTAGCTCTGAAAAAATAGTTGGCCTTCTAGCAGTGTGTGGGACTTTCTCTATTAGTCCATCTATACTGACCTCCATCAGGTTGCAAATTAAAAATAATTTTTATCTGTATCTAGCTCTGAAAAAATATTTGGCCTTCTAGCAGTGTGTGGGACTTTCTCTATTAGTCCATCTATACTGACCTCCATCAGGTTGCAAATTAAAAATAATTTTTATCTGCATCTACCTCTGAAAAAATATTTGGGCTTCTAGCTGTGTGTGGGACTTGTTCTATTAGTCCATCTATACTGACCTCCATCAGGTTGCAAACTGAATATAATTTTTTTCTGCATCTAGCTCTGAAAAAATATTTGGCCTTCTAGTAGTGTGTGGGACTTTTTCTATTAGTCCATCTATACAGACCTCCATCAGGTTGCAAATTAAAAATAATTTTTATCTGCATCTAGCTCTGAAAAAATATTTGGCCTTCTAGCAGTGTGTGGGACTTTCTCTATTAGTCCATCTATACTGACCTCCATCAGGTTGCAAATTAAAAATAATTTTTATCTGCATCTACCTCTGAAAAAATATTTGGGCTTCTAGCTGTGTGTGGGACTTGTTCTATTAGTCCATCTCTACTGACCTCCATCAGGTTGCAAACTGAATATAATTTTTTTCTGCATCTACCTCTGAAAAAATATTGGGCTTCTAGCTGTGTGTGGGACTTGTTCTATTAATCCATCTATACAGACCTCCATCAGGTTGAAAACTGAATATATTTATTTTCTGCATCTACCTCTGAAAAAATATTGGGCTTCTAGCTGTGTGTGGGACTTGTTCTATTAATCCATCTATACAGACCTCCATGAGGTTGCAAACTGAATATAATTTTTTTCTGCATCTAGCTCTGAAAAAATAGTTGGCCTTCTAGCAGTGTGTGGGACTTTCTCTATTAGTCCATCTATACTGACCTCCATCAGGTTGCAAATTAAAAATAATTTTTATCTGCATCTAGCTCTGAAAAAATATTTGGCCTTCTAGCAGTGTGTGGGACTTTCTCTATTAGACCATCTATACTGACCTCCATCAGGTTGCAAATTAAAAATAATTTTTATCTGCATCTACCTCTGAAAAAATATTGGGCTTCTAGCTGTGTGTGGGACTTGTTCTATTAGTCCATCTATACTGACCTCCATCAGGTTGCAAACTGAATATAATTTTTTTCTGCATCTAGCTCTGAAAAAATATTTGGCCTTCTAGAAGTGTGTGCGACTTTCTCTATTAGTCCATCTATACTTACCTCCATCAGGTTGCAAATTAAAAATAATTTTTATCTGCATCTAGCTCTGAAAAAATATTTGGCCTTCTAGCAGTGTGTGGGACTTTCTCTATTAGTCCATCTATACTGACCTCCATCAGGTTGCAAATTAAAAATAATTTTTATCTGAATCTACCTCTGAAAAAATATTTGGGCTTCTAGCTGTGTGTGGGACTTGTTCTATTAGTCCATCTATACTGACCTCCATCAGGTTGCAAACTGAATATAATTTTTTTCTGCATCTAGCTCTGAAAAAATATTTGGCCTTCTAGCAGTGTGTGGGACTTTCTCTATTAGTCCATCTATACTGACCTCCATCAGGTTGCAAATTAAAAATAATTTTTATCTGCATCTAGCTCTGAAAAAATATTTGGCTTTCTAGCAGTGTGTGGGACTTTCTCTATTAGTCCATCTATACTGACCTCCATCAGGTTGCAAATTAAAAATAATTTTTATCTGCATCTAGATCTGAAAAAATATTTGGCCTTCTAGCAGTGTGTGGGACTTTCTCTATTTGTCCTTCTATACTGACCTCCATCAGGTTGCAAATTAAAAATAATTTTTATCTGCATCTACCTCTGAAAAAATATTTGGGCTTCTAGCTGTGTGTGGGACTTGTTCTATTAGTCCATCTATACTGACCTCCATCAGGTTGCAAACTGAATATAATTTTTTTCTGCATCTAGTTCTGAAAAAATATTTGGCCTTCTAGTAGTGTGTGGGACTTTCTCTATTAGTCCATCTATACTGACCTCCATCAGGTTGCAAACTGAATATAATTTTTTTCTGCATCTAGCTCTGAAAAAATATTTGGCCTTCTAGCAGTGTGTGGGACTTTCTCTATTAGTCCATCTATACTGACCTCCATCAGGTTGCAAATTAAAAATAATTTTTATCTGCATCTAAATCTGAAAAAATATTTGGGCTTCTAGCTGTGTGTGGGACTTGTTCTATTAGTCCATCTATACTGACCTCCATCAGGTAGCAAACTGAATATAATTTTTTTCTGCATCTAGCTCTGAAAAAATATTTGGCCTTCTAGCAGTGTGTGGGACTTTCTCTATTAGTCCATCTATACTGACCTCCATCAGGTTGCAAACTGAATATATTTTTTTTCTGCATCTACCTCTGAAAAAATATTGGGCTTCTAGCTGTGTGTGGGACTTGTTCTATTAATCCATCTATACAGACCTCCATCAGGTTGCAAACTGAATATATTTTTTTTCTGCATCTACCTCTGAAAAAATATTGGGCTTCTAGCTGTGTGTGGGACTTGTTCTATTAATCCATCTATACAGACCTCCATCAGGTTGCAAACTGAATATAATTTTTTTCTGCATCTAGCTCTGAAAAAATAGTTGGCCTTCTAGCAGTCTGTGGGACTTTCTCTATTAGTCCATCTATACTGACCTCCATCAGGTTGCAAATTAAAAATAATTTTTATCTGTATCTAGCTCTGAAAAAATATTTGGCCTTCTAGCAGTATGTGGGACTTTCTCTATTAGTCCATCTATACTGACCTCCATCAGGTTGCAAATTAAAAATAATTTTTATCTGCATCTACCTCTGAAAAAATATTTGGGCTTCTAGCTGTGTGTGGGACTTGTTCTATTAGTCCATCTATACTGACCTCCATCAGGTTGCAAACTGAATATAATTTTTTTCTGCATCTAGCTCTGAAAAAATATTTGGCCTTCTAGTAGTGTGTCGGACTTTTTCTATTAGTCCATCTATACAGACCTCCATCAGGTTGCAAATTAAAAATAATTTTTATCTGCATCTAGCTCTGAAAAAATATTTGGCCTTTTAGCAGTGTGTGGGACTTTCTCTATTAGTCCATCTATACTGACCTCCATCAGGTTGCAAATTAAAAAAAATTTTTTATCTGCATCTACCTCTGAAAAAATATTTGGGCTTCTAGCTGTGTGTGGGACTTGTTCTATTAGTCCATCTATACTGACCTCCATCAGGTTGCAAACTGAATATAATTTTTTTCTGCATCTAGCTCTGAAAAAATATTTGGCCTTCTAGCAGTGTGTGGGACTTTCTCTATTAGTCCATCTATACTGACCTCCATCAGGTGGCAAATTAAAAATAATTTTTATCTGCATCTAGATCTGAAAACATATTTGGCCGTCTAGCAGTGTGTGGGACTTTCTCTATTAGTCCATCTATACTGACCTCCATCAGGTTGCAAATTAAAAATAATTTTTATCTGCATCTACCTCTGAAAAAATATTTGGGCTTCTAGCTGTGTGTGGGACTTGTTCTATTAGTCCATCTATACTGACCTCCATCAGGTTGCAAACTGAATATAATTTTTTTCTGCATCTAGCTCTGAAAAAATATTTGGCCTTCTAGCAGTGTGTGGGACTTTCTCTATTAGTCCATCTATACTGACCTCCATCAGGTTGCAAACTGAATATATTTTTTTTCTGCATCTACCTCTGAAAAAATATTGGGCTTCTAGCTGTGTGTGGGAATTTTTCTATTAATCCATCTATAGAGACCTCCATCAGGTTGCAAACTGAATATATTTATTTTCTGCATCTACCTCTGAAAAAATATTGGGCTTCTAGCTGTGTGTGGGACTTGTTCTATTAATCCATCTATACAGACCTCCATCAGGTTGCAAACTGAATATAATTTTTTTCTGCATCTAGCTCTGAAAAAATAGTTGGCCTTCTAGCAGTGTGTGGGACTTTCTCTATTAGTCCATCTATACTGACCTCCATCAGGTTGCAAATTAAAAATAATTTTTATCTGCATCTAGCTCTGAAAAAATATTTGGCCTTCTAGCAGTGTGTGGGACTTTCTCTATTAGACCATCTATACTGACCTCCATCAGGTTGCAAATTAAAAATAATTTTTATCTGCATCTACCTCTGAAAAAATATTGGGCTTCTAGCTGTGTGTGGGACTTGTTCTATTAGTCCATCTATACTGACCTCCATCAGGTTGCAAACTGAATATAATTTTTTTCTGCATCTAGCTCTGAAAAAATATTTGGCCTTCTAGAAGTGTGTGCGACTTTCTCTATTAGTCCATCTATACTGACCTCCATCAGGTTGCAAATTAAAAATAATTTTTATCTGCATCTAGCTCTGAAAAAATATTTGGCCTTCTAGCAGTGTGTGGGACTTTCTCTATTAGTCCATCTATACTGACCTCCATCAGGTTGCAAATTAAAAATAATTTTTATCTGCATCTACCTCTGAAAAAATATTTGGGCTTCTAGCTGTGTGTGGGACTTGTTCTATTAGTCCATCTATACTGACCTCCATCAGGTTGTAAACTGAATAGAATTTTTTTCTGCATCTAGCTCTGAAAAAATATTTGGCCTTCTAGCAGTGTGTGGGACTTTCTCTATTAGTCCATCTATACTGACCTCCATCAGGTTGCAAATTAAAAATAATTTTTATCTGCATCTAGCTCTGAAAAAATATTTGGCTTTCTAGCAGTGTGTGGGACTTTCTCTATTAGTCCATCTATACTGACCTCCATCAGGTTGCAAATTATAAATAATTTTTATCTGCATCTAGATCTGAAAAAATATTTGGCCTTCTAGCAGTATGTGGGACTTTCTCTATTAGTCCATCTATACTGACCTCCATCAGGTTGCAAATTAAAAATAATTTTTATCTGCATCTACCTCTGAAAAAATATTTGGGCTTCTAGCTGTGTGTGGGACTTGTTCTATTAGTCCATCTATACTGACCTCCATCAGGTTGCAAACTGAATATAATTTTTTTCTGCATCTACCTCTGAAAAAATATTGGGCTTCTAGCTGTGTGTGGGACTTGTTCTATTAATGCATCTATACAGACCTCCATCAGGTTGCAAACTGAATATATTTTTTTTCTGCATCTACCTCTGAAAAAATATTGGGCTTCTAGCTGTGTGTGGGACTTGTTCTATTAATCCATCTATACAGACCTCCATCAGGTTGCAAACTGAATATAATTTTTTTCTTCATCTAGCTCTGAAAAAATAGTTGGCCTTCTAGCAGTGTGTGGGACTTTCTCTATTAGTCCATCTATACTGACCTCCATCAGGTTGCAAATTAAAAATAATTTTTATCTGCATCTAGCTCTGAAAAAATATTTGGCCTTCTAGCAGTGTGTGGGACTTTTTCTATTAGTCTATCTATACTGACCTCCATCAGGTTGCAAATTAAAAAGAATTTTTATCTGCATCTACCTCTGAAAAAATATTTGGGCTTCTAGCTGTGTGTGGGACTTGTTCTATTAGTCCATCTATACTGACCTCCATCAGGTTGCAAACTGAATATAATTTTTTTCTGCATCTAGCTCTGAAAAAATATTTGGCCTTCTAGTAGTGTGTGGGACTTTCTCTATTAGTCCATCTATACTGACCTCCATCAGGTTGCAAATTAAAAATAATTTTTATCTGCATCTAGCTCTGAAAAAATATTTGGCCTTCTAGCAGTGTGTGGGACTTTCTCTATTAGTCCATCTATACTGACCTCCATCAGGTTGCAAATTAAAAATAATTTTTATCTGCATCTACCTCTGAAAAAATATTTGGGCTTCTAGCTGTGTGTGGGACTTGTTCTATTAGTCCATCTATACTGATCTCCATCAGGTTGCAAACTGAATATAATTTTTTTCTGCATCTAGCTCTGAAAAAATATTTGGCCTTCTAGCAGTGTGTGGGACTTTCTCTATTAGTCCATCTATACTGACCTCCATCAGGTTGCAAATTAAAAGCAATTTTTATCTGCATCTAGCTCTTAAAAAATATTTGGCCTTCTAGCAGTGTGTGGGACTTTCTCTATTAGTCCATCTATACTGACCTCCATCAGGTTGCAAATTAAAAATAATTTTTATCTGCATCTACCTCTGAAAAAATATTTGGGCTTCTAGCTGTGTGTGGGACTTGTTCTATTAGTCCATCTATACTGACCTCCATCAGGTTGCAAACTGAATATAATTTTTTTCTGCATCTAGCTGTGAAAAAATATTTGGCCTTCTAGCAGTGTGTGGGACTTTCTCTATTAGTCCATCTATACTGACCTCCATCAGGTTGCAAATTAAAAATAATTTTTATCTGCATCTAGCTCTGAAAAAATATTTGGCTTTCTAGCAGTGTGTGGGACTTTCTCTATTAGTCCATCTATACTGACCTCCATCAGGTTGCAAATTAAAAATAATTTTTATCTGCATCTAGATCTGAAAAAATATTTGGCCTTCTAGCAGTGTGTGGGACTTTCTCTATTAGTCCATCTATACTGACCTCCATCAGGTTGCAAATTAAAAATAATTTTTATCTGCATCTACCTCTGAAAAAATATTTGGGCTTCTAGCTGTGTGTGGGACTTCTTCTATTAGTCCATCTATACTGACCTCCATCTGTTGCAAACTGAATATAATTTTTTTCTGCATCTAGCTCTGAAAAAATATTTGGCCTTCTAGCAGTGTGTGGGACTTTCTCTATTAGTCCATCTATACTGACCTCCATCAGGTTGCAAACTGAATATATTTTTTTTCTGCATCTACCTCTGAAAAAATATTGGGCTTCTAGCTGTGTGTGGGAATTTTTCTATTAATCCATCTATAGAGACCTCCATCAGGTTGCAAACTGAATATATTTATTTTCTGCATCTACCTCTGAAAAAATATTGGGCTTCTAGCTGTGTGTGGGACTTGTTCTATTAATCCATCTATACAGACCTCCATCAGGTTGCAAACTGAATATAATTTTTTTCTGCATCTAGCTCTGAAAAAATAGTTGGCCTTCTAGCAGTGTGTGGGACTTTCTCTATTAGTCCATCTATACTGACCTCCATCAGGTTGCAAATTAAAAATAATTTTTATCTGCATCTAGCTCTGAAAAAATATTTGGCCTTCTAGCAGTGTGTGGGACTTTCTCTATTAGACCATCTATACTGACCTCCATCAGGTTGCAAATTAAAAATAATTTTTATCTGCATCTACCTCTGAAAAAATATTGGGCTTCTAGCTGTGTGTGGGACTTGTTCTATTAGTCCATCTATACTGACCTCCATCAGGTTGCAAACTGAATATAATTTTTTTCTGCATCTAGCTCTGAAAAAATATTTGGCCTTCTAGAAGTGTGTGCGACTTTCTCTATTAGTCCATCTATACTGACCTCCATCAGGTTGCAAATTAAAAATAATTTTTATCTGCATCTAGCTCTGAAAAAATATTTGGCCTTCTAGCAGTGTGTGGGACTTTCTCTATTAGTCCATCTATACTGACCTCCATCAGGTTGCAAATTAAAAATAATTTTTATCTGCATCTACCTCTGAAAAAATATTTGGGCTTCTAGCTGTGTGTGGGACTTGTTCTATTAGTCCATCTATACTGACCTCCATCAGGTTGTAAACTGAATAGAATTTTTTTCTGCATCTAGCTCTGAAAAAATATTTGGCCTTCTAGCAGTGTGTGGGACTTTCTCTATTAGTCCATCTATACTGACCTCCATCAGGTTGCAAATTAAAAATAATTTTTATCTGCATCTAGCTCTGAAAAAATATTTGGCTTTCTAGCAGTGTGTGGGACTTTCTCTATTAGTCCATCTATACTGACCTCCATCAGGTTGCAAATTATAAATAATTTTTATCTGCATCTAGATCTGAAAAAATATTTGGCCTTCTAGCAGTGTGTGGGACTTTCTCTATTAGTCCATCTATACTGACCTCCATCAGGTTGCAAATTAAAAATAATTTTTATCTGCATCTACCTCTGAAAAAATATTTGGGCTTCTAGCTGTGTGTGGGACTTCTTCTATTAGTCCATCTATACTGACCTCCATCAGGTTGCAAACTGAATATAATTTTTTTCTGCATCTAGCTCTGAAAAAATATTTGGCCTTCTAGCAGTGTGTGGGACTTTCTCTATTAGTCCATCTATACTGACCTCCATCAGGTTGCAAACTGAATATATTTTTTTTCTGCATCTACCTCTGAAAAAATATTGGGCTTCTAGCTGTGTGTGGGAATTTTTCTATTAATCCATCTATAGAGACCTCCATCAGGTTGCAAACTGAATATATTTATTTTCTGCATCTACCTCTGAAAAAATATTGGGCTTCTAGCTGTGTGTGGGACTTGTTCTATTAATCCATCTATACAGACCTCCATCAGGTTGCAAACTGAATATAATTTTTTTCTGCATCTAGCTCTGAAAAAATAGTTGGCCTTCTAGCAGTGTGTGGGACTTTCTCTATTAGTCCATCTATACTGACCTCCATCAGGTTGCAAATTAAAAATAATTTTTATCTGCATCTAGCTCTGAAAAAATATTTGGCCTTCTAGCAGTGTGTGGGACTTTCTCTATTAGACCATCTATACTGACCTCCATCAGGTTGCAAATTAAAAATAATTTTTATCTGCATCTACCTCTGAAAAAATATTTGGGCTTCTAGCTGTGTGTGGGACTTGTTCTATTAGTCCATCTATACTGACCTCCATCAGGTTGTAAACTGAATAGAATTTTTTTCTGCATCTAGCTCTGAAAAAATATTTGGCCTTCTAGCAGTGTGTGGGACTTTCTCTATTAGTCCATCTATACTGACCTCCATCAGGTTGCAAATTAAAAATAATTTTTATCTGCATCTAGCTCTGAAAAAATATTTGGCTTTCTAGCAGTGTGTGGGACTTTCTCTATTAGTCCATCTATACTGACCTCCATCAGGTTGCAAATTATAAATAATTTTTATCTGCATCTAGATCTGAAAAAATATTTGGCCTTCTAGCAGTATGTGGGACTTTCTCTATTAGTCCATCTATACTGACCTCCATCAGGTTGCAAATTAAAAATAATTTTTATCTGCATCTACCTCTGAAAAAATATTTGGGCTTCTAGCTGTGTGTGGGACTTGTTCTATTAGTCCATCTATACTGACCTCCATCAGGTTGCAAACTGAATATAATTTTTTTCTGCATCTAGTTCTGAAAAAATATTTGGCCTTCTAGTAGTGTGTGGGACTTTCTCTATTAGTCCATCTATACTGACCTCCATCAGGTTGCAAACTGAATATATTTTTTTTTCTGCATCTACCTCTGAAAAAATATTGGGCTTCTAGCTGTGTGTGGGACTTGTTCTATTAATGCATCTATACAGACCTCCATCAGGTTGCAAACTGAATATATTTTTTTTCTGCATCTACCTCTGAAAAAATATTGGGCTTCTAGCTGTGTGTGGGACTTGTTCTATTAATCCATCTATACAGACCTCCATCAGGTTGCAAACTGAATATAATTTTTTTCTTCATCTAGCTCTGAAAAAATAGTTGGCCTTCTAGCAGTGTGTGGGACTTTCTCTATTAGTCCATCTATACTGACCTCCATCAGGTTGCAAATTAAAAATAATTTTTATCTGCATCTAGCTCTGAAAAAATATTTGGCCTTCTAGCAGTGTGTGGGACTTTTTCTATTAGTCTATCTATACTGACCTCCATCAGGTTGCAAATTAAAAAGAATTTTTATCTGCATCTACCTCTGAAAAAATATTTGGGCTTCTAGCTGTGTGTGGGACTTGTTCTATTAGTCCATCTATACTGACCTCCATCAGGTTGCAAACTGAATATAATTTTTTTCTGCATCTAGCTCTGAAAAAATATTTGGCCTTCTAGTAGTGTGTGGGACTTTCTCTATTAGTCCATCTATACTGACCTCCATCAGGTTGCAAATTAAAAATAATTTTTATCTGCATCTAGCTCTGAAAAAATATTTGGCCTTCTAGCAGTGTGTGGGACTTTCTCTATTAGTCCATCTATACTGACCTCCATCAGGTTGCAAATTAAAAATAATTTTTATCTGCATCTACCTCTGAAAAAATATTTGGGCTTCTAGCTGTGTGTGGGACTTGTTCTATTAGTCCATCTATACTGATCTCCATCAGGTTGCAAACTGAATATAATTTTTTTCTGCATCTAGCTCTGAAAAAATATTTGGCCTTCTAGCAGTGTGTGGGACTTTCTCTATTAGTCCATCTATACTGACCTCCATCAGGTTGCAAATTAAAAGCAATTTTTATCTGCATCTAGCTCTTAAAAAATATTTGGCCTTCTAGCAGTGTGTGGGACTTTCTCTATTAGTCCATCTATACTGACCTCCATCAGGTTGCAAATTAAAAATAATTTTTATCTGCATCTACCTCTGAAAAAATATTTGGGCTTCTAGCTGTGTGTGGGACTTGTTCTATTAGTCCATCTATACTGACCTCCATCAGGTTGCAAACTGAATATAATTTTTTTCTGCATCTAGCTCTGAAAAAATATTTGGCCTTCTAGCAGTGTGTGGGACTTTCTCTATTAGTCCATCTATACTGACCTCCATCAGGTTGCAAATTAAAAATATTTTTTTTTCTGCATCTACCTCTGAAAAAATATTGGCTTCTAGCTGTGTGTGGGACTTGTTCTATTAATACATCTATACAGACCTCCATCAGGTTGCAAACTGAATATAATTTTTTTCTGCATCTACCTCTGAAAAAATATTTGGGCTTCTAGCTGTGTGTGGGACTTGTTCTATTAGTCCATCTATACTGACCTCCATCAGGTTGCAAACTGAATATAATTTTTTTCTGCATCTAGCTCTGAAAAAATATTTGGCCTTCTAGCAGTGTGTGGGACTTTCTCTATTAGTCCATCTATACTGACCTCCATCAGGTTGCAAATTAAAAATAATTTTTATCTGCATCTAGCTCTGAAAAAATATTTGGCTTTCTAGCAGTGTGTGGGACTTTCTCTATTAGTCCATCTATACTGACCTCCATCAGGTTGCAAATTAAAAATAATTTTTATCTGCATCTAGATCTGAAAAAATATTTGGCCTTCTAGCAGTGTGTGGGACTTTCTCTATTAGTCCATCTATACTGACCTCCATCAGGTTGCAAATTAAAAATAATTTTTATCTGCATCTACCTCTGAAAAAATATTTGGGCTTCTAGCTGTGTGTGGGACTTCTTCTATTAGTCCATCTATACTGACCTCCATCAGGTTGCAAACTGAATATAATTTTTTTCTGCATCTAGTTCTGAAAAAATATTTGGCCTTCTAGTAGTGTGTGGGACTTTCTCTATTAGTCCATCTATACTGACCTCCATCAGGTTGCAAACTGAATATATTTTTTTCTGCATCTACCTCTGAAAAAATATTGGGCTTCTAGCTGTGTGTGGGACTTGTTCTATTAATGCATCTATACAGACCTCCATCAGGTTGCAAACTGAATATATTTTTTTTCTGCATCTACCTCTGAAAAAATATTGGGCTTCTAGCTGTGTGTGGGACTTGTTCTATTAATCCATCTATACAGACCTCCATCAGGTTGCAAACTGAATATAATTTTTTCTGCATCTAGCTCTGAAAAAATAGTTGGCCTTCTAGCAGTGTGTGGGACTTTCTCTATTAGTCCATCTATACTGACCTCCATCAGGTTGCAAATTAAAAATAATTTTTATCTGCATCTAGCTCTGAAAAAATATTTGGCCTTCTAGCAGTGTGTGGGACTTTTTCTATTAGTCTATCTATACTGAACTCCATCAGGTTGCAAATTAAAAAGAATTTTTATCTGCATCTACCTCTGAAAAAATATTTGGGCTTCTAGCTGTGTGTGGGACTTGTTCTATTAGTCCATCTATACTGACCTCCATCAGGTTGCAAACTGAATATAATTTTTTTCTGCATCTAGCTCTGAAAAAATATTTGGCCTTCTAGTAGTGTGTGGGACTTTCTCTATTAGTCCATCTATACTGACCTCCATCAGGTTGCAAATTAAAAATAATTTTTATCTGCATCTAGCTCTGAAAAAATATTTGGCCTTCTAGCAGTGTGTGGGACTTTCTCTATTAGTCCATCTATACTGACCTCCATCAGGTTGCAAATTAAAAATAATTTTTATCTGCATCTACCTCTGAAAAAATATTTGGGCTTCTAGCTGTGTGTGGGACTTGTTCTATTAGTCCATCTATACTGATCTCCATCAGGTTGCAAACTGAATATAATTTTTTTCTGCATCTAGCTCTGAAAAAATATTTGGCCTTCTAGCAGTGTGTGGGACTTTCTCTATTAGTCCATCTATACTGACCTCCATCAGGTTGCAAATTAAAAGCAATTTTTATCTGCATCTAGCTCTTAAAAAATATTTGGCCTTCTAGCAGTGTGTGGGACTTTCTCTATTAGTCCATCTATACTGACCTCCATCAGGTTGCAAATTAAAAATAATTTTTATCTGCATCTACCTCTGAAAAAATATTTGGGCTTCTAGCTGTGTGTGGGACTTGTTCTATTAGTCCATCTATACTGACCTCCATCAGGTTGCAAACTGAATATAATTTTTTTCTGCATCTAGCTCTGAAAAAATATTTGGCCTTCTAGTAGTGTGTGGGACTTTCTCTATTAGTCCATCTATACTGACCTCCATCAGGTTGCAAATTAAAAATATTTTTTTGTCTGCATCTACCTCTGAAAAAATATTGGCTTCTAGCTGTGTGTGGGACTTGTTCTATTAATACATCTATACAGACCTCCATCAGGTTGCAAACTGAATATAATTTTTTTCTGCATCTACCTCTGAAAAAATATTTGGGCTTCTAGCTGTGTGTGGGACTTGTTCTATTAGTCCATCTATACTGACCTCCATCAGGTTGCAAACTGAATATAATTTTTTTCTGCATCTAGCTCTGAAAAAATATTTGGCCTTCTAGCAGTGTGTGGGACTTGTTCTATTAGTCCACCTATTCTGACCTCCATCAGGTTGCAAATTAAAAATAATTTTTTGTCTGCATCTAGCTCTGAAAAAATATTTGGCCTTCTAGCTGTGTGTGGGACTTTCTCTATTAGTCCATCTATACTGACCTCCATCAGGTTGCAAACTGAATATATTTATTTTCTGCATCTACCTCTGAAAAAATATTTGGGCTTCTAGCTGTGTGTGGGACTTGTTCTATTAATACATCTATACAGACCTCCATCAGGTTGCAAACTGAATATATTTTTTTTCTGCATCTACCTCTGAAAAAATATTGGGCTTCTAGCTGTGTGTGGGACTTGTTCTATTAATGCATCTATACAGACCTCCATCAGGTTGCAAACTGAATATATTTTTTTTCTGCATCTACCTCTGAAAAAATATTGGGCTTCTAGCTGTGTGTGGGACTTGTTCTATTAATCCATCTATACAGACCTCCATCAGGTTGCAAACTGAATATAATTTTTTTCTTCATCTAGCTCTGAAAAAATAGTTGGCCTTCTAGCAGTGTGTGGGACTTTCTCTATTAGTCCATCTATACTGACCTCCATCAGGTTGCAAATTAAAAATAATTTTTATCTGCATCTAGCTCTGAAAAAATATTTGGCCTTCTAGCAGTGTGTGGGACTTTTTCTATTAGTCTATCTATACTGACCTCCATCAGGTTGCAAATTAAAAAGAATTTTTATCTGCATCTACCTCTGAAAAAATATTTGGGCTTCTAGCTGTGTGTGGGACTTGTTCTATTAGTCCATCTATACTGACCTCCATCAGGTTGCAAACTGAATATAATTTTTTTCTGCATCTAGCTCTGAAAAAATATTTGGCCTTCTAGTAGTGTGTGGGACTTTCTCTATTAGTCCATCTATACTGACCTCCATCAGGTTGCAAATTAAAAATAATTTTTATCTGCATCTAGCTCTGAAAAAATATTTGGCCTTCTAGCAGTGTGTGGGACTTTCTCTATTAGTCCATCTATACTGACCTCCATCAGGTTGCAAATTAAAAATAATTTTTATCTGCATCTACCTCTGAAAAAATATTTGGGCTTCTAGCTGTGTGTGGGACTTGTTCTATTAGTCCATCTATACTGATCTCCATCAGGTTGCAAACTGAATATAATTTTTTTCTGCATCTAGCTCTGAAAAAATATTTGGCCTTCTAGCAGTGTGTGGGACTTTCTCTATTAGTCCATCTATACTGACCTCCATCAGGTTGCAAATTAAAAGCAATTTTTATCTGCATCTAGCTCTTAAAAAATATTTGGCCTTCTAGCAGTGTGTGGGACTTTCTCTATTAGTCCATCTATACTGACCTCCATCAGGTTGCAAATTAAAAATAATTTTTATCTGCATCTACCTCTGAAAAAATATTTGGGCTTCTAGCTGTGTGTGGGACTTGTTCTATTAGTCCATCTATACTGACCTCCATCAGGTTGCAAACTGAATATAATTTTTTTCTGCATCTAGCTCTGAAAAAATATTTGGCCTTCTAGCAGTGTGTGGGACTTTCTCTATTAGTCCATCTATACTGACCTCCATCAGGTTGCAAATTAAAAATATTTTTTTTTCTGCATCTACCTCTGAAAAAATATTGGCTTCTAGCTGTGTGTGGGACTTGTTCTATTAATACATCTATACAGACCTCCATCAGGTTGCAAACTGAATATAATTTTTTTCTGCATCTACCTCTGAAAAAATATTTGGGCTTCTAGCTGTGTGTGGGACTTGTTCTATTAGTCCATCTATACTGACCTCCATCAGGTTGCAAACTGAATATAATTTTTTTCTGCATCTAGCTCTGAAAAAATATTTGGCCTTCTAGCAGTGTGTGGGACTTTCTCTATTAGTCCATCTATACTGACCTCCATCAGGTTGCAAATTAAAAATAATTTTTATCTGCATCTAGCTCTGAAAAAATATTTGGCTTTCTAGCAGTGTGTGGGACTTTCTCTATTAGTCCATCTATACTGACCTCCATCAGGTTGCAAATTAAAAATAATTTTTATCTGCATCTAGATCTGAAAAAATATTTGGCCTTCTAGCAGTGTGTGGGACTTTCTCTATTAGTCCATCTATACTGACCTCCATCAGGTTGCAAATTAAAAATAATTTTTATCTGCATCTACCTCTGAAAAAATATTTGGGCTTCTAGCTGTGTGTGGGACTTCTTCTATTAGTCCATCTATACTGACCTCCATCAGGTTGCAAACTGAATATAATTTTTTTCTGCATCTAGTTCTGAAAAAATATTTGGCCTTCTAGTAGTGTGTGGGACTTTCTCTATTAGTCCATCTATACTGACCTCCATCAGGTTGCAAACTGAATATATTTTTTTCTGCATCTACCTCTGAAAAAATATTGGGCTTCTAGCTGTGTGTGGGACTTGTTCTATTAATGCATCTATACAGACCTCCATCAGGTTGCAAACTGAATATATTTTTTTTCTGCATCTACCTCTGAAAAAATATTGGGCTTCTAGCTGTGTGTGGGACTTGTTCTATTAATCCATCTATACAGACCTCCATCAGGTTGCAAACTGAATATAATTTTTTCTGCATCTAGCTCTGAAAAAATAGTTGGCCTTCTAGCAGTGTGTGGGACTTTCTCTATTAGTCCATCTATACTGACCTCCATCAGGTTGCAAATTAAAAATAATTTTTATCTGCATCTAGCTCTGAAAAAATATTTGGCCTTCTAGCAGTGTGTGGGACTTTTTCTATTAGTCTATCTATACTGAACTCCATCAGGTTGCAAATTAAAAAGAATTTTTATCTGCATCTACCTCTGAAAAAATATTTGGGCTTCTAGCTGTGTGTGGGACTTGTTCTATTAGTCCATCTATACTGACCTCCATCAGGTTGCAAACTGAATATAATTTTTTTCTGCATCTAGCTCTGAAAAAATATTTGGCCTTCTAGTAGTGTGTGGGACTTTCTCTATTAGTCCATCTATACTGACCTCCATCAGGTTGCAAATTAAAAATAATTTTTATCTGCATCTAGCTCTGAAAAAATATTTGGCCTTCTAGCAGTGTGTGGGACTTTCTCTATTAGTCCATCTATACTGACCTCCATCAGGTTGCAAATTAAAAATAATTTTTATCTGCATCTACCTCTGAAAAAATATTTGGGCTTCTAGCTGTGTGTGGGACTTGTTCTATTAGTCCATCTATACTGATCTCCATCAGGTTGCAAACTGAATATAATTTTTTTCTGCATCTAGCTCTGAAAAAATATTTGGCCTTCTAGCAGTGTGTGGGACTTTCTCTATTAGTCCATCTATACTGACCTCCATCAGGTTGCAAATTAAAAGCAATTTTTATCTGCATCTAGCTCTTAAAAAATATTTGGCCTTCTAGCAGTGTGTGGGACTTTCTCTATTAGTCCATCTATACTGACCTCCATCAGGTTGCAAATTAAAAATAATTTTTATCTGCATCTACCTCTGAAAAAATATTTGGGCTTCTAGCTGTGTGTGGGACTTGTTCTATTAGTCCATCTATACTGACCTCCATCAGGTTGCAAACTGAATATAATTTTTTTCTGCATCTAGCTCTGAAAAAATATTTGGCCTTCTAGTAGTGTGTGGGACTTTCTCTATTAGTCCATCTATACTGACCTCCATCAGGTTGCAAATTAAAAATATTTTTTTGTCTGCATCTACCTCTGAAAAAATATTGGCTTCTAGCTGTGTGTGGGACTTGTTCTATTAATACATCTATACAGACCTCCATCAGGTTGCAAACTGAATATAATTTTTTTCTGCATCTACCTCTGAAAAAATATTTGGGCTTCTAGCTGTGTGTGGGACTTGTTCTATTAGTCCATCTATACTGACCTCCATCAGGTTGCAAACTGAATATAATTTTTTTCTGCATCTAGCTCTGAAAAAATATTTGGCCTTCTAGCAGTGTGTGGGACTTGTTCTATTAGTCCACCTATTCTGACCTCCATCAGGTTGCAAATTAAAAATAATTTTTTGTCTGCATCTAGCTCTGAAAAAATATTTGGCCTTCTAGCTGTGTGTGGGACTTTCTCTATTAGTCCATCTATACTGACCTCCATCAGGTTGCAAACTGAATATATTTATTTTCTGCATCTACCTCTGAAAAAATATTTGGGCTTCTAGCTGTGTGTGGGACTTGTTCTATTAATACATCTATACAGACCTCCATCAGGTTGCAAACTGAATATATTTTTTTTCTGCATCTACCTCTGAAAAAATATTTGGGCTTCTAGCTGTGTGTGGGACTTGTTCTATTAGTCCATCTATACTGACCTCCATCAGGTTGCAAACTGAATATAATTTTTTTCTGCATCTAGCTCTGAAAAAATATTTGGCCTTCTAGCAGTGTGTGGGACTTTCTCTATTAGTCCATCTATACTGACCTCCATCAGGTTGCAAATTAAAAGCAATTTTTATCTGCATCTAGCTCTTAAAAAATATTTGGCCTTCTAGCAGTGTGTGGGACTTTCTCTATTAGTCCATCTATACTGACCTCCATCAGGTTGCAAATTAAAAATAATTTTTATCTGCATCTACCTCTGAAAAAATATTTGGGCTTCTAGCTGTGTGTGGGACTTGTTCTATTAGTCCATCTATACTGACCTCCATCAGGTTGCAAACTGAATATAATTTTTTTCTGCATCTAGCTCTGAAAAAATATTTGGCCTTCTAGTAGTGTGTGGGACTTTCTCTATTAGTCCATCTATACTGACCTCCATCAGGTTGCAAATTAAAAATATTTTTTTGTCTGCATCTACCTCTGAAAAAATATTGGCTTCTAGCTGTGTGTGGGACTTGTTCTATTAATACATCTATACAGACCTCCATCAGGTTGCAAACTGAATATAATTTTTTTCTGCATCTACCTCTGAAAAAATATTTGGGCTTCTAGCTGTGTGTGGGACTTGTTCTATTAGTCCATCTATACTGACCTCCATCAGGTTGCAAACTGAATATAATTTTTTTCTGCATCTAGCTCTGAAAAAATATTTGGCCTTCTAGCAGTGTGTGGGACTTGTTCTATTAGTCCACCTATTCTGACCTCCATCAGGTTGCAAATTAAAAATAATTTTTTGTCTGCATCTAGCTCTGAAAAAATATTTGGCCTTCTAGCTGTGTGTGGGACTTTCTCTATTAGTCCATCTATACTGACCTCCATCAGGTTGCAAACTGAATATATTTATTTTCTGCATCTACCTCTGAAAAAATATTTGGGCTTCTAGCTGTGTGTGGGACTTGTTCTATTAATACATCTATACAGACCTCCATCAGGTTGCAAACTGAATATAATTTTTTTCTGCATCTACCTCTGAAAAAATATTTGGGCTTCTAGCTGTGTGTGGGACTTGTTCTATTAGTCCATCTATACTGACCTCCATCAGGTTGCAAACTGAATATAATTTTTTTCTGCATCTAGCTCTGAAAAAATATTTGGCCTTCTAGCAGTGTGTGGGACTTTCTCTATTAGTCCATCTATACTGACCTCCATCAGGTTGCAAATTAAAAATAATTTTTATCTGCATCTAGCTCTGAAAAAATATTTGGCTTTCTAGCAGTGTGTGGGACTTTCTCTATTAGTCCATCTATACTGACCTCCATCAGGTTGCAAATTAAAAATAATTATTATCTGCTTCTAGATCTGAAAAAATATTTGGCCTTCTAGCAGTGTGTGGGACTTTCTCTATTAGTCCATCTATACTGACCTCCATCAGGTTGCAAATTAAAAATAATTTTTATCTGCATCTACCTCTGAAAAAATATTTGGGCTTCTAGCTGTGTGTGGGACTTGTTCTATTAGTCCATCTATACTGACCTCCATCAGGTTGCAAACTGAATATAATTTTTTTCTGCATCTAGTTCTGAAAAAATATTTGGCCTTCTAGTAGTGTGTGGGACTTTCTCTATTAGTCCATCTATACTCACCTCCATCAGGTTGCAAACTGAATATATTTTTTTCTGCATCTACCTCTGAAAAAATATTGGGCTTCTAGCTGTGTGTGGGACTTGTTCTATTAATGCATCTATACAGACCTCCATCAGGTTGCAAACTGAATATATTTTTTTTCTGCATCTACCTCTGAAAAAATATTGGGCTTCTAGCTGTGTGTGGGACTTGTTCTATTAATCCATCTATACAGACCTCCATCAGGTTGCAAACTGAATATAATTTTTTTCTGCATCTAGCTCTGAAAAAATAGTTGGCCTTCTAGCAGTGTGTGGGACTTTCTCTATTAGTCCATCTATACTGACCTCCATCAGGTTGCAAATTAAAAATAATTTTTATCTGCATCTAGCTCTGAAAAAATATTTGGCCTTCTAGCAGTGTGTGGGACTTTTTCTATTAGTCTATCTATACTGACCTCCATCAGGTTGCAAATTAAAAAGAATTTTTATCTGCATCTACCTCTGAAAAAATATTTGGGCTTCTAGCTGTGTGTGGGACTTGTTCTATTAGTCCATCTATACTGACCTCCATCAGGTTGCAAACTGAATATAATTTTTTTCTGCATCTAGCTCTGAAAAAATATTTGGCCTTCTAGTAGTGTGTGGGACTTTCTCTATTAGTCCATCTATACTGACCTCCATCAGGTTGCAAATTAAAAATAATTTTTATCTGCATCTAGCTCTGAAAAAATATTTGGCCTTCTAGCAGTGTGTGGGACTTTCTCTATTAGTCCATCTATACTGACCTCCATCAGGTTGCAAATTAAAAATAATTTTTATCTGCATCTACCTCTGAAAAAATATTTGGGCTTCTAGCTGTGTGTGGGACTTGTTCTATTAGTCCATCTATACTGATCTCCATCAGGTTGCAAACTGAATATAATTTTTTTCTGCATCTAGCTCTGAAAAAATATTTGGCCTTCTAGCAGTGTGTGGGACTTTCTCTATTAGTCCATCTATACTGACCTCCATCAGGTTGCAAATTAAAAGCAATTTTTATCTGCATCTAGCTCTTAAAAAATATTTGGCCTTCTAGCAGTGTGTGGGACTTTCTCTATTAGTCCATCTATACTGACCTCCATCAGGTTGCAAATTAAAAATAATTTTTATCTGCATCTACCTCTGAAAAAATATTGGCTTCTAGCTGTGTGTGGGACTTGTTCTATTAATACATCTATACAGACCTCCATCAGGTTGCAAACTGAATATAATTTTTTTCTGCATCTAGCTCTGAAAAAATATTTGGCCTTCTAGTAGTGTGTGGGACTTTCTCTATTAGTCCATCTATACTGACCTCCATCAGGTTGCAAATTAAAAATATTTTTTTTTCTGCATCTAACTCTGAAAAAATATTGGCTTCTAGCTGTGTGTGTGACTTGTTCTATTAATACATCTATACAGACCTCCATCAGGTTGCAAACTGAATATAATTTTTTTCTGCATCTACCTCTGAAAAAATATTTGGGCTTCTAGCTGTGTGTGGGACTTGTTCTATTAGTCCATCTATACTGACCTCCATCAGGTTGCAAACTGAATATAATTTTTTTCTGCATCTAGCTCTGAAAAAATATTTGGCCTTCTAGCAGTGTGTGGGACTTGTTCTATTAGTCCACCTATTCTGACCTCCATCAGGTTGCAAATTAAAAATAATTTTTTGTCTGCATCTAGCTCTGAAAAAATATTTGGCCTTCTAGCTGTGTGTGGGACTTTCTCTATTAGTCCATCTATACTGACCTCCATCAGGTTGCAAACTGAATATATTTATTTTCTGCATCTACCTCTGAAAAAATATTTGGGCTTCTAGCTGTGTGTGGGACTTGTTCTATTAGTCCATCTATACTGACCTCCATCAGGTTGCAAACTGAATATAATTTTTTTCTGCATCTAGCTCTGAAAAAATATTTGGCCTTCTAGCAGTGTGTGGGACTTGTTCTATTAGTCCACCTATACTGACCTCCATCAGGTTGCAAATTAAAAATAATTTTTTGTCTGCATCTAGCTCTGAAAAAATATTTGGCCTTCTAGCAGTGTGTGGGACTTTCTCTATTAGTCCATCTATACTGACCTCCATCAGGTTGCAAATTAAAAATAATTTTTATCTGCATCTACCTCTGAAAAAATATTTGGGCTTCTAGCTGTGTGTGGGACTTGTTCTATTAGTCCATCTATACTGACCTCCATCAGGTTGCAAACTGAATATAATTTTTTTCTGCATCTAGCTCTGAAAAAATATTTGGCCTTCTAGCAGTGTGTGGGACTTTCTCTATTAGTCCATCTATACTGACCTCCATCAGGTTGCAAACTGAATATATTTTTTTTCTGCATCTACCTCTGAAAAAATATTGGGCTTCTAGCTGTGTGTGGGACTTGTTCTATTAATCCATCTATACAGACCTCCATCAGGTTGCAAACTGAATATATTTTTTTTCTGCATCTACCTCTGAAAAAATATTGGGCTTCTAGCTGTGTGTGGGACTTGTTCTATTAATCCATCTATACAGACCTCCATCAGGTTGCAAACTGAATATAATTTTTTTCTGCATCTAGCTCTGAAAAAATAGTTGGCCTTCTAGCAGTGTGTGGGACTTTCTCTATTAGTCCATCTATACTGACCTCCATCAGGTTGCAAATTAAAAATAATTTTTATCTGCATCTAGCTCTGAAAAAATATTTGGCCTTCTAGCAGTGTGTGGGACTTTCTCTATTAGTCCATCTATACTGACCTCCATCAGGTTGCAAATTAAAAATAGTTTTTATCTGCATCTACCTCTGAAAAAATATTTGGGCTTCTAGCTGTGTGTGGGACTTGTTCTATTAGTCCATCTATACAGACCTCCATCAGGTTGCAAACTGAATATAATTTTTTTCTGCATCTAGCTCTGAAAAAATATTTGGCCTTCTAGCAGTGTGTGGGACTTGTTCTATTAGTCCACCTATACTGACCTCCATCAGGTTGCAAATTAAAAATATTTTTTTGTCTGCATCTAGCTCTGAAAATTATTTGGCCTTCTAGCTGTGTGTGGGACTTTCTCTATTAGTCCATCTATACTGACCTCCATCAGGTTGCAAACTGAATATATTTATTTTCTGCATCTACCTCTGAAAAAATATTTGGGCTTCTAGCTGTGTGTGGGACTTGTTCTATTAGTCCATCTATACTGACCTCCATCAGGTTGCAAACTGAATATAATTTTTTTCTGCATCTAGCTCTGAAAAAATATTTGGCCTTCTAGCAGTGTGTGGGACTTGTTCTATTAGTCCACCTATACTGACCTCCATCAGGTTGCAAATTAAAAATAATTTTTTGTCTGCATCTAGCTCTGAAAAAATATTTGGACTTCTAGCAGTGTGTGGGACTTTCTCTATTAGTCCATCTATACTCACCTCCATCAGGTTGCAAACTGAATATATTTTTTTCTGCATCTACCTCTGAAAAAATATTGGGCTTCTAGCTGTGTGTGGGACTTGTTCTATTAGTCCATCTATACTGACCTCCATCAGGTTGCAAACTGAATATAATTTTTTTTCTGCATCTAGCTCTGAAAAAATATTTGGCCTTCTAGTAGTGTGTGGGACTTTTTCTATTAGTCCATCTATACAGACCTCCATCAGGTTGCAAATTAAAAATAATTTTTATCTGCATCTAGCTCTGAAAAAATATTTGGCTTTCTAGCAGTGTGTGGGACTTTCTCTATTAGTCCATCTATACTGACCTCCATCAGGTTGCAAATTAAAAATAATTTTTATCTGCTTCTAGATCTGAAAAAATATTTGGCCTTCTAGCAGTGTGTGGGACTTTCTCTATTAGTCCATCTATACTGACCTCCATCAGGTTGCAAATTAAAAATAATTTTTATCTGCATCTACCTCTGAAAAAATATTTGGGCTTCTAGCTGTGTGTGGGACTTGTTCTATTAGTCCATCTATACTGACCTCCATCAGGTTGCAAACTGAATATAATTTTTTTCTGCATCTAGTTCTGAAAAAATATTTGGCCTTCTAGTAGTGTGTGGGACTTTCTCTATTAGTCCATCTATACTCACCTCCATCAGGTTGCAAACTGAATATATTTTTTTCTGCATCTACCTCTGAAAAAATATTGGGCTTCTAGCTGTGTGTGGGACTTGTTCTATTAATGCATCTATACAGACCTCCATCAGGTTGCAAACTGAATATATTTTTTTTCTGCATCTACCTCTGAAAAAATATTGGGCTTCTAGCTGTGTGTGGGACTTGTTCTATTAATCCATCTATACAGACCTCCATCAGGTTGCAAACTGAATATAATTTTTTTCTGCATCTAGCTCTGAAAAAATAGTTGGCCTTCTAGCAGTGTGTGGGACTTTCTCTATTAGTCCATCTATACTGACCTCCATCAGGTTGCAAATTAAAAATAATTTTTATCTGCATCTAGCTCTGAAAAAATATTTGGCCTTCTAGCAGTGTGTGGGACTTTTTCTATTAGTCTATCTATACTGACCTCCATCAGGTTGCAAATTAAAAAGAATTTTTATCTGCATCTACCTCTGAAAAAATATTTGGGCTTCTAGCTGTGTGTGGGACTTGTTCTATTAGTCCATCTATACTGACCTCCATCAGGTTGCAAACTGAATATAATTTTTTTCTGCATCTAGCTCTGAAAAAATATTTGGCCTTCTAGTAGTGTGTGGGACTTTCTCTATTAGTCCATCTATACTGACCTCCATCAGGTTGCAAATTAAAAATAATTTTTATCTGCATCTAGCTCTGAAAAAATATTTGGCCTTCTAGCAGTGTGTGGGACTTTCTCTATTAGTCCATCTATACTGACCTCCATCAGGTTGCAAATTAAAAATAATTTTTATCTGCATCTACCTCTGAAAAAATATTTGGGCTTCTAGCTGTGTGTGGGACTTGTTCTATTAGTCCATCTATACTGATCTCCATCAGGTTGCAAACTGAATATAATTTTTTTCTGCATCTAGCTCTGAAAAAATATTTGGCCTTCTAGCAGTGTGTGGGACTTTCTCTATTAGTCCATCTATACTGACCTCCATCAGGTTGCAAATTAAAAGCAATTTTTATCTGCATCTAGCTCTTAAAAAATATTTGGCCTTCTAGCAGTGTGTGGGACTTTCTCTATTAGTCCATCTATACTGACCTCCATCAGGTTGCAAATTAAAAATAATTTTTATCTGCATCTACCTCTGAAAAAATATTGGCTTCTAGCTGTGTGTGGGACTTGTTCTATTAATACATCTATACAGACCTCCATCAGGTTGCAAACTGAATATAATTTTTTTCTGCATCTAGCTCTGAAAAAATATTTGGCCTTCTAGTAGTGTGTGGGACTTTCTCTATTAGTCCATCTATACTGACCTCCATCAGGTTGCAAATTAAAAATATTTTTTTTTGTGCATCTACCTCTGAAAAAATATTGGCTTCTAGCTGTGTGTGGGACTTGTTCTATTAATACATCTATACAGACCTCCATCAGGTTGCAAACTGAATATAATTTTTTTCTGCATCTACCTCTGAAAAAATCTTTGGGCTTCTAGCTGTGTGTGGGACTTGTTCTATTAGTCCATCTATACTGACCTCCATCAGGTTGCAAACTGAATATAATTTTTTTCTGCATCTAGCTCTGAAAAAATATTTGGCCTTCTAGCAGTGTGTGGGACTTGTTCTATTAGTCCACCTATTCTGACCTCCATCAGGTTGCAAATTAAAAATAATTTTTTGTCTGCATCTAGCTCTGAAAAAATATTTGGCCTTCTAGCTGTGTGTGGGACTTTCTCTATTAGTCCATCTATACTGACCTCCATCAGGTTGCAAACTGAATATATTTATTTTCTGCATCTACCTCTGAAAAAATATTTGGGCTTCTAGCTGTGTGTGGGACTTGTTCTATTAGTCCATCTATACTGACCTCCATCAGGTTGCAAACTGAATATAATTTTTTTCTGCATCTAGCTCTGAAAAAATATTTGGCCTTCTAGCAGTGTGTGGGACTTGTTCTATTAGTCCACCTATACTGACCTCCATCAGGTTGCAAATTAAAAATAATTTTTTGTCTGCATCTAGCTCTGAAAAAATATTTGGCCTTCTAGCAGTGTGTGGGACTTTCTCTATTAGTCCATCTATACTGACCTCCATCAGGTTGCAAATTAAAAATAATTTTTATCTGCATCTCCCTCTGAAAAAATATTTGGGCTTCTAGCTGTGTGTGGGACTTGTTCTATTAGTCCATCTATACTGACCTCCATCAGGTTGCAAACTGAATATAATTTTTTTCTGCATCTAGCTCTGAAAAAATATTTGGCCTTCTAGCAGTGTGTGGGACTTTCTCTATTAGTCCATCTATACTGACCTCCATCAGGTTGCAAACTGAATATATTTTTTTTCTGCATCTACCTCTGAAAAAATATTGGGCTTCTAGCTGTGTGTGGGACTTGTTCTATTAATCCATCTATACAGACCTGCATCAGGTTGCAAACTGAATATATTTTTTTTCTGCATCTACCTCTGAAAAAATATTGGGCTTCTAGCTGTGTGTGGGACTTGTTCTATTAATCCATCTATACAGACCTCCATCAGGTTGCAAACTGAATATAATTTTTTTCTGCATCTAGCTCTGAAAAAATAGTTGGCCTTCTAGCAGTGTGTGGGACTTTCTCTATTAGTCCATCTATACTGACCTCCATCAGGTTGCAAATTAAAAATAATTTTTATCTGCATCTAGCTCTGAAAAAATATTTGGCCTTCTAGCAGTGTGTGGGACTTTCTCTATTAGTCCATCTATACTGACCTCCATCAGGTTGCAAATTAAAAATAGTTTTTATCTGCATCTACCTCTGAAAAAATATTTGGGCTTCTAGCTGTGTGTGGGACTTGTTCTATTAGTCCATCTATACAGACCTCCATCAGGTTGCAAACTGAATATAATTTTTTTCTGCATCTAGCTCTGAAAAAATATTTGGCCTTCTAGCAGTGTGTGGGACTTGTTCTATTAGTCCACCTATACTGACCTCCATCAGGTTGCAAATTAAAAATAATTTTTTGTCTGCATCTAGCTCTGAAAAAATATTTGGCCTTCTAGCTGTGTGTGGGACTTTCTCTATTAGTCCATCTATACTGACCTCCATCAGGTTGCAAACTGAATATATTTATTTTCTGCATCTACCTCTGAAAAAATATTTGGGTTTCTAGCTGTGTGTGGGACTTGTTCTATTAGTCCATCTATACTGACCTCCAGCAGGTTGCAAACTGAATATAATTTTTTTCTGCATCTAGCTCTGAAAAAATATTTGGCCTTCTAGCAGTGTGTGGGACTTGTTCTATTAGTCCACCTATACTGACCTCCATCAGGTTGCAAATTAAAAATAATTTTTTGTCTGCATCTAGCTCTGAAAAAATATTTGGCCTTCTAGCAGTGTGTGGGACTTTCTCTATTAGTCCATCTATACTGACCTCCATCAGGTTGCAAACTGAATATATTTTTTTTCTGCATCTACCTCTGAAAAAATATTGGGCTTCTAGCTGTGTGTGGGACTTGTTCTATTAATCCATCTATACAGACCTCCATCAGGTTGCAAACTGAATATATTTTTTTTCTGCATCTACCTCTGAAAAAATATTGGGCTTCTAGCTGTGTGTGGGACTTGTTCTATTAATCCATCTATACAGACCTCCATCAGGTTGCAAACTGAATATAATTTTTTTCTGCATCTAGCTCTGAAAAAATAGTTGGCCTTCTAGCAGTGTGTGGGACTTTCTCTATTAGTCCATCTATACTGACCTTCATCAGGTTGCAAATTAAAAATAATTTTTATCTGCATCTAGCTCTGAAAAAATATTTGGCCTTCTAGCAGTGTGTGGGACTTTCTCTATTAGTCCATCTATACTGACCTCCATCAGGTTGCAAATTAAAAATAGTTTTTATCTGCATCTACCTCTGAAAAAATATTTGGGCTTCTAGCTGTGTGTGGGACTTGTTCTATTAGTCCATCTATACTGACCTCCATCAGGTTGCAAACTGAATATAATTTTTTTCTGCATCTAGCTCTGAAAAAATATTTGGCCTTCTAGTAGTGTGTGGGACTTTCTCTATTAGTCGATCTATACTGACCTCCATCAGGTTGCAAATTAAAAATAATTTTTATCTGCATCTAGCTCTGAAAAAATATTTGGCCTTCTAGCAGTGTGTGGGACTTTCTCTATTAGTCCATCTATACTGACCTCCATCAGGTTGCAAATTAAAAATAATTTTTATCTGCATCTACCTCTGAAAAAATATTTGGGCTTCTAGCTGTGTGTGGGACTTGTTCTATTAGTCCATCTATACTGACCTCCATCAGGTTGCAAACTGAATATAATTTTTTTCTGCATCTAGCTCTGAAAAAATATCTGGCCTTCTAGCAGTGTGTGGGACTTTCTCTATTAGTCCATCTATACTGACCTCCATCAGGTTGCAAATTAAAAATAATTTTTATCTGCATCTAGCTCTGAAAAAATATTTGGCCTTCTATCAGTGTGTGGGACTTTCTCTATTAGTCCATCTATACTGACCTCCATCAGGTTGCAAATTAAAAATAATTTTTATCTGCATCTAGATCTGAAAAAATATTTGGCCTTCTAGCAGTGTGTGGGACTTTCTCTATTAGTCCATCTATACTGACCTCCATCAGGTTGCAAATTAAAAATATTTTTTTTTCTGCATCTACCTCTGAAAAAATATTGGCTTCTAGCTGTGTGTGGGACTTGTTCTATTAATACATCTATACAGACCTCCATCAGGTTGCAAACTGAATATAATTTTTTTCTGCATCTACCTCTGAAAAAATATTTGGGCTTCTAGCTGTGTGTGGGACTCGTTCTATTAGTCCATCTATACTGACCTCCATCAGGTTGCAAACTGAATATAATTTTTTTCTGCATCTAGCTCTGAAAAAATATTTGGCCTTCTAGCAGTGTGTGGGACTTGTTCTATTAGTCCACCTATACTGACCTCCATCAGGTTGCAAATTAAAAATAATTTTTTTGTCTGCATCTAGCTCTGAAAAAATATTTGGACTTCTAGCTGTGTGTGGGACTTTCTCTATTAGTCCATCTATACTGACCTCCATCAGGTTGCAAACTGAATATATATATTTTCTGCATCTACCTCTGAAAAAATATTTGGGCTTCTAGCTGTGTGTGGGACTTGTTCTATTAGTCCATCTATACTGACCTCCATCAGGTTGCAAACTGAATATAATTTTTTTCTGCATCTAACTCTGAAAAAATATTTGGCCTTCTAGCAGTGTGTGGGACTTTCTCTATTAGTCCATCTATACTGACCTCCATCAGGTTGCAAATTAAAAATAATTTTTATCTGCATCTACCTCTGAAAAAATATTTGGGCTTCTAGCTGTGTGTGGGACTTGTTCTATTAGTCCATCTATACTGACCTCCATCAGGTTGCAAATTGAATATAATTTTTTTCTGCATCTAGCTCTGAAAAAATATTTGGCCTTCTAGCAGTGTGTGGGACTTTCTCTATTAGTCCATCTATACTGACCTCCATCAGGTTGCAAATTAAAAATAGTTTTTATCTGCATCTACCTCTGAAAAAATATTTGGGCTTCTAGCTGTGTGTGGGACTTGTTCTATTAGTCCATCTATACAGACCTCCATCAGGTTGCAAACTGAATATAATTTTTTTCTGCATCTAGCTCTGAAAAAATATTTGGCCTTCTAGCAGTGTGTGGGACTTGTTCTATTAGTCCACCTATACTGACCTCCATCAGGTTGCAAATTAAAAATAATTTTTTGTCTGCATCTAGCTCTGAAAAAATATTTGGCCTTCTAGCTGTGTGTGGGACTTTCTCTATTAGTCCATCTATACTGACCTCCATCAGGTTGCAAACTGAATATATTTATTTTCTGCATCTACCTCTGAAAAAATATTTGGGTTTCTAGCTGTGTGTGGGACTTGTTCTATTAGTCCATCTATACTGACCTCCAGCAGGTTGCAAACTGAATATAATTTTTTTCTGCATCTAGCTCTGAAAAAATATTTGGCCTTCTAGCAGTGTGTGGGACTTGTTCTATTAGTCCACCTATACTGACCTCCATCAGGTTGCAAATTAAAAATAATTTTTTGTCTGCATCTAGCTCTGAAAAAATATTTGGCCTTCTAGCAGTGTGTGGGACTTTCTCTATTAGTCCATCTATACTGACCTCCATCAGGTTGCAAACTGAATATATTTTTTTTCTGCATCTACCTCTGAAAAAATATTGGGCTTCTAGCTGTGTGTGGGACTTGTTCTATTAATCCATCTATACAGACCTCCATCAGGTTGCAAACTGAATATATTTTTTTTCTGCATCTACCTCTGAAAAAATATTGGGCTTCTAGCTGTGTGTGGGACTTGTTCTATTAATCCATCTATACAGACCTCCATCAGGTTGCAAACTGAATATAATTTTTTTCTGCATCTAGCTCTGAAAAAATAGTTGGCCTTCTAGCAGTGTGTGGGACTTTCTCTATTAGTCCATCTATACTGACCTTCATCAGGTTGCAAATTAAAAATAATTTTTATCTGCATCTAGCTCTGAAAAAATATTTGGCCTTCTAGCAGTGTGTGGGACTTTCTCTATTAGTCCATCTATACTGACCTCCATCAGGTTGCAAATTAAAAATAGTTTTTATCTGCATCTACCTCTGAAAAAATATTTGGGCTTCTAGCTGTGTGTGGGACTTGTTCTATTAGTCCATCTATACTGACCTCCATCAGGTTGCAAACTGAATATAATTTTTTTCTGCATCTAGCTCTGAAAAAATATTTGGCCTTCTAGTAGTGTGTGGGACTTTCTCTATTAGTCGATCTATACTGACCTCCATCAGGTTGCAAATTAAAAATAATTTTTATCTGCATCTAGCTCTGAAAAAATATTTGGCCTTCTAGCAGTGTGTGGGACTTTCTCTATTAGTCCATCTATACTGACCTCCATCAGGTTGCAAATTAAAAATAATTTTTATCTGCATCTACCTCTGAAAAAATATTTGGGCTTCTAGCTGTGTGTGGGACTTGTTCTATTAGTCCATCTATACTGACCTCCATCAGGTTGCAAACTGAATATAATTTTTTTCTGCATCTAGCTCTGAAAAAATATCTGGCCTTCTAGCAGTGTGTGGGACTTTCTCTATTAGTCCATCTATACTGACCTCCATCAGGTTGCAAATTAAAAATAATTTTTATCTGCATCTAGCTCTGAAAAAATATTTGGCCTTCTATCAGTGTGTGGGACTTTCTCTATTAGTCCATCTATACTGACCTCCATCAGGTTGCAAATTAAAAATAATTTTTATCTGCATCTAGATCTGAAAAAATATTTGGCCTTCTAGCAGTGTGTGGGACTTTCTCTATTAGTCCATCTATACTGACCTCCATCAGGTTGCAAATTAAAAATATTTTTTTTTCTGCATCTACCTCTGAAAAAATATTGGCTTCTAGCTGTGTGTGGGACTTGTTCTATTAATACATCTATACAGACCTCCATCAGGTTGCAAACTGAATACAATTTTTTTCTGCATCTACCTCTGAAAAAATATTTGGGCTTCTAGCTGTGTGTGGGACTCGTTCTATTAGTCCATCTATACTGACCTCCATCAGGTTGCAAACTGAATATAATTTTTTTCTGCATCTAGCTCTGAAAAAATATTTGGCCTTCTAGCAGTGTGTGGGACTTGTTCTATTAGTCCACCTATACTGACCTCCATCAGGTTGCAAATTAAAAATAATTTTTTTGTCTGCATCTAGCTCTGAAAAAATATTTGGACTTCTAGCTGTGTGTGGGACTTTCTCTATTAGTCCATCTATACTGACCTCCATCAGGTTGCAAACTGAATATATATATTTTCTGCATCTACCTCTGAAAAAATATTTGGGCTTCTAGCTGTGTGTGGGACTTGTTCTATTAGTCCATCTATACTGACCTCCATCAGGTTGCAAACTGAATATAATTTTTTTCTGCATCTAACTCTGAAAAAATATTTGGCCTTCTAGCAGTGTGTGGGACTTTCTCTATTAGTCCATCTATACTGACCTCCATCAGGTTGCAAATTAAAAATAATTTTTATCTGCATCTACCTCTGAAAAAATATTTGGGCTTCTAGCTGTGTGTGGGACTTGTTCTATTAGTCCATCTATACTGACCTCCATCAGGTTGCAAATTGAATATAATTTTTTTCTGCATCTAGCTCAGAAAAAATATTTGGGCTTCTAGCAGTGTGTGGGACTTGTTCTATTAGTCCATCTATACTGACCTCCATCAGGTTGCAAACTGAATATAATTTTTTTCTGCATCTAGCTCTGAAAAAATATTTGGCCTTCTAGCAGTGTGTGGGACTTTCTCTATTAGTCCATCTATACTGACCTCCATCAGGTTGCAAATTAAAAATAATTTTTATCTGCATCTACCTCTGAAAAAATATTTGGGCTTCTAGCTGTGTGTGGGACTTGTTCTATTAGTCCATCTATACTGACCTCCATCAGGTTGCAAACTGAATATAATTTTTTTCTGCATCTAGCTCTGAAAAAATATTTGGCCTTCTAGCAGTGTGTGGGACTTTCTCTATTAGTCCATCTTTACTGACCTCCATCAGGTTGCAAACTGAATATATTTTTTTTCTGCATCTACCTCTGAAAAAATATTGGGCTTCTAGCTGTGTGTGGGACTTGTTCTATTAATCCATCTATACAGACCTCCATCAGGTTGCAAACTGAATATATTTTTTTTCTGCATCTACCTCTGAAAAAATATTGGGCTTCTAGCTGTGTGTGGGACTTGTTCTATTAATCCATCTATACAGACCTCCATCAGGTTGCAAACTGAATATAATTTTTTTCTGCATCTAGCTCTGAAAAAATAGTTGGCCTTCTAGCAGTGTGTGGGACTTTCTCTATTAGTCCATCTATACTGACCTCCATCAGGTTGCAAATTAAAAATAATTTTTATCTGCATCTAGCTCTGAAAAAATATTTGGCCTTCTAGCAGTGTGTGGGACTTTCTCTATTAGTCCATCTATACTGACCTCCATCAGGTTGCAAATTAAAAATAATTTTTATCTGCATCTACCTCTGAAAAAATATTTGGGCTTCTAGCTGTTTGTGGGACTTGTTCTATTAGTCCATCTATACTGACCTCCATCAGGTTGCAAACTGAATATAATTTTTTTCTGCATCTAGCTCTGAAAAAATATTTGGCCTTCTAGTAGTGTGTGGGACTTTCTCTATTAGTCCATCTATACTGACCTCCATCAGGTTGCAAATTAAAAATAATTTTTATCTGCATCTAGCTCTGAAAAAATATTTGGCCTTCTAGCAGTGTGTGGGACTTTCTCTATTAGTCCATCTATACTGACCTGCATCAGGTTGCAAATTAAAAATAATTTTTATCTGCATCTACCTCTGAAAAAATATTTGGGCTTCTAGCTGTGTGTGGGACTTGTTCTATTAGTCCATCTATACTGACCTCCATCAGGTTGCAAACTGAATATAATTTTTTTCTGCATCTAGCTCTGAAAAAATATTTGGCCTTCTAGCAGTGTGTGGGACTTTCTCTATTAGTCCATCTATACTGACCTCCATCAGGTTGCAAATTAAAAATAATTTTTATCTGCATCTAGCTCTGAAAAAATATTTGGCCTTCTAGCAGTGTGTGGGACTTTCTCTATTAGTCCATCTATACTGACCTCCATCAGGTTGCAAATTAAAAATATTTTTTTTTCTGCATCTACCTCTGAAAAAATATTGGCTTCTAGCTGTGTGTGGGACTTGTTCTATTAATACATCTATACAGACCTCCATCAGGTTGCAAACTGAATATAATTTTTTTCTGCATCTACCTCTGAAAAAATATTTGGGCTTCTAGCTGTGTGTGGGACTTGTTCTATTAGTCCATCTATACTGACCTCCATCAGGTTGCAAACTGAATATAATTTTTTTCTGCATCTAGCTCTGAAAAAATATTTGGCCTTCTAGCAGTGTGTGGGACTTGTTCTATTAGTCCACCTATACTGACCTCCATCAGGTTGCAAATTAAAAATAATTTTTTTGTCTGCATCTAGCTCTGAAAAAATATTTGGACTTCTAGCTGTGTGTGGGACTTTCTCTATTAGTCCATCTATACTGACCTCCATCAGGTTGCAAACTGAATATATATATTTTCTGCATCTACCTCTGAAAAAATATTTGGGCTTCTAGCTGTGTGTGGGACTTGTTCTATTAGTCCATCTATACTGACCTCCATCAGGTTGCAAACTGAATATAATTTTTTTCTGCATCTAGCTCTGAAAAAATATTTGGCCTTCTAGCAGTGTGTGGGACTTTCTCTATTAGTCCATCTATACTGACCTCCATCAGGTTGCAAATTAAAAATAATTTTTATCTGCATCTACCTCTGAAAAAATATTTGGGCTTCTAGCTGTGTGTGGGACTTGTTCTATTAGTCCATCTATACTGACCTCCATCAGGTTGCAAATTGAATATAATTTTTTTCTGCATCTAGCTCTGAAAAAATATTTGGGCTTCTAGCAGTGTGTGGGACTTGTTCTATTAGTCCATCTATACTGACCTCCATCAGGTTGCAAACTGAATATAATTTTTTTCTGCATCTAGCTCTGAAAAAATATTTGGCCTTCTAGCAGTGTGTGGGACTTTCTCTATTAGTCCATCTATACTGAACTCCATCAGGTTGCAAATTAAAAATAATTTTTATCTGCATCTACCTCTGAAAAAATATTTGGGCTTCTAGCTGTGTGTGGGACTTGTTCTATTAGTCCATCTATACTGACCTCCATCAGGTTGCAAACTGAATATAATTTTTTTCTGCATCTAGCTCTGAAAAAATATTTGGCCTTCTAGCAGTGTGTGGGACTTTCTCTATTAGTCCATCTTTACTGACCTCCATCAGGTTGCAAACTGAATATATTTTTTTTCTGCATCTACCTCTGAAAAAATATTGGGCTTCTAGCTGTGTGTGGGACTTGTTCTATTAATCCATCTATACAGACCTCCATCAGGTTGCAAACTGAATATATTTTTTTTCTGCATCTACCTCTGAAAAAATATTGGGCTTCTAGCTGTGTGTGGGACTTGTTCTATTAATCCATCTATACAGACCTCCATCAGGTTGCAAACTGAATATAATTTTTTTCTGCATCTAGCTCTGAAAAAATAGTTGGCCTTCTAGCAGTGTGTGGGACTTTCTCTATTAGTCCATCTATACTGACCTCCATCAGGTTGCAAATTAAAAATAATTTTTATCTGCATCTAGCTCTGAAAAAATATTTGGCCTTCTAGCAGTGTGTGGGACTTTCTCTATTAGTCCATCTATACTGACCTCCATCAGGTTGCAAATTAAAAATAATTTTTATCTGCATCTACCTCTGAAAAAATATTTGGGCTTCTAGCTGTTTGTGGGACTTGTTCTATTAGTCCATCTATACTGACCTCCATCAGGTTGCAAACTGAATATAATTTTTTTCTGCATCTAGCTCTGAAAAAATATTTGGCCTTCTAGTAGTGTGTGGGACTTTCTCTATTAGTCCATCTATACTGACCTCCATCAGGTTGCAAATTAAAAATAATTTTTATCTGCATCTAGCTCTGAAAAAATATTTGGCCTTCTAGCAGTGTGTGGGACTTTCTCTATTAGTCCATCTATACTGACCTGCATCAGGTTGCAAATTAAAAATAATTTTTATCTGCATCTACCTCTGAAAAAATATTTGGGCTTCTAGCTGTGTGTGGGACTTGTTCTATTAGTCCATCTATACTGACCTCCATCAGGTTGCAAACTGAATATAATTTTTTTCTGCATCTAGCTCTGAAAAAATATTTGGCCTTCTAGCAGTGTGTGGGACTTTCTCGATTAGTCCATCTATACTGACCTCCATCAGGTTGCAAATTAAAAATAATTTTTATCTGCATCTTGCTCTGAAAAAATATTTGGCCTTCTAGCAGTGTGTGGGACTTTCTCTATTAGTCCATCTATACTGACCTCCATCAGGTTGCAAATTAAAAATAATTTTTATCTGCATCTAGATCTGAAAAAATATTTGGCCTTCTAGCAGTGTGTGGGACTTTCTCTATTAGTCCATCTATACTGACCTCCATCAGGTTGTAAATTAAAAATAATTTTTATCTGCATCTACCTCTGAAAAAATATTTGGGCTTCTAGCTGTGTGTGGGACTTGTTCTATTAGTCCATCTATACTGACCTCCATCAGGTTGCAAACTGAATATAATTTTTTTCTGCATCTAGCTCTGAAAAAATATTTGGCCTTCTAGCAGTGTGTGGGACTTTCTCTATTAGTCCATCTATACTGACCTCCATCAGGTTGCAAACTGAATATATTTTTTTTCTGCATCTACCTCTGAAAAAATATTGGGCTTCTAGCTGTGTGTGGGACTTGTTCTATTAATCCATCTATAGAGACCTCCATCAGGTTGCAAACTGAATATATTTATTTTCTGCATCTACCTCTGAAAAAATATTGGGCTTCTAGCTGTGTGTGGGACTTGTTCTATTAGTCCATCTATACTGACCTCCATCAGGTTGCAAACTGAATATAATTTTTTTCTGCATCTAGCTCTGAAAAAATATTTGGCCTTCTAGTAGAGTGTGGGACTTTCTCTATTAGTCCATCTATACTGACCTCCATCAGGTTGCAAATTAAAAATAATTTTTATCTGCATCTAGCTCTGAAAAAATATTTGGCCTTCTAGCAGTGTGTGGGACTTTCTCTATTAGTCCATCTATACTGACCTCCATCAGGTTGCAAATTAAAAATAATTTTTATCTGCATCTACCTCTGAAAAAATATTTGGGCTTCTAGCTGTGTGTGGGACTTGTTCTATTAGTCCATCTATACTGACCTCCATCAGGTTGCAAACTGAATATAATTTTTTTCTGCATCTAGCTCTGAAAAAATATTTGGCCTTCTAGCAGTGTGTGGGACTTTCTCTATTAGTCCATCTATACTGACCTCCATCAGGTTGCAAATTAAAAATAATTTTTATCTGCATCTAGCTCTGAAAAAATATTTGGCTTTCTAGCAGTGTGTGGGACTTTCTCTATTAGTCCATCTATACTGACCTCCATCAGGTTGCAAATTAAAAATAATTTTTATCTGCATCTAGATCTGAAAAAATATTTGGCCTTCTAGCAGTGTGTGGGACTTTCTCTATTAGTCCATCTATACTGACCTCCATCAGGTTGCAAATTAAAAATAATTTTTATCTGCATCTACCTCTGAAAAAATATTTGGGCTTCTAGCTGTGTGTGGGACTTGTTCTATTAGTCCATCTATACTGACCTCCATCAGGTTGGAAACTGAATATAATTTTTTTCTGCATCTAGTTCTGAAAAAATATTTGGCCTTCTAGTAGTGTGTGGGACTTTCTCTATTAGTCCATCTATACTGACCTACATCAGGTTGCAAACTGAATATATTTTTTTTCTGCATCTACCTCTGAAAAAATATTTGGGCTTCTAGCTGTGTGTGGGACTTGTTCTATTAATGCATCTATACAGACCTCCATCAGGTTGCAAACTGAATATATTTTTTTTCTGCATCTACCTCTGAAAAAATATTGGGCTTCTAGCTGTGTGTGGGACTTGTTCTATTAATCCATCTATACAGACCTCCATCAGGTTGCAAACTGAATATAATTTTTTTCTGCATCTAGCTCTGAAAAAATAGTTGGCCTTCTAGCAGTGTGTGGGACTTTCTCTATTAGTCCATCTATACTGACCTCCATCAGGTTGCAAATTAAAAATAATTTTTATCTGCATCTAGCTCTGAAAAAATATTTGGCCTTCTAGCAGTGTGTGGGACTTTTTCTATTAGTCTATCTATACTGACCTCCATCAGGTTGCAAATTAAAAAGAATTTTTATCTGCATCTACCTCTGAAAAAATATTTGGGCTTCTAGCTGTGTGTGGGACTTGTTCTATTAGTCCATCTATACTGACCTCCATCAGGTTGCAAACTGAATATAATTTTTTTCTGCATCTAGCTCTGAAAAAATATTTGGCCTTCTAGTAGTGTGTGGGACTTTCTCTATTAGTCCATCTATACTGACCTCCATCAGGTTGCAAATTAAAAATAATTTTTATCTGCATCTAGCTCTGAAAAAATATTTGGCCTTCTAGCAGTGTGTGGGACTTTCTCTATTAGTCCATCTATACTGACCTCCATCAGGTTGCAAATTAAAAATAATTTTTATCTGCATCTACCTCTGAAAAAATATTTGGGCTTCTAGCTGTGTGTGGGACTTGTTCTATTAGTCCATCTATACTGATCTCCATCAGGTTGCAAACTGAATATAATTTTTTTCTGCATCTAGCTCTGAAAAAATATTTGGCCTTCTAGCAGTGTGTGGGACTTTCTCTATTAGTCCATCTATACTGACCTCCATCAGGTTGCAAATTAAAAGCAATTTTTATCTGCATCTAGCTCTTAAAAAATATTTGGCCTTCTAGCAGTGTGTGGGACTTTCTCTATTAGTCCATCTATACTGACCTCCATCAGGTTGCAAATTAAAAATAATTTTTATCTGCATCTACCTCTGAAAAAATATTTGGGCTTCTAGCTGTGTGTGGGACTTGTTCTATTAGTCCATCTATACTGACCTCCATCAGGTTGCAAACTGAATATAATTTTTTTCTGCATCCAGCTCTGAAAAAATATTTGGCCTTCTAGCAGTGTGTGGGACTTTCTCTATTAGTCCATCTATACTGACCTCCATCAGGTTGCAAATTAAAAATATTTTTTTTTCTGCATCTACCTCTGAAAATATATTGGCTTCTAGCTGTGTGTGGGACTTGTTCTATTAATACATCTATACAGACCTCCATCAGGTTGCAAACTGAATATAATTTTTTTCTGCATCTACCTCTGAAAAAATATTTGGGCTTCTAGCTGTGTGTGGGACTTGTTCTATTAGTCCATCTATACTGACCTCCATCAGGTTGCAAACTGAATATAATTTTTTTCTGCATCTAGCTCTGAAAAAATATTTGGCCTTCTAGCAGTGTGTGGGACTTGTTCTATTAGTCCACCTATACTGACCTCCATCAGGTTGCAAATTAAAAATAATTTTTTGTCTGCATCTAGCTCTGAAAAAATATTTGGCCTTCTAGCTGTGTGTGGGACTTTCTCTATTAGTCCATCTATACTGACCTCCATCAGGTTGCAAATTAAAAGCAATTTTTATCTGCATCTAGCTCTTAAAAAATATTTGGCCTTCTAGCAGTGTGTGGGACTTTCTCTATTAGTCCATCTATACTGACCTCCATCAGGTTGCAAATTAAAAATAATTTTTATCTGCATCTACCTCTGAAAAAATATTTGGGCTTCTAGCTGTGTGTGGGACTTGTTCTATTAGTCCATCTATACTGACCTCCATCAGGTTGCAAACTGAATATAATTTTTTTCTGCATCCAGCTCTGAAAAAATATTTGGCCTTCTAGCAGTGTGTGGGACTTTCTCTATAAGTCCATCTATACTGACCTCCATCAGGTTGCAAATTAAAAATATTTTTTTTTCTGCATCTACCTCTGAAAATATATTGGCTTCTAGCTGTGTGTGGGACTTGTTCTATTAATACATCTATACAGACCTCCATCAGGTTGCAAACTGAATATAATTTTTTTCTGCATCTACCTCTGAAAAAATATTTGGGCTTCTAGCTGTGTGTGGGACTTGTTCTATTAGTCCATCTATACTGACCTCCATCAGGTTGCAAACTGAATATAATTTTTTTCTGCATCTAGCTCTGAAAAAATATTTGGCCTTCTAGCAGTGTGTGGGACTTGTTCTATTAGTCCACCTATACTGACCTCCATCAGGTTGCAAATTAAAAATAATTTTTTGTCTGCATCTAGCTCTGAAAAAATATTTGGCCTTCTAGCTGTGTGTGGGACTTTCTCTATTAGTCCATCTATACTGACCTCCATCAGGTTGCAAACTGAATATATTTATTTTCTGCATCTACCTCTGAAAAAATATTTGGGCTTCTAGCTGTGTGTGGGACTTGTTCTATTAGTCCATCTATACTGACCTCCATCAGGTTGCAAATCGAATATAATTTTTTTCTCCATCTAACCCAGCCAATAGTTTTGGCCTAATACCACAGTTTGGCCACTCAGCTCTGCTCGGTTCCCAACCATTGTTTTTATGTGCAAACAACTCCAGAGTTGTGAATTAGTTAACCACCAAAATGAGTGGAAAAAGGCCTGCTGCTGGTGGAAAGGGGAATAGGCGTGTTGGGAAGGGGAAAAAAGGTTGTGTGCATGGGGTAGGTGTTAAAGCAACATCTGCAGAAGAAAGACCATCTTCCAGCCAAACTAAAATGTCTACTTCTTTTAGCGGACAATGTGATAAGATCCCTTTCTTACGGCCACGCCAATCGCTACAAATTCCAGATGAGGCACAAAAACAGCAGGTGCTTCAACGGATATCAAGTGCTCCTTTAAGTGGGCTCTCCTCCACATCAACTTCAACATCACAAATACTCCAGTCCTCAAAGGTGTCACCCCAATCACACTTGCTTCCTCACAGCTCCCAAATCTCCAGCTGCCCGTCTGAGTATGAGGTAGAACAGATGGTTGAGTCTGCAGAGCTGTTTACTCATACTATAGCCTGGGAATCAGAGGTCGACTCCAGCGCTTCTGTGAATCCAGACGAGGAAATGATCTGCACTGATGCCCAGAATCTTTTTAGTCGGATCCAGGACCAGACGCAGAAGGTTCTGACCATAATGTAGACCCTCATTCCCAAACTGTAATTCCTGTTGGTGGAGACAATGAGGAAGACGATGATGAGACTCAAATACCTGATTGGAGCGACAACTTTAGTTTTTTGTCAGGGCAGGAACAGGTTGGCTCTGAGGACGACGGGTGTGATAACGCACAGGGTGATGATGATGAGGTTGGAGATCCCACTTACTGTCAACCCACAGTCAGCCAAGAGATGAGGTCAGCAGAGGAGGTGGAGGAAGATGCTAGTGACGACGAGGTCAGGTTGCGCCTTCCTGGACAGAGACGTAGTACTGGAAGCACGTCAACAACTGCATCCTCAAACACAACTCTGCCTCTCACCACAAGTCGTGGTGGCTCTTCAGGTCGTATGGGTGCTAAGCCTTGCATAGCCTGGGCATTTTTTCAGATCGATAAAGATGACCCAACTCGTGTTATCTGTAACATTTGTCAGCAAAAGCTAAGTAGAGGCCAAAATATACATAGTTTGAGTACTTCATGCATGAACCGGCACATGGACATGAAGCATAAGTTGCAGTGGGAAGCTCAGTGTGCTACAATGCGGCCTAGCCGGCCGGGCCAACCACCGTCTGCCATATCTTGTGCATCCGCGGCCTCTTCATCCTCTGTGACTGGGGGGACAGCAGTCACACCTGTTTTGGGGCGCAGACCTGCCACCTCTTTACCCGCAACAGCCAGCGTGATTGGCAGGTCATCATTTTCTTTGGAGGTGGTAACACCAGCTGGTGTTGAGCGCTGTCCGACATCGATAGCACCACCTTTGGATCAAGGCAACCTAACATGTCCGCCTGCATCTTCCTCACAGACCGACAGTTTGCCGGGGACACCCTTATCAACCCCGTCTAAGCACAATAGCCAGCCCTCGGTCCCTCAGATGTGGACAAGTAAAAGACCATTTCCTCCTAGCCATGAGAAAGCTAAGAGGTTGAATTTCACCATCTGCAAGCTCTTGGCTACAGAAATGCTGCCTTTCCGCCTGGTGGACAGAGAGGATTTTCGAGACCTTATGTCCGTCGCAGTGCCCCAGTACCAGATGCCCAGTCGGCACTACTTCTCAAAGAAAGGTGTGCCTGCGCTCCACCAGCATGTCGCACACAACATCACCGCTCCTTTGAGAAACTCTGTGTGTGACAGGGTGCATTTCACCACAGACACTTGGACGAGTAGGCATGGAAAGGGGCGTTACATGTCGCTGACTGGGCACTGGGTAACTATGGTGACAGCAGGACAAGGGGCTGCTGTCCAAGTCTTGCCGTCCCCACGAGTTGTGCGTCAATCCTCTTTATATCAAAGTTCCTCCACTGCTTCTGCCTCTTCAACCTCCTCTCGGTCTTCCACCTGCACCCAAAGCCTGACTGGTCATGCCACAAGCTTTCTAACTGCGCAGAAGGGATCCTGCACACCTCCTTACTATGCTGCAAGTAGGGCTCAACGTCATCAGGCGGTTTTTACTTTGAAATGTCTGGGAAATGTGAGTCACACAGCTGAGGAGTTGTGGTCAGCTCTGGAGAACCAATTTCATGAATGGTTGTCTCCACTGGACCTGAAACCAGGGAAGGCCATGTGCGACAATGCTGCAAACCTGGGTGCGGCCCTTCGCCGGGGCAATGTCACACACGTGCCTTGTATGGCTCACGTGTTGAACCTGATTGTCCAGCAATTTTTAGCCCACTATCCCAGACTAGATGGCCTTCTGCAGAGGGCACGGTCGCTGTGTGCTCACTTCCGCCATTCGCATCCCGCAGCTCAGCGACTTACATCTCTACAGAAGTCGTTGGGCCTGCCACTTCACCGGCTAAAATGCGATGTGCCTACCTGGTGGAATTCAACTCTGCACATGTTGCAGCAACTGTGGCAGCACCAAAAAGCCCTGGTGCAATACGTTCTGATGTATAGCCTGGGCCAACGAGATCCAGAGGTGGGGCAAATCACGCTGGAGGAGTGGTCTCAGATCAGGGACCTATGCACCCTTCTGCACAGTTTTGAAATGGCGACGAAGATGTTTAGTGCTGAAAATGCCATTATCAGCATGACTATTCCGGTGATTTACATGCTGGAGAACATGTTAAACAGATTTCGGAGTCAGGTGGTGGCACAAGAGGAGGTGGAGGAAGTAGAGGAGGAGGAGTTGTATGCGGAAGGGCTAACATCTGCAAGGTCCAGACGGTCGGCAGCACCAAGGCGGCAGGCATGTGAGGGTGGGGGAGATGGTTTTACCAGGGGAGATGGCTTTACCAGGGCGCATGGTAGCAGCCAAACTAGTGAGGAAGGTGCAGGAGCCCAGGAAGAAGTGGAGGACGAACTGATGGAAGACACATCAGATGAGGGAGACCTTGATCACATTTCTGCTGTGCGAGGTTGGGGGGAGAGGACAGAGGAAGGAAGCATGATTGTTACCTCGCCACCAACACAACAGGGACTTGGTGCTCCTGGATGCGCAACAGACATGAGTGCCTTCTTGCTGCACTACCTGCAACATGACCCTCGAATTGTGAGAATTAAAAATAATCCTGACTACTGGGTTGCCACACTGTTAGATCCCCGGTACAAAAGTAAATTTGCCGAAATTATTCCTGCCATAGAAAGGGATGCACGCATGCAGGAGTATCAGCAGAGACTGTTGCAGAATCTTACATGTGCTTTTCCACAAAACACCAGTGGTGCACGTAGTGAATCTCACAGTTCCAACTTGCCAACCGTGGGACCGTCAAGTGTTCAGCACTCAAACCGTAACAGAACCACAGTATCTGCTGGTAACATCGATTTTGCGGAATCATTTCACCACTTTTTTAGCCCATCCTTTGCAAGGCCACAGGAGACAAGAAGTCTGACACATAGTCAACGCCTTGAGACGATGGTACAGGAGTATCTCCAAGTAAACATTGAAGCCATGACTGTGTCACTGGACCCTTGCTCTTTTTGGGCTTCCAATCTGGATAAATGGCTGGAGCTAACCACTTACGCCTTGGAGATCTTGTCACGCCCCGCAGCCAGCGTTCTGTCTGAACGTGTGTTCAGCGCTGCTGGTGGTGTGCTGACAGATAAGCGCACGCGGCTCTCCACTGATAATGTAGACAGACTCACGTTCATAAAGATGAACAAATCATGGATCCGAAACGACTTTTCTACCCCTGTGTCATCCTGGGGAGAGTAAAAGCTTGATGATTGGTTAAAATCACCCTACCAACCGTTTTAAGCTTTCAAATTACTAATCATGTTTATCTGTATCTTGGCTGGAAAATAATTTGGGCTTTGTAGCAGTGTGCAGCACTGATTCTATTAGGCCATCTATAATAAGCTCCACCAGATTTAAAATTGCTAATCATGTTTATCTGTATCTTGGCTGGAAAATAATTTGGGCTTTGTAGCAGTGTGCAGCACTGATCCTATTAGGCCATCTATACTAAGCTCCACCAGATTTAAAATTAATAACAATTTTTAGCTGCATCTAGCCCGGAAAATAATTTTGGGGCTCCGAGATGCGCAAGACACATAAGTGCCTTCTTGCTGCACTACCTGCAACATGACCCTCATATTGTCAGAATTTGAAGTAATCATGACTACTGGGTTGCCACACTCTTAGATCCCTCAAACTTTTCGATCAACCTTTTCATTTTAATAAAGACCAAAAAAATGGTCATTTTTGAAATTATAAGCATTAGCAGGTTATTACAAACTGAAATCAAACAGTTTTCAACTCAAAACTTTATTCTAGGTGATGTTACATTTTCACATAGGACCCCTTGTTCGAAAGGAGCTTCTGAACTCTCTCGTCCATTGAATTTGTCAGGTTTTGGATGGTTTCTGCTTCAATTGTTTTGCATGAGGACAGAATACCCTCCCAGAGGTGTTGCTTAGATGTGAACTGCCTCCCGCCATCATAGACACTCCTTTTGATGATGCTCCAGAGGTTCTGAATGGGGTAGAGGTCAGGGGAGCATGGGGGTCACACCATAAGTTTGTCCCCTTTTATGCCCATATCAGCCAGAGATGCAGATGTTTTATGTGCAGCATGAGATGGTGCATTATCATGCAAAAAAATGATCTTGCTGTGAAATACACGGTTCTTCTTCTTGAACCATGGCAGGAAGTGCTGTTTGAGAAAATCCACATACATTATGGAGTTCATCTTTAGCGCCTTCAGGGATCCTAAAGGGGCCGACAATCTCTCTCCCCATGATTCCAGCCCAAAACATTACTCCACCTCCTCCTTGTTGGCCCTGTAGCCGTGTTTGCGTGGGGTGTCCATCAACCAGCCATCCTCCACTCCATCCATCTGGACCATCGAGCGCTGCACGGCACTCATCCGTGAACAAAACAGTTTTGAAATCAGTCTTCATGTAATGTTTAGCCCACTGGAGCCGTTTCTGCTTGTGTGAAGTGCATAGAGGAGGTCGACAGGATGGCGTATGCACAGCTGCAAACCTCTGAAGGACCCTGCATCTTGTTGTTTGGGGGACGTTGGAGGCACCAGCTTCAAAAACTTGTCTGCTGCTATGACAAGGCTTTTTTGCCGCTGCTCTTTTAACCTGACGTAATTGCCTGTAGGAAAGAGTCCTCAATTTGCCCTTATCAGCACGCACACGTGTGTACTGTGAATCAGCTACATACTTCTTGATTGCCAAGACACTTCATCCTGATCATCGCACAATGTTGATTGTAGTCATGCCTTGACCTAAACACTCCACAATTTGTTGCTTCTCAGCAGCCGACACATCCTTTTTCTTTCCCATTTTGGCAGAAAATGTAGGCTGCTTAATAATGTGAGACAGCCTTCTTAAGTAGTCTTGCCTTTCATTGGACACACCTGCCAAACTAATTAGTACAGGTGTCTGCAATTGCTTACAGTGATATAAAGAGCCCTGACACACATCACCATCAATTAGTTTAACTGACAAACAAACAAATTCTTCCCTTATCACTCCTAAACACTTTTTGCATAATAATTTGGAACACAGTGTACATGTGCTTTTCCACAAAACACCAGTGGTTCACGTAGTGAATCTTACAGTTCTAACTTGCCAACCGTGGTCTGTATGGAGTTGTTCAATAAAGGGCCCAAAATTAAGATAACATTGATGGGAGAGGTCTCTATGAATAGGAATTCCTAAGTATTTGATACCCTGTGAGGGCCAGGCAAAGGGAAAGTTGGACTGGATGGAATCCTATATGGATTTGGGGAGGGAGACATCGAGGGCCTCAGACTTCGCTGCATTGATTTTAAAATTTGACCATGTAACAAAGTGATCTATTTCAGCCATAACAGCATGGATGGATATATGTGATTGAGTGATATATACTAGGACATCATCAGCAAATAGAGAGCACTTGTACTCGGTGCCTCCCACCTCAATCCACCTAATATTGGGGTTATGGCGAATTGATGAGAGCAGGTGCTCCGTCACTAGGATGTATAAGAGAGGGGACAGAGGACATCCCTGCCTTGTCCCATTGGTGATTGTGAAAGGTGATGAAAATGTTCTGATGCACCCCCTGGGCCTTGGGACACCCGGAGCCGGACCCTTTTTGGTGGATGCTGGTGGTTGTAGTCTTCGTGGTGGCGACCCGGTTCCATGGCTCAGGGTGGTCAAACCAGTGGCGGAACTATTTATGTGGTTTTGATGTTTAAATGTCCGACTACGCCACCCGTGGATTGCGGTCAGAGTGAACCGCCGCTGCAGGGCAGACCGCTGAGGCTGGTGTTGTGGGTGCAGCAGAGCGTAGAATAACTCCCCACGGGAGGAGTATAGCCTCAGGGCAGTGTATGCGGAGGATGGGGGTGATGGTGCAGGGCAGCAGCAGTAACGACACAGAGTCAGTGATGCAGTCCAGGGCCTTTACTCACAGTTCTTATTATCCAGACCACGTCTGCAGGTAACGGCTGCTCACGTTGTACTGTGCTCACCAGGTGAGGGGCTCAGACAACTCCCAGATAACTTTGGAGCGCTTCACAGGACCCCCTTTGTGTGTCCTTTGTCTGGCCTTTCTTACCAACCCTTCTGTCCGGCTGCCTCGGACCTCCTCTTGGTAAACTTGGCGCCAGTTTCCCTGACCCTATGTGGTGCCTTCCTAGCGGGTGTAGCGAGGGGCTGCGCCACATAAAATGTCAGAGCCTCCGGTTTCTAGCTGAGGGTCGTTTCCTGCCTCCACTAGTTTCGGGGACCGGTCTCCCCCTTTGGCCTGACCCCTCCACGCAGGTGGATTCGGGCGTGCGGTGGCGACTCGCCCGTCCGCACCCCTGGAATCCCTTCATTCCTTGTTCCTGGAGCCTTCTCCGCTCCTCTTCCTTCCTTCTCCCTCTTCCAGGCCTGGGCCTCTGTTACTAGGCCCGCCTCCGGAGCAGAGCTCATGCAGAGCCCCTGCTCCCTGCCACTTCTGCTCAGACTTCTCTGCACTGAACTAAGATGGTGCCCACCTTTTATACTCCCTTCTCAATGCACCCAGGAACTGCTTCCTCCCTGCTCCTGCACTACTGGGTTCCCCTTCCTCAGTGTTCCCTCCCCCCACTCCAGCCAGGGACAGGGACTGTGGTGCCCATCTCAGAGGCATATTGGTCGCCCTGCCCCATGGCAATGTGGTGTAATGCATGCAGGTGTCGGGTCCTGATCCAAAATCCATTCTTACCTGAGAGTGAGATATCACACCTCTGGGTGAGGTGCAATACCTCTGTAGCAACCGAGCCCTCAGGGTGCTACAGTTCCATTTATCTTCAGCCTAGGTGACGTATTGTGATACAGGGCCGTGATTTTGGCTATAAAAGGGTCCCCTAGACCCCTACCCCAAGCTTTTTAAGAGAATCATATATGGCGTGCCAGGAGACTATGGAATGCTTTCTCAGCATCCAACGAGAGTATCTAATTACAAATTTTTAACTGCATCTAGCCCAGGAAATACTTTGTGCCTAGTAGCACTGTCTGCTAGTCAGCGGATTATCCCAACTGTTAAGCAAGCTACACCACCTGTAGTTTGGACACTTAATTTTTTCAAAGGAAATGCTTCGGGACCATGGGATAGTCAGTGAAGAGCATCAGGAGGCACCCCAAGGCATAGGGGCTGGGACTGGCAGTAGGATGCCTTGCGGTGGACAGCCGAGCTCGATCCTTATAAAAGCTTTTTAACTGCAGCAGCTTTAGTGGACGCTACTGGAGCTGGAATTACGCGGCTGCTGGCATGAGACTTGCCCTCCAATAGATCCTTGTAAATGGATTTAAAGTGTATTCATTCAAATTAGAGAGACAATTTAAATTAAAAAGCTTAGAGCTGCCTCCACCACAGGGGGGCTCGCTCGACCCACCAGCGGACAGGCACCAGTTTTGGGAGAGGGGGGCTGGCCGTCAGGGTACACCGCGGCTCTGGCACAAACCCGGCGACACGGAGGTGGCACGGGCAGGAGCGGACTGAACGTGTCGGCTTCTCACTTTTTGGATTTTAGAAGGGCATGACATGCCTATATTTGTGTCTCCCCCTCCTTTTACTCCTCCACCTCTTTTCTTTTCGCATGACTATATGTACTTGTCACTTTTCCATGTGTTAGTTGTGTCTTCTGAGCAGTTTGTCAGCTTTTGGACACCTTTGAAGGTGTTTTCTATGTGTTTCTATGTGTTTTTGTTTGCCTGCCATTGGTTTTAACGGTGTTCGAAGGTGTTCGACGAACAGTTCGACGAACAGTTCGGCGAACACACGGGTGTTCGACGAACCGAACCGAACTCGAACACAACGGGGGTGGCTCAACACTATCAAGGACTCATTGGGCGATTCACTCTGGAACTGAAATCAAAATGCTCACTGATATTTCCCCTCTCTGAAAGTCTGACAAACGCCAGAAAAATGACTAAGTCCCAAAAATTTTTTTTTTCAACTTTTTTCAATTTTACCCCCCGTGGGATATATATTCTACCCAGACATTTGGAACTCTCCTGGGGTACCCTCACATATATTATTCCCTCATTTAGCGGATATTTTCACAAAAAAGTGAAATTTTCAAAAATTCAGAAAATTGGCTGAAAACGACTTAATACCAAAGACTCATCGGTCGAATAACTCTGGAACTGAAATCAGAATTTTCACTGACATTTCCCCTCTCTGAAAGTCTGACAAACGCCAGAAAAATGACTAAGTCCTCAAAAAATTTTTTTTCAACTTTTTTTCAATTTTACCCCCCGTGGGATATATATTCTACCCACACACATTTTGAACTGTCCTGTGGTACCATCACACATAATATTCCCTCATTTAGTGGATATTTTCACAAAAAAGTGAATTTTTCAAATATTTAGAAAATTGGCTGAAAAAGGCTAAATATCAAGGAGTCATTGGCGAATCGCTCTCGAACTTAAATCGGAGCACTCACTGACATTTACCCTCTCTGAAAGTCTGACAAACACCGGAAAAATGACTAAGTCCCCCCAAAAAAATTTTTCAACTTTTTTTCAATTTTACCCCCGTGGGATATATACTCTACCCACACACATTTGGAACTCTACTGATGCACCCTCACACATATTATTCCCTCATTTAGTGGATATTTTCACAAAAAAGTGACATTTTCAAAATTTCAGAAAATTGGCTGAAAATGACTAAATATTAAGGTCTCAATGAGCGAATCGCTCTTGAACTGAAATCTGAATGCTTACTGATATTTCTCCTCTCTGAAAGTCTGACAAACGGCAGAAAAATGACTATGTCCCAAAAAAAATTTTTTTCAACTTTTTTCAATTTTACCCCCCGTGGGATATATATTCTATCCAGACATATGGAACTCTCCTGGGATATCCTCACACATATTATTCCCTCATTCAGTGGATATTTTCACAAAAAAGGGAAGTTTTCAAAAATTCAGAAAATTTACTGAAAACGACTAAATATCAAGGACTCATCGGGCGAATCACTCTGGAACTGAAATCAGAATGCTCACTGATATTTCCCCTCTCTGAAAGTCTGACAAACGCCAGAAAAATAACTAAGTCCCCAAAAATTTTTTTTTAAATTTTTTTCAATTTAAGCACCCGTGGAATATATATTCTACCCACACACATTTGGTACTCTCCTGGGATACCTTCACACATATTATTCCCTCATTTAGCAGATATTTTCACAAAAAAAATAATTTTCAAAAATTCAGAAAATTGGCTGAAAATGACTAAATATCAAGGACTCATCGGGCGAATTGCTCTCGGACTGAAATCGGAGCGCTCACTGACATTTCCCCTCTCTGAAAGTCTGACAAAAGTTGGAAAAATGACTAAGTCCCCAAAAATTTTTTTTTAAAATTTATTTCAATTTTACCCCCCTTGGGATATATATTCTACCCACACACATTTGGAACTCTCCTGGGGTGCCCTCACACATATTATTCCCTTATTTAGTGGATATTTTCACAAAAAAGTGAAATTTTCACAAATTCTGAAAATTGGCTGAAAACGACTAAATATCAATGACTCATCGGGTGAATCACTCTGGAACTGAAATCGGAATGCTCACTTACATTTCCCCACTCTGAAAGTCTGACAAACGCCAGAAAAATGACTAAGTCCCCAAAAAAATTTTTTTCAACTTTTTTCAATTTTACCCCCCGTGGGATATATATTCTACCCACCCACATTTTTAACTCTCCTGTGGTACCCTCACACATAATATTCCCTCATTTAGTGGATATTTTCACAAAAAAGTGAATTTTTCAAAAATTTCGAAAATTGGCTGAAAAAGACTGAATATCAAGGAGTCATTGGCGAATCGCTCTCGAACTGAAATCCGAGCACTCACTGACATTTCCCCTCTCTGAAAGTCTGACAAACACCGGAAAAATGACTAAGTCCCCCAAAAAAATTTTTTAAGCTTTTTTTCAATTTTACCCCAGTGGGATATATATTCTACCCACACACATTTGGAACTCTACTGATGTACCCTCACACATATTATTCCTTCATTTAGTGGATATTTTCACAAAAAAGTGACATTTTCAAAAATTCAGAAAATTGGCTGAAAACGTCTAAATATCAAGGACTCATCGGGCGAATCACTCTGGAACTGAAATGGGAATGCTCACTGACATTTCCCTCCCTGAAAGTTTGACAAACGCCGGAAAAATGACTAAGTCCAAAAAAATTTTTTCTTCAACTTTTTTTCAATTTTACCGCCGTGGGATATATATTCTACCCATACACATTTGGAACTCTCCTGGGGTATCCTCACACTTTCTATGCCTTCATTTAGCGGATATTTTCACAAAAAAGTGAAATTTTCAAAAATTCTGAAAATTGGCTGAAAATGACTAAATATCAAGGACTCATCGTGCGAATCGCTGTGCAACTGAAATCGGAATGCTCACTGACATTTCCCCTCTCTGAAAATCTGACAAACAGCAGAAAAATGACTAAGTCCCCAAAAAATGTTTTTTCAATTTTACCCCCCGTGGGATATATATTCTACCCACTCACATTTTGAACTCTCCTGGGGTACCCCCACACATATTAATCCCTCATTTAGTGGATATTTTCGCAAAAAAAGTGAAATTTTCAAAAATTCTGAAAACGACTAAATATCAAGGACTCATCGGGCAAATCACTCCTGAACTGAAATCGGAATGCTCTGTTAGGTATCAGTCTGGTTTTTGATTTGAAATGGGTACAGGACCTTCTATGGTCTCCCATTTCTGTCCAGCTGGGGCTGATGCTGTTCAGCATTGCCATAAGCCCCAAAGCCTAATTGGTCCCCGAGCACTGTTTATCTCACAGCTAGTTGTGCTTAGCAATGGTAAGCCTGGGTTGCAGAGGGAGACAGGGCTTGTGGAATCTAAGTCCAGGATTTGCCACACTGAGCATGTCCGTGACCTGGCGGATCATGATTGGTGGGTTGGCACCTACCTGACCCGGTAACCTGGCACCGCCTGATTGGTCCACAGGTAACGTCACCAATGGTGCGTCGGTGGGCCGGGCTTAGTCTTTAAAAGGCCAGCCCACAAACATGATGGCGCGCTCTGATCATTTGAGCAAGTGATGCCGTTGTATGGACAACTCTGTTCCAAGTGCAACCTAGCTGTTCACTCCGTGACCTGCTGATGATAGAGTTCGCTCGGCTAATTAGCACAGGTCGCTTAGGCAGGTTAGCTCCATAGAGGCAGGTTAGCTCCATAGAGGCAGGTGGCTTCATCTAGCAGGCTGGCTCAGCCAAAGGGGTCGCCTATCACCCTGAGCAGCCTGCAGACGTCCTGTGCATGGCTAATGCCTGTTTGCCACGTGGAATTGAACCCTTCAGTCCGGTAGCACGCTGGCTGGGGGCACGTGTACCCGTTGGCGTAGTCACACACGCATCCTAGCGCCGCCACTGTAGTACATGTGCTGTAGTAGGACTATAGATAGTTTTTCTCTGCCTATCTCTCGTGCAGTTAACGGTGATAGTGCGAATTGCCAACCCGTTCCAGTGTGCAGAAACACGGAAGGGTTTTACATTTAAGTTGTCGCTTTCCTTTCCACCCGGAAAGTGTTCGGCAGCCATCCTCCAGGCTGTATTGAGGTCTCCGGAGTCGGTTGCATTCCATTAAATTAAAGTTGTTTGCAACTGCCCTCCTAACAGCTCACTGACATTTCCCGTCTCTGGAAGTCTGACAAACGCCGGAAAAATGAGTAAGTCCCCCAAAAAATTTTTTTAAACTTTTTTTCAATTTTACCCCCCGTGGGATATATATTCTACCCAGACATTTGGAACTCTCCTGGGGTGCACAAACACATATTATTCCCTCACTTAGCGGATATTTTCACAAAAAAGTGAAATTTTCAAAAATTCAGAAAATTGGCTAAAAACGACCAAATATCAAGGACTCATAGGGTGAATCGCACTCTAACTGAAATCGGAACGCTCACTGACATTTCCCCTCTCTGAAAGTCTGACAAACGCCGGAAAAATTACTAAGTCCCCCCAAATTTTTATTCAACTTTTTTCAATTTTACCCCCCGTGGGATATATATTCTACCCAGACATTTGGAACTCTTCTGGGGTACCCTCACACATATTATTCCCTAATTTACCGGATATTTTTACAAAAAAGTTAAATTTTCAAGAATTCAAAAAAATTAGCTGAAAATGACTACATATCAAGAACTCAACGGGCGAATCACTCTCGAACTGAAATTGGAATGCTCACTGACATTTTCCATCTCTGAAAGTCTGACAAACTTCGGAATAATGACTAAGTGTAAAAAAAAATTTTTTTCAACTTTTTTTCAATTTTACCCCCGTGGGATATATATTCTACCCAGACATTTGGAAATTTCCTGGGGTACCCTCCCACCCCCCGTGGGATATATATTCTACCCACACATTTAGAACTCTCCTGGGGTACCCTCACACATATTATTCCCTCATTCACCGGATATTTTCACAAAAAACTGAAATTTTCAAGAATTAAAAAAAATTAGCTGAAAATGAGTAAATATCAAGGACTCATCGGGCGAGTCACTCTCGAACTGAAATCGGAACGCTCATTGACATTTCCCCTCTCTCTGAAAGTCTGATAAACACCGGAAAAATGAATATGTCGAAAAAATTTTTTTTTTAACTTTTTTTCAATTTTACCCCCGTGGGATATATATTCAACCCACACACATTTGGAACTCTCCTGGGGTACCCTCACACATATTATTCCCTCATTTAGCGGATATTTTCACTAAAAAGTGAAACTTTGAAAAATTCAGAAAATTGGCTGAAAACGACTAAAGATCAAGGACTCATCGTGCGAATCGCACTCTAGCTGAAATCGGAATGCTCACTGACCTTTCCCCTCTCTGAAAGCCTGACAAACGCCAGAAAAATTACTAAGTCCCGCCTAATTTTTTTTAAACTTTTTTTCAATTTTACCCCCTGTGGGATATATATTCTACCCACACATTTAGAACTCTCCTGGGGTACCCTCACACATATTATTCCCTCATTTAGTGGATATTTTCACAAAAAAGTGAAATTTTCAAAAATTCTGAAAATTGGCTGAAAACGACTAAATATCAAAGACTCATCGCGCGAATCGCTCTTGAACTGAAATCGGAATGCTCTGTTAGGTATCGGTCTGGTGCTGGATTTGAAATGGGTGCAGGAACTTCTATGGTCTCCTATTTGTGTCCAGCTGGGGCTAATGCTGTTCAGCATCACCATCAGCCTCAAAGCCTAGCTGGTCCACGAGCACTGTTTATCTCACAGCTAGTTGTGCTTGGCAATGTTAAGCCTGGGTTGCAGAGGGAGACAGGGCTTGTGGAATCTAAGTCCAGGATTTGCCGCACTGAGCATGTCCGTGAACTGGCGGATCATGATTGGTGGGTTGGCACCCACCTGACCCGGTGACCTGGCAACGCCTGATTGGTCCACGGGTAACGTCACCAATGGTGCGTCGGTGGGCTGGGCTTAGTCTTTAAAAGGCCAGCCCACAAACATGATGGCGCGCTCTGATCATTTGAGCAAGTGATGCCATTGTATGGACAACTCTGTTCCAAGTGCAACCTAGCTGTTCACTCCGTGACCTGCTGATGATAGAGTTCGCTCGGCTAATTAGCACAGGTCGCTTAGGCAGGTTAGCTCCATAGAGGCAGGTTAGCTCCATAGAGGCACGTAGCTTCATCTAGCAGGCTGGCTCAGCCAAAGGGGTCGCCTATCACACTGAGCAGCCTGCAGACGTCCTGTGCATGGCTAATGCCTGTTTGCCACGTGGAGTTGAACCCTTCAGTCCGGTAGCACGCTGGCTGGGGGCACGTGTACCCGTTGGCGTAGTCACACACGCATCCTAGCGCCGCCACTGTAGTACATGTGCTGTAGTAGGACTATAGATAGTTTTTCTCTGCCTATCTCTCGTGCAGTTAACGGTGATAGTGCAATTTGCCAACCCGTTCCAGTGTGCAGAAACACGGAAGGGTTTTACATTTAAGTTGTCGCTTTCCTTTCCACCCGGAAAGTGTTCGGCAGCCGTCCTCCAGGCTGCATTGCGGACCCCGGGGTCGGTTGCGTTCCATTAAATTAAAGTTGTTTGCAACCTCCCTCCTAACAGCTCACTGACATTTCCCGTCTCTGAAAGAGTGACAAACGCCGGAAAAATGACTAAGTCCCCCCAAAAAATTTTTTCAACTTTTTTTCAATTTTGCCCCCCGTGGGATATATATTCTACCCAGACATTTGGAACTCTCCTGGGGTGCACAAACACATATTATTCCCTCACTTAGCGGATATTTTCACAAAAAAGTGAAATTTTCAAAAATTCAGAAAATTGGCTAAAAACGACCAAATATCAAGGACTCATAGGGTGAATCGCACTCTAACTGAAATCGGAACGCTCACTGACATTTCCCCTCTCTGAAAGTCTGACAAACGCCGGAAAAATGACTAAGTCCCCCCAAATTTTTTTTCAACTTTTTTCAATTTTACCCCCCGTGGGATATATATTCTACCCAGACATTTGGAACTCTTCTGGGGTACCCTCACACATATTATTCCCTAATTTACCGGATATTTTTACAAAAAAGTTAAATTTTCAAGAATTCAAAAAAATTAGCTGAAAATGACTACATATCAAGAACTCAACGGGCGAATCACTCTCGAACTGAAATCGGAATGCTCTCTGACATTTCCCATCTCTGAAAGTCTGACAAACTTCAAAATAATGACTAAGTGTAAAAAAAAATTTTTTTCAACTTTTTTTCAATTTTACCCCCGTGGGATATATATTCTACCCAGACATTTGGAAATTTCCTGGGGTACCCTCCCACCCCCCGTGGGATATATATTCTACCCATACATTTAGAACTCTCCTGGGGTACCCTCACACATATTATTCCCTCATTCACCGGATATTTTCACAAAAAACTGAAATTTTCAAGAATTAAAAAAAATTAGCTGAAAATGAGTAAATATCAAGGACTCATCGGGCGAGTCACTCTCGAACTGAAATCGGAACGCTCATTGACATTTCCCCTCTCTCTGAAAGTCTGATAAACACCGGAAAAATGAATATGTCCAAAAAAATTGTTTTTGTAATTTTTTTTCAATTTTACCCCCGTGGGATATATATTCAACCCACACACATTTGGAACTCTCCTGGGGTACCCTCACACATATTATTCCCTCATTTAGCGGATATTTTCACTAAAAAGTGAAACTTTGAAAAATTCAGAAAATTGGCTGAAAACGACTAAAGATCAAGGACTCATCGGGCGAATCGCACTCTAACTGAAATCGGAATGCTCACTGACCTTTCCCCTCTCTGAAAGTCTGACAAACGCCGGAAAAATTACTAAGTCTCCCCAAATTTTTTTTCAACTTTTTTTCAATTTTCCCCCCTGTGGGATATATATTCTACCCACACATTTAGAACTCTCCTGGGGTACCCTCACACATATTATTCCCTCATCTAGCAGATATTTTCACAAAAAAAGAGAAATTTTCAAAAATTCAGGAAATTCGCTGAAAACTACTAAATAACAAGGACTCATCGGGCGAATTCCTCTGGAACTGAAATCGGAATACTCACTGACATTTCCCCTCACTGAAATTCTGACAAACTTCGGAAAAATGAATGTCTAAAAAAAATTTTTTTTCAACTTTTTTTCAATTTTGCCCCCGTGGGATATATATTCTACCCAGACATTTGGAAATTTCCTGGGGTACCCTCCCACCCCCCGTGGGATATATATTCTACCCACACATTTAGAACTCTCCTGGGGTACCCTCACACATATTATTCCCTCATTCACCGGATATTTTCACAAAAAACTGAAATTTTCAAGAATTAAAAAAAATTAGCTGAAAATGAGTAAATATCAAGGACTCATCGGGCGAGTCACTCTCGAACTGAAATCGGAACGCTCATTGACATTTCCCCTCTCTCTGAAAGTCTGATAAACACCGGAAAAATGAATATGTCCAAAAAAATTGTTTTTGTAACTTTTTTTCAATTTTACCCCCGTGGGATATATATTCAACCCACACACATTTGGAACTCTCCTGGGGTACCCTCACACATATTATTCCCTCATTTAGCAGATATTTTCACTAAAAAGTGAAACTTTGAAAAATTCAGAAAATTGGCTGAAAACGACTAAAGATCAAGGACTCATCGGGCGAATCGCACTCTAACTGAAATCGGAATGCTCACTGACCTTTCCCCTCTCTGAAAGTCTGACAAACGCCGGAAAAATTACTAAGTCTCCCCAAATTTTTTTTCAACTTTTTTTCAATTTTCCCCCCTGTGGGATATATATTCTACCCACACATTTAGAACTCTCCTGGGGTACCCTCACACATATTATTCCCTCATCTAGCAGATATTTTCACAAAAAAAGAGAAATTTTCAAAAATTCAGGAAATTCGCTGAAAACGACTAAATAACAAGGACTCATCGGGCGAATTCCTCTGGAACTGAAATCGGAATACTCACTGACATTTCCCCTCACTGAAATTCTGACAAACTTCGGAAAAATGAATGTCTAAAAAAAATTTTTTTTCAACTTTTTTTCAATTTTGCCCCCGTGGGATATATATTCTACCCAGACATTTGGAACTTTCCTGGGGTACCCTCCCACCCCCCGTGGGATATATATTCTACCCACACATTTAGAACTCTCCTGGGGTACCCTCACACATATTATTCCCGCATTTACCGGATATTTTCACAAAAAAGTGAAATTTTCAAAAATTCTGAAAATTGGCTGAAAACGACTAAATATCAAGGACTCATCGGGGAATTGCTCTGGAACTGAAATTGGAATGCTCACTGACATTTCCCCTCTCTAAAAGTCTAATAAACGCCGGAAAAATGACTAAATCCCAAAAAATTTTTTTTTCAATTTTGCCCTCCGTGGGATATATATTCTACCCACACACATTTGGAACTCTTCTGGGGTGCACGCACACAAATTATTCTCTCATTTAGCTGATATTTTCACAAAAAAAGTGACATTTTCAAAAATTTTTAAAATTGGCTGAAAACGATTAAATATCAAAGACTCATCGGGTTAATCACTCTGGAACTGAAATCCAAATGCTCACTGATATTTCCCCTCTCTGAAAGTCTGACAAACGCCGGAAAAATAACTAAGTCCCCCCCAAAAAATTTTTCAACTTTTTTTCAATTTTACCCCCTGTGGGATATGTATTCTACCCACACATTTAGAACTCTCCTGGGGTACCCTCACACATATTATTCCCTCATTTAGCGGATATTTTCACAAAAAAAGTGAAATTTTCAAAAATTCAGAAAATTGGCTGAAAACGACTAAATATCAAGGACTCATCAGGCGAATTGCTCTCAAACTGAAATCGGAATGCTCACTGACATTTCGCCTCTCTGAAAGTCTGACAAACGCCAGAAAAATAACTAAGTTCCTGAAATTTTTTTTTAAACTTTTATTCCATTTTACCCCACATGGTATATATATTCGACCCACACATTGTGAACTCCCCTGGGGTACCCTCACACATATTATTCCCTCATTCACCGGATATTTTCACAAAAAACTGAAATTTTCAAGAATTAAAAAAAATTAGCTGAAAATGAGTAAATATCAAGGACTCATCGGGCGAGTCACTCTCGAACTGAAATCGGAACGCTCATTGACATTTCCCCTCTCTCTGAAAGTCTGATAAACACCGGAAAAATGAATATGTCCAAAAAAATTGTTTTTGTAACTTTTTTTCAATTTTACCCCCGTGGGATATATATTCAACCCACACACATTTGGAACTCTCCTGGGGTACACTCACACATATTATTCCCTCATTTAGCGGATATTTTCACTAAAAAGTGAAACTTTGAAAAATTCAGAAAATTGGCTGAAAACGACTAAAGATCAAGGACTCATCGGGCGAATCGCACTCTAACTGAAATCGGAATGCTCACTGACCTTTCCCCTCTCTGAAAGTCTGACAAACGCCGGAAAAATTACTAAGTCTCCCCAAATTTTTTTTCAACTTTTTTTCAATTTTCCCCCCTGTGGGATATATATTCTACCCACACATTTAGAACTCTCCTGGGGTACCCTCACACATATTATTCCCTCATCTAGCAGATATTTTCACAAAAAAAGAGAAATTTTCAAAAATTCAGGAAATTCGCTGAAAACTACTAAATAACAAGGACTCATCGGGCGAATTCCTCTGGAACTGAAATCGGAATACTCACTGACATTTCCCCTCACTGAAATTCTGACAAACTTCGGAAAAATGAATGTCTAAAAAAAATTTTTTTTCAACTTTTTTTCAATTTTGCCCCCGTGGGATATATATTCTACCCAGACATTTGGAAATTTCCTGGGGTACCCTCCCACCCCCCGTGGGATATATATTCTACCCACACATTTAGAACTCTCCTGGGGTACCCTCACACATATTATTCCCTCATTCACCGGATATTTTCACAAAAAACTGAAATTTTCAAGAATTAAAAAAAATTAGCTGAAAATGAGTAAATATCAAGGACTCATCGGGCGAGTCACTCTCGAACTGAAATCGGAACGCTCATTGACATTTCCCCTCTCTCTGAAAGTCTGATAAACACCGGAAAAATGAATATGTCCAAAAAAATTGTTTTTGTAACTTTTTTTCAATTTTACCCCCGTGGGATATATATTCAACCCACACACATTTGGAACTCTCCTGGGGTACCCTCACACATATTATTCCCTCATTTAGCAGATATTTTCACTAAAAAGTGAAACTTTGAAAAATTCAGAAAATTGGCTGAAAACGACTAAAGATCAAGGACTCATCGGGCGAATCGCACTCTAACTGAAATCGGAATGCTCACTGACCTTTCCCCTCTCTGAAAGTCTGACAAACGCCGGAAAAATTACTAAGTCTCCCCAAATTTTTTTTCAACTTTTTTTCAATTTTCCCCCCTGTGGGATATATATTCTACCCACACATTTAGAACTCTCCTGGGGTACCCTCACACATATTATTCCCTCATCTAGCAGATATTTTCACAAAAAAAGAGAAATTTTCAAAAATTCAGGAAATTCGCTGAAAACGACTAAATAACAAGGACTCATCGGGCGAATTCCTCTGGAACTGAAATCGGAATACTCACTGACATTTCCCCTCACTGAAATTCTGACAAACTTCGGAAAAATGAATGTCTAAAAAAAATTTTTTTTCAACTTTTTTTCAATTTTGCCCCCGTGGGATATATATTCTACCCAGACATTTGGAACTTTCCTGGGGTACCCTCCCACCCCCCGTGGGATATATATTCTACCCACACATTTAGAACTCTCCTGGGGTACCCTCACACATATTATTCCCGCATTTACCGGATATTTTCACAAAAAAGTGAAATTTTCAAAAATTCTGAAAATTGGCTGAAAACGACTAAATATCAAGGACTCATCGGGGAATTCCTCTGGAACTGAAATTGGAATGCTCACTGACATTTCCCCTCTCTAAAAGTCTAATAAACGCCGGAAAAATGACTAAATCCCAAAAAATTTTTTTTTCAATTTTGCCCTCCGTGGGATATATATTCTACCCACACACATTTGGAACTCTTCTGGGGTGCACGCACACAAATTATTCTCTCATTTAGCTGATATTTTCACAAAAAAAGTGACATTTTCAAAAATTTTTAAAATTGGCTGAAAACGATTAAATATCAAAGACTCATCGGGTTAATCACTCTGGAACTGAAATCCAAATGCTCACTGATATTTCCCCTCTCTGAAAGTCTGACAAACGCCGGAAAAATAACTAAGTCCCCCCCAAAAAATTTTTCAACTTTTTTTCAATTTTACCCCCTGTGGGATATGTATTCTACCCACACATTTAGAACTCTCCTGGGGTACCCTCACACATATTATTCCCTCATTTAGCGGATATTTTCACAAAAAAAGTGAAATTTTCAAAAATTCAGAAAATTGGCTGAAAACGACTAAATATCAAGGACTCATCAGGCGAATTGCTCTCAAACTGAAATCGGAATGCTCACTGACATTTCGCCTCTCTGAAAGTCTGACAAACGCCAGAAAAATAACTAAGTTCCTGAAATTTTTTTTTAAACTTTTATTCCATTTTACCCCACATGGTATATATATTCGACCCACACATTGTGAACTCCCCTGGGGTACCCTCACACATATTATTCGCTCATTTAGCGGATATTTTCACAAAAAAGTGAAATTTTCAAAAATTCAGAAAATTGGCTGAAAACGACTAAATATCAAGGACTCATCGGGTGAATCACTCTCGAACTGAAATCAGAATGCTCACTGACAAATCCCCTCTCTGAAAGTCTGACAAATGCCGGAAAAATGACTAAGTCCCCCCAATTTTTTTTTCACCATTTATTCTGTTTTACCCCCTGTGGGATATATATTCTACCCACACATTTAGAACTCTCCTGGGGTACTCTCTAACATATTATACCCTCATTTAGTGGATATTTTCACAAAAAAGTGAAATTTTCAAAAATTCAGGAAATTCGCTGAAAACGACTAAATATCAAGGACTCATCGGGTGAATCACTCTCGAACTGAAATCAGAATGCTCACTGACATTTCCTCTCTCTGAAAGTCTGACAAATGCAGGAAAATTGACTAAGGCCCCCAAAAAAATTTTTTCAACTTTTTTTCAGTTTTACCCCTCCGTGAGTTATATGTTCTTCCCACACACATTTGGAACTCTACTGGGGTGCCCTCACACATATTATTCCCTCATTTAGCGGATATTTTCACAAAAAAGTGCAATTTTCAAAAATTCAGAAAATTGGCTGAAAACGACTAAATATCAAGGACTCATCTGGCAAATCACTCTGGAACTGAAATCGGAATGCTCACTGACATTTCCCCTCTGAAAGTCTGACAAACGCCAGAAAATAGACTAAGTCCCCAAAAAAATTTTTTTCAACTTTTTTTAAATTTTACCCCACGTCGGATATATATTCTACTCACACACATTTGGACATTATTCCCTCACACATATTATTCCCTCATTTAGCTGATATTTTCACAAAAAAGTGAAGTTTTCAAAAATTCTGAAAATAGGCTGAAAACTACTAAATATGAAGGACTCATCGTGCAAATCACTCTGGAACTGAAATCAGAATGCTCACTGACATTTCCACTCTGAAAGTCTGACAAACGCCAGAAAATAGACTAAGTCCCCAAAAGATTTTTTTTAAACTTTTTTTAAATTTTACCCCACGTCGGATATACAGTTATATGAAAAAGTTTGGGCACCCCTATTAATCTTAAGCTTAATATTTTATAAAAATTGGTGTTTTTGCAACAGCTATTTAAGTTTGATATATGTAATAACTGTTGGACACAGTAATGTTTCTGCCTTGAAATGAGGTTTATTGTACTAACAGAAAAAGTGCAATCTGCATTCAAACAAAATTTGACAGGTGCATAAGTATGGGCACCCTTATCATTTTCTTGTTTTAAATACTCCTACCTACTTTTTACTGACTTACTAAAGCACTTTTTTTGGTTTTGTAACCTCATTGAGCTTTGAACTTCATAGCCAGGTGAATGCAATCATGAGAAAAGCTACTTAAAGTGGCTACTTGCAAGTTGTTCTCCTGTTTGAATCTCCTCTGAAGAGTGGCATCATGGGCTCCTCAAAACAACTGTCAAATGATCTGAAAACAAAGATTATTCAACATAGTTGTTCAAAGGAAGGATACAAAAAGCTGTCTCAGCGATTTAACCTGTCAGTTTCCACTGTGAGGAACATAGCAAGGAAATGGAAGAACACAGGGACAGTTCTTGTTAAGGACAGAAGTGGCAGGCCAAGAAAAACATCAGAAAGGCAGAGAAGAAGAATGGTGAGATCAGTCAAGGACAATCCTCAGACCACCTCCAGAGAGCTGCAGCATCAACTTGCTGCAGATGGTGTCACTGTGCATCGGTCAAATATACAACGCACTTTGCTCAAGGAGAAGCTGTATGGGAGAGTGATGCGAAGGAAGCCGTTTCTGCAAGCACGCCACAAACAGAGTCAGCTGAGGTATGCAAAAGCACATTTGGGGAAGCCAATTTCTTTTTGGAAGAAGGTCCTGTGGACTGATGAAACCAAGATTGAGTTGTTTGGTCATACAAAAAGGCGTTATGCATGGCAGCAAAAAAACACAACATTTCAAGAAAAACACTTGCTACCCACAGTAAAATTTGGTGGAGGTTTCATCATGCTTTGGGGCTGTGTGGCCAATGCCGGCACCGGGAATCTTGTTAAAGTTGAGGGACGCATGGATTCCACTCAGTATCAGCAGATTCTTGACAATAATGTTCAAGAATCAGTGATAAAGTTGAAGTTACGCGGGGGATGGATCTTTCAGCAAGACAATGATCCAAAACACCGCTCCAAATCTACTCAGGCATTCATGCAGAGGAACAATTACAATGTTCTGGAATGGCCAGCCCAGTCCCCAGACCTGAATATCATTGAACATCTGTGGGATCATTTGAAGAGGGCTGTCCATGCTCGGCGACCATCAAACTTAACTGAACTGGAATTGTTTTGTAAAGAGGAATGGTCAAAAATACCTTCATCCAGGATCCAGGAACTCATTAAAAGCTACAGGAAGCGACTAGAGGCTGTTATTTTTGCAAAAGGAGGATCTACTAAATATTAATGTCACTTTTCTGGTGAGGTGCCCATACTTATGCACCTGTCAAATTTTGTTTGAATGCAGATTGCACATTTTCTGTTAGTACAATAAATCTCATTTCAAGGCAGAAACATTACTGTGTCCAACAGTTATTACATATATCAAACTGAAATAGCTGTTGCAAAAACACCAATTTTTTTATAAAACATTAAGCTTAAGATTAATAGGGGTGCCCAAACTTTTTCATATAACTGTATATTCTACTCACACACATTTGGAACTCTGCTGGGATCCCCTCACAAATATTATTCCCTCATTTAGCAGATATTTTCACAAAAAAGTGAAATGTTCAAAAAAGTCTGCAAATTGGCTGAAAACAACTATCAATGACTCATCGGGCGAATCGCACTGGAACTGAAATCGCATGGGCTCACTGACATATGCCCTTCTCTGGAAGTCTGACACAAGTTGGAAAAAATGACTAAGTCAAATAAAAAAAAAGTTTCAAATTTTTTGTAATTCCCCCCCGTGGGATATATATTTTACAAACACATTTGGAACCCTCCTGGGGTACCCTCTAACATATTATTACCTCATTTAGCGGATATTTTCACAAAAAAGTGAAATTTTCAAGACAGTCAGAAAATTGGCAAAAACGACTAAGTATCAAGGAATCATCGGGCGAATCGCTCTGGAACTGAAATATGATGCACTCACTGACATTTCCCCTTCTCTGGAAGTCTGACACAAGTTGGAAAAAATGACTGTCAAATAAAAAAAAAAAAATTAACTTTTTTTCAATTTCCCCACGTGGATATATATTTTAGAAACACATTTGGAACCCTCCTGGGGTACCCTCTAACATAGTATTCCCTCATTTAGCAGATATTTTACCTAAAAAGTGAAATTTTCAAAAAAGCCAGAAAATTGGCGGAAAACAGCTAACAAGGACTCATCGGGCGAATCGCTCTGGAACTGAAATCGGATGACCTCAATGACATTTCCCCTTCTCTGGAAGTCTGACACAAGTTGGAAAAAATGACTGTTAGATATAATAAAAAATTCAACTTTTTTTAAATTTCCACCTGTGGATATAAATTTTACAAAAACATTTGGAACCCTCCTGGGGTACGATCTAACATATTATTCCCTCATTTAGCGGATATTTTCACAAAAAAGTGAAATTTTCAAAAAAGTCAGAAAATTGGCTGAAAACAGCTTTCAAGGACTCATCAGTAGTGTTGAGCGAGCACTAAAATGCTCAGGTGCTCGAAGCTCGGGCCGAGATCGCCATGATACTCGGGTGCTCGACCCGAGCAACGAGCCCAATGTTAATCTAAGGGAGACTCGAGCATTTTTGCGGTGGTACCCCCGGCAATCTTTTAAAAGCCTAGCAAGTGCCCAAAACGATAGTGACAGTGCTCAAATGACATGGGGACAGCATGGGGATCGCCCCAGGAAGCATTTCTGACCCCCAGGTCACTGCTGTCAACAACGTGGTCAGAGGTATTAAGCCACTTTTATGGGCTCACAATAAAACGTTCAAAAACGAAAGTGAAACTTTTTTCCTGTGAAATATGTTAAGGAACATCCTTTCCAAAGAAAAGACTTGTGTATAAGTTAAAATAAATGACCAAAAACAAAAATACTCCTCCACACCTTCAGCTATGTTCACAAGTAGCATTTTTTATGCATTTTTGCACTTTTGTATTGCTTTCAACTTTGACAAATGCATTCACTGGGAAATGTAATTTTAACATTTTACAACCTTATCTGGCCATGTGCTGTGTGACACATGCATAAAGTGCTGAAAAGACATGGGAACAGCATGGGGAAGACCCCTGGAAGCATACCTGACACCCAGGTCACTGTCTAAAAGTGTGCCCATTAAAAGTGATCCTTGCCGCATCAGAAGATGCAGACTTGCAACTATCCCCATGCAAGTTCTTGTCCCAGGGCAGTGTTCAATTGTACCTCCCCCATTCCTTGCAATACAAGCGCAAGTATGCAGCCTGCCACCCACCCACCCCCAGGCTGCAATACCATACTGCTTGCTTGAACTTGAAATTGGGCCTTTTAGGCATGTGGAGGCGGAATCTGGCCACCACGTCATGGCTGTGTTGACGGCCTGGAATCCATACTCAGTCCCCAGCTGCCCGGCGGCCGGGTGTCCATACTCGGTACCCAGCCGCCCCGCGGCCGGGTGTCCACACATGGTTCCCAGCCACCTGGGGGCAGCCGGGTGTCCATAAACGGTCCCCAGCCGCCCCTATTTCTCCTTGGAACATCCCCCCACACACTTTTCTTAGCCCAGCCTGCTTTAGGCACCATTGGACGAGCCCACCAGAGAACCAGACTCCTCCGGTGGGCCCTGACTTCTCCATCGGTGGAGTTGAGAGTACCAAGGTGAGGAGCATGATGATGATGACAGAAGTTAGCATCTGCTATGTTTTCTTTTAATGCAAGTGTAAGTGTGCAGCCTGCCACCCACCCACCCACAGACTGCAATTCCATGCTGCTAGCTTGCACCTGAAATGGGGCCTTTTAGTTAGGAGGAGGCCGAAGCTGGCCACTACCTCATGGCTGCTTCGGCAGCGAGGTATTCATACTCAGTCCCAAGCCGCCCCTATTTGTCCTGGTGTGCCTTATACATAAGATTAAGCGCGTATACCAAAACATTACCTGTGCCCTCCCCAGTGCATTTAGTGGGAAGGAGAGCCTATTCCGCTGTAGTGTGTGCATGCCAAACCCCTGTTCATGGTACATGCGAAGATGCCTCCCACCTTGCACCTGTCGTTGCAGACTTGCAACTATCCCCATTCAAGTCCTTGTCCCAGGGCAGTGTTCAATTGTACCTCTCCCATTCCTTGCAATGCAAGCGCAAGTATGCAGCCTGCCACCCACCCACCCCCAGGCTGCAATACCATACTGCTTGCTTGCACTTTAAATTGGGCCTTTTAGGCATGTGGAGGAGGAATCTGGCCACCACGCCATGGCTGTGTCGGCGGCCTGGTATCCATACTCAGTCCCCAGCCACCTGGTGGCCGGGTGTCCCCGCTTGCTCCCCAGCCTCCAGGGAGTGGCCGGGTGTCCATACTCGGTCGCCAGCCACCCCTAGTTGTCCCGGTAACCTTTCCCACACTTTTCTTAGCCTGGCCTGCTTTAGGGCAGCATTGGCCGAGCCCACAGGGACTATCAGACTCCTCCGGTGGGCCCTGGCTTCTCCATCAGGGGAGTTGAGAGTACCAAGGTGAGGAGCATGATGAGGATAATAGAAGTTAGCATCTGCTTTGTTTTGTTGTAATGCAAGCGCATGTATGTAGCAGCGGCTAGGCCTGAGGTGGTCAGCGTTTTGGCGCATATCCTACCTCCTCCGAGGATTGCTGGATGTTTTCCTGCTACTATCCAAGTTCTATGACTCCCGTTAAAACAAAGCTTCAGGTGATAAATGATGGATGAGGTAGTGGTAAAGGAGAAAGAGCAGGAGGAGCAGGGACCATTCACATCAATATCAGGCCAGTCAACCAGATATGTCTTGTAGGATATGTTTCTGTAACAAAAGGAGCGGTTCGGCTACACAGTTATAGGGCATACAGTGAGTGCAATGCCTACCAAAAATTTCGAGGCACTCCAATGCCCCTTCGAAATGACATGGAGGTCAGAGGGCGTTAACTAAACCTTTTTATCCATTTATAGCAACTGGGTCTCCTGTGCACTGTTGGCCTAAGCAATGAATGGAAGGCTTTCCAATAATTATGAGGAACTGCAATGCCCTTTACAAGAGCCATGTGTGGCACCCCAGGGGTCTGGTCACCACAGTAATAGAGATATTACGTTGGAGAGTAAGTGGGAGGTTTCCTGGTCAGGATCCCTTAAACATGCAACATCCTCCTGCCCCAGTCCTGAGAGGGGAGAATTCTGCCCTTATAAACTGGATCTGGGGCGGGGTTGAGTGAGTCAGAGAACAGAGAACATTCAGAGTCAGAGTGAGAGCACGGGAAAGTAACAGCAAAGAGCTCTGTAGGAGCTAGGAGCTAAACACCAGGGGCTGGAAGCTGAGCAGAGCTCGCCCTGGCAGAAGACAATAGGAACCGGACACAGGAGTCCGAGGTTGTGAGGACTTATATATCCAGCAGCAGAAACCAGCCGGCAGGGGATTTCTGGTCCTCTGGTCATAGAAGCCCGGAGGCTCAGTCACAAGCAAGGGACCAGCACCGCCATCGTGGAGCGGAGGCTAACAGAAGGCCCCAAGTCACCAGCCATACGGGTAACCACTACACGGTACACTCAGGGACGTGGGCTACTTCTACCCGCTTACAGCAAGGTAGCCAGGAAGAGTGCAGACAGACGGGGAGGCCTACAACTCCACCTGGCCAGGGGAACTCCTGCTTGCTCACAGACTGACCAGGCCTCTTATGCTAGCCAGTACTCCCGGTAGGGTCTACCTTATAATCATCAGTAAAGACCCTGAACTGCACTGCAAAGACTCTGAGTCGTTCCTGCTGCGCCCGTGCACCATCACACCCATCATCCACACTCACTGCCCTAAGGCTATACACCTCCCATGGGGAGTTATCCCATTCTCTGCTGCGCACACAACACCAGCCTCAGCAGTCTGCCTCGCAGCGGTGATACTCCCTGACCACAATCCACGGGTGGCGCAGTCGGACAATTAACCTCAAAACCTAAGAATGACTGCCACTGGTTTGACCAGCCTGAGCCACGGGACCGGGTCATCGACACGGAGAATACAGACCCCATAGACCCGGCACCGGGTATCCCACACTCGTGTACACACGGCCCAGGGGGCGCGTCACATGCAGTACAGCATATTACAAACATAAGTCCCATTATTGGGGAGTGGGTGTCCCATAGTATTTGCTTATGCCTTGCAAGCAAAAGCTGCCAAAAATTAGGATGGAGCAACTTGCAATGCCCCTTACAAGAGCCATGCAGTAGAGCATATTACAAACATAAGTCCCGTTATTGGAGAGTGGGTCTCCCATAGTATTTGCTTATGCCTTGCAAGCAAAAGCTGCCAAAAATTTGGACGAAGCAACTTGCAATGCCCCTTACAAGAGCCATGCAGTACAGCATATTACAAACATAAGTCCCATTATTGGGGAGTGGGTCTCCCATAGTATTTGATTATGCCTTGCAAGCAAAAGCTGCCAAAAATTAGGACGGAGCAACTTGCAATGCCCCTTACAAGAGCAATGCAGTACAGCATACTACAAACATAAGTCCCATTATTGGGGAGTGGGTGTCCCATAGTATTTGCTTATGCCTTGCAAGCAAAAGCTGCCAAAAGTAAGGACGGAGTAACTTGCAGTGCTGACACCCTGGTGGTATAGTGGTGGTGGAGGCTGAGGATAAGGAGAAGAAGATAAAACAGTCGAAACGAGGAACCGTATACCCATGTGTGGGTGTGAAGCGGTGCATGTGAATACACCTCCCGAAATAACACAGTGGATTTGACTTTATGTTACTCTGCTGTCATTTGGTGGTCATGAGAAGTCTGGCCCAATCCAGCCCCTGTTCATTTTGATAAGGGTCAGCTTGTCAGCATTGTCAGTTGACAGGCGAGTGCGCTTATCAGTTATAATTCCCCCAGCGGTACTAAAAGCACGCTCCGATAACACGCTAGCGGCAGGGCAGGCCAGGACCTCCAAGGCGTACAGAGCGAGTTCATTCCAGGTGTCCAGCTTGGATACCCAATAATTAAAAGGCACAGGGATATCACGGAGGATGCTGGCACGGTCGGCAAGGTACTCCCTTACCATCTTTTGAAACTTTCCACTCCTTGTGAGAGTACCCCGCGCCTCAGGGCCTGTAAGCTGGGCGGGTGTCAGAAAACTGTCCCAGAACTTTGACAGTGTTCGCCTGCCTCTGCTGGATTGGAGTTGCATCTCTCTCGCCTGTACGCCTTAGTTGGGCAACGAACTGTGACCTCTGCCGCTAGCGTGTTCAGATGAGAATTTTTTTAAGAGTTCTGCAGCAAGGGCCTTCTGGAGCTGCCCCATTTTTGTAGACCTCTCCACCTCAGGAATAAGAGAGTGAAAGTTCTCCTTGTAGCGGGGGTCTACAAGTGTCACCAACCAGTAATGACTGTCACCCAACATTTTGACAACGCGAGGGTCACGGTTAAGGCAGCGTAACATAAAGTCAGCCATGCATACCAGACTGGTAACGGGCAAGATTTCCGTGTCCTCACCAAGATGACGACTGACCATGCTCTACTCCCCCTCTTCCTCCTCCCCCCTGTCCTCAGGCCACCCACGCTGAACCGACAGTATGACACTTGTACAGGTACTACCATCTACAACGCATGATAGCAGCTCCTGTTCTTCCTCCTCCTCCTCCTACTCCTCTCCCTTATTGTCCCCCAATGCACATTGGGATGAGATGAGGCTGGGCTGTGTGTAATCGCCCGCTACGGCTTCTTGAGCCATCTCATCATACTCTGGCTGCAATGCCTCCTCTTTAATTCTCTGCAGAGAGCGTTGCAAAAGACAGACAAGTGGGATGCTGACACTAATGATGGCGTCATCGCCACTGACCATCTTGGTGGCCTCCTCAAAGTTTGTTAGGATGGTACATATGTCAGACATCCAGGTCCACTCCTGAGGTCTTATGTTTGGAGTCTGACCTGAATATCGACGGCTTTGTTGCAGCTGGTACTCCACAACTGCTCTCTTCTGCTCAAAAATCCTTTGCAACATGTGGAGGGTAGAGTTCCAATGTGTGGGGACATCACACACCAGTCGGTGTGCCGGAAGCTGCAAACGCTGCTGCAACACAGCAAGGGTGGCGGAAGCTGTAGCCGACTTGCGAAAATGAGCTGACAGGCGGCGTACTTTCACGAGCAGATCTGGCAACTTGGAGTACGATTTAAGAAACCGCTGAACCACGAGGTTAAGCACATGAGCCAGGCATGGTATGTGTGTGATCTCACTTTGCCTCAGAGCTGCCACCAGGTTACGGCCATTGTCACACACGACCATGCCGGGATGTAGGTTCAGCGGTCTCAGCCACAGATCTGCCTGCTCTTTCACAGCTGTCCACAACTCACAAGCAGTGTGAGGTTTATCACCTAAGCTTATGAGTTTCAGCACAGCCTGTTGCCGCTTGGCGGAGGCAGTACTGCAATGCTTCCAGCTTGTAACTGATGTGGTGATTTCTGAGATGGAGGCTGAACATGAGGAGGAGGAGGAGGAGGATGCGCAGGAGCTGTACACTGTGGGGGCAACTCTGACTGACATAGGGTCCGCAATCCTCGGTGTGGGGAGGATGTGTTCCGTCCCAAGGTCTGACTGGGTCCCGGCTTCCACTATGTTTACCCAGTGTGCCGTCAGAGAGATGTACCGTCCCTGGCCACAAGCACTTGTCCACGTGTCCGTTGTCAGGTGGACTCTCCCAGTAACTGCGTTGTTGAGGGCACGGCAGATGCTTTATGACACGTGCTTGTGTAGTGCGGGGATGGCACACCGGGCAAAATAGTGTCAGCTGGGGACCGAGTACCGAGGGACGGCCACCGCCATAAGATTGCAGAAGGATTCCGTCTCCACCAGCCTAAAAGGCAGCATTTCCAGCGCAAGCAGTCGTGAAATGTGCGAATTTAGGACTGTGGCCTGTGGGGCGTTAGCTGCGAATTTCCGCTTTCATTCAAAGGTCTGGGATATGGACAATTGAACGCTGCAGTGGGACGTGGACGTGGACGTTGATGCTGTTTCCTGAGAAACTGCCATAACAAGTGAAGGCTGAGAGGAGGGGGCATCTTTACATGAGGTATGGACAGGGGATTGCCTTGCACACACAACAGGGGGTTCTATTGCACGCACAACAGTGGAAGAAGCAGTGGTGACACCCGCTCACACTGGTCGTGGATCCTAGGGTTCGCCCCACAAAGTTGGGTGCTTTGCTGACATGTACCTGATCATGCTGGTGGTGGTCAGGCTGGTAGTTTTGTCACCCCTGCTGATGCTGGCATGGCAGCTGGAACATATGGCCTTTTTGGGGTTATCAGCAGAGTCTTTAAAAAAATTCCAGACTCTGGAAGACCTACCGCTTGTACTGGCAACGTCCCTCGTGTTGGTGTTATGGGTAACGGTTGCCTGCCTTCTGTCTGCGGCCACCACACTGCTTCTTCCTGCCTGTTTGGGTACTCTGCCTCCCTCCCCCTGTGTGGTGCTGGCCTCACTCTGCATGTCCTCCTTCCACGTTGGGACAGTTACTATATCATCCACCACCTCCTCCTCTTCCACTTGCGCACCACGATCCTCCTCCTCACTTCCTGGCAATTGTGTCTCGTCATCGTCCACCTCTTGTGACAGATTGCCAACGTCGACTTCCTGTGGCCGTGGCTGTTCAAATATTTGTGCATCGCAACATGGGATCTCTTCTTCCACCCCTTCAAGCGTATCAGGCGAGGGGCCCAAATATGGAAATGGACCAGTGAACTGCTCTTCAGAGTGTCCAAGTGTGGGATCACTTGCTGTCTGACGACACTCGGCATGGTGGGAGGAAGGAGCATCAGGGTGCGGAGGAGTATGCGGTCGAGACTCATGGCTACTAAGAGTTGACCGTGTGGAAGACAGACCGGAGGTGGTGGTGCCCAGGTAACTTGAAGTATTATCTGCTATCCAATTAATAACCTGTTCACACTGATCAGTTCTCAATACTGGTGTTGTTCTGTGCTTCCCTAGTAATTTGGTCATGAAGTGGGAACGAGAAGATGTGGCTGTTGGTTGTGGCACATTTTCACCTTGGCCACGGCCCCGTCCTCTGCACGAACCATCACCAGAACGTCCACTTCCACGTCCCTTGCCACGCTCCTTGCCCATTGTAAATGAAGTAAAATAGCTAACACTTGCACTATCAATGGAAAAAGGGTAACAAAGAGTAGATTAGAACCGTGGAAGAGGAAAACCACAGTTATTGTTTACTGGGGTATACCACACTTTTTTAAATAGAGATATTTGCGGCTGAACAGTGAGCTACACACTCAAACTGCTTTTTTTTTTAGATACCAAAGGCCCAAAACTGGATAGTACAGCGATTTGACCTGTGGAACTGCGAAACCACACTGGGATGTCGGGCCTACACAAGACTATTTTCAACAGATATAGTTTTGTGTCACAACAGTCAGGAGACACTACTGTTTTTCTTTACGGAAAAAACTACCAAAAGCTGAATAATAGAGATTTTTTACCGTGGGATGGCAAAACCACAGTTATTGCTTCCTGGGGTATACCAAACTTTTTTAAATATATAGATTTGCGGCTGAACAGTGAGCGACACACTCAAACTGTTTTTTTTTTTTAGATACAAATGGCCCAAAATGGATAATACAGAGGTTTGAACCGTGGAAGTGCAAAACAACACTTCTGTTTCTCTAGCCTACACCAGACTATTTTCAACAGTTATTTTTGTGTCTGAAAAATCAGAGACACGCTTTTTTTTTTTGGGGGGGGGGGGGGGACACACCAAAAGGTTAATAAGACGGGTATTTGTACAGTGTGAAGGAGGAAAAAAAAAGGAGGATTTAGATGAAAAAAAAGGATTTTTCCTTGCCCCCGACACCTGGTGCTAAGTCCAGCAATTTCAGCAACAGGAGCACACAGGACTGTAATGCAGAATTTGCTGGTATAACCACTGTGTCTCCTATACAGCCTGCCTGGTATCTGGGATGGATATTAGTCCTGAAAAGGACTGTTTGTTTGTTCTGGCAGCCTTTACAGACCCTACACTAACTATTTCGCAGTTTATATCTCTTCCTAAATCAGCAGCGCTGTCCCTACACTGTCTAATCTGGAGCGACTGTGTCCAAGATGGCGGCGCCCGGTTTTAAATACTCGAGGTGACGCTGTGCGGCCAGCCAATCACTGTAATGCCCACAACCAACATGGCTGCAGCATTACAGTGACTGGCTGGCAATCCCTGCATGTTCATTGGCTCTGTAAAGAGCGCCAAACATGCAGGGCGGAACCCGAGCTCCTGCCCGAGTAACCCGGAAATGCTCGGTGCTCGCCGAACATCCCGAGTAGCATGATGCTCGGGCGAGTACCGAGCAGTGTCGAGCATGTTCGCTCAACACTAGTTGTTACTTAACAAATTAAACCCCTTCCTATTTCATGCTCTCAACAATGGCACCACACAGAAGAGAAATGTTACAAGATCTGAGAAAGAAAATATTTTTTTTACACAAGAAATGTGAAGGCTACAAGAAGATCAGCAATGCTTTACTTATCAGTCAGAATACAGTAACAAAAGTGACACCAAAATGAAAAAAAGATGGAACTGCAAACATCTCACAGAGAAGTTCAGGCTAGCCATGGAAGTTAACACCTAAACAAGAGAATCTTCTGATGTGAAGGGTTGAAGAAAATCAAAAAGCAAGTTCAATGCAGTTAGCTAAAGAAGTATAAAAGTAGTGGCTAAAGAAGGAGAAATCCAAACCAGGGTAAACGTTTCCCATGTCACAATACGGTGTACATTGCATGGGAATGACATGCATAAATGTTGTCCATGAAAGAATTGTGGCTCCCCTGCGGTTTCAGTCGCGACAGAGGTACTGCATCTCACCCAGAGGTGTGGTATCCCACTCTCAGGTAAGGATAGAGTGCTGCCCGGGACCCTAACACCTGCATCCAACACATCCACTTCAGTAGTTCAGGACGAGATTGCTCCTGAGGGAGAGCACAGTCCCTGGTCCCTGGCTGGAGTGGAGGGGAACCAAGTGAGGGGGAACCATGTAGTGGGTGTGGGTGGAGGAAGCAGATGAGGGGTGCACCTGAAAGGAAGCTGTATAAAAAGGGGAACCATCTTAGAAGGACAAGCCAGTCAGAGGAGGAAAGTGAGGGGAGCAGAGGCTCTGCAGGAGCTCTACTCCAGAGGCGGGCCTAGTGAGAGGCCCAGGAGAAGGAGAGAAGAGAGGAGAGGGAGCAGGAGAAAGGCTCCAGGAACAGAAGGGATCCCAGGGGTATGGGCACTGCTGGAGGCCACCCGTACACCCGAATCTGCCAGGCGGTGGAGGGATCGAGCCGCAGAGGGGACCGGCCCCTAAACTAGTGGAGAACTACAAGGCTCAGCTAGGAACCGGAGGCTGCTGTACTTGTAAGGAGCAGTGGCCACATCCGCAATTATATTGCCGAGAAGGTGGACACAGAGGGTCCAGGGGACTGCAGGTCGCCCGACAAGACCCAAGGCTACCGGATTGGGACATTGATTGCGAGGCACAGGGCAGGAGGGTGAGAGCCAGCGCAGGAAGACGACTGAGGAAGACACAGAGAAAGGGGTCCTGTCAGGCACTCTTGAACTACCTGAGGGATTGCTGAACCCCAAACTGGTGAACGCAGCATGACGTGGGAGGTTGTAGTCCGGAACCTGTAACCTGAGGAACTTATCAACTGTGAGTAAACTCGGAAGACTGCACCCCACTGTCTCTGTGATTACTATCTGCGCCATTACCCCTGCACTACAACTCCCAGCACAACCTATACCATTTACACTGCCCTGGAGCTAAGCTCTACCTGTGGAGAGCCACACCAACTTTGCTGCACTAACATCAGCTCCAGAGGACCTGCTCCGCAGCGGCGGCTCCCTTTAGCCGCATGCCACAGGTGGCGTCTCAAACTTTGTATATAAACTATAATCCCCTGTAAATAATCTCCTTTTTATTGACCACCCTGGGTCACGGACCGGGTCACCGCCACTGTGACATCCCCCATAGTAACGATCGGCCCGGCACCGAGTACCCCACTGCCCAGGTGGTGCGTCAGAAGCATCTCCTAAAAGCCATGCATAAAATAGCCCACATACAATTTGCCAGTGTCTATGCTGAAAAAAAAAAAAAAAAAATTATATTATATATATATATATATATATATATATATATATATAGTGGAATGATTAGACCAAGATAAATGTTTTTGGAACTGATGGCTTCAAAACTGTATGGTGTAGCAAAGGAGTACAAAGAGGAGTACAAAGAAAATTGCATTGTACCTACATGAAACATGTGGGACTGCATGAGTGCTGTTCGTGTTGGGGAGCTTTGTTTCATTGATAGTATCATGAATTCACAGATGTTATTTCCCATTTTTCAATTTAACCATCTATTAACCCAGTTTTAGAGACTTTCCCTAACAATAGGGGTATTAAGAAAGCATTAGGCTTTAATTAATACCATGTAGATTTGTCATGATTTCTCCCCTCAGTGTGTCTAGGATGCAATTACTGACGGCTCTGCCATCCAATCTGGTACAGTGGCATGCTGAAGCTGTCAGTACTTTCACAGCTCAGTCTCCAGTCATGCTGAGCTGTCAGTGTTTTGATTGATAGTTCAGCTATCCAATCTGAGACTGGGAGGTGCTGGCTGTCTCCAGGTGTTCATTGTCCCAATATTCACAATATTGAAAGTGAACATGCTACAATCACTCTGTGCCCTTGGTAGACGTGCACTTTTTCAGCATGACAATGATCCAAAACACACATCTAAGGCAACTGTTGCATTTCTGAGGAAAAGGGGGAAAATGATTCAGTGGCCAAGTATGTCTCCTGATCTGAACTCAACTAAAACACCTTTGGGGAATTCTGAAGAGACAAGGTAAGCATCATTCTCCATCTAGCATTCAGGCTCAAAAGAGGTCAATCTTGAAGAATGGAAAAAGATAGATGCAGCAAGATGTTGCCAACTTGTTCATTACACGCCTAGAAGACTTGGTGCTGTCCTTAAAATTCATGGAAATAAAATCATACAAATTACTAGATGTAATTGTTTTTGATGTTGCGTGTATTCATTTTTACATCAGCTAATAAAATTTAAACTGAAGATTTTTGGAATGAAAGTTATATTAACCTTACTTTCATTTTATGGGTTAGAAAATGTTCTATAAAACTCAGCATTGTCAAAATTTTGGAAATTGTTCTTGTATTCAGTGAGATATTGATTAAAATCTTACTTTTCAAATGGATGTATTCATTTTTACTGAGCACTTTATATCAGCAATCACAGTAAAAAACAGTAAACCACAGCTATGTATCCAAAGTTTGCCTACTCTACTGGAGGATTTTTGGAGGGAATAACCCTTTATAGAAGAAACAATTCCCTTTATCAACTTGTCTTCTGCTCCCTGGTGATATCACAATGGCATCTCCCACCCATGGGTTCTGACGGTACAATAGATGATGCACTACCCAGTATTTTCACTAGCTTCTCATCACTCTTTTTCTGTCCTGCAGCCTACTCTCTAATGAATGACAAGACCACTCCAGCCTCCTGCCCACCAGCAACATCAATATTTTTATAATGGGAAAGCACTGGCTAACTGTCTCATAAGACAACTATAGGTTTGCTCGGCAGACACTTGGAACAATCACACTCCGGGTCAGTGTCAGGCTCTTCTTGGGTGTTTTTTGACAATGACATCTCCTCCTATTAGCTGAAAGGTTTGAAACTAGCTTGTACTGTAAGCTACCTTGACAAGACATGCTGGGGGTGCTATTTATCATGGCCTACCAGCCCATGCAACCTATGTCAGTGTACCTAACATGCCTAACTTGTTTTCATTTAAATTATGTCATTGCAAATAAAGAAACAGCAGCAATATATTGAGCTCTAGTATAGATCTGATCATTATTGGATGCTGAAGCCACCTTCTTTCACTTGGATTTTGCTCTGTAAAAGGGATCATCCACACTTGCCATGCATCTTGTGACGATGAGTCACTTCTCATTGACAAGCCGTAAGTCGAGATAGTCAAGGAGTCCGAGGTCAAAAGACAGAAGAGTACATCATAAACAGAGGGAAGAGATGAAGACTTAGTCAGGCAACGGTCCGAGTTCAAAATACCAGAAAGATAGATGATCCGAACAAACAGGGTTAAACAGACAGATGGTCAGAATGAGGTTCAAGGTCAGGCAGCGAAAGATCATCAAGAAAAACACTAGGCACAGAGAAAACCAACCACACTTAGCTGAAGCTACCTCTGGCAGAGGTCTGAGACTAACAGCCCAGCTAAGGAGCCAAGCAATCACCTGGGACAATGAACACCTGGAGACAGCCAGCACCTCCCAGTCTCAGATTGGATAGCTGAACTATCAATCAAAACACTGACAGCTCAGCATGACTGGAGACTGAGCTGTGAAAGTACTGACAGCTTCAGCATGCCACTGTACCAGATTGGATGGCAGAGCCGTCAGTAATTGCATCCTAGACACACTGAGGGGAGAAATCATGACAAATCTACATGGTATTAATTAAAGCCTAATGCTTTCTTAATACCCCTATTGTTAGGGAAAGTCTCTAAAACTGGGTTCATAGATGGTCAAATTGAAAAATGGGAAATCACATGCACAAACAGAATACATGATTGGCTCCGTGTGCAGCTTGTCCATATTGCATACAGGTGTTGGAGTTGTCTTCCATTGCATGCTGTAATGCAGCGACTTGCTGGCATTGCGGTAATGGTCCAGGATGTGTTTTTACTGACCATGTACCTTCCCCCTCAGGAGACTGGTCACATGACTGTGACATAGCACAGGTCCTGCGTGCACAGAATGTCTGTCTGATCACATGACTGTGACATCAGCAAGGTCCTGTCAGTATGTGTGTGTGTGCACGGGATGCATATATAAACCCTGCTTGATGGGAGACAGGTGTGTTCTGTGAGAGAGGCGTAAGGCCTGTTCCCGAGTGTGTGGGACACCGACCGTTTGAGGCCTAGTGAGGCCGAGTGAAGCCTGGTGCCTGAAAGGCAGAGCCTGGATCCTGTGTGGATGCTAGTGGCCTTGGAAGGCAGAGGCTTGAGTAAGAGTCCTGAAAGGCAGAGCCTGGATCCTGTGTGGATGTCAGTGGCCTTTGAGGGAACAACGGTTGGAGACCCCTACCTGGGAAGTCGCAAAGCCACAGTGGTGGCGGAGTAATGGACTGAGACAGCTAAACCCGGCAAAGGTAATACCCTGTGTTATATGGACATTAATATGGACATTGCTATTTTATTACCTTGCTGAAGGCTGTTACTTGGGCCACTTGGGCCTGTCTGCTACTTGAGAGACTCCCAGATGTTAAGTGTGTAAACATGCCGGTGGCGGACTAAGATGGACTGTGTGAACTGTGGTTTATGAAGTGTAATAAACTGCAGCATTAAGAAATACCGGAAGGACATTGCTGGTGTGCTTTGATTTACCCGGTGCAGCGAGTATTCCCCATTATGATGACTAGTGCTGCCTTACATATGGTTCGAGAATGCGGGCAACTGCAGCCCGGTTGCTAGCGGCAATGACAACCCGGTTGCTAGGGGCATCTGCAGCCCGGTTGCTAGGGGCAACGGCACAGGACAATGAGTGTGGATTAAAGCATCTGGCTGCAACTCGGCGGGGTTGCGAAGGTTGTCGTCGCACTCAAATCCGGTTTTGCTGTGGCTCGGCGGGGCCACAAAATCTTTCCAGGGAGAGCGGTGTGTGAATATTGTCCTGAGGAAATGCAGGAGCAGATAAAAATGGCTGTGAAAGGAGCAGCAACTGAGTCTGAAGCTATTGAGCGATTAGAGCGATTAAAGTGCCTGTTAAAACCAGAGCAGGTATTTGAGAAACGTCTACTGGACATGAAACTGGACATGGTGTAGGAACCACAGGAGCCACGGGCACCGTATAGAATGGTGGCAGTGGACCATTCTGTGAACTCTCCGGGGGCGCTAGTGTCGTCCCAGAGTGCCCGGGGAGGTGGTAAGAGCTGTTATGAACTGAGTCCTTAGACTATTGTTGATTTTTCTTGTAAAAATTCCCCTGCCGGTGTAGTTGTTAAAAAGGGGGCGGAGTCTAAAAAAGGGGCGGTTGTTCAAAACAGCGTGGAGGATAGAAAATCAAAAAAAAATACTGGTGGTGGGTTGGTAACTCCTAAAAATGACAATGTGACCGTTGATAATGGGGTAGCTCTAGTAGAAGGGGGTGACATCAAAATGGGAGGTGACCTGTTAGTCCACAACACCATGGGGAGTGACACAGACCCCGTAGCTGACGGTGACACTACGAAAGTAGAAGGAGAGGTCAGTCAGGAGGGGCTAGACGAGGTGAGAAAGTCCCCATCTCATAGACGGCGCAAGGGCCACGAAAAGGTTGCTCCTGTAGACTTGGCTGAAAATGAAAATAAAGAGAATGTAGTACTGTGTGCCTTTGCTTCAAGTGTGGATCCTCCATTAGAGGTAGAAGAGGAGGTGACGTTGCCAGTAGCAACCTCCGGTACGGTACCGAGTCAGATGGATCTGACAGCCCTGAAAGAGGAGGCGGCCAGTCGTGACCAAGAGCTGGAGCCTATCAGCCAGCAGGGTCAGAGTGACGTGCAGCAATTATGTGAAAACCTGGGGAACGTGTCCTCAGACCAGTTGATCCTGGAGTCTGAACATCAGAAAATACACCAGCTTATGAGGAACTGGCAGCGAGACGTGGAGCAAAGCCATGCGGAAATTAACCAGTGGAAGGAAATGTTCTACGCAATTAAGGAGGACCGCCGCAAAATCAAGGAAGAGGTTTTGCAGTTGAAGCTTGAGAAGGAGGCGCGGCAGGATGGTGTTTCTGGACGCGAACAAATCCTAGAACGACTGCGCAAACAGCTCAACCAGGAGCTGTGTGACTCCAAGAAGGAGTGTGGTGAACGCAGTAGGGAACGGCAACAGAGTAAGAGAGATTATGAGGATCTCCTCAAGGTGAAGGAAAAACTAGAGGAGGATAAGGCGGGTGCAGAGCTAGTGCGGCAAGTGGTTGAGACCACTCTGCAAGACACACGTGAGGAGAATGATGATCTCCGGGGAAAGACCCTAGATCTGGAAGCTCAGGTGAAGGAGCTACAGATGTCCTGTGATACTCTCCAGAAGGCGGAGACTTACCTTAAGGAAACAGTCAGCAAGATGGAGGCTGAGCGAGAAAGGATGGAGGAGTCCATCGGAAAAGCCACAGACCAGGGCCAGAAGTTGACCGCTGGTGATGGGAGGTATGAAGCAGATACCTCCTCGAGTGATGTGGGCTCGGAGGGTTCGGTGGATGTCGGAGCCAAGATCAAGCAGCTCAAGGAGTTGCTTCAAACCTAGTGGACGCAAGGGAAGCGTGAGAGACTGGCTATTGAGAGCCGAGTGGACGCATTGGAGACGGAGAGGTCGGAGAGAACTCTGCTACTGGAAGAGCAGTTGAAGCAGGAAGAGCTTCAGAGACGGGCAGCTGAGAGGCGAGTGGCGAAGCTAGAGGAAGAAGTTTCCGGGCTCAAAAGTCGCCTGACAAAGTATCACTCAGTGAACGAGGCCTTCTTGGAGAAGGAAAAGGGCGAACACATTGCACTCACTCCTTTATACCATGAGAAGGTGGACCTGAGGAGAGCTAAGAGAGTGTTAACCACAGATAAATATGAGATGGAAGTGGTCAAGACGAAAATTGGTGAATTTGTAGCTGTGAGTCAGCTCAGAGGAAGCGTAAAGGGGGAAGAAGCTGAAAGTCAGTTGTCCTTGAACCCTGAGCTGGTTGATCGTATGGAAACCACTGGTAAGACCGAAACATCTTGGTACAAGTGCCTCGTAGATGTGCCCGAGGATTTGAGGGAAGAATGCACCAGTGAGTCCGTGCATGAGGAGTTTAAGAAGGCCGTGATAGCCTGTAAGGTGTACTTGACCTAAGAAGCTAAACAGCTGGTGGTCCTGTCCACGACCGAAGTCACAGTGAAGAGGGTGGCTATCCTAAGTGACATGCACTGGTGATGTATTCGCACGAAGCGGTTTCTCCGGTTATAGACGGAACAAGCCGTTAGACAACTGGAGTTGATGAGGAAAGCTCACAGTATGCGTGAAGAGGTCATCCGGGTGCCTCATGTTCTGGTGAGGAAGCTCGTTGGGAGAAATGGTCGAGCCATGCAGGTGATGGTCAAGAAGTCTAGTGTGGTGAAAGTAAGCAGTCCACGTGATCGTCAGGACTGGATACCAGACGAAGACGGCAAGGTATCATTCTCCGCTGTAGGAACAGAAGAAAGCCTGGGATATATGCGCATGCTGTTGGAGTACCGAGTGACCTACCTGCAAGAGGTAGAACAGTTGAATCTCGCTAGACTGCGAGTGGATAGACAGCATCTTCTGAGTAGCAGAAGATGGCAACCGTCTAGAAATTATGAGACCAGACAGAGAAAGGGCCGCCTAAATAACAGAACAGCTATAGCTGGAGTTAGGGACCTTTCAAGAAGTCCTGAGAGTAGTGGGCGTGGGTTTAGAGGTAGTGAGACCTCCAGTAACTCAGGTTTGAGCAGTCCATACAAACGACCCAATAGAGGACGGGACATTAGGGAGTCGAACCGGACCTTAGATACCAGGGCATGTGAGTCACACCGCTGTATGACTGACCGCTGGGAGCGGGGGAGACCTGACAAGGTTACGACTGACCGCTGGGAGCGGGGGACGTCTGACAAGATTATGACTGACTGCTGGGAGCGGGGGAGACCTGACAAGGTTACAACTGACCATTGGGAGCGGGGGAGCTCTGACAAGGTTACGACCCGGAATGGTGACCTGACGAAGTCAGTGACTGTGACAAATGGTAGGTTCCTAAGGAATGGGCTAATGTCGTTGACTAATGTTCCAGTGGCTGAGTAGCACAATTGTAAAGTACATGGTCTCTATGTGAACTGGGGGTTATAATGTCATTGTGTATTTTATGTGTTCAACCCCACAAGTTTGAACAGAGCTGGGGGTTATAGTGGTTGTATATATTATGTGCTCAACCCCACAAGTTTGAACAGAGGGGGGGTATGTAATGCAGCGACTTGCTGGCATTACGGTAATGGTCCAGGATGTGATTTTCCTGACCATGTACCTTCCCCCTCAGGTGACTGGTCACATGACTGTGACATAGCACAGGTCCTGCGCGCACAGAATGTCTGTCTGATCTCTTGACTGTGACATCAGCAAGGTCCTGTCAGTATGTGTGTGTGTGTGCACGGGATGCATATATAAACCCTGCTTGATGGGAGACAGGTGTGTTCTGTGAGAGAGGCGTAAGGCCTGTTCCCGTGTGTGTGGGACACCGACCGTGTGAGGCCTAGTGATGCCAAGTGAACCGTGGTGCCTGAAAGGCAGAGCCTGGATCCTGTGTGGATGCTAGTGGCCTTGGAAGGCAGAGGCTTGAGTAAGAGTCCTGAAAGGCAGAGCCTGGATCCTGTGTGGATGTCAGTGGCCTTTGAGGGAACAACGGCTGGAGACCCCTACCTGGGAAGCCGCAAAGCCACAGTGGAGGCGGAGTAATGGACTGAGACAGCTAAACCCGGCAAAGGTAATACCCTGTGTTATATGGATATTAATATGGACATTGCTATTTTATTACCTTGCTGAAGGCTGTTACTTGGGCCACTTGGGCCTGTCTGCTACTTGAGAGACTCCCGGATGTTAAGTGTGTAAACATGCCGGTGGCGGACTAAGATGGACTGTGTGAACTGTGGTTTATGAAGTGTAATAAACAGCAGCATTAAGAAATACCAGAAGGACATTGCTGGTGTGCTTTGATTTACCCAGTGCAGCGAGCATTCCCCATTATGATGACTAGTGCTGCCTTACAATGCACTATTCTGAAATGGTAGAGCTATAGCCAGGTTTATATAAGACTGGTAAGAAGGGCATCATTTTGTAACTGAAAGAATTTGAATCTGCCCACTCTCCTTATTATTTCCTTTATATGTATCAGGAATCACCCTTGTGGTTTACAGGGAGAAGGGATTCAATTATTTATATATGCTCGGTACCTGATTATGTCCTGCACAATTGGTCTGCCTCATTTATTTTGGTTGGTGTTATGGACATTATGTGCAGGTATTTGACAATCAGTTTATACTAAAAAAGATAAAATTCATGGTGGTAGGAAAAAAAAGATTCAGAGTTTTGGGCTATAAGATATCTGCTTTGGAGAACTGAAGTCCTCTAAAGGCCGACCCTGGGGAACGAGTTATAGTCCGGATTGTTTGATATATTTACCCTAGCTAATCCACTGTAGTTTACAGGTTTTGGACTAGTACTTTTATGAGCCTTGGCAAGGTCTGCTTGTCAAGGACTCAATTTTAAAAGAATTGTTCCATTTCTATATTCTGTGTTTTCTCTTTAATACTTACATTCTGTAATTTCACGAAATGTCAATAAAGGAATAAAGACTGTGACCATTCATCTTTCGATTTTGTATTGTTGCACTATGTGTATTATATGTTGATTCTCGATAAGTGAGTGGTCAGGCAGAACTGGTTTGCCGTGGTCACATCATGTATTCAGAAAATCTAAGGAATGGGGTATTCCAACAGTCATATCACTCAATAGTAAAATAGTAATTATCCCTGAGTTTATTAGCCAAATCTAATTGAAAATCAGTGAAACAGATTGAGCGCACATTGATATAATCGTGATAATCAATGTATATAAAATTGTTGTCTGCACCAAACAATCTTCTACATGAACTGGACCTTGTGAATCTGACAAATGATGGAGATACATTGGCTGTTGTAAGAAAAATGCAGTGTGGATCACAATAAAATACAAATGCAAAACCATGGTGGCACTGAATCTATCAGAACCAAGGTATTCTCTCATCTAGTTAATAGAAGAAGGTCCTGAAAGGGTATATAGAAAGGGCATGAGAAAGGATTGTATAGCTGTTGCAAACCCTGTTTGTCAGTTATTGTCATAATTTATTACACCAGTGAACTAGATCACAAAAACATGTTCAACAAAAAATATATGGTGTGATTGAAAGAAATACCAAAAAGAGAAAATAAATCTTGACATATAACAGACTGCTTAGACTTGAGTCATCCCTAAAGCTCTGACATTTCATTGAACCACAGGGATGCCAGGCTTGGGTAGCCTCAGCTAAGGTCATTGCTCATTACCTGTGAATAAGAAAGCCTGAAATTCATTAGAGAGTAGCAAGGCGTTAATAAACCAATACTGTCAAAGAGGAACATCAATGACCTTCTAAACCTTTGAATAAAGTTCTGTGGACAGACGGATCAAATGTGAAACTCTTTGGACAATACAGGTTCCATTGTGTCTGGTGTAAAGCAAATACAGCATTCCAGGGTGATAAGATCATACCAACAGTATGACATGGTGGTGGAACTTTATTGAGCTCGCAGGTGATGGGCAAGCAGTTTTACAGGGATTATGCTAACAACTGTTAAGAGGAAGCATATAGCAGCCATAGAAGAGGTTAAACTGTTATTAAAGATATTTTATTTAGAGGCTAGGACAAAATTATGTAGCCTGGGTGAAGAGAACAGCATCCTCCACATTCCTTTCGTTAGCGATAAGAGAATAATTTTGTCTTTTGTAGTATTTTTGGCCTTGATGATTTTCACATATTACTTGTATTTTAAAATATATGTTTAGCATAACAAATTAAGCCATACCCATAAAGAAGGTAAAAGTTTGGTTTGTTCTTTGTCATACTGTCATTTGCTATATCTGTGTGCATTCAATCAAAATTGAATTTGATTTTCTGAAAGACAATCAGTATGCATTTAATCAAAATTGTCATGGTCTCAAACTCCGCTAGTTAACAGATTTTATTTTCTTCAGTCCTTAAAGAGAATCTGTCAGTAGGATCTATCCTCCTGAGTTGTCTATATGGGCATGTAGGTCATAGGAAACTGATTAAAACGATACCTTGATATCTGACATCTGATGTCTTACTCCAGAGAAAAACACGTTTTTCTTGTATGTAATTGAGGTGTTCAGGACTATGGGCCGGACACTGATCTGCATGAGAATATGAATCCAGAGATTATTTAAAATAGAAGAGGGCACTGGTGTGTGATATGTATTGACTGACAGTCTGCTCTCCTCATCTCACTACAGAGCTGTGTGTGATTATAACTGACACATCTGTGGGCTCCTCTCAGTGTTAGCTTCCATCTCACAGGCAGACAGGGCTGCAATATTGGATGCGCCATCTAATAGATGCGCCATTTCTGAGGTGGCTAAGGGCTAGTGTTATTAGATTGTGAGGGAGCCAATATCCATGGCCCCTTCCCAGCCTATTAATATCAGCCCACAGCTGTCTGCATAGCCTTTTGCTGGTTATTAAATATATGGAGGACCCCACGTCATTTTTTGGGGGGGTCCTCCCCATTTTAATAACCAATCAAGGCTACGCAGACAGCTGTGAGCTGATATTAATAGGCTGGGAACCTTTATGGATAATGGCCCCTTCCCAGAATAATAACACTAGCTCACAGCTGTCTGCTTTCCCTAGGGTGGTTTTAAAAAATACAAGGACTGTACACCATTTTTTTTTATTACTTATTTTACAAAGTCAGGCCAGGTCACGTGTTCCTCCAGCCAATCACAGCCATGTCATTATTTGACATGGCTGTAATGGAGCTGGAAGTGTCCACAGTCTTAAAGCTTGTTGATTGGCTGCACTGAAGACTTTCAACAAGATTTTTTAGGATGATGAACCCGAACAGGAAACCAGACATACAGTAAGTAGTCCATGTTCGGGGTCGGGTACCGGACACTTTCCAGTTCGGGTTCGTACATCCCTATTTGGGACATGAGACTGCCTAAGTTAGTAATTGGCTGTAGTAATCACGTGCTATAAACATAAAGTCACTGTTAAAGTCATGTTGACAAAAACCTTTGATGTACATAAGCCCTAATAGGTCATAGTTACAATGGCTCTTCTAATAGTGCAACGACCTTTGATAATGATGTGACTTTATATGTCTCTAAAAGACACACAATAATTCTAACAGTCTTGCTTGACCACAGAGTCAGATGCTAACCTAGATTTATTGCGCTTATGAAGCAAACTTCTTTTTGTGGTAACTCCATGACAGCACCTTGGCCACGGCAGCAGAGAAACATGTTAAAGGCTTCAAAATAAACAAGAACATAATTACTAGTGTTGAGCGAGCACTAAAATGCTCGGGTGCTCGAAGCTCGGGCCGAGCTCGCCGTGATACTCGGGTGCTCGACCCGAGCAACGAGCCCAATGTTAGTCTATGGGAGACTCGAGTATTTTTGCGGTGGCACCCCCGGCAGTATTTTAAAAGCCTAACAAGTGCCCAAAATGATAGTGACAGTGCTCAAATGAGAAGGGGACAGCATGGGGATCGCCCCAGGAAGCATTTCTGACCCCCAGGTCACTGCTGTCAACAACATGGTCAGAGGTATTAAGCCACTTTTACGGGCTCACAATAAAACTTTCAAAAACGAAAGTGAAACTTTTTTCCTGTGAAATATGTTAAGGAACATGCCTTCCAGGGAAAAGACTTGTGTATAAGTTAAAATAAATGACCAAAAACAAAAATACTCCTCCACACTTTCGGCTATGTTCACAAGTAGCATTTTTTATGCGTTTTTGCACTTTTGTATTGCTTTCAACTATGACAAATGCATTCACCGGGAAATGTCATTTTAACATTTTACAACCTTATCTGGCCATGTGCTGTGTGACACATGCATAAAGTGCTGAAAAGACAAGGGAACAGCATGGGGAAGACCCCTGGAAGCATCTCTGACTCCCAGGTCACTGTCTAAAAGTGTGCCCATCATAAGTGATCCTTGCCACATCAGAAGATGCAGACTTGCAACTATCCCCATTCAAGTTCTAGTCCCAGGGCAGTGTTCAATTTTACCTCCCCCATTCCTTGCAATACAAGCGCAAGTATGCAGCCTGCCACCCACCCACCCCCAGGCTGCAATACCATACTGCTTGCTTGAACTTGAAATTGGGCCTTTTAGGTATGTGGAGGCGGAATCTGGCCACCACGTCATGGCTGTGTTGGCGGCCTGGAATCCATACTTAGTCCCCAGCCGCCCAGCGACCGGGTGTCCATGCTCGGTCCCCAGCCGCCCCACGGCCGGGTGTCCACACACGGTCCCCAGCCGCCTGGGGGCAGCCGGGTGTCCATAAACGGTGCCCAGACGCCCCTATTTCTCCTTGGAACATCCCCCCACACACTTTTCTTAGCCTGGCCTGCTTTAGGCAGCATTGGACGAGCCCACCAGAGTACCAGACTCCTCCGGTGGGCCCTGACTTCTCCATCTGTGGAGTTGAGAGTGCCAAGGTGAGGAGCATGATGGTGATGACAGAAGTTAGCATCTGCTATGTTTTCTTTTAATGCAAGTGTAAGTGTGCAGCCTGCCACCCACCCACCCACAGACTGCAATTCCATACTGCTAGCTTGCACTTGAAATGGAGCCTTTTAGTTTGGAGGAGGCCGAAGCTGGCCACTACCTCATGGCTGCTTCGGCAGCGAGGTATCCATACTCAGTCCCCAGCCGCCCCTATTTGTCCTGGTGTGCCTTATACATAAGATTAAGCGCGTATACCAAAACATTACCTGTGCCCTCCTCAGTGCATTTAGTGGGAAGGAGAGCCTATTCCGCTGTAGTGTGTGCATGCCAAACCCCTGTTCATGGTACATGTGAAGATGCCTCCCACCTTGCACCTGTCGTTGCAGACTTGCAACTATCCCCATTCAAGTCCTTGTCCCAGGGCAGTGTTCAATTGTACCTCTCCTATTCCTTGCAATGCAAGCGCAAGTATGCAGCCTGTCACCCACCCACCCACCCCCAGGCTGCAATACCATACTGCTTGCTTGCACTTTAAATTGGGCCTTTTAGGCATGTGGAGGCGGAATCTGGTCACCACGCCATGGCTGTGTCGGCGGCCTGGTATTCATACTCAGTCCCCGGCCGCCTGGTGGCCAGGTGTCCCCGCTTGCTCCCCAGCCTCCAGGGGGTGGCCGGGTGTCCATACTCGGTCCCCAGCCACCCCTATTTGTCCCGGTAACCTTTCCCACACTTTTCTTAGCCTGGCCTGCTTTAGGGCAGCATTGGCCGAGCCCACCGGACTATCAGACTCCTCCGGTGGGCCCTGGCTTCTCCATCAGGGGAGTTGAGAGTGCCAAGGTGAGGAGCATGATGAGGATGATAGAAGTTAGCATCTGCTTTGTTTTGTTGTAATGCAAGCGCATGTATGTAGTAGCGGCTAGGCCTGAGGTGGTCAGCGTTTTGGCGTATATCCTACCTCCTCCGAGGATTGCTGGATGTTTTCCTGCTACTATCCAAGTTCTATGACTCCCGTTAAAACAAAGCTTCAGGTGATAAATGATGGATGAGGTAGTGGCAAAGGAGAAAGAGCAGGAGGAACAGGGACCATTCACATCAATATCAGGCCAGTCAACCAGATATGTCTTGTAGGATATGTTTCTGTAACAAAAGGAGCAGTTCGGCTACACAGTTATAGGGCATACAGTGAGTGCAATGCCTACCAAAAATTTCGAGGCACTCCAATGCCCCTTCGAAATGACATGGAGGTCAGAGGGCGTTAACTAAACCTTTTTTTCCATTTATAGCAACTGGGTCTCCTGTGCACTGTTGGCCTAAGCAGTGAATGGAAGGCTTTCCAAAAATTATGAGGAACTGCAATGCTCCTCCTGCCCCAGTCCTGGGAGGGGAGAATTCTGCCCTTATAAACTGGATCGGGGGCGGGGTTGAGTGAGTCAGAGAACAGAGAACAGTCAGAGTCAGAGTGAGAGCAAGGGAAAGTAACAGCAAGGAGCTCTGTAGGAGCTAGGAGCTAAAGACCAGGGGCTGGAAGCTGAGCAGAGCTCGCCCTGGCAGAAGACAATAGGAACCGGACACAGGAGTCCGAGGCTGTGAGGACTTATATATCCAGCAGCATAAACCAGCTGGCAGGGGATTTCAGGTCCTCTGGCCATAGAAGCCCGGAGGCTCAGTCACAAGCAAGGGACCAGTACCGCCGTCGTGGAGCGGAGGCTAACAGAAGGCCCCAAGTCACCAGCCATACGGGTGAGCACTACACGGTACACTCAGGGACGTGAGCTACTTCTACCCGCTTACAGCAAGGTAGCCAGGAAGAGTGCAGACAGACGAGGAGGCCTACAACTCCACCTGGCCAGGGGAACTTCTGCTTGCTCACAGACTGACCAGGCCTCTTATGCTAGCCAGTACTCCCGGGAGGGTCTACCTTATAATCATCAGTAAAGACCCTGAACTGCACTGCAAAGACTCTGAGTCGTTCCTGCTGCGCTCGTGCACCATCACCCCCATCATCCACACTCACTGCCCTGAGGCTATACTCCTCCCGTGGGGAGTTATCACATTCTCTGCTGCGCACACAACACCAGCCTCAGCGGTCAGCCTTGCAGCGATGGTACTCCCTGACCCCAGTCCACGGGTGGCGCAGTCGGACAAATAACCTCAAAACCTAAGAAAGACTGCCACTGGTTTGACCAGCCTGAGCCACGGGACCGGGTCACCGCCACGGAGACTACAGACTCCAGAGACCCGGCACCGGGTATCCCACACACGTGTACACACGGCCCAGGGGACGCGTCACATGCAGTACAGCATATTAAAAATATAAGTCCCATTATTGGGGAGTGGGTGTCCCATATTATTTGCTTATGCCTTGAAAGCAAAAGCTGCCAAAAATTAGGACGGAGCAACTTGCAATGCCCCTTACAAGAGCCATGCAGTACAGCATATTACAAACATAAGTCCAATTATTGGGGAGTGGGTCTGCCATAGTATTTGCTTATGCCTTGCAAGCAAAAGCTGCCAAAAATTAGGACGGAGCAACTTGCAATGCCCCTTACAAGAGCCATGCAGTACAGCATATTACAAACATAAGTCCCATTATTGGGGAGTGGGTCTCCCATAGTATTTGCTTATGCCTTGCAAGCAAAAGCTGCCAAAAATTAGGACGGAGCAACTTTCAATGCCCCTTACAAGAGCCATGCAGTACAGCATATTACAAACATAAGTCCCATTATTGGGGAGTGGGTCTCCCATAGTATTTGCTTATGCCTTGCAAGCAAAAGCTGCCAAAAATTAGGACGGAGCAACTTGCAATGCCCCTTACAAGAGCCATGCAGTACAGCATATTACAAACATAAGTCCCATTATTGGGGAGTGGGTCTCCCATAGTATTTGCTTATGCCTTGCAAGCAAAAGCTGCCAAAAATTAGGACGGAGCAACTTGCAATGCCCCTTACAAGAGCCATGCAGTACAGCATATTACAAACATAAGTCCCATTATTGGGGAGTGGGTCTCCCATAGTATTTGCTTATGCCTTGCAAGCAAAAGCTGCCAAAAATTAGGACGGAGCAACTTGCAATGCCCCTTTCAAGAGCCATGCAGTACAGCATATTACAAACATAAGTCCCATTATTGGGGAGTGGGTCTCCCATAGTATTTGCTTATGCCTTGCAAGCAAAAGCTGCCAAAAATTTGGATGGAGCAACTTGCAATGCCCCTTACAAGAGCCATGCAGTACAGCATATTATAAACATAAGTCCCATTATTGTGGAGTGGGTCTCCCATAGTATTTGCTTATGCTTTCCAAGCAAAAGCTGCCAAAAATTAGGACGGAGCAACTTGCAATGCCCGTTACAAGAGCCATGCAGTACAGCATATTACAAACATAAGTCCCATTATTGTGGAGTGGGTGTCCCATAGTTTTTGCATATGCTTTGCAAGCAAAAGCTGCCAAAAATTAGGACGGAGCAACTTTCAATGCCCCTTACAAGAGCCTTGCAGTACAGCATATTACAAACATAAGTCCCATTATTGGGGAGTGGGTCTCCCATAGTATTTGCTTATGCCTTGCAAGCAAAAGCTGCCAAAAATTAGGACGAAGCAACTTGCAATGCCCCTTACAAGAGCCATGCAGTACAGCATATTACAAACATAAGTCCCTTTATTGGGGATTGGGTGTCCCGTAGTATTTGCTTATGCTTTCCAAGCAAAAGCTGCCAAAAATTAGGACGGAGCAACTTGCAATGCCCCTTACAAGAGCCATGCAGTACAGCATATTACAAACATAAGTCCCATTATTGGGGAGTGGGTGTCCCATAGTATTTGCTTATGCCTTGCAAGCAAAAGCTGCCAAAAATAAGGACGGAGGAACTTGCAATGCTGGCACCCTGGTGGTATAGTGGTGGTGGAGGCTGAGGATAAGGAGAAGAAGATAAAACAGCCGAAACGAAGAAGCATATACCCATGTGTGGGTGTGAAGCGGTGCATGTGAATACACCTCCCGAAATAACACAGTGGATTATACTTTATGTTACTCTGCTGTCATTTGGTGGTGATGAGAAGTCTGGCCTAATCCAGCCCTTGTTCATGTTGATAAGGGTCAGCTTGTCAGCATTGTCAGTTGACAGGCGAGTGCGCTTATCAGTTATTATTCCCCCAGCGGCACTAAAAACAGGCTCCGATAACACGCTAGCGGCAGGGCAGGCCAGGACCTCCAAGGCGTACAGAGCGAGTTCATTCCAAGTGTCCAGCTTGGATACCAAATAATTAAAAGGCACAGAGGAATCAAGGAGGACGCTGGTACGGTCTGCAAGGTACTCCCTCACCATCTTTTGAAACTTTCCACTCCTTGTGAGAGTACCCCGCGTCTCAGGGCCTGTAAGCTGGGCGGGTGTCAGAAAACTGTCCCAGAACGTTGACAGTGTTCCCCTGCCTCTGCTGGATTGGAGTTGCATCTCTCTCGCCTGTACGCCTTGGTTGGGCAACGAACTGTGACCTCTGCCGCTAGCGTGTTCAGATGGGAATTTTTTTAAGAGTTCTGCAGCAAGGGCCTTCTGGTACTGCCCCATTTTTGTAGACCTCTCCACCTCAGGAATAAGAGAGTGAAAGTTCTCCTTGTAGCGGGGGTCTACAAGTGTCACCAACCAGTAATGACTGTTACCCAACATTTTGACAACGCGAGGGTCACGGTTAAGGCAGCGTAACATAAAGTCAGCCATGCGTGCCAGACTGGTAACGGGCAAGATTTCCGTGTCCTCACCAAGATGACGACTGACCATGCTCTCCTCCTCCTCCTCTTCCTCCTCCCCCCTGTCCTCAGGCCACCCACGCTGAACCAACGGTATGACACTTGTACAGGTACTACCGTCTACAATGTATGATAGCAGCTCCTGTTCTTCCTCCTCCTCCTCCTCCTCCTCTCCCTCATTGTCCCCCAATGCACGTTGGGATGAGATGAGGCTGGGCTGTGTGTAATCGCCCGCTACAGCTTCTTGATCCATCTCATCATACTCTGGCTGCAATGCCTCCTCTTTAATTCTCTGCAGAGAGCGTTGCAAAAGACAGACAAGTGGGATGCTGACACTAATGATGGCGTCATCGCCACTCACCATCTTGGTGGCCTCTTCAAAGTTTGTCAGGATGGTACATATGTCAGACAACCAGGTCCACTCCTGAGGTCTTATGTGTGGAGTCTGACCTGAATATCGACGGCCTTGTTGCAGCTGGTACTCCACAACTGCTCTCTTCTGCTCACAAATCCTTTGCAACAAGTGTAGGGTAGAGTTCCAACTTCTGGGGACATCACACACAGCAACACAGCAAGGGCGGCAGAAGCTGTAGCCGACTTACTAAAATGAGCTGACTGGCGGCGGACTTTCACGAGAAGATCTGGCAACTCGGGGTACGATTTAAGAAACCGCTGAACCACGAGGTTAAGCACATGAGCCAGGCATGGAACGTGTGTGATCTCACCTCACCTCAGAGCCGCCACCAGGTTACTGCCATTGTCACATATGACCATGCCGGGATGTAGGTTCAGCGGTCTCAGCCACAGATCTGGCTGCTCTTTCACAGCTGTCCACAACTCACAAGCAGTGTGAGGTTTATCACCTAAACTTATGAGTTTCAGCACAGCCTGTTGCCGCTTGGCGGAGGCAGTACTGCAATGCTTCCAGCTTGTTACTGATGTGATATCTGAGATGGAGGCTGAACATGAGGAGGAAGAGGAGGAGGATGTGCAGGAGCTGTACACTGTGGGAGCAACTCTGAGTGACATAGGGCCCGCAATCCTCGGTGTGGGAAGGGTGTGTTACGTCCCAAGGTCCGACTGGGTCCCGGCTTCCACTATGTTTACCCAATGTGCCGTCAGAGAGATGTACCGTCCCTGGCCACAAGCACTTGTCCACGTGTCCGTTGTCAGGTGGACTCTCCCAGTAACTGCGTTGTTGAGGGCACGGCAGATGCTTTGGGACACGTGCTTGTGTAGTGCCGGGATGGCACACCGGGCAAAATAGTGTCGGCTGGGGACCGAGTACCGAGGGACGGCCACCGCCATAAGATTGCGGAAGGATTCCGTCTCCAACAGCCTAAAAGGCAGCATTTCCAATGCAAGCAGTCGTGAAATGTGCGAATTTAGGACTGTGGCCTGTGGGGCGTTAGCTGCGAATTTCCGCTTTCGTTCAAAGGTCTGGGATATGGACAATTGAACGCTGCCGTGGGACGTGGACATGGACGTTGATGCTGTTTCTTGAGAAACTGCTATAACAAGTGAAGACTGAGAGGAGTGGGCATCTTTACATGCAGTATGGACAGGGGATTGCCTTGCACACACAACAGGGGGTTCTATTGCACGCACAACAGTGGAAGAAGCAGTGGTGATACCCGCTGACACTGGTCGTGGACCCTGGGTTTCGCCCCACAAAGTCGGGTGCTTTGCTGCCATGTGCCTGATCATGCTGGTGGTGGTCAGGCTGGTAGTTTTGTCACCCCTGCTGATGCTGGCATGGCAGGTGGAACATATGGCCTTTTTGGGGTGATCAGCAGAGTCTTTAAAAAAATTCCAGACTCTGGAAGACCTACCGCTTGTACTGGCAACGTCCCTCGTGTTGGTGTTACGGGGAACGGTTGCCTGCCTTCTGTCTGCGGCCACCACACTGCTTCTTCCTGCCTGTTGGGGTACTCTGCCTCCCTACCCCTGTGTGCTGCTGGCCTCACTCTGCATGTCCTCCTTCCACGCTGGGTCAGTTACTAGATCATCCACCACCTCCTCCTCTTCCACTTGTGCACCACGATCCTCATCCTCACTTCCTGGCAATTGTGTCTCGTCATCGTCCACCTCTTGTGACAGATTGCCAACGTCGACTTCCTGTGTCTCTGTGGCTGTTCAAATATTTGGGCATCGCAACATGGGATCTCCTCTTCCACCACTTCAAGCGTATCAGGCGAGGGGCCCAAATATGGAAATGGACCAGTGAACAGCTCTTCAGAGTGTCCAAGTGTGGGATCACTTGCTGTCTGACGACACTCGGCATGGTGGGAGGAAGGAGCATCAGGGTGAGGAGGAGTATGCGGTCGAGACTCATGGCTACTAAGAGTTGACCGTGTGGAAGACAGACCGGAGGTGGTGGTGCCCAGGTAACTGGAAGTATTCTCTGCTATCCAATTAATAACCTGTTCACACTGATCAGTTCTCAATACTGATGTTGTTCTGTGCTTCCCTAGTAATTTGGTCAAGAAGTGGGAGCGAGAAGATGTGGCTGTTGGTTGTGGCACATTTTCACCTTGGCCACGGCCCCGTCCTCTGCACGAACCATCACCAGAACGTCCACTTCCACGTCCCTTGCCACGCGCCTTGCCCATTGTAAATGAAGTAAAATAGCTTACACTTGCACTATCAATGGAAAAAGAGTAATAAAGAGTAGGTTAGGACCGTGGAAGAGGAAAACCACAAAAACTACCAAGAGCTGAATACTAGAGATTTTTTACCGTGGGATGGCAAAACCACAGTTATTGTTTACTAGGGTATACCACACTTTTTTAAATAGAGATATTTGCGGCTGAACAGTGAGCGACACACTCAAACTGCTTTTTTTTTAGATACCAAAGGCCCAAAACTGGATAGTACAGCGATTTGACCCGTGGAACTACGAAACCACACTGGGATGTCGGGCCTACACAAGACTATTTTCAACAGATATATTTTTGTGTCACAACAGTCAGGAGACACTACTGTTTTTCTTTACGGAAAATATACCAAAACCTAAATAATAAAGATTTTTTACCGTGGGATGACAAAACCACAGTTATTGTTTACTGGGGTATACCAGACTTTTTTAAATATATAGATTTGCGGCTGAACAGTGAGCGACACACTCAAACAGTTTTTTTTTTTAGATAAAAATGGCCCAAAATGGATAATACAGAGGTTTGAACCGTGGAAGTGCAAAACAAAACTTCTGTTTCTCTAGCCTACACCAGACTATTTTCAACAGTTATATTTGTGTCTGAAAAATCAGAGACATGCTTTTTTTTTGGGGGGGGGACACACCAAAAGGTTAATAAGACGGGTATTTGTACAGTGTGAAGGAGGAAAAAAAAAGGAGGATTTAGATGAAAAAAATAGGATTTTTCCTGGCCCTACACTGTCTAATCCGGAGTGACAGTGTCCAAGATGGCGCCGCCCGGTTTTAAATACTCGAGGTGACACTGTGCGGCCAGTCAATCACTGTAATGCCCGCAACCAACATGGCTGCAGCATTACAGTGACTGGCTGGCAATCCCTGCAATCCCTGCAAGTTCATTGGCTCTGTAAAGAGCGCCAAACATGCAGGGCGGAGACCCGAGCTCCCGCCCGAGTAACCCGGAAATGCTCGGTGCTCGCCGAACATCCCAAGTAGCGTGATGCTCGGGCGAGTACCAAGCAGTGTCGTGCATGTTCGCTCAACACTACTCATCAGGCGAATCGCACTGGAACTGAAATCGGATGCGCTCACTAACATTTCCTCTTCTTTGGAACTCTGACACAAGTTGAAAATACGAATAAGTCAGAAAAAAAAAAAGTTTCAATTTTTTTTAAATTCCCCCCACCCATGGGATATATATTTTACAAACACATCTGGAACCCTCCTGGGGTATCCTCTAACATATTATTTCCTCATTTAGCGGATATTTTCACAAAAAAGTGAAATTTTCAAAAAAGTCAGAAAATTGGCAAAAAATGACTAAGTATCAAGGACACATCGGGCAAATCACTCTGGAACTGAAATCGAATGCACTCACTGATATTTCCCCTTCTCTGGAAGTCTGACACAAGTTGGAAAAAAAGACTGTTAGATGAAAAAAAAATGTCAACTTTTTTTAAATTTCTCCCTGTGGATATTTATTTTACAAACACATTTGGAACCTTCCTGGGGTACCCTATCACATATTATTCCCTCATTTAGCGGATATTTTCACAAAAAAGTGAAATTTTCAAAAAAGTCAGAAAATTGGCAAAAATGACTAAGTATCAAGGACTCATAAGGCGAATCGCTCTGGAACTGAAATCAGATGCGCTCACTGACATTTCCCCTTCTCTGGAAATCTGAAACAATTTGGAAAAAATGACTAAGTTTGAAAAAAAAAATTTTCAACTATTTTTAATTTCCTCCATGGATATATATTTTACACACACATTTGGAACCCTACTGGGTTAACCTCTAACACATTATTCCCTCATTTAGCAGATATTTTCACAAAAAACTGAAATTTTCAAAAAAGTCAGAAAATTGGCTGAAAACAACTCTCAAGGACTCATCGGGCGGAAATTAAGTCGGATGCGCTCACTGATATTTCCCCTTCTCTGTAAATCTGACACAAGTTGAAAATACGACTAAGTCAGAAAAAAAATTCTTTCAACTTTTTTTCAATTCCTCCCCGTGGGATATATATTTTACCCACACATTTGGAACCCTACTGGGTTACCCTCTTGCATATTATTCCCTCATTTAATGGATATTTTCACAAAAAAGTGAAATTTTCAAAAAAGTCAGAACAATAGCTAAAAACGAGTAAGTATCAAGGACTCAACGGGCGAATAGATCTGGAAATGAAATAAGATGCGCTCACTGACATTTCCCCTTCTCTGGAAGTCTGACACAAGTTGAAAAAACGACTAGGTCACAAAAAAAGTTTTTTTTCAATTTCTTTTCAATTTTCCCACCGTGGAATATATATTTTACAAACACATTTGGAACCCTCCTGGGGTACCCTCTAACATATTATTCCCTCATGTAGCGGATATTTAAAAAAAAAAGTGAAATTTTCAAAAAAGTCAGAAAATTGGCTGAAAACAATTAAGTATCGAGGACTCATCGGGCGAGTCACTCTGGAACTGAAATCGGATGTGCTCACTGACATTTCCCCTTCTCTGGAAGTCTGACACAAGTAGGAAAAAATGACTAAGTCAGATAAAAAAAAAGTTTCAATTTTTTTTTAATTCCCCCCCGTGGGATATATATTTTCAAACACATTTGGAACCCTCCTGGGGTACCCTCTAACACATTATTACCTCATTTAGTGGATATTTTCACAAAAAAAGTGAAATTTTCAAGACAGAAAATTGGCAAAAATGACTAAGTATTAAGGAATCATCGGGCGATTCGCTCTGGAACTGAAATATAATGCACTCACTGACAATTCCCCTTCTCTGGACGTCTGACACAAGTTGAAAATACGACTAAGACAGAAAAAAAAAATTTCTTCAACTTTTTTTCAATTTCCACCCCCGTGGGATATATATTTTACCCACACATTTGGAACACTACTGGGTTACCCTCTAACATATTATTCCCTCATTTAGTGGATATTTTCACAAAAATGTGACATTTTCAAAAAAGTCAGAACACTGACTGAAAATGAGTAAGTATCAAGGACTCAACGGGCGAATCGATCTGGGACTGAACTAGGAAGCGCTCACTGACATTTCCCCTTCTCTGGAAGTCTGACACAAGTTGAAAAAACGACTAAGTCACAAAAAAAGTTTTTTTTCAATTTTTTTCAATTCCACCCAGTGGGATATGTATTTTACCCACACATTTGGAATCCTCCTGGGGTACCCTCTAACATATTATTCCCTCATGTAGCGGATATTCTCGCAAAAAAGTGAAATTTTCAAAAAAGTCAGAAAATTGGCAAAAAGTGATAATAGTGTCTTGCTGACTGTTCAGACACAAATATATCTGATTAAAGATTCTGGTGTAGGCCAGACAACTATAACTGTGGTTTTGCAGTTCCACGGCTCAAATCTCTGTATTATCCTGTTTTTGGCATTTTCTCCATAAAAAAAACAATAATAATATCTCCCTGACTGTTCAGACACAAATAAATCTGTTTAAAAGATTCTGGCGTTGGCCACATAACTATAACTGTGGTTTTGCAGTTCCAGGTTCAAATCTCTGTATTATCCTCCTTTTGGCATTTTTTCCATAAAAAAACAATAATGGTGTCTCCCCGACAGTTTAGACACAAATATATCTGTTTAAAGATTCTGGTGTAGGCCAGATAACTAGAACTGTGGTTTTTCAGTTCCATGGTTCAAATTTCTGTATTATCCTGCTTTTGGCATTTTTTCCATAATAAATAAATAGTAATATTGTCTTGGTGACAGTTCAGACACAAATTTATCTGTTTAAAAGATGCTGGTGTAGTCCAGATAACTAGAACTGTGGTTTTGCAGTTCCACGGTTCAAATCTCTGTATTATCCTGCTTTTGGCATTTTTTCCATAAAAAAACAATAATAGTGTCTCCCTGACTGATCAGACACAAATATATCTGTTTAAAAGACTGTGATGTAGGCCAGATAAATAGAACTGTGGTTTTGCAGTTCCACGGTTCAAATCTCTGTATTATCCTGCTTTTGGCATTTTTTCCGTTAAAAAAAACCAGCAATAGTGTCTCTCTGACTGTTCAGACCCAAATATATCTGTTTAAAAGATTCTGGTGTAGGCCAGATAAATAGAACTGTGGTTTTGCAGTTCTACGGTTCAAATGTCTAAATTATCCCGCTTTTGGCATTTTTTCTGCAAAAAAAACTGTAATAATGTCTTGCTGACTATTCAGACACAAATATATCTGTTTAAAATATTCTGGCGTAGGCAAGATAACTATAACTGTGGTTTTGCAGCACCATGGTTCAAATCTCAGTATTACCCAGCTTTGGGCAATTTTTCTGTAAAAAAAACAGTAATATTGTCTCCCTGACTTATCAGACGCAAATATATCTGATTAAAAGATTCCGGTGTAGGCCAGATTACTAGAATTGTGGTTTTGCAGTTCCATGGTTCAAATCTCTGTATTATCCTGCTTTTGACATTTTTTCCATAAAAAAAAAGTAATAGTGTCTCCCTGACTGATCAGACACAAAAATATCTGTTTAAAAGATTCTGGTGTAGGCCACTTAACTATAAATGTGGTTTTGCAGTTCCACGGTTTAAATCTCTGTATTATCCTGTTTTTGGCCTTTTTTCCGTAAAAAAAACAGTAATAGGGTCTCGCTGACTGTTCAGACACAAATATTTCTGTTTAAAAGATTCTGGTATAGGCTAGATAACTAGAACTGTGGTTTTGCAGTTCCACTGTTCAAATCTCTGTATTACCCTGATTTTGGCATTTTTTCCATAAAAAAAACAGTAATAGTGTCTCCCTCACTGTCCAGACACAAATATATCTGTTTAAAAGTTTCTGGTGTAGGCCAGATAACTAGAACTGTGGTTTTTCAGTTCCACGGTTCAAATCTCTGTATTATCCTGCTTTTGGCCTTTTTTCCGTAAAAAAAACAGTAATAGTGTCTCGATGACAGTTCAGACACATATATATCTGTTTAAAAGATTCTGGTGTAGGCCAGATAACTAGAGCTGTGTTTTTGCAGCACCACGGTTCAAATCTCTGTATATCCCTGCTTTTGGAATTTTTTCTGTAAAAAAAATCAGTAATAGTGTCTCGGTGACAGTTCAGGCACAAATATATCTGGTTAAAAGATTCTGGTGTAGGCCAGATAACTAGAACTGTGGTTTTGCAGTTCCAGGGTTCAAATCTCTGTATTACCTTGCTTTTGGCATTTTTTCTGTAAGAAAACAGTACTATTATCTCCCTGACTGTTCAGACACAAATATATCTGTTTAAAAGATTCTGGTGTAGGCCAGATAACTGGAACTGTGGTTTTGCAGTTCCACGGTTGAATTGTCTATATTATCTGCTTTTGGCATTTTTTCTGGAAAAAAAACAGTATTAATGTCTCGCTGACTATTCAGACACAAATATATCTGTTTAAAAGATTCCGGTGTAGGCCAGATTACTAGAATTGTGGTTTTGCAGTTCCACGGTTCAAATCTCTGTTTTATCCTGCTTTTGGCATTTTTTCCGTAAAAAAAATAGTAATAGTGTCTCCCTGACTGTTCAGACACAAATATATCTGTCTAAAAGATTCTAGTGTAGGCCAGATAACTAGAACTGTGGTTTTGCAGTTCCACGGTTGAAATCTCTGTATTATCCTGATTTTGGCATTTTTTCTGTAAAAAAAAAAAAACAGTAATAGTGTCTTGCTGACTATTCAGACGCAAATATATCTGTTTAAAAGATTCTGGTGTAGGCCAGATAACTAGAACTGTGGTTTTGCAGTTCCACGGTTCACATGTTTGTATTGTCCTGCTTTTGGCCTTTTTTCCTTAAAAAAAAACAGTAATAGTGTCTCGGTGACAGTTAAGACAAAAATATATCTGTTTAAAAGATTCTGGTGTAGGCCAGATAACTAGAACTGTGGTTTTGCAGTTCCACTGTTGAAATCTCTGTATTACCCTGATTTTGGCATTTTTTTCCAGAAAAAAACAGTATTAGTGTCTCCCTCACTGTCCTGACACAAATATATCTGTTTAAAAGATTTTGGTGTAGGCCAGATAACTAGAACTGTGGTTTTGCAGTTCTACGGTTCAAATCTCTGTATTACCCTGCTTTTGGCATTTTTTCTGTAAAAAAAACAGTAATAATGTCTTGCTGACTATTCAGACACAAATATATCTGTGTAAAATATTCTTGTGTAGGCCAGATAACTATAACTGTGGTTTTGCAGCACCACGTTTCAAATCTCTGTATATCCCTGCTTTTGGAATTTTTTCTGTAAAAAAAAATCAGTAATAGTGTCTCGGTGACAGTTCAGACACAAATATATCTGGTTAAAAGATTCTGGTGTAGGCCAGATAATTAGAACTGTGGTTTTGCAGTTCCAGGGTTCAAATCTCTGTATTACCTTGCTTTTGGCATTTTTTCTGTAAAAAAAACCAGTACTATTATCTTCCTGACTGTTCAGACACAAATATATCTGTTTAAAAGATTCTGGTGTTGGCCAGATAACTAGAACTGTGGTGTTGCAGTTCCACGGTTGAATTGTCTATATTATCCTCCTTTTGGCATTTTTTCGGGAAAAAAAACAGTATTAATGTCTCGCTGACTATTCAGACATAAATATATCTGTCTAAAAGATTCCGGTGTAGGCCAGATTACTAGAATTGTGGTTTTGCAGTTCCACGGTTCAAATCAATGTATTATCCTGCTTTTGGCATTTCTTCCAAAAAAAAACAGTAATAGTGTCTCCCTGACTGTTCAGACAAAAAAATATCTGTTTAAAAGATTCTGGTGTAGGCCACTTAACTATAACTGTGGTTTTGCAGTTCCATGGTTTAAATCTCTGTATTATCCTGCTTTTGGCATTTTTTCCGTAAAAAAAATAGTAATAGTGTCTCCCTGACTGTTCAGACACAAATATATCTGTTTAAAAGATTCTTGTGTAGGCCAGATAACTAGAACTGTGGTTTTGCAGTTCCACGGTTGAAATCTTTGTAATATCCTGATTTTGGCATTTTTTCTGTAAAAAAAACAGTAATAGTGTCTCAGTGACAGTTAAGACACAAATATATCTGTTTAAAAGATTCTGGTGTAGGCCAGATAACTAGAACTGTGGTTTTGCAGTTCCACGGTTCAAATCTCTGTATTACCCTGATTTTGTCATTTTTTTCTGTAAAAAAAAACAGTAATAGTGTCTCCCTCATTGTCCAGACACAAATATATCTGTTTAAAAGATTCTGGTGTAGGCCAGATAATTAGAACTGTGGTTTTGCAGTTCCACGGTTCAAATCTCTATATTATCCTGCTTTTGGCCTTTTGTACATTAAAAAAACATTAATAGTGCCTCGAAAACAGTTCAGACACAAATATTTCTGTTTAAAAGATTCTGGTGTAGGCCAGATAACTAGAATTGTGGTTTTGCAGTTCCACAGTTCAAATCTATGTTTTACCCTGATTTTGGCATTTTTTCTGTAAAAAAAATAGTAATAGTGTCTCCCTGACTGTTTAGACACAAATATATCTGTTTAAAAGATTCTGGTGTAGGCCAGATTACTAGAAATGAGGTTTTGCATTTCCTCGGTTCAAATCTCTGTATTATCCTGCTTTTGGCATTTTTCCGTAAATAAAAAAATAATAGTGTATCCCTGACTGTTCAGGCACAAATAGATCTGTTTAAAAGATTTTGGTGTAGGCCAGATAACTAGAATTGTGGTTTTGCAGTTCCACGGTTCAATTCTCTGTATTACCCTGCTTTTGGCATTTTTTCTGTAAAAAAAACAGTAATATTATCTCCCTGACTGTTCAGACACAAATATATCTGTTTAAAAGATTCTGGTGGAGGCCAGATTACTAGAACTGTGGTTTTGCAGTTCCATGGTTTAAATCTCTGTATTTTCCTGTTTTTGGCATTTTGTCCTTAAAAACAACAGTAATAGGGTCTCCCTGACTGTTCATACACAAATATATCTGTTTAAATGATTTTGGTTTAGGCCAGATAACTAGAATTGTGGATTTGCTGTTCCACGGTTCAAATCTCTGTATTATCCTTCTTTTGGATTTTTTTCTGTTAAGAAAACAGTAATATTGTCTCCCTGACTGTTCAGACCCAAATATATCTGTTTAAAAGATTCTGGTGTAGGCCAGATAACTAGAACTGTGGTTTTGCAGTACCATGGTTCAAATTTCTGTATTATCCTGCTTTTGGCATTTTGTCCTTAAAATCAACACTAATAGGGTCTCCCTGACTGTTCAGACACAAATAGATCTGCTTAAAAGATTCTGTTGTAGGCCAGATAACTAGAAATGGGGTTTTGAAGTTCCACGGTTCAAATGTCTGTATTATTTTGTTTTTGGCATTTTTTACTGCAAAAAAAAACTGTAATAATGTCTCCCTGACTATTCAGACACAACTATATCTGTTTAAAAGATTCTGGTGTAGGCCACTTAACTAAAACTGTAGTTTTGCAGTTCCATAGTTTAAATCTCTGTATTATCCTGCTTTTGGCATTTTTTCCATAAAAAAAACAGTAATAGTGTCTCCCTGACTGTTCACACACAAATATATCTGTTTAAAAGATTCTGGTGTAGTCCAGGTAAAAATAACTGTGGTTTTGCAGTTCCACGGTTCATATCTCTGTATTATCCTGCTTTGGCATTTTTTCCATAAAAAAAAACAGTAATAGTGTCTCGTTGACAGTTCAGACACAAATATATCTGTTTAAAAGATTCTGGTATATGCCAGATAACTAGAACTGTGGTTTTGCAATTCCACTGTACAAATCTCTGTATTATCTTGCTTTTGGCATTTTTTCCGTAAAAAAAAAACAGTAATAGTGTCTCCCTGACTGTTCAGACACAAATATATCTGTTTAAAAGATTCTGGTGCAGACCAGATAACTAGAACTGTGGTTTTGCAGTTCCACGGTTTGAAATATCTGTATTATCCTGCTTTTGGCATTTTTTTCTGTAAAAAAAAGATTAATAATGTCTTGCTGACTATTCAGACACAAATATATCTGTTTAAAAGATTCCGGTGTAGGGCAGATTACTAGAATTGTGGTTTTGCAGTTCCACTGTTTAAATCTCTGTATTATCCTGCTTTTGGCATTTTTTCCATCAAAAAACAGTAATAGTGTCTCCCTGACTGTTCAGACAGAAAAATATCTGTTTAAAAGATTCTGGTGTAGGCCACTTAACTATAGCTGTGGTTTTGCAGTTCCATGGTTTAAATCTCTGTATTATCCTGCTTTTGGCATTTTTTCCATAAAAAAAGTAGTAATATTATCTCCCTGACTGTTCAGACACAAATATATCGGTTTAAGAGATTCTGGTGTTGTCCAGATAACTAGAACTGTGGATTTGCAGTTCCACGGTTCAAATCTCTGTATTATCCAGCTTTTGGCCTTTTTTCAGTAAAAAAAAACCGTAATAGTGTCTCGGTGACAGTTCAGACACAAATGTATCTGTTTAAAAGATTCTGGTGTAGGCCAGATGACTAGAACTGTGGTTTTGCAGTTCCACGGTTCAAATCTCTGTATTATCCTGCTTTTGGCATTTTTTCCGCAAAAAAAAACATTTGTGTCTGAACAGTCAGCGAGACACTATTACTGGTTATTTTTAATAGAAAAAATGCCAAAAGCAGGATAATACAGAGATTTGAACCGTGGAACTGCAAAACAACTGTTCTAGTTATCTGGCTTACACCAGAATCTTTTATTCAGAAATATTTGTGTCTGAACAGTCAGCGAGAGACTATTACTCTTTCGGTTTAAAAGACTCTGGTGTAAGCCAGATAACTAGAACGGTAGTTTTGCAGTTCCACGGTTCAAATCTCTTATTATCCTTCTTTTGACATTTTTTCCGTAAAAAAAACAGTAATAGTGTCTCGTTGACTGTTCAGACACAAATATATCTGTTTAAAGATTCTGGTGTAGTCTAGATAACTCAAACTGTGGTTTTGAAGTTCCGTGTTTCAAATCTCTGTATTATCCTGCTTTTGGCCTTTTTTTCCATAAAAAAACAGTTATAGTGTCTCGCTGACTGTTCAGACACAAATAGTTCTGTTTAAAAGATTCTGGTGTAGGCCAGATAACTAGAACTGTTGTTTTGCAGTTCCACAGTTCAAATCTCATCTCTGTATTACCCTGATTTTGGCATTTTTTCCATAAAAAAACAGTAATAGTGCCTCCCTCACTGTCCAGACACAAATATTTCTGTTTAAAAGATTCTGGTGTAGGCCAGATAACTAGAAATGTGGTTTTGCAGTTCCAAGGTTCAAATGTCTGTATTATCCTGCTTTTGGCATTTTTTCTGTAAAAAACAGTAATAATGTCTTGCTGACTATTCAGACACAAATATATCTGTTTAAAAGAGTCTGGTGTAGGCCAGATTACTAGAATTGTGGTTTTGCAGTTCCACTGTTCAAATCTCTGTATTATCCTGCTTTTGGCATTTTTTCCATAAAAAAAACAGTAATAGTGTCTTCCTGACTGTTCAGACAGAAAAATATCTGTTTAAAAGATTCCGGTGTAGGCCACTTACCTATAACTGTGGTTTTGCAGTTCCACGGTTCAAATCTCTGTATTATCCTGCTTTTGCATTTTTTCCATAAAAAAACAGTAATAGTGTCTCCCTGACTGTTCAGAGACAAATATATCTGTTTAAAAGATTCGGGTGTAGGCCAGATAACTAGAACTGTGGTTTTGCAGCACCACTGTTCAAATCTCTGTATAACCCTGCTTTTGGATTTTTTTCTGTAAAAAAAAACAGTAATATTGTCTCCCTGTCTGTTCAGACACAAATTTATCAGTTTAAAAGATTCTGGTGTAAGACAGATAACTAGAACTGTGGTTTTGCAGTTCCACGGTTGACATGTCGGTATTATCCTGCTTTTGGCATTTTTTCTGTAAAAAAAACAGTAATAATGTCTTGCTGACTATTCAGACACAAATATATCAGTTTAAAAGATTCTGGTGTAGGCCAGATAACTCGAACTGTGGTTTTACAGTTCCATGGTTCAAATCTCTGTATTACCCTGCTTTTGGCATTTTTTCCGTAAAAAAACAAAAATAATGTCTCACTGACTGTTCAGACACAAATTTATCTGTTTAAAAGATTCTGGTGTAGGCCAGATTACTAGAACTGTGGTTTTGCAGTTCCATGGTTCAAATGTCTGTATTATCCTGATTTTGGCATTTTTCAATAAAAGAAAACATTTGTGTCTGAACAGCCAGCGAGACACTAATACTGTTTTTTTTATGGAAAAAATGCCAAAAGAAGGATAATTCAGAGATTTGAACCATGGAATTGCAAAATCACAGTTCTGGTTATCTGGCTTACGCCATAATCTTTTAAACAGAAATATTTGTGTCTGAACAGTCAGTGAGACACTATTACTATTTTGGTTTAAAAGATTCTGGTCTAAACCAGATAACTAGAACTGTGGTTTTGCAGTTCCATCGTTCAGATCTCTGTATTATCCATCTTTTGGCATTCTTTCTGTAATAAAAAACAGTAATAGTTTCTCTCTGACTGTTCAGACACAAATAAATCTGTTTAAAAGATTCTGGTGTAGGCCAGATAACTATAACTGTGGTTTTGCAGTTCCACGGCTCAAATCTTTGTATTATCCTGCTTTTGGCATTTTGTCCATAAAAAAAACAATAATAATGTCTCCCTGACTGTTCAGACACAAATTTATCTGTTTAGAAGATTCTGGTGTAGCCCAGAAAACTAGAACTGTGGTTTTGCAGTTCCAGGGTTCAAATCTCTGCATTATCCTGCTTTTGGCTTCTTTTACGTAAAAAAAAACAGTAATAGTGTCTCGGTGACAGTTCAGACACAAATATATCTGTTTAAAAGATTCTGGTGTAGGCCAGATAGCTAGAACTGTGATTTTGCAGTTCCATGGCTCAAATATCTGTATTATCCTGCTTTTGGCATTTTTTCCGTAAAATAAAAACATTTGTGTCTGAACAGTCAGCGAGACACTATTACTGTTTTTTTTTAAAGGAAAAAATGCCAAAAGGAGGATAATACAGAGATTTGAACCATGGAACTGCAAAACCACAGTTCTAGTTATCTGGCTTACACCAGAATCTTTTGAACAGAAATATTTGTGCATGAACAGTCAGCGTGACACTATTACTATTTCTGTTTAAAAGATTCTGGTGTAAGCCAGATAACTAGAACTGTGGTTTTGCAGTTCCAAGGTTCAAATCTCTGTATTATCCTTCTTTTGGCATTTTTTCCGTAAAAAAAACAGTAATAGTGTCTCGCTGACTGTTCAGACACAAATATATCTGTTTACAGATTCTGGTGTAGGGCAGATAACTAAAACTGTGGTTTTGCAGTTCCATGGTTCAAATGTCTGTATTATCTTGATTTTGGCATTTTTTCCGTTAAAACAACAGTAATAATGTCTCCCTGGATGTTCAGACACAAATATATCTGTTTAAAAGATTCCGGTGTAGGCCAGATTACTAGAATTGTGGTTTTGCAGTTCCATGGTTCAAATCTCTGTAATATACTGCTTTTGGCCTTTTTTCCGTAAAAAGAAAACCAGTAATAGTGTCTCGGTGACAGTTCAGACAAAAATATATCTGTTTAAAACATTCTGGTGTAGGCCAGATAACTATAACTGTGGTTTTGCAGTTCCATGGCTCAAATCTCTGTATTATCCAGCATTTGGCATTTTTTCCGAAAAAAAAGCAGTTATAGTGTCTCGCTAACGGTTCAGACACAAATATATCTGTTTAAAAGATTCTGGTGTAGGCCAGATAACTATAACTGTGGTTTTGCAGTTCCATGGTTCAAATGTCTGTATTATCCAGCTTTTTGCATTTTTTCTGTAAAAAAAACAGTACTAATGTCTCTCTGACTATTCACACACAAATATATCTGTTTAAAAGATTCTGGTGTAGTCCAGATAACTAGAACTGTGGTTTTGAAGTTCCACGTTTCTGTTATGATCTGCTCAGAGACTAAGGAAAGAGAGGAGATCTGTCCCTACAATAGAACTAAACTAGATCCCTACGATGTAACGGGGAACCTGATCCTGCGATCAGACCCGCTAAAGTCCTCGGCTAGTCTGAACGCAGACCTATAGATGTGAGGGAGGGATCCCTACAAGATCTAGGGACTGGGAAAAGTTGGACACCTCCTAGCAGAAATAGTAGCAGTCAAAGACAAACACACAACAAAAAGGCATAGGGGTCAGAAGACCTAGCAAAACTAACAGAGAACGGCAACAGAGCAACAAGCTAGCTCAACAGTAGTAAATACAAATGAAGTCCAGCAAAGCCAGGAGGGCGGAGCCGGATTAAATAGGCAAAATGGTCATGTGACCAGCAAACTAAAAAAAACCTAACAGGAGAGTTGTAACAGTACCCCCTCTTCTAAGAGGATCCTCCGGATCCCCTAGGCCCAGGCTTACCAGGAAACATCCTGTGAAACGCTTGGACAAGTCTTGGAGCAGAAACATCATCCGCCCTCACCCATGAGTGATCCTCAGGTCCGAAACCCTTCCAAGCGACGAGATACTGCAAACTCCCTCTATACCGTCTAGAATTTAGGATGCGGGAAATTTCATATTCCCCGTCCTCCACCACCGGAGGAACAGTGGCAGAGGCGTCACCATCCGACACATCAGCTTTTTTCAACAGAGAAACATGAAACACCGGATTAATCCTCCAGGACGTAGAAACCTCCAGCCTAACAGCAGATTGGTTAACTACCTGAAGCACCTTAAAGGGCCCTACAAACTTGGGACCCAATTTTTTAGAAGGAATCCTCAATCGCAGATTCTTAGAGGACAACCAAACCATGTCACCAACAGCAAACAAAACCTCTTGCCATTTCCTATCAAAGTACCTCTTAGATTTCTTGTCAGCCTCCTGAAGATTACCACGCACATCCGTCCAAACTCTCTCCAAATCACCGGAAAAACTCTCCTCCTCAGGCACAGCCGAAACCAATTTGGAAAATGACCCAAAAGACGGATGTCTCCCAGAACAACAAAAAAAAGGCGAACACCCAGCAGAAGAGGATGTATGGTTGTTAAGAGCAAATTCAGCAAGTGGCAGAAACTCAGACCACCCCTCTTGATTGTCTGCCACAAAACAACGCAAGAACTGCTCAACATCCTGGTTCTTCCTTTCTGTCTGGCCATTAGACTCAGGATGATATCCGGATGAAAACGACAAATGAACTCCCAACCTGTCACAAAAGGCACGCCAAAAACGAGCCACGAACTGAGGTCCCCTATCATAAACAATGTCAGTAGGAACACCATGTAGTCTGACAATTTCCTTGACAAAGGCCTTGGCGAGTGTCTTAGCGCAAGGCAGTTTGATGAAGGGAACCAAGTGACACATCTTGCTAAAACGGTCCACGACCACCCAGATGACCGTGAAACCTTCAGAGGGAGGAAGGTCAGTAATAAAGTCCATAGCCAGATGTGTCTAAGGTGCACTAGGAACCTCCAGAGGGCAAAGCAACCCCGCAGCAGAAGCATGCGAAGACTTGGATCTTGCACACACAGTACATTGGCGCACCCACTTAATGACTTCCTTCTGCCATCCAGGCCACCAAAAACTGCGACCCACAAGTCTCTTGGTCTCAGAAATTCCTGGATGACCTGCCAACCGAGACTCATGACACTCAACAAACAAATCTCTCCTAAAGGTCCTAGGCACAAACAACCTCCCATGGGGAGTGTTAGATGGGGCATTCTCCTGTGCTTTAAGAATCTCATCCTCCAAAACGGAGTCCAAAGCAGCAATCACAACACCTTCTTGTAAAATGGTCTCCTCTTCTTCCTCAAGACCGACCATGGGAGAAAAGCTGCGAGACAAAGCATCCGCTTTAACATTCTTGGTACCCGGGAGGTAAGTAACGGAAAAATTAAACCGCGAGAAAAAAAGTGCCCACCTAGCCTGACGGGCATTCAAGCGCTTGGCAGCATCAAGATAGATCAGATTTTTATGATCAGTGAAAACCTGAATGGGAAATTCAGCACCTTCCAAGAGATGACGCCAGTGTTCAAATGCGAGTTTAATCGCCAGCAATTCCCGATTACCAATATCGTAATTAAGTTCAGTCTCGGAAAATTTTTTTGAAAAAAAGGCACAGGGATGTACTCCATCCTTGTTTTCCTGAGACAACACCGCACCAACCCCCACCGAAGAAGCATCAACCTCAACCAAAAACGGCTTAGTCACATCAGGCTGCATAAGTATGGGAGCAGAGGTGAACCTCTCCTTTAGAAACACAAAAGCTTCAATGGCCTCAGAAGTCCACTGAACCGCATTAGCACCTTTCCTGGTGAGATCGGTCAGCGGTTTGACAATAATAGAAAATTTTTTTATGAATTTTCTGTAATAATTGGCGAAACCCAAAAACCTCTGTATCGATTTCAAACCAATAGGCCTAGGCCATTCCTGCACAGCTTGAACTTTAAACGGGTCCATCTCAAAACCTTCACTGGAGATAATGTAGCCCAAAAAACTAATTCTCTGTACAGCGAACTCACATTTCTCCAGCTTAGCAAAAAGCGAATTGTCCATTAATAACTGTAATACCTCACGTACGCTCCGCCAATGAGACTCCAGCTCCGGCGAATAAATCAAAATGTCATCCAAATACACAACCACATTTTTGCCGATTAAAGGTCTAAGGATATCATTAATAAGATTCTGAAAAAATGCTGGAGCATTGGTGAGACCAAAAGGCATAACCAGATTCTCAAAATGACCCACAGGAGTGTTAAAAGCAGTCTTCCATTCATCACCCTCCTTCATGCGCAACAAATTGTATGCCCCCCGGAGATCAATTTTAGAGAACCACTTGGCCCCCACTAACTGGTTAAATAAATCAGGAATCAATGGCAGCGGGTAAGGATTGCGTACAGTAATTTTATTAATCTCACGAAAGTCCAGACAAGGACGTAAACCGCCATCCCTAAAAGATCTAGGGACTGGGAAAAGTTGGACACCTCCTAGCAGAAATAGTAGTAGTCAAAGACAAACACACAACAAAAAGGCATAGGGGTCAGAAGACCTAGCAAAACTAACAGAGAACGGCAACAGAGCAACAAGCTAGCTCAACAGTAGTAAATACAAATGAAGTCCAGCAAAGCCAAGAGTGCGGAGCCGGATTAAATAAGCAAAATGTTCATGTGACCAGCAAACTAAAAAAAAACTAACAGGAGAGATGTAACAGTTTCAAATCTCTGTATTATCCTGCTTTTGGCATTTTTTCCGTAAAAAAAAACATAATAATGTCTCCCTGACTGTTCAGACACAAATTTATCTGTTTAAAAGATACTGTTGTAGTCCAGATAACTAGAATTGTTGTTTTGCAGTTCCACGGTTCAAATCTCTGTATTATCCTGCTTTTGGCCTTTTTTCCATAAAAACAAAACAGTAATAGTGACTCGGTGACAGTTCAGACACAGATATATCTGTTTAAAGATTCTCGTGCAGGCCAGATAACTCAAACTGTGGTTTTGTAGTTCCATGGTTCAAATGTCTGTATTACCCTGCTTTTGCCATTTTTTCCGCAAAAAAAACAATAATAATGTCTCCCTGACTGTTCAGACACAAATTTATCTGTTTAAAAGATACTGTTGTAGTCCAGATAACTAGAATTGTGGTTTTGCAGTTCCACGGTTCAAATCTCTGTGCTTTTGGCCTTTTTTCCGGAAAAAAAAACAGTAATAGTGCTTCGGTGACAGTTCAGACACAAATATATCTGTTTAAAAGATTCTGGTGTAGGCCAGATTACTCGAACTGTGGTTTTGCAGTTCCATGGTTCAAATCTCTGTATTACCCTGCTTTTGGCATTTTTTCCGTAAAAAAAAACAAAAATAATGTCTCACTGACTGTTCAGACACAAATTTATCTGTTTAAAAGATTCTGGTGTAGTCCTGATAACTAGAACTGTGGTTTTGCAGTTCCACGGTTCAAATCTCTGTATTATCATGCTTTTGGCCTTTTTTCCTTAAAAAAAAACAGTAATAGTGGCTCGGTGACAGTTCAGACACAAATATATCTGTTTAAAAGATTCTGGTGTAGGCCAGATAACTAGAACTGTGGTTTTGCAAATCCACTGTTCAAATCTCTGTATTATCCTGATTTTGGCATTTTTCCATGAAAGAAAACATTTGTGTCTGAACAGCCAGCGAGACATTAATACTGATTTTTTTATGGAAAAAATGCCAAAAGAAGGATAATTCAGAGATTTGAACCATGGAATTGCAAAAACCACAGTTCTAGTTATCTGGCTTACACCATAATCTTTTAAACAGAAATATTTGTGTCTGAACAGTCAGCGAGACACTATTACTATTTCGGTTTAAAAGATTCTGGTGTAAACTAGATAACTAGAACTGTGGTTTTGCAGTTCCATCGTTCAAACCTCTGTATTATCCTGCTTTTGGCTTTTTTTCCGTAAAAAAAAAACAATAATAGTGTCTCGGTGACAGTTCAGACACAAATATAACTGTTTAAAAGCTTCTGGTGTAGGCCAGATAGCTAGAACTGTGATTTTGCAGTTCCACGGCTCAAATATCTGTATTATCCTGCTTTTGGCATTTTTTCCGTAAAATAAAAACATTTGTGTCTGAACAGCCAGCGAGACACTATTACTGTTTTTTTTTAATGGAAAAAATGCCAAAAGCAGGATAATACAGAGATTTGAACCATGGAACTGCAAAACTACAGTTCTAGTTATCTGGCTTACACCAGAATCTTTTGAACAGAAATATTTGTGCATGAACAGTCAGCGTGACACTATTACTATTTCTGTTTAAAAGATTCTGGTGTAAGCCAGATAACTAGAACTGTGGTTTTGCAGTTCCAAGGTTCAAATCTCTGTATTATACTTCTTTTGGCATTTTTTCCGTAAAAAAAACAGTAATAGTGTCTCGCTGACTGTTCAGACACAAATATATCTGTTTACAGATTCTGGTGTAGGCCAGATAACTCGAGCTGTGGTTTTGCAGTTCCATGGTTCAAATGTCTGTATTATCTTGATTTTGGCATTTTTTCCTTTAAAACAACAGTAATAATGTCTCCCTGGATGTTCAGATACAAATATATCTGTTTAAAAGATTCCGGTGAAGGCCAGATTACTAGAATTGTGGTTTTGCAGTTCCATGGTTCAAATCTCTGTATTATCCTGCTTTTGGCATTTTTTAAGTAAAAAAAAAACAATAATAATGTCTCGGTGACAGTTCAGACACAAATATATCTGTTTAAAAGATTCTGGTGTAGGCCAGATAACTATAACTGTGGTTTTGCAGTTCATGGCTCAAATGTCTGTATTATCTTGATTTTGGCATTTTTTCCTTTAAAACAACAGGAATAATGTCTCCCTGGATGTTCAGACACAAATATATCTGTTTAAAAGATTCCGGTGAAGGCCAGATTACTAGAATTGTGGTTTTGCAGTTCCATGGTTCAAATCTCTGTATTATCCTGCTTTTGGCATTTTTTAAGTAAAAAAAAAACAATAATAATGTCTCTCTGACTATTCACACACAAATATATCTGTTTAAAAGATTCTGGTGTAGGCCAGATAACTATAACTGTGGTTTTGCAGCACCACTGTTCAAATCTCTGTATAACCCTGCTTTTGGATTTTTTCTGTAAAAAAAAACAGTAATATTGTCTCCCTGACTGTTCAGACACAAATATATCTGTTTAAAAGATTCTGGTGTAGGACAGATAACTAGAACTGTGGTTTTGCAGTTCCACGGTTGACATGTCTGTATTATCCTGCTTTTGGCATTTTTTCTGTAAAAAAAACAGTAATAATGTCTTGCTGACTATTCAGACACAAATATATCTGTTTAAAAGATTCTGGTGTTGGCCAGGTAACTAGAACTGTGGTTTTGCAGTACCACGGTTCAAATATCTGTATTATCCTGCTTATGGCATTTTTTCCATAAAAAAACAGTAATAGTGTCTCTCTGACTGTTCAGACAGAAAAATATCTGTTTAAAAGATTCTGGTGTAGGCCACTTAACTATAACTCTGGTTTTGCAGTTCCATTGTTTAAATTTCTGTATTATCCTGCTTTTGGCGTTTTTTCCGTAAAAAAAACAGTAATAGTGTTTCCCTGATTGTTCAGACACAAATATATCTGTTTAAAAGATTCCGGTGTAGGCCAGGTAACTAGAACTGTGGTTTTGCAGTACCACGGTTCAAATATCTGTATGATCCTGCTTTTGGCATTTTTTCCGTAAAAAAAAACAGTAATAGTGTCTCGCTGACTGTACAGACACAAATATATCTGTTTAAAAGATTCCGGTGTAGGCCACTTAACTATAACTGTGGTGTTGCAGTTCCACGGCTCAAATCTCTGTATTATCTTGCTTTTGGCATTTTGTCCGTAAAAAAAACAATAATAATGTCTCTCTGACTGTTCAGACACAAATTTATCTGATTAAAAGATTCTGGTGTAGTCCAGATAACTAGAACTGTGGTTTTGCAGTTCCACAGTTCAAATCTCTGTATTATCCTGCTTTTGGCATTTTTTACGTAAAAAAAACCCATTTGTGTCTGAACAGTCAGCGAGACACTATTTCTGTTTTTTTTTATGGAAAAAATGCCCAAAGCAGGATATTACAGAGATTTGAACCATGGAACTGCAAAACCACAGTTCTAGTTATCTGGCTTACACCATAAACTTTTAAACAGAAATATTTGTGTCTGAACAGTCAGTGAGACACTATTACTATTTCGGTTTAAAAGATTCTGGTGTAAACCAGATAGCTAGAACTGTGGTTTTGCAGTTCCATCGTTCAAATCTCTGTATTATCCATCTTTTGGCTTACTTTCTGTAATAAAAAACAGTAATAGCTTCTCTCTGACTGTTCAGACACAAATATATCTGTTTAAAAGATTCTGGTGTAGGCCAGATAACTATTACTGTGGTTTTGCAGTTCCATGGCTCAAATCTCTGTATTATCCTGCTTTTGGCATTTTGTCCATAAAAAAAACAATAATAATGTCTCCCTGACTGTTCAGACACAAATTTATCTGTTTAAAAGATTCTGGTGTAGTCCAGATAACTATTACTGTGGTTTTGCAGTTCCACGGCTCAAATCTCTGTATTATCCTGCTTTTGGCATTTTCTCCGTAAAAAAAAATATTTGTGTCTGAACAGTCAGTGAGACACAATTACTATGTCTGTTTAAAAGATTCTGGTGTAAGCCAGATAACTAGAATTGTGGTTTTGCAGTTCCACGGTTCAAATCTCTGTATAATCCTTCTTTTGGCATTTTTTCCATAAAAAAACTGTAATAGTGTCTCTCTGACTATTCAGACCAAATATATCTGTTTAAAGATTCTGGTGTAGGCCAGATAACTCGAACTGTGGTTTTGCAGTTCCATGGTTCAAATGTCTGTATTACCCTGCTTTGGCATTTTTTCCGTAAAAAAAACAAAAATAATGTCTCCCTGACTGTTCAGACACAAATTTATCTGTTTAAAAGATTCTGGTGTAGTCAAGATAACTAGAACTGTGGTTTTGCATTACCACAGTTCAAATCTCCGTATTATCCTGCTTTTGGCCTTTTTTCCGTAAAAAAAAAACAGGAATAGTGTCTCGGTGACAGTTCAGACACAAATATATCTGTTTAAAAGATTCTGGTGTAGGACAGATAAATAGAACGGTGGTTTTGCAGTTCCACGGTTGAAATGTCTGTATTATCCTGCTTTTGGCACTTTTTCTGTAGAAAAAACAGTAATAATGTCTGCCTGACTATTCAGACACAAATATATCTGTTTATAATATTCTGGTGTTAGCCAGATTACTAGAATTGTGGTTTTGCAGTTCCACTGTTCAAATCTCCGTATTATCCTGCTTTTGGCATTTTTTCCATAAAAAAACAGTAATAGCGTCTCCCTCACTGTCCAGGCACAAATATATCTACTTAAAAGATTCTGGTGTAGGCCAGATAACTAGAACTGTGGATTTGCAGTTCCACGGTTCAAATCTCTGTATTACCCTGCTTTTGGCATTTTTTCTGTAAAAAAAATAGTAATATTATCTCCCTGACTGTTCAGACACAAATTTATCTGTTTAAAAGAATCTGGTGTAGGACAGATAATTAGAACTGTGGTTTTGCAGTTCCATGGATAAAATGTCTGTATTATCCTGCTTTTGGCATTTTTTCCGTAAAAAAAACAATAATAATGTCTCCCTGACTGTTCAGACACAAATTTATCTGTTTAAAAGATTCTGGTGTAGTCCAGATAACTAGAACTGTGGTTTTGCAGTTCCACGGTTCAAATCTCTATTATCCTGCTTTTGGCCTTTTTTCCGTAAAAAAAAAAACAGTAATAGTGTCTCGGTGACAGTTCAGACACAAATATATCTGTTTAAAAGATTCTGGCGTAGGCCAGATAACTCGAACTGTAGTTTTGCAGTTCCATGGTTTAAATCTCTGTATTATCCTGCTTTTGGCATTTTCTCCGTAAAAAAAACAGTAACAGTGTCTCCCTGACTGTTCATACACAAATATATTTGTTTAAAAGATTCTGGTGTAGGCCAGATATCTAGAACTGTGTTTTTGCAGTTCCACGGTTCAAATCTCTGTATTATACTGCTTTTGGCATTTTTTCCATAAAAAAATACCATTTGTGTCTGAACAGTCAGCGAGACACTATTACTGTTTTTTTTTATGGAAAAAATGCCCAGAGCAGGATAATACAGAGATTTGAACTGTGGGACTGCAAAACCACAGTTCTAGTTATGTGGCTTACACCAGAATCTTTTAAACAGAAATAATTTTGTCTGAACAGTAAGCGAGACACAATTACAATGTCTGTTTAAAATATTCTGGTGTAAGCCAGATAAGTAGAACTGTGGTTTTGCAGTTCCATGGTTCAAATCTCTGTATAATCCTTCTTTTGGAATTTTTTCCATAAAAAAACAGTAATAGTGTCTCGCTGACTGTTCAGACACAGATATATCTGTTTAAAGATTCTCGTGCAGGCCAGATAACTCGAACTGTGGTTTTGCAGTTCCATGGTTCAAATGTCTGTATTACCCTGCTTTTGGCATTTTTTCCCTAAAAAAAACAATAATAATGTCTCCCTGACTGTTCAGGCACAAATTTATCTGTTTAAAAGATACTGTTGTAGTACAGATAACTAGAATTGTGGTTTTGCAGTTCCACGGTTCAAATCTCTGTATTATCCTGCTTTCGGCCTTTTTTCCGTAAAAAAAAAACAGTAATAGTGGCTCGGTGACAGTTCAGACACAAATATATCTGTTTAAAAGATTCTCGTGTAGGCCAGATAACTAGAACTGTGGTTTTGCAGTTCCACGGTTCAAATCTCTGTATTATCCTGATTTTGGCATTTTTTCCATAAAAGAAAACATTTGTGTCTGAACAGCCAGCGAGACACTAATACTGTTTTTTTCATGGAAAAAATGCTAAAAGAAGGATAATTCAGAGATTTGAACCATGGAATTGCAAAACCACAGTTCTAGTTATCTGGCTTACACCATAATCTTTTAAACAGAAATATTTGTGTCTGAACAGTCAGCAAGACACTATTACTATTTCGGTTTAAAAGATTCTGATGTAAACCAGATAACTAGAACTGTTGTTTTGCAGTTCCATCGTTCAAATCTCTGTATTATCCATCTTTTGGCATTCTTTCTGTAATAAAAAACAGTAATAGTTACTCTCTGACTGTTCAGACACAAATATATCTGTTTAAAAGATTCTGGTGTAGGCCAGATAACTATAACTGTGGTTTTGCAGTTCCACGCCTCAAATCTCTGTATTATCCTGCTTTTGGCATTTTGTCCATAAAAAAAACAATAATAATGTCTCCCTGACTGTTCAGACACAAATTTATCTGTTTAAAAGATTCTGGTGTAGGCCAGATAGCTAGAACTGTGGTTTTGCAGTTCCACGGCTCAAATATCTGTATTATCCTGCTTTTGGCATTTTTTCCGTAAAATAAAAACATTTGTGTCTGAACAGTCAGCGAGACACTATTACTGTTTTTTTTTAATGGAAAAAATGCCAAAAGCATGATATTGCAGAGACTTGAACCATGGAACTGCAAAACCACAGTTCTAGTTATCTGGCTTACACCAGAATCTTTTGAGCAGAAATATTTGTGCATGAACAGTCAGCGTGACACTATTACTATTTCTGTTTAAAAGATTCTGGTGTAAGCATGATAACTAGAACTGTGGTTTTGCAGTTCCAAGGTTCAAATCTCTGTATTACCCTTCTTTTGGCATTTTTTCCGTAAAAAAAACAGTAATGGTGTCCCGCTGACTGTTCAAACACAAATATATCTGTTTACAGATTCTGGTGTAGGCCAGATAACTTGAATTGTGGTTTTGCAGTTCCATGGTTCAAATGTCTGTATTATTCTGATTTTGGCATTTTTTCCGTTAAAACAACAGTAATAATGTCTCCCTGGATGTTCAGACACAAATATTTCTGGTTAAAAGATTCCGGTGTAGGCCAGATAACTAGAACTGTGGTTTTGCAGTTCCACGGTTCAAATCTCTGTATTATCCTGATTTTGGCATTTTTTCCGTAAAAAAACAGTAATAGTGTCACTCTCACTGTTCAGACACAAATATTTCTGTTTAAAAGATTCTGGTGTAGGCCAGATAACTAGAACTGTGGTTTTGCAGTTCCACGGTTCAAATATCTGTATTATCCTGCTTTTGGCATTTTTTCCGTAAAAAAAATCAGTAATAATGTCTCGCTGACTGTACAGACACAGATATATCTGTTTTAAGATTCTGGTGTAGGCCAGATAACTATAACTGTGGTGTTGCAGTTCCACGGCTCAAATCTCTGTATTATCCTGCTTTTAGCATTTTGTCCGTAAAAAAAACTAATAATGTCTCTCTGACTGTTCAGACACAAATTTATCTGTTTAAAAGATTCTGGTGTAGTCCAGATAACTAGAACTGTGGTTTTGAAGTTCCACGTTTCAAATCTCTGTATTATCCTGCTTTTGGCATTTTTTCCGTAAAAAAAAAACAATAAAAATGTCTCCCTGACTGTTCAGACACAAATTTATCTGTTTAAAAGATACTGTTGTAGTCCAGATAACTAGAATTGTGGTTTTGCAGTTCCACGGTTCAAATCTCTGTATTATCCTGCTTTTGGACTTTTTTCCGTAAACAAAAAACAGTAATAGTGCCTCGGTGACAGTTCAGACACAGATATATCTGTTTAAAGATTCTCGTGCAGGCCAGATAACTCAAACTGTGGTTTTGCAGTTCCATGGTTCAAATGTCTGTATTACCCTGCTTTTGGCATTTTTTCCGTAAAAAAAACAATAATAATGTCTCCCTGACTGTTCAGACACAAATTTATCTGTTTAAAAGATACTGTTGTAGTCGAGATAACTAGAATTGTGGTTTTGCAGTTCCACGGTTCAAATCTCTGTATTATCTGCTTTTGGCCCTTTTTCCAAAAAAAAAAAACAGTAATAGTGCCTCGGTGACAGTTTAGACACAAATATATCTGTTTAAAAAATTCTGGTGTAGGCCAGATAACTCGAACTGTGGTTTTGCAGTTCCATGGTTCAAATCTCTGTATTACCCTGCTTTTGGCATTTTTTCCGTAAAAAAAAACAAAAATAATGTCTCACTGACTGTTCGGACACAAATTTATCTGTTTAAAAGATTCTGGTGTAGTCCAGATAACTAGAACTGTGGTTTTGCAGTTCCACGGTTCAAATCTCTGTATTATCCTGCTTTTGGCCTTTTTTGCGTAAGAAAAAAACAGTAATAGTTGCTCGGTGACAGTTCAGACACAAATTTATCTGTTTAAAAGATTCTGGTGTAGTCCAGATAACTAGAACTGTGGTTTTGAAGTTCCACGTTTCAAATCTCTGTATTATCCTGCTTTTGGCATTTTTTCCGTAAAAAAAAACAATAATAATGTCTCCCTGACTGTTCAGACACAAATTTATCTGTTTAAAAGATTCTGGTGTAGTCCAGATAACTAGAATTGTGGTTTTGCAGTTCCACGGTTCAAATCTCTGTATTATCCTGCTTTTGGCCTTTTTTCCGTAAAAAAAACAGTAATAGTGTCCCGCTGACTGTTCAAACACAAATATATCTGTTTACAGATTCTGGTGTAGGCCAGATAACTCGAACTGTGGTTTTGCAGTTCCATGGTTCAAATGTCTGTATTATTCTGATTTTGGCATTTTTTCTGTTAAAACAACAGTAATAATGTCTCCCTGGATGTTCAGACACAAATATTTCTGTTTAAAAGATTCCGGTGTAGGCCAGATAACTAGAACTGTGGTTTTGCAGTTCCACAGTTCAAATCTCTGTATTATCCTGATTTTGGCATTTTTTCCGTAAAAAAACAGTAATAGTGTCACGCTCACTGTTCAGACACAAATATTTCTGTTTAAAAGATTCTGGTGTAGGCCAGATAACTAGAACTGTGGTTTTGCAGTTCCACGGTTCAAATATCTGTATTATCCTGCTTTTGACATTTTTTCCATAAAAAAAAACAGTAATAATGTCTCGCTGACTGTACAGACACAGATATATCTGTTTTAAGATTCTGGTGTAGGCCAGATAACTATAACTGTGGTGTTGCAGTTCCACGGCTCAAATCTCTGTATTATCCTGCTTTTAGCATTTTGTCCGTAAAAAAACCAATAATAATGTCTCTCTGACTGTTCAGACACAAATTTATCTGTTTAAAAGATTCTGGTGTAGGCCAGATAACTCGAACTGTGGTTTTGCAGTTCCATGGTTCAAATCTCTGTATTACCCTGCTTTTGGCATTTTTTCCGTAAAAAAAAACAAAAATAATGTCTCTCTGACTGTTCGGACACAAATTTATCTGTTTAAAAGATTCTGGTGTAGGCCAGATAACTATAACTGTGGTTTTGCAGTTCCACGGCTCAATTCTCTGTATTATCCTGCTTTTGGCATTTTGTCCATAAAAAAAACAATAATAATGTCTCCCTGACTGTTCAGTCACCAATTTATCTGTTTAAAAGATTCTGGTGTAGTCCAGATAACTATAACTGTGGTTTTGCAGTTCCAGGGTTCAAATCTGTGCATTATCCTGCTTTTGGCTTTTTTTCCGTAAAAAAAAAACAGTAATAGTGTCTCGGTGACAGTTCAGACACAAATATATCTGTTTAAAAGATTCTGGTGTAGGCCAGATAGCTAGAACTGTGATTTTGCAGTTCCACGGCTCAAATATCTGTATTATCCTGCTTTTGGACTTTTTTCTGTAAAAAAAAAACAGTAATAGTGCCTCGGTGACAGTTCAGACACAGATATATCTGTTTAAAGATTCTCGTGCAGGCCAGATAACTCAAACTGTGGTTTTGCAGTTCCATGGTTCAAATGTCTGTATTACCCTGCTTTTGGCATTTTTTCCGTAAAAAAAACAATAATAATGTCTCCCTGACTGTTCAGACACAAATTTATCTGTTTAAAAGATACTGTTGCAGTCCAGATAACTAGAATTGTTGTTTTGCAGTTCCACGGTTCAAATCTCTGTATTATCCTGCTTTTGGCCTTTTTTTAAAAAAAAAAAAACAGTAATAGTGCCTCGGTGACAGTTTAGACACAAATATATCTGTTTAAAAGATTCTGGTGTAGGCCAGATAACTCGAACTGTGGTTTTGCAGTTCCATGGTTCAAATCTCTGTATTACCCTGCTTTTGGCATTTTTTCCGTAAAAAAAAACAAAAATAATGTCTCACTGACTGTTCGGACACAAATTTATCTGTTTAAAAGATTCTGGTGTAGTCCAGATAACTAGAACTGTGGTTTTGCAGTTCCACAGTTCAAATCTCTGTATTATCCTGCTTTTGGCCTTTTTTCCATAAGAAAAAAACAGTAATAGTGGCTCGGTGACAGTTCAGACACAAATATATCTGTTTAAAAGATTCTGGTGTAGGCCAGATAACTAGAACTGTGGTTTTGCAGTTCCACGGTTCAAATCTCTGTATTATCCTGATTTTGGCATTTTTTCCATAAAAGAAAACATTTGTGTCTGAACAGCCAGCGAGACACTAATACTGTTTTTTTTATGGAAAAAATGCCAAAAGAAGGATAATTCAGAGATTTGAACCATGGAATTGCAAAACCACAGTTCTAGTTATCTGGCTTACACCATAATCTTTTAAACAGAAATATTTGTGTCTGAACAGTCATCGAGACACTATTACTAATTCGGTTTAAAAGATTCTGGTGTAAACCAGATAACTAGAACTGTGGTTTTGCAGTTCCATCATTCAAATCTCTGTATTATCCATCTTTTGGCATTCTTTCTGTAATGAAAAACAGTAATAGTTTCTCTCTGACTGTTCAGACACAAATATATCTGTTTAAAAGATTCTGGTGTAGGCCAGATAACTATAACTGTGGTTTTGCAGTTCCACGGCTCAAATCTCTGTATTATCCTGCTTTTGGCATTTTGTCCATAAAAAAAACAATAATAATGTCTCCCTGACTGTTCAGTCACCAATTTATCTGTTTAAAAGATTCTGGTGTAGTCCAGATAACTATAACTGTGGTTTTGCAGTTCCAGGGTTCAAATCTCTGCATTATCCTGCTTTTGGCTTTTTTTCCGTAAAAAAAAAACAGTAATAGTGTCTCGGTGACAGTTCAGACACAAATATATCTGTTTAAAAGATTCTGGTGTAGGTCAGATAGCTAGAACTGTGATTTTGCAGTTCCACAGCTCAAATATCTGTATTATCCTGCTTTTGGCATTTTTTCTGTAAAATAAAAACATTTGTGTCTAAACAGTCAGCGAGACACTATTATTGTTTTTTTTTAATGGAAAAAATGCCAAAAGCAGGATAATACAGAGATTTGAACCATGGAACTACAAAACCACAGTTCTAGTTATCTGGCTTACACCAGAATCTTTTGAACAGATATATTTGTGCATGAACAGTCAGCGTGACACTATTACTACTTTCTGTTTCAAAGATTTTGGTGTAAGCCAGATAACTAGAACTGTGGTTTTGCAGTTCCACGGTTCAAATCTCTGTATTATCCTGCTTTTGGCATTTTTTAAGTAAAAAAAAAACAATAATAATGTCTCCCTGACTGTTCAGACACAAATATATCTGTTTAAAGCATTCTGGTGTAGTCCAGATAACTAGAACTGTGGTTTTGCAGTTCCATGGTTCAAATCTCTGTATTATACTGCTTTTGGCCTATTTTCCGTAAAAAGAAAACCAGTAATAGTGTCTCGGTGACAGTTCAGACACAAATATATCTGTTTAAAAGATTCTGGTGTAGGCCAGATAACTAGAACTGTAGTTTTGCAGTTCCACAGTTCAAATCTCAGTATTATCCTGCTTTTGGCATTTTTTCCGTAAAAATAAACAGTAATAGTGTCTCGCTGACTGTACAGACACAAATCTATCAGTTTAAAGATTCTGGTGTAGGCCAGATAACTATAACTGTGGTGTTGCAGTTCCACGGCTCAAATCTCTGTATTATCCTACTTTTGGCATTTTGTCCATAAAAAAAACAATAATAATGTCTCCCTGACTGTTCAAACAGAAATATATCTGTTTAAAAGATTTCGGTTTAGGCCAGATAACTAGACTTGTGGTTTTGCATTTCCACGGTTAAAATCTCTGTATTGTCCTGCTTTTGGCATTTTTTCCATAAAAAAAACAGTAATAGTGTCTCCCTGTCTGGTCAGGCACAAAAATATCTGTTTAAAAGATTCTGGTGTAAGACACTTAACTATAACTGTGGTTTTGCAGTTCCATGGTTTAAATCTCTGTATTATCTTGCTTTTGGCATTTTTTCCATTAAAAAACAGTAATATTGTCTCCCTGACTGTTCAGACACAAATTTATCTGTTTAAAAGATTCTGGTGTAGGCCAGATAACTAGAACTGTGGTTTTGCAGTTCCACGGTTTAAATCTCTGTATTATCCTGCTTTTGGTATTTTTTCTGCAAAAAATACAGTAATAGTGTCCCGCTGACTGTTCAGACACAAATATTTCTGCTTAAAAGATTCTGGTGTAGGCCAGATAACTAGAACTGTGGTTTTGCAGTTCGATGGTTCAAATTTCTGTATTATCCTGCTTTTGGCATTTTTTCTGTTATAAAAACAGTAATAATGTCTCTCTCACTGTTCAGACAGAAAAATATCTGTTTAAAAGATTGTGGTGTAGGCCACTTAACTATAACTGTGGTTTTGCAGTTCTATGGTTTAAATCTCTGTATTATCCTGCTTTTGGCATTTTTTCCGTAAAAAAAACAGTAGTAGTGTTTCCCTGATTGTTCAGACACAAATATATCTGTTTAAAAGATTCTGGTGTAGGCCTGATAACTAGAACTGTGGTTTTGCAGTTCCACGGTTCAAATATCTGTATTATCCTGCTTTTGGCATTTTTTCCGTAAAAAAAACATTAATAGTGTCTCGCTGACTGTACAGACACAGATATATCTGTTTTAAGATTCTGGTGTAGTCCAGATAACTAGAATTGTGGTTTTGCAGTTCCACGGCTCAAATCTCTGTATTATCCTGCTTTTGGCATTTTTTCCATAAAAAAAACAGTAATAGTGTCTCCCTGACTGTTCAGGCACAAATATCTCTGTTTAAAATATTCTGGTGTAAGTAAGTTAACTAGAACTGTGGTTTTGCAGTTGCACAGATCAAATCTGTGTATTACCCTGATTTTGGCACTTTTTCCATAAAAAAACAGTAATCGTGTCTCCCTCAGTGTCCAGAAACAAATACATCTGTTTAAAAGATTCTGGTGTAGGTCAGATAACTAGAACTGTGGTTTTGCAGCACCACAGTTCAAATCTCTGTATTACCCTGCTTTTGGCATTTTTTCTGTAAAAAAAAACAGTAATATTATCTCCTGACTGTTCAGACACAAATATATCTGTTTAAAAGGTTCTGGTGTAGGCCTGATAACTAGAACTGTGGTTTTGCAGTTCCATGGTTCAAATATCTGTATTATCCTGCTTTTTGCATTTTTTCTGTAAAAAAAACAGTAATAATGTCTCTCTGACTATTCACACACAAATATATCTGTTTAAAAGATTCTGATGTAGGCCAGATAGCTATAACTGAGGTTTTGCAGCACCACTGTTCACATCTCTGTAAAACCCTGCTTTTGGAATTTTTTCTGTAAAAAAAACAGTAATATTGTCTCCCTGACTGTTCAGACACAAATATATCTGTTTAAAAGATTCTGGTGTAGGCCAGATTACTAGAATTGTGGTTTTGCAGTTCCACGGTTCAAATCTCTGTATTATCCTGCTTTTGGCATTTTTTCCGTAAAAAAAAAAAACAGTAGTACTGTCTCGCTGACTGTACAGACACAAATATATCTGTTTAAAGATTCTGGTGTAGGCCAGATAACTATAACTGTGGTGTTGCAGTTCCACGGCTCAAATCTCTGTATTATCCTGCTTTTGGCATTTTTTAAGTAAAAAAAAACAATAATAATATCTCCCTGACTGTTCAGACACAAATTTATCTGTTTAAAACATTCTGGTGTAGTCCAGATAACTAGAACTGTGGTTTTGCAGTTCCACGGTAAAAATCTCTGTATTATACTGATTTTGGCCTTTTTTCCGTAAAAAAAAAAACCAGTAATAGTGTCTCGGTGACAGTTCAGATACAAATATATCTGTTTAAAAGATTCTGGTGTAGGCCAGATAACTAGAACTGTGGTTTTGCAGTTCCACAGTTCAAATCTCTGTATTATCCTGCTTTTGGTTTTTTTTCCGTAAAAAATACAGTAATGGTGTCTCACTGACTGTTCAGACACAAATATTTCTGTTTAAAAGATTCTGGTTTAGGTCATTTAACTAGAACTGTGGTTTTGCAGTTCCTCAGTACAAATCTCTGTATTACTCTGATTTTGGCAATTTTTCCATAAAAAAACAGTAATAGTGTCTCCCTCAGTGTCCAGAAACAAATGTATCTGTTTAAAAGATTCTTGTGTAGGTCAGATAACTAGAACTGTGATTTTGCAGCACCAAGGTTCAAATCTCTGTATTACTCTGCTTATGGCATTTTTTTCTGTAAAAAAAAAAAACATTAATATTATCTCCTTGACTGTTCAGACACAAATTTATCTGTTTAAAAGATTCTGGTGTAGTCCAGATAACTAGAACTGTGGTTTTGTAGTTCCACGGTTCAAATGTCTGCACTATCCAGCTTTTGGCTTTTTTTCCGTAACAAAAAAACAGTAATAGTGTCTCGGTGACAGTTCAGACACAAATATATCTGTTTAAAAGATTCTGTTATAGCCAGATAGCTAGAACTGTGGTTCTGCAGTTCCACGGCTCAAATATCTGTATTATCCTGCTTTTGGCATTTTTTCCGTAAAATAAAAACATTTGTGTCTGAACAGCCAGCGAGACACTATTACTGTTTTTTTTTAATGGAAAAAATGCCAAAAGCAGGATAATACAGTGATTTGAACCATGGAACTGCAAAACCACAGTTCTAGTTATCTGGCTTACACCAGAATCTTTTCAACAGAAATATTTGTGTACGAACAGTCAGTGAGACACTATTACTATTTCTGTTTAAAAGATTCTGGTGTAAGCCAGATAACTAGAACTGTGGTTTTGCAGTTCCAAGGTTCAAATCTCTGTATTATCTTTCTTTTGGCATTTTTTCCATAAAAAAAACAGTAATAGTGTCTCGCTGACTGTTCAGACACAAACATATCTCTTTACAGATTCTGGTGAAGGCCAGATAACTCGAACTGTGGTTTTGCAGTTCCATTGTTCAAATGTCTGTATTATCCTGATTTTGGCACTTTTTCCGTTAAAACAACAGTAATAATGTCTCCCTGACTGTTCAGACAAAAATATATCTGTTTAAAAGATTCTGGTGTAGGCCAGATAACTATAACTGTGTTTTTGCAGTGCCATGGCTCAAATCTCTGTATTATGTAGCTTTTGGCATTTTTTCCGAATAAAAAAAGCAGTTATAGTGTCTCTCTGACGATTCAGACACAAATATTTCTGTTTAAAAGATTCTTGTGTTGTGCAGATAACTAGAACTGTGGTTTTGCAGTTCCATGGATCAAATGTCTGTATTATCCAGCTTTTTGCATTTTTTCTGTAAAAAAAAACAGTACTAATGTCTCTCTGACTATTCACACACAAATATATCTGTTTAAAAGATTCTGGTGAAGGCCAGATAACTATAACTGTGGTTTTGCAGCACCACTGTTCAAATCTCTGTATAACCCTGCTTTTGTAATTTTTTCTGCAAAAAAAACAGTAATATTGTCTCCCTGACTGTTCAGACACAAATATATCTGTTTAAAAGATTCCGGTGTAGGCCAGATTACTAGAATTGTGGTTTTGCAGTTCCACGGTTCAAATCTCTGTATTATCCCGCTTTTGGCATTTTTTAAGTAAAAAAAAAACAATAATAAGGTCTCCCTGACTGTTCAGACACAAATTTATCTGTTTAAAACATTCTGGTGTAGTCCAGTTAACTAGAACTGTGGTTTTGCAGCACCACACTTCAAATCTCTGTATTACCCAGATTTTGGCCTTTTTTCCTTAAAAAACAGTAATAGTGTCTCCCTCAGTGTTCAGAAACAAATATATCTGTTTAAAAGATTCTGGTGTAGGTCAGATAACTAGAACTGTGGTTTTGCAGCACCACAGTTCAAATCTCTGTATTACCCTGCTTTTGGCATTTTTTCTGTAAAAAAAACAGTAATATTATCTCCCTGACTGTTCAGACTCAAATATATCTGTTTAAAAGATTCTGGTGTAGGCCAGATAACTAGAACTGTGGTTTTGCAGTTAAATGGTTCAAATGTCTGTATTATTCTGCTTTTTGCATTGTTTCTGCAAAAAAAACAGTAATAATGAGTCTCTGACTATTCACACACAAATATATCTGTTTAAAAGATTCTGGTGAAGGCCAAATAACTATCACTGTGGTTTTGCAGCACCACTGTTGAAATCTCTGTATAACCCTGCTTTTGGCATTTTTTCCTTAAAAAAAACAGTAATAGTGTCTCGCTGACTGGACAGGCACAAATATATCTGTTTAAAGATTCTGGTTTAGGCCAGATAACTATAACTGTGGTTTTGCAGTTCCACTGCTCAAATCTCTGTATTATCCTGCTTTTGGCATTTTTTCCATAAAAAAACAGTAATAGTGTCTCCCTGACTGTTCAGACACAAAAATACCTGTTTAAAAGATTCTGGTGTAGTCCACTTAACTATAACTGTGGTTTTGCAGTTCCATGGTTTAAATCTCTGTATTATCTTGCTTTTGGCATTTTTTCCGTTAAAAAACAGTAATAGTGTCTCCCTGACTGTTCAGACACAAAAATATCTGTTTAAAAGATTCTGGTGTAAGCCACTTAACTATATCTGTGGTTTTGCAGTTCCATGGTTTAAATCTCTGTATTATCTTGCTTTTGGTATTTTTTCCGTTAAAAAACAGTAATAATGTCTCTCTGACTATTCACACACAAATATATCTGTTTAAAAGATTCCGGTGTAGGCCAGATTACTAGAATTGTGGTTTTGCAGTTCCACAGTTAAAATCTCTGTATTATCCAGCTTTTGGCATTTTTTCCGTAAAAAAAAACAGGAATAGTGTCTCGCTGACTGTACAGACACAAATATATCTGTTTAAAGATTCTGGTGCAGGCCAGATAACTATAACTGTGGTGTTGGAGGTCCACGGGTCAAATCTCTGTATTATCCTGCTTTTGGCATTTTTTAAGTAAAAAAGAACAATAATAATGTCTCCCTGACTGTTCAGACACAAATTTATCTGTTTAAAACATTCTGGTGTAGTCCAGATAACTAGAACTGTGGTTTTGGAGTTCCACGGTTCAAATCTCTATATTATACTGCTTTTGGCCTTTTTTCCATAAAAAGAAAACCAGTAATAGTGTCTCGGTGACAGTTCAGACACAAATATATCTGTTTAAAAGATTCTGGTGTAGGCCAGATAACCAGGGGTCACGTGGTAAGTGGGTCCTAACAGCTTTCCTGACTGGTATTATCATGTAACACATGATTTGACACTGCTAACACCGCAAAGTGAGAAATTCTTGCTTTACTCAGTGAGGTGACACTAACTGGGGTTTGAGATTTCAGAACAGGGTAACTGTGCACTGGGTACATGAGCACTGATAGTTTGCAGCCTGCATTTATGATTGCACTTGAGGCATAGACTGAGATATATATATATATATATAATGGTGTGCTGTTAAACTGTGACTTGTGGGTTTTTTTTGATTTTTTTTCTCTGCCTGCTGTCTGCTACCTCATGTGGAGAGGGGAAGATAAAGCCCTTCTGATTACTTAAAAGACTGGTGTTAAACTGTTTACTGCAATGTGATTTGATTGATGTTAATGCCACTCAGGATATATACTTGCAAACCTGCAAACCACCCCAATTGATCGGTTCATCATTTACTATGGCTCACTGTCTGCTAAATAACTGTTTTTAATTGTTTGTCAGCATATATGTAAAATAAATGGATTTATACTTTTTCATAAAAATTGCTGCATGAGTAATTACTCTGTTTTTCTAAGTAAAATAGATAATGAGAACTGTGGTTTTGCAGTTCCATGGTTCAAATGTCTGTATTATCCTGCTTAAGGCATTTTTTCTGTAAAAAACAGTAATAGTGTCTCACTGACTGGTGATTCTGGTGTAGGCCAGGTAAATAGAACTGTGGTTTTGCAGTTCCACAGTTCAAATCTCTGTATTATCCTGCTTTTGGCATTTTTTCCGTAAAAAAAAACAGGAATAGTGTCTCGCTGACAGTACAGACACAAATATATCTGTTTAAAGATTCTGGTGTAGGCCAGAAAACTATAACTGTGGTGTTGTAGTTCCACGGCTCAAATCTCTGTATTATCCTGCTTTTGGCATTTTGTCCATAAAAAAAACAATAATAATGTCTCCCTGACTGTTCAGACTCAAATTTATCTGTTTAAAAGATTCTGGTGTAGTCCAGATAACTAGAACTGTGGTTTTGCAGTTCCACGGTTTAAATCTCTGTATTATCCTGCTTTTGGCATTTTTTAAGTAAAAAAAAACAATAATAATGTCTCCCTGACTGTTCAGACACAAAATTATCTGTTTAAAACATTCTGGTGTAGTCCAGATAACTAGAACTGTGGTTTTGGAGTTCCACGGTTCAAATCTCTGTATTATACTGCTTTTGGCCTTTTTTCCATAAAAAGAAAGCCAGTAATAGTGTCTCGGTGACAGTTCAGACACAAATTTATCTGTTTAAAAGATTCTGGTGTAGGCCAGATAACCAGGGGTCACGTGGTAAGTGGGTCCTAACAGCTTTCCTGACTGGTATTATCATGTAACACATGATTTGACACTGCTAACACCGCAAAATGAGATATTCTTGCTTGATTCAGTGAGGTGACACTAACTGGGGTTTGAGATTTCAGCACAGGGTAACTGTGCACTGGGTACATGAGCACTGATAGTTTGCAGCCTGCATTTATGATTGCACTTGAGGCATAGACTGAGATATATATATATAATGGTGTGCTGTTAAACTGTGACTTGTGTTTTTTTTTTTCTCTGCCTGCTGTTTGCTACCTCCTGTGGAGAGGGGAAGATAAAGCCCTTCTGATTACTAACAAGACTGGTGTTAAACTGTTTACTGCAATGTGATTTGATTGATGTTAATGCCACTCAGGATATATACTTGTAAACCTGCAAACCACCCCAATTGATCGGTTCATCATTTACTATGGCTCACTGTCTGCTAAATAACTGTTTTTAATTGTTTGTCAGCATATATGTAAAATAAATGGATTTATACTTTTTCACAAAAATTGCTGCATGTGTAATTACTCTGTTTTTCTAAGTAAAATAGATAACTAGAACTGTGGTTTTGCAGTTCCATGGTTCAAATGTCTGTATCATACTGCATAAGGCATTTTTTCTGTAAAGAAACAGTAATAATGTCTCACTGACTGTTCAGAAACAAACATTTCTGTTTAAAAGATTCTGGTGTAGGCCAGATAACTAGAACTGTGGTTTTGCAGTTCCACAGTTCAAATCTCTGTATTATCCTGCTTTTGCATTTTTTCCGTAAAAAAAACAGGAATAGTGTCTCGCTGACTGTACAGACACAAATATATCTGTTTAAAGATTCTGGTGTAGGCCAAATAACTAGAACTGTGGTTTCGCAGTTCCACGGTTCAAATCTCTGTATTATCCTGCTTTTGTCATTTTTTCCGTATAAAAAAACAGTAATAGTGTCTCGCTGACTGTACAGACACAAATATTTCTGTTTAAAGATTCTGGTGTAGGCCAGATAACTATAACTGTGGTGTTGCAGTTACATGGCTCAAATCTCTGTACTATCCTGCTTTTGGTGTTTTGTCGGTAAAAAAAACAATAATAATGTCTCCCTGACTGTTCAGACACAAATGTATCTGTTTAAAACATTCTGGTGTAGTCTAGATAACTAGAACTGTGTTTTTGCAGTTCCACAGTTCAAATCTCTGTATTATACTGCTTTTGGCCTTTTTCCGTAAAAAAAAAAACAGTAATAGTGTCTCGGTGACAGTTCAGATACAAATATATCTGTTTAAAAGATTCTGGTGTAGTCCAGATAACTATAACTGTGGTTTTGCAGTTCCACGGTTCAAATCTCTGTTTTATCCTGCTTTTGGCATTTTTTCCGTAAAAAAAAACAGTAATAGTGTCTCGGTGACAGTTCAGACACAAATATATCTGTTTAAAAGATTCTGGTGTATGCTAGATAACTAGAACTAAGGTTTTGCAGTTCCACGGTTCAAATCTCTGTATTATCCTGCTTTTGGCATTTTTTCTGTAAAAAAAAAACAGTAATAGTGTCTGGGTGACAGTTCAGATACAAATATATCTGTTTAAAAGATTCTGGTGTAGGCCAGATAACTAGAACTGTGGTTTTGCTGTTCCACGGTTCAAATCTCTGTATTACCCTGCTTTTGGCATTTTTTCCATAAAAAAACATTAATAGTGTCTCCCTCACTGTCCAGAAACAAATATATCTGTTTAAAAGATTCTGGTGTAGGTCAGAAAACTAGAACTGTGGTTTTGCAGCACCACGATTCAAATATCTGTATTACCCTGCTTTTGGCATTTTTTCAGTAAAAAAAAACAGTAATTGCGTCTCGCTGACTGTTCAGACACAAATATTTATGTTTAAATGATTCTGGTTTAGGCCAGATAACTAGAACTGTGGTTTTGCAGTTCCACAGTTCATATCTGTGTATTGCCCTGATTTTGGCATATTTTCTATAAAAAAGCAGTAATAGTGTCTTGCTGACTGTTCAGACACAAATATATCTGTTTAAAGATTCTGGTGTAGTCCAGATAACTTTAACTGTGATTTTGCAGTTCCACGGCTGAAATCTCTGTATTATCCTGCTTTTGGCATTTTTTGCATTAAAAAAACAATAATAATGTCTCCCTGACTGTTCAGACACAAAATATCTGCTTAAAAGATTCTGGTGTAGTCCAGATAACTCGAACTGTGGTTTTGCAGTTACACGGTTCAAATCTATGTATTATACTGCTTTTGGCATTTTTTCTGCATAAAAAAACATTAATAGTGTCTCACTGACTGTTCAGACACAAATATTTCTGTTTAGAAGATTCTGGTGTAGGCCAGGTAACTAGAACTGTGGTTTTGCAGTTCCACAGTTCTTATCTCTGTATTACCCTGATTTTGGCATTTTTTTCCATAAAAAAACAGTAATAGTGTCTCCCTCACTCTCCAGACACAAATATATCTGTTTTAAAGATTCTGGTGTAGGCCACTTAACTATAACTGTGGTTTTGCAGTTGCATGGTTCAAATCTCTGTATTATCCTGCTTTTGACATTTTTTCTGCAAAAAAAACAGTAATAGTGTCTTGCTGACTATTCAGACACAAATATATCTGTTTAAAAGATTCTGGTGTAGGCCAGATAACTAGAACAGTGGTTTTGCAGTTCCACGGTTCAAATCTCGGTATTATCCTGCTTTTGGCATTTTTTCCATAAAAAAAACAGTAATAGTGTCTCGATGATTGTTCAAATACAAATATATCTGTTTAAAGATTCTGGTGTAGGCCAGATAGCTATAACTGTGGTTTTGCAGTTCCACGGCTCAAATCTCTGTATTATGCTGCTTTTGGCATTTTTTCCATTAAAAAAAAACAGTAATAGTGTCTCACTGACTGTTCAAACACAAATATTTCTGTTTAAAAGATTCTGGTGTAGGCCAGATAACTAGAAATGTGGTTTTGCAGTTCCACGGTACAAATCTCTGTATTATCCTTCTTTTGGCATTTTTTCCATTAAAAAAACAGTAATATTGTCTCGCTGACTGTTCAGACACAAATATATCCGTTTAAAGATACTGGTGTAGGCCAGATCACTATAACTGTGGTTTTGCAGTTCCACGGCTCAAATCTCTGTATTATCCGCTTTTGGCATTTTTTCCGTTAAAAAATCAATAATAATGTCTCCCTGATTGTTCAGACACAAAATATCAGTTTAAAAGATTCTGGTGTAATCAAGATAACTCGAACTGTGGTTTTGCAGTTCCACAGTTCAAATCTCTGTATTATCTTGCTTTTGGCCTTTTTTCCGTAAAAAAAAAACAGTTATAGTGTCTCGGTGACAGTTCAGACACAAATATATCTGTTTAAAACATTCTGGTGTAGGCCAGTTAACCAGAACTGTGGTTTTGCAGTTCCACGGTTCAAATCTCTGTATTATCCTGCTTTTGGTATTTTTTCCAAAAAATACAGTAATAGTGTCTAGCTGACTGTTCAGACACAAATATTTCTGTTTTAATGATTCTGGTGTTGGTCAGTTACCTAGAACTGTGGTTTTGCAGCTCCACGGCTCAAATCTCTGTATTACCCTGATTTTGGAATTTTTTTCATAAAAAAACAGTAATAGTGTCTCCCTCAGTGTCCAGAAACAAATATATCTGTTTAAAAGATTCTGGTGTAGGTCAGATAACTCTAACTGTGGATTTGCAGCACCACGGTTAAAATCTCTGTATGACCCTGCTTTTGGCATTTTTTCTGTAAAAAAAAACAGTAATATTATCTCCCTGAATGTTCATACGCAAATATATCTGTTTAAAAGTTTCTGGTGTAGGCCAGATAACTAGAACTGTGGTTTTGCAGCACCACTGTTCAAATCTCTGTATAACCCTGCTTTTGGAATTTTTTTCTGTAAAAAAAACAGTAATATTGTCTCCTTGACTGTTCAGACACAAATATATCTGTTTAAAAGATTCTGGTGTAGGCTAGATTACTAGAATTGTGGTTTTGCAGTTCCGCGGTTCAAATCTCTGTATTATCCTGCTTTTGGCATTTTTTAAGTAAATAAAAACAATAATAATGTCTTCCTGACTGTTCAGACACAAATTTATCTGTTTAAAACATTCTGGTATAGTCTAGATAACTAGAACTGCGGTTTTGCAGTACTACAGTTCAAATCTCTGTATTATACTGCTTTTGGCCTTTATTCCGTAAAAAAAAAAACAGTAATAGTGTCTCGGTGACAGTTCAGACACAAATATATCTGTTTAAAACATTCTGGTGTAGGCCAGTTAACCAGAACTGTGGTTTTGCAGTTCCACGGTTCAAATCTCTGTATTATCCTGCTTTTGGTATTTTTTCCAAAAAATACAGTAATAGTGTCTAGCTGACTGTTCAGACACAAATATTTCTGTTTTAATGATTCTGGTGTTGGTCAGTTACCTAGAACTGTGGTTTTGCAGCTCCACGGCTCAAATCTCTGTATTACCCTGATTTTGGAATTTTTTTCATAAAAAAACAGTAATAGTGTCTCCCTCAGTGTCCAGAAACAAATATATCTGTTTAAAAGATTCTGGTGTAGGTCAGATAACTCTAACTGTGGATTTGCAGCACCACGGTTAAAATCTCTGTATGACCCTGCTTTTGGCATTTTTTCTGTAAAAAAAAACAGTAATATTATCTCCCTGAATGTTCATACGCAAATATATCTGTTTAAAAGTTTCTGGTGTAGGCCAGATAACTAGAACTGTGGTTTTGCAGCACCACTGTTCAAATCTCTGTATAACCCTGCTTTTGGAATTTTTTTCTGTAAAAAAACAGTAATATTGTCTCCTTGACTGTTCAGACACAAATATATCTGTTTAAAAGATTCTGGTGTAGGCTAGATTACTAGAATTGTGGTTTTGCAGTTCTGCGGTTCAAATCTCTGTATTATCCTGCTTTTGGCATTTTTTAAGTAAATAAAAACAACAATAATGTCTTCCTGACTGTTCAGACACAAATTTATCTGTTTAAAACATTCTGGTATAGTCTAGATAACTAGAACTGCGGTTTTGCAGTACTACAGTTCAAATCTCTGTATTATACTGCTTTTGGCCTTTATTCCGTAAAAAAAAAACAGTAATAGTGTCTCGGTGACAGTTCAGACACAAATATATCTGTTTAAAAGATTCTGGTGTAGGCCAGATAACTAGAACTGTGGTTTTGCAGTTCCACAGCTCAAATCTCTGTATTACCCTGCTTTTGGCATTTTTTCTGTAAAAAAAAACAGAAATAGTGTCTCGCTGACTGTTCAGACACAAATATTTCTGTTTAACCCCTTAATAACATCTGACGTACTAATACGCGTCTGTGCCCTGGGACTTAAGAGCCAGACCCGTATTAGTACGTCATGGCGATCGCGCGCGCACACAGGCTGTGTGGACGCGATCGCCGCCGGGTGTCAGCTGATTGTCACAGCTGACACCCGGTACTATGTGCAGGGAGCGGTCCTGCACCGCTCCCAGCACATTAACCCCCGCGATGCTGCGATCGAAGTCGATCGAAGTCGATCGCGGCATTGCGGGGGCAAGGGGAGGTGATCGGCGATACTCACCTCCTCTTCCGGCTTCCAGCGCAGTCTGCAAAGGCTTCCCGGGTGTTGCCATGATGACACGATGTCGTCATGACAACATCCGGGTCACCAGAGAGCAGGAAGATTGCTTGGGCATGCGCAGTGCATCTCCAAGCAATCTTCACACTGTGCACTTTTGACAGCCTTCATGGCATAGGGATGGTGCTTCATTCCTGTGCCATGCAGGCGATCAGAAAAAAAAAAGTGAAAGTCCCAGAGTGGGACAAAGTAATAAAGTCTATAAACTGTGTGAAAGTGGAAAAAAAAAAAAAAAAATTTGCAAAAATATTATAAAAAAATAAAAAAAAATACACCAAAAATAAAAATATAATGTACCCATCAATAAATATTATTATAAAAAAAAAAAAAAACAATAAAAGTACACATTTTTGGTATCGCCGCGTCCGGAACAACCTGACCTATAAAACTGTCCCACTAGTTAACCCCTTCAGTGAACACGGTAAACAAAAAAAAAAAAAAAAACGAAGCAAAAAACAATGCTTTATCACCATACCGCCAAACAAAAAGTGGAATAACACGCGACCGAAAAGACGCATATAAATAAAAATGATACCGCTGAAAACGTCATCTCGTCCCGCAAAAAACAAACCACGATACAGCTCCATCAGCCGAAAAATAAAAAAGTTATAGCTCTCAGAATAAAGCGATGCTAAAAAATATTTTTTTCTATAAAATAGCTTTTATTGTGTATAAGCGCCAAAACATAGAAAAATGATACAAATGTGGTACCGCTGTAAACGTGCTGACCCGAAGAATAAAGCTACCTCATCAATTTTACCACACGCGGAAGAGAATAAAAAAAAAAAAAAAAACAATTCCTGAATTGTTGGTTTTTGTTTATTCTGCCTCCCAAAAATCGGAATAGAAAGCGATCAAAAAATGTCATGTGCCTGAAAATGGCACCAATAACAACGTCAAGTCATCCCGCAAAAAACTAGCCGTCACATGACTGTCTGCCAAAATCTGGAAAAATTATAGCTCTCAAAATATGGCGGTGCAAAAACTAGATTTTACAAAAAATGCGTCTTTTAGTGTGTGACAGCTGTCAGTCATAAAAACCCCATATGATTCTGGCATTGCTGTAATCACACCGACCCGAAGAATAAAGTCGTCTAATCACTTATACCGCACAAGGAACGGCGTCAAAAATAAACTCTTGGGTTAGGATTGGGCTAGGGTTAGGGCTGGGTTTGGGGCTAGGGTTGTGCTGGGGCTAGGGTTGTGCTGGGGCTAGGGTTGTGCTGGGGCTAGGGTTGTGCTAGGGCTAGGGTTGTGCTAAGGCTAGGGTTGTGCTAGGGCTAGGGTTGTGCTAGGGTTAGGGCTGGGGTTGGGATTTTTTTCAAAAGTAAGAAAAAAAGATGACGATATGGCGACTAGTGTTGAGAGCAAGTGCTTGCTACTTGAGTTTGCATCGGGTGCTCTGGTATGCATTGAGTATCGTGGGTATTTGAGTGACATGCTCGAGTCTCTGCCCCATATGCTTCGCGGCCAAAAAACTTTACGGGGATTGCCTGCCATGCACGAGCGATCCCCGCATGTTTTTTTTGGGGTGTCTAATAACCGTGAAACATGCGGAGCAGGGACTCGAGCATGTCACTTGAGCACACGCTGTACATGGTGCATACCTGAGTACCCGATGCAAACTCAAGTAGCGAGCACTTGCGCTCAAGAATAATGACAACTTATTCAATATGATGACCTAATGTAAACAAATTCTGTGCCGTACCTCTTGGTTCAAAATGTTCACTATACACCTTAATAAAATCCTTGAGGGGTATAGTTTCCAAAATTGGGACACTTGTGGGGGAGCTCCACTGTTTAGGCACATCACGGGCTCTCCAAACGCGACATGGTGTCCGCTAACAAATTGAATGGAAAATCGGCTCAAATTGTTAGCGGACGCCATGTTGCGTTTGGAGAGCCCCTGTGTGCCCAAACATTGGAGCTCCCCCACAAGTGACCCCATTTTGGAAACTAGACCCCCCAAGGCACCTATCTAGATGCATAGTGAGCACTTGGAACCCCCAGGTGCTTCACAAATTGATTCGTAAAAATGAAAAAGTGAAAAAAAAAACACTTTTTCATTTTTATGAATCAATTTGTGAAGCACCTGGGGTTCCAAGTGCTCACTATGAATCTAAATAGGTGCCTTGGGGGGTCTAGTTTCCAAAATGAGGTCACTTGTGGGGGAGCTCCAATGTTTGGGCACACAGGGACTCTCAAAATGTAACATGATATCCGCTAACAAATTGTCTGCTCAATTTGTTAGCGGATATCATGTTGCATTTGGAGAGTCCCTGTGTGCCCAAACATTGGAGCTCCCCAAGTGACCCCATTTTGGAAACTAGACCCCACAAGGCACCTATCTAGATGCATAGTGAGCACTTGGAACCCCAGGTGTTTCACAAATTGATTCATAAAAATGAAAAAGTGTTTTTTTTTTCACTTTTTCATTTTACGAATCAATTTGTGAAGCACCTGGGGGTTCCAAGTGCTCACTATGCATCTAGAAAGGTGCCTTGGGGGGTCTAGTTTCTAAAATGGGGTCACTTGTGGGGGAGCTCCAAAGTTTGGGCACAGAGGGGCTCTCCAAACGCAATGTGGTGTCCGCTAACAATTTGAGCCGATTTTCCATTCAATTTGTTAGCGGATACCATGTTGCATTTAGAGAGTCCCTGTGTGCCCAAACATTGGAGCTCCCCCACAAGTGACCCCATTTTGGAAACTAGACCCCCCAAGGCACATATCTAGATGCATAGTGAGCACTTGGAACCCCCAGGTGCTTCACAAATTGATTCGTAAAAATGAAAAAGTGAAAAAAAAAACACTTTTTCATTTTTATGAATCAATTTGTGAAGCACCTGGGGTTCCAAGTGCTCACTATGAATCTAGATAGGTGCCTTGGGGGTCTAGTTTCCAAAATGGGGTCACTTGTGGGGGAGCTCCAATGTTTGGGCACACAGGGACTCTCCAAATGCAACATGATATCTGCTAACAAATTGTCCGCTCAATTTGCTAGCGGATATCATGTTGCATTTGGAGAGTCCCTGTGTGCCCAAACATTGGAGCTCCCCCACAAGTGACCCCATTTTGGAAACTAGACCCCCCAAGGCACCTATCTAGATGCATAGTGAGCACTTGGAACCCCTAGGTGCTTCACAAATTGATTCGTAAAAATGAAAAAGTGTTTTGTTTTTCACTTTTTCATTTTTACAAATCAATTTGTGAAGCACCTGGGGGTTCCAAGTGCTCACTATGCATCTAGAAAGGTGCCTTGGGGGATCTAGTTAACAAAATGGGGTCACTTGTGGGGGAGCTCCAAAGTTTGGGCACAGAGGGGCTCTCCAAACGCAATGTGGTGTCCGCTAACAATTTGAGCCGATTTTCCATTCAATTTGTTAGCGGATACCATGTTGTATTTAGAGAGTCCCTGTGTGTCCAAACATTGGAGCTCCCCCACAAGTGACCCCATTTTGGAAACTAGACCCCCCAAGGCACCTATCTAGATGCATAGTGAGCACTTGGAACCCCTAGGTGCTTCACAAATTGATTCGTAAAAATGAAAAAGTGTTTTTTTTTTCACTTTTTCATTTTTATGAATCAATTTGTGAAGCACCTGGGGGTTCCAAGTGCTCACTATGCATCTATAAAGGTGCCTTGGGGGGTCTAGTTTCCAAAATGGGGTCACTTGTGGGGGAGCTCCAAAGTTTGGGCACACAGGGGCTCTCCAAACACAACATGGCGTCCGCTAATTATTCAAGCAAATTTTACAATCAAAAAGTCAAATGGCGCTCCTTCCCTTCCGAGCCCTGCCGTGCGCCCAAACAGTGTTTTTTCCCCAAATATTGGGTATCTGCGTGCCCAGGGCAAATTGCACAACAAATTTTGGGGTCCATTTTTTCTTGTTACCCCTGTGAAAATAAAAAAAATTTGGTCTAAAATAACATTTTTGTGAAAAAAGTTAAATGTTCATTTTTTTCTTCCACATTCAAAAAATTCCTGTGAAGCACCTGAAGAGTTAATAAAGTTCTTGAATGTGGTGCAGTTTTTAGAATGGTGTCACTTTTGGGTATTTTCTGTCATAAAGACCTCTCAAAGTGACTTCAAATGTGATGTGGTCCCTAAAAAAATGGTTTTGTAAATTTTGTTGGAAAAATGAGAAATCGCTGGTCAATTTTAACCCTTATAGCTCCCTAACAAAAAAAAATGTTGGTTCCAAAATTGTGCTGATGTAAAGTAGACATGTGGGAAATGTTATTTATTAACTCTTTTGTGTGACATATCGCTCTGATTTCAGGGCTTAAAAATTCAAATTTTGAAAATTGCAAAATTTTCAAAATTTTCGCCAAATTTCCGTTTTTTTTCACAAATAAACGCAAGTGATATCGAAGAAATTTTTCCACAATCATGAAGTACAATATGTCACGAAAAAACAATCTCAGCATCAGGGGGATCCGTTGAAGCGTTCCAGAGTAATTACCTCATAAAGTGACAGTGGTCAGAATTGTAAAAATTGGCCCGGTCATTAACGTGCAAACCACCCGCGGGGCTTAAGGGGTTAAAAGAATTTGGTTTAGGCAAGATAACTAGAACTGTGGTTTTGCAGTTCCACGGTTCAAATCTCTGTATTCTCCTGCTTTTGGCATTTTTTCTGGAAAAAAAAACAGTAATAGTGTCTCCCTGATTGTTTAGGCACAAATATATCTTTTTAAAAGATTCTGGTGTAGGCCAGATAACTAAAACTGTGGTGTTGCAGTTCCACAGCTCAAATCTCTGTATTATCCTGCTTTTGGCATTTTGTCCGTGAAAAAAACAATAATAATGTCTCCCTGACTGTTCAGACATAAATTTATCTGTTTAAAAGATTCTGGTGTAGTTCAGATAACTAGAACTGTGGTTTTGCAGTACCATGGTTCAAATCTCTGTATTATCCTGCCTTTGGCATTTTTTCCGTAAAAAAAACAGAAATCATGTCTCGCTGACTGTTCAGGCACAAATATATCTGTTTAAAGATTCTGGTGTAGGCCAGAAAACTAGAACTGTGGTTTTGCAGTTCCACAGTTCAAACCTCTGTATTAACCTGCTTTTGGCTTTTTTTCCATAAAAAAAACAGTAATAGTGTCTCGCTGACTATTCAGACACAAATATATCTGTTTAAAAGGTTCTGGTGTAGGCCAGATAACTATAACTGTGGTTTTGCAGTTCCACGGCTCAAATCTCTGTATTTTCCTGCTTTTGGCATTTTGTCCATAAAAAAAACAATAATAATGTGTCCCTGACTGTTCAGACATAAATATATCTGTTTAAAAGATTCTGGTGTAGGCCAGAAAACTAGAGCTGTGGTTTTGCAGTTCCACGGTTCAAATCTCAGTATTATGCTGCTTTTGACCTTTTTTTCCTAAAAAAAAAAACAGTAATAGTTTCTAGTTGACATTTCAGACACAAATATATCTGTTTAAATGATTCTGGTGTAGGCCACATAACTATAACGGTGGTTTTGCAGTTCTGTGGTTTAAATATCTGTATTATCCTGCTTTTGGCATTTTTTCCATAAAAACAACAGTAATAGGGTCTCCCTGACTGTTCAGACACAAATATATCTGTTTAAAAGATTCTGGTGTAGGCCAGATAGCTAGAACTGTGGTTTTGCAGTACCATGGTTCAAATCTCTGTATTATCCTGCCTTTGGCATTTTTTCGGTAAAAAAAACAGAAATCATGTCTCGCTGATTGTTCAGACACAAATATATCTGTTTAAAGATTCTGGTGTAGGCCAGATAAATATAACTGTGGTTTTGCAGTTCCACGGCTCAAATCTCTGTATTATCCTGCTTTTGGCATTTTTTCCGTAAAAAAAACAGTAATAGTGTCTCGCTGACTGTTCAGACACAAATATATCTGTTTAAAGATTCTGGTGTGGGCCAGATGACAATAACTGTGGTTTTGCAGTTCCATGGCTCAAATCTCTGTATTATCCTGCTTTTGGCATTTTTTCTGTTTAAAAAAACAGTAATATTATCTCCCTGACTCTTAATACAGAAATATATATGTTTAAAAGATTATGGTGTAGGTCAGATAACTAGAACTGTGGTTTTGCAGTTCCACGGTTAAAATGTCTGTATTATCCTGATTTTGGCATTTTTTCTGTAAAAAAAACAGTAATGTTATCTCTCCGACTGTTCAGACACAAAAATATCTGTTTAAAAGATTCTGGTGTAGGCCAGATAACTAGAACTGTGGTTTTGTAGCACCACTGTTCAAATCTCTGTATTACCCTGCTTTTGTCATTTTTTCTGTAAAAAAAAACAGTAATATTATCTCCCTGACTGTTCAGACACAAATATATCTGTTTAAAAGATTGTGGTGTATGCCAGATAACTAGAACTGTGGTTTTGCAGTTCCACGGTTCAAATGTCTGTATTATTCTGCTTTTGGCATTTTTCCCATAAAAAAAAACAGTTATAGAGTCTTGGTGACAGTTCAGACACAAATATATCAGTTTAAAAGATTCTGGTGTAGGCCAGATAACTAGAATTGTGTTTTTGCAGTTCCACGGTTCAAATGTCTGTATTATCCTGCTTTTGGCATTTTTTCCGTAAAAAAAACAGTAATTGTGTCTCCCTGACTGTTCAGACACAAAATATCTGTTTAAAAGATTCCGGTGTAGGCCAGATAACTATAACTGTGGTTTTGCAGTTCCACGGCTCATATCTCTGTAATATTCTGCTTTTGCCAATTTGTCCATAAAAAAAACAATAATAATGTCTCCCTGACTGTTCAGACACAAATATTTCTGTTTTAAAGATTCTGGTGTAGGCCAGATATCTAGAACTGTGGTTTTGCATTTCCATGGTTCAAATCTCTCTATTATCCTGCTTTTGGCATTTTTTCCGTAAAAAAAAACATTATTAGTGTCTCCCTGTCTGTTCAGACACAAAAATATCTGTTTAATAGCTTCTTTTGTAGGCCACTTAAATATACCTGTGCTTTTGCAATACCACAGTACAAATCTCTGCATTATCCTGCTTTTGGCATTTTTTCTGTAAAAAAAAAACAATAATAGTGTCTCGCTGACTATTCAGACACAAATATATCTGTTTAAAAGATTCTGGTGTAGGCCAGATAACTAGAACTGAAGTTTTGCAGTTCCACGGTTCTAATCTCTTAATTATCCTGCTTTTAGCATTTTTTCCGTAAAAAAAACAGTAATAGTGTCTCGCTGACTGTTCAGACACAAATATATCTGCTTAAAGATTCTGGTGTAGGCCAGAAAACTATAACTGTGGTTTTGCAGTTCCACGGCTCATATCTCTGTATTATCCTGCTTTTGCCATTTTGTCCATAAAAAAAACAATAATAATGTCTCCATGACTGTTCAGACACAAATATATCTGTTTAAAAGATTCTTTTGTAGGCCAGATAACTAGAATTGTGGTTTTGCAGTTCCACGGTTCAAATCTCTGTATTATCCTGCTTTTGTCATTTTTTCTATAAAAAAAAAACAGTAATAGTGTTTCTGTGACAATTCAGACACCAATGTATCTGTTTAAAAGATCTGGTGTAGGCCAGATAACTAGAACTGTGGTTTTGCAGTTCCACGGTTCAAATCTCTGTATTATCCTGCTTTTGGAATTTTTTCTATAAAAAAAACAGTACTAGTGTTTCTGTGACAACTCAGACACCATTGTATCTGTTTAAAAGATCTGGTGTAGGCCAGATAACTAGAACTGTGGTTTTACAGTTCCACGGTTTAAATCTCTGTATTATCCTGATTTTGGCATTTTTTCCATAAAAAAAATTAATAGTTTCTCCCTAACTGTACAGACACAAATATATCTGTTTAAAATATTCTGGTGTAGGCCAGATAACTATAACTGTGGTTTTGCAGTTCCACGGTTCAAATCTCTGTATTATCCTGCTTTTGTCATTTTTTCTATAAAAAAAAAACAGTAATAGTGTTTCTGTGACAATTCAGACACCAATGTATCTGTTTAAAAGATCTGGTGTAGGCCAGATAACTAGAACTGTGGTTTTGCAGTTCCACGGTTCAAATCTCCGTATTATCCTGCTTTTGGCACTTTTTCCGTAAAAAAACAGTAATAGTGTCTCCCTGACTGTACAGACACAAATATATCTGTTTAAAAGATTCTGGTGTAGTCCATATAACTATAACTGTGGGTTTGCAGTTCCACAGTTCAAATCTCTGCATTATCCTGCTTTTGGCATATTTTCCTTATAAAAAACAATAATAGTGTCTCCCTCACTGTTCAGACACAAATATATCTGTTTACAAAATTCTGATGTAGGCCAGATAACTAAAACTGTGGTTCTGCAGTTCCATGGTTCAAATCTCTGTATTATCCTGCTTTTGGCATTTTTTCCATATAAAAAACAATAATAGTGTCTCCCTGACTGTTCAGACACAAAAATATCAGTTTAAAAGATTCTGGTGTAGGCCAGATAACTATAACTGTGGTTTTGTAGTTCCACGGTACAAATCTCTGTATTATCCTGCTTTTGTCACTTTTTCCATGAAAAAAAACAGTAGTAGTGTCTGCCTGACTAGTCAGACTCAAATATATCTGTCTAAATGATTCTGGTGTAGGCCAGATAACTAGAACAATGGTTTTTCATTTCCACGGTACAGATCTCTGTATTATCCTCCTTTTGGCATTTTTTCCATATATAAAACAATAAGAGTGTTTCCCAGACTGTTCAGACACAAATAAATCTGTTTAAAAGATTCTGGTGTAGGCCAGATAACTTAAACTTTGGTTTTTCATTTCCACGGTTCAAATCTCTGTATTATCCTGCTTTTGGAATTTTTTCTGCATAAAAAACAGTAATAGTGTCTCCCTGACTGTTCAGACACAAATATATCTGTTTAAAAAATACTGATGTAGGCCAGATAACTATAACTGTGGTTTTGCAGTTCCACGGTTCAAATCTCTATATTATCCTGCTTTTGTCATCTTTTCCATAAAAAAAAATAGTAATAGTGTTTCGGTGACAGTTCAGACACAATTTTATCTGTTTAAAAGATTCTGGTGTAGGCCAGATAACTATAACTGTGGTTCTGCAGCTCCACGGTTCAAATCTCTGTATTATCCTGCGTATGACATTTTTTCCATATAAAAAACAATAATAGTGTCTCCCTGACTGATCAGACACAAATATATCTCTTGATAAGATTCTGGTGTAGGCCAGATAACTAGAACTGTGGCTTTGCAGTTCCACGGTTCAAATCTCTGTATTATCCTGCTTCTGTCATTTTTTCCATAAAAAAACATTAATAGTGTTTCGGTAACAGTTCAGACACAAATGTATCTGTTTAAAACATTCTGGTGTAGGCCACATAACTAGAACTGTAATTTTGCATTTCCACGGTTAAAATCTCTGTATTATCCTCCTTTTGGCATTTCTTCCGTAATAAAAAACAGTATTAGTGTCTCCCTGACTGTTCAGACACAAATATATCTGTTTAAAAGATTCTCGTGTAGGCCAGATAACTATAACTGTGGTTTTGTAGTTCCACAGTTCAAATCTCTGTTTTATCCTGCTTTTGTCATTTTTTCCATAAAAAAAACAGTAATAGTGTCTCCCTGACTAGTCAGACACAAATATATCTGTTTAAAAGAATCTGGTGTAGGCCAGTTAACTAGAACAATGGTTTTTCATTTCCACGGTACAGATCTCTGTATTATCCTCCTTTTGCCATTTTTTCCGTATAAAAAACAATAATAGTGTCTCACTGACTGTTCAGACACAAATATATCTGTTTAAAAGATTCTGGTGTAGGCCAGGTAACTATAACTGTGGTTTTGCAGTTCCACGGTTCAAATCTCTAAATTATCCTGCTTTTGTCATTTTTTTCTTTAAAAAAAAACAGTAATAGTGTTTCTGTGACAGTTCAGACACCAATGTATCTGTTTAAAAGAATCTGGTGTAGGCCAGATTACTAGAACAGTGACTTTGCAGTTCCATGGTTCAAATCTCTGTATTATCCTGCTTTTGACATTTTTTTCCATAAAAAACAATAATAGTGTATCCCTAACTGTTCAGACACAAATATATCTGTTTAAAAGATTCTGGTGTAGGCCAGATAACTAGAACTGTGGTTTTGCAGATCCACGGTTCAAATCTCTGTATTATCCTGATTTTGGCATTTTTCAGTAAAAAATCAGTAACGTTGTCTCCCTGACTGTTCAGACACAAAAATATCTGTTTAAAAGATTCTGGTGTAGTCCAAATAACTAGAACTGTGGTTTTGCAGTTCCACGGTTCAAATCTCTGTATTATCCTGCTTTTGGCATTTTTTCCATAAAAAAAACATTAATAGTGTCTCCCTGACTGTACAGACACAAATACAGTGGTTACGGAAAGTATTCAGACCCCTTTAAATTTTTCACTCTTTGTTTCATTGCAGCCATTTGGTAAATTCTAATAAGTTAATTTTTTTTCTCATTAAAGTACACTCTGCACCCCATCTTGACTGAAAAAATAACAGAAATGTAGAATTTTTTTCCAATTTATTAAAAAAGAAAAACTGAAATATTACATGGTCATAAGTATTCAGACCCTTTGCTCAGACACTCAGATTTAAGTCACATGCTGTCCATTTCCTTGTGAGCCTCCTTGAGATGGTTCTACTCCTTCATTGGAGTCCAGCTGTGTTTAATTAAACTGATAGGACTTGATTTGGAAAGGCACACACCTGTCTATATAAGACCTTACAGCTCACAGTGCATGTTAGACCAAATGAGAATCATGAGCTCAAAGGAACTGCCCAAGGAGCTCAGAGACAGAATTGTGGCAAGGCACAGATCTGGTCAAGGTTACAAAAGAATTTCTTCATTACTCCAGGTTCCTAAGAGCACAGTGGCCTCCATAATCCTTAAATGGAAGAAGTTTGGGACCACCAGAAGTCTTCCTAGACCTGGCTGTCCAGCCAAACTGAGCAATCATGGGAGTAGAGCCTTGGTGAGAGAGATAAAGAAGAACCCCAAGATCACTGTGGCTGAGCTCCAGAGATGCAGTAGGGAGATGGGAGAAAGTTTCACAAAGTCAACTATCACTGCAGCCCTCCACCAGTCGGGCCTTTATGGCAGAGTGGCACAACGGAAGCCTCTCTTCAGTGCAAGACATATGAAAGCCCGCATTGAGTTTGCTCAAAAACACGTGATAGACTCCCAGACTATGAGAAATAAGATTCTCTGGTCTGATGAGATGAAGATAGAACTTTTTGGTGATAATTCTAAGCGGTATGTGTGGAGAAAACCAGGCACTGCTCATCACCTGACCAATACAATCCCAACAGTGAAACATGGTGGTGGCAGCATCATGCTATGGGGGTGTTTTACAGCTGCAAGGACAGGATGACTAGTTGAAATTAAAGGAAACATGAATGTGGCCAAGTACAGAGATATCCCTGATGAAAACCTCTTCCAGAGTGCTCTGGACCTCAGACTTGGCTGAAGGTTCACCTTCCAACAAGACAATGACCCTAAGCACACAGATAAAATAACAAAGGAGTGGCTTCAGAACAACTCTGTGACCATTGTTGACTGGCCCAGCCAGAGCCCTGACCTAAACCCAATTGAGAATCTCTGGAGACCTGAAAATGGCCGACCACCAACATTCACCATTCAACTAGACAGAACTGGAGAGGATCTGCAAGGAAGAATGGCAGAGGATCCCCAAATTCAGGTGTGAAAAACTTGTGCATCATTCCCAAGAAGACTAATGGCTGTACTAGCTCAAAAGGATGCTTCTACTCAATACTGAGTAAAGGGTCTGAATACTTATGACCATGTGGTATTTCAGCTTTTCTTTTTTAATAAATTGGCAAAAAATTCTACATTTCTGTTTTCTTCAGTCAAGATGTGGTGCAGAGTGTACTTTAATGAGAAAAAAAATGAACTTTTTAGAATTTACCAAATGGCTGCAATGAAACAAAGAGTGAAAAATTTAAAGGGGTCTGAATACTTTCCGTACCCACTGTATATCTGTTTAAAAGATTCTGGTGTAGTCCACATAACTATAACTGTGGTTTTGCAGTTCCACGGTTCAACTCTCTGTATTATCCTGCTTTTGGCATTTTTTCCGTATCAAAAACAGTAATAGTGTCTCCCTGACTGTTCAGACACAAATATATATGTTTAAAAGATTCTGGTATAGGCCACATAACTATAACTGTGGTTTTGCAGTTCCATGGCTCAAATCTCTGTATTATCCTGCTTTTGACATTTTTTCCATATAAAAAACAATAATAGTGTCTCCCTGACTGATCAGACACAAATATATCTCTTGATAAGATTCTGGTGTAGGCCAGATAACTAGAACTGTGGTTTGGCAGTTCCACTGTTCAAATCTCTGTATTATCCTGCTTCTGTCATTTTTCCATAAAAAAACAGTAATATTGTGTCGGTAACAGTTCAGATACAAATGTACAGTTATATGAAAAAGTTTGGGCACCCCTATTAATCTTAAGCTTAATGTTTTATAAAAATTGGTGTTTTTGCAACAGCTATTTCAGTTTGATATATGTAATAATTGTTGGACACAGTAATGTTTCTGCCTTGAAATGAGGTTTATTGTACTAACACAAAATGTGCAATCTGCATTCAAACAAAATTTGACAGGTGCACAAGTATGGGCACCTCACCAGAAAAGTGACATTAATATTTAGTAGATCCACGTTTTGCAAAAATAAGAGCCTCTAGTCGCTTCCTGTAGCTTTTAATGATTTCCTGGATGAAGGTATTTTTCACCATTCCTCTTTACAAAACAATTCCAGTTCAGTTAATTTTGATGGTCGCCGAGCATGGACAGCCCTCTTCAAATGATCCCACAGATGTTCAATGATATTCCGGTCTGGGGACTGGGATGGCCATTCCATAACATTGTATTTGTTCCTCTGCATGAATGCCTGAGTAGATTTGGAGCGGTGTTTTGGATTATTGTCTTCCTGAAAGATCCATCCCCTGCGTAACTTCAACTTTGTCACTGATTCTTGAACATTATTGTCAAGAATCTGCTGATACTGAGTGGAATCCATGCGTCCCTCAACTGTAACAAGATTCCCGGTGCCGGCATTGGCCAAACAGCCCCAAAGCATGATGGAACCTCCACCAAATTTTATTGTGGGTAGCAAGTGTTTTTCTTGGAGTGCTGTGTTTTTTTGACACCATGCATAACGCCTTTTTGTATGACCAAACAACTCAATCTTAGTTTCAACAGTCCACAGGACCTTCTTCCAAAAAGAAATTGGCTTCTCCAAATGTGCTTTTGCATACCTCAGCCGACTCTGTTTGTGACGTGCTTGCAGAAACGGCTTCTTTCGCATCACTCTCCCATACAGCTTCTCTTTGTGCAAAGTGCATTGTATAGCTGACCGATGCACAGTGACACCATCTGCAGCAAGTTGATGCTGCAGCTCTCTGGAGGTGGTCTGAGGATTGTCCTTGACTGATCTCACCATTCTTCTTCTCTGCCTTTCTGATGTTTTTCTTGGCCTGCCACTTCTGGCCTTAACAAGAACTGTCCCTGTGCTCTTCCATTTCCTTACTTTGTTCCTCACAGTGGAAACTGACAGGTTAAATCTCTGAGACAGCTTTTTGGATCCTTCCCCTGAACAACTATGTTGAATAATATTTGTTTTCTGATTATTTGACAGTTGTTTTGAGGAGCCCATGATGCCACTCTTCAGAGGAGATTCAAGCAGGAGAACAACTTGCAAGTGGCCACTTTAAGTAGCTTTTCTCATGATTGCATACACCTGGCTATGAAGTTCAAAGCTCAATGAGGTAACAAAACCAAAAAAAAGTGCTTTAGTAAGTCAGTAAAAAGTAGGTAGAAGTATTTAAAACAAGAAAATGATAAGGGTGCCCATACTTATGCATCTGTCAAATTTTGTTTGAATGCAGATTGCACATTTTCTGTTAGTACAATAAACCTCATTTCAAGGCAGAAACATTACTGTGTCCAACAGTTATTACATATATAAAACGGAAATAGCTGTTGCAAAAACACCATTTTTATAAAACATTAAGCTTAAGATTAATAGGGGTGCCCAAACTTTTTCATATAACTGTATCTGTTTAAAACATTCTGGTGTAGGCCACATAACTAGAACTGTAATTTTGCATTTCCACGGTTCAAATCGCTGTATTATCCTCCTTTTGGCATTTCTTTCGTAAAAAAAAAACAGTATTAGTGTCTCCCTGACTGTTCAGACACAAATATATCTGTTTAAAAGATTCTCGTGTAGGCCAGATAACTATAACTGTGGTTTTGCAGTTCCATGGTTCAAATCTCTGTATTATCCTGCTTTTGTCATTTTTTCCATAAAAAAAACAGTAATAGTGTCTCCCTGACTAGTAAGACACAAATATATCTGTTTAAACGATTCTGGTGTAGGCCAGATAACTAGAACTATGGTTTTGCAGTTCCATGGTTCAAATCTCTGTATTATCCTCCTTTTGGCATTTTTTCCGTATAAAAAACAATAATAGTGTCTCCCTGACTGTTCAGACGCAAATATATCTGTTTCAAAGATTCTGGTGTAGGCCAGATAACTAGAACTGTGGTTTTGCAGTTCCACGGTTCAAATCTCTATATTATCCTGCTTTTGTCATTTTTTCTATAAAAAAAAACAGTAATAGTGTTTCTGTGACAGTTCAGACACAAATATATCTGTTTAAAAGATTCTGGTGTAGGCCAGATAACTAGAACTGTGGTTTTGCAGTTCCACGGTTTAAATCTCTGTATTATCCTGCTTTTGGCATTTTTTCCGTAAAAAAACAGTAATAGTGTCTCCCTGACTGTACAGACACAAATATATCTGTTTAAATGATTCTGGTGTAGTCCATATAACTATAACTGTGGTTTTGCAGTTCCATGGTTCAAATCTCTGTATTATCCTGCTTTTGGCATATTTTCCTTATAAAAAATGATAATAGTGTCTCCCGACTGTTCAGACACAAATATATCTGTTTAAAAGATTCTGGTGTAGGCCAGATAACTATAACTGTGGTTTTGCAGTTCCACGGTTCAAATCTCTATATTATCCTGCTTTTGTCATTTTTTCTATAAAAAAAAACAGTAATAGTGTTTCTGTGACAGTTCAGACACCAATGTATCTGTTTAAAAGATTCTGGTGTAGGCCTGATAACTAGAACAGTGGTTTTGCAGTTCCAAGGTTCAAATCTCTGTATTGTCCTGCTTTTGACATTTTTTTTCATATAAAAAGCAATAATAGTGTCTCCCTAACTGTTCAGACACAAATACATCTGTTTAAAAGATTCTGGTGTAGGCCAGATAACTAGAACTGTGGTTTTGCAGTTCCATGGTTCAAATCTCTGTATTATCCTGCTTTTGGCATTTTTTCCATATAAAAAACAATAATAGTGTCTCCCTGACTGTACAGACACAAATATATCTGGTTAAAAGATTCTGGTGTAGGCCAGATAACTAGAACTGTGGTTTTGCAGTTCCACGGTTTAAATCTCTGTATTATCCTGCTTTTGGCATTTTTTCCGTAAAAAAACAGTAATAGTGTCTCCCTGACTGTACAGACACAAATATATCTGTTTAAAAGATTCTGGTGTAGTCCATATAACTATAACTGTGGTTTTGCAGTTCCACGGTTCAAATCTCTGTATTATCCTGCTTTTGGCATATTTTCCTTATAAAAAATGATAATAGTGTCTCCATGACTGTTCAGACACAAATATATCTGTTTAAAAGATTCTGGTGTAGGCCAGATAACTATAACTGGGGTTTTGTAGTTCCACAGTTCAAATCTCTGTATTATCCTGCTTTTGTCATTTTTTCCATAAAAAAAAAACAGTAATAGTGTCTCCCTGACTAGTCAGACACAAATATATCTGTCTAAATGATTCTGGTGTAGGCCAGATAACTAGAACTATGGTTTTGCATTTCCACGGTTCAAATCTCTGTATTATCCTCCTTTTGGTATTTTTTCCGTATAAAAAACAATAATAGTGTCTCCCAGACTGTTCAGACACAAATATATCTGTTTAAAAGATACTGGTGTAGGCCAGATAACTAGAACTGTGGTTTTGCATTTCCACTGTTCAAATTTCTGTATTATCCTGCTTTTGGAATTTTTTCTGCATAAAAAACAATAATAGTGTCTCCCTGACTGTTCAGACACAAATATATCTATTTAAAAGATACTGGTGTAGGCCAGTTAACTATAACTGTGGTTTTGAAGTTCCACGGTTCAAATCTCTGTATTATCCTGCTTTTGTCATTTTTTCCATAAAAAAAACAGTAATAGTGTTTCGGTGACAGTTCAGACGCAAATGTATCTGTTTAAAAGATTCTAGTGTAGGCCAGATAACTAGAACTGTGGTTTTGCAGTTCCACGGTTCAAATCTCTGTATTGTCCTGCTTTTGACATTTTTTTCCATATAAAAAGCAATAATAGTGTCTCCCTAACTGTTCAGACACAAATATATCTGTTTAAAAGATTCTGGTGTAGGCCAGATAACTAGAACTGTGGTTTTGCAGTTCCATGGTTCAAATCTCTGTATTATCCTGCTTTTGTCATTTTTTCCATATAAAAAACAATAATAGTGTCTCCCTGACTGTACAGACACAAATATATCTGGTTAAAAGATTCTGGTGTAGGCCAGATAACTAGAACTGTGGTTTTGCAGTTCCACGGTTTAAATCTCTGTATTATCCTGCTTTTGGCATTTTTTCCGTAAAAAAACAGTAATAGTGTCTCCCTGACTGTACAGACACAAATATATCTGTTTAAAAGATTCTGGTGTAGTCCATATAGCTATAACTGTGGTTTTGCAGTTCCACGGTTCAAATCTCTGTATTATCCTGCTTTTGGCATATTTTCCTTATAAAAAATGATAATAGTGTCTCCATGACTGTTCAGACACAAATATATCTGTTTAAAAGATTCTGGTGTAGGCCAGATAACTATAACTGGGGTTTTGTAGTTCCACAGTTCAAATCTCTGTATTATCCTGCTTTTGTCATTTTTTCCATAAAAAAAAAACAGTAATAGTGTCTCCCTGACTAGTCAGACACAAATATATCTGTCTAAATGATTCTGGTGTAGGCCAGATAACTAGAACTATGGTTTTGCATTTCCACGGTTCAAATCTCTGTATTATCCTCCTTTTGGTATTTTTTCCGTATAAAAAACAATAATAGTGTCTCCCAGACTGTTCAGACACAAATATATCTGTTTAAAAGATACTGGTGTAGGCCAGATAACTAGAACTGTGGTTTTGCATTTCCACTGTTCAAATTTCTGTATTATCCTGCTTTTGGAATTTTTTCTGCATAAAAAACAATAATAGTGTCTCCCTGACTGTTCAGACACAAATATATCTATTTAAAAGATACTGGTGTAGGCCAGTTAACTATAACTGTGGTTTTGAAGTTCCACGGTTCAAATCTCTGTATTATCCTGCTTTTGTCATTTTTTCCATAAAAAAAACAGTAATAGTGTTTCGGTGACAGTTCAGACGCAAATGTATCTGTTTAAAAGATTCTAGTGTAGGCCAGATAACTAGAACTGTGGTTTTGCAGCTCCACGGTTCAAATCTCTGTATTATCCTGCTTTTGACATTTTTTCCATAGGAGGAGGAGGTGTGATTGTGTGTGGGTGCTTTGCTGGTGACACTGTTGGGGATTTCTTCAAAATTGAAGGCATACTGAACCAGCATGGCTACCACAGCATCTTGCAGCGGCATGCTATTCCATCCGGTTTGCGTTTAGTTGGATAATCATTTATTTTTCAACAGGAAAATGACCCCAAACACACCTCCAGACTGTGTAAGGGCTATTTGACCAAGGTGGAGAGTGATGGGGTGCTATGCCAGATGACCTGGCCTCTACCGGCACCAGACCTGAACCCAATCGAGATGGTTTCGGGTGAGCTGGACCGCAGAGTGAAGGCAAAAGGGCCAACAAGTGCTAAGCATCTCTGGGAACGCCTTCAAGATTGTTGGAAGACCATTTCCGGTGACTACCTCTTGAAGCTCATCAAGAGAATGCCAAGAGTGTGCAAAGCAGTCATCAAAGCAAAAGATGGCTACTTTGAAGAACCTACAATATAAGACATATTTTCAGTTGCTTCACACTTTTTTGTTAAATATCTAATTCCGCATGTGTTAATTCATAGTTTTGATGCCTTCAGTGTGAATGTACAATTTTTATAGTCATGAAAATACAGAAAAATCTTTAAATGAAAAGGTGTGTCCAAACTTTTGGTCTTTACTGTATATACCCTTACGGGTAACTATAGACAATGCTAAGTGTCCATTGTAAGGCAAAAATACATCAATACATTCAATTACAGAAGAATAGCATACCCCAAGGGGCAACTATTTATACTGTCAGAGTTCCTCATTTACACTCTATACCTAACAGGGGTCTGACCTTGCATGCTACGTGTCGATCTATATAGTACTGGGATGCGTGTCGTGCTGGTGTTTGTACTACCTCCCAATCTGTCAGTTCTAGGTGTGGAAGGGCTGCAAGACTGCCTTAACCTCTCTATGGGACTGGCAAGTGTACCATTGGCTGGGCCTTCTTGATCAGCTCCAATCGGGGATCCTTCTTCCGGGGATTCTTCTTGAGCAGGCTCTTCTGGGGCACCTACAGGTTCTACTTGCTGTGGAGGGTCTTCTGGCTGTTGGTAGAAGGGGATCACAGGTATTATCACTGCTCCTCCTAGTTGGGGCCAATCTGCCGGGAAATCTCCTAATTCAGTATGTATTACTGCTTCTTTAGGCTCCTCCGGTATGATGAGAGGCATTTCTTCTTGGGGCTTTAGCAGACCTGGACACAACTTCAGAAGGTCTCTAGATACCGTTGCAGTCATTCTTCCTCCATCCTTGGAAATTAAACAAGTCTTCCTGTTATCAAATCTTGAATTTAACACAGTGTAGGGTTTCCTCTCCCACTGATCATCAAGTTTGTGGTTTCTTCTTTTTCTCTTTAGCACAACTTCTCCAGGTGTAAAGGGTTCTGCTGGTGCACTCTTGTTGTACTGTGCTTCCTGCTTGTCTCTTACCCTATTCAGACTGTGTTCGACACAGGCTTGTACTCTCCTGTACTGTTCCTGTCGAGTCGTATCCCAGTCCTCAGTGGACATATCTGCTTCATGTTCTACTACACCAAGCTCCATGTCCATGGGCAACCTTCCGGGTCTTGCTCGCATGAGATATGCTGGAGTACTATTGGTGGAACTCACAGGTATGTGACTGTACAAATCTACCAGGTCAGGTAGCTTGTCGGGCCACTGATTTCTTTCTTCTAACGGTAAGGTCTTCAACAGGTCAATGACGATGTTATTCATCTTTTCACATAGCCCATTGGTTTGGGGGTGGTACGGTGTAGTCCGGATCTTCTTACACCCATACAGATGAAAGAACTCCTTGAACAATTCGGCTTCGAAGGCAGTACCTTGATCTGTCAGCACCTGCTCCGGGTATCCATGTGGCCTGCAGAAGTAAGCCTGAAACGTCTTCGCCGCAGTTTCTGCCATCAGATCCTTGACGGGGGCGACCACCAGGAACCGGGAGTAGTGATCCACCATGGTCAGGGCATAGGAATATCCTGACCTGCTGGGTGACAGCTTGACATGATCCAGGGCCACGATCTCCAGGGTCGAGTTGTCTTGATGGGTTGCAGGGGTGCCTTCTGGCTGCTGTAGTCTTTTCTTCTGAGGCTACAGGGTCCACAATCCCGGCACCATCTCTCTATGGAACTGCGCATTCCAACCCAATAAAACCGACCTTTCAGCAGGGTTTCTAGCTTCTCCCAGCAAAAGTTCCCCGTTTGATCGTGGTAGGCCTCCAACATCATCTGGATGTCCGTCCTGGGCACTAGGATCTGCCACACCATTTCATGGGTCCTCGGGTTAACATACCTTCGGCACAGCTTCTCCCTATAGAGGAACAGCCGGCTCCTCTCATTCCACAGCTGCTTGTCTTGGGGAGACGCGTCCTTCTCCAGGGAGGAACCTTCCTGGGTTATCAGTTCTTTAATATGGCTGACAACTGGGTCGCTGTCCTGGGTCTCCTTCCAGCTGTGGTGAGGCAAAGGGTTTAACGTCTTACCGCAATGCCTCCTGGAGGCTCGTTGCTCGTGGACCATTCAATTACGGTGGAAGGCAGGTAGCTCAATCTCCTCCAGGTCATCCACTTCTTCTTCAGTATCCGACTTGTGGGGCATCCTGGACAGGGCATCGGCGTTGACATTCTTGTGGCCTGCCCGGTACTTAATGGTGAACTGGTAGTTTGACAGCCGAGACATCCATTGTTGTTCCATGGCTCCTAACTTGGCTGTTTCCAGTTGAGTTAAGGGGTTATCATCAGTGTAGGCAGTGAACTTATGTGAGGCTAAGTAGTGCTTGAACCGCTCGGTGATGGCCCAGACCAGGGCCAGGAACTCCAACTTGAAGCTGCTATAGTTCTCTGGGTTCCTCTCGGTCGAGCGGAGCTTCCTGCTTGCATAGGCGATCACCTTCTCCCGGCCATTCTGCTTCTGACTTAACACAGCTCCTAATCCCTCGTTGCTGGCATCAGTGTACAGCAGGAACGGTTGGCTGTAGTCAGGGTAGGCTAGGATCTCTTCGCCGGTCAGGATCTCCTTCATCAACTCAAAGGATTCAGCTTGCTCCTTACCCCACTGGAACGGGGGTTTTCTGCCTCTCCTGGACTGTCCTACCAGGAGATCTTGCAAAGGCGCCGCTTTCTTGGTATAGTCCTTCACAAACCTCCGGTAATACCCAACTAGTCCCAGGAACTGACGTACCTCCTTGAGGCTCTTCGGCTCCGGCCATTTCTGGATGGCAGTGTCCTTCTCCGGGTCTGGTGCTACTCCTTCTGGACTGACGATGTGCCCCAGGTACTGTACCTTTCGCTTGAGCAAGTGGCACTTGGAGGGCTTCAGCTTCATCCCATACCGGGACAGTGACTCAAATACCTCTGCCAGGTGCTTCAAATGGTCCTCGTACGTTTTGGAGTACACTATCACGTCATCCAGGTACAGCAGTACAGTCTTGAAGCTGCGGTGTCCCAGGCAGCACTCCATCAATCTCTGGAACGTTCCGGGGGCATTGCAGAGTCCGAACGGCATACTGTTGAACTCGCAGAGTCCCATCGGGGTAGTAAAGGCCGTCTTCTCCCGATCCTCCTCAGCAACAGCTACTTGCCAGTACCCGCTAGTGAGGTCAAGGGTGAAGAAGTAATTTGCAGACTTTAATGCAGCCAGGGATTCCTCTATACGGGGCAAAGGGTATGCATCTTTGTGTGTTATGCGATTTACCTGTCTGTAATCTACACACATTCTCATGCTTCCGTCCTTTTTCCTGACTAGGACCAGGAGAGCTGCCTAGGGACTACAGCTATCCCTTACAACCCCTGCCTTCTTCATGTCGTGCAACATCTCCTTCGCCTTCTGGTAGTGTGCTGGCGGTATGGACCTGTAACGTTCTTTGATGGGTGGATGGTCACCTGTGGGTATATGGTGTTGTACCCATTTAATCCTCCCAAAGTCAAGTGGGTGTTTACTGAATACCTGCTTGTATTCCTGAACCACCCTGTTTCTGATGGGCAAGAGTGGTGTCTGTCCCAACATGGAGCTGTTGACACCAATTCTCCACCTGGGTTCCGGGGTCATTATCCTCCACTTCGTTTAGTGAGGTTAAGGACTCCGCCATGTGTATGGAGTTATTATCTACTGTGCACAGTTTGGCAACAGTGGCGTAGCGTGGTAATCTAATCTCGTCCTCCCCATAGTTTAGGAGGCGTATGGGCACCCTCCCATTGCGTACATCCACTACCCCTCTGGCAGTCAAGAGTGTAGGTCTATGCTCCGAGCTGAGGGGCTCTACTACTGCCTAGCAGCTCTGTCCTTTGAGACCTATTGCTGCCCTACACCAAATCAGCATCTCACTCATCGGGGGGATCACAATGGGTATCGGGTCTGTCACCCGTACATTACCAATTTCGCCACCTGTTAGCCTTACCTGTTGCTGGTACATAAGGGCTTGGATCTCTTTCTGGAGCACCCTCCTCTGCCCTGGCCTGGTGGTGTCAGCCATCTGTTGGAGCAAGAACAACACTTCTCCCAAACAGTTACCAACAATATTTGTGCCAAGCACCATATACAAGTCTGTATCATCAGGATTAGTCTCTACTACAATTAGTCCCTGGTCCATCAGTTCCACTCTTCCCACCTTTACTGCCACATCTTTAACCCCGACTAGGTTAAGGGGGAGGCCATTAGAGGCATACATGGAAAGGTTTGGAGCTGGCGGGTGAAGTTCGTCTATGGACCAGAACCTTTTGTAGAGGACATCAGGCATGATCCAGTGTCCAGCAGGGCAGGTGTCGCGATGCCATCCAGCACAATGGATAGGAAAGATCTTCCTCCCACGAACTGGCGGTACCAGTTTTATGGGCCTGGGGGGGTCTACTCCTGGGTGTCGGCCCTCGGCCCCAGGGTTTCCTCGTTTAAAGGACCGGTCGTGGTGTGGCCTGCTTTATGGCAGCGGTAGCAGATGAAGTCTTCTGGAGGGCGGCGTTGGTCGTTGGTCTTCCCATTGGGTGGCGTTTTTCCTCCTCTGGGGTGGCGTTGTTCTCCTATGGGGTGGCGTTGTTCTCCTTCTTCTCCTCATCCAGGAGACATCCTCAGGGCTGTCGGCTAGCAGGATCCTTCCTTCCGACTCATGCTCCGTCTGTAGCTGCAGGGTGCTCATGACAGTGGCCAGGGTTTTACTTAACTGGCGCACTTCAGAGCGTAGCCTGTCCAGCTCGCTAGGGGGCACTGTTTGCATCCTCATTTCAGCCGTCAATGAAGGAGCAGTGGGTGCTGCGGGCACTGGGGTGGTCCCACCCTGGTAACGCTGGATAGCAGTATCTCTGGGTTCCAGGGGTTGCAGACCCTTTATAGCCATGTCGTTAAGGGTGTCAAAGGTAGCATCTGGATGATCTAAGGCCCACCTCCGTACAGTTCTGCTCTCCTCCTGGGACCTCAACCCCCGAATGAATTGTTCTGTCAGCATTTTATTTTCCTCATGGATGCTGGCTGGACTAACCTGTTTCAGGGCCCGCAGGACCTCCTGTAAGCGCCAGGCATAGTCCCGGATACTGTCCTCAGGTTTCTGGACACAGTGGTAGAACCTCATCCGGAGATCTGTCTCAGTGAGGTTTTCAAACGCTGTTTACAGTCTTTTAAAGATGATGGACACTGATTCTTGGTCTGCAGCTGGCCAGGTTTCAACTTCTCGCTCAGCGGCACCAGTCAATTGTCCTAACACTACAGCGGCTCTCTGCTTGCCAGTCATAGAATACATGTCCAGTATGCTGCATATTTTCTTCTTGAATCTGGACAGGGTGTCCATTATACTGGGGGAACCACTTAGCTCCAGGGATATACGGCAGGGCCATAGGTATCAACGGGGTTATGACCCCTGCTGGTGGAGCGGCCGGTCAGGATTGTGCGGTGCCGGGCGCAGGTTGGGCATCACGAGCACTAACCGGTGCTCCGGCGGCTTGCTGGTCGTCGGCCATGGTTGCGCCCCGCTAGTGAACCGGAGCCTACCTTCTTCACTTTTCTTTTAGGTAGGTCTCAGCTCCGCGGGCAAAGGTCTTCTTCCAGGACCTTGCGTTGCTCGCGTCTGACGTCAGAGCGTCCTCGGACTCCTTCCAGGACCTGACGCTTCCTGGTTCGACATCAGGGGCGGGGCATGTCCTGGGATTCGCACGCTTCCAGCGGTTACACCCCTCTTCTTCCCGTGCGGAGACCGGAAAATGGCGGACAATGGCGGGAAAATGCAGGAATGGCGGGAAAACGTCACCACAGTAAGGATTACAGTCTCTTAAGGTGCACAGTACCCGGTGGCAACGGGCACGGGATCCTGTTCGTGATGCCAGAAGCTGACTCGCCCCCAGGGCTGTGGAGTACACGGCAGCCGGGCCCTATGGTTGCTTGCGGGGGATATCACGGTGGCTGGCCCGATCTGTGACCCAGGGCGGTCAGTGCAAAAAGGGGGAATATTTATGGGGGATTTGTCGTGACGCCACCTGTGGTGTCTGGTGAGGATCACCAGTGCTGCAGCAGTCCTCTGAGGCAGATGTTAGGGCAGCTTGAGATGGAACGGCTCCCCATAGGTGGAGCAGGCCTCAGGGCAGTCTAAAACAAGGCAGGTTGTGCTGGGCGTTGTGGTGCAGGGAGAGAACGATGGCGCAGCAGGAGTAACGGACAGAGACAGGGGATTTGCTTCATTACCTTTACTGGTGCAGCTGTTAGGTACAGTCCAGGGTACTCCAGGCGAAGGGCACACTTTTGGACTTCTCCCCAGTGAGCGGGTATAGGGCCTCCTGATCGTCTGTCTCTGTGTATGCTCCTGGCCAGCCTGCAACTGGGCCTAGCTTATGTGTCCTGCTTTTACTTCACCTGCTGCTCAGAAGTAGGACCTCCGGTTGGTAACCACTTTCCCTGGACGTCGGGGTCTTGGGGGTTCCTGGACCTGTGTGTGTCTAGCTTCAGGTTTGCCAGTAACTTGTAGTCCTCCTGGGATTCCGGTTATCCCTACTGGGTATAATGAGTCCCTGTAGGCGTGGACCCGGTGTCTGGTAAATATAACGGGGTGAGCCTGGTATGCTCCTCTGTCCCCTTGTTATTTCTCTTTTTCTCCTCGCCGTCGGCCACACTCGGGGCCCTCACTACTTGCCAGCTGACGTGCTGTGTCTTCACCACTCTCTGAGCGTTGGCACGCTCTCAGACACCCTCTGTCTGACTGCTCTGCTCTGTTCTGAGCACTCACTGACTGAGACTCATTGACTGAGCTTCCAGGCTCTACCTTCCCTTTATATGTCCCTATCCGGCCTCCCTCTGCTGGTATGAGGTGGAAGGTGGAGGTGTGTGAATGTAGTGAGGGCATCTTGTGGAGAAATCCATCCATGCACCCTTCTGGGTTCTGTGGTACCAAAGCGCAGCAGGGCGCCACAGTCACCCTGGTGATATGGTGGTGAAGGATGAGCAGAAGGAGGAGGACAAGAGCAAATAGCCAAAATCAGGAAGCATATACCCATGTGGGGGTGTGAAGAGGTGCATGGGAATACACCTCCCAAATAAAGACACTGGATTTGAGTTATGCTGCTATCATTAGGTGGTGTTGAGAAGTCTGGCCCAATCCAGCCCTTGTTCATTTTTATAAGAGTTAGCCTATCAGCATTTTCAGTTGACAGGCGGATGGGTTTATCTGTTATAATTCCACCAGCGGCACTAAAAACTCGCTCTGATAAAACTTGGCGGCAGGGCAGGCCAGGACCTCCAAGGCATAGAGAGCCAGTTCATTCCACGTATCCATCTTGGATATCCAATAATTATAAGGCACAGAGGAATCACGGAGGACGTTGGTACAGTCAGCAAGGTACTCCCTCAGCATCTTCCCAAACGTTGCACTCCTTGTGAGAGTACCCCGTGCGTCAGGGCCTGTGCAATGGGAGGGGCTGAGAAAATTCTCCCAGAACTTTGACAGTGTTCCTGTGCCTCTGCTGGATTGAAGTTGTGTCTCTCTTGCCTGTACTCCTTGGTTGTCCAACAAGCTGTGACCTCTGCCACCAGTGTTTTCAGATGGGAATTTTTTTAACAGTTCCACAACAAGGGCCTTCTGTTACTGCCCCATTTTTGTAGACCTGTCCGCCTCAGGAATAAGAGATATAAAGTACTCCTTGTAGCGTGGGTCTAGAAGTGTCACCAACCAGTAATGACTGTCACCCAAAATTTTGAGAACGCGAGGGTCATGTCAGCGTAGCATAAGCTCAGCCATGCATGCCAGACTGCTAACAGGCAAGATTTCCGTGTCCTCACCAAGAGGATGACTGACTATGCTCTCCTTTTCCTCCTCTCTGTTCTCTGGCCATCCACGCTGAACAGACTTTGAAACTAGCTCCTGTTCTTCCTCCTCCTCCTCTTCCTCATTGTCACCCAATTCACGTTGGGATGAGATGAGGCTGGGTGTTATGCACACGCCCGGACTGACTGGCGTGCGCGTGCTTAGTGATCCCACTGGACCATGAACCGGAGAGTGCCTGGAGGGGCGTAACTAAGTATCTGCCCAATCCGACCAAGGTCGCACGACAGCATACGACGCCTGTGCACCTGGGAGGAACCGAGCAGAGGGACCAGGTGCTACTCCAGGTCAGACCCCGGACACAGCTGTTGACCCACACTGGGGAATACAGGAACAGGAAGGTTCAGCTGGCACACTGACTGGTGGGTATAGGCAAGCACGACTGGTATGCAGGCAGGCGGGTATGCAGGCAGGGGGTACAGGCAAGCATGGCTAGAGTGCAGACAGGGAGGCACTAGCAGGTTGGAGCACAGACCGGATAAGGTCCAATACAGACTGGGACTCAGGAACAGAACCACAGATGCGGTAGACAAACAGAGCAGAGCGAGGCCGCCGGAGCGGTGAGCAAGAGCAGAGCGGGGCGAGACCGCCGGAGCGGTGAGCAAGAGCAAAGCAGGGCGAGACCGCCGGAGCAGTGAGCAAGAGCAGAGCAAGACCGCCTGGAGCTGTGAGCAAAGGCAGAGCAGAGCGAGGCCGCCTGGAGCGGTGAGCAAAGGCAGAGCAGAGCGAGACCGCCTGGAGCGGTGAGCAATGGCAGAGCAGAGCGAGACCGCCTGGAGCGGTGGAGCAAATGCAGAGCAGGCAGAAACCGCGGAAGCAGTGAGCAAGGCAGAGCAGGCAACAACCGCCGGAGCGGTGAGCAAGGCAGAGCAGGCAAGAACTGCCTGAGCGGTGAGCAAGGCAGAGCAGGCAAGAACCGCGGGAGTGGTGAGCAAGGCTGAGCAGGCAAGAACCGCCGGAGCGTTGAGCAAGGGAGAGCAGGCAATAATCGCAGGAGCGGCGAACAAGACAGAGCAGGCAGAAACCGCCGGAGAGGCGAACAAGGCTGAGCGGGCAAAAACCGCCGGAGCGGCGAGCAAGGCAGAGCAGAGGGGACAGGGCTCTGTTCACACCGAACAGACTGGAAGGGAAAGGCAGAACCAGATACACACAAGATACTTGCAATGAAGAAGCGAGTGGACTCTAAACTCACAAACGGAAGTGCAGCAACAACGAGTAGGAGTTAGGAGCAGGTTCAGACTCTGCAGAAAAAGGGAAGGTACGGACATAGAGAAAAACACGAAACAGGTTAGGAGACAGTTCAGACAGGAACTGTTACTGCAACAAATACAGGAACGAGCCAAGGTAAAGCCAAGTGCTGGTTCAGACAATGCAGAAGAAAGGGAAGTTACGGGCATGGAGAGAAACAGGAAGCAGGTTAGGAGACAGTTCAGACAGGAACTGTTACTGCAGCGAGATACAGGAACAAGCCAAGGTAAAGCCAAGTGCTGGTTCAGACAATGCAGGAGAAAGGGAAGGTACGGACATGGAGAGAAACAGGAAGCAGGTTAGGAGACAGTTCAGACAGGAACTGCTACTGCAACAATATACAGGAACGAGCCAAGGTAAAGCCAAGTGCTGGTTCAGACAATGCAGGAGATAGGCAAGGTACGGACATGGAGAGAAACAGGAAGCAGGTTAGGAGACAGTTCAGACAGGAACTGTTACTGCAACAATATACAGGAACGAGCCAAAGTAAACCCAAGTGCTGGTTCAGACAATTCAGGAGAAAGGAAAGGTACGGACATGGAGGAAAACAGGAAGCAGGTTAGTAGACAGTTCAGACAGGAACTGTTACTGCAGCGAGATACAAGAGCGAGTCTGGCTAAGCGGACCCCAGAGGGCGGGACGAACAGCCTAGGAGCATGTTCAGACAGGTCTGGAAATACAGCCTCCAGGAAGGCAGACAAGCGGGCAAGAAAACACAGAATAGGACTTGGCACATTCAGAGTGAAAGAGCACACTGAATGAACACGATGCTCAGGCCCAGCTTCCAGGTGAAGCTGGTTTAAATATCCAGTGACGGAGAGCAATAGGCTGAGGATACATTAGGGGTGTGCCCACAGCAGCTACAAGAAGCAGGAAGAGATCGGGCGCTGCCCTTAAGCAGCCAGAACAGAGGCAAGCAGACAGCATGGAAAGAAGCCAGGCTAGCAGACTGGACTGGTGATCAAGTTTGCGATCTTGCACAGTGGGGGATGGAGCACTATGCAAGAACGCCACCAGGTATGTTACACTGGGCTGTGTGTAATCACCCTGTATGGTTCCTTGCTTCATCTCATCGTGCTCTGCCTGCAATGCATCCTCTTTGATTGTGAGCAGAGTGCATTTCAGAAGACAGAGAAGTGGGATGGTGACGTTAATTATGGCGTCATCGCCGCTCACCATATTGGTGGAGTCTTCAAGGTTTTGAAGGATGGTACATATGTTTGACATTCATGTCTACTCCTGAGGTCTTATGTGTGGAGTCTGAACTGAATACCGACGGCCTTGTTGATGCTGGTACTCAACAACTGCCCTATTCTGCTCACAAATCCACACACAAACGTGTGGGGGCATCACACACCAGTCTGTGAGCCGGAAGCTGCAAACGCTGCTGAAACACGGCAAGGGAGGCGGAAGCTGTAGGTGACTTTCTAAAATGGGCACACAGGCGGCGTACTTTAAGAAGCAGATCCCGCAGCTCCAGGTAGAATTTGAGAAACCACTGAACCATGAGGTTAAGCACATGGGCCAGGCATGGTATGTGTGTGAGCTCGACTCTCCTCAGAGCCGCCACCAGGTTCCGGCCATTGTCACACACGACCATGCCTGGCTGTAGGTTCAGCGGTGTGAGCCACAGATCTGCCTGCTCTTTCATAGCTGTTCACAACTCTTCAGCATTGTGCAGTTTGTCACTTAAGCATATTAGCTTCAGCCGGGTGTCCATACTCGGTCCCCGGCCGCCACTATATCTCCCGGTATTGTCTCTGCCTTCTACAAGCATGGGTCCCTGAACATTACTGCTGGTACTTTTCTGTGGGAATCTGCTTGCCTCCTACCAGCCTGGAATATTTCTAGTAAACTATGGTGCGGCGCCATGAGATTAGCACTGCCCCCAGTACCAGTACAAAGCCATCCCCAATTTCCTTCTCAGGAATTTTATTTGGTAGACTGAGTTACTGCCCAAATACATTAGTTTCTCACAAAGGAGCTGAAGATAGAGTGGTAGTAGGTGCAAGTTTCTTTAGCCTGTTAGATATCAGAAGGTGAATGGCAGCACATTTGATCAGTGGTTAGCACTGAAGCCTTGCAGCGCTAGAATCCTGGGCTCAAATCCCAGCAAGGACAACATCTGCAAGGATTCTGTACGTTTTCCCTGTGTTTGCGTGGGTTTCCACCTCAGTAAAAAAACAGCCATAGAGTGTCCGGGAACCTTCCCACACACTTTTCTTAGCCAGGACTGCTTCTCGGCAGGGTTGGACGGTCCCACCAGAGAATCCTCTGGTGTGCTCTGGCTTCTACATCAGGAGAGTTCATAATAGCGCTAAGTTTGCTTTTGCTATGAGGCTCTTGAGCAGGGGAGAAAGGTGAGCCATATTCTTTAGCTTGGTGAAAGGACTGGCATAGAGGGAAACTGTATCTACTCCGGCTGTCATTTCTCCGTCACCAGGTTCCCCCCATTTTCAAACATGACCATGCCTGTCTCTATGTTCAGCGGTGAGAGCCACAGATCAGACTACTGAGTTACAGCTTTCAACAACTCTGCAGCACTGTGCGGTTTGTCACGTAAGAATTAAGCATGTTATCTTTAGCACAGCCTGTTGCCGCTTGGCTGAGGCAGTGCTGCAGTGCTTCCAGCTTGTGACTGATTTGGTCATTTCGGAGATGGAGGATGAAGAAGAGGAGGAGGCTGAGGAGGAGGAGGTGGAGTAGCTGTAGACTGTGGGGGCAACCCTGATTGACCTAGGGCCCGCAATCCTTGGTGTCGGAAGGACATATTCCGTCCCAAGGTCCAACTGGGTCCCGGTTTCCATTATGTTAACCTAGTGTGCCGTCAGCGAGATGTACCGTCCCTGCTCACATGCACTTGTCCATGTGTCTGCAGTTAGGTGGACTTTCCCGGTAACTGCGTTGTTGAGGGCATGGCTAATGTTTTGGGATACGTGCTTGTGTAATGCGAGGATGGCACACCGGGAGAAATAGTGGCGGCTGGGGACCGAGAGCCGAGGAACGGCCACCGCCATCAGGTTACAGAATACTTTCGTCTCCAGGAGCCTAAAAGGCAACATTTTGAGTTCAAGCAGTCGTGAAATGTGTGAATTTAGTAGTGTGGCCTGTGGGGCACTGGCTGCTTGCGTTCCAAGGACTGGGGTATGGACAACTGAATGCTGTACTGGGACAAGGACATGAATGTGCTTCCTGATGCTGCTACTTGAGTGTGCAACGACAGGTGCAGGGCAGGAGGCATCTTCGCATGCACCATGGACAGGGGATTGATTTGCATGCACAACAGCGGAAGAAGCAGTGGTGCCACCCGCATACACTGTTCCTGGACCCTGGGGTTCATCCCACAAAGTCGGGTGCTTTGCTGCCGTGTGTCTGATCATGCTGGTGGTGGTCAGGCTGCTAGTTTTGCCATCCCTGCTGATGCTGGCCTGGCAGGTGGCGCAAATGGCCTTTTTGGGGTTATCGGCAGAGTCTTTAAAAAAGAACCAGACTCGGGAAGACCTAACAATTGTGCTGGCAACTTCCTTCGTGTTAGTGTTACGGGGTACAGTTGCCTGCCTTCTGTCTGTGGCCACCACACTGCTTATTCCTGCCTGTTGGGGTGCTCTGCCTCCCTCCCCCTGTGTGCTGCTGTCCTTGCTGTGCATGTCCTCCTGCCAGGTTGGGTCAGTTGCTTTATCATCCACCACCTCGTCTTCTACTTCCGCACCCTGACTTTCTGGCAATTGTGTCTCATCATCGTCCACCTCTTGTGACACTTTCCCACCGTGGCATTCATGTGACCGTGGCTGTTCAAATATTTGGGCATCGCTACATGCGATCTCCTCTTGCCCCGCTTCCAGTTGACTGGACGAGAGGCCCGAATCTATAAATGTAAAAGTGAACAGCTCTTCGCAGTGTCCAAGTGTGGGATCAGTTGTCTCTGGGTACTCTGCATGGTGGGAGCAAGGAGGATCAGGGTGATGAATACGCAGTCCAGACTCACGGCTACTGAAACTTGACCGTGTGGAAGTCCGGGTGGTGGTGGTGGTGGCAAAGTGGCTGAAATCATTATCCGCTATCCAACCAACAACCTTTTGACACTGCTCTGGGTTCAATAGTGGTGTACTGCGGTCCCCTAGGAATTGGGACAGGAAGGTCGGGCGAGAAAATGTGGGTGTTTGTTGTGGCACAATTTCAGCTTGCACATGACCTAGGCCTCTGCATGCACCATCACCATCACGTCCAGTTCCCCGTCCCTTGCTCCTTGCCTTGACCACTTTAAATGAAGGACAATATCTTCCAAGCTCACTACAAATGGCTAAATTTGGAGTGAAGTTGTATATAAACCTTGTGACGGAGATACCACAGTTTTAAATGCCTGGCCTGTAGGTAACTATTTTGAACAGCAAACTGTGTCAAAAACTTCACTGACACAATGAAACAAACTTTTAATGGAGGCCAGAAATGGCAGTATTTTCTGAAAACATATATGTGATCCGTGTGACGGAGAAAACACAGTTTTAAGTACCTGGCCTGTAGGTAACTATTTTGAACAGCAAACTAGTGTCAATTGCTTCACTGACACACTACAACAAATTTTTAATGGAGGCCAGAAATAGCAGTATTTTCAGCACAATTATATATGATCTGTGTAACGGACAAACCACAGTTTTAAATAGCTGGATTTTTAGCGCTGCAATATGGAAAGGACCTGGCTGTATTCTGCAGTGCCAACAAAAAAATGGCGCAGGACAACCGTGTTCTCTGGATTGCTTTTTAAGCAAATAATGAGGATTAAGATCCAAAAAAAAATATTCCTGGCCCCTGAGACCTGGGCCTATTTCTAGAAATATCTACCAGCAGCAGCAGACAAAACTGATATGGAGCCTCTTTTGCTATGTGCACTGCAGTCTGCTATATACCCTGCCTGCCTGCCTATATACATTGCCTGCCTGATATCTCTGCAGATGGATTAGTCCCCTGAAGTACTGTTTGTTGAGATGGATATGTGTCTCTAATATAGCCTGGTATACCTACACTAACTAGAAACAAGCAAATCTCTCCCTAGCTCAGCAGCACCTCTACCTACACTGTCTGATTCCTGAGTGACTGTGACGAGCATGGCGGCGCCAGGTGTGATATAGACCTGATGACGCTGTGCGGCCAGCCAATCACTGTAATGCTTCAACCAACATGGCTGAGGCATTACATTGAGTGGCAGGCAATCCCTGCATGTTCATTGGCTCTGTAAAGAGCGCCAAACATGCAGGGAGGAGACCCGAGCTCCCGCCAAGCAACCCCGGAAATACTCGGCGAGCGCCGAGCATCTCGAGCAGTGAGATGCTCGGGCGAGGGTGAGGGCTCTTCACTAATTATGACCCCTCACCCTCAATTAACCCCTTGTGAGTATAGCTACATCTCATGATTTAAGTGCAATTTAGTTAACCCTTAAACACACAGGTAGTAAAATAAAAGACTGTAAAACTAGAGAGAAAATAGGTTTTAAAAAGCCCATTAAAATTAAACAGGTAGAAAAGCACTCAGCAGTTCACAGTTCAGCAACTCACAGCAATTCACACAGGTATTTACTGCAGGATTCCCAAATACCTCTTCACTGAATCTGAAGTCACACACTTACTTCCGTTCGCACTTACACTCCTGTCACACTCAGCTCGTTCACACTCGCTAAGGAAGAAGATTTAAAGAGTTGTTTTTTTTCCCCTTTAGCAGCAATCCAACCTACAGCTCAATGCACTTCCAAATGACTGACATTATACATTTTAGGTGGAGCAATATCCACAGATTTGGGATCCCACATGTTCTAGATATAAGGACAAACTGAGGCGGGAACAATGCTGACAGAATATCTTCAAAACACTTTATCTGGAATTTGAGGATGCTTCAAAACCCGTGTAGGAAGAAATTTGTATTTTTTTTTTAAAAGTACAAACTTCAGTAAATAAACAGTTGTTTTGTATTGCAGAAAAGGACGTCAAAAACAGGTGGCGGTCAGTAACAGTAACAGCAGGGGAAAAGCGTCTCCTTGCCCCCAAACTTAAAGTTCCTTATGCGGATCTGCTGGGGTTCATTGGCACTAGCCGGACTTTACGGGGGTAATTTTATAATCATTTTTTATTAATTCTTTTTTTTAAATATACATTTTTATTAACATGCATTCTTTTTTTCTATTTCTCACAATATGGAAGGAAATATTGGTGCCGCTAGTCAAGCTAAGGGTGAGGAAGGGAATGTCACAATGGATGTTTCAGCACGCCAGGATTCAGATGACATCTTTCTGACATCCTCTCCGGATCCTGATGCCGCTGCTGCTGCTTCGACCGCTGCTGCTTCAACTTCTGCCTCTGCGGCTTTGACTTCTGACGCTGCTGCTTCTGACGCTCCTGCTTCTTCCGCTGCTGGTACAGCTGCTGCCATTGTGTCAAGGGCCACAGTGATGGGCACTTACACCGCCTGTCCCGTGGCACAAAAAAGGGCCCTAACAAAAGGCAAAGAAAAAAAACAAAAAGGCCAAGAGGGTGTGAGCAACATTGAAGCTCTCACGACTCATAACCTGAGTTTTATAGACAGGGCCAACCGTGAGGACGAGTTAGACCATTTCAAGTCAATGGTTGCAGGTCAGCTTCAGGCAATGCCAAGGGACAGGCAGTCCATTTACATGGCAGCGGGAACATCGATGCTCATTGTTCTGGAGAGCCCATTGCCTGTGGCCCCTGCGAAGAGCATAGTAAATCGTGTAATTAATTTAATACATCCAACTGGACAACCACCATCAACTGGGGTACTGCAGCGCATCCCCAAGGTGAGGCGTCTGGCTTCTATGGCAACCTGCCACCCTCTGGAACTGCTATGCAGTGTGATGGCCCCTCCCCAAATGTCAGCTATGCACATGACATGTTCCCCGGTTATGGGTATGACGAGTAATACCATCAATTTCATTAAAATGGTATTCCACCTGTCTCCAGTTTTGGTCCATAAAATGTACGGCCAGCACCTGTAGGTCCTTACATCTACCATTTTGGAATATTGTAAAGACTGCATGAAAAAACACCTTTATTATAGTCACCTACACCAGACTCAAGGCGGATGTGTGTCACAGCTCTTGATCTGGCGATTCCTCTTTGCTTGTCATTTCCATCCTGCTTCATGTGGATGATGCTTGTCTGCCCTGGGTTGAAAGTGTGCCAGCTTTGAGCGCCATACAAGAAGCCATCATCCACATGAAGAAGGAGGAGGTGTTAGAACAAGACCGGTGACACTCATCAAACTGGATTATGGCTTAGCTGATTATAATAAAAGGTGTTTAGTTTTATATCCTAAAGAAAGAAAGTGCCTACGGGTGCAGGCCGTACTTTATATGGACAATAAACTGTTGACAGGTTGCAAAAAAATTTTTTCCTGTTTGGAAATTTTAGTGTGTTTGATAGTGTTGAGCATTCCGATACTGAAATATCGGGTATCGACCGATATTCACGGTATCGGAGTTACGATACTGAGTTCCGATACTTTTAGAATATCGAATACTGGAATTGGAAGTTCCCATAATGCCTGCGCTCTGCAGTGTCTCTGAAGGATGACAAGCTGGATGGCAGCCCTCAGCTTACTGTACTTGTCATTTAGTGTTAAAGGATTTATTAAAAAAAATAACAGTGTTTTCATGCACCGTCTCTTTAAAAAAGCTGGCCGGCAATTCAGCAGCGGTACCCGACAGTTTAGAATAGAAAGAATAGAGCATCACACATCGATTAGATACATAGAAACATGTCAGTCACATATATAAGCAGTACAGTGATAGTGTTGATAACTGTACTTGTCATTTAGTGTTAAAATAAAGGGTTTATTAAAAAAAAAAATTGGCGTGGGGTTCCCCGTAATTTTAGTCTCTAGCGGAGGTTAAGCAGACGGCTGGGGCAGATGTTTGAAGCCTGGGAAGGGGGTAATACCCACAGAAATTCCCAGGCTACTAATATCAGCCCCCAGCTGAATACCTAGCCTTTACTAGCTATTAAAATGGGGGACCCCCCCAAAAAAATGACGTGGGGTCCCCCCTATTTTAATAGCTAGCAAAGGCTAGGCTGACAGCTGGGGGCTGATATTAATAGCCTAGGAAGGGTGCCATGAATATTGGCCCCCTCCCAGGCTAGAAACACCAGCCGTCAGCCGCCCCAGAAATGGCGCATCGATAGGATGCGCCAATTCTGGCACTTAGCCTCGCTCTTCCCCTGTAGAGGTGGCAGTGGGGTAATAGGGCTGGGGTTGATGTCAGCTTATAATGACAGCTGACATCAAGCCCAGGTTATTAATGGAAAGGCGTCTATAAGACACCCCCATTACTAACCTCATAGTCAAAGTAAAAAAAAAAAACACAAACACCCAGAATAAAGTCCTTTAATTGAAATAAAGACACAATTCTTTATTGTTCTAAATTAAACCATACTTACCATCACACTCATTCTTGCTGAAGCCAATGTCTTCTGCAATAAAAGTAAAATAATAAAGCAACCTCATCCTTACCTTTCCATGGTTCCCAGGATGGCTCCAGCTCTGCTACACTGACATGACAGGCTGGATTGCAGCCGAAAGCTGCCATCCAGATTGCCATGCCGCAGACACTGAGGAGCGCAGGCATGCTTGCGCTCCTCAGTGTTTGGCTGTGACGGCATCCAGATGAGCCGAGTTCATGTCCATTGAACTCAGCTCACCTCATGCACGTCACTGACAGAGTGGGAAAATTCTCCTGCGCTCAGCGCTTCAGCAGGAGAATTCTCCCACGCTGGGATGGCATTGAGATGACAGGCTGGATCGCAGCTGAACGCTGCCATCCATCTTGTCGTCCTTCAAAAAAAAAACACAAGCACCCAGAATAAAGTCCTTTAATTGAAATAAACACACAATTTTTTAATGTTCTAAATTAAACTCTACTTACCATCATGCCCATTCCAGCTGAAGCCAATGTCTTCTGCAATAAAAGTAAAATAATAAACCAACATCATCCTTACCTTTCCATGGTTCCCACGACAGCTTCAGCTCTGCTACATTGACATGACCGGCTGGATCGCAACAGAACGCTGCCATTCAGCTTGCAATGCCGCACACACTGAGAAGCGCAGGCATGCTTGTGCTCCTCAGTGTCTCGCTGTGACGGCATAAAGATGAGCCGAGGTCATGTCCAATGAACTCAGCTCACCTCATGCACGTCACTGACAGCGTGGGAGAATTCTCCTGCTCAAGCACTGAGCGCAGGAGAATTTTCCCACGCTTTCAGTGACGTGCATGAGGTGAGCTGAGTTCATTGGACATGAGCTCACCTCATGCACGTCACTGACAGCGTGGGAAAATTCTCCTGCGCTCAGCGCTTCAGTAGGAGAATTCTCTCACGCTCATTGCAAGCGCAGGAGAATTTTCCCACGCTGCCAGTGACGTGCATGAGGTGAGCTCATGTCCAATAAACTCATCTCACCTCATGCACGTCACTGAAAGCGTGGGAAAATTCTCCTGCGCTCAGCGCTTGAGCAGGAGAGTTTTCCCACGCTGTCAGTGACGTGCATGAGGTGAGCTGAGTTCATTGGACATGAACTCGGCTCATCTGGATGCCGTTAGATGTCTGCGGCATGGCAAGCTGGATGGAAGCTTTCGGCTGAGATCCAGCCTGTTATGTGAATGTAGCAGAGCTGGAGCCGTCCTGGGAACCATGGAAAGGTAAGGATGAGGTTGCTTTATTATTTTACTTTTATTGCAGGAGATCGTTGACTTCAGCTGGAATGGGCATGATGGTAGGTATGGTTTAATTTAGAACAATAAAGAATTGTGTCTTTATTTCAATGAAAGAACTTTATTCTGGGTGTTTGTGTTTTTTTTTAACTTTGACAAAGGGGTTAGTAATGGGGGTGTCTTATAGACGCCTCTCCATTACTAACCTGGGCTTGATGTCAGCTGGCATTATAAGCTGACATCAACCCCAACTCTATTACCCCACTGCCACCGCTACAGGGCAGTGGGAAGAGCGAGGCTAAGTGCCAGAATTGGCACATCCTATGGATGCGCCATTTCTGGGGCGGCTGACGGCTGGTGTTTCTAGCCTGGGAGGGGGCCAATATTCATGGCACCCTTCCTGGGGTATTAATATCAGCCCCCAGCTGTCTGCCTAGTCTTTGCTAGCTATTAAAATAGGGGGGACCCCTCGTCATTTTTTTGGGGTCCCCCATTTTAATAGCTAGTAAAGGCTAGGTATTCAGCTGGGGGCTGAAATTAGTAGCCTGGGAAGCTCCGTGGGTATTACCCCCTTCCCAGGCTTCAAACATCTGCCCCAGCCGTCTGCTTAACCTCCGCTAGAGACTAAAATTACGGGGAACCCCACGCCAATTTTTTTTTTTAATAAATCCTTTATTTTAACACTAAATGACAAGTACAGTAATCAACACTATCACTGTACTTCTTATATATGTGACTGACATGTTTCTATGTATCTAATCTATGTGTGATTCTCTATTCTTTCTATTCTAAATTGTCGGGTATCGCTGCTGAATTGCCGGCCGGCTTTTTTAAAGAGACGGTGCATGAAAACACTGTTATTTTTTTTAATAAAACATTTACACTAAATGACAAGTACAGTAAGCAACACTGTCACTGTACTTCTTATATATGTGACTGACATGTTTCTATCTATCTAATATATGTGTGATGTTCTATTCTTTCTGTTATAAATTGTCGGGTACCGGTGTATGCCGCTGCTGAATTGCCGGCTTTTCATGTAATACATTCTACATTATTCTTAGTTGTTTTCCTTCATGTAGAATTAACCTACAAGGAAAGAAAGGGTTTATTTTTATTCCGATATTTGTGTCCCATTGACTTGCATTGGTTTCCGGTATCGGAATCGGCGATATCCCATATTTTTTGGGTATCGGTCCGATCCAATCCGATCCGATATTTCCCGATATCGGAAGGTATCGCTCAACACTAGTGTTTGACAATGTTTGTCATTAAACATGAACCCAATTATTAAACTACTTCTGACAATGTTTGTCATTAGTTTATTATGTCTTATTACTTCATGTTCACAATGAAAATGTTTGTCATCATTTATATTCCAGTTATTTGTTCTAAAATAAAATTATATTTAAAATTTAAACATTTGTGTTGATTATTCAGAAAGTAATAAAAAGGGTCTATACATGGCATGTATTCTCCAATACAAGAGATATTTGGGTCCCAACTACAGCTATTTTATCTTGTATATGCTTGGTTGATGGTAAAAATATAAAAGAAAAATTAGTGGGCCCCTGACCTGTGCTGACCTCAGTGCAGGTCATGGGACCACTCCCTGCAGCGAGTAAATTACCCTGCCCATGAACATCTGTGGTCGCCTCTAACCAGGTGATTGTAATTTTTTTTATGTTTTTTCTTGTCATTTTTAGAAAAAATGGGATGAATACTACTCTCAACATTGTCCCTTGCTAGCGCTGCTCTTAGCGCCACAGCGCAAGCAAGGTACAATGTTGAGTGATTCCTTCAGCACCCAGTACTTGGGAAGTACGCTATTGCACCGCAGATTCCCAGGCACCGGTACGTGTGAGTGGTGCACACGTATGCAAAACAGTTCCACACGAACATCTCAGGTACGTTTTTTTTGCAGTACCTGCAATATCAGAACATGTGAAACATGGTTTACTAGGGACTCTCACGCATTGCAATGCTATCTTGTGACCAATACTTCTGACTGAGCATAATCAGAGGTAACGGTCACAATGTAAGTGTATGATAGCCACGTTAAGGCCTTGTTGTGGCTGTCATAGACTTACATACAGTTGTGAGTTGTCGATTGACCAGAAAACCATGGAGAAGGCAATAATTCTATAACTGATGGCGACTGATGGAGACTGTATTGAAAATCAAACAAATTTATGTTTATTATGGAAAAATAAAAAATTTTTGAAAAAATATTAGAAATAAGAAACACTTTTCTTGATTATCTTTTTTTTTCATTGGGGACCAGATCTTCTCTGCTGGTCAGGCTGCACACCACCAACATAGGAATATTGCCAGTGCATGGCACCTTCAGGACTCATGAAGTAGTCAGCGAAGGTTTCTCGCACTCTGGCGCACCAAAGTTGGATTGCCTTCCCGGAGCCAAGTAGACCACTGGAATTAATTCTGACAGCTGTGACTCCTCGTCTAGCTCAGTGCCATACTCACGAGCATAGGTTGTGGAGTACAGTGCCAACGGTCTCCGTATCCAACTGGATGGGTGTGTGAAAGATTCTCCACTGACTACACGATTCTGAAGGTGCATTCCACATATCTGCGTGCATGACTCAGCCGATAGTTAAAAATCCTCTGCCGGCCATTCAGTCCCCTTCGTGGGTATGGGCTCAGCAGGTTGGTCATTAAGGGAAATGCCTCATCCGATACCATCACAAAGGGAACTGGATGTGTGGAACCCAGAAAAGGTCTTGAGGCTGAGAGCGTCCCACCATCTTGAAGAATTTGCAGTGATGTTTGTTTGTGTGTCAGAGAAGCTATTGATACCAGTTTTCTGTTCAAAATAGTTATCTACAGGCAAGCTATTTAAAACTGTGGTTTGTCCGTCACACGGATCAAATATAAGTTCGCTCCAAATTCAGCCATTTTTAGTGAGCGTGGAAGATATTGTCCTCCATTTAAAATGGGAAAGGCAAGGGGAAAGGGATGGGGAACTGGACGTGATGGTGATGGTGCATGCAGAGGCCGAGGCAGTGGACAAGCTGAAATTGTGCCACAACAAACACCAACATCTTCTCGCTCGATCTTCCTGTCCCAATTAATAGGGGACCGCAGAACACTACTATTGAACACAGAGCAGTGTGAAAAGGTTATTGGTTGAAAGCAGATAATGCTTCCTGTCACTTAGCCACCACCACCTTGTCTTCCAAACGGTCAAGTCTCGGTAGCTGTGAGTCTGGACCGCATATTCCTCACCCTGAACCTCCTTCATCCCACTATGCCGAGTGCCTGGAGACAACTGATCCCACACTTTGACACTCCGAAGAGCTATTCACTTTTCCTTTTATAGATTCGGGCCTCTCGCCCGGTCCACTTGAAGCAGGGCAAGAGGAGATCACATCTAGTAATGCCCAAATATTTGAGCAGCCACGGTCACACGAAGGTGACGGTGGGAAAATGTTACAAGAAGTGGTAGATTATGAGACACAATTGTCAGAAAGTCAGAAGGAGGACCAGGGTGCGGAAGTGTAAGATGAGGTGGTGGATGATACAGTAACTGACCCAACCTGGCAGAAGGACATGCAGAGTGAGGAGAGCAGCACACAGGGAGAGGGAGGCAGAGCACCCAAAAGGGCAGCAAGAGCAGTGTGGTGGCCGCAGACAGAAGGCAGGCAACCATTCCCCATAACACCAACACGAAGGAAGTTGTCAGTACAACTGTTAGGTCTTCCCGAGTCTGGTTGTTTTTTAAAGTTCCAAAACATTAGCCGTACCCTCAACAACGTAGTTACCGGGAAAGTCCACCTAACCACAGACACGTGGAAAAGGGCTTGTGGACAGGAATGGTACATCTTGCTGACGGCACACTGAGTTAATATAGTAGAAGCCGGGACCCAGTCGGACTTTGGAAAAACACGTCCTCCCGACGCCAAGGATTGCAGGCCCTAGGTGAATTAGGGTTGCCCCCACAGTCTACAGCTCCTGCACCTCAGCCTCCTCCTCCTCTTCAGTCTCGATCTCCGAAATGATCACATCAGTCACAAACTGGAAGCACTGCAGCACTGCCTCGGCCAAACGGCAACAGGCTGTGTTAAAGCTAATATGCTTAGGTGACAAACCAGAAAATGCTGAAGAGTTGTGGTCAGCTCTGAAAGAGCAGGCAGATCTGTGGCTCACACCGCTGAACCTACAGCCAGGCATGGTCATACAGTATGTGACAATGGCCGGAACCTGGTGGCGGCTCTGAGGCGAGGCGAGCTCACACGCGTACCATGCCTGGCCCATGTGCTTAACGTCATGGTTCAGCGATTTCTCAAATCCTACCCAGAGCTTCTGGATCTGCTTGTTAAAGTACGCTGCCTGTGTGCCCATTTTAGAAAGTCACCTACAGCTTCCGCCGCCCTTGCCATGTTTCACCAGCGTTTGCAGCTTCCGGGTCACAGACTGGTGTGTGATGTCCCCACATGTTGGAACTCTACACTGCAGATGTTGGGAAGGATTTTTGATCAGAAGAGGGCAGTTGTTGAGTACCAGCATCAACAAGGCTAAAGGTATTCAGTTCAGACTCCACACACAAGACCTCAGGAGTGGACATAGATGTCAGACATATGTACCATCCTTCAAAACTCTGAGGACTCCACCAAGATGGTGAGCCATAATTAGCGTCACCATCCCGCTTCTCTGTCTTCTGAAATGCTCTCGGCTCACAATCAAAGAGGATGCATTGCAGGCGGAGCACGATGAGATGGAGCAAGGAACCATACATGGTGATTACACATAGCCCAGTCTCATCTCATCCCAATGTGTATTGGGTGACAATGAGGAAGAGGAGGAGGAGGAAGAATAGGAGCTAGTTTCATGCGCTGTTAACGGTACTACCTGCACAACTGTCATACCATCTGTTCAGCGTGGATGGCTTGAGGACAGAGAGGAGGATGAGGAGGAGAGCATGGTTACTCGTCCTCTTGGTGAGGACACAGAAGTCTTGCTTGTTAACAGTTTGGCATGCATGGCTGAGTTTATGTTACCTGCCTTTCCCATGACCCTCGCGTTCTCAAAATTTTTGTTGACAGTCATTACTGATTGGTGACACTTCTAGACCCTACAAGGAGTACTTTATATCTCTTATTCCTGGGGCGGACAGGCCTACAAAAATGAAGCAGTATCAGAAGGCCCTTGTTGCGGAACTATTAAAAAAATTTCCATCTGAAAACGCTGGCGACAGTTCGTTGGCCAACCAAGGAGTACAGATGAGAGAGATACAACTCCAATCCAGCAGTGGAAGGGGAACACTGTCAAAGTTCTGGGAGAATTTTCTCAGCCCCTCCCATCGTACAGTCCCTGAGGTGCGGGGTACTTTCACAAGGAGTGCAAAGTTTGGGAAGATGCTGAGGGAGTACCTTGCCGACTGTACCAACGTCCTCCGTGATTCCTCTGTGCCTTATAATTATTGGGTATCCAAGCTGGATACGTGCAATGAACTGGCTCTCTATGCCTTGGAGGTCCTGGCCTGCCCTGCCACTAGCGTTTTATCAGAGCGGGTTTTTAGTGCCGCTGGTGGAATTATAACTGATAAGCACATCCACCTGTCAATTGAAAATGCTGACAGGCTGACTCTTATAAAAATGAACAAGGGCTGGATTGGGCTCGACTTCTCAACACCACCGAATGATAGCAGCGTAACAAACTCAAATCCAGTGTCTTTTTTTTCGGAGATGTATTCCCATGCACCTTTTCATACCCACACATGGGTATACGCTTCCTGATTTTGGCTACTTGCACTTGTCCTCTTCCTTCTTCTTTTCCTCATCCTCCACCACTATATCACCAGGGTGACCGTTGTCCGTGATCCAACACCCACATAATTTTTTTAAAGAGTCTTTGTGATGCCTGTACGTCTTTTCCAAGGGACATTGGAGTGCCTCCCAATTTTTGGTAGCTTTTGTATTCACTGCATAGGCAAACACTATGGGAGACCCGCTTCCTAAAAATGGGAACATTGTTTTTAGGAGGCTCTCTGACCTCTGCGTCTCTTGCAAGGGGCTTTGGAGTTCCTCCAAATTTTTGGCAGCCATTGCATCACTGCATAGGCAAACAGTATGGGAGACCCTCTCCTTTCAAAGGGAATTTGTCATTACTGTGGCCCTGCTCTATGTGTCTTTAAATTGTTAGTGTGGTTTATCCAAAATTTTGGCAGCCCTTGCAGTCACAGTATGGGCATTACCACTATAGGAGACCCGTTCCTTTATAATCGGAACATTTTTTTTTACTGAGACCCTCCACTATGTCTATTCAAAGGGGTATTGGTTTGCATTCAAATTTTTGGCAGCCCTTGCAGTCACTGCATATGCAATAACAGTATAGTAAACTCACTCGTTAATATTGGGAACAACAAAGCATAGCCGGCTGATGGCTCTCTAACAATAGCGAGGGCCGACTGCTGGCCTTTTAAGAATAGTAAGGGCCGCCTAATGGCTGTTAGAACCCTCCTGTTTGTTTTTTCCATCTTGTGTTTTGCTGTCACGTGACCATCTGCCTTTATATTCCAGCTCCGCCCTTTTGACTTTGCTGGACTTCAGTGTTGTTTGACTGTTTTGCTAGCCAGGTGCTTCGGTGCCTATCTCTCTCAGTTCGCTTGGTCCTTCTGGTACCTCTAGTACCTTTTTTCAGTTTGTCTTTTTGTGCTCTGCAACAACTTTCTCTGTTCAGGAGGTGTCCTATTTTTGTTCCAGTCCTTAGTTATATTAGGGACTCCTTCCTTTATTCTACAGGTCTTCATTCAGACTAGCCGAGGACTAAGGCGGGTCTGTTTGCAAGGAACAGGCAGCCCGCTACATCGTTGGGATTCAGCTTAGTTTTACTGTAGGGACAGCTTTCCCCTTTCTTTCCTTAGTACATGTTGCAGATCATAACAGTAAGTCCAGCCCAAAAAACTAAAAGGAAAGAAATTCCGGGATCAGTATGGTTTCCATCCAGGATTTGGCTCAACGCTTGCAGGGATTGTCTCTGAAGGTGGCTGAGCTCCAGCAACTCGTGAGTCGCTTTTCTGGAGCGCATTTTTGTGGAACCCAAGGTAGGACTGCCTGATGTTTTTTATGGTAAACAGCAAGATTTTTTTTCCTTTAAAAATGCTTGTTTATTATATTTTTGTTTGAGACCAAGGTCCTCTGGGAATGAATCAGAGCGCATTGGGTTTATTATGTCACTTTTGCGCAATTAACCACAGGGGTGGGCCTTTTCTCTCTAACCTAATGATTCATGCTTAAGGTCGGTAGAAGAAATTTTTCTGCTATGAGGCTATTATATGACAATCCTGATTGAATCTCATCTGCTGAGGCAGAACTCAGGCGTTTGAATCAGGGGTCAGGTGATGTTGAAAATTATTGCACAAACTTTAGAAGATGAGCTTCTGAAGTTAAATGGAATGATCCTGCTCTGAAATGTCTATTTCTTGCTGGTCTGAGTGAAAGGGTTAAGGATTTGCTAATTGCATTCACCGCACCTGAGACTCTGCAGGATGCCATGCAATTAGCTGTTCGTGTGGATAGGAGCCTGAGGTCCAGGCTGAATGAGGTAAAGACTCCTGTAATGCCAGGTCCTAGTCCCCAGAAAATCTGCTCAGATGGCGGAGAACCGATGGAGGTTGGGGCGAAGTCGCTCCGCTCTCAGGAATGAGACCGGAGGTTCGCCGAGGGATTGTGTCTTTATTGTGGTAAAGATGACCATTTGATTAGGTATTGTGAGCTTCATTTAAGTAAAGAAAAAAAAAAGAGTGTATTGCTTGCTTACGCTCTGCAGGAGTATTTCTTTCTGGGAGTACTACTTTGTAGGAAAATTTGATTGAATTTCAGGTATTTGTGGATTGTGGTTCAACACTAGTGTTGAGCGAGCATGCTCGGGCAGGAGCTTGGGTCTCCGCCCTGCACATTTGGCGCTCTTTACAGAGCCAATGAACATGCAGGGATTGCTAGCCAGTCACTGTAATGCCGCAGCCATGTTGCTTGTGGGCATTACAGTGATTGTCTGGCCACACAGCGTCACCTTGAGTATTTAAAACCGGGCGCCGCCATCTTGGACACAGTCGCTCTGGATCAGACAGTGTAGGGAGAGTGCTACTGACTTAGGGAGAGATTTATACTGCGAAATAGGTAGCGTAGGGTCTCTAAAGCATGCCAAATCAAACAAACAGTCCTTCTCAGGACTAATATCCATCCCAGATATCAGGCAGGCAGGCTGTATAGGAGACGCAGTGGTTATACCAGCAAATGCTGCATTACAGTCCTGTGTGCTCCTGCTGGTCAAATTGCTAGACTTATTCCCCGGTCTCAGGGGCCAGGAAAAATCCTTTTTTTAATCATCTAAATCCTGTATTTTTTTTTTCCTCAGTCAGACTGTCCAAATACACGTCTTATTAACCTTTTGGTATTCACCCCCCGCAAAAAAAAAAAATTAATGTGTCTGTGACTGTTCAGACACCAATACATCTGTTTAAAAGAGTCTGGTGTAGGCCAGAAAAATATAACTGTGGTTTTGCAGTTCCACAGGTCAAATCTCTGTATTATCCAGCTTTTGGTATTTTTTCCGTAAAGAAAAACAGTAATAGTGTCTCCCTGATTGATCATACCCAAATATATCTGTTTAAAAGAGTCTGGTGTAGGCCAGAAAAATATAACTGTGGTTTTGCAGTACCATGGGTCAAATCTCTGTATTACCCTGTTTTTGAAATTTTTTGCCGTAAAAAAAAACTGTAATAGTGTCTCCCTGACTGGTCATACACCAATATATCTGTTTAAAAGAGTCTGGTGTAGGCCAGAAAAATATAACTGTGGTTTTGCAGTTACACGGGTCAAATCTCTGTATTATCCAGCTTTTGGTATTTTTTCCGTAAATAAAAACAGTAATAGTGTCTAACTGATTGTTCAGACACAAATATATCTGTTTTAAAGATTCTGGTGTATGCCACATAACTATAACTGTGGTTTTGCATTTCCATGGTTCAAATCTCTGTATTATGAACTTTTGGGCCTTTTTTACATAAAAAAACAGTTTGAGTGTGTCGCTGACTGTTCAGCCTCAAATATATCTATTTAAAAAAGTCTGGTATACGCCAGTAAATTAGAACTGTGGTCTTTCCGTTCCACGGTTCAAATCTCTGTATTATCCAATTTTGGGCCTTTTTTACATAAAAAAAAACAGTTTGAGTGTGTCGCTGACTGTTTAGCTCCAAATATATCTATTTAAAAAAGTCTGGTATACGCCAGTAAATTAGAACTGTGGTTTTGCAGTTCCACTGTTCAAATCTCTGTATTATCCAGCTTTTAGCCTGTTTTACGTAAAAAAAACAGTAATAGTGTCTCCCTGTCTGTTCAGTCACAAATATATCTGTTTAAAAGATTCTGGTGTAGGCCAGAGAAATAGAACTGTGGTTTTCCTCTTCCACGGTTCAAATCTCCTTTTTACTCCCCTCTTTTCATTGATAGTGCGAGTGTAAGCTATTTTACTACATTTACAATGGGCAACTTGCGTGGCAAGGGACGTGAAACTGGACGTTCTGGTGATGGTGCGTGTAGAGGACGGGGCCGTGGCCAATGTGAAAATGTGCCACAACCAACAGCCACATATTCTCGCTCCCAATTCTTGACCGAATTACTAGGGAAGCACGCAACAACAAAACCACTATTGCGAACTGATCAGTGTGAACAGGTTATTAATTGGATAGCAGATAATACTTCCAGTTACCTGGGCACCACCACCTCCGGTCTGTCTTCCACACGGTCAAGTTTTAGTAGCCGTGAGTCTCGACTGCATACTCCTCCTCACCCTGATGCTCCTTCCTCTCACCATGCCGAGTGTCGTCAGACAGCAACTGATCCCACACTGGGTCACTCTGAAGAGCTGTTCACTGGTCCATTTCCATATTTGTGCCCCTCGCCTGCTCCGCTTGAAGTGGTGGAAGAGTAGATCCTATGTAGCGATGCCAAAATATTTGAACAGCCACGGCCAGAGGAAGTCGACGCTGGCAATTTGTCACAAGAGGTGGACGATGATGAGACACAATTGCCACGAAGTGAGGAGGAGGATCGTGGTGCGCAAGTGGAAGAGGAGGAGGTGGTGGATGATCTAGTAACTGACCCAATGAGGCAGGAGGACACACAGAGTGAGGCCAGCAGCACACAGGGGGAGGGAGGCAGAGTACCCCAACAGGCAGGAAGAAGCAGTGTGGTGGTCACACACAGAAGGCGGGCAACAGTTCCCCGTAACACCAACACGGGGTGTCTGGAATTTTTTTAAAGACTCTGCTGATAACCCTAAAAAGGCCATTTGTACCAACTGCCATGCCAGCATCAGCAGGGGTGACAAAACTACCAGCCTGACCACCACCAGCATGATCAGGCACATGGCAGCAAAGCACCCGACTTTGTGGGGCGAACCCCAGGGTCCACGACCAGTGTCAGCAGGTGTCACCACTGCTTCTTCAGCTGTTGTGCATGTAATAGAACCCCCTGTTCTGCATGAAAAGCAATCCCCTGTCCATACTGCATGCAAAGATGCCCCCTCCTCTCAGTCTTCACTTGTTATGGCAGTTTCTCAAGAAACAGCATCAACGTCCACGTCCACGTCCCACCGCAGCGTTCAATTGTCCATATCCCAGAACAAAAGCGCAAATTCGCAGCCAATGCCCCACAGGCCACAGTCCTAAATTCTGACATTTCACGACTGCTTGCGTTGGAAATGCTGCCTTTTAGGCTGGTGGAGACGGAATCCTTCCGCAAAATTATGGCGGTGGCCATCCCTCGGTACTCGGTCCCCAGCCGACACTATTTTGCTCGGTGTGCCATACTCACACTGCACAAGCACGTGTCCCAAAACATCTGCCGTGCCCTCAACAACGCAGTTACTGGGAGAGTCCACCAGACAACGGACACGTTGACAAGTGCTTGTGGCCAGGGACGGTACATCTCCCTGATGGCACACTGGGTAAATATAGTGAAAGCCAGGACACAGTCGGACCTTGGGACGGAACACATCCTCCCCACACCGAGGATTGCGGGCTCTATGTCAGTCAGAGTTGCCCCCACAGTGTACAGCTCCTGCCCATCATCCTCCTCCTCCTCCTCATGTTCAGCCTCCATCTCAGATATCACCACATCAGTTACAAGCTGGAAGCACTGCAGTACTGCCTAAGCCAAGCGGCAACAGGCTGTGCTGAAACTCAAAAGCTTAGGTGATAAACCTCACACTGCTTGTGAGTTGTGGACAGCTGTGAAAGGGCAGGCAGATCTGTGGCTGAGACTGCTGAACCTACATCCAGGCATGGTCGTGTGTGACAATGGCCGTAACCTGGTGGCGGCTCTGAGGCAAGGCGAGATCACACACAAACCATGCCTGGCTCATGTGCTTAACCTCGTGGTTCAGTGGTTTCTTAAATCGACCTTGAGTTGTCAGATCTGCTCGTCAAGGTACGCCGCCTGTCAGCTCATTTTTGGAAGTCAGCTACAGCTTCTGCCTCCCTTGCTGTGTTGCAGCAGCGTTTGCAGCTTCCGGCACACCGACTGGTGTGTGATGTCCCCACACATTGGAACTCTACCCTCCACATGTTGCAAAGGATTTGTGAGCAGAAGAGAGCAATTGTAGATTACCAGCTGCAACAAGGCCGTCGATATTCAGGTCAGACTCCACACATAAGACCTCAGGAGTGAACCTGGATGTCTGACATATGTACCATCCTGACAAAGTTTGAGGAGTCCACCAAGATGGTGAGTGGCGATGTTGCCATCATTAGCATCAGCATCCCACTTGTCTGTCTTTTGCAATGCTCTCTGCAGAGAATTAAAGAGGAGGCATTGCAGCCAGAGTATGATGAGATGGATCAAGAAGCCGTAATGGGCGATTACACACAGCCGAGCCTCATCTCATCCCAACTAGTGTTGAGCCACCCCCGTAGTGTTCGAGTTTGGTTCGGTTCGTCGAACACCCGTATGTTCGCTGAACTGTTCATCGAACTGTTCGTCGAACACCTTCGAACACTGTTAAAACCAATGGCAGGCAAACAAAAACACATAGAAATACATAGAAAACACCTTCAAAGGTGTCCAAAAGCTGACAAACTGCTCAGAAGACACAACTAACACATGGAAAAGTGACAAGTACATATAGTCATGCAAAAAGAAAAGAGGTGGAGGAGTAAAAGGAGGGGGAGACACAGATATAGGCATGTCATGCCCTTCTAAAACCAAAAAAGTGCCAAGCCGACTTCCGTTCCTGCCCGTGCGACATCCGTGTCGCCGGGTTTGTGCCAGAGCTGCGGTGGACCCTGATGGCCAGCCCCCCTCTCCCAATACTGGTGCCGGTCCGCTGGTGGGTCGAGCGAGCCCCCCTGTGGTGGAGGCAGGTCTAAGCTTTTTAATTTAAATTGTCTCTCTAATTTGAATGAATACACTTTAAATCGTTTTACAAGGATCTATTGGAGGGCAAGTCTCATGCCAGAAGCCACGTAATTCCATCTCCAGTAGCGTCCACTAAAGCTGCTGCAGTTAAAAAGCTTTTATAAGGATCGAGCTCGGCGGTCCACCGCAAGGCGTCCTACCGCCAGTCCCAGCCCCTATGCCTTGGGGTGTCTCCCCGATGCTCTTCACTAAGTGTCCCTGGGGGCCGAACCATTTCCTTTGAAAAAATTAAGTGTCCAAACTACAGGTGGTGTAGCTTGCTTAACAGCTGGGATAATCCGCTGACTAGCAGACACAGCTACTAGGCACAAAGTATTTCCTGTGCTAGATGCAGTTAAAAATTTGTAATTAGATACTCTCGTTGGATTCTGAGAAAGCACTCCATGGAGTCTCCTGGCACGCCATATATTATTCCCTTAAAAAGCTTGGGGTAGAGGTCAAGGGGACCCTTTTATAGGCAAAATCACGGCTCTGTATCGCAATTCGTCACCTAGGCTGAAGATAAATGGAACAATTTCATCACCTTTCATAATCACCAATGGGACAAGGCAGGGATGTCCTCTGTCCCCTCTCTTATACATCCTAGTGATGGCGCACCTGCTCTCATCAATTCGCCATAACCCCAATATTAGGTGGATTGAGGTGGGAGGCACCGAGTACAAGAGCTCTGCATTTGCTGATGATGTCCTAGTATATATCACTCAATCACATATATCCATCCCTGCTGTTATGGCTGAAATAGATCACTTTGTTACATGGTCAAATTTTAAAATCAATGCAGCGAAGTCTGAGGCCCTCGATGTCTCCCTCCCCAAATCCATACAGGATTCCATCCAGTCCAACTTTCCTTTGCATGGCCCTCACAGGGTATCAAATACTTAGGAATTCGTATTCATAAAGACCTCTCTTGTCTATGTTATCTTAATTTTGGGCCCTTTATTGAACAACTCCATACAGACCTCGGTTGGCAAGTTAGAACTGTAAGATTCACTACGTGAACCACTGGTGTTTTGTGGAAAAGCACATGTACACTGTGTTCAAAATTATTATGCAAAAAGTGTTTAGGAGTGATAAGGGAAGAATTTGTTTGTTTGTCAGTTAAAGTCATTGATGGTGATGTGTGTCAGGGCTCTTTATATCACTGTAAGCAATTGCAGACACCTGTGCTAATTATTTTGGCAGGTGTGTCCAATGAAAGGCAAGACTACTTAAGAAGGCTGTCCCACATTATTAAGCAGCCTACATTTTCTGCCAAAATGGGAAAGAAAAAGGATGTGTCGGCTGCTGAGTAGCAACAAATTGTGGAGTGTTTAGGTCAAGGCATGACTACAATCAACATTGCCAAGAAACTTCATCCTGATCATCGCACAATCAAGAAGTATGTAGCTGATTCACAGTACACACGTGTGCGTGCTGATAAGGGAAAATTGAGGACTCTTTCCTCCAGGCAATTACATCAGGTTAAAAGAGCAGCGGCAAAAAAGCCTTGTCATAGCAGCAGACAAGTTTTTGAAGCTGCTGGTGCCTCCAACGTCCCCCGAACAACAAGATGCAGAGTCCTTCAGAGGATTGCAGCTGTGCGTAAGCCATCCTGTTGACCTCCTCTATCCACTGCACACAAGCAGAAACGGCTCCAGTGGGCCAAATAATACATGAAGACTGACTTCAAAACTGTTTTGTTCACGGATGAGTGCCGTGCAACGCTCGATGGTCCAGATGGATGGAGTGGAGGATGGCTGGTTGATGGACACCCCACGCAAACATGGCTACAGCGCCAACAAGGAGAAGGTGGAGTAATGTTATAGGCTGGAATCATGGGGAGAGAGATTGTCGGCCCCTTTAGGATCCCTGAAGGGGTAAAGATGAACTCCATAATGTATGTGGAGTTTCTCAAACAGCACTTCCTGCCATGGTTCAAGAAGAAGAACCGTGTATTCCGCAGCAAGATCATTTTCATGCATAATAATGCACCGTCTCATGCTGCACATAACACATCTGCATCTCTGGCTGATATGGGCATAAAAGGGGACAAACTTATGGTGTCACCCCCATGCTCTCCTGACCTCAACCCCATTCAGAACCTCTGGAGCATCATCAAAAGGAGTGTCTATGATGGCGGGAGGCAGTTCACATCTAAGCAACAGCTCTGGGAGGGTATTCTGTCCTCATGCAAAACAATTGAAGCAGAAACCATCCAAAACCTGACAAATTCAATGGACGAGAGAGTTCAGAAGCTCCTTTCGAATAAGGGGTCCTATGTGCAAATGTAGCATCACCTAGAATAAAGTTTTGAGTTGAAAACTGTTTGATTTCAGTTTCTAATAACCTGCTGATGCTTATAATTTCTTTATTAAAATGAAAAGGTTGATCGAAGAGTTTGGGGGATCTAAGAGTGTGGCAACCCAATAGTCAGGATTACTTCAAATTCTGACAATCTGAGGGTCATGTTGCAGGTAGTGCAGCAAGAAGGCACTTATGTGTCATGCGCATCTAGGAGCCCCAAAATTATTTTCCGGGCTAGATGCAGCTAAAAATTATTATTAATTTGAAAGCTGGTGGAGCTTAGTATAGATGGCCTAATAGAATCAGTACTGCAAACTGCTACAAAGCCCAAATTATTTTCCAGCCAACATACAGATAAACATGATTAGTAATTTTAAATCTGGTGGAGCTTATTATAGATGGCCTAATAGAATCAGTACTGCACACTGCTGCAAAGCCCAAATTATTTTCCAGCCAAGATACAGATAAACATGTCTAGTAATTTTAAAGCTTAAAACGGTTGGTGAGGTGATTTTAACAAATCATCAAGCTTTTACAATCCCCAGGATGACACAGGGGTAGAAAAGTCGTTTCGGATCCATGATTTGTTCATCTTTATGAACGTGAGTCTATCTACATTATTAGTGGAGAGCCGCGTGCGCTTATCTGTCAGCACACCACCAGCAGCGCTGAACACACGTTCAGACAGAACGCTGACTGCATGGTATGACAAGATCTCCAAAGCGTAAGTGGCGAGCTCCGGCCATTTATCCAGATTGGAAGCCCAAAAAGAGCAAGGGTCCAGTGACACAGTCATGGCTTCAATGTTTACTTGGAGATACTCCTGTACCATCGTCTCTAGGCGTTGACTATGTGTTAGACTTCTTGTCTCCTGTGGCCTTGCAAAGGATGGGCTAAAAAAGTGGTGAAATGATTCCGCAAAATTGATGTTACCAGCAGATACTGTGTTTCTGTTACGGTTTGAGTGCTGAACTCTCGACGGTCCCACGGTTGGCAAGTTGGAACTGTGAGATTCACTACGTGCACCACTGGTGTTTTGTGGAAAAGCACATGTAAGATTCTGCAACAGTCTCTGCTGATACTCCTGCATGCATGCATCCCTTTCTATGGCAGGAATAATTTCTGCAAATTTACTTTTGTACCGGGGATCTAACAGTGTGGCAACCCAGTAGCCAGGATTATTTCTAATTCTCACAATTCGAGGGTCATGTTGCAGGTAGTGCACCAAGAAGGCACTCATGTGTCTTGCGCATCCAGGAGCACCAAGTCCCTGTTGTGTTGGTGGAGAGGTAACAATCATGCTTCCTTGCTCTGTCCTCTCCTCCAAACCTCGCACAACAGAAATGTGATCAAGGTCTCCCTCATCTGATGAGTCTTCCATCAGTTCGTCCTCCACTCCTTCCTGGGCTCCTGCACCTTCCTCACTAGTTTGGCTGCTACCATGGGCCCTGGTAAAACCATCTCCCCCACCCTCACATGCCTGCCGCCTTGGTGCTGCCGAACGTCTGGACCTTGCAGATGTTAGCCCTTCCGCATACAACTCCTCCTCCTCTACTCCCTCCAACTCCTCTTGTGCCACCACCTGACTCCAAATTCTGTTTAACATGTGCTCCAGCATGTAAATCACCGGAATAGTCATGCTGATAATGGCATCGTCAGCACTAAACATCTTCGTCGCCATTTCAAAACTGTGCAGAAGGGAACATAGGTCCCTGATCTAAGACCACTCCAGCGTGATTTGCCCCACCTCTGGATCTCGTTGGCCCAGGTTATACGTCAGAACGCATTGCACCAGGGCTTGTCGGTGCTGCCACAGTTGCTAAAACATGTGCAGAGTTGAATTCCACCGGGTAGGCACATCGCATTTTAGCCGGTGAAGTGGCAGGCCCAACGACTTCTGTAGTGAAGTAAGTCACTGAGCTGCGGGATTCGAACGGCGGAAGTGAGCACACAGCGACCGTGCCCTCTGTAGAAGGCCATCTAGTCTGGGATAGTGGGCTAAAAATTGCTGGACAACCAGGTTCAACACGTGAGCCATACAAGGCACGTGTGTGACATTGCCCCGGCGAAGGGCCGCACCCAGGTTTTCAGCATATACGCACATGGCCTTCCCTGGTTTCAGGTCCAGTGGAGACAACCATTCATGAAACTGGTTCTCCAGAGCAGACCACAACTCCTCAGCTGTGTGACTCACATTTCCCAGACATTTCAAAGTAAAAACCGCCTGATGATGTTGAGCCCTGCTGCCAGCATAGTAAGGAGGTGTGCAGGATCCCTTCTGCGCAGTTAGAAAGCTTGTGGCATGACCAGACAGGCTTTGGGTGCAGGTGGAGGACTGAGAGGAGGTTGAGGAGGCAGAAGCAGTGGAGGACATTTGAGATAAAGAGGATTGATGCACAACTCGTGGGGACGGCAAGACTTGGACAGCGGCCCCTTGTCCTGCTGTCACCATAGTTACCCAGTGCCCAGTCAGCGACATGTAACGCCCCTGTCCATGCCTTCTCGTCCAAGTTTCTGTGGTGAAATGTACCCTGTCACACACAGAGTTTCTCAAAGAAGCGGTGATGTTGTGTGCGACATGCTGGTGGAGCGCAGGCACACCTTTCTTTGAGAAGTAGTGCCGACTGGGCATCTGGTACTGGGGCAGTGCGACGGACATAAGGTCTCGAAAATCCTCTGTGTCCACCAGGCGGAAAGGAAGCATTGCTGTAGCCAACAGCTTGCAGATGGTGAATTTCAACCTCTTAGCTTTCTCATGGCTAGTAAGAAATGGTCTTATACTTGTCCACATCTGAGGGACGTAGGGCTGGCTGTTGTGCTTAGACGGGGTTGAGAAGGGTGTCCCCGGCAAACTGCCGGTCTGTGAGGAAGATGCAGGCGGACATGTTAGGTTGCCTTGATCCAAAGGTGGTGCTATCGATGTCGGACAGCGCTGAATACCAGCTGGTGTTTCCACCTCCAAAGAAAATGATGACCTGCCAATCACGCTGGCTGTTGCGGGTAAAGAGGTGGCAGGTCTGCGTCCCAAAACAGGTGTGACTGCTGTCCCCCCAGTCACAGAGGATGAAGAGGCCGCGGATGCACAAGATGTGGCAGACGGTGGTTGGCCGGCCGGCTAGGCCGCATTGTAGCACAGTGAGCTTCCCACTGCAACTTATGCTTCATGTCCATGTGCCGGTTCATGCATGAAGTACTCAAACTATGTATTTCTTGGCCTCTACTTAGCTTTTGCTGACAAATTTTACAGATAACACGAGTTGGGTCATCTTTATCGATCTGAAAATATGCCCAGGCTATGCAAGGCTTAGCACCCATGCGACCTGAAGAGCCACCATGACTTGTGGTCAAAGGCAGAGTTGAGTTTGAGGATGCAGTTGTTGACGTGCTTCCAGTACTACGTCTCTGTCCAGGAAGGCGCAACCTGACCTCGTCGTCACTAGCATCCTCCTCCACCTCCTCTGCTGACCTCATCTCTTGGCTGACTGTGGGTTGACAGTAAGTGGGATCTCCAACCTCATCATCATCACCCTGTGTGTAATCACACCCGTCGTCCTCAGAGCCAACCTGTTCCTGCCCTGACAAAAAACTAAAATTGTTGCTCCCATCAGGTATTTGAGACTCATCATCGTCTTCCTCATTGTCTCCACAAACAGGAGTTACAGTTTGGGTACGAGGATCTACATTATGGTAAGAACCTTCGGCGTCTGGTCCTGGATCTGACTCATAAAAATTCTGGGCATCAGTGCAGATCATTTCCTCGTCTGGATTCACAGAAGCTCTGGAGCCGACCTCTGATTCCCAGGCTATAGTATGAGTAAACAGCTCTGCAGTCTCAACCATCTGTTCTACCCCATACTCAGACGGGCAGCTGGAGACTTGGGAGCTGTGAGGAAGCAATTGCGGTTGGGGTGACATCTCTGAGGACTGGAGTATTTGTGATCTTGAAGTTGAGGTGGAGGAGAGCCCACTTAAAGGAGCACTTGATATCCGTTGAAGCACCTGCTGTTTTTGTGCCTCATCTGGAATTTGTAGCGATTGGCGTGGCCGTAAGAAAGGGATCTTTTCACATTGTCCGCTAAAAGAAGTAGACATCTTAGTTTGGCTGGAAGATGGTCTTTCTTCTGCAGATGTTACTGTTGCTTTAACACCTACCCCACGGACACAATTATTTTTTCCCTTCCCAACACGCCTATTCCCCTTTCCACCAGCAGCAGGCCTTTTTCCACTCATTTTTGTGGTTAACTAATTCACAACTCTGAAGTTGTTTGCACAAAAAACAATGGATGGGAACCGAGCAGAGCTGAGTGGCCAAACTGTGGAATTAGCCCAAAAGTATTGGCTGGGTTAGATGCAGATAAAACTTATATTGAATTTGCAACCTGATGGAGGTCAGTATAGATGGACTAATAGAACAAGTCCCACACACTGCTACAAGCTGAAATATTTTTTCAGAGCTAGATGCAGAAAAAAATTATATTGAATTTGCAACCTGATGGAGGTCAGTATAGATGGACTAATAGAAAAAGTCCCACACACTGATAGAAGCCGAAATATTTTTTCAGAGCTAGATGCAGAAATTTTTTTTATTGAATTTGCAACCTGATGGAGGTCAGTATAGATGGACTAATAGAACAAGTCCCACACACTGCTAGAAGCCGAAATATTTTTCAGAGCTCGATGCAGAAAAAAATTATATTGAATTTGCAACCTGATGGAGGTTAGTATAGATGGACTAATAGAACAAGTTCCACACACTGCTAGAAGCCGAAATATTTTTTCAGAACTCGATGTAGAAGAAAATTATATTGAATTTGCAACCTGATGGAGGTTAGTATAGATGGACTAATAAAACAAGTCCCACACACTGCTACAAGCTGAAATATTTTTTCAGAGCTAGATGCAGAAAAAAATTATATTGAATTTGCCACCTGATGGAGGTCAGTATAGATGGACTAATAGAACAAGTCCCACACACTGCTAGAAGCTGAAATATTTTTTCAGAGCTAGATGCAGACAAAAATTATATTGAATTTGCAACCTGATGGAGGTCAGTATAGATGGACTAATAGAAAATGTCCCACACACTGCTAGAAGCCGAAATATTTGTTCAGAGCTAGATGCAGAAAAAAATTATATTGAATTTGCAACCTGATGGAGGTCAGTATAGATGGACTAATAGAACAAGTCCCACTCACTGCTAGAAGCCGAAATATTTTTTCAGAGGTAGATGCAGAAAAAAATTATATTGAATTTGCAACCTGATGGAGGTCAGTATAGATGGACTAATAGAACAAGTCCCACACACTGCTAGAAGCCGAAATATTTTTTCAGAGCTCGATGCAGAAAAAAATTATATTGAATTTGCAACCTGGTGGAGGTTAGTTTAGATGGACTAATAGAATGATGCTATGCCCAAAAGGTTTTACTTCACTATGTTCAGTAAAAAAAATTGTATTCTATACACAGGTGGTGTAGCTTGCAACACAGATAGGCTACTCCACTGACTAACACACTCTGCAATAGGCCAAAAAGGATTTGCTTTGCTAGATTTAGCCAAATGCTGTGAAAAAAACATGCACAGCACTGGCACAGATCTGCCTGGCAAAAAGTTATAGGAACTGATGTAACCTAGCCCTGAAAAATACTGCAATTACAATTAGTCTTTACTCCCAACCTATCTACTTAAGAGCACAGACCTGCCTGATAAAAGTCGTAAGAAATGATGTAACCTAGTCCTTTAAAGGACTGCAATCACAACTCTTCCCTACTCCCAAGCTATCTGTAGATTTGTGCGAAAATTGGCTTGAAATTAACAAAGTATAGAGCACACAGCAACAGCGGTGCTGTCTAACACGCAGCTGCAGCAGTGAGAAAATGGTGGTGACGGGGAAAATGGCTGGGTCTTATAGGGCAAGGACATGTGACATACACTGCCAATGACACATGCCCTTGCTTGTGTGAAAAAAAACAGTTCGCTCAGTGTGTGCGCTGCTGATAGGCTGACAGACTGCACCGCCCCACTGTACATGCGGGGAAGAGAAAATAAAATGGAGATCTTCATTATTTCTGCAGCGATCCATCCCCTGCCCCTCCCCCCGCCCTGCTGTACACTCAAACTGCGTATTAACATTAATTTTCAGCATTACTGAGAAAAAATCCAGTTATGATTTCGGTGCATGAACAGTTATCGAACATAACCTCGAACAGCTGAATTTTTTTCCAATCATTCGTGTTCGCCGAACGGCTCGAACACCGCCCAAAACAGCTCGAATTTGAGATTGGCGAACAGTTCGAGTCGAACACCGCTCATCTCTAATCCCAAAGTGCATTGGGGGACAATGAGGGAGAGGAGGAGGAGGAGGAAGAACAGGAGCTGGTATCATGCGCTATAGACGCTAATACCTGTACAACTGTCATACAGTCGGTTCAGCGTGGGTGGCCTGAGGACAGGGGGGAGGAGGTGGAGGAGGAGGAGAGCATGGTCAGTCATCATCTTGGTGAGGACATGGAAGTCTTGCCCGTTACCATTCTGGCACGCATGGCTGACTTTATGTTACGCTGCCTTAACCGTGACCCTCGTGTTGCCAAAATGTTGGGTGAGAGTTATTACTGGTTGGTGACACTTTTAGACCCCCGCTACAAGGAGAACTTTCACTCTCTTATTCCTGAGGTGGAGAGGTCTACAAAAATGGGGCAGTACCAGAAGGCCGTTGCTGCAGAACTGTTAAAAAAATTCCCATCTAAACACGGTAGCGGCAGAGGTCACAGTTCGTTGACCAACCAAGGCGTACAGGCGAGAGAGACGCAACTCCAATCCAGCAGAGGCAGGGGAACACTGTCAACATTCTGGGACAGTTTTCTGAGACCCGCCCAGCTTACGGGCCCTGAAGCGTGGGGTACTCTCACAAGGAGTGGAAAGTTTCAAAAGATGGTGAGGGAGTACCTTGCTGACTGTACCAGCATCCTCCGTGATTCCTCTGTGCCTTTTAATTATTGGGTATCCAAGCTGGACACTTGGAATGAACTCGCTCTGTAAGCCTTGGAGGTCCTGGCGTGCCCTGCCGCTAGCGTGTTACCAGAACGTGTTTTTAGTGCCGCTGGGGGAATTATAACTGATAAGCGCACTCGCCTGTCAACTGACAATGCTGACAAGCTGACCCTTATCAAAATGAAGAAGGGCTGGATTGGGTCAGACTTCTCATCACCACCAAATGACAGCAGAATAACATAAAGTCCAAATCCACTGTGTTATTTCAGGAGGTGTATTCCAATGCACCGCTTCACACCCACACATGGGTATACTCTTCCTCAATTCGGCTATTTTTTGCTCTTCTCCTTATCCTCAGCCTTCATCACCACTATAGATGAGCGTTGTTCTACTCGAACTGTTCGCCAATCTCAAATTCGAGCTGTTTTGGGCGGTGTTCGAGCCGTTCGGCGAACACGAACAATTTGAGAAAAATTCGGCTGTTCGAGGTTATGTTCGATAACTGTTCGTGCACCAAAATCATAACTGGATTTTTTCTCAGTAATGATGAAAATGAATGTTAATACGCAGTTTGAGTGTACAGCGGGGTGGGGGGAGGGGCAGGGGATGGATCTCTGCAGGAACAATGAAGATCTCCATTTTTTTTTCTCTTTCCCGCATTTGCAGTGGGGAGGTGCAATCTGTCAGCCTATCAGCAGCGCACACACGGAGCGAAGTGCTTTTTTTCACACAAGCAAGGGCATGTGTCATTGGTAGTGTATGTCACATGTCCTTGCCCTATAAGACCAAGCCATTTTCCCCGTCGCCACCATTTTCTCACTGCTGCAGCTGCGTGTTAGACGGCACCGCTGTTGCTGTGTGCGCTATACCTTGTTAATTTCAAGCCAATTTTTGCACAAATATACAGATAGCTTGGGAGTAGGGAATAGTTGTGATTGCAGTCCTTTTAAGGACTAGGTTACAGCATTTCCTACGACTTTTATCAGGGAGGTCTGTGCTCTTAAATAGATAGGTTGTGGGAGTAAAGACTAATTGTAATTGGAGTCCTTTTCAGGACTAGGTTACATCAGTTCCTATCAGTTTTTGCCAGGCAGGTCTGTGCCAGTGCTGTGCAAGTTTTTTTCACAGCATTTGGCTGAATCTAGCAAAGCTAATCCTTTTTGGCCTATTGCAGAGTGTGTTAGTCAGTGGAGTAGCCTATCTGTGTTGCAAGATATACCACCTGTGTATAGAATACCAATTTTTTTACTGCACCTAGTGAAGGAAAATCTTTTGGGCATAGCATCATTCTATTAGTCCATCTATACTGACCTCCATCAGGTTGCAAATTAAAACTAATTTTTATCTGCATCTACAGTACCTCTGAAAAAATATTGGGCTTCTAGCTGTGTGTGGGTCTTGTTCTATTAATCCATCTATACTGACCTCCATCAGGTTGCAAACTGAATATAATTTTTTTCTGCATCTAGCTCTGAAAAAATATTTGGGCTTCTAGCGGTGTGTGGGACTTGGTCTATTAGTCCATCTATACTGACCTCCATCAGGTTGCAAATTAAAAATAATTTTTTTCTGCATCTAGCTCTGAAAAAATATTTGGGCTTCTAGCAGTGTGTGGGACTTGTTCTATTAGTCCATCTATAGTGACCTCCATCAGGTTGCAAATTGAATAAAAAAAATTTCTGCATCTAGCTCTGAAAAAATATTTGGGCTTCTAGCAGTGTGTGGGACTTGGTCTATTAGTCCATCTATACTGACCTCCATCAGGTTGCAAATTAAAAATAATTTTTTTCTTCATTTAGCTCTGAAAAAATATTTGGGCTTCTAGCAGTGTGTGGGACTTGTTCTATTAGTCCTTCTATACTGACCTCCAGCAGGTTGCAAATTGAATATAATTTTTTTCTGCATCTAGCTCTGAAAAAATATTTGGGCTTCTAGCAGTGTGTGGGACTTGGTCTATTAGTCCATCTATACTGACCTCCATCAGGTTGCAAACTGAATATATTTTTTTCTGCATCTACCTCTGAAAAAATATTCGGCTTCTAGCTGTGTGTGGGACTTGTTGTATTAGTCCATCTATACTGACCTCCATCAGGTTGCAAACTGAATATATTTTTTTCTGCATCTACCTCTGAAAAAATATTGGGCTTCTAGCTGTGTGTGCGTCTTGTTCTATTAATCCATCTATACTGACTTCCATCAGGTTGCAAACTGAATATAATTTTTTTCTGCATCTAGCTCTGAAAAAATATTTGGGCTTCTAGCGGTGTGTGGGACTTGGTCTATTAGTCCATCTATACTGACCTCCATCAGGTTGCAAATTAAAAATAATTTTTTTCTGCATCTAGCTCTGAAAAAATATTTGGGCTTCTAGCAGTGTGTGGGACTTGTTCTATTAGTCCTTCTATACTGACCTCCAGCAGGTTGCAAATTGAATATAATTTTTTTCTGCATCTAGCTCTGAAAAAATATTTGGGCTTCTAGCAGTGTGTGGGACTTGGTCTATTAGTCCATCTATACTGACCTCCATCAGGTTGCAAACTGAATATATTTTTTTCTGCATCTACCTCTGAAAAAATATTCGGCTTCTAGCTGTGTGTGGGACTTGTTGTATTAGTCCATCTATACTGACCTCCATCAGGTTGCAAACTGAATATATTTTTTTCTGCATCTACCTCTGAAAAAATATTGGGCTTCAAGCTGTGTGTGGGTCTTGTTCTATTAATCCATCTATACTGACCTCCATCAGGTTGCAAACTGAATATAATTTTTTTCTGCATCTAGCTCTGAAAAAATATTTGGGCTTCTAGCGGTGTGTGGGACTTGGTCTATTAGTCCATCTATACTGACCTCCATCAGGTTGCAAATTAAAAATAATTTTTTTCTGCATCTAGCTCTGAAAAAATATTTGGGCTTCTATCAGTGTGTGGGACTTGTTCTATTAGTCCATCTATAGTGACCTCCATCAGGTTGCAAATTGAATAAAAAAAATTTCTGCATCTAGCTCTGAAAAAATATTTGGGCTTCTAGCAGTGTGTGGGACTTGGTCTATTAGTCCATCTATACTGACCTCCATCAGGTTGCAAATTAAAAATAATTTTTTTCTTCATTTAGCTCTGAAAAAATATTTGGGCTTCTAGCAGTGTGTGGGACTTGTTCTATTAGTCGTTCTATACTGACCTCCAGCAGGTTGCAAATTGAATATAATTTTTTTCTGCATCTAGCTCTGAAAAAATATTTGGGCTTCTAGCAGTGTGTGGGACTTGTTCTATTAGTCCACCTATACTGACCTCCATCAGGTTGCAAATTAAAACTAATTTTTATCTGCATCTACAGTACCTCTGAAAAAATATTTGGCCTTCTAGCAGTGTGTGGGACTTGTTGTATTAGTCCATCTATACTGACCTCCATCAGGTTGCAAACTGAATATATTTTTTTCTGCATCTACCTCTGAAAAAATATTCGGCTTCTAGCTGTGTGTGGGACTTGTTGTATTAGTCCATCTATACTGACCTCCATCAGGTTGCAAATTCAAAATATTTTTTTTCTGCATCTAACCCAGCCAATAGTTTTGGCCTAATACCACAGTTTGGCCACTCAGCTCTGCTCGGTTACCATCCATTGTTTTTTTGTGCAAACAACTCCAGAGTTGTGAATTAGTTAACCACCAAAATGAGTGAAAAAAGGCCTGCTGCTGGTGGAAAGGGGAATAGGCGTGTTGGGAAGGGGAAAAAAGGTTGTGTCCGTGGGGTAGGTGCAGAAGAAAGACCATCTTCCAGCCAAACTAAAATGTCTACTTCTTTTAGCGGACAATGTGATAAGATCCCTTTCTTACGGCCACGCCAATCACTACAAATTCCAGATGAGGCACAAAAACAGCAGGTGCTTCAACGGATATCAAGTGCTCCTTTAAGTGGGCTCTCCTCCACATCAACTTCAACATCACAAATACTCCAGTCCTCAAAGGTGTCACCCAAATCGCACTTGCTTCCTCACAGCTCCCAAATCTCCAGCTGCCCGTCTGAGTATGAGGTAGAACAGATGGTTGAGTCTGCAGAGCTGTTTACTCATACTATAGCCTGGGAATCAGAGGTCGACTCCAGCGCTTCTGTGAATCCAGACTAGAGATGAGCGGTGTTCGACTAGAACTGTTCGCCAATCTCAAATTCGAGCTGTTTTGGGCGGTGTTCGAGTTGTTCGACGAACCCGAACGATTTGCAAAAAATTCGGCTGTTCGAGGTTATGTTCGATAACTGTTCGTGCACCAAAAGCGTGTCCTGCATGTCTGAGGCTATTTAGAGCACCAATCATGCAGGGATTGTCTGCTACTCACTGTAATGCCACAGCCATGGTGGTTGTGGCATTACAGTGATTGCCCAAATCGATGGGAACAGTGCTCACAGTGAAACATGAAAAGCCGGCAATTCAGCAGCGGCATACACCGGTACCCGACAATTTAGAACAGAAAGAATAGAGAATCACACATAGATTAGATAGATATAAACATGTCAGCCACATATATACGAAGTACAGTGAAAGTGCTGCTTACTGTACTTGTCATTTAGCGTAAAGGATTTATCAAAAAAAATAATAGTGTTTTCATGCACCGTCTCTTTAAAAAAGCCGGCCTGCAATTCAGCATCTGTACCCGACAATTTAAAACAGACAGAATAGAGCTTCACACATAGATTAGATAGATAGAAACATGTCAGTCACATATATATGAAGTACAGTGATAGTGTTGGTTACTGTACTTGTCATTTAGTATTAAAATAAAGGATTTATTATTAAAAAATTTGGCGTGGAGTTCCCCTTAATTTTAGGCTCTAGCGGAGGTTAAGCAGATGGCTGGGGCAGATGTTTGAAGCCTGGGAAGGGGGTAATACCCACGGAGCTTCCCAGGCTACTAATATCAGCCCCCAGCTGAATACATAGCCTTTACTAGCTATTAAAATGGGGGACCCCCCAAAAAAAATGACGTGGGGTCCCCCCTAATTTAATAGCTAGCAAAGGCTAGGCAGACAGCTGGGGGCTGATATTAATAGCCCAGGAAGGGAGCCATGAATATTGGCCCCCTCCCAGGCTAGAAACACCAGCCGTCAGCCGCCCCAGAAATGGCGCATTCATAGGATGCGCCAATTCTGGCACTTAGCCTCGCTCTTCCACGCTGCCCTGGTGCGGTGGCAGGGGGTAATAGGGCTGGGGTTGATGTCAGCTTATAATGCCAGCTGACATCAAGCCCAGGTTAGTAATGGAGAGGCGTCTATAAGACACCCCCATTACTAACCCCATAGTCAAAGTTAAAAAAAACACAAACACCCAGAATAAAGTCCTTTAATTGAAATAAAGACACAATCCTTTATTGTTCTAAATTAAACCATACTTACCATCACGCCCATTCCAGCTGAAGCCAACGATCTCCTGCAATAAAAGAAAAATAATAAAGCAACCTCATCCTTACCTTTCCATGGTTCCCACGACAGCTTCAGCTCTGCTACATCGAGATGACAGGCTGGACCGCAGCAGAACGCCGCCATCCAGCCTCTCATCCCGCAGACACTGAGAAGCGCAGGCTTGCTTGCGCTGCTCAGCGTCTCTCTGTGACGACATCCAGATGAGCCGAGTTCATGTCCAATGAACTCGGCTCACCTCATGCACGTCACTGACAGCGTGGGAAAATTCTCACGCTGAAGCGGTGAGTGCAGGAGAATTCTCCCACGCTGTCAGTGACGTGCAGGAGGTGAGCTGAGTTCATTGGACATGAGCTCACCTCCTGCACGTCACTGACAGCGTGGGAGAATTCTCCTGCACTCAGCGCTTCAGCGTGAGAATTCTCACACGCTGAAGCGCTGAGTGCAGGAGAATTTTCCCACGCTGTCAGTGACGTGCATGAGGTGAGCCGAGTTCATTGGACATGACCTCGGCTCATCTGGATGCCCTCACAGAGAGACACTGAGGAGCGCAAGCATGCCTGCGCTTCTCAGTGTCTGCGGGATGACAGGCTGGATGGCAGCGTTCTGCTGCGGTCCAGCCTGTCATCTCGATGTAGCAGAGCTGAAGCTGTCATGGGAACCATGGAAAGGTAAGGATGATGTTGCTTTATTATTTTTCTTTTATTTCAGGAGATCGTTGGCTTCAGCTGGAATGGGCGTGATGGTAAGTATGGTTTAATTTAGAACAATAAAGAATTGTGTGTTTATTTCAATTAAAGGACTTTTTTCTGGGTGTTGTGTTTTTTTTAAATACTTTACTAGAAATTCATGGTGGTCATGTCTAATATTGGCGTGACCCCATGAATTTTGGGCTTAGGGCCAGCTGATAATGCCAAGCTGGCCCTAACCCCTTTATTACCCAGTGAGCCACCGCATCAGGGCCCTGGATGAGTTGGGTGCAGCGCCAGAAGATGGCGCTTCTATGAACGCGCCATTTTCCGGGGTGGCTGCGGACTGCAATTTGCAGCGGGGGTGGCCCAGAAAGCTTGGGCCTCCCTGCGCTGCAGATTCCAGCCCCCAGCTGCCTAGTTGTACCTGGCTGGACACAAAAACAGGGCGAAGCCCCACGTCAATTTTCTTTAAATTATTTCATGAAATAATTAAGAAAAAAAGGGCTTCCCTATATTGTTGTGTCCGGCCAGGTACAAATAGGCAGCTGGTGGTTGGGGGCAGCCCGTTCCTGCCTGCTGTACCTGGCTGGACACAAATATAGTGCGAAGCCCCGCGTCAATTTTTTTTAAATTATTTCATGAATTTCCTGAAATAATTTAAAAAAATTGAAGTGGGGCTTCGCACTATATTTGTGTCCAGCCAGGTACAGCAGGCAGGAACGGGCTGCCCCCATCCACCAGCTGCCTATTTGTACCTGGCCGGACACAACAATATAGGGAAGGCCTTTTTTTCTTAATTATTTCATGAATTTCATGAAATAATTAAAAAAAAAGTACGTGGGGCTTCGCCCTATTTTTGTGTCCAGCCAGGTACAACTAGGCAGCTGGGGGCTGGAATCTGCAGCGCAGGGAGGCCCAAGCTTTCTGGGCCCCCCCAGCTACAAATTGCAGTCCGCAGCCACCCCGGAAAATGGCGCGTTCATAGAAGCGCCATCTTCTGGCGCTGTACCCAACTCATCCAGGGCCCTGGTGCGGTGGCTCACTGGGTAATAAAGGGGTTAGGGCCAGCTTGGTATTATCAGCTGGCCCCAAGCCCAAAATTCATGGGGTCACGCCAGTATTAGACATGACCGCCATGAATTTCTAGTAAAGTATTTAAAAAAAACACAACACCCAGAATAAAGTCCTTTAATTGAAATAAAGACACAATTCTTTATTGTTCTAAATTAAACCATACTTACCATCACACCCATTCCAGCTGAAGCCAACGATCTCCTGCAATAAAAGAAAAATAATAAAGCAACATCATCCTTACCTTTCCATGGTTCCCACGACAGCTTCAGCTCTGCTACATCGAGATGACAGGCTGGACCGCAGCAGAACGCTGCCATCCAGCCTGTCATCCCGCAGACACTGAGAAGCGCAGGCATGCTTGCGCTCCTCACTGTCTCGCTGTGACGGCATCCAGATGAGCCGAGGTCATGTCCAATGAACTCGGCTCACCTCATGCACGTCACTGACAGCGTGGGAAAATTCTCCTGCAATCAGCGCTTCTGCGTGAGAATTTTCCCACGCTGTCAGTGACGTGCATGAGGTGAGCCGAGTTCATTGGACATGAACTCGGCTCCTCTGGATGTCGTCACAGAGAGACGCTGAGCAGCGCAAGCAAGCCTGCGCTTCTCAGTGTCTGCGGGATGACAGACTGGATGGCAGCGTTCTGCTGCGGTCCAGCCTGTCATCTCGATGTAGCAGAGCTGAAGCTGTCGTGGGAACCATGGAAAGGTAAGGATGAGGTTGCTTTATTATTTTTCTTTTATTGCAGGAGATCGTTGGCTTCAGCTGGAATGGGTGTGATGGTAAGTATGGTTTAATTTAGAACAATAAAGGATTGTGTCTTTATTTCAATTAAAGGACTTTATTCTGGGTGTTTGTGTTTTTTTTAACTTTGACTATGGGGTTAGTAATGGGGGTGTCTTATAGACGCCTCTCCATTACTAACCTGGGCTTGATGTCAGCTGGCATTATAAGCTGACATCAACCCCAACCCTATTACCCCCTGCCACCGCACCAGGGCAGCGTGGAAGAGCGAGGCTAAGTGCCAGAATTGGCGCATCCTATGAATGCGCCATTTCTGGGGCAGCTGACGGCTGGTGTTTCTAGCCTGGGAGGGGGCCAATATTCATGGCTCCCTTCCTGGGCTATTAATATCAGCCCCCAGCTGTCTGCCTAGCCTTTGCTAGCTATTAAATTAGGGGGGACCCCACGTCATTTTTTTTGGGGGGTCCCCCATTTTAATAGCTAGTAAAGGCTATGTATTCAGCTGGGGGCTGATATTAGTAGCCTGGGAAGCTCCGTGGGTATTACCCCCTTCCCAGGCTTCAAACATCTGCCCCAGCCGTCTGCTTAACCTCCGCTAGAGCCTAAAATTAAGGGGAACCCCACGCCAATTTTTTTAATAATAAATCCTTTATTTTAATACTAAATGAGAAGTACAGTAACCAACACTATCACTGTACTTCATATATATGTGACTGACATGTTTCTATCTATCTAATCTATGTGTGATGCTCTATCTTTCTGTTCTAAATTGTCGGGTACCGCTGCTGAATTGCCGGCCAGCTTTTTTAAAGAGACGGTGCATGAAAACACTAATATTTTTTTTAATAAATCCTTTACACTAAATGACAAGTGCAGTAACCAACACTGTCACTGTGCTTCTTATATGTGTGACTGACATGTTTCTATCTATCTAATCTATGTGTGATGCTCTATTCCTTCTTGTCTAAATTGTCGGGTACCGGTGTATGCCGCTGCTGAATTTGCCGGCCGGCTTTTTTAAAGAGAGTGTCTTCTGAGCAGTTTGTCAGCTTTTGGACACCTTTGCAGGTGTTTTCTATGTGTTTTTATGTGTTTTTGTTTGCCTGCCATTGGTTTTAACGGTGTTCGACGGTGTTCTAAGGTGTTCGACGAACAGTTCGACGAACAGTTCCTCGAACATCCCGGTGTTCGACGAACCGAACCGAACCCGAACACTACGGGGGTGGCTCAATACTAATCCAGACAAGGAAATGATCTGCACTGATGCCCAGAATCTTTATGAGTCGGATCCAGGACCAGACGCAGAAGGTTCTGACCATAATGTAGACCCTCATTCCCAAACTGTAACTCCTGTTGGTGGAGACAATGAGGAAGACGATGATAAGACTCAAATACCTGATTGGAGCGACAACTTTAGTTTTTTGTCAGGGCAGGAACAGGTTGGCTCTGAGGACGACGGGTGTGATATCGCACAGGGTGATGATGATGAGGTCGGAGATCCCACTTACTGTCAACCCACAGTCAGCCAAGAGATGAGGTCAGCAGAGGAGGTGGAGGAAGATGCTAGTGACGACGAGGTCAGGTTGCGCCTTCCTGGACAGAGACGTAGTACTGGAAGGACGTCAACAACTTCATCCTCAAACACAACTCTGCCTCTCACCACAAGTCGTGGTGGCTCTTCAGGTCGCATGGGTGCTAAGCCTTGCATAGCCTGGGCATTTTTTCAGATCGATAAAGATGACCCAACTCGTGTTATCTGTAACATTTGTCAGCAAAAGCTAAGTAGAGGCCAAAAAATACATAGTTTGAGTACTTCATGCATGAACCGGCACATGTACATGAAGCATAAGTTGCAGTGGGAAGCTCAGTGTGCTACAATGCGGCCTAGCCGGCCGGGCCAACCACCGTCTGCCATATCTTGTGCATCCGCGGCCTCTTCATCCTCTGTGACTGGGGGGACAGCAGTCACACCTGTTTTGGGGCGCAGACCTGCCACCTCTTTACCTGCAACAGCCAGCGTGATTGGCAGGTCATCATTTTCTTTGGAGGTGGTAACACCAGCTGGTGTTGAGCGCTGTCCGACATCGATAGCACCACCTTTGGATCAAGGCAACCTAACATGTCCGCCTGCATCTTCCTCACAGACCGGCAGTTTGCCGGGGACACCCTTATCAACCCCGTCTAAGCACAATAGCCAGCCCTCGGTCCCTCAGATGTGGATAAGTAAAAGACCATTTCCTCCTAGCCATGAGAAAGCTAAGAGGTTGAATTTCACCATCTGCAAGCTCTTGGCTACAGAAATGCTGCCTTTCCGCCTGGTGGACACAGAGGATTTTCGAGACCTTATGTCCGTCGCAGTGCCCCAGTACCAGATGCCCAGTCGGCACTACTTCTCAAAGAAAGGTGTGCCTGCGCTCCACCAGCATGTCGCACACAACATCACCGCTTCTTTGAGAAACTCTGTGTGTGACAGGGTGCATTTCACCACAGACACTTGGACGAGTAGGCATGGACAGGGGCGTTACATGTCGCTGACTGGGCACTGGGTAACTATGGTGACAGCAGGACAAGGGGCTGCTGTCCAAGTCTTGCCGTCCCCACGAGTTGTGCGTCAATCCTCTTTATGTCAAAGTTCCTCCACTGCTTCTGCCTCCTCAACCTCCTCTCGGTCTTCCACCTGCACCCAAAGCCTGTCTGGTCATGCCACAAGCTTTCTAACTGCGCAGAAGGGATCCTGCACACCTCCTTACTATGCTGGCAGTAGGGCTCAACGTCATCAGGCGGTTTTTACATTGAATTGTCTGGGAAATGTGAGTCACACAGCTGAGGAGTTGTGGTCAGCTCTGGAGAACCAATTTCATGAATGGTTGTCTCCACTAGACCTGAAACCAGGGAAGGCCGTGTGCGACAATGCTGCAAACCTGGGTGCGGCCCTTCGCCGGGGCAATGTCACACACGTGCCTTGTATGGCTCACGTGTTGAACCTGGTTGTCCAGCAATTTTTAGCCCACTATCCCAGACTAGATGGCCTTCTGCAGAGGGCACGGTCGCTGTGTGCTCACTTCCGCCGTTCGCATCCCGCAGCTCAGCGACTTACATCTCTACAGAAGTCGTTGGGCCTGCCACTTCACCGGCTAAAATGCGATGTGCCTACCCGGTGGAATTCAACTCTGCACATGTTGCAGCGACTGTGGCAGCACCGACAAGCCCTGGTGCAATACGTTCTGACGTATAGCCTGGGCCAACGAGATTCAGAGGTGGGGCAAATCACGCTGGAGGAGTGGTCTCAGATCAGGGGCCTATGCACCCTTCTGCACAGTTTTGAAATGGCGACGAAGATGTTTAGTGCTGACGATGCCATTATCAGCATGACTATTCCGGTGATTTACATGCTGGAGCACATGTTAAACAGAATTCGGAGTCAGGTGGTGGCACAAGAGGAGGTGGAGGAAGTAGAGGAGGAGGAGTTGTATGCGGAAGGGCTAACATCTGCAAGGTCCAGACGGTCGGCAGCACCAAGGCGGCAGGCATGTGAGGGTGGGGGAGATGATTTTACCAGGGCGCATGGTAGCAGCCAAACTAGTGAGGAAGGTGCAGGAGCCCAGGAAGAAGTGGAGGACGAACTGATGGAAGACTCATCAGATGAGGGAGACCTTGATCACATTTCTGTTGTGCGAGGTTGGGGGGAGAGGACAGAGGAAGGAAGCATGATTGTTACCTCGCCACCAACACAACAGGGACTTGGTGCTCCTGGATGCGCAACACACATGAGTGCCTTCTTGCTGCACTACCTGCAACATGACCCTCGAATTGTGAGAATTAGAAATAATCCTGACTACTGGGTTGCCACACTGTTAGATCCCCGGTACAAAAGTAAATTTGCAGAAATTATTCCTGCCATAGAAAGGGATGCACGCATGCAGGAGTATCAGCAGAGACTGTTGCAGAATCTTACATGTGCTTTTCCACAAAATACCAGTGGTGCACGTAGTGAATCTCACAGTTCCAACTTGCCAACCGTGGGACCGTCAAGTGTTCAGCACTCAAACCGTAACAGAACCACAGTATCTGCTGGTAACATCAATTTTGCGGAATCATTTCACCACTTTTTTAGCCCATCCTTTGCAAGGCCACAGGAGACAAGAAGTCTAACACATAGTCAACGCCTAGAGACGATGGTACAGGAGTATCTCCAAGTAAACATTGAAGCCACGACTGTGTCACTGGACCCTTGCTCTTTTTGGGCTTCCAATCTGGATAAATGGCCGGAGCTAGCCACTTACGCCTTGGAGATCGTGTCATGCCCCGCAGCCAGCGTTCTGTCTGAACGTGTGTTCAGCGCTGCTGGTGGTGTGCTGACAGATAAGCGCACGCGGCTCTCCACTGATAATGTAGACAGACGCACGTTCATAAAGATGAACAAATCATGGATCCGAAACGACTTTTCTACCCCTGTGTCATCCTGGGGAGAGTAAAAGCTTGATGATTTTTTAAAATCACCCTAACAACCGTTTTAAGCTTTCAAATTACTAATCATGTTTATCTGTATCTTGGCTGGAAAATAATTTGGGCTTTGTAGCAGTGTGCAGCACTGATTCTATTAGGCCATCTATAATAAGCTCCACCAGATTTAAAATTACTAATCATGTTTATCTGTATCTTGACTGGAAAATAATTTGGGCTTTGTAGCAGTGTGCAGCACTGATCCTATTAGGCCATCTATACTAAAGCTTCACCAGATTTAAAATTAATAATAATTTTCAGCTGCATCTAGCCCGGAAAATAATTTTGGGGCTCCGAGATGCGCAAGACACATAAGTGCCTTCTTGCTGCACTACCTGCAGCATGACCCTCATATTGTCAGAATTCGAAGTAATCATGACTACTGGGTTGCCACACTCTTAGATCCCCCAAACTTTTCGATCAACCTTTTCATTTTAATAAAGACCAAAAAAATGGTCATTTTTGAAATTATAAGCATTAGCAGGTTGTTAGAAACTGAAATCAAACAGTTTTCAACTCAAAACTTTATTCTAGGTGATGTTACATTTTCACATAGGACCCCTTGTTCGAAAGGAGCTTCTGAACTCTCTCGTCCATTGAATTTGTCAGGTTTTGGATGGTTTCTGCTTCAATTGTTTTGCATGAGGACAGAATACCCTCCCAGAGCTGTTGCTTAGATGTGAACTGCCTCCCGCCATCATAGACACTCCTTTTAATGATGCTCCAAAGGTTCTGAATGGGGTAGAGGTCAGGGGAGCATGGGGGTCACACCATAAGTTTGTCCCCTTTTATGCCCATATCAGCCAGAGATGCAGATGTTTTATGTGCAGCATGAGATGGTGCATTATCATGCAGAAAAATGATCTTGCTGTGAAATACACGGTTCTTCTTCTTAAACCATGGCAGGAAGTGCTGTTTGAGAAAATCCACATACATTATGGAGTTCATCTTTAGCGCCTTCAGGGATCCTAAAGGGGCCGACAATCTCTCTCCCCATGATTCCAGGCCAAAACATTACTCCACCTCCTCCTTGTTGGCGCTGTAGTCGTGTTTGCGTGGGGTGTCCATCAACCAGCCATCCTCCACTCCATCCATCTGGACCATCGAGCGCTGCACGGCACTCATCCGTGAACAAAACAGTTTTGAAATCAGTCTTCATGTAATGTTTGGCCCACTGGAGCCGTTTCTGCTTGTGTGAAGTGGATAGAGGAGGTCGACAGGATGGCGTATGCACAGCTGCAAACCTCTGAAGGACCCTGCATCTTGTTGTTTGGGGGACGTTGGAGGCACCAGCAGCTTCAAAAACTTGTCTGCTGCTATGACAAGGCTTTTTTGCCGTTGCTCTTTCAACCTGACGTAATTGCCTGTAGGAAAGAGTCCTCAATTTGCCCTTATCAGCACGCACACGTGTGTACTGTGAATCAGCTACATACTTCTTGATTGCCAAGACACTTCATCCTGATCATCGCACAATGTTGATTGTAGTCATGCCTTGACCTAAACACTCCACAATTTGTTGCTTCTCAGCAGCCGACACATCCTTTTTCTTTCCCATTTTGGCAGAAATTGTAGGCTGCTTAATAATGTGAGACAGCCTTCTTAAGTAGTCTTGCCTTTCATTGGACACACCTGCCAAACTAATTAGCACAGGTGTCTAGAATTGCTTACAGTGATATAAAGAGCCCTGACACACATCACCATCAATGAGTTTAACTGACAAACAAACAAATTCTTCCCTTATCACTCCTAAACACTTTTTGCATAATAATTTGGAACGCAGTGTACATGTGCTTTTCCACAAAACACCAGTGGTTCACGTAGTGAATCTTTCAGTTCTAACTTGCCAACCGTGGTCTGTATGGAGTTGTTCAATAAAGGGCCCAAAATTATGATAACATAGATGGGAGAGGTCTCTATGAATAGGAATTCCTAAGTATTTGATACCCTGTGAGGGCCAGGCAAAGGGAAAGTTGGACTGGATGGAATCCTATATGGATTTGGGGAGGGAGACATCGAGGGCCTCAGACTTCGCTGCATTGATTTTAAAATTTGACCATGTAACAAAGTGATCTATTTCAGCCATAACAGCATGGATGGATATATGTGATTGAGTGATATATACTAGGACATCATCAGCAAAGAGAGAGCACTTGTACTCGGTGCCTCCCACCTCAATCCACCTAATATTGGGGTTATGGCGAATTGATGAGAGCAGGTGCTCCGTCACTAGGATGTATAAGAGAGGGGACAGAGGACATCCCTGCCTTGTCCCATTGGTGATTGTGAAAGGTGATGAAAATGTTCTGACGCACCCCCTGGGCCTTGGGACACCCGGAGCCGGACCCTTTTTGGTGGATGCTGGTGGTTGTAGTCTTCGTGGCGGCGATCCGGTTCCGTGGCTCAGGGTGGTCAAACCAGTGGCGGAACTATTTATGTGGTTTTGATGTTTAAATGTCCGGCTACGCCACCCGTGGATTGCGGTCAGAGTGAACCGCCGCTACAGGGCAGACCGCTAAGGCTGGTGTTGTGGGTGCAGCAGAGCGTAGCATAACTCCCCACGGGAGGAGTATAGCCTCAGGGCAGTGTATGCGGAGGATGGGGGTGATGGTGCAGGGCAGCAGCAGTAACGACACGGAGTCAGTGATTCATTTCAGGGCCTTTACTCACAGTTCTTATTATCCAGACCACGTCTGCAGGTAACGGCTGCCCACGTCGTACTGTGCTCACCAGGTGAGGGGCTCAGACAACTCCCAGATAACTTTGGAGCGCTTCACAGGACCCCCTTTGTGTGTCCTTTGTCTGGCCTTTCTTACCAACACTTCTGTCCGGCTGCCTCGGGCCTCCTCTTGGTAAACTTGGCGCCAGTTTCCCTGACCCTATGTGGTGCCTTCCTAGCGGGTGTAGCAAGGGGCTGCGCCTCATAAAATGTCAGAGCCTCCGGTTTCTAGCTGAGGGTCGTTTCCTGCCTCCACTAGTTCGGGGACCGGTCTCCCCCTTTGGCCTGACCCCTCCACGCAGGTGGATTCGGGCGTGCGGTGGCGACTCGCCCGTCCGCACCCCTGGGATCCCTTCATTCCTCGTTCCTGGAGCCTTCTCCGCTCCTCTTCCTTCCTTCTCCCTCTTGCAGGCCTGGGCCTCTGTTACAAGGCCCGCCTCCGGAGCAGAGCTCATGCAGAGCCCCTGCTCCCTGCCACTTCTGCTCAGACTTCTCTGCACTGAACTAAGATGGTGCCCACCTTTTATACTCCCTTCTCAATGCACCCAGGAACTGCTTCCTCCCTGCTCCTGCACTGCAGGGTTCCCCTTCCTCAGTGTTCCCTCCCCCCACTCCAGCCAGGGACAGGGACTGTCGTGCCCATCTCAGGGGCATATTGGTCGCCCTGCCCCACGGCAATGTGGTGTAATGCATGCAGGTGTCGGGTCCTGATCCACACTCCATCCTTATCTGAGAGTGAGATATCACACCTCTGGGTGAGGTGCAATACGTCTGTAGCAACCGAGCCCTCAGGGTGCTACAGTTCCATTTATCTTCAGCCTAGGTGACGTATTGTGATACAGGGCCGTGATTTTGGCTATAAAAGGGTCCCCTAGACCCCTACCCCAAGCTTTTTAAGAGAATCATATATGGCGTGCCAGGAGACTCTATGGAATGCTTTCTCAGCATCCAACGAGAGTATCTACTTACAAATTTTTAACTGCATCTAGCCCAGGAAATACTTTGTGCCTAGTAGCAGTGTCTGCTAGTCAGCGGATTATCCCGGCTGTTAAGCAAGCAACACCACCTGTAGTTTGGACACTTAATTTGTTCAAAGGAAATGCTTCGGGACCACGGGATACTCAGTGAAGAGCATCAGGAGGCACCCCAAGGCATAGGGGCTGGGACTGGCAGTAGGATGCCTTGCGGTGGACAGCCGAGCTCGATCCTTATGAAAGCTTTTTAACTGCAGCAGCTTTAGTGGACGCTACTGGAGCTGGAATTACGCGGCTGCTGGCATGAGACTTGCCCTCCAATAGATCCTTGTAAATGGATTTAAAGTGTATTCATTCAAATTAGAGAGACAATTTAAATTAAAAAGCTTAGAGCTGCCTCCACCACAGGGGGGCTCGCTCGACCCACCAGCGGACAGGCACCAGTATTGGGAGAGGGGGGCTGGCCGTCAGGGTTCACCGCGGCTCTGGCACAAACCCGGCGACACGGAGGTGGCACGGGCAGGAGCGGACTGGCCGTGTCGGCTTCTCACTTTTTGGATTTTAGAAGGGCATGACATGCCTATATCTGTGTCTCCCCCTCCTTTTACTCCTCCACCTCTTTTCTTTTCGCATGACTATATGTACTTGTCACTTTTCCATGTGTTAGTTGTGTCTTCTGAGCAGTTTGTCAGCTTTTGGACACCTTTGAAGGTGTTTTCTATGTGTTTCTATGTGTTTTTGTTTGCCTGCCATTGGTTTTAACGGTGTTCGAAGGTGTTCGTCGAACAGTTCGACGAACAGTTCGGCGAACACACGGGTGTTCGACGAACCGAACCGAACTCGAACACTACGGGGGTGGCTCAACACTAGATACGACACAGAAATCTGGCCTGCACATTGTGACAGAAGGAGAGCGTTGTGCATTGCCTTCTGTACAATGTGCACGGCCAGCTTCTTATACCATACCTTGACCTTTTTCAAAGCACTGTACGGCTGGAGGACTTGATCAGAGAGATCAACTCCCCCCATGTACTTATTGTACCCCACTACACTGTCTGGTTTGGCGACCTGTGTAGTGGAACCTCGTACAGTGCTGAGGGTACTGCCATCACCATGTATGGTGGTCAAGAAAAGGACATCCCTTTTGTCCTTGTACTTGACCATCAGCAGGTGGTCGCTACATTGGGCTCTGCTCTCACCCCTTCTGAGCAGCTGCCCAATTAGCGTCTTTGGGAGGCCTTTCTGATTTGTGCGGACAGTACCGCAGGCTGCGGTACGTCGCGCAGAGAGGGACTTGAAGAGCGGGATACTTGTATAAAAGTTATCCACGTAGAGGTGATAACCTTTATCCAGCAGTAGGTGCACCAAGTACCACACAATTTTCCCACTCACTCCCAGAACAGGGGGGCATTCAGGGTGTTCAATCTGGGAGTCCTTCCCTTCATAAACTCTAAACTTGTGAGTGTACCCTGAGGTACTCTCACAAAGTTTATACAGCTTGATCCCGTACCTTGCCCTCTTACTGTGCAGGTACTGCTGGAATCCAAGCCACCCCTTAAAAGCGATTAAGGACTCATCCACGCAGATGTCCCTTTGGGGCATTTACACTTCAGCAAACTTGTTGTTGAAGTGTTCGATGACCGGCCGAACTTTGAAAAGACGATCAAAGTTTGGGTCATCGAGTGCAAGACACCTTGCTTTATCTTGGTAATGCAAGAACTTGTGGATGGCCTGAAAGAGTCTCCGGATCATGACCATTCGGAACACTGGAGTGTTATACAAAATGTCAACACTCCAGTATTGCCGAAGCTCGGGCTTCTTCAGGATCCCATAAGAAGGACCAGGCCCCAAAACTTAATCATTTTTACTACAGGTGATGAGTTAGAAAATGATGAAGAGGGGTTTTGTTCCAAAAATTGATGAGCGTATAAATTAGTTTGGCCCACCATGAGGTTTACAAAATTCTCAGAGAAAAAGACTTTGAAAAAGTCTATTTCTGTGAGGTCGGTGGTGTGAAACTTGCTTCCTGATTTCGCCACGAAATCAGGAATCAGTGGCTCATAATTTTCGGGGGGCGAGGTCCATATGGGATCAGTAGTGGGGAGCGCTGGATCATCGTCTCTCCTGCGACGACGGCAGGGCGGTCAAGCAGCACCTGAGGAGGAAGAGGAGGAAGAAGAGGAGGAGGAAGACGATGAGGAGTCGGAAAAACAAAGAAATGTGGAATCCTCGCCCTCGCTGTCAGTGTTGGAGGCAAGAATAGCGTATGCCTCCTCCGCTAAATAGCGAGTTTGGGATGAGTGGGACATTGTTTGTTATGTATGTGGTGCGTGTGTGTCAATACTTTATTTAGAGTATGTGTGTGTCAGTACTTTATTTAGAGTGTGTGGAAAAAGGAAATACTGTATGTGGTGCAAACAGCGAGCATGAGTGTAGATTGGTGAACTATGTCACCGATCAATACTCGGCGGCTGCTGGATGTGCGCACTGCTGTGTGGGGAGTGGGAAGAGGGGAATTGGGGTGGATGAGGGGAGATCAGAGATGACTTACCAAAGTCCTCTCTGTTCTTCTTTCGGCATTGGTGACCGGGAGCCTGGAGCAAGAGCCCGGCGCTGGTGTAGGGGAGTCCGGCGCTGAGGATGAGGGGAGATCAGAGATGGACTTACCAAGGGGTCAGCAGGATCAGCAGAAGGACCGGAACAGGAGACGGAGCCCGGAACAGGAGACCGGCGCTGGTGACCGGGAGCCCGGAGCGAGAGACCGGCGCTGGTGACCGGGAGCCCTTAGCGAGAGCCCGGCACTGGTGACCGGGAACCCGGAGCAGGAGCCCTGCGCTGGTGACAGGAAGCGGAGCTGGAGACTCGGACCGGAGCTGGAGACCGGGACCCAGAGCTGGAGACCGCTGCAGGACACAGAAAAAAAAATGGTGGTAAGGGGGGGTAAAAAGAGGGGGGAGGGGGGATTGGGGTGGATGACGGGAGAACAGACTGACCAAAGTCTTCTCTGCAGGATCAGCAGCAGGATCAGCAGCAGGCTCTGGAGCAGGAACCACAGCAGGTCAGGAGCAGGATACCCAGGACGCTGGAGCAGAAGATTCAGGACGCTGGAGCAGAAGATCCAGGAGCAGCAGCAGCAGCGACTGGAACAGGTGAGAAGATGGTCTTGTGGTGTCACAGAATATTCTGTGGCACTACAAGGCCCAGCACAGACACATCAGATGTGACAGCTCTGTAGAAATCCTCACCAAGTGTGAGGGTCTGCAGGGCGGTCACAGGGGGGTGATAGGGTGGTGACAGGTGGAGGTCACCTCCCGGTCAGGTAATCTGATTGGAGCAATCATTGGTGACATTGATTGCTCCAATCAGAGTACCTGAATACAGGTGACCGGGCGGTCACAGGGAGGTGTCACCTCTCTGTGACCCCCTGTGGTGCATGCTGTGCCCCAGCCATCTGATTGGTGACATTGATTGCACCAATCAGACATGGCTGGAGCAGAGCATGCACCACAGGTGGTCACAGAGAGGTGACACCTCCCTGTGACCTCCCGGTCACCTGTATTCAGGTACTCTGATTGGAGCGATCGATGTCATCATCGATCGCTCCAATCACAGCAGTCTGGGGGCACCGATCCTAGGTTGCAGATCACTGTTTCCGGCAATCACATTGCCGGAAACAGTGTGTAATGCTGTGATTGGCTGTTCATATTTCACCCCCCCCGGGATGACGGCGCCATCTACCCAGAGGTAAGATGGCGCCGGAAATTAAATGTGATCACCACGACTTAAGTCGCAGTGCCGCGTTAAAGATATGACATACTAATACGGGTCAGGCTCTTAAGTCCCAGGGCACAGACACGTATTAGTATGTCATGGCCTTTAAAGGGGTTAAAGACTCTGCAGATTGTTAAGCACACGCCCGGGCTGACTGGCGTGTGCGTGATTTAGTGATTCCACTGTGCCATGAATCGGAGAGTGCCTGGAGGGCAGACCCCGGACACGGCTGTTGACCCACACCGGGGAATACAGGAACAGGCAGGTTAGGCTGGCACACAGACAGGTGGGTATTGGCAGGCATGGCTGGCTTGCAGGCAGGTGGGCACTGGCAGGCACGGCTGAAGTGCAGACAGGAGGATACTGACAAGTAAGGCTGGCGTGCAGACGGAGCGGTACTAGTAGGTTGGAGCACAGGCTGGATAGGGTTCAGTACAGATTGGGATTCAGGAACAGAACCCCAGATGTGGTAGACAAACAGAGCAGAGAGGAACCACCGGAGCGGTGGGCAAGGCAGAGCAGGCAGGAACTGACGGAGCGGTGAGCAAGACAGAGCAGGCAGGAACCGCCGGAGCTGTGAGCAAGGCAGAGCAGGCAAGAACCGCTGGAGTGGTGAGCAAGGCAGAGCAGGCAAGAACCGCCGGAGCAGTGAGCAAGGCGGAGCAGGCAAGAATCGCCGGAGCGGTGAGCAAGGCAGAGTAGGCAAGAACCGCCGGAGCGGTGAGCAAAGCAGAGCAGGCAAGAACGGCCGGAGCGGTGAGCAAGGCAGAGCAGGCAAGAACCGCCGGAGTGGTGAGCAAGGCAGAGCAGGCAGGCACCGCCGGAGCGGTGAGCAAGGCAGAGCAGGTAGGAACTGCCAGAGCGGTGAGCAAGGCAGAGCAGGCAGGAACCGCCGGAGCGGTGAGCAAGGCAGAGCAGGCAGGAACCGCCGGAGCGGTGAGCAAGGCAGAGCAGGCAGGAACCACCGGAGCGGTGAGCAAGGCAGAGCAGGCAGGAACCGCCGAAGCGGTGAGCAAGGTAGAGCAGGCAAGAACCACCGGAGCGGTGAGCAAGGCAGAGCAGGCAGGCACCGCCGGAGCGGTGAGCAAGGCAGAGCAGGTAGGAACTGCCAGAGCGGTGAGCAAGGCAGAGCAGGCAGGAACCGCCGGAGCGGTGAGCAAGGCAGAGCAGGCAGGAACCGCCGGAGCGGTGAGCAAGGCAGAGCAGGCAGGAACCACCGGAGCGGTGAGCAAGGCAGAGCAGGCAGGAACCGCCGAAGCGGTGAGCAAGGTAGAGCAGGCAAGAACCACCGGAGCGGTGAGCAAGGCAGAGCAGGCAAGAACCGCCGGAGTGGTGAGCAAGGCAGAGCAGGCAAGAACCGCCGGAGCGGTGAGCAAGGCAGATCAGACAAGTACCGCCAGAGCAGTGAGCAAGGCAGAGCAGGCAGGAACCGCCAGAGCGGTGAGCAAAGCAGAGCAGGCAGGAACTGCCGGAGCGGTGAGCAAGGTAGAGCAGGCAGGAACCGCCGGAGCGTTGAGCAAGGCAGAGCAGAGAGAAACCGCTGGAGCGGTGAGCAAGGTAGAGCGGGCAGAAACCGCCAGAGCGGTGAGCAAGGCAGAGCAGCCAGGAACCGCCGGAGCGGTGAGCAAGGCAGAGCAAGCAAGAACCGCCGGAGCGGTGAGCAAAGGCAGAGCAGAGATAAACCACCAGAGCGGTGAGCAAAGGCAGGGCAGAGGGGACAGGGCTCTGTTCACACGGAACAGACTGGAAGGGAAAGGCAGAACCAGATACACACAAGATACTTGCAATGAAGTAGCAAGTGGACTCTAAACTCACAAACGGAAGTACAGCGACAACGAGTAGGAGTTAGGTGCAGGTTCAGACTCTGCAGAAAAAGGGAAGGTACGGACATAGAGAAAAACAGGTAACAGGGTAGGAGAGTGTTCAGACAGGAACTGAGTGTTCAGACAAGAACTGACACTGTAGCGAGATACAGGAGTGAGTCTGGGCATACAGCCCCCAGAAGGTGGGACGAACAGGCTAGGAGCGTGTTCTGACTGGCCTGGAAATACAGCCTCCAGGAAGGCGGACAGACAGGCAAGAAAACACAGATAACAGATGTAGGTATGCGGCCCCTAGAAGGCGAGAAGAACAGGCTAGGAGCGTGTTCAGACAGGCCTGGAAATACAGCCTCCAGGAAGGCGGACAGGCAGGAGAAACAAAACAGGACCTGGCACATTCAGAGTCAAGGAGCACACTGAATGATAGATTTGCTCAGGCACCAGCTTCCAGGTGAAGCTGGTTTAAATATCCAGTGACAGACAGCAATAGGCTGAGGATGCATTAGGGGTGTGCCCACAGGAGCTACAAGAAACCGGAAGTAACCGGGCCGCTGTCCTAAGCAGTCAGAACATAGACAAACAGCCAGGCTAGCAGACTGGACTGGAGATCAAGTTTGCGATCTTGCATAGTGAGAGATGGTGCACCATGCAAGCCCACCACCAGGTATGTTACACAGATAACCCCAAAAAGGCCATTTGCACCACCTACCAGGCCATCAGCAGAGGTAGCAAAACTAGCAGCCTGACCACCAACAGCATGATCAGGCACATGGCAACAAAGCACCTGACTAACTAGGCCGAACCCCAGGATTGAGAGACATTGTCTGCGGGTGAATCCACTGCTTCTTCCGCAGTTGAGCATGCACACCAATCCCCTGTCCATGGAGCATGCCAAGATGCCTCCCACCCTGCACGTGTCATTGCACACTTTAAACTAGCACCATCAGCAAGCACGTCCACGTCATTTTCCCAGCGCAGCATTCAGTTGTCCCTACTCCAGTCCTTGGAACGAAAGTGCAAATACGCATTGAACGCCCTATAGGCCACACTACTAAATTCACACATTTTGCGAATGGTTGTGCTTGAAATGTTGCCTTTTAGGCTACTGGAGACAGAAGCTTTCTACAACCTGATGACGGTGGCCGTCCCTCGGTCCCCAGCCGCCACTATTTTTCCAGGTGTGCCGTCCTCGCATTACACGAGCATGTGTACCACAATATTAGCCGTGCCCTCAACAATGCAGTTTCTGGGAAAGTCTACCTAACCACGGACACGAGGACAAGTAGTTGTAGGCAAGGACGGTACATCTCGCTGACGGCACACTGAGTTAATATAGTGGAAGCCGGGACCCAGTCGGACCATGGGATGGAACACATCCTCCAGACGCTGAGGATTGCGGGCCCTGGGTCAATCAGGGTTGCCCCCACATCTACAGCTCCTGCACCTCCTCCTCTTACTCTTCAGCCTCCATCTCCGAAATGACCACATCAGTCGAAAGCTAGAAGCACTGAAGCACTGCCTCGGCCAAGCAGCAACAGTCTGTGCTAAAGCTATTATGCTTAGGTGACAAACCGCACAATGCTGAAAAGTTGTGGACAGCTATGAAAGAGCAGGCAGTTCTGTGGCTGACACCTCTGACACTACAGCCAGGCATGGTCATGTGTGACAATCGCTGGAACCTGGTGGCGGCTCTGAGGCGAGGCAAGATCACACAAATAACATGCCTGGCCCATGTGCTTAACCTCATGGTTCAGAGGTTTCTCAAAACCTATCCAGATCTGCTTGTCAAAGTACGCTGCCTCTGTGCCCATTTTAGAAAGTAAGCTACATTTTCCGCCGCCCTTGCCGTGCTTCAGCAACTCTTGCAGCATCCAGCTCACCGATTGATCTGAGATATCCCCACGCGTTGGAACTCTACATTGTAGATGTTGGGAAGGATTTGTGAGCAGAAGAGGGCAATTGATCACTACCAGCATCAACAAAGACGTCAGTAATCAGTACAGACTACACGCATAAGACCTCAGGAGTGTGCATGGATGTCAGACATCTGTACCATCCTCCAAAACTTTGAGGACTCCACCAAGATGGTGAGTGGTGATGACGCCATAATTAGCATCACCATCCCGCTTCTCTGTCTTCTGAAATGCTCTCTGCCCACAATTAAAGAGGATGCATTGCAGGCGGAGCATGATGAGATGGAGCAAGGAACCATACAGGGTGATTCCACACAGCCCAGCCTCATCTCATCCCAACATGGATTGGGTGACAATAAGGAAAAGGAGGAGGAGCTAGTTTCCGGTGCTAGCGACTGTACAACCTGCACAACTGTCATACCGTCTGTTCAGCGTGGATGGGTTGAGGACAGGGTGGAGGAGGAGGAGGAAAGCATGGTCAGTCGTCCTTTAGGTGAGGACATGGAAGTCTAGCCTGTTAGCAGTCTGGCACGCATGGCTGAATTTATGTTACGCTGCCTTTCCCGTGACCCTTGCTTTGTCCAAATTTTGGGTGACAATCATTACTGGTTGGTGACACTTCTAGATCCACACTATAAGGAGAACTTTCTGTCTCTTATTCCTGCGCAAGATAGGCCTAATAAAATGGTGCAATACGAGAAGTCCCTTGTTGTGGAACTATTTAAAAAATTCCCATCTGAAAACGCTGGCAACAGAGGTCACAGTTCATTGGAGAACAGGCAAGAGAGACACAAATCCAATCCAGCAGAAGCAGGGAAACACTGTCAAAATTATGGGACAGTTTTCTCAGACCCTCCCTTCGCACAGGCCCTGATGCGCGGGGTAATCTCGCAAGGAGGAACAAGTTTCGAAAGATGCTGAAGGAGTACCTTGCCGACCGTATGAACATCCTCCGTGATTCTTCTGTGCCTTATAATTATTGGGTATCCAAACTAGACACATGGCATTAACTGGCTAGCTACGTCTTGAAGGTCCTGGCCTACCCTGCTGCTAGCATTTTGGCAGAGCGAGTTTTTAGTGCCGCTGGTGGAATTATAACCTGAAAACTGGACATTCTGACAGGCTGACTCTTATAAAAATGAACAAGGGCTGGATTGGGCCAGACTTCTCAACACCACTGAATGATAGCAGCGTAGCATAAATTCAAATGCAGTGTCTTTTTTTGGGAGATCTAACTCTATTCCCATGCACCTCTGTCTTCATACCCAGACATGAGCATATGTTTCCTGATTTTGTCTATTTGCTCTTGTCCTCCTCCTTCTCCTCATCCTCATCCTCCACCACCATGTCACCACCATATCTACCATATCACCATATCTTTGTCTCTTGCAAGGGACATTGGAGTTCCTCCAAATATTTGGCAGCCGTTGCATTCACTGCATAGGCAAACAGTATGGGAGACCCACTTCCTAATAATGGGAACATTGTTTTCAGGAGGCCCTACGACTAGTGATGAGTGAGCATGCTCGCTACTGCTCGGTGCTTGCCCGAGCATCACACTGCTCGAGATGCTCGGCGCTCACCGAGTATTTCCAGATTGCTCGGGCGGGAACTCGGGTCCCCTCCCTGCATGTTTGGCGCTCTTTAGAGAGCCAATGAACATGCAGGAATTGCCTGCCATGCACTGTAATGCCATAGCCATGTTAGTTGTGGGCATTACAGTGATTGGCTGGCCGCACAGCTTCATTAGGTATACATCAGACCTGGCGCCACCATGCTCGTCATAGTCACTCCGAATCAGACAGTGTTGGGAGAGCTGCTGCTGCATCAGGGACAGATTTGAATGTGTATTAGGTAGTGTAGGGAGAAAAACCGTACATTACACATATCCATCTTAACAAACAGTCCTTCTGAGGACTAATCCAACTGTAGAGAAATTAGGCAGGCAGGGTGTATAGGCAGGCAGGGTGTATAGCAGACTGAAGTGCATATAGCACAAGAGGCTCCATTCCAATTCTGCCTTCTGCTGCTGTTAAATATTTATAAACAAAGGCCCAGGTCTCAGGGGCCAGGAATACTTTTCTTTGGATCTTAGTCCTCATTATTTGCTTAAAAAGCAGTCCAGAGAACACCGTTTTTCTGCGCCATTTGCTTGTGTAGGGAGAGGTGCTGCTGTGTCAGGGACAGATTTACTTGTGTATTAGTTTGACAGAGTAAAACAAGGAGACCAAAAACAAGATATACTTCCGGCGGAAATAAATATAAGTGTATAAATGCAGACTTCACAAATATTCAACCAACCAGAATAAAGGACCAATATAAGCAAAAGGGACAATCGGAAAAGACACCAAAGAAGAAGGGGAGAAGGGGAAGCCGACCATAAAGTCCCAAATATCAAATGCAGTGAATAATTTCATATTTATTATCAGCAGGTGACAACAATGAATAGCAGATCAAATACATGATAAAAATAACTAAAAACATCTAAAAACAGAGGCGAGTGTCCGATATGATATTCCGTGTGGGAGAAAAAAATAGAAAAAATATATAATAATAATTTAAATAGTCTATAAATACATTAGGTAAATTAAGAATAATTGTAAATAGTAAATAAAGTGCACAGTGAGATGTATTAGAAAGTGTCAGTGCTATGATTATTTTGATGTCTACCCCAAGATTGTATACGGAGTATATATAAAGATATATAACAAGTCAATAGCAGCATCAATGCATAATCTATGTTTATCAATGTATATATACTAGGGAGACAGGGCAGAGAAAATTGATGCCTTAATCAAGATACAAAAGAAATCAGCAATGCAAGGGCCTGAGAATAGATAATAGACCAATGTGCACCTGAGGTAGATAGCTATCCTAGCATAATTAACATATAATGAAATTGAAATATACCTACATATGTGTAGTGAAGGGCTCCCACAGACCAGACACGCGTCCACCCCAACGCATGTTTCGGCAAGCACCTTCATCAGGGTGTCTTAGTCCTCATTATTTGCTTAAAAAGCAATCCAGAGAACACAGTTTTTCTGCGCCATTTGCTTGTGTAGGGAGAGGTGCTGCTGTGTCAGGGACAGATTTACTTGTGTATTAAGTTGTGTAGGGAGAAAAACCGTACATTACACATATCCTTCTTAACAAACAGTCCATCTGAGGACTAATCCAACTGCAGAGATATCAGGCAGGCAGGGTGTATAGGCAGGCAGTGTATATAGCAGACTGCAGTGCATGTAGCACAAGAGGCTCCATTCCAATTCTGCCTTCTGCTGCTGTTAGATATTTCTATACAAAGGCCCATGTCTCAGGGGCCAGGAATACTTTTCTTTGGATCTTAATCCTCATTATTTGCTTAAAAAGCAATCCAGAGAACACCATGTTTTATGCGCCATTTGCTTGTTGGCACTGCAGAATACAGCCAGGTCCTTTCCATATTAGAGCGCTAGAAATTTAAAACTTATCACATATACGTTATCAGAAAATACTGCCATTTCTTGCCTCCATTAAAAATTTCCTTTAGTGTGTCATTGAAGCAATTCACTGCAGTTTGCTGTTCAAACTACTTACCTACAGGCCAGGTATTTAAAACTCTGTTTTCTCTATCACATGAATCACATATATGTTGTCAGAAAATACTGCATTTCTGGCCTCCATTAAAAATTTCCTTTAGTGTGTCATTGAAGCAATTCACCGCAGTTTGCTATTCAAACTACTTACCTACAGGCCAGGTATCTAAAACTCTGTTTTCTCCGTCAAAATAATCACATATACGTTGTCAGAAAATACTGCCATTTCTTGCCTCCATTAAAAATTTCCTTTAGTGTGTCATTGAAGCAATTCACCGCAGTTTGCTATTCAAACTACTTACCTACAGGCCAGGTATCTAAAACTCTGTTTTCTCCGTCAAAATAATCACATATACGTTGTCAGAAAATACTGCCATTTCTTGCCTCCATTAAAAATTTCCTTTAGTGTGTCATTGAAGCAATTCACCGCAGTTTGCTGTTCAAACTACTTACCTACAGGCCAGGTATTTAAAACTCTGTTTTCTCCGTTACACGGATCACATATACGTTGTCAGAAAATACTGCCATTTCTGGCCTCCATTAAAAATTTCCTTTAGTGTGTCATTGAAGCAATTCACCGCAGTTTGCTATTCAAACTACTTACCTACAGGCCAGGTATTTAAAACTCTGTTTTCTCCATCTCACGGATCATATATAAGTTCGCTTCAAACTCAGTCATTTGTAGTGAGCGTGGACTGTCCTCCATTTAAAATGGGCAAGGCACGTGGCAAGGGACGGAGAACTGGACGTGATGGTAATGGCGCATGCAGAGGCCGAGGACAAGGCCGTGGGCAAGCTGAAATTGTGCCACAACAAACACCTACATCTTCTTGCCTGACCTTCCAGTCCCAATTTCTAAGGGAGCGCAGCACACCACTATTGGACCCAGAGCAGTGTCAAAAGGTTGTTGGTTGGATAGCAGATAATGCTTCCAGTCACTTAGCCACCACTAGCACCACCCTGTCTTCCACACGGTCAGGTCTCAGTAGCTGTGAGTCTGGACCGCATATTTCTCACCCTGGTCCTCCTTCCTCCCACCATGCCGAGTACCCAGAGACAACTGATACCACACTTGGACACTCTGAAGAGCTGTTCACTTTTCCATTTATAGATTCGGGCCTCTCGCCCGGTCCACTTGAAGCGGGGCAAGAATAGATCGCGTGTAGTGATGCCCAAATATTTGAGCAACCACGGTCACATGAAGGCGACGGTGGGAAAGTGTCACAAGAGGTAGACAATGATGAGACACAATTGCCAGAAAGTCAGGAGGGGGACCAGGGTGCGGAAGTTGAAGACAAGGTGGTGGATGATATAGTAACTGACCCAACCTGTCAGGAGGACATGCAGAGCGAGGACAGCACCACACAGGGGGAGGGAGGCAGAGCAACCAAACAGGCAGGAAGAAGCAGTGTGGTGGCCGCAGACAGAAGGCAGGCAACCATTCCCCGTAACACCAACACAAAGGAAGTTGCCAGTACAACTGTTAGGTCTTCCCGAGTCTGGTTGTTTTTTAAAGACTTTGTCGATAACCCCAAAAAGGTCATTTGCACCACCTGCCAGGCCAGCATCAGCAGAGGTGGCAAAATGACCAGCCTGACCACCACCAGAATGATCAGGCACATGGAAGCAAAGCACCCAACTTTGTGGGCCAAACCCCAGGGTCCAGGAACAGTGCTTGCGAGTGGCACCATTGCTTCTTCTGCTGTTGTGCATGCAAGACAATCCCCTGTCCATGGTGCATGCAAAGACGCCTCCTGCCCTGCACCTGTCGTTGCACACTCTCAAGTAGCAGCATCAGGAAGCACGTTCATGTTCTTGTCCCAGCGCAGCGTTCAGTTTTCCATACCCCGGTCCTTGGAATGCAAGCACAAATATGCAGCCAATGCCCCACAGGCCATACTACTAAATTCTCACATATCACGACTGCTTGCGCTCAAAATGTTGCCTTTTAGGCTCATGGAGATGGAAGCATTCTGCAACCTGATGGCGGAGGCCGTCCCTCGGTACTCGGTCCCCAGCTGCCACTATTTCTCCCGGTGTGCCGTCCCCGCATTACACAAGCACGTGTCCCAAAATATTAGCCATGCTCTCAACAACGCAGTTACCAGTAAAGTCCACCTAACCTCGGACACGTTAACAAGTGCTTGTGGGCAGGGACGGTACATCTCGCTGACGGCACACTTGGTTAACATAGTGGAAGCCGGGACCCAGTCAGACCTTGGGACGGAACACGTCCTCCCGACGGCAACAGGCTGTGCTGAAGCTAATATGCTTAGCTGAAAAAGCGCACAATGCTGAAGAGTTGGTGGCAGCTCTGAGGCGAGGCGAGCTCACACATGTACCATGCCTGGCTCATATGCTTAACCTCGTGGTTCAGAGGTTTCTCATATCCTACCCGTAGCTGTCGGATCTGCTTGTTAAAATACGCCACCTGTGTGCTCATTTTAGAAAGTCAGCTACAGCTTCCGCCGACCTTGCTGTGCTTCAGCAGCATTTGCAGCTTCTGGCTCACAGACTGGTGTGTGATGTCCACACGCGTTGAAACTCTACACTGCAGATGTTGGGAAGGATTTGTGAGCAGAAGAGGTCAGTTGTTGAGTACCAGCATCAACAAGGCTGTCGGTATTCAGTTCAGACTCCACACATAAGACCTCAGGAGTCGACATGGATGTCAGACATATGTACCATCCTCCAAAACTTTGAGGACTCCAACAAGATGGTGAGTGGCGATGATGCCATAATTAGCATCACCATCCTGCTTCTCTGTTTTCTGAAACGCTCTCTGCTCACAATCAAAGTGGATGTATTGCAGGCAGAGCACGATGAGATGGAGCAAGGAACCATACAGGGTGATAGCACACAGCTAAGCCTCATCTCATCCCAATGTGGATTGGGTGACAATGAGGAAGAGGAGGAGGAGGAAGGACAGGAGCTAGTTTCATGCACTATACACTTGTTCCTCCGTGATTCCGCTGTGCCTTATAATTATTGGGAATCCAAGCTGGATACGTGGAATGAACTGGCTCTCTATGCCTTGGAGGTCCTGGCCTGCCCTGCCGCCAGCGTTTTATCAGGGCAAGTTTTTAGTGCCGCTGGTGGAATTATAACTGATAAGCGCATCCGCCTGTCAACTGAAAATGCTGACAGGCTGACTCTTATAAAAATGAACAAGGGCTGGTTTGGGCCAGACTTCTCAACACCACCGAATGATAGCAGCATAACATAAACTCAAATCCAGTGTCTTTTCTTGGGAGGTGTATTCCCATGCACCTTTTCACACCCACACATGGCTTCCTGATTTTGGCTATTTGTTCTTGTCCTCCTCCTTCTCTTCATCCTCCACCACCATATCACCAGGGTGACCGTGGTCCGTGATGCAACACCCACATCATTTTTTTAAAGGGTGTTTATGATGCCCGTAAAAAAAAAATTTTTATACAGTATGTTCATGTATACCCCCCAGGGGTAAATGTTTGTCAGCCCATACACTTAGTGCATGGGCATTTCGAGTATAAGGGGCCTGCTCCTTTCTAATGGGAACATTTTTTTATGAGGCCCTCCTCCATGTCTCTTCCAAGGGTCATTGATGTACCTCCAAATTTTTGGCAGCCCTTGCATTCACTACATAGACCAACACTATAGGAGACTCTCTCCTTTCTAATGGGAATTTGTCGCTAGTGTGGCCCTGCTCTATGTGTCTTTAAATTCTTAGTGGGGTTTTTCCTAAAATTGGTCAGTCGTTGGACTCACTGCATACCCTATAACTGTATAGCAGACTCTCTCCTTTCTAATGGGAATATGTAGTAATGTAGTACCTTGTTACTCTGGCCCTGCTCCGTGTGTCTTTAAATTCTTAGTGGGGTTTTTCCTAAAATTGGTCTGCCGTTGGACTCACTGCATACCCTATAACTGTATAGCAGACCCTCTCCTTTCTAATGGGAACATTTCATACTTGTTACTGTGACCCTGCTCTGTGTGTCTTTAAATTCTTAGTGGGGTTTTTCCTAAAATTGGTCAGCCGTTGGACTCACTGCATACCCTATAACCGTATAGCAGACCCTCTCCTTTTTAAATGGAATTTGTCGTTACTGTGGCCCTGCTCTATGTGTCTTTAAATTCTTAGTGGGGTTTTTCCCAAATTTTGGCAGCCCTTTCAGTCACAGCATGGGCATTACCACCCGCTCCTTTCTAATGGAAACATTTTTTTTACTGAGACCCTCCTCTATGTATCTTCAAGGGGGTATTAGGTTGTGTCCAAATTTTTGCCAGCCCTTGCAGTCAATGGATACGCAATAACAGTATAGGAGATCCACTTGTTAATAATGGGAACAACAAAGCATAGCTGGCTGATGGCTCTCTAACAATAGCGAGGGCCAAATGCTGGCCTTTTAAGAATAGTAAGGGCCGTATGATGGCCCTATTAAAAAAGCTTTATGACTTTCAGAGTCCCTCCATCATAAATAAAACAGGATGTGTCTCATGATGTGCCACACACCACATTGCCAGATAAGGTTGTAAAATGTTAAAATGACATTTCCCAGTGAATGCATTTGTCTTAAAAAATAACATAAAAAAAACAAAACAATAGGATCTTTCTTTAGTATAAAAAACAGCATCACCAATTTAACCTCAATGTAATCACATTGTTCAGCTCATGCACCTCCTCCTCCATCTCCGAAATGACTACATCAGTCACAAGCTGACAGCACTGCAGCACTGCCTTGGCCAAGCAGCAACAGGCTGTGCTGAAGATAGCATGCTTAATGCTTAATTGACAAACGGCTCAGCGCTGCAGAGTTGTTGAAAGCTGTAACACAGCAACTTGATCTGTGGCTCTCACCACTGAGCATACAGCCATGCATGGTCATGTTTGACAATGGGCGGAACCTGGTGACGGAGAAATGACAGCCGGGGTAGATACGGTTTCCCTCTATGCCAGTCCATTCACCGAGCTAAAGAATATGGCTGTGGTGAAATACAACTCCCACTGAGAAGCTGCTTCAGATTGAAAAACATTGTGCCCACCAGAGGATTTGATTCTGAGGGATAACCTTTCTCACCCACTCAAGAGCCCCATAGCAGCTGCAAAGTTAGCGCTAGCATGAACTCTCCTGAGGTAGAAGCCAATTTTCATGACTTTGAAAATTGTACATTCACACTGAAGGCACCAAAACTATGAATTAACACATGTGGAATTATATACTTAACAAAAAAGTGTGAAACAACTGAACATATGTCTTATATTCTAGGTTCTTCAAAGTAGCCACCTTTTGCTTTGATGACTGCTTTGCACACTCTTGGCATTCTCTTGATGAGCTTCAAGAGGTAGTCACCGGAAATGGTTTTCACTTCACAGGTGTGCCCTGTCAGGTTTAATAAGTGGGATTTCTTGCCTTATAAATGGGGTTGGGACCATCAGTTGTGTTGTGCAGAAGTCAGGTGGATACACAGCTGATAGTCCTACTGAATAGACTGTTAGAATTTGTATTATGGCAAAAAAAAGCAGCTAAGTAAAGAAAAATGAATGGCCATCATTACTTTAAGAAATGAAGGTCAGTCAGTCCAAAAAATTGGGCAAATTTTGAATGTGTCCCCAAGTGCAGTTGCAAAAACCATCAAGCGCTACAAAGAAACTGGCTCACATGAGGACCGCCCCAGGAAAGGAAGACCAAGAGTCACCTCTGGTTCTGAGAATAAGTTAATCCAAGTCACCAGCCTCAGAAATCACAGGTTAACAGCAGCTCAGATTAGAGACCAGGTCAATGCCACACAGAGTTCTAGCAGCAGACACATCTCTACAACAACTGTTAAGAGGAGACTTTGTTCAGCAGGCCTTCATGGTAAAATAGCTGCTAGGAAACCACTGCTAAGGACAGGCAACAAGCAGAAGAGACTTGTTTGGGCTAAAGAACACAAGGAATGGACATTAGACCAGTGGAATTCTGTGCTTTGGTCTGATGAGTCCAAATTTGAGATCTTTGGTTCCAACCACCGTGTCTTTGTGCGAAGCAGAAAAGGTGAACGGATGGACTCTACATGCCTGGTTCCCACCGTGAAGCATGGAGGAGGAGGTGTGATGGTGTGGGGGTGCTTTGCTGGTGACACTGTTGGGGATTTAATCAAAATTGAAGGCATACTGAACCAGCATGGCTACCACAGCATCTTGGAGTGGCATGCTATTCCATCTGGTTTGCGTTTAGTTGGACCATCATTTATTTTTCAACAGGACAATGACCCCAAACACACCTCCAGGCTGTGTAAGGGCTATATGACCAAGAATGAGAGTGATGGGGTGCTGCGTCAGATGACCTGGCCTCCACAGTCACCAGACCTGAACCCAATCGAGAAGGTTTGGGGTGAGCTGGAACGCAGAGTGAAGGCAAAAGGGCCAAGAAGTGCTAATCATCTCTGGGAACTCCCTCAAGATTGTTGGAAGACCATTTCCAGTGACTACCTCTTGAAGCTCATCAAGAGAATGCCAAGAGTGTGCAAAGCAGTCATCAAAGCAAAAGATGGCTACTTTGAAGAACCTAGAATATAAGATATATTTTCAGTTGTTTCACACTTTTTTGTTAAGTATATAATTCCACATGTGTTAATTCATAGTTTTGATGTCTTCAGTGTGAATGTACAATTTTCAAAGTCATGAAAATACAGAAAAATCTTTAAATGAGAAGGTATGTCCAAACTTTTGGTCTGTACTGTATGTCCATCTGAACTAACAGTCATTCAGAGGACTAATCCAGCTACATATATTCAGTGGTGATAGTAGGATTTAGGCAGGCAGTGTATGTGGCAGACTGCAGTGCATATAGTGCAAGAAGGTCCATTGAACGCTCTGTTAGTATAAGTATTCCACAACAAATGTATATATATATATATATATATATATATATATATATATATATATACACATCTGAACTAACAGTCCTTCTGAGTACTAATCCAGCTCCATATAATAAGTGCTAGGCAGGCAGGCAGTGTATGTGGCAGACTGCAGTGTATGATACAGGAAAAGAGGGTCCATTGAATGTCATGTCTGCTGCTGCTGTAATAGTTAAAGATATTTGTAGACATAGCCCCAGATATCAGGGGCCAGGCCATTTTTTTTTTTATCTTAATTCTGGTTATTTGCTTAAAAAGCAATCCGGAGTACACAATTTTTCTGCTCAATTTGCTTGTTCTCACTGCAGAATAAAGCCAGATCTTTTCCATATTTAAGCAATAAAAATCCAGAAATTTAAACTGAACGTGGAAAATATTGGCCTCTTTTCCATTCTGTTGCAGTGTGTCAGTCAAGTTATTCACACTAGGTGTCTGTGTAGAATAGTATTAGTAAATTACAGGCCTGCTATTTAAAACCGTTGTTCTCTGTCAGACATTCCACCTATAGGAGTGTTCCAAAATCAGCCATTTCTTCCATTTTCATTTCGTTACAGTGTGTCGGTCAAGCTATTCACACTAGGTCTCTGTCTAGAATAGTATTAGTAAATTACAGGCCTGCTATTTAAAACCGTGGTTCTCTGTCAGACATATCACCTATAAGACTGTTCCAAAATCAGCCATTTCTTCCATTTTCATTTAGTTGCAGTGTGTCGGTCAAGCTATTCACACTAAGTCAAGTGGACAAGTGCTTGTGGGCAGGGACAGTACATCTCGCTGACAGCACACTGAGTTAATCTAGTGGAAGCCGGGACCCAGTTGGATCTTGGGATGGAACACATCGTCCCGACACCAAGGATTGCGGGCCTGGGTCAATCAGGGTGGCCCCACAGTCTACAGCTCCTGCACCTCCTCCTCCTACACTTCAGCCTCCATCTCCGAAATGACCACATCAGTCGCAAGCTGGAAGCACTGCAGCACTGCCTCGGCCAAATGGCAACAGGCTGTGCTGAAGCTAATATGCTTAGGTGACAAACCACACAACGCTGAAGAGTTGTGGACAGCTCTGAAAGAGCAGGCAGATCTGTGGCTCACACCGCTGACCCTACAGCCAGGCATGGTCGTGTGTGACAGTGGCCAGAAACTGTTGGCGGCTCTGAGGCAAGGCAAGCTCACACACGTACCATGCCTAGCCCATGTGCTTAACCTCATGGTTCAGCGGTTTCTCAAAACCTACCCAAATCTGTCAGATCTGCTTGTCAATGTACTCCGCCTGTGTACCCATTTTAGAAAGTCGCCAACAGCTTCAGATGCCTTGCCATGCTTCAGCAGTGTTTGCAGCTTCCAGCTCACTGACTGATCTGCGAAATCTCCACGCATTGGAACTCTACATTGCAGATGTTGCGAAGGATTTGTGAGCAGAAGAGAGCAGTTGTTGACTACCTTCATCAACAAGGCCGTCAGTATTCAGGTCAGACTCCACACATAAAACCTCAGGAGTGGACATAGATGTCAAACATATGTACCATCCTCCAAAACTTTGAGGATTCCACCAAGTTGGTGAGCGGCGATGACGCCATGATTAGCATCACCATCCCGCTTCTCTGTTTTCTGAAACGCTCTCTGCTCACAATCAAAGACGATGCATTGCAGGTGGAGCATGATGAGATGGAGCAAGGAACCATAAGGGGTGATTACACACAGCCCAGCCTCATCTCATCCCAACGTGGATTGGGTGACAATGAGGAAGAGGAGGAGGAAGAGCAGGAGCTAGTTTCCTGTGCTATAGATGGTACTACCTGCACAACTGTCATACCGTATGTTCAGCGTGGATGGCATGAGGACAGGGAAGAGTAGGAGGATGAGGAGGAGAGCATGGTCAGTCGTCCTCTTGGTGAGGACATGGAAGTCTTTCCTGTTAGCAGTCTGGCACACATGGCTGAGTTTATGTTACTCTGCCTTTCCCATGACCCTCGCATTGTCCAAATTTTGAGTGACAGTCATTACTTGTTGGTAACACTTCTAGACCCATGTTACAAGGATAATTTTCTGTCTCTTATTCCCGTGCAGGACAGGACTAATAAAATGTTGCAGTGCAAGAAGTCCCTTGTTGAGGAATTATTTAAAAAATTCCCATCTGAAAACGCTGGTGGCACAGTTCATTGGACAACCAAGGAGTACAGGCGAGAGAGACACAAATGCAATCCAGTAGACAGAGGAACACTATCAATGTTCAGGGACAGTTTTCTCAGACCCTCCCATCACACAAAAGTTACCTTGCTGACTGTACCACCATCCTCCGTGATTCCTCTGTGCCTTATAAATATTGGGTATCCAAGCTGGACACGTTGCATGAACTGGCTCTCTATGCCTTGGAGGTCCTGGCCTGCCCTGCCGCTAGCGTTTTGTCAGAGCGGGTTTTTAGTGCCGCCGGTGGAATTATAACCGATAGGCGCATCGGCCTGTGAGCTGAAAATGCTGACAGGCTGACTCTTATAAAAATGAACAAGGGCTGGAGTTGGCCAGACTTCTCAACACCACCAATTGATAGCAGCGTAGCATAAACTCAAATACAGTGTCTTTTTTTGGGAGGTCTAACTCTATTCCCATGCACCTCTGTCTTCACACCCATTCACAATGGTATACCCTTCCTGATTTTGTCTGTTTGCCCTTGTCCTCCTCCTTCTCCGCATCCTCATCCTCCACCACCATATCACCACCATATGTACCATATCAACATATCTACGTCTCTTGCAAGGGACATTTTAGTTCCTACAAATTTTTGGCAGCCGTTGCTTCATTGCATAGGCAAACAGTATGGGAGACCCACTTCCCAATAATAAGACCATTGTTTTCAGGAGGCCCTCCAAATTCTTCGTCTCTTGCAAGGGTCATTGAAGTTCCTCCAAATTTTTGGCAGCCGTTGCTTCACTGCATAGGCAAACAGCTAGGAAGACACACTTCTTAATAATGGGAGCATTGTTTTCAGGAGGCCCTCCGACCTCTATGTCCCTTGCAAGAGGCATTGGAGTTCCTTTAAATTTTTGGCAGCCGTTGCTTCATTGCATAGGTAAACAGCATGGTAGACCCACTCCTTTCTAATGGGAACATATCGTTACTGTGGCCCTGCTCTATGTGTCTTTAAATAGTTAGTGGGGTTTTTACTAAATTTTAGCAGCCGTTGGACTCACTGCATACCCAATAACTGAATAGCAGACCCTCTCCTTTCTAATGGGAGCATGTCGTTACTGTGGCCCATCTCTATGTGTCTTTAAATAGTTAGTAGGGTTTTTCCTAAATTTTGCAGTCATTGCACTCACTGCATACCCTATAACTTAATAGCAGACCGTCTCCTTTCTAATGGGAACATGTCATACTCGTTACTGTGGCCCAGGTCTATGTGTCTTTAAATTGTCAGTGGGGGTTTTCCCAAATTTTGACAGCCCTTGCAGTCACAGAATGAGCATAACCACTATAGGAGACCCACTCCTCTATAATGGGAACATTTTTTTAACTGAGACCCTCCTCTATGTCTCTGCAAAGGGGTATCGGGTTGCGTCCAAATTTTTGGCAGCCCTTGCAGTCACTGCATATGCAATAACAGTATAGGAGACCCACTCGTTAATAATGGGAACAACAAAGCATAGCCGGCTGATGCCTCTCTAACAATAGCGAGGGCCGACTGCTTGCCCTTTAAGAATAGTAAGTGTAATGGGTCTGGGAGGCGGAACCTCTGAGCTACTATACAAGGGGGCGGTCCTTGTAAGGGAGCGGGTGGCGACCAGGGAAGACGGGCAGGCAGTCACAGCAGGTGACCGGGACAGTCTCTGAGTGAACGGGCTGGAGGTCACGGCAAGTGACCGGGGCAGTCTCTGGATGAACGGGCAGGAGGTCACGGCAAGTGACTGGGGCAGTCTCTGCATGAACGGGCAGGAGGTCACGGCAAGTGACCGGGGCAGTCTCTGGGTAAAGGGTAGGTACGACCTGTGATGGCAGAGCCTCCAGGTAGGCTAGCAGGCAGATGGTAGATGTGTGCTCCCAGGTGAGCAAGCGAGAGTCTCTGGAATGGCAGGTAGTCACAGCACGTGACGGCGGAGCCTCCAGGTAGGCTAGCAGGCAGGTAACAGGTGTGCGCTCCCAGGTGAGCGGGCAGGAGTCTCTGGAATGGCAGATGGTCACAGCACGTGACGGCGGAGCCTCCAGGTAGGCTAGCAGGCAGGTAGCAGGTGTGCGCTCCCAGGTGAGCGGGCAGGAGTCTCTGGAATGGCAGGTGGTCACAGCACGTGACGGCGGAGCCTCCAGGTAGGCTAGCAGGCAGGTAGCAGATGTGCGCTCCCAGGTGAGCGGGCAAGCTGGTCCATAGACAGACTGACAGGAGTAGGAAGGCAGACCGTTGGACCTCAGGCTAGCAAGCAGGTAGGAGGAATGTCAGGCAGGAAACAGACAGCAAACTGGCAGGATTGTGGCAGGTAACTGGCAGGTAACTGGCAACGGGACCTGAGGGCTGAAGCAGAGTAGTGAACAGTGCAACAACATTGCTCGGGCACCTCCATTTTGGAGGAGGTGCCTTATATATGGTGAAGTCCTCCGGCCGTTGGCCGGGGACTCCTTAGGACGGCGCGCGCGGCCCCTTTAAGAGGGAGGGAGCGCGCGCGCACGCGCCCTAAGCACAGTGGCCGGGAAGGAGCGCGCGCTGCCAGCAGAGCGGGAGGAGGACGCCGGGCTCGGAGCAGAGGGGTGAGGGGAACAGCGTCCCTGCCTAGCAGAGGGCAGGGACGCCGGCGCTACAGTACCCCCCCTTTAGGCCCCCCCTTCTTTAGGCCAGAGAGAAATTTAGCTAGGATGAGAGGGGCATGGATGTTCTCCCGGGGCTCCCACGTTCTCTCTTTAGGACCAAACCCCTTCCAATCTACTAGAAAAAAGGTCTTCCCTCTTACCCTTTTGGTGTCAGAATGTTCTCTACCTCAAATTCGTTTTCAGCGGAAACCGGAGCAGGAGGCGTACCTGTAGACTTGGAAAAAGAGTTAAGTACCACAGGTTTGAGGAGAGATACATGGAAGGAGTTAGGGATCCGCAAGTTGGCCGGGAGTTTCAATTTATAGGCCACCGGGTTGATCTGACTGATGACCTCCAGAGGACCGATGAACCGAGGCCCTAACTTATAGGAAGGAATCTTGAGCCAGACCTTATCCCCTGGACGGAATTGAGGAGGATCCAGACGTTTTTTGTCAGCATGTCTTTTCATACGCTCGGATGACAGAAGGAGTGCGGATCGGGTACTCTCCCATATGGAGGAAAATTTGTTAACAAGAGATTCCGCAGCCGGATTGTCCACCGAGGTGGAGACGGGAAATGGGATCCGAGGATGCTGACCGAAGACAACAAAAAACGGGGATTTGGAGGAAGATTCGCTCTCGTGATTGTTGTAAGAAAATTCGGCCCATGGCAGGAGATCCACCCAGTCTGAATGGTGGGCATTAACAAAGTGCCGGAGGTAACTGGTCAGGTTCTGATTGATCCGCTCCACTTGACAATTAGACTGTGGGTGGTAAGCGGAGGAGAAGTCCAGGGTGACGTCTAGCAGTTTACAAGTGGCTCTCCAGAAGCGTGAGGTGAACTGTACCCCATGATCCGACACGATGTGGAGGGGCAGGCCATGAAGACGGAAGATGTGGCGGATAAAGTCTTTAGCCAGCTCGGGTGCAGACGGGAGGCCTGGCAGGGGAACGAAATGAGCCATCTTGGAAAAGCGGTCAGCGACCACCCAAATGACCGTACAACCGGCAGAGACGGGGAGATCAGTTATAAAGTCCATTGATATATGCTGCCAGGGGGCAGCAGGTACTGGGAGCGGAAGGAGGCGACCGGCTGGCAGATGTCTCGGAACCTTGTTACGGGCGCAGGACACACAGGCAGAAGCAAAGTCTATTACGTCCTTGTGCAGGGTAGGCCACCAGTAGTGCCGGGTAATAAGCTGGAGGGTCTTTTTCTGACCGGCGTGGCCAGCTAGTTTAGACGAGTGACCCCAGTGTAGGATCTTCTCCCGATCAGGTACTGATACGAACGTCTTACCGGGAGGGAGACGATTTAGACTCACGGGAGCCACCTGCATTACTCTGGCGGGATCGATGATGTGTTTCGGTTCTTCCTCGAGATCAGACACCAGAAAGGATCGGGACAAGGTGTCCGCCTTGATGTTTTTGTCAGCCGGGCAAAAATGAAGAATAAAATCAAAGCGAGCAAAATACAAGGACCACCGAGCTTGGCGCGGGTTAAGTCTCTGGGCATGCTGGAGGTAAGCCAAGTTCTTGTGGTCAGTGTAGATTATTACCGGGTGAAGAGCCCCTTCGAGCAGGTAACGCCACTCCTCCAATGCCAGCTTGATGGCCAATAACTCTCGATCTCCTATGGAATAGTTGCGCTCAGAAGAGGAGAAGAGTTTGGAGAAGAAGCCACAAGTTACCATTCTCCCGGAAGATGATTTTTGGGTAAGTACCGCTCCGGCTCCAGAGGAGGAGGTGTCAACCTCCAGGAAGAACTGCTTGTTACCATCTGGGCGATGCAGCACCGGGGCGGAAGAGAAGGCCTGTTTTAAGGAAAGAAAGGCCTCCTCTGCTTCGGGCGGCCACTCTCTGGGATTAGTACCCTTACGGGTGAGCGCGGAAATTGGGGCAGTCCGGGAAGAGAAGTGCGGTATGAAGAGGCGGTAGTAGTTGGCGAAGCCCAGGAACCGCTGAATGGCCTTCAACCCCTCCGGTCGGGGCCATTTCTCGATGGCAGACAGTTTCTCTGGATCCATTCGTAGGCCGGTCTGAGAAATAATGGAGCCCAAAAACGGAAGCGAGGTCTGCTCAAAGAGGCACTTCTCATATTTAGCGAAGAGGTGATTCTGCCTGAGCCTGAGCAGGACCTGACGAACGTCTCTCCGGTGAGTCTGGAGATCCGGAGAGAAGACCAAGATGTCGTCCAGGTACACCACTACGCAGGAGTAGAGAAGGTCCCGGAAGATGTCATTGACCAACTCTTGAAAGACGGCAGGAGCGTTACAGAGACCAAAGGGCATTACCAGATATTCATAGTGGCCGTCCCGGGTGTTGAATGCAGTCTTCCATTCATCCCCTTGACGGATACGGACCAGGTTGTACGCCCCACGGAGGTCCAGTTTGGTGAAGACTCTAGCCCCCCTCAGACGATCAAATAATTCTGGAATGAGCGGAAGGGGGTACTTATTCTTCACCGTGATCTGGTTAAGGCCTCTATAGTCTATACAGGGACGGAGAGAGCCGTCCTTCTTTTTTACGAAAAAGAAGCCTGCTCCCGCCGGGGAGGTAGATTTCCGGATGAATCCCCTGGCCAAATTCTCCTCAATATATTCGGACATCGACCGGGTCTCAGCAGCGGACAATGGGTAAATACGCCCACGGGGAGGCGTAGTACCGGGTAACAGGTCGATAGGACAGTCGTATGGTCTATGAGGGGGTAATGCCTCTGCCTCCTTTTTATTAAAGACATCAGCAAATGACCAATAGGGAATCGGAAGTCCAGGTAGATTAGTTGGGGTAGGAGAAGGACGGGCGGGATGAACAGGAACCAAACAAGCCTTATGACAGTCCTGTCCCCAGCGAAGGACTTCTCCGGTCTGCCAGTCAAGCACGGGTGCATGTCTCTGGAGCCAAGGTAGACCTAGTAAGAGGGCGTGAGAGAGTCCAGGCAGAACATGAAAAGAGATGCTCTCAGAGTGCTGCATTCCCACCTGCAGAGTTATGGATTCGATGATGAGTTGGATGGGACGTGGTAAGAGGCCCCCATCCACAGCAGCGACAGATAATGGTATAGCCAGAGGTTTGGTGGGAATGCGGTATTTTTCTACCAGGGCCTGTGAAATAAGATTCCCGGCCGCTCCAGAGTCAAGTTGGGCTAGTTCGAAATAATGATTCTCCCCGCAGATAATTGAGACTGACAGCAGCAGAGATGGAGAGGATTTATTCTTGTCTAGGTCGACCTCTCTGAGCGAAAATAGACACAGGCGTTTCCCGACCTCTCCGGGCAGGTACGGATCCGGTGCTCCTTACTGCCACAGTAGAAGCAGCTCCCCTCGGCACGGCGTAAGTCCTGACGGGTTTTGACCATCTTGGTCTGGTCGACCTGCATAGGCTCAGGAGAGTGTACCTGGGGAGAAACGGAGGGAGTGACGGGTCTCTGAAAAGTAGGAGCTAGACGTGGAAACCTCCTCTCACGGGTGACTTCTTTGGCACGCTCCTGGAACCGTAGGTCAATCCGGCTGGCAAGAGTTATTAGGTCATCGAGAGTGGTAGGAATATCTCGACCGGCGAGTTCATCTTTAATACGGCCGGACAGACCCTCCCAGAAGACAGATACCAGAGCGTTGTTATCCCAGGCCAGCTCCGAGGCGAGGGTACGGAACCGTATGGCATATTGGCCCACGGTGAGACCTCCCTGACGGAGGCGTAGCAGAGATGATGCGGATGAGGTCTTCCGTCCAGGTTCGTCGAAGACTTTCCGGAAAGCCGTGAGAAAGGCAGGCAAGTCGGACACCAGGGGGTCTCCTCTCTCCCATAGAGGATTTAGCCAGGCCAGGGCCTCCCCGGTGAGATGGGACATGATGAAAGCAATTTTGGCCCGGTCGGAGTTAAACTGGTGGGACAGGAGTTTAAAGTGCAGGGTGCACTGATTTATAAAGCCCCGAGCCTGAGCGGAGTCGCCTCTGAAGCGAAGAGGTGCAGAAAGCCGGGGTCCGGGGTAGGATACCATAGTATTGGTGGGCAGCGGAGCTGCCGGATTGCGAGTCATGGCACAGGCGGTGGTTGCTGGTGGAGCAGTCAGAGTGTCCAGGCGAGAATTGACATTCCGCAGGTGACCCAGGATGGACTCCTGTTGGGACCTCTGACGGGACAGTTCATGACACAGGTCCGAGAGTGAGGGAGCTTGGGTGCCACCGGGTTCCATGGCCCGAGAAAACTGTAACGGGTCTGGGAGGCGGAACCTCTGAGCTACTATACAAGGGGGCGGTCCTTGTAAGGGAGCGGGTGGCGACCAGGGAAGACGGGCAGGCAGTCACAGCAGGTGACCGGGACAGTCTCTGAGTGAACGGGCTGGAGGTCATGGCAAGTGACTTGGGCAGTCTCTGGATGAACGGGCAGGAGGTCACGGCAAGTGACCGGGGCAGTCTCTGGATGAACGGGCAGGAGGTCACGGCAAGTGACCGGGGCAGTCTCTGGATGAATGGGCAGGAGGTCACGGCAAGTGACCGGGGCAGTCTCTGGGTAAAGGGTAGGTACGACCTGTGATGGCAGAGCCTCCAGGTAGGCTAGCAGGCAGATGGTAGATGTGTGCTCCCAGGTGAGCAAGCGAGAGTCTCTGGAATGGCAGGTAGTCACAGCACGTGACGGCGGAGCCTCCAGGTAGGCTAGCAGGCAGGTAACAGGTGTGCGCTCCCAGGTGAGCGGGCAGGAGTCTCTGGAATGGCAGGTGGTCACAGCACGTGACGGCGGAGCCTCCAGGTAGGCTAGCAGGCAGGTAGCAGGTGTGCGCTCCCAGGTGAGTGGGCAGGAGTCTCTGGAATGGCAGGTGGTCACAGCACATGACGGCGGAGCCTCCAGGTAGGCTAGCAGGCAGGTAGCAGATGTGCGCTCCCAGGTGAGCGGGCAAGCTGGTCCATAGACAGACTGACAGGAGTAGGAAGGCAGACCGTCGGACCTCAGGCTAGCAAGCAGGTAGGAGGAATGTCAGGCAGGAAACAGACAGCAAACTGGCAGGATTCTGGCAGGTAACTGGCAGCTAACTGGCAACGGGACCTGAGGGCTGAAGCAGAGTAGTGAACAGTGCAACAACATTGCTCAGGCACCTCCATTTTGGAGGAGGTGCCTTATATATGGTGAAGTCCTCCGGCCATTGGCCGGGGACTCCTTAGGACGGCGCGCGCAGCCCCTTTAAGAGGGAGGGAGCGCGCGCGCGCCCTAAGCACAGTGGCCGGGAAGGAGCGCGCGCTGCCAGCAGAGCGGGAGGAGGACGCCGGGCTCGGAGCAGAGGGGTGAGGGGAACAGCGTCCCTGCCTAGCAGAGGGCAGGGACGCCGGCGCTACAGTAAGGCTGTAAAAATAGTGTTTGTGACTTTCACAATCGCTCCTGTATAAATGAAACAGGATGTGTCTGATGAAGTTTCACACACCAAATGTTAAAATGACATTTGCTGGTGAATGCAATTGTCTAGGTTGAAAGCAATGCAAAAATGCAAAAACGCATCGAAAATGCTACGTGTGAACATAGCCCAAGGTGTGGAGAAGCATTTTTGTTTTTGATTATTTATTTTGCCTTATTTACATGTCATTATCCTGGAAAGGATGCTCCTAAATATATTTCCCAGGAAAATCCATTTTGGTTTCGTTTTTGTATGTTTTATTGTGAGTCCGTAAAAGTGGCGTAATACCTCTGACAACGATGTTGACAGCAGTGACCTGGGAGTCAGAAATGCTTCCAGGGGTCTTTGCCATGCTTTTCCCATGTCATTTGAGCACTGTTCCCATCGATTTGGGCAATTTTTAGGCCCTCTGCAGATCGCCAGCGGAAAAATGCTTGAGTTTCCCATAGACTTACATTTGGCTTGTTACTCGGACCGAGCACTCGAGCATTCCAATTTGCTCAACTCGAACAATGATTACCCGAGCATTTTAGTGCTCGATCATCACTAGTATCTACCACTATATGTCACCATATGGTGGTAATATCAGTGCCCCACCATAGTTGTAATCAGGGTTACCAGTTAAGGGCCCACTCAAATGTCCCCCCTCCAAGCTGAAACTCTGTCTTAGTGAAGTAGTGTACATTAGTGTATAGCTGATGTCTGCATCTCTATAGTAAAATTGTATTAGCTTCTACGTAACATTATTAACATTATTATGATTGACTTACAGTATAATTGTAGTAGAAGATTTGTACTGTTTCCCAGAAATGTAACAGACTACAAGATGAAATTAGACATAAGAAACAGACATGGCAAAACATGCTTATTTAGAATTGCATGACATATTTTGATGTAATATAACTCACAGGAAATCTTAGTAAAGTAGCTGTCATAGCAAACCTGTTTATTTATACCACCTTTGATGCTTAAATAAATTGATGTGATGTCTCCAGTTTCATAATGTTATGACTAAGACTCAGAGAACAGTCATGAGCATAAATGTAACAGGAGAGTGATATACTTTCACTCTCATGTGTCATTCTTCTTCAGTGAGCACAGTTTTCTGTAAAAACGTAACTATTCTAGTTTCATTATTTTCATTTTGTTGTAAACTAGAATTTTCTTGTAACCTCATTCACAGCTTCAAAGGCAGCAATGGCCAACCGTATTTATAAATGTCATGGACAATTAATTATTAATCCTTTAATATTACATGTTTTTCTACTGACCAGATGTTTTTTAGGAGATATTTTTGCCTTCTGTTAATTTTTTTTACTGCTAGTGATATTCCAACATTTTGTTCCTCTGTTAGCAAGGAGAATTGTTGTGCTATTGACATGTACATATCAAATCTAAATTGCAAAATAAAAATAGTTAATATTTAATACAAATGCCAATAAATGCTCAGAAAATAGACATTGAGAACATTGTCAAAATGCCACTAAGCATTTAATATATATTGATGTTAGAAGCTAAAGGTGGGATCCAAAAAAAAACAGATACACAGTACCCCTTTAAAATAAAATATTAACATGTGTAGAGTCTATATATACCACTTATTCTTAATGTCTACATTTTGTATATCTTTATAAAAACATCAGAACTGAAAGAGCAAAATATATGTCTGTACGCTGAAAAATTAAAATTTGCCACGTGTTACGTAATGTTTAGTGATGGGCGAGCCCGAACAGAAAAGTTTGGGGTCCGTACCGAACACCTACTGTTCGGGCACGGACTACCTCGGGAAATCCGTGTTACTGTTCGGGTGCTGCTTCGGGTTTGGGTGTTTCCCGCTCTGTCATTTGTGTGACAGCGCAGGAAAAACAGGCTCTGATCGGCGGTAATAGCATTACCGCAGTCAGAGCAGTATGGCATCATACTGACAGGTGTGACAGTGACCTGCGGTAAAAAGCAGGTCATAGGTGCCGACTGGTCAATCGCAACAATACAAAGATCCCTGGCATCTGAATTGTGCTCATCCCCAAAGTGGCGAGGTAGAGTTTTAAGTTATTCCCCGACTTCCGCTGTTCTGGATTTTTCTATGTTCCTTATGTGTTCACGAACACAAACTCTCAGTTCACGCGTTCTCATTCCAAAGTATGTCTTGTTGCAGGGGCATCTGGCTTGATATACAACACCCTTTGAGAAGCAGGTGAAAAACTTTCTAATAGTAAATTTCTTAGTTCCATCTGTATTACTGAATTCTTTACTCTTGGTCAGCCTGCCATTCAGCAGAGACACTGAGGAACGCAAGCAGGCTTGCGCTCCTCAGTGACTAGCACTGCCGTCATTGAGCTGAGCCGGGTTCACGTCACATGAACTCAGTTCACCTCATTGATGTCACCAGGAGCATAAGAAAGTTCTTGTTATGATCTTCAACATAAACTAGGGAAAGAAGGGGAGAGCTGTCCCTACAGTAAGACTAAGCTGAGTCCCTACGTTGTAGCGGGCAACCTGTTCCTTGTGAACAGACCCGCCTTCATCCTCGGCTAGTCTGAACGGAGACCTATAGAGAAAGGGAGGGTCTCTAAAAGTACTAAGGACTGGGACAAAAATGAGACACCTCCTAACAGAAGTTGTTGCAGAGCAAAAGATAAACTGACAAAAGTACTAGAGGTCCAGAGGACCAAGCAAACTAGAGACAGAGATAGGCACCGAAGCACCTGGCAAGAGAGACAGTCAAAACAACACTGAAGTCCAGCAAAGCCAGAAGGGCGGAGCTGGAATATATAGGAAGATGGTCACGTGACCGCAAAACACAAGATAGAAACAAAAACAAACAGGAGGGTTCTAACAGTTCTCACACGTGCGGTGCCTGCAAATGAGGTCAGCGCATGCGCAGTGAGAACTTTCCGACGCTCGCACTGACGTCAATAAGTAGAACTGAGTTCATGTGACGTGAACACGTCTTAACTCATTGATGGCAGTGCGAGTCACTGAGGAGTGCAAGCCTGCTTACGCTCCTCAGTGTCTTGGACTGGATGGTTGTGTCCAGCTATGATCCTGCCTGCCATATAGATGTAGCACAGCTGGAAACTTTGCGGGACACATGAATTCTGTTCTTCACGTCGGAGAGGTAAGGATGAGGTTGCTTTATTATTTTACTTTCATTGCAGGTGACAATGGCGTCAACTAGAATGGGTGTGTTAGTAAGTATGGTTTAATTTAGAACATTAAAAGGTGTCTGTCTTTATTTCAAATAAAGTATTTTATTCTGGGTGTGGGTGTCTTTATTTTAAAATTCACTTCCACTCTGGGGTTAGTAATGGGGGCGTCTTATAGAAGCCTCTCCATTACTAACCTGGGCTTGATGTCAGCTGGCATTATAAGCTGACATCAACCCCAACCCTATAACCCCACTGCCACCACTATAGGGCAGTGGGAAGAGTGAGGATAAATGCCAGAATTGGCGCATCCTATGGATGTGCCATTTCTGGGGCAGCTGAGGGCTGCGTTTTCTAGCCTCAGCATTGGCACCCCGGGTGAGAGACTACTGCTCCCATCCAGCGGTGCCTGTTCACACAATGCGTTTTTTCAGCGTTTTTTTAATGCAAATTTTCAGCTGTGTTTTACAGTACCAGCAAAGTTTATGAGATTTCAGAAATCTTATGCACACAGCTTATTTTTTTCTGTCCTCAGTATTTTGTCAAATACCTTGGTTTCTGCAAAATGCAGCATATCACTTCTTTCAGCTTTTTTTCAGCATGATTTCAGTCTTTTTTACCCATTGAAAGCAATAGGTAGTGCAAAAAATGCTGAAGAAACACTGCAAAAATGCAGGTATCATGTTTTGCTGCTTTTTTGGTGCCAAAACCTGAGGAGGTTGAATCAGGTTTATTTATTTTTCTTGCATTAAACTTTATCAGCATGTGACGCGCCCCTGGGCCTGTGTCGCGCTGCGTTGCGCACGCGGGAGCTTACCCGGAGCCGGATCTGTTTAGGGTTGTAGTCTCGTGGCGGTGACCCGGTCCGGGCCCAGGGAGTCAAACTGGACGGCAGTCTGTTAGCGGTAGAAAATGGTTGATGACTACGCCACCCGTTGAATGCAGCCAGGGGGCTGCTGCTGCAGGGCAGACCGCTGAGGCCGGTGGAAGGATGGTGCAGCGTGATAGTATAACCCCCAACGGGAGGGGTATGGCCTCAGGGCAGCCGACGTGGATGATGGGGGTAGCAGGAACCACTCAGAGACGGTATGGTAGCGTTCAGGGTCTTTACTGGTAACAACGATAGACCCTCCCGGAGTACTTGCTAGCGAACGGGGCCTGGTCAGTCCTTGAGCAGATGGGATCTCCCCTGGCCAGGCGTAGTTGTAGGCCTCCCAAGCTGACTGTACTCTTCTGGCTACCTTGCTAGAAGCTGATGTAAGTAGCCCACGTCCCTGAGTGTACCGTGTGGTGCTCACCCGTATGGCCGGTGACTCGGGGCCTTCTAATGGCTTCCGCTCCACGATGGCGGTGCTGGTCCCACGCGTGTGACCGGGCCTTCGGGCTTCTGGGCCAGGGGACCTGAAATCCCCTGCCTGACGGATTCTGCTGCTGGGTAGAAGTTAGTCCCCACAGCCTCGGACTCCGGGTCCGGTAAAGAATCTTCTTAGTCAGGGCGAGCTCTTTAGCTGCCAGCCCCTGACTCCTTGTGACTCCGCTGCTTCCTATGCTGCTCTTGTCTCTACTCTTCCTGGACTCACTAACCCTGCCTCAGCCCCGGGTTTATACAGGGGAAGTTCTTCCCCTCCCAAGGCTGGGCAGGAGGTGTGGCATGCACAGGATCCCTGACCAAAGGACCTCCCACCTGCTCTCAGACGTAATATCTCTATCACTGTGACAACCAGACCCCTGGGGTGTCACACTCCCCCCTAGTGAAATTTAGTACTCCGGGACTAAACACTTTTTAGAAAAATATAACAAGGTATATCAAAGAACAATAAAATACAATAAGGAAACACAATAAGATGGTCACGGATGTCTGCAACCGGGTGCAGTCTTTGAAGAAAAGCAAAGGTGTCCATTTCACCAACACAGGGAGACGTAACCAGGTAGGGGTCTGTCCTACCCCGAGTCCTTAACAGTCTCTAGTCCATCCTGGGTTACGCTCCAACTATATACAAAGGATTCCCGGTAAATCCACCGAAGACTCCTAAAAACAACTAGAAACACAAAATTACACACAAGCAACAATAAACAGGTAAACATTGTAAAACAACTTAAACATTTAGATCCTCCAACGTGCGGGTAACTGGCCTCTAGTGGCCCTAGTGGACCTACGGAGCTGACTGTCTGGCCCTGAACTACAGGGTGTAGGAGCTGTCAAGGGTAAACTGGGCAGCTGTCTACCGGCTCTTTGTCTCACTAGGGGTACGGCAGGCTCACTATAAGCAGAGGGTGGATTCTCCTGTTCCGCTTGGGTGGAGTCTTCTGCCTCCTGGACCGGCTGCTCTTCCAGCTCTACCCGTTGCTCCGTAGGTTCTTGGGATGATGGTTGGAGGAAGGTGAGTACGGGTACCACAACTGCACCATTGACTTGAGTCCAAGACCGAGGGAAGTCCCCGAGCACGGTACTAACCATATCTTCCCTTTCTTCCACGGGTCGATGGTCTTCCTGTTCCTCCTCAGGGTTCCTCAGTTGTTCGGGGCACTTCTTCAGGTGGTCCCGGGATACAATGGCTGTGGTTTCCCCTCCGTCTTTACTGATGGTACAGACCTTCGGGTTCTCGTGGCTTGAGGGCAGTACGGTGTACGGGTCCTTCTCCCACTGGTCGTCCAACTTGTGGAGCCGTCTCTTCCTCTTCAAGACCTGCTCTCCGGGTACCAGGGGAACAGCGGGAGCATACTGGTTGTAAGTCTTCTCTTGTCTTTCCCTAGCCTGACAGAGACTTCGCTCCACGCTCTCCTGTACTTTCCGGTACTGCTGCTGCCTCTCTGTGTCCCAGTCCGTTTCTGGTGAAGTGTCCTCGGGCGTCAGGACTCCCATTTCCAGGTCAACAGGTAACTTACCAGGTCTTGCCCTCATTAGGTAAGCCGGGGTACAGTTGGTGGAACCTACCGGGATGTGGTTGTATAGGTCCACCAGATCGGGCAACTTCTCAGGCCACAGACTGCGTTCTTCCAGGGGCAACGTTTTTAGAAGATCCATTACCACCTGGTTCATTTTCTCACAAAGTCCATTAGTTTGCGGATGGTAGGGTGTCGTCCTTATCTTCCGGCAGCCATACAGATTGCAGAATTCCTGGAAGACCTCCGCTTCAAAGGCAGGTCCCTGGTCCGTCAGCACTTGGTCCGGGTACCCGTGTGGACGGCAAAAGTGCTGCTGGAAGGCTCTAGCTGCTGTTCGAGCCGTTAAGTCCTTGACGGGGACGACAACCAGAAACCGGGAGTAATGATCCACGATGGTTAACGCGTAGACGTAGCCACTTCTGCTGGGGGTCAGTTTTACATGATCCAAGGCTACCAGTTCCAACGGTTGCCGGGTGACGATGGACTGCAGGGGAGTCTTCTGGCTGGCCCGGTCCTTCCTTCTCAGATTGCACGGGCCACAGTCTCTGCACCACTTCTCGATGGTTCCCCTCATGCCTACCCAGTGGAACCGCTCGCGCAGCAGGAACTCCAGCTTTTTCCACCCGAAGTGTCCAGCTCCGTCGTGGTATGCCTCCATCACCATGGCTGCGTCTCTTCGTGGCACCACTACTTGCCAGAGTAGTTCATGCGTCCTGGAGTTAACCATTCTGCGGCACAACTTCCCCTTGTAAAGGAACAGTCGACTCTTCTCTGCCCATAGTTGTTTGGCTTCCTCTGGAGCGTCTGATTCCAGGCTAGCCTCCGGGCGAGTCAGCATCTCCTTCACCAGTCGGACGGCAGGGTCGCTGTCTTGCGTTTCCGCCCAGTTGTAGTGAGGTAAGGGGTTCAACGTAGCAGCCTGCTTACTCCTTACCCGGTGGGAATACTGGATAGTCCCATGACGGTGGAACGCAGGGAGTTCAACTTCTTCCAGTCCCTCCGGATCTTCTCCTCCGTCCGGCAGGTTGGGCATCCTGGACAGGGCGTCCGCGTTGGTATTGGAGCGCCCTGCCCGGTATTTAATTGTGAACTCGTAGTTGGACAGACGGGCCATCCACCTCTGCTCCAGGGCACCGAGTCTTGCCGTGTCCAGGTGTGTCAGCGGGTTGTTATCCGTGTATACGGTGAACCGGGAAGAAGCGAGGTAATGCCTAAAGCGCTCGGTGACTGCCCATACCACGGCCAGGAACTCTAGCTTAAATGAGCTGTAATTTTCGGGGTTCCTTTCGGTGGGTCGCAGTTTTCGGCTGGCATAGGAGATTACTCGTTCTCTCCCCTGCTGAATCTGGGACAGTACGGCTCCTAGCCCGATGTTACTGGCGTCGGTGTAGAGGATGAAGGGCTGGCTATAGTCCGGGTACGCCAAGATTTCATCCCCCGTGAGGGCCATCTTCAGCTGGCGGAAGGACTCTTCTTCTAGCTTTTCCCATTTGAAGGGCGGCTTCTGGTTCTTGGCCTTCCGGGACTGGCCTATCAGGAGGTCCTGCATAGGTGCTGCCTTTTTGGTGAAACCGGGAATAAACCTTCGGTAGTAGCCTACCAACCCTAGGAACTGCCGCACTTCTTTTACGCTGGAGGGGCTTGGCCATCCCTTAATTGCGGTGATCTTATCGGGGTCGGGAGCCACTCCGTCAGCGCTCACCACGTGTCCCAGGTATTGCACCTTTGGTTTCAGGAGGTGACACTTGGAGGGTTTCACCTTTAGGCCGTAACTCGCCAGAGCTTCGAACACCTCCGCCAGGTGTTTCAGGTGGTCCTCATAAGTTTTGGAGTATACGATGACATCGTCCAGGTACAACAGGACCGTCTCGAAGTTTCTGTGGCCCAGACAGCACTCCATTAATCGTTGGAAGGTTCCTGGGGCGTTGCAGAGTCCGAACGGCATGCAGGTGAACTCGCTAAGTCCCATCGGGGTGGTGAATGCGGTCTTCTCCCGGTCCGCCTCTGCTACAGGAACCTGCCAGTACCCGCTAGTGAGATCCAAGGTAGAGAAGAAGTTAGCAGATCTTAAAGCAGCCAATGACTCCTCTATCCTTGGTAAGGGGTACGCATCCTTGTGTGTGATACGGTTGATTTTCCGGTAATCTACACACATCCTCATGGTGTTGTCTTTCTTTTTGACTAAAACTAGTGGGGCTGCCCAGGGGCTACAGCTATCCCGGATTACCCCAGCCTCCTTCATGTCTCTAAGCATCCCCTTGGCGTGTTGGTAATGTGCAGGGGGTACGGGTCGATACCTCTCTTTTATGGGAGGATGATCTCCCGTGGGGATGCGGTGTTCTACCCCCTTGACTCGCCCGAAGTCTAACGGGTGTTTACTAAACACTCTCTCATACTCTTGAACCACCCGATAGACTCCTTGTTTCTGGTGTGAGGGAGTGGAGTCAGTACCCAGATGTAGTTGCTGACACCAGTCCTCCATGTCTTTCTTAGAGCCGTTACCTTCCTCCGGGTGAGATGGAGGCAAGGGTTCCACAGATTGTATAGAATTTTGATTAGTGGTATATAATTTGGCTAGCGTGGCATACCGGGGCAGGTACACTTCCCTCTCCCCGATATTTATTATGCGAACGGGCACCCTCCCATGGCGTACATTGACCACCCCCCGTGCTGTCAAAATGGTGGGCCTACTGTCTGAGTAAACTGGTTCTACCATTGCCTGGTAATCTCTACCTCTCAGACCAATAGCTGCCCGGCACCAAATCATCATTTCACTTTTTGGGGGCATGGCAATAGGAAAAGGGTCACACATTCTTACGCTACCAATCTCACCGCCGGAGAGTTCCACTTGTTGCCGTTGCATCAGTGCCCGGATCTCTTTCTGGAGCACCCGCTGCTCGCCGGAGCTGGCATTCTTGGCAACCTGCTGTAAAAGGAAAATCACCTCTGCAAGACAATTTTCAATTACATTAGTTCCTAGAGTTATTTTTGGGTGACTCTCATGTTTGTCAATATCTACAATGATCAGTCCCTGTGCGGCCAGTTCGACTCTACCAATTTTGATGGTCACCTCTTTAAATCCGATCTGTGGCACTGGCTGACCATTGCTGGCGATGATACTCAAGTCGTCGTCAGGGTAGCGGGTAATATCCGAGTCATTCCAGTACTGCTTGAAGAGCACGTACGGGATGGTGGTGACCTGTGACCCGGTGTCCAGTAGGGCACTCATGGGAATGCCATCCAGTACCACAGGCAAGACTGGACGTCCTCCCACATATCTGTCGCGCCAGTTCGATGGGCCTGGTGATCTTTTTCCTGGGGGTTGGCCCTCTACCCCAGGTTGTGCCCGTTTAAAGAACAGTACCTTTCCATATGTCCGGGTTGATTGCAGCGGCGGCAGATGGGTCGTCCGTCCTCGCTGTATCGGTCACTGGGTCTTCCTCTGGCCGGTGGGGTCCTCCTTGGTCGACGCCACGGGATGTCCTCCGGTCCGGATGCCAGCTGGATCTTCCCTGGAGTGGAAACCTGTAAAGACTGCACAGTTCGGGTTAGCGCAGCAACGCTTTTAGCTAGCTCTTGGACCTGATGGTGTAGGTCTGGAGCCGGGTCATTGTCCAAAGCCTGCGCATCAGCTCCCACAGGCCCTGCTGACAAGGGCGCCGCCTCCTGGTAGTAAGTGGTAGTGGGGCGTCTGTGGGTCACAACGCCACCTGGTGCCGGTTCTCGGAGCACCCGGATGGCTCTGTCCTTGAACTGTGCAAATTCTAGATGAGGGTCCTGTAAGGCCATTGCCCGCAACTGGGTGCGGTGGGCATTGCAATATAAACCCTCTATAAATTGTTCGGTCAACAGCCTGTCCTCGTTTCCCACTCCATTAGGGTCGGTCTGCTTAATGGCCCTCAGGGCCTCTTGTAGGTTGAGTGCATAGTCCCTTATACTCTCATGCGCTCGCTGCTTGCACCCGTAGAATCTAAGTTTAATCTCGGCTGAGGTGCGGGTATCAAAGGTGTCCTTCAGCCGGGTTAGTATCCCTGCGACAGTCTTCCTCCCAGGTGGCCAGGATTTTACTTCCCTTTTGGCTGCCCCAGTTAGTTGGGCCACCAGGATGCTCACTTTTTGCTCTTCTGTGAGGGGGTACACCTGGAAGAGGCTATCCAGCTTTTCTCTAAAGTCATGCAGGGTATGTGACTCCCCTGAGTACTGGGGTAGCCAAGCTGCTCCCGGGATATAGGGCATGGTGAAGGGCATAACTGCAACAGCGGTAGCGCTGGCGGGGGTTGAGGCAGTGGAGCTCTCCTCCGTATCCGACATCTTCCTCCCCCCTAGTGGACCGTGGCCTACCTTGCGATGATCCTGTTCCGTAGGCCGCGGCTCCGCAGTGGATCGTCAGGGTTGAGGACCTTCCGTCGCGCTCCTGTGACGTCGGCGTCTGCTGGGCTCCTTCCAGGACCTTACGCAACGTCCGGACGTGAGGCGGGGCTTCAGTTCTCGCGCGCTTTCGGAGTCCACGCCCCTCTTCTTCCCGCGCGGCGTCCTCAAGATGGCGTCCAATGGCGGGAAAACTCCACGGATGGCGGGAAGAAGGCTGAAGATGGCGCCGGATGGCGGGAAACTTCACCGATGGCGGGAAGAAGGCTGAAGATGGCGCCGGATGGCGGGAATCTTCACCGATGGCGGGAATCTTCACCACTGGTAAGTTTGAACAGTCTTTGCTTTTCAGGCACGCAGTACCCGGTGGTTGCGGGCACGTGATCCTGCCGACTACGCCAAAGTTGACGCGCCCCTGGGCCTGTGTCGCGCTGCGTTGCGCACGCGGGAGCTTACCCGGAGCCGGATCTGTTTAGGGTTGTAGTCTCGTGGCGGTGACCCGGTCCGGGCCCAGGGAGTCAAACTGGACGGCAGTCTGTTAGCGGTAGAAAATGGTTGATGACTACGCCACCCGTTGAATGCAGCCAGGGGGCTGCTGCTGCAGGGCAGACCGCTGAGGCCGGTGGAAGGATGGTGCAGCGTGATAGTATAACCCCCAACGGGAGGGGTATGGCCTCAGGGCAGCCGACGTGGATGATGGGGGTAGCAGGAACCACTCAGAGACGGTATGGTAGCGTTCAGGGTCTTTACTGGTAACAACGATAGACCCTCCCGGAGTACTTGCTAGCGAACGGGGCCTGGTCAGTCCTTGAGCAGATGGGATCTCCCCTGGCCAGGCGTAGTTGTAGGCCTCCCAAGCTGACTGTACTCTTCTGGCTACCTTGCTAGAAGCTGATGTAAGTAGCCCACGTCCCTGAGTGTACCGTGTGGTGCTCACCCGTATGGCCGGTGACTCGGGGCCTTCTAATGGCTTCCGCTCCACGATGGCGGTGCTGGTCCCACGCGTGTGACCGGGCCTTCGGGCTTCTGGGCCAGGGGACCTGAAATCCCCTGCCTGACGGATTCTGCTGCTGGGTAGAAGTTAGTCCCCACAGCCTCGGACTCCGGGTCCGGTAAAGAATCTTCTTAGTCAGGGCGAGCTCTTTAGCTGCCAGCCCCTGACTCCTTGTGACTCCGCTGCTTCCTATGCTGCTCTTGTCTCTACTCTTCCTGGACTCACTAACCCTGCCTCAGCCCCGGGTTTATACAGGGGAAGTTCTTCCCCTCCCAAGGCTGGGCAGGAGGTGTGGCATGCACAGGATCCCTGACCAAAGGACCTCCCACCTGCTCTCAGACGTAATATCTCTATCACTGTGACAACCAGACCCCTGGGGTGTCACACATGCACAAGAGACAAATGTATTATTAGAACATATACTGGATGTAGCATATATTATATGTCAAAATTTATTTGGAGAGTTCAATGCTAACCAAGTGCACATATCATAAATAGTAACATAGTAACAAATGACATATATATGCTTGAAATATAAATGGCTGACCATTCGGGATTAACATAAACCAAAGAGCAAGAGACACCAAAATCATAGGTCACAAAATCAAGATCTCAAATCATGTTTAAAGTAAAAAACCTTTATTACCAGACAATGGTTAATAATGGCACTGGGAACCAAAATTGCACATACACAGAATAAAAGCGAGTAAAAGGATCATTAAAAACCAAACAATTCATACAAAAGTACAAAAAAGCAATAGTAATACACCGAAACAGAACCACCAGCAATAGTTATATAGAGACCCCCCGGAGCCCTAAGCAGAGGGGGGCATGACTTTAGGAGGGGTGGGCCTTTAACTCCAGCAGCTTTGTTTGGAGAGCTGTGTAGACTTTAAACAAAAGTGATTCTGCTTTAGGCCATGTGCCCACGTAGCATTTTTGTAGCATTTTTGCAGCTTTTTTATGGCTGCAAAAATGCCGCGAAAATGCTTGTAAAATAGTCTGCCATGTGAATTCACATTGCATTGCAAAACGCAGCATGACAATTTCTACCGCGATTACACTGCAAATTCGCGGCCATTGAGGAACATTGAAACGCAGCAAACCCGCAGGTATATGTGGATTTGCTGCGTTTCAATTAAATTCAATGGGCGCGAATTTTCAGCGTAATCGCGGTGCCTGTGATACCCAGGATGAAGAGGAGACTACAACTCCTCTTCATCTCAGCTACCACGCGCTGAAAAAAAGAAATAAAAAAGTTAAAAATAAACAAAACCTGTATATTCACCTCTCCGGCGGCCCCCGGTCTGCTCCCGGCCACGTCCTCTCTCCTCAGCGTCCCGCGGTGTACTGTCAGGACCTGCGGTGACGTCATTTAGTCAGCTGATGGTTACGCGACCACTGACGTCGGCGGTTAGGTGATGGTCGCGTGACCATCAGCTGACTAAATGACGTCACCGCAGGTCCTGACAATACACCGCGGGATGCTGAGGAGAGAGGAAGCGGCCGGGAGCAGACTGGAGGAGACCGGAGAGGTGAGTATACAGGTTTTTTTTTATTTTTAATGTTTTAATTCTCATTTTTTAATATAGATGCTGCATTTAAAGCATCAGTTGTTCACACATTATAAATCCATGCCGGTTGCATGGATTTATATTGTGTGACCAACTTGTCAAGCACTTTCCAAGTGATGCTCAAAATCACTTGGAAAACTGTTTGAAAAAACGCATGCAAAAACGCTGAAAAAACGCTTCTCTCTGGGAGAAAAAACGCATGTAAATCTGCATGCGTTTTTTTCTGCCAGAGAGAGGCAAAAACGCTCTGCATCAAATCTGCTACGTGGGCACATAGCCTTAGGAGGAAGGATCACAGTATGTCTGTGCCTGGGGGCTTATTGTAAGGAGGGTGGGGCTCATAGGGGGGAGGTAAGGTAACTCTTTTTCTTTTTGTATGCTCTCTCTCTCTCTGCAGACGAGGAGGAGGATACATCAGGAGAAGCATCTGCAGTATCGGGGAGTATGATATTGGGGATATCACCTCACATTATTGATGATATGATCACATTCACCTCAGACATCATGTACTAGTGTAGTATTAGCTTCTACATCACATATGGTATGAATATTACCTCAGAAATTCATGTAGCTGCCAGGTTCCTCATGTGTCTGCTACTACTTACCTCAGATGCTGCTCCTGTGTGACCTCACTGCAGACATGGCTGATATATCACACATTACTCATCACGGATTATACACCGCTGTCATCTATACACTTATTATACACTGCTGTCATCTATATACTAATTATACACTGCTACCATCTAGGAGGGCCATGTGGTAGCCATCACTGTGTGATGGTGGAGGACATCATGGACATATACAGTGTCTGCCATTAATATGCTCTCTATAGTAGAGCTTGGCAGTCACAGGAACTAGAGACTTGTTAGAGATAGCGCTGGGGGATGGTATATGTAAGAGGAGAGGCTGCATTCCTGTCAGTACAATGTCTATTGACCCTGCTGTGTGCTGTTTAAACCCCCCTTCCCATGTATAGAGTCTGGTGACTGGTATGTGACCTCATAATAATAATAATAATAATTTTTATTTATATAGCGCCAACATATTCCGCAGCACTTTACAATTAAGTGGGGACATGTACAAACAATAAATTCAATACAAGGTGAGACAGTTTAAACAGTTACATCAGGAGTGAGGTCCCTGCTCGCAAGCTTACCATGTACAAGGAAATGGGGGGACACAATAGGTGGAAAGTGCTTGTTATTTCAGGTCTGTCAATTATAATAAGTTGGGATTATCATATAAAGCTGAATGATCCGGTCATCAGCCTGTAGGTTCAAGTGCAATACTCAATTACCGAATGCAGTTTTCGTATGCAATGAGGGTGTAGAGACAGATGAACAGTAGGGAGCAGATTCTGAATAGTATTTAGGAGGGAACAGGGGAAAGTTAGTTTACTGGGTATTTGAGGTGGTAGGCTTGTTTAAAGAGATGGGTTTTTAAAGCGTGCTTGAAGACATCGGGGCTAGGCATCAATCGGATCGTCTGGGGTAGAGCATTCCAGAGAACTGGCGCAGCACGAGAGAAGTCTTGGAGACGGAGGTGCGAGGTTCGGATTATGGGGGATGTTAGTCTTAGGTCATTTGTGGAAAGAAGAGCATGTGTAGGACGATAGACTGAGATGAGAGAGGAGATATAAGGTGGTGCAGAACTGTGGAGAACTTTGTGGGTGAGAGCAATGAGTTTATATTGGACCCTGTAGCGAATGGGTAACCAGTGTAATGACTGGCACAAAGTGGAGGCATCGGTGAAGCGGCTGGACAGAAATACGACCCTGGCTGCCGCATTCAGGACAGATTGGAGAGGGGAAATTTTGGTAAGAGGGAGACCGATGAGAAGAGAGTTGCAGTAGTCCAGACGAGAGTGAATAAGAGCGACAGTAAGAGTTTTAGCAGTTTCAAAAGTGAGAAAAGATCGGATTCTGGAGATGTTTTTAAGATGCAGGTGACAAGAGCGAGTGAGTGATCGGATATAGGGAGTAAAGCAAAGGTTAGTGTCGAATATGACCCCAAGGCAGCGGACGTGCTGCTTGGGAGTTATGGTTGAACCTTCCAAGGTAATTTCAATGTTAGGTAGAGTTAGGTTAGTAGAGGGGGGAAACACAAGAAGTTCAGTTTTGGAGAGATTCAGCTTAAGATAGAGGGAGGACATGATGTTAGACACAGAAGACAAACAATCCTTGGTATTTTGTATTAGGGTAGGGGTGATGTCAGGGGAAGAAGTGTATAATTGGGTGTCATCAGCATAGAGATGATACTGGAACCCAAATCTGCTGATTGTAACCTCATCCTGGTTATGTACTGCTGTATACAGATCCTGTGTATGAAAGTTATCATTGCTCAATACATATGTGAGATCTGTATACCGGCTCCATACCGGAATATACTTATGTATACAGATCCAATATATCTAGTGTATTAGCCTCAGTATATGTGTATTATTCTCACTATATATCTATGATTTGGGTACATGCTCTATTCCTGTCACATATACACTCTTTACTTTATGAGTGTAATCAGTATATAAGCTCCATCCCTGTGCTATATATCTATGTGTACAGAGCCAGTATATCAAGGGTATTGTCACTATATGCTACATGTGTATAAAGAGCCAGTATATCAAGGGTATTATCACTGTGTGCTGTATGCCAGTTTACCAAGGGTATTCTTACTGAATGCTGTATGCGTAATATGGGTACAGGCCTGATCCTTTGTGTGGTATACTTATGTATACAGAGCCAGTATATAAAGGGTATTCTCACTATATGCTATATGTATAATATGTGTACAGGCTCCATCCCTGTTTGGTATATGTATCATGTATACAGAGCCAGTATATCAAGGGTATTTTCACTGTATACTGTATGTGTAATATGGGTACATGTTCCATCCCTGTGTGGTATACTTATGTACACAGAGCCAGTATATCAGGGGTATTCTCACTATATACTGTATGTGTAATATTGGTAAAGGCTTGATCCTTTGTGTGGTATACTTATGTATACAGAGGCAGTATATCAAGGGTATTCTCGCTATATACTATATGTGTAAAATGTGTACAGGCACTATCCCTGTGTGGTATACAAAGAATGTATACAGAGCCAGTATATCAAGGGTATTCTCACTATATAATGTATGTATAATATGTGTACAGGCTCCATCCCTGTGCTGTATACAAAGCATGTATACATAGCCAGTATATCAAGGGTATTCTCATTGTACACTGTATGTGTAATATGTGTACAGGCTCCATCCCTGTGTGGTATGCAAAGCATGTATAGAGCGCCAATATCAAGGGTATTCCCACTACATACTGTATGAGTAATATGTGTACTGGTGCTATCCCTCTGCGGTATATGTATCATGTATACAGATCCTGTGAATTCAGGTTGTCACTCCTCACTATATACAGTGCTGGCCAAAAGTATTGGCACCCCTGCAATTCTGTCAGATAATACTCAGTTTCTTCCTGAAAATGATTGCAATCACAAATTCTTTGGTATTATTCTCTTCATTTAATTTGCTTGCAAGGAAAATAACACAAAAGAGAATGAAGCTAAAATCAAATCATTGATCATTTCACACAAAACTCCAAAAAAGGGCCGGACAAAAGTATTGGCACCCTCAGCCTAATACTTGGTTGCACAACCTTTTGCCAAAATAACTGCGAACAACCGCTTCCGGTAACCATCAATGAGTTTCTTACAATGCTCTGCTGGAATTGTAGACCACTCTTCTTTGGCAAACTGCTCCAGGTCCCTGATATTTGAAGGGTGTCTTCTCCAAACTGCCATTTTGAGATCTCTCCACAGGTGTTCTATGGGATTTAGGTCTGGACTCATTGCTGGCCACCTTAGAAGTCTCCAGTGCTTTCTCTAAAACCATTTTATAGTGCTTTTGGAAGTGTGTTTTGGGTCATTGTCCTGCTGGAAGACCCATGACCTCTGAGGGAGACCCAGCTTTTTCACACTGGGCCCTACATTATGCTGTAAAATTTGTTGGTAATCTTCAGACTTCATAATGCCATGCACACGGTCAAGCAGTCCAGTGCCAGAGGCAGCAAAGCAGCCCCAAAACATCAGGGAACCTCCGTCATGATTGACTGTAGGGACCGTGTTCTTTTCTTTGAATGCCTCTTTTTTTTTCCTGTACACTCTATGTTGATGCTTTTTCCCAAAAAGCTCTACTTTTTTCTCATCTGACCAGAGAACATTCTTCCAAAACGTTTTAGGCTTTCTCAGGTAAGCTTTGGCAAACTCCAGCCTGGCTTTTTTATGTCTCGGGGTAAGAAGTGGGGTCTTCCTGGGTATCCTACCATACAGTCCCTTTTCATTCAGACGCCGACAGATAGTATGGGTTGACACTGTTGTACCCTCGGACTGCAGGGCAGCTTGAACTTGTTTGGATGTTAGTCGAGGTTCTTTATCCACCATCCGCATAATCTTGCGTTGAAATCTCTCGTCAATTTTTCTTTTCCGTCCACATCTAGGGAGGTTAGCCACAGTGCCATGGGCTTTAAACTTCTTGATGACACTAAGAACGGAAGACACAGGAACATTCAGGTCTTTGGAGATGGACTTGTAGCCTTGAGATTGCTCATGCTTCCTCACAATTTGGTTTCTCAAGTCCTCAGACAGTTCTTTGGTCTTCTTTCTTTTCTCCATGCTCAATGTGGTACACACAAGGACACAGGACAGAGGTTGAGTCAACTTTAATCCATGTTAACTGGCTGCAAGTGTTATTTAGTTATTGCCAACACCTGTTAGGTGCCACAGGTAAGTTCCAGGTCCTGTTAATTACACGAATTAGAGAAGCATCACATGATTTTTCAAAGGGTGCCAATACTTTTGTCCACCTCCTTTTTTAGGTTTGGTGTGGAATTATATCCAATTTGGCTTTAGGACAATTCTTTTTGTGTTTTTTTCATTGAAGACAAATTAAATGAAGAGAATAATACCAAAGAATTTGTGATTGCAATCATTTTCAGGAAGAAACTGAGTATTATCTGACAGAATTGCAGGGATGCCAATACTTTTGGCCAGCACTGTATGTGGCATGTGTGTGACCTCCATCTCTGATCTCAGATCCTGTGGTACAGGTTATTCTCCTATATATAATCTGTACATGATTTCAAGCCCAGTGCTTTATCTCTGGAGATCTGACCGCCTTTAATCCTCTTATTTTACATGAGGTCCTGCCTGATATATCCATCTTGTTTCAGTATATTGTCCTTGCACAGGTTTGCAGGAGTTGTGTATGCCCACCAAGGGCTTATTTTACATTATCTGGGGTGGTCGAGAGCACAAGCCTGTGTAGATTACCTGGAGCCTTGTCATATCTGTTTTCTCATGTGTAAAATAATTAAATATTTGAGGAATAACTCTGAACATGGCGAAGCAGTGGTTGGGCACTAATAACTGAGCACATGGCAGGGCAGTGAGTAGGCACTGCCAGTGTGATGCTGTACCCAGCTCTTTAGGAAACTTTGTGTGCTCAGGTTTCAGCCCTATCAGGTATAGTGTGTAGGTAGTGTGACTGACTGGGGTACAGACCTTGCTGTCTTCCTCACATACACGTATTGCTGCATGAAGCTAATACTAGACCTACATGTTACATTTTTTAATATGGGGATTAGAGATCAGTGTCTGTAACCAGGGGAGCAGGCAGCTCCTTTTCATTTATTGCTTGCTACACTATATAATACAGCTTTGCCATCATTGACTATGTCAGACCATATGATGGGATATTTTCTAGTATCAACCTGTTGTATACCTTATTTGACAACACTAATATATTTATTTATATGGTGTAGTGTTTATTAGTGAAAGATACCTACATTTTCAATTAAACGTCAGAGCAAGCTGTTGTATGGATACACTGTTTCTAGTTATTATACGTATCTACAGGGTGGGCCATTTAAATGGATACACCTAAATAAAATGGGAATGGTTGGTGATATCAACTTCCTGTTTGTGGCACATTAGTATATGGGAGGGGGAAAACTTTTCCAGATGAGTGGTGACCATGGTGGCCATTTTGAAGTTGGCCATTTTGGATCTTTATTTTTTTCAATGGGAAGAAGGTCATGTGACACATCAAACTTATTGAGAATTTCATAAGAAAAACAATGGTGTGCTTGGTTTTAACGTAAATTTATTCTTTCATGAGTTATTTACAAGTTTCTCTTTGTTTACAGCCATTGACATGTCGCAGAGGTTAACACGTGAGAAGCGGATAGAAATTGTGTTGCTTGGTGAACGCAGTACCCGGGTCATTGCAGCAGATTTCATTGCAAGACACCCCAGGAGACCACCCATCTCCCATGCTACAGTTAGTTCGTGAAACAGGTTCAGTGTTGGATTTGCCAAAATGTGGACGCAAGAAAACTGTCACTAATGAAGAAACATCAGTGGCTGTCCTAGCTTCATTCAGCAAGAGCCCACAGCATAGCACTCACCGCATATCTCTGGAGAATGGAATCAGTCGAACATCCCTTCGGTGGATATTAGCTACTCACAAATGGCACCCTTACAAAATCCAGTTGCTGCTGCATCTCAACGAGGATGACCCAGATCGGCGCACTGAATTTGCAGAATGGGCAAAACAGAAATTGGAACAGGACCCTCAGTTTACACAGAACATTATGTTCAGTGATGATGCAAACCTTTTTGTGAATGGTGAAGTTAAAAAACAAAACCACGGCTATTGGTCTGATACTAACCCACAGTGGATAGATCCCTCCAAGACTGTTGGAGCACAAAAATTGATGGTATGGTGTGGTATATGGGGTACAAAGATAGTGGGGCCATTCTTCATCAATGGAAACCTCAATGCCACTGGATATCTGAAATTGCTACATGATGATGTGTTGCCCTCTTTATGCACTGAAGATGGCACGTTCCCTGAGTTTTTCCAACAAGATTGTGCACCACCATATTATGGGTGTCAAGTCCAAGTATTCCTACATGAACAGTTTCCTGGAAAGTGGATTGGTCATCGTGGGCCAGTTGAATAGCCACCAAGGTCTCCCGATCTGACCTCCTTAGCCTTTTATCTTTGGGGTCATCTGAAGGCAATTGTCTATGCTGTGAAGATTCGAAATGTGCACCATCTGAAACACTGGCTACTGGAAGCCTGTGCCAGCATTTCTTCTGCGGTGTTACTATCAGTGTGTAGAGTGGGAGAAGAGGGTTGTATTGACAATTCAACACAATGGGCAGCACATTTTTTAAGTGGTCATAAACTTGTAAATAACTGATGAAAGAATAAAGTTAAGTTAAAACCAAGCACACCATTGTTTTTCTTATGAAATTCTCAATAAGTTTGATGTGTCACATGACCCTCTTCCCATTGAAAAATTAAAATTGGATCCAAAATGGCAGACTTCAAATTGGCCATTCCCATTTTATTTAGGGGTATCCATATAAATGGCCCACCCTGTATATAATACATATACCAGAAAAAAAAGAATAATAAATAAATTAAATTATGTTATTCTTTTTAGTGAGACCTTGAAGTTACTTTTAATTTGGTCAGTAGTAGTAACGATCGGGTCTTTGGAAAGCTAAGTACTCGTATGGTAAGAGGTAGGGTCCTTTCGCCAGTTGCCAAGAAATAATCAGGGTCCCTACTGGGCTAAAGTCTCAGCAGAAAAGTGGATGGGCGCCATTCAGCAGGAGGGCCCCTGAATCAGCACATTGGGGTTGGGAGTATAAGAGGAGAAGCTAGGGGTGAGAGTTTTATCGAAGTGACGGCTTCCAAAGGCCCATTTTCCTTTTTCTCAGTTCTCAGATATGGCCCCTTTGTGTGTAGGGGTACCCATCTCATATATGTCCCCCTGATGTGGAGTGGTAACCATCTCCAGTATGCCACCCCCCCGGTCTTCAGAACCATTTATATCTTATAAGATCCTGTTAGGGTAATGTCTCTGGGGTCATGGAAATCATTAGTGATGAGCGAGTATGCTCACTACTGCTCAGTGCTCGCCCAAGCATCTCACTGCTCAAGATGCTCGGCGCTCACTGAGTATTTCCGCGGTTGCTCGGCGGGATCTCGGATCCCCTCCCTGAATGTTTGGCGCTCTTTACAGAGCCAATGAACATGCAGGGATTGCCTGCCACTCACTGTAATGCCACAGCCATGTTGGTTGTGGCATTACAGTGATTGGCTGTCCGCACAGGATCATCAGGTCTATATCAGACCTGGCTCCGCCGTGCTCGTCACAGTCACTCCGGAATCAGACATTGTAGGGAGAGGTGCTACTAAGCTAGGGAGAAATTTGCTTGTTTATTAGGTAGTGTAGGTAGAACAGAAGTATATTACACATATCCATGTCAACATACAGTCCATCTGAGGACTAATCCATCTGCAGAGATATCAGGCAGGCAGTGTATATAGGTTGACAGGCAGTGTATATAGCAGACTGCAGTGCATATAGCACAAGAGGCTCCATTCCAGTTCTGTCTGCTGCTGATAGACATTTCTAGACATAGGCCCAGATCTCATGGGCCAGGAATAATTTATTTTGGATCTTAATCCTCATTATTTGCTTGAAAAGCAATCCAGACAACACCGTTTTTCTGTTTTTCTGCACCATTTCCTTGTTGGCACTGCAGAAGACAGCCAGGTCCTTTCCATATTACAATGCTAAGAATACAGCTATTTAATGTCCATCACATGGATCACATATAATTGCCCTGAAAATACTTCCATTTCTGGCCTCCATTGAAATTTTTTTTCAATGTGTCAGTGAAGCTATTGACACCAGTTTTCTGTTCAAAATAGTTACCTACAGGCCAGGTATTCAAAACTGTGTTTTCTCCGTCACACGGATCATATATACGTTTTCAGAAAATACTGCCATTTCTGGCCTCCATTAAAAATTTGTTTCAGTGTGTCAGCAAAGTTTTTGACACCGGTTTGTTGTTCAAAATAGTTACCTTCAGGCAAGGTATTTAAAACTGTGGTTTGTCCGTCACACGGATCACATATAAGTTTTCTCCAAAATCAGCCATTTGTAGTGAGCGTGGAAGATATTGCCCTCCATTTAAATTGGGCAAGGCACGTGGCAAGTGACAGGGAACTGAACGTGATGGTGATGGTGCATGCAGAAGCCGCCTCGTGGGCAAACTGAAATTGTGTCACAACAAACACCCACATCTTGTCGCTCGACCTTCCTGTCCCAATTAATAGGGGACCGCAGAACACTAAAAGCGGGGTAAGAGGAGATCGCATGTAGCGATGCCAAAACATTTGAGCAGTCATGGTCATATGAAGTGGGAAAGTGTCACAAGAGGTGGATGATGATGAGACACAATTGCCAGAAAGTTAGGAGGAGGACCAGGGTGCAGAAGTGGAAGACGAGGTGGTGGATGATATAGTAACTGACCCAACCTAGCAGGAGGACATGCAGAGCAAGGACAATAGCACACAGGGGGAGGGAGGCAGAGCACCCCAACAGACAGGAAGAAGCAGTGTCGTAGCCGCAGACAAAAGGCGGCCAACCATTCCCCGTAACACCAACACAACGGAAGTTGACAGTACAACTGTTTGGTTTGCCTGAGTCTGGTTGTTTTTTAAAGACACTGCCGATAACCCCAAAAAGGCCATTTGCACCACCTGTCAGGCCAGCATCAGCAGGGGTAGCAAAACTACCATACAAACCAAGGAGCAGAAAAAATACCCATTAAAAAATAACTTTTAATATAACATTTAAAAATGTGTACCAAATAGTACAGTTAGGACAAACTACATATATTGAGATGAGATACTAGATAGTAAGGGGATGGTGGGGATAGTCATATAACAATCAAAAATTGACCCTGAATAACCCTGGTAGAGGAGCTCTCCCTACCTAGCAACGGAGTGATATCACCCTAAGGGTTAAGATGGTGCCCCCCTACACAAAAGCTGTCCCTCACCCAATCCTCAATATCCCTACTCAGACACATACACACAAATGACCAGTAATTTTTAAAGTTGGCGAACTAAATATATATATCGGACACACAATAATTATGTCAATAGGGATACTAAATACATACACAGAAAATAGATAGGATCGCCTAGAAAAATAAAGGCAATCCTTGAAAGACAATAGCCAATTACAACATATACTGGTCAACCATTATATAGCTTCAAAAATGTATAGCAATGGACTTATTGTTATACAGAGCTTTCTGAGGTATCACTTCAAAAATGTATAGCAAAGGACTTATACAGAGCTTTCTGAGGTTTTTGCTGTTAGACAAATGTCCCCTTCAGACCCCAGAACAATATATATATATAGCTGTGTGGACCAGGTCCAAAAAATGTTCGCAGCAAAACATATTCAATACATCAGGTGCCCTTAATAGCAGTTCCTTTAGGCAGGTATAAGATCACCAGCAGGTAAACATATCCCTCAAATATAATCCCAACCTAAAAAGGATCAAAAAAAAAAAAAAGAAAAAAATGAAAAAAAGAAAGAAGAAATGTCCCAAATAGTCTCAGTAGTTTCAAAAAATTATATATAACAATGGACTTATCTTGTTCAGATCCTTCTGAGGTTCCGGCTGATCTTCCAGTAGAAAAGATCCCTTCAGACACAAAAGATTTATAGCTGTAGGAACCCGGTCCAGAAGATAATCCCAGCAACAAAATACAAGCAGGTTGCTTCAGAGGCACACCAGAAGTCTTTAGTAATGGTCCCTCAGGCAGGTGTAGAATCAGGTTTACTTCAAAAACACACCAGAAGTCCTTAATAATGGTCCCTCAGGCAGATATAGAAGTGACAAACTGCACAATGCTGAAAGAGCAGGCAGAACTGTGGCTCACACCGCTGAACCTACAGCCAGACATGGTCGTGTATGACAATGGCCGGAACCTGGTGGCGGCTCTGAGGCGAGGCGAGCTCACACACGTACCATGCCTGGCCCATGTGCTTAAACTCGTGGTTCAGCGGTTTTTCAAATCCTACCCGGAGCTGCCAGATCTACTTGTTAAAGAACGCCACCTGTGTGCCCATTTTAGAAAGTCACCTACAGCTTCCGCCGCCCTTGCCGTGTTTCAGCAGCGTTTGCAGCTTCCGGTTCACAGACTGGTGTGTGATGTCCCCAAGTGTTGGAACTCTACACTGCAGATGTTGGGAAGGATTTGTGAGCAGAAGAGGGCAGTTGTTGAGTACCAGCATCAACAAGGCCATCGGTATATAGCTCAGACTCCGCACATAAAACCTCAAGAGTGGACATGGATGTCAGACATATGTACCATCCTCCAAAATTTTGAGGACTCCACCAAGATAATGAGCGGCAATGATGCCATTATTAGCGTCACTATCCCACTTCTCTGTCTTCTGAAAAGCTCTCTGCTCGCAATCAAAGAGGATGCATTGCAGGCGGAGCATGATAAGATGGAACAAGGAACCATGCAGGGTGATTACACACAGCCCAGCCTCATCTCATCCCAACGTGGATTGGGTGACAATGAGGAAGATGAGGAGGAGGAGGAAGAACAGGAGCTAGTTTCATGAGCTATAGACGGTACTACCTGCACAACTGTCATACTGTCTGTTCAGCGTGGATGGCCTGAGGACAAAGAGGAGGATGAGGAGGAGAGCATGGTCAGTCATCCCAGCGTGGATGGCCTGAGGATAAAGAGAAGGATGAGGAGGAGAGCATGGTCAGTCGTCCTCTTGGTGAGGACACGGAAGTCTTGCCTGTTAGCAGTCTGGCATGCATGGCTGAGTTTATGTTACGCTGCCTTTCCCATGACCCTCGCGTTCTCAAAATTTTGGGTGACAGTCATTACTGGTTGGTGACACTTCTAGACCCACGCTACAAGGAGAACTTTATATCTCTTTTTCATGAGGCGAACAGGTCTACAAAAAAGGGGCAGTACCAGAAGGCCCTTGTTGCGGAACTATTAAAAAAATTCCCATCTGAAAACGCTGGCGGCAGAGGTCACAGTTCGTTGGACAACCAAGGACTATAGCTGAGAAGGACACAACTCCAATACAGCAGAGGCAGGGGAACAGTGTCAAAGTTCTGGGAGAATTTTCTCAACCCCTCCCATTGCACAGGCTCTGAGGCATGGGATACTCTCACAAGGAGTGCAAATTTGGTAAGATGCTGAGGGAGTACCTTGCTGACCGTACCAACATCCTCCGTGATTCCTCTGTGACTTATAATTATTAGGTATCCAAGCTGGAAACGTGGAATTAACTGGCTTTCTACGCCTTGGAGGTCCTGGCCTGCCCTGCCGCTAGCATTTTATAATTCCACCAGTGGGTTTTAAGTGCCGCTGGTGGAATTATAACTGATAAGCGCATCCGCCTGTCAACTGAAAATGCTGACAGGCTGACTGTTATAAAAATGAACAAGGGCTGGATTGGGCCAGACTTCTCAACACCAACAAATGATAGCAGCGTAAGAATCTCAAATCCAGTGTCTTTTTTTGGGAGGTGTATTCCCATGCACCTTTTCACACCCACACATGGGTATACGCTTCCTGATTTTGGCTATTTGCTCTTGTCCTCCTTCTTCTCCTCATCCTCATCCTCCACCACCATATCACCAGGGTGACCGTTGTCTGTGATGCAACACGCACATAATTTTTTTAAAGGGTGTTTATGATGCCCATAAAAAAAAAATTTTATACAGTATGTTCATGTATACCCCCCAGGGGTAAATGTTTGTCAGCCCATACTCTTAGTGCATGGGCATTACAAGTATAGGAGACCTGCTCCTTTCTAATGGGAACATTTTTTTATGAGGCCCTCCTCCACGTCTCTTCCAAGGGGCATTGGAGTGCCTCCCAATTTTTGGCAACCCTTGCATTCACTGCATAGGCCAACACTATGAGAGACCCATTTCCTAATAATGGGAACAATATTTTCATGAGGCCCTCTACGTCTCTTCTAAGGGGCATTGGAGTGCCTCTAAATTTTTGGCAACCCTTGCATTCACTGCATAGGCAAATACAATGGGAAACCCACTTCCTAATAATGGGAACATTGATTTCAGGAGGCCCTCTGACCTCCACGTCTCAGACCAGGGGCATTGGAGTGCCTTCAAATTTTTGGCAACCTTTGCATTCACTGCATAAGCAAACACAATGGGAGACCCACTTCCTAATAATGGGAACATTGTTTTCAAGAGGTCCTCCTCTAAGTCGCTTCAAATGTGTATTGGGGTGCGTCCAAATTTTCAAAGGGGTATTGGGGTGCGTCCAAATTTTGGGCAGCCCTGCCACTCACTGCATACGCAATAACAGTATAGGAAACTCACTCTTTAGTAATGGGAACAACAAAGCCTAGCCAGCTGATGGCTATCTAAGAATAGTGTGGGCCAACTGCTGGCCCTTTAAGAATAGTAAAGGCTGCCTGATGGCCCTATGAAAATAGGCTTTGTGACTTTCAGAGTCCCTCCTTCATAAATGAAACAGGATGTGTCTGAACATGTCTCACCCACCACATGGCCAAATAAGGGTTTAAAATGTTAAAATGACATTTCCCTGTGAATACATTTGTCACGGTTGAAAATAATGCAAAAGTGCAAAAACGCATCAAAAACGCTACGTGTGAAGGTGTGGAGGAGTATTTTTGTTTTTGGTTATTTATTTTGCCTTATATACAAGTCACTACCCCGGAAAGGAGGTTCCTTAACATATTTCCCACGAAAATCCATTTTGGTTTCATTTTATTGTGAGTCTGTAAAAGTGGCGTAATACCTCTCACAACATAGTTGACAGCAGTGACCTGGTAGTCAGAAATGCTTTCAGGGGTCTTCCCCATGCTGTTCCAATGTCATTTGATCACTGTTCCCATCGATTTGGGCAATTTTTAGGCCCTCTTCATGTCTAACTGTGCCAGAACTATGTGCTTAGATTTAACACAAATTGAACTTGCAATCAGCTAGCCTAAGACAGCAGGAGATAATAAAACTGCAGAAACAAAAACAGACTGGAAACTCAAAATGGATCATAAACTTGGTCAAGTAAGTGTGATGACCTTAAAGCATCTTGGCTTAAAAAATGTAGATGAATGAGATACAGTTAGGTCCATATATATTTGGACAGAGACAACATTTTTCTAATTTTGGTTCTAGACTTTACCACAATGAATTTGAAACAAAACAATTCAGATGCAGTTGAAGCTCAGACTTTCATCTTTCATTTGAGGGTATCCACATTAAAATTGGATGAAGGGTTTAGCAGTTTCAGCTACTTAACATGTGCCACCCTGTTTTTAAAGGGACCAAAAGTAATTGGACAATTGACTCCAAGGCTATTTCATGGACAGGTTATGTCATTATGTCATTCTCAATTAAGCAGATAAAAGGCCTGGAGTTGATTTGAGGTGTGGTGCTCGCATTTGGAAGGTTTTGCTGTGAAGTAAACATGCGGTCAAAGGAGCTCTCCATGCAGGTGAAACAAGCCATCCTTAAGCTGCAAAAACAGAAAAAACCCATCCGAGAAATTGCTACAATATTAGGAGTGGCAAAATCTACAGTTTGGTACATCCTGAGAAAGAAAGAAAGCACTGGTGAACTCATCAATGCAAAAAGACCTGGGTGCCCACGGAAGACAACAGTGGTGGATGATCGCAGAATAATCTCCATGGTGAAGAGAAACCCCTTCACAACAGCCAAGCAAGTGAACAACACTCTCTAGGAGGTAGGCGTATCAATATCCAAATCTACCATAAAGATAAGACTGCATGAAAGTAAATACAGAGAGTTCACTGCACGGTGCAAGCAACTCATAAGCATCAAGAATAAAAAGACTAGACTGGACTTTGCTAAAAAGCATCTAAAAAAGCCAGCACATTTCTGGAAGAACATTCTTTGGACAGATGAAACCAAGATCAACCTCTACCAGAATGATGGAAAGAAAAAAGTATGGCGAAGGCGTGGTACAGCTCATGATTCAAAGCATACCACATCATCTGTAAAACACGGTGGAGGCAGTGTGATGGCTTGGGCATGCATGGCTGCCAGTGGCACTGGCTCACTAGTGTTTATTGATGATGTGAAAGAGGACAGAAGCAGCCGAATGAATTCTGATGTATTCAGAGCCATACTGTGTGCTCAGATCCAGCCAAATGAGCCAAACTGATTGGTTGTCGTTTCATACTACAGATGGACAATGACCCAAAACATAAAGCCAAAGCAACCCAGGAGTTTATTAAAGCAAAGAAGCGGAATATTCTTGAATGGCCAAGTCAGTCACCTGATCTCAACCCAATTGAGCATGCATTTCACTTGTTAAAGACTAAACTTCAGACAGAAAGGCCCACAAACAAACAGCAACTGAAAACCACCGCAGTGAAGGCCTGGCAGACCATTAAAAAGGAGGAAATACAGCGTCTGGTGATGTCTATGAGTTCAAGACTTCAGGCAGTCATTGCCAACAAAAGGTTTTCAACCAAGTACTAGAAATGAACATTTTATTTACAATTATTTAATCTGTCCAATTACTTTTGGTCCCTTTAAAAACAGGGTGGCACATGTTAAGGAGCTGAAACTCCTAAACCCTTCATCCAATTTTAATGTGGATTCCCTCAAATGAAAGCTGAAAGTCTGAACTTCAACTGCATCTGAATTGTTTTGTTTAAAAATCATTGTGGTAATGTCTAGAACCAAAATTAACAAAATGTTGTCTCTGTCCAAATATATATGGACCTAACTGTATATATACCAATGAGTAGCAGAGCAGCAATACAGGCATGAAGATGCAATGCAGACTTCAGAAGGGTTAAAACACAGCAGATGAATGACATACATATACACCAATGAGTAGCAGAGCGATACAGGCATGAAGATGCAATGCAAACTACAAAAGGATTAAAACACAGCAGATGAATGAGATATATATACCAATGAGTAGTAGAGCAATACAGGCATGAAGATGCAATGCAATTTTCAGAAGGGTTAAAATACTGCAGATCAATGAGATATACAGTGAAGGAAATAATTATTTGATCCCTTGCTGTTTTTTTAAGTTTGCCCACTGACAAAGACATGAACAATAGTGATGGGCGAGCACTCAAATGCTCGGGTGCTCGATGCTCGGGTCGAGCACATTGGAATACTCGGGTGCTCGACCCGAGATACGAGCCCAATGTAAGACTATGGGAAACGCGAGCATTTTTCAGGCGGCTCTCCCAAGCGGTCTGCAGAGGGCCTAAAAATTGCCCAAATCGATGGGAACAGTGCTGAAATGACATGGGAACAGCACGCGGAAGACTCCTGGAAGCATTTCTGACTCCCAGGTCACTGCTGTCAACAACGTTGTCTGAGGTATTACGCCACTTTTACGAACTCACAATAAGGCTGCGTGCACACGATGCGTTTTTCATGCGTTTCCGCTGCGGAATTTCCGCAGCGGAAATGCATCAAAAACGCTTGGTAATCCGCACCCCATGGTCCCCAATGGCATTCCGCAATGTCAATGCACATCCTGTGGATTTTTCCGCAGCATTTCTGCAGCGCTCATAAATCCGCAGCATGTTCATTAATTTTGCGGAAGCGCCGCCATTGACTTGCATTGAGATGCATAGAATCCGTGACTGTACATTTGTACACGCGAATAATATGCGTTTCAAAGTGCGTATGGTACCCAAGTCTGGAGGAGAGAAGACTCTCATCCAGACCTGGGTACCATTGTACCTGTAGAAAAAAGAATAAATTAATAAAGTTATATTCACCTGTCCGGCGGCCCCTGCAGCGCTTCTCCTTCCAGGACCTGAGATGACGTCGCGGTCATGTGACCGCAGGCGGCTGTCTCGCGAGATGCCGGCAACCCGGAAGGAGCGCGACAACACACGCGGCAGCACACGCGGCGGGGGATCGGTAAGTATAGCTTTATTTTTTTATTTTTACGGTCACACTGTATAAATCCATGCCGTTTGCATGGATTTATACAGTGTGACCTAGTTGTCAAGCACTTTCCAAGTGATGCTATCGCCTAGAAAGTGCTTGTCAGTCCGCATGTGGAAACACATGCGTTAACGCATGTGGATACGCATGTGAATCCGCATGTATTCTGCAGGAAAAACGCATGCACAATCTGCATGCGTTTTTTCTGCCAGGGAGATGCAGAAATGCTGCAGAAATATTCTGCTTCATTTCTGCATCGTGAGCACATAGCCTTAAACATACAAAAACTAAACCAAAATGGATTTTCCTGGGAAATATGTTAAGGAACATCCTTTCCAGGGTTATGACCTGTATATAAGGCAAAATAAATATACAAAAACAAAAATGCTCCATACAAGAATATAGTGTATAGAAATAGGGGATGTCCCCAAAAGTTCCAAAGGATATGGGAAAGATGGTGTGATTCGACCTTAACACACCTGTCCCCTGGTGCCATGACCTCGTTAATCTTACACTATGAGTTCTGATTAGTGTTGAGCGAGCATGCTCGCCACTGCTCGGTACTCGCCAGAGCATCTCACTACTTGGGATGTTCGGCGAGCACCGAGCATTTCTGGGTTACTCGGGCGGGAGCTCGGGTCTCCGCCCTGCACGTTTGGTGCTCTTTATAGAGCCAATGAACATGCAGGGATTGCCAGTCAGTCACTGTAATGCTGCAGCCATGTTGTTTGTGGGCATTACAGTGATTCACTGGCCGCACAGCGTCACCTCGAGTATTTAAAACCGGGCACCGCCATCTTGGACACAGTCGCCCGGGATCAGACAGTGTAGGGTTAGTGCTGCTGAGTTAGGGAGAGATATATAGTACGAAATAGGTAGTGTAGGGTCTCTAAAGCCTGCCAAATCAAACAAACAGTCCTTCTCAGGACTAATATCCATCCCAGATATCAGGCAGGCAGGCAGGCTGTATAAGAGATGCAGTGGTTATACCAACAAACACTGAATTACAGTCCTGTGTGCTCCTGCTGGTCAAATTTCTAGACTTATCCCCCGGTCTCAGGGGCCAGGAAAAATCCTTTTTTTTTCATGTAAATCCTTTTTTTTTTCCTCAGTCAGACTGTACAAATACGCGTCTTATTAACCTTTTGGCATTTTTTCCACCCCCCCAAAAAATTGAGTGTGTTTGTGACTGTTCAGACATCAATGTATCTGTTTAACAGTCTGGTGTAGGCCAGATAACTAGAACTGTGGTTTTGCAGTTCCACGGTTCAAATCTCTGTATTATCCAGCTTTTGGCCATTTTTCCATAAAAAAAACAGAAATAGTGTCTCGCTGACTGTTCAGACACAAATATATCTGTTTAAAAGATTCTGGTGTAGGCCATATAACTAGAACTGTGGTTTTGCAGTTCCACGGTTCAAATCTCTGTATTGTCCTGCTTTTGACCTTTTTTCCATAAAAAAAAACAGTAATAGTGTCTCGCTGACTGTTCAGACACAAATATATCTGTTTAAAAGATTCTGGTGTAGGCCAGATAACTAGAACTGTGGTTTTGCAGTTCCATGGTTCAAATCTCTGTATTATCCTGCTTTTGGCATATTTTCCATAAAAAAAACAGTAATAGTGTCTCCCTTACTGTCCAGACACAAATATATCTGTTTAAAAGATTCTGGTGTAGGCCACATAACTATAACTGTGGTTTTGCAGTTCCACGGTTCAAATTTCTGTATTATCCAGCTTTTGGCCGTTTTTCCGTAAAAAAAAACAGTACTAGTGTCTCCCTGACTGTTCAGACACAAATATATCTGTTTAAAAGATTCTGGTGTAGGCCACATAACTATAACTGTGGTTTTGTAGTTCCAAGGTTCAAATCTCTGCATTATCCTGCTTTTGGCCGTTTTTCCGTAAAAAAAAACAGTACTAGTGTCTCCCTGACTGTTCAGACACAAATATATCTATTTAAAAGATTCTGGTGTAGGCCACATAACTATAACTGTGGTTTTGTAGTTCCAAGGTTCAAATGTCTGCATTATCCTGCTTTTGGCCTTTTTTCTGTAAAAAAAAAAACAGTAATAGTGTCTCGCTGACTGTTCAGACACAAATATATCTGTTTAAAAGATTCTGGTGTAGGCCAGATAACTAGATCTGTGGTTTTGCAGTTCCACGGTTCAAATCTCTGCATTATCCTGCTTTTGGCCTTTTTTTCCGTAAAAAAAAACAGTAATAGTGTCTCCCTGACTGTTCAGACACAAATATATCTGTTTAAAAGATTCTGGTGTAGGCCATATAACTAGAACTGTGGTTTTGCAGTTCCACGGTTCAAATCTCTGTATTGTCCTGCTTTTGGCCTTTTTTCCATAAAAAAAAACAGTAATAGTGTCTCGCTGACTGTTCAGACACAAATAGTGTTGAGCAATACCTTCCGATATCGGGAAATATCGGATCGGATTGGATCTGACCGATACCCCAAAAATATCGAATTTCGCCGATTCCGATACCGGAAACCAATGCAAGTCAATGTGACACAAATATTGGAATGAAAATAAACCCTTTCTTTCCTTGTAGGTTAATTCTACATGAAGGAAAACAACGAAGAATAATGTAGAATGTATTGGGGGAGGTGGAGGAGACATTAAAGGCATAGAGGTTTAGCCCAATCTAATGGAATAGCAGGAATTAATATTTTTTTTAAGACGTTCGGGGTTACAAAGATATTGACTATGTTAAGTTTTTTTATATTTTGTCAGATATTTATGTTTCACTACTTCCATGCTCTTCACCTTCAAGTTTTTTTATATTTTGTCAGATATTTATGTTTCACTACTTCCATGCTCTTCACCTTCTTTTTTACTTCTCCCACACTTTCTCCTTCATCATCCTCAGCAGCAGCATCTTTTTCATCAACTTCTTCTTCACCTTATTCATCTTCTTCTTCTTCACATTCTTCCTATTATTCTTTTTTTTTTACTTTCTTCATATTCTTCTTATTCATCATATTCTTATTTGTGACAAGCATTCCTGTAGTTGTTATCTATAATAGTTTGAAGATTACACCTTCCGTTCTGCCTGTCACAAAAGGTTTACAACAGGATTTGTCCGCGTTCAGTTTGGCCTGCAGCATCAGGTATTTTCCAGGGGCACCACGAGGAGGAATGGACTCACCCACATACACTGCTTAGTCTTCTTCTGCTTATAATTTAGATAATATCTTTTGCTCAGATTTTTAGTCTTATGCTTAATGTTTTTCTGCTTTTTGTTCTGCAGCTTCTTGTTATTCTGCTTCTTGGTCTTCTGTCTCTTGTTCTTCTGTATCTTGGTGGTTGTCTTCTTGTCCTTTGTCCTCTTGGTCATCTTCTTCAGGGTCATATTCTTGGTCTTCTTTGGGGTGGTCTTCAGGGTCGTCATCTTCAGGGTCATCATCTTCGGGGTCGTAGTCGTCTTCTTCGGGGTGGTCTTCAGGGTCATCATCTTCAGGGTCGTCGTCTTCGGGGTCCTCGTCTTCTTCAGGGTCGTCGCCTTCAGGGTCGTCGTCTTCGGGGTCCTCGTCTTTTTTGGGGTGTTCATCAGGGTCGTCGTCTTCAGGGTCGTCGTCTTCGGGGTCGTCGTCTTTTTCGGGGTGGTCTTCAGGGTCATCGTCTTCAGGGTCGTCATCTTCGGGGTCCTCGTTTTCTTTGGGGTGGTCTTCAGGGATGTCGTCTTCGGGGTCCTCGTCATCTTCGGGGTGGTCTTCAGGGTCGTCGCCTTCAGGGTCATTGTCTTCGGGGTTGTCGTCTTCGGGGTCCTCGTCATCTTCGGGGTGGTCTTCAGGGTCGTCGTCTTCAGGGTCATTGTCTTCGGGGTCCTCGTCATCTTCAGGGTGGTCTTCAGGGTTGTCGTCTTCAGGGTCATCGTCTTCGGGGTCCTCGTCTTCTTCGGGGTGATCTTCAGGGTCGTCGTCTTCAGGGTCGCCGTCAGGGAGATCCAGAGTGATTACCAAAAACAATTTCAAAAAGCTTGAACTTGGAAATATAGCAGAAGGTACAAGAAAGCTGAGGAACTGACGAGAACCAGCTGACGGTACTGGAACCCGGATGGGTAGCAGAAGGTACAAGAGCCAATGGAACTACCGAGGACCAGCTGATGGTACTGGAACAAGGTTACTAAGCAGGAGGTACCTGTGCCAGAAAGCACTACCAAGGACCAGCAGACGTTGGTGGAACTCGGATGCTGAGAAGGAGGCACCTAAGCCAAAGGCACTGCCTGGAACCAGCTGATGTTACTGGAACACAGGTTGACATATTCAAGATTGACTTCCAAAGAACCAGCTAATGGTACTGGAACTCAGATAGGCAGCAGAAGGTACACATGAAAAAAAAGTTGCGAGGCCGCGAGCCGGCCGGAGTTACCAAAACCCACAGTCCTACAGTAGTGCTTGCCCTATTGGCACTATGGAACCAGCCTTCATTGCCAGATCCAGCAGCCCACATAGGAGTCACCTAAACTGCACACACCATAGAGTCGGCTAACCAGACCGCAACATGACAGGACAGCTTATAGGAGGAAAAGTGACGTTGACACTATCAGGAAACAGCTGGCATGCTAGAACCAGGCTGGGCAGGAGGGAGTACCCGTGCCAAAGACATTGCTGGGAAACAGCTGGCGGTGTTGGTACCCAGGGTAAATGCTAAAAACAGACTGGAGCCAGAGGCCTAATTAGAGCAAGTTTAAAATCAGTAGTAGTGTCAATGTGAACAGAGCAGGAGAAATTGCCGGACAAACAGCAGGGGATCAGCTGACGTTACTGAACCCCAATAACACTGGAGCAAGTGTTGACTGTGCAGATGGCACTTCTGAGCAGCAACTGGTGGTGTTGGAGCCCAGGGTAAATACTGAAAACAGAGTGGAGCCAGAAGCCTAATTGGAGCAAGTTTAAAATCAGTAGTAGTGTGAATGTGGACAGAGCAGGAGATATTGACGGACTCACAGCAGGGGATCAGCTGACGTTACTGAACCCCAATATCACTGGAGCAAGTGTTGACTGTGCAGATGGCACTTCTGAGCAGCAACTGGCGGTGTTGGAGCCCAGGGTAAATACTGAAAACAGAGTGGAGCAAGAGGACTAATTGGAGCAAGTTTAAAATCAGTAGTAGTGTCAATGTGGACAGAGCAGGAGATATTGCCGGACACAGCAGCAGGGGATCAGCTGACGTAACTGAACCCCAATAACACTGGAGCAAGTGTTGACTGTGCAGACGGCACTTCTGAGCAGCAACTGGCGGTGTTGGAGCCCAGGGTAAATGCTGAAAACAACGTGGAGCAAGAGGCCTAATTGGAGCAAGTTTAAAATCAGTAGTAGTGTGAATGTGGACAGAGAAGGAGATATTGCCGGAGACACAGCAGGGGATCAGCAGACGTTACTGAACCCCAATAACCCTAGAGCAAGTGTTGACGGTGCAGAAGGCACTTCTGAGCAGCAACTGGCGGTGTTGGAGCCCAGGATAAATACTGAAAACAGAGTGGAGCCAGAGGCCTAATTGGAGCAAGTTTAAAATCAGTAGTAGTGTAAATGAGGACAGAGCAGGAGATATTGCCGGAAACACAGCAGGGGATCAGCTGATGTTACTGAGCCACAATAACACTGGAGAAAGTGTTGACCTTGCAGACAGCACTTCTGAGCTGCAACTGGTGGTGTTGGAGCCCAGGGTGCATACTGAAAACAGGGTGGAGCCAGAGGCCTAATTGGAGCAAGTTTAAAATCAGTAGTAGTGTGAATGTGGACAGAGCAGGAGATATTGCCAGACACACAGCACAGGATCAGCGGACGTTACTGAAACCCAATAACACTAGAGCAAGTGTTGAAATTGCAAAACGGCACTTCTGAGCAGCAACTGGCGGTGTTGGAGCCCAGGGTAAATACTGAAAACAGAGTGGAGCCAGAGGCCTAATTGGACCAAGATTAAAATCAGTAGTAGTGTGAATGTGGACAGAGCAGGAGATAGTGCCGGACACACAGCAGGGCATCAGCTGATGTTTCTGAACCCCAATAACACTGGAGCAAGTGTTGACTGTGCAGACTTTACTTCTGAGCAGCAACTGGCGGTGTTGGAGCCCAGGGTAAATACTGACAACAGAGTGTAGCCAGAGGCCTTATTGGAGAAAGTTTAAAATCAGTAGTAGTGTCATTGTGGACAGAGCAGGAGATATTGCCGGACACACAGCAGGGGATCAGCTGACTTACTGAACCCCAATAACACTGGAGCAAGTGTTGACTGTGCAGATGGCACTTCTGAGCAGCAACTGGCGGTGTTGGAGCCCAGGGTAAATACTGAAAACAGAGTGGAGCCAGAGGCCTAATTGGAGCAAGTTTAAAATCAGTAGTAGTGTGAATGTGGACAGAGCAGGAGATATTGCCGAACACACAGCAGGGGATCAGCTGACGTTACTGAACCCCAATAGCACTGGAGCAAGTGTTGACAGTGGAGTCGGCACTTCTGAGCAGCAGCTGGCGGTGTTGGAGCCCAGGGCAAATACTGAAAACATAGTGGAGCCAGAGGCCTAATTAGAGCAAGTTTAAAATCAGTAGTAGTGTGAATGTGGACAGAGCAGGAGATATTGCCGGACACACAGCAGGGGATCAGCTGACAATACTGAACTCCAATAACACTGGAGCATGTGCTGCCTGTGCAGACGGCACTTCTGAGCAGCAACTGGCGGTGTTGGGGCCCAGGGTAAATACTGAAAACAAAGTGAGTCCAGAGGACTTATTGGAGTAAGTTTAAATTCAGTGGTAGTATGAATGTTGACAGAGGAGGACATATTGCCGAACACACAGCAGGGGTTCAGCTGACGTTACTGAACCCCAATAACACTGGAGCAAGTGTTGACTGTGCAGACGGAACTTCTGAGCATCAACTGGCGGTGTTGGAGCCCAGAGTAAATACTGAAAACAGAGTGGAGCCAGAGGCATAATTGGAGCAAGTTTAAAATCAGTAGTAGTGTGAATGTGGGCTCGAGCAAGTGTTGACTGTGCAGACTTCAATTCTGAGCAGCAACTGGCGGTGTTGGAGCCTAGGGTAAATACTGAAAACAGAGTGGAGCCAGAGGCCTTATTGGAGCAAGTTTAAAATCAGTAGTAGTGTCAATGTGGACAGAGCAGGAGATATTGCCGGACACACAGCAGGGGATCAGCTGACGTTACTGAACCCCAATAACACTGGAGCAAGTGTTGCCTGTGCAGACGGCACTTCTGAGCAGCAACTGGCGGTGTTGGAGCCCAGGGTAAATGCTGAAAACAAAGTGGATCCAGAGGCCTTATTGGAGCAAGATTAAAATCAGTAGTATTATGAATCCTGACAGAGTAGGAGATATTGTCGAGCATACAGCAGGGGATCAGCTGACGTTACTGAACCCCAATAACACTGGAGCAAGTGATGACTGTGCAGACGGCACTTCTGAGCAGAAACTGGCGGTGCTGGAGCCCAGGGTAAATACTGAAAACAGAGTGGAGCCAGAGGCCTAATTGGAGCAAGTTTAAAATCAGTAGTAGTGTCAATGTGGACAGAGCAGCAGATATTACCGGACACACAGCAGGGGATCAGCTGACGTTACTGAACCCCAATAACACTGGAGCAAGTGTTGACTGTGCAGACGGCACTTCTGAGCAGCAACTGGCGGTGTTGGAGCCCAGGGTAAATACTGAAAACAGAGTGGAGCCAGAAGCCTAATTGGAGCAAGTTTAAAATCAGTAGTAGTGTGAATGTGGACAGAGCAGGTGATAGTGCCGGACACACAGCAGGGGATCAGCTGACGCTACTGAACCCCAATAACACTGGAGCAAGTGTTGACTGTGCAGACTTTACTTCTGAGCAGCAACTGGCAGTTTTGGAGCCCAGGGTAAATATTGAAAACAGAGAGGAACCAGAGGCCTAATTGCAGAAAATTTAAAATCAGTAGTAGTGTGAATGTGGACAGAGCAGGAGATATTGCCGGACACACAGCAGTGGATCAGCTGACGTTACTGAACCCCAATAACACTGGAGCAAGTGGAGCAGGCGGCACTTTTGAGCAGCAGCTGGCGGTGTCGGAGCCCAGGGAATATACTGAAAACAGAGTGGGGACAGAGGCCTAATTGGAGCAAGTTTAAAGTCAGTATTAGTGTAAATGTGGACAGAGCAGGAGATATTGCCGGACACACAGCAGGGGATCAGCTGATGTTACTGAACCCCAATAATACTGGAGAAGGTGTTGACTGTGCAGACGGCACTTCTGAGCAGCAACTGGCAGTGTTGGAGCCTAGGGAAAATGCTGAAAACAGAGTGGAGGCAGAGGCCTAATTGGAGCAAGTTTAAAATCAGTAGTAGTCTGAATGTGGACAGAGCAGGAGATCATGCAGGACAAACAGCAGGGCATCAGCTAACGTTACTGAACCCTATTAACACTGGAGCAAGTGATAAATGTACAGACGGATCTTCTGAGCAGCAACTGGCGGTGTTGGAACCCATAGTAAATACTGAAAACAGAGTGGAGCCAGAGGCATAATTGGAGCAAGTTTAAAATCAGTAGTAGTGTGAATGTGGGCTGGAGCAAGTATTGACTGTGCAGACTTCAATTCTGAGCAGCAACTGGCGGTGTTGGAGCCCAGGGTAAATACTGAAAACAGAGTGGAGCCAGAGGCCTAATTGGAGCAAGTTTAAAATCAGTAGTAGTGTGAATGTGGACAGAGAAGGAGATAGTGCCGGACACACAGCAGGGGATCAGCTGACGTTACTGAACCCCAATAACACTGGAGCAAGTGTTGACTGTGCAGACTTTACTTCTGAGCAGCAACTGGCGGTGTTGGAGCCCAGGGTAAAAACTGAAAACAGAGTGGAGCCAGAGGCCTCATTGGAGCAAGTTTAAAATCAGTAGTAGTGTGAATGTTGTCTGGAGCAAGTTTTGAGTGTGCAGACGGCACTTCTGAGCAGCAACCCGCGATGTTGGAGACCAGGGTAAATGCTGAAAACAGAGTGGAGCCAGAAGCCTAGTTGGAGCAAGTTTAAAATCAGTAGTAGTGTGAATGTGGACAGAGCAGGAGATAGTGCCGAACACACAGCAGGGGATCAGCTGACGCTACTGAACCCCAATAACACTCGAGCAAGTGTTGACTAGAGATGAGCGTTGTTCTACTCGAACTGTTCGCCAATCTCAAATTCGAGCTGTTTTGGGCGGTGTTCGAGCCGTTCGGCGAACACGAACAATTTGAGAAAAATTCGGCTGTTCGAGGTTATGTTCGATAACTGTTCGTGCACCAAAATCATAACTGGATTTTTTCTCAGTAATGATGAAAATTAATGTTAATACGCAGTTTGAGTGTACAGCGGGGTGGGGGGAGGGGCAGGGGATGGATCTCTGCAGGAACAATGAAGATCTCCATTTTTTTTTCTCTTTCCCGCATTTGCAGTGGGGAGGTGCAATATGTCAGCCTATCAGCAGCGCACACACGGAGCGAAGTGCTTTTTTTCACACAAGCAAGGGCATGTGTCATTGGCAGTGTATGTCACATGTCCTTGCCCTATAAGACCAAGCCATTTTCCCCATCGCCACCATTTTCTCACTGCTGCAGCTGCGTGTTAGACGGCACCGCTGTTGCTGTGTGCGCTATACCTTGTTAATTTCAAGCCAATTTTCGCACAAATATACAGATAGCTTGGGAGTAGGGAATAGTTGTGATTGCAGTCCTTTTAAGGACTAGGTTACAGCATTTCCTACGACTTTTATCAGGGAGGTCTGTGCTCTTAAATAGATAGGTTGTGGGAGTAAAGACTAATTGTAATTGGAGTCCTTTTCAGGACTCGGTTACATGAGTTCCTATCAGTTTTTGCCAGGCAGGTCTGTGCCAGTGCTGTGCAAGTTTTTTTCACAGCATTTGGCTGAATCTAGCAAAGCTAATCCTTTTTGGCCTATTGCAGAGTGTGTTAGTCAGTGGAGTAGCCTATCTGTGTTGCAAGATATACCACCTGTGTATAGAATACCAATTTTTTTACTGCACCTAGTGAAGTAAAATCTTTTGGGCATAGCATCATTCTATTAGTCCATCTATACTGACCTCCATCAGGTTGCAAACTGAATATATTTTTTTCTGCATCTACCTCTGAAAAAATATTGGGCTTCTAGCTGTGTGTGGGTCTTGTTCTATTAATCCATCTATACTGACCTCCATCAGGTTGCAAACTGAATATAATTTTTTTCTGCATCTAGCTCTGAAAAAATATTTGGGCTTCTAGCGGTGTGTGGGACTTGGTCTATTAGTCCATCTATACTGACCTCCATCAGGTTGCAAATTAAAAATAATTTTTTTCTGCATCTAGCTCTGAAAAAATATTTGGGCTTCTAGCAGTGTGTGGGACTTGGTCTATTAGTCCATCTATACTGACCTCCATCAGGTTGCAAATTGAATAAAAAAATTTTCTGCATCTAGCTCTGAAAAAATATTTGGGCTTCTAGCAGTGTGTGGGACTTGGTCTATTAGTCCATCTATACTGACCTCCATCAGGTTGCAAATTAAAAATAATTTTTTTCTTCATTTAGCTCTGAAAAAATATTTGGGCTTCTAGCAGTGTGTGGGACTTGTTCTATTAGTCCTTCTATACTGACCTCCAGCAGGTTGCAAATTGAATATAATTTTTTTCTGCATCTAGCTCTGAAAAAATATTTGGGCTTCTAGCGGTGTGTGGGACTTGGTCTATTAGTCCATCTATACTGACCTCCATCAGGTTGCAAATTAAAAATAATTTTTTTCTGCATCTAGCTCTGAAAAAATATTTGGGCTTCTAGCAGTGTGTGGGACTTGTTCTATTAGTCCTTCTATACTGACCTCCAGCAGGTTGCAAATTGAATATAATTTTTTTCTGCATCTAGCTCTGAAAAAATATTTGGGCTTCTAGCAGTGTGTGGGACTTGGTCTATTAGTCCATCTATACTGACCTCCATCAGGTTGCAAACTGAATATATTTTTTTCTGCATCTACCTCTGAAAAAATATTCGGCTTCTAGCTGTGTGTGGGTCTTGTTCTATTAATCCATCTATACTGACCTCCATCAGGTTGCAAACTGAATATAATTTTTTTCTGCATCTAGCTCTGAAAAAATATTTGGGCTTCTAGCGGTGTGTGGGACTTGGTCTATTAGTCCATCTATACTGACCTCCCTCAGGTTGCAAGTTAAAAATAATTTTTTTCTGCATCTAGCTCTGAAAAAATATTTGGGCTTCTAGCAGTGTGTGGGACTTGTTCTATTAGTCCTTCTATACTGACCTCCAGCAGGTTGCAAATTGAATATAATTTTTTTCTGCATCTAGCTCTGAAAAAATATTTGGGCTTCTAGCAGTGTGTGGGACTTGGTCTATTAGTCCATCTATACTGACCTCCATCAGGTTGCAAACTGAATATATTTTTTTCTGCATCTACCTCTGAAAAAATATTCGGCTTCTAGCTGTGTGTGGGTCTTGTTCTATTAATCCATCTATACTGACCTCCATCAGGTTGCAAACTGAATATAATTTTTTTCTGCATCTAGCTCTGAAAAAATATTTGGGCTTCTAGCGGTGTGTGGGACTTGGTCTATTAGTCCATCTATACTGACCTCCATCGGGTTGCAAATTAAAAATAATTTTTTTCTGCATCTAGCTCTGAAAAAATATTTGGGCTTCTAGCAGTGTGTGGGACTTGTTCTATTAGTCCTTCTATACTGACCTCCAGCAGGTTGCAAATTGAATATAATTTTTTTCTGCATCTAGCTCTGAAAAAATATTTGGGCTTCTAGCAGTGTGTGGGACTTGGTCTATTAGTCCATCTATACTGACCTCCATCAGGTTGCAAACTGAATATATTTTTTTCTGCATCTACCTCTGAAAAAATATTTGGCTTCTAGCTGTGTGTGGGTCTTGTTCTATTAATCCATCTATACTGACCTCCATCAGGTTGCAAACTGAATATAATTTTTTTCTGCATCTAGCTCTGAAAAAATATTTGGGCTTCTAGCGGTGTGTGGGACTTGGTCTATTAGTCCATCTATACTGACCTCCATCAGGTTGCAAATTAAAAATAATTTTTTTCTGCATCTAGCTCTGAAAAAATATTTGGGCTTCTAGCAGTGTGTGGGACTTGTTCTATTAGTCCTTCTATACTGACCTCCATCAGGTTGCAAATTGAATATAATATTTTTCTGCATCTAGCTCTGAAAAAATATTTGGGCTTCTAGCAGTGTGTGGGACTTGGTCTATTAGTCCATCTATACTGACCTCCATCAGGTTGCAAACTGAATATATTTTTTTCTGCATCTACCTCTGAAAAAATATTCGGCTTCTAGCTGTGTGTGGGTCTTGTTCTATTAATCCATCTATACTGACCTCCATCAGGTTGCAAACTGAATATAATTTTTTTCTGCATCTAGCTCTGAAAAAATATTTGGGCTTCTAGCGGTGTGTGGGACTTGGTCTATTAGTCCTTCTATACTGACCTCCAGCAGGTTGCAAATTGAATATAATTTTTTTCTGCATCTAGCTCTGAAAAAATATTTGGGCTTCTAGCAGTGTGTGGGACTTGTTCTATTAGTCCACTTATACTGACCTCCATCAGGTTGCAAATTAAAACTAATTTTTATCTGCATCTACAGTACCTCTGAAAAAATATTTGGGCTTCTAGCTGTGTGTGGGACTTGTTGTATTAGTCCATCTATACTGACCTCCATCAGGTTGCAAACTGAATATATTTTTTTCTGCATCTACCTCTGAAAAAATATTCGGCTTCTAGCTGTGTGTGGGACTTGTTGTATTAGTCCATCTATACTGACCTCCATCAGGTTGCAAATTCAAAATAATTTTTTTCTGCATCTAACCCAGCCAATAGTTTTGGCCTAATACCACAGTTTGGCCACTCAGCTCTGCTCGGTTACCATCCATTGTTTTTTTGTGCAAACAACTCCAGAGTTGTGAATTAGTGAACCACCAAAATGAGTGGAAAAAGGCCTGCTGCTGGTGGAAAGGGGAATAGGCGTGTTGGGAAGGGGAAAAAACGTTGTGTCCGTGGGGTAGGTGCAGAAGAAAGACCATCTTCCAGCCAAACTAAAATGTCTACTTCTTTTAGCGGACAATGTGATAAGATCCCTTTCTTACGGCCACGCCAATCGCTACAAATTCCAGATGAGGCACAAAAACAGCAGGTGCTTCAACGGATATCAAGTGCTCCTTTAAGTGTGCTCTCCTTCACATCAACTTCAACATCACAAATTCTCCAGTCCTCAAAGGTGTCACCCAAATCGCACTTGCTTCCTCACAGCTCCCAAATCTCCAGCTGCCCGTCTGAGTATGAGGTAGAACAGATGGTTGAGTCTGCAGAGCTGTTTACTCATACTATAGCCTGGGAATCAGAGGTCGACTCCAGCGCTTCTGTGAATCCAGACGAGAAAATGATCTGCACTGATGCCCAGAATCTTTATGAATCGGATCCAGGACCAGACGCAGAAGGTTCTGACCATAATTTAGACCCTCATTCCCAAACTGTAACTCCTGTTGGTGGAGACAATGAGGAAGACGATGATAAGACTCAAATACCTGATTGGAGCGACAACTTTAGTTTTTTGTCAGGGCAGGAACAGGTTGGCTCTGAGGACGACGGGTGTGATAACGCACAGGGTGATGATGATGACGTCGGAGATCCCACTTACTGTCAACCCACAATCAGCCAAGAGATGAGGTCAGCAGAGGAGGTGGAGGAAGATGCTAGTGACGACGAGGTCAGGTTGCGCCTTCCTGGACAGAGACGTAGTACTGGAAGCACGTCAACAACTGCATCCTCAAACACAACTCTGCCTCTCACCACAAGTCGTGGTGGCTCTTCAGGTCGCATGGGTGCTAAGCCTTGCATAGCCTGGGCATTTTTTCAGATCGATAAAGATGACCCAACTCGTGTTATCTGTAACATTTGTCAGCAAAAGCTAAGTAGAGGCCAAAAAATACATAGTTTGAGTACTTCATGCATGAACCGGCACATGGACATGAAGCATAAGTTGCAGTGGGAAGCTCAGTGTGCTACAATGCGGCCTAGCCGGCCGGGCCAACCACCGTCTGCCATATCTTGTGCATCCCCGGCCTCTTCATCCTCTGTGACTGGGGGGACAGCAGTCACACCTGTTTTGGGGCGCAGACCTGCCACCTCTTTACCCGCAACAGCCAGCGTGATTGGCAGGTCATCATTTTCTTTGGAGGTGGTAACACCAGCTGGTGTTGAGCGCTGTCCGACATCGATAGCACCACCTTTGGATCAAGGCAACCTAACATGTCTGCCTGCATCTTCCTCACAGACCGGCAGTTTGCCGGGGACACCCTTATCAACCCCGTCTAAGCACAATAGCCAGCCATCGGTCCCTCAGATGTGGACAAGTAAAAGACCATTTCCTCCTAGCCATGAGAAAGCTAAGAGGTTGAATTTCACCATCTGCAAGCTCTTGGCTACAGAAATGCTGCCTTTCCGCCTGGTGGACACAGAGGATTTTCGAGACCTTATGTCCGTCGCAGTGCCCCAGTACCAGATGCCCAGTCGGCACTACTTCTCAAAGAAAGGTGTGCCTGCGCTCCACCAGCATGTCGCACATAACATCACCGCTTCTTTGAGAAACTCTGTGTGTGACAGGGTGCATTTCACCACAGATACTTAGACGAGTAGGCATGGACAGGGGCGTTACATGTCGCTGACTGGGCACTGGGTAACTATGGTGACAGCAGGACAAGGGGCTGCTGTCCAAGTCTTGCCGTCCCCACGAGTTGTGCGTCAATCCTCTTTATGTCAAAGTTCCTCCACTGCTTCTGCCTCCTCAACCTCCTCTCGGTCTTCCACCTGCACCCAAAGCCTGTCTGGTCATGCCACAAGCTTTCTAACTGCGCAGAAGGGATCCTGCACACCTCCTTACTATGCTGGCAGTAGGGCTCAACGTCATCAGGCAGTTTTTACATTGAAATGTCTGGGAAATGTGAGTCACACTGCTGAGGAGTTGTGGTCAGCTCTGGAGAACCAATTTCATGAATGGTTGTCTCCACTGGACCTGAAACCAGGGAAGGCCATGTGCGACAATGCTGCAAACCTGGGAGCGGCCCTTCGCCAGGGCAATGTCACACACGTGCCTTGTATGGCTCACGTGTTGAACCTGGTTGTCCAGCAATTTTTAGCCCACTATCCCAGACTAGATGGCCTTCTGCAGAGGGCACGGTTGCTGTGTGCTCACTTCCGCCGTTCGCATCCCGCAGCTCAGCGACTTACATCTCTACAGAAGTCGTTGGGCCTGCCACTTCACCGGCTAAAATGTGATGTGCCTACCCGGTGGAATTCAACTCTGCACATGTTGCAGCGACTGTGGCAGCACCGACAAGCCCTGGTGCAATACGTTCTGATGTATAGCCTGGGCCAACGAGATTCAGAGGTGGGGCAAATCACGCTGGAGGAGTGGTCTCAGATCAGGGACCTATGCACCCTTCTGCACAGTTTTGAAATGGCGACGAAGATGTTTAGTGCTGACGATGCCATTATCAGCATGACTATTCCGGTGATTTACATGCTGGAGCACATGTTAAACAGAATTTGGAGTCAGGTGGTGGCACAAGAGGAGGTGGAGGAAGTAGAGGAGGAGGAGTTGTATGCAGAAGGGCTAACATCTGCAAGGTCCAGACGGTCGGCAGCACCAAGGCGGCAGGCATGTGAGGGTGGGGGAGATGGTTTTACCAGGGCGCATGGTAGCAGCCAAACTAGTGAGGAAGGTGCAGGAGCCCAGGAAGAAGTGGAGGACGAACTGATGGAAGACTCATCAGATGAGGGAGACCTTGATCACATTTCTGTTGTGCGAGGTTGGGGGGAGAGGACAGAGGAAGGAAGCATGATTGTTACCTCGCCACCAACACAACAGGGACTTGGTGCTCCTGGATGCGCAACACACATGAGTGCCTTCTTGCTGCACTACCTGCAACATGACCCTCGAATTGTGAGAATTAGAAATAATCCTGACTACTGGGTTGCCACACTGTTAGATCCCCGGTACAAAAGTAAATTTGCAGAAATTATTCCTGCCATAGAAAGGGATGCACGCATGCAGGAGTATCAGCAGAGACTGTTGCAGAATCTTACATGTGCTTTTCCACAAAATACCAGTGGTGCACGTAGTGAATCTCACAGTTCCAACTTGCCAACCGTGGGACCGTCAAGTGTTCAGCACTCAAACCGTAACAGAACCACAGTATCTGCTGGTAACATCAATTTTGCGGAATCATTTCACCACTTTTTTAGCCCATCCTTTGCAAGGCCACAGGAGACAAGAAGTCTGACACATAGTCAACGCCTAGAGACGATGGTACAGGAGTATCTCCAAGTAAACATTGAAGCCACGACTGTGTCACTGGACCCTTGCTCTTTTTGGGCTTCCAATCTGGATAAATGGCCAGAGCTAGCCACTTACGCCTTGGAGATCTTGTCATGCCCCGCAGCCAGCGTTCTGTCTGAACGTGTGTTCAGCGCTGCTGGTGGTGTGCTGACAGATAAGCGCACGCGGCTCTCCACTGATAATGTAGACAGACTCACGTTCATAAAGATGAACAAATCATGGATCCGAAACGACTTTTCTACCCCTGTGTCATCCTGGGGAGAGTAAAAGCTTGATGATTGGTTAAAATCACCCTACCAACCGTTTTAAGCTTTCAAATTACTAATCATGTTTATCTGTATCTTGACTGGAAAATAATTTGGGCTTTGTAGCAGTGTGCAGCACTGATCCTATTAGGCCATCTATACTAAAGCTTCACCAGATTTAAAATTAAAAATAATTTTTAGCTGCATCTAGCCCGGAAAATAATTTTGGGGCTCCGAGATGCGCAAGGCACATAAGTGCCTTCTTGCTGCACTACCTGCAGCATGACCCTCATATTGTCAGAATTCGAAGTAATCATGACTACTGGGTTGCCACACTCTTAGATCCCCCAAACTTTTCGATCAACCTTTTCATTTTAATAAAGACCAAAAAAATGGTCATTTTTGAAATTATAAGCATTAGCAGGTTGTTAGAAACTGAAATCAAACAGTTTTCAACTCAAAACTTTATTCTAGGTGATGTTACATTTTCACATCGGACCCCTTGTTCGAAAGGAGCTTCTGAACTCTCTCGTCCATTGAATTTGTCAGGTTTTGGATGGTTTCTGCTTCAATTGTTTTGCATGAGGACAGAATACCCTCCCAGAGCTGTTGCTTAGATGTGAACTGCCTCCCGCCATCATAGACACTCCTTTTAATGATGCTCCAAAGGTTCTGAATGGGGTAGAGGTCAGGGGAGCATGGGGGTCACACCATAAGTTTGTCCCCTTTTATGCCCATATCAGCCAGAGATGCAGATGTTTTATGTGCAGCATGAGATGGTGCATTATCATGCAGAAAAATGATCTTGCTGTGAAATACACGGTTCTTCTTCTTGAACCATGGCAGGAAGTGCTGTTTGAGAAAATCCACATACATTATGGAGTTCATCTTTAGCGCCTTCAGGGATCCTAAAGGGGCCGACAATCTCTCTCCCCATGATTCCAGCCCAAAACATTACTCCACCTCCTCCTTGTTGGCGCTGTAGCCGTGTTTGCGTGGGGTGTCCATCAACCAGCCATCCTCCACTCCATCCATCTGGACCATCGAGCGCTGCACGGCACTCATCCGTGAACAAAACAGTTTTGAAATCAGTCTTCATGTAATGTTTGGCCCACTGGAGCCGTTTCTGCTTGTGTGAAGTGGATAGAGGAGGTCGACAGGATGGCGCATGCACAGCTGCAAACCTCTGAAGGACCCTGCATCTTGTTGTTCGGGGGACGTTGGAGGCACAAGCAGCTTCAAAAACTTGTCTGCTGCTATGACAAGGCTTTTTTGCCGCTACTCTTTCAACCTGACGTAATTGCCTGTAGGAAAGAGTCCTCAATTTGCCCTTATCAGCACGCACACGTGTGTACTGTGAATCAGCTACATACTTCTTGATTGCCAAGACACTTCATCCTGATCATCGCACAATGTTGATTGTAGTCATGCCTTGACCTAAACACTCCACAATTTGTTGCTTCTCAGCAGCCGACACATCCTTTTTCTTTTCCATTTTGGCAGAAAATGTAGGCTGCTTAATAATGTGAGAGAGCCTTCTTAAGTAGTCTTGCCTTTCATTGGACACACCTGCCAAACTAATTAGCACAGGTGTCTGCAATTGCTTACAGTGATATAAAGAGCCCTGACACACATCACCATCAATGAGTTTAACTGACAAACAAACAAATTCTTCCCTTATCACTCCTAAACACTTTTTGCATAATAATTTGGAACGCAGTGTACATGTGCTTTTCCACAAAACACCAGTGGTTCACGTAGTGAATCTTACAGTTCTAACTTGCCAACCGTGGTCTGTATGGAGTTGTTCAATAAAGGGCCCAAAATTAAGATAACATAGATGGGAGAGGTCTCTATGAATAGGAATTCCTAAGTATTTGATACCCTGTGAGGGCCAGGCAAAGGGAAAGTTGGACTGGATGGAATCCTATATGGATTTGGGGAGGGAGACATCGAGGGCCTCAGACTTCGCTGCATTGATTTTAAAATTTGACCATGTAACAAAGTGATCTATTTCAGCCATAACAGCATGGATGGATATATGTGATTGAGTGATATATACTAGGACATCATCAGCAAATAGAGAGCACTTGTACTCGGTGCCTCCCACCTCAATCCACCTAATATTGGGGTTATGGCGAATTGATGAGAGCAGGTGCTCCGTCACTAGGATGTATAAGAGAGGGGACAGAGGACATCACTGCCTTGTCCCATTGGTGATTGTGAAAGGTGATGAAAATGTTCTGACGCACCCCCTGGGCCTTGGGACACCCGGAGCCGGACCCTTTTTGGTGGATGCTGGTGGTTGTAGTCTTCGTGGCGGCGACCCGGTTCCGTGGCTCAGGGCGGTCAAACCAGTGGCGGAACTATTTATGTGGTTTTGATGTTTAAATGTCCGACTACGCCACCCATGGATTGCGGTCAGAGTGAACCGCCACTACAGGGCAGACCGCTGAGGCTGGTGTTGTGGGTGCAGCAGAGCGTAGCATAACTCCCCACGGGAGGAGTATAGCCTCAGGGCAGTGTATGCGGAGGATGGGGGTGATGGTGCAGGGCAGAAGCAGTAACGAAACAGAGTCAGTGATGCAGTTCAGGGCCTTTACTTACAGTTCTTATTATCCAGACCACGTCTGCAGGTAACGGCTGCCCACGTCGTACTGTGCTCACCAGGTGAGGGGCTCAGACAACTCCCAGATAACTTTGGAGCACTTCACAGGACCCCCTTTGTGTGTCCTTTGTCTGGTCTTTCTTACCAACACTTCTGTCCGGCTGCCTCGGGCCTCCTCTTGGTAAACTTGGCGCCAGTTTCCCTGACCCTATGTGGTGCCTTCCTAGCGGGTGTAGCGAGGGGCTGCGCCACATAAAATGTCAGAGCCTCCGGTTTCTAGCTGAGGGTCGTTTCCTGCCTCCACTAGTTCGGGGACCGGTCTCCCCCTTTGGCCTGACCCCTCCACGCAGGTGGATTCGGGCATGCGGTGGCGACTCGCCCGTCCGCACCCCTGGGATCCCTTCATTCCTCGTTCCTGGAGCCTTCTCCGCTCCTCTTCCTTCCTTCTCCCTCTTCCAGGCCTGGGCCTCTGTTACTAGGCCCGCCTCCGGAGCAGAGCTCATGCAGAGCCCCTGCTCCCTGCCACTTCTGCTCAGACTTCTCTGCACTGAACTAAGATGGTGCCCACCTTTTATACTCCCTTCTCAATGCACCCAGGAACTGCTTCCTCCCTGCTCCTGCACTACAGGGTTCCCCTTCCTCAGTGTTCCCTCCCCCCACTCCAGCCAGGGACAGGGACTGTCGTGCCCATCTCAGGGGCATATTGGTCGCCCTGCCAGAAGGCAATGTGGTGTAATGCATACAGGTGTCGGGTCCTGATCCACACTCCATCCTTACCTGAGAGTGAGATATCACACCTCTGGGTGAGGTGCAATACGTCTGTAGCAACCGAGCCCTCAGGGTGCTACAGTTCCATTTATCTTCAGCCTAGGTGATGTATTGCGATACAGGGCCGTGATTTTGGCTATAAAAGGGTCCCCTAAACCCCTACCCCAAGCTTTTTAAGAGAATCATATATGGCGTGCCAGGAGACTCTATGGAATGCTTTCTCAGCATCCAACGAGAGTATCTAATTACAAATTTTTAACTGCATCTAGCCCAGGAAATACTTTGTGCCTAGTAGCAGTGTCTGCTAGTCAGCAGATTATCCCGGCTGTTAAGCAAGCTGCACCACCTGTAGTTTAGACACTTAATTTTTTCAAAGGAAATGCTTCGGGACCATGGGATACTTAGTGAAGAGCATCAGGAGGCACTCCAAGGCATAGGGGCTGGGACTGGCAGTAGGATGCCTTGCGGTGGACAGCCGAGCTCGATCCTTATAAAAGTTTTTTAACTGCAGCACCTTTAGTGGACGCTACTGGAGCTGGAATTACCGCGGCTGCTGGCATGAGACTTGCCCTCCAATAGATCCTTGTAAATGGATTTAAAGTGTATTCATTCAAATTAGAGAGACAATTTAAATTAAAAAGCTTAGAGCTGCCTCCACCACAGGGGGGCTCGCTCGACCCACCAGCAGACAGGCACCAGTATTGGGAGAGGGGGGCTGGCCATCAGGGTTCACCGCGGCTCTGGCACAAACCCGGCGACACGGAGGTGGCACGGGCAGGAGCGGACTGGCCGTGTCGGCTTCTCACTTTTTGGATTTTAGAAGGGCATGACATGCCTATATCTGTGTCTCCCCCTCCTTTTACTCCTCCACCTCTTTTCTTTTCGCATGACTATATGTACTTGTCACTTTTCCATGTGTTAGTTGTGTCTTCTGAGCAGTTTGTCAGCTTTTGGACACCTTTGAAGGTGTTTTCTATGTGTTTCTATGTGTTTTTGTTTGCCTGCCATTGGTTTTAACGGTGTTCGAAGGTGTTCGACGAACAGTTCGACGAACAGTTCGGCGAACACACGGGTGTTCGACGAACCGAACCGAACTCGAACACTACGGGGGTGGCTCAACACTAGTGTTGACTGTACAGACTTTACTTCTGAATAGCAACTGGCGGTGTTAGAGCCCAGGGTAAATATTGAAAACAGAGTGGAGCCAGAGGCCTTATTGGAGCAAGTTTAAAATAAGTATAAGTATGAATGTTGACACAGCAGAAGATATTACCGGACACACAGCAGGGGATCAGCTGACGATATTGAACCCCAATGACACGGGAGCAAGTGTTGACTGTGCAGACGGCACTTCTGAGCAGCAACTGGCGGTGTGGAGCCCACGGTAAATACTGAAAACAGAGTGGAGCTAGAGGCCTAATTGGAGCAAGTTTAAAATCAGTAGTAGTGTGAATGTGGACAGAGCAGGAGATATTGCCGCACACACAGCAGGGGATCAGCTGACGTTACTGAACCCCAATAACACTGGAGCAAGTGATGACTGTGCAGTCAGCACTTCTGCACAGCAACTGGCGGTGTTGGAGCCCAGGGTAAATACTGAAAACAGAGTGGAGTCAGAGGCCTAATTGCAGCAAGTTTAAAATCAGTACTAGTGTGAATGTGGACAGAGGAGATATTGCCGGACACACAGCAGGGGATCAGCTGACATTACAGAACACCAATAACCCTGGAGCAAGTGTTGACTGTGGAGACGGCACTTCTGAGCAGCAACTGGCCGTGTTGGAGCCAAGGGTAAGTACTGAAAACAGAGGGGAGCCAGAGGCCTAATTGGAGCAAGTTTAAAATCAGTAGTAGTGTGAATGTGGACAGAGCAGGACATATTGCTGGACACACAACAAGGGATCAGCTGACATTACTGAACCCCAATAACACTGGAGAAAGTGGTGCAGGCGGCACTTTTGAGCAGCAGCTGGCGGTGTTGGAGCACAGGGTAAATACTGAAAACAGAGTGGAGCCAGAGGCCTTATTGGAGCAAGATTAAAATCAGTAGTAGTATGAATGTTGACACAGCAGAAGATATTGCCGGACACACAGAAGGGGATCAGCTGACATTACTGAACCCCAATGACACTGGAGCAAGTGTTGACTGTGCAGACGGCACTTCTGAGCAGCAACTGGCGGTGTTGGATCCCATTGTAAATACTGAAAACAGAGTGGAGCCACAAGCCTAATTGGAGCAAGCTTAAAATCAGAAGTAGTGTCAATGTGGACAGAGCAGCAGATATTGCCAGACACACAGCAGGGGATCAGCTGACATTACTGAACCCCAATAACACTGGAGCAAGTGTTGTCTGTGCAGACGGAACTTCTGAGCAGCAACTGGCGGTGTTGTAGCCCAGGGTAAATACTGTAAACAGAGTGGAGCCAGAGGCCTAATTGGACCAAGTTTAAAATCAGTAGTAGTGTCAATGTGGACAGAGCAGGGGATATTGCCGGACACACAGCAGGGGATCAGCTGACGTTACTGAACCCCAGTAACACTGGAGCAACTGTTGACTGTAAAGACGGAACTTCTGAGTAGTGTTGAGCCACCCTCGTAGTGTTCGAGTTCGGTTCGGTTCGTCGAACACCCGTGTGTTTGCCGAAATGTTCGTCGAACTGTTCGTCGAACACCTTCGAACACCGTTAAAACCAATGGCAGGCAAACAAAAACACACAGAAACACATAGAAAACACCTTCAAAGGTGTCCAAAAGCTGACAAACTGCTCAGAAGACACAACTAACACATGGAAAAGTGACAAGTACATATAGTCATGCGAAAAGAAAAGAGGTGGAGGAGTAAAAGGAGGGGGAGACACAGATATAGGCATGTCATGCCCTTCTAAAATCCAAAAAGTGAGAAGCCAACACGGCCAGTCCGTTCCTGCCTGTGCCACCTCTGTGTCGCCGGGTTTGTGCCAGAGCCGCGGTGGACCCTGACGGCCAGCCCCCTATCCCAATACTGGTGCCTGTCCGCCGGTGGGTCGAGGCCCCCCACGGTGGGGGGGGGGAGTAACATCTTCAGAAGAAAGACCATCTTCCAGCCAAACTAAGATGTCGACTTCTTTTCGTGGACAATGTGATACGATCCCATTCTGACGGACACGCCCATCGCTACAAATTCTAGATGAGGCACAAAAACAGCAGGTGCTTCAACGGATATCAAGTGCTCCTTCAAGTGGGCTCTCCATCACCTCAATTTCAACATCACAAATACTCCAGTCCTCAGAGGTGTCACCCCAATCGCACTTGCTTCCTCACAGCTCCCAAGTCTCCAGCTGCCCGTCTGAGTATGGGGTAACACAGATGGCTGAGTCTGCCCAGCTGTTTACTCATACTATAGCCTGGGAAACGGAGGTCTGCTCCAGAGCTTCTTTTAATCCATATGAGGAAATGATCTGATCCGATGCCCAGAATCTTTATAAGTTGGATCCAGGACCAGATGAAGAAGGTTCTGAGCATAATGTAGACCCTTGTTCCCAAACTGTAACTCCTGTTGGTGGAGACAATGATGAAGACGATGATGAGACTCAAATACCTGATTGGAGCGACAACTTGACTTTTCGGTCAGGGCAGGAAGAGGTTGGCTCTGAGGGCGACGGGTGTGATAACACACAGGGTGATGATGACGAGGTTGGAGATCCCAATTACTGTCAACCCACAGTCAGACAGTCGATGAGGTCAGCAGAGGAGGTGGAGGAGGATGTGACTAGCCCTGGGGATGGGGATGACTCGGTACCCGGGCATTTGCCTGGCCTTGGGGATGTCGCGGTGGTCGGCTCCCTGGCCCGTACCCTGGGGTCTCTCTTTAAAAGGGTGGATAATTGTTAATTTTATAAGAGTTCATGACGCCACCTGTGGTATCTGGTGACAAGCACCAGCGCTGCAGCAGTCCACTGAGGCCGATGATAAGGCAGCTCGATGGTATAGCTCCCCACAGGTGGAGCTAGGTCTCAGGGCAGCGTATGCAGTGGGAATGCAGGACAGGCCAGACCCAGCTGGGTCAGAGCAAGAACGGGAACGGACACGGTAGTCACTTCAGTACCTTTTACTGGTGGAAATTCAGGCACATCCCGGAGCACTGTAGGGTGAAGGGTGCATATCAGGATCCTCCCCAATGAGCGGGTGTAGGGCCTCTTGCCTCTGTGTAGTAAGTTTCTGACCTGCCTGGAGCTAGGCCTAACTTTGTCTCTGTCCTGCGCTGGCTGACCTTGTGGTAGGGCCTTCTCTTGGAGTTCACGCTCCCAGTATGCGGGGCCTAAGCGTTTCCTGGCTCTGTTACATATCAGCACCTTAGCGATCCTGGGACTTGTAGTTCTCCAGGGATTCCGGTTATGCCTTACTGGGTCATAGAGATACCGGTAAGCTCGGATCCTGTGTCCGGTAAATGCTTCGGGGTGAGCTGGTTAAGCTCCTCTGCCCCTTATGTACTAAATCGCCACTCGCCTTCGGCCTACTCGGGCCCTCACTAGGCTATACACACTAACGGCAGCTTGCCGCACTTCACTGATCTTACGGCACCGGCACACCTTAAGCTCTATCTGGGCTCCCTGAATCTAGCAAGCAGGAGCCTCGTGCTCCACTGCTGAACTATTAACTGCGTTCTCTAGACTAGACTGAGCTCCACTGCAGACTGACCTCTCTTAGGCTTCTCTACTGCAGGAACTCTTCAGAGGAACTGAACTGCCTAGCTCCACCTTCCCTATTTATATCCCTAACGGGCTCCCTCTGCTGGTCTGTGGTGGAAGGTGGAGATGTGTGAATGTTTATGGGGGCCTCTTGTGGAGGATTCCATCAATGCACTCTTGTAGGATCTGTGATACCAAGCGCAGCGGGGCATCACAGATGCTATTGACGACGAGGTTAGGTTGCACCTTCCTGAACAGAGACGGAGTACTGGAAGCACGTCAACAACTGCATCCTCAACCACAACTCTGCCTCTGACCACAAGTCGTAGTGGCTCTTCAGGTCACATGGGCTCTAAGCCTTGCATAGCCTGGGCATTTATTCAGATCGATAAGGATGACCCAACTCGTGTTATCTGTAATATTTGTCAGCAAAAGCTAAGTAGAGGCCAAAAAATACATAGTTTGAGTACTTCATGCATGTACCGTCACATGGATATGAAGCATAAGTTGCAGTGGGAAGCTCACTGTGCTACAATGCGGCCTAGCCGGCTGGGCCAACCACCGTCTGCCCCATCTTGTGCATCCGCAGCCTCTTCATCCTCTGTGACTGGGGGCACAGCAGTCACACATGTTTTTGGACGCAGACCTGCCACCTCTTTACCCGCAACAGCCAGTGTGATTGGCAGGTCGTCAGTTCATTGGGAAGTGGAAACACCTGCTAGTGTTGAGCGCTCTCCGACATCGAGAGCACCACCTTTGGATCAAGGCAACCTAACATGTCCGCCTGCATCTTCCTCACAGACCGGCAGTTGCCGGGGACACCCTACTCAACACCGTCTAAGCACAACAGCCAGCCCTCGGTCCCTCAGATGTGGAAAAGTAAAAGACCATTTCCTCCTATCCATGAGAAAGCTAAGAGGTTGAATTTCACCATCTGCAAGCTGTTGGCTACAGAAATGTTGCCTTTCCACCTGGAGGACACAGAGGATTTTCAAGACCTTATGTCCGTCACAGTGCCCCAGTACCAGATGCCCAGTCGGCACTACTTCTCAAAGAAAGGTGTGCCTGCGCTACACTAGCATGTCGCACACAACATCACCGCGTCTTTGAGAAACTCTGTGTGTGACAGGGTGCACTTCACCACAGACACTTGGACGAGAAGGCATGGACAGGGGCGTTACATGTCGCTGACTGGGCACTGGGTAACTATGGTGACAGCAGGACAAGGGGCTGCTGTCCAAGTCTTACCGTCCCCACGAGTTGTGTGTTAATCCTCTTTATCTCGAACATCCTCCACTGCTTCTGCCTCCTCAACCTCCTCTCGGTCCTCCACCTGCACCCAAAGCCTGTCTGGTAATGCCACCTGCTTTCTAACTGCGCAGAAGGAATCCTGCACACCTCCTTACTATGCTGGCAGCAGGGCTCAACGCATCAGTGTTTACTTTGAAATGTCTGGGAAATGTGATTCACACAGCTGAGGAGTTTTGGTCAGCTCTGGAGACCCAGTTTCATGAAAGGTTGTCTCCACTGGACCTGCAACCAGGGAAGGCCATGTGCGACAATGCTGCAAACCTGGGTGTGGCACTTCACCGGGGCAATGTCACACACGTGCCTTGTATGGCTCACGTGTTGAACCTGGTTGTCCAGCAATTTTTAGCCCACTATCCCGGACTAGATGGCCTTCTGCAGAGTGCACGGTCGCTGTGTGCTCACTTCCGCCGTTCGCATCCTGCAGTTCAACGACTTACATCTCTACAGAAGTCGTTGGGCCTGCCAGTTCACCGGCTGAAATGCGATGTGCCGACACGGTGGAATTCAACTCTGCACATGTTGCAGCGACTGTGGCAGCACCGACAAGCCCTGGTGCAATACGTTCTGACGTATAGCCTGGGCCAACGAGATCCAGAGGTGGGGCAAATCACGCTGGAGGAGTGGTCTCAGATCAGGGACCTATGCACCCTTCTGCACAGTCTTGAAATGGCGACAAAGATGTTTAGTGCTGACGATGCCATTATCAGCATGACTATTACGGTGATTTACATGCTGAAGCACATGTTGAACAGAATTCGGAGTCAGGTGGTGGGACAAGAGGAGGTGGAGGAAGTAGAGGAGGAGTCGTATGCGGAAGGGATAACATCTCCAAGGTCCAGATGGTTGGCAGCACCAAGGCGGCAGGCATGGGAGGGTGGGGGAGAGGGATTAACCAGGGCGCATGGTAGCAGCCAAACTGTTGAGGAAGGTGCAGGAGCCGAGGAAGAAGTGGAGGACGAACTGGCAATGGGCATGGAAGACTCATCAGATGAGGGAGACCTTGATCACATTTCTGTTGTGCGAGGTTGGAGGGAGAGGGCAGAGGAAGGAAGCATGATTCTTACCTCGCTACCAACACAACAAGGACTTGGTCCTTCTGGATGCGCAAGACACATGAGTGCCTTCTTGCTGCACTACCTGCAACATGACCCCCGGATTGTCAGAATTCGAAGTAATCCCGACTACTGGGTTGCCACACTCTTAGATCCCCGGTACAAAAGTATATTTGCCGAAATAATTCCTGCCATAAAAAGGTATTGACGAATGCAGGAGTATCTGTTGCAGAATCTTACATGTGTTTTTCCACAAAACACCAGTGGTGCACGTAGTGAATCTCACAGTTCTAACTTGCCAACGGTGGGACTGTCGAGTCTTCATCACTCAAACAGTAACAGTAACACAGTATCTGCTGGTAACAGCAATTTTGTGGAATCGTTTCACCACTTTTTTAGACCATCCTTTGCAAGGCCAGAGGAGACAAGAAGTCTGACACATAGTCAATGCCTAGAGAGGATGGTACAGGAGAATCTCCAAGTGAACATCGAAGCCATGACTGTGTCACTGGACCCTTGCTCATTTTGGTATTCCAATCTTGAAAAATCGCCGGAGCTCGCCACTCACGCCTTGGAGATCTTGTCATGCCATGCAGCCAGCGTTCTCTCTGAACGTGTGTTCAGCGCTGCTGGTGGTGTGCTGACAGATAAGCGCACGCGGCTGTCCACTGAGAATGTAGACAGACTCACGTTCATAAAGATGATCAAATCATGGATTCGCAAGGACATTTCCACCCCTGTGTCATCCTTGAGAGACTAAAAGCTTGGGGATTTGGTAAAATCACCTCACCAACCGTTTTAAGCAACAGTGGGGCAATTAATGCCACTTAACCCTAGAACGCATGACCATAAAAATCTACACTTTCACATACCTGGGGCCCTTTAGGCCCGTGTGCAAATAACATGGAATAACTCAAACTCAAATGACAAACAACTATATACATGAAGAATACCTAGAGTTTCAAAATTCTAACTAAAGCAATCTTGCAGAAAATAGAAAACAATTAACTGGGCGGGCCTGCAAGGCCACAGGTATGCGTTCTATGGTTAAGTAGTGTCTGTGCCACAATTTTGGGAGTCCCCTTGCTGTGTCTTACGTGACGTTGGCATCGTCAATTCCAGGTGGGTTGGGTCGCACCCCCCCCTTTTAACTGTAAGAAACTACATACACTATGGCTTGGGGTAACACAGATGGTTGAGTCTGAAGAGCTGTTTACTCAGAGGTCTGCTCCAAATCTTCAGTGTCTGCTAGTCAGCGTAGAATTTTTAACTGCATCTAGCCTAGGCAATACTTTGGGCGTAGTAGCCCAGCTGCGAAGCAAGCTGCACCGCCTGTGTATCTAATAAGAATTTTTAAATTAATCTAGCCTAGGCAGACTGTGGGGACCACCAACCAAACCCAGATGCTCAGCCCCCCTACCTCCCCCCTTTCATGGACAACCCAATAATGTAACTCTTACAACTGGATGGGTGAGGATCGGTCACAGCTTTATTAACTCTTTATACTCATTCCATTAGAAAGGCATTTTATTTCTAAAATAATTCAGCTTGTTGCAGCATGCCCTGGGTCCCCACTCCGGCAAGTTGGCCAACAAGTGTAACTCTCCAACATGTCGTTTCTATTTCCAGGCCACGGAGGATCCAGCGTACTCGTATGCAGGACTCTGACCCCCACCCATCACTCTTAACGCTTGTTCCACTCCGTCCTGGAGTCCTGACAGGAATATGTCCAGTCCAATATCTATTAAGTGAACACCGTCGGGCCGTATGAGGCCTGCTTTATCTCCTTCCAGTTGTCGGTGTCGTATCACTACACCGCCTCTGTCTCTTCTAAATTTTGCCATCCGAATATTTATTACCCGCCTTGTCCATTCGATGGCCGTGATGTCTCGCGCACCTTGCCATACCGCTATCGGCACAATCTCTGACCATACTATAGCTAATTTTGTGAAAAATTCTCTGAAGCGCTCAGTGTCTAGTTTCATTATTGCCATTAGTTATGCGCTCTTGTGATGACCTAGGTTGTTTCCCCCGGCCTGTATAACTAAGATGACCGGACCTCTTGCCTCTCTCCCTACCTTGATAACCTCCATTAGTACCTGTGGCCATAGCAGGCCTCTAATACCTCTCCAGTTGAAATATGTGTTATGAAACTCTAATTTCCTCCCGCCTGGGCGGACTTTCGCCCTTTTTTGTGCCCAATATATATATGAGTGGCCTATCACTCACACTGTTGGCTTAGCGTCACCTGTAAAAGAAACAAACCACGTTAGGATAACAAGTCCGGTCTTATGTATCTCGCCAAACACGTGGATCGCCATCTCCCTATCCTCTGAACTTCCGTTTCTGACAGTCCTGCTCTTGCTGCTTCCGTGGCCGCACCTATGCGGAATGAGTGTGTCCCGTAATCTTTGGGGTGGTTCCCTGCCGATGTTATGCATTTATTAAATATAGCTTGGAACAGGTATCTTGATAATGGCGTTCCATCAATGTGTGATACGAAGAAATTACTTTGTGATCTGATGGTTAGATATGTTTTTACTATTGTTACCCGACTCAGTGTACCGTTTGTGGGTTGTAGAAGTACCCAAGTACCCCTGCCCGCTGGAACCGTTTTCGATTGGTGTATGCGTACACGAATTGCATTATTGGCTATGACTACTTCCTGGTGTAATAAGCGTCCACTGGTGGCAATTTTGGATTGAGGGACTAATTCGCTTATACATAGCGCCCCGAAGAAGGCAATCACAAATGCAGTAGACATTAGTGTTGCTTCAAATTGTGAGTGTCATGTTAATGGTGTTAGGGATAAGATGTGAGAAATCAGTTTTAGTGACACGGGACGGGACGTCTACATTCCTGACTTGGCTGACCCCTTTTCCACCCTTTTATGGATTGTCTGATGATGAATCTTTGTCACATCTCCCCAATTCAGTAGTTGGAAGTGAAATGCTACTCCGGTCAGACACCGCTGCGCTGACGCCCCTGATATGCCCCTCATCATTAGCTGGTGGAGAAATTCTATGGTGACTTGTGATCTGGCTTGTTCACATTGGTCAACCCGTCTGCCTGCTACTAGTCGTGTCCACTCTTCCCATGCCTTACCGTATGCTTGCCACATTGACGGGGCAACTGACGCTCTGATTAATGGCATCAACTATTCGCCACTAGATCCCATAGGGAGGGTGGGCAACTGTTGCCCGATGGGTGGACGTTGTGGAAGAGCTCTGTGAAAATCTGCCAATTGAATTGTTATAAAGCGTTAGCAGCAGCTTTATACCCCTCAGCATAGTGGCTAGCGCGGACCCATACATTGTGTGTTAGGCACAGGAATACTAGCCTGCGTAGTAGGCCTGGCACTGGGAGAGACGATGATGCCATCTTATTAATGCAGTGCGCTAGGCTGGTGTTTTGTGTTATGAAGCGTATATTTTTGTTAGCCAGGAGCGCGCCCCATATTTCTATTGCTACCACTATTGGGAAAAATTATTTTCAGGGCTAGATGCAGCTAAAAATTATTATTAATTTCAAAGCTGGTGGAGCTTGGTATAGATGGCCTAATACAATGAGTCCCACACACTGCTAGAAGCCCAAATATTTTTTCAGAGGTAGATGCAGATAAAAATTATTTTTAATTTGCAACCTGATGGAGGTCAGTATAGATGGACTAATAGAGAAAGTCCCACACACTGCTAGAAGGCCAAATATTTTTTCAGAGCTAGATGCAGATAAAAATTATATTCAATTTGCAACCTGATGGAGGTCAGTATAGATGGACTAATAGAGAAAGTCCCACACATTGCTAGAAGGCCAAATATTTTTTCAGAGCTAGATGCAGATAAAAATTATATTCAATTTGCAACCTGATGGAGGTCAGTATAGATGGACTAATAGAACAAGTCCCACACACAGCTAGAAGCCCAAATATTTTTTCAGAGGTACTGTAGATGCAGATAAAAATTATTTTTAATTTGCAACCTGATGGAGGTCAGTATAGATGGACTAATACAACAAGTCCCACACACAGCTAGAAGCCCAATATTTTTTCAGAGGTAGATGCAGAAAAAAATATATTCAGTTTGCAACCTGATGGAGGTCAGTATAAATGGACTAATACAACAAGTCCCACACACAGCTAGAAGCCCAATATTTTTTCAGAGGTAGATGCAGAAAAAAATATATTCAGTTTGCAACCTGATGGAGGTCTGTATAGATGGATTAATAGAACAAGTCCCACACACAGCTAGAAGCCCAATATTTTATCAGAGGTAGATGCAGAAAAAAATATATTCAGTTTGCAACCTGATGGAGGTCAGTATAGATGGACTAATAGAACAAGTCCCACACACAGCTAGAAGCCCAAATATTTTTTCAGAGGTACTGTAGATGCAGATAAAAATTATTTTTAATTTGCAACCTGATGGAGGTCAGTATAGATGGACTAATAGAGAAAGTCCCACACACTGCTAGAAGGCCAAATATTTTTTCAGAGCTAGATGCAGATAAAAATTATATTCAATTTGCAACCTGATGGAGGTCAGTATAGATGGACTAATAGAACAAGTCCCACAAACAGCTAGAAGCCCAAATATTTTTTCAGAGGTACTGTAGATGCAGATAAAAATTATTTTTAATTTGCAACCTGATGGAGGTCAGTTTAGATGGACTAATAGAACAAGTCCCACACACTGCTAGAAGGCCAAATATTTTTTCAGAGCTAGATGCAGAAAAAAATTATATTCAGTTTGCAACCTGATGGAGGTCAGTATAGATGGAGTAATAGAGAAAGTCCCACACACTGCTAGAAGGCCACATATTTTTTCAGAGGTAGATGCAGATAAAAATATATTCAGTTTGCAACCTGATGGAGGTCTGTATAGATGGACTAATAGAACAAGTCCCACACACAGCTAGAAGCCCAAATATTTTTTCAGAGGTACTGTAGATGCAGATAAAAATTATTTTTAATTTGCAACCTGATGGAGGTCAGTATAGATGGACTAATAGAGAAAGTCCCACACACTGCTAGAAGGCCAAATATTTTTTCAGAGCTAGATGCAGATAAAAATATATTCAGTTTGCAACCTGATGGAGGTCTGTATAGATGGACTAATACAACAAGTCCCACACACAGCTAGAAGCCCAATATTTTTTCAGAGGTAGATGCAGAAAAAAATATATTCAGTTTGCAACCTGATGGAGGTCTGTATAGATGGATTAATAGAACAAGTCCCACACACAGCTAGAAGCCCAATATTTTTTCAGAGGTAGATGCAGAAAAAAATATATTCAGTTTGCAACCTGATGGAGGTCAGTATAGATGGACTAATACAACAAGTCCCACACACAGCTAGAAGCCCAATATTTTTTCAGAGCTAGATGCAGAAAAAAATTATATTCAATTTGCAACCTGATGGAGGTCAGTATAGATGGACTAATAGAATGATGCTATGCCCAAAAGATTTTACTTCACTAAGTGCAGTAAAAAAATTGGTATTCTATACACAGGTGGTATATCTTGCAACACAGATAGGCTACTACACTGACTAACACACTCTGCAATAGGCTAAAAAGGATTAGCTTTGCTAGATTCAGCCAAATGCTGTGAAAAAAACTTGCACAGCACTGGCACAGACCTGCCTGGCAAAAACTGATAGGAACTGATGTAACCTAGTCCTGAAAAGGACTCCAATTACAATTAGTCTTTACTCCCACAACCTATCTATTTAAGAGCACAGACCTGCCTGATAAAAGTCATAGGAAATGCTGTAACCTAGTCCTTAAAAGGACTGCAATCACAACTATTCCCTACTCCCAAGCTATCTGTAGATTTGTGCGAAAATTGGCTTGAAATTAACAAGGTATAGCGCACACAGCAACAGCGGTGCCGTCTAACACGCAGCTGCAGCAGTGAGAAAATGGTGGCGACGGGGAAAATGGCTTGGTCTTATAGGGCTAGGACATGTGACATACACTGCCAATGACACATGCCCTTGCTTGTGTGAAAAAAAGCACTTCGCTCCGTGTGTGCGCTGCTGATAGGCTGACAGATTGCACCTCCCCACTGTAAATGCGGGAAAGAGAAAAAAAAAATGGAGATCTTCATTGTTCCTGCAGAGATCCATCCCCTGCCCCTCCCCCCACCCCGCTGTACACTCAAACTGCGTATTAACATTAATTTTCATCATTACTGAGAAAAAATCCAGTTATGATTTTGGTGCACGAACAGTTATCGAACATAACCTCGAACAGCCGAATTTTTCTCAAATTGTTCGTGTTCGCCGAACGGCTCGAACACCGCCCCAAAACAGCTCGAATTTGAGATTGGCGAACAGTTCGAGTAGAACAAAGCTCATCTCTACTTCTGAGCAGCAACTGGCGGTGTTGAATCCCAAAGTAAAAACTGAAAACAGAGTGGAGCCAGAGGCATAATTGGAGCAAGTTTAAAATCAGTAGTAGTGTGAATGTTGTCTGGAGCAAGTGTTGACTGTGCAGTCTTCAATTCTGAGCAGCAACTGGCGGTGTTGGAGCCTAGGGTAAATACTGAAAACAGAGTGGAGCCTGAGGCCTTATTGGAGGTAGTTTAAAATCAGTATTAGTGTCAATGTGGACAGAGTAGGAGATATTGCTGGACACACAGCAGGGAATCAACTGACATTACTGAACCCCAATAACACTGGAGCAAGTTTTGAGTGTGCAGACGGCACTTCTGAGCAGCAACCCGCGGTGTTGGAGCCCAGAGTAAATACCAAAAACAGAGTGGAGCCAGAAGCCTAATTGGAGCAAGTTTAAAATCAGTAGTAGTGTGAATGTGGACAGAGCAGGAGATAGTGCCGAACACAAAGCAGGGGATCAGCTGACGCTACTGAACCCCAATAACACTGGAGCATGTGTTGACTGTGCAGACTTTACTTCTGAACAGCAACTGGCGGTGTTGGAGCCCAGGGTAAATACTGAAAACAGAGTGGAGCCAGAGGCCTTATTGGAGCAAGTTTAAAATAAGTATAAGTATGAATGTTGACACAGCAGAAGATATTACCGGACACACAGCAGGGGATCAGCTGACGTTATTGAACCCCAATGACACTGGAGCAAGTGTTGACTGTGCAGGCGGCACTTCTGAGCAGCAACTGGCGGTGTGGAGCCCACGGTAAATACTGAAAACAGAGTGGAGCTAGAGGCCTAATTGGAGCAAGTTTAAAATCAGTAGTAGTGTGAATGTGGACAGAGCAGGAGATATTGCCGGACACACAGCAGGGGATCGGCTGATGTTACATAACCCCAATAACACTGGAGCAAGTGTTGACTGTGCAGACTGCACTTCTGAGCAGCAACTGGCGGTGTTGGAGCCCAGGGTAAATACTGAAAACAGAGTGGAGCCAGATGCCTAATTGGAGCAAGTTTAAAATCAGTAGAAGTGTGAATATGGACAGAGCACTAGATATTGCCGGACACACAGCAGGGGATGAGCTGACCTTACTGAACCCCAATAACACAGGAGCAAGTGTTGACTGTGCAGATGGCACTTCTGAGCAGCAACTGGCGGTGTTGGAGTTCAGAGTAAATAGTGAAAACAGAGTTGAGCCAGAGGCATAATTGGAGCAATTTTAAAATCAGTAGTAGTGTGAATGTGGACAGAGCAGGAGATATTGCCGGACACACAGCAGGGGATCAGCTGATGTTATTGAACCCCAATAACACTGGAGCAAGTGTTGACTGTGCAGACGGCACTTCTGAGCAGCAACTGGCGGTGTTGGAGCCCAGGGTAAATAATGAAAACAGAGTGGAGCCAGAGGCCTAATTGGAGCAAGTTTAAAATCAAAAGTAGTGTGAATGTGGACAGAGCAGGAGTTATTTCTGGACATACAGTGGGGGAGGAGCTGACGTTACTGAACTCCAATAACATTGGAACAAGTGTTGACTGTGCAGACGGCACTTCTGCGCAGCAACTGGCAGTGTTGGAGCCCAGGGTAAAAACTGAAAACATAGTGGAGCCAGAGGCCTAATTGGAGAAAGTTTAAAATTAGTAGTAGTGTGAATGTGGACAGAGAATGAGATATTGCCGGACACACAGCAGGGGATCAGCTGACGTTACTGAACCCCAATATCACTGGAGCAAGTGTTGACTGTGCAGACGGCACTTCTGAGCAGCAACTGGCGGTGTTGGACCCCAGGGTAAACATTGAAAACAGAGTGGAGCCAGAGGACTAATTGGAGCAAGTTTAAAATCAGTAGTAGTGTGAATGTAGACAGAGCAGGAGATATTGCCGGACACACAGCAGGGGATCAGCTGACGTTACTGAACCCCAATAACACTGGGGCAAGTGTTGACTGTGCAGATGGCACTTTTGAGCAGCAACTGGCGGTGTAGGAGCCCAGGGTAAATACTAAAAACAGAGTGGAGCCAGAGGCCTAATTGAAGCAAGTTTAAAATCAGTAGTAGTGTCAATGTGGAGAGAGCAGGAGATCATGCCGGACAAACAGCAGGGCATCAGCTGACTTTACTGAACCCCAATAACACTGGAGCAATTGTTGACTGTACAGACAGAACTTCTGAGCAGCAACTGGCGGTGTTGGAGTTCAGAGTAAATACTGAAAACAGAGTGGAGCCAGAGGCCAAATTAGAGCAAGTTTAAAATCAGTAGAAGTGTGAATGTGGACAGAATAGGAGATATTGCTGGACACACAGCGGAGGAGGAGCTGACGTGACTGAACCCCAATAACACTGGAGCAAGTGTTGACTGTGCAGACGGCACTAATGCGCAGCAACTGGCGGTGTTGGAGCCCAGGGTAAATACTGAAAACAGAGTGGAGCCAGAGGCCTAATGGGAGCAAGTTTAAAATCAGTAGTAGTGTGAATGTGGACTGAGAAGGAGATATTGCCGGACACACAGCAGGGGATCAGCTGACGTTACTGAACCCCAATAACACTGGAGCAAGTACTAACTGTGCAGACGGCACTTCTGAGCAGCAAGTGGCAGTTTAGGAGCCCAGGGTAAATACTGAAAACAGAGTGGACCAGAGGCCTTATTGGAGCAAGTTTAAAATCAGTAGTAGTGTGAATGTGGACAGAGCAGAAGATATTGCCGGACACACAGCAGGGCATAAGCTGACGTTAATGAACCCCAATAACACTGGAGCAAGTGGTGCAAGCGGCACTTTTGAGCAGCAACTGGCAGTGTTGGAGTTCAGAGTAAATAGTGAAAACAGAGTGGAGCCAGAGGCATAATTGGAGCAATTTTAAAATCAGTAGTAGTGTGAATGTGGACAGAGCAGGAGATATTGCCGGACACACAGCAGGGGATCAGCTGATGTTATTGAACCCCAATAACACTGGAGCCAGTGTTGACTGTGCAGACGGCACTTCTGAGCAGCAACTGGCGGTGTTGGAGCCCAGGGTAAATAAAGAAAACAGAGTGGAGCCAGAGGCCTAATTGGAGCAAGTTTAAAATCAATAGTAGTGTGAATGTGGACAGAGCAGGAGATATTTCTGGACATACAGCGGGGGAGGAGCTGACGTTGCTGAACTCCAATAACACTGGAGCAAGTGTTGACTGTGCAGACGGCACTTCTGCGCAGCAAGTGGCAGTGTTGGAGCCCAGGGTAAATACTGAAAACAGAGTGGAGCCAGAGGCCTAATTGGACCAATTTTAAAATCAGTAGTAGTGTGAATGTGGACATAGCAGGAGATCAGCTGACGTTACTGAACCCCAATAACACTGGAGCAAGTGGTGCAGGTGGCACTTTTGAGCAGCAGCTGGCGGTGTTGGACCCCAGGGTATATACTGAAAACAGAGTGGAGCCAGAGGCCTAATTGGAGCAAATTTGAAATCAGTACTGGTGTGAATGTGGACAGAGCTGGAGATATTGCCGGACACACATCAGGAAATCAGCTAACATTACTGAACCCCAATAACACTGGAGCAAGTGTTGACTGTGCAGATGGCACTTCTGAGCAGCAACTGGCGGTGTTGGAGCCCAGGGTAAATACTGAAAACAGAGTGGAGCCAGAGGCCTAATTGGAGCAAGTTTAAAATCAGTAGTAGTGTAAATGTGGACAGAGAAGGAGATATTGTCGGACACGCAGCGGGGGTTCAGCTGACGTTACCGAACCCCAATAACACTGGAGCAAGTGTTGACTGAGCACACGGCACTTCTGAGCAGCAACTGGCGGTGTTGGAGCCCAGGGTAAATACTGAAAACAGAGTGGAGCCAGAGGCCCAATTGGAGCAAGTTTAAAATCAGTAGTAGTGTGAATGTGGACAGAGAAGGAGATAATGCCGAACACACAGCAGGGGATCAGCGGACGTTACCAAACCCCAATAACCGTGGAGCAAGTGTTGACAGTGCAGATGGCACTTCTGAGCAGAAACTGGCGGTGTTGGAGCCCAGGGCAAATTCTGAAAACAGAGTGGAGCCAGAGGCCTAATTGGAGCAAGTTTAAAATCAGTAGCAGTTTGAATGTGGACAGAGCAGGAGATATTTCCGGACACACAGTAGGGGATCAGCTGACGTTACTGAACCCCAATAACACTGTAGCTATTGATGACTGTGCAGACGGCACTTCTGAGCAGCAACTGGCAGTGGTGGAGCCCAGGGTAAATACTGAAAACAGAGTGGAGCCAGTGGCCTAATTGGAGCAAGTTAAAAATCAGTATTAGTGTCAATGAGGACAGAGCAAGATATATTGCCGGACACACCGCAGGAGATCAGCTGACGTTACTAAACCCCAATGTCACTGGAGCAAGTGTTGACTGTGCAGACGGCACTTCTGAGCAGCAACTGGCCGTGTTGGAGCCGAGGCTAAATACTGAAAGCAGAGTGGAGCCAGAGGCCTAATTGGAGCAAGTTTAAAATCAGTAGTAGTGTGAATGCGGACAGAGCAGGAGATATTGCTGGACATTCAGCGGGGGAGGAGCTGACGTTACTGAACCCCAATAACACTGAAGCAAGGGTTGACTGTGCAGACTGCATTTCTGAGCTGCAAGTGGCAGTGTTGGAGCACAGGGTAAATACTGAAAACAGAATGGAGCCAGATGCCTAATTGGACCAATTTTAAAATCAGTAGTATTGTGAATGTGGACATAGCAGGACATATTGCCGGACACACAGCAGGGGATCAGCTGACGTTACTGTACCCCAATAACACTGGAGCAAGTGGTGCAGGCGGCACTTTTGAGCAGCAGCTGGCGGTGTTGGAGCCCAGGGTAAATACTGAAAACAGAGTGGAGCCAGAGGCCTTTTTGGAGCAAGTTTAAAATCATTAGTAGTGTGAATGTTGACAGAGCAGAAGATATTGCCGGACACACAGCAGGGGATCAGCTGTTGTTACTGAACCCCAATAACACTGGAGCAAGTGTTGACTTTGCAGACGGCACTTCTGAGCAGCAACTGGCAGTGGTGGAGCCCAGGGTAAATACTGAAAACAGAGTGGAGCCAGAGGCCTAATTGGAGCAAGTTTAAAATCAGTAGCAGTTTGAATGTGGACAGAGCAGGAGATATTTCCGGACACACAGTAGGGGATCAGCTGACGTTACTGAACCCCAATAACACTGTAGCTATTGATGACTGTGCAGACGGCACTTCTGAGCAGCAACTGGCAGTGGTGGAGCCCAGGGTAAATACTGAAAACAGAGTGGAGCCAGAGGCCTAATTGGAGCAAGTTAAAAATCAGTATTAGTGTCAATGAGGACAGAGCAAGATATATTGCCGGACACACCGCAGGAGATCAGCTGACGTTACTAAACCCCAATGTCACTGGAGCAAGTGTTGACTGTGCAGACGGCACTTCTGAGCAGCAACTGGCCGTGTTGGAGCCGAGGCTAAATACTGAAAGCAGAGTGGAGCCAGAGGCCTAATTGGAGCAAGTTTAAAATCAGTAGTAGTGTGAATGCGGACAGAGCAGGAGATATTGCTGGACATTCAGCGGGGGAGGAGCTGACGTTACTGAACCCCAATAACACTGAAGCAAGGGTTGACTGTGCAGACTGCATTTCTGAGCTGCAAGTGGCAGTGTTGGAGCACAGGGTAAATACTGAAAACAGAATGGAGCCAGAGGCCTAATTGGACCAATTTTAAAATCAGTAGTATTGTGAATGTGGACATAGCAGGACATATTGCCGGACACACAGCAGGGGATCAGCTGACGTTACTGTACCCCAATAACACTGGAGCAAGTGGTGCAGGCGGCACTTTTGAGCAGCAGCTGGCGGTGTTGGAGCCCAGGGTAAATACTGAAAACAGAGTGGAGCCAGAGGCCTTTTTGGAGCAAGTTTAAAATCATTAGTAGTGTGAATGTGGACAGAGCAGAAGATATTGCCGGACACACAGCAGGGGATCAGCTGTTGTTACTGAACCCCAATAACACTGGAGCAAGTGTTGACTTTGCAGACGGCACTTCTGAGCAGCAACTGGCAGTGGTGGAGCCCAGGGTAAATACTGAAAACAGAGTGGAGCCAGAGGCCTAAATGGAGCAAGTTAAAAATCAGTATTAGTGTCAATGAGGACAGAGCAGGAGATGTTGCCGGACACACAGCAGGGGATCAGCTGACGTTACTGAACCCCAATATCACTGGAGCAAGTGATGACTGTGCAGATGGCACTTCTGAGCAGCAGCTGGCGGTGTTGGAGCCTAGGCTAAATACTGAAAGCAGAGGGGAGCCGGAGGCCTAATTGGAGCAATTTTAAAATCAGTAGTAGTGTGAATGTGGACAGAGCAGGAGATATTGCCAGACACACAGCAGGGGATCAGCTGACATTACTGATTCCCAATAACAGTGGAGCAAATGTTGCCTGTGCAGACTGAACTTCTGAGCAGCAAATGGCGGTGTTGGAGTTCAGAGTAAGTACTGAAAACAGAGTGGAGCCAGAGGCCTAATTGGAGCAAGTTTAAAATCAGTAGTAGTGTGAATGTGGACAGAGCAGGAGATATTGCTGGACACACAGCGGGGGAGGAGCTGACGTGACTGAACACCAATAACACTGGAACAAGTGTTGACTGTGCAGACGGCACTAATGCGCAGCAACTGGCGGTGCTGGAGCCCAGGGTAAGTACTGAAAACAGAGTGGAGCCAGAGGCCTAATTGGAGCAAGTTTAAAATCAGTAGTAGTGTGAATGTGGACAGAGCAGGACATATTGCTGGACACACAACAGGGGATCAGCTGACAATACTGAACCCCAATAACACTGGAGCAAGTGGTGCAGGCGGCACTTTTGAGCAGCAGCTGGCGGTGTTGGAGCACAGGGTAAATACTGAAAACAGAGTGGAGCCAGAGGCCTTATTGGAGCAAGATTAAAATCAGTAGTATTATGAATGTTGACACAGCAGAAGATATTGCCGGACACACAGAAGGGGATCAGCTGACATTACTGAACCCCAATGACACTGGAGCAAGTGTTGACTGTGCAGACGGCACTTCTGAGCAGCAACTGGCGGTGTTGGATCCCATTGTAAATACTGAAAACAGAGTGGAGCCACAAGCCTAATTGGAGCAAGCTTAAAATCAGAAGTAGTGTCAATGTGGACAGAGCAGCAGATATTGCCGAACACACAGCAGGGGATCAGCTGACATTACTGAACCCCAATAACACTGGAGCAAGTGTTGTCTGTGCAGACGGAACTTCTGAGCAGCAACTGGCGGTGTTGTAGCCCAGGGTAAATACTGTAAACAGAGTGGAGCCAGAGGCCTAATTGGACCAAGTTTAAAATCAGTAGTAGTGTCAATGTGGACAGAGCAGGAGATATTGCCGGACACACAGCAGGGGATCAGCTGACGTTACTGAACCCCAGTAACACTGGAGCAAGTGTTGACTGTACAGACGGAACTTCTGAGTAGTGTTGAGCCACCCCCGTAGTGTTCGAGTTCGGTTCGGTTCGTCGAACACCCGTGTGTTCGCCGAACTGTTCGTCGAACTGTTCGTCGAACACCTTCGAACACCGTTAAAACCAATGGCAGGCAAACAAATACACATAGAAACACATAGAAAACACCTTCAAAGGTGTCCAAAAGCTGACAAACTGCTCAGAAGACACAACTAACACATGGAAAAGTGACAAGTACATATAGTCATGCGAAAAGAAAAGAGGTGCAGGAGTAAAAGGAGGGGGAGACACAGATATAGGCATGTCATGCCCTTCTAAAATCCAAAAAGTGAGAAGCCGACACGGCCAGTCCGTTCCTGCCTGTGCCACCTCTGTGTCGCCGGGTTTGTGCCAGAGCCGCGGTGGAACCTGACGGCCAGCCCCCCTATCCCAATACTGGTGCCTGTCCGCCGGTGGGTCGAGGCCCCCCACGGTGGGGGGGGAGTAACATCTGCAGAAGAAAGACCATCTTCCAGCCAAACTAAGATGTCGACTTCTTTTCGTGGACAATGTGATACGATCCCATTCTTACGGACACGCCCATCACTACAAATTCTAGATGAGGCACAAAAACAGCAGGTGCTTCAACGGATATCAAGTGCTCCTTCAAGTGGGCTCTCCATCACCTCAATTTCAACATCACAAATACTCCAGTCCTCAGAGGTGTCACCCCAATCGCACTTGCTTCCTCACAGCTCCCAAGTCTCCAGCTGCCCGTCTGAGTATGGGGTAACACAGATGGCTGAGTCTGCCCAGTTGTTTACTCATACTATAGCCTGGGAAACGGAGGTCTTCTCCAGAGCTTCTGTTAATCCAGATGAGGAAATGATCTGATCCGATGCCCAGAATCTTTATAAGTTGGATCCAGGACCAGATGAAGAAGGTTCTGAGCATAATGTAGACCCTTGTTCCCAAACTGTAACTCCTGTTGGTGGAGACATTGATGAAGACGATGATGAGACTCAAATACCTGATTGGAGCGACAACTTGACTTTTCGGTCAGGGCAGGAAGAGGTTGGCTCTGAGGGCGACGGGTGTGATAACACACAGGGTGATGATGACGAGGTTGGAGATCCCACTTACTGTCAACCCACAGTCAGACAGTCGATGAGGTCAGCAGAGGAGGTGGAGGAGGATGTGACTAGCCCTGGGGATGGGGATGACTCGGTACCCGGGCATTTGCCTGGCCTTGGGGATGTCGCGGTGGTCGGCTCCCTGGCCCGTACCCTGGGGTCTCTCTTTAAAAGGGTGGATAATTGTTAATTTTATAAGAGTTTATGACGCCACCTGTGGTATCTGGTGACAAGCACCAGCGCTGCAGCAGTCCACTGAGGCCGGTGATAAGGCAGCTCGATGGTATAGCTCCCCACAGGTGGAGCTAGGTCTCAGGGCAGCGTATGCAGGGGGAATGCAGGACAGGCCAGACCCAGCTGGGTCAGAGCAAGAACGGGAACGGACACGGTAGTCACTTCAGTACCTTTTACTGGTGGAAATTCAGGCACATCCCGGAGCACTGTGGGGTGAAGGGTGCATATCAGGATCCTCCCCAATGAGCGGGTGTAGGGCCTCCTGTTTCTTGCCTCTGCGTAGTAAGTTTCTGACCTGCCTGGAGCTAGGCCTAACTTTGTCTCTGTCCTGCGCTGGCTGACCTTGTGGTAGGGCCTTCTCTTGGAGTTCACGCTCCCAGTATGCGGGGCCTAAGCATCTCCTGGCTCTGTTACATATCAGCACCTTAGCGATCCTGGGACTTGTAATTCTCCAGGGATTCCGGTTATGCCTTACTGGGTCATAGAGATACCGGTAAGCTCGGATCCTGTGTCCGGTAAATGCTTCGGGGTGAGCTGGTTAAGCTCCTCTGCCCCTTATGTACTAACTCGCCACTCGCCTTCGGCCTACTCGGGCCCTCACTAGGCTATACACACTAACGGCAGCTTGCCGCGCTTCACTGATCTTACGGCACCGGCACACCTTAAGCTCTATCTGGGCTCCCTGAATCTAGCAAGCAGGAGCCTCGTGCTCCACTGCTGAACTATTAACTGCGTTCTCTAGACTAGACTGAGCTCCACTGCAGACTGACCTATCTTAGGCTTCTCTACTGCAGGAACTCTTCAGAGGAACTGAACTGCCTAGCTCCACCTTCCCTATTTATATCCCTAACGGGCTCCCTCTGCTGGTCTGAGGTGGAAGGTGGAGATGTGTGAATGTTTATGGGGGCCTCTTGTGGAGGATTCCATCAATGCACTCTTGTAGGATCTGTGATACCAAGCGCAGCGGGGCATCACAGATGCTATTGACGACGAGGTTAGGTTGCGCCTTCCTGAACAGAGACGGAGTACTGGAAGCACGTCAACAACTGCATCCTCAACCACAACTCTGCCTCTGACCACAAGTCGTAGTGGCTCTTCAGGTCACATGGGCTCTAAGCCTTGCATAGCCTGGGCATTTATTCAGATCGATAAGGATGACCCAACTCGTGTTATCTGTAATATTTGTCAGCAAAAGCTAAGTAGAGGCCAAAAAATACATAGTTTGAGTACTTCATGCATGTACCGTCACATGGATATGAAGCATAAGTTGCAGTGGGAAGCTCACTGTGCTACAATGCGGCCTAGCTGGCTGGGCCAACCACCGTCTGCCCCATCTTGTGCATCCGCAGCCTCTTCATCCTCTGTGACTGGGGGGACAGCAGTCACACATGTTTTTGGACGCAGACCCGCCACCTCTTTACCCGCAACAGCCAGTGTGATTGGCAGTTCGTCAGTTCATTGGGAAGTGGAAACACCTGCTAGTGTTGAGCGCTCTCCGACATCGAGAGCACCACCTTTGGATCAAGGCAACCTAACATGTCCGCCTGCATCTTCCTCACAGACCGGCAGTTGCCGGGGACAACCTACTCAACACCGTCTAAGCACAACAGCCAGCCGTCGGTCCCTCAGATGTGGAAAAGTAAAAGACCATTTCCTCCTAGCCATGAGAAAGCTAAGAGGTTGAATTTCACCATCTGCAAGCTGTTGGCTACAGAAATGCTGCCTTTCCACCTGGAGGACACAGAGGATTTTGAAGACCTTATGTCCGTCACAGTGCCCCAGTACCAGATGCCCAGTCGGCACTACTTCTCAAAGAAAGGTGTGCCTGCGCTCCACTAGCATGTCGCACACAACATCACCGCTTCTTTGAGAAACTCTGTTTGTGACAGGGTGCACTTCACCACAGACACTTGGACGAGAAGGCATGGACAGGGGCGTTACATGTCGCTGACTGGGCACTGGGTAACTATGGTGACAGCAGGACAAGGGGCTGCTGTCCAAGTCTTACCGTCCCCACGAGTTGTGTGTTAATCCTCTTTATCTCGAACTTCCTCCACTGCTTCTGCCTCCTCAACCTCCTCTCGGTCCTCCACCTGCACCCAAAGCCTGTCTGGTAATGCCACCTGCTTTCTAACTGCGCAGAAGGAATCCTGCACACCTCCTTACTATGCTGGCAGCAGGGCTCAACGCATCAGTGTTTACTTTGAAATGTCTGGGAAATGTGAGTCACACAGCTGAGGAGTTTTGGTCAGCTCTGGAGACCCAGTTTCATGAAAGGTTGTCTCCACTGGACCTGCAACCAGGGAAGGCCATGTGCGACAATGCTGCAAACCTGGGTGCGGCACTTCGCCGGGGCAATGTCACACACGTGCCTTGTATGGCTCACGTGTTGAACCTGGTTGTCCAGCAATTTTTAGCCCACTATCCCAGACAAGATGGCCTTCTGCAGAGTGCACGGTCGCTGTGTGCTCACTTCCGCCGTTCGCATCCCGCAGTTCAACGACTTACATCTCTACAGAAGTCGTTGGGCCTGCCAGTTCACCGGCTGAAATGCGATGTGCCGACACGGTGGAATTCAACTCTGCACATGTTGCAGCGACTGTGGCAGCACCGACAAGCCCTGGTGCAATACGTTCTGACGTATAGCCTGGGCCAACGAGATCCAGAGGTGGGGCAAATCACGCTGGAGGAGTGGTCTCAGATCAGGGACCTATGCACCCTTCTGCACAGTCTTGAAATGGCGACGAAGATGTTTAGTGCTGACGATGCCATTATCAGCATGACTATTACGGTGATTTACATGCTGGAGCACATGTTAAACAGAATTCGGAGTCAGGTGGTGGGACAAGAGGAGGTGGAGGAGGTAGAGGAGGAGTCGTATGCGGAAGGGATAACATCTCCAAGGTCCAGACGGTTGGCAGCACCAAGGCGGCAGGCATGGGAGGGTGGGGGAGAGGGATTAACCAGGGCGCATGGTAGCAGCCAAACTGTGAGGAAGGTGCAGGAGCCGAGGAAGAAGTGGAGGACGAACTGGCAATGGGCATGGAAGACTCATCAGATGAGGGAGACCTTGATCACATTTCTGTTGTGCGAGGTTGGAGGGAGAGGGCAGAGGAAGGAAGCATGATTCTTACCTCGCTACCAACACAACAAGGACTTGGTCCTTCTGGATGCGCAAGACACATGAGTGCCTTCTTGCTGCACTACCTGCTACATGACCCCCGGATTGTCAGAATTCGAAGTAATCCCGACTATTGGGTTGCCACACTCTTAGATCCCCGGTACAAAAGTATATTTGCCGAAATAATTCCTGCCATAAAAAGGTATTGACGAATGCAGGAGTATCTGTTGCAGAATCTTACATGTGCTTTTCCACAAAACACCAGTGGTGCACGTAGTGAATCTCACAGTTCTAACTTGCCATCGGTGGGACTGTCGAGTCTTCATCACTCAAACAGTAACAGTAACACAGTATCTGCTGGTAACAGCAATTTTGTGGAATCGTTTCACCACTTTTTTAGACCATCCTTTGCAAGGCCACAGGAGACAAGAAGTCTGACACATAGTCAATGCCTAGAGAGGATGGTACAGGAGAATCTCCAAGTGAACATCGAAGCCATGACTGTGTCACTGGACCCTTGCTCATTTTGGTATTCCAATCTTGAAAAATCGCCGGAGCTCGCCACTCACGCCTTGGAGATCTTGTCATGCCATGCAGCCAGCGTTCTCTCTGAACGTGTGTTCAGCGCTGCTGGTGGTGTGCTGACAGATAAGCGCACGCGGCAGTCCACTGAGAATGTAGACACACTCACGTTCATAAAGATGATCAAATCATGGATTCGCAAGGACATTTCTACCCCTGTGTCATCCTTGGGAGACTAAAAGCTTGGGGATTTGGTAAAATCACCTCACCAACCGTTTTAAGCAACAGTGGGGCAATTGATGCCACTTAACCCTAGAACGCATGACCATAAAAATCTACACTTTCACATACCTGGGGCCCTTTAGGCCCGTGTGCAAATAACATGGAATAACTCAAACTCAAATGACAAACAACTATATACATGAAGAATACCTAGAGTTTCAAAATTCTAACTAAAGCAATCTTGCAGAAAATAGAAAACAATTAACTGGGCGGGCCTGCAAGGCCACAGGTATGCGTTCTAGGGTTAAGTGGTGTCTGTGCCACAATTTTGGGAGTCCCCTTGCTGTGTCTTACGTGACGTTGTTATCGTCAATTCCAGGTGGGTTGGGTCGCACCCCCCCCTTTTAACTGTAAGAAACTACATACACTATGGCTTGGGGTAACACAGATGGTTGAGTCTGAAGAGCTGTTTACTCAGAGGTCTGCTCCAAATCTTCAGTGTCTTCTAGTCAGCGTAGAATTTTTAACTGCATCTAGCCTAGGCAATACTTTGGGCGTAGTAGCCCAGCTGCGAAGCAAGCTGCACCGCCTGTGTATCTAATAAGAATTTTTAAATTAATCTAGCCTAGGCAGACTGTGGGGACCCCCAACCAAACCCAGATGCTCAGCCCCCCTACCGCCCCCCTTTCATGGACAACCCAATAATGTAACTCTTACAACTGGATGGGTGAGGATCGGTCACAGCTTTATTAACTCTTTATACTCATTCCATTAGAAAGGCATTTTATTTCTAAAATAATTCAGCTTGTTGCAGCATGCCCTGGGTCCCCACTCCGGCAAGTTGGCCAACAAGTGTAACTCTCCAACATGTCCTTTCTATTTCCAGGCCACGGAGGATCCAGCGTACTCGTATGCAGGACTCTGACCCCCACCCATCACTCTTAACGCTTGTTCCACTCCGTCCTGGAGTCCTGACAGGAATATGTCCAGTCCAATATCTATTAAGTGAACACCGTCGGGCCGTATGAGGCCTGCTTTATCTCCTTCCAGTTGTCGGTGTCGTATCACTACACCGCCTCTGTCTCTTCTAAATTTTGCCATCCGAATATTTATTACCCGCCTTGTCCATTCGATGGCCGTGATGTCTCGCGCACCTTGCCATACCGCTATGGGCACAATCTCTGACCATACTATAGCTAATTTTGTGAAAAATTCTCTGAAGCGCTCAGTGTCTAGTTTCATTATTGCCATTAGTTATGCGCTCTTGTGATGACCTAGGTTGTTTCCCCCGGCCTGTATAACTAAGATGACTGGACCTCTTGCCTCTCTCCCTACCTTGATTACCTCCATTAGTACCTGCGGCCATAGCAGGCCTCTAATACCTCTCCAGTTGAAATATGTGTTATGAAACTCTAATTTCCTCCCGCCTGGGCGGACTTTCGCCCTTTTTTGTGCCCAATATATATATGAGTGGCCTATCACTCACACTGTTGGCTTAGCGTCACCTGTAAAAGAAACAAACCACGTTAGGATAACAAGTCCGGTCTTATGTATCTCGCCAAACACGTGGATCGCCATCTCCCTATCCTCTGAACTTCCGTTTCTGACAGTCCTGCTCTTGCTGCTTCCGTGGCCGCACCTATGCGGAATGAGTGTGTCCCGTAATCTTTGGGGTGGTTCCCTGCCGATGTTATGCATTTATTAAATATAGCTTGGAACAGGTATCTTGATAATGGCGTTCCATCAATGTGTGATACGAAGAAATTACTTTGTGATCTGATGGTTAGATATGTTTTTACTATTGTTACCCGACTCAGTGTACCGTTTGTGGGTTGTAGAAGTACCCAAGTACCCCTGCCCGCTGGAACCGTTTTCGATTGGTGTATGCGTACACGTATTGCATTATTGGCTATGACTACTTCCTGGTGTAATAAGCGTCCACTGGTGGTAATTTTGGATTGAGGGACTAATTCGCTTATACATAGCGCCCCGAAGAAGGCGATCACAAATGCAGTAGACATTAGTGTTGCTTCAAATTGTGAGTGTCATGTTAATGGTGTTAGGGATAAGATGTGAGAAATCAGTTTTAGTGACACGGGACGGGACGTCTACATTCCTGACTTGGCTGACCCCTTTTCCACCCTTTTATGGATTGTCTGATAATGAATCTTTGTCACATCTCCCCAATTCAGTAGTTGGAAGTGAAATGCTACTCCGGTCAGACACCACTGCGCTGACGCCCCTGATATGCCCCTCATCATTAGCTGGTGGAGAAATTCTATGGTGACTTGTGATCTGGCTTGTTCACATTGGTCAACCCGTCTGGCTGCTACTAGTCGTGTCCACTCTTCCCATGCCTTACCGTATGCTTGCCACGTTGACGGGGCAACTGACGCTCTGATTAATGGCACCAACTATTCGCCACTAGATTCCATAGGGAGGGTGGGCAACTGTTGCCCTATGGGTGGGCGTTGTGGAAGAGCTCTGTGAAAATCTGCCAATTGAATTGTTATAAAGCGTTAGCAGCAGCTTTATACCCCTCAGCATAGTGGCTAGCGCGGACCTATACATTGTGTTTTAGGCACAGGAATACTAGCCTGCGTAGTAGGCCTAGCACTGGGAGAGACGATGATGCCATCTTATTAATGCAGTGCGCTAGGCTGGTGTTTTGTGTTATCAAGGGTATATTTTTGTTAGCCAGGCGCGCGCCCCATATTTCTATTGCTACCACTATTGGGAAAAATTATTTTCAGGGCTAGATGCAGCTAAAAATTATTATTAATTTCAAAGCTGGTGGAGCTTGGTATAGATGGCCTAATACAATGAGTCCCACACACTGCTAGAAGCCCAAATATTTTTTCAGAGGTAGATGCAGATAAAAATTATTTTTAATTTGCAACCTGATGGAGGTCAGTATAGATGGACTAATAGAGAAAGTCCCACACACTGCTAGAAGGCCAAATATTTTTTCAGAGCTAGATGCAGATAAAAATTATATTCAATTTGCAAACTGATGGAGGTCAGTATAGATGGACTAATAGAGAAAGTCCCACACACTGCTAGAAGGCCAAATATTTTTTCAGAGCTAGATGCAGATAAAAATTATATTCAATTTGCAACCTGATGGAGGTCAGTATAGATAGACTAATAGAACAAGTCCCACACACAGCTAGAAGCCCAAATATTTTTTCAGAGGTACTGTAGATGCAGATAAAAATTATTTTTAATTTGCAACCTGATGGAGGTCAGTATAGATGGACTAATACAACAAGTTCCACACACAGCTAGAAGCCCAATATTTTTTCAGAGCTAGATGCAGACAAAAAATTATTTTGAATTTGCAACCTGATGGAGATCAGTATATATGGACTAATAGAGAAAGTCCCACACACTGCTAGAAGGCCCAATATTTTTTCAGAGGTAGATGCAGAAAAAAATATATTCAGTTTGCAACCTGATGGAGGTCAGTATAGATGGACTAATACAACAAGTCCCACACACAGCTAGAAGCCCAATATTTTTTCAGAGGTAGATGCAGAAAAAAATATATTCAGTTTACAACCTGATGGAGGTCTGTATAGATGGATTAATAGAACAAGTCCCACACATAGCTAGAAGCCCAATATTTTTTCAGAGGTAGATGCAGAAAAAAATATATTCAGTTTGCAACCTGATGGAGGTCAGTATAGATGGACTAATACAACAAGTCCCACACACAGCTAGAAGCCCAATATTTTTTCAGAGCTAGATGCAGACAAAAAATTATTTTGAATTTGCAACCTGATGGAGGTCAGTATAGATGGACTAATAGAGAAAGTCACACACACTGCTAGAAGGCCACATATTTTTTCAGAGGTAGATGCAGAAAAAAATATATTCAGTTTGCAACCTGATGGAGGTCTGTATAGATGGATTAATAGAACAAGTCCCACACACAGCTAGAAGCCCAAATATTTTTTCAGAGGTAGATGCAGATAAAAATTATTTTTAATTTGCAACCTGATGGAGGTCTGTATAGATGGACTAATAGAGAAAGTCCCACACACTGCTAGAAGGCCAAATATTTTTTCAGAGCTAGATGCAGATAAAAATTATATTCAATTTGCAACCTGATGGAGGTCATAATAGATGGACTAATAGAACAAGTCCCACACACAGCTAGAAGCCCAAATATTTTTTCAGAGGTACTGTAGATGCAGATAAAAATTATTTCTAATTTGAAACCTGATGGAGGTCAGTATAGATGGACTAATACAACAAGTCCCACACACAGCTAGAAACCCAATATTTTTTCAGAGCTAGATGCAGACAAAAAATTATTTTGAATTTGCAACCTGATGGAGGTCAGTATAGATGGACTAATAGAGAAAGTCCCACACACTGCTAGAAGGCCAAATATTTTTTCAGAGCTAGATGCAGAAAAAAATTATATTCAGTTTGCAACCTGATGGAGGTCAGTATAGATGGACTAATAGAGAAAGTCCCACACACTGCTAGAAGGCCACATATTTTTTCAGAGGTAGATACAGAAAAAAATATATTCAGTTTGCAACCTGATGGAGGTCTGTATAGATGGATTAATAGAACAAGTCCCACACACACCTAGAAGCCCAATATTTTTTCAGAGGTAGATGCAGAAAAAAATATATTCAGTTTGCAACCTGATGGAGGTCAGTATAGATGGACTAATACAACAAGTCCCACACACAGCTAGAAGCCCAATATTTTTTCAGAGGTAGATGCAGAAAAAAACATATTCAGTTTGCAACCTGATGGAGGTCTGTATAGATGGATCAATAGAACATGTCCCACACACAGCTAGAAGCCCAAATATTTTTTCAGAGGTAGATGCAGATAAAAATTATTTTTAATTTGTAACCTGATGGAGGTCAGTATAGATGGACTAATAGAGAAAGTCCCACACATTGCTAGAAGGCCAAATATTTTTTCAGAGCTAGATGCAGATAAAAATTATATTCAATTTGCAACCTGATGGAGGTCAGTATAGATGGACTAATAGAACAAGTCCCACACACAGCTAGAAGCGCAAATATTTTTTCAGAGGTACTGTAGATGCAGATAAAAATTATTTTTAATTTGCAACCTGATGGAGGTCAGTATAGATGGACTAATACAACAAGTCCCACACACAGCTAGAAGCCCAATATTTTTTCAGAGGTAGATGCAGAAAAAAATATATTCAGTTTGCAACCTGATGGAGGTCTGTATAGATGGATTAATAGAACAAGTCCCACACACAGCTAGAAGCCCAATATTTTTTCAGAGGTAGATGCAGAAAAAAATATATTCAGTTTGCAACCTGATGGAGGTCAGTATAGATGGACTAATACAACAAGTCCCACACACAGCTAGAAGCCCAATATTTTTTCAGAGCTAGATGCAGAAAAAAATTATATTCAATTTGCAACCTGATGGAGGTCAGTATAGATGGACTAATAGAATGATGCTATGCCCAAAAGATTTTACTTCACTAGGTGCAGTAAAAAAATTGGTATTCTATACACAGGTGGTATATCTTGCAACACAGATAGGCTACTCCACTGACTAACACACTCTGCAATAGGCCAAAAAGGATTAGCTTTGCTAGATTCAGCCAAATGCTGTGAAAAAAACTTGCACAGCACTGGCACATACCTGCCTGGCAAAAACTGATAGGAACTGATGTAACCTAGTCCTGAAAAGGACTCCAATTACAATTAGTCTTTACTCCCACAACCTATCTATTTAAGAGCACAGACCTGCCTGATAAAAGTCATAGGAAATGCTGTAACCTAGTCCTTAAAAGGACTGCAATCACAACTATTCCCTACTCCCAAGCTATCTGTAGATTTGTGCGAAAATTGGCTTGAAATTAAAAAGGTATAGCGCACACAGCAACAGCGGTGCCGTCTAACACGCAGCTGCAGCAGTGAGAAAATGGTGGCGACAGGGAAAATGGCTTGGTCTTATAGGGCAAGGACATGTGACATACACTGCCAATGACACATGCCCTTGCTTGTGTGAAAAAAAGCACTTCGCTCCGTGTGTGCGCTGCTGATAGGCTGACAGATTGCACCTCCCCACTGTAAATGCGGGAAAGAGAAAAAAAAATGGAGATCTTCATTGTTCCTGCAGAGATCCATCCCCTGCCCCTCCCCCCACCCCGCTGTACACTCAAACTGCGTATTAACATTAATTTTCATCATTACTGAGAAAAAATCCAGTTATGATTTTGGTGCACGAACAGTTATCGAACATAACCTCGAACAGCCGAATTTTTCTCAAATTGTTCGTGTTCGCCGAACGGCTCGAACACCGCCCAAAACAGCTCGAATTTGAGATTGGCGAACAGTTCGAGTAGAACAACGCTCATCTCTAGTGTCGGGAAGTGAATTTTTCCTCAATGATGTAAATTGGCCTATACCGCATGTTTTTTTTTGCCTTTCCCTCGATCAACGCTGCGGAATAGCTGCAGTGCACAAGAAATAGGCTGAACTGGATGGACGCTTGTCTTTTTTCGGCCTTATAAACTATGTAACTATGTAACACACACACAGACCTCGCAGACAGACGTGAACAGTGCAGAGAACTGTGCACTAGCGCTGCAAGGCAAAAGAAAGCTTCTCTATCTACTCCTATATAGTGTGTTTGGACGCAATCTAACTGGATATGGATGGAACCACACTAATAGGAGAAATCAGGAAAAATGAGCTGCACTAATGCAAAAAAGGACAATGTATGAGGCAGTGACGCACGCTGAGCGGACTACAACCGGATGTGGCTGCAGAACACACTACATCATGAGCTGCACTCACACACACAGACCTCACAGACGGCCGTGAACAGTGCAGAGAACTGTGCACTAGCGCTGCAAGGCAAAATAAAGCTTCTCGCACAGCAGTTTATAAAGTAGCATGGGTAAAGCACAATAAAGAAAATCGCTAGCTCAAACTGTCCCTCAGAACAGCAGCGTCCTGTCTCTAACTGAATTCACAGCAGAGTGAACCCAAAATGTCGGCGGCGGCTTTTATAGTGCATCATGACATCATTTCAGCAGACAATCACAGCCATGCCATTAGTTAACATGCCTAACATGCCTAACAGGATGTGCCGACACTTCTTAGGATCCTCAATGGCTGAAAAAAATCAAACTGGCTCATTGCATTATAGGAACTTCCGATTCCGGTATTTGATATTCTAAAAGTATCAGAACTCAGTATCGGAACTCCGATACAGCGAATATCGGTCGATACCCGATATTTCAGTATCGGAAAGCTCAACACTAGACACAAATATATATTTTTAAAAGATTCTGGTGTTGGCCAGATAACTAGAACTGTGGTTTTGCAGTTTTACGGTTCAAATCTTTGTATTATCCTGCTTTTGGCATTTTTTTCTGTAAAAAAAAAACAGTAATAGTGTCTCCCTGACTGTTCAGACACAAATATATGTTTAAAAGATTCTGGTGTAAGCCAGATAACTAGAACTGTGGTTTTGCAGTTCCACGGTTTAGATCTCTGTATTATCCTGCTTTTGGCATTTTTTCGATAAAAAAATACAGTAATAGTGTCTCCCTGACTGTTCAGACACAAATATATCTGTTTAAAAGATTCTGGTGTAAGCCAGATAACTAGAACTGTGGTTTTGCAGTTCCACGGTTCAAATCTCTGTATTATCCTGCTTTTAGCATTTTTTCCGTAAAAAAAAAACATTAATAGTGTCTCCCTGACTGTTCAGACACAAATATATCTGTTTAAAAGATTCTGGTGTAGGCCAGATAAATAGAACTGTGGTTTTGCAGTTCCATGGTTCAAATCTCTGTATTATCCTGCTTCTGGCATTTTTTCCGTAAAAAAAACAGTAATAGTGTCTCCCTGACTGTTCAGACACAGATATATCTGTTTAAAAGATTCTGGTGTAGGCCAGATAACTAGAACTGTGGTTTTGCAGTTCCACGGTTCAAATCTCTGTATTATCCTGCTTTTGGCATTTTTTCCGTAAAAAAAAAAACAGTAATAGTGTCTCGCTGACTGTTCAGACACAAATATATCTGTTTAAGAGATTCTGGTGTAGGCCAGATAACTAGAACTGTGGTTTTGCAGTTCCACGGTTCAAATCTCTGTATTATCCTGCTTTTGGCATTTTTTCCGTAAAAAAAAAGAGTAATAGTGTCTCCCTGACTGTTCAGACACAAATATATCTGTTTAAAAGATTCTGGTGTAGGCCAGATAACTAGAACTGTGGTTTTGCAGTTCCATGGTTCAAATCTCTGTATTATCCACCTTTTTGCCTTTTTTACATAAAAAAATAAAAAAATTGAGTGTCTCGCTCAGTGTTCAGACACAAATATATCTGTTTAAAAGATTCTGGTGTAGGCCAGAGAAATAGAACTGTGGTTTTCCTCTTCCATGGTTCAAATCTCCTTTTTCGTAACCTTTTTCCATTGATAGTGCGAGTGTAAGCTATTTTACTTCATTTACAATGGGCAAGGCGTGTGGCAAGGGACGTGGAACTGGACGTTCTGGTGATGGTGCGTGTAGAGGACGGGGCTGTGGCCAAGGTGAAAATGTGCCACACCCAACAGCCACATCATCTCGCTCCGACTTCTTGACCGAATTACTAGGGAAGCACACTACAACACCAGTATTGCGAACTGATCAGTGTGAACACGTTATTAATTGGATAGCAGATAATACTTCCAGTTACCTGGGCACCACCACCTCCGGTCTGTCTTACACACGGTCAAGTTTTAGTTGCCGTGAGTCTCGACCCCATACTCCTCCTCACCCTGATGCTCCTTCCTCCCACCTTGCCGAGTGTCGTCAGACAGCAACTGATTCCACACTTGGACACTCTGAAGAGCTGTTCACTGGTCCATTTCCATATTTGTGCCCCTCGCCTGCTCCACTTGAAGTGGTGGAAGAGGAGGTCCCATGTAGCGATGCCCAAATATTTGAAAAGCCACGGCCAGAGGAAGTCGACGCTGGCAATTTGTCACAAGAGGTGGACGATGATGAGACACAATTGCCACGAAGTGAGGAGGAGTATTGTAGTGCGCAAATGGAAGAGGAGGAGGTGGTGGATAATCTAGTAACTGACCCAACGTGGCAGGAGGACACACAGATTGAGGCCAGCAGCACACAGGGGGAGGGAGGCAGAGTACCCCAACAGGCAGGAAGAAGCAATGTGGTGGCCGCACACAGAAGGCGGGCAACAGTTCCCCGTAACACCAACATGAGGGACGTTGCCAGTACAACCGATATGTCTTCCAGAGTCTGGAATTTTTTTAAAGACTCCCTGTTGTGCATGCAAGGCAATCCCCTGTCCATACTGCATGCAAAGATGCCCCCTCCTCTCAGTCTTCACTTGTTATGGCAGTTTCTCAAGAAACAGCATCAACGTCCACGTCCCACTGTAGCGTTCAATTCTCCATATCCCAGAGCTTTGAATGAAAACGCAAATTCGCCGCCAACGCCACACAGGCCACAGTCCTAAATTTGCACATTTCATGACTGCTTGCATTGGAAATCCTGCCTTTTAGGCTGGTGGATAGGGAATCCTTCCGCAACCTTATGGCGGTGGCTGTCCCTCGGTACTCGGTCCCCAGCCGACACTATTTTGCCCGGTGTGCCATCCCCGCACTACACAAGCACGTGTCCAAAAACATCTGCCGTGCCCTCAACAACGCAGTTACTGGGAGAGTCCACCTGACAACGGACACGTGGACAAGTGCTTGTGGCCAGGGACGGTACATCTCCCTGACGGCACGCTGGGTAAACATAGTGGAAGCTGGGACCCAGTCCGACCTTGGGACGGAACACATCCTCCCCACACCGAGGATTTCGGGCCCTATGTCAGTCAGAGTTGCCCCCACAGTGTACAGCTCCTGCACATCATCCTCCTCCTCCTCATGTTCAGCCTCCATCTCAGATATCACCACATCAGTTACAAGCTGGTAGCACTGCAGTACTGCCTCAGCCAAGCGGCAACAGGCTGTCCTGAAACTCATAAGCTTAGGTGATAAACCTCACACTGCTTGTGAGTTGTGGACAGCTGTGGTGAAAGAGCAGGCAAGTCTGTGGTTGAGACCGCTGAACCTACATCCAGGCATAGTCGTATGTGACAATATCCGTAACCTGGTGGCGGCTCTGAGGCGAGGCGAGATCACACAAGTACCATGCTTGCCTCATGTGCTTAACCTCGTGGTTCAGCGGTTTCTTAAATTGTCCCCCGAGTTGCCAGATCTGCTCGTCAAAGTACGCCGCCCGTCAGCTCATTTTTGGAAGTCAGCTACAGCTTCCACCGCCCTTGCTGTGCTGCAGCAGCGTTTGCAGCTTCCGGCACACCGACTGGTGTGTGATGTCCCCACATGTTGGAACTCTACCCTCCACATGTTGCAAAGCATTTGTGAGCAGAAGAGAGCAGTTGTGGAGTACCAGCTGCAACAAGGCCGTCGATATTCAGGTCAGACTCCACACATAAGATCTCAGGAGTGGACCTGGATTTCTGACATATGTACCATCCTGACAAACTTTGAGGAGTCCACCAAGATGGTGAGTGGCGATGATGCCATCATTAGCATCAGCATCCCACTTGTCTGTCATTTGCAACGCTCTTTGCAGAGAATTAAAGAGGAGGCATTGCAGCCAGAGTATAATGAGATGGATCAAGAAGCCATAATGGGCGATTACACACAGCCCAGCCTCATCTCATCCCAACGTGCATTGGGGGACAATGAGGGAGAGGAGGAGGAGGAAGAACAGGAGCTGGTATCATGCACTGTAGACGCTAGTACCTGTACAACTATCATACCGTCGGATCAGCGTGGGTGGCCTGAGGACAGGGGGGAGGAGGAGGAGGAGAGCATGGTCAGTCGTCATCTTGGTGAGTACACGGAAGTCTTGCCCGTTACAAGTCTGGCACGCTTGGCTGACTTTATGTTACGCTGCCTTAACCGTGACCCTCGTATTGTCAAAATGTTGGGTGACAGTCATTACTGGTTGGTGACACTTTTAGACCCCCGCTACAAGGAGAACTTTCACTCTCTTATTCCTGAGGTGGAGAGGTTTACAAAAATGTGGCAGTAGTAGAAGGCCCTTGCTGCAGAACTGTTAAAAAAATTCCCATCTGAACACACTAGCGGCAGAGGTCACAGTTCGTTGACCAACCAAGGCGTACAGGTGAGAGAGACTCAACTCCAATCCAGCAGAGGCAGGGGAACACTGTCAACATTCTGGCACAGTTTTCTGAGACCCACCCAGCTTACAGGCCTTGAGCCGCGGGGTACTCTCACAAGGAGTGGAAAGTTTCAAAAGATGGTGAGGGAGTACCTTGCCGACCGTAGCAGCATCCTCCATGATTCCTCTGTGCCTTTTAATTATTGGGTATCCAAGCTGGACACTTGGAATAAACTCTCTCTGTACGTCTTGGAGGTCCTGGCCTGCCCTGCCTCTAGCGTGTTATCGGAGCGTGTTTTTAGTGCCGCTGGGGGAATTATAATTGATAAGCGCACTCGCCTGTCAACTGAAAATGCTGTCAAGCTGACCTTATCAAAATGAACAAGTACTGGATTGGGCCAGACTTCTCATCACCACCAAATGACAGCAGAGTAACACAAAGTTAAATCCACTGTGTTATTTCGGGAGGTGTATTCCCAAGCACCGCTTCACATCCACACATGGGTATACGCTTCCTCATTTCGGCTGTATTTTGCTCTTCTCCTTATCCTCAGCCTCCACCACCACTATACCACCAGGGTGACCGTGGTCCATGTTGCCAGCATTGCAAGTTCCTTCGTCCTAATTTTTGGCAGCTTTTGCTTGGAAGGCATAGGCAAAGACTATGGGAGACACACTCCCCAATAATGGGAATAATGTTTTTAATATGCTGTACTGCATGGCACTTGTTTGCCAGCATTGCAAGTTCCTCCGTCCTAATTTTTGGCAGCTATTGCTTGGAAGGCATAGGCAAAGACTATGGGAGACCCACTCCCCAATAATGGGAATAATGTGTTTAATATGCTGTACTGCATGGCTCTTGTAAGGGGCATGAAAACCGTCTTGTTAAACCACTCTAAACTCCACAGCTCTTCCAAGGGGCATTAAAACTGTCTTGTTAAGCTACTGTGACCCCCACCACTCTTCCAAGGGGCATTAAAACTGTCTTGTTAAGCTACTGTGACCTCAACCACTCTTCCAAGGGGTTTAAAACCGTCTTGTTAAGCTACTGTGACCTCCACCACTCTTCCAAGGGGCATTAAAACCATCTTGTTAAGCTACTGTGACGTCCACCACTCTTCCAAGGGACATTAAAACCATTTGGTAAGCAACTGTGACCTCCACCACTCTTCCAAGGGGCATTAAAACCGTCTTGTTAAACCACTCTGACCTCCACGTCTCTTCCAAGGGGCATTAAAATCGTCTTGTTAAACCACTCTGAACTCCACCACTCTTCCAAGGGGCATTGAAATGTTGTTTTTAATTAACTCTAACCTCCACGACTCTTCCAACGGGCATTGCATTTCCTCCTAATTTAGTCAGCTTTTGCTTTTCAATGCATAGGCGAATACTAAGGGAGACCCACTCCCCAATAATGGGTAGAAGGTTTTTAGTACGCTGTAATCCACGTCTGTTTCAAGGGGCATTGCAGTTCCTCATAATTTTTGGAAAGCCTTCCATTCACTGCTTAGGCCAACAGTGTACAGGAGACCCAGTTGCTATAAATGGAAAAAATGGTTTAGTTAAGGCCCTCTGACCTCCATATCACTTCCAAGGGGCATTGGAGTGCCTCGAAATTTTTGGTAGGCATTGCACTCACTGTATGCCCTATAACTGTGTAGCCGAACAGCTTCTTTAGGTACAGAAACATATCCTACAAGACATGTGTGGTTGACTGGCCTGATATTGATGTGAATGGTTCCTGTTCCTCCTGCTCTTTCTCCTTTGTCACCACCTCATCCATCATTCATCACCTGAAGCTTTGTTTTAACGGGAGTCATAGAACTGGGATAGTAGCAGGAAAACATCCAGCAATCCTCGGAGGAGGTAGGATATGCGCCAAAATGCTGACCACCTCAGGCCTAGCTGCCACTACATACATGCTCTTGCATTCCAAGGAACAGAAAGCTAAGGAGATGGATGGCCTCATGATCATGAATAATTTACTCGTTGTGTAGGAGGCCGACCACTGCTGCTCTCTACCTTCTGAACTTTGTGTTGAAGCCTGATTGACCCAGGACCCGCAATCCTTTCTGTCTGGAGGACGTGTTGCATCCCAGTGTCCAACTGTGTCCTGGCTTCCACAATATTAACCCAGTGTGAAGGCATCAGTGAGATGGACCATCCGTGGCCACATTAACTTGTCCATGTGTTTGTGCTTAAGCTGTCCTAAGAGGGGCGGCTGGGGACCGTTTATGGACACCCGGCCGCCCCCAGGCAGCTGGGGACCGTGTGTTGGCACCCGGCCGCGGGGCGGCTGGGGACCGAGTATGGACACCCGGCCGCCCCCTGGCGGCTGGAGACCAAGCGTGGACACCCGGCCACTGGGCGGTTGGGGACTGAGTATGGATACCAGGCTGCCGATGCAGCCATGACGTGGTGGCCAGATTCCGCCTCCACAAGCCTAAAAGTCCCAATTTCAAGTGCAAGCAAGTAGTATGGTATTGCAGCCTGGGGGTGGGTGGGTGGCAGGCTGCATACTTGCACTTGCATTCCAAGGAATGGGGGAGGTACAATTGAACACTGCCCTGGGACGAGGACTTGCACGGGGATAGTTGCAAGTCTGCATCTTCTGATGCGGCAAGGATCACTTCTGATGGGCACACTTTTAGGCAGTGACCTGGGTGTCAGAGATGCTTCCAGGGGTCTTCCCCATGCTGTTCCCATGTCTTTTCAGCACTGTATGCATGAGGCACAGCACATGGCCAGATGTAAAATGTTAAAATTACATTTCCCGGTGAAGTATTTGTTATGGTTGAAAGCAATACAAAAGTGCAAAAACGCATAAAAAATGCTACTTGTGAACATAGCCCAAGGTGTGGAGGAGTATTTTTGTTTTTGGTTATTTATTTTACCTTATACAGAAGTCTTCACCATGGAAAGGATGTTCCTTAACATATTTCACAGGAAAGCAGTTTCAGTTTTGCTTTTGAACGTTTTATTGTGAGCCCGTAAAAGTGGCTTAATACCTCGGACCTCATTGCTGACAGCAGTGACCTGGGGTCCAAAATGCTTCCTGGGGTGATCCCCATGCTGTCCCCATGTCATTTGAGCACTGTCACTATCGTTTTGGGCACTTTTTAGGCTTTCTACAGACTGCCGGGGGTGGCGCCTCAAAAATGCTCGGGTCTCCCATAGACTAACATTGGGCTCGTTGCTCGGGTCGAGCACCCTAGTATCACGGTGAGCTCGGCCCGAGCTTCGATCACCCGAGCATTTTAGTGCTCGCTCAACACTATAAAAGATCTCACCTTTATGAGTATGAAATTTTGTATCATCCAGTTTCCTCAAAGCATATTCCATGTCGCCCTTGTGAATATACTCCACAGTTCCCATTCCACCCTGGTATACGTCAGTGTAATAGACATCTCCAGCTTCTCTCATATGGTCTTTCAGATCCTGCCAACTTCCCGATGGGGGAAGCCCTGAGATGAGAACTCTGTATTTAGTTAGCTGGATCAGGGGTCTGTCCTTTCTGCGAGGTCCTCCATATCCCCCCCTGATCCCCGGTATGTCCTGGGAAACTCCCCACATGCCCAATGAGAACCAAACTTGTATCCATTGCGACCAACCCCAGAGTCCTGACACCCAATTAGGGGGATGGTCACTTGGCGGCCTGGTAAAAGGAGCTCTGGGGGGACAGTATCTGGGCTGACCAGAGTGATGGTAGATCTAGTGTCCCGGAGTCCCTGGGCCTCCTCCCTAATGTAATTTACCTCCCCCAGATTACATTCCTTCATGGTGACAGTCATTGCATTTTGTGCATCACTCACCGCTGACATGTTGATATTGCTCCTTTCCCTATTGGCTGATGCAGTGTGAACCGGTCTTTGGCTTCCGGTTACGACATTGGCCCAGTGGCACACCAATCCTGCTCCCAGATTGTTTCCCAGCAACACATCTACTGGTAGGTGCCACACTACTCCTTCATCCACCATTCCATGACTGTGACCCCAGTCTAAATGTAGTAGGGCCCTCCGAATGTTCACAGATTCTCCTCCGGCTACATTGACTAACATACGGCTGCCGGGGACAATACATTGGTCAGGTACTAAATGGTCTTTTATCAATGTGACTGAGGCTCCAGAGTCACGGAGCTCCACAGCCTCCACACCCTCTACCCAGACTGGCTGCAGAAGTTGGTTAATAGACTCTGAGGTGTCCCATCTAGTCCGGGACACTTCTCCTTGTACAACATATGCCTCTTCCTCTTCCAGTCGGGGTAGTGAGTAGTGTTGAGCCACCCCCGTAGTGTTCGAGTTCGGTTCGGTTCGGTTGGTCGAACACCCTTGTGTTCGCCAAACTGTTCGTCGAACTGTTCGTCGAACACCTTCGAACACCGTTAAAACCAATGGCAGGCAAACAAAAACACATAGAAACACATAGAAAACACCTTCAAAGGTGTCCAAAAGCTGACAAACTGCTCAGAAGACATAACTAACACATGGAAAAGTGACAAGTACATATAGTCATGTGAAAAGAAAAGAGGTGGAGGAGTAAAAGGAGGGGGAGACACAGATATAGGCATGTCATGCCCTTCTAAAATCCAAAAAGTGAGAAGCCGACACGGCCAGTCCGTTCCAGCCCGTGCCACCTCCGTTTGTGCCAGAGCCGCGGTGGACCCTGACGGCCAGCCCCCCTCTCCCAATACTGGTGCCTGTCCACTGGTGGGTCGAGCGACTCCCCCTGTGGTGGAGGCAGCTCTAAGATTTTTAATTTAAATTGTCTCTCTAATTTGAATGAATACACTTTAAATCCTTTTACAAGGATCTATTGAAGGGCAAGTTTCATGCCAGCATCCGCGTAATTCCAGCTCCAGTAGCGTCCACTAAAGCTGCTGCAGTTAAAAAGCTTTTATAAGGATCGAGCTCGGCTATCCACCGCAAGGCGTCCTACCGCCAGTCCCAGCCCCTATGCCTTGGGGTGCCTCCTGATGCTCTTCACTGAGTATCCCGTGGTCCCGAAGCATTTCCTTTGAAAAAATTAAGTGTCCAAACTACAGGTGGTGTAGCTTGCTTAACAGCCGGGATAATCCGCTGACTAGCAGACACTGCTACTAGGCACAAAGTATTTCCTGGGCTATATGCAGTTAAAAATTTGTAATTAGATACTCTCGTTGGATGCTGAGAAAGCATTCCATAGAGTCTCCTGGCACGCCATATATTATTCTCTTAAAAAGCTTGGGGTAGGGGTCTAGGGGACCCTTTTATAGCCAAAATCACGGCCCTGTATCGCAATGCGTCACCTAGGCTGAAGATAAATGGAACTGTAGCACCCCGAGGGCTCGGTTGCTACAGAGGTATTGCACCTCACCCAGAGGTGTGATATCTCACTCTCAGGTAAGAATGGAGTGTGGATCAGGACCCCGACACCTGCATGCATTACACCACATTGCCGTGGGGCAGGGCGACCAATATGCCCCTGAGATGGGCACGACAGTCCCTGTCCCTGGCTGGAGTGGGGGGAGGGAACACTGAGGAAGGGGAACCCTGTAGTGCAGGAGCAGGGAGGAAGCAGTTCCTGGGTGCATTGAGAAGGGAGTATAAAGGGTGGGCACCATCTTAGTTCAGTGCAGAGAAGTCTGAGCAGAAGTGACAGGGAGCAGGGGCTCTGCATGAGCTCTGCTCCAGAGGCGGGCCTAGTAACAGAGGCCCAGACCTGGAAGAGGGAGAAGGAAGGAAGAGGAGCGGAGAAGGCTCCAGGAACGAGGAATGAAGGGATCCCAGGGGTGTGGACGGGCGAGTCGCCACCGCACGCCCGAATCCACCTGCGTGGAGGGGTCAGGCCAAAGGGGGAGACCGGTCCCCGAAACTAGTGGAGGCGGGAAACGACCCTCAGCTAGAAACCGGAGGCAGTGACATTTTATGTGGCGCAGCCCCTCGCTACACCTGCTAGGAGGGCAGCACATAGGGTCAGGGAAACTGGCGCCAAGTTTACCAAGAGGAGGCCCGAGGCAGCCGGACAGAAGGGTTGGTAAGAAAGGCCAGACAAAGGACACACAAAGGGGGTCCTGTGAAGCTCTCCAAAGTTATCTGGGAGTTGTCTGAGCCCCTCACCTGGTGAGCACAGTACGTCGTGGGCAGCCGTTACCTGCAGAAGTGGTCTGGATAATAAGAACTGTGAGTAAAGGCCCTGGACTGCATCACTGACTCCGTGTCGTTACTGCTGCGGCCCTGCACCATCACCCCCATCCTCCGCATACACTGCCCTGAGGCTATACTCCTCCCGTGGGGAGTTATGCTATGCTCTGCTGCACCCACAACACCAGCCTCAGCGGTCTGCCCTGCAGTGGCAGTTTACTCTGACCGCAATCCACGGGTGGCGTAGTCGGACATTTAAACATCAAAACCACATAAATAGTTCCGCCATTGGTTTGACCGCCCTGAGCCACGGAACCGGGTCGCCGCCACGGAGACTACAACCACCAGCATCCACCAAAAAGGGTCCGGCTCCGGATGTCCCAAGGCCCAGGGGGCGCGTCAGAACATTTTCATCACCTTTCATAATCACCAATGGGACAAGGCAGGGATGTCCTCTGTCCCTTCTCTTATACATCCTAGTGACGGAGCACCTGCTCTCATCAATTCGCCATAACCCCAATATTATGTGGATTGAGGTGGGAGGCACCGAGTACAAGTGCTCTGCATTTGCTGATGATGTCAAACACATATATCCATCAGCAGGCTGTTATGGCTGAAATAGATCACTTTGTTACATGGTCAAATTTTAAAATCAACACAACAAAGTCTGAGGCCCTCGATGTCTCCCTCCCCAAATCCATACAGGATTCCATCCAGTCCAACTCTCCCTTTGCCTGGCCCTCGCAGGGTATCAAATTCTTAGGAATTCCTATTCATAGAGACCTCTCCCATCTATGTTATCTTAATTTTGGGCCCTTTATTGAACAACTCTATACAGACCACGGTTGGCAAGTTAGAACTGTAAGATTCACTACGTGAACCACTGGTGTTTTGTGGAAAAGCATATGTACACTGTGTTCCAAATTATTATGCAAAAAGTGTTAAGGGAAGAATTTGTTTGTTTGTCAGTTAAACTCATTGATGGTGATGTGTGTCAGGGCTCTTTATATCACTGTAAGCAATTGCAGACACCTGTGCTAATTAGTTTGGCAGGTGTGTCCAATGAACGGCAAGACTACTTAAGAAGGCTGTCCCACATTATTAAGCAGCCTACATTTTCTGCCAAAATGGGAAAGAAAAAGGATGTGTCGGCTGCTGAGAAGCAACAAATTGTGGAGTGTTTAGATCAAAGCATGACTACAATCAACATGTTAGAACTCTCCTGTTAGGTTTTTTTTTGTTTGCTGGTCACATGACCATTTTTGCTTATTTAATCCGGCTCCGCCCTCCTGGTCTTGCTGGACTTCATTGTATTTACTACTCTTGAGTTAGCTTGGTGCTCTGTTGCCGTTCTCTGTTAGTTTTGCTAGGTCTTCTGACCTCTATGCTTTTTGTTGTGTGTTTGTCTTTGACTGCTACTATTTCTGCTAGGAGGTGTCCAACTTATCCCAGTCCCTAGTTCTTGTAGGGATCCCTCCCTCACATCTATAGGTCTTCGTACAGACTAGCCGAGGACTTTAGCGGGTCTGATCGCAGGATCAGGTTCCCCGTTACATCGTAGGGATCTAGTTTAGTTCTATTGTAGGGACAGTTCTCCTGTCTTTCCTTAGTCCCTGTAGCAGATCATAACAGTAAGTCCAGCCCTAAAAGAAAAAAAAAAATTTTCTCTAAGGAAAGACCTCCAGTTTTCCATCATGGTCTCGGTTCAAGATTTGGCTCAACGCTTGCAGGGACTCTCTCTGGAGGTGGCCGAGCTCCAACAACACGTGAGTAGCTGTTCTGGAGCGCATTTTGTGGAACCAAAGGTACGTCTGCCTGATCTATTTTTTGGCGAACAACAAGATTTTTTTTCTTTTAAAAATGCTTGTTTATTGTATTTTCATTTGAGACCCGGATCCTCTGGTGATGAATCACAGCACATAGGGTTCATAATGTCACTTTTGCGCAAAGATCCTCAGGGATGGGCCTTCTCTCTCCAACCTAGTGATCCGTGCTTTAGATCAGTAGATAGTTTTTTTTCTGCTTTGGGTTTGTTGTATGATGATCCTGATCATGCCTCATCTGCTGAGTCTGAATTGAGACGTTTGAGGCAGGGATCAGGTAATGTGGAAAAATATTGTTCTCACTTCCGTCGGTGGTCTGCCCAGGTGGGGTGGAACGATTCAGCTTTGAAAAGCTTGTTTCTTGCAGGGCTAGGTGAAAGGGTTAAGGATTTACTGATTGCTTATCCCACACCTAGAAACTTGCAGGAGGCAATACAATTAGCTATACGGGTGGACAGGAGACTGCGTGCAAGGGTTAATGAGAGCAAATCCTCTGCTATGTCAGCTCCGAGTCCAGAGAGGGTCTGTGCTGACAATGGAGAGCCGATGGAGATTGGGGCGATGACACCCCGCTCTCAGGAAAAAGACCGCAGGCTTTCTGAAGGCTTGTGCTTCTATTGCGGAAATTCTGGTCATTTTATTAAGAACTGTGTGCTTCGTATGAAGAAAGAAAAAAAATTGGTCAGTTATGCCCGTATTGCCTGTTTAAATTCTAAGGGAGTATTCCTATCTGCCACTACTGCTGCTCAGGATGAATTAATTGAATTTCGGGTATTTGTGGATTGTGGTTCTACTCTGAATGTGATTGATGGGGGATTCTTGAAAAAACTTAGATTAGAACCTAAAACTTTGTCATCCCCTATTGCTGTGGTTTCTGTTGATGGCTTTCCCTTGAAGAGTGTTACTCATAAGGTCTGTGAATTTCCCCTCACTATTAATGGTATTCACCAAGAAAATTTGGATTTGGTGGTATTGGATAATTTGCCTTCTCCAGTAATATTGGGGTTACCCTGGTTAAAATTGCACAATCCTGTACTGGATTGGTCTACCAATGAAATTAAGTCCTGGAGCCCTAAGTGTTATGACAAGTGTTGTAACGGACGTATTGCTGCTGTGGATAAAGGGGAATTGCCTGTACCTATTCAGGATTTTTGGAGAGTTTTTTCTGAGGAGGAGTCACAAATTTTGCCTCCCCATAGAGACTATTATTGTACCATTGAATTTGTCCCTGGAGCGACTCTTCCTAAAAGTCGTTTATTTAATCTTACTATTCCTGAGAGAAAGGCTTTGGAGGAATACATACAGACAAGCTTGGCCGCCGGTCACATTAGGCCTTCCAAGTCTCCTGTGGCTGTTGGATTTTTTTTTGTAAAAAAAAAAGATGGCGGTTTACGTCCTTGTCTGGACTTTCGTGAGATTAATAAAATTACTGTACGCAATCCTTACCCACTGCCATTGATTCCTGATTTATTTAACCAGTTAGTGGGGGCCAAGTGGTTCTCTAAAATTGATCTCCGGGGGGCATACAATTTGTTGCGCATGAAGGAGGGTGATGAATGGAAGACTGCTTTTAACACTCCTGTGGGTCATTTTGAGAATCTGGTTATGCCTTTTGGTCTTACCAATGCTCCAGCATTTTTTCAGAATCTTATTAATGACATCCTTAGATCTTTAATCGGCAAAAATGTGGTTGTGTATTTGGATGACATTCTGATTTATTCGCCTGATCTGGAGTCTCATTGGCGGAGCGTACGTGAGGTATTACAGTTATTAATGGACAATTCGCTTTTTGCTAAGCTGGAGAAATGTGAGTTCGCTGTACAGAGAATTAGTTTTTTGGGCTACATTATCTCCAGTGAAGGTTTTGAGATGGACCCGGTTAAAGTTCAAGCTGTGCAGGAATGGCCTAGGCCTATTGGTTTGAAATCGATACAGAGGTTTTTGGGTTTCGCCAATTATTACAGAAAATTCATAAAAAAATTTTCTATTATTGTCAAACCGCTGACCGATCTCACCAGGAAAGGTGCTAATGCGGTTCAGTGGACTTCTGAGGCCATTGAAGCTTTTGTGTTTCTAAAGGAGAGGTTCACCTCTGCTCCCATCCTTATGCAGCCTGATGTGACTAAGCCATTTTTGGTTGAGGTTGATGCTTCTTCGGTGGGGGTCGGTGCGGTGTTGTCTCAGGAAAACAAGGATGGAGTACATCCCTGTGCCTTTTTTTCAAAAAAATTTTCTGAGACTGAACTTAATTACGATATTGGTATTCGGGAATTGCTGGCAATTAAACTCGCATTTGAACACTGGCGTCACCTCTTGGAAGGTGCTGAATTTCCCATTCAGGTTTACACTGATCATAAAAATCTGATCTATCTTGATGCTGCCAAGCGCTTGAATGCCCGTCAGGCTAGGTGGGCACTTTTTTTCTCGCGGTTTAATTTTTCCGTTACTTACATCCCGGGTACCAAGAATGTTAAAGCTGATGCTTTGTCTCGCAGCTTTTCTCCCATGGTCGGTGTTGAGGAGGAAGAGGAGAGCATTTTACAAGAAGGTGTTGTGATTGCTGCTTTGGACTCCGTTTTGGAGGATGAGATTCTTAAAGCTCAGGAGAATGCCCCATCTAACACTCCCCATGGGAGGTTGTTTGTGCCTAGGACCTTTAGGAGAGATTTGTTTGTTGAGTGTCATGAGTCTCGGTTGGCAGGTCATCCAGGAATTTCTGAGACCAAGAGACTTGTGGGTCGCAGTTTTTGGTGGCCTGGATGGCAGAAGGAAGTCATTAAGTGGGTGCGCCAATGTACTGTGTGTGCTAGATCCAAGTCTTCGCATGCTCCTGCTGCGGGGTTGCTTTGCCCTCTGGAGGTTCCTAGTGCACCTTGGACACATCTGGCTATGCACTTTATTACTGACCTTCCCCCCTCTGAAGGTTTCACGGTCATCTGGGTGGTCGTGGACCGTTTTAGCAAGATGTGTCACTTGGTTCCCTTCATCAAACTGCCTTGCGCTAAGACACTCGCTAAGGCCTTTGTCAAGGAAATTGTCAGACTACATGGTGTTCCTACTGACATTGTTTCTGATAGGGGACCTCAGTTCGTGGCTCGTTTTTGGCGTGCCTTTTGTGACAGGTTGGGAGTTCATTTGTCGTTTTCATCTGGATATCATCCTGAGTCTAATGGCCAGACAGAAAGGAAGAACCAGGATGTTGAGCAGTTCTTGCGTTGTTTTGTGGCAGACAATCAAGAGGGGTGGTCTGAGTTTCTGCCACTTGCTGAATTTGCTCTTAACAACCATACACCCTCTTCTGCTGGGTGTTCGCCTTTTTTTTGTTGTTCTGGGAGACATCCGTCTTTTGGGTCATTCTCCAAATTGGTTTCGGCTGTGCCTGAGGAGGAGAGTTTTTCCGGTGATTTGGAGAGAGTTTTGACGGATGTGCGTGGTAATCTTCAGAAGGCTAACAAAAAATCTAAGAGGTACTTTGATAGGAAACGGCAAGAGGTTTTGTTTGCTGTTGGTGACATGGTTTGGTTGTCCTCTAAGAATCTGCGATTGAGGATTCCTTCTAAAAAATTGGGTCCCAAGTTCGTAGGACCCTTTAAGGTGCTTCAGATAGTTAACCAATCTGCTGTTAGGTTGGAGGTTCCTACGTCCTGGAAGATTAACCCGGTGTTTCATGTTTCTCTGTTGAAAAAAGCTGATGTGTCGGATGGTGACGCCTCTGCCACTGTTCCTCCGGTGGTGGAGGACGGGGAATATGAAATTTCCCGCATCCCAAATTCTAGACGGTATAGAGGGAGTTTGCAGTATCTCGTCGCTTGGAAGGGTTTCGGACCTGAGGATAACTCATGGGTGAGGGCGGATGATGTTTCTGCTTCCAGACTTGTCAGAGCGTTTCACAGGAGGTTTCCTGGTAAGCCTGGGCCTAGGGGATCCGGAGGATCCTCTAAGAAGAGGGGGTACTGATAGAACTCTCCTGTTAGTTTTTTTTTAGTTTGCTGGTCACATGACCATTTTTGCCTATTTAATCCGGCTCCGCCCTCCTGGTCTTGCTGGACTTCATTGTATTTACTACTCTTGAGCTAGCTTGGTGCTCTGTTGCCGTTCTCTGTCAGTTTTGCTAGGTCTTCTGCCCTCTATGCTTTTTGTTGTGTGTTTGTCTTTGACTGCTACTATTTCTGCTAGGAGGTGTCCAACTTATCCCAGTCCCTAGTTCTTGTAGGGATCCCTCCCTCACATCTATAGGTCTTCGTACAGACTAGCCGAGGACTTTAGCGGGTCTGATCGCAGGATCAGGTTCCCCGTTACATCGTAGGGATCTAGTTTAGTTCTATTGTAGGGACAGATCTCATGTCTTTCCTTAGTCCCTGTAGCAGATCATAACACAACATTGTGCGATGATCAGGATGAAGTGTCTTGGCAATCAAGAAGTATGTAGCTGATTCACAGTACACACATGTGCGTGCTGATAAGGGCAAATTGAGGACTCTTTCCTACAGGCAATTACGTCAGGTTAAAAGAGCAGCGGCAAAAAAGCCTTGTCATAGCAGCAGACAAGTTTTTGAAGCTGCTGGTGCCTCCAACGTCCCGCGAACAACAAGATGCAGGGTCCTTCAGAGGTTTGCAGCTGTGCGTAAGCCATCCTGTCGACCTCCTCTATCCACTGCACACAAGCAGAAACGGCTCCAGTGGGCCAAACATTACATGAAGACTGATTTCAAAACTGTTTTGTTCACAGATGAGTGCCGTGCAACGCTCGATGGTCCAGATGGATGGAGTGGAGGACGGCTGGCTGATGGACACCCCACGGAAACACGGCTACAGCGCCAACAAGGAGGAGGTTGAGTAATGTTTTGGGCTGGAATCATGGGGAGAGAGATTGTCAGCCCCTTTAGGATCCCTGAAGGGGTAAAGATGAACTCCATAATGTATGTGGAGTTTCTCAAACAGCACTTCCGTGTATTCCACAGCAAGATCATTTTCATGCATGATAATGCACCTTCTCATGCTGCACATAACACATCTGCATCTCTGGCTGATATGGGCATAAAAGGGGACAAACTTATGGTGTGACCCCCATGCTCCCCTGACCTCTACCCCATTCAGAACCTCTGGAGCATCATCAAAAGAAGTGTCTGTGATGGCGGGAGGCAGTTCACATCTAAGCAACAGCTCTGGGAGGGTATTCTGTCCTCATGCAAAACAATTGAAGCAAAAACCATTCAAAACCTGACAAATTCAATGGACGAGAGAGTTCAGAAGCTCCTTTCGAACAAGGGGTCCTATGTGCAAATGTAACATCACCTAGAATAAAGTTTTGAGTTGAAAACTGTTTGATTTCAGTTTCTAATAACCTGCTAATGCTTATAATTTCAAGAATGACCATTTTTTTGGTCTTTATTAAAATGAAAAGGTTGATCGAAGAGTGTGGGGGATCTAAGAGTGTGGCAACCCAGTAGTCAGGATTACTTCGAATTCTGACAATCTGAGGGTCATGTTGCAGGTAGTGCAGCAAGAATGCACTTATGTGTCTTGCGCATCTCGGAGCCCCAAAATTATTTTCCGGGCTAGATGCAGCTAAAAATTATTATTAATTTTAAATCTGGTGGAGCTTAGTATAGATGGCCTAATAGAATCAGTACTGAACACTGCTACAAAGCCCAAATTATTTTCCAGCCAAGATACAGATAAACATGATTAGTACTTTTAAATCTGGTGGAGCTTAATATAGATGGCCTAATAGAATCAGTACTGCACACTGCTACAAAGCCCAAATTATTTTCCAGCCAAGATACAGATAACCTTGATTAGTAACTTGAAAGCTTAAAACGGTTGGTGAGGTGATTTTAACCAATCATCAAGCTTTTACTCTCCCCAGGATGACACAGGGGTAGAAAAGTCGTTTCGGATCCATGATTTGTTCATCTTTATGAACGTGAGTCTGTCTACATTATCAGTGGAGAGCCACGTGCGCTTATCTGTCAGCACACCACCAGCAGCGCTGAACACACGTTCAGACAGAACGCTGGCTGCGGGGCATGACAAGATCTCCAAGGCGTAAGTGGCGAGCTCCGGCCATTTATCCAGATTGGAAGTCCAAAAAGAGCAAGGGTCCAGTGACACAGTCATGGCTTCAATGTTTACTTGGAGATACTCTTGTACCATCGTCTCTAGGCGTTGACTATGTGTCAGACTTCTTGTCTCCTGTGGCCTTGCAAAGGATGAGCTAAAAAAGTGGTGAAATGATTCCGCAAAATTGATGTTACCAGCAGATACTGTGTTTCTGTTACGGTTTGAGGGCTGAACACTCGACGGTCCCACGGTTGGCAAGTTGGAACTGTGAGATTCACTACGTGCACCACTGGAGTTTTGTGGAAAAGCACATGTAAGATTCTGCAACAGTCTCTGCTGATACTCCTGCATGCGTGCATCCCTTTCTATGGCAGGAATTATTTCTGCAAATTTACTTTTGTACCGGGGATCTAACAGTGTGGCAACCCAGTAGTCAGGAATATTTCTAATTCTCCCAATTTGAGGGTCATGTTGCAGGTAGTGCAGCAAGAAGGCACTCATGTGTCTTGCGCATCCAGGAGCACCAAGTCCCTGTTGTGTTGGTGGTGAGGTAACAATCATGCTTCCTTCCTCTGTCCTCTTCCCCCAACCTCGCACAACAGAAATGTGATCAAGGTCTCCCTCATCTGATGAGTCTTCCTTCAGTTCGTCCTCCACTTCTTCCTGGGCTCCTGCACCTTCCTCACTAGTTTGGCTGCTACCATGCGCCCTGGTAAAACCATTTCCCCCACCCTCACATGCCTGCCACCTTGGTGCTGCCGACCGTCTGGACCTTGCAGATGTTAGCCCTTCCGCATACAACGACTCCTCCTCTACTTCCTCCACCTCCTCTTGTGCCACCACCTGACTCCGAATTCTGTTTAACATGTGCTCCAGCATGTAAATCACCGGAATAGTCATGCTGATAATGGCATCGTCAGCACTAAACATCTTCGTCTCCATTTCAAAACTGTGCAGAAGGGTGCATAGGTCCCTGATCTGAGACCACTCCTCCAGCGTGATTTGCCCCACCTCTGGATCCCGTTGGCCCAGGCTATATGTCAGAACGTATTGCACCAGGGCTTGTCGGTGCTGCCACAGTTGCTGCAACATGTGCAGAGTTGAATTCCACCGGGTAGGCACATCGCATTTTAGCCGGTGAAGTGGCAGGCCCAACGACTTCTGTAGAGATGTAAGTCGCTGAGCTGCGGGATGCGAACGTCGGAAGTGAGCACACAGCGACCGTGCCCTCTGCAGAAGGCCATCTAGTCCGGGATAGTGGGCTAAAAATTGCTGGACAACCAGGTTCAACGCGTGAGCCATACAAGGCACATGTGTGACATTGCCCCGGCGAAGGGCCGCACCCAGGTTTGCAGCATTGTCGCACACGGCCTTCCCTGGTTTCAGGTCCAGTGGAGACAACCATTCATGAAATTGGTTCTCCAGAGCTGACCACAACTCCTCAGCTGTGTGACTCACATTTCCCAGACATTTCAAAGTAAAAATCGCCTGATGACGTTGAGCCCTACTGCCAGCATAGTAAGGAGGTGTGCAGGATCCCTTCTGCGCAGTTAGAAACCTTGTGGCATGACCAGACAGGCTTTGGGTGCAGGTGGAGGACCGAGAGGAGGTTGAGGAGGCAGAAGCAGTGGAGGAACTTTGACATAAAGAGGATTGACGCACAACTCGTGGGGACGGCAAGACTTGGACAGCAGCCCCTTGTCCTGCTGTCACCATAGTTACCCAGTGCCCAGTCAGCGACATGTAACGCCCCTGTCCATGCCTACTCGTCCAAGTGTCTGTGGTGAAATGCACCCTGTCACACACAGAGTTTCTCAAAGAAGCGGTGATGTTGTGTGCGACATGCTGGTGGAGCGCAGGCACACCTTTCTTTGAGAAGTAGTGCCGACTGGGCATCTGGTACTGGGGCACTGCGTCGGACATAAGGTCGCGAAAATCCTCTGTGTCCACCAGGCGGAAAGGCAGCATTTCTGTAGCCAAGAGCTTGCAGATGGTGAAATTCAACCTCTTAGCTTTCTCATGGCTAGGAGGAAATGGTCTTTTACTTGTCCACATCTGAGGGACCGAGGGCTGGCTGTTGTGCTTAGACGGGGTTGATAAGGGTGTCCCCGGCAAACTGCCGGTCTGTGAGGAAGATGCAGGCAGACATGATAGGTTGCCTTCATCCAAAGGTGGTGCTATCGATGTCGGACAGCGCTCAACACCAGCTGGTGTTACCACCTCCAAAGAAAATGATGACCTGCTAATCACGCTGGCTGTTGCGGATAAAGAGGTGGCAGGTCTGCGTCCCAAAACAGGTGTGACTGCTGTCCCCCCCAGTCACAGAGGATGAAGAGGCCGCAGATGCACAAGATGGGGCAGACGGTGGTTGGCCCGGCCGGCTAGGCCGCATTGTAGCACAGTGAGCTTCCCACTGCAACTTATGCTTCATGTCCATGTGCCGGTTCATGCATGAAGTACTCAAACTATGTATTTTTTGGCCTCTACTTAGCTTTTGTTGACAAATGTTACAGATAACACGAGTTGGGTCATCTTTATCGATCTGAAAAAATGCCCAGGCTATGCAAGGCTTAGCACCCATGCGACCTGAAGAGCCACCACGACTTGTGGTCAGAGGCAGAGTTGTGTTTGAGGATGCAGTTGTTGACGTGCTTCCAGTACTACGTCTCTGTCCAGGAAGGCGCAACCTGACCTCGTCGTCACTAGCATCCTCCTCCACCTCCTCTGCTGACCTCATCTCTTGGCTGACTGTGGGTTGACAGTAAGTGGGATCTCCAACCTCATCATCATCACCCTGTGTGCTATCACACCCGTCGTCTTCAGAGCCAACCTGTTCCTGCCCTGACAAAAAACTAAAGTTGTCGCTCCAATCAGGTGTTTGAGTCTCATCATCGTCTTCCTCATTGTCTCCACCAGCAGGAGTTACAGTTTGGGAATGTGGGTCTACATTATGGTCAGAACCTTCTGCGTCTGGTCCTGGATCCGACTCATAAAGATTCTGGGCATCAGTGCAGATCATTTCCTCGTCTGGATTCACAGAAGCTCTGGAGCCGAACTCTGATTCCCAGGCTATAGTATGAGTAAACAGCTCTGCAGACTCAACCATCTGTAATGCCCCATACTCAGAGGGGCAGTTGGAGACTTGGGAGCTGTGAGGAAGCAAGTGCGATTGGGGTGACACCTCTGAGGACTGGAGTATTTGTGATGTTGAAGGTGAGGTGGAGGAGAGCCCACTTAAAGGAGCACTTGATATCCGTTGAAGCACGTGCTGTTTTTGTGCCTCATCTGGAATTTGTAGTGATTGGCGCGGCCGTAAGAAAGGGATCTTATCACATTGTCCGCTAAAAGAAGTAGACATTTTAGTTTGGCTGGAAGATGGTCTTTCTTCTGCACCTACCCCACGGACACAACCTTTTTTCCCCTTCCCAACATGCCTATTCCCCTTTCCACCAGCAGCAGGCCTTTTTCCACTCATTTTGGTGGTTAACTAATTCACAGCTCTGGAGTTGTTTGCACAAAAAAACAATGGATGGTAACCGAGCAGAGCTGAGTGGCCAAATTGTGGTATTAGGCCAAAACTATTGGCTGGGTTAGATGCAGAAAAAAATTATTTTGAATTTGCAACCTGATGGAGGTCAGTATAGATGGACTAATACAACAAGTCCCACACACAGCTAGAAGCCGAATATTTTTTCAGAGGTAGATGCAGAAAAAAATATATTCAGTTTGCAACCTGATGGAGGTCAGTATAGATGGACTAATACAACAGGTCCCACACACAGCTAGAAGCCCAAATATTTTTTCAGAGGTACTGTAGATGCAGATAAAAATTAGTTTTAATTTGCAACCTGATGGAGGTCAGTATAGGTGGACTAATAGAACAAGTCCCACACACTGCTAGAAGCCCAAATATTTTTTCAGAGCTAGATGCAGAAAAAAATTATATTCAATTTGCAACCTGCTGGAGGTCAGTAGAGAAGGACTAATAGACCAAGTCCCACACACTGCTAGAAGTCCAATATTTTTTCAGAGGTAGATGCAGAAAAAAATATATTCAGTCTGCAACCTGATGGAGGTCAGTATAGATGGACTAATACAACAAGTCCCACACACAGCTAGAAGCCGAATATTTTTTCAGAGGTAGATGCAGAAAAAAATATATTCAGTTTGCAACCTGATGGAGGTCAGTATAGATGGACTAATAGACCAAGTCCCACACACCGCTAGAAGCCCAAATATTTTTTCAGAGCTAGATGCAGAAAAAAATTATATTCAATTTGCAACCTGCTGGAGGTCAGTATAGAAGGACTAATAGAACAAGTCCCACACACTGCTAGAAGCCCAAATATTTTTTCAGAGCTAAATGAAGAAAAAAATTATTTTTAATTTGCAACCTGATGGAGGTCAGTATAGATGGACTAATAGACCAAGTCCCACACACAGCTAGAAGCCCAAATATTTTTTCAGAGCTAGATGCAGAAATTTTTTTTATTCAATTTGCAACCTGATGGAGGTCAGTATAGATGGACTAATAGACCAAGTCCCACACACTGCTAGAAGCCCAAATATTTTTTCAGAGCTAGATGCAGAAAATTTTTTTATTCAATTTGCAACCTGATGGAGGTCAGTATAGAAGGACTAATAGACCAAGTCCCACACACTGCTAGAAGCCCAAATATTTTTTCAGAGCTAGATGCAGAAAAAAATTATTTTTAATTTGCAACCTGATGGAGGTCAGTATAGATGGACTAATAGACCAAGTCCCACACACTGCTAGAAGCCCAAATATTTTTTCAGAGCTAGATGCAGAAATTTTTTTTATTCAATTTGCAACCTGATGGAGGTCAGTATAGATGGACTAATAGACCAAGTCCCACACACTGCTAGAAGCCCAAATATTTTTTCAGAGCTAGATGCAGAAAAAAATTATTTTTAATTTGCAACCTGATGGAGGTCAGTATAGATGAACTAATAGACCAAGTCCCACACACCGCTAAAAGCCCAAATATTTTTTCAGAGCTAGATGCAGAAAAAAATTTTATTCAGTTTGCAACCTGATGGAGGTCAGTATAGATGGATTAATAGAACAAGACCCACACACAGCTAGAAGCCGAATATTTTTTCAGAGGTAGATGCAGAAAAAAATATATTCAGTTTGCAACCTGATGGAGGTCAGTATAGATGGACTAAGAGACCAAGTCCCACACACTGCTAGAAGCCCAAATATTTTTTCAGAGCTAGATGCAGAAAATTTTTTTATTCAATTTGCAACCTGATGGAGGTCAGTATAGATGGACTAATAGACCAAGTCCCACACACTGCTAGAAGCCCAAATATTTTTTCAGAGCTAGATGCAGAAAAAAATTATTTTTAATTTGCAACCTGATGGAGGTCAGTATAGATGGACTAATAGACCAAGTCCCACACACCGCTAGAAGCCCAAATATTTTTTCAGAGCTAGATGCAGAAAAAAATTATATTCAGTTTGCAACCTGATGGAGGTCAGTATAGATGGATTAATAGAACAAGACCCACACACAGCTAGAAGCCCAATATTTTTTCAGAGGTAGATGCAGAAAAAAATATATTCAGTTTGCAACCTGATGGAGGTCAGTATAGATGGACTAATACAACAAGTCCCACACACAGCTAGAAGCCGAATATTTTTTCAGAGGTAGATGCAGAAAAAAATATATTCAGTTTGCAACCTGATGGAGGTCAGTATAGATGGACTAATAGACCAAGTCCCACACACTGCTAGAAGCCCAAATATTTTTTCAGAGCTAGATGCAGAAAAAAATTATTTTTAATTTGCAACCTGATGGAGGTCAGTATAGATGGACTAATAGACCAAGTCCCACACACCGCTAGAAGCCCAAATATTTTTTCAGAGCTAGATGCAGAAAAAAATTATATTCAATTTGCAACCTGCTGGAGGTCAGTATAGAAGGACTAATAGAACAAGTCCCACACACTGCTAGAAGCCCAAATATTTTTTCAGAGCTAAATGAAGAAAAAAATTATTTTTAATTTGCAACCTGATGGAGGTCAGTATAGATGGACTAATAGACCAAGTCCCACACACTGCTAGAAGCCCAAATATTTTTTCAGAGCTAGATGCAGAAAATTTTTTTATTCAATTTGCAACCTGATGGAGGTCAGTATAGATGGACTAATAGACCAAGTCCCACACACTGCTAGAAGCCCAAATATTTTTTCAGAGCTAGATGCAGAAAAAAATTATTTTTAATTTGCAACCTGATGGAGGTCAGTATAGATGGACTAATAGACCAAGTCCCACACACCGCTAGAAGCCCAAATATTTTTTCAGAGCTAGATGCAGAAAAAAATTATATTCAGTTTGCAACCTGATGGAGGTCAGTATAGATGGATTAATAGAACAAGACCCACACACAGCTAGAAGCCCAATATTTTTTCAGAGGTAGATGCAGAAAAAAATATATTCAGTTTGCAACCTGATGGAGGTCAGTATAGATGGACTAATACAACAAGTCCCACACACAGCTAGAAGCCGAATATTTTTTCAGAGGTAGATGCAGAAAAAAATATATTCAGTTTGCAACCTGATGGAGGTCAGTATAGATGGACTAATAGACCAAGTCCCACACACTGCTAGAAGCCCAAATATTTTTTCAGAGCTAGATGCAGAAAAAAATTATTTTTAATTTGCAACCTGATGGAGGTCAGTATAGATGGACTAATAGACCAAGTCCCACACACCGCTAGAAGCCCAAATATTTTTTCAGAGCTAGATGCAGAAAAAAATTATATTCAATTTGCAACCTGCTGGAGGTCAGTATAGAAGGACTAATAGAACAAGTCCCACACACTGCTAGAAGCCCAAATATTTTTTCAGAGCTAAATGAAGAAAAAAATTATTTTTAATTTGCAACCTGATGGAGGTCAGTATAGATGGACTAATAGACCAAGTCCCACACACTGCTAGAAGCCCAAATATTTTTTCAGAGCTAGATGCAGAAAATTTTTTTATTCAATTTGCAACCTGATGGAGGTCAGTATAGATGGACTAATAGACCAAGTCCCACACACTGCTAGAAGCCCAAATATTTTTTCAGAGCTAGATGCAGAAAAAAATTATTTTTAATTTGCAACCTGATGGAGGTCAGTATAGATGAACTAATAGACCAAGTCCCACACACCGCTAGAAGCTCAAATATTTTTTCAGATCTAGATGCAGAAAAAAATTATATTCAGTTTGCAACCTGATGGAGGTCAGTATAGATGGACTAATAGAATGATGCTATGCCCAAAAGATTTTACATCACTAGGTGCAGTGAAAAAATTGGTATTCTATACACAGGTGGTATATCTTGCAACACAGATAGTCTACTCCACTGACTAACACACTCTGCAATAGGCCAAAAAGGATTAGCTTTGCTAGATTCAGCCAAATGCTGTGAAAAAAACTTGCACAGCACTGGCACAGACCTGCCTGGCAAAAACTGATAGGAACTCATGTAACCTAGTCCTGAAAAGGACTCCAATTACAATTAGTCTTTACTCCCACAACCTATCTATTTAAGAGCACAGACCTCCCTGATAAAAGTCGTAGGAAATGCTGTAACCTAGTCCTTAAAAGGACTGCAATCACAACTATTCCCTACTCCCAAGCTATCTGTATATTTGTGCGAAAATTGGCTTGAAATTAACAAGGTATAGCGCACACAGCAACAGCAGTGCCGTCTAACACGCAGCTGCAGCAGTGAGAAAATGGTGGCGACGGGGAAAATGGCTTGGTCTTATAGGGCAAGGACATGTGACATACACTGCCAATGACACATGCCCTTGCTTGTGTGAAAAAAAGCACTTCGCTCCGTGTGTGCGCTGCTGATAGGCTGACAGATTGCACCTCCCCACTGCAAATGCGGGAAAGAGAAAAAAAAATGGAGATCTTCATTGTTCCTGCAGAGATCCATCCCCTGCCCCTCCCCCCACCCCGCTGTACACTCAAACTGCGTATTAACATTAATTTTCATCATTACTGAGAAAAAATCCAGTTATGATTTTGGTGCACGAACAGTTATCGAACATAACCTCGAACAGCCGAATTTTTCTCAAATTGTTCGTGTTCGCCGAACGGCTCGAACACCGCCCAAAACAGCTCGAATTTGAGATTGGCGAACAGTTCGAGTAGAACAACGCTCATCTCTATACACCACCTGTAGTTTGGACACTTAATTTTTTCAAAGGAAATGCTTCGGGCCCCCGGGGTACTCAGTGAAGAGCATCGGGAGGCACTCCAAGGCATAGGGTCTGGGACTGGCGGTAGGACGCCTTGCGGTGGACCACCGAGCTCGATCCTTATAAAAGCTTTTTAACTGCAGCAGCTTTAGTGGAAGCTACTGGAGCTGGAATTACGCGGCTGCTGGCATGAGACTTGCCCTCCAATAGATCCTTGTAAATGGATTTAAAGTGTATTCATTCAAATTAGAGAGACAATTTAAATTAAAAAGCTTAGACATGCCTCCACCACAGGGGGGCTCGCTTGACCCACCAGCGGACAGGCACCAGTATTGGGAGAGGGGGGCTGGCCGTCAGTGTCCACCGCAGCTCTGGCACAAACCCGGCGACACGGAGGTCGCACAGGCAGGAATGGAATGGCCGTATCGGCTTCGCACTTTTTTGGTTTTAGAAGGGCATGACATGCCTATATCTGTGTCTCCCCCTTCTTTTACTCCTCCACCTCTTTTCTTTTCCCATGACTATATGTACTTGTCACTTTTCCATGTGTTAATTGTGTCTTCTGAGCAGTTTGTCAGGTTTTGGACACCTTTGAAGGTGTTTTCTATGTGTTTCTATGTGTTTTAGTTTGCCTGCCATTGGTTTTAATGGTGTTCGAAGGTGTTCGACGAACAGTTCGACGAACAGTTCGGCGAACATACGGGTGTTCGACGAACCTAACCGAACTCGAACACTACGGGGGTGGCTCGACACTGTTAAAAATTTGTTTCAGTTTGCCAGTGAAACAATTGACACCAGATTGCTGTTCAAAATAGTTACCTACAGGCCAGACATTTAAAAATGCATTTTCTCCGTCACACAGATCACATATACGATTTCAGAAAATACTGCCATTTCTTGCTTCCATTAAAAATGTGCTTCTGTATGTCAGTGAAGCAATTTACACAAGATTGCTGTTCAAAATAGTTACATACAGGCCAGGTATTTAAAACTGCGTTTTCTCCATCACACAGATCACATATACGTTTTCAGAAAATACTGCCATTTCTCGCCTCCATTAAAAATTTATTTCAGTGTGTCAGTGAAGCAATTCACCCATGTTTGTGTTAAAAATAGATACCCACAGGCCAGATATTTAAAAATGCATTTTCTGTGTCACACGGACCACATATACGTTTTAAGAAAATACTGCCTTTTCAGGCCTCCATGAAAAAATGTTTTCAGTTTGTCATTGAAGCCATTGACACCAGAATGCTGTTAAAAATAGTTACCTACATGGCAGGTATTTAAAACTGTGTTTTCTTCATCACACGGATCACATATACATTTTCAGAAAATGCTATCATTTCTGACCTCCTTTAAAAATTTGTTTCAGTGTGTCAGTGAAGCAATGTACACCAGATTGCTGTTCAAAACAGTTTACCACAGGCCAGGTATTCAAAATTGTGTTTTCTCCGTCACACGGATTACTTATACGTTTTCAGAAAATACTGCCATTTCTGCCCTCTAGCAAAAATTAGTTTCAGTGTGTCAGTGAAGCAATTGACACCACATTGCTGTTCAAAATAGTTACCTGCAGGCCAGGTATTTAAAACTGTGCTTTTTTGGTCACATGGATCACATATAAGTTTTCAGAAGATAATGCCATTTCTGGCCTCCATTAAAAAATGTTTTCATTGTGTCAGTGAAGCAATTGACACCGGTTTGCTGTTCAAAAAAGTTACCTACAGGCCAGACTTTAAAAATGCATTTTCTCTGTCACACGGATCACATATACATTTTCAGAAAATACTGCCATTTCGGGCCTTCATTAGAAATTTGTTTTAGTGTGTCAGTGAAGCAATTGACACCAAATTGCTGTTCAAAATATTTTACTACAGGCCAGGTATACAAAACTGTGTTTTCTCCGTCACACGGATCACTTTTACGTTTTCAGAAAATACTGCCATTTCTGGCCTCCAGTAACAATTTGTTTTAGCGAGTCAGTGAAGCAATTGACACCATATTGCTATTCAAAATAGTTACATGCAGGCCAGGTATTTAAAACTGCGTTTTCTCAGTCACACGGATCACATATACGTTTTCAGAAGATATTGCCATTTCTGGCCTCCATTAAAAAATGTTTTCATTGTGTCAGTGAAGCAATTGACACCTTTTTGCTGTTTAAAAAAGTTACCTACAGGCCAGACATTAAAAATGCATTTTCTCCATCACACGGATCACATATACGTTTTCAAAAAATACTGCCAGTTCTGACCTTCATTAGAAATTTGTTTCAGTGTGTCAGTGAAGCCATTGACACCAGATTGCTGTTCAAAATAGTTACCTGCAGGCTTAGTATTTAAAAAATGCGTTCTCTCCATCACATGGATCACATATACGTTTTCAGAAAATACTGCCATTTCTGACCTCCATTAAAAATTTGTTTCAGTGTGTCAGTGAAGCAATTGACACCAGATTGCTATTCACAATAGTTACCTACAGGCCAGGTATTCAAAACTGTATTTACTCCATCACACGAACCTCAGATAAGTTTTCAGAAAATACTGCCATTTATGGCCTCCATTACAAAAAAATTCAGTGTGTCAGTGAAGCAATTGACACCAGATTGCTGTTCACAATAGTTACCTACAGGCCAGGTATTTAAAACTGTATTTTCTCCACCACACGAAACACATATACATATTCAGAAAATACTGCCATTTTTTGTCTCCATTAAAAAAAAAATTCAATGTTTCAGTAAAGAAATTGACACCAGATTCCTGTTCAAAATAGTTAACTACAGGCCAGGTATTCAAAATAGTGTTTTCTCTGTCCCACGGATCACTTACACGTTTTCAGAAATACTGCCATTTCTTGACTCCATTAAAAATTTGTTTCAGTGTGTCAGTGATACAATTGACACCAGGTTGCTGTTCAAAATTATTACCTATAGGCCCCGTATTTAAAACAGTATTTTCTCCATCACACGGACCACATATACGTTTTCAGAAAATATTGCCATTTATGGCCTCAATTATAAAAAATTTCAGTGTGTCCGTGAAGCAATTGACACCAGATTGCTGTTCACAATAGATACCTACAGGCCAGGTATTTAAAACTGTGTTTTCTTCATCACACAAAACACATATACATTTTCAGAAAATACTGCCATTTCTGGCCTCCATTGCAAAAAAATTTCAGTGTGTCAGTGAAGCAATTGACACGAGATTGCTGTTCAAAATAGATACCTACAGGCCAGGTATTTAAAACTGTGTGTTCTCCATCACACGGATCACATATACATTTTCAGAAAATACTGCCATTTCTGGCCTCCATTACAAAAAATTTCAGTGTGTCAGTGAAGAAATTGACACCAGAATGCTGTTCACAATAGCTACCTACAGATTAAGTATTTTAAACTGTGTTTTCTTTATCACACGAATCACATATACGTTTTCAGAAAATACTGCCTTTTCTGGCCTTCATTAAAAGTTTGTTTCAGTATGTCAGTGAAGCAATTGACACCAGAATGCTATTCAAAATAGTTACCTACAGGCCAGGTTTTTAAAACTGTATTTTCTCCAACACATGAATCACATATACGTTTTTAGAAAATACTGCCATTTATGGTCTCCATTAAAAAAAAATTCAGTGTTTCAGTGAAGCAATTGACACCAGATTGCTGTTCAAAATAGCTACCTACAGGCCAGGTATTTAAAACTGCATTTTCTCCATCACACGGATCACATATACATTTTCAGATAATACTGCCATTTCTTGCCTCCATTAAAAACATGTTTCAGTGCGTCAGTGAACCAATTGACACCAGATTGGTGTTCAAAATAATTGCCTTCAGGCCAGGTATTTAAAATTAGTTTTCTCCATCACACGGATCACATAAACGTTTTCAGATAATACTGCCATTTCTTGCCTCCATAAAAAATTTGTTTCAGTGTGTCTGTGATGCAATTGACACCAGATTGCTGTTCACAATAGTTAACTACAGGCCAAGTATTTAAAACAGTATTTTCTCCATCACACGAACCACATATACGTTTTCAGAAAATACTGCCATTTATGGCCTCCATTACAGAAAATTTCAGTGTGTCAGTGAAGCAATTGACACCAGATTGGTGTTCAAAATAGTTAACTTAAAGCCAGGTATTCAAAACTGTATATTCTCCGTCCCACGGATCATATATACGTTTTCCGAAAATACTGCCATTTCTGGCCTACATTAAAAATTTGTTTCAGTGTGTCAGTGAAGCAGTTGACACCAGAATGCTGTTCACAATAGTTACCTACAGTCCAAGTATTTAAAACTGTGTTTTCTTCATCACACGGATCACATATAAGTATTCAGAAAATACTGCGTTTTTGGGCCTCCATTAAAAATTTGCTTCAGTGTGTCAGTGAAGCAATTGACACCAGATTGCTGTTCAAAATAGTTACCTACAGGCCAGGTATTTAAAACTGTATTTTCTTCATCACACGAACCACATATACGTTTTCAGGAAATACTGCCATTTATGGCCTCCATTACAGAAAATTTCAGTGTGTCAATCAAGCAATTGACACCAGATTGGTGTTCAATATAATTACCTTCAGGGCAGGTATTTAAAATTTGTTTTCTCCACCACACGGATCACATATACGTTTTCAGAAAATACTGCCATTTCTGGCCTCGACTAAAAATTTGTTTCAGTGTGTCAGTGAAGCAATTGACACCAGATTGCTGTTCACAATAGATACCTACAGGCCAGGTATTTAAAACTGTGTTTTCCCCAACACACCAATCACATACACGTTTTCAGAAAATAATGCCTTTTCTGGCCCTAATTAAATATTTGTTTCAGTGTGTCAGTGAAGCAATTGACACCAGAATGCTGTTCACAATAGTTACCTACAGGCCAAGTATTTAAAACTGTGTTTTCTTCATCACACAAATCACATATACGTATTCAGAAAATACCGCGTTTTTGGTCCTCCATTAAAAATTTGTTTCAGTGTGTCAGTGAAGCAATTGACACCAGATTGCTGTTCAAAATAGTTACCTACAAGCCAGGCATTTTATACTGCGTTTTCTCAATCACACAGATCACATCTACGTTTTCAGAAATTACTGCCATTTCTGGCCTCGATTAAAAATTAGTTTCAGTGTGTCAGTGAAGCAATTGACACCAGATTGCTATTCAAAATAGTTACCTACAGGCCAGGTTTTTAAAACTGTATTTTCTCCACAACATGAACCACATATACATTTTTAGAAAATACTGCCATTTATGGTCTCCATTAAAAAAAAATTCAGTGTTTCAGTGAAGCAATTGACACCAGATTGCTGTTCAAATAGTTACCTACAGGCCAGGTATTTAAAACTGCATTTTCTCCATCACACGGATCACATATACATTTTCAGATAATACTGCCATTTCTTGCCTCCATTAAAAATTTGTTTCAGTGTGTCTGTGATGCAATTGACACCAGATTGCTGTTCACAATAGTTAACTACAGGCCAAGTATTTAAAACTGTGTTTTCTCCATCACACGAATCTTATATACATTTTCCGAAAATACTGCCATTTCTGTCCTCCTTTAAAAACATGTTTCAGTGTGTCAGTGAAGCAATTCATACCAGATTGCTGGTCAAAATAGTTACCTACAGGCCAGGTATTTAAAACTGTGTTTTCTCCGTCACACGGATCACATATACGTTTTCAGAAAATACTGCCATTTCTGGCCTCCTTTAGAAATATGTTTCAGTGTGTCAGTGAAGCAATTGACACCAGATTGCTGTTCACAATAGTTACCTACAGGCCAGCTATTTAAAACTGTATTTTCTCCATCACACGAACCACATATACGTTTTCAGAAAATACTGCCATTTATGACCTCCATTACAGAAAATTTCAGTGTGTCAGTGAAGCAATTGACACCAGATTGGTGTTAAAAATAATTACCTTCAGGCCAGGTATTTAAAATTAGTTTTCTCCATCACACGGATCACATAAACGTTTTCATAAAATGCTGCCATTTCTGGCCTCTATTAAAAATTTGTTTCAGTGTGTCAGTGAAGTAAATGACACCAGATTGCTGTTCAAAATTGTTAACTTAAGGCCAGGTATTCAAAACTGTATTTTCTCCGTAACAAGGATCATATATACGTTTTCCGAAAATACTGCCATTTCTAGCCTCCATTAAAAATTTGTTTCAGTGTGTCAGTGAAGCAATTGACACCAGAATACTGTTCACAATTGTTACCTACAGGCCAAGTATTTAAAACTGTGTTTTCTACATCACACGAATCACATATAAGTATTCAGAAAATACTGCGTTTTTGGGCCTCCATTAAAAATTTGCTTCAGTGTGTCAGTGAAGCAATTGACACCAGATTGCTGTTCAAAATAGTTACCTACTGGCCAGGTTTTTAAAACTGTATTTTCTCCACCACACAAACCACATATACGTTTTCAGAAAATACTGCCATTTGTGGTCTCCATTAAAATAAATTTCAGTGTTTCAGTGAAACAATTGACACCAGATTGCTGTTGTAAATAGTTACCTACAGGCCAGGCATTTAAACTGCATTTTCTCCATCACACAGATCACATATATGTTTTCAGAAAATACTGCCATTTCTGGCCTCGACTAAAAATTTGTTTCATTGTGTCAGTGAAGCAATTGACACCAGATTGCTGTTCACAATAGATACCTAGAGGCCAGGTATTTAAAACTGTGTTTTCTCCATCACACGAATCACATATATGTTTTCAGAAAATAATGCCTTTTCTGGCCCCAATTAAATATTTGTTTCAGTGTGTCAATGAAGCAATTGACACCAGAATGCTGTTCACAATAGTTACCTACAGGCCAAGTATTTAAAACTGTGTTTTCTTCATCACACAAATCACATATACGTATTCAGAAAATACCGCGTTTTTGGTCCTCCATTAAAAATTTGTTTCAGTTTGTCAGTGAAGCAATTGACACCAAATTTCTGTTCACAATAGAGACCTACAGGCCAAGAATTAAAAACTGTGTGTTCTCCATCACACCGATCACGTATACGTTTTCAGAAAATACTGCCATTTCTGACCTCGATTAAAAATTTATTTCAGTGTGTCAGTGAAGCAATTGACACCAGATTGCTGTTCAAAATAGTTACCTACAGGCCTGGTATTTAACACTCTGTTTTCTCCGTCAAACGGATCACATATACGTTTTCAGTAAATACAGCCATTTCTGGCCTCCATTAAAAATTTATTTCAGTGTGTCAGTGAAGCAATTGACAACATATTGCTGTTCACAATAGTTAACTACAGGCCAGGTATTCAAAACTGTTTTTTCTCCGTCACACGGATCACTTACACATTTTCAGAAAATACTGCCATTTCTGGCCTCCATTAAAAAATTGTTTCAGTGTGTCAGTGAAGCTATTGACACCAGATTGCTGTTCACAATAGTTACCTACAGGCCAGGTATTTAAAACTGTGTTTTCTCCATCACATGAATCATATAGACGTTTTCAGAAAATACTGCCTTTTCTGGCCTCCATTAAAAATTTGTTTCAGTGTGTCAGTGAAGCAATTGACACGAGATTGCTGTTTAAAATAGTTACCTACAGGCCAGGTATTTAATACTGTATTTACTTCATCACACGAACCTCAGGTAAGTTTTCAGAAAATACTACCATTTATGGCCTCCATTACAAAAAATTTCAGTGTGTCAGTGAAACAATTGACACCAGATTGCTGTTCAAAATAGTTACCTACAGGCCAGGCATTTAAAACTGAGTTTTCTCCATCACACGCATTACATATACGTTTTCAGAAAATACTGCCATTTCTGGCCTCCATTAAAAATTTGTTTCAGTGTGTCATTGAAGCAATGGACACCAGATTGCTGCTCACAATACATACCTAGAGGTGAAGTATTTAACACTTTGTTTTCTCCATCACACGAAACACATATACATTTTCGGTAAATACTGAGATTTCTGGACTCCATTAAAAATTAGTTTCAGTGTGTCATTGAAGCAGTTGACACCAGTTTGCTGTTCAAAATAGTTACCTACAGGCCAGGTATTTAAAACTGTGTTTTCTACGTCACACGGATCACATATACGTTTTCAGAAAATACTTCCATTTCAGGCCTATATTAAAAATTTGTTTCAGTGTGTCAGTGAAGCAATCGACACCAGATTGCCGTTCAAAATAGTTACCTACAGGCCAGGTATTTAAAACTGAATTTTCTCCATCAGACGCACCACATATACGTTTTCAGAAAATACTGCCATTTAGGCCTCCATTACGAAAAAATTCAGTGTGTCAGTGAAGCAATTGACACCAGAATGCTGTTCAAAATAGTTACCTACAGGCCATGTATTTAACACTCTGTTTTCTCCGTCAAACGGATCACATATACATTTTCAGTAAATACTGCCATTTCTGGCCTCCATTAAAAATTTATTTCAGTGTGTCGGTGAAGAATTTGACAACATATTGCTGTTCAAAATAGTTAACTACAGGACAGGTATTCAAAACTGTTTTTTCTCCATCACACGAATCACTTACACATTTTCAGAAAATACTGCCATTTCTGGCCTCCATTAAAAAATTGTTTCAGTGTGTCATTGAAGCTATTGACACCAGATTGCTGTTCACAATAGTTACCTACAGGCCAAGTATTTAAAACTGTGTTTTCTCCATCACACAAATCACAAATACGTTTTCAGAAAATACTGCCTTTTCTGGCCTCCATTAAAAATTTGTTTCAGTGTGTCAGTGAAGCAATTGACACCAGATTTCTGTTCAAAAAAGTTACCTACAGACCAAGTATTTAAAACTGTATTTACTCCATCACACAAACCTCGGAAAAGTTTTCAGAGAATACAGGAATTTATGGCCTTCATTACAAAAAATTTCAGTGTGTCAGTGAAGCAATTGACACCAGATTGCTGTTCAAATAGTTACCTACAGGCCAGGCATTTAAAACTGCATTTTCTCCATCACACGGATCATATATACATTTTCAGATAATACTGCCATTTCTTGCCTCCATTAAAAATTTGTTTCAGTGTGTCTGTGATGCAATTGACACCAGATTGCTGTTCACAATAGTTAACTACAGGCCAAGTATTTAAAACTGTGTTTTCTCCATCACACGAATCTTATATACATTTTCCGAAAATACTGCCATTTCTGTCCTCCTTTAAAAACATGTTTCAGTGTGTCAGTGAAGCAATTCATACCAGATTGCTGGTCAAAATAGTTACCTACAGGCCAGGTATTTAAAACTGTGTTTTCTCCGTCACACGGATCACATCTACGTTTTCAGAAAATACTGCCATTTCTGGCCTCCTTTAGAAATATGTTTCAGTGTGTCAGTGAAGCAATTGACACCAGATTGCTGTTCACAATAGTTACCTACAGGCCAGGTATTTAAAACTGTATTTTCTCCATCACACGAACCACATATACGTTTTCAGAAAATACTGCCATTTATGACATCCATTACAGAAAATTTCAGTGTGTCAGTGAAGCAATTGACATCAGATTGGTGTTCAAAATAATTACCTTCAGGCCAGGTATTTAAAATTAGTTTTCTCCATCACACGGATCACATAAACGTTTTCAGAAAATGCTGCCATTTCTGGCCTCTATTAAAAATTTGTTTCAGTGTGTCAGTGAAGTAAATGACACCAGATTGCTGTTCACAATAGTTACCTACAGGCCAGGTATTTAAAACTGTGTTTTCTCCATCACATGAATCACATAGACGTTTTCAGAAAATACTGCCTTTTCTGGCCTCCATTAAAAATTTGTTTCAGTGTGTCAGTGAAACAATTGACACCAGATTGCTGTTCAAAATAGTTACCTACAGGCCAGGTATTTAATACTGTATTTACTTCATCACACGAACCTCAGATAAGTTTTCAGAAAATACTACCATTTATGGCCTCCATTACAAAAAATTTCAGTGTGTCAGTGAAACAATTGACACCAGATTGCTGTTCAAAATAGTTACCTTCAGGCCAGGCATTTAAAACTGAGTTTTCTCCATCACACACATTACATATACGTTTTCAGAAAATACTGCCATTTCTGGCCTCCATTAAAAATTTGTTTCAGTGTGTCATTGAAGCAATGGACACCAGATTGCTGCTCACAATACATACCTAGAGGTAAAGTATTTAACACTTTGTTTTCTCCATCACACGAAACACATATACATTTTCGGTAAATACTGAGATTTCTGGCCTCCATTAAAAATTAGTTTCAGTGTGTCAGTGAAGCAATTAACACCAGTTTGCTGTTCAAATTAGTTACCTGCAGGACAGGTATTTAAAACTGTATTTTCTCCATCACATGAATCACATATACGTTTTCAGAAAATACTGCAATTTCTGGCCTTCATTAAAAACTTGTTTCAGTGTGTCAGTGAAGCAATTCACACCAGATTGCTGTTCAAAAAAGTTACCTACAGGCCAGGTATTTAAAACTGTGTTTTCTACGTCACACGGATCACATATACGTTTTCAGAAAATACTTCCATTTCAGGCCTCCATTAAAAATATGTTTCAGTGTGTCAGTGAAGCAATCGACCCCAGATTGCCGTTCAAAATAGTTACCTACAGGCCAGGTATTTAAAACTGTATTTTCTCCATCACACGAACCACATATACGTTTTCAGAAAATACTGCCATTTATGACCTCCATTACAGAAAATATCAGTGTGTCAGTGAAGCAATTGACACCAGATTGGTGTTCAAAATAATTACCTTCAGGCCAGGTATTTAAAATTAGTTTTCTCCATCACATGGATCACATAAACGTTTTCAGAAAATGCTGCCATTTCTGGCCTCTATTTAAATTTGCTTCAGTGTGTCAGTGAAGCAATTCACACCAGATTGCTGTTCAAAATAGTTACCTACTGGCCAGGTTTTTAAAACTGTATTTTCTCCACCACACAAACCACATATACGTTTTCAGAAAATACTGACATTTGTGGTCTCCATTAAAATAAATTTCAGTGTTTCAGTGAAACAATTGACACCAGATTGCTTTTGTAAATAGTTACCTACAGGCCAGGCATTTAAACTGCATTTTCTCCATCACACAGATCACATATACGTTTTCAGAAAATACTGCCATTTCTGGCCTCGACTAAAAATTTGTTTCATTGTGTCAGTGAAGCAATTGACACCAGATTGCTGTTCACAATAGATACCTAGAGGCCAGGTATTTAAAACTGTGTTTTCTCCATCACACGAATCACATATATGTTTTCAGAAAATAATGCCTTTTCTGGCCCCAATTAAATATTTGTTTCAGTGTGTCAATGAAGCAATTGACACCAGATTGCTGTTCACAATAGTTACCTACAGGCCAAGTATTTAAAACTGTGTTTTCTTCATCACACAAATCACATATACGTATTCAGAAAATACCGCGTTTTTGGTCCTCCATTAAAAATTTGTTTCAGTTTGTCAGTGAAGCAATTGACACCAAATTTCTGTTCACAATAGAGACCTACAGGCCAAGAATTAAAAACTGTGTGTTCTCCATCACACCGATCACGTATACGTTTTCAGAAAATACTGCCATTTCTGACCTCGATTAAAAATTTATTTCAGTGTGTCAGTGAAGCAATTGACACCAGATTGCTGTTCAAAATAGTTACCTACAGGCCAGGTATTTAACACTCTGTTTTCTCCGTCAAACGGATCACATATACGTTTTCAGTAAATACAGTCATTTCTGGCCTCCATTAAAAATTTATTTCAGTGTGTCAGTGAAGCAATTGACAACATATTGCTGTTCACAATAGTTAACTACAGGCCAGGTATTCAAAACTGTTTTTTCTCCGTCACACGGATCACTTACACATTTTCAGAAAATACTGCCATTTCTGGCCTCCATTAAAAAATTGTTTCAGTGTGTCAGTGAAGCTATTGACACCAGATTGCTGTTCACAATAGTTACCTACAGGCCAGGTATTTAAAAGTGTGTTTTCTCCATCACATGAATCACATAGACGTTTTCAGAAAATACTGCCTTTTCTGGCCTCCATTAAAAATTTGTTTCAGTGTGTCAGTGAAGCAATTGACACGAGATTGCTGTTCAAAATAATTACCTACAGGCCAGGTATTTAATACTGTATTTACTTCATCACACGAACCTCAGGTAAGTTTTCAGAAAATACTACCATTTATGGCCTCCATTACAAAAAATTTCAGTGTGTCAGTGAAACAATTGACACCAGATTGCTGTTCAAAATAGTTACCTACAGGCCAGGTATTTAATACTGTATTTACTTCATCACACGAACCTCAGATAAGTTTTCAGAAAATACTACCATTTATGGCCTCCATTACAAAAAATTTCAGTGTGTCAGTGAAACAATTGACACCAGATTGCTGTTCAAAATAGATACCTACAGGCCAGGCATTTAAAACTGAGTTTTCTCCATCACACGCATTACATATACGTTTTCAGAAAATACTGCCATTTCTGGCCTCTATTAAAAATTTGTTTCAGTGTGTTATTGAAGCAATGGACACCAGATTGCTGCTCACAATACATACCTAGAGGTAAAGTATTTAACACTTTGTTTTCTCCATCACACGAAACACATATACATTTTCGGTAAATACTGAGATTTCTGGCCTCCATTAAAAATTAGTTTCAGTGTGTCATTGAAGCAGTTGACACCAGTTTGCTGTTCAAAATAGTTACCTACAGGCCAGGTATTTAAAACTGTGTTTTCTACGTCACACGGATCACATATACGTTTTCAGAAAATACTTCCATTTCAGGCCTCCATTAAAAATTTGTTTCAGTGTGTCAGTGAAGCAATCGACACCAGATTGCCGTTCAAAATAGTTACCTACAGGCCAGGTATTTAAAACTGCATTTTCTCCATCACACGTACCACATATACGTTTTCAGAAAATACTGCCATTTAGGCCTCCATTACGAAAAAATTCAGTGTGTCAGTGAAGCAATTGACACCAGAATGCTGTTCAAAATAGTTACCTACAGGCCATGTATTTAACACTCTGTTTTCTCCATCAAACGGATCACATATACGTTTTCAGTAAATACTGCCATTTCTGGCCTCCATTAAAAATTTATTTCAGTGTGTCGGTGAAGAATTTGACAACATATTGCTGTTCAAAATAGTTAACTACAGGACAGGTATTCAAAACTGTTTTTTCTCCATCACACGAATCACTTACACATTTTCAGAAAATACTGCCATTTCTGGCCTCCATTAAAAAATTGTTTCAGTGTGTCAGTGAAGCTATTGACACCAGATTGCTGTTCACAATAGTTACCTACAGGCCAAGTATTTAAAACTGTGTTTTCTCCATCACACAAATCACAAATACGTTTTCAGAAAATACTGCCTTTTCTGGCCTCCATTAAAAATTTGTTTCAGTGTGTCAGTGAAGCAATTGACACCAGATTTCTGTTCAAAAAAGTTACCTACAGACCAAGTATTTAAAACTGTATTTACTCCATCACACAAACCTCAGAAAAGTTTTCAGAAAATACAGGAATTTATGGCCTCCATTACAAAAAATTTCAGTGTGTCAGTGAAGCAATTGACACCAGATTGCTGTTCAAATAGTTACCTACAAGCCAGGCATTTAAAACTGCATTTTCTCCATCACACGGATCACATATACATTTTCAGATAATACTGCCATTTCTTGCCTCCATTAAAAATTTGTTTCAGTGTGTCTGTGATGCAATTGACACCAGATTGCTGTTCACAATAGTTAACTACAGGCCAAGTATTTAAAACTGTGTTTTCTCCATCACACGAATCTTATATACATTTTCCGAAAATACTGCCATTTCTGTCCTCCTTTAAAAACATGTTTCAGTGTGTCAGTGAAGTAAATGACCCCAGATTGCTGTTCACAATAGATACCTACAGGCCAGGTATTTAAAACTGTGTTTTCTCCATCACATGAATCACATAGACGTTTTCAGAAAATACTGCCTTTTCTGGCCTCCATTAAAAATTTGTTTCAGTGTGTCAGTGAAACAATTGACACCAGATTGCTGTTCAAAATAGTTACCTACAGGCCAGGTATTTAATACTGTATTTACTTCATCACACGAACCTCAGATAAGTTTTCAGAAAATACTACCATTTATAGCCTCCATTACAAAAAATTTCAGTGTGTCAGTGAAACAATTGACACCAGATTGCTGTTCAAAATAGTTACCTACAGGCCAGGCATTTAAAACTGAGTTTTCTCCATCACACGCATTACATATACGTTTTCAGAAAATACTGCCATTTCTGGCCTCCATTAAAAATTTGTTTCAGTGTGTCATTGAAGCAATGGACACCAGATTGCTGCTCACAATACATACCTAGAGGTAAAGTATTTAACACTTTGTTTTCTCCATCACACGAAACACATATACATTTTCGGTAAATACTGAGATTTCTGGCCTCCATTAAAAATTAGTTTCAGTGTGTCATTGAAGCAATTGACACCAGTTTGCTGTTCAAATTAGTTACCTGCAGGAGAGGTATTTAAAACTGTATTTTCTCCATCACATGAATCACATATACGTTTTCAGAAAATACTGCAATTTCTGGCCTTCATTAAAAACTTGTTTCAGTGTGTCAGTGAAGCAATTCACACCAGATTGCTGTTAAAAAAAGTTACCTACAGGCCAGGTATTTAAAACTGTATTTTCTCCATCACACGAACCACATATACGTTTTCAGAAAATACTGCCATTTATGACCTCCATTACAGAAAATTTCAGTGTGTCAGTGAAGCAATTGACACCAGATTGGTGTTCAAAATAATTACCTTCAGGCCAGGTATTTAAAATTAGTTTTCTCCATCACATGGATCACATAAACATTTTCAGAAAATGCTGCCATTTCTGGCCTATATTAAAAATTTGCTTCAGTGTGTCAGTGAAGCAATTGACACCAGAATACTGTTCACAATAGTTACCTACAGGCCAAGTATTTAAAACTGTGTTTTCTACAACACACGAATCACATATAAGTATTCAGAAAATACTGCGTTTTTGGGCCTCCATTAAAAATTTGCTTCAGTGTGTCAGTTAAGCAATTGACACCAGATTGCTGTTCAATATAGTTACCTACTGGCCAGGTTTTTAAAACTGTATTTTCTCCACCACACAAACCACATATACGTTTTCAGAAAATACTGACATTTGTGGTCTCCATTAAAATAAATTTCAGTGTTTCAGTGAAACAATTGACACCAGATTGCTGTTGTAAATAGTTACCTACAGGCCAGGCATTTAAACTGCATTTTCTCCATCACACAGATCACATATACGTTTTCAGAAAATACTGCCATTTCTGGCCTCGACTAAAAATTTGTTTCATTGTGTCAGTGAAGCAATTGACACCAGATTGCTGTTCACAATAGATACCTAGAGGCCAGGTATTTAAAACTGTGTTTTCTCCATCACACGAATCACATATATGTTTTCAGAAAATAATGCCTTTTCTGGCCCCAATTAAATATTTGTTTCAGTGTGTCAATGAAGCAATTGACACCAGAATGCTGTTCACAATAGTTACCTACAGGCCAAGTATTTAAAACTGTGTTTTCTTCATCACACAAATCACATATACGTATTCAGAAAATACCGCGTTTTTGGTCCTCCATTAAAAATTTGTTTCAGTTTGTCAGTGAAGCAATTGACACCAAATTTCTGATCACAATAGAGACCTACAGGCCAAGAATTAAAAACTGTGTGTTCTCCATCACACCGATCACGTATACGTTTTCAGAAAATACTGCCATTTCTGACCTCGATTAAAAATTTATTTCAGTGTGTCAGTGAAGCAATTGACACCAGATTGCTGTTCAAAATAGTTACCTACAGGCCAGATATTTAACACTCTGTTTTCTCCGTCAAACGGATCACATATACGTTTTCAGTAAATACAGCCATTTCTGGCCTCCATTAAAAATTTATTTCAGTGTGTCAGTGAAGCAATTGACAACATATTGCTGTTCACAATAGTTAACTACAATCCAGGTATTCAAAACTGTTTTTTCTCCATCACACGGATCACTTACACATTTTCAGAAAATACTGCCATTTCTGGCCTCCATTAAAAAATTGTTTCAGTGTGTCAGTGAAGCTATTGACACCAGATTGCTGTTCACAATAGTTACCTACAGGCCAGGTATTTAAAACTGTGTTTTCTCCATCACATGAATCACATAGACGTTTTCAGAAAATACTGCCTTTTCTGGCCTCCATTAAAAATTTGTTTCAGTGTGTCAGTGAAGCAATTGACACGAGATTGCTGTTCAAAATAATTACCTACAGGCCAGGTATTTAATACTGTATTTACTTCATCACACGAACCTCAGGTAAGTTTTCAGAAAATACTACCATTTATGGCCTCCTTTACAAAAAATTTCAGTGTGTCAGTGAAACAATTGACACCAGATTGCTGTTCAAAATAGTTACCTACAGGCCAGGTATTTAATACTGTATTTATTTCATCACACGAACCTCAGATAAGTTTTCAGAAAATACTACCATTTATGGCCTAAATTGCAAAAAATTTCAGTGTGTCAGTGAAACAATTGACACCAGATTGCTGTTCAAAATAGTTACCTACAGGCCAGGCATTTAAAACTGAGTTTTCTCCATCACACGCATTACATATACGTTTTCAGAAAATACTGCCATTTCTGGCCTCCATTAAAAATTTGTTTCAGTGTGTGATTGAAGCAATGGACACCAGATTGCTGCTCACAATACATACCTAGAGGTAAAGTATTTCACACTTTGTTTTCTCCTTCACACGAAACACATATACATTTTCGGTAAATACTGAGATTTCTGGCCTCCATTAAAAATTAGTTTCAGTGTGTCATTGAAGCAGTTGACACCAGTTTGCTGTTCAAAATTGTTACCTACAGGCCAGGTATTTAAAACTGTGTTTTCTACGTCACACGGATCACATATACGTTTTCAGAAAATACTTCCATTTCAGGCCTCCATTAAAAATTTGTTTCAGTGTGTCAGTGAAGCAATCGACACCAGATTGCCGTTCAAAATAGTTACCTACATTCCAGGTATTTAAAACTGTATTTTCTCCATCACACGTACCACATATACGTTTTCAGAAAATACTGCCATTTAGGCCTCCATTACGAAAAAATTCAGTGTGTCAGTGAAGCAATTGACACCAGAATGCTGTTCAAAATAGTTACCTACAGGCCATGTATTTAACACTCTGTTTTCTCCGTCAAACGGATCACATATACGTTTTCAGTAAATACTGCCATTTCTGGCCTCCATTAAAAATTTATTTCAGTGTGTCGGTGAAGAATTTGACAACATATTGCTGTTCAAAATAGTTAACTACAGGACAGGTATTCAAAACTGTTTTTTCTCCATCACACGAATCACTTACACATTTTCAGAAAATACTGCCATTTCTGGCCTCCATTAAAAAATTGTTTCAGTGTGTCAGTGAAGCTATTGACACCAGATTGCTGTTCACAATAGTTACCTACAGGCCAAGTATTTAAAACTGTGTTTTCTCCATCATACAAATCACAAATACGTTTTCAGAAAATACTGCCTTTTCTGGCCTCCATTAAAAATTTGTTTCAGTGTGTCAGTGAAGCAATTGACACCAGATTTCTGTTCAAAAAAGTTACCTACAGACCAAGTATTTAAAACTGTATTTACTCCATCACACAAACCTCAGAAAAGTTTTCAGAAAATACAGGAATTTATGGCCTCCATTACAAAAAATTTCAGTGTGTCAGTGAAGCAATTGACACCAGATTGCTGTTCAAATAGTTACCTACAGGCCAGGCATTTAAAACTGCATTTTCTCCATCACACGGATCACATATACATTTTCAGATAATACTGCCATTTCTTGCCTCCATTAAAAATTTGTTTCAGTGTGTCTGTGATGCAATTGACACCAGATTGCTGTTCACAATAGTTAACTACAGGCCAAGTATTTAAAACTGTGTTTTCTCCATCACACGAATCTTATATACATTTTCCGAAAATACTGCCATTTCTGTCCTCCTTTAAAAACATGTTTCAGTGTGTCAGTGAAGCAATTCATACCAGATTGCTGGTCAAAATAGTTACCTACAGGCCAGGTATTTAAAACTGTGTTTTCTCCGTCACACGGATCACATCTACGTTTTCAGAAAATACTGCCATTTCTGGCCTCCTTTAGAAATATGTTTCAGTGTGTCAGTGAAGCAATTGACACCAGATTGCTCTTCACAATAGTTACCTACAGGCCAGGTATTTAAAACTGTATTTTCTCCATCACACGAACCACATATACGTTTTCAGAAAATACTGCCATTTATGACCTCCATTACAGAAAATTTCAGTGTGTCAGTGAAGCAATTGACACCAGATTGGTGTTCAAAATAGTTACCTACAGGCCAGGTATTTAAAGTTAGTTTTCTCCATGACACGGATCACATAAACGTTTTCAGAAAATGCTGCCATTTCTGGCCTCTATTAAAAATTTGTTTCAGTGTGTCAGTGAAGTAAATGACACCAGATTGCTGTTCACAATAGTTACCTACAGGCCAGGTATTTAAAACTGTGTTTACTCCATCACATGAATCACATAGACGTTTTCAGAAAATACTGCCTTTTCTGGCCTCCATTAAAAATTTGTTTCAGTGTGTCAGTGAAACAATTGACACCAGATTGCTGTTCAAAATAGTTACCTACAGGCCAGGTATTTAATACTGTATTTACTTCATCACACGAACCTCAGATAAGTTTTCAGAAAATACTACTATTTATGGCCTCCATTACAAAAAATTTCAGTGTGTCAGTGAAACAATTGACACCAGATTGCTGTTCAAAATAGTTACCTACAGGCCAGGCATTTAAAACTGAGTTTTCTCCATCACACGCATTACATATACGTTTTCAGAAAATACTGCCATTTCTGGCCTCCATTAAAAATTTGTTTCAGTGTGTCATTGAAGCAATGGACACCAGATTTCTGCTCACAATACATACCTAGAGGTAAAGTATTTAACACTTTGTTTTCTCCATCACACGAAACACATATACATTTTCGGTAAATACTGAGATTTCTGGCCTCCATTAAAAATTAGTTTCAGTGTGTCAGTGAAGCAATTGACACCAGTTTGCTGTTCAAATTAGTTACCTGCAGGACAGGTATTTAAAACTGTATTTTCTCCATCACATGAATCACATATACGTTTTGAGAAAATACTGCAATTTCTGGCCTTCATTAAAAACTTGTTTCAGTGTGTCAGTGAAGCAATTCACACCAGATTGCTGTTCAAAAAAGTTACCTACAGGCCAGGTATTTAAAACTGTGTTTTCTACGTCACACGGATCACATATACGTTTTCAGAAAATACTTCCATTTCAGGCCTCCATTAAAAATTTGTTTCAGTGTGTCAGTGAAGCAATCGACCCCAGATTGCCGTTCAAAATAGTTACCTACAGGCCAGGTATTTAAAACTGTATTTTCTCCATCACACGAACCACATATACGTTTTAAGAAAATACTGCCATTTATGACCTCCATTACAGAAAATTTTAGTGTGTCAGTGAAGCAATTGACACCAGATTGGTGTTCAAAATAATTACCTTCAGGCCAGGTATATAAAATTAGTTTTCTCCATCACACGGATCACATAAACGTTTTCAGAAAATGCTGCCATTTCTGGCCTCTATTAAAAATTTGCTTCAGTGTGTCAGTGAAGCAATTGACACCAGAATACTGTTCACAATAGTTACCTACAGGCCAAGTATTTAAAACTGTGTTTTCTACAACACACGAATCACATATAAGTATTCAGAAAATACTGCGTTTTTGGGCCTCCATTAAAAATTTGCTTCAGTGTGTCAGTGAAGCAATTGACACCAGATTGCTGTTCAAAATAGTTACCTACAGGCCAGGTATTTAAAACTGTATTTTCTCCACCACACAAACCACATATACGTTTTCAGAAAATATTGACATTTGTGGTCTCCATTAAAATAAATTTCAGTGTTTCAGTGAAACAATTGACACCAGATTGCTGTTGTAAATAGTTACCTACAGGCCAGGCATTTAAACTGCATTTTCTCCATCACACAGATCACATATACGTTTTCAGAAAATACTGCCATTTCTGGCCTCGACTAAAAATTTGTTTCATTGTGTCAGTGAAGCAATTGACACCAGATTGCTGTTCACAATAGATACCTAGAGGCCAGGTATTTAAAACTGTGTTTTCTCCATCACACGAATCACATATATGTTTTCAGAAAATAATGCCTTTTCTGGCCCCAATTAAATATTTGTTTCAGTGTGTCAGTGAAGCAATTGACACCAGAATGCTGTTCACAATAGTTACCTACAGGCCAAGTATTTAAAACTGTGTTTTCTTCATCACACAAATCACATATACGTATTCAGAAAATACCGCGTTTTTGGTCCTCCATTAAAAATTTGTTTCAGTTTGTCAGTGAAGCAATTGACACCAAATTTCTGTTCACAATAGAGACCTACAGGCCAAGAATTAAAAACTGTGTGTTCTCCATCACACCGATCACGTATACGTTTTCAGAAAATACTGCCATTTCTGACCTCGATTAAAAATTTATTTCAGTGTGTCAGTGAAGCAATTGACACCAGATTGCTGTTCAAAATAGTTACCTACAGGCCAGGTATTTAACACTCTGTTTTCTCCGTCAAACGGATCATATATACGTTTTCAGTAAATACAGCCATTTCTGGCCTCCATTAAAAATTTATTTCAGTGTGTCAGTGAAGCAATTGACAACATATTGCTGTTCACAATATTCAGGCCAGGTATTCAAAACTGTTTTTTCTCCGTAACACGGATCACTTACACATTTTCAGAAAATACTGCCATTTCTGGCCTCCATTAAAAATTTGTTTCAGTGTGTCATTGAAGCAATGGACACCAGATTGCTGCTCACAATACATACCTAGAGGTAAAGTATTTAACACTTTATTTTCTACATCACACGAAACACATATACATTTTCGGTAAATACTGAGATTTCTGGCCTCCATTAAAATTTATTTTCAGTGTGTCAGTGAAGCAATTGACACCAGTTTGCTGTTCAAATTAGTTACCTGCAGGAGAGGTATTTAAAACTGTATTTTCTCCATCACATGAATCACATATACGTTTTCAGAAAATACTGCAATTTCTGGCCTTCATTAAAAACTTGTTTCAGTGTGTCAGTGAAGCAATTCACACCAGATTGCTGTTCAAAAAAGTTACCTACAGGCCAGATATTTAAAACTGTGTTTTCCACGTCACACGGATCACATATACGTTTTCAGAAAATACTTCCATTTCAGGCCTCCATTAAAAATTTGTTTCAGTGTGTCAGTGAAGCAATCGACACCAGATTGCCGTTCAAAATAGTTACCTACAGGCCAGGTATTTAAAACTGTATTTTCTCCATCACAAGTACCACATATACGTTTTCAGAAAATACTGCCATTTAGGCCTCCATTACGAAAAAATTCAGTGTGTCAGTGAAGCAATTGACACCAGAATGCTGTTCAAAATAGTTACCTACAGGCCATGAATTTAACACTCTGTTTTCTCCGTCAAACGGATCACATATACGTTTTCAGTAAATACTGCCATTTCTGGCCTCCATTAAAAATTTATTTCAGTGTGTCGGTGAAGAATTTGACAACATATTGCTGTTCAAAATAGTTAACTACAGGACAGGTATTCAAAACTGTTTTTTCTCCATCACACGGATCACTTACACATTTTCAGAAAATACTGCCATTTCTGGCCTCCATTAAAAAATTGTTTCAGTGTGTCAGTGAAGCTATTGACACCAGATTGTTCACAATAGTTACCTACAGGCCAAGTATTTAAAACTGTGTTTTCTCCATCACACAAATCACAAATACGTTTTCAGAAAATACTGCCTTTTCTGGCCTCCATTAAAAATTTGTTTCAGTGTGTCAGTGAAGCAATTGACACCAGATTTCTGTTCAAAAAAGTTACCTACAGACCAGGTATTTAAAACTGTATTTACTCCATCACACAAACCTCAGAAAAGTTTTCAGAAAATACAGGAATTTATGGCCTCCATTACAAAAAATTTCAGTGTGTCAGTAAAGCAATTGACACCAGATTGCTGTTCAAATAGTTACCTACAGGCCAGGCATTTAAAACTGCATTTTCTCCATCACACGGATCACATAAACATTTTCAGATAATACTGCCATTTCTTGCCTCCATTAAAAATTTGTTTCAGTGTGTCTGTGATGCAATTGACACCAGATTGCTGTTCACAATAGTTAACTACAGGCCAAGTATTTAAAACTGTGTTTTCTCCATCACACGAATCTTATATACATTTTCCGAAAATACTGCCATTTCTGTCCTCCTTTAAAAACATGTTTCAGTGTGTCAGTGAAGCAATTCATACCAGATTGCTGGTCAAAATAGTTACCTACAGGCCAGGTATTTAAAACTATGTTTTCTCCGTCACACGGATCACATATACGTTTTCAAAAAATACTGCCATTTCTGGCCTCCTTTAGAAATATGTTTCAGTGTGTCAGTGAAGCAATTGACACCAGATTGCTGTTCACAATAGTTACCTACAGGCCAGGTATTTAAAACTGTATTTTCTCCATCACACGAACCACATATACGTTTTCAGAAAATACTGCCATTTATGACCTCCATTACAGAAAATTTCAGTGTGTCAGTGAAGCAATTGACACCAGATTGGTGTTCAAAATAATTACCTTCAGGCCAGGTATTTAAAATTAGTTTTCTCCATCACACGGATCACATAAACGTTTTCAGAAAATGCTGCCATTTCTGGCCTCTATTAAAAATTTGTTTCAGTGTGTCAGTGAAGCAATTGACGCCAGAATACTGTTCACAATAGTTACCTACAGGCCAAGTATTTAAAACTGTGTTTTCTACAACACACGAATCAAATATCAGTATTCAGAAAATACTGCGTTTTTGGGCCTCCATTAAAAATTTGCTTCAGTGTGTCAGTGAAGCAATTGACACCAGATTGCTGTTCAAAATAGTTACCTACTGGCCAGGTTTTTAAAACTGTATTTTCTCCACCACACAAACCACATATACGTTTTCAGAAAATACTGACATTTGTGGTCTCCATTAAAATAAATTTCAGTGTTTCAGTGAAACAATTGACACCAGATTTCTGTTTTAAATAGTTACCTACAGGCCAGGCATTTAAACTGCATTTTCTCCATCACACAGATCACATATACGTTTTCAGAAAATACTGCCATTTCTGGCCTCGACTAAAAATTTGTTTCATTGTGTCAGTGAAGCAATTGACACGAGATTGCTGTTCACAATAGATACCTAGAGGCCAGGTATTTAAAACTGTGTTTTCTCCATCACACGAATCACATATATGTTTTCAGAAAATAATGCCTTATTCTGGCCCCAATTAAATATTTGTTTCAGTGTGTCAAAGAAGCAATTGACACCAGAATGCTGTTCACAATAGATACCTACAGGCCAAGTATTTAAAACCGTGTTTTCTTCATCACACAAATCACATATACGTATTCAGAAAATACCGCGTTTTTGGTCCTCCATTAAAAATTTGTTTCAGTTTGTCAGTGAAGCAATTGACACCAAATTTCTGTTCACAATAGAGACCTACAGGCCAAGAATTAAAAACTATGTGTTCTCCATCACACCGATCACGTATACGTTTTCAGAAAATACTGCCATTTCTGACCTCGATTAAAAATTTATTTCAGTGTGTCAGTGAAGCAATTGACACCAGATTGCTGTTCAAAATAGTTACCTACAGGCCAGGTATTTAACACTCTGTTTTCTCCGTCAAACGGATCATATATACGTTTTCAGTAAATACAGCCATTTCTGGCCTCCATTAAAAATTTATTTCAGTGTGTCAGTGAAGCAATTGACAACATATTGCTGTTCACAATAGTTAACTACAGGCCAGGTATTCAAAACTGTTTTTTCTCCGTAACACGGATCACTTACACATTTTCAGAAAATACTGCCATTTCTGGCCTCCATTAAAAAATTGTTTCAGTGTGTCAGTGAAGCTATTGACACCAGATTGCTGTTCACAATAGTTACCTACAGGCCAGGTATTTAAAACTGTGTTTTCTCCATCACATGAATCACATAGCCGTTTTCAGAAAATACTGCCTTTTCTGGCCTCCATTAAAAATCTGTTTCAGTGTGTCAGTGAAGCAATTGACATGAGATTGCTGTTCAAAATAGTTACCTACAGGCCAGGTATTTAATACTGTATTTACTTCATCACACGAACCTCAGATAAGTTTTCAGAAAATACTACCATATATGGCCTCCATTACAAAAAATTTCAGTGTGTCAGTTAAACAATTGACACCAGATTGCTGTTCACAATAGTTACCTACAGGCCAGGTATTTAAAACTGAGTTTTCTCCATCACACGCATTACATATACGTTTTCAGAAAATTCTGCCATTTCTGGCCTCCATTAAAAATTTGTTTCAGTGTGTCATTGAAGCAATGGACACCAGATTGCTGCTCACAATACATACCTAGAGGTAAAGTATTTAACACTTTGTTTTCTCCATCACACGAAACACATATACATTTTCGGTAAATACTGAGATTTCTGGCCTCCATTAAAAATTAGTTTCAGTGTGTCATTGAAGCAGTTGACACCAGTTTGCTGTTCAAATTAGTTACCTGCAGGACAGGTATTTAAAACTGTGTTTTCTCCATCACACAAATCACAAATACGTTTTCAGAAAATACTGCCTTTTCTGGCCTCCATTAAAAATTTGTTTCAGTGTGTCAGTGAAGCAATTGACACCAGATTTCTGTTCAAAAAAGTTACCTACAGACCAGGTATTTAAAACTGTATTTACTCCATCACACAAACCTCAGAAAAGTTTTCAGAAAATACAGGAATTTATGGCCTCCATTACAAAAAATTTCAGTGTGTCAGTGAAGCAATTGACACCAGATTGCTGTTCAAATAGTTACCTACAGGCCAGGCATTTAAAACTGCATTTTCTCCATCACAAGTACCACATATACGTTTTCAGAAAATACTGCCATTTAGGCCTCCATTACGAAAAAATTCAGTGTGTCAGTGAAGCAATTGACACCAGAATGCTGTTCAAAATAGTTAACTACAGGCCATGTATTTAACACTCTGTTTTCTCCGTCAAACGGATCACATATACGTTTTCAGTAAATACTGCCATTTCTGGCCTCCATTAAAAATTTATTTCAGTGTGTCGGTGAAGAATTTGACAACATATTGCTGTTCAAAATAGTTAACTACAGGACAGGTATTCAAAACTGTTTTTTCTCCATCACACGGATCACTTACACATTTTCAGAAAATACTGCCATTTCTGGCTTCCATTAAAAAATTGTTTCAGTGTGTCAGTGAAGCACTTGACACCAGATTGCTGTTCACAATAGTTACCTACAGGCCAAGTATTTAAAACTGTGTTTTCTCCATCACACAAATCACAAATACGTTTTCAGAAAATACTGCCTTTTCTGGCTTCCATTAAAAATTTGTTTCAGTGTGTCAGTGAAGCAATTGACACCAGATTTCTGTTCAAAAAAGTTACCTACAGACCAGGTATTTAAAACTGTATTTACTCCATCACACAAACCGCAGAAAAGTTTTCGGAAAATACAGGAATTTATGGCCTCCATTACAAAAAATTTCATTGTGACAGTGAAGCAATTGACATCAGATTGCTGTTCAAAATAGTTACCCACAGGCCAGGTAATTAAAACTCTGTTTTCTCCGTCACACGGATCACTTACACGTTTTCAGAAAATACTGCCATTTCTGGCCTCCAATAAAAATTTATTTCAGTGTGTCAGTGAAGCAATTGACACCAGATTGCGGTTCAAAATAGTTAACTACAGGCCAGGTATTCAAAACTATGTTTTCTCTGTCACACGGATAACTTATAAGTTTTCAGAAAATACTGCCATATCTGGCCTCTGTAACGGGTCTGGGAGGCGGAACCTCTGGGCTACAATACAAGGGGGCGGTCCTTGTAAGGGAGCGGGTGGCGACCAGGCAGGCAGTCACAGCAGGTGACCAGGACAGTCTCTGGGTGTACGGGCAGGAGGTCACGGCAAGTGATCGGGGCAGTCTCTGGATAAAGGGTAGGTACTACCTGTGATGGCTGAACCTCCAGGTAGGCTAGCAAGGCAGATGGAGAATGTGTGCTCCCAGGTGAGCAAGCGAGAGTCTCTGGAATAGCAGGTGGTCACAGCACGTGACGGCGGAGCCTCCAGGTAGGCGAGCAGGCAGGTAACGGAGAAGCGCTCCCAGGTGAGCGGACAAGAGTCTCTGGAATAGCTGGTGGTCACAGCACGTGACAGCGTAGCCTCCGGGTAGGCAAACAGGCAGGTAGCGGAGAAGCGCTCCCAGGTGAGCGGGCAAGAGTCTGGAGTAGCCGGTGGTCACAGCACGTGACAGCGGAGCCTCCGGGCAGGCAAGCAGGCAGGTAACGGAGAAGCGCTCCCAGGTGAGCGGGCAAGCTGGTCCATAGACAGACTGACCGGAGCTGTAAGGCAGACCGTCGGACCTCAGGCAAGCAGGCAGGTAGCTGAGGTGCGCTCCCAGGTGAGCGGGCAGGCTGGTCCTTAGACAGACTGACAGGATTAGTAAGGCAGACCGTCGGACCTCAGACTAGCAGGCAGGTAGCAAGTAATCAGGCAGGAATCTGACAGGTAACTGGCAGGTAACTGGCAACGGGACCTGAGGGCTGAAGCACAGGTGAGACACAGGTGCAAACAACATTGCTCGGGCACCTCCATTTTGGAGGAGGTGCCTTATATATGATGAAGTCCTCCGGCCATTGGCCGGGGACTCCTTAGGACGGCGCGCGCGGCCCCTTTAAGAGGAGGAGAGCGTGCGCGCCCTAAGCACAGGGGCCGGGAAGGAGCGCGCGCTGAGAGCAGAGCGGGAGGAGGACGCCGGGAAGGAGCGCGCGCTGACAGCAGAGCGGGAGAGGGACGCCAGGCACGGGGCAGAGCGGTGAGGGGAGCAGCGTCCCTGCCTAGCAGAGGGCAGGGACGCCGGCACTACAGTACCCCCCCCTTTAGGCCCCCCCCTTTTTTAGGCCAGACAGAAATTTAGCTAGGATGAGAGGGGCATGGATGTTCTCCCGGGGCTCCCACGTTCTCTCCTCAGGACCAAACCCCTTCCAATCTACCAGAAAAAAGGTCTTTCCTCTTACCCTTTTGGCGGCAAGAATGTTCTCTACCTCAAACTCGTCCTCAGCACAAACCGGAGCAGGAGGCGTACCTGTAGACTTGGAAAAAGAGTTAAGTACCACAGGTTTGAGGAGAGATACATGGAAGAAGTTAGGGATCCGTAAGTTGGCCGGGAGTTTCAATTTATAGGCCACCGGGTTGATCTGACTGATGACCTCCAGAGGTCCGATGAACCGAGGCCCTAACTTGTAAGAAGGTATCTTGAGTCGAACATATTTAGATGAGAGCCAGACCTTATCTCCTGGACGAAATTGAGGAGGATCCAGGCGTTTTTTGTCAGCGTGTCTTTTCATCCGTTCGGACGACTGAAGGAGTGCGGATCGGGTACTCTCCCAAATGGAGGAAAATTTGCTAACGAGAGATTCCGCAGCCGGGTTGTCCACCGAGGTGGAGACTAGTGTTGAGCCACCCCCGTAGTGTTCGGGTTCGGTTCGGTTCGTCGAACACCGGGATGTTCGAGGAACTGTTCGTCGAACTGTTCGTCGAACACCTTAGAACACTGTCGAACACCGTTAAAACCAATGGCAGGCAAACAAAAACACATAGGAACACATAGAAAACACCTTCAAAGGTGTCCAAAAGCTCACAAACTGCTCAGAAGACGCTTTCTTTAAAAAAGCCGCCGGCAATTCAGCAGCGGCATACACCGGTACCCGACAATTTAGACATGAAGGAATAGAGCATCACACATAGATTAGATAGATAGAAACATGTCAGTCACATATATATGAAGTACAGTGACAGTGTTGCTTACTGTACTTGTCATTTAGTGTAAAGGATTTATTAAAAAATATAATAGTGTTTTCGTGCACTGTCTCTTTAAAAAAGCCGGCCGGCAATTCAGCAGCGGTACCCGACAATTTATAACAGACAGAATAGAGCTTCACACATAGATTAGATAGATAGAAACATGTCAGTAACATATATATGAAGTACTGTGACAGTGTTGCTTACTGTACTTGTCATTTACTGCAAAGGATTTATTAAAAAAAATAATAGTGTTTTCATGCACCGTCTCTTTAAAAAAGCCGGCTGGCAATTCAGCATCTGTACCCGACAATTTATAACAGACAGAATAGAGCATCACACATAGATTAGATAGATAGAAACATGTCAGCCACATATATATGAAGTACAGTGACAGTGTTGCTTACTGTAATTGTCATTTAGTGTAAAGGATTTATCAAAAAAAATATTAGTGTTTTCATGCACCGTCTCTTTAAAAAAGCCGGCCGGCAATTCAGCAGCGGTACCCGACAATTTATAACAGACAGAATAGAGCTTCACACATAGATTAGATAGATAGAAACATGTCAGTCACATATATATGAAGTACAGTGATAGTGTTGGTTACTGTACTTGTCATTTAGTATTAAAATAAAGGATTTATTATTAAAAAAAATTGGCGTGGGGTTCCCCGTAATTTTAGTCTCTAGCGGAGGTTAAGCAGACGGCTGGGGCAGATGTTTGAAACCTGGGAAGGGGGTAATACCCACGGAGCTTCCCAGGCAACTAATATCAGCCCCCAGCTGAATACCTAGCCTTTACTAGCTATTAAAATGGAGGACCCCCCCAAAAAAATGACGTGGGGTCCCCCCTAATTTAATAGCTAGCAAAGTCTAGGCAGACAGCTGGGGGCTGATATTAATAGCCCAGGAAGGGAGCCATGAATATTGGCCCCCTCCCAGGCTAGAAACACCAGCCGTCAGCCGCCCCAGAAATGGCGCATCCATAGGATGCGCCAATTCTGGCACTTAGCCTCGCTCTTCCACGCTGCCCTGGTGCGGTGGCAGGGGGTAATAGGGTTGGGGTTGATGTCAGCTTATAATGCCAGCTGACATCAAGCCCAGGTTAGTAATGGAGAGGCGTCTATAAGACACCCCCATTACTAACCCCATAGTCAAAGTTAAAAAAAAAAACACAAACACCCAGAATAAAGTCCTTTAATTGAAATAAAGACACAATTCTTTATTGTTCTAAATTAAACCATACTTACCATCACACACATTCCAGCTGAAGCCAACGATCTCCTGCAATAAAAGAAAAATAATAAAGCAACCTCATCCTTACCTTTCCATGGTTCCCAGGACAGCTTCAGCTCTGCTACATCGAGATGACAGGCTGGACCGCAGCAGAACGCTGCCATCCAGCTTGCCATGCCGCACACACTGAGAAGCGCAGGCATGCTTGCGCTCTGCAGTGTCTGACTGTGACGGCATCCAGATGAGCCGACAATGAACTCGGCTCACCTCATGTACGTCACTGACATCGTGGGAAAATTCTCCTGCACTCAGCGCTTCAGCGTGAGAATTTTCCCACGCTGTCAGTGACGTGCATGAGGTGAGCCGAGTTCATTGGACATGATCTCGGCTCATCTGGATGCCGTCACAGCCAGACACAGAGGAGCGCAAGCATGCCTGCGCTTCTCAGTGTCTGCGGGATGACAGGCTGGATGGCAGCGTTCTGCTGCGGTCCAGCCTGTCATCTCGATGTAGCAGAGCTGAAGCTGTCGTGGGAGCCATGGAAAGGTAAGGATGAGGTTGGTTTATTATTTTTCTTTTATTTCAGGAGATCGTTGGCTTCAGCTGGAATGGGCGTGATGGTAAGTATGGTTTAATTTAGAACAATAAAGAATTGTGTGTTTATTTCAATTAAAGGACTTTTTTCTGGGTGTTTGTGTTTTTTTTAAATACTTTACTAGAAATTCATGGTGGTCATGTCTAATATTGGCGTGACCCCATGAATTTCGGGCTTAGGGCCAGCTGATAATGCCAAGCTGGCCTTAACCCCTTTATTACCCAGTGAGCCACCGCACCAGGGCCCTGGATGAGTTGGGTACAGCGCCAGAAGATGGCGCTTCTATGAACGCGCCATTTTCCGGGGCGGCTGCGGACTGCAATTTGCAGCGGGTGGGGCCCAGAAAGCTTGGGCCTCCCTGCGCTGCAGATTCCAGCCCCCAGCTGCCTAGTTGTACCTGGCTGGACACAAAAATAGGGCGAAGCTCCACGTATTTTTTTTTTAAATTCATGAAATTCATGGAATAATTAAGAAAAAAAGGGCTTCCCTATATTGTTGTGTCCGGCTAGGTACAAATAGGCAGCTGGTGGTTGGGGGCAGCTCGTTCCTGCCTGCTGTACCTGACTGGACACAAATATAGGGCGAAGCCCCACATCAATTTTTTTTTCATTATTTCATGAATTTCCTGAAATAATTAAAAAAAAATTGACGTGGGGCTTCGCCCTATATTTGTGTCCAGCCAGGTACAGCAGGCAGGAACGGGCTGCCCCCAACCACCAGCTGCCTATTTGTACCTGGTTGGACACAACAATATAGGGAAGCCCTTTTTTTCTTAATTATTCCATGAATTTCATGAAATAATTTAAAAAAAAAATGCGTGGGGCTTCGCCCTATTTTTGTGTCCAGCCAGGTACAACTAGGCAGCTGGGAGCTGGAATCCGCAGCGCAGGGAGGCCCAAGCTTTCTGGGCCCCCCCCCGCTGCAAATTGCAGTCCGCAGCCGCCCCAGAAAATGGCGCGTTCATAGAAGCGCCATCTTCTGGCGCTGTACCCAACTCATCCAGGGCCCTGGTGCGGTGGCTCACTGGGTAATAAAGGGGTTAAGGCCAGCTTGGCATTATCAGCTGGCCCTAAGCCCGAAATTCATGGGGTCACGCCAATATTAGACATGACCACCATGAATTTCTAGTAAAGTATTTAAAAAAACACAACACCCAGAATAAAGTCCTTTAATTGAAATAAACACACAATTCTTTATTGTTCTAAATTAAACCATACTTACCATCACGCCCATTCCAGCTGAAGCCAATTATCTCCTGCAATAAAAGTAAAATAATAAAGCAACCTCATCCTTACCTTTCCATGGTTCCCACGACAGCTTCAGCTCTGCTACATCGAGATGACAGGCTGGACCGCAGCAGAAAGCTGCCATCCAGCCTGTCATCCCGCAGACACTGAGAAGCGCAGGCATGCTTGCGCTCCTCAGTGTCTCGCTGTGACGACATAAAGATGAGCCGAGGTCATGTCCAATGAACTCGGCTCACCTCATGCACGTCACTGACAGCGTGGGAAAATTCTCACGCTGAAGCGCTGAGTGCAGGAGAATTTTCCCACGCTGTCAGTGACGTGCATGAGGTGAGCTCATTCATGTCCAATGATCTCAGCTCACCTCATGCACGTCACTGACAGCGTGGGAGAATTCTCCTGCACTCAGCGCTACAGCGTGAGAATTCTCCCACGCTGTCAGTGACGTGCATGAGGTGAGCTCATTCATGTCCAATGAACTCAGCTGACCTCATGTACGTCACTGACAGCGTGGGAGAATTCTCACGCTGAAGTGCTGAGTGCAGGAGAATTCTCCCACGCTGTCAGTGACGTGCATGAGGTGCGCCGAGTTCATTGGACATGACCTCGGCTCATCTGGATGCCGTCACAGTGAGACACTGAGGAGTGCAAGCATGCCTGCGCTTCTCAGTGTCTGCGGGATGATAGGCTGGATGGCAGCGTTCTGCTGCGGTCCAGCCTGTCATCTCGATGTAGCAGAGCTGAAGCTGTCGTGGGAACCATGGAAAGGTAAGGATGAGGTTGCTTTATTATTTTTCTTTTATTGCAGGAGATCGTTGGCTTCAGCTGGAATGGGCGTGGTGGTAAGTATGGTTTAATTTAGAACAATAAAGGAATGTGTCTTTATTTCAATTAAAGGACTTTATTCTGGGTGTTTGTGTTTTCTTTTAACTTTGACTATGGGGTTAGTAATGGGGGTGTCTTATAGACGCCTCTCCATTACTAACCTGGGCTTGATGTCAGCTGGCATTATAAGCTGACATCAACCCCAACCCTATTACCCCACTGCCACCGCTACAGGGCAGTGGGAAGAGCGAGGCTAAGTGCCAGAATTGGCGCATCCTAAGGATGCGCCATTTCTGGGGCGGCTGACGGCTGGTGTTTCTAGCCTGGGAGGGGGCCAATATTCATGGCACCCTTCCTGGGCTATTAATATCAGCCCCCAGCTGTCTGCCTAGCCTTTGCTAGCTATTAAAATAGGGGGGACCCCACGTCATTTTTTTGGGGGGTCCCCCATTTTAATAGCTAGTAAAGGCTAGGTATTCAGCTGGGGGCTGATATTAGTAGCCTGGGAAGCTCCGTGAGTATTACCCCCTTCCCAGGCTTCAAACATCTGCCCCAGCTGTCTGCTTAACCTCCGCTAGAGACTAAAATTACGGGGAACCCCACGCCAATTTTTTTTTAAATAAATCCTTTATTTTAACACTAAATGACAAGTACAGTAATCAACACTATCACTGTACTTCATATATATGTGACTGACATGTTTCTATCTATCTAATCTATGTGTGATTCTCTATTCCTTCTATTCTAAATTGTCGGGTACAGATGCTAAATTGCCGGCCGGCTTTTTTAAAGAGACAGTGCATGAAAACACTATTATTTTTTTTAATAAATCCTTTATACTAAATGACAAGTACAGTAAGCAACACTGTCACTGTACTTCATATATATGTGGCTGACATGTTTCTATCTACCTAATCTATGTGTGATTCTCTATTCTTTCTATTCTAAATTGTCGGGTACAGATGCTGAATTGCCGGCCGGCTTTTTTAAAGAGACGGTGCATGAAAACACTATTATTTTTTTTTAATAAATCCTTTACACTAAATGACAAGTACAGTAATCCACACTGTCACTGTACTTCATATATATGTGACTGACATGTTTCTATCTATCTAATCTATGTGTGAAGCTCTATTCTGTCTGTTATAAATTGTCGGGTACCGCTGCTGAATTGCCGGCCGGCTTTTTTAAAGAGACGGTGCATGAAAACATTATTATTTTTTTTGATAAATCCTTTACACTAAATGACAAGTACAGTAAGCAACACTATCACTGTACTTCATATATATGTGACTGACATGTTTCTATCTATCTAATCTATGTGTGAAGCTCTATTCTTTCGGTTCTAAATTGTCGGGTACCGGTGTATGCCGCTGATGAATTGCCGGCTTTTCATGTTTCACTGTTGGCACTGTTCCCATCGATTTGGGCAATCACTGTAATGCCACAACCACCATGGCTGTGGCATTACAGTGAGTGGCAGACAATCCCTGCATGATTGGTGCTCTAAATAGCGCCAGACATGCAGGACACGCTTTTGGTGCACGAACAGTTATCGAACATAACCTCGAACAGCCGAATTTTTTGCAAATCGTTCGGGTTCGTCGAACAACTCGAACACCGCCCAAAACAGCTCGAATTTGATATTGGCGAACAGTTCTAGTCGAACACCGCTCATCTCTAGTGGAGACAGGAAAAGGAATCCGAGGATGCTGACCAAAGACTACAAAAAACGGGGATTTGGAGGAGGATTCGCTCTCGTGATTATTGTAAGAGAACTCGGCCCATGGTAGGAGATCCACCCAGTCAGAATGGTGGGCATTAACGAAGTGCCGGAGGTAACTGGTCAGGTTCTGATTGATCCGCTCCACTTGACCATTGGACTGTGGGTGGTAAGCGGAAGAGAAGTCCAGGGTGACGTCTAGTAGTTTACAAGTGGCTCTCCAGAAGCGTGAGGTGAACTGTACCCCACGATCCGACATGATGTGGAGGGGCAGGCCATGAAGACGGAAGATGTGACGAATAAAGTCTCTAGCTAGTTCGGGTGCAGACGGGAGGCCTGGCAGGGGAACGAAATGAGCCATCTTGGAGAAGCGGTCAGCGACCACCCAAATGACCGTACAACCGGCAGAGAGTGGGAGGTCAGTTATGAAGTCCATTGCAATATGCTGCCAGGGGGCAGCAGGTACTGGGAGCGGAAGGAGGCGACCGGCTGGCAGATGTCTCGGAACCTTGTTGCGGGCGCAGGACACACAGGCAGAAACAAAGTCTATTACATCCTTGTGCAAGGTAGGCCACCAGTAGTGCCGGGAAATAAGCTGGAGGGTCTTCTTCTGACCAGCGTGGCCAGCCAGTTTAGACGAGTGACCCCAGTGAATGATCTTCTCCCGATCAGGTACTGATACGAACGTCTTTCCGGGAGGGAGACGATTTAGACTCACGGGAGCCACCTGCATTACTCTGGCGGGATCGATGATGTGTTTCGGATCTTCCTCGAGATCGGACACTAGAAAGGATCGGGACAAGGCGTCTGCTTTGACGTTTTTGTCAGCCGGGCGAAAATGAAGAACAAAATCAAAGCGAGCAAAAAACAAGGACCACCGGGCTTGGCGCGGGTTAAGTCTCTGGGCATGCTGGAGGTAAGCCAAGTTCTTGTGGTCAGTGTAAATTATTACCGGGTGGAGAGCCCCCTCGAGCAGGTAACGCCACTCCTCCAATGCCAGTTTGATGGCCAATAACTCTCGGTCTCCTATGGAATAATTGCGCTCTGAGGAGGAGAAGAGTTTAGAGAAGAAGCCACAAGTTACCATCCTCCCGGAAGATGATTTTTGAGTAAGTACCGCTCCGGCTCCAGAGGAGGAGGCGTCAACTTCCAGGAAGAACTGCTTGTTGCCATCTGGGCGATGCAGCACCGGGGCGGAAGAGAAGGCCTGTTTTAGGGAAAGAAAGGCCTCCTCAGCTTCGGGTGGCCACTCTTTGGGATTAGTATCTTTACGGGTGAGCGCAGAAATTGGGGCCGTCCGGGAAGAGAAGTGTGGTATGAAGAGGCGGTAGTAGTTGGCGAAGCCCAGGAATCGCTGAATGGCCTTCAACCCCTCCGGTCGGGGCCATTTCTCGATGGCAGACAGTTTCTCAGGATCCATTTGTAGGCCGGTCTGAGAGATAATGTAGCCCAGAAACGGAAGCGAGGTCTGCTCAAAGAGGCACTTCTCAAATTTAGCGTAGAGATGGTTCTGACTGAGCCTGAGCAGGACCTGACGAACGTCCCTCCGGTGAGTCTGGAGATCCGGAGAGAAGACCAAGATGTCGTCCAGGTACACCACTACGCAGGAGTAGAGAAGGTCCCGGAAGATGTCATTGACCAACTCTTGAAAGACGGCAGGAGCGTTACAGAGGCCAAAGGGCATTACCAGATATTCATAGTGGCCGTCCCGGGTGTTGAATGCCGTCTTCCATTCATCCCCCTGACGGATACGAACCAGGTTGTACGCCCCACGGAGGTCCAGTTTGGTGAAGATTCTAGCCCCCCTCAGACGATCAAATAACTCCGGAATGAGCGGAAGGGGGTACTTATTCTTCACCGTGATCTGGTTAAGGCCTCTATAGTCTATACAGGGACGGAGGGAGCCGTCCTTCTTTTTGACGAAAAAGAAGCCTGCTCCCGCCGGGGAAGTAGATTTCCGGATGAATCCTCTGGCCAGATTCTCCTCAATATATTCGGACATCGAGCGGGTCTCAGCAGCGGATAATGGATAAATACGCCCACGGGGAGGAGAAGTACCAGGTAACAGGTCGATAGGGCAGTCGTATGATCTATGAGGAGGTAGTGTCTCTGCTTCCTTTTTATTAAAGACATCAGCATAAGACCAATACGGGATCGGAAGTCCAGGTAGATTAGCTGGGGTAGGAGAAGGACGGACGGGATGAACGGGAACCAGACAGGTCTTATGGCAGCCCTGTCCCCAGCGAAGGACTTCTCCAGTCTGCCAGTCAATTACGGGTGCATGTCTCTGGAGCCAAGGTAGACCTAGCAAGAGGGCGTGAGAGAGTCCAGGCAGAACATGGAAGGAGATACTTTCAGAATGCAGCATTCCCACCTGCAGAGTAATGGATTCGGTGATGAGTTGGATGGGGCGTGGTAAGAGCCCCCCATCCACGGCAGCAACAGACAAGGGTACAGCCAGAGGTTTGGTGGGGATGCGGTATTTCTCTACCAGGGACTGTGAAATAAGATTCCCGGCTGCTCCAGAGTCAAGTTGGGCTAGTTCGAAATAACGGTTCTCCCCATAGACGATTGAAACTGACAACAGCAGGGATGGAGAGGATTTATTCTTGTCTAGGTGGACCTCTCTGAGCGAACCTAGACACAGGCGTTTCCCGACCTCTCCGGGCAGGCACGGATCCGGTGCTCCTTACTGCCACAGTAGAAGCAGGTCCCCTCGGCACGGCGTAAGTCCTGACGGGTCTTGACCATCTTGGTCTGGTCGACCTGCATAGGCTCAGGAGGGTGTACCTGGTTAGAGACAGAAGGAGTGACGGGTTTCTGAAAAGTAGGAGCTAGACGTGGTAACCTCCTCTCACGGGTGACCTCTCTGGCACGTTCCTGGAACCGTAGGTCAATCCGGGTGGCAAGAGTTATTAAGTCATCGAGAGTGGTAGGAATGTCCCGACCGGCAAGTTCATCTTTAATACGGCCGGACAGACCCTCCCAGAAGACGGAAACCAGAGCGTCGTTATCCCAAGCCAGCTCCGAGGCAAGGGTACGGAACCGTATGGCATATTGGCCCACGGTGAGACCTTCCTGACGGAGGCGTAGCAATGATGATGCGGATGAGGTCTTCCGTCCGGGTTCGTCGAAGACTTTCCGGAAAGCCGTGAGAAAAGCAGGCAAGTTGGACACCAGGGGGTCTCCTCTCTCCCATAGAGGATTTAGCCAGGCCAGGGCCTCCCCGGTGAGATGGGACATGATGAATGCAATTTTGGCTCGGTCGGAGTTAAACTGGTGGGACAATAGTTCAAAGTGCAGGGTGCACTGATTTATGAAGCCCCGAGCCTGGGCGGAGTCGCCTCCGAAGCGAGGAGGTGCAGAAAGCCGGGGTCCGGGATAGGATACCATGGTACTGGCGGAGGTTGTTGGTGGAGCAGTCAGAGTGTCCAGGCGAGTATTGACATTCCGCAGGTGACCCAGGATGGACTCCTGTTGGGACCTTTGACGGGACAGTTCATGACACAGGTCCGTGAGCGAGGGAGCTTGGGTGCCACCGGGTTCCATGGCCCGAGCAAACTGTAACGGGTCTGGGAGGTGGAACCTCTGGGCTACAATACAAGGGGGCGGTCCTTGTAAGGGAGCGGGTGGCGACCAGGCAGGCAGTCACAGCAGGTGACCAGGACAGTCTCTGGGTGTACGGGCAGGAGGTCACGGCAAGTGATCGGGGCAGTCTCTGGATAAAGGGTAGGTACGACCTGTGATGGCTGAACCTCCAGGTAGGCTACCAAGGCAGATGGAGAATGTGTGCTCCCAGGTGAGCAAGCGAGAGTCTCTGGAATAGCAGGTGGTCACAGCACGTGACGGCGGTGCCTCCAGGTAGGCGAGCAGGCAGGTAACGGAGAAGCGCTCCCAGGTGAGCGGACAAGAGTCTCTGGAATAGCTGGTGATCACAGCACGTGACAGCGGAGCCTCCGGGTAGGCAAACAGGCAGGTAGCGGAGAAGCGCTCTCAGGTGAGCGGGCAAGAGTCTGGAGTAGTCGGTGGTCACAGCACGTGACAGCGGAGCCTCCGGGCAGGCAAGCAGGCAGGTAACGGAGAAGCGCTCCCAGGTGAGCGGGCAAGCTGGTCCATAGACAGACTGACCGGAGCTGTAAGGCAGACCGTCGGACCTCAGGCAAGCAGGCAGGTAGCTGAGGTGCGCTCCCAGGTGAGCGGGCAGGCTGGTCCTTAGACAGACTGACAGGATTAGTAAGGCAGACCGTCGGACCTCAGACTAGCAGGCAGGTAGCAAGTAATCAGGCAGGAATCTGACAGGTAACTGGCAGGTAACTGGCAACGGGACCTGAGGGCTGAAGCACAGGTGAGACACAGGTGCAAACAACATTGCTCGGGCACCTCCATTTTGGAGGAGGTGCCTTATATATGATGAAGTCCTCCGGCCATTGGCCGGGGACTCCTTAGGACGGCGCGCGCGGCCCCTTTAAGAGGAGGAGAGCGCGCGCGCGCGCGCCCTAAGCACAGGGGCCGGGAAGGAGCGCGCGCTGAGAGCAGAGCGGGAGGAGGACGCCGGGAAGGAGCGCGCGCTGACAGCAGAGCGGGAGAGGGACGCCGGGCACGGGGCAGAGCGGTGAGGGGAGCAGCGTCCCTGCCTAGCAGAGGGCAGGGACGCCGGCACTACAGCCTCCATTAAAAATTTGTTTCAGTGTGTCAGTGAAGCAATTGACACCAGGTTGCTGTTCAAAATTGTTATCTATAGGCCCCGTATTTAAAACAGTATTTTCTCCATCACACGGACCACATATACGTTTTTAGAAAATATTGCCATTTATGACCTCCATTACAAAAAATTTCAGTGTGTCAGGGAAGAAATTGACACCAGATTGCTGTTCACAATAGATACCAACAGGCCAGGTATTTAAAACTGTGTTTTCTCCATCACACAAAACATATATACATTTTCAGAAAATACTGCATTTCTGGCCTCCATTAGAAAGATATTTCAGTGTGTCAGTGAAGCAATTGACACCAGATTGCTGTTCAAAAAGTTTCCTAAAGGCCAAGAATTTAAAACTGAGTTTTCTCCATCACACGAATCACACATACCTTTGCAGAAAATACTGCCATTTCTGGCATCCATTAAAAATTTGTTTCAGTGTGTCAGAGAAGCAATTGACACCAGATTGCTGTTCACAAAAGTTGCATACAGGCCAGGTATTTAAAACTGTATTTTACTCCATCACACGAACCACATATATGTTTTCAGAAAATACTGCCATTTCTGGCCTCCATTGCAAAAAAATTTCAGTGTGTCAGTGAAGCTACTGACACCAGAATGCTGTTCACAATAGTTACCTACAGGCCAGGTATTTAAAACTCTGTTTTCTCCATAACACGGATCACATTTACGTTTTCAGAAAATAGTGACATTTCTGGCCTCCATTAAAAATTTGTTTCAGTGTGTCAGTGAACCAATTGACACCAGATTGCTGTTCAAAATAGTTACCTAAAGCCCAGGTTTTTAAAACTGTATTTTCTCCACCACATGAGCCACAAATACATTTTCAGAAAATACTGCCATTTTTGGTTTCTATTAAAAAAAATGTAAGTGTTTCAGTGAAGCAATTGACACCAGGTTGCTGTTCAAAATAGTTACCTACAGGCCAGGTATTTAAAACTGTGTTTTCTCCATCACATGAATCACATATGTTTTCAGAAAATACTGCCATTTCTGGCCTCGATTAAAAATTTGTTTCGATGTGTCAGTTAAGCAAATGAAACCAGATTGCTGTTGACAATAGAGACCTACAGGCGAAGTAGTAAAAACTGTGTGTTCTCCATCACACGGATCACATATACGTTTTCAAAAAATACTGACATTTCTGGCCTCCATTAATAATTTGTTTCAGTGTGTCAGTGAAGGAATTGACACCAGATTGCTGTTCAAAATAGTTACCTACAGGCCAGGCATCTTAAACTACGTCTTCGCCATCACACAAATCACATATACGTTTTCAGAAAATACTGGCATTTCTGGCCTCCATTAAAAATTTGTTTCAGTGTGTCAGTGAAGGAATTGACAACAGATTGCTGTTCACAATAGATACCTACAGGACAAGTATTTAAAACTGTGTTTTCTCCATCACATGAATCACATATTCATTTTCAGGAAATTCTGCCATTTCTGGCCTCCATTAAAAATTAGTTTAAGTGTGTCAGTGAAGCAATTGACACCAGATTGCTGTTCACAATAGTTTCCTAAAGTCCAAGTATGTAAAACTGTGTTTTCTCCATCACATGAATCACATATACGTTTTCAGAAAATACTGCCATTTCTGGCCTACTTTAGAAATATGTTTCAGTGTGTCAGTGGAGCAATTGACACCAGATTAATATTCACAATAGTTACCTACAGACCAAGTATTTAAAACTGCGTTTTCTCCGTCACACGGATAACTTACACGTTTTCTGAGAATACTGCCACTTATGGCCTCCATTAAAAATTAGTTTCAGTGTGTCAGTGAAGCAAATGACACCAGATTGCTGTTCACAATAGTTACCTACAGGCCAAGTTTTTAAAACTGTGTTTTATCCATCACACAAATCACATATATGTTTTCAGAAAATACTGCCTTTTCTGGCCTCCATTAAAAATTTGTTTCAGTGTGTCAGTGAAGCAATTGACACCAGATTGCTGTTCAAAATAGTTATCTACAGGCCATGTTTTTAAAATTGTATTTTCTCCACCACATGAACCACATATATGTTTTTTAGAAAATACTGCCATTTATGGTCTCCATTAAAAAAAAATTCAGTGTGTCAGTGAAGCAATTGACACCAGTTTGCTGTTCACGTTAGTTTCCTAAAGTCCAGGTATTTAAAACTGTGTTTTCTCCATCACATGAATCACAAATACGTTTTCAGAAAATACTGCTATTTCTGACCTACTTTAGAAATATGTTTCAGTGTGTCAGTGAAGCATTTCACACCAGATTGCTGTTCAAAAAAGTTACCTACAAGCCAGGTATTCAAAACTGTGTTTTCTCCGTCACACCGATCACATATACGTTTTCAGAAATTACTGACATTTCTGGCCTCCATTAAAAATTTGTTTCATTGTGTCAGTGAAGCAACTGACACCAGATTAATATTCACAATAGTTACCTACAGACCAAGTATTTAAAACTGCGTTTTCTCCGTCACACGGATAATATATACGTTTTCAGAGAATACTGCCACTTATGGCCTCCATTAAAAATTTGTTTCAGTGTGTCAATGAAGCAATTTACACCAGATTGCTGTTCAAAATAGTTAAATGCAGGTCAGGTATTTAAAACTGAGTTTTCTCAGTCACACGGATCACATATATGTTTTCAGAAAATACTGCCATTTCTAGCCAGCAATAAAAACTTGTTTCAGTGTGTCAGTGAAGCAATTGACACCAGGTTGCTCCTAAAGATAGTTTCCTAAAGACTAGGTATTCAAAACTGTCTATTCTCCATCACAGGGATCACATATACGTTTTCAGAAAATACTGCCATTTCTGGCCTCCATTAAAAATTTGTTTCAGTGTGTCAGTGAAGCAATTTACTCCAGTTTGCTGTTCAAAACAGTTACCTACAGGCCAGGTATTTAAAACTGCATTTTCTACATCACATGGATCACATTAATGTTTTCAGAAAATACTGCCATTTCTGGCCTCCGTTAAAAATTTGTTTCAGTGTGTTTAAGGAAGCAATTGACACCAGATTGCTCTTCAAAATATTTACCTACAGGCCAGGTATTCAAAACTGTGCTTTTTCCGTCACACGGATCACAAATGCATATTCAGAAAATACTGCCATTTCTGACCTCCTTTAAAAATTTGTTTCAGCTTGCCAGTGACGCAATTGACATCAGATTGCTGTTCAAAAAATTTACCCTCAGGCAAGGTATTTAAAACTGTGTTTTATGCATTACACGGATCACATATACGTTTTCAGAAAATATTGCCATTCATGGCCTCCATTAAAAATTTGTTTCAGTGTGTCAGTAAAGCAACTGACACCAGATTGCTGTTCACAATAGTTACCTACAGGCCAAGTATTAAAAACTGTGTTTTGTCCATCACACAAATCACATAAATGTTTTCAGAAAATACTGTCTTTTCTGGCCTCCTTTAAAAATTTGCTTCAGTGTGTCAGTGGAGCAATTGACACCAGATTGCAGTTCGAAATAGTTACCTGCAGTCCAGGTATTTAAAACTGCGTTTTCTCTGTCACACTGATTACATATAATTTTTCAGAAAATACTGCCATTTATGGCCTTCATTAAAAATTTGTTTCAGTGTGTCAGTGAAGCAATTGACACCGGTTTGCTGTTCAAAATAGTTACCTACAGGCCAGATATTTAAAAATGTATTTTCTCTGTTACACGGATCACATATATGTTTTCAGAAAATACTGCCATTTCTGGCCTCCATTAGAAATTTGTTTCAGTGTGTCAGTGAAGGAGGGGGCTGGAGACAGCAAGGCTAGGGGGAAGCCACCCATGACCGGGGTTTGGCCTGGAGGTTTTACCCCACCCCCCTTTTGTTTGGTTTTGAATAGTGGGATTCTGGGATTGGGTAATAGGAAGATGGGGGCGGGTAGCTGGAAGGGGGATATATAAGGGAAAAGTGTGGGAAAATGGCCATTCCCATTGGAGCAGCAGAGGCAATCACCTGTCATGGCGTCCGTGGAATCCCTGGTGAGCCAGCTTCAGGATGTCGCACGGTCAAGAAGAGGTGGATGGCTGGAGGCCCAGCTGTCCGCATTGCTGGGAGCTGCAGGAGTTTCGGAGGCGCAGGACGGAGTCGGTAGAAGAAGCTGGAGAACCCGGCCCCTGGAGAGACTATCCCCAGAGGTATCAGCACAGAACAGCTGCAGGACCCGGAGCCCCTCAGGGGACCCTGCGGGGTGAGAGCAAAATGGCGCGGTTCCTGCCCGCCGCTCTCGCCCCGGCAGGAATCCATCCGGCCGGCCTGTTGCTGTTGTTCAACGCGGAGCACGGTCTAAACCGGAAGTCGGCGCCGCGCTGGAAGTGAGGGCCGCACCGGATGTTCGGCACGACATAGGAGCGACGCGGGACACAGAGGTTCCGGCCCCAAAGAGCGACGCAGGTGCAGCGCACCTGCGATGCGCAAATCGACTGCGACGCGCAACGCAGCTGCAAAAGACGACGCAGCTGTGATGGGAAACGCAGCTGCCATCAACGTCGGGGGCCTGAATGAATGGAGAGGACCCAGGACTATCGTGGGAGCGGAGACGGGAATGGCAGGCACCACTGGCGATGTTCCTTTCAGGGTGCTTGCTGGGAAGGCCATGAGGACACCAAGGAGGTGAGCATCGGTGGGCAGGCAGCAATCCGGGCATCCACGGCTGCTTGGCTCACAGGGAAGACGCAGAGGAGAGGGAGCGGCGGGCAGCAACATAGAGCCGCCGGGCAGCGTCGGTTATGGCAGAACGGACCAGGCCCGTGCGCTTGGGTCTGGTAACAGAAGGAGGCCCGTTTCAACACCCAGGATTGCAAGTCGGTCCGGTGGGAGGCGGTCACCGAGGAGGCAACACCCGGCAGCATCCATGACTGTTCAGGTCCCCCCTGGTGACGGGGAGGCCAGGGGCGGGGGCCTTGAGCGGCGAATGGAAACAGACAGATCCGATTCCATCAGCGACAGGGGCAGAAGAACTGATCGTCAGTACTCAGGATTTATGGCTGGCAGGGACACAGCACCTGCGCAGCGGCGTGAGTATAACTCCATGTCTTGTTTGTCGCCCGCAGGGGCAGCTTCATTGGGGGGAGTTAGCGGTCCTTTTTTTGCCTCAGAGGGGAGGTGTCTAGCCGGTCTGGGAGGGACGGAGGTATCGGGAATTAGGGAAATCTTAAATAGTATGTCGCAGGTTCTACTGAGAATGGAGAGCGCAGCAGCAGGTGGGTCAAGGGCATCTTCAACAGAAGCCTGGTTACCAGGCCAAGAGGTGTCGCTTCAACCCAGTGGTGTGGTGGTAGGGTCTGTGGTTGGTGCAGAAGGGGCAGTTGCTGGGGTTTCAGTATCGGTTCAGACGGAGAAGGACAAGGGCAATACGGTGAAGTTGGATGACAGGGAAAAGAAGGAGGTGTATGTGAGCTTCGAGGGGCCATTAGGAGCACATTTAAAAAAAGAGGTGAAGGAGAAAATTTGGCGTGACGAATGCATGGAAATTTTCTCCCTCCTTCCCCTGGAGAAGTTTAATTTGGACAGGGGGAAAAAAGACGATAGCAAAAAGGAGGAGGAGATGAAGCGGAGGTGGCGCTTGATACCTCAAACTTTTACGAATTGGCTTCAAGCATTTGCGATTTTGGCCGGGGTCATAGGGGAAAAGTTTCCTGAAAATTGCTCAGGCTTATTTTGTTATTTGGATGCCATCGGGGAAGCGCATCGTACTTATGGGGGACAAACTTGGCTGAGGTACGATGAGCAATTTAGGCAGAGGAAGGCGGTACGGGCCGAGATTAAGTGGGACCAGAAAGACATTGGCCTTTGGTTAAAGGTGATGGCTCCCGCTAGATATGGGCAGTCCTTTCACGGGAGCGGAGGAAGTGGGAGTCAATCGGCAGGAACAAGTGGAGGTAGTCAGGGAGCGCAGGGAAGCAAAGAAAAATCAGGAACGTGCTGGCAATTTAACGACGGCCAGTGCAAATACGGGGCAGGCTGTAAGTTTAAGCACGTTTGTTCCCATTGCAATGGGAGCTCCCATGGGGTGGTAAAATGTTACAAAAAAGGAAAGGGAAGAATGTCTGTGGGTCCCGGTCAAGGGAGCGACTCCAGTGAATCTGGAAAAGATGGCCCCCTTTCTAAGTAGATATCCTGATCAATTGATGGCCAGGATTATTAGGGATGGTTTTTCAGAGGGTTTCAAGATCCCGTCACCCGACCATAAAGTTCCTTTTTCAGTTAAGAATTTAAGGTCTGCTTTCTTGCATCCAGAAGTTGTGGAGGTTAAGTTGGCAAAGGAGGTGGAGTTAGGTCGTATGACGGGGCCGTTTCATAGTTTGCCAGTTGAAGGTGCGGTCATTTCTCCTCTGGGGTTAGTGCCGAAGAAGGAGCCGAACAAATTTCGCCTGATTCAGCATTTGTCGTACCCAAAAGGTTGTTCGGTTAATGACGGTATAGCCGAGGATTTATGTTCGGTTGAATACACATCATTTGATGCAGCTGTGTCATGGGTTCGGAGGTACGGGCCTGGGTCATTGATGGCAAAAACCGACATTGAGTCAGCGTTTTGGCTCCTTCCTGTTCACCCGGCTAGCAATCCACTTTTGGGTTGTTTTTGGAACAAAAGTTATTACTTGGATAGGTGTTTGCCTATGGGCTGTTCTATTTCATGTTCATTGTTTGAAACCTTCAATACTTTTTTAGAATGGGTGGTTAGAGATGTTGCAGGATTGCAGTCTGTTATCCACTATCATGATGATTTTTTGTTTTTGGGTCCCCCAGATTCGTTGGTGTGTGGTAATTTGTTAGCAGCCATGAAGTGGGTTGCTGAACGCTTTGGGGTCCCTTTGGCAAAAGAAAAGACCGAGGGGCCTTGTACGGTTTTAAGTTTTTTAGGGATTCTAATTGATATGGAGCACATGGAGGGTCGATTGCCAGAAGAAAAATTGTTGTTATTCAGGCAGGAGGTTGAGCGAATTGGAAAACTGCGTAAGGTGACATTGAAGGAGCTCCAGTCGCTGCTAGGGAGATTGAATTTTGCCTGTAGGATCATGCCGATGGGTAGAATATTCTGTCGTAGGTTGTCAAGGGCAACGGTGGGTGTGCGGGCAGCGCATCACTTTATTCGCTGGAATAGAGAGCACAGAGAGGACTTGGAGGTGTGGAAGCGCTTTTTGGACACTTACAACGGCAGGTCGTTGATTCAGCAGGAGTTTCTGAACAGCTTTGATTGCGAGATTTACACGGACGCGGAGTTGGATATGGAGCTTTTTGTAGGGGAAAGTGGAGCGTCGGTAAATGGCCCGATGCTTGGAAGGAGAGGGGTCTTACAAAGAATCTCGCTCTTTTGGAATTATTCCCAATTGTAGTTGCGGTCTCGATTTGGGGTGAGTTCTTTTTGAATCGGAGGGTCTGGTTCCATTGTGATAACATGGGCGTAGTAGCAGTGATTAACAGCTTATCGGCCTCGTCTCCTCCGGTTATCAAGCTGGTTAGGGAACTGGTGCTACGGTGTTTGGAACTGAATGCATGGTTCTCAGTGGTACATGTGCCCGGTGTTCAAAACTCTATAGCGGATGCTTTGTCTCGTTTCCATTGGGAGCGTTTTCCGTTCGCTGGCACCAGAGGCGGAAGTCGCAGGAGTGGAATGCCCTTCGCAGTTGTGGCAGATGGTTTTGGAAGAGCTCGAAGATTGATTCAGGAGTCGGTGGCAAGTTCAACCTGGGCGGCTTATGAGACATCTTGGTGAGTATGGCAAAGCTGGGTGTCGCAGTGGGGGGCATTAGAGAGTGAAGAGGATAGGACTTTGGTGGTTTTGTTTTTTGTAGGTAAGGCTGCGGATTTAGGGTGGTCGTCATCCAGAATTAGCAAATTTATAGCCGGGCTGGCTTTTGGTTTTAAGTTGCAGGGTTGGACTGATGTCACTAGAGCATTTTTGGTCAGGCAGGCACTCAGAGGTTTTCAAAAGGGTAACAAGATTTGTGATAAGCGGAGACCAGTAATGTTTGGCATGTTAGAAAGGTTAGGTCTGGTTTTGGAGAGCATTTGTTGATCTGTTTTTGAGGCGACGCTGTTTAAGTTAGCCTTTGTCTTAGCATTTTTCGGGGCGATGAGAGTAGGGGAGTTGGTTGCCCCCAGCAAAAATAGGGAAGGAGGGCTATTGGCCAAAGACATGAGTTCTTGGGCCTGGGGCAATGATTTTTGGATTAGACGGTCTAAAACTGATCAGATTGGTAGAGGTAAGAGGGTCATTTTAGGAAGAGTAGAAGGGGCTCTGATGTGTCCAAGAAGGTGTTTGGAGGCTTATTGGCAGATGTGGACAGGGAGATCCGGCCCACTCTTACGTCATTGTGACGGGTCATTTCTTTCCCGTTTCCAATTTATAGCGGTCTTAAAAAAAGGGGTGCAGGAGTTGGGCCTTAACCCGGAGGTTTATGGTTCGCATTCCTTTAGGATTGGCGCAGCATCTGAGGCTAGCAGGCGCGGCTTGGGGGCGGAGGTGATAAAACGGATCGGAAGATGGAGTTCAGACCGTTATTTGACATATGTTCGCCGCTAGTTGATACAGTACTTTGTTAGTTGTATAACAATCATTGAATATGCTTGTTTATCATTCTTTTAGGTGAAGTTCCCACCTTAGCTTGGATTCTTGGACACTCATACGTGCATTGGGGGGCACGGCGGGCCAATGTCCGGCGTGACGGTAGGCAATTGGGCTTTCCGAGGGCACAACTGATTATTAGGTGGCTAGGTTTTAGGGGCATGTTATGGAACCGGTTTTTGGGGGAAGTTCATAAGGCTGCGAGATTGGACAGAGTACCAGCTATTTTAGTTGTGCATCTGGGGGGGAACGATTTAGGGGGAAGGCCGGTAAAGGAGTTGATTCGGGATATCCGTTTCGATTTCTTGAGATTGTGGACTTCTTTTCCGGGGGTTATAACAGTGTGGTCGGATATAGTCCCCAGGAAAAAATGGCGGGCGGTCAGATCGGAAAAGGGAATAAACAGGGCATGGATAAAATTAAATAGGGCGGTGTCTAGCTTTGTGTCCAGAAATGGGGGCATAAGTGTTAGGCATTTGGAGTTGGAATCCGGAGTCAGAAATTTGTGGTTGGAGGACGGGGTACATCTCAATGATATTGGCATGGATCTTTGGGCTCTTTCAATTCAGGAGGGGATTGAGAGGGCATTGGTGGCTTTGGGGCACGCACGAGCCTGAGGTTTCAGGGCTGTTCGTGGTTGGTGGGGGGTGGGGTTCTTGGAGTTGGTTAAATTGAGAGGGGAGGTGATCTGGCAGTCGGTTATGGGCTCTGGACTGGGTTTTACCTCGGGAGCATTTTGGTAGTTGGTTGGCCTGCCACGGAACGTGGAGGTCTTTTGGTGCTCTCGAGCTGGTGATGAACGGCTGGGGGTAACATGGCGGTGCAATGTTATAGTGAATTTAAAGCCAGATCTATTAGCTCCAAGAACCCTCCCTCCTTATATATATATATATATATATATATATATATATATTGGTATACTGATAATTTATTTCATTGTTATTTGTTGTTTGTTAATAAACGGCCGCTGTTGCCACAATTTATCCAACAAATAACTTGTTGTGGAGTTTTTATTTCAGGGGATGGGATCATGGGAACGCTGGGTATGTTGGGCAGAGTGAAGGTCAGATAGTAAAACCACACTGGGCCATAACAGGTCAAGCAATTGACACCAGACTGCTGTTCAAAATAGTTAACTAAAGGCCTGGTATTCAAAATTGTGTTTTACCCATCACACGGATCACTTATGTGTTTTCAGAATATTCAGCCATTCTGCCCTCCATTAAAAACTTGATTCAGTGTGTCAGTGAAGCAATTGACACCAGATTGCTGTTCAATTCAAAATAGTTACCTACAGGCCAGGTATTTAAAACTGTATTTTCTCCATCACACAAATCACATATACTTTTTCAGAAAATAGTGCCATTTATGTCCTCCATTAAAAAAAATGTCAGTGTGTCAGTGAACCAATTGACACCAGATTGCTGTTCAAAATAGTTAAATACTTGTCTGGTATTTAAAACTGAGTTTTCTCCGTCTCACGGATCACATATATGTTTTCAGAAAATACTGCCATTTCTGGCATGCATTAAAAATTTGTTTCAGTATGTCAGTGAAGCAATTGACACCAGATTGCTCTTTAAGATAGTTAACAACAGACCAGGTGTTCAAAACTGTGTTTTCTCCATCACATGGATCACATATACATTTTCAGAAAATACTGCCATTTCTGGCCTAAATTAAAAATTTGTTTCAGTGTGTCAGTGAAGCAATTGACACCAGATTGCTGTTGAAAATAGTTACCTACAGGTGAGGCATTCCAAATTGTGATTTCTCCGTCACACGGATCACATATACCTTTTCAGAGAATACTGCCATTTCTGGCCTCCATTAAAAATTTGTTTCAGTGTGTCAGTGAAGCAATTGCACCAGATTGCTGTTGAAAATAGTTAACTACAGTTCAAGTATTTAAAACGATGTTTTCTCTGTCACATGGAACACAAATGCATATTCTGAAAATGCTGCTATTTCTGACCTCCATTAAAAATTGGTTTCAGTTTGCCTGTGAAGCAATTGACACCAGATTGCTGTTGAAAAAATTTACCAGCACGCCAGGTATTTAAAACTGTGCTTTCTCTTTCACACAGATCACATACACATATTCAGACAATACACCCATTTCTGGCTTCCATTAAATATTTGTTTCAGTGTGTCAGTGAAGCAATGGACACCAGATTGCTGTTCAAAAATTTTGCCTACAGGCCAAGTATTTAAAACTGCATTTTCTCCATCACACAGATCACATATACGTTTTCAGAAAATACTGACATTTCTGGCCTCCATTAATAATTTGTTTCAGTTTGCCAGTGAAACAATTGACACCAGATTGCTGATCAAAATAGTTACCTGCAGGCCAGGTATTTAAAACTGCGTTTTCTCGGTCACATGGATCACATATAAGTTTTCAGAAAATACTGCCATTTCTGGCCTCCATTAAAAATTTGTTTCAGTGTGTCAGTGAAGCAATTGACACCGATTTGCTGTTCAAAATATTTACCTACAGGCCAGATATTTAAAAATGCATTTTTTCTATCACACGGATAACATATACGTTTTCAGAAAATACTGCCATTTCTGGCCTCCATTATAAATTTGATTCAGTGTGTCAGTGAAGCATTTGACACCAGTTTGCTGTTCAAAATAGTTACATGCAGGCTAGGTATATAAAACTGTGTTTTCTCCATCACACGGATTACTTATACGTTTTCAGAAAATACGGCCATTTCTGGCCTCCATTAAAAATTTGTTTCAGTGTGTCAGTGAAGCAATTGACACCAGATTGCTGTTCAAAATAGTTTCCTACCGGCTAGGCATTAAAAACTGTATTTTCTCCGTCACACAGATCACATATACGATTTCAGAAAATACTGTCATTTCTGGCATCCATTAAAAATTTGCTTCAGTGTGTCAGTGTAGCAATTTACACCAGATTGCTGTTCAAAATAGTTACCTGCAGGCCATATACGTAAAACTGCGCTTTCTCCGTCACGCAGATAACATATAGGTTTTAGAAAATACTGTCATTTCTGGCCTCCATTACAAATTTGTTTCAGTGTGTCAGTGAAGCAATTGACACTGGTTTGCTGTTCAAAATAGTTACCTACAGGCCAGGTATTCAAAATGGCTTTTTCTCCATCACAAGGATCAAATATAAGTTTTCAGAAAATACTGACATTTCTGGCCATCTTTAAAAAAAATTTCAGTGTGTCAGTGAAGTAATTGACACCAGTTTGCTATTCACAATAGTTACCTACAGGCCAGGTATTTAAAACTGCGTTTTCTCCATCACATGGATAACTTATAAGTTTTCAGTAAATACTGCCAATTCGGGCTTCCATTAAAAATTTGTTTCAGTGTGTCAGTGAAGCAATTTACACCAGATTGCTGTGCAAAAAATGTACCTACAGGCCAGGTATTTAAAACTGCATTTTCTCCGTCACACGGATAACTTAAACATTTTCAGAAAATACTGCCATTTCTGGCCTCCATTAAAAATTTGTTTCAGTGTGCCAGTGAAGCAATTGACACCAGATTGCTCTTCAAAATATTTACCTACAGGCCAGGTATTCAAAACTGTATTTTCTCCATCACACCGATCACAAATACATATTCAGAAAATACTGCCATTTCTGGCCTCCATTAATAATTTGTTTCAGTTTGCCAGTGAAGGAATTGACACCAGATTGCAGTTCAAAAAAGTTACCTACAGGCCAGATATTTAAAAATGCATTTTCTCCGTCACACAGATCACACATACGTTTTCAGAAAATGCTGCCTTTTCTGGCCTCCATTAGAAATTTATATCAGTGTGTCAGTGAAGCAATTGACACCAGATTGCTGTTCAAAATAGTTAGCTACAGGCTAGGCATATGAAACTGCATTCTCTCCGTCACATGGATCTCATACATGTTTTCAGAAAATACTTCCATTTTTGATCTTCATTAAAAATTAGTTTCAGTGTGTCAGTGAAGCAGTTGACACCAGATTGCTCTTCACTATAATTACCTACAGGCCAGGTATTTAAAACTGTGCTTTCTCCATCACACGAATCACATAAATGTTTTCAGAAATTACTGCCTTTTCTAGCCTCCATTAAAAAATTGTTTCACTGTGTCAATGAAGCAATTGACACCAGATTGCTGTTCAAAATAGTTATCTACAGGCTAGGTATATAAAACTGCATTCTCTCCGTCACTTGGATCTCATACATGTTTTCAGAAAATACTACCATTTTTGATCTCCATTAAAAATTAGTTTCATTGTGTCAGTGAAGAAGTTCACACCAGATTGCTCTTCACTATAATTACCTACAGGCCAGTTATTTAAAACTGCATTTTCTCCATCACACAAATCACATATACGTTTTCAGAAAATACTGCTATTTATGTCCTCCATTAAAAAAAATTTCAGTGTGTCAGTGAAGATATTGACACCAGATTGCTGTTCAAAATAGTAACCTACAGGTCATGTATTCAAAACTGTGTTTTCTCCATCACATGGATCACATATACCTTTTCAGATAATACTGCCATTTCTGGCCTCCATTAAAAATGTGTTTCAGTGTGTCAGTGTAGCAATTGACACCAGATTTCTGTTCAAAATTGTTACTAGTGTTGAGCCACCCCCGTAGTGTTCGAGTTCGGTTCGGTTCGTCGAACACCCGTGTGTTCGCCGAACTGTTCGTCGAACTGTTCGACGAACACCTTCGAACACCGTTAAAACCAATGGCAGGCAAACAAAAACACATAGAAACACATAGAAAACACCTTCAAAGGTGTCCAAAAGCTGACAAACTGCTCAGAAGACACAACTAACACATGGAAAAGTGACAAGTACATATAGTCATGCGAAAAGAAAAGAGGTGGAGGAGTAAAAGGAGGGGGAGACACAGATATAGGCATGTCATGCCCTTCTAAAATCCAAAAAGTGAGAAGCCGACACGGCCAGTCCGCTCCTGCCCGTGCCACCTCCGTGTCGCCGGGTTTGTGCCAGAGCCGCGGTGAACCCTGACGGCCAGCCCCCCTCTCCCAATACTGGTGCCTGTCCGCTGGTGGGTCGAGCGAGCCCCCCTGTGGTGGAGGCAGCTCTAAGCTTTTTAATTTAAATTGTCTCTCTAATTTGAATGAATACACTTTAAATCCATTTACAAGGATCTATTGGAGGGCAAGTCTCATGCCAGCAGCCGCGTAATTCCAGCTCCAGTAGCGTCCACTAAAGCTGCTGCAGTTAAAAAGCTTTTATAAGGATCGAGCTCGGCTGTCCACCGCAAGGCATCCTACTGCCAGTCCCAGCCCCTATGCCTTGGGGTGCCTCCTGATGCTCTTCACTGAGTATCCCGTGGTCCCGAAGCATTTCCTTTGAAAAAATTAAGTGTCCAAACTACAGGTGGTGTAGCTTGCTTAACAGCCGGGATAATCCGCTGACTAGCAGACACTGCTACTAGGCACAAAGTATTTCCTGGGCTAGATGCAGTTAAAAATTTGTAAGTAGATACTCTCGTTGGATGCTGAGAAAGCATTCCATAGAGTCTCCTGGCACGCCATATATGATTCTCTTAAAAAGCTTGGGGTAGGGGTCTAGGGGACCCTTTTATAGCCAAAATCACGGCCCTGTATCACAATACGTCACCTAGGCTGAAGATAAATGGAACTGTAGCACCCTGAGGGCTCGGTTGCTACAGACGTATTGCACCTCACCCAGAGGTGTGATATCTCACTCTCAGATAAGGATGGAGTGTGGATCAGGACCCGACACCTGCATGCATTACACCACATTGCCGTGGGGCAGGGCGACCAATATGCCCCTGAGATGGGCACGACAGTCCCTGTCCCTGGCTGGAGTGGGGGGAGGGAACACTGAGGAAGGGGAACCCTGCAGTGCAGGAGCAGGGAGGAAGCAGTTCCTGGGTGCATTGAGAAGGGAGTATAAAAGGTGGGCACCATCTTAGTTCAGTGCAGAGAAGTCTGAGCAGAAGTGGCAGGGAGCAGGGGCTCTGCATGAGCTCTGCTCCGGAGGCGGGCCTAGTAACAGAGGCCCAGGCCTGCAAGAGGGAGAAGGAAGGAAGAGGAGCGGAGAAGGCTCCAGGAATGAGGAATGAAGGGATCCCAGGGGTGCGGACGGGCGAGTCGCCACTGCACGCCCGAATCCACCTGCGTGGAGGGGTCAGGCCAAAGGGGGAGACCGGTCCCCGAACTAGTGGAGGCAGGAAACGACCCTCAGCTAGAAACTGGAGGCTCTGACATTTTATCTGGCGCAGCCCCTTGCTACACCCGCTAGGAAGGCACCACATAGGGTCAGGGAAACTGGCGCCAAGTTTAGCAAGAGGAGGCCCGAGGCAGCCGGACAGAAGTGTTGGTAAGAAAGGCGAGACAAAGGACACACAAAGGGGGTCCTGTGAAGCGCTCCAAAGTTATCTGGGAGTTGTCTGAGCCCCTCACCTGGTGAGCACAGTACGACGTGGGCAGCCGTTACCTGCAGACGTGGTCTGGATAATAAGAACTGTGAGTAAAGGCCCTGAACTGCATCACTGACTCCGTGTCGTTACTGCTGCTGCCCTGCACCATCACCCCCATCCTCCGCATACACTGCCCTGAGGCTATACTCCTCCCGTGGGGAGTTATGCTACGCTCTGCTGCACCCACAACACCAGCCTTAGCGGTCTGCCCTGTAGCAGCGGTTCACTCTGACCGCAATCCACGGGTGGCGTAGTCGGACATTTAAACATCAAAACCACATAAATAGTTCCGCCACTGGTTTGACCACCCTGAGCCACGGAACCGGATCGCCGCCACGAAGACTACAACCACCAGCATCCACCAAAAAGGGTCCGGCTCCGGGTGTCCCAAGGCCCAGGGGGTGCGTCAGAACATTTTCATCACCTTTTACAATCACCAATGGGACAAGGCAGGGATGTCCTCTGTCCCCTCTCTTATACATCCTAGTGACGGAGCACCTGCTCTCATCAATTCGCCATAACCCCAATATTAGGTGGATTGAGGTGGGAGGCACCGAGTACAAGTGCTCTCTATTTGCTGATGATGTCCTAGTATATATCCCTCAATCACATATATCCATCCATGCTGTTATGGCTGAAATAGATCACTTTGTTACATGGTCAAATTTTAAAATCAATGCAGCGAAGTCTGAGGCCCTCGATGTCTCCCTCCCCAAATCCATATAGGATTGCATCCAGTCCAACTTTCCCTTTGCCTGGCCCTCACAGGGTATCAAATACTTACGAATTCCTATTCATAGAGACCTCTCCCATCTATGTTATCTTAATTTTGGGCCCTTTATTGAACAACTCCATACAGACCACGGTTGGCAAGTTAGAACTGTAAGATTCACTACGTGAACCACTGGTGTTTTGTGGAAAAGCACATGTACACTGCGTTCCAAATTATTATGCAAAAAGTGTTTAGGAGTGATAAGGGAAGAATTTGTTTGTTTGTCAGTTAAACTCATTGATGGTGATGTGTGTCAGGGCTCTTTATATCACTGTAAGCAATTGCAGACACCTGTGCTAATTAGTTTGGCAGGTGTGTCCAATGAAAGGCAAGACTACTTAAGAAGGCTGTCTCACATTATTAAGCAGCCTACATTTTCTGCCAAAATGGGAAAGAAAAAGGATGTGTCGGCTGCTGAGAAGCAACAAATTGTGGAGTGTTTAGGTCAAGGCATGACTACAATCAACATTGTGCGATGATCAGGATGAAGTGTCTTGGCAATCAAGAAGTATGTAGCTGATTCACAGTACACACGTGTGCGTGCTGATAAGGGCAAATTGAGGACTCTTTCCTACAGGCAATTACGTCAGGTTAAAAGAGCAGCGGCAAAAAAGCCTTGTCATAGCAGCAGACAAGTTTTTGAAGCTGCTTGTGCCTCCAACGTCCCCCGAACAACAAGATGCAGGGTCCTTCAGAGGTTTGCAGCTGTGCATACGCCATCCTGTCGACCTCCTCTATCCACTTCACACAAGCAGAAACGGCTCCAGTGGGCCAAACATTACATGAAGACTGATTTCAAAACTGTTTTGTTCACGGATGAGTGCCGTGCAGCGCTCGATGGTCCAGATGGATGGAGTGGAGGATGGCTGGTTGATGGACACCCCACGCAAACACGGCTACAGCGCCAACAAGGAGGAGGTGGAGTAATGTTTTGGCCTGGAATCATGGGGAGAGAGATTGTCGGCCCCTTTAGGATCCCTGAAGGCGCTAAAGATGAACTCCATAATGTATGTGGATTTTCTCAAACAGCACTTCCTGCCATGGTTCAAGAAGAAGAACCGTGTATTTCACAGCAAGATCATTTTTCTGCATGATAATGCACCATCTCATGCTGCACATAAAACATCTGCATCTCTGGCTGATATGGGCATAAAAGGGGACAAACTTATGGTGTGACCCCCATGCTCCCCTGACCTCTACCCCATTCAGAACCTTTGGAGCATCATTAAAAGGAGTGTCTATGATGGCGGGAGGCAGTTCACATCTAAGCAACAGCTCTGGGAGGGTATTCTGTCCTCATGCAAAACAATTGAAGCAGAAACCATCCAAAACCTGACAAATTCAATGGACGAGAGAGTTCAGAAGCTCCTTTCGAACAAGGGGTCCTATGTGAAAATGTAACATCACCTAGAATAAAGTTTTGAGTTGAAAACTGTTTGATTTCAGTTTCTAACAACCTGCTAATGCTTATAATTTCAAAAATGACCATTTTTTTGGTCTTTATTAAAATGAAAAGGTTGATCGAAAAGTTTGGGGGATCTAAGAGTGTGGCAACCCAGTAGTCATGATTACTTCGAATTCTGACAATATGAGGGTCATGCTGCAGGTAGTGCAGCAAGAAGGCACTTATGTGTCTTGCACATCTCGGAGCCCCAAAATTATTTTCCGGGCTAGATGCAGCTGAAAATTATTATTAATTTTAAATCTGGTGAAGCTTTAGTATAGATGGCCTAATAGGATCAGTGCTGCACACTGCTACAAAGCCCAAATTATTTTCCAGTCAAGATACAGATAAACATGATTAGTAATTTTAAATCTGGTGGAGCTTATTATAGATGGCCTAATAGAATCAGTGCTGCACACTGCTACAAAGCCCAAATTATTTTCCAGCCAAGATACAGATAAACATGATTAGTAATTTGAAAGCTTAAAACGGTTGGTAGGGTGATTTTAACCAGTCATCAAGCTTTTACTCTCCCCAGGATGACACAGGGGTAGAAAAGTCGTTTCGGATCCATGATTTGTTCATCTTTATGAACGTGAGTCTGTCTACATTATCAGTGGAGAGCCGCGTGCGCTTATCTGTCAGCACACCACCAGCAGCGCTGAACACACGTTCAGACAGAACGCTGGCTGCGGGGCATGACAAGATCTCCAAGGCGTAAGTGGCTAGCTCCGGCCATTTATCCAGATTGGAAGCCCAAAAAGAGCAAGGGTCCAGTGACACAGTCGTGGCTTCAATGTTTACTTGGAGATACTCCTGTACCATCGTCTCTAGGCGTTGACTATGTGTCAGACTTCTTGTCTCCTGTGGCCTTGCAAAGGATGGGCTAAAAAAGTGGTGAAATGATTCCGCAAAATTGATGTTACCAGCAGATACTGTGGTTCTGTTACGGTTTGAGTGCTGAACACTTGACGGTCCCACGGTTGGCAAGTTGGAACTGTGAGATTCACTACGTGCACCACTGGTATTTTGTGGAAAAGCACATGTAAGATTCTGCAACAGTCTCTGCTGATACTCCTGCATGCGTGCATCCCTTTCTATGGCAGGAATAATTTCTGCAAATTTACTTTTGTACCGGGGATCTAACAGTGTGGCAACCCAGTAGTCAGGATTATTTCTAATTCTCACAATTCGAGGGTCATGTTGCAGGTAGTGCAGCAAGAAGGCACTCATGTGTGTTGCGCATCCAGGAGCACCAAGTCCCTGTTGTGTTGGTGGCGAGGTAACAATCATGCTTCCTTCCTCTGTCCTCTCCCCCCAACCTCGCACAACAGAAATGTGATCAAGGTCTCCCTCATCTGATGAGTCTTCCATCAGTTCGTCCTCCACTTCTTCCTGGGCTCCTGCACCTTCCTCACTAGTTTGGCTGCTACCATGCGCGCTGGTAAAATCATCTCCCCCACCCTCACATGCCTGCCGCCTTGGTGCTGCCGACCGTCTGGACTTTGCAGATGTTAGCCCTTCCGCATACAACTCCTCCTCCTCTACTTCCTCCACCTCCTCTTGTGCCACCACCTGACTCCGAATTCTGTTTAACATGTGCTCCAGCATGTAAATCACCGGAATAGTCATGCTGATAATGGCATCGTCAGCACTAAACATCTTCGTCGCCATTTCAAAACTGTGCAGAAGGGTGCATAGGTCCCTGATCTGAGACCACTCCTCCAGCGTGATTTGCCCCACCTCTGAATCTCGTTGGCCCAGGCTATACGTCAGAACGTATTGCACCTGGGCATGTCGGTGCTGCCACAGTCGCTGCAACATGTGCAGAGTTGAATTCCACCAGGTAGGCACATCGCATTTTAGCCGGTGAAGTGGCAGGCCCAACGACTTCTGTAGAGATGTAAGTCGCTGAGCTGCGGGATGCGAACGGCGGAAGTGAGCACACAGCGACCGTGCCCTCTGCAGAAGGCCATCTAGTCTGGGATAGTGGGCTAAAAATTGCTGGACAACCAGGTTCAACACGTGAGCCATACAAGGCACGTGTGTGACATTGCCCCGGCGAAGGGCCGCACCCAGGTTTGCAGCATTGTCGCACACGGCCTTCCCTGGTTTCAGGTCCAGTGGAGACAACCATTCATGAAATTGGTTCTCCAGAGCTGACCACAACTCCTCAGCTGTGTGACTCACATTTCCCAGACATTTTGTAACGGGTCCGGGAGGCGGAACCTCTGAGCTACTATACAAGGGGGCGGCCCTTGTAAGGGAGCGGGTGGCAGTCTCTGGATGAACGGACAGGGAGATACGGCAAGTGATCAGGGCAGTCTCTGGGTAAGGGGTAGGTACGACCTGTGATGGCAGAGCCTCCGGGTAGGCTAGCAGGCAGATGGTAGATGGGTGCTCCCAGGTGAGCAAGCGAGAGTCTCTGGAATAGCAGGTGGTCACGGCACGTGACGGCGGAGCCTCCGGGCTGGCAGGCAGGCAGGTAACGGAGAAGCGCTCCCAGGTGAGCGGGCAAGAGTCTCTGAGATAGCTGGTGGTCACAGCACGTGACAACGGAGCCTCCGGGCTGGCAAGCAGGCAGGTAACGGAGAAGCGCTCCCAGGTGAGCGGGCAAGCTGGTCCATAGACAGACTGACCGGAGTAGTAAAGCAGACCGTCGGACCTCAGACAAGCAGGCAGGTAGCTGATATGCGCTCCCAGGTGAGCGGGCAGGCTGGTCCTTAGACAGACTGACAGGAGTAGTAAGGCAGACCGTCGGACCTCAGACTGGCAGACAGGTAACAAGTATTCAGGCAGGAAACAGGCAGGTAACTGGCAGGAATCAGGCAGGTAACTGGCAGGTAACTGGCAACGGGACCTGAGGGCTGAAGCACAGGTGAGACACAGGTGCAAACAACATTGCTCGGGCACCTCCATTTTGGAGGAGGTGCCTTTTATATGATGAAGTCCTCCGGCCATTGGCCGGGGACTCTTTAGGGCGGCGCGCGCGGCCCCTTTAAGAGGAGGGGAGCGCGCGCGCGCGCGCCCTAAGCACAGGGGCCGGGAAGGAGCGCGCGCCGAGAGCAGAGCAGGAGGAGGACGCCGGGACGGAGCGCGCGCTGACAGCAGAGCGGGGAGAGGACGCCGGGCAGGAGCGCGCGCTGACAGCAGAGCGGGGAGAGGACGCCGGGCACGGAGCAGAGCGGTGAGGGGAGCAGCGTCCCTGCCTAGCAGAGGGCAGGGACGCCAGCGCTACAGTACCCCCCCCTTTAGGCCCCCCCTTTTTTAGGCCAGACAGAAATTTAGCTAGGATGAGAGGGGCATGGATGTTCTCCCGGGGCTCCCACGTTCTCTCCTCAGGACCAAACCCCCTCCAATCTACCAGAAAAAAGGTCTTTCCTCTTACCCTTTTGCTGGCAAGAATGTTCTCTACCTCAAACTTGTCCTCAGCAGAAACCAGAGCAGGAGGCGTACCTGTAGACTTAGAAAAAGAGTTAAGTACCACAGGTTTGAGGAGAGATACATGGAAGGAGTTAGGGATCCGTAAGTTGGCCGGGAGTTTCAATTTATAGGCTACCGGGTTGATCTGACCGATGACCACCAGTGGGCCGATGAACCGAGACCCTAACTTATAGGAAGGGATCTTGAGTCGGACATATTTGGACGAGAGCCAGACTTTATCCCCAGGACGGAATTGAGGAGGGTCCATCGCTAAATGCTGCCAGGGGGCAGCAGGTACTGGCAGAGGAAGAAGGCGGCCGGCCGACAGGTGTCTCGGAACTTTGTTGCGGGCGCAGGACACACAGGCAGAAACAAAGTCCATAACATCCTTGTGCAGGTTAGGCCACCAGTAGTGTCGGGTAATAAGCTGGAGGGTCTTTTTCCGACCGGCGTGGTCAGCTAGTTTAGACGAATGACCCCAGTGTAGGATTCTCTCCCGATCAGGTACCGATACGAACGTCTTACCAGGAGGGAGACAATTTAGACTCACGGGAGCCACCTGCATTACTCTGGCGGGATCGATGGGGCAGTCACATGGTCTATGAGGTGGTGATGTCTCTGCCTCCTCCTTAACAAAGACATCAGCACTAGACCAATAAGGAATCGGAAGTCCAGGTAGATTAGCTGGGATAGGAGAGGGACGGACGGAATGGACGGGAACCAGGCAGGTTTTATGACAGGCCTGTCCCCAGTGAAGGACTTCTCCGGTTTGCCAGTCAAGCACGGGTGCATGTCTCTGGAGCCAAGGCAGACCTAGCAAGAGGGCGTGAGGGAGACCAGGCAGAACGTGAAAGGAGATACTCTCTGAATGCAGCATTCCCACCTGCAGAGTAATGGATTCGGTGATGAATTGGATGGGGCGAGGTAAGAGGCCCCCATCCACGGCAACAACAGACAAGAGTACAGCCAGAGGTTTGGTGGGGATGCGGAATTTCTCCACCAGGGACTGTGAAATAAGATTTCCGGCTGCTCCAGAGTCAAGTTGGGCTAGTTCGGAATAACGATTCTCCCCGCAGATGATTGAGACTGACAACAGCAGGGATGGAGAGGATTTATTTTTGTCTAGATCGACCCCTCTGAGTGAACCTAGATACAGGCGTTCTCCCGACCTCTCCGGGCAGGCACGGATCAGATGCTCCTTACTGCCACAGTAGAAGCAGCTCCCCTCGGCACGGCGGAAATCCTGACGGGATTTGACCATCTTGGTCTGGTCGACCTGCATAGGCTCAGGAGAGTGTACCTGGGGAGAAACGGAAGGAATGACGGGTTCCTGGAAAGTAGGAGCTAGACGTGGGATCCTTCTCTCACGGGTGACCTCTTTGGCACGCTCCTGGAACCGTAGGTCAATCCGGGTGGCAAGGGTTATTAGATCATCGAGAGTGGTAGGAATGTCCCGACCAGCAAGTTCATCTTTAATACGGCCGGACAGACCCTCCCAGAAGACGGATACCAGGGCTTCGTTATCCCAGGCCAGCTCCGAGGCAAGGGTACGGAACCGTATGGCATATTGGCCCACGGTGAGGCTTCCCTGACGGAGGCGAAGCAGAGAAGATGCGGATGAGGTCCTCCGTCCGGGTTCGTCGAAGGCTTTCCGGAAAGCCATGAGAAAGGCAGGCAAGTCGGACACCAGGGGATCTCCTCTCTCCCATAGAGGATTTAGCCAGGCCAGGGCCTCCCCGGTGAGATGGGACATGATAAAGGCAATTTTGGCTCGGTCGGAGTTAAACTGGTGGGATAATAGTTCAAAATGCAGGGTGCACTGATTTATGAAGCCCCGAGCCAGGACGGAGTCGCCTCCGAAGCGAGGAGGTGCAGAGAGCCGGGGTCCGGAAAAGGATACCATGGTACTGGCGGAGGTTGTTGGTGGATCAGACAGAGTGTTCAGGCGAGTATTAACATTCCGCAGGTGACCCAGGATGGTCTCCTGTTGGGACCTCTGACGGGACAGTTCAAGACAGAGGTCCGAGAGCGAGGGAGCTTGGGTGCCACCGGGTTCCATGGCCCGAGCAAACTGTAACGGGTCCGGGAGGCGGAACCTCTGAGCTACTATACAAGGGGGCGGCCCTTGTAAGGGAGCGGGTGGCAGTCTCTGGATGAACGGACAGGGAGATACGGCAAGTGATCAGGGCAGTCTCTGGGTAAGGGGTAGGTACGACCTGTGATGGCAGAGCCTCCGGGTAGGCTAGCAGGCAGATGGTAGATGGGTGCTCCCAGGTGAGCAAGCGAGAGTCTCTGGAATAGCAGGTGGTCACGGCACGTGACGGCGGAGCCTCCGGGCTGGCAGGCAGGCAGGTAACGGAGAAGCGCTCCCAGGTGAGCGGGCAAGAGTCTCTGAGATAGCTGGTGGTCACAGCACGTGACAACGGAGCCTCCGGGCTGGCAAGCAGGCAGGTAACGGAGAAGCGTTCCCAGGTGAGCGGGCAAGCTGGTCCATAGACAGACTGACCGGAGTAGTAAAGCAGACCGTCGGACCTCAGACAAGCAGGCAGGTAGCTGATATGCGCTCCCAGGTGAGCGGGCAGGCTGGTCCTTAGACAGACTGACAGGAGTAGTAAGGCAGACCGTCGGACCTCAGACTGGCAGACAGGTAACAAGTATTCAGGCAGGAAACAGGCAGGTAACTGGCAGGAATCAGGCAGGTAACTGGCAGGTAACTGGCAACGGGACCTGAGGGCTGAAGCACAGGTGAGACACAGGTGCAAACAACATTGCTCGGGCACCTCCATTTTGGAGGAGGTGCCTTTTATATGATGAAGTCCTCCGGCCATTGGCCGGGGACTCTTTAGGGCGGCGCGCGCGGCCCCTTTAAGAGGAGGGGAGCGCGCGCGCGCCCTAAGCACAGGGGCCGGGAAGGAGCGCGCGCCGAGAGCAGAGCAGGAGGAGGACGCCGGGACGGAGCGCGCGCTGACAGCAGAGCGGGGAGAGGACGCCGGGCAGGAGCGCGCGCTGACAGCAGAGCGGGGAGAGGACGCCGGGCACGGAGCAGAGCGGTGAGGGGAGCAGCGTCCCTGCCTAGCAGAGGGCAGGGACGCCAGCGCTACACATTTCAATGTAAAAACTGCCTGATGACGTTGAGCCCTACTGCCAGCATAGTAAGGAGGTGTGCAGGATCCCTTCTGCGCAGTTAGAAAGCTTGTGGCATGACCAGACAGGCTTTGGGTGCAGGTGGAAGACCGAGAGGAGGTTGAGGAGGCAGAAGCAGTGGAGGAACTTTGACATAAAGAGGATTGACGCACAACTCGTGGGGACGGCAAGACTTGGACAGCAGCCCCTTGTCCTGCTGTCACCATAGTTACCCAGTGCCCAGTCAGCGACATGTAACGCGCCTGTCCATGCCTACTCGTCCAAGTGTCTGTGGTGCAATGCACCCTGTCACACACAGAGTTTCTCAAAGAAGCGGTGATGTTGTGTGCGACATGCTGGTGGAGCGCAGGCACACCTTTCTTTGAGAAGTAGTGCCGACTGGGCATCTGGTACTGGGGCACTGCGACGGACATAAGGTCTCGAAAATCCTCTGTGTCCACCAGGCGGAAAGGCAGCATTTCTGTAGCCAAGAGCTTGCAGATGGTGAAATTCAACCTCTTAGCTTTCTCATGGCTAGGAGGAAATGGTCTTTTACTTGTCCACATCTGAGGGACCGAGGGCTGGCTATTGTGCTTAGACGGGGTTGATAAGGGTGTCCCCGGCAAGCTGCCGGTCTGTGAGGAAGATGCAGGCGGACATGTTAGGTTGCCTTGATCCAAAGGTGGTGCTATCGATGTCGGACAGCGCTCAACACCAGCTGGTGTTACCACCTCCAAAGAAAATGATGACCTGCCAATCACGCTGGCTGTTGCAGGTAAAGAGGTGGCAGGTCTGCGCCCCAAAACAGGTGTGACTGCTGTCCCCCCAGTCACAGAGGATGAAGAGGCCGCGGATGCACAAGATATGGCAGACGGTGGTTGGCCCGGCCGGCTAGGCCGCATTGTAGCACACTGAGCTTCCCACTGCAACTTATGCTTCATGTCCATGTGCCGGTTCATGCATGAAGTACTCAAACTATGTATTTTTTGGCCTCTACTTAGCTTTTGCTGACAAATGTTACAGATAACACGAGTTGGGTCATCTTTATCGATCTGAAAAAATGCCCAGGCTATGCAAGGCTTAGCACCCATGCGACCTGAAGAGCCACCACGACTTGTGGTGAGAGGCAGAGTTGTGTTTGAGGATGCAGTTGTTGACGTGCTTCCAGTACTACGTCTCTGTCCAGGAAGGCGCAACCTGACCTCGTCGTCACTAGCATCTTCCTCCACCTCCTCTGCTGACCTCATCTCTTGGCTGACTGTGGGTTGACAGTAAGTGGGATCTCCGACCTCATCATCATCACCCTGTGCATTATCACACCCGTCGTCCTCAGAGCCAACCTGTTCCTGCCCTGACAAAAAACTAAAGTTGTCGCTCCAATCAGGTATTTGAGTCTTATCATCGTCTTCCTCATTGTCTCCACCAACAGGAGTTACAGTTTGGGAATGAGGGTCTACATTATGGTCAGAACTTTCTGCGTCTGGTCCTGGATCCGACTCATAAAGATTCTGGGCATCAGTGCAGATCATTTCCTCGTCTGGATTCACAGAAGCGCTGGAGTCGACCTCTGATTCCCAGGCTATAGTATGAGTAAACAGCTCTGCAGACTCAACCATCTGTTCTACCTCATACTCAGACGGGCAGCTGGAGATTTGGGAGCTGTGAGGAAGCAAGTGCGATTTGGGTGACACCTTTGAGGACTGGAGTATTTGTGATGTTGAAGTTGATGTGGAGGAGAGCCCACTTAAAGGAGCACTTGATATCCGTTGAAGCACCTGCTGTTTTTGTGCCTCATCTGGAATTCGTAGCGATTGGCATGGCCGTAAGAAAGGGATCTTATCCCATTGTCCGCTAAAAGAAGTAGACATTTTAGTTTGGCTGGAAGATGGTCTTTCTTCTGCACCTACCCCACGGACACAACCTTTTTTCCCCTTCCCAACACGCCTATTCCCCTTTCCACCAGCAGCAGGCCTTTTTCCACTCATTTTGGTGGTTAACTAATTCACAACTCTGGAGTTGTTTGCACAAAAAAACAATGGATGGTAACCGAGCAGAGCTGAGTGGCCAAACTGTGGTATTAGGCCAAAACTATTGGCTGGGTTAGATGCAGAAAAAAATTATTTTGAATTTGCAACATGATGGAGGTCAGTATAGATGGACTAATACAACAAGTCCCACACACAGCTAGAAGCCGAATATTTTTTCAGAGGTAGATGCAGAAAAAAATATATTCAGTTTGCAACCTGATGGAGGTCAGTATAGATGGACTAATACAACAAGTCCCACACACAGCTAGAAGCCCAAATATTTTTTCAGAGGTACTGTAGATGCAGATAAAAATTAGTTTTAATTTGCAACCTGATGGAGGTCAGTATAGGTGGACTAATAGAACAAGTCCCACACACTGCTAGAAGCCCAAATATTTTTTCAGAGCTAGATGCAGAAAAAAATTATATTCAATTTGCAACCTGCTGGAGGTCAGTATAGAAGGACTAATAGAACAAGTCCCACACACTGCTAGAAGCCCAAATATTTTTTCAGAGCTAAATGAAGAAAAAAATTATTTTTAATTTGCAACCTGATGGAGGTCAGTATAGATGGACTAATAGACCAAGTCCCACACACTGCTAGAAGCCCAAATATTTTTTCAGAGCTAGATGCAGAAAAATTTTTTATTCAATTTGCAACCTGATGGAGGTCACTATAGATGGACTAATAGAACAAGTCCCACACACTGCTAGAAGCCCAAATATTTTTTCAGAGCTAGATGCAGAAAATAATTATTTTTAATTTGCAACCTGATGGAGGTCAGTATAGATGGACTAATAGACCAAGTCCCACACACTGCTAGAAGCCCAAATATTTTTTCAGAGCTAGATGCAGACATTTTTTTTATTCAATTTGCAACCTGGTGGAGGTCACTATAGATGGACTAATAGAACAAGTCCCACACACTGCTAGAAGCCCAAATATTTTTTCAGAGCTAGATGCAGAAAAATTTTTTATTCAGTTTGCAACCTGATGGAGGTCAGTATAGATGGATTAATAGAACAAGTCCCACACACTGCTAGAAGCCCAATATTTTTTCAGAGGTAGATGCAGAAAAAAATATATTCAGTTTGCAACCTGATGGAGGTCAGTATAGATGGACTAATACAACAAGTCCCACACACAGCTAGAAGCCGAATATTTTTTCAGAGGTAGATGCAGAAAAAAATATATTCAGTTTGCAACCTGATGGAGGTCAGTATAGATGGACTAATAGACCAAGTCCCACACACTGCTAGAAGCCCAAATATTTTTTCAGAGCTAGATGCAGCAAAAATTATATTCAATTTGCAACCTGCTGGAGGTCAGTATAGAAGGACTAATAGAACAAGTCCCACACACTGCTAGAAGCCCAAATATTTTTTCAGAGCTAAATGAAGAAAAAAATTATGTTTAATTTGCAACCTGATGGAGGTCAGTATAGATGGACTAATAGACCAAGTCCCACACACTGCTAGAAGCCCAAATATTTTTTCAGAGCTAGATGCAGAAATTTTTTTTATTCAATTTGCAACCTGATGGAGGTCACTATAGATGGACTAATAGAACAAGTCCCACACACTGCTAGAAGCCCAAATAATTTTTCAGAGCTAGATGCAGAAAAAAATTATTTTTAATTTGCAACCTGATGGAGGTCAGTATAGATGGACTAATAGACCAAGTCCCACACACCGCTAGAAGCCCAAATATTTTTTCAGAGCTAGATGCAGAAAAAAATTATATTCAGTTTGCAACCTGATGGAGGTCAGTATAGATGGATTAATAGAACAAGACCCACACATAGCTAGAAGCCCAATATTTTTTCAGAGGTAGATGCAGAAAAAAATATATTCAGTTTGCAACCTGATGGAGGTCAGTATAGATGGACTAATACAACAAGTCCCACACACAGCTAGAAGCCGAATATTTTTTCAGAGGTAGATGCAGAAAAAAATATATTCAGTTTGCAACCTGATGGAGGTCAGTATAGATGGACTAATAGACCAAGTCCCACACACTGCTAGAAGCCCAAATATTTTTTCAGAGCTAGATGCAGAAAAAAATTATATTCAATTTGCAACCTGCTGGAGGTCAGTATAGATGGATTAATAGAACAAGTCCCACACACTGCTAGAAGCCCAAATATTTTTTCAGAGCTAAATGAAGAAAAAAATTATTTTTCATTTGCAACCTGATGGAGGTCAGTATAGATGGACTAATAGACCAAGTCCCACACACTGCTAGAAGCCCAAATATTTTTTCAGAGCTAGATGCAGAAAATTTTTTTATTCAATTTGCAACCTGATGGAGGTCACTATAGATGGACTAATAGAACAAGTCCCACACACCGCTAGAAGCCCAAATATTTTTTCAGAGCTAGATGCAGAAAATAATTATTTTTAATTTGCAACCTGATGGAGGTCAGTATAGATGGACTAATAGACCAACTCCCACACACCGCTAGAAGCCCAAATATTTTTTCAGAGCTAGATGCAGAAAAAAATTATATTCAGTTTGCAACCTGATGGAGGTCAGTATAGATGGATTAATAGAACAAGACCCACACACAGCTAGAAGCCCAATATTTTTTCAGAGGTAGATGCAGAAAAAAATATATTCAGTTTGCAACCTGATGGAGGTCAGTATAGATGGACTAATACAACAAGTCCCACACACAGCTAGAAGCCGAATATTTTTTCAGAGTTAGATGCAGAAAAAAATATATTCAGTTTGCAACCTGATGGAGGTCAGTATAGATGGACTAATAGACCAAGTCCCACACACTGCTAGAAGCCCAAATATTTTTTCAGAGCTAGATGCAGCAAAAAATTATATTCAATTTGCAACCTGCTGGAGGTCGGTATAGAAGGACTAATAGAACAAGTCCCACACACTGCTAAAAGCCCAAATATTTTTTCAGAGCTAAATGAAGAAAAAAATTATGTTTAATTTGCAACCTGATGGAGGTCAGTATAGATGGACTAATAGACCAAGTCCCACACACTGCTAGAAGCCCAAATATTTTTTCAGAGCTAGATGCAGAAAATTTTTTTATTCAATTTGCAACCTGATGGAGGTCACTATAGATGGACTAATAGAACAAGTCCCACACACTGCTAGAAGCCCAAATATTTTTTCAGAGCTAGATGCAGAAAAAAATTATTTTTAATTTGCAACCTGATGGAGGTCAGTATAGATGGACTAATAGACCAAGTCCCACACACCGCTAGAAGCCCAAATATTTTTTCAGAGCTAGATGCAGAAAAAAATTATATTCAGTTTGCAACCTGATGGAGGTCAGTATAGATGGATTAATAGAACAAGACCCACACACAGCTAGAAGCCCAATATTTTTTCAGAGGTACTGTAGATGCAGATAAAAATTAGTTTTAATTTGCAACCTGATGGAGGTCAGTATAGATGGACTAATAGAATGATGCTATGCCCAAAAGATTTTACTTCACTAGGTGCAGTAAAAAAATTGGTATTCTATACACAGGTGGTATATCTTGCAACACAGATAGGCTACTCCACTGACTAACACACTCTGCAATAGGCCAAAAAGGATTAGCTTTGCTAGATTCAGCCAAATGCTGTGAAAAAAACTTGCACAGCACTGGCACAGACCTGCCTGTCAAAAACTGATAGGAACTGATGTAACTTAGTCCTGAAAAGGACTCCAATTACAATTAGTCTTTACTCCCACAACCTATCTATTTAAGAGCACAGACCTTCCTGATAAAAGTCGTAGGAAATGCTGTAACCTAGTCCTTAAAAGGACTGCAATCACAACTATTCCCTACTCCCAAGCTATCTGTATATTTGTGCGAAAATTGGCTTGAAATTAACAAGGTATAGCGCACACAGCAACAGCGGTGCCGTCTAACACGCAGCTGCAGCAGTGAGAAAATGGTGGCGACGGGGAAAATGGCTTGGTCTTATAGGGCAAGGACATGTGACATACACTGCCAATGACACATGCCCTTGCTTGTGTGAAAAAAAGCACTTCGCTCCGTGTGTGCGCTGCTGATAGGCTGACAGATTGCACCTCCCCACTGCAAATGCGGGAAAGAGAAAAAAAAATGGAGATCTTCATTGTTCCTGCAGAGATCCATCCCCTGCCCCTCCCCCCACCCCGCTGTACACTCAAACTGCGTATTAACATTAATTTTCATCATTACTGAGAAAAAATCCAGTTATGATTTTGGTGCACGAACAGTTATCGAACATAACCTCGAACAGCCGAATTTTTCTCAAATTGTTCGTGTTCGCCGAACGGCTCGAACACCGCCCAAAACAGCTCGAATTTGAGATTGGCGAACAGTTCGAGTAGAACAACGCTCATCTCTAATTGTTACCTACAGGCCAGGTATTTAAAACGGTGTTTTCTCCGTCACACGGATCACAAATACATATTCAGAAAATACTGCCATTTAGGAACTCCATTAATGATTTATTTCAGTTTGCCAGTGAAGCAATTAACACCAGATTGATGTTCAAAAAATTTACCTGCAGGCCAGGTATTTAAAACTGTGTTTTCTCAGTCACACGGATCACATATACATATTCAGAAAATTCTTCCATTTCTGACCTTCATTAAAAATTTGTTTCAGTGTGGCAGTGAAGCAATTGACACCAGATTGCTGTTTAAAATAGTTACCTGCACACAAGGTATTTAAGGCTATGTGCCCACGTTGCATTTATGAAGCAGAAAATTTCTGCTGCATAAATGCAAGTCCTCTCCCGGAAAAACGCATGCGGAATTCCGCACGCGTTTATCGCTCATTTTTTGCGCGTTTATCACGCGTTTTCCACATGCGGAATTGCCTTGCGTTTTTTATGCATTGGGCAAAGGCAATTCCGCTTGCGGAAACGCAAAATTAAATGACATGCTGCGGATTTTTGAACGCGGCATAAACGCTGCGGAAAAATCCGCAGCATGTGCATAGAACTTGCGGAATCCCATTGGGGAACATGGGGTGCGGATATACATGCGTTTTCAAGCGTTTACGCTGCGGAAATTCTGCAGCATATACGCTTGAAAAATGCTACGTGGGCACACAGCCTAAAACTATGTTTTCTCTGTCACACGGAAGACATGCATGTTTTCAGAAAATACTGCCATTTGTGGAATTCAATAAAGAAAAAATTTCAGTGTGTCAGTGAAACAATTGACACCAGATCGCTGTTCAAAATAGTTACCTCCAGGCCCATGTATTTAAAACTGCGTTTTCTCCATCACACAGATCACATATAAGTTTTCAGAAAATACTGCCTTTTCTGGCCTCCATTAAAAATTTGTTTCAGTGTGTCAGTGAAGCAATTGACACCGGTTTACTGTTCAAAATAATTACCTGCAGGCCAGATATTTAAAAAGGCATTTTCTAAGTCACACGGATCACATATACATTTTCAGAAAATACTGCCATTTCTGGCCTCCATTAGAAATTTGTTTCAGTGTGTCAGTGTAGCAATGGACACCAGATTGCTGTTCAAAATAGTTACCTGCAAGCCAGGTATTTAAAACGGTGTTTTCTCCGTCACACGGATCACAAATACATATTCAGAAAATACCGCCATTTAGGTTCTCCATTAATAATTTGTTTCAGTTTGCCAGCGAAGCAATTGACACCAGATTCATGTTCAAACAATTTACCTACAGGCCAAGTATTTAAAACTGTGCTTTGTCAGTCACGTGGATCACATATACATATTCAGAAAATTCTTCCATTTCTGACCTCCATTAAAAATTTGTATCAGCTTGGCAGTGAAGCAATTGACACCAGATTCCTGTTTAAAAAAGTTACCTGCAGGCAAGGTATTTAAAACTATGTTTTCTCTGTCACACGGATAACATGCATGTTTTCAGAAAATACTGCCATTTGTGGATTCCAATAAAAAAAAAATTTCAATGTGTCAGTGAAGCAATTGACACCAGCTTGATGTTCAAAATAGTTACCTGCAGGCCATGTATTTAAAACTGCGTTTTCTCCGTCACACAGATCACATATATGATTTCTGAAAATACTGCCATTACTGGCCTCCATTAAAAATTTGCTTAATTGTGTCAGTGAAGCAATTTACACCAGTTTGCTGTTCAAAATACTTACCTGCAGGCCAGGTATTTAAAACTGCGTTTTCTCCATCACACAGATCACATATACGTTTTCAGAAAATACTGCCATTTCTGGCCTCCATTAGAAATTTATTTCAGTATGCATTGTAGCAATGGGCACCAGATTGCTGTTCAAAATAGTTACCTCCAGGCCATGTATTTAAAACTGCGTTTTCTCAATCACACAGATCACATATAAGTTTTCAGAAAATACTGCCATTTCTGGCCTCCATTAAAAATTAGTTTCAGTGTGTCAGTGAAGCAATTGACACCAGTTTGCTGTTCAAAATAAATACCTGCAGGCCAGATATTTAAAAATGCATTTTCTCCGTCACACGGATCACATATACGTTTTCAGAAAATATTGCCATTTCTGGCCTCCATTAAAAATTTGTTTAAGTTTGGCAGTGAAGCAATTGACACCAGATTGCTGTTCAAAATAGTTACCTACAGGCCAGGTATTTAAAATTGTGCTTTCTCAGTCAAATGGATCAGATATAAGTTTCAGAAAATACTGTCATTTCTGACCTCCATTAAAAATTTGCTTCAGTATGTCAGTGAAGCAATTGACACCAGAGTGCTATACACAATAGTTACCTACAGGCTTAGGATATAAAACTGCGTTCTCTCCATCACATGGGTCACATATATATTTTCAGAAAATACTGCTATTTCTGACCTCCATTAAAAATTTGTTTCAGTGTGTTAGTGAAGCAATTGATACCAGATTGCAGTTCACAATAGTTACCTACAGGCGAGGTATTTAAAACTGCATTTTCTCACCAGATTGCTGTTCAAAAAAGTTACCTACAGGCCAGGAATTTAAAACTGTATTTTCTCCATCACACGAACCACATATACGTTTTTAGAAAATACTGCCATTTATGGCCTCCATTAAAAAAAATTTCAGTGTCTCAGTGAAGCAATTGACACCAGATTGCTGTTCAAAATAGTTACCTAGAGGCCAGGAATTTAAAACTCTGTTTTCTCCTTCACACGGATCACATATACGTTTTCAGAAAATACTGCCATTTCTGACCTCCATTAATAATTTGTTTCAGTTCGCCAGTGAAGTAATTGACATCAGATTGCTCTTTAAAATAGCTACCTGCAGGCCAGGTATTTAAAACTGTGTTTTCTCGGTCACACGGATCACATAGAAGTTTTCAGAAAATTCTTACATTTCTGGCATCCATTAAAAATTTGTTTCAGTGTGTTAGTGAAGCAATTAACACAAGATTGCTGTTCAAAATAGTTACCTACAGGCCAGAAATAAAAAAATGCATTTTCTCCGTCACAAGGATCACATATACATTTTCAGAAAATACTGTGTGATGCAGCAGACATCCCTTTAATGGTTCAGTGTAGTTTGAATGCCCATGTACCTTCCCCTTTAACTGACTGGTCACATGACCGTGACATCACACAGGTCCTTATGCACACAGAAGGTCTGGACATATGACTGTGACATCAGTTAAGGTCCTATCTGTGTGTGTGTGTGTGTTGCAGTATATATAAACCCTGTGTGTTCCTGTGGGGGGGGTGTTCCGGTGTGTAGGAGGTCCTGTGTGGTGGGAGCTCCTGTGTGGGCGCCGTGTGAGAGGCACGAGGCAGTTCCCTGTGTGTGGCGGGGGAACACCGCTCGTGTGAGGCCTGGTGAGGCCTGGTGAACTCCAGTGTAGGTGAAGCCTGGATCCCTGTGTGAGAGCGTGGGGGATGCCAGTAAGCCTCGGAGTGCCACACAAGCGTCCTGGAGGGTGAAGCCTGGGTATGATATGTGTAATATGCCAGTAAGCCTTAAAGGGAGTGACGGCTGGAGACCACGTGGGGGGGGGAAGCCGTAGAGCCACAGTGGTGGCGTTTGAAAAGGACTATAACAGCTGAAGCCGGCGAAGGTAATACTCTGGTGTTATGGACATTTACATGGACATTGTTTTATTACTACCTTGCAGAAGGCTGTTATTAGAGCCTAGTGGGCCGGTCTGCCACTTGGGCTCGTGGACTTTATCAGTGTGTCGGCGGGCCACGGGGTTGGACCCGGAAAGAAGCTGTTTATGAAGTGAAATAAACTGCTGAGCATTGTTTAAAAACGGAAAGCGTATCATATGTGAGTTGATTGACGCAGCGAAGCGAGTATCCCCCAGGATAATGACTAGCGCTGCCTTACATGTGGTGGAGAATGCGGGCAGCTGCAGTGTGGTTGCTAGGGGCAACTGCAGTGTGGTTGCTAAGGGCAACTGCAGTCTGGTTGCTGGGAGCAACTACAGTCTGGTTGCTGGTAGCAACTGCAGTCTGGTTGCTGGGAGCAACTACACAGGTCAACGAGTGTGGTAAGGCATCTGGCTGCAACTCGGCGGGGTTGCGAAGGTTGTCGTCGAACTCAAACCTGGTTTGCTGTGCTCGGCGGGGCTCACGAAGTTCAAAGCATCTTGCTGCAACTCGGCGGGGTTGCGAAGATTGACGTCGCACTCAAATCCTGTTTTGCGGTGGCTTGGCGGGGCCACGAAAATTTTTTCGGGGAGAGCGGTGAAGTTCAAGTGTGAACAGTGTACCGTGATGGCTGTGAGCAAAGCTGTGTCTGGAGCTATTGAGCGATTGAGGGGCTGGTTTGGTCCGGAGCAGGTATTTGAGAAACTCTTACAGGACATGGTGCGGGAACCACAGGAGCTGTGGGCACCGTATAGAATGGCGGCAGTGGACCATTCTATGAACTCTCCGGGGGCGCCAGAGCTGTCCCAGAGTGCCCGGGGAGGTGGTAAGAGGTCTTGTGAACTGAGTCCTAAGACTGTCGCTGATGTTTTTTGTAAAAATTCCCTTACAGGTGTGGTTGTTAAAAAGGGGGCGGAGTCTAAAAAGGGGGCGGATTTTCACAAGAGTGTGGAGTGTAGAAAACTGGAAATTGTTGATGATTGTGGGTGTGTACCTCCTAAAAATGACAAGGTGACCGTTGATAACGGGGTAGCTCCAGTGGAAGGGGGTAAAGTCAAAGTGGGAGGTGACCTGGTAGTCCGCAACATCATGGGGAGTGACACAGACCTGATAGCTGACGGTGACACTACGGAAGTAGAAGGAGAGGTCAGTCAGGAGGGGCTAGATGAGGGGAGAGAGTCCACCTCTCGTCGTAAACGGCGCAGGGGCCACAAAAAAGTTGCTCCGGTAGTCTTGGTTGAAAATGAAAATAAAGGAGATGTAATGCTGTGTGCTGTTGTTACAAGGGTGGATCCTCCTTCAGAGGCAGAAGAGGAGGTGACGGACCTGGAGAACATGTCCTCAGACCAGCGGGGCCTGGAATCTGAACGGCAGAGGGTATACCAGGTTGTGAAGAACTTACAGCGAGATCTAAAGGGAAGCAACGAGGAAGTTGTCCAGTGGAAGGAGATGTTCCACGCAATTAAGGAGGACCGCCGCAAAATCAAGGAAGAGGTTTTGCAGTTGAAGCTTGAGAAGGAGATGCGGCAGGAAGGAGTTTCTGGACATGATCAGGAACTAGAACTACTGCGCGAACAGTTCAAACAGGAGCTGTGTAAATCTAAAAAGGAGTATGATGAACTCATGAGGGAGCTGCAGCAGTTCCAGGACCAAGTAAAGCCTCTAATGCAGGAGAAGGAGTGGCTGCAGGACTCTCTGTACCAGCGAGACCAGGAGCTATCCACCCTGAAAGAGGCAATAAAAGTTGAAGTGTCTGCTCATGACCATGAGGCAGAAAAGAGGTATGGAAAGTTCAGTGAGGAACTGCAACAGATTAAGAGAGATTATGAGGATCTCCTCAAAGTTAAAGAAAAACTAGAGCAGGGTAAGGCGGATGCAGAGCAAGAGCGCCAAGTGGTTGAGACCACTCTGCAAGTCACCCGTGGTGAAAATGGTGATCTACGCAGAAAGACCCTAGGTCTGGAAGCTCAGGTGAAAGAGCTACAGATGTCCTGTGATACTCTCCAGAAGGCGGAGACGTACCTTAAGGAAACAGTCAGCAAGATGGAAGCTGAGCAGAAAAAGATGGAGGAGTCTGTCAAAGAAGCCACAGACCAGGGCCAGGAGTTGGTCACTGGAGATGGGAGGTATGAAGCAGATACTTCCTCGAGTGATGTGGGCTCGGAGGATTCGGTGGATGTCGGAGCCGAGATCAAGCAGCTCAAGGAGTTGCTACAAGTCCAGTGGACGCAAGAGAAGCGTGAGAGACTGGCTATTGAGAGCCGAGTGGGCGCATTGGAGACGGAGAGGTCTGAGAGATCTCTGCTGCTGGAAGAGCAGTTGAAGCAGGAAGAGCTTCAGAGATGGACTGCTGAGAGGCGAGTAACTGAGCTGGAAGGAGAAGTTTTAGAGCTCAAAGATCGCCAAGCAAAGTGTCACGTGGTGAACGAGGTCTCCTTGGAGAAGGGAAAAGGCAAACAAGTTGCACTTACTCCCTTAGACCATGAGAAGGTGGACCTGAGGAGAGCTAAGAGTATGGTGTTGGAAGTTAAAGGTGAAGTGGAGGTGGTCAAGACGAAAAGTTGTGAAGTTGTAGCTGTGAGTCAGCTCAGGGGAAGCATCCAGGGTGAAGAAGCTGGAAGTCAGTTGTCCCTGAAACCTGAGCTGGTTGATCATCTGGAAACCACTGGTGAGACCGAAATGTCTCGGTACAAGTGCCTCGTAGATGTACCCGAGGACTTGAGGGAAGAATGCACCCGTGAGTTCGTGCATGAGGAGTTTAAGAGCCTGTAAGGTGTACTTGACCTCAGAGGCTAGACAGCTGGTGGTCCTGTCCTCAACCGAAGTCACGGTGAAGAGGGTGGCGATCCTGAGTGACATACATTGGCGATGTATTCGCATGAAGTGGATTCTCCGGTTGAAGACGGAGCAAGCCGCTAGACAACTGGAGGTGATGAGAAAAGCTCACAGTTTGCGGGAAGAGGTCATCCGGGTGCCTCATGTTCTGGTGAGAGAGCTCATAGGGAGAAATGGCCGAGCCATGCTGATGATGGTGAAGAAGTCTGGTGTGGTGAAAGTAAGCAGTCCGCGTGATCGTCAGGACTGGATACCGGATGAAGACGGCATGGTATCGTTCTACGCTGTAGGAACGGAAGAAAGTCTTGCAGATATGAGCATGCTGGTGGAGTACCTGCGAGAGGTGGAAAAGTTGAATCTCGCTAGACTGCGAGTGGATAGACAGCATCATCTGAGCAGCAGAAGATGGCAGTCGTCTAGAAAGTGTGAGACCAGACAGAGAAAGGGCTCCCTAAATATCAGAGCAGCTGAGGTTAGGGACCTTTCAAGATGTCCTGGGAGTGGGTTTGGAGGTAGTGAAACCTCCAGTGACTCAGGGTTGAGTGGCCCATACAATCGACCCAATAGAGGACGGAACCATGTGGAGTCACACTGTTGCATTGACCGCTGGGAGACATGGTAGGTTTCGACTGACCGCTGGGAGCGGGGGAGATCTGACAAGGTTACGACTGACCGCTGGGAGCGGGGGGAGCCGCTGGGAGCGGTGGAAGTCTGACAAGCTTACGACCCAGAAAAGTGACTTGACGGAGTCGATGACATTGACAGATGGTAGGTCCCTAAGGAGTGGGATAATATCAATGACTAATGTTCCAGGGGCTGGACAACGCAAGGGTCAAGTGCATGGTCTCAGTGTGAACTGTGGGATATAGACTGTTTGTGTATATTATGTGTTCAACCCCACAAGTTTGAACAGAGGGGGGGAATATGTGATGCAGCAGACATCCCTTTAATGGTTCAGTGTAGTTTGAATGACCATGTACCTTCCCCTTTAACTGACTGGTCACATGACCGTGACATCACACAGGTCCTTATGCACACAGAAGGTCTGGACACATGACTGTGACATCAGTTAAGGTCCTATCTGTGCGTGTGTGTTGCAGTATATATAAACCCTGTGTGTTCCTGTGGGGGGGTGTTCCGGTGTGTAGGAGTTCCTGTGTGCTGGGAGCTCCTGTGTGGGCACCGTGTGAGAGGCACGAGGCTGTTTCCTGTGTGTGGGGGGGAACACCGCTCGTGTGAGGCCTGGTGGACTCCAGTGGAGGTGAAGCCTGGATCCCTGTGTGAGAGTGTGGGGGATGCCAGTAAGCCTCGGAGTGCCACACAAGCATCCTGGAGGGTGAAGCCTGGGTATGATATGTGTAATATGCCAGTAAGCCTTAAAGGGAGTGACGGCTGGAGACCACGTGGGGGGGGGAGCCGTAGAGCCACAGTGGTGGCGTATGAAAAGGACTATAACAGCTGAAGCCGGCGAAGGTAATACTCTTGTGTTATGGACATTTACATGGACATTGTTTTAGTATTACCTTGCGGAAGGCTGTAATTAGAGCCAAGTGGGCCGGTCTGCCACTTGGGCTCGTGGACTTTATCAGTGTCGGTGGGCCACGGGGTTGGACCCGGAAAGAAGCTGTTTATGAAGTGAAATAAACTGCTGAGCATTGTTTAAAAACAGAAAGCGTATCATATGTGAGTTGATTGACGCAGCGAAGCGAGTATCCCCCAGGATAATGACTAGTGCTGCCTTACAACTGATATTTCTGTACTCCATTAAAAAAATATTTCAGTGAGTCATTGAAGCAATTGACACCAGAATGCAGTTAAAAATATTTACCTACAGGCCAGGCCAGGTAAAACTGTGTTTTCTCCGTCACAAGGAACACATATACGTTTTCAGAAAATTCTGCCATTTCTGACCTCTATTAAAAATTTGTTTCAGTGTGTCAGTGTAGCAATTGACATCAGATTGCTGTTGAAAATAGTAAAATACAGGCCAGGTATTTAAAACTGTGTTTTCTCTATCACACGAATCATATGTACATTTTCAGAAAATACTGCCATTTCTGGCCTCCATTAAAAATTTGTTTCAGTGTGTCAGTGAAGCAATTGACACCAGATTGCTGTTCAAAATAGTTACCTACAGGCCTGGTATTTAAAATTTTGTTTTCTTCATCACATGAATCACATATACGTTTTCAGAAAATACTGCCATTTCCGGCCTCCATTGGAAATATGTTTCAGTGTGTCAGTGCAGCAATTGACACCAGATTCCTGTTCAAAAAAGTTATCTACAGGCCAAGCATTTAAAACTGCATTTTCTCCAACGCAAAAATCACATATGCGTTTTCACAAAATACTGCCTTTTCCGGCCTCCATTAGAAATTTGTTTCAGTGCGTCAGTGAAGCAATTGACACCAGATTGCTGTTCAAAATATTTACATAGAGGCCAGATATTCAAAGTGGTGTTTTCTCCGTCACACAGATCACATATACGTTTTCAGAAAATACTGCCATCTCTGGCCTCCGTTAAAAAAATTTTTTAGTGTGTCATTGAAGCAATTGAGACCAGAATGCTTTTAAAAATAGTTACCTACAGGCTAGGTATATAAAACTGCATTCTCTCCATCACACGGATCACATATATGTTTTCAGAAAATACTGCCATTTCTGACCTCCATTAACAATTTGTTTCAGTGTGTCAGTGAAGCAACTGAAACCAGACTGCTGTTCAAAATAGTTTACTACAGGCCAGGTATTCAAAACTGTGTTTTCTCCGTCACACGGATCACTTATACATTTTCAGAAAATACAGCCATTTCTGGCCTCCATTAAAAATTTGTTTCAATGTGTCAGTGAAGCAATTGACACCAGATTGATGTTCAAAATAGATTCCTTCAGGCCAGGTATTTAAAACTTCGTTTTCTCGGTCACACGAATCACATATAAGTTTTCAGAAAATACTGCCATTTCTGGCCTCCATTAAAAAATTGTTTCAGTGTGTCAATGAAGCAATTGACACCGGTTTGCTGTTCAAAATAGTTACCTACAGGCCAGACATTTAAAAATGCATTTTCTCCTTCACACGGATCACATATACGTTTTCAGAAAATACTACCATTTCTGCCCTGCAATAGAAATCTGTTTCAGTGTGTCAGTGAAGCAATTGACATCAGATTGCTGTTCAAAATAGTTACCTACAGGCCAGGTATTCAAAATGGTGTTTTCTCCATTACACAGATCACATACAGTACAGACCAAAAGTTTGGACACACCTTCTCATTTAAAGATTTTTCTGTATTTTCATGACTTTGAAAATTGTACATTCTCACTGAAGGCATCAAAACTATGAATTAACACATGTGGAATTATATACTTAACAAAAAAGTGTGAAACAACTGAAAATATGTCTTATATTCTAGGTTCTTCAAAGTAGCCACCTTTTGCTTTGATGACTGCTTTGCACATTCTTGGCATTCTCTTGGTGAGCTTCAAGAGGTAGTCACCGTAAATGGTTTTCACTTCACAGGTGTCCCCTGTCAGGTTTAATAAGTGGGATTTCTTGCCTTATAAATGGGGTTGGGACCATCAGTTGTGTTGTGCAGAAGTCAGGTGGATACACAGCTGATAGTCCTACTGAATAGACTGTTATAATTTGTATTATGGCAAGATAAAAGCAGCTAAGTAAAGAAAAACGAGTGGCCATCATTACTTTAAGAAATGAAGGTCAGTCAGTCTGAAAAATTGGGCAAACTTTGAAAGTGTCCCCAAGTGCAGTTGCAAAAACCATCAAGCGCGACAAAGAAACTGGCTCACATGAGGACCGCCCCAGGAAAGGAAGACCAAGAGTCACCTCTGCTTCTGAGGAGAAGTTTATCCGAGTAACCAGCCTCAGAAATCGCAGGTTAACAGCAGCTCAGATAAGAGACCAGGTCAATGCCACACAGAGTTCTAGCAGCAGACACATCTCTTCAACAACTGTTAAGAGGAGACTTTGTGCAGCAGGCCTTCAGGGTAAAATAGCTGCTAGGAAACCACTGCTAAGGACATGCAACAAGCAGAAGAGACTTGTTTGGGCTATAAAACACAAGGCATGGACATTAGACCAGTGGAAATCTGTGCTTTGGTCTGATGAGTCCAAATTTGAGATCTTTGGTTCCAACCACCGTGTCTTTGTGCGACGCAGAAAAGGTGAAAGGATGGACTCTACATGCCTGGTTTCCACCATGAAGCATGTAAGAGGAGGTGTGATGGTGTGGGGGTGCTTTGCTGGTGACACTGTTGGGGATTTATTCAAAATTCAAGGCATACTGAACCAGCATGGCTACCACAGCATCTTGCAGCGGCATGCTATTCTATCCGGTTTGCGTTTAGTTGGGCCATCATTTATTTTTCAACAGGACAATGACCCCAAACACACCTCCAGGCTGTGTAAGGGCTATTTGACCAAGAAGGAGAGTGATGGGGTGCTACGCCAGATGACCTGGCTTCCACAGTCACCAGACCTGAACCCAATCGAGATGGTTTGGGGTGAGCTGGACCGCAGAGTGAAGGCAAAAGGGCCAATAAGTGCTAAGCATCTTTGGGAACTCCTTCAAGATTGTTGGAAGACCATTTCCGGTGACTACCTCTTGAAGCTCATCAAGAGAATGCCAAGAGTGTGCAAAGCAGTCTTCAAAGCAAAAGGTGGCTACTTTGAAGAACCTAGAATATAAGACATATTTTCAGTTGTTTCACACTTTTTTATTAAGTATATAATTCCACATGTATTAATTCATAGTTTTGATGCCTTCAGTGTGAATGTACAATTTTCATAGTCATGAAAATACAGAAAAATCTTTAAATGAGAAGGTGTGTCCAAACTTTTGGTCTGTACTGTATATGTTTTTGGAAAATACTGCCATTTCTGGCCTCCATTAAAAAAAAATTTCAGCGTGTCATTGAAGCAAATGAAACCAGAATGTTGTTCAAAATAGTTATCTACAGGCCAGGTGTTTAAAACTGTGTTTTCTCTACCACATGGATCACATATACATATTCAGAAAATACTGTCATTTCTGACCTTCATTAAAAATTTGTTTCAGTGTGTCAGTAAAGCAATTCACACAAGATTGCTGTTCAAAATAGTAACCTACAGGCTTAGTAAATAAAACTGCTTTCTCTCCGTCACATGGATCACATATATGTTTTCAGAAAATACTGCCTTTTCTGGTCTCCATTAAAAATTTGTTTCAGTGTGACAGTGAAGCAATGACACCAGATTGCTGTTCAAAATAGTTAACTACAGGCCAGGATTTTTAAACTCTGTTTTCTCCGTCACACGGATCACATATACGTTTTCAGAAAAATACTGCCATTTCTGGCCTCCATTAAAAACTTATTTCAGTGTGTCAGTGAAGCAATTCAAGCCAGTTTGCTGTTCAAAACAGTTACCTACAGGCCAGGTATTTAAAACTCTGTTTTCTCTGTCAAACGGATCACATATACATTTTCAGAAAATGCTGCCTTTTCTGGCCTCCATTAAAAATTTATTTCAGTGTGTCAGTGAAGCAAATGAAATCAGATTGCTGTTCAAAATATTTAACTACAGGCCAGGTATTCCAAATTGTGTTTTCTCCATCACACGGATCACTTATACGTTTTCAGAAAATACTGCCATTTCAGGCCTCCATTAAAAATTTGTTTCAGTGTGTCAGTGAAGCAACTGACACCAGATTGCTGTTCAAAATAGATACTTAAAAGCCAGGCATTTAAAACTGTGTTTTCTCCATCACACGGGTCACATATACAGTACATTTTCAAAAAATTCTGCCATTTCTGGCCTCCATTAAAAATTATTTTCACAGTGTCAGTGAAGCAATTGACACCAGATTGCTGTTCAAAATAGTTACCTGCAGGCCAGGTATTTAAAAATGTATTTTCTCCATCACACGAATCACATATACGTTTTCAGAAAATACTGCCATTTCTGGCCTCCATTAAAAGCTTGTTTGAGTGTGTCAGTGAAGCAATTCACACCAGATTGCTGTTCAAAATAGTTACCTAAAGTCCAGGTATTCAAAACTGTGTTTTCTCCATCACACGGATCACTTAAATGTTTTCAGAAAATACTGCCATTTCTAGTCTCCATTAAAAATTTGTTTCAGTGTGTCAGTGAAGCAACTGACACCAGAATGCTGATCACAATAGTTACCTACAGGCCACATATTTAAAACTGTGTTTTCTCCATCACATGAAACATATAAGGTTTCAGAAAATGCTGCCTTTTCTGGCCTTGATTAAAAATTAGTTTCAGTGTGTTAGTGAAGCAATTGACAGGCCAGGTATTAAAAACTGTATTTTCTCAATCACACGAATCACATATTCGTTTTCAGAAAATACTGCCATTTCTGGCCTCCATTAGAAATATAATTCAGTGTGTCAGTGAAGCAATTGACAACAGATTGCTGTTCAAAAATGTTACCTACAGGCCACGTATTTAAAACTGAATTTTCTCCATCACACGAACCACATATACGTTTTCAGAAAATTCTGCCATTTATGGTCTCCATTAAAAAAAAAATCTGTTTTTCAGTGAAGCAATTGACACCAGATTGCTGTTCAAAATAGTTACCTACAGGCCAGGTATTTAAAATTGTATTTTCTCCATCACACGAATCACACATAAGTTTTCAGAAAAATACTGCCGTTTCTGGCCTCCATTAAAAACTTATTTCAGTGTGTCAGTGAAGCAATTCACACCAGTTTGCTGTTCAAAATAGTTACCTACAGGCCAGGTATTCCAAATTGTGTTTTCTCCGTCACACAGATCACTTATACGTTTTCAGGAAATACTGCCATATCTGGCCTCCATTAAAATTTGATTCAGTGTGTCAGTGAAGCCATTGACACCAGATTGCTGTTCAAAATAGTTACCTACAGGCCAGGTATTTAAAACTGCGTTTTCTCCATCACACGGGTCACATATACAGTACAGACCAAAAGTTTGGGAACACCTTCCCATTTAAACATTTTTCTGTAATTTCATGACTATGAAAATTGTGCATTCACACTGAAGGCATCAAAACTATGAATTAACACATGTGGAATTATATACTTAACAAAAAAGTGTGAAACAACTGAAAATATGTCTTATATTCAAGGTTCTTCAAAGTAACCACCTTTTGCTTTGATGACTGCTTTGCACACTCTTGGCATTCTCTTGATGAGCTTCAAGAGGTAGTCACCGGAAATGGTTTTCACTTCACAGGTGTGCCCTGTCAGGTTTAATAAGTGGAATTTCTTGTCTTATAAATGGGTTGGGACCATCAGTTGTGTTGTGCAGAAGTCTGGTGGATACACAGCTGATAGTCCTACTGAATAGATTGTTAGCTGCTTTTTTCTTGCCATAATACAAATTCTAAGTAAAGAAAAATGAGTGGCCATCATTACTTTAAGAAATGAAGGTCAGTCAGTCCGAAAAATTGGGAAAACTTTGAAAGTGTCCCCAAGTTCAGTTGCAAAAACCATCAAGCGCTACAAAGAAACTGGCTCACATGTGGACCGCCTAGGAAAGGAAGACCAAGAGTCACCTCTGCTTCTGAGGATAAGTTTATCTGAGTCACCAGCCTCAGAAATTGCAGGTTAACAGCCGCTCAGATTAGAAACCAGGTCAATGCCACACAGAGTTCTAGCAGCAGACACATCTCTTCAACAACTGTTAAGAGGAGACTTTGTGCAGCAGGCATTCATGGTAAAATAGCTGCTAGGAAACCACTGCTAAGGACAGGCAACAAGCAGAAGAGACTTGTTTGGGCTAAAGAACACAAGGAATGGATATTAGACCAGTGGAAATCTGTGCTTTAGTCTGATGAGTCCAAATTTGAGATCTTTAGTTCCAACCACCATGTCTTTGTGCGACGTAGTAAAAGTGAACAGATGGACTCTACATGCCTCTTTCCCTCCGTGAAGCATGGAGGAGGAAGTGTGATGGTGTGGGGGTGCTTTGCTGGTGACACTGTTGGGGATTTATTCAAAATTGAAGGCATACTGAACCAGCATGGCTACCAAAGCATCTTGCAGCGGCATGCTATTCAATTCAGTTTGCATTTAGTTGGACCATCATTTATTTTTCAACAGGACAATGACCCCAAACACACCTCCAGGCTGTGTTAGGGCTATTTGATCAAGTAGGAGAGTGATGGGGTGCTATGCCAGATGACCTTGCCTCCCCAGTCACGAGACCTGAACCCAATCGAGATGGTTTGGGGTGAGCTGGACCGCAGAGTGAAGGCTAAAGGGCCAACAAGTGCTAAGCATCTCTGGGAATGCCTTCAAGATTGTTGGAAGACCATTTGTGGTGAATACCTCTTGAAGCTCATCAAGAGAATGCCAAGAGTGTGCAAATCAGTCAACAAAGCAAAAGGTGGCTACTTTGAAGAGCCTAGAATATAAGATATATTTTCAGTTGTTTCACACTTTTTTGGTAAGTATATATTTCCACATGTCTAAATTCATAGTTTTGATGCCTTCAGTGTGAATGTACAATTTTCATAGTCATGAAAATACAGAAAAATCTTTAAATGAGAAGGTGTGTCCAAACTTTGGGTCTGTACTGTACGTTTTCAGAAAATACTGCCATTTCTGACCTAGATTAAAAATTTGCTTCAGTGTGTCAGTGAAGCAATTGACACCAAATTGCTGTTCAAAATAGTTACCTACAGGCCAGGCATTTAAAACTGTGTTTTCTCCATCACACGGATCACATATACGTTTTCAGAAAATACAGCCATTTATGGTCTCCATTAAAAAAAATTTCTGTGTTTCAGTGAAGCAATTGACACCGGATTGCTGTTCAAAATAGTTACCTACAGGCCAGGCATTTAAAACTGTGTTTTCTCCATCACACGGATCACATATACGTTTTCAGAAAATACTGTCATTTCTGGCCTCGATTAAAAATTTGTTTCAGTGTGTCAGTGAAGCAATTGACACCAGATTGCTGTTCACAATAGATACCTACAGGCCAGGTATTTAAAACTGTATTTTCTCCATCATATGAATCACATATATACGTTTTCAGAAAATACTGCCATTTCTGGCCTCCATAAAAAATTTGTTTCAGTGTGTCAGTGAAGCAATTGACACCAGATTGCTGTTCATAATAGATACCTACAGGCCAGGTATTTAAAAATTTGTTTACTCCATCACACAAATTACATATTCATTTTCAGAAAATACTGCCATTTCTGGCCTCCAGTAAAAACTTGTTTCATTGTGTCAGTGAAGCAATTCACACCAGATTGCTGTTCAAAATATTTACCTACAGGCCAGGTATTTAAAACTGTGTTTTCTCCATCACACGGATCACAGATACGTTTTCAGAAAATACTGCCATATCTGGCCTCCATTAAAAATTTGTTTCAGTGTGTCAGTGAAGCAGTTGACACTAGAATGCTGTTCACAATAGTTACCTACAGGCCAAGTATTTAAAACTGTGTTTTCTCCATCACACGAATCACATATACGTTATCAGAAAATACTGCCATTTCTGGCCTCCAATAAAAATTTATTTCAGTGTGTCAGTGAAGCAAATGAAACCAAATTGCTGTTCAAAATAGTTAACTACAGGCCAGGTATTCCAAATTGTTTTTTCTCCGTCACACGGATCACTTATATGTTTTCAGAAAATACTGCCATATCTGGCCTCCATTAAAAATTTGTTTCAGTGTGTAAGTGAAATAATTGACACCAGGTTGCTTTTCAAAATAGTTACCTGCAGGCCAGGTATTTAAAACTGTGTTTTCTCCATCACACAAATCACATATACATTTTCAGAAAATACTGCCATTTCTGGCCTAGATTAAAAATTTGTTTCAGTGTGTCAGTGAAGCAGTTGACACTAGAATGTTGATCACAATAGTTACCTACAGGCCAAGTATTTAAAACTGTGTTTTCTCCATCACACGAATCACATATACTTTTTCAGAAAATACTGCGTTTTTGGGCCTCCATAAAAAATTTGTTTCAGTGTGTCAGTGAAGAAATTGACACTAGATTGCTGTTCAAAATAGATATCTACAGGCCAGGTGTTTAAAACTGTGTTTTCTCCATCACACGAATCACATATACATTTTCAGAAAATACTGCCATTTCTGGCCTCCATTAAAAATTAGTTTCAGTGTGTAAGTGAAATAATTGACACCAGGTTGCTTTTCAAAATAGTTACCTGCAGGCCAGGTATTTAAAACTGTGTTTTCTCCATCACACAAATCACATATACATTTTCAGAAAATACTGCCATTTCTGGCCTAGATTAAAAATTTGTTTCAGTGTGTCAGTGAAGCAGTTGACACTAGAATGTTGATCACAATAGTTACCTACAGGCCAAGTATTTAAAACTGTGTTTTCTCCATCACACGAATCACATATACTTTTTCAGAAAATACTGCGTTTTTGGGCCTCCATAAAAAATTTGTTTCAGTGTGTCAGTGAAGAAATTGACACTAGATTGCTGTTCAAAATAGAAATCTACAGGCCAGGTGTTTAAAACTGTGTTTTCTCCATCACACGAATCACATATACATTTTCAGAAAATACTGCCATTTCTGGCCTCCATTAAAAATTAGTTTCAGTGTGTAAGTGAAATAATTGACACCAGGTTGCTTTTCAAAATAGTTACCTGCAGGCCAGGTATTTAAAACTGTGTTTTCTCCATCACACAAATCACATATACATTTTCAGAAAATACTGCCATTTCTGGCCTAGATTAAAAATTTGTTTCAGTGTGTCAGTGAAGCAATTGACACCAGGTTGCTTTTCAAAATAGTTACCTACAGGCCAGGTATTTAAAACTGTGTTTTCTCCACCACACGAATCACATATACATTTTCAGAAAATTCTGCTAATTCTGGCCTCCATTAAAAATTTGTTTCAGTGTGTCAGTGAAGCAATTGACACCAGATTGCTGTTCAAAATAGTTACCTGCAGGCCAGGTATTTAAAACTGTATTTTCTCCATCACACGAATCACATATACTTTTTCAAAAAATACTGCCTTTGCTGGCCTCTTTAAAAGCTTATTTCCAAGTGTCATTGAAGCAATTCACACCAGATTGCTGTTCAAAATAGTTACCTACAGGCCAGGTATTTAAAACTGTGTTTTCTCCGTCACACGGATCACATATACGTTTTCAGAAAATACTGCCATCTCTGGCCTCCATTATAAATTTGTTTCAGTGTGTCAGTGAAGCAATTGACAACAGATTGCTGTTCACAGTAGTTACCTACAGGCCAGGTATTTAAAACTGTGTTTTCTCCATCACATGAATCACATATAAGTTTTCAGAAAATACTGCAATTTCTGGCCTCCATTAAAAATATAATTCAGTGTGCCAGTGAAGCAATTAACACCAGATTGCTGTTCAAAAAACTTACCTACAGGCCAAGCATTTAAAACTGAGTTTTCTCCATCACACGAATCACATATACGTTTTCAGAAAATACTGCCTTTTCTGGCCTCCATTAAAAATTTGTTTCAGTGTGTCAGTGAAGGAATTCACACCAGTTTACTGTTCAAAATAGTTACCTACAGGCCAGTTATTTAAAACTGTAATTTCTCCGTAAGTTTTTAGAAAATACTTCCATATCTGGCCTACATTAAAAATTTGTTTCAGTGTGTCAGTGAAGCAGTTGACAACAGATTGCTGTTCACAATAGTTACCTACAGGCCAAGTATTTAAAACTGTTTTTTCTCCATCACACGAATCACATATACGTTTTCAGAAAATACAGACTTTTCTGGCCTCCATTAAAAATTTGTTCCAGTGTGTCAGTAAAGCAATTGACACCAGATTGCTGTTCACAATAGTTACCTACAGGCCAGATATTTAAAACTGTATTTTCTCCATCACATGAACCACATATACGTTTTCACAAAGTACTGCCATTTATGGCATCCATTACAAAAAATGTCAGCGTGTCAGTGAAACAATTGACACCAGATTGCTGTTTAAAATAGTTACCTACAGGCCAGGTATTTAAAACTGTTTTCTCTGTCAAACGGATCAAATATACATTTTCAGAAAATACTGCAATTTCTGGCCTTCATTAAAAATTTATTTCAGTGTGTCAGTGAAGCAATTGACACCGAATTGCTGTTCAAAATAGTTATCTACAGGCCAGGCATTTAAAACTGCGTTTTCTCCATCACATGGATCACATAAACATTTTCAGAAAATACTGCCGTTTCGGCAATTCATTAAAACTTAGTTTCATTGTGTCAGTGAAGCAATTGACACCAGATTGCTGTTCAAAATAGTTACCTGCAGGCCAGGTATTTAAAACTGTATTTTCATTATCACAAGATCCACATATCCGTTTTCAGAAAATACTGCCATTTCCGGCCTCCATTACAAAAAATTTCAGCGTGTCAGTGAAGCAATTGACACCAGATTGCTGTTCAAAATAATTACCTGCACGCCAGGTATTTAAAACTGTATTTTCTCCACCACACAAACCACTTATACGTTTTCTGAAAATACTGCCATTTATAGTCTCCATTAAAAAAAATTCCAGTGTTTCAGTGAAGTAAATGACACCAGATTGCTCTTCAAAATAGTTACATAAAGGCCAGGCATTTTTAACTATGTTTTCTCCATCACACGGATCACATATACGTTTTCAGACAATACTGTCATTTCTGGCCTCCATTAAAAATTTGTTTCAGTGTATCAGTGAAGAAATTGACACCAGATTGCTGTTCACAATTGATACCTACAGGCGAAGTATTTAAAACTGTGTTTTCTGCATCACACGAATCACATATACGTTTTCAAAAAATACTGCGTTTTCGGGCCTCCTTTAAAAATTTGTTTCAGTGTGTCAGTGTAGCAATTGACACCAGATTGCTGTTCAAAACAGTTACCTACAGGCCAGGTTTTTAAAACTGTATTTTGTCCACCACATAAACCACATATACGTTTTCAGAAAGTACTGCCATTTATGGCATCCATTACAAAAAATTTCAGCGTGTCAGTGAAAAAATTGACACCAGATTGCTGTTCAAAATAGTTACCTACAGGCCAGGTATTTAAAACTCTGTTTTCTCTGTCAAACGGATAAAATATACATTTTCAGAAAATATTGCCATTTCTGGCCTCCATTAAAAAAAATTTTCAGTGAGTCAGTGAAGCAAATGACACCGAATTGCTGTTCAAAATAGTTATCTACAGGCCAGGCATTTAAAACTGCGTTTTCTCCATCACACGAATCACATAGACGTTTTCAAAAAATACTGCGTTTTCGGGCCTCCTTTAAAAATTTGTTTCAGTGTGTCAGTGAAGCAATTGACACCAGATTGCTGTTCAAAATAGTTACCTGCAGGCCAGGTATTTAAAACTGTGTTTTCTTTGTCACACGGATCATATATACGTTTTCAGAAGATACTGCCATTTCTGGCCTCCATTAGAAATTTGTTTCAGTGTGTCAGTGAAGCAATTGACACCAGATTGCTGTTCACAATAGTTACCTACAGGCCAGGTATTTAAAACTGTGTTTTCAACATCACATGAATCACATATACGTTTTCAGAAAATACTGCCATTTCTGGCCTCCATTAATCTATAGTTTCAGTGTGTCAGTGAAGCAATTGACATCAGATTGCTGTTCACAATAGATACCTATCAGGCCTAGTATTTAAAACTATGTTTCTCCATCACATGAATCACATATACATTTTTAGAAAATTCGGCCAATTCTGGCCTCTATTAAAAATTAGTTTCAGTGTGTCAGTGAAGCTATTGACACCAGATTGCTGTTCACAATAGTTACCTACAGGCCAGGCATTTAAAACTGTGTTTTCTCCATCACACAAATCACATATACGTTTTCAGAAAATAAGGCGTTTTCGGGCCTCCATTAAAAATTTGTTTCAATGTGTCAGTGAAGCAATTGCCACCAGATTGCTGTTCAAAACAGTTACCTACAGGCCAGTCTTTTAAAACTGTATTTTCCCCACCACACGAACCACATATAAGTTTTCAGAAAATACTGCCATTCATGGTCTCCATTATAAAAAATTTCAGTGTTTCAGTGAAGCAATTGACACCAGATTGCTGTACACAATAGTTACCTACAGGCCAGGTATTTAAAACTGTGTTTTCTCCATCACATGAATCACATATACATTTTCAGAAAATTCTGCCATTTCTGGCCTCCATTAAAAATTTGTTTCAATAGGTCAGTGAAGCAAATGATAACAAATTGCTGTTCAAAATAGATACCTGCAGTCCAGGTATTTAAAACTGTATTTTCTCTATCACATGAATCACATATACAGTACAGACCAAAAGTTTGGACACACCTTCTCATTTAAAGATTTTTCTGTATTTTCATGATTTGAAAATTGTACATTCACACTGAAGGCATCAAAACTATGAATTAACACATGTGGAATTATATAATTAACAAAAAAGTGTGAAACAACTGAAAATATGTCTTATATTCTAGGTTCTTCAAAGTAGCCACCTTTTGCTTTGATGGCTGCTTTGCACACTCTTGGCATTCTCTTGATGAGCTTCAAGATGTAGTCAACGGAAATGGTCTTCCAACAATCTTGAAGGAGTTCGCACAGATGCTTAGCACTTGTTGGCCCTTTTGCCTTCACTCTGCAGTCCAGCGCACCCCAAACCATCTCGATTGGGTTCAGGTCTGGTGACTGTGGAGGCCAGGTCATCTGGCGTAGCACCCCATCACTCTCCTGCTTGGTCAAATAGCCCTTACACAGCCTGGAGGTGTGTTTGGGGTCATTGTCCTGTTGAAAAATAAATGGTGGTCCAACTAAACACAAACTGGATGGAATAGCATGCAGCTGCAAGATGCTGTGGTAGCCATGCTGGTTCAGTATGCCTTCAATTTTGAATAAATCCCCAACAGTGTCACCAGCAAAGCACCCCCACACCATCACACCTCCTCCATGCTTCACGGTGGGAACCAGGCATGTAGAGTCCATCCGTTCACCTTTTCTGCATCGCACAAAGACACGGTTGTTGGAACCAAAGATCTCAAATTTGGACTCATCAGACCAAAGCACAGATTTCCACTGGTCTAATGTCCATTCCTTGTGTTCTTTAGCCCAAACAAGTCTCTTCTGCTTGTTGCCTGTCCTTAGCAGTGGTTTCCTAGCAGCTATTTTACCATGAAGGCCTGCTGCACAAAGTCTCCTCTTAACAGTTGTTGTAGAGATGTGTCTGCTGCTAGAACTCTGTGTGGCATTGACCTGGTCTCTAATCTGAGCTGCTGTTAACCTGAGATTTTTGAGGCTGGTGACTCAGATAAACTTATCCTCAGAAGCAGCGGTGACTCTTGGTCTTCCTTTCCTGGGGCGGTCCTCATGTGAGCCAGTTTCTTTGTAGCGTTTGATGGTTTTTGCAACTGCACTTGGGGACACTTTCAAAGTTTGCCCAATTTGTCAGACTGACTGACCTTCATTTCTTAAAGTAATGATGGCCACTCGTTTTTCTTTACTTAGCTGCTTTTTTCTTGCCATAATACAAATTCTAATAGTCTATTCAGTAGGACTATCAGCTGTGTAACCACTTAACTTCTGCACAACACAACTGATGGTCCCAACCCCATTTATAAGGCAAGAAATCACACTTATTAAACCTGACAGGGCACACCTGTGAAGTGAAAACCATTTCCGGTGACTATCTCTTGACGCTCATCAAGAGAATGCCAAGAGTGTGCAAAGCAGTCATCAAAGCAAAGGGTGGCTACTTTGAAGAACCTAGAATATAAGACATATTTTCAGTTGTTTCACACTTTTTTGTTAAGTATATAATACCACATTTGTTAATTCATAGTTTTGATGTCTTCAGTGTGAATGTACAATTTTCAAAGTCATGAAAATACAGAAAAATCTTTAAATGAGAAGGTGTATCCAAACTTTTGGTCTGTACTGTATGTTTTCAGAAAATACTGCTATTTCTGGCCTCCATTAAAAACATGTTTCAGTGTGTCAGTGAAGCAATTGACACCAGATTGCTGTTCAAAATAGTTAAATGCAGGTCAGGTATTTAAAACTGAGTTTTCACCGTCACACGGATCACATGTACGTTTTCAGAAAATAATGCCATTTCTGGCCTCCATTAAAAATTTGTTTCAGTGTGTCAGTGAAGCAATTTACACTACATTGCTGTTCCAAATAGTTACCTACAGGTCAGGTATTTGAAACGGTGTTTTCTCCGTCACTCGGATCACAAATGCATATTCAGAAAATACTGCCATTTCTGACCTCCTTTAAAAATTTGTTTCAGCTTGCCAGTGAAGCAATTCACACCAGATTGCTGTTCAAAATAGTTACCTACAGGCCAGGTATTTAAAACTGTGTTTTCTCAGTTAGATGGATCACATATATGTTTTCAGAAAATACTGCCATTTCTGGCCTCCATTAAAAAAAAATTTCAGTGTGTCAGTGAAGCAATTGACACCAGATTGCTGTTCAAAAAAGTTACCTATAGGCCAAGCATTTAAAACTGAGTTTTCTCCGTCACACGAATCACTTAAACTCTTTCAGAAAATACTGCCATTTCTGGCTCCATTAAAAATTTGTTTCAGTGTGTCAGTAAAGTTACTGACACCAGATTGCTGTTCACAATAGTTACCTACAGGCCAAGTAGTTAAAACTGTGTTTTCTCCACCACACAAATCACATAAATGTTTTCAGAACATACTACCATTTCTGGCCTCCATTAAAAATTTGTTTCATTGTGTCAGTGAAGCAACTGACACCAGGTTGCTGTTCACAATAGTTACATACAGGCCAAGTTTTTAACACTGTATTTTCTCCATCACATGAATCACATATACATATTCAGAAAATACTGCCATTTCTGGCCTCCAGTAAAAATTTGTTTCAGTGTGTCAGTGAAGCAATTGACACCAGATTGCTGTTCAAAATAGTTACCTGCAGGCCAGGTATTTAAAAATGTATTTTCTCCATCACACGGATCACATACAGTACAGACCAAAAGTTTGGACACACCTCATTTTAAAATTTTTCTGTATTTTTTTGACTATGAAAATTGTACATTCACACTGAAGGCATCAAAACTATGAATTAACACATGTGGAATTACATACATAACAAAAAAGTGTGAAACAACTGAAAATATGTATTATATTCTAGGTTCTTCAAAGTAGCCACCTTTTGCTTTGATGACTGCTCTGCACACTCTTGGTATTCTCTTGATGAGCTTCAAGAGGTAGTCACCGGATATGGTTTTCACTTCACAGGTGTGCCTTGTCAGGTTTAATAAGTGGGATTTCTTGCCTTATAAATGAGGTTGGGACTAGTGTTGAGCCACCCCCGTAGTGTTCGAGTTCGGTACGGTTCGTCGAACACCCGTGTGTTCGCCGAACTGTTCGTCGAACTGTTCGTCGAACACCTTCGAACACCGTTAAAACCAATGGCAGGCAAACAAAAACACATAGAAACACATAGAAAACACCTTCAAAGGTGTCCAAAAGCTGACAAACTGCTCAGAAGACACAACTAACACATGGAAAAGTGACAAGTACATATAGTCATGCGAAAAGAAAAGAGGTGGAGGAGTAAAAGGAGGGGGAGACACAGCTATAGGCATGTCATGCCCTTCTAAAATCCAAAAAGTGAGAAGCCGACACGTTCAGTCCGCTCCTGCCCGTGCCACCTCCGCGTCGCCGGGTTTGTGACAGAGCCGCGGTGAAGCCTGTCGGCCAGCCCCCCTCTCCCAATACTGGTGCCTGTCCGCTGGTGGGTCGAGCGAGCCCCCCTGTGGTTGAGGCAGCTCTAAGCTTTTTAATTTAAATTGTCTCTCTAATTTGAATGAATACACTTTAAATCCATTTACAAGGATCTATTGGAGGGCAAGTCTCATGCCAGCAGCCGCGTACTTCCAGCTCCAGTAGCGTCCACTAAAGCTGCTGCAGTTAAAAAGCTTTTATAAGGATCGAGCTCGGCTGTCCACCGCAAGGCATCCTACTGCCAGTCCCAGCCCCTATGCCTTGGGGTGCCTCCTGATGCTCTTCACTGAGTATCCCGTGGTCCCGAAGCATTTCCTTTGAAAAAATTAAGTGTCCAAACTACAGGTGGTGTAGCTTGGTTAACAGCCGGGATAATCCGCTGACTAGCAGACACTGCTACTAGGCACAAAGTATTTCCTGGGCTAGATGCAGTTAAAAATTTGTAATTAGATACTCTCGTTGGATGCTGAGAAAGTATTCCATAGAGTCTCCTGGCACGCCATATATGATTCTCTTAAAAAGCTTGGGGTAGGGGTCTAGGGGACCCTTTTATAGCCAAAATCACGGCCCTGTATCGCAATACGTCACCTAGGCTGAAGATAAATGGAACTGTAGCACCCTGAGGGCTCGGTTGCTACAGAGGTATTGCATCTCACCCAGAGGTGTGATATCTCACTCTCAGGTAAGGATGTAGTGTGGATCAGGACCCGACACCTGCATGCATTACACCACATTGCCGTGGGGCAGGGCGACCAATATGCCCCTGAGATGGGCACGACAGTCCCTGTCCCTGGCTGGAGTGGGGGGAGGGAACACTGAGGAAGGGGAACCCTGTAGTGCAGGAGCAGGGAGGAAGCAGTTCCTGGGTGCATTGAGAAGGGAGTATAAAAGGTGGGCACCATCTTAGTTCAGTGCAGAGAAGTCTGAGCAGAAGTGGCAGGGAGCAGGGGCTCTGCATGAGCTCTGCTCCGGAGGCGGGCCTAGTAACAGAGGCCCAGGCCTGGAAGAGGGAGAAGGAAGGAAGAGGAGCGGAGAAGGCTCCAGGAACGAGGAAGGAAGGGATCTCAGGGGTGCGGACGGGCGAGTCGCCACCGCACGCCCGAATCCACCTGCGTGGAGGGGTCAGGCCAAAGGGGGAGACCGGTCCCCGAAACTAGTGGAGGCAGGAAACGACCCTCAGCTAGAAACAGGAGGCTGTGACATTTTATGTGGTGCAGCCCCTCGCTACACCCGCTAGGAAGGCACCACATAGGGTCAGGGAAACTGGCGCCAAGTTTACCAAGAGGAGGCCCAAGGCAGCCGGACAGAAGGTTGGTAAGAAAGGCCAGACAACGGACACACAAAGGGGGTCCTGTGAAGCACTCCAAAGTTATCTGGGAGTTGTCTGAGCCCCTCACCTGGTGAGCACAGTACGACGTGGGCAGCCGTTACCTGCAGACGTGGTCTGGATAATAAGAACTGTGAGTAAAGGCCCTGGACTGTATCACTGACTCCGTGTCATTACTGCTGCTGCCCTGCACCATCACCCCCATCCTCCGCATACACTGCCCTGAGGCTATACTCCTCCCGTGGGGAGTTATGCTATGCTCTGCTGCACCCACAACACCAGCCTCAGCGGTCTGCCCTGGAGCGGCGGTTCACTCTGACCGCAATCCACGGGTGGCGTAGTCGGACATTTAAACATCAAAACCACATAAATAGTTCCGCCACTGGTTTGACTGCCCTGAGCCACGGAACCGGGTTGCCGCCACGGAGACTACAACCACCAGCATCCACCAAAAAGGGTCCGGCTCCGGGTGTCCCAAGGCCCAGGGGGCGCGTCAGAACATTTTCATCACCTTTCACAATCACCAATGGGACAAGGCAGGGATGTTCTCTGTCCCCTCTCTTATACATCCTAGTGACGGAGCACCTGCTCTCATCAATTCACCATAACCCCAATATTAGGTGGATTGAGGTGGGAGGCACCGAGTACAAGTGCTCTCTATTTGCTGATGATGTCCTAGTATCACTCAATCACATATATCCATCCATGCTGTTATGGCTGAAATAGATCACTTTGTTACATGGTCAAATTTTAAAATCAATGCAGCGAAGTCTGAGGCCCTCGATGTCTCCCTCCCCAAATCCATATAGGATTCCATCCAGTCCAACTTTCCCTTTGCCTGGCCCTCACAGGGTATCAAATACTTAGGAATTCCTATTCATAGAGACCTCTCCCATCTATGTTATCTTAATTTTGGGCCCTTTATTGAACAACTCCATACAGACCACGGTTGGCAAGTTAGAACTGTAAGATTCACTACGTGAACCACTGGTGTTTTGTGGAAAAGCACATGTACACTGTGTTCCAAATTATTATGCAAAAAGTGTTTAGGAGTGATAAGGGAAGAATTTGTTTGTTTGTCAGTTAAACTCATTGATGGTGATGTGTGTCAGGGCTCTTTATATCACTGTAAGCAATTGCAGACACCTGTGCTAATTAGTTTGGCAGGTGTGTCCAATGAAAGGCAAGACTACTTAAGAAGGCTGTCTCACATTATTAAGCAGCCTACATTTTCTGCCAAAATGGGAAAGAAAAAGGATGTGTCGGCTGCTGAGAAGCAACAAATTGTGGAGTGTTTAGGTCAAGGCATGACTACAATCAACATTGTGCGATGATCAGGATGAAGTGTCTTGGCAATCAAGAAGTATGTAGCTGATTCACAGTACACGTGAGCGTGCTAATAAGGGCAAATTGAGGACTCTTTCCTACAGGCAATTACGTCAGGTTGAAAGAGCAGTGGCAAAAAAGCCTTGTCATAGCAGCAGACAAATTTTTGAAGCTGCTTGTGCCTCCAACGTCCCCCGAACAACAAGATGCAGGGTCCTTCAGAGGTTTGCAGCTGTGCATACGCCATCCTGTCGACCTCCTCTATCCACTTCACACAAGCAGAAAGGGCTCCAGTGGGCCAAACATTACATGAAGACTGATTTCAAAACTGTTTTGTTCACGGATGAGTGCCGTGCAGCGCTCGATGGTCCAGATGGATGGAGTGGAGGATGGCTGGTTGATGGACACCCCACGCAAACACGGCTACAGCGCCAACAAGGAGGAGGTGGAGTAATGTTTTGGGCTGGAATCATGGGGAGAGAGATTGTCGGCCCCTTTAGGATCCCTGAAGGCGCTAAAGATGAACTCCATAATGTATGTGGATTTTCTCAAACAGCACTTCCTGCCATGGTTCAAGAAGAAGAACCGTGTATTTCACAGCAAGATCATTTTTCTGCATGATAATGCACCATCTCATGCTGCACATAAAACATCTGCATCTCTGGCTGATATGGGCATAAAAGGGGACAAACTTATGGTGTGACCCCCATGCTCCCCTGACCTCTACCCCATTCAGAACCTTTGGAGCATCATTAAAAGGAGTGTCTATGATGGCGGGAGGCAGTTCACATCTAAGCAACAGCTCTGGGAGGGTATTCTGTCCTCATGCAAAACAATTGAAGCAGAAACCATCCAAAACCTGACAAATTCAATGGACGAGAGAGTTCAGAAGCTCCTTTCGAACAAGGGGTCCTATGTGAAAATGTAACATCACCTAGAATAAAGTTTTGAGTTGAAAACTGTTTGATTTCAGTTTCTAACAACCTGCTAATGCTTATAATTTCAAAAATGACCATTTTTTTGGTCTTTATTAAAATGAAAAGGTTGATCGAAAAGTTTGGGGGATCTAAGAGTGTGGCAACCCAGTAGTCATGATTACTTCGAATTCTGATAATATGAGGGTCATGCTGCAGGTAGTGCAGCAAGAAGGCACTTATGTGTCTTGCGCATCTCGGAGCCCCAAAATTATTTTCCGGGCTAGATGCAGCTAAAAATTATTATTCATTTTAAATCTGGTGAAGCTTTAGTATAGATGGCCTAATAGGATCAGTGCTGCACACTGCTACAAAGCCCAAATTATTTTCCAGTCAAGATACAGATAAACATGATTAGTAATTTTAAATCTGGTGGAGCTTATTATAGATGGCCTAATAGAATCAGTGCTGCACACTGCTACAAAGCCCAAATTATTTTCCAGCCAAGATACAGATAAACATGATTAGTAATTTGAAAGCTTAAAATGGTTGGTAGGGTGATTTTAACCAATCATCAAGCTTTTACTCTCCCCAGGATGACACAGGGGTAGAAAAGTCATTTCGGATCCATGATTTGTTCATCTTTATGAACGTGAGTCTGTCTACATTATCAGTGGAGAGACGCGTGCGCTTATCTGTCAGCACACCACCAGCAGCGCTGAACACACGTTCAGACAGAACGCTGGCTGCGGGGCATGACAAGATCTCCAAGGCGTAAGTGGCTAGCTCCGGCCATTTATCCAGATTGGAAGCCCAAAAAGAGCAAGGGTCCAGTGACACAGTCGTGGCTTCAATGTTTACTTGGAGATACTCCTGTACCATCGTCTCTAGGCGTTGACTATGTGTCAGACTTCTTGTCTCCTGTGGCCTTGCAAAGGATGGGCTAAAAAAGTGGTGAAATGATTCCGCAAAATTGATGTTACCAGCAGATACTGTGGTTCTGTTACGGTTTGAGTGCTGAACACTTGACGGTCCCACGGTTGGCAAGTTGGAACTGTGAGATTCACTACGTGCACCACTGGTATTTTGTGGAAAAGCACATGTAAGATTCTGCAACAGTCTCTGCTGATACTCCTGCATGCGTGCATCCCTTTCTATGGCAGGAATAATTTCTGCAAATTTACTTTTGTACCGGGGATCTAACAGTGTGGCAACCCAGTAGTCAGGATTATTTCTAATTCTCACATTTCGAGGGTCATGTTGCAGGTAGTGCAGCAAGAAGGCACTCATGTGTGTTGCGCATCCAGGAGCACCAAGTCCCTGTTGTGTTGGTGGCGAGGTAACAATCATGCTTCCTTCCTCTGTCCTCTCCCCCCAACCTCGCACAACAGAAATGTGATCAAGGTCTCCCTCATCTGATGAGTCTTCCATCAGTTCGTCCTCCACTTCTTCCTGGGCTCCTGCACCTTCCTCACTAGTTTGGCTGCTACCATGCGCCCTGGTAAAACCATCTCCCCCACCCTCACATTCCTGCCGCCTTGGTGCTGCCGACCGTCTGGACCTTGCAGATGTTAGCCCTTCCGCATACAACTCCTCCTCCTCTACTTCCTCCACCTCCTCTTGTGCCACCACCTGACTCCGAATTCTGTTTAACATGTGCTCCAGCATGTAAATCACCGGAATAGTCATGCTGATAATGGCATCGTCAGCACTAAACATCTACGTCGCCATTTCAAAACTGTGCAGAAGGGTGCATAGGTCCCTGATCTGAGACCACTCCTCCAGCGTGATTTGCCCCACCTCTGGATCTCGTTGGCCCAGGCTATACGTCAGAACGTATTGCACCAGGGCTTGTTGGTGCTGCCACAGTCGCTGCAACATGTGCAGAGTTGAATTCCACCGGGTAGGCACATCGCATTTTAGCCGGTGAAGTGGCAGGCCCAACGACTTCTGTAGAGATGTAAGTCGCTGAGCTGCGGGATGCGAACGGCGAAAGTGAGCACACAGCGACCGTGCCCTCTGCAGAAGGCCATCTAGTCTGGGATAGTGGGCTAAAAATTGCTGGACAACCAGGTTCAACACGTGAGCCATACAAGGCACGTGTGTGACATTGCCCCGGCGAAGGGGCGTACCCAGGTTTGCAGCATTGTCGCACACGGCCTTCCCTGGTTTCAGGTCCAGTGGAGACAACCATTCATGAAATTGGTTCTCCAGAGCTAACCACAACTCCTCAGCTGTGTGACTCACATTTCCCAGACATTTCAATGTAAAAACCGCCTGATGACGTTGAGCCCTACTGCCAGCATAGTAAGGAGGTGTGCAGGATCCCTTCTGCGCAGTTAGAAAGCTTGTGGCATGACCAGACAGGCTTTGGGTGCAGGTGGAAGACCGAGAGGAGGTTGAGGAGGCAGAAGCAGTGGAGGAACTTTGACATAAAGAGGATTGACGCACAACTCGTGGGGACGGCAAGACTTGGACAGCAGCCCCTTGTCCTGCTGTCACCATAGTTACCCAGTGCCCAGTCAGCGACATGTAACGCCCCTGTCCATGCCTACTCGTCCAAGTGTCTGTGGTGAAATGCACCCTGTCACACACAGAGTTTCTCAAAGAAGCGGTGATGTTGTGTGCGACATGCTGGTGGAGCGCAGGCACACCTTTCTTTGAGAAGTAGTGCCGACTGGGCATCTGGTACTGGGGCACTGCGACGGACATAAGGTCTCGAAAATCCTCTGTGTCCACCAGGCGGAAAGGCAGCATTTCTGTAGCCAAGAACTTGCAGATGGTGAAATTCAACCTCTTAGCTTTCTCATGGCTAGGAGGAAATGGTCTTTTACTTGTCCACATCTGAGGGACCGAGGGCTGGCTATTGTGCTTAGACGGGGTTGATAAGGGTGTCCCCGGCAAGCTGCCGGTCTGTGAGGAAGATGCAGGCGGACATGTTAGGTTGCCTTGATCCAAAGGTGGTGCTATCGATGTCGGACAGCGCTCAACACCAGCTGGTGTTCCCACCTCCAAAGAAAATGATGACCTGCCAATCACGCTGGCTGTTGCGGGTAAAGAGGTGGCAGGTCTGCGCCCCAAAACAGGTGTGACTGCTGTCCCCCCAGTCACAGAGGATGAAGAGGCCGCGGATGCACTAGATATGGCAGACGGTGGTTGGCCCGGCCGGCTAGGCCGCATTGTAGCACACTGAGCTTCCCACTGCAACTTATGCTTCATGTCCATGTGCCGGTTCATGCATGAAGTACTCAAACTATGTATTTTTTGGCCTCTACTTAGCTTTTGCTGACAAATGTTACAGATAACACGAGTTGGGTCATCTTTATCGATCTGAAAAAATGCCCAGGCTATGCAAGGCTTAGCACCCATGCGACCTGAAGAGCCACCACGACTTGTGGTGAGAGGCAGAGTTGTGTTTGAGGATGCAGTTGTTGATGTGCTTCCAGTACTACGTCTCTGTCCAGGAAGGCGCAACCTGAACTCGTCGTCACTAGCATCTTCCTCCACCTCCTCTGCTGACCTCATCTCTTGGCTGACTGTGGGTTGACAGTAAGTGGGATCTCCAACTTCATCATCATCACCTTGTGCGTTATCACACCCGTCGTCCTCAGAGCCAACCTGTTCCTGCCCTGACAAAAAACTAAAGTTGTCGCTCCAATCAGGTATTTGAGTCTTATCATCGTCTTCCTCATTGTCTCCACCAACAGGAGTTACAGTTTGGGAATGAGGGTCTACATTATGGTCAGAACCTTCTGCGTCTGGTCCTGGATCCGACTCATAAAGATTCTGGGCATCAGTGCAGATCATTTCCTCATCTGGATTCACAGAAGCGCTGGAGTCGACCTCTGATTCCCAGGCTATAGTATGAGTAAACAGCTCTGCAGACTCAACCATCTGTTCTACCTCATACTCAGAGGGGCAGCTGGAGATTTGGGAGCTGTGAGGAAGCAAGTGCGATTGGGGTGACACCTTTGAGGACTGGAGTATTTGTGATGTTCAAGTTGATGTGGAGGAGAGCCCACTTAAAGGAGCACTTGATATCCGTTGAAGCATCTGCTGTTTTTGTGCCTCATCTGGAATTTGTAGCGATTGGCGTGGCCGTAAGAAAGGGATCTTATCACATTGTCCGCTAAAAGAAGTAGACATTTTAGTTTGGTTGGAAGATGGTCTTTCTTCTGCAGATGTTACTGTTGCTTTAACACCTACCCCACGGACACAACCTTTTTTCCCCTTCCCAACTCGCCTATTCCCCTTTCCACCAGCAGCAGGCCTTTTTCCACTCATTTTGGTGGTTAACTAATTAACAACTCTGGAGTTGTTTGCACAAAAAAACAATGGATGGGAACCGAGCAGAGCTGAGTGGCCAAACTGTGGTATTAGGCCAAAACTAATGGCTGGGTTAGATGCAGAAAAAAATTATATTCAATTTGCAACCTGATGGAGGTCAGTATAGATGGACTAATAGAGAAAGTCCCACACACTGCTAGAAGGCCAAATATTTTTTCAGAGCTAGATGCAGATAAAAATTATTTTTAATTTGCAACCTGATGGAGGTCAGTATAGATGGACTAATAGAGAAAGTCCCACACACTGCTAGAAGGCCAAATATTTTTTCAGAGCTAGATGCAGATAAAAATTATTTTTAATTTGCAACCTGATGGAGGTCAGTATAGATGGACTAATAGAGAAAGTCCCACACACTGCTAGAAGGCCAAATATTTTTTCAGAGCTAGATGTAGAAAAAAATTATATTCAGTTTGCAACCTGATGGAGTTCAGTATAGATGGACTAATAGAGAATGTCCCACACACTGCTAGAAGGCCAAATATTTTTTCAAAGCTAGATGCAGATAAAAATTATTTTTAATTTGCAACCTGATGGAGGTCAGTATAGATGGACTAATAGAGAAAGTCCCACACACTGCTAGAAGGCCAAATATTTTTTCAGAGCTAGATGCAGATAAAAATTATATTCAATTTGCAACCTGATGGAGGTCAGTATAGATGGACTAATAGAACAAGTCCCACACACAGCTAGAAGCCCAAATATTTTTTCAGAGGTACTGTAGATGCAGATAAAAATTATTTTTAATTTGCAACCTGATGGAGGTCAGTATAGATGGACTAATAGAGAAAGTCCCACACACTGCTAGAAGGCCAAATATTTTTTCAGTGCTAGATGCAGAAAAAAATTATATTCAGTTTGCAACCTGATGGAGGTCAGTATAGATGGACTAATAGAGAAAGTCCCACACACTGCTAGAAGGCCACATATTTTTTCAGAGGTAGATGCAGAAAAAAATATATTCAGTTTGCAACCTGATGGAGGTCTGTATAGATGGATTAATAGAACAAGTCCCACACACAGCTAGAAGCCCAATATTTTTACAGAGGCAGATGCAGAAAAAAATATATTCAGTTTGCAACCTGATGGAGGTCAGTATAGATGGACTAATACAACAAGTCCCACACACAGCTAGATGCCCAATATTTTTTCAGAGGTAGATGCAGAAAAAAATATATTCAGTTTGCAACCTGATGGAGGTCTGTATAGATGGACTAATACAACAAGTCCCACACACAGCTAGAAGCCCAATATTTTTTCAGAGGTAGATGCAGAAAAAAATATATTCAGTTTGCAACCTGATGGAGGTCTGTATAGATGGATTAATAGAACAAGTCCCACACACAGCTAGAAGCCCAATATTTTTTCAGAGGTAGATGCAGAAAAAAATATATTCAGTTTGCAACCTGATGGAGGTCAGTATAGATGGACTAATACAACAAGTCCCACACACAGCTAGAAGCCCAATATTTTTTCAGAGGTAGATGCAGAAAAAAATATATTCAGTTTGCAACCTGATGGAGGTCTGTATAGATGGATTAATAGAACAAGTCCCACACACAGCTAGAAGCCCAATATTTTTTCAGAGGTAGATGAAGAAAAAAATATATGCAGTTTGCAACCTGATGGAGGTCAGTATAGATGGACTAATACAACAAGTCCCACACACAGCTAGAAGCCCAATATTTTTTCAGAGCTAGATGCAGAAAAAAATTATATTCAATTTGCAACCTGATGGAGGTCAGTATAGATGGACTAATAGAATGATGCTATGCCCAAAAGATTTTACTTCACTAGGTGCAGTAAAAAAATTGGTATTCTATACACAGGTGGTATATCTTGCAACACAGATAGGCTACTCCACTGACTAACACACTCTGCAATAGGCCAAAAAGGATTAGCTTTGCTAGATTCAGCCAAATGCTGTGAAAAAAACTTGCACAGCACTGGCACAGACCTGCCTGGCAAAAACTGATAGGAACTGATGTAACCTAGTCCTGAAAAGGACTCCAATTACAATTAGTCTTTACTCCCACAATCTATCTATTTAAGAGCACAGACCTGCCTGATAAAAGTCGTAGGAAATGCTGTAACCTAGTCCTTAAAAGGACTGCAATCACAACTATTCCCTACTCCCAAGCTATCTGTAGATTTGTGCGAAAATTGGCTTGAAAATAACAAGGTATAGCGCACACAGCAACAGCGGTGCCGCCTAACACGCAGCTGCAGCAGTGAGAAAATGGTGGCGATGGGGAAAATGGCTTGGTCTTATAGGGCAAGGACATGTGACATACACTGCCAATGACACATGCCCTTGCTTGTGTGAAAAAAAACACTACGCTCCGTGTGTGCGCTGCTGATAGGCTGACAGATTGCACCTCCCCACTGTAAATGCGGGAAAGAGAAAAAAAAAATAGAGATCTTCATTGTTCCTGCAGAGATCCATCCCCTGCCCCTCCCCCCACCCCGCTGTACACTCAAACTGCGTATTAACATTAATTTTCATCATTACTGAGAAAAAATCCAGTTATGATTTTGGTGCACGAACAGTTATCGAACATAACCTCGAACAGCCGAATTTTTCTCAAATTGTTCGTGTTCGCCGAACGGCTCGAACACCGCCCAAAACAGCTCGAATTTGAGATTGGTGAACAGTTCGAGTAGAACAACGCTCATCTCTAGTTGGGACCATCAGTTGTGTTGTGCAGAAGTCTGGTGGATACACAGCTGATAGTCCTACTGAATAGACTGTTAGAACTTTTTATTATGGCAAGAAAAAAGCAGCTAAGTATAGAAAAACGAGTGGCCATCATTACTTTAAGAAATGAAGGTCAGTCAGTCCGAAAAATTGGGAAAACTTTGAAAGTGTCCCCAAGTGCAGTTGTAAAAACCATCAAGCGCTACAAAGAAACTGGCTCACATGAGGACCGCCCCAGGAAAGGAAGACCAAGAGTCGCCTCTGCTTCTGAGGATAAGTTTATCAGAGTCACCAGCCTCAGAAATCACAGGTTAACAGCAGCTCAGATTAGAGACCAGGTCAATGCCACACAGAGTTCTAGCAGCAGACACATCTCTACAACAACTGTTAAGAGGAGACTTTGTGCAGCAGGCCTTCATGGTAAAATAGCTGCTAGGAAACCACTGCTAAGGACATGCAACGGGCAGAAGAGACTTGTTTGGGCTAAAGAACACAAGGAATGGACATTAAACCAGTGGAAATCTGTGCTTTTGTCTGATGAGTTCAAATTTGAGATCTTTGGTTCCAACCACCGTGTCTTTGTGCGATGCAGAAAAGGTGAACGGATGGACTTTACATGCCTGCTTCCCACCGTGAAGCATGGAGGAGGAGGTGTGATGGTGTGGGGGTGCTTTGCTGGTGACACTGTTGGGGATTTATTCAAAATTGAAGGCATACTGTACCAGCATGACTACCACAGCATCTTGCAGGGGCATGCTATTTCATGCAGTTTGCGTTTAGTTGGACCGTAATTTATTTTTCAACAGAACAATGACCCCAAACACATCTCCAGGCTGTGTAAGGGCTATTTGACCAAGAAGGAGAGTGATGCGGTGCTACGCCAGATGACCTGGCCTCCACAGTCACCAGACCTGGACCCAATCGAGATGGTTTGGGGTGAGCTGGACCGCAGAGTGAAGGCAAAAGGGCCATCAAGTGCTAAGCATCTCTGGGAACTCCTTCAAGATTGTTGGAAGACCATTTCCAGTGACTATCTCTTGAAGCTCATCAAGAAAATGCCAAGAGTGTGCAAAGCAGTCATCAAAGCATTAGGTTGCTACTTTGAAGAACCTAGAATATAAGACATATTTTCAGTTTTTTCTAGAGATGAGCAGTGTTCGACTCGAACTGTTCGCCAATCTCAAATTCGAGCTGTTTTGGGCGGTGTTCGAGTCGTTCGGCGAACACGAACAATTTGAAAATAATTCGGCTGTTCGAGTTTATGTTCGATAACTGTTCGTGCACCAAAATCATAACTGGATTTTTTCTCAGTAATGCTGAAAATTAATGTTAATATGCAGTTTGAGTGTACAGCGGGGTGGGGGAAGGGGCAGGGCATGGATCTCTGCAGAAATGATGAAGATCTCCATTTTTTTTTCTCTTTCCTGCATTTACAGTGGGGAGGTGCAATCTGTCAGCCTATCAGCAGTGCACACACGGAACGAACTGCTTTTTTTCACAAAAGCAAGGGCATGTGTCATTGGCAGTGTATGTCACATGTCCTTTCCCTATAAGACCCAGCCATTTTCCCCGTCGCCACCATTTTCTCACTGCTGCAGCTGCGTGTTAGATGGCACCGCTGTTGCTGTGTGCGCTCTACTTTGCTCATTTCAAGCCAATTTTCGCACAAATCTACAGATAGCTTGGGAGTAGGGAATAGTTGTGATTGCAGTCCTTTTAAGGACTAGGCTACATAATTTCCTACGACTTTTATCAGGCAAGTCTGTGCTCTTAAATAGATAGGTTGGGAGTAAAGACTAATTGTAATTTGAGTCCTTTTCAGGTCTAGGTTACACCAGTTCCTATCACTTTTATCAGGCAGGTCTGTGCTCTTAAATAGATAGGTTGGGAGTAAAGACTAATTGTAATTGCAGTCCTTTTCAGGGCGAGGTTACATCAGTTCCTATCACTTTTTGCCAGGCAGGTCTGTGCCAGTGCTGTGCAAGTTTTTTTCACAGCATTTGGCTAAATCTAGCAAAAGCAAATCCTTTTTGTCCTCTTGCAGTGTGTGTTAGTCAGTGGAGAAGCCTATCTGTGTGGCAAGCTAAACCACCTGTGTATAGAATACAATTTTTTTTAATGCACCTAGTGAAGTAAAACCTTTTGGGAATAGCATCATTCTATTAGTCCATCTATACTAACCTACACCAGGTTGCAAATTCAGTATATTTTTTATCTGCATCTAGCTCTGAAAAAATATTTCGGCTTGTAGCAATGTGTGGGAATTGTTCTATTAGTCCATCTATACTAACCTCCACCAGGTTGCAAATTCAATATAATATTTTCTGCATCTAGCTCTGAAAAAATATTTTGGCTTGTAGCAGTGTGTGGGAGTTGTTCTATTAGTTCATCTATACTAATCTCCACCAGGTTGCAAATTCAATATAATCTTTTTCTGCATCTAGCTCTGAAAAAATATTTTGGCTTGTAGCAGTGTGTGGGACTTGTTCTATTAGTCCATCTATACTAACCTCCACCAGGTTACCAATTCAATATAATTTTTTTCTGCATCTAGCTCTGAAAAAATATTTCGGCTTGTAGCAGTGTGTGGGACTTGTTCTATTAGTACATCTATACTAACCTCCACCAGGTTGTAAATTCAATATAATTTTTTTCTGCATCTAGCTCTGAAAAAATATTTCAGCTTGTAGCAGTGTGTGGGACTTGCTCTATTAGTCCATCTATACTAACCTCCACCTGGTTGCAAATTCAATATAAATTTTTTCTGCATCTAGCTCTGAAAAAATATTTCGGCTTGTAGCAGTGTGTGGGACTTATTCTATTAGTCCATCTATACTAACCTCCACCAGGTTACAAATTCAATATAATTTTTTTCTGCATCTAGCTCTGAAAAAATATTTCGGCTTGTAGCAGTGTGTGGGACTTGTTCTATTAGTCCATCTATACTAACCTCCACCAGGTTGCAAATTCAATATAATATTTATCTGCATCTAACCCAGCCAATACTTTTGGGATAATACCACAGTTTGGCCACTCAGCTCTGCTCTGTTGCCATACATTGTTTTTGTGCAAACAACTCCAGAGTTGTGAATTAATTAACCACCAAAATGAGTGGAAAAAGGTCTACTGCTGGTGGAAAGGGGAATAGGCATGTTGGGAAGGGAAAAAAAGGTTGTGTCCGTGGGGTAGGTGTTAAAGCAACAGTAACAGCTGCAGAAGAAAGACCATCTTCCAGCCAAACTAAGATGTCTACTTCTTTTAGCGGACAATGTGATAAGATCCCTTTCTTATGGCCACGCCAATCGCTACAAATTCCAGATGAGGCACAAAAACAGCAGGTGCTTCAACATATATCAAGTGCTCCTTTAAGTGGGCTCTCCTCCACCTCAACTTCAACATCACAAATACTCCAGTCCTCAGAGGTGTCACCCTTATCGCACTTGCTTCCTCACAGCTCCCAAGTCTCCAGCTGCCTGTCTGAGTATGAGGTAGAACAGATGGTTGAGTCTGCAGAGCTGTTTACTCATACTATAGCCTGGGAATCAGAGGTCGGCTCCAGAGCTTCTGTGAATCCAGACGAGGAAATGATCTGCACTGATGCCCAGAATCTTTATGAGTCGGATCCAGGACCAGATGCAGAAGGTTCTGACCATAACGTAGACCCTCGTTCCCAAACTGTAACTGCTGTTGGTGGAGACAATGAGGAAGATGATGATGAGACTCAAATACCTGATTGGACCGACAACTTTAGTTTTTTGTCAGGGCAGGAAGAGGTTGGCTTTGAGGACGACGGGTGTGATAACACACAGGGTGATAATGACGAGGTTGGAGATACCAGATCGATAAAGATGACCCAACTTGTGTTATCTGTAACATTTGTCAGCAAAAGCTAAGTAGAGGCCAAAAAATACATAGTTTGAGTACTTCATGCATGAACCGGCACATGGATATGAAGCATAAGTTGCAGTGGGAAGCTCACTGTGCTACAAAGCGGCCTAGCCGGCCAGGCCAACCGCCATCTGCCACATCTTGTGCATCCGCGGCCTCTTCATCCTCTGTGACTGAGGTGACAGCAGTCACACCTGTTTTGGGACACAGACCTGCCACCTCTTTACCCGCAACAGCCAGCGGGATTGGCAGGTCATCATTTTCTTTGGAGGTGGAAACACCAGCTGGTGTTGAGCGCTGTCAGACATCGATAGCACCACCTTTGGATCAAGGCAACCTTACATGTCCGCCTGCATCTTCCTCACAGACCGAGGACACCCTTCTCAACCCCGTCTAAGCACAACAGCCAGCCCTCGGTCCCTCAGATGTGGACAAGTAAAAGACCATTTCCTCCTAGCCATGAGAAAGCTAAGAGGTTGAATTTCACCATCTGCGAGCTCTTGGCAATAGAAATGCTTCCTTTCCGCCTCATGGACACAGAGGTTTTTCTAGCCCTTATGTCCATCGCAGTGCCCCAGTACCAGATGCCCAGTCGGCACTACTTCTCAAAGAAAGGTGTGCCTGTGCTCCACCAGCATGTCGCACACAACATCACCGCTTCTTTGAGAAACTCTGTGTTTGACACGGTGCATTTCACCACAGACACTTGGACGAGTAGGCATGGACAGGGGCGTTACATGTCGCTGACTGGGCACTGGGTAACTATGGTGACAGCAGGACAAGGGGCTGCTGTCCAAGTCTTGCCGTCCCCACGAGTTGTGCGTCAATCCTCAAAGTTCCTCCACTGCTTCTGCCTCCTCAACCTCCTCTCAGTCCTCCACCTGCACCCAAAGCCTGTCTGGTCATGCCACAAGCTTTCTAACTGCAGATGGGATCCTGCACACCTCCTTACTATGCTGGCAGCAGGGCTCAACTTCATCAGGCGGTTTTTACTTTGAAATGTCTGGGAAATGTGAGTCACACAGCTGAGGAGTTGTGGTCAGCTCTGGAGAACCAGTTCAATGAATGGTTGTCTCCACTGGACCTGAAACCAGGGAAGGCCATGTGCGACAATGCTGCAAACCTCGGTGCGGCCCTTCACCGGGGCAATGTCACACACGTGCCTTGTATGGCTCACGTGTTGAACCTGGTTGTCCAGAAATTTTTAGCCCACTATCGCGGACTAGATGGCCTTCTGCAGAGGGCACGGTCACTGTGTGCTCACTTCCGCCGTTCGCATCCCGCAGCTCAGCGACTTACATGTCTACAGAAGTCATTGGGCCTGCCACTCCACCAGCTAAAATGCGATGTGCCTACCCGGTGGAATTCAACTCTGCACATGTTGCAGCGACTGTGGCAGCACCGACAAGCCCTGGTGCAATACGTTGTGATGTATAGCCTGGGCCAACGAGATCCAGAGGTGGGGCAAATCACGCTGGAGGAGTGGTCTCAGATCAGGGACCTATGCACCCTTCTGCACAGTTTTGAAATGGCGACGAAGATGTTTAGTGCTGACGATGCCATTATCAGCATGACTATTCCGGTGATTTACATGCTGGAGCATATATTAATCAGAATTCTGAGTCAAGTGGTGGCACAAGAGGAGGTGGAGGAAGTAGGGGAAGAGGAGTTGTATTTGGAAGGGCTAACATCTGCAAGGTCCAAACAGTCGGCAGCACTAAGGTGGCAGGCATGTGAGGGTGGAGGAGATGGTTTTACCAGGGCGCATGGTAGCAGCCAAACTAGTGAGGAAAGTGCAGGAGCCCAGGAAGAAGTGGAGGACGAACTGATGGAAGACTCATCAGATGAGGGAGACCTTGATCACATTTCTGTTGTGCGAGGTTCGGGGGAGAGGGCAGAGGAAGGAAGCATGATTGTTACCTCGCCACCAACACAACAAGGACTTGGTGCTCCTGGATGCGCAAGACACAAGAGTGCCATCTTGCTGCACTACCTGCAACATGACCCTCGAATTGTGAGAATTAGAAATAATCCTGAATGCTAGATCCCCGGTACAAAAGTAAATTTGCAGAAATTATTCCTGCCAAAGAAAGAGATGCATGCATGCAGGAGTATCAGCAGAGACTGTCGCAGAATCTTACATGTGCTTTTCCCCAAAATACTAGTGGTGCACGTAGTGAATCTCACAGTTCCAACTTGCCAACCGTGGGACCGTCGATTGTTCAGCACTCAAAACGTAACAGAAACACAGTATCTGCTTGTAACATCAATTTTGCGGAATCATTTCACCACTTTTTTAGCCCATCCTTTGCAAGGCCACAGGAGACAAGAAGTCTGACACATAGTCAATGCCTAGAGACGATGGTACAGGAGTATCTCCAAGTAAACATTGAAGCCATGACTGTGTCACTGGACCCTTGCTCTTTTTGGGCTTCCAATCTGGATAAATGGCCGGAGCTCGCCACTTACGCCTTGGAGATCTTGTCATGCCCCGCAGCCAGCGTTCTGTCTGAACGTGTGTTCAGCACTGCTGGTGGTGTGCTGACAGATAAGCGCACGTGGCTCTCCACTGATAATGTAGACAGACTCACGTTCATAAAGATGAACAAATCATGGATCCGAAACGACTTTTCTACCCCTGTGTCATCCTGGAAATAGTAAAAGCTTGATGATTTGTTAAAATCACCTCACCAACCGTTTTAAGCTATCAAATTACTAATCATGTTTATCAGTATCTTGGCTGGAAAATAATTTGGGCTTTGTAGCAGTTTGCAGTACTGATTCTATTAGGCCATCTATACTAAGCTCCACCAGCTTTCAAATTAATAATAATTTTTAGCTGCATCTAGCCCGGAAAATAATTTTGGGGCTCCTAGATGCGCAAGACACATGATTGCCTTCTTGCTGCACTACCTGCAACATGACCCTCAGATTGTCAGAATTCGAAGTAATCCTGACTACTGGGTTGCCACACTCTTAGATCCCCCACACTCTTCAATCAACCTTTTCATTTTAATAAAGAACAAAAAAATGGTCATTTTTGAAATTATAAGCATTAGCAGGTTATTAGAAACTGAAATCAAAGAGTTTTCAACTCAAAACTTTATTCTAGGTGATGTTACATTTGCACATAGAACCCCTTGTTCGAAAGGAGCTTCTGAACTCTCTCGTCCATTGAATTTGTCAGGTTTTGAATGGTTTCTGCTTCAATTGTTTTGCATGAGGACAGAATACCCTCCCAGAGCTGTTGCTTAGATGTGAACTGCCTCCCGCCATCATAGACACTCCTTTTAATGATGCTCCAAAGGTTCTGAATGGGGTAGAGGTCAGGGGAGCATGGGGGTCACACCATAAGTTTCTCCCCTTTTATGCCCATATCAGCCAGAGATGCAGATGTTTTATGTGCAGCATGAGATGGTGCATTATCATGCAGAAAAATGATCTTGCTGCGGAATACACGGTTGTTCTTCTTGAACCATGGCAGGAAGTGCTGTTTGAGAAACTCCACATACATTATGGAGTTCATCTTTACCCCTTCAGGGATCATAAAAGGGCCGACAATCTCTCTCCCCATGATTCCAGCCCAAAACATTACTCCACCTCCTCCTTGTTGGCGCTGTAGCAGTGTTTGCGTGGGGTGTCCATTAACCAGCCATCCTCCACTCCATCCATCTGAACCATCGAGCGTTGCACGGCACTCATCGGTGAACAAAACAGTTTTGAAGTCAGTCTTCATGTATTGTTTGGCCCACTGGAGCAGTTTCTGCTTGTGTGCAGTGGATAGAGGAGGTCAACAGGATAGCTTGCGCACAGCTGCAAACCTCTGAAGGACTCTGCATCTTGTTGCTCGGGGGATGTTGGAGGCACCAGCAGCTTCAAAAACTTGTCTGCTGCTATGACAAGGCTTTTTTGCCGCTGCTCTTTTAACCTGACGTAATTGCCTGTAGGAAAGAGTCCTCAATTTTCCCTTATCAGCACGCACACGAGTGTACTGTGAATCAGCTACATACTTCTTGATTGTGTGATGATCAGGATGAAGTGTCTTGGCAATGTTGATTGTAGTCATGCTTTGACCTAAACACTCCACAATTTGTTGCATCTCAGCAGCCGACACATCCTTTTTCTTTCCCATTTTGGCAGAAAATGTAGGCTGCTTAATAATGTGGGACAGCCTTCTTAAGTAGTCTTGCCTTTCATTGGACACACCTGCCAAACTAATTAGCACAGGTGTCTGCAATTGCTTACAGTGATATAAAGAGCCCTGACACACATCACCATAATGTGTTTAACTGACAAACAAAAAAATTCTTACCTTATCACTCCTAAACACTTTTTGCATAATAATTTGGAACACAGTGTACATGTGCTTTTCCACAAAACACCAGTGGTTCACGTAGTAAATCTTACAGTTCTAACTTGCCAACCGTGGTCTGTATGGAGTTGTTCAATAAAGGTCCCAAAATTAAGATAACATAGACGGGAGAGGTCTCTATGAATACAAATTCCTAAGTATTTGATACCCTGTGAGAGCCAGGCAAAGGGAAAGTTGGACTGGATGGAATCCTGTATGGATTTGGGGAGGGAGACATCGAGGGCCTCAGACTTCGCTGAATTGATTTTAAAATTTGACCATGTAACAAAGTGATCTATTTCAGCCATAACAGCAGGGATGGATATATGTGATTGAGTGATATATACTAGGACATCATCAGCAAATGCAGAGCACTTGTACTCGGTGCCTCCCACCTCAATCCACCTAATATTGGGGTTATGGCGAATTGATGAGAGCAGGTGCTCCGTCAATAGTATGTATAAGAGAGGGGACAGAGGACATCCCTGCCTTGTCCCATTGGTGATTATGAAAGGTGATGAAAATGTTCCTTTTATCTTCAGCCTAGGTGACTTATTGCGATACAGGGCCGTGATTTTGGCTATAAAAGGGTCCCCTAAACCCGTACCCCAAGCTTTTTAAGAGAATAATATATGGCGTGCCAGGAGACTCTATGGAATGCTTTCTCAGCATCCAACGCGAGTATCTAAATACAAATTTTTAACTGCATCTAGCCCAGGAAATACTTTGCGCCTAGTAGCAGTTTCTGCTAGTCAGTGGATTATCCCAGCTGTTAAGCAAGCTACACCACCTGTAGTTTGGACACTTAATTTTTTCAAAGGAAATGGTTCGGGCCCCCGGGACACTCCGTGAAGAGCATCAGGAGGCACCCCAAGGCACAGGGGCTGGACTGGTGGTAAGACACCTTGCGGTGTACCGCCAAGCTCGATCCTTATAAAAGCTTTTTAACTGCAGCAGCTTTAGTGGACGCTACTGGAGCTGGAATTCCCGCAGCTGCTGGCATCAGACTTGCCCTCCAATAGCTCCTTGTAAAAGGATTTAAAGTGTACTCATTCAAATTAGAGAGACAATTTAAATTAATAAGCTTAGACCTGCCTCCACCGCAGGGGGGTTCGCTCGACCCACCAGTGGGGAGGCACCAGTATTGGGAGAGGGGGCTGGCCATCAGGGTCCACCACAGCTCTGGCACAAACCCGGCGACACGGAGGTTGCACGGGCAGGAACGGACTGGCCGTGTCGGCTTTGGACTTTTTTTGGTTTTAGAAGGGCATGACATGCCTATATCTGTGTCTCCCCTCCTTTTACTCCTCCACCTCTTTTCTTTTCGCATGACTATATGTACTTGTCACTTTTCGATGTGTTAGTTGTGTCTTCTGAGCAGTTTGTCAGCTTTTGGACACCTTTGAAGATGTTTTCTATGTGTTTCTATGTGTTTTTGTTTGCCTGCCATTGGTTTTAACGGTGTTCGAAGGTGTTTGACGAACAGTTCGGCGAACATACGGGTGTTCGATGAACCGAACTCGAACACTACGGGGGTGGCTCAACACTAGTTCACACTTTTTTGTTAAGTATATAATTCCACATGTGTTAATTCGTAGTTTTGATGCCTTCAGTGTGAATGTGAAAATACAGAAAAAAATTAAAATGAGAAGGTGTGTCCAAACTTTTGGCCTGTATTGTATACGTTTTCAGAAAATACTGCCATTTCTGGCCTCCATTAAAAACTTTTTCACTGTGTCAGTGAAGCGATTCACACCAGATTGCTGTTCAAGATAGATAACTACAGGCCAGATATTTTAAACTGTGTTTTCTCCATCACATGAATCATATACGTTTTCAGAAAATACTGCCATTTCTGGCCTTCATTAAAATTTTGTTTCAGCGTGTCAGTGAAGCAATTGACACCAGATTACTGTTCAAAATAATTACCTACAGGCCAGGTATTTAAAACTGTATTTTCACCATCACACAAATCACATATACGCTTTCAGAAAATACTGACTTTTCTGGCCTCCATTAATAATTTGTTTCAGTTTGCCAGTGAAGCAATTGACACCAGATTGCTGTTCAAAATAGTTACCTACAGTCCAAGCATTTAAAACTGAGTATTCGCCATCACACGGATCACATATACGTTTTCAGAAAATACTGCCATTTCTATCCTCCATTAAAAATTTGTTTCAGTGTGTCAGTGAAGAAACTAACACCAGATAGCTATACACAATAGTTACCTACAGACCAAGTATATAAAACTGTATTTTCTCCACCACACGAACCACATATATATTTTCAGAAAATACTGCCATTTATGGTCTCCTTTAATAAAAAAATCAGTGTTTCAGTGAAGCAATTGACACCAGATTGCTGTTCAAAATAGTTACGTACAGGCCAGGCAATTTAAACTGCGTTTTCGCCATCACACGGATCACATATACGTTTTCAGAAAATACTGCCATTTCTGGCCTGCATTAAAAATTTGTTTCAGTGTGTCATTGAAGCAATTGACACCAGGTTGCTCCTCAAGATAGTTTCCTAAAGGCCAGGTATTCAAAACTGTAATCTCTCCATCACACGGATCACATATATGTTTTCAGAATATACTGCCATTTCTGGCCTCCATTAAAAATTTGTTTCAGTGTGTCAGTGAAGCAATTTACACCAGATTGCTGTTCAAAATAGTTACCTACAGGTCAGGTAAATGAAACGGTGTTTTCTCCGTCACTCGGATCACAAATGCATATTCAGAAAATACTGCCATTTCTGACCTCCTTTAAAAATTTGTTTCAGTTTGCTAGTGAAGCAATTGACACCAGATTGCTGTTCACAATAGTTGCCTGCAGGCAAGGTATTTAAAACTGTATTTTCTCCATCACATGAATCACATGTACGTTTTCAGAAAATACTGCCATTTCTGGTCTCCATTGCAAAAAAATTCAGTGTGTCAGTGAAGCAATTGACACCAGATTGCTGTTCAAAATAGTTACCTACATGCCAGGTATTTAACACTCTGTTTTCTCCGTCAAACGGATCACATATACGTTTTCAGAAAATACTGCCAATTCTGGCCTCGATTAAAAATTTGTTTCAGTGTGTCAGTGAAGCAATTGACACCAGTTTGCTGTTCATAACAGAGACCTAAAGGCCAAGTTTTTAAAACTGTGTTTTCTCCATCACATGAATCATATATACATTTTCAGAAAATACTGCCATTTCGGGCCTCCAATAAAAATTAGTTTCAGTGTGTCAGTGAAGCAATTGACACCAGATTGCTGTTCAAAATAATTACCTACAGGCCAGGTATTTAAAACTGTGTTTTCTCGCTCACACGGATAACATAAGTTTTCAGAAAATACTGCCATTTCTAGCCTCCATTAAAAATTTGTTTCAGTGTGTCAGTGGAGCAATTGACAATGATTTGCTGTTCAAAATAGTTACCTACAGGCCAGGTATTTAAAACTGTATTTTCTCCACCACACGTACCATATATGCATTTTCAGAAAATACTGCCATTTTTGGCCTCCAATAAAAAAAATTTCAGTGTTTCAGTGAAGCAATTGACACCACATTGCTGTTCACAATAGATACCTACAGGACAAGTACTTAAAACTGTGTTTTCTCCATCACACGAATCACATATATATTTTGATAAAATACTGGCATTTCTGGCCTTTATTAAAAATTAGTTTCAGTGTGTCAGTGAAGCAATGGACACCAGATTGCTGTTCAAAATAGTTACCTACAGGCCAGGCATTTAAAACTGTGTTTTCTCCATCACACGAATCACATATACATTTTCAGATAATTCTGCTATTTATGGCCTCCATTAGAAAAAATTTCAGTGTGTCAGTGAAGCAATTGACACCAGGTTGCTGTTCAAAATAGTTAAATGCAGGCCAGGTATTTAAAACTGTGTTTTCTCTGTCACACGGATCACATATACGTTTTCAGAAAATACTGCCATTTTTGGCCTCCATTAAAAATTTATTCAGTGTGTCAGTGAAGCAATTGACACCAGATTGCTGTTCAAAATAGTTAATTACAGGTCTACTATTTAAAAATGAGTTTTCCCAGTCACACGAATATACATATATCAGCAATTTACACCAGAATGCTGATCAAAATAGTTACCTACAGGCCAGATATTTAAAAGTGCATTTTCTCCGTCACATGGATCACATTAATGTTATCAGAAAATACTGCCATTTCTGGCCTCCATTAAAATTAGTTTCAGTGTGTCGGTGAAGCAATTGACACCAGATTGCTCTACAAAATATTTACCTACAGGCCAGGTATTCAAAACTGTGCTTCCTCTGTCACACGAATCACATACACCTTTTCAGAGAATACTGCCATTTTTGGCCTCCATTAAAAATTTGTTTCAGTGTGTCAGCGAAGCAATTGACACCAGATTGCTGTTCAAAATAGTTAATTACAGGTCAGGTATTTAAAACGGTGTTTTCTTCGTCACACGGATCACAAATGCATATTCAGAAATTACTGCTATTTCTGACCTCAATTAAAAATTTGTTTCAGTTTGCCAGTGAAGTAATTGACACCAGATTGCTGTTCAAAAAATTTAACTGCAGGCCAGGTATTTAAAACTGTGTTTTCTCTGTCACACGGATCAAATATACGTTTTCAGAAAATACTGCCATTTCTGGCCTCCATTAAATTTTTTTTCAGTGTGTCAGTGAAGCAATTGACACCAGATTGCTGTTCAAAAAAAGTTACCTACATGCCAAGTATTTAAAATTGCATTTTGTACATCACACAGATCACATATACGTTTTCAGAAAATACTGCCCTTTCTGGCCTCCATTAATAATTAGTTTCAGTGTGCCAGTGAAGCAATTATCACCAGATTACTGTTCAAAATAGTTACCTGCAGGCCAGGTATTTAAAACTGCGTTTTCTCGGTCACACGGATCACATATATGTTTTCAGAAAATACTGTCATTTCTAGCCTTTATTAGAAATTTGTTTTAGTGTGTCAGTGAAGCAATTGACACCGCTTTGCTGTTCAAAATAGTTACCTACAGGCCAAGTATTCAAAACGGTGTTTTCTCCATCACACGGATCACATATATGTTTTCAGAAAATACTGCCATTTCTGACCTCCATTAAAAATTTGTTTCAGTGTGTCAGTGAAGCAATTGAGACCAGATTGCTGTTCAAAATAGTTACCTACAGGCTAGGTATATAAAACTGCGTTCTCTTGGTCACACGGATAACATATATGTTTTCAGAAAATAATGCCATTTCTGACCTCCATTAAAAATTTGTTTCAGTATGTCAGTGAAGGAATTGACACCAGATTGCTGCTCAAAATTGTTACCTGCAGGCTATGTATATAAAACTGCGTTCTCTCGGTCACATGGATCACATATATGTTTTCAGAAAATACTGCCCTTTCTGTCTTCCATTAAAAATTTGTTTCAGGGGGTCAGTGAAGCAATTGACACCAGATTGCTGTTCAAACAAGCTACCTACAGTCCAGGTATTTAAAACTGTATTTTCTACATCACACGAACCGCATATGCGTTTTCAGAGAATACTGCCATTTATGGCCTCCATTAAAAAAATTTCAGTGTGTTAGTGAAGCAATTGACACCAGATTGCTGTTCAAAAAAGTTACCTACAGGCCAGGTATTTAAAACTCTACATTCTCCATCACACCGATCACATATACGTTTTCAGAAAATACTGCCAATTCTGGCCTCCATTAAAAATTTGTTTCAGTGTGTCAGTGAAGCAATTGACACCACAGTACTGTTCACAATAGATACCTACAGGCTTAGTTTATAAAACTGCGTTCTCTCCGTCTCATGGATCACATATATGTTTTCAGAAAATACTGCCATTTCTGGCCTCCATTAAAAATTTGTTTCAGTGTGTCAGTGAAGCAATTGACGCCAGAGCACTGTTCACAATAATTACCTACAGGCTAAGTAGATAAAACTGCATTCTCTCCATCTCATGGATCACATTTATGTTTTCAGAAAATACTGCCATTTCTGACCTCCATTAAATATTTGTTTCAGTGTGTCAGTGAAGCAATTGACCCCAGATTGCAGTTCAAAATAGTTACCTACAGGCTAGGTATATAAAACTGTGCTCTCTCCTTTACATGTATCACATATATGTTTTCAGAAAATACTGCCTTTTCTGGCCTCCATTAAAAAATTTTCAGTGTGTCAGTGAAGCAATTGACACCAGATTGCTGTTCACAATAGTTACCTACAGGGCAGGTGTAAAAAACTGAGTTTTCTCCATCACTCGAAACACATATACGTTTTCAGAAAATACTGCATTTTCTGGCCTCAAATAAAAATTTGTTTCAGTGTGTCAGAGAAGCAATTGACACCAGATTGCTCTTCACTATAATAATCTACAGGCCAGGTATTTAAAACAGTGTTTTCTCCATCACACGAATCACATATATGTTTTCAGAAAATACTGCCTTATCTGGCCTCAAATAAAAATTTGTTTCAGTGTGTCAGTGAAGCAATTGACACCAGATTGCTCTTCAAAATATTTACCTACAAGACAGGTATTCAAAACTGTGTTTTCTCTGTCACACGGATCACATATACATTTTCAGAAAATAGTGCCATTTCTAGCCTACATTAAAAATTTGCTTCAGTGTGTCAGTGAAGCAATTTTCATCAAATTGCTGTTCAAAATAGTTACCTACAGGCTAGGTATTTAAAACTGTATTTTCTCCATCACACGAACCACATTTACATTTTAAGAACATACTGCCATTTCTGGCCTCCATTAAAAATCAGTTTCAGTGTGTCAGTTAAGCAGTTGACACCGGAATGCTGTTAAAAATAGTTACCTACAGGACACGTATTTAAAACTGTGTTTTCTTCGTCACACGGAACACATATGCATTTTCAGAAAATACTGCTATTTCTGACCTCCATTAAAAATTTGTTTCAGTGTGTCAGTGAAGCAATTGACACCAGATTGCTGTTCAAAATAGTGAACTATAGGCCAGTTATTCAAAACTGCATTTTCTCCATCACACGGATCACTTATACGTTTTCAGAAAATACTGCCATTTATGGCCTCCGTTAAAAATTTGTTTCAGTGTGTCAGTGAACCAATTGACACTGGTTTGCTGTTAAAAATATTGACCTACAGGCCAAGTATTTAAAACTGTGTTTTCTCCGTCACACGGTTCACATATAAGTTTTCAGAAAATACTGCCATTTCTTGACTCCATTAATAATTGGTTTCAGTTTGCCAGTGAAGCAATTGACACCAGATTGCTGTTCAAAAAAGTTACCTTCAGGTCAGGTATTTAAAACTATATTTTCTCCATCACACGAACCACATATACATTTTCAGAAAATACTGCCATTTATGGTCTCCATTAAAAAAAATTCAGTATGTCAGTGAAGCAATTGACACCAGGTTGCTGTTCAAAATAGTTACAGGCCAGGTATTCAAAATGGAGTTTTCTCCATCACGCGGATCACATAAATGTTTTCAGAAAACACTGCCATTTCTGGCCTCCATTGAAAATTTGTTTTAGTGTGTCAGTGAAGCAATTGACACTGGTTTGCAGTTCAAAATAATTACCTACAGGCCAGGTATTTAAAACTGCGTTTTATCATCTACACGGATCACATATACGTTTTCAGAAAATACTGCCATTTCTGTCCACTATTAATAATTTGTTTCAGTTTGCCAGTGAAGCTATTGACACCAGATTGCTGTTGAAAATAGTTACCTACAGGCTAGGTATATAAAACTGAGTTCTCTCTGTCACATGAATCACATATATGTTTTCAGAAAAACTGCCATTTCTGACCTCCATTAAAAATAAGTTTCATTGTGTCAGTGAAGCAATTAACACCAGATTGCTGTTCAAAATAGTTAACTACAGGCCAGGTATTCAAATTTGTGTCTTCTCTGTCTCACTGATCACTTTTACGTTTTCAGAAAATACTGCCCTTCTGGCCTCCATTATAAATTTGTTTCAGTGTGTCAGTGAAGCAAGTGACACCAGATTGCCCTTCCCTCTAATTACCTACAGGCCAGGTGTTTATAACTGTGTTTTCCCCATCACACGCATCACATATACGTTTTCAGAAAATACTGCCATTTCTGGCCTCCATTAAAAATTGGTTTCAGTGTGTCAGTGAAGCAATTGACACCAGAATGCTGTTAAAAAAAGTTACCTACAGGCCAGGTATTTAAAACTGTGTTTTCTCCGTCACACGGAGGTCAGAAATGGCAGTATTTTCTGAAAACGAATATGTGAATCATTAAAATAATGTTTCAGTGTGTCAGTGAAACAATTGACACCAGATTGCTGTTCAAAATAGATACCTACAGGCCAGGTATTCAAGATGGTGTTTTCTCCATCACTCGGATCACATATACGTTTTCAGAAAATACTGCCATTTCTGGCCTCCATTAAAAATTTGTTCTAGTGTGTCAGTGAAGCAATTGACACTGGTTTGCTGTTCAAAATAATTACCTACAGGCCAGGTTTTTAAAACTGCGTTTTATCCGCTACAAGGATCACATAAACTTTTTCAGAAAATACTGCCATCTCTGACATTTATTAAAAATTTGTTTCATTGTATCAGTTAAGCAATGGACACCAGATTGCTGTGCAAAATGGTTACCTACAGGCCAAGTTTTTAAAACTGTGTTTTATCCGTCACACGGATCACATATTCTTTTTCAGAAAATACTGCCATTTCTGGCCTCTATTAATAATTTGTTTCAGTTTGACAGTGAAGCAATTGACACCAGATTGGAGTTCAAAATAGTTACCTAAAGGCTTAGTATATAAAACTGCGTTCTCTCCGTCACATGGATGACATATATGATTTCATAAAAAATTGCTATTTCTGACCTCCATTAAAAATTTGTTTCATTGTGTCAGTGAAGCAATTAACACCAGATTGCTGCTTAAAATATTTAACTACAGGCCAGGTATTCAAAATTGTGTTTTCTCCGTCACACGGATCACTTATAGGTTTTCAGAAAATACTGCCATTCTGGCCTACAGTAATAATTTGTTCAGTGTGTCAGTGAAGCAATTGACACAAGATTGCTCTTCTCTATAATTACTTACAGGCCTGGTATTTATAACTGTGTTTTCTCCATCACACAAATCACATTTGCGTTTTCAGAAAATACTGTCTTTTATGGCCTCCAATAAAAATTTGTTTCAGTGTGTCAGTAAAGCAATTGTCACTAGATTGCTGTTCAAAATAGTTACCTACAGGCTAGGTATTGAAAACTGTATTTTCTACATCACACGAATCACATATACGTTTTCAGAAAATATTGCCATTTATGTCCTCCATTCAAAAAAATTTCAGTGTGTCAGTGAAGCAATTAACACCATATTGCTATTCAAAATATTTAAATACAGGTCAGTTATTTTAAACTGAGTTTTTGGTGTCACACGGATCACATATATGCTTTCAGAAAATAGTGCCATTTCTGGCTTCCTTTAAAAATTTGTTTCAGTGTGTCAGTGAAGCAATATTCACCAGATTGCTGTTGAAAATAGCTACCTACAGGCCAGGTATTTAAAACTGCGTTTTCTCCATCACATGGATCACATTTATGTTTTCAGAAAAGACTGACATTTCTGTCCTTCATTACAAATTTGTTTCAGTGTGACAGAGAAGCAATTGACACCATATTGCTCTTCAAAATATTTACCTACAGCCCAGGTATTCAAAACTGTGTTTTATTCGTCGCACAGATCACATATACCTTTTCAGAGAATAATGCCATTTCTGGCCTCCATTAAAAATTTGTTTCATTGTGTCAGTGAAGCAATTGACACCAGATTGCTGTTCAAAAAAGTTACCTACAGGCCAGTTATTTAAAACGGTGTTTTCTCTGTCACACAGATCACAAATATATATTCAGAAAATACTGCCAATTCTGACCTCCATTAATAATTAGTTTCAGTTTGCCATTGAAGCAATTGACACCAGATTGCTGTTCAAAAAATGTACCTGCAGGCGAGGTATTTAAAACTGTATTTTCTCTGTCACACGCATCATATATACATATTCAGAAAATACTGCCATTTCTAACCTCCATTAATGATTTGTTTCAGTTTGCCAGTGAAGCAATTGACATCAGATTGCTGTTTACAAAGGTTACTTGACGGCAAGATGTTTAAAACTGAGTATTCTCTGTCACACGGATCACATATATGTTTTCAGAAAATACTGCCAATTCTGGCGTCCATTAAAAATTAGTTTCATTTTGTCAGTGAAGCAATTGACACCAGATTGCTCTTCAAAATAGTTACCTACAGGTCAGTTATTTAAAACGGTGTTTTCTCTGTCACACAGATCACAAATATATATTCAGAAAATATTGCCAATTCTGACCTCCATTAATAATTTGTTTCAGTTTGCCAGTGAAGCAATTGACACCAGATTGCTGTTCAAAAAAAATACCTGCTGGCCAGGTATTTAAAACTGTGTTTTCTGTGTCACATGGATCATATATATGTTTTCAGAAAATACTACCATTTCTGGCATCCATTAAAAATTTGTTTCAGCGTGTCAGTGAAGCAATTGACACTGGTTTGCTGTTCAAAATATTAACCTGCAGGCCAGGTATTTAAAACTGCATTTTCTCCATCACACGGATCACATATACGTTTTCAGAAAACACGGCCATCTCTGACCTCCATTAAAAATTTGTTTCAGTGTGTCAGTGAAGCAGTGGACACCAGATTGCTGTTCAAAATAGTTACCTACAGGCCAAGTTTTTAAAATTGCGGTTTCTCCATCACACGGATCACATATACGTTTTAAGAAAATACTGCCTTTTCTGGCCTCCATTAAAAATTTGTTTCAGTGTGTCAGTGAAGCAATTGACACCAGATTCCTGTTCAAAATAGTTAAATACAGGTCAGGTATATAAAACTGCGTTCTCTCCATTACAGGAATCACATATATGTTTTCAGAAAAACTGCCATTTCTGACCTCCCTTAAAAATTAGTTTCATTGTGTCAGTGAAGCAATTAACACCAGATTGCTGTTCAAAATAGTTAACTACAGGCCAGGTATTCAAAATTGTGTTTTCTCTGTCACACTGATCACTTTTAAGTTTTCAGAATATACTGCCCTTCTGGTCTCCATTAAAATTTGTTTCAGTGTGTCAGTGAAGCAATTGACACCAGATTGCTCTTCTCTACAATTACCTACAGGCCAGGTATTTATAACTGTGTTTTCTCCATCACACGCATAACATATACGTTTTCAGAAAATACTGCCATTTCTGGCCTCCATTAAAAATTAGTTTCAGTGTGTCAGTGAAGCAATTGACACCAGATTGCTGTTCAAAACAGTTACCTGCCGGCCAGGTATTTAAAACTGCGTTTTCTCCGTCACACGGATCACATATACGTTTTCAGAAAATACTGCCATCTCTGACGTCCATTAAAAATTGGTTTCAATGTGTCAGTGAAGCAGTGGACACCAGATTGCTGTTCAAAATAGTTACCTACAGGCCAAGTTTTTAAAACTGCTTTTTCTCCATCACACGGATCACATATACGTTTTCAGAAAATACTGCCTTTTCTGGCCTCCATTAAAAATTTGTTTCAGTGTGTCAGTGAAGCAATTGACACCAGATTCCTGTTCAAAATAGTTAAATACAGGTCAGGTATTTAAAACTCAATTTTCTCCATCACACAGATCACATATATGTTTTCAGAAAATACTGCCATTTCTTGCTTCCATTAAAAATGTGTTTCAGTGTGTCAGTGAAGCAAGTGACACCAGATTGGTCTTCAAGATAGTTACCTACAAGCCATGTATTCAAAACTGTGTTTTCTCCATCAAACGGATCGCATGTACATTTTCAGAAAATAGTGCCATTTCTTTCCCCCATTAAAAATTTGTTTCAGTGTATCAGTGACGCAATTTTCACCAGATTGCTGTTCAAAATAGTTTCCTACAGGCCAGGTATTTAAAACTGCACTTTCTCCGTCACATGGATCATATTTAAGTTTTCAGAAAGACTGGCATTTCTGGCCTCCATTAAAAATTTGTTTCTGTGTGTCAGAGAAGCAATTAACACTTGATTGCTCTTCAAAATATTTACCTACAGGCCAGTTACTCAAAACTGTGTTTTCTCCGTCACACGAATCACATATACATTTTCAGAAAAAACTACCATTTCTGATCTACATTAATAATTTGTTTCAGTTTGCCATTGAAGCAATTGACACCAGATTGCTGTTCAAAAAATTTACCTGCAGGCGAGGTATTTAAAACTGTGTTTTCTCTGTCACATGCATCATATATACATATTCAGAAAATACTGCCCTTTCTGACCTCCATTAATGATTTGTTTCAGTTTGCCAGTGAAGCAATTGACACCAGATTGCTGTTTAAAAAAGTTACTTGACGGCAAGATGTTTAAAACTGAGTATTCTCTGTCACACGGATCACATAAATGTTTTCAGAAAATACTGCCAATTCCAGCCTCCATTAAAAATTAGTTTCATTGTGTCAGTGAAGCAATTGACACCAGATTGCTGTTCTAAATAGTTACCTGCAGGCCCGTCATTTAAAACTGTGTTTTCTCTGTCTCACAGATCACAAATATATATTCAGAAAATACTGCCAATTCTGACCTCCATTAATAATTAGTTTCAGTGTGTCAGTGTAGCAATTGACACCAGATAGCTGTTCAAATTATTTACCTTCAGGCCATGTATTTAAAACTATGTTTTCTCCTTCACACGGATGACATACATGTTTTCAGAAAATACTGCCATTTCTGGCCTCCAATAAAAAAAAATTTCAGTGTGTCAGTGAAGCAATTGACACCAATTGCTTCTAAATAGTTACCTACAGGCTAGGCATTAAAAACTGTGTTTTTTCCGTCACACAGATCACCTATATGATTTCAGAAAATACTGCCATTTCTGGCCTCCATTAAAAATTTGTTTCAGTGTGTCTGTGAAGCAATTGAAACCATATTGCTGTTCAAAATAGTTATCTGAAGGCAAGGTATTTGAAACTGCGTTTTCTTTGTCACACAGATAACATATAAGTTTTCAGAAAATACTGCCATTTCTGGCCTCCATTAGAAATTTGTTTTAGTGTGACAATGAAGCAATTGACACCGGTTTGCTGTTGAAGTAGTTACCTACAGGCCAGGTATTCCAAATTGATTTTTCTCCGTCACACGGATCATATATACATTTTCAGAAAATCCTGAAATTTCTGGCCTCCATTAAAAATTTGTTTCAGTGTGTCAGTGAAGCAATTGACACCAGATTGCTGTTCAAAATAGTTACCTGCAGGCCAGGTATTTAAAACTGCGTTTTCTCGGTAACACGGATAACATATAAGTTTTCAGAAAATCCTGCCATTTCTGGCGTTCATTAGAAATTTGTTTCAGTGTGTCAGTGAAGAATTTGACACTGGTTTGCTGTTGAAATAAGTTACCTACAGACCAGGTATACAAAATGGATTTTTCTCCGTTACACGGATCGCATATATGTTTTCTGAAAATACTGCCATTTCTGGCCTCCATTAAAAAATATTTTCAGTGTGTCATTGTAGCAGTTGACCCCAGAATGCTGTTCAAAATAGATACCTACAGGTCATGTATTTAAAACCATATTTTCTCCATCACACGAACCACATGTACGTTTTCAGAAAATACTGCCATTTCTGGCCTCCATTAAAAATTACTTTCAGTGTGTCAGTGAAGCAATTGACCCAGATTGCTGTTCACAATAGTTACCTAAAGGCTTAGTATATAAAACTGCGTTCTCTCCGTCACATGGATCACATATATGTTTTCAGAAAAAACTGCCTTTTCTGGCCTCCATTAAAATTTGTTTTAATGTGTCAGTGAAGCAACTGACACCAGATAGCTGTTCAATATAGTTAACTAGAGGCCATGTTTTCAAACCTGCATTTTCTCCATCACATGGATCACTTATACGTTTTCAGTAAATATTCCCAGTTTTGGCCTCCATTAAAAATTTGTTTCGGTGTGTCAGTGAGGCAATTGACACCAGATTGCTGTTCACAATAGTTACCTACAGGTCAGGTATTTAAAACGGTGTTTTCTCCATCACACAAATAAAATATACGTTTTCAGAAAATACTGCCTTTTCTGGCCTCCAATAAAAATTTGTTTCAGTGTGTCAGTAAAGCAATTGACACCAGAATGCAGTTAAAAATAGTTACCTACAGGCCAGGAATTTTAAAACTCTATTTTCTCCAACACATGTACCACATATACATTTTCAGAAAATACTGCCATTTCTGGCCTCCATTAAAAAAAATTTCAGTGTATCAGTTAATCAATTGACACCAGATTGCTGTTCAAAACAGTTACCTGCCGGCCAGGTATTTAAAACTGCGTTTTCTCCGTCACACGGATCACATATACGTTTTCAGAAAATACTGCCATCTCTGACGTCCATTAAAAATTGGTTTCAATGTGTCAGTGAAGCAGTGGACACCAGATTGCTGTTCAAAATAGTTACCTACAGGCCAAGTTTTTAAAACTGCTTTTTCTCCATCACACGGATCACATATACGTTTTCAGAAAATACTGCCTTTTCTGGCCTCCATTAAAAATTTGTTTCAGTGTGTCAGTGAAGCAATTGACACCAGATTCCTGTTCAAAATAGTTAAATACAGGTCAGGTATTTAAAACTGAATTTTCTCCATCACACAGATCACATATATGTTTTCAGAAAATACTGCCATTTCTTGCTTCCATTAAAAATGTGTTTCAGTGTGTCAGTAAAGCAAGTGACACCAGATTGGTCTTCAAGATAGTTACCTACAAGCCATGTATTCAAAACTGTGTTTTCTCCATCAAACGGATCGCATGTACGTTTTCAGAAAATAGTGCCATTTCTTTCCCCCATTAAAAATTTGTTTCAGTGTATCAGTGACGCAATTTTCACCAGATTGCTGTTCAAAATAGTTTCCTACAGGCCAGGTATTTAAAACTGCACTTTCTCCGTCACATGGATCATATTTAAGTTTTCAGAAAGACTGGCATTTCTGGCCTCCATTAAAAATTTGTTTCTGTGTGTCAGAGAAGCAATTAACACTTGATTGCTCTTCAAAATATTTACCTACAGGCCAGTTACTCAAAACTGTGTTTTCTCCGTCACACGAATCACATATACATTTTCAGAAAAAACTACCATTTCTGATCTACATTAATAATTTGTTTCAGTTTGCCATTGAAGCAATTGACACCAGATTGCTGTTCAAAAAATTTACCTGCAGGCGAGGTATTTAAAACTGTTTTCTCTGTCACACGCATCATATATACATATTCAGAAAATACTGCCCTTTCTGACCTCCATTAATGATTTGTTTCAGTTTGCCAGTGAAGCAATTGACACCAGATTGCTGTTTAAAAAAGTTACTTGACGGCAAGATGTTTAAAACTGAGTATTCTCTGTCACACGGATCACATAAATGTTTTCAGAAAATACTGCCAATTCCGGCCTCCATTAAAAATTAGTTTCATTGTGTCAGTGAAGCAATTGACACCAGATTGCTGTTCAAAATAGTTACCTGCAGGCCCGTCATTTAAAACTGTGTTTTCTCTGTCTCACAGATCACAAATATATATTCAGAAAATACTGCCAATTCTGACCTCCATTAATAATTAGTTTCAGTGTGTCAGTGTAGCAATTGACACCAGATAGCTGTTCAAATTATTTACCTTCAGGCCATGTATTTAAAACTATGTTTTCTCCTTCACACGGATGACATACATGTTTTCAGAAAATACTGCCATTTCTGGCCTCCAATAAAAAAAAATTTCAGTGTGTCAGTGAAGCAATTGACACCAATTGCTTCTAAATAGTTACCTACAGGCTAGGCATTAAAAACTGTGTTTTTTCCGTCACACAGATCACCTATATGATTTCAGAAAATACTGCCATTTCTGGCCTCCATTAAAAATTTGTTTCAGTGTGTCTGTGAAGCAATTGAAACCATATTGCTGTTCAAAATAGTTATCTGAAGGCAAGGTATTTGAAACTGCGTTTTCTTTGTCACACAGATAACATATAAGTTTTCAGAAAATACTGCCATTTCTGGCCTCCATTAGAAATTTGTTTTAGTGTGACAATGAAGCAATTGACACCGGTTTGCTGTTGAAGTAGTTACCTACAGGCCAGGTATTCCAAATGGATTTTTCTCCGTCACACGGATCATATATACATTTTCAGAAAATCCTGAAATTTCTGGCCTCCATTAAAAATTTGTTTCAGTGTGTCAGTGAAGCAATTGACACCAGATTGCTGTTCAAAATAGTTACCTGCAGGCCAGGTATTTAAAACTGCATTTTCTCGGTAACAAGGATAACATATAAGTTTTCAGAAAATCCTGCCATTTCTGGCGTTCATTAGAAATTTGTTTCAGTGTGTCAGTGAAGAATTTGACACTGGTTTGCTGTTGAAAATAGTTACCTACAGACCAGGTATACAAAATGGATTTTTCTCCGTTACACGGATCGCATATATGTTTTCTGAAAATACTGCCATTTCTGGCCTCCATTAAAAAATATTTTCAGTGTGTCATTGTAGCAGTTGACCCCAGAATGCTGTTCAAAATAGATACCTACAGGTCATGTATTTAAAACCATATTTTCTCCATCACACGAACCACATGTACGTTTTCAGAAAATACTGCCATTTCTGGCCTCCATTAAAAATTACTTTCAGTGTGTCAGTGAAGCAATTGACCCAGATTGCTGTTCACAATAGTTACCTAAAGGCTTAGTATATAAAACTGCGTTCTCTCCGTCACATGGATCACATATATGTTTTCAGAAAAAACTGCCTTTTCTGGCCTCCATTAAAATTTGTTTTAATGTGTCAGTGAAGCAACTGACACCAGATAGCTGTTCAATATAGTTAACTAGAGGCCATGTTTTCAAACCTGCATTTTCTCCATCACATGGATCACTTATACGTTTTCAGTAAATATTCCCAGTTTTGGCCTCCATTAAAAATTTGTTTCGGTGTGTCAGTGAGGCAATTGACACCAGATTGCTGTTCACAATAGTTACCTACAGGTCAGGTATTTAAAACGGTGTTTTCTCCATCACACAAATAAAATATACGTTTTCAGAAAATACTGCCTTTTCTGGCCTCCAATAAAAATTTGTTTCAGTGTGTCAGTAAAGCAATTGACACCAGAATGCAGTTAAAAATAGTTACCTACAGGCCAGGAATTTTAAAACTCTATTTTCTCCAACACATGTACCACATATACATTTTCAGAAAATACTGCCATTTCTGGCCTCCATTAAAAAAAATTTCAGTGTATCAGTTAATCAATTGACACCAGATTGCTGTTCAAAACAGTTACCTGCCGGCCAGGTATTTAAAACTGCGTTTTCTCCGTCACACGGATCACATATACGTTTTCAGAAAATACTGCCATCTCTGACGTCCATTAAAAATTGGTTTCAATGTGTCAGTGAAGCAGTGGACACCAGATTGCTGTTCAAAATAGTTACCTACAGGCCAAGTTTTTAAAACTGCTTTTTCTCCATCACACGGATCACATATACGTTTTCAGAAAATACTGCCTTTTCTGGCCTCCATTAAAAATTTGTTTCAGTGTGTCAGTGAAGCAATTGACACCAGATTCCTGTTCAAAATAGTTAAATACAGGTCAGGTATTTAAAACTGAATTTTCTCCATCACACAGATCACATATATGTTTTCAGAAAATACAGCCATTTCTTCCTTCCATTAAAAATGTGTTTCAGTGTGTCAGTGAAGCAAGTGACACCAGATTGGTCTTCAAGATAGTTACCTACAAGCCATGTATTCAAAACTGTGTTTTCTCCATCAAACGGATCGCATGTACATTTTCAGAAAATAGTGCCATTTCTTTCCCCCATTAAAAATTTATTTCAGTGTATCAGTGACGCAATTTTCACCAGATTGCTGTTCAAAATAGTTTCCTACAGGCCAGGTATTTAAAACTGCACTTTCTCCGTCACATGGATCATATTTAAGTTTTCAGAAAGACTGGCATTTCTGGCCTCCATTAAAAATTTGTTTCTGTGTGTCAGAGAAGCAATTAACACTTGATTGCTCTTCAAAATATTTACCTACAGGCCAGTTACTCAAAACTGTGTTTTCTCCGTCACACGAATCACATATACATTTTCAGAAAAAACTACCATTTCTGATCTACATTAATAATTTGTTTCAGTTTGCCATTGAAGCAATTGACACCAGATTGCTGTTCAAAAAATTTACCTGCAGGCGAGGTATTTAAAACTGTGTTTTCTCTGTCACACGCATCATATATACATATTCAGAAAATACTGCCCTTTCTGACCTCCATTAATGATTTGTTTCAGTTTGCCAGTGAAGCAATTGACACCAGATTGCTGTTTAAAAAAGTTACTTGACGGCAAGATGTTTAAAACTGAGTATTCTCTGTCACACGGATCACATAAATGTTTTCAGAAAATACTGACAATTCCGGCCTCCATTAAAAATTAGTTTCATTGTGTCAGTGAAGCAATTGACACCAGATTGCTGTTCAAAATAGTTACCTGCAGGCCCGTCATTTAAAACTGTGTTTTCTCTGTCTCACAGATCACAAATATATATTCAGAAAATACTGCCAATTCTGACTTCCATTAATAATTAGTTTCAGTGTGTCAGTGTAGCAATTGACACCAGATAGCTGTTCAAATTATTTACCTTCAGGCCATGTATTTAAAACTATGTTTTCTCCTTCACACGGATGACATACATGTTTTCAGAAAATACTGCCATTTCTGGCCTCCAATAAAAAAAAATTTCAGTGCGTCAGTGAAGCAATTGACACCAATTGCTTCTAAATAGTTACCTACAGGCTAGGCATTAAAAACTGTGTTTTTTCCGTCACACAGATCACCTATATGATTTCAGAAAATACTGCCATTTCTGGCCTCCATTAAAAATTTGTTTCAGTGTGTCTGTGAAGCAATTGAAACCATATTGCTGTTCAAAATAGTTATCTGAAGGCAAGGTATTTGAAATTGCGTTTTCTTTGTCACACAGATAACATATAAGTTTTCAGAAAATACTGCCATTTCTGGCCTCCATTAGAAATTTGTTTTAGTGTGACAATGAAGCAATTGACACCGGTTTGCTGTTGAAGTAGTTACCTACAGGCCAGGTATTCCAAATGGATTTTTCTCCATCACACGGATCATATATACATTTTCAGAAAATCCTGAAATTTCTGGCCTCCATTAAAAATTTGTTTCAGTGTGTCAGTGAAGCAATTGCCACCAGATTGCTGTTCAAAATAGTTACCTGCAGGCCAGGTATTTAAAACTGCGTTTTCTCGGTAACACGGATAACATATAAGTTTTCAGAAAATCCTGCCATTTCTGGCGTTCATTAGAAATTTGTTTCAGTGTGTCAGTGAAGAATTTGACACTGGTTTGCTGTTGAAAATAGTTACCTACAGACCAGGTATACAAAATGGATTTTTCTCCGTTACACGGATCGCATATATGTTTTCTGAAAATACTGCCATTTCTGGCCTCCATTAAAAAATATTTTCAGTGTGTCATTGTAGCAGTTGACCCCAGAATGCTGTTCAAAATAGATACCTACAGGTCATGTATTTAAAACCATATTTTCTCCATCACACGAACCACATGTACGTTTTCAGAAAATACTGCCATTTCTGGCCTCCATTAAAAATTACTTTCAGTGTGTCAGTGAAGCAACTGACCCAGATTGCTGTTCACAATAGTTACCTAAAGGCTTAGTATATAAAACTGCGTTCTCTCCGTCACATGGATCACATATATGTTTTCAGAAAAAACTGCCTTTTCTGGCCTCCATTAAAATTTGTTTTAATGTGTCAGTGAAGCAACTGACACCAGATAGCTGTTCAATATAGTTAACTAGAGGCCATGTTTTCAAACCTGCATTTTCTCCATCACATGGATCACTTATACGTTTTCAGTAAATATTCCCAGTTTTGGCCTCCATTAAAAATTTGTTTCGGTGTGTCAGTGAGGCAATTGACACCAGATTGCTGTTCACAATAGTTACCTACAGGTCAGGTATTTAAAACGGTGTTTTCTAAATCACACAAATAAAATATACGTTTTCAGAAAATACTGCCTTTTCTGGCCTCCAATAAAAATTTGTTTCAGTGTGTCAGTAAAGCAATTGACACCAGAATGCAGTTAAAAATAGTTACCTACAGGCCAGGAATTTTAAAACTCTATTTTCTCCAACACATGTACCACATATACATTTTCAGAAAATACTGCCATTTCTGGCCTCCATTAAAAAAAATTTCAGTGTATCAGTTAATCAATTGACACCAGATTGCTGTTCACAATAGTTAACTACAGGCCAGGTATTTAAAAGTGTGTTTTCTCCATCACACAAATCACATATCGATTTTCAGAAAATACTACGTTTTCTGGCCTCCATTAAAAATTTGTTTCATTGTGTCAGTGAAGCAATTGACACCAGAATGCAGTTAAAAATAGTTACCTGCAGGCCAGGTATTTAAAACTCGTTTCTCGGTCACACGGATCATTTTCAGGAAATACTGCCATTTCTGGCCTCTATTAGAAATTTGTTTCAGCGTGTCAGTGAAGCATTTGACACCAGAATACTGTTAAAAATAGTTACCTACAGGCCAGGAGTTCAAAATGGCTTTTTCTCCATCCCATGTTTCACATACACATTTTCAGCAAATACTGCCATTTCTGGCCTCCATTAAAAAAAAATTTCAGTCTGTCATTGAAGCAATTGACACCAGAATACTATTAAAAATAGATACCTACAGGACAGGTATTTAAAACTGTGTTTTCTACATCACTCGGATCAAATATACGTTTTCAGAAAATACTGCCATTTCTGGCCTCCATTAAAAATTTGTTTTAGTGTGTCAGTGAAGCAATTGACACCAGATTGATGTTCAAAATAGTTACCTACAGGCTTAGTAAATAAAACTGCGTTCTCTACGTCACATGGATCACATATATGTTTTCAGAAAATACTGCCATTTCTGGCCTCCATTAAAAATTTGTTTCAGTGTGTCAGTGAAGCAATTGACACCAGATTGCTGTTCACAACAGTAACCTACAGGCCAGGTGTTTAAAACTGCGTTTTCTCCATCACACGGATCACTTATACTTTTTCAGAAAATACTGCCATTTCTGGCCTCCATTAAAAATTTATTTCAGTGTGTCAGTGAAGCAATTGACAGCAGATTGCTGTTCAAAAAAGTTTCCTACAGGCCAGGTATTTAAAACTCTGTTTTCTCCGTCACACTGATCACATATACGTATTCAGGAAATACTGCCATTTCTGGCCTCCATTAAAAAAAAATTTCAGTGTGTCAGTGAAGCAATTGACACCAGATTGCTGTTCACAATAGTTACCTACAGGCTTAGTATATAAAACTGCATTCTCTCCATCACATGGATCACATATACAGTACAGACCAAAAGTTTGGACACACCTTCTCATTTAAAGATTTTTCTGTATTTTCATGACTGTACATTCACACTGAAGGCATCAAAACTATGAATTAACACATGTGGAATTATATACTTAATAAAAAAGTCTAAACAACTGAAAATATGTTTTATATTCTAGGTTCTTCAAAGTAGCCACCTTTTGCTTTGATGACTGCTTTGCACACTCTTGGCATTCTCTTGACGAGCTTCAAGAGGTAGTCACCAGAAATGGTTTTCACTTCACAGGTGTGCCCTGTCAGGTTTAATAAGTGGGATTTCTTGCCTTATAAATGGGGTTGGGACCATCAGTTGTGTTGTGCAGAAGTCAGGTGGATACACAGCTGATAGTCCTACTGAATAGACTGTTAGAATTTGTATTATGGCAAGAAAAAAGCAGCTAAGTAAAGAAAAACGAGTGGCCATCATTACTTTAAGAAATGAAGGTCAGTCAGTCTGAAAAATTGGGCAAACTTTGAATGTGTCCCCAAGTGCAGTTGCAAAAACCATCAAGCGTTACAAAGAAACTGGCTCACATGAGAACCGCCCCAGGAAAGGAAGACCAAGAGTCACCTCTGCTTCTGAGGATAAGTTTATCCAAGTCACCAGCCTCAGAAATCGCAGGTTAACAGCAGCTCAGATTAGAGACCAGGTCAATGCCACACAGAGTTCTAGCAGCAGACACATCTCTACAACAACTGTTAAGAGGAGACTTTGTGCAGCAGGCCTTCATGGTAAAATAGCTGCTAGGAAACCACTGCTAAGGACAGGCAACAAGCAGAAGAGACTTGTTTGGGCTAAAGAACACAAGGAATGGACATTAGACCAGTGGAATTCTGTGCTTTGTTCTGATGAGTCCAAATTTGAGATCTTTGGTTCCAACCACCATGTCTGTGCAACACAGAAAAGGTGAATGGATGGACTCTACATGCCTGGTTCCCACCGTGAAGCATGGAGGAGGAGGTGTGATGGTGTGGGGGTGCTTTGCTGGTGACACTGTTGGGGATTAATTCAAAATTGAAGGCATACTGAACCAGCATGGCTACCACAGCATCTTGCAGCGGCATGCTATTCCATCAGGTTTGCGTTTAGTTGGACCATCATTTATTTTTCAACAGGACAATGTCCCCAAACACACCTCCAGGCTGCGTAAGGGCTATTTGACCAGAAGGGAGAGTGATGGGGTGCTACGCCAGATGACCTGGCCTCCACAGTCACCAGACTTGAACCCAATTAAGATGGTTTGGGGTGAGCTGGACCGCAGAGTGAAGGCAAAAGGGCCAACAAGTGCTAAGCATCTCTGGGAACTCCTTCAAGATTGTTGGAAGACCATTTCCGGTGACTACCTCTTGAAGCTCATCAAGAGAATGCAAAGAGTGTGCAAAGCAGTCATCAAAGCAAAAGGTGGCTACTTTGAAAAACCTAGAATATAAGACATATTTTCAGTTGTTTCACACTTTTTTGTTAAGTATATAATTCCACATGTGTTAATTCATAGTTTTGATGCCTTCAGTGTGAATGTACAATTTTCATAGTCATGAAAATACAGAAAAATCTTTAAATGAGAAGGTGTGTCCAAACTTTTGGTCTGTACTGTATGTTTTCAGAAAATACTCCCATTTCTGAACTTCACTAAAAATTAGTTTTAGTGTGTCAGTGAATCAATTGACAAAAGATTGCTGTTCAAAATAGTTAACTAGAGGCCAGGTATTCAAAATTTAATTTTCACCGTCACACTGAGCACTTATATATTTTCAGAAAATGCTGCCAATTCTGGCATCCATTAAAAATTTGTTTCAGTGTGTCAGTGAAACAATTGACACTAGATTGCTGTTCACAATCGTTACCTACAAGCCAGGCATTTAAAACTGTGTTTTCTCCATCACAAGAATCAAATATACGTTTTCAGAAAATACTGCCTTTTCTGGCCTCCATTAAAAACATTTTTCAGTGTGTCATTGAAGGAATTGACACCAGAATGCTGTTCAAAATAATTACCTTGTATCTTCTCCAAAACACGGATCACATATACGTTTTCAGAAAATACTGCCATTTCTGACCTCCATTAATAATTTATGTCAGTGTGTCAGTGAAGCAATTTACACAAGATTGCTGTTCAAAATTAGTACCTACAGGCCAGGTATTCAAAATGGTGTTTTCTCCGACACACGGATCACTTATACATTTTCAGAAAATACTGCCATTTCTGACCTCCATTAAAAATTTGTTTCAGTGTGTCAGTGAAGCAATCGACACCATATTGCTGTTCAAAATAGTTTACTACAGTCCAGGTATTCAAAACTGTGTTTTCTCCCTCACACAGATCACATATACGAATTTTTAGAAAAAACTGCCATTTCTGCCCTCCATTAGAATTTTGTTTCAGTGTGCCAGTGAAGAAATTGACACCAGATTGCTGTTCAAAATAGTTTACTACAGGCCAGGTATTTAAAACTGCGTTTTCTCCATCACACAGATCACATATACGTAATTTCAGAAAATACTGCCGTTTCTGCCCTCCATTAGAATTTTGTTTCAGTGTGTTAGTGAAGCAATTGACATCAAATTGCTGTTCAAAATAGTTACCTACAGGCCAGGTATTTAAAACTGTATTTTCTCCGTCACACGGATCACATATACGTTTTCAGAAAATACTGCCATTTCTGACCTCTCTTAAAAATTTGTTTCAGTTTGTCAGTGAAGCAATTGACATCAGATTGCTTTTCAAAATAGTTACCTACAGTCTGGGTGTATAAAACTGCGCTCTCTTCGTCACACGGATCACATATATGTTAACAGAAAATACTGCCATTTCTGGCCTCCTTTAAAAATTTGTTTCACTGTGTCAGTGAAGCAATTGACACCAGAATGCAGTTAAAAATAGTTACCTACAGGCCAGGAATTTTAAAACTCTATTTTCTCCAGCACATGTACCACATATACATTTTCAGAAAATACTGCCATTTCTGGCCTCCATTAAAAAAAATTTCAGTGTGTCAGTTAATCAATTGACACCAGATTGCTGTTCACAATAGTTAACTACAGGCCAGGTATTTAAAAGTGTGTTTTCTCCATCACACAAATCACATATAGATTTTCAGAAAATACTACGTTTTCTGGCCTCCATTAAAAATTTGTTTCATTGTGTCAGTGAAGCAATTGACACCAGAATGCAGTTAAAAATAGTTACCTGCAGGCCAGGTATTTAAAACTCGTTTCTCGGTCACACGGATCATTTTCAGGAAATACTGCCATTTCTGGCCTCTATTAGAAATTTGTTTCAGCGTGTCAGTGAAGCATTTGACACCAGAATACTATTAAAAATAGTTACCTACAGGCCAGGAGTTCAAAATGGCTTTTTCTCCATCCCATGTTTCACATACACATTTTCAGCAAATACTGCCATTTCTGGCCTCCATTAAAAAAAAATTTCAGTCTGTCATTGAAGCAATTGACACCAGAATACTGTTAAAAATAGATACCTACAGGTCAGGTATTTAAAACTGTGTTTTCTCCATCACTCGGATCAAATATACGTTTTCAGAAAATACTGCCATTTCTGGCCTCCATTAAAAATTTGTTTTAGTGTGTCAGTGAAGCAATTGACACCAGATTGATGTTCAAAATAGTTACCTACAGGCTTAGTATATAAAACTGCGTTCTCTCCGTCACATGGATCACATATATGTTTTCAGAAAATACTGCCATTTCTGGCCTCCATTAAAAATTTGTTTCAGTGTGTCAGTGAAGCAATTGACACCAGATTGCTGTTCACAATAGTAACCTATAGGCCAGGTGTTTAAAACTGCGTTTTCTCCATCACACGGATCACTTATACTTTTTCAGAAAATACTGCCATTTCTGGCCTCCATTAAAAATTAGTTTCATTGTGTCAGTGAAGCAATTGACACCAGATTGCTGTTCAAAAAAGTTACCTACAGGCCAGGTATTTAAAACTCTGTTTTCTCCGTCACACTGATCACATATACGTATTCAGAAAATACTGCCATTTCTGGCCTCCATTAAAAAAAAATTTCAGTGTGTCAGTGAAGCAATTGACACCAGATTGGTGTTCACAATAGTTACCTACAGGCTTAGTATATAAAACTGCATTCTCTCCATCACATGGATCACATATACAGTACAGACCAAAAGTTTGGACACACCTTCTCATTTAAAGATTTTTCTGTATTTTCATGACTGTACATTCACACTGAAGGCATCAAAACTATGAATTAACACATGTGGAATTATATACTTAATAAAAAAGTCTAAACAACTGAAAATATGTTTTATATTCTAGGTTCTTCAAAGTAGCCACCTTTTGCTTTGATGACTGCTTTGCACACTCTTGGCATTCTCTTGACGAGCTTCAAGAGGTAGTCACCAGAAATGGTTTTCACTTCACAGGTGTGCCCTGTCAGGTTTAATAAGTGGGATTTCTTGCCTTATAAATGGGGTTGGGACCATCAGTTGTGTTGTGCAGAAGTCAGGTGGATACACAGCTGATAGTCCTACTGAATAGACTGTTAGAATTTGTATTATGGCAAGAAAAAAGCAGCTAAGTAAAGAAAAACGAGTGGCCATCATTACTTTAAGAAATGAAGGTCAGTCAGTCCGAAAAATTGGGCAAACTTTGAATGTGTCCCCAAGTGCAGTTGCACAAACCATCAAGCGTTACAAAGAAACTGGCTCATATGAGGACCGCCCCAGGAAAGGAAGACCAAGAGTCACCTCTGCTTCTGAGGATAAGTTTATCCAAGTCACCAGCCTCAGAAATCGCAGGTTAACAGCAGCTCAGATTAGAGACCAGGTCAATGCCACACAGAGTTCTAGCAGCAGACACATCTCTACAACAACTATTAAGAGGAGACTTTGTGCAGCAGGCCTTCATGGTAAAATAGCTGCTAGGAAACCACTGCTAAGGACAGGCAACAAGCAGAATTGACTTGTTTGGGCTAAAGAACACAAGGAATGGACATTAGACCAGTGGAATTCTGTGCTTTGGTCTGATGAGTCCAAATTTGAGATCTTTGGTTCCAACCACCATGTCTGTGCAACACAGAAAAGGTGAATGGATGGACTCTACATGCCTGGTTCCCACCGTGAAGCATGGAGGAGGAGGTGTGATGGTGTGGGGGTGCTTTGCTGGTGACACTGTTGGGGATTTATTCAAAATTGAAGGCATACTGAACCAGCATGGCTACCACAGCATCTTGCAGCGGCATGCTATTCCATCAGGTTTGCGTTTAGTTGGACCATCATTTATTTTTCAACAGGACAATGTCCCCAAACACACCTCCAGGCTGCGTAAGGGCTATTTGACCAGAAGGGAGAGTGATGGGGTGCTACGCCAGATGACCTGGCCTCCACAGTCACCAGACTTGAACCCAATCAAGATGGTTTGGGGTGAGCTGGACCGCAGAGTGAAGGCAAAAGGGCCAACAAGTGCTAAGCATCTCTGGGAACTCCTTCAAGATTGTTGGAAGACCATTTCCGGTGACTACCTCTTGAAGCTCATCAAGAGAATGCAAAGAGTGTGCAAAGCAGTCATCAAAGCAAAAGGTGGCTACTTTGAAGAACCTAGAATATAAGACATATTTTCAGTTGTTTCACACTTTTTTGTTAAGTATATAATTCCACATGTGTTAATTCATAGTTTTGATGCCTTCAGTGTGAATGTACAATTTTCATAGTCATGAAAATACAGAAAAATCTTTAAATGAGAAGGTGTGTCCAAACTTTTGGTCTGTACTGTATGTTTTCAGAAAATACTCCCATTTCTGAACTTCACTAAAAATTAGTTTTAGTGTGTCAGTGAATCAATTGACAAAAGATTGCTGTTCAAAATAGTTAACTAGAGGCCAGGTATTCAAAATTTAATTTTCTCCGTCACACTGAGCACTTATATATTTTCAGAAAATGCTGTCAATTCTGGCATCCATTAAAAATTTGTTTCAGTGTGTCAGTGAAACAATTGACACTAGATTGCTGTTCACAATCGTTACCTACAAGCCAGGTATTTAAAACTGTGTTTTCTCCATCACAAGAATCAAATATACGTTTTCAGAAAATACTGCCTTTTCTGGCCTCCATTAAAAACATTTTTCAGTGTGTCATTGAAGGAATTGACACCAGAATGCTGTTCAAAATAATTACCTTACATGCCAGATATTTAAAACTGTATCTTCTCCAAAACACGGATCACATATACGTTTTCAGAAAATACTGCCATTTCTGACCTCCATTAATAATTTATGTCAGTGTGTCAGTGAAGCAATTTACACAAGATTGCTGTTCAAAATTAGTACCTACAGGCCAGGTATTCAAAATGGTGTTTTCTCCGACACACGGATCACTTATACATTTTCAGAAAATACTGCCATTTCTGACCTCCATTAAAAATTTGTTTCAGTGTGTCAGTGAAGCAATCGACACCATATTGCTGTTCAAAATAGTTTACTACAGTCCAGGTATTCAAAACTGTGTTTTCTCCCTCACACAGATCACATATACGAATTTTTAGAAAAAACTGCCATTTCTGCCCTCCATTAGAATTTTGTTTCAGTGTGCCAGTGAAGAAATTGACACCAGATTGCTGTTCAAAATAGTTTACTACAGGCCAGGTATTTAAAACTGCATTTTCTCCATCACACAGATCACATATACGTAATTTCAGAAAATACTGCCGTTTCTGCCCTCCATTAGAATTTTGTTTCAGTGTGTTAGTGAAGCAATTGACATCAAATTGCTGTTCAAAATAGTTACCTACAGGCCAGGTATTTAAAACTGTATTTTCTCCGTCACACGGATCACATATACGTTTTCAGAAAATACTGCCATTTCTGACCTCTCTTAAAAATTTGTTTCAGTTTGTCAGTGAAGCAATTGACATCAGATTGCTTTTCAAAATAGTTACCTACAGTCTGGGTGTATAAAACTGCGCTCTCTTCGTCACACGGATCACATATATGTTATCAGAAAATACTGCCATTTCTGGCCTCCTTTAAAAATTTGTTTCACTGTGTCAGTGAAGCAATTGACACCAGAATGCAGTTAAAAATAGTTACCTACAGGCCAGGAATTTTAAAACTCTATTTTCTCCAGCACATGTACCACATATACATTTTCAGAAAATACTGCCATTTCTGGCCTCCATTAAAAAAAATTTCAGTGTGTCAGTTAATCAATTGACACCAGATTGCTGTTCACAATAGTTAACTACAGGCCAGGTATTTAAAAGTGTGTTTTCTCCATCACACAAATCACATATAGATTTTCAGAAAATACTACGTTTTCTGGCCTCCATTAAAAATTTGTTTCATTGTGTCAGTGAAGCAATTGACACCAGAATGCAGTTAAAAATAGTTACCTGCAGGCCAGGTATTTAAAACTCGTTTCTCGGTCACACGGATCATTTTCAGGAAATACTGCCATTTCTGGCCTCTATTAGAAATTTGTTTCAGCGTGTCAGTGAAGCATTTGACACCAGAATACTGTTAAAAATAGTTACCTACAGGCCAGGAGTTCAAAATGGCTTTTTCTCCATCCCATGTTTCACATACACATTTTCAGCAAATACTGCCATTTCTGGCCTCCATTAAAAAAAAATTTCAGTCTGTCATTGAAGCAATTGACACCAGAATACTGTTAAAAATAGATACCTACAGGTCAGGTATTTAAAACTGTGTTTTCTCCATCACTCGGATCAAATATACGTTTTCAGAAAATACTGCCATTTCTGGCCTCCATTAAAAATTTGTTTTAGTGTGTCAGTGAAGCAATTGACACCAGATTGATGTTCAAAATAGTTACCTACAGGCTTAGTATATAAAACTGCGTTCTCTCCGTCACATGGATCACATATATGTTTTCAGAAAATACTGCCATTTCTGGCCTCCATTAAAAATTTGTTTCAGTGTGTCAGTGAAGCAATTGACACCAGATTGCTGTTCACAATAGTAACCTACAGGCCAGGTGTTTAAAACTGCGTTTTCTCCATCACACGGATCACTTATACTTTTTCAGAAAATACTGCCATTTCTGGCCTCCATTAAAAATTAGTTTCATTGTGTCAGTGAAGCAATTGACACCAGATTGCTGTTCAAAAAAGTTACCTACAGGCCAGGTATTTAAAACTCTGTTTTCTCCGTCACACTGATCACATATACGTATTCAGAAAATACTGCCATTTCTGGCCTCCATTAAAAAAAAATTTCAGTGTGTCAGTGAAGCAATTGACACCAGATTGCTGTTCACAATAGTTACCTACAGGCTTAGTATATAAAACTGCATTCTCTCCATCACATGGATCACATATACAGTACAGACCAAAAGTTTGGACACACCTTCTCATTTAAAGATTTTTCTGTATTTTCATGACTGTACATTCACACTGAAGGCATCAAAACTATGAATTAACACATGTGGAATTATATACTTAATAAAAAAGTCTAAACAACTGAAAATATGTTTTATATTCTAGGTTCTTCAAAGTAGCCACCTTTTGCTTTGATGACTGCTTTGCACACTCTTGGCATTCTCTTGACGAGCTTCAAGAGGTAGTCACCAGAAATGGTTTTCACTTCACAGGTGTGCCCTGTCAGGTTTAATAAGTGGGATTTCTTGCCTTATAAATGGGGTTGGGACCATCAGTTGTGTTGTGCAGAAGTCAGGTGGATACACAGCTGATAGTCCTACTGAATAGACTGTTAGAATTTGTATTATGGCAAGAAAAAAGCAGCTAAGTAAAGAAAAACGAGTGGCCATCATTACTTTAAGAAATGAAGGTCAGTCAGTCCGAAAAATTGGGCAAACTTTGAATGTGTCCCCAAGTGCAGTTGCACAAACCATCAAGCGTTACAAAGAAACTGGCTCATATGAGGACCGCCCCAGGAAAGGAAGACCAAGAGTCACCTCTGCTTCTGAGGATAAGTTTATCCAAGTCACCAGCCTCAGAAATCGCAGGTTAACAGCAGCTCAGATTAGAGACCAGGTCAATGCCACACAGAGTTCTAGCAGCAGACACATCTCTACAACAACTATTAAGAGGAGACTTTGTGCAGCAGGCCTTCATGGTAAAATAGCTGCTAGGAAACCACTGCTAAGGACAGGCAACAAGCAGAAGAGACTTGTTTGGGCTAAAGAACACAAGGAATGGACATTAGACCAGTGGAATTCTGTGCTTTGGTCTGATGAGTCCAAATTTGAGATCTTTGGTTCCAACCACCATGTCTGTGCAACACAGAAAAGGTGAATGGATGGACTCTACATGCCTGGTTCCCACCGTGAAGCATGGAGGAGGAGGTGTGATGGTGTGGGGGTGCTTTGCTGGTGTCACTGTTGGGGATTTATTCAAAATTGAAGGCATACTGAACCAGCATGGCTACCACAGCATCTTGCAGCGGCATGCTATTCCATCAGGTTTGCGTTTAGTTGGACCATCATTTATTTTTCAACAGGACAATGTCCCCAAACACACCTCCAGGCTGCGTAAGGGCTATTTGACCAGAAGGGAGAGTGATGGGGTGCTACGCCAGATGACCTGGCCTCCACAGTCACCAGACTTGAACCCAATCAAGATGGTTTGGGGTGAGCTGGACCGCAGAGTGAAGGCAAAAGGGCCAACAAGTGCTAAGCATCTCTGGGAACTCCTTCAAGATTGTTGGAAGACCATTTCCGGTGACTACCACTTGAAGCTCATCAAGAGAATGCAAAGAGTGTGCAAAGCAGTCATCAAAGCAAAAGGTGGCTACTTTGAAGAACCTAGAATATAAGACATATTTTCAGTTGTTTCACACTTTTTTGTTAAGTATATAATTCCACATGTGTTAATTCATAGTTTTGATGCCTTCAGTGTGAATGTACAATTTTCATAGTCATTAAAATACAGAAAAATCTTTAAATGAGAAGGTGTGTCCAAACTTTTGGTCTGTACTGTATGTTTTCAGAAAATACTCCCATTTCTGAACTTCATTAAAAATTAGTTTTAGTGTGTCAGTGAATCAATTGACAAAAGATTGCTGTTCAAAATAGTAAACTAGAGGCCAGGTATTCAAAATTTAATTTTCTCCGTCACACTGAGCACTTATATATTTTCAGAAAATGCTGCCAATTCTGGCATCCATTAAAAATTTGTTTCAGTGTGTCAGTGAAACAATTGACACTAGATTGCAGTTCACAATCGTTACCTACAAGCCAGGTATTTAAAACTGTGTTTTCTCCATCACAAGAATCAAATATACGTTTTCAGAAAATACTGCCTTTTCTGGCCTCCATTAAAAACATTTTTCAGTGTGTCATTGAAGGAATTGACACCAGAATGCTGTTCAAAATAATTACCTTACATGCCAGATATTTAAAACTGTATCTTCTCCAAAACACGGATCACATATACGTTTTCAGAAAATACTGCCATTTCTGGCCTCCATTAAAAAAAATTTCAGTGTGTCAGTTAATCAATTGACACCAGATTGCTGTTCACAATAGTTAACTACAGGCCAGGTATTTAAAACGGTGTTTTCTCCATCACACAAATAAAATATACGTTTTCAGAAAATACTGCCATTTCTGGCCTCCTTTAAAAATTTGTTTCACTGTGTCAGTGAAGCAATTGACACCAGATTGATGTTCAAAATAGTTAACTACAGGCCAGGTATTTAAAACTGTGTTTTCTCCAGTACACGAATTACATATACGTTTTCATAAAATTCTGCCTGTTCTGGTCTCCATCAAAAATATGTTTCAGTGTGTCAGTGAAGAAATTGACACAAGATTGCTGTTCAAAATAGATCCCTACAGGCCAGGTATTTAAAATTGTATTTTCTCCATCACACGAACCACATGTACGTTTTCAGAAAATACTGCCATTTCTGGCCTCAATTAAAAAAAAAAATTCAGTTTGTCAGTGAAGCAATTGACACCAGTATTTAAAATTCTGTTGTCTCCGTCACACGGATCACATATATGTTTTCTGAGAATACTGCCATTTCTGGCCTCCTTTAAAAATTTGTTTCAGTGTGTCAGTGAAGCAATTGACACCAGATTGCTGTTCACAATAGTTACCTACAGGCTTAGTATATAAAACTGCGTTCTATCCGTCACATGGATCACATATATGTTTTCAGAAAAAACTGCCTTTTCTGGCCTCCATTAAAAATTTGTTTTAATGTGTCAGTGAAGCAACGGACACCAGATTGCTGTTCAATATAGTTAACTACAGGCCATGTTTTCAAAACTACATTTTCTCCATCACACGGATTGCTTATACGTTTTCAGAAAATACTGCCATTTCTGGCCTCCATTAAAAATTTGTTTCAGTGTGTCAGTGAGGGAATTGACACCAGATTTCTGTTCACAATAGTTACCTACAGGCCAGGTATTTAAAAATGAGTTTTCTCCATCACACGAACCACATGTACATTTTCAGAAAATACTGCCATTTCTGGCCTCCATTAGAAATTAGTTTCAGTGTGTCAGTGAAGCAATTCACACCAGATTGCTGTTCAAAATAGTTAACCACAGGCCAGTTATTTAAAACTGTTTTCCCTATCATACGGATCACATATACGTTTTCAGAATATACAGCCATTTCTGGCCTCCATTAAAAATTTGTTTCAGTGTGTCAGTGAAGCAATTGACACCAGATTCCTGTTCACAATAGTTACCTACAGGCCAGGTACTCAAAACTGTATTTTCTCGTCACACGGATCACATATACCTATTCAGAAAATACTGCCATTTCTGGCCTCCATTAAAAAAAAATTTCAGTGTGTCAGTGAATCAATTGACACCAGATTGCTGTTCACAATCGTTACCACAGGCTTAGTATACAAAACTGCATTCTCTCTGTCACATGGATCACATATATGTTTTCAGAAAATACTGCCACTTCTGACCTCCATTAACCTCTTCGCACCAGAGCCTGTTTTTGCCTTCGTGACCGGGCCAATTTTTTCAATTCTGGATATGAATAGCGGTACCAGAGCGCCAATAACAGGGCAAAAATATTAAAAGGACTGATTTATTAATATACACACAACGCGTTTCGGTGGACACAGCCACCTTCATCAGGTGTGACAAGCAGCAAACAATTGATCCTTATATACATTTGACTAGGTATACAATTACTTAAAAGGGGCGGGGCCAGATACAGAGTAATACCTCTATATTAACCCCTTGAGTTCATATATGCTCAATAGAGTAAAAAGGATTGTTATAAAATAATGCCTAATGAAGCATATAGGGTTCTTATAAAAAGGATTCGCTGTAAAAAAACAACAACTTGTGAATCCTATAATCTTAATACTTCATAGGATATATTGTCATCTACCACCCTATATTTTAGATTATATAAAAAAATAATAATAATTTTTACATACAACATAAAACAATGCATAAATATAAAGTATAAAATTACAATCAGTTTCTATCATTATAATTAGGAAAAGTAGACGAAGAAAGGAAAGAGAAAAAAAAAAAAAAAAAAAAAAAAAAATTCCAAAAAAAATCCCCCCCAAAAAAAAAAAAAATTTTTCAAAAAAAACAAAAATAAAAAAAAAATAAAAAATTTTTCTTTAATTTTTTTTTTTTTTTTTTTTTTTTTTTTTTTTTTTTTTCTTTTTTTCTTTCCCTCTTTCTCCCTTCTCTCTCTCTCCTCCCTCCTCCCCTCCCTCTCTCCTTTCCCCTCTTCCCTCCTTCTCTCTCTCCTCCCCCCTCCTCCTCCATATAAAAGATATATATAATAAATTTGCTAAAATATGAAAACAATTATTTAAAAAGTTGTCTTCTCTATATTAAGGTTCAAACCTTCAGGAGACAAGGTTCCCATTTTGAAAATCCAATAATTTTCACGTGTAATGAGACGATTTAGTCTATCAGGGTGTGTATCAACTATATGATCAATGATAGTTAGTTTTAGGTTATTAGGATTTTTTTGATGTTCTTTTAAGAAATGATTAGAAACACTATGTAGGGGAAAGCCGTTTCTAATATTTTGGCGATGTTTATTTAATCTGGAGTGCATTTCCTGGATAGTGCGGCCAATGTATTGCAGGCCGCAGGTGCACTGGAGCAGATAGATCACATATGAGGACTGACATGTAAGTCTAAAGCGAATGGGATATATCTCTCCAGTGACCGCAGAGACGAATGTTTTAGCTCCGTTATCAATGGATTGACAGCATAAGCATTTAGGGACATTACATTTATAACATCCATTATTGCTAATAGGAACTGAATGGTTCGGTCTTCTACCAATTGTTGTATTGCTAGGGGCTATATAGTTTCCTAGATTTTTACTCCTCCGATATATGACATGAGGAAATTCCGGTAAATGACCAGTTAATATTGGATCATTACTTAAAATGAACCAGTATTTTTTTAATAAACTGGATAACACTTGCGTAGGTTTACCATAGGTAGTAATCAGATTTAAACTGAAATCGCTGTATGGCTCTTGGCTGGTATTCTTGGATTTGTTGATACACAGGTTCTGTGATAGGGATCTAGTTTTGGAGAAAGCATCCTCTAATAATTTCCGGGGGTATCCCTTAGCTCTAAAACGTTTTTGTAAAACCTTAGATTCCAGAAAAAAATCCGAATCATGTGTACAATTTTTTCTGACACGCCAATATTGACCGTATGGAATATTTCTAATCCAGCTGGGTAGATGGCCACTGTCAAATTCAAGATAGCTATTTACATCCACTTCCTTAAAGTGGGTAGATGTGGATATTTTACCCGAATTGTCTATATTTATCTGAAGGTCAAGATATTGAATATTACTCTCAGATATGGTAGAGGTAAAGGAAAGACCCCAGTCGTTAGAGTTTAATTCATCAATAAATTTGGCAGCCTCCACAGTATTTCCCCTCCATATAATAAACAGATCGTCTATAAAGCGGCGGTACATAACGATGGATTTATCGGCGCCGAGGGATTGCGCGATGTGGATAGACTCGAATGCCCCCATATATAGATTTGCATAACTGGGGGCAAACCTCGTCCCCATCGCGCAGCCCCTCAGCTGCCGATACATCACCCCCTCAAAAGAAAATACATTGTTCTCAAGAATGAAAGTTATACCCCTCAATAAAAAGTTTTTTTGAGGATCTTGTAAGTTAGGGTCCTCATCTAGGAATTTTTTAATTGCCTGTAAACCCAATACATGTGTGATATTGGAATAAAGAGAGCTTATATCGAGTGTAATAAGAAGACAGCCTGGAAGAGGGGGTAATTCTCTCAATAGTCTAATTAAATGTGTGGAATCCTTTAAATGAGAATCTAGGGATAAAACGTACTTCTGTAAAAAAAGATCAATATAGTGGGATAAGTTGGATGTGATAGAATTAATACCAGAAATAATAGGACGTCCAGGGGGATTAAATTTATCTTTATGAATTTTGGGTAAAAAATAAAAATAAGGGACTTTGAATTTTTTAATGTCTAAAAAGGATTTTTCTTTTTTATTGAGGAAGCCAGCTGTAGAGGCCCCTGCTACAAGTCCTTTGTACTCCAAAAAAATGGTTACAGATGGGTCTGCTTCTAATTTCACGTAGTAGTTTGAGTCGTCTAAGATTCTGAGGCCCTCCTTGATGTACCAGCCTCTGTTCATTATCACAGTCCCACCTCCCTTATCTGCTCTCTTTATAATTATTTCTTTATTATCCTGAAGGGTTTTTAATGCACATTTCTCCTGGTAGCTCAAGTTGTTCACTTTTTTAGAAATTGGGGGGAATGTCCTAAGGTCCCTCAAAATTAATTGTTGGAAAGTTTCAAGGTGTGAACCTTTGTGATGTAATGGATAAAAATTATTTTTCCCCTTCACATTTACATGAGTGAAAGGGTCCAGTAATGGGGGGCCTGGTATATTAGATTCTTGAATGGAGGGGGATACTGTTGAGCATGAACTAATAGGATGTGATTTTCTCTTATCTTCCAATAGAAAATGTCTTTTTAGTGTCAATTTCCTTATAAATTCATTTAAATCACAGAACAAAGTGAAATTATTAAATGGGACAGCTGGACAGAAAGATAATCCTCGACCTAACAAGGATCGTTCAGCTTCAGATAGCACATAGCTAGAAATATTAAAAATGCCCCCACAACCGATAGGGGTTTCTATCTGCAGGGAATTTGTATTCTGGTTCATTGGCAAGATTTCATTTTCTTTATATTTGGATTGTGTCTCAATTTCGGCATTTGGACTATTTTTGTTATTGAGGCCTCGGGTTTTTCCACTCCCTCTACATCCCCTAAATTTCTTTTTCGTTTTGGACAACGTCCGGGGACCACGTGAAAAAAATGTGTAATTTTCGTTTTATTAGTTTGAGATGCAACTGCATTCTGTGTTTGAGGATTTATCAAGATACTATTTTCATTCAAAATCGGAGATAATTCCAAGGATGTCATTCTGTTTATAGGGGGTTTTATGTGGTTTATACCACTTGTTTTATCAGAAGGTCTCCCTTGATTTAAAATATTCAGTGTATCCGCTATCGGGATCTGACCAGATGACTCCCCAGCAATAGGAGTCTGTATTGCACTAGAAAGCTCTGAGATATTAGATCCACTATGGGATATCTCCTGTGTGTTAATATGTAATGTGAAGTTCAGTTCATCAATATCTGCTACTTGTGTGGAAATAGTAGACGGATTAGCAATAAATTCTACATCTGCTGCTTGTGTGGATAAAATAGGTGGATCAGTAATCAGTATGGAGGGAGGAGTAATTTCCATACACATTCCCTCTATTATAAGGTCATTATTTTTTTCCAAATTAGAATTAAATGCAGTATTTTTCTTGTAATTATTGTTAATGGATAACTTCTTTTTATGAGTCTCATATATTGCTTGTTGTTTTTTATTCATAAAAAACTGTTTTTGAAAACTATTCACTTGTTTTGTATGGTTATCAGGATCATTGCTTAGAATAGGGGATGATGGATTATCCCTAGTTGTTCTCTGCATAGAGATGATGGGAACAGGTGAAATTTGAAGTGGTGATTGGATTTTTTCTTTTTTAGAGTCTTTTATATCTCTTTCATATTTTTTGGCTTTTTTATTTATTAAATCATTTTCAAACTTAGCCAGTCTTAGTTTTACCTCATTATCTGTGGCAAAATATTCCGCAGATGAAGAAAAGAACTCCAAATCCCCTTTAATTTTAGCTATTGTTTCTAAAGCATGCATAGCCAGAGTATTCCTTTTATCAATCAACAATCTGATCAGTGTTGTTGAGCAATCAGAAATACACCTGTCCCATCTTTCAGTAAAAACAATATCCTGAGGAAAGGATGAGTTGAGATTCATTCTCAATCCCTTGGGTATTATGTTATCCTTAATGTAATGTTCTAAAAACATCGTGTCTACGTGATTAGTTATTTCTATTTTGCTATTATTTTCTAAGTTCAAAAACAGTCCACGTAACCTTTTTTGATCTGTATCATTCAGCATAGTTGGATTAGTATATATGCATCTGTCGCCATCTTTAGAGTCTTTACTAAGGGCTGTAATGATCAGAGATAATCTAAATTTCTCTCTATTGGTCACATAAAAGTCCATAATGATCCAGCAATTTAGATTTTAAAGTCTTAAACACAGTTCTTATCTGTTGACGATTCTGCAAGATTTTTCCGTCTCTCGATGTGTTGAATAATCTGAGTCGCCCAATTTGCAGCTCCTGGTCTTGAGGCTAAGCCCCCAGCAATAGCAGACTCAATATGTAAAGAGAGGAGAGAACAAGGCGCAATGGGTGACTCAGTATTGCAATTGTTAGAGGGGTGTGAGGATGGCTACTAACCTTATGAAGTTGTGCACCTCTGCACAACCCCAGTGTAAAGCTCCACAAGCTCCGCTCTGTTGGTGGCTGTCATCTATTTCCAGCGGCGTTCACAGATCCTGATCTCTCGGTGGTGGATCACGTGGTCAGGTTAGTTGCATGTAACGCCGAGATGGACGCCCAGCTTCACCAACACCCCCGGCAGCGTTCCGGAGGGGTTAGGGCAGCGCAGCTTGGAAAACCAGGGTAGTGATTCTAATTAAATTCCTCCCACAGGTGAAAGAACAATAAGTTAAAGGCAGCTCTACCGCACCCCAACAGGGGGAAAGGGACAATAAATGGATATGAATAGCGGTACCAGAGCGCCAATAACAGGGCAAAAATATTAAAAGGACTGATTTATTAATATACACACAACGCGTTTCGGTGGACACAGCCACCTTCATCAGGTGTGACAAGCAGCAAACAATTGATCCTTATATACATTTGACTAGGTATACAATTACTTAAAAGGGGCGGGGCCAGATACAGAGTAATACCTCTATATTAACCCCTTGAGTTCATATATGCTCAATAGAGTAAAAAGGATTGTTATAAAATAATGCCTAATGAAGCATATAGGGTTCTTATAAAAAGGATTCGCTGTAAAAAAACAACAACTTGTGAATCCTATAATCTTAATACTTCATAGGATATATTGTCATCTACCACCCTATATTTTAGATTATATAAAAAAATAATAATAATTTTTACATACAACATAAAACAATGCATAAATATAAAGTATAAAATTACAATCAGTTTCTATCATTATAATTAGGAAAAGTAGACGAAGAAAGGAAAGAGAAAAAAAAAAAAAAAAAAAAAAAATTCCAAAAAAAATCCCCCCCAAAAAAAAAAAAAATTTTTCAAAAAAAACAAAAATAAAAAAAAAATAAAAAATTTTTCTTTAAATTTTTTTTTTTTTTTTTCTTTCCCTCTTTCTCCCTTCTCTCTCTCTCCTCCCTCCTCCCCTCCCTCTCTCCTTTCCCCTCTTCCCTCCTTCTCTCTCTCCTCCCCCCTCCTCCTCCATATAAAAGATATATATAATAAATTTGCTAAAATATGAAAACAATTATTTAAAAAGTTGTCTTCTCTATATTAAGGTTCAAACCTTCAGGAGACAAGGTTCCCATTTTGAAAATCCAATAATTTTCACGTGTAATGAGACGATTTAGTCTATCAGGGTGTGTATCAACTATATGATCAATGATAGTTAGTTTTAGGTTATTAGGATTTTTTTGATGTTCTTTTAAGAAATGATTAGAAACACTATGTAGGGGAAAGCCGTTTCTAATATTTTGGCGATGTTTATTTAATCTGGAGTGCATTTCCTGGATAGTGCGGCCAATGTATTGCAGGCCGCAGGTGCACTGGAGCAGATAGATCACATATGAGGACTGACATGTAAGTCTAAAGCGAATGGGATATATCTCTCCAGTGACCGCAGAGACGAATGTTTTAGCTCCGTTATCAATGGATTGACAGCATAAGCATTTAGGGACATTACATTTATAACATCCATTATTGCTAATAGGAACTGAATGGTTCGGTCTTCTACCAATTGTTGTATTGCTAGGGGCTATATAGTTTCCTAGATTTTTACTCCTCCGATATATGACATGAGGAAATTCCGGTAAATGACCAGTTAATATTGGATCATTACTTAAAATGAACCAGTATTTTTTTAATAAACTGGATAACACTTGCGTAGGTTTACCATAGGTAGTAATCAGATTTAAACTGAAATCGCTGTATGGCTCTTGGCTGGTATTCTTGGATTTGTTGATACACAGGTTCTGTGATAGGGATCTAGTTTTGGAGAAAGCATCCTCTAATAATTTCCGGGGGTATCCCTTAGCTCTAAAACGTTTTTGTAAAACCTTAGATTCCAGAAAAAAATCCGAATCATGTGTACAATTTTTTCTGACACGCCAATATTGACCGTATGGAATATTTCTAATCCAGCTGGGTAGATGGCCACTGTCAAATTCAAGATAGCTATTTACATCCACTTCCTTAAAGTGGGTAGATGTGGATATTTTACCCGAATTGTCTATATTTATCTGAAGGTCAAGATATTGAATATTACTCTCAGATATGGTAGAGGTAAAGGAAAGACCCCAGTCGTTAGAGTTTAATTCATCAATAAATTTGGCAGCCTCCACAGTATTTCCCCTCCATATAATAAACAGATCGTCTATAAAGCGGCGGTACATAACGATGGATTTATCGGCGCCGAGGGATTGCGCGATGTGGATAGACTCGAATGCCCCCATATATAGATTTGCATAACTGGGGGCAAACCTCGTCCCCATCGCGCAGCCCCTCAGCTGCCGATACATCACCCCCTCAAAAGAAAATACATTGTTCTCAAGAATGAAAGTTATACCCCTCAATAAAAAGTTTTTTTGAGGATCTTGTAAGTTAGGGTCCTCATCTAGGAATTTTTTAATTGCCTGTAAACCCAATACATGTGTGATATTGGAATAAAGAGAGCTTATATCGAGTGTAATAAGAAGACAGCCTGGAAGAGGGGGTAATTCTCTCAATAGTCTAATTAAATGTGTGGAATCCTTTAAATGAGAATCTAGGGATAAAACGTACTTCTGTAAAAAAAGATCAATATAGTGGGATAAGTTGGATGTGATAGAATTAATACCAGAAATAATAGGACGTCCAGGGGGATTAAATTTATCTTTATGAATTTTGGGTAAAAAATAAAAATAAGGGACTTTGAATTTTTTAATGTCTAAAAAGGATTTTTCTTTTTTATTGAGGAAGCCAGCTGTAGAGGCCCCTGCTACAAGTCCTTTGTACTCCAAAAAAATGGTTACAGATGGGTCTGCTTCTAATTTCACGTAGTAGTTTGAGTCGTCTAAGATTCTGAGGCCCTCCTTGATGTACCAGCCTCTGTTCATTATCACAGTCCCCCCTCCCTTATCTGCTCTCTTTATAATTATTTCTTTATTATCCTGAAGGGTTTTTAATGCACATTTCTCCTGGTAGCTCAAGTTGTTCACTTTTTTAGAAATTGGGGGGAATGTCCTAAGGTCCCTCAAAATTAATTGTTGGAAAGTTTCAAGGTGTGAACCTTTGTGATGTAATGGATAAAAATTATTTTTCCCCTTCACATTTACATGAGTGAAAGGGTCCAGTAATGGGGGGCCTGGTATATTAGATTCTTGAATGGAGGGGGATACTGTTGAGCATGAACTAATAGGATGTGATTTTCTCTTATCTTCCAATAGAAAATGTCTTTTTAGTGTCAATTTCCTTATAAATTCATTTAAATCACAGAACAAAGTGAAATTATTAAATGGGACAGCTGGACAGAAAGATAATCCTCGACCTAACAAGGATCGTTCAGCTTCAGATAGCACATAGCTAGAAATATTAAAAATGCCCCCACAACCGATAGGGGTTTCTATCTGCAGGGAATTTGTATTCTGGTTCATTGGCAAGATTTCATTTTCTTTATATTTGGATTGTGTCTCAATTTCGGCATTTGGACTATTTTTGTTATTGAGGCCTCGGGTTTTTCCACTCCCTCTACATCCCCTAAATTTCTTTTTCGTTTTGGACAACGTCCGGGGACCACGTGAAAAAAATGTGTAATTTTCGTTTTATTAGTTTGAGATGCAACTGCATTCTGTGTTTGAGGATTTATCAAGATACTATTTTCATTCAAAATCGGAGATAATTCCAAGGATGTCATTCTGTTTATAGGGGGTTTTATGTGGTTTATACCACTTGTTTTATCAGAAGGTCTCCCTTGATTTAAAATATTCAGTGTATCCGCTATCGGGATCTGACCAGATGACTCCCCAGCAATAGGAGTCTGTATTGCACTAGAAAGCTCTGAGATATTAGATCCACTATGGGATATCTCCTGTGTGTTAATATGTAATGTGAAGTTCAGTTCATCAATATCTGCTACTTGTGTGGAAATAGTAGACGGATTAGCAATAAATTCTACATCTGCTGCTTGTGTGGATAAAATAGGTGGATCAGTAATCAGTATGGAGGGAGGAGTAATTTCCATACACATTCCCTCTATTATAAGGTCATTATTTTTTTCCAAATTAGAATTAAATGCAGTATTTTTCTTGTAATTATTGTTAATGGATAACTTCTTTTTATGAGTCTCATATATTGCTTGTTGTTTTTTATTCATAAAAAACTGTTTTTGAAAACTATTCACTTGTTTTGTATGGTTATCAGGATCATTGCTTAGAATAGGGGATGATGGATTATCCCTAGTTGTTCTCTGCATAGAGATGATGGGAACAGGTGAAATTTGAAGTGGTGATTGGATTTTTTCTTTTTTAGAGTCTTTTATATCTCTTTCATATTTTTTGGCTTTTTTATTTATTAAATCATTTTCAAACTTAGCCAGTCTTAGTTTTACCTCATTATCTGTGGCAAAATATTCCGCAGATGAAGAAAAGAACTCCAAATCCCCTTTAATTTTAGCTATTGTTTCTAAAGCATGCATAGCCAGAGTATTCCTTTTATCAATCAACAATCTGATCAGTGTTGTTGAGCAATCAGAAATACACCTGTCCCATCTTTCAGTAAAAACAATATCCTGAGGAAAGGATGAGTTGAGATTCATTCTCAATCCCTTGGGTATTATGTTATCCTTAATGTAATGTTCTAAAAACATCGTGTCTACGTGATTAGTTATTTCTATTTTGCTATTATTTTCTAAGTTCAAAAACAGTCCACGTAACCTTTTTTGATCTGTATCATTCAGCATAGTTGGATTAGTATATATGCATCTGTCGCCATCTTTAGAGTCTTTACTAAGGGCTGTAATGATCAGAGATAATCTAAATTTCTCTCTATTGGTCACATAAAAGTCCATAATGATCCAGCAATTTAGATTTTAAAGTCTTAAACACAGTTCTTATCTGTTGACGATTCTGCAAGATTTTTCCGTCTCTCGATGTGTTGAATAATCTGAGTCGCCCAATTTGCAGCTCCTGGTCTTGAGGCTAAGCCCCCAGCAATAGCAGACTCAATATGTAAAGAGAGGAGAGAACAAGGCGCAATGGGTGACTCAGTATTGCAATTGTTAGAGGGGTGTGAGGATGGCTACTAACCTTATGAAGTTGTGCACCTCTGCACAACCCCAGTGTAAAGCTCCACAAGCTCCGCTCTGTTGGTGGCTGTCATCTATTTCCAGCGGCGTTCACAGATCCTGATCTCTCGGTGGTGGATCACGTGGTCAGGTTAGTTGCATGTAACGCCGAGATGGACGCCCAGCTTCACCAACACCCCCGGCAGCGTTCCGGAGGGGTTAGGGCAGCGCAGCTAGGAAAACCAGGGTAGTGATTCTAATTAAATTCCTCCCACAGGTGAAAGAACAATAAGTTAAAGGCAGCTCTACCGCACCCCAACAGGGGGAAAGGGACAATAAATGGATATGAATAGCGGTACCAGAGCGCCAATAACAGGGCAAAAATATTAAAAGGACTGATTTATTAATATACACACAACGCGTTTCGGTGGACACAGCCACCTTCATCAGGTGTGACAAGCAGCAAACAATTGATCCTTATATACATTTGACTAGGTATACAATTACTTAAAAGGGGCGGGGCCAGATACAGAGTAATACCTCTATATTAACCCCTTGAGTTCATATATGCTCAATAGAGTAAAAAGGATTGTTATAAAATAATGCCTAATGAAGCATATAGGGTTCTTATAAAAAGGATTCGCTGTAAAAAAACAACAACTTGTGAATCCTATAATCTTAATACTTCATAGGATATATTGTCATCTACCACCCTATATTTTAGATTATATAAAAAAATAATAATAATTTTTACATACAAAATTTTTTTTTTTTTTTGGGGGGGATTTTTTTTTGGAATTTTTTTTTTTTTTTTTTTTTTTCTCTTTCCTTTCTTCGTCTACTTTTCCTAATTATAATGATAGAAACTGATTGTAATTTTATACTTTATATTTATGCATTGTTTTATGTTGTATGTAAAAATTATTATTATTTTTTTATATAATCTAAAATATAGGGTGGTAGATGACAATATATCCTATGAAGTATTAAGATTATAGGATTCACAAGTTGTTGTTTTTTTACAGCGAATCCTTTTTATAAGAACCCTATATGCTTCATTAGGCATTATTTTATAACAATCCTTTTTACTCTATTGAGCATATATGAACTCAAGGGGTTAATATAGAGGTATTACTCTGTATCTGGCCCCGCCCCTTTTAAGTAATTGTATACCTAGTCAAATGTATATAAGGATCAATTGTTTGCTGCTTGTCACACCTGATGAAGGTGGCTGTGTCCACCGAAACGCGTTGTGTGTATATTAATAAATCAGTCCTTTTAATATTTTTGCCCTGTTATTGGCGCTCTGGTACCGCTATTCATATCCATTTATTGTCCCTTTCCCCCTGTTGGGGTGCGGTAGAGCTGCCTTTAACTTATTGTTCTTTCACCTGTGGGAGGAATTTAATTAGAATCACTACCCTGGTTTTCCAAGCTGCGCTGCCCTAACCCCTCCGGAACGCTGCCGGGGGTGTTGGTGAAGCTGGGCGTCCATCTCGGCGTTACATGCAACTAACCTGACCACGTGATCCACCACCGAGAGATCAGGATCTGTGAACGCCGCTGGAAATAGATGACAGCCACCAACAGAGCGGAGCTTGTGGAGCTTTACACTGGGGTTGTGCAGAGGTGCACAACTTCATAAGGTTAGTAGCCATCCTCACACCCCTCTAACAATTGCAATACTGAGTCACCCATTGCGCCTTGTTCTCTCCTCTCTTTACAATTTTTTCAATTCTGACCACTGTCACTTTATGAGGTAATTACTCTGGAACGCTTCAACGGATCCCACTGATTCTGAGATTGTTTTTTCGTGACATATTGTACTTCATGATATTGGTAAAATTTCTTCGATATCACTTGCGTTTATTTGTGAAAAAATGGGAAATTTGGCGAAAATTTTGAAAATTTTGCAATTTTCAAACTTTGAATTTTCATGCCCTTAAATCAGAGAGATATTTCACACAAAATAGTTAATAAATAACATTTCCCACATGTCTACTTCACATCAGCACAATTTTGGAACCAAATGTTTTTTGTTAGGAAGCTATAAGTGTTAAAATTGACCAGCGATATCTCATTTTTACAACAAAATTTACAAAAACATTTTTTTAGGGACCACTTCTTATTTGAAGTGACTTTGAGGGGCTTTTATGACAGAAAATACCCAAAAGTGATACCATTCTAAAAACTTCACCCCTCAAGGTGCTCAAAACCACATTCAAGAAGTTTATTAACCCTTCAGGTGCTTCACAGGAATTTTTGGAATGTGGAAGAAAACAATGAACATTTAACTTTTTTTCACAAAACTGCTACTTTAACCTCAAATTTTTAATTTTCACAAGGGCAGCCAGAAAAAATGGACCCCAAAATGTGTTGTGCAATTTCTCCTGAGCATGCTGATACCCCATATGTGGTGCAAAGCCACTGTTTGGGCGCACAGCATGGCTTGGAAGGTATGGAGCGCCATTTGACTTTTGGAATGGAAATTTGACTGGAATCGATAGCGGACGCCATGTTGCATTTGGAGAGCCCCTGAGGTGCCTAAACAGTGGAAACCCCCAACAAGTGACCCCATTTTGGAAACTAGACCCCTCAAGGAACTTATCTAGATGTGTGGTGAGCACCTTGAACCCCCAGGGGCTTCACAGAATTTTATAATGTTGAAGTGTGAAAATAAAAAAACACATTTTTAACACAAAACTGCTACTTTAGCCTCAAGTTTTTAATTTTCTCAAGGGCAGCCAGAAAAAATGGACCGCAAATGTGTTGTGCAATTTCTCCTGAGCACGCTGATACCCCAAATGTGGTGCAAAGCCACTGTTTGGGCGCACGGCATGGCTTGGAAGGTAAGGAGCACCATTAGACTTTTGGAATGGAAATTTGACTGGAATCGATAGCGGACGCCATGTTGCATTTGGAGAGCCCCTGAGGTGCCTAAACAGTGGAAACCCCCAACAAGTGACCCCATTTTGGAAACTAGACCCCTCAAGGAACTTATCTAGATGTGTGGTGAGCACCTTGAACCCCCAGGGGCATCACAGAATTTTATAATGTTGAAGTGTGAAAATAAAAAAACACATTTTTAACACAAAACTGCTACTTTAGCCTCAAATTTTTAATTTTCACAAGGGCAGCCTGAGAAAATTGACCGCAAATGTGTTGTGCAATTTCTCCTGAGCACGCTGATACCCCATATGTGGTGCAAAACCACTGTTTGGGCGCACGGCATGGCTTGGAAGGTAAGGAGCGCCATTTGACTTTTGGAATGGAAATTTGACTGGAATCGGTAGCGGACGCCATGTTGCATTTGGAGAGCCCCTGAGGTGCCTAAACAGTGGAAACCCCCAACAAGTGACCCCTTTTTGGAAACTAGACCCCTCAAGGAACTTATCTAGATGTGTGGTGAGCACCTTGAACCCCCAGGGGCTTCACAGAATTTTATAATGTTGAAGTGTGAAAATAAAAAAACACATTTTTAACACAAAACTGCTACTTTAGCCTCAAATTTTTAATTTTCACAAAGGCAGCCAGAAAAAATGGACCAAAAAATGTGTTGTGAAATTTCTCCTGAGCACGCTGATACCCCATATGTGGTGCAAAACCACTGTTTGGGCGAACGGCATGGCTTGGAAGGTAACGAGCGCCATTTGACTTTTGGAATGGAAATTTGGCTGTAATCAATAGCGGACGCCATGTTGCATTTGGAGAGCCCCTGAGGTGCCTAAACAGAGGAAACCTCCAACAAGTGACCCCATTTTGGAAATGACACCCCTCTGGGAATTCATCTATGGGTTTAGTGACCATTTTAACTCAATGGATGATTTCCAGAAACAAGCACGCAATGGAAGGTTTAGATTCTGGAGAACCCCCCCTGGAAATTAAGTGAGCTCTACTCGAATGTGTCATTCACTAAATGAACCAAATGTTTGAATGACAAATTGGGATACATTTTTACAGTTTAAAAACGTGGTTCTGTGTGGAAGATTTTAAAGCAGTCAGTGACGCATAAGTCTGGCAATGATGGGCATTGTGGGCAATAGTAGCGGGTATCACACCTCATTCCTCTCTTAGTACATACACGACATCTTTTCTGGGGGTTCCTTCTTGTTTCCGTTGCTGGAATAAGTGCAATAAAATGTTGCTCAGTGAGTCTTTTCACATCCTCAGATTCTAATGGATGAGCGGGGCTAACACTTTGAAAGACAAGATTTTCAATTACCTTTTCTTGATAATCAAGAAAAGGATCTGAATTTCCTGCTTTTTTGTACAACACAAAAGAATTGTATGTGGCCACCTGAAACAAATAAATAACCAACTTTTTATACCAGGTATAGAACTTTCTTGATACCTGGTATGGCTGTAGAACCTGGTCTGCAAGATCCACACCTCCCATGTGTTTGTTGTAGTCAATGACTGACACAGGTTTTTGCTTCGGAGTGGTGGATCCTAGTTCTACAATGGCCCTTGTGGCATCTGTGTGGATCGAGCTGAGGACAAAAATATCCCTCTTATCCCTATATTTCAGGGCAAGCAGCTCTCTGTTGCGTACAGCCCCTGACTGCCCCTTTTGGAACTTTTGGTTGACCAATGGCTGTGGAAACCCCTGACGGTTTTTACGAATGGTCCCACAAGCCCCGATGTTGTGTTCAACCAGACTTTTAAATAGGAGTATGCTGGTGTAATAATTGTCCACATATAGATTGTAGCCTTTTTGAAAAAATGGACTTATCAGCTCCCAAACAATTTTTCCAGATGTCCCCAGATAAGTAGGGCATCCTGGTGGGTTTAGTTGGCTATCTTTCCCCTCATATATGCGAAAAGCGGATGTGTATCCGGTTGAACTTTCGCACATTTTATAGATCTTTATTCCAAACCTTGCCCTTTTAGATGGGATAAATTGCTTGAGGTGCAGTCTTCCTTTGAATTTTACAAGGGACTCATCTATTGAAATATTTTGTGTTGGGGTGTAGAGCCTTAAGAATTTTTCTGACAAATTTTCAATGATGGGTCTAATTTTATATAACCTGTCATGTTCTGGGGCATTTCTGGGCAGGCATTGACTATTGTCGTTAAAATGCCAAAACCGCATGAGCATTTCATAACGGGTCCTAGGCAGAACGACTGAAAACATAGGGGTGGCTTGAACAGGGTGGTTGGACCAGTAGGATCGAATGCTCGGTGCTCGGTTTTTTAACAAGCCCTATGGCAAATGTAAGTCCTAAAAAATTTTTTATTTCCGGGACATTAGTTGGTGTCCATAAATTTGCCCTAGCATAGTAAGATCGGGGATTCTGGCTTATGAATTGGGATGCATATAAATTTGTTTGCACGACAATATGCTCTAGCAAGCTGTCTGTAAAAAACAAATTAAAAAAATGAATTGGTCCAAAATCTTCCACCTCCACATTTATACCAGGAGTGGCGTTGAAATCAGGGCTGAATGGAGCAGCCGAATCCGAAGCCTCCCATCTGGGAAATGCTAGATCATGTGGCAAAGCCCCTTGTACACTGGCGTGCGCCAATTCACTAGTAACAGGGACAGTGCTTGTACTGGGCAGTGTTCCCTGATATGGAGACGTTTCTCCAGTAGCGCTATTTGCCCCTATTGCTGTACTGGTCCTTGGGCTTGAGGATGGACCAGAATCACTGCTCATTTCTGAGCTCTCAGTGTCACTGCTACTAAAGCCCTCAAAATCCATATCTCCATCTGAGATTGCACTGTCATCACTATCAGAACACAGCAGGGCATACACCTCTTCTGCAGTATAAGTCTGACGGGCCATTTTATTTTTATATTTTTTGACTGGACTGAACGGACCGGACTGAACGGACGGGACCGGACTGGACAGACTGACAGGACTGACTGATCTGACAGGACTGACTGACAGGACAGACTGATCTGACAGGACTGACTGATCTGACAGGACTGAATGATCTGACAGGACTGACTGATCTGACAGGACTGACTGATCTGACAGGACTGACTGACTGACAGGACTGACTGATCTGACAGGACTGACTGACTGACAGGACTGACTGATCTGACAGGGCTGACTGACTGACTGATCTGACAGGACTGACTGACTGATCTGACAAGACTGACTGACTGATCTGACAGGACTGACTGACTGACAGGACTGACTGATCTGACAGGACTGACTGACTGACTGATCTGACAGGACTGACTGATCTGACAGGACTGACTGACTGATCTGACAGGACTGACTGACTGATCTGACATGACTGACTGACTGACTGATCTGACAGGACTGACTGATCTGACAGGACTGAGTGACTGACAGGACTGACAGATCTGACAGGACTGACTGACTGACAGGACTGACTGACTGACTGATCTGACAGGACTGACTGACAGATCTGACAGGACTGACTGATCTGACAGGACTGACTAACCCTAACTCTTACTTTCTTTTTTATTTTATTTTTTTCACTTTTACAGTGGCAAGTGTGACAGCTCTTGTCACACTGTTTCTCCTCTGCTCTCTCACTGAGATCGGAGGAGAAACAGTGTTTTATCAGCCAGATCGCCCGGGAAAGTTTGTTGCTGAAACAAACTTCCCTGGTGATCTCTCTGATTGGCTGGTGTGACGCTGACATCATTGAGACCTGAGCCAATCAGGTCTTGATGATGTCAGAGGTCACAGCACCGGGATCCCCGCCGCTCCTGAGGTATGTGGGGGGTCCCGATCGCCGACCACCGGCTGTCACTATCTTTTAAATGCCGCGATCGCTATGGATCGCGGCATCTAGAAGATAGGAACAGGTTAACATCATGGGGACCTGATCCAATCAGGTCCCCATGATGCCACATGTCAGAGCTATCGCTCTGAACCGGTACCGCAGCGCTAGCAGGAACCTGGGGGTCCTGAGCGCTGCGGGACCACCCACAGTTTTTAAACGTCGGCGCTGCACAGAGCCCAGCAAGCGCCAAAGTTTATGTACAGTGGGCGGTCGGGAACTGGTTAAAAATTTGTTTTAGTGTGTCAGTGAATCAATTGACAAATGATTGCTGTTCAAAAGAGTTAACTACAGGCCAGGTATTCAAAATGTAATTTTCTGCGTGACACTGATCATTTATACGTTTTCAGAAAATACTGCCATTTCTGGCATCCATTTAAAATTTGTTTCAGTGTGTCAGTGAATCAATTGATACTAGATTGGTGTTCACAATAGTTACCTACAGGCCAGGTATTTAAAACTGTGTTTTCTACATCACACGAATCATGTATAAGTTTTCAGAAAATACTGCCATTTCTTGCCTCCATTAGAATTTTGTTTCAGTGTGTCAGTGAAGCAATTGACACCATTTTGCTGTTCAAAATAGTTACCTAAAGGCCAAGTATTCAAAATGATATTTTCACCATCACACGGATCACATATAAGTTTTCAGAAAATACTGACATTTCTGGCCTCCATTAAAAACATTTTTCAGTGTGTCATTGAAGCAATTGACACCAGAATGCTGTTCAAAATAATTACCTAGAGGCCAGATATTTAAAACTGTACTTTCTCCAACACACGGATCACATATACATTTTCAGAAAATACTGCTATTTCTGACCTCCATTAATAATTTGTTTCAGTGTGTTAGTGAAGCAATTTACACCAGTTTGCTGTTCAAAATAGATACATACAGGTCAGGCATATAAAACTGCGTTTTCTCCGTCACAAGGATCACATATATGTTTTTAGAAAATACTGCCATTTCTGACCTCCATTAAACGTTTGTTTCAGTGTGTCAGTAAAGCAATTGACACCAGATTGCTGTTCAAAATAGTTACCTACAGGCCAGGTATTCAAAATGGTGTTTTCTCCGTCACACGGATCACATATATGTTTTGAGAAAATACTGCCATTTCTGGCCTCCATTAAAAAAAATTCAGTGTGTCAGTGTAGCAATTGACACAAGATTGCTGTTCAAAATAGTTAACTGCAGGCTTAATATATAAAACTGCATTTTCTCCACCACACAGATCACATATACGTTTTCAGAAAATAATGCCATTTCTGACTTCCATGTAAAATTTGTTTCAGTGTTTCAATGAAGCAATTGACACCAGATTGCTGTTCAAAAAAGATACCTAGAGGCCAAGCATTTAAAACTACGTTTTCTCCATCACACGGATCACTTTTACGTTTTCAGAAAATACTGCCATTTCTGACCTCCATTAAAAATTTGTTTCAGTGTGTCAGTGATGCAATTGACACCAGATTGCTGTTCAAAATAGTTACCTACAGGCTAGGTATATAAAACTGCATTCTCTTCGTCAGACGAATCAAATATAAGTTTTCAGAAAATACTTCCATTTCTTACCTCCATTAGAATTTTGTTTCAATGTGTCAGTGAAGCAATTGACAAAGTTTTGCTGTTCAAAATAGTTACCTAAAGGCCAAGTATTCAAAATGATATTGTCACCAACACACAGATCACATATGTTTTCAGAAAATTCTGCTGTTTCTGGCCTACATTAAAAATTTGATTCAGTGTGTCAGTGAAGCAATTGACACCAGATTGCTGTTCAAAATAGTTACCTACAGGCCAGGTATTTAAAACTGTGTTTTCTCCATCAAATGAATCACATATACGTTTTCATAAAATACTGCATTTTCTGGCCTCCATTAAAAATTTGTTTCAGTGTGTCAGTGAAGCAATTCACACCAGATTGCTGTTGAAAATAGTTAACTACAGGCCAGGTGTATAAAACTGAATTTTCCGTCACACGGATCACATATACGTTTTCAGAAAATACTGCAATTTCTGGCGTCCATTAAAAATTTGTTTCAGTGTGTCAGTGAAGCAATTGGCAACAGATTGCTGTAAAAAAAGTTACCTACAGGCCAGGCATTTAAAACTGCGTTTTCTCAATCACACAGATCACATATACATATTTTCAGAAAATACTGCCATTTCTGCCCTCCCTTAAAAATTTGTTTCAGTGTGTCAGTGAAGCAATTGACATCGGATTGCTGTTCAAAATAGTTACCTACCGGCTGGGTGTATAAAACTGCGCTCTCTTCATCACACGGATCACATATATGTTATCAGAAAGTACTGACATTTCTGCCCTCCATTAAAAATTTGTTTCACTGTGTCTGTGAAGCAATTGACAACAGATTGATGTTCAAAATAGTTAGGCTGTGTGCCCACGTAGCGTTTTTCAAGCGTTTTTGATGCGGAATTTCCGCAGCGGAAACGCTTGTAAAACGCTTGGTAACCCGCACCCCATGGTCCCCAATGGGATTCCGCAAGTTCTATGCACATGCTGCGGATTTTTCCGCAGCGTTTATGCTGCGTTCAAAAATCCGCAGCATGTCAATTAATTTTGCGTTTCCGCAAGCAGAATTGCCTTTGTCCAATGCATAAAAAACGCAAGGCAATTCCGCATGTGGAAAACGCGTGATAAACGCGCGAAAAATGCGCGATAAACGCGTGCGGAATTCCGGGAGAGGACTTGCAGAAATGAAGCAGAAATTTTCTGCTTCATTTATGCAACGTGGGCACATAGCCTTAACTACAAGCCAGGTATTCAAAACTGCATTTTCTCTGTCACACGGATCATTTATACGTTTTCAGAAAATACTGCCATTTCTGGCCTCCATTAAAAATTTGTTTCAGTGTGTCAGTGAAGCAATTGATACCAGATTGCTGTTCAAAAAGTTACCTACAGGCCAGTTATTTAAGACTGTGTTTTCTCCAGCACACAAATTACATACATGTTTTCATGAAATTTTGCCTCTGCTGGCCTCCATCAAAAATTTGTTTCAGTGTGTCAGTGAAGAAATTGACACCAAATTGCTGTTCAAAATACTTACCTACAGGCCAGGTATTTAAAAATGTGATTTCTCCATCACACGAATCAAATATAAGTTTTCAGAAAATACTGCCTTCTCTGGACTTCATTAAAAATTTGTTTCAGTGTGTCAGTGAAGCAGTTGACTCCAGATTGCTATTCAAAATAGTTACCTACTGGCCAAGAATTTTAAAACTGTATTTTCTCCATCACACGTACCACATGTGCATTTTCAGAAAATACTGCCATTTCTGGCCTCCATTAGAAATTAGTTTCAGTGTCAGTGATGCAATTGACACCAGATTGATGTTCAAAATAGTTACCTACAGGCTAGGTATATAAAACTGCATTCTCTTCGTCAAATGGATCACATATATGTTTTGAGAAAATGCTGCTGTTTCTGGCCTCCATTATAAATTTGTTTCAGTGTGTCAGTGAAGCAATTGACACCAGATTGCTGTTCAAAATAATAACCTACAGGCCAGGTATTTAAAACTGTATTTTCTCCATCACATGAACCGCATATACTTTTCTGAAAATACTGCCATTTATGGCCTCCATTAAAAAAAATTTCAGTGTGTCAGTGAAGCAATTCACACCAGATTGCTGTTGAAAATAGTTAACTACAGGCCAGGTGTATAAAACCGAATTTTCCGTCACACGGATCACATATACGTTTTCAGAAAATACTGCCATTTCTGGCCTCTACTAAAAATTTGTTTCAGTGTGTCAGTGAAGCAATTGACAACAGATTGCTGTAAAAAAAAGTTACCTACAGGCCAGGTATTTAAAACTGCGTTTTCTCCATCACACAGATTGCATATACATATTTTCAGAAAATACTACCATTTCTGCCCTCCATTAGAATTTTGTTTCAGTGTGTCAGTGTAGCAATTGACACCAGATTGCTGTTCAAAATAGTTACCTACAGGCCAGGTATGTAAAACTGTATTTTCTCCGTCACACGGATCACATATATGTTTTCAGAAAATACTGCCATTTCTGACCTCCATTAAAAATTTGCTTCAGTGTTTCAGTGAAGCAATTGACATCAGATTGCTGTTCAAAATAGTTACCTACAGGCTGGGTGTATAAAACTGCGCTCTCTTCGTCACACGGATCACATATATGTTATCAGAAAATACTGCCATTTCTGCCCTCCATTAAAAATTGTTTCACTGTGTCAGTGAAGCAATTAACACCAGATTGATGTTCAAAATAGTTAACTACAAGCCAGGTATTCAAAATTGCATTTTCTCCGTCACACGGATCACTTATACGTGTTCAGAAAATACTGCCATTTCTGGCCTCCATTAAAAATTTGTTTCAGTGTGTCAGTGAGGCAATTGACACCAGATTGCTGTTCAAAATAGTTACCTACAGGCTGGGTGTATAAAACTGCGCTCTCTTCGTCACACGGATCACATGTATGTAATCAGAAAATACTGCCATTTCTGCCCTCCATTAAAAATTTGTTTCACTGTGTCAGTGAAGCAATTGACACCAGATTGATGTTCAAAAAAGTTACCTACATGACAAGTATTTAAAACTGCGTTTTCTCCATCACACAGATCACATATTCATTTTCAGAAAATACTGCCAATTCTGGCCTCCATTAAAAATTTGTTTCAGTGTGTCAGTGAAGCAATTGACACCAGATTGCTGTTCAAAATAGTTACCTACAGGCCAAGTATTTAAACTTGTATTTTCTCCATCACACGTACCACATAGATATTTTCAGAAAATACTGCCATTTCTGGCCTCCATTAAAAGTTAGTTTCAGTGTGTCAGTGAAGTAATTGACACCAGATTGCTGTTCAAAATAGTTACCTACAGGCCAAGTATTTAAACTTGTATTTTCTCCATCACACGTACCACATAGATATTTTCAGAAAATACTGCCATTTCTGGCCTCCATTAAAAGTTAGTTTCAGTGTATCAGTGAAGCAATTGACACCAGATTGCTGTTCAAAATAGTTACCTACTAGCCAGGTTTTTAAAACCGTATTTTCTCCATCACACGAATCACATATACGTTTTCAGAAAATTCTGCCATTTCGGACTAGTGTTGAGCCACCCCCGTAGTGTTCGAGTTCGGTTCGGTTCGTCGAACACCCGTATGTTCGCCGAACTGTTCGTCGAACTGTTCGTCAAACACCTTCGAACACTCGTTAAAACCAATGGCAGGCAAACAAAAACACATAGAAACATATAGAAAACACCTTCAAAGCTGTCCAAAAGCTGACAAACTGCTCAGAAGACACAACTAACACATGGAAAAGTGACAAGTACATATAATCATGCGAAAAGAAAAGAGGTGGAGGAGTAAAAGGAGGGGGAGACACAGATATAGGCATGTCATGCCCTTCTAAAACCAAAAAATTGCGAAGCCCACACGGCCAGTCCATTCCTGCCCATGTGACCTCCGTGTCGCCGGGTTTGTGCCAGAGCTGCGGTGGACCCTGACGGCCATCCCCCTTCTCCCAATACTGGTGCCTGTCCGCTGGTGGGTCGAGCGAACCCCCTTGCGGTGGAGGCAGGTCTATGCTTTTTAATTTAAATTGTCTCTCTAATTTGAATGAGTACACTTTAAATCCTTTTACAAGGATCTATTGGAGGGCAAGTCTGATGCCAGCAGCTGCGGGAATTCCAGCTCCAGTAGCGTCCACTAAAGCTGCTGCAGTTAAAAAGCTTTTATAAGGATCGAGCTTGGCGGTCCACCGCAAGGCATCCTACCGCCAGTCCCAGCCCCTGTGCCTTGGGGTGCCTCCCGATGCTCTTCACTGAGTGTCATTTCCTTTGAAAAAATTAAGAGTCCAAACTACAGGTGGTGTAGCTTGCTTAACAGCTCGGATAATCTGCAGACTAGCAGACACTGCTACTAGGCACAAAGTATTTACTGGGCTAGATGCAGTTAAAAATTTGTAATTAGATACTCTTGTTGGATGCTGAGAAAGCATTCCATAGAGTCTCCTGGCACGCCATACATTATTCTCTTAAAAAGCTTGGGGTAGGGGTCTAGGGGACCCTTTTATAGGCAAAATCACAGCCCTGTATCGCAATACTTCACCTAGGCTGAAGATAAATGGAACATTTTCATCACCTTTCATAATCACCAATGGGACAAGGCAGGAATATTCTCTGTCCCCTCTCTTATACATCCTAGTGATGGAGAACCTGCTCTCATCAATTCGCCATAACCCCAATATTAAGTGGATTGAGGTGGGAGGCACCGAGTACAAGTGCTCTGCATTTGCTGATGATATCCTAGTATATATCACTCAATCACATATATCCATCCCTGCTGTTATGGCTGAAATAGATCACTTTGTTACATGGTCAAATTTTAAAATCAATTCAGCGAAGTCTGAGGCCCTCGATGTCTCCCTCCCCAAATCCATACAGGATTCCATCCAGTCCAGCTTTCCCTTTGCCTGACCCTCTCAGGGTATCAAATACTTTGGAATTTGTATTCATAGAGACCTCTCCCGTCTATGTTATCTTAATTTTGGGCCCTTTATTGAACAACTCCATACAGACCACGGTTGGCAAGTTAGAACTGTAAGATTCACTACGTGAACCACTGGTGTTTTGTGGAAAAGCACATGTACACTGTGTTCCAAATTATTATGCAAAAAGTGTTTAGGAGTGATAAGGTAAGAATTTGTTTGTTTGTCAGTTAAACTCATTGATGGTGATGTGTGTCAGGGCTCTTTATATCACTGTAAGCAATTGCAGACACGTGTGCTAATTAGTTTGGCAGGTGTGTCCAATGAAAGGCAAGACTACTTAAGAAGGCTGTCCCATGTTATTAAGCAGCCAAATGGGAAATAAAAAGGATGTGTCGGCTGTTGACAAGCAACAAATTGTGGAGTGTTTAGGTCAAGGCATGACTACAATCAACATTGCCAAGACACTTCATCCTGATCATCGCACAATCAAGAAGTATGTAGCTGATTCACAGTACACACGTGTGCGTGCTGATAAGGGAAAATTGAGTACTCTTTCCCACAGGCAATTACGTTAGGTTAAAAGAGCAGCCGCAAAAAAGCCTTGTCATAGCAGCAGACAAGTTTTTGAAGCTGCTGGTGCCTCCAACGTGCCCCGAACAACAAGATGCAGGTTCCTTCAGAGGTTTGCAGCTGTGCATAAGCCAGTCTGTCGACCTCCTCTATCCACGGTACACAAGCAGAAACGGCTCCAGTGGGCCAAACAATACATGAAGACTGACTTCAAAACTGTTTTGTTCACCGATGAGTGCCGTGCAACGCTCGATGGTCCAGATGGATGGAGTGGAGGATGGCTGGTTGATGGACACCCCACGCAAAAACGGCTACGGCGCCAACAAGGAGGAGGTGGAGTAATGGTTTGAGCTGGAATCATGGGGAGAGAGATTGTCTGCCCCTTTAGGATCCCTGAAGGGGTAAAGATGAACTCCATAATGTATGTGGAGTTTCTCAAACAGCACTTCCTGCCATGGTTCAAGAAGAAGAACCGTGTATTCCGCAGCAAGATCATTTTCATGCATGATAATGCACCATCTCATGCTGCACATAACATATCTGCATCTCTGGCTGATATGGGCATAAAAGGGGACAAACTTATGGTGTGACCCCGATGCTCCCATGACCTCAACCCCATTGAGAACCTCTGGAGCATCATCAAAAGGAGTGTCTATGATGGCGGGAGGCAGTTCACATCTAAGCAACAGCTCTGGGAGGGTATTCTGTCCTCATGCAAAACAATTGAAGCAGAAACCATCCAAAACCTGACAAATTCAATGGACGAGAGAGTTCAAAAGCTCCTTTCGTACAAGGGGTTCTATGTGCAAATGTAACATCACCTAGAATAAAGTTTTGAGTTGAAAACTGTTTGATTTCAGTTTGGAATAACCTGCTGATGCTTATAATTTAAAAAATGACCATTTTTTTGTTCTTTATTAAAATGAAAAGGTTGATTGAAGAGTGTGGGGGATCTAAGAGTGTGGCAACCCAGTAGTCAGGATTATTTCGACTTCTGACAATCTGAGGGTCATGTTGCAGGTAGTGCAGCAAGAAGGCACTCATGTGTTTTGCGCATCTAGGAGCCCCAAAATTATTTTCCAGGCTAGATGCAGCTAAAAATTATTATTAATTTGAAAGCTGGTGGAGCTTAGTATAGATGGCCTAATAGAATCAGTACTTCAAACTGCTACAAAGCCCAAATTATTTTCCAGCCAAGATGCAGATAAACATGATTAGTAATTTTAAATCTGGAGTAGTTTAGTATAGATGGCCTAATAGAATCAGTACTGCACACTGCTACAAAGCCCAAATTATTTTCCAGCCAAATACAGATAAGCATGATTAGTAATTTGAAAGCTTAAAACGGTTGGTGAGGTGATTTTAACAAATCATCAAGCTTTTACTCTCCCCAGGATGACACAGGGGTAGAAAAGTCATTTTGGATCCATGATTTGTTCATCTTTATGAACGTGAGTCTGTCTACATTATCAGTGGAGAGCCACGTGCGCTTATCTGTCAGCACACCACCAGCAGCGCTGAACACACATTCAGACAGAACGCTGGCTGCGGGGCATGACAAGATCTCCAAGGCGTAAGTGGCGAGCTCCAGCCATTTATCCAGATTGGAAGCCCAAAAAGAGCAAGGGTCCAGTGATACAGTCATGGCTTCAATGTTTACTTGGAGATACTCCTGTACCATCGTCTCTAGGCGTTGACTATGTGTCAGACTTCTTGTCTCCTGTGGCCTTGCAAAGGATGGGCTAAAAAAGTGGTGAAATGATTCCGCAAAATTGATGTTACCAGCAGATACTGTGTTTCTGCTACATTTTGAGTGCTGAACACTCGACGGTCCCACGGTTGGCAAGTTGGAACTGTGAGATTCACTACGTGCACCACTAGTGTTTTGGGGAAAAGCACATGTAAGATTCTGCAACAGTCTCTGCTGATACTCCTGCATGCGTGCATCTCTTTCTATGGCAGGAATAATTTCTGCAAATTTACTTTTGTACCGGGGATCTAACAGTGTGGCAACCCAGTAGTCAGGATTATTTCTAATTCTCACATTTCGAGGGTCATGTTGCAGGTAGTGCAGCAAGAAGGCACTCATGTGTCTTGCGCATCCAGGAGCACCAAGTCCCTGTTGTGTTGGTGGCGAGGTAACAATCATGCTTCCATCCTCTGCCCTCTCCCCCCAACCTCGTACAACAGAAATGTGATCAAGGTCTCCCTCATCTGATGAGTCTTCCATCAGTTCGTCCTCCACTTCTTCCTGGGCTCCTGCACCTTCCTCACTAGTTTGGCTGCTACCATGCGCCCTGGTAAAACCATCTCCCCCACGCTCATATGCCTGCCGCCTTGGTGCTGCCGACCGTCTGGACCTTGCAGATGTTAGCCTTTCCGCATACAACTCCTCCTCCTCTACTTCCTCCACCTCCCCTTGTGCCACAACCTGACTCCGAATTCTGTTTAACATGTGCTCCAGCATGTAAATCACCGGAATAGTCATGCGGATAATGGCATCGTCAGCACTAAACATCTTCGTCGCAATTTCAAAACTGTGAAGAAGGGTGCATAGGTCCCTGATCTGAGACCACTCCTCCAACGTGATTTGCCACACCTCTGGATCTCGTTGGCCCAGGCTATATGTCACAACGTATTGCACCAGGGCTTGTCGGTGCTGCCACAGTCGCTGCAACAAGTGCAGAGTTGAGTTCCACCGGGTAGGCACATCACATTTTAGCCAGTGAAGTGGCAGGCCCAAAGACTTCTGTAGAGATGTAAGGCGCTGAGCTGCGGGATGCGAATGGCGGAAGTGAGCACACAGCGACCGTGCCCTCTGCAGAAGGCCATCTAGTCCGGGATAGTGGGCTAAAAATTGCTGGACAACCAGGTTCAACACGTGAGCCATATAAGGCACGTGTGTGACATTGACCCGGCGAAGGGCCGCACCGAGGTTTGCAGCATTGTCACACATGGCTTTCCCTGGTTTCAGGTCCGGTGGAGACAACCATTCATGAAACTGGTTCTCCAGAGCTGACCACAACTCCTCAGCTGTGTGACTCACATTTCCCAGACATTTCAAAGTAAAAACCGCCTGATGACGTTGAGCCCTGCTGCCAGCATAGTAAGGAGGTGTGCAGGATCCCTTCTGCACAGTTAGAAAGCTTGTGGCATGACCAGACAGGCTTTGGGCACAGGTGGAGGACCGAGAGGAGGTTGAGGAGGCAGAAGCAGTGGAGGAACTTTGAGATAAAGAGGATTGACGCACAACTCGTGGGGACGGCAAGACTTGGACAGCAGCCCCTTGTCCTGCTGTCACCATAGTTACCCAGTGCCCAGTCAGTGACATGTAACGCCCCTGTCCATGCCTACTCATTCAAGTGTCTGTGGTGAAATGCACCCTGTCACACACAGAGTTTCTCAAAGAAGCGGTGATGTTGTGTGCGACATGCTGGTGGAGCGCAGGCACACCTTTCTTTGAGAAGTAGTGCAGACTGGGCATCTGTTACTGGGGCACTGCGACGGACATAAGGTCTCGAAAATCCTCTGTGTCCACCAGGCGGAAAGGTAGCATTTCTGTAGCCAAGAGCTTGCAGATGGTGAAATTCAACTTCTTAGCTTTCTCATGACTAGGAGGAAATGATCTTTTACTTGTCCACATCTGAGGGACCGAGGGCTGGCTGTTGTGCTTAGACGGGGTTGAGAAGGGTGTCCCCGACAAACTGCCGGTCTGTGAGGAAGATGCAGGCAGATATGTTAGGTTGCCTTGATCCAAAGGTGGTGCTATCGATGTCGGACAGCGCTGAACACCAGCTGGTGTTTCCACCTCCAAAGAAAATGATGACCTGCCAATCACGCTGGCTGTGGCGGGTAAAGAGGTGGCAGTTCTATGTCCCAAAACAGGTGTGACTGCTGTCCCCCCAGTCACAGAGGATGAAGAGGCCGCGGATGCACAAGGTGTGGCAGACGGTGGTTGGCCCGACCGGCTAGGCCGCATTGTAGCACAGTGAGCTTCCCACTGCAACTTATGCTTCATATCCATGAGCCTGTTAATGCATGTAGTACTCAAACTATGTATTTTTTGGCCTCTACTTAGCGTTTGCTGACAAATGTTACAGATAACATGAGTTGGGTCATCTTTATCGATCTGAAAAAATGCCCAGGCTATGCAAGTCTTAGCACCCATGCGACCTGAAGAGTTGTTTTTGTGCAAACAACTCCAGAGTTGTGAATTAGTTAACCACCAAAATGAGTTGAAAAAGGCCTGCTGCTGGTGGAAAGGGATATAGGAGTGTTGGGAAGGAAAAAAAGGTTGTGTCCGTGGGGTAGGTGTTAAAGCAACAGTAACATCTGCAGAAGAAAGACCATCTTCCAGCCAAACTAAGATGTCTACTTCTTTTAGCGGACAATGTGATAAGATCCCTTTCTTATGGCCATGCCAATCGCTACAAATTCCAGAAGAGGCACAAAAACAGCAGATGCTTCAACGGATATCAAGTGCTCCTTTAAGTGGGCTCTCCTCCACCTCAACTTCAACATCACAAATACTCCAGTCCTCAGAGGTATCACCCCAATCGCACTTGCTTCCGCACAGCTCCCAAGTCTCCAGCTGCCCATCTGAGTATGGGGTAGAACAGATGGTTGAGTCTGCAGAGCTGTTTACTCATACTATAGCCTGGGAATCAGAGGTCGGCTCCAGAGCTTCTGTGAATCCAGACGAGGAAATGATCTGCACTGATGCCCAGAATCTTTATGAGTCGGATCCAGGACCAGACGCAGAAGGTTCTGACCATAATGTAGACCCTCGTTCCCAAACTGTAACTCCTGTTGGTGGAGACAATGAGGAAGATGATGATGAGACTCAAATACCTGATTGGAGTGTCAACTTTAGTTTTTTGTCAGGGCAGGAACAGGTTGGCTCTGAGGACGACGGGTGTGATAACACACAGAGTGATGATGATGAAGTTGGAGATCCCACTTACTGTCAACCCACAGTCAGCCAAGAGATGAGGTCAGCAGAGGAGGTGGAGGAGGATGATAGTGACGATGAGGTCAGGTTGCGCCTTCCTGGACAGAGACGTAGTACTGGAAGCACGTCAACAACTGCATCCTCAAACACAACTCTGCCTCTGACCACAAGTCGTGGTGGCTCTTCAGGTCGCATGGGTGCTAAGCCTTGCATAGCCTGGGAATTTTTTCAGATCGATAAAGATGACCCAACTCGTGTTATCTGTAACATTTGTCAGCAAAAGCTAAGTAGAGGCCAAAAAATACATAGTTTGAGTACTTCATGCATGAACCGGCACATGGACATGAAGCATAAGTTGCAGTGGGAAACTCACTGTGCTACAATGCGGCCTAGCCGGTCGGGCCAACCACCTTCTGCCACATCTTGTGCATCCGCGGCCTCTTCATCCTCTGTGACTGGGGGGACAGCAGTCACACCTGTTTTGGGAGGCAGACCTGCCACCTCTTTACCCGCAACAGCCAGCGTGATTGGCAGGTCATCATTTTCTTTGGAAGTGGAAACACCAGCTGGTGTTCAGCGCTGTCCGACATCGATAGCACCACCTTTGGATCAAGGCAACCTAACATGTCCACCTGCATCTTTCTCACAGACCGGCAGTTTGCCGGGGACACCCTTCTCAACCCCGTCTAAGCACAACAGCCAACCCTCGGTCCCTCAGATGTGGACAAGTAAAAGACCATTTCCTCATAGCCACGAGAAAGCTAAGAGGTTGAATTTCACCATCTGCAAGCTCTTGGCTACAGAAATGCTTCCTTTCCGCCTGGTGGACACAGAGGATTTTCGAGACCTTATGTCCGTCGCAGTGCCCCAGTACCAGATGCCCAACGGTGTGCCTGCGCTCCACCAGCATGTCGCACACAACATCACCGCTTCTTTGAGAAACTCTGTGTGTGACAGGGTGCATTTCACCACAGACACTTGGACGAGTAGGCATGGACAGGGGCGTTACATGTCGCTGACTGGGCACTGGTTAACTATGGTGACAGCAGGTCCAGGGGCTGCTGTCCAAGTCTTGCCGTCCCCAAGAGTTGTGCATCAATCCTCTTTATCTCAAAGTTCCTAAACTGCTTCTGCCTCCTCAACCTCATCTCAGTCCTCCACCTGCACCCAAAGCCTGTCTGGTCATGCCACAAGCTTTCTAACTGTGCAGAAGGGATCCTGCACACCTCCTTACTATGCTGGCAGCAGGGCTCAACGTCATCAGGCAGTTTTTACCTTGAAATGTCTGGGAAATGTGAGTCACACAGCTGAGGAGTTGTGGTCAGCTCTGGAGAACAAGTTTCATAAATGGTTGTCTCCACTGGACCTGAAACCAGGGAAGGCCGTGTGCGACAATGCTGCAAACCTGGGTGTGGCCCTTCGCCGGGGCAATGTCACACACGTGCCTTGTATATCTCACGTGTTGAACCTGGTTGTCCAGCAATTTTTAGCCCACTATCCCAGACTAGATGTCCTTCTGCAGAGGGCACGGTCGTTGTGTGCTCACTTCCGCTGTTTGCATCCCGCAGCTCAGCAACTTACATCTCTACAGAAGTCGTTGGGCCTGCCACTTCACCGGCTAAAATGCGATGTGCCTACCCAGTGGAATTCAACTCTGCACATGTTGCAGCGACTGTGGCAGCACCGACAAGCCCTGGTGCAATACGTTGTGATGTATAGCCTGGGCCAACGAGATCCAGAGGTGGGGCAAATCACGCTGGAGGAGTGGTCTCAGATCAGGGACCTATGCACCCTTCTGCACAGTTTTGAAATGGCGACGAAGATGTTTAGTGCTGACGATGCCATTATCAGCATGACTATTCCGGTGATTTACATGCTGGAGCACATGTTAAACAGCATTCGGAGTCAGGTGGTTGCACAAGAGGAGGTGGAGGAAGTAGAGGAGGAGGAGTTGTATGCGGAAGGGCTAACATCTGCAAGGTCCAGACGGTCGGCAGCACCAAGGCAGCAGGCATGTGAGGGTGGGGGAGATGGTTTTACCAGGGCGCATGGTAGCAGCCAAACTAGTGAGGAAGGTGCAGGAGCCCAGGAAGAAGTGGAGGATGAACTGATGGAAGACTCATCAGATGAGGGAGACCTTGATCACATTTCTGTTGTGCGAGGTTGGGGGGAGAGGACAGAGGAAGGAAGCATGATTGTTAACTCACCACCAACACAACAGGGACTTGGTGCTCCTGGATTTGCAAGACACATGAGTGCCTTCTTGCTGCACTACCTGCAACATGACCCTCGAAATATGAGAATTATAAATAATTCTGACTACTGGGTTTCCACACTGTTAGATCTCCGGTACAAAAGTAAATTTGCAGAAATTATTCCTGCCATAGAAAGGGATGCACGCATGCAGGAGTATCAGCAGAGACTGTTGCAGAATCTTACATGTGCTTTTCCCCAAAACACTAGTGGTGCACGTAGTGAATCTCACAGTTCCAACTTGCCAACCGTGGGACCGTCGAGTGTTCAGCACTCAAACCGTAACAGAAACACAGTATCTGCTGGTAACATCAATTTTGCGGAATCATTTCACCACTTTTTTAGCCCATCCTTTGCAAGGCCACAGGAGACAAGAAGTCTGACACATAGTCAACGCCTAGAGACGATGGTACAGGAGTATCTCCAAGTAAACATTGAAGCCATGACTGTGTCACTGGACCCTTGCTCTTTTTGGGCTTCCAATCTGGATAAATGGCCAAAGCTCGCCACTTACGCCTTGGAGATCTTGTCATGCCCCGCAGCCAGCGTTCTGTTCAGCGCTGCTGGTGGTATGCTGACAGATAAGCGCACGCGGCTCTCCACTGATAATGTTGACAGACTCACGTTCATAAAGATGAACAAATCATGGATCCGAAACGACTTTTCTACCCCTGTGTCATCCTGGGGAGAGTAAAAGCTTGATGATTTGTTAAAATCACCTCACCAACCGTTTTAAGCTTTAAAATTACTAAGCATGTTTATCTGTATCTTTTCTGGAAAATAATTTGGGCTTTGTAGCAGTGTGCAGTACTGATTCTATTAGGCCATCTATACTAAGCTTCACCAGATTTAAAATTACTAATCATATTTTTCTGTATGTTGGCTGGAAAATAATTTGGGCTTTGTAGCAGTTTGCAGTACTGATTCTATTAGGCCATCTATACTAAGATCCACCAGCTTTCAAATTAATAATAATTTTTAGCTGCATCTAGCCCGGAAAATAATTTTGGGTCTCCTAGATGCACAAGACACATGAGTGCCTTCTTGCTGCACTACCTGCAACATGACCCTCAGATTGTCAGAATTCGAAGTAATCCTGACTCCTGGGTTGCCACACTCTTAGATCCCCCACACTCTTCAATCAACCTTTTCATTTTAATAAAGAACAAAAAAATGGTAATTTTTGAAATTATAAGCATTAGCAGGTTATTAGAAACTGAAATCAAACAGTTTTCAACTCAAAACTTTATTCTAGGTGATGTTACATTTGCACATAGGACCCCTTGTTCGAAAGGAGCTTCTGAACTCTCTCGTCCATTGAATTTGTCAGGTTTTGGACGGTTTCTGCTTCAATTGTTTTGCATGAGGACAGAATACCCTCCCAGAGCTGTTGCTTAGATGTGAACTGCCTCCCGCCATCATAGACGTTACTTTTGATGATGCTCCAGAGGTTCTGAATGGGGTTGAGGTCATGGGAGCATGGGGGTCACACCATAAGTTTGTCCCCTTTTATGCCCATATCAGCCAGAGATGCAGATGTGTTATGTGCAGCATGAGATGGTGCATTATCATGCATGAAAATGATCTTGCTGCGGAATACACGGTTCTTCTTCTTGAAGCATGGCAGGAAGTGCTGTTTGTGAAACTCCACATACATTATAGAGTTCATCTTTACCCCTTCAGGGATCCTAAAGGGGCCGACAATCTCTCTCCCCATGATTCCAGCCCAAAACATTACTCCACCTCCTCCTTGTTGGCGCTGTAGCCGTGTTTGCGTGGGGTGTCCATCAACCAGCCATCCACCACTCCATCCATCTGGACTATCGAGTGTTGCACGGCACTCATCGGTGAACAAAACAGTTTTGAAGTCAGTCTTCATGTATTGTTTGGCCCACTGCTTGTGTGAAGTGGATAGAGGAGGTTGACAGGATGGCTTACGCACAGCTGCAAACCTCTGAAGGACTCTGCATCTTGTTGTTCGGGGGACGTTGGAGGCACCAGCAGCTTCAAAAACTTGTCTGCTGCTATGACAAGGCTTTTTTGCTGCTGCTCTTTTAACCTGACATAATTGCCTCAATTTTCCCTTATCAGCACGCACACGTGTGTACTGTGAATCAGCTACATACTTCTTGATTGTGCGATGATCAGGATGAAGAGTCTTGGCAATGTTGATTTTAGTCATGCCTTGACCTAAACACTCCACAATTTGTTGCTTGTCAACAGCCGACACATCCTTTTTATTTCCCATTTTGGCAGAAAATGTAGGCTGCTTAATAATGTGGGACAGCCTTCTTAAGTAGTCTTGTCTTTCATTGGACACACCTGCCAAACTAATTAGCACAGGTGTCTGCAATTGCTTACAGTGATATAAGGATCCCTGACACACATCACCATCAATGAGTTTAACTGACAAACAAACAAATTCTTCCCTTATCACTCCTAAACACTTTTTGCATAATAATTTCGAACACAGTGTACATGTGCTTTTCCACAAAACACCAGTGGTTCACGTAGTAAATCTTACAGTTCTAACTTGCCAACCGTGGTCTGTATGGAGTTGTTCAATAAAGGGCCCAAAATTAAGATAACATAAACGGGAGAGGTCTCTATGAATATGAATTCCAAAGTATTTGATACCCTGTGAGTGCCATGCAATGGGAAAGTTGGACTGGATGGAATCCTGTATGGATTTGGGGAGGGAGACATCGAGGGCCTCAGACTTCGCTACAATGATTTTAAAATTTGACCATGTAACAAAGTGATTTATTTCAGCCATAACAGCAGGGACGGATATATGTGATTGAGTGATATATACTAGGACATCATCAGCAAATGCAGAGCACTTCTACTCGGTGCCTCCCACCTCAATCCACCTAATATTGGGGTTATGACGAATTGATGAGAGCAGGTGCTACGTCACTAGGATGTATAAGACAGGGGACAGAGGACATCCCTACCTTGTCCCATTGGTGATTATGAAAGGTGATGAAAATGTTTCATTTATCTTCAGCCTAGTTGACGTATTGCGAAACAGGGCTGTGATTTTGCCTATAAAAGGGTCCCCTAGACCCCTACCCCAAGCTTTTTAAGAGAATAATATATGGCGTGCCAGGAGACTCTATGGAATGCTTTCTCAGCATCCAACGAGAGTATCTAATTACAAATTTTTAACTGCATCTAGCCTAGGAAATACTTTGTGCCTATTAGAAGTGTCTGCTAGTCAGCGGATTATCCCACGCTGTCAGTGACCTGCATGAGCTGAGCTCATGTCCAATGAACTCAGCTCACTTCATGCACGTCACTGACAGCGTGGGAAAATTCTCCTGCACTCAGCGCTTCAGCGTGAGAATTCTCTCATGCTGTCAGTGACGTACATGAGGTGAATTCATGTCCAATGATCTCAGCTCACCTCATGCACGTCACTGACAGCGTGGGAGAATTCTCACGCTGAAGCGCTGAGTGCAGGAGAATTTTCCCACGCTGTCAGTGACGTGCATAAAGTGAGCTGAGTTCATTGGATATGACCTCGGCTCATCTGGATGCCGTCACAGCGAGACACTGAGGAGCGCAAGCATGCCTGCGCTTCTCAGTGTCTGCGGGATGACAGGCTATACAAGGGGGCAGTCCTTGTAAGAAAGCGGGTGGCTCCCAGGGAAGGCGGGCAGGTAGTCACGGCTAGTGACGGGGACAGTCTCAGGGTGGAAGGGCAGGAGGTCACGGCAGGTGACGGGGACAGTCTCTGGGTAGAAGGGCAGGAGGTCACGGCAAGTGACGGGGACAGTCTCTTGACAGGCGGGTGGTCACGGCAAGTGACGGCAGAGCCTCCAGGTAGGCTAGCAGGCAGGTAGCAGGTGGACGCTCCCAGGTGAGCGGGCAAGAGTCTCTGGACAGGCCGGTGATCACAGCAAGTGACGGCTAAGCCTCCAGGTAGGCTAGCAGGCAGGTAGCAGATGAGCGCTCCCAGGTGAGTGGGCAAGAGTCTCTGGACAGGCAGGTAGTCACAGCACGTGACGGCAGAGCCTCCAGATAGGCTAGCAGGCAGGTAGCAGGTGAGCGCTCCCAGGTGAGCGGGCAGGAGTCTCTGGACAGGCAGGTGGTCACGGCACGTGACGGCAGGGCCTCCAGGTAGGCTAGCAGGCAGGTAGCAGGTGAGCGCTCCCAAGTGAGCGGGCAAAAGTCTCTGGACAGGCAGGTGGTCACAGCACGTGACGGCGGAGCCTCCAGGTAGGCTAGCAGACAGGTAGTAGGTGAGCGCTCCCAGGTGAGCGGGCAGACTGATCCATAGACAGACTGGCAGGGCTGGTAGGCAGACTGTCGGACCACAGATAGATAAGAATCAGGCAGGAATCTGGCAGGTGACTGGCAGGTGACAGGCAGGTAACTGGTAACGGGACCTGAGGGCTGAAGCAGAGTTGAAAGGCTTTGCAACAACATTGCTCGGGCACCTCCATTTTGGAGGAGGTGCCTTATATATGGTGAGGTCCTCCGGCCATTGGCCGGGGACTCCTTAGGACAGCGCGCGCGGCCCCTTTAAGAGAGGGGGAGCGTGCGCGCGCCCTAAGCACAGAGGCCGGGAAGCAGCGCACGCTGCCAGCAGAGCGGGAGGAAGCCGCCGGGGGGCACGGAGCGGAGAGGTGAGGGGAACGGTGTCCCTGCCTAGCAGGGGGCAGGGATGTTGACGCTACAGCAGCTTTCTGCTGCGGTCCAGCCTGTCATCTCGATGTAGCAGAGCTGAAGCTGTCCTGGGAACCATGGAAAGGTAAGGATGATGTTGCTTTATTATTTTACTTTTATTGCAGGAGATCGTTGGCTTCAGCTGGAATGGGTGTGATGGTAAGTATGGTTTAATTTAGAACAATAAAAAATTGTGTGTTTATTTCAATTAAAGGACTTTATTCTGGGTGTTGTGGTTTTTTTTAAATACTTTACTAGAAATTCATGGCGGTCATGTCTAATATTGGCGTGACCCCATGAATTTCGGGCTTAGGGCCAGCTGATACTACCAAGCTGGCCCTAACCCCTTTATTACCCAGTGAGCCACTGCACCAGGGCCCTGGATGAGTTGGGTACAGCGCCAGAAGATGGCGCTTCTATGAACGCGCCATTTTCCGGGGTGGCTGCGGACTGCAATTTGCAGCGGGGGGGGCCCAGAAAGCTTGGGCCTCCCTGCGCTGCAGATTCCAGCCCACAGCTGCCTAGTTGTACCTGGCTGGACACAAAAATAGGGCGAAGCCCCACATATTTTTTTTTTTTTAATTATTTCATGAAATTCATGAAATAATTAAGAAAAAAAGGCCTTCCCTATATTGTTGTGTCCGGCCAGGTACAAATAGGCAGCTGGTGGATGGGGGCTGCCCGTTCCTGCCTGCTGTACCTGGCTGGACACAAATATAGTACGAAGCCCCACGTCAATTTTTTAAAATTATTTCAGGAAATTCATGAAATAATTAAAAAAAAATTGACGTGGGGCCTCACACTATATTTGTGTCCAGCCAGGTACAGCAGGCAGGAACGGGCTGCCCCCAACCACCAGCTGCCTATTTGTACCTCGCCGGACACAACAATATAGGGAAGCCCTTTTTTTTTAAATTATTTCTTGAAATAATTTAAAAAAAATTGACGTGGGGCTTCGCACTATATTTGTGTCCAGCCAGGTACAGCAGGCAGGAACGGGCTGCCCACAACCACCAGCTGCCTGTACCTGGCCGGACACAACAATATAGGGAAGGCCTTTTTTTCAGCTGGGGGCTGGAATCCGCAGCGCAGGGAGGCCCAAGCTTTCTGGGCCCCCCCCGCTGCAAATTGCAGTCCGCAGCCACCCCGGAAAATGGCGCGTTCATAGAAGCGCCATCTTCTGGCGCTGTACCCAACTCATCCAGGGCCCTGGTGCGGTGGCTCACTGCAGCTCTGCTACATCAAGATGACAGGCTGGACCGCAGCAGAACGCTGCCATCCAGCCTGTCATCCCGCAGACACTGAAAAGCGCAGGCATGCTTGCGCTCCTCAGTGTCTCGCTGTGACGGCATCCAGATGAGCCGAGTTCATGTCCAATGAACTCGGCTCACCTCATGCACGTCACTGACAGCGTGGGAAAATTCTCCTGCACTCAGCGCTTCAGCTTGAGAATTCTCCCATGCTGTCAGTGACGTGCATGAGGTGAGCTGAGATCATTGGACATGAGAATTATCCGAAATGAATTTGAAAAATTCATTCGCCTCTGACTTTGTCCCATCCCATATCAGGAGCAGGTCATCTATATAGCGACCATACCACCTGATATGGGAGGAGAAAGGACCAGAGTCAGAGAAAATGTACTGTTTTTCCCAAAAGGCCATAAAAATATTGGCTATAGAGGGAGAGAAACCCGCCCCCATTGAAGCTCCGCATGTCTGTAGAAAAAATTGTTTATTAAAGGAAAAATAGTTGTGGCTGAGTAAATATTCGACTGAAAGCACCAAAAACCGTTGTAAATCTTCACTATAAGTGCTATAAGTATGGAGATGGTATGATAATATGGAGATCATTAATGTGTGTGGTATACACGGATAAAGACCTATGACATCACATGAGAGCCAAAGGGATGAATTCCCCCATTCAGTATTATCAAGAGATGCTATAAGATGTTTAGTATCTTTAATGTAACCAAGTAATTGTTTTACTAAAGGTTGTAGGAATATATCGACCCACATGCTGAGTTTTTCATTTAAAATACCAATGCCTGCCACTATTTCCCACTTCCTTCGCTGCTTCTGCATCCTCCACCTCCACTAGGACCTCCACCTGCGCACTCAACCTTTGCCTTAACGAGACAAGCGTTCCAAGGGTGCGGAGCGAATACACACCACCTCCGTACTGCGCAGTCAGGGCTCACCGTAATCAGGCAGTTTTCAAATTAATATGCCTTGCAGATCGAAGTCATACAGGTGAAGAGTTGTGGGCAATGGCTGTCTCCGCTGAACCTAGAGCCAGGGAAGGCCGTATGCGATAACGGTGCAAACCTGTTAGTGGCCCCAGGCTGAGGCAAGCTCACACACGTGCCTCAACCTAGTGGTACAGCGATTTCTCCACCACTATCCAGGCCTGGATGACCTGCTTGACAAAGAAGCTGTGTGCTGAAGTCCGCCGTTTGCACCCCTCATGTCATCGACTTGCATCGATACAGAGGTCTTTGTCCGTGCCAGTTAACAGGTTGATCTGCGATTTGCCAACGCGGAGGAAATCTACTCTGCACATGTTGCAGTGACTGTGCCAGCACCAACGAGCTCTGACGCAGTATGTCATGACATATAGCTTGGGGCAATGCAGTACGGACTTGTCATATCACGTTTGCAGAGTGGGAACAGATTAAGGACCACTGCACCCTTCTGCATGGTTTTCAAATGGCTACTCAGCTGGTTAGTGCTCATCCGCATCACTATTCCGGTCATATACGTGCTGGAGCAAACTTTGAATAATCTGCGGCAGGAGGTGGTGACCCCACAAGAAGAGGAGGATGTGGAAGGGATACAATGCCAAGTGATGGTGGATTACAGCGATCGAGGTGGTTTGGTGATACTAGGCAAACTTTTAGTGAAGGTGCAAGAGCCAAGGAACTAATGGAGGAGGAAGAGGTGATGGCGAGCCAAGCAGCTGTCAGAGGATGAAGAGGATAATCATCCCCTCTCATTTGAACGTGGTTGGCAGGAGGGGACAGAGGAAACAAGCATCAGTGTTACGCAGCCCACAATACAGCCTGGCTTTGGACCTCCTGGAAGAGCCCAAAATGCAACATGATCCCCGTATAGTTAGTATTCGAAAAAATGCTGATTACTGGGTTGCCACCCTGTTAGATCCACGTTATAAGAGTCAATTTTGCCAGATGCTTCCCGCCCTGGAAAGGGATCCGCTTATGTTGGAGTATCGAAACAAGCTTTTAAGCAGCCTTAATAGAGGTTTTCCCCAAGATAACAGTGAGGCACACAGTGAGCATCGCAGCTGTAGTCTTTCATCCTCTGGCACGTCAGTTTGTCAATGCCAAAACATTAGTAGCAGCAGCAGAGTAAGTGGCAGAAGTAATTTCTGGGAGTTCATTCACACATTTTTTGCCCCAGCTCGTGCACCAGCACAACAGAGTACAAGTCTGATACATGGTGAATAGTGTTGAGCGATACCTTCCGATATCGGGAAATATCGGATCAGATTGGATCGGACCGCTACCCAAAAAATATCGGATATCGCCGATTCCGATACCGGAAACCAATGCAAGTCAATAGGACACAAATATCGGAATGAAAATAAACCCTTTCTTTCCTTGTAGGTTAATTCTACATGAAGGAAAACAACTAAGAATAATGTAGAATGTATTACATGAAAAGCCGGCAATTCAGCAGCGGCATACACCGGTACCCGACAATTTAGAACAGAAAGAATAGAGCATCACACATAGATTAGATAGATAGAAACATGTCAGTAACATATATAATAAGTACAGTGATAGTGCTGATTAATGTACTTGTCATTAAGTGTTAAAGGATTTATTTAAAAAAATAATAGTGTTTTCATGCACCGTCTCTTTAAAAAAGCCGGCCGGCAATTCAGCAGCGGTACCCGACAATTTTGAATAGGAAGAATAGAGCATCACACATAGATTAGATACATAAAAACATGTCAGTCACATATATAAGAAGTACAATGATAGTGTTGATTACTGTACTTGTCATTTAGTGTTAAAATAAAGGATTTATTAAAAAAAAAATTGGCGTGGGGTTCCCCGTAATTTTAGTCTCTACCCACGGAGCGTCCCAGGCTACTAATATCAGCCCCCAGCTGAATACCTAGCCTTTACTAGCTATTACAATGGGGGACCCCCAAAAAAATGACGTGGGGTCCCCCCTATTTTAATAGCTAGCAAAGGCTAGACAGACAGCTGGGGGCTGATATTAATAGCTCAGGAAGGGTGCAATGAATATTGGCCCCCTCCCAGGCTAGAAACATCAGGCTAGAAACACCATGCCTGCGCTCTGCATTGTCTATGAAGGATGGCATGCTGAATGGCAGCACTCAGCTGTCATTCAGCCTGTCATCTGAATGCCATCCCAGCGTGTGAGAATTCTCCTGCTGAAGCGCTGAGCGCAGGAGAATTTTCCCACTCTGTCAGTGACGTGCATGAGGTGAGCTGAGTTCATTGGACATGAACTCGGCTCATCTGGATGCCGTCACAGCCAAACACTGAGGAGCGCAAGCATGCCTGCGCTCCTCAGTGTCTGCGGCATGGCAAGCTGGATGGCAGCTTTCGGCTGCAATCCAGCCTGTCATGTCAGTGTTGCAGAGCTGGAGCCATCCTGGGAACCATGGAAAGGTAAGGATGAGGTTGCTTTATTATTTTACTTTTATTGCAGAAGACATTGGCTTCAGCAAGAATGAGCGTGATTGTAAGTATGGTTTAATTTAGAACAATAAAAAATTGTGTGTTTATTTCAATTAAAGGACTTTATTCTGGGTGTTGTGTTTTTTTAAATACTTTACTAGAAATTCATGGCGGTCATGTCTAATATTGGTGTGACCCCATGAATTTCGGGCTTAGGGCCAGCTGATAATGCCAAGCTGGCCCTAACCCTTTTATTACCCAGTGAGCCACCGCACCAGGGCCCTGGATGAGTTGGGAACAGCGCCAGAAGATGGCGCTTCTATGAACGCGCCATTTTCTGGGGTGGCTGCGGACTGCAATTTGCAGAGGGGGGGGCCCAGAAAGCTTGGGCCTCCCTGCGCTGGGGATTCCAGACCCCAGCTGCCTAGTTGTACCTGGCTGGACACAAAAATAGGGCGAAGCCCCACGAATTTTTTTTTTTAATTATTTCATGAAATAATTTAAAAAAAGGGCTTCCCTATATTGTTGTGTCCGGCCAGGTACAAATAGGCAGCTGGTGGTTGGGGGCAGCCTGTTCCTGCCTGCTGTATCTGGCTGGACACAAAAATAGGGCGAAGCCCCACATATTTTTTTTTAATTATTTCATGAAATTCATTAAATAATAATAAAAAAAGGGTTACCTATATTGTTGTGTCCGGCCAGATACAAATAGGCATCTGGTAGTTGGGGGCAGCCCGTTCCTGGATGCTGTACCTGGCTGGCATACAAAAATATGGCGAAGCCCACGTCAAATTTTTTGGAAAAAATTAATGAAAAAATAAATAATAATTTAGAGACTGCATCTTTATTAACCCCTCAAGTGTCATTTAGTGTTAAAATAAAGGATTTATTAAAAAAAAAATTGGCGTGGGATCCCCCATAATTTTAGTCTCTAGCGGAGGTAAAGCAGACAACTGGGGCAGATGTTTGAAGCCTGGGAAGGGGGTAATACCCACGAAGCTTCCCAGGCTACTAATATCAGCCCCCAGCTGAATACCTAGCCTTTACTAGCTATTAAAATGGGGGACCCAAAAAAAAATGACGTGTAGTCCCCTTATTTTAATAGCTAGCAAAGGCTAGGCAGACAGCTGGGGGCTCATATTAATAGCCCAGGAAGGGTGCCATGAATATTGGCCCCCTCCCAGGCTAGAAACAGCAGCCCTCAGCCACCCCAGATTTGGCAGATCCTATTTGTGCGCCAAATCTGGTGCTTAGCCTCGCTCTTCCACGCTGCCCTGGTGCGGTGGCAGGGGTTAATAGTAGTAGGGTTCATGTCAGCGCCAGCTGCCATGAAGCTCAGGTTAGTAATGATGAGCGTCTATTAGACATCCCCATTACTAACCTACAAAGTGTTAAAAAGAAAAAACACACACTACACCTAAAAAAAAATAATTTATTTGAAATAAAACACACAATTTTATTTAATTCTTAGTTTACTATAAAAAAAATAGTTACCTGTCCATGTTCCTGCGCTGATCTCCCATGCACAGCTGCTGTAAGCTCACACTGCCGGGAACACGTCCGCTCCCGGCAGCGTGAGCCCCTGACTGAGGTCACCGGAGTGCATTCAGTCAGCGCAGCTCGGGTGACCTCATTTACGGCCCTGCTGTACCGCGGGAATTTCTCACGGTCAGCGGGGCCGTAAAGGAGGTTACCGGAGCAGCGCGGCCTGAACTCCGGCGAACCCGCTTATGTAATGACGGGGCTGCTTTACGGCCCCGTCATTGTGGCGGCGGCAGCGGTTTAGAGCGGTCACATTTTATGTGGCTGCTCAAAACTGGAGATCATCGTAGGACACTCGATTTGGACTACTACGGAGGGGTAAGGATAAAATTGTGGCTTATTATTTTATATTTTATTACAGGAGATCGATGGATTCGGGGAATTAGGTGTCTAGGTGAGTATAGGTGTATTTTTTTATTTTTTACTTTATTTTAGGTGGCGATCGGCTGGGACAGGTAATGTATAAACTAATTTATTTTAAGTAACCACTGGCCACCAATGAAATGTATTTAAAATTTATTGGGGACCAAAAACAAAAAAAAAATATAGGGGCCTAAAAAAATAAAACATGTATGGGGCAAAATTATAAGCCTATGGGGGCCAAAATAACATATGGGGCAGTTTAAAGGACACAGTAGGGCAATTTAAATAGCAGGATCAGGCTGATGGGAACTACTGCTCCCATCGAGCTGATCCTGCTGGCACGAGTGGATGGGGGACAGAGATATGCCGATGGGAGTAGTAGCGTCACATCGGCCTATGTGTGCCTGCATGCAGACACCCGCAGACATCGCGCAGACACCGGCAGACATCGCGCAGACACCTGCAAACACCCGCAGATGCCCGCAGACACCGGCAGACACCACGCACACACCAATCATACATCATACCACATACATCAGGGAGCGGGGAGTGCAGCACAGAACGGGAAAGCCGGTGGTGAAGTCTTTTCACTGCCGGCTTCCCCGCCCGGGTCCTTCGCTCCCCACTCCTTGGTGCTGCGCTCCCCACCCGGTCCTAACTTAGGATCGGGATGGGAGGTGGCGGGGGGAGCGGAGGATCGGGATGGGAGGCTGCCGGGAAGCAGTATGGGGCTGTGTGATTGTTTAAAAGCCAGAGGCTTTTTACCGCCCGCCGCTTTTAAACAATCAGTAGAATTCTCTCACACTGGGATGGCATTCTGATGACAGGCTGGATCGCAGCTGAGCGCTGCCTTCCAGCTTGTCATCCTTCAGAGACACTGCAAAACGCAGGCATTATGGGAACTTCCAATTCCGGTATCCGATATTCTAAAAGTATCGGAACTCAGTATCGGAACTCCGATACCGCGAATATCGGTCGATACCCGATATTTCAGTATCGGAATGCTCAACACTAGTGGTGAATGATTGGAGAGGATGGTGGAGGAGTATCTAGAGCTTAATATGAATACCATCAGGGAGAATTTTGACCCTTTTACATTTTGGTCTTCAAAAATGGATGAATGGCCTGAGCTCGCCTCACACGCCTTGGAGGTTTTATCATGCCCGGCAGCCAGTGTTCTCTCTGAACTTGTCTTCAGCGCTGCTGGTAGGGTCTTGACAAATAAGTGCACCCGGCTGTCACCTGAAAGTGAAGACCGTCTAACTTTCATCAAGATGAACAAGTCATGGATCTCCAAGGACTTTTGCACCCCAATTGCTGACTGTACAGAGTAGGCGATATTGTCGTTTTGAGTGTACTGCATTGATCTCTTCAAATTGCAGTCTGTGATATGGCTTCTGTGCCTGCTTTTGTTGCTGCTGCTGCCGATTTTAGGCCCTAATTTTGGGAAATGTGGAGAATTCTAATTGTGTCTCCATCCATTGGGTTGGCTGAAGTGGGACAGGTTTTGGTCTGCGTTAAACTACTTGTAGTCTGATTACATTGATGCCACTTTGGTGCTGTTAGGCCCTCATTTAGGGGAATGTAAACACTCCTGGTTAGGTCTCCATCTCCAGGGTTGGCTGTACTGGAAAAGGTGTGGGTCTTATTTACACTATTTCTACTGTAGTGAAATTGATTTGACATTGCTAGTGTCTACCACTAATTTTTTGAAATGTGGAGAATTCTGATTGGGTCTCCATTAGTGCTGAGCGAGCACTAAAATGCTCGGGTGCTCGAAGCTCGGGCCGAGCTCACCGTGATACTCGGGTGCTCGACCCGAGCAACGAGCCCAATGTAGGTCTATGGCAGACCCGAGCATTTTTGCGGCGGCACCCCCGGCAGTCTGTAGAAAGCCTAAAAAGTGTCCAAAACGATAGTCACAGTGCTCAAATGACATGGGGACAGCATGGGGATCACCCCAAGGAGCATTTCTGACCCCCAGGTCACTGCTCTCAACAACTTGGTCAGAGGTATTAAGCCCCTTTTACGGGCTCACAATAAAACGTTCATAAACGAAACTGAAACTGCTTTCCTGTGAAATATGTTAAGGAACATCCTTTCCATGGTAAAGACTTCTGAATAAGGTAAAATAAATAACCAAAAACAAAAATACTCCTCCACACCTTGGGCTATGTTCACAAGTAGCATTTTTTATGCATTTTTGCACTTTTAGCAAAATCAAACCCAAAAACATTATTGCTGGAGGCACGCCAGTGCCCATGGAAATCCACAAGCACACACGTGTCAAACCAGCAACATAGCTCCAGGACACATGGACAACAGAAGACAGGAGTGGAGCTTTACAAAATGCAAATAGAAAATAAAATTTATTATTGGTATAAATACATTAAAAGATACATATAGGATCCATAAGAGGGAATATGAATCATGATGTGTGCAAAAAGAGCAGAAAACCCCCCCAACAACAGGCCTCAGGTAGGCATCATTAAAGTCACTCAAGACATGAACAGGGGAGCAAAAAATATTGCTACAGTACCCCATAATCTATACAAAACCTAGAAGCAATAGTGGGCAAAAGGCAATGCAAGTGGATACACATAAGGCTGAATAATAAAACATCAAAAAAGTAGTCAAGGCACTAACCCAAGGGCTGAAAGCTCCCCGAATGGGGAAAGGGAGAGTACAAAAGATGCAAAAAACACCTACCCAATGCGCATTTCGCGTGGACAATGCGTTGCTTTCTCAAGGGACTTTTGTATTGCTTTCAACCGTGACAAATGCATTCACCGGGAAATGTAATTTTACCATTTTAAAACCTTATCTGGCCATGTGCTGTGTGACACATGCATACAGTGCTGAAAAGACATGGGAACAGCATGGGGAAGACCCTTGGAAGTATCTCTGACACCCAGGTCACTGCCTAAAAGTGTGCCCATCAGAAGTGATCCTTGCCGCATCAGAAGATGCAGACTTGCAACTATCCCCGTGCAAGTCCTTGTCCCAGGGCAGTGTTCAATTGTACCTCCCAGATTCCTTGCAATGCAAGCGCAAGTATGCAGCCTGCCACCCACCCACCCCCAGGCTGCAATACCATACTGCTTGCTTGCTTGCACTTGAAATTGGGCCTTTTAGGCATGTGGAGGCAGAATCTGGCCACCATGTCATGGCTGCGTCGGCGGCCTGGTATCCATACTCAGTCCCCAGCCGCCCGGCTGCCGGTTGTCCACGCTTGGTCCCCAACCGCCAGAGGGCGGCCGGGTGTCCATAAACGGTCCCCAGCCACCCCTATTTGAAGGACAGCCTAACCACAAACACGTGGACCAGTGAATGTGGCCAGGGATGGTCCATCTGACTGACGCCGTCACACTGGGTTAATATTGTGGAAGCTGGGACACAATTGGACACTGGGATGCAACACGTCCTCCAGACATAGAGGATTGCGGGTCCTGGGTCAATCAGGCTTCAACACAAAGTTCAGAAGGTAGACAGCAGCAGTGGTTGGCCTCCTACACAATGAGTAAATAATTCATGATCATGAGGCCATCCATCTCCTTAGCTTTCTGTTCCTTGGAATGCAAGCGCATGTATGTAGTAGCGGCTCGGCCTGAGGTGGTCAGCGTTTTGGCGCATATCCTACCTCCTCCAAGGATTGCTGGATGTTTTCCTGCTACTATCCCAGTTTTATGACTCCTGTTAAAACAAAGCTTCAGGTGATGAAGGATAGATGAGGTGGTGGCAAAGGAGAAAGAGCAGGAGGAACAGGGCCCATTCACATCAATATCAGGCCAGTCGACCACACATGTCTTGTAGGATATGTTTCTGCACCAAAAGGAGCAGTTCGGCTACACAGTTATAGGGCATACAGTGAGTGCAAAGCCTACCAAAAATTTCGAGGCACTCCAATGCCCCTTGGATGTGACATGGAGGTCAGAGGGCCTTAACTAAACCGTTTTTTCCATTTATAGCAACTGGGTCTCCTGTACACTGTTGGACTAAGCAGTGAATGGAAGGCTTTCCAAAAATTATGAGGAACTGCAATGCCCCTTGAAACAGACGTGGATTACAGCGTACTAAAAACCTTCTACCCATTATTGGGGAGTGGGTCTCCCTTAGTGTTCACCTATGCATTGAAAAGCAAAAGCTGACTAAAATTAGGAGGAAATGCAATGCCCGTTGGAAGAGTCGTGGAGGTTAGAGTTAATTAAAAACAACATTTCAATGCCCCTTGGAAGAGCTATGGAGTTCAGAGTGGTTTAACAAGATGCTTTTAATGCCCCTTGGAAGAGACGTGGAAGTAAGAGTGGTTTAACAAGACGGTTTTAATGCCCCTTGGAAGAGACGTGGAGGTCACAGTAGCTTAACAAGACGGTTTTAATGTCCATTCGCAGAGTGGTGGAGGTCACAGTAGCTTAACAAGATGGTTTTAAAGCCCCTTGGAAGAGTGGAGGAGGTCACAGTAGCTTAATAAGACAATTTTATTGCCCATTGGTAGAGTGGTGGAGGTCACAGTAGCTTAACAAGACAGTTTTAATGCCCCTTGGAAGAGTGGTGGAGGACACAGTAGCTTAGGAAGACAGTTTTAATGCCCCTTGGAAGAGTGGTGGAGGTCACAGGAGCTTAACAAGACGGTTTTAATGCCCCTTGGAAGAGTGGTGGAGGTCGCAGTGGAATAAAAAGACAATATCAATGCCCCTTGGAAGAGTGGTGGAGGTCACAGTAGCTTAACAAGACGCTTTTAATGCCCCTTGGAAGAGCTGTGGAGTTCAGTGTGATTTAACAAGGCAGTTTTAATGCCCCTTGGGTGAGTGGTGGAGGTCACAGTAGCTTAACAAGACGGTTTTATTGCCCCTTGGAAGAGCTGTGGAATTCAGAGTGGTTTAACAAGACGGTTTTAATGCCCTTGGAAGAGTGGTGGAGATCACAGTAGCTTAACAAGACGGTTTTAATGCCCCTTGGAAGGGTGGTAGAGGTCACAGTAGCTTAACAAGCCAGTTTTAATGCCCCTTTGAAGAGTAATGGAGGTCGCAGTGGAATAAAAAGACAATATCAATACCCCTTGGAGGAGTGGTGGAGGTCACAGTAGCTTAACAAGACGGTTTTAATGGCACTTGGAAGAGCTGTGGAGTTCAGAGTGGTTTAACAAGATGGTATTAATGCCCTTTGGAAGAGTGGTGGAGGTCACAGTAGCTTAACAAGACGGTTTTAATGCCCCTTGGAAGAGCTGTGGAGTTCAGAGTGGTTTAACAAGACGGTTTTAATGCCCCTTGGTAGAGACGTGGAGGTCACGGTAGCTTAACAAGACGGATTTAATGCCCTTTGGAAGAGTGGTGGAGGTCACAGTAGCTTAATTAGACGGTTTTAATGCCCCTTGGAAGAGTGGTGGAGGTCGCAGCGGAATAAAAAGACCATATCATTTCCCCATGGTAGAGTGGTGGAGGTCACAGTAGCTTAACAAGATGGTTTTAATGCCCCTTGGAAGAGTGGTGGAGGTCACAGTAGCTTAACAAGACAGTTTTAATGCCCCTTGGAAGAGTGGTGGAGGTCACAGTGGAATAAAAAGACAATATTAATGCCCCTTGGAAGAGTGGTAGAGGTCACAGTAGCTTAACAAGACGGTTTTAATGCCCCTTGGAAGAACTGTGGAGTCCAGAGTGGTTTAACAAGACGCTTTTAATGCCCCTTGGAAGAGGTGTGGAGGACAGAGTCGTCTAACAAGATGGTTTTAATGCCCCTTGGAAGAGACATGGAGGTTACAGTAGCTTAACAAGATGGTTTAATGCCCCTTGGAAGAGACGTGAAGATCACAGTAGCTTAACAAGACTGTTTTAATGCCCCTTGGAAGAGACGTGGAGGTGACAGTAGCTTAACAAGATGGTTTTAATGCCCCTTGGAAGAGACGTGGAGGTCACAGTAGATTAATAAGACAGTTTTAATGCCCCTTGGAAAAGTGGTGGAGGTCGCAGTGGAATAAAAAGACAATATCAATGCCCCTTGGAAGAGTGGTGGAGGTCACAGTAGCTTAACAAGACAGCTTTAATGCCTCTTGGAAGAGACGTGGAGGTCACAGTAGCTTAACAAGACACTTTTATTGCCCCTTGGAAGAGACGTGAAGGTCAGAGTGGTTTAACAAGACGGTTTTAATACCACTTGGAAGAGACGTGGAGGTCATAGTAGCTTAACAAGGCACTTTTATTGCCCCTTGGAAGAGACGTGAAGGTCAGAGTGGTTTAACAAGATGGTTTTAATACCATTTGGAAGAGACGTGGAGGTCACAGTAGCTTAACAAGACGGTTTTAATGCCCCTTGTAAAAGACGTGAAGGTCACAGTAGCTTAACAAGACAGTTTTAATGCCCCTTGGAAGAGTGGTGGAGGTCGCAGTGGAATATAAAGACAATATCAATGTCCCTTGGAAGAGTGATGGAGGTCACAGTAGCTTAACAAGACGGTATTAATGCCCCTTGGAAGAGCTGTGGAGTTCAGAGTGGTTTAACAAGACGGTTTTCATGTCCCTTACAAGAGCCATGCAGTACAGCATATTAAAAACATTATTCCCATTATTGGGGAGTGGGTCTCCCATAGTCTTTGCCTATGCCTTCCAAGCAAAAGCTGCCAAAAATTAGTACGGAGGAACTTGCAATGCTGGCAAACAAGAGCCATGCAGTACAACATATTTAAAACATTATTCCCATTATTGGGGTGTGGGTCTCCCATAGTCTTTGCCTATGCCTTCCAAGCAAAAGCTGCCAAAAATTAGGACGGAGGAACTTGCAATGATGGCAAACAAGAGCCATGCAGTACTGCACATTAAAAACATTATTCCCATTATTGGGGAGTGTGTCTCCCATAGTCTTTGCCTATGCCTTCCAAGCAAAAGCTGCCAAAAATTAAGACGGAGGAACTTGCAATGCTGGCAACACGGACCACGGTCACCCTGGTGGTATAGTGGTGGTGGAAGCTGAGGATAAGGAGAAGAGTAAAATACAGCCAAAATGAGGAAGCGTATACCCATGTGTGGGTGTGAAGCAGTGCATGGGAGTACACCTCCCAAAATAACACAGTGGATTTGACTTTATGTTACTCTGCTGTCATTTGGTGGTGATGAGAAGTCTGGCCCAATCCAGCCCTTGTTCATTTTGATAAGGGTCAGTTTGTCTTCATTGTCAGTTGACAGGCGAGTGCGCTTATCAGTTATAATTCCCCCAGCGGCACTAAAAACACGCTCCGATAACACGCTAGTGGCAGGGCAGGCCAGGACCTCCAAGGACGTACAGAGCGAGTCCATTCCAAGTGTCCAGCTTGGATACCCAATAATTAAAAGGCACAGAGGAATCACGGAGGATGCTGGTACGGTCGGCAAGGTACTCCCTCACCATCTTTTGAAACTTTCCACTCCTTGTGAGAGTACCCCGCGCCTCAGGGCCTGTAAGCTGGGCGAGTCTCAGAAAACGGTCCCAGAATGTTGACAGTGGTCCCCTGCCTCTGATGGATTGGAGTTGCATCTCTCTCGCCTGTACGCCTTGGTTGGTCAACGAACTGTGACCTCTGCCGCTAGTGTGTTCAGATGGGAATTTTTTTAACAGTTCTGCAGCAAGGGCTTTCTGGTACTGCCACATTTTTGTAGACCTCTCCACCTCAGGAATAAGAGAGTGAAAGTTCTCCTTGTAGCGGGTGTATAAAAGTGTCACCAACCAGTCATGACTGTCACCCAACATTCTGACAAAGCGAGGGTCACGGTTAAGGCAGCGTAACATAAAGTCAGCCATGCGTGCAAGACTGGTAACGGGCAAGACTTCCGTGTCCTCACCAATATGACGACAGACCATGCTCTCCTCCTCCTCCTCCTCCTCCCCCCTGTCCTCAGTCCACCCACGCTGAACCGACGGTATGACAGTTGTACAGGTACTACCGTCTACAGCGCATGATACCAGCTCCTGTTCTTCCTCCTCCTCCTCCTCCTCTCCCTCATTGTCCCCTAATGCACGTTGGGATGAGATGAGGCTGGGCTGTGTGTAATCACCCATTACGGCTTCTTGATCCATCTCATCATACTCTGGCTGCAATGCCTCCTCTTTAATTCTCTGCAGAGAGCATTGCAAAAGACAGACAAGAGTCATCACCACTCACCATCTTGGTGGACTCCTCAGAGTTTGTCAGGATGGTACATATATTACACACATAAACCACAGTTATATAAACTTGGTTTTAAAGGAAGATATACTACAAATCCAATAAAATCATTATTTTTATTTGATCAATTTAAGAACATGATAAAAAAACAAGTAAAAAGCAGGTACCTTGAAAACTAATCAAAGAAGACCTTTCCAGATCAGCTTAAACACATGTAGCATTACTTATTTTCAGAAAAATATCTACAAAGATGCCAATATTGCACCAATCCCAAGTAGCAAGTAGCTATGACAACTATTATATCTAAATTGCATTACTCCCATAAATATAAAGTGCTAAAGATAAAAAATATAAATAGTATTATGCACAGTACATTCAGATACAGGGCAAAAATTATTTAGACAAGTGTCACTTCCTATATATAAATAAAATCATACAATGATCATATATAAATATAAAGTGCTCGAATAAATAAATAAATAATGTTCAATACAATATATTCCAAATATAAAGTGCCGAAAAGATGTTTAGACAAGTGTCTCTCCCTATATCTAGGCAAAGATATTCAGTATACACTTATGATTAATACTCTGGCATAATAGCAAAGGAGTTGCACTTTTCAAAAATTCAAGTAAACATTTAATATTACTAGAGAACGAATGATGGGTGCATATAATGACATCAGAACTTAAACAACCATTATACTATAGTACTTACACGTGAATTATTTGTACTGGTATATGCCTGGAGGTCTCCTTAGAAAGGAACTGCCCCGACGACACCGTTTCGCTATATGCTTCTTCAATAGGGGCGTGTAGTATATATGTAGCGTTCCGTTTATACAAGTCCCTCACCAGCTGATTTGGGTCATCATCATTACCGGAGTGGTCTCGGCGCATGCCCACATTACTGGGAATCCCGTGTATAAAGCGTGACTTCTGGAATATGGCGTCTGACACGCATGCGGTGGAACGCACGCTGTGTCTAGTGCGCAAAACCATATATGACTGGAGACAATACTGGGTGTGATGTAATGGCGATATCCACAACATTTAAATGTAAATGTAAAGTAGATACAATGTGAAATGATGTCAATGTAATGCATATAAACTAATATCAATAATAATATATAATTATATATGGTGATGGGGTGGGTATAGGAATAGTGAACCAAATATGACGTAGAAATAGTGAAAATATGAGGATATAAATAAGTGTGGGGGGTGCTGTAAGTGTGAAGGTAAGAATGAGAATAAGTGAAAAGTAAAAGATGAGAAAAAACTAATTATAACGTGATATATGCGTGAATAGTAATAATATATATTATATAAATTCATATTTACAATATATAAACTTCAAACATAAATAAGTGTATCAACACCAAACAAATACAAAAAAAGTCCATTGCTGTCTTTTTATCCAGTTTCCAATGGGAGTGTCAATCCTCAAAGCGAATTTCCTGATCTTTTTCTTCCTATAAAGTCACTGATCCTCTTGCAGAGGTCCACCACGATCACCACCCCAAGAACCCACAACTAGAGATGAGCGTTGTTCGACTCGAACTGTTCGCCAATCTCAAATTCGAGCTGTTTTGGGCGGTGTTCGAGCCATTCGGCGAACACGAACGATTTGAAAAAAATTCGGCTGTTCGAGGTTATGTTCGATAACTGTTCGTGCACCAAAATCATAACTGGATTTTTTCTCAGTAATGATGAAAATTAATGTTAATACGCAGTTTGAGTGTACAGCGGGGCGGGGGGAGGGGCAGGGGATGGATCTCTGCAGGAATCATGAAGATCTCCATTTTTTTTTTCTCTTTCCCGCATTTACAGTGGGGAGGTGCAATCTCTCAGCCTATCAGCAGCGCACACATGGAGCGAAGTGCTTTTTTTCACACAAGCAAGGGCATGTGTCATTGTCAGTGTATGTCACATGTCCTTGCCCTATAAGACCCAGCCATTTTCCCCGTCGCCACCATTTTCTCACTGCTGCAGCTGCGTGTTAGACGGCACCGCTGTTGCTGTGTGCGCTATACCTTGTTAATTTCAAGCCAATTTTCGCACAAATCTACAGATAGCTTGGGAGTAGGGAATAGTTGTGATTGCAGTCCTTTTAAGGACTAGGTTACAGCATTTCCTACGACTTTTATCAGGAAGGTCTGTGCTCTTAAATAGATAGGTTGTCGGAGTAAAGACTAATTGTAATTGCAGTCCTTTTCAGGGCTAAGTTACATCAGTTCCTATCAGTTTTTGCCAGGCAGGTCTGTGCCAGTGCTGTGCAAGTTTTTTTTCACAGCATTTGGCTAAATCTAGCAAAGCTAATCCTTTTTGGCCTCTTGCAGAGTGTGTTAGTCAGTGGAGTAGCCTATCTGTGTTGCAAGCTACACCACCTGTGTATAGAATACAAATATTTTTACTGCACCTAGTGAAGAAAAACCTTTTGGGCATAGAATCATTCTATTACTCCATCTATACTGACCTCCATAAGGTTGCAAATTGAATATAATTTTTTTCTGCATCTAGCTCTGAAAAAAATATTTGGCCTTCTAGCTGTGTGTGGGACTTGTTCTATTAGTCCATCTATACTGGCCTTCATCAGGTTGCAAACTGAATATAATTTTTTTCTGCATCTACCTCAGAAAAAATATTTGGGCTTCTAGCTGTGTGTGGGACTTGTTCTATTAGTCCATCTATACTGACCTCCGTCAGGTTGCAAATTCAAAATACTTTTTTGTCTGCATCTAGCTCTGAAAAAATATTTGGCCTTCTAGCAGTGTGTGGGACTTGTTCTATTAGTCCATCTATACTGACCTCCATCAGGTTGCAAATTAAAAATAATTTTTATCTGCATCTAGCTCTGAAAAATATTTGGCCTTCTAGCAGTGTGTGGGACTTGTTCTATTAGTCCATCTATACTGACCTCCATCAGGTTGCAAATTAAAAATAATTTTTATCTGCATCTAGCTCTGAAAAAATATTTGGGCTTCTAGCAGTGTGTGGGACTTTTTCTATTAGTCCATAAAAAACATTAATAGTGTCTCCCTGACAGATCAGACACAAATATATCTCTTGATAAGATTCTGTTGTAGGCCAGATAACTAGAACTGTGGTTTTGCAGTTCCACGGTTCAAATCTATGTATTATCCTGCTTCTGTCATTTTTTCCATAAAAAAACATTAATAGTGTTTCGGTAACAGTTCAGATACTAATGTATCTGTTTAAAAGGTTCTGGTATAGGCCAGATAACTAGAACAGTAATTTTGCATTTTCACGGTTCAAATCTCTGTATTATCCTCCTTTTGGCATTTCTTCTGTAAAAAAAAACAGTATTAGTGTCTCCCTGACTGTTCAAACACAAATATATCTGTTAAAAAGATTCTGGTGTAGGCCAGATAACTATAACTGTGGTTTTGTAGTTCCATGAATCAAATCTCTGTATTATCCTGCTTTTGTCATTTTTTCCATGAAAAAAAACAGTAATAGTATTTCCCTGACTAGTCAGACACAAATAAAGCTGTTTAAAAGATTCTGGTGTAGGCCAGATAACTAGAACTGTGGTTTTGCAGTTCCACGGTTCAAATCTCTGTATTATCCTGCTTTTGACATTTTTTCCATATAAAAAACAATAATAGTGTCTCCCTAACTGTTCAGACACCAATATATCTGTTTAAAAGATTCTGGTGTATGCCAGATAACTAGAAGTGTGGTTTTGCAGTTCCACGGTTCAAATCTCTGTTTTATCCTGATTTTGGCATTTTTCAGTAAAAAAACATTAACGTTGTCTCCCTGACTGTTCAGACACAAAAAAAATCTGTTTAAAAGATTCTTGTGTAGGCCAGATAACTAGAACTGTGGTTTTGCAGTTCCACGGTTCAAATCTCGGTATTATCCGGCTTTTGGCATTTTTTCCGTAAAAAAAACATTAATAGTGTCTCCCTGACTGTACAGACACGAATATATCTGTTTAAAAGATTCTGGTGTAGTCCATATAACTATAACTGTGGTTTGCATTTCCACGGTTCAGCTCTCTGTATTATCTGTTCCATGGTACAAATCTCTGTATTTTCCTGCTTTTGGCATTTTTTCCGCAAAAAAAAAACAGTAATAGTGTCTCCCTGACTAGTCAGACACAAATACAGGCCCAACCTGCCAATCACACTGGCTGTTGCGGCTAAAGAGGTGGCAGGTCTGCATCCAAAAACATGTGTGACTGCTGTCGCCCCTGTCACAGAGGATGAAGAGGCCGCGGATGCACAAGATGGGGCAGATGGTGGTTGGCCCGGGCCGCTAGGCCACATTGTAGCACAGTGAGCTTCCCACTGCAACTTATGCTTCATATCCATGTGACGGTTCATGCATGAAGTACTCAAACTATGGATTTTTTGGCCTCTACTTAGCTTTTGGTGACAAATACTACAGATAACACGAGTTGGGTCATCCTTATCGATCTGAAAAAATGCCCAGGCTATGCAAGGCTTAGAGCCCATGCGACCTGAAGAGCCACTACGACTTGTGGTCTGAGGCAGAGTTGTGGTTGAGGATGCAGTTGTTGATGTGCTTCCAGTACTCCGTCTCTGTCCAGGAAGGCGCAACTTAACCTCATTGTCAATAGCATCTGTGACGCCCAGCTGCGCTTGGTATCACAGATCCTAGAAGAGTGCATTGATGGAATCCTCCACAAGAGGTCCCCCATAAACATTCACACATATCCACCTTCCACCTTAGACCAGCAGAGGGAGCCCGTTAGGGATATAAATAGGGAAGGTGGAGCTATGCAGTTCAGTTCCTCTGAAGAGTTCCTGCAGTAGAGAAGCCTAAGAGAGGTCAGTCTGCAGTGGAGCTCAGTCTAGTCTAGAGAACTCAGTTAATAGTTCAGCAGTGGAGCAAGAGGCTCCTGTTAAGATCGGTGAAGCGCGCCAAGCTGCCGTTAGTGTGTACAGCCTAGTGAAGGCCCGAGTAGGCCAAAGGAAAGTGGACAGTTAGTACATAGGGGGCAGAGGAGCTTAACCAGCTCACCCCGACGCATTTACCGGACATCGGATCCGAGCTTACCGGGATCTCTATGACCGAGTAAGGCATAACCGGAATCCCTGGAGAACTACAAGTCCCAGGATCGCTAAGGTGCTGATACATAACAGAGCCAGGAGACGCTTAGGTCCGACATACTGGGAGCGTGAACTCCAAGACAAGGCCCTACCACTAGGTCAGCCAGCGCAGGACAGAGACAAAGTTAGGCCTAGCTCCAGGCAGGTCAGAAACTTACTACGCAGAGGCTAGAAACAGGAGGCTCTACACCTGCTCATTGCGGAGGATCCCGATATGCACCCTTCACCCTACAGTGCTCCGGGATGTGCCTGAATTTCCACCAGTAAAAGGTACTGAAGTGACTACCGTGTCCGTTCCCGTTCTTGCTCTGACACAGCTGGGTCTCGCCTGTCCTGCGTTACCCCTGCATACGCTGCCCTAAGGCCTAGATCCACCTGTGGGGGCTATACCATCGAACTGCCTTATCACCGGCCTCAGTGGACTGCTGCAGCACTGGTGCTTCTCACCAGATACCACAGGTGGCGTCACGAACTCTTATAAAGTTAACAATTATCCACCCATTTAAAGAGTGACCCCAGGGTACGGGCCAGGGAGCCGACCACCGCGACATCCCAAAGGCCAGGCAAAGGCCCGGGTACCGAGTCATCCCCATCCCCTGGGCTAGTCACATCCTTCTCCACCTCCTCTGCTGACCTCATCTGTTAGGGGAGCGGTTGCAGACAACTTTATTTAATGGAACGCAACCGACCCCGGGGTCCGCGATGCAGCCAAGAGGACTGCTGCCGAACACTTCCCGGGTGGAAAGGCAAACGACAACTAAAAGATAACCCTTCCGTGTTAACTACACACCGGACGGGGTATTGCGGTACGCTCTATCTCCGTTTTCTGCACAGAGGAGAGAGCCACCGGCGACGCACGTAACAAATATCTTAGCCCTTCGTGTTAACGCACATGGAAGGGAAAGACGGTACGCACAATCTCCAAGAACCGCAGGGAGACGTGCGTCCGTGGAAACAGCAGTAGCCCAGTCTTTGATACAGGCGCTACGCTATGGGGATTGGCGCTAAAGCGGTTCACACAATCTCCAAGAACCGCAGGGAGACGTGTGACCGGACTATGAGCAGTAGCCCTGTCTTCGGTACAGGCGCTACGCTATAGGAGACGGCGCTAGCGTGCGGGTGATTCCCGCCGGGTATTCGAGCACTCAGCCGGCGTGCTACCGGACTGAGCAAACCCGCTCTATTTAACTCACAGGCGGCTCGGGGTGTAAGGGCGAACCCCCTGTTTAGAGCCAGTCAGCGAAGCGAAGCTACCTGCCTCTATTGAGCTAACCTGCCTCGCGGAAACTATGGCTCTTTGAGCCCGGAGTCAGGCTTAAACCTAGGCTTAACATTGCTATGCACCACTACCTGGGAGACAAATAGTGCTCGTGGACCAGCTAGGCGTTGAGGTTGATTGCATTGCTGAGCAGCATCAGCCCTGACTGGACTGAAATGGGAGACCACGGAAGGTCCTGGACCCATTTCGAGTCCAGAACTAGACCGATGCCCAACATTATCCCCCCCTTTAACATCCCCCTCCACTTGACGCTCATTTTCCTCCATGAGCCGGTGGGCAAGGATGTGGTCCAACGGGTCAGAGAGAGGATTCACGAAACAGTGACCCCTCCGGTGTACAGGGTACCCTCTTTTAGGACGGGAAGCAGTGACAACTGGTTCTCTGTGCGTAGGACCCTTCACAGATGACAGGGAGGAAGGACCCGCCGGTCTCTGGTGAAAAGATTTATCTTTCGCACAGACGGGACACGCGAGAACAAAGTCCTTGACGTCCTGGTGCCACCGGGGCCACCAATAGGACCGTAGAAGGGACTTAGTGGTACGTTTGACCCCCAGGTGAGCTCCAATCTTAGGGGCATGAGCCCAGGAGAGCACCATACTCCGTAGATTAGGGGAAACAAACGTCCTCCCCGACGGAACCGGGTTGGAGGACACTGCAGCCACCCTCTCCTCCTGAGAGTTCCTTGCGACATAATCTGACACGGACTGGGTCTTGGAAACAGACAAAGAATCTGTACCGGATGTCACAATGATAGCAGGATCAGAGACTACCCTCCGGGTGACTTTGCCCAAACACTGAGATGCACAATTCCCACTCCAGGAAGAAATTCTCCCCGACTTCCAGTCAATGTGTGGATAATGACAACGTAACCAGGGGAGACCCAACAACACCTCGTCTAACCCATCGGGAATAAGAAAAGAGATAACCTCCCGGTGGCCCTGAGGAAATGACATGGTGAGAGGGATCGACCGGTGAGTGATTTGCACATCCAGGAGTGAACCATTGGCAACACTAATGTTTATTGGACTAGAGAGTGGCTCAGTAGAGATGGCATGTCTCTGGGCAAATGTAGATTATAAAAAATTGCCCTCAGCTCCAGAGTCCACCCACGCCTTTGCAATAACTGCAGATTCACCGAAGGACAAGATCACCTTATATGATAGGTTAGAGGAAGAGGGCCCAGAATTTAATGTGCCCCCACCTATGGTGGTAAGACCTACTCGTTTTACCGGCTGCTTGGAACCCTTATTTACGGGGTGCTCCAAGGGATGTGCAGGACGGAAACGAGAGGGACTAGACTGAGTCCGGGATACATCCATAGCTTCAGGCTCCGGGTTGGAGGTCTTGGATTTGGGTCTAAAGACGCCTGGTGCCAACAGGAACTGGGGACTGCCAACCTCTAGCTCTAACCTGTGTTCTGCATGACGTAAGTCTATACAGTCAGCGAGAGATATTAACTCCTCCAGGGAGGTTGGAATCTCTCTGGCAGATAAAGCATCTTTAATATGCCCAGCCAGACCCTTCCAGAACACCGGGATAAGCGACCGCTCAGACCAATCCAGTTCAGCCGCTAAGGTTCTGAACTGGACGACATAGTGACTGGCGGGGGCCGAACCCTGGACCAACGCAAGGAGCTTAAGAGCCATATCATGCATGACCTGAGGACCCAGGAAAACGCTCATTAGGGTCTTTAGGAAGAGACCCGCCTTTACTACCACCAGGTCGTTCCGCTCCCATAGAGGAGTAGCCCACTCCAGAGCCCTGTGAGAAAGCAATGAGATGATATAACCCACTTTGGCTCTTTCGGAGGGGAACCGTGCCTCCATCATCTCCAAGTGAATGGAGTATACATTAATAAAACCCCTGCAGAGTTTACTGTCCCCAGAAAATTTCTACGGTAGAGCAAACTGGGGTAATGGGGCACTTGCAGTGGTTGCAGTATTCGCCGCAGCCAAGTTAATAATATTGGCTGCTAAAGTTGCCGCCTGGGACGCTACTGCAGTGATATCAACAGCCGGAGCAGTTTGTTCCAGAGTTCTAAGTCTGGTCTCCAGTTGCTGTATGTAACGCTGCAGTTGCTGGTTGTCGGCCATGTTCGGCAAGACCCTGGCGCTCAGATACCGTTAGGGGAGCGGTTGCAGACAACTTTATTTAATGGAACGCAAAAGACCCCGGGGTCCGCGATGCAGCCAAGAGGACTGCTGCCGAACACGTCCCGGGTGGAAAGGCAAAAGACAACTAAAAAATAACCCTTCCGTGTTAACTACACACCGGACGGGGTATAGCGGTATGCTCTATCTCCGTTTACTGCACGGAGGAGAGAGCGACCGGCAACGCACCTAACAAATATCTTAGCCCTTCGTGTTAACGCGCACGGAAGGGAAAGACGGTACGCACAATCTCCAAGAACCGCAGGGAGACGAGCGCCCGTGGGAACAGCAGTAGCCCTGTCTTTGATACAGGCGCTACGCTATGGGGATTGGCGCTAAAGCGGTTCACACAATCTCCAAGAACCGCAGGGAGACGTGTGACCGGACTATGAGCAGCAGCCCTGTCTTCGGTACAGGCGCTACGCTATAGGAGACAGCGCTAGTGTGCGGGTGATTCCCGCCGGGTATTCGAGCACTCAGCCGGCGTGCTACCGGACTGAGCAAACCCGCTCTATTTAACTCACAGGCGGCTCAGGGTGTAAGGGCGAACCCCCTGGTTAGAACCAGTCAGCGAAGCGAAGCTACCTGCCTCTATGGAGCTAAACATGCCTAGCAGAAACTATGGCTCTTTGAGCCCGGAGTCAGCGTGCACACCACAAACAGCTAGCTCATATGATCTGAGCGCGTCGCCATGTTTGTTGGCGGGCCTTTTAAAGATTAAGCCCTGCCCACCGACGCACCATTGGTGACGATACCCGTGGACCAATCAGGAGGTGCCAGGTCACCGGTTCAGGTGGGTGCCAATCCACCAATCATGATCCGCCAGGTCACGGACATGCTCAGTGCGGCAAATCCTGGACTTTGAGTCCGCAAGCCCTGTCTCCCTCTGCAATCCAGGCTTAACATTGCTAGGCACCACTACCTGGGAGACAAACAGTGCTCATGGACCAGCTAGGCGTTGAGGCTGATGGCAATGCTAAACAGCATCAGCCCTGGCTGGACTGAAATGGAAGAGCACAGAAGGTCCTGGACCCATTTCAAATCCAGCACCAGACCGACACCCAACATCATCAACTGGCTGACTGTGGGTTGACAGTAAGTGGGATCTCCAACCTTGTCATCATAACCCTGCGTGTTATCACACCTGTTGTCCTCAAAGCCAACCTCTTCCTGCCCTAACTGAAAAGTCAAGTTGTCGCTCCAATCAGGTATTTGAGTCTCATCATTGTCTCCACCAACAGGAGTTACAGTTTGGGAACGAGGGTCTACATTATGGTCAGAACCTTCTTCATCTGGTCCTGGATCTGACTTATAAAGATTCTGGGCATCAGTGCAGATCATCTTAGTTTGGCTGGAAGATGGTCTTTCTTCTGCAGATGTTACTCCCCCCCAATGCGGGGGCGCTCGACCCACCAGTGGACAGGCACCAGTATTGGGAGAGGAGGGCTGGCCGTCAGGGTCCACCTCGGCTCTGGCACAAACCCGGTGGCACGGGCAGGAACAGACTAGCCGTGTCGGCTTTGCACTTTTTTGGTTTTAGAAGGGCATGACATGCCTATATCTGTGTCTCCCCCTCCTTTTACTCATCCACCTCTTTTCTTTTCGCATGACTATATGTACTTGTCACTTTTCCATGTGTTAGTTGTGTCTTCTGAGCAGTTTGTCAGCTTTTGGACACCTTTGAAGTGTTTTCTATGTATTTTCTATGTGTTTCTATGTGTTATTGTTTGCCTGCCATTGGTTTTAACGGTGTTCGAAGGTGTTCGACGAACAGTTCGGCGAACATACGGGTGTTCGACGAACCGAAACGAACGAACTCGATCACTATGGGGGTGGCTCAACACTAAACAGTTGCCTCGTGCTCCACTGCTTAACTATTAACTGAGTTCTCTAGACTAGACTGAGCTCCACTGCAGACTGACCTCTCTTAGGCTTCTCTACTGCAGGAACTCTTCAGAGGAACTGAACTGCCTAGCTCCACCTTCCCTATTTATATCCCTAACGGGATCCCTCTGCTGGTCTGAGGTGAAAGGTGGAGATGTGTGAATGTTTATGGGGGCCTCTTGTGGAGGATTCCATCAATGCACTCTTCTAGGATCTGTGATACCAAGTGCAGCTGGGCGTCACAGATGCTATTGACGATGAGGTTAGGTTACATCTTCCTGGACAGAGGCGGAGAACTGGAAGCACGTCAACAACTGCATCCTTAACCACAACTCAGCCTCTGACCACAAGTCGTAGTGGCTCTTCAGGTCGCATGGGCTCTAAGCCTTGCATAGCCTGGGCATTTTTTCAGATCGATAAGGATGACCCAACTCGTGTTATCTGTAATATTTGTCACCAAAAGCTAAGTAGAGACCAAAAAATCCTTAGTTTGAGTACTTCATGCATGAACCATCACATGGATATGAAGCATAAGTTGCAGTGGGAAGCTCACTATGCTACAATGCGGCCAAGCGGGCCGGGCCAACCACCGTCTGCCCCATCTTGTGCATCCGCAGCCTCTTCATCCTCTGTGACTGGGGGGACAGCAGTCAAGCATGTTTTTGTACGCAGACCTGCCACCTCTTTACCCGCAACAGCTAGTGTGATTGGCAGGTCATCATTTCATTTGGAAGTGGAAACACCAGCTGGTGTTGAGCGCTCTCCGACATCAAGAGCACCACCTTTGGATCAAGGCAACCTAACTTTTCCGCCTGCATCTTCCTCACAGACCGGCAAGTTTGCCGGGGACACCCTACTCAACCCTGTCTAAGCACAACAGCCAGCCCTCGGTCCCTCAGATGTGGACAAGTAAAAGACTATTTCCTCCTAGCCATGACAAAGCTAAGAGGTTGAATTTCACCATCTGCAAGCTGTTGGCTACAGAAATGCTGCCTTTCTGCCTGGTGGACACAGAGGATTTTCGAGACCTTATGTCCGTCGCAGTGCCCCAGTACTAGATGCCCCGTCGGCACTACTTCTCAAAGAAAGGTGTGCCTGCGCTCCACCAGCATGTCGCACACAACATCACCGCTTCTTTGAGAAACTCTGTGTGTGACAGGGTGCATTTCACCACAGACACTTGGGCGAGTAGGCATGGACAGGGGCGTTACATGTCACTGACTGGGCACTGGGTAACTATGGTGACAGCAGGACAAGGGGCTGCTGTCCAAGTCTTGCCATCCCCAAGGGTTGTACATCAATCCTCTTTATCTAGAAGTTCCTCCACTGCTTCTGCCTCCTCAACCTCCCCTAGGTCCTCCTCCTGCACCCAAAGCCTGTCTGGTAATGCCACCCGCTTTCTAACTGCGCAGAAGGAATCCTGCACACCTCCTTACTATGCTGGCAGCAGGGCTCAATGGCATCAGGGGGTGTTTACTTTGAAATGTCTGGGAAATGTGAGTCACACAGCTGAGAAGTTGTGGTCAGCTCTGGAGACCCAGTTTCATGAATGGTTGTCTCCACTGGACCTGCAACCAGGGAAGGCCGTGTGCGACAATGCTGCAAACCTGGGTGCGGCCCTTCGCCGGGGCAATGTCACACACGTGCCTTGTATGGCTCACGTGTTGAACCTGGTTGTCCAGCAATTTTTAGCCCACTATCCTGGACTAGATGGCCTTCTGCAGAGGGCACGGTCGCTGTGTGCTCACTTCCGCCGTTCGCATCCCGCAGCACAACGACTTACATCTCTACAGAAGTCGTTGGGCCTGCCAGTTCACCGGCTGAAATGCGATGTGCCGACACGGTGGAATTCAACTCTGCACATGTTGCAGCGACTGTGGCAGCACCGACAAGCCCTGGTGTAATACGTTCTGACTAGTGTTGAGCATTCTGATACTGAAATATCGGGTATCGGCCGATATTCGCGGTATCGGAATTCCGATACTTAATTCCGATACTTTTGCAATATCGTATACCGGAATCGGAAGTTCCCATAATGCAATGAGCCATTTTCATTTTATTCAGCCAATGAGGATCCTAAGAAGTGTGGGCACATCCTGTTAGGCATGTAGGCATCTTAACTAATGGCATGGCTGTGATTGGCTGCTGAAATGATGTCATGATGCACTATAAAAGCCGCCGCCGCCATTTTGAGCTCACTCTGCTGTGAATTCAGTTAGGGATAGGACGCTGTTGTTCTGAGGGACAGTTTTAGCTACCTATTTGGTCTATTCTGCTTTACCTAAGCTACTTTATAAATCGCTGTGCCTTGCAGTGCTAGTGCACAGTTCTCTGTGCTGTTCACCGCTTTCTGCAAGGTCTCTGTGTGTGAGTGCAGCTCACCCTGTAGTGTGTGCTTCAACCACGTCTGGTTGTAGTGCACTCAGTGTGTGTCACTGCCTCATACATTGTCCTTTTTTGCCAATTCATAATTTTTCCTGATATCTCCTATTAGTGTGGTGGTTCCATCCGTATTCAGCTAAATTGGTTCCAAACACACTATATAGGAGTAGATAGAGAAATTTTTTTGGTCTTGCAGCGCTAGTGCACAGTGCTCTGCATCTGTACTGTTCACCGCTGTCTGCAAGGTCTGGTGTGTGAGTGCAGCTCACCCTGTAGTGTGTGCTTCAACCACGTCTGGTTGTAGTGCACTCAGTGTGTGTCACTGCCTCATACATTGTCCTTTTTTGCCAATTCATAATTTTTCCTGATATCAACTATTAGTGTGGTGGTTCCATCCGTATTCAGCTAAATTGGTTCCAAACACACTATATAGGAGTAGATAGAGAATTTTTTTTGGTCTTGCAGCGCTAGTGCACAGTGCTCTGCATCTGTACTGTTCACCGCTGTCTGCAAGGTCTGGTGTGTGAGTGCAGCTCACCCTGTAGTGTGTGCTTCAACCACGTCTGGTTGTAGTGCACTCAGTGTGTGTCACTGCCTCATACATTGTCCTTTTTTGCCAATTCATAATTTTTCCTGATTTCTCCTATTAGTGTGGTGGTTCCATCCGTATTCAGCTAAATTGGTTCCAAACACACTATATAGGAGTAGTTAGAGGAGCCTTTCTGCAGCATTGGGCCCTGCAGCCCCAGCCAGATTAGTATTAGCCTATTTTTTGCAGCCTCATCTATTGCATTGTAGGTTACCTTCCTACATTGTAATAGCTACAAAAAGTTTGTGATACTATCGTTATTACATCTTTAGGCACATCAAGTGTCTTTTTGTGACAAAAAAAACCTAAATAAAGTTCACCAAACACTCCACTTTACAGTTGTGTAGGCCACATTAGCTCATATTAAAGTCTAGTCCACACTTTATAAAATTAGTGTTTCTTATACCTGTTAGCAGCTGTTCAGGAATAAGCACACTAAGCCCTTAGTACTTTTCTGCCTATCTTTATCAGTCTACCAAGATGAAGAAGGCAGGGAGTAAGGCATGTGGTCGTGGGCGTGGGCGTGGAGTTTCTGCAGGGAGAGGACGTGGGGATTCTGTGCCTGCTGCGGGCACCAGTGACTCAGCATCCCCCAGTTTTACCAGGGAACAGTCCTTTATGCGCAGCTTTGTAGGAGCTAGCCTTACCCCACTGCTGCGCGAGGACCAAATTGAAGCCGTTGTCGGATGGATGGCAGCTAACGCATCGACTTCAATTAGTTCCAGATCCTCTCAGGTCCTGAGCACTGAAGAGCACCCATCTGTCTCTTCACCACCTGCCAAATTGCCCAGGCAGTCAGAGAGCCCTGGACAGGAGCCATCTCTACTTCTGTTCTCTGAATCTCTTGGCTTGGAAAGAGGGGGCCAGCCAAGCAGAATTCGAGAATTTGAAGAAGAGGTAGTATGCAGTGATGCGCAACTGTTTTGTCTCTCTGAATCTGAAGAGGCGGGTGGGCCAGTGCCTATGGTCAGCAGCACACCTCAGTACGCATCTGATGATGAGACTCAGGTGCCACTTTCTGGTGCGTACTGTGCTGTCGAGACTACCCAGGAGAAGCAGTTGTTTGAAGAGGGTGGTGTAGATGATGAGGTCCTTGACCCATCATGGCGTGAGGGACAGGAAGGTGGTGGGAGCAGCTCTGAGGAAGAGATTCCCCGAACAGCCCAAAAAGGAGGGAGAGGGAGGGGGCAGACTTGGTTGCCTGTAGCCTCCACTTCGGCACCCATTAGGAGCATGGCTCTTCCAAAATCCAAAGCGGGCGCTCCCAAGACTTGCAGTGCCTGGTCCTTTTTTGACACAGTTGCAGATGACATTTGCTTTGTCAAGTGCAAGCTGTGTAATCAGAAGGTGAAAAGAGGGAAAAGTGTCAGCAACCTCATTACCACAAATATGTGGAAACATGTGCGGACCAAGCACGTGGTGGAGTTACAAAAACACACTGAAGACCTAGGCCAACCTACAGCGCCACCTACCACCTCTTCAGCTCGTGTTGTAGCCTCTTCCTCCAGCTCACACACAGCTGGTTCAGCTTCCTCACAGGATCGCCATGGAAGAATCTCTGGCACTGTTGTACAGAGACACAGTGTAATTCCACCCACAGCACCACTTTCCCAGTCATCCTCACACTCCCAGGCCAGTCTACAGCCATCGTTAGCACAGGCATGGGAGAAAAGGCGCCCATACTCGGCAAACCACCCCCGAGCACAGGCTCTGAATGCTGGCATTGCTAAACTACTGGCCCTTGAAATGCTATCATTCAGGCTGGTGGAGACTGACACATTCCGTAACTTTATGGCATTGGCAGTCCCACAATACAACGTGCCCAGCCGATTTTATTTCAGCAGGCAAGCCGTCCCTGCCCTGCAACATCATGTGGAGGGAAAAATTAAACATGCGCTACAAAACGCCGTCAGTAGCAAGGTCCACCTGACCACCGATGCGTGGACCAGTAAGCATGGACAGGGACGATACCTTTCCCTCACTGCCCATTGGGTAAATGTTGTGGAGCCGGGTACAGATCTTGAGAGTGGCGCTGTACTTGTTCTGCCAACTCCAAGGATTGCAGGAATCCAGTCTGTACACATTGACTCCTTCTCATACTCCAGTTCCTCTGAATCAGTGCTGCAGGAGCCGTCACGGTCTACCTCCACATCGACCCGTGAACGGTTACCTGTTATGGTGACCCATATGAGCACAGCCGTGGCCAAACGTCAACAGGCCGTATTAAAGTTAATTTCTTTGGGGAATCGAAGCCACACAGCGCAGGAGCTCTGGAATGCCATCAAGCAGCAGAGCGACGTGTGGTTTGTGCCAGCGAATCTCCAGCCAGGCATGGTAGTGTGTGACAATGGACGAAATCTGGTGGCAGCTCTGGGCCTAGGCAACCTCACTCACATCCCATGTCTGGCACATGTGCTCAACTTGGTCGTGCAGAGTTTTTTGAGGGACTATCCGGATCTTGATGCACTGCTTCACAAGGTCCGCATAGAGTGCGCTCACTTGCGGCGTTCCAGCAATGCAAGATCACGCATTGCAGCTCTGCAGCGCCGATTACGTCTTCCGGAACATCGCATCATATGTGACCTACCCACCAGGTGGAATTAAATGTTACATATGTTGGAGAGGTTGTGTGAGCAGCAGGCAGCAGTAATGGAGTACCAGCTGCAGCAGGCGCAAACAAGTCGCAGTGCGCGCCGTTCACACTTCACCACCACTGAGTGGGCCTCTATGAAGGACATTTGCCACGTTTTGCGTGCCTTCGATTATTCCACGCGGATGGCGAGTGCAGATGATGCACTAGTCAGCATGACTATCCCCCTTATCTGCCAGCTTGAAAAAACACTGCAAGCACTAAGGGACGAGGTTTTGGAAGAGGTGGAGGATGAGGAGTCACAAATGCCATCTGCTTCTCTACAGTCTGCGCAACGTGGTTCCTCACAAAGGCCTAGGCAGGGGACACTTTGTGAGGAGGATGAGGAGGAGTCAATGGATGAGGAAGACATCTGTCCAGAGGAGGGAGGTACACAATGCTCTAGTAGTCAGTATCTAGAGCGAGGGTGGGGTGATGCAGAGCAGGCAGAGATCACGCCTCAAGCAGGGGACAGCGTTTCTTGGCCAGTTGGCAGTCTGCAGCACATGGTTGATTTCATGCTGCAGTGCCTGAGAAACGACCACCGCATCACCCACATTCTCAACACGGCTGATTATTGGGTGTCCACCCTCCTAGATCCTCGCTACCGGGACAACTTACAAAGCCTCATAACACCGTTGAACCGGGAGCGTAAAATGCGGGAGTACCAAGACGCACTGGTGCATTCCATCATGTTCTCCATTCCAACCGAGAGCAGTGCTGCTAGTGCTTTACAAAGCAGCTCAGTGCGTCGAGGTAGTGGAGGAAGCTCTGCACAAAGAGGGAGCAGAAGCAGCGCCTCAGCACAAGGCAAGACCAGTATGGCCGAAATGTGGCAAAGTTTTGTGTCCCCGCCGCCACAAATGTCTACACCATCACAGACGGCTCCAGTCAGCAGGAGGCAACGTTTCTGTCAGATGGTGACAGACTACATGTCTTGCCCTCTTAGTGTACTCCCAGACGGCTCTTCTCCCTTCAAGTTTTGGGTCTGTAAGCTGGATACATGGCCAGAGCTTAGTCAGTATGCATTGGAGGTGCTAGCTTGCCCTGCTGCTAGTGTATTATCGGAACGCGTCTTTAGTGCCGCAGGTGGTGTACTAACAGACCGTCGCATGCGACTATCCTCCGATAACGTTGACCGGCTTACTTTTCTCAAAATGAACAAGGCCTGGATCTCTCATGAATTTGCCAGTCCTCTTCCAGAATAAATAATTGGTTGGCAACAGTATCCAGGTCTCCTGTTGTGTTCATGTTTCTACCACCTGAACTGTAATCCCTGAGCTCCAACACCGCCAGTTGGCGCTTGGAAGTGCCGTCTGCACAGTCAACACTTGCTGCCGTGTTATTGGGGTTCAGTAACGTCAGCTGTTCCCCTGCTGTGCGGACGGCAATTTCTCCTGCTCTGTCCACATTCTCACTACTACAGATTTTAAAGTTGCTCCAATTACACCTCTGGCTCCTCTGTTTTCAGTATTATCCCTGAGCTCCAACACCGCCAGTTGGCGCTCGGAAGTGCCGTCTGCACAGTCAACACTTGCTGCCGTGTTATTGGGGTTCAGTAACGTCAGCTGTTCCCCTGCTGTGCGGACGGCAATTTCTCCTGCTCTGTCCACATTCTCACTACTACAGATTTTAAAGTTGCTCCAATTACACCTCTGGCTCCTCTGTTTTCAGTATTATCCCTGAGCTCCAACACTGCCAGTTGGTGCTCGGAAGTGCCGTCTGCACAGTCAACACTTGCTGCCGTGTTATTGGGGTTCAGTAACGTCAGCTGTTCCCCTGCTGTGCAGACTGCAATTTCTCCTGCTCTGTCCACATTCTCACTACTACAGATTTTAAAGTTGCTCCAATTACACCTCTGGCTCCTCTGTTTTCAGTATTATCCCTGAGCTCCAACACCGCCAGTTGGCGCTCGGAAGTGCCGTCTGCACAGTCAACACTTGCTGCCGTGTTATTGGGGTTCAGTAACGTCAGCTGTTCCCCTGCTGTGCGGACGGCAATTTCTCCTGCTCTGTCCACATTCTCACTACTAAAGATTTTAAAGTTGCTCCAATTACACCTCTGGCTCCTCTGTTTTCAGTATTATCCCTGAGCTCCAACACCTCCAGTTGGCGCTCGGAAGTGCCGTCTGCACAGTCAACACTTGCTGCCGTGTTATTGGGGTTCAGTAACGTCAGCTGTTCCCCTGCTGTGCGGACGGCAATTTCTCCTGCTCTGTCCACATTCTCACTACTACAGATTTTAAAGTTGCTCCAATTACACCTCTGGCTCCTCTGTTTTCAGTATTATCCCTGAGCTCCAACACCGCCAGTTGGCGCTCAGAAGTGCTGTCTGCACAGTCAACACTTGCTGCCATGTTATTGGGGTTCAGTAACGTCAGCTGTTCCCCTGCTGTGCGGACGGCAATTTCTCCTGCTCTGTCCACATTCTCACTACTACAGATTTTAAAGTTGCTCCAATTACACCTCTGGCTCCTCTGTTTTCAGTATTATCCCTGAGCTCCAACACCACCAGTTGGCGCTCGGAAGTGCCGTCTGCACAGTCTACACTTGCTGCCGTGTTATTGGGGTTCAGTAACGTCAGCTGTTCCCCTGCTGTGCGGACGGCAATTTCTCCTGCTCTGTCCACATTCTCACTACTACAGATTTTAAAGTTGCTCCAATTACACCTCTGGCTCCTCTGTTTTCAGTGTTATCCCTGAGCTCCAACACCGCCAGTTGGCGCTCGGAAGTGCCGTCTGCACAGTCTACACTTGCTGCCGTGTTATTGGGGTTCAGTAACGTCAGCTGTTCCCCTGCTGTGCGGACGGCAATTTCTCCTGCTCTGTCCACATTCTCACTACTACAGATTTTAAAGTTGCTCCAATTACACCTCTGGTTCCTCTGTTTTCAGTATTATCCCTGAGCTCCAACACCGCCAGTTGGCGCTCGGAAGTGCCGTCTGCACAGTCAACACTTGCTGCCGTGTTATTGGGGTTCAGTAACGTCAGCTGTTCCCCTTCTGTGCGGACGGCAATTTCTCCTGCTCTGTTCACATTCTCACTACTACAGATTTTAAAGTTGCTCCAATTACACCTCTGGCTCCTCTGTTTTCAGTATTATCCCTGAGCTCCAACACCGCCAGTTGGCGCTTGGAAGTGCCGTCTGCACAGTCAACACTTGCTGCCGTGTTATTGGGGTTCAGTAACGTCAGCTGTTCCCCTGCTGTGCGGACGGCAATTTCTCCTGCTCTGTCCACATTCTCACTACTACAGATTTTAAAGTTGCTCCAATTACACCTCTGGCTCCTCTGTTTCCAGTATTATCCCTGAGCTCCAACACCGCCAGTTGGCGCTCGGAAGTGCCGTCTGCACAGTCAACACTTGCTGCCGTGTTATTGGGGTTCAGTAACGTCAGCTGATCCCCAGCTGTGTGTCCGGCAAATTCTCCTGCTTTGTCCACATCCACTGTACTACGGATTTAAAACCTCCTCCAAATACACCTCTGGCTCCTCTGTTTTTAGTATTTACCCTGGGCTCCAATACCGCTAGTTGCTGCTCAGAAGTGCCGTCTGCACAGTCAACGCTTGCTCCAGTGTTATTGGGGTTCAGTAACGTCAGCTGATCCCCAGCTGTGTGTCCGGCAATTTCTCCTGCTTTGTCCACATCCACTGTACTACGGATTTAAAACCTCCTCCAAATACACCTCTGGCTCCTCTGTTTTTAGTATTTACCCTGGGCTCCAATACCGCTAGTTGCTGCTCAGAAGTGCCGTCTGCACAGTCAACGCTTGCTCCAGTGTTATTTTGGTTCAGTAACGTCATCTGATCCCCAGCTGTGTGTCCGGCAAATTCTCCTGCTTTGTCCACATCCACTGTACTACGGATTTAAAACTTGCTCCAATTACACCTCTGGCTCCACTCTGTTTTTAGTATTTACCCTGGGTTCCAGCACCGCCAGCTGGTTCTCGGTAGTTCCATTTGCTCTTGTACCTTCTACTAACCATCCGGGTTCCAGTACCGTCAGCTGGTTCTCGGCAGTGACTTTGGCACGGGTACTCCCTCCTGCCCAGCCTGGTTCCAGCACGCCAGCTGTTTCCGGGTAGTGTCAACGTCACTTTGCCTCCAATGCGTTGTCCTGTCGTGTTGCGGTCGGGTTAGCCGACTCTATGGTGCCTGCAGTTTAGGTGACTCCTATGTGGGCTGCGGGATCTGGCAATGAAGGCTGGTTCCATAGTGCCAATAGGACAAGCACCCCCTGTAGGACTGTGGGTTTTGGTAACTGCGGCCGGCTTGCGGCCTTGAACTTTTTTTTACATGGGTACCTTCTGCTACCCATCCGGGTTCCAGTACCGTCAGCTGGTTCTCAGCAGTGCCTTTGGATTAGGTGCCTCCTTCTCGGTATCCAAGTTCCACCAACGTCTGCTGGTCCTTGGTAGTGCTTTCTGGCACAGGTACCTCCTGCTTAGTAACCGAGTTCCAATACCGTCAGCTGGTCTTCGGCAGTTCCATTGGCTCTTGTACCTTCTGCTACCCATCCGGGTTCCAGTACCGTCAGCTGGTCCTCGGTAGTTCCATTTGCTCTTGTACCTTCTACTACCCATCCGGGTTCCAGTACCATCAGCTGGTTCTCGGCAGTGACTTTGGCACGGGTACTCCCTCCTGCCCAGCCTGGTTCCAGCACGCCAGCTGTTTCCGGGTAGTGTCAACGTCACTTTGCCTCCAATGCGTTGTCCTGTCGTGTTGCGGTCGGGTTAGCCGACTCTATGGTGCCTGCAGTTTAGGTGACTCCTATGTGGGCTGCGGGATCTGGCAATGAAGGCTGGTTCCATAGTGCCAATAGGACAAGCACCCCCTGTAGGACTGTGGGTTTTGGTAACTGCGGCCGGCTCGCGGCCTTGAACTTTTTTTTACATGGGTACCTTCTGCTACCCATCCGGGTTCCAGTACCGTCAGCTGGTTCTCGGCAGTGCCTTTGGATTAGGTGCCTCCTTCTCGGTATCCAAGTTCCACCAACGTCTGCTGGTCCTTGGTAGTGCTTTCTGGCACAGGTACCTCCTGCTTAGTAACCGAGTTCCAGTACCGTCAGCTGGTCTTCGGCAGTTCCATTGGCTCTTGTACCTTCTGCTACCCATCCGGGTTCCAGTACCGTCAGCTGGTCCTCGGTAGTTCCATTTGCTCTTGTACCTTCTACTACCCATCCGGGTTCCAGTACCGTCAGCTGGTTCTCGGCAGTGACTTTGGCACGGGTACTCCCTCCTGCCCAGCCTGGTTCCAGCACGCCAGCTGTTTCCGGGTAGTGTCAACGTCACTTTGCCTCCAATGCGTTGTAATGTCGTGTTGCGGTCGGGTTAGCTGACTCTATGGTGCCTGCAGTTTAGGTGACTCCTATGTGGGCTGCGGGATCTGGCAATGAAGGCTGGTTCCATAGTGCCAATAGGACAAGCACCCCCTGTAGGACTGTGGGTTTTGGTAACTGCGGCCGGCTCGTGGCCTTGAACTTTTTTTTACATGGGTACCTTCTGCTACCCATCCGGGTTCCAGTACCGTCAGCTGGTTCTCGGCAGTGCCTTTGGATTAGGTGCCTCCTTCTCGGTATCCAAGTTCCACCAACGTCTGCTGGTCCTTGGTAGTGCTTTCTGGCACAGGTACCTCCTGCTTAGTAACCGAGTTCCAGTACCATCAGCTGGTCTTCGGCAGTTCCATTGGCTCTTGTATCTTCTGCTACCCATCCGGGTTCCAGTACCATCAGCTGGTCCTTGGTAGTTCCTCAGCTTTCTTGTACCTTCTGCTACATTTCCAAGTTCAAGCTTTTTGAAATGGTTCTTGGTAATCACTCTAGATCTCCCTGACGAGGACCCTGAAGACGAGGACCCTGAAGACCAACCCTAAGAAGACGAGGACCCCGAAGCCGACGACCCTGAAGATGAGGACCCTGAAGACCACCCCGAAGAAGATGAGGACCCTGAAGACCACCCCGAAGAAGACGAGGACCCTGAAGACCACCCCGAAGAAGACGAGGACCCCGAAGACAAGGACCCAGAAGACCAACCCGAAGAAGACGAGGACCCCGAAGAAAAGGACCCCCGAAGACGACGACCCTGAAGACCACCCCGAAGAAGACCAAGAAGATGACCCTGAAGAAGTTGACCAAGAGGACAAAGAAGAGAAGACAAGCACCAAGATACAGAAGAACAAGAGACAGAAAACCAAGAAGCAGAAATACAAGAAGCTGCAGAACAAAAAGCGGAAGAACATTAAGCATAAGACTAAAAATCAGAGCAAAAGATAATATCTAAATTATAAGCAGAAGATGACTAAGCAGTGTATGGGGGTGAGTCCGTTCCTCCTCGTGGTGCCCCTGGAAAAGACCTGCTGCTGCAGGCCAAACTGAACGCGGACAAATCCTGTTGTAAATCTTTTGTGACGGGCAGAACGAAAGGTGTAATGTCCAACCTTTTATAGATAACAACTACAGGAATGCCTGCCACAAATAAGAATATGATGAAGAAGAAGAAGATGAAGAAGATGAAGAAGTAGAATATGAAGAATGTAAAAAAAAAGAATAATACGAAGAAGGTGAAGAAGAAGAAGATGAAGAAGGTGAAGAAGAAGTGGATGAAAAAGATGCTGAGGATGATGAAGGAGAAAGTGTAGGAGAAGTAAAAAAGAAGGTGAAGAGCATGGAAGTAGTGAAACATAAATATCTGACAAAATATAAAAATACTTAACATAGTCAATATTTCCGTAACTCAGAACATCTTAAAAAAAAATATTAATTCCTGCTATTCCATTTGATTGGGCTAAACCTCTATGCCTTTATTGTCTCCCCCACCTCCCCCAATACATTCTACATTATTCTTAGTTGTTTTCCTTCATGTAGAATTAACCTACAAGGAAAGAAAGGGTTTATTTTCATTCCGATATTTCTGTCCCATTGACTTGCATTGGTTTCCGGTATCGGAATCGGCGATATCCGATACTTTTTCGGTATCGGTCCGATCCAATCCGATCCGATATTTCCCGATATCGGAAGGTATCGCTCAACACTAGTTCTGACATATAGCCTGGGCCAACGAGATCCAGAGGTGGGGCAAATCACGCTTCAGGAGTGGTCTCAGATCAGGGACCTATGAAGTTGACGTGCCACCTGGGCCTGGGGTAACCGGAGCCAGGCCGGTAGACACTGAGGGTTGCAGTCACTGTGGCCGCGACCCGGTCCGTGACCCAGGGAGGTCAATCCAAGGGTAATTTGTATATATGGGTTTTATAATGTCTGACTACGCCACCTGTGGAGTGCGGCCAATGGGGCCGCCACTGTGGAACAGTCCTCTGAAGCTGGTGGTTTTGCAGCAATGGTATTATTAATCCCCACAGGAAGAGTGTAGCTTCAGGGCAGTGTGGGTGGATGATGGTGGTTGTAGTGCAGGGAGTCAGTAAAGAACACAGAGTCCGTGTGATGCAGTCCCAAGATCTTTACTCAGAGTTGTTGCAGTCCAGATTACAGGTACCAGAGCAATCTCCCCAATCATGCTGTGCGTACTCAGTGAGGGGCTCAGTCCACCCCCAGATAGCTCCGGAATACTTAGCAGGACCCCCTTCTGTGTGTCCTTTCTCTGGCCTTCTCCCTGCACCTCACACCCAGTGACATTTCTATCCGGTATCCTCGGGCCTTGACGGGCGATGTGTGTTCCATCCCCTGGGTACTATGTGGCTACCTTCTTAGTGAGACTGGTGTGGACTTTGGCCTGCAGTACATAAAATTCTGCAGCCTCCGGTTTCTAGGTGAGCATTTCTGTTTCTCCGCTAGTTGAGAGACCGGTTCCCCTTATCAGGCCTGAACGCTCTACCTCCTGGTAGCAGCGGGTTTACGGGTGGCCTTCTGCAAAGCCCGTACCCCTAGGGTCCCTTCAGTTCCTGGAGCCTTCCTGCTCCCACTCCTCTCTTCTCTCCTTCAGTCCTGGGCCTCCCAGGCTAGGCCCGCCTCCGGAGCAGAGTTCATGCAGAGCCTCTGCTCCTGTCACTTCTCCTCTGACTGGCTTGCTCTTTCTAAGATGGCTTCCTATTTATACTCTCTCTGTCATGTGCTCCCCTAAGCTGCTTTCTCCACCCATACCCACTACATGGGACCATCCCACCAGCTAGGGACCTGGGACTGTGCTCTCCCTTCGGAGCAATCTCGCCCTACCCCCACTGCGGGTATGTGTTGGATGCAGGTGTTAGGGTCCCGAGCCATACTCCTTCCTTACCTGAGGGTGAGATACCACACCTCTGGGTGAGATGCAGTACCTCTGTGGTGATTGAACCCTCAGGGGCGCCACACACCCTTCTGCACAGTTTTGAAATGGCGACGAAGATGTTTAGTGCTGACGACGATGCCAATATCAGCATGACTATTCTGGTGAGTTACATGCTGGAGCACACATTAAACAGAATTCAGAGTCAGGTGGTGGGACAAGAGGAGGTGGAGGAAGTAGAGGAGGAGTCGTATGCGGAAGGGATAACATCTCCAAGGTCCAGACGGTCGGCAGCACCAAGGCAGGCATGGGAGGGTGGGGGAGAGGGATTAACCAGGGTGCATGGTAGCAGCCAAACTGTTGAGGAAGGTGCAGGAGCCGAGGAAGAAGTGGAGGACGAACTGGCAATGGGCATGTAAGACTCATCAGATGAGGGAGACTTTGATCACATTTCTGTAGTGCGAGGTTGGTGGGAGAGGGCAGAGGAAGGAAGCATAATTCTTACCTCGCTACCAACACAACAAGGACTTGGTCCTCCTGGATGCGCAAGACACATGAGTGCCTTTTTGCTGGACTACCTGCAACATGACCCTCGGATTGTCAGAATTCGAAGTAATCCCGACTACTGGGTTGCCACACTCTTAGCTCCCCGTTACAAAAGTAAATTTGCCGAAGTAACTCCTGCCATAGAAAGGGATTCACGCATGCAGGAGTATCTACATAGGCTGTTGCAGAATCTTACATGTGCTTTTCCACAAAACACCAGTGGTGCACGTAGTGAATCTCACAGTTCTAACTTGCAAACCATGGGACTGTCGAGTCTTCATCACTCAAACAGTAACAGTAACACAGTATCTGCTGATAACAGCAATCTTTTGGAATCGTTTCACCACTTTTTTAGACCATCCTTTTCAAGGCCACAGGAGACAAGAAGTATAACACATAGTCAACGCCTAGAGACGATGGTACAGGAGTATCTCCAAGTGAACATAGAAGCTATGACTTTGTCACTGGACCCATGCTCATTTTGGGATTCCAATCTGGAAAAATGGTCGGAGCTTGCCACTCACGCCTTGGAGATCTTGTCATGCCCTGCAGCCAGCGTTCTCTCTGAACATGTGTTCAGCACTGCTGGTGGTGTGCTGACAGATAAGCGCACGCGGCTGTCCACTGAGAATGTAGACAGACTCATGTTCATAAAGATGAACAAATCATGGATCCGCAAGGACTTTTCTACCCCTGTGTCATCCTGGGGAGACTAAAAGCTTGAGGATTTGGTAAAATCACCTCACCAACTGTTTTAAGCAACTCTGGGGCAATTGATGCCACTTAAGTGGTGTCTGTGCCACAATTTTTGGAAAAAATGGAGTCTCTTTTTGTAGTCCCCTTGCTGTGTTTTACATGACGTTGGCATTGTCAATTTGAGGTGGGTTGGGTCGCTCCCCCCCCCCTTTTAACTGTAAGAAACTACATACACTATGGCTTGGGGTAACACAGATGGTTGAGTCTGAAGAGCTGTTTACTCAGAGGTCTGCTCCAAAGCTTCAGTGTCTGCTTGTCAGCGTAGAATTTTTAACTGCATCTAGCCTAGGCAATACTTTGGGCATAGTAACCCAGATGCGAAACAAGCTGCACCGCCTGTGTATCTAATAAGAATTTTTAAATGCATCTAGCCTAGGCAGACTGTGGTTACCCCAAGCAAATCCAGAAGTTCAGCCCCCCTACCGCCCCCCTTTCCTTGACAATACAATAATGTAACTTTTACAACTGGATGGGTGAGGATCGGTCACAGCTTTATTAACTCTTTATACTCAATCCATTAGAAAGGCATTTTATTTCTAAAATAATTCAGCTTGCTGCAGCATGCCCTGGGTCTCCACACCGGCAAGTTGGCCAACAATGTAACTCTCCAACATGTCCTTTCTATTTCCAGGCCACGGAGGATCCTGCGTACTCGTATGCAGGACTCTGACCCCCATCCATCACTCTTAACGCTTGTTCCACTCAGTCCTGGAGTCCTGACAGGAATATGTCCAGTCCAATATCCATTAAGTGAACACCATCTGGCCGTATGAGGCCTGCTTTATCTCCTTCCAGTTGTCGGTGTTGTATCACTACACCGCCTCTGTCTCTTTTAAATTTTGCCATCCGAATATTTATTACCCGCCTTGTCCGTTCGATGGCCGTGATGTCTCGCGCACCTTGCCATATTGCTATCGGCACAATCTCTGACCATACTATAGTTAGTTTTGTGAAAAATTCTCTGAAGCGCTCAGTGTCTAGTTTCATTATTGCCATTAGTTACGCGCTCTTGTGATAACCTAGGTCGTTTCCCCCGGCATGTATAACTAGTATGACCGGACCTCTTGCCTCTGTCTCTACCTTGATTTCCTCCTTTAGTACCTGTGGCCATATCAGGCCTCTAATACCTCTCCAGTTGAAATATGTGTTATGAAATTCTAATTTCCTCCCACCTGGGTGGACTTTCGCCCTTTTTTCTGCCCAATGTATATACGAGTGGCCTATCACCCACACTGTTGGCTTAGCGTCACCTGTAAAAGAAACAAACCACGTTAGGATAACAAGTCCGGTCTTATGTATCTCGCCAAACACGTGGATCGCCATCTCCCTATCCTCTGATCTTCCGTTTCTGACAATCCTGCACTTGCTGTTTCCGTGGCCGCACCTATGCGGAATGAATGTGTCCCGTAATCTTTGGGGTGGTTCCCTGCCGATGTTATGCATTTATTAAATAAAGCTTGGAACTGGTATCTTGCTAATGGCGTTCCATCAATGTGTGATAGGAAGAAATTACTTTGTGATCTGATGGTTATATATGTTTTTACTATTGTTACCCGACTCAGTGTACCGTTTGTGGGTTGTAGAAGTACTCAAGTGACCCTGCCCGCTGGAACTATTTTCGATTGCCGTATGCGTAGACGTATTGCATTATTGGCTATGACTACGTCCTGGTGTAGTAAGCCTCCACTGGTGGTAATTTTGGATTGAGGGACTAATTCGCTTATGCATAGCGCCCCGAAGAAGGCGATCGCAAATGCAGTAGACAGTAGTGTTGCTTCAAATTGTGAGTGTCATGTTAATGGTGTTAGGGATATGATGTGAGAAATCAGTTTTAGTGACACGGGACGGGACGTCTACACTCCTGACTTGGCTGACCCCTTTTCGACCCTTTTATGGATTGTCTGATGATGAATCTCTTTGTCACATCTCCCCAATCCAGTAGTTGGAAGTGAAATGCTACTCCGGTCAGACACCGCTGCGCGGACGCCCCTGATATGCCCCTCATCATTAGCTGGTGGAGAAATTCTATGGTGACTTGTAATCTGGCTTGTTCACATTGGTCAACCCGTCCGCCTGCTACTAGTCGTGTCCACTCTTCCCATGCCTTACCGTATGCTTGACACATCGACGGAGCAACTGACGCTCTGATTAATGGCATCAACTATTCGCCACTAGATCCCATAGGGAGGGTGGGAAACTGTTGCCCGATGGGTGGGCGTTGGGGAGGAGCTCTGTGAAAATCTGCCAATTGAATTGTGATAAAGCGTTAGCAGCAGCTTTAGACCCCTCAGCATCGTGGCTAGTGCGGACCCATACATTGTGTTTTAGGCACAGGAATGCTAGCCGGCGTAGTAGGCCTAGCACTGGGAGAGACGATGATGCCATCTTATTAATGCAGTGCGCTAGGCTGCTGTTTTTTGTTATGAAGCGTATATTTTTGTTAGCCAGGAGGGCGCCCCATATTTCTATTGCTACCACTATTGGGAAGAAAAATTATTTTCCGGGCTAGATGCAGCTAAAATTATTATTAATTTAAAAGGTGGTGGAGCTTGGTATAGATGGCCTAATACAATGAGTATCACACTGTAATGCACACGCCCGGGCTGAGCGGCGTGTGCGTGTGATTGTAGTGATTCCACTGGACCGTGCCGGAGAGTGAATGCCTGGAGGGGCGTAACTAGGTATTCACCCGATCCGACCAGGGTCGCACGACGGCATACGACGCCAGTGCACCAAGGAGGAACCGAGCAGAGGGACCAGGTGCTACTCCAGGACAGACCCCGGACACGGCTGTTGACCCACACAGGGGAATACAGGAACAGACTGGTAGGCTGGCACACAGACTGGTGGGTATAGGCAGGCACGACTGGTATGCAGGCAGGCGGGTATGCAGGCAGGGGGGTACAGGCAAGCACAGCTAGAGTGCAGACAGGGAGGCACTAGCAGGTAGGAACACAGGCGGGATAGGACCCAGTACACACTGGGACTCAGGAACAATACAGGCAGAGGGGTACAGGCAAGCACAGCTAGAGTGCAGACAGGGAGGCACTAGCAGGTAGGGACACTGGCGGGATAGGACCCAGTACACACTGGGACTCAGGAACAGAACCACAGATGTGGCGGACAAACACAGCAGAGTGAGGCCGCCCAGAGAGGTGAGCGAGAACAGGGCAGGACAAGGCCGCCTGGAGCGGAGAGCAAGAGTAGAGCAGGACAAGGCCGCCAGGAGCGGTGAACAAAGGGTCAGAGCTGAGCGAGACTGCCGGAGCAGCGAGCAAGAGTAAAGCAGGACGAGGCCGCCTGGAGCGGTGAGCAAGAGTGGAGCAAGACTGCCGGAGCAGTGAGCAAAAGGATAAGAGCGTAGCGAGACTGCCGGAGCAGCGAGCAAAAGGGTCCGAGCGGAGCAAGGCTGCCGGAGCAGCGAGCAAAGGAGTCAGAGCAGGCTAGAACCGCCGGAGCGGTGAGCAAAGGAGTCAGGGCAGGCTAGAACCGCCGGAGCGGTGAGCAAAGGAGTCAGAGCAGGCTAGAACCGCCGGAGCGGTGAGCAAAGGAGTCAGAGCAGGCTAGAACCGCCGGAGCGGTGAGCAAAGGAGTCAGAGCAGGCTAGAACCGCCGGAGCGGTGAGCAAAGGAGTCAGAGCAGGCTAGAACCGCCGGAGCGGTGAGCAAAGGAGTAGGAGCAGGCTAGAACCGCCGGAGCGGTAAGCAAGGCAGAGCAGGGGGGACAGGGCTCTGTTCACACGGAACAGACAGGAAGAGAAAGGCAGAGCCAGATACCCACAGGATACTTGCAGTGAAGTAGCGAGTGGACCACAAACTCACAAACGGGAGTACAGAGACAACAAGCAGGAGTTAGGTACGAGTTCAGACTCTGCAGAAAAAGGAAGGGAACGGACAGAGGCAAAACAGGTAAAGGATAGGAAAGAGTTCAGACTGGAACTGAGTGTACGGAGGAGACCGACACTGCAGCGGGATACAGGAGCGGGTCTGGGAATACGGCCCCCAGAGAGGCGGGACGAACAGGCAAGGAGCGTGTTCAGACAGGACAGACAAGATACAGGAACAGGTCTAGGTAATCGGCCCCTAGAAGGCGGGAGGAACAGGCTACGAGCGTGTTCAGACAGGCCTGGAAATACAGCCTCCAGGATAGGCAGACAAGAGAACACAGACAGGACTCAGTTCAGACACGGGAACTGATACCGCAAGGCAGGAGACATAGACGAGACTCAGTTCAGACACGGGAACTGATACCACAAGGCAGGAGACATAGACAGGACTCAGTTCAGACACGGGAACTGATACCGCAAAGCAGGAGACAAAGAACGGGACCTGGCACCTTCAGAGTGCAAGCACACACTGAAAGAAACACTATGCTCAGGCAGGAATAGATGGGAGCAGCTGAGCTATATACCAGGTGACAGACAGCAATAGGCTGAGGACGCACAAGGGGTGTGACCCACAGCAGGTACAAAAAGCAGGAAGTGATCGGGCGCCGCCCTTAAGCAGCAGAAACAGACACAAACAGACAGCATGGAGGGAAGCCAGAGAGACATTCTGGACTGGAGATCAAGTGCGCGCTCTTGCACAGTGGGAGATGGACCACCATGCAAGGACGCCGCCAGGTATGTTACACACACACTGTTACTATGCCCAAAATTATTTTCCAGGCAAGATGCAGCTAAAAATTATTAGTAATTTGAAAGCTGGTGGAGCTTACTATAGATGGCCTAATAGAATGAGTACCACACACTGCTAATATGCCCAAAATTAGTTTACAGACAAGATGCAGCTAAAAATTATTATTAATTTCAAATCTGGTGGAGCTTGGTATAGATGGCCTAATACAATGAGTATCACACACTGTTACTAAGCCCAAAATTATTTTCCGGGCTAGATGCAGCTAAAAATTATTAATAGTTTCAAAGCTGGTGGAGCTTGGTATAGATGGCCTAATACAATGAGTACCACACACTGATACTAAGCCCAAAATTATTTTCCGGGCCAGATGCAGCTAAAAATTATTATTAATTTCAAAGCTGGTGGAGCTTGGTATAGATGGCCTAATACAATGAGTACCACACACTGCTACTAATCCCCAAAAAATTTTCCAGGCTCGATGCAGCTAAAAATTATTAATTTCAAAGCTGGTGGAGCTTGGTAAAGATGGCCTAATACAATGAGTACCACACACTACTACTATGCCGAAAATTATTTTACAGGCAAGATGCAGCTAAAAATTATTAGTAATTTGAAAGCTGGTGGAGATTAGTATAGATGGCCTAATAGAATGAGTACCACACACTGCTAATATGCCCAAAATTAGTTTACAGGCAAGATGCAGATAAAAATTATTATTAATTTCAAAGTTGGTGGAGCTTGGTATAGATGGCCTAATACAATGAGTACCACACACTGCTAGATGCAGATAAAAATTATTTTGTACTTGCAACCTGGTGGAGGTTAGCATAGATGGACTAATAGAACAAGTCCCACACACTGCTACAAGCCCATGCCCAAATATTATTTCAGAGCTAGATGCAGATAAAAATTATTTTGAACTTGCAACCTGGTGGAGGTTAGTATAGATGGACTAATAGAACAAGTCCCACACACTGCTACAAGCCCAAGCCCAAATATTTTTTCAGAGCTAGAAGCAGATAAAAATTATTTTGAATTTGAAACCTGGTGGAGGTTAGTATAGATGGACTAATAGAACAAGTCCCACACACTGCTACAAGCCCAAGCCCAAATATTTTTTCACAGCTAGATGCAGGAAAAATTATTTTGAATTTGCAACCTGGTGGAGGTTAGCATAGATGGACTAATAGAACAAGTCCCACACACTGCTACAAGCCCATGCCCAAATATTATTTCAGAGCTAGATGCAGATAAAAATTATTTTGAACTTGCAACCTGGTGGAGGTTAGTATAGATGGACTAATAGAACAAGACCCACACACTGCTACAAGCCCAAGCCCAAATATTTTTTCAGAGCTAGAAGCAGATAAAAATTATTTTGAATTTGAAACCTGGTGGAGGTTAGTATAGATGGACTAATAGAACAAGACCCACACACTGCTACAAGCCCAAGCCCAAATAATTTTCACAGCTAGATGCAAATAAAAATTATTTTGAATTTGAAACCTGGTGTAGGTTAGTATAGATGGACTAATAGAACAAGTCCCACACACTGCTACAAGCCCAAGCCCAAATATTTTTTCAGAGCTAGATGCAGATAAAAATTATTTTGAATTTGCAACCTGGTGGAGGTTAGTATAGATGGACTAAGAGAACAAGTCCCACACACTGCTACAAGCCCAAGCCCAAATATTTTTTCAGAGCAAGATGCAGATAAAAGTTATTTTGAATTTGCAACCTGATGGAGGTTAGTATAGATGGACTAATGGAGCAAGTCCCACACACTGCTACAAGCCCAAGCCCAAATATTTTTTCAAAGCTAGATGCAGATAAAAATTATTTTGAATTTGCAACCTGGTGGAGGTTAGTATAGATGGACTAATAGAACAAGTCCCACACACTGCTACAAGCGAAAGCCCAAATATTTTTTCAAAGCTAGATGCAGATAAAAATTATTTTGAATTTGCAACCTGGTGGAGGTTAGTATAAATGGACTAATAGAACAAGTCCCAAACACTGCTACAAGCCCAAGCCCAAATATTTTTTCAGAGCTAGATGCAGATAAAAATTATTTTGAATTTGCAACCTGGTGGAGGTTAGTATAGATGGACTAATAGAACAAGTCCCACACACTGCTACAATCCCAAGCCTAAATATTTTTTCAGAGCTAGATGCAGATAAAAATTATTTTGAATTTGCAACCTGGTGGAGGTTAGTATAGATGGACTAATAGAACAAGTCCCACACACTGCTACAAGCCCAAGCCCAAATATTTTTTCAGAGCTAGATGCAGATAAAATTATTTTGAATTTGCAACCTGGTGGAGGTTAGTATAGATGGACTAATAGAACAAGTCCCACACACTGCTACAAGCCCAAGCCCAAATATTTTTTCAGAGATAGATGCAGATAAAAATTATTTTGAATTTGCAACCTGGTGGAGGTTAGTATAGATCGACTAATAGAACAAGTCCCACACACTGCTACAAGCCCAAGCCCAAATATTTTTTCAGAGCTAGATGCAGATAAAAATTATTTTGAATTTGCAACCTGGTGGAGGTTAGTATAGATGGACTAATAGAACAAGTCCCACACACTGCTACAAGCCCAAGCCCAAATATTTTTCAGAGCTAGATGCAGATAAAAATTATTTTGAAATTGCAACCTGGTGGAGGTTAGTATAGATGGACTAATAGAACAAGTCCCACACACTGCTACAAGCCCAAGTCCAAATATTTTTCAGAGCTAGATGCAGATAAAAATTATTTTGAATTTGCAACCTGGTGGAGGTTAGTATAGACGGACTAATAGAATGATGCTATGCCCAAAAGGTTTTACTTTGCTGGGTGCAGTAAAAAAATTTGTATTCTATACACAGGTGGTGCAGCTTGCAACACAGATATGCTACTCCACTGACTAACACACACTGCAAGAGGACAAAAAGGATTTGCTTTGCTAGATTTAGCCAAATGCTGTGAAAAAAACTTGCACAGCACTGGCACAGACCTGCCTGGCAAAAAGTGATAGGAACTGATGTAGCCTAGCCCTCAAAAGGACTGCAATTACATTTAGTCTTTACTCCCAAGCTATCTATTTAAGAGCACAGACCTACCTGATAAAAGTGATAGGAACTGATGTAACCTAGCCCTCAAAAGGACTGCAATTACAATTAGTCTTTCTCCCAACCTATCTATTTAAGAGCACAGACCTACCTGATAAAAGTGATAGGAACTGATGTAACCTAGCCCTCAAAAGGACTGCAATTACAATTAGTCTTTACTCCCAACCTATCTATTTAAGAGCACAGACCTGCCTGATAAAATTCGTAGGAAATGATGTAACCTAGTCCTCAAAAGGACTGCAATCACAACTATTCCCTACTCCCAAGCTATCTGTAGATTGGTGCGAAAATTGGCTTGAAATTATCACTCAAAGTATAGTGCACACAGCAACAGTGGTGCCGTCTAACACGCAGCTGCAGCAGTGAGAAAATGGTGGCTACGTGGAAAATGGCTGGGTCTTATAGGGCAAGGACATGTGACATACACTGCCAATGACACATGCCCTTGCTTGTTTGAAAAATAGCAGTTCGCTCCGTGTGTGCACTGTTGATAGGCTGACAGATTGCACCTCCCCACTGTAAATGCGGGAACGAGAAAAAAAAATGGAGATCTTCATTATTTCTGCAGAGATCCATCCCCTGCCCCTCCCCCCACCCCGCTGTACACTCAAACTGCGTATTAACATTAATTTTCAGCATTACTGAGAAAAAATCCAGTTATGATTTTGGTGCACGAACAGTTATCGAACATAACCTCAAACAGCCGAATTTTTTTCAAATTGTTCGTGTTTGCCGAACGGCTCGAACACCGCCCAAAACAGCTCGAATTTGAGATTGGCGAACAGTTCGAGTCGAACACCGCTCATCTCTAAACACTATTACTGTTTTTTTTACGGAAAAAATGCCAAAAGTAGGATAATACAGAGATTTGAACCGTGGAACTGCAAAACCACAGTTCTAGTTATCTGGCCTACACCAGAATCTTTAAAACAGATATATTTGTGTCTGAACTGTCACCGTGAGACTATTACTGTTTTTTTTTTACTTAAAAAAGGCCAAAAGCAAGATAATACAGAGATTTGAACTGTGAAACTGCAAAACCTCAGTTCTAGGTATCTGGCCTACACCAGAATATTTTAAACAGATATATTTGTGTCTGAACAGTCAGGGTGTTAAGGGGACGTTTGCAAACAACTTTTTTAAAATTGAACGCAATTGACCCCGGGGTCCGCAATACAACCTGGAGGACTGCTGCCGAACACTTCCTGGGTGGAAAGGAAGGCGACAAACTTAAATGTTAAACCCTTCCGTGTTTCTGTACACAGGAACGGGTATAGCGGTTCGCTCTATCTTTGTTAACTGCACGGGAGAAGAGCGACCGGAAAAATACCTATTTAACTGATAAACCACTCCGTGTTAAAGCACAAGGAGCGGGTTTCAGCATTTCACACAATCTCCAAGAACCGCAGGGAGACGTGCGACCGAGGGAAAAGCAGTAGCCCTGTCTTCGATACAGGCGCTACGCAATAGGAGTTGGCACTAAGATGCGTGTGACTCACGACGACGGGTACGTGCCCTCTGCCGGCGTGCTACCGGACAGAGGAGTGTTTATCCACATGGTCCACAGGAGTTTACAGGGAGTAGGAAGTCCGCAGGCTGCTCGGGGTGTAAGGTGACCACCTCTGACAGAGCCAGACTGCAAGGCGAAGCTACCTGCCTACTTTCACTAGCCTGCCTCTATGGAGCTAACCTGCCTAGCGGAAACTACACGTGGAGCACAGATGTCCACACAACAGCATCATGCTCAATGTTCTGAGCGTGCCGCCATGTTTGTGGGTGGGCCTTTTAAAGACTAAGCCCTGCCCCACTGTCGCACCATTGATGACGTCACCTGTGACCAATCAGGCGGTGCCATGTCACCGGATCAGCTGGTTCCTGAACCACCAATCACGGTCCGCCATGTCACAGTCATGCTCAGTGCGGCGCCTCTCGGACTTAGGGTGCAGTAGCCTAATCTCTCCGCAACCTGTGCTTCATATTGCTAGGTACAAATACACAAGATACTGCTTGTACATCTTGTGCATTGGCTAGGCGTTGGGACTGACAGTGATGCTGTGCAGCATCAGCCCTGGCTGGACCAGAATGGGAGACAACAGAATCCACTGATGACTCAGAATCCATTTCTGATCCAGCAAGCGCCTGGCGCCAAACATTATCCCCCCTTCTAACCTCCCCCTCCACTTGACGCTAATAGTCCTCAATGAGCAGGGGGGCATGAATGTGGTCCACTGCCTCCCAGGAGCGATCCTCAGATCCATGACCTCTCCAGTGTACAAGGTAAAAAATTTTCCCCCGAACCATCTTAGACCCCACAATCGCCTGTACCTCAAAATCATCACCCCTGGTGTCTGGAGCAGATTAGGGTTCCAAAAATGTTGTCAGATGAACCGGCTTGAGAAGCGACACATGAAAGGTGTCGTGAATTCTCATGAGTCGAGGTAATTGTAACCGATACACTACGGGGTTTATTTGGGCCAGGATCCTGAAAGGACCAATAAAACGGGGAGCAAACTTAGCGGATTCCCCACATACTCTGATGTTGCGAGCCACACTCTGTCGCCCGTGGTGAATACGGGGGCTGGGCGACGATGAGCATCAGCCGACTCTCTCATCCGATTCTTGGAAGCCAAAATAGCCTCCTGGGTTTGATCCCAAACCACCCACGCCTCCAGAGCCCAATCTCTGACCCCTGGTTCCACAGAGGAAATCGGCATAGGAACCGGGATTCGCGGATGTTGGCCATTGTTTAGGAGAAACAGAGTCTGACCCGTGGAATCCGCCGCTGCGTTGTTTAAGGCAAACTCTGCCCAGGGAAGCAATATTGACCAGTCATTCTGGTTGGCCGAAACGAAATGGCACAAGAATGCCACTAGCGTCTGGTTAGTGAGTTCTACCAGACCATTGGTCTCCGGGTGATAGGCAGTGGAAAGATTCAGTTCAATGCTGAGCAAATTACATAATTCTTTCCAAAACCGGGATGAAAACTGTGGTCCCCGGTCACAGACTATCCTATCAGGCATCCTGTGGAGACGGAAAACATGACGAATGAACAATGATGCCAGAACCCGGGAGGAAGGGACCCTAGGCAGAGGGACCAGGTGAACCAGCTTAGAGAAATGGTCAGACACCACCCATATAGTCGTATTTCCCCGGGACTTAGGCAACTCAAAAATAAAATCCATCCCAACCAGCTCCCAAGGTCTATCCGCCATGGGTAACGGATGAAGAAGACCAGCTGGCCTCTGACGGGACGATTTATTTCTCGCACAGGAGACACACGCTTGGACATACTCCTTAACATCCTGGGATAACCGAGGCCACCAATATGACCGTTGGAGAAGCTCTGTGGTATGCTTAACCCCAAAATGACCTCCGATCTTAGAGGCCTGTGCCCAGGACAGTACCTCATTCTGTAAATTTGAAGGAGCGAACGTCCTCCCGGGAGGAACCTGGTTTAGGGACACTGGAGCCAGCGTCCGCATACACTCTGGTGGAACAATAAGCCTTGGCTTGTCCTCAGCCATATCCATATACCGGGACAAAGCGTCCGCCCGCGGGTTCTTTTCTCCTTTTAAAAAATGAATGGAAAAATGTAATCGGGAAAAGAAAAGAGACCACCTGGCCTGCCTCGGGTTAAGACGCTGTGCCGTCTGTAGGTACGAAAGATTTTATGATCGGAATATACCACGAAAGGATGTTTAGCTCCCTCCAAAAGGTACCGCCTTTCTGAAAAAGCCATCTTAATAGCAAGCAATTCTTTGTCACTAATTGTATAATTCTTCTCTGCTGGAGAGAAGGTCTTGGAGAAGAAAAAACATGGTCTTGTCCGACCCTGTTCATTCTTTTGGGAGAAAACTGCTCCTGCTCCGACAGAGGAGGCATCGACCTCCAAGAAGAATGGCTTGTCCACATCCGGGCGATGGAGAATGGGAGCTCTAGCAAAGTAAGATTTAATCTCCTGGAACGCCTCGGATGTCTCCTGAGACCAGTTCTTGGGATTGGCACCCTTCCGGGTTAGAGCGGCTAAAGGAGCCACCAGGGTGGAAAAATGTAGTATGAACTGCCGGTAGTAGTTAATAAAGCCCATGAAGAATTGTACTGCTTTAAGAGAATGGGGCTCCTGACAGTTCTGTACCGCCACCAACTTTTGTGGATCCATAGCCAATCCCTTACTGGATATAATATAGCCCAGGAATGGTAACGACTCTCGTTCAAACTGACACTTCTCCAGCTTAGAGTACAAAGAATTTTCTCGCAATCGCTTGAAAACCCTGCGAACATCCTCTCGGTGTGTGGAGAGGTCCGGGGAAAAAATAAGAATATCATCAAGATAGACTACCATGGAAGATAGCAGCAAATCCCGAAAGATATCATTGACAAAATCTTGAAAAACCGCAGGAGCAGTGCATAATCCGAAAGGCATGACGAGATACTCGTAATGGCCATCACGAGTGTTAAAGGCTGTTTTCCACTCATCGCCCTCACGGATACACACCTGATTATACGCCCCTCGCAAGTCCAGCTTAGAGAAAATATGAGCCCCTCTCAACCTGTCAAATAGCTCAGAGATAAGGGGCAGAGGGTATTTATTCTTGATGGTGATGGCATTTAGTCCTCTGTAATCGATGCAGGGACGCAAATCACCACCTTTCTTCTGGACGAAGAAAAACCCCGCTCCCGCAGGAGAGACCGATTTTCTGATAAACCCCCAGGCCAGATTCTCTTTGATATAGTCAGACATGGCCTGGGTTTCTGGTACAGACAGAGGGTAGATCCTACCGCGAGGAGGCTCAGTACCAGGAACCAGGTCAATAGGACAGTCATACGGTCGGTGGGGAGGTAAAGTCTCAGCAGCCTTTTTAGAAAAGACATCCGCAAAGCTCTGATATTGCACAGGCAGAGCGGACAAGTCGGGAGAAGGCTCTGAGACTGCCCCTCGGACGGCTGTAATCTTACACTGGGGCACACAATCTTTACCCCAGGAAGAAATTCTCCCTGTACTCGAGTCAATGTGTGGAGAGTGATGGCGTAGCCAAGGAAGGCCCACTAGCACCTCATCTAATCCCCCGGGGATAATAAGGAAAGAGAGAACTTCCCGGTGACCTTGAGGAAATGACATGGTGAGTGATTTGTGTATCCAGCAGAGAGCCATTGACCACCCTGATGTTCATTGATCTAGACAGTAACCCCATAGGAATGGCATGCCTCTGAGCAAATGCTGAAGCCAAAAAATTGCCATCGGCTCCAGAATCCACCCAAGCCTTGGCAATGACCATGGTTGTTCCGAAGGACAACGTCACCTCATAAAGTAATTTGCAGGACGAAACCCCTGAATCCAACACACCCCCTCTAACGGTGGTTAGACACCCTCATTTCCTGACTGCTTGGAAACCTTATTAACGGGGTACTCCAAGGGATGTGCAGGTCGGGAACAAGGGGGTTTAGACTTAGTCCGGGATATGTCCATAGCCTCAGGCTCCGGGTTGGGAACCGCGGGTTTGGAGATAGGCCTAGAGAAAACGGGTGCCAACCGAAACCGAGGTTTGGAAACCTCCAGCTCTAACTTGCGTTCTGCATGATGCAGATCTATTCAGTTAGCAAGAGTTATTAACTCTTCCAGAGAGGTTGGAATCTCCCTGGTAGCTAAGGCATCTTTAATATGCCCAGCCAGCCCTCTCCAAAACACCGGGATTAGCGACCGCTCAGCCCAATCCAGCTCAGCCGCAAAAGTTCTGAACTGGATGGCATAGTGACTGACGGTGCCCGAACCCTGGCTCAACGCAAGAAGCTTGAGAGCTGTGTCATGCATAACCTGAGGCCCCAGGAATACACTCTTTAGAGTTTTAAGGAGAAGACCCGGATTAGCCACTACCGGGTCATTTCGCTCCCACAGAGGAGCAGCCCACTCCAGAGCCCGGTGGGAGAGTAATGAGATGACAAATCCCACTTTGGCTCTTTCGGAGGGGAACCGTGCCTCCATCATCTCCAACTGAATGGAGCATAAATTGATAAAACCCCTGCAGAATTTACTGTCCCCAGAAAATTTCTCTGGGAGAGCAAACCGGGGTAATTGGACACTTGCAGCATTCACCGCAGCCGAGTTAACCAGTTTGGCTTCTAGAGAAGCCGCCTGGGTAGCCACTGCAGTGATGTCAGCGACCGAGGCAGCTTGTTCCAGAGACCTAAGTCTGGCCTCAAGTTGCTGTAAATAGCGCTGCAGATGCTGGTTGTCGGCCATGTTCGGCAAGACCCTGGCGCTCAGATACTGTTAAAGGGGCGGTTGCAAACAACTTTAATAAAGTGGAACACAACCGACCCCGGGGTCTGCAATGCAGCCTGGAGGACTGCTGCCGAACACTTCCCGGGTGGAAAGGATGGCGACAAACTTAAATGTTAAACCCTTCTGTGTTTCTGCACACAGGAACGGGTATAGCAGTTCGCTCTATCTCTGTTAACTGCACGGGAGAAGAGCAACCGGAAAAGCACCTACTTAACTGATTAACCACTATGTGTTAAAGCACACGGAGCTGGTTTCAACGGTTCACACAATCTCCAAGAACCGCAGAGAGACGTGCGACCGAGGGAAAAGCAGTAGCCCTGTCTTCGATACAGGCGCTACGCAATAGGAGTTCGTGCTAAGATGCGTGTGACTCACGCCGACGGGTACGTGCCCTCTGCCGGCATGCTATCGGACAGAAGAGTGTTTCTCCACGTGGTCAACAGGAGTCTACAGGGAGTAGGAAGTCCGCAGGCTGCTCAGGGTGTAAGGCGACCCGCTCTGACAGAGCCAAACTGCAAGGCGAAGCTACCTGCCAACTTTCACTAGCCTGCCTCTATAGAGCTAACCTGCCTAGCGGAAACTACACGTGGAGCACAGACGTCCACACAACAGCATCATGCTCAATGTTCTGAGCGTGCTGCCATGTTTGTGGGTGGGCCTTTAAAGGCTAAGCCCTGCCCCACTGTCGCACCATTGGTGACGTCCGTCACCTGTGACCAATCAAGCGGTGCCAGGTCACCGGATCAGCTGGTTCCTGAACCACCAATCACGGTCCGCAATGTCACGGGCATGCTCAGTGCGGCGACTCTCGGACTTAGGCTGCAGTAGCCTAGTCTCTCTCCGCAACCTGTGCTTCATGTTGCTAGGCACAAATACCCAAGATACCACTTGTACATCTCGTGCATAGGCTAGGCATTGAGACAGACAGCGATGCTGTGCAGCGTCAGCCCTGGCTGGACCAGAATGGGAAACCACAGAATCCACTGCTGACTCAGAGCCCATTTCTGATCCAGAAAGTGCCCTGTGCCTAATACAGAGAGACACTATTAAACTTTTTTATACGGAAAAAGTGCTAAAAGCAGGATAATACAGAGATTTCAACCGTGGAACTGCAAAACCACAGTTCTAATTATCTGGCCTACACCAGAATCTTTTAAACAGATACATTTGAGTCTGAACTGTCACCGAAACATTATTACTGTTTTTTTTTATGGAAAAAATGACAAAAGCAGGAAAATACAGAGATTTGAACCATGGAACTGCAAAACCACAGTTCTAGTTATCTGGCCTACACCAGAATATTTTAAACAGATATATTTGTGTCTGAACAGTGAGGAAGACACTATTACTGTTTTTTTTTATGGAAAAAATGACAAAGGCAGGAAAATACAGAGATTTGAACCGTGGAATTGCAAAACCACAGTTCTACTTATCTGGCCTACATCAGAATCTATTAAACAGATATATTTGGGTCTGAACAGTCAGGGAGACACTATAACTGTTTCTTTTTTACGTAAGAAATGCCAAAAGCAGGATAATACAGAGATTTAAACAGTGGAACTGCAAAACCACAGTTCTAGTTATCTGGCCAACACCAGAATCTTTTAAACAGATATTTTTGTGTCTAAACATTCAGGGAGACACTATTACTGTTTTCTTATGGAAGAAATGCCAAAAGTAGGATAATACAGAGATTTCAACCGTGGAACTGCAAACCCACAGTTCTAGTTATCTGGCCTACACCATAATCTTTTAAACAGATATATTTGTGTCTGAACTGTCATCGCGACACTATTACTGTTTTTTTTTTAAGGAAAAAATGCCAAAAGCAGGATAATACAGAGATTTGAACTGTGGAACTGCAAAACCACAGTTCTAGTTATCTGGCCTACACCAGAATCTTTTAAACAGATATATTTGTGTCTGAATAGTCAGCGAGACACTATTATTGTTTTTTATAGTGAAAAATTGCCAAAAACAGGATAATGCAGAGATTTGAACCGTGGAACTGCAAAACCACAGTTCTAGATATCTGGCCTACACAAGAATCTTTTAAACAGATATTTTTGTGTCTGAACAGTCAGGAAGACACCATTACTGTTTTTTTTAATGGAAAAAATGCCAAAAGCAGGATAATACAGAGATTTGAACCGTGGAACTGCAAAGCCACAGTTATAGTTATGTGGCCTACACCAGAATCTTTTAAACAGATATGTTTGTGTCTGAACAGTCAGTGAGACACTATTACTGCTTTTTTTACGGAAAAAATGCCAAAAGTAGAATAATACAGAGATTTGAACCGTGGAACTGCAAAACCACAGTTCTAGTTATAGTATTTGTGACTGAACTGTCACCGCGACACTATTACTGTTTTTTTCATGGAGAAAAGGCCAAAAGCAGGATAATACAGAGATTTGTACCGTGGAACTGCAAAACCACAGTTCTAGTTATCTGGCATAAACAAGAATCTTTTAAACAGATATATTTGTGTTTGAACAGTCAGGGAGACATTATTACTGTCTTTTAACGGAAAAAATGCCAAAAGCAGGAAAAAACAGAGATTTGAACCGTGGAAATGCAAAACCACAGTTCTAGTTATCTGGCCTACACCAGAATCGTTTAAACAGATATATTTGTGTCTAAACAGTCAGGGAGACACTATTACTGTTTTTTTTTACGTAAAAAATGCCAAAAGCAGGATAATACAGAGATTTGAACCATAGAACTGCAAAACCCCAGTTCTAGTTATCTGGCCTACACCAGAATATTTTAAACAGATATATTTGTGTCTGAACAGTCAGGGAGATACTATTACTGTTTTTTTTATGGAAAAAATGCCAAAAGCAAGAAAATACAGAGATTTGTACCGTGGAACTGTGAAACCACAGTTGTATTTATCTGGCCTACATAAGAATCTTTAAACAGATATATTTGTGTCTGAACTGTCACCGCGACACTATTACTCTTTTTTATACGGAGAAATGGCCAAAAGCAGGATAGTACAGAGATTTGTACAGTGAAACTGCAAAACCACAGTTTTAGTTATCTGGCCTACACCAGAATCTTTTAAACAGATATATTTGTGTCTGAACAGTCAGGGAGACACTTTTACTGTTTTTTTTTTACGGAAAAAAATCCAAAAGCAGGATAATACAGAGATTTGAACCATGGAACTTCAAAACCACAGTTCTACTTATCTGGCCTACACCAGAATCTTTTTTACAGATATATTTGTGTCTGAACTGTCACAGCGACACTATTATTGTTTTTTTTTGGGGAAAAAATGCCAAGAGCAGGATAATACAGAGATTTTTATCGTGGAACTGCAAAACCACAGTTCTAGTTATCTGGCCTACACCACAATCTTTTAAACAGATATATTTGTGTCTGAACAGTCAGGGAGACACTATTACTGTTTTTTTTACGTAAAAATGCCAAAAGCAGGATAATACAGAGATTTGAACCGTGGAACTGCAAAACCCCAGTTCTAGTAATCTGGCCTACACCAGAATCTTTTAAATAGATATATTTGTGTCTGAACTGTCACCGAAACACTATTACTGTTTTTTTTATGAACAAAATGCCAAAAGCAGGATTATACAGATATTTGAACTTTGAAACTGCAAAACCACAGTTCTAGTTATCTGGCCTACACCAGAAACTTTTATACAGATATATTCGTGTCTGTACTGTCACAGCGACACTATTATTGTTTTTTTTTTGGAAAAAATGCCAAAAGCAGGATAATACAGAGATTTGAACTGTGGAACTGCAAAACCACAGTTCTAGTTATCTGGCCTACATCAGAATCTTTTAAACAGATATATTGGTGTCTGAACAGTCAGGGAGACATTATTATTGTTTTTTATATGGAAAAAAATGCCAAAAGGAGGATAATACAGAGATTTGAACCGTGGAGCTGCAAAACCATAGTTCTAGTTATGTGGCCTACACCAGAATCTTTTAAACAGGCCCGGCTCCGGGTACCCCACGGCCCAGGGAGCGAGTCAACTTCATAGGTCCCTGATCTGAAACCACTCCTGCAGCGTGATTTGCCCCACCTCTGGATCTCGTTGGCCCAGGCTATACGTCAGAACGTATTGCAAAAGGGCTTCTTGGTGCTGCCACAGTCGCTGCAACATGTGCAGAGTTGAATTCCACCATGTTGGCACATCGCATTTCAGCCGGTGAACTGGCAGGCCCAACGACTTCTGTAGAGATGTAAGTCATTGAGCTGCAGGATGCGAACAGCGGAAGTGAGCACACAGCGACCGTGCCCTCTGCAGAAGGCCATCTAGTCCGGGATAGTTGGCTAAAAATTGCCAGACAACCAGGTTCAACAGGGTGAGCCATACAAGGCACGTGTGTGACATTGCCCCGGCGAAGGGCCGCACCCAGGTTTGGAGCATTGTCGCACACGGCCTTCCCTGGTTTCAGGTCCAGTGGAGACAACCATTCATGAAACTGGGTCTCCAGAGCTGACCACAATTTCTCAGCTGTGTGACTCACATTTCCCAGACATTTCAAAGTAAACACCCCCTGATGCCGTTGAGCCCTGATGCCAGCATAGTAAGGAGGTGTGCAGGATTCCTTCTGCGCAGTTAGAAAGAGGGGGGCATTACCAGGCAGGCTTTGGGTGCAGGTGGAGGACCGAGAGGAGGTTGAGGAGGCAGGAGCAGTGGAAGAACTTATAGATAAAGAGGATTGATGTACAACTCGTGGGGACGGCAAGACTTGGACAGCAGCCCCTTGTCCTGCTGTCACCATAGTTACCCAGTGCCCAGTCAGCAACATGTAACGCCCCTGTCCATCCATGCCTACTCGCCCAAGTGTCTGTAGTGAAATGCACCCTGTCACACACAGAGTTTCTCAAAGAAGCGGTGATGTTGTGTGCGACATGCTGGTGGAGCGCAGGTACACCTTTCTTTGAGAAGTAGTGTCGACTGGGCATCTGGTACTGGGGCACTGCGACGTACATAAGGTCTCGAAAATCCTCTGTGTCCACCAGGCGGAAAGGCAGCATTTCTGCAGCCAACAGCTATACTGACCTCCATCAGGTTGCAAATTAAAAATAATTTTTATCTGAATCTAGCTCTGAAAAAATATTTGGCCTTCTAGCAGTGTGTGGGACTTGTTCTATTAGTCCATCTATACTGACCTCCATCAGGTTGCAAACTGAATATAATTTTTTTCTGCATCTACCTCTGAAAAAATATTTGGGCTTCTAGCTGTGTGTGGGACATGTTCTATTAGTCCATCTATACTGACCTCCATCAGGTTGCAAATTAAAAATAATTTTTATCTGCATCTAGCTCTGAAAAAATATTTGGCCTTCTAGCAGTGTGTGGGACTTGTTCTATTAGTCCATCTATACTGACCTCCATCAGGTTGCAAATTAAAACTAATTTTTATCTGCATCTAGCTCTGAAAAAATATTTGGCCTTCTAGCAGTGTGTGGGACTTGTTCTATTAGTCCATCTATACTGACCTCCATCAGGTTGCAAACTGAATATAATTTTTTTCTGCATCTACCTCTGAAAAAATATTTGGCCTTCTAGCAGTATGTGGGACTCATTGTATTAGGCCATCTATACCAAGCTCCACCAGCTTTTAAATTAATAAGAATTTTTAGCTGCATCTAGCCCTGAAAATAATTTTTCTTCCCAAAAGTGTTAGCAATAGAAATATGGGGCGCGCTCCAGGCTTACAAAAATATACGCTTCATAACAAAAAACACCAGCCTAGCGCACTGCATTAATAAGATGGCATCATCGTCTCTCCCAGTGCTAGGCCTACTACCCAGGCTAGCATTCCTGTGCCTAAAACACAATGTATGGGTCCACGCTAGCCACTATGCTGAGGGGTCTAAAGCTGCCGCTAACGCTTTATAACAATTCAATTGGCAGATTTTCACAGAGCTCTTCCACAACGCCCACCCATCGAGCAACAGTTGCCCACCTTCCCTATGGGATCTAGTGGCGAATAGTTGATGCCATTAATCAGAGCGTCAGTTGCCCCGTCGACGTGCCAAGCATACGGTAAGGCATGGGAAGAGTCGACACGACTAGTAGCAGGTAGGCGGGTTGACCCATGTGAACAAGCCAGATCACAAGTCACCATAGAATTTCTCCACCAGCTAATGATGAGGGGCATATCAGGGGCGTCAGCGCAGCGGTGTCTGATCGGAGTAGCATTTCACTTCCAACTACTGAATTTTGAAGATGTGACAAAGATTCATCATCAGACAATCCATAAAAGGGTGGAAAAGGGGTCAGCCAAGTCAGGAGTGTAGACGTCCCGTCCTGTGTCACTAAAACTGATTTCTCACATCATATCCCTAACACCATTAACATGACACTCACAATTTGAAGCAACACTACTGTCTACTGCATTTGTGATCGCCTTCTTCGGGGCGCTATGCATAAGCGAATTAGTCCCTCAATCCAAAATTACCACCAGTGGAGGCTTATTACACCAGGACGTAGTCATAGCCAATAATGCAATACGTCTACGCATACACAAATCGAAAACGGTTCCAGCGGGCAGGGGCACTTGGGTACTTCTACAACCCACAAACGGTACACTGAGTCGGGTAACAATAGTAAAAACATATCTAACCATCAGATCACAAAGTAATTTCTTCCTATCACACATTGATGGAACGCCATTATCAAGATACCAGTTCCAAGCTATATTTAATAAATGCATAACATCGGCAGGGAACCACCCCAAAGATTACGGGACACACTCATTCCGCATAAGCGCGGCCACTGAAGCAGTAAGAGCAGGACTGTCAGAAACGGAAGATCAGAGGATAGGGAGATGGCGATCCACGTGTTTGGCAAGATACATAAGACCGGACTTGTTATCCTAACGTGGTTTGTTTCTTTTACAGGTGATGCTAAGCCAACAGTGTGGGTGATAGGCCACTCGTATATATATTGGGCAGAAAAAAGGGCAAAAATCCGCCCAGGCGGGAGGAAATTAGAGTTTCATAACACATATTTCAACTGGAGAGGTATTAGAGGCCTGCTATGGCCACAGGTACTAATGGAGGTAATCAAGGTAGGGAGAGAGGCAAGATGTCCGGTCATCTTAGTTATACAGGCCGGGGGAAACAACCTAGGTCATCACAAGAGCGCATAACTAAGGGCAATAATGAAACTAGACACTGAGCGCTTGAGAGAATTTTTCACAAAACTAGCTATAGTATCGTCAGAGATTGTGCCGATAGCGGTATGGCAAGGTGCGCGAGACATCACGGCCATCGAACAGACAAGGCGGGTAATAAATATTCGGATGGAAAAATTTAGAAGAGACAGAGGCGGTGTAGTGGTACGACACAGACAACTGGAAGGAGATAAAGCAGGCCTCATACTGCCCGACGGTGTTCACTTAATGGATATTGGACTGGACATATTCCTGTCAGGACTCCAGGACGGAGTGGAACAAGTTTTAAGAGTGATGGGTGGGGGTCAGAGTCCTGCATACGAGTACGCAGGATCCTCCGTGGCCTGGAAATAGAAAGGACATGTTGGAGAGTTACACTTGTTGGCCAAGTTGCCGGAGTGGAGACCCAGGGCATGCTGCAACAAGCTGAATTATTTTAGAAATAAAATGCCTTTCTAATGGAATGAGTATAAAGAGTTTATAAAGCTGTGACCGATCCTCACCCATCCAGTTGTAAGAGTTACATTATTGTATTGTCAAGGAAAGGGGGGCGGTAGGGGGGCTGAGCGTCTGGGTTTGGTTGGGGGTCCCCACAGTCTGCCTAGGCTAGATGCATTTAAAAATTCTTATTAGATACACAGGCGGTGCAGCTTGCTTCGCAGCTGGGCTACTACTCCCAAAGTATTGCCTAGGCTAGATGCAGTTAAAAATTCTACGCTGACTAGCAGACACTGAAGATTTGGAGCAGACCTCTGAGTAAACAGCTCTTCAGACTCAACCATCTGTGTTACCCCAAGCCATAGTGTATGTAGTTTCTTACAGTTAAAAGGGGGCGGGGGCCACCCAACCCACCTGGAATTGACGATGCCAACGTCACATAAGACACAGCAAGGGGACTCCAAAAAGAGTCTCCATTTTTTCCCAAAATAGTGGCACAGACACCACTTAACCCTAGAACGCATACCTGGGGCCTCGTAGTTCCGCCCTGTTAATTGTTTTCTATTTTCTACAAGATTACTTTAGTTAGAATTTTGAAACTCTAGGTATTCTTCATGTATATAGTTGTTTGTCATTTGAGTTTGAGTTATTCCATGTTATTTGCACACTGGCCTAAAAGGCCCCAGGTATATGAAAGTGTAGATTTTTATGGTCATGCGTTCTAGGGTTAAGTGGCATCAATTGCCCCACAGTTGCTTAAAACGGTTGGTGAGGTGATATTACCAAATCCTCAAGCTTTTAGTCTCCCAAGGATAACACAGGGTTAGAAAAGTCCTTGCGAATCCATGATTTGTTCATCTTTATGAATGTGAGTCTGTCTACATTCTCAGTGGACAGCCGCGTGCGCTTATCTGTCAGCACACCATCAGCAGCGCTGAACACACGTTCAGAGAGAACACTGGCTGCAGGGCATGACAAGATCCCCAAGGCGTGAGTGGCGAGCTCCGGCCATTTTTCCTGATTGGAATACCAAAATGAGCAAGGGTCCACTGACACAGTCATGGCTTCGATGTTCACTTGGAGATACTCCTGCACCATCCTCTCTAGGCATTGACTATGTGTCAGACTTCTTGTCTCCTGTGGCCTTGCAAAGGATGGTCTAAAAAAGTGGTGAAACGATTCCACAAAATTGCTGTTACCAGCAGATACTGTGTTACTGTTACGGTTTGAGTGATGAAGACTCGACAGTCCCACGGTTGACAAGTTAGAACTGTGAGATTCACTTCGTGCACCACTGGTGTTTTGTGGAAAAGCACATGTAAGATTCTGCAACAGCGTCTTCAGATACTCCTGCATGCGTCAATCCCTTTTTATGGCAGGAATTATTTCGGCAAATTTACTTTTGTACCGGGGATCTAAGAGTGTGGCAACCCAGTAGTTGGGATTACTTCGAATTCTGCAATCTGAGGGTCATGTTGCAGGTAGTGCAGCAAGAAGGCACTCATGTGTCTTGCGCATCCAGGAGCACCAAGTCCTTGTTGTGTTGGTAGCGAGGTAAGAATCATGCTTCCTTCCTCTGCCCTCTCCCCCAACCTCGCACAACAGAAATGTGATCAAGTCTGATGAGTCTTCCATGTCCATCGCCAGTTCATCCTCCACTTCTTCCTCGGCTCCTGAACCTTCATCAACGGTTTGGCTGCTACCATGCGCCCTGGTTAATCCCTCTCCCCCACCCTCCCATGCCTGCCGCCTTGGTGCTGCCAACCGTCTGGACCTTGGAGATGTTATCCCTTCCGCATATGACTCCTCCTCTACTTCCTCCACCTCCTCTTGTCCCACCACCTGACTCGGAATTCTGTTTAATGTGTGCTCCAGCATGTAAATCACCGGAATAGTCATGCTGATAATGGCATCGTCGTCAGCACTAAACATCTTCGTCGCCATTTCAAAACTGTGCAGAAGGGTGTGTGGCGCCCCTGAGGGTTCAGTCGCCACAGAGTTACTGCATCTCATCCAGAGGTGTGGTATCTCACCCTCAGGTAAGGAAGGCGTATGGCTCGGCACCCTAACACCTGCATCCAACACATACCCGCAGTGGGGGTAGGGCGAGATTGCTCCTAAGGGAGAGCACAGTCCCAGGTCCCTAGCTGGTGGAAGGGTCCTATGTAGTGGGTGCTTAGGGGAGCATCTTAGGGGAGCACATGACAGGGAGAGTATAAATAGGAAGCCATCTTAGAAAGAGCAAGCCAGTCAGAGGAGGAAAAGTGACAGGAGCAGAGGCTCGGCATGAGCTCTGCTCCGGAGGCGGGCCTAGCCTGGGAGGCCCAGGACTGAAGGAGAGAAGAGAGGAGTGGGAGCAGGAAGGCTCCAGGAACCGAAGGGACCCTAGGGCTACGGGCTGTGCAGAAGGCCACCTGTACTCTCGCTGCCACCAGGAGGTAGAGGGGTCAGGCCAGATAAGGGGAACCGGTCCCTCAACTAGAGGAGAAACAGCAAGGCTCAACTAGAAACAGGAGGCTGCAGCATTTCATGTACTGCAGGCAAAAGTACACACCAGTCTCACTAAGAAGGTAGCCACATAGGACCAAGGGGACGGAACACAAGTCGCCCGCCAAGGCCCGAGGATACCGGATACAAGTGTCACTGGGTGTGAGGTGCAGGGAGAAGGCCAGAGAAAGGACACACAGAAGGGGGTCCTGCTAAGTACTCTGGAGCTATCTGGGGGTGGACTGAGCCCCTCACTGAGTATGCACAGCACGACGGGTGAGATTGCTCTGGTACCTGTAATCTGGACTGCAACAACTGTGAGTAAAGATCTTGGGACTGCATCACACGGACTCTGTGTTCATTACTGACTCCCTGCACTACAACCACCATCATCCACCCACACAGCCCAGAAGCTACACTCTTCCTGTGGTGAGTAATAATACCATTGCTGCAAAACCACCAGCTTCAGAGGACTGTTCCGCAGCGGCGACCCCTTTGGCCGCACTCCACAGGTAGCGTAGTCGGACATTATAAAATCCATATATACAAATTACCATTGGATTGACCGCCCTGGGTCACGGACCGGGTCACCGCCACAGTGACTACAACCCCCAGCGTCTACCGGCCCGGCTCAGGGTACCCCACGGCCCAGGGGGCGCGTCAACTTCATAGGTCCCTGATCTGAGACCACTCCTGCAGCGTGATTTGCAGCACCGACAAGCCCTGGTGCAATGCCTACTCGTCCAAGTGTCTGTGGTGAAATGTACCCTGTCACACACAGAGTTTCTCAAAGAAGCAGTGATGTTGTGTGCGACATGCTGGTGGAGCGCAGGCACACCTTTCTTTGAGAAGTAGTGCCGACTGGGCATCTGGTACTGGGGCACTGCGACGGACATAAGGTCTCAAAAATCCACTGTGTCCTCCAGGTGGAAAGGCAGCATTTCTGTAGCCAACAGCTTGCAGATGGTGAAATTCAACCTCTTAGCTTTCTTATGGCTAGGAGGAAATGGTCTTTTACTTTTCCACATCTGAGGGACCGAGGGCTGGCTGTTGTGCTTTGACGGGGTTGAGTAGGGTGTCCCCGGCAAACTGCCGGTCTGTGAGGAAGATGCAGGCGGAAAAGTTAGGTTGCCTTGATCCAAAGGTGGTGCTCTCGATGTCAGAGAGCGCTCAACACCAGCAGGTGTTTCCACTTCCCAATGAACTGACGACCTGCCAATCACACTGGCTGTTGCAGGTAAAGAGGTGGCAGGTCTGCGTCCAAAAACATGTGTGACTGCTGTCCCCCCAGTCACAGAGGATGAAGAGGCCGCGGATGCACAAGATGGGGCAGACGGTGGCTGGCCCAGCCTGCTAGGCCGCATTGTAGCACAGTGAGCTTCCCACTGCAACTTATGCTTCATATCCATGTGACGGTACATGCATGAAGTACTCAAACTATGGATTTTTTGGCCTCTACTTAGCTTTTGGTGACAAATATTAAAGATAAGACGAGTTGGGTCATCCTTATCGATCTGAATAAATGCCCAGGCTATGCAAGGCTTAGAGCCCATGCGACCTGAAGAGCTACTACGACTTGTGGTCAGAGGCAGAGTTGTGGTTGAGGATGCAGTTGCTGACGTGCTTCCAGTACTCCGTCTCTGTCCAGGAAGGCGCAACCTAACCTCGTCGTCAATAGCATCTGTGACGCCCCCCTGTGCTTGGTATCACAGATCCTAGAAGAGTGTATTGATGGAATCCTCCACAAGAGGCCCCCATAAACATTCACACATCTCCACCTTCCACCTCAGACCAGCAGAGGGAGCCCGTTAGGGATATAAATAGGGAAGGTGGAGCTAGGCAGTTCAGTTCCTCTGAAGAGTTCCTGCAGTAGAGAAGCCAAAGAGAGGTCAGTCTGCAGTGGAGCTCAGTCTAGTCTAGAGAACTCAGTTAATAGTTTAGCAGTGGAGCACGAGGCTCCTGCTAGCTAGATTCAGGGAGCCCAGATAGAGCTTAAGGTGTGCCGGCGCCATAAGATCGGTGAAGCGCGGCATGCTGCCGTTAGTGTGTATAGCCTAGTGAGGGCCCGAGTAGGCCGAAGGCGAGTGGCGAGTTAGTACATAAGGGGCAGAGGATCTTAACCAGCTCACCCTGAAGCATTTACCGGACACCGGATCCGAGCTTACCGGGATCTCTATGACCCAGTAAGGCATAACCGTAATCCCTGGAGAACTACAAGTCCCAGGATCGCTAAGGTGCTGATACGTAACAGAGCCAGGAGACGCTTAGGCCCCGCATACTGGGAGCGTGAACTCCAAGAGAAGGCCCTACCACAAGGTCAGCCAGCGCAGGACAGAGATAAAGTTAGGCCTAGCTCCAGGCAGGTCAGAAACTTACTACGCAGAGGCAAGAAACAGGAGGCCCTACACCTGCTCATTGAGGAGGATCCTGATATGCACCCTTCACCCTACAGTGCTCCGGGATGTGCCTGAATTTCCTCCAGTAAAAGGTACTGAAGTGACTACCGTGTCTGTTCCTGTTCTTGATCTGACCCAGCTGGGTCTCGCCTGTCCTGCATTCCCCCTGCATACGCTGCCCTGAGACCTAGCTCCACCTGTGGGAAGTTATAACTTCGAGCTGCCTTATCACGGGCCTCAGTGGACTGCTGCAGCGCTGGTGCTTCTCACCAGATACCACAGGTGGCGTCACGAACTCTTATAAAATTAACAATTATCCACTCTTTTAAAGAGTGACCCCAGGGTACGGGCCAGGGAGCCGACCACCGCGCCATCCCCAAGGCCAGGCAAAGGCCCGGGTGACCTCATCGACTGGCTGACTGTGGGTTGACAGTAAGTGGGATCTCCAACCTTGTCATCATCACCCTGTGTGTTATCACACCCGTCGTCCTCAAAGCCAACCTCTTCCTGCCCTGACCGAAAGGTCAAGTTGTCGCTCCAATCAGGTATTTGAGTTTCATCTTCATCTTCATCATTGTCTCCACCAACAGGAGTTACAGTTTGGGAACGAGGGTCTACATTATGCTCAGAACCTTCTTCATCTGGTCCTGGATCCGACTTATAAAGATTCTGGGCATCAGTGCAGATCATTTCCTCATCTGGATTAACAGAAGCTCTGGAGCAGACCTCCATTTCCCAGGCTATAGTATGAGTAAACAGCTCTGCAGACTCAACCATCTGTGTTACCTCATACTCAGACGGGCAGCTGGAGACTTGGGAGCTGTGAGGAAGCAAGTGCAATTGGGGTGACACATCAGAGGACTGGAGTATTTGTGATGTTGAAATTGAGGTGGAGGAGAGCCCACTTGAAGGAGCACTTGATATCCGCTGAAGCACCTGCTGTTTTTGTGCCTCATCTGGAATTTGTAGCGATTGGCGTGTCCGTAACAAAGGGATCGTATCACTTTGTCCACGAAAAGAAGTCGACATGTTAGTTTGGCTGGAAGATGGTCTTTCTTCTGCAGATGTTACTCCCTCCCACCGCAGGGGGGCTCGACCCACCAGCGGAAAGGCACCAGTATTGGGAGAGGGGGGCTGGCCATCAGGGTCCACCGCGGCTCTGGCACAAACCCGGCGACACGGAGGTGGCACGGGCAGGAACGGACTTACCGTGTCGGCCTCTCACTTTTTGGATTTTAGAAGGGCATGACATGCCTATATTTGTGTCTCCCCCTCCTTTTACTCCTCCACCTCTTTTCTTTTTGCATGACTATATGTACTTGTCACTTTTCCATGTGTTAGTTATGTCTTCTGAGCAGTTTGTCAGCTTTTGGACACCTTTGAAGGTGTTTTCTATGTGTTTCTATGTGTTTTTGTTTGCCTGCCATTGGTTTTAACGGTGTTTGAAGGTGTTCGACGAACTGAACCGAACTCGAACACTACGGGGGTGGCTCAACACTACCCACAACCCGACAACGAACCACACAAAAAATTTCTCCGGGAACCACAAGGCAACAACTGGAGCACATTGGAGGCATTGTATTCCCCCAGGGTTTAAATGAGCAATTTGGTTTTGTTGCCTTTTTGTAACAATATTGGAATTTCAATAGTAATAATTAATCATAACAATTAATTTATATTAACTTAGGATCTATATTCCATTATAATTGTAATCCCTGAGTCCGTATTTATTCTAATTATTGCTATGTATCTTTATATTATATATCTTAGTGCATTTCATCATTTCCTTAATCCTGTTCGACATCTTTTTAAGCAAGTCCGTTTTTATGTGGTTTTAACTTGGTTTAATTTTATTTAGTCCTTACCTGGTGCTCCAGTTGTTGCCTTGTGGTTCCCGGAGAAATTTTTCGTGTGGTTCATTGTCCGGTTGTGGGTTCTTGGGGTGGTGATCGTGGTGGACCTCTGCAAGAGGATCAGTGACTTTATAGGAAGAAAAAGATCAGGAAATTCGCATTGAGGATTGACGCTCCCATTGGAAACTGGATAAAAAGACAGCAATGGATTTTTTTTGTATTTGTTTGGTGTTGATACACTTATTTATGTTTGGAGTTTATATATTGTAAATATAAATTTATATAATATATATTATTACTATTCACGCATATATCACGTTATAATTAGTTTTTTCTCATCTTTTACTTTTCACTTATTCTCATTCTTACCTTCACACTTACAGCACCCCCCACACTTATTTATATCCTCATATTTTCACTATTTCTACGTCATATTTGGTTCACTATTCCTATACCCACCCCATCACCATATATATTTATATATTATTATTGATATTAGTTTATATGCATTACATTGACATCATTTCACATTGTATCTACTTTACATTTACATTTAAATGTTGTGGATATCGCCATTACATCACACCCAGTATTGTCTCCAGTCATATATGTGGTGAATTGCTTAGCCCCTTTAATCCTTTCAATTCAATAATATCTACATTCTTTGATGTGCTGATAGTGACACGCCCCAGTCAAACACCGCTACTTCCATATGGGGAACTCATGGTGGAGAGTGCGCATGCGCGTGAACGAACCCGTGGGACTTCCGGTTTTGCGCACTAGACACAGTGTGCGTTCCACCGCATGCGTGTCAGACGCCATATTCCAGAAGTCACGCTTTATACACGGGATTCCCAGTAATGTGGGCATGCGCCGAGACCACTCCGGTAATGATGATGACCCAAATCAGCTGGTGAGGGACTTATATAAACGGAACGCTACATATACACTACACACCCCTATTGAAGAAGCATATAGGGAAACGGCGTCGTCAGGGCAGTTCCTTTCTAAGGAAACCTCCAGGCATATACCAGTGCAAACAATTCACGTGTAAGTACTATAGTATAATGGTTGTTTAAGTTCTGATGTCATTATATGCACCCATCATTCGTTCTCTAGTAATATTAAATGTTTACTTGAATTTTTGAAAAGTGCAACTCTTTTGCTATTATGCCAGAGTATTAATCATAAGTGTATACTGAATATCTTTGCCTAGATATAGGGAGAGACACTTGTCTAAACATCTTTTCGGCACTTTATATTTGGAATATATTGTATTGAACATTATTTATTTATTTATTCGAGCACTTTATATTTATATATGATCATTGTATGATTTTATTTATATATAGGAAGTGACACTTGTCTAAATAATTTTTGCCCTATATCTGAATGTACTGTGCATAATACTATTTATATTTTTTATCTTTAGCATTTTATATTTATGGGAGTAATGCAACTTAGATATAATAGTTGTCATAGCTACTTACTACTTGGGATTGGTGCAATATTGGCATCTTTGTAGATATTTTTCTGAAAATAAGTAATGCTACATGTGTTTAAGCTGATCTGGAAAGGTCTTCTTTGATTAGTTTTCAAGGTACCTGCCTTTTACTTGTTTTTTATCATGTTCTTAAATTGATCAAATAAAAATAATGATTTTATTGGATTTGTAGTATATCTTCCTTTAAAACCAAGTTTATATAACTGTGGTTTATGTGTGTAATATATCTATGTTGGAGGAATATTTGTTGACCTTTTTGATATAAACAGGATGGTACATATGTCAGACATCCAGGTCCACTCCTGAGGTCTTATGTGTGGAGTCTGACCTGAATATCGACGGCCTTGTTGCAGCTGGTACTTCACAACTGCTCTCTTCTGCTCACAAATCCTTTGCAACATGTGGAGGGTAGAGTTCCAACGTGTGGGGACATCACACACCAGTCGGTGTGCCGGAAGCTGCAAACGCTGCTGCAACACAGCAAGGGCGGCGGAAGCTGTAGCCGACTTCCAAAAATGAGCTGACAGGCGGCGTACTTTGACGATCAGATCTGGCAACTCGGGGTACGATTTAAGAAACCGCTGAACCACGAGGTTAAGCACATGAGCCAGGGATGGTACATGTGTGATCTCGCCTCGCCTCAGAGCCGCCACCAGGTTACGGCCATTGTCACACACGACCATGCCTGGATGTAGGTTCAGCGGTCTCAGCCACAGATCTGCCTGCTCTTTCACAGCTGTCCACAACTCACAAGCAGTGTGAGGTTTATCACCTAAGCTTATGAGTTTCAGCACAGCCTGTTGCCGCTTGGCTGAGGCAGTACTGCAGTGCTTCCAGCTTGTAACTGATGTGGTGATATCTGAGATGGAGGCTGAACATGAGGAGGAGGATGATGCACAGGAGCTGTACACTGTGGGGGCAACTCTGACTGACATAGGGCCCGCAATCCTCGGTGTGGGGAGGATGTGTTCCATCCCAAGGTCCGACTGGGTCCTGGCTTCCACTATGTTTACCCAGTGTGCCGTCAGGGAGATGTACCGTCCCTGGCCACAAGCACTAGTCCACGTGTCCGTTGTCAGGTGGACTCTCCCAGTAACTGTGTTGTTGAGGGCATGGCAGATGTTTTGGGACACGTGCTTGTGTAGTGCGGGGATGGCACACCGGGCAAAATAGTGTCGGCTGGGGACCGAGTACCGAGGGACGGCCACCGCCATAAGGTTGCTGAAGGATTCCATCTCCACCAGCCTAAAAGGCAGCATTTCCAACGCAAGCAGTCGTGAAATGTGCGAATTTGGGACTGTGGCCTGTGGGGTGTTGGCTGCGAATTTCAAATCTCTGGGATATGGACAATTGAACACTGCGGTGGGACGTGGACGTGGACGTTGATGCTGTTTCTTGAGAAACTGCCATAGCAAGTGAAGACTGAGAGGAGGGGGCATCTTTGCATGCAGTATGGACAGGGTATTGCCATGCACACACAACAGGGAGTTCTCTTACACACACAACAGTGGAAGAAGCAGTGGTGACACCCGCTGACACTGGTCGTGGACCCTGGGGTTCGCCCCACAAAGTCGGATGCTTTGCTGACATGTGCCTGATCATGCTGGTGGTGGTCAGGTTGCTAGTTTTGTCACACCTGCTGATGCTGGCATGGCAGGTGGTACAAATGGCCTTTATGGGGTTATCTGCAGAGTCTTTAAAAAAATTCCAGACTCTGGAAGACCTACCGGCTGTACTGGTAACGTCCGTCGTGTTGGTGTTACGGGGAACTGTTGCTCACCTTCTGTGTGCGGCTACCACACTGTGAAAAGATGTGGCTGTTGGTTGTGGCACATTTTCACCTTGGCCACGGCCTCGTCCTCTACACGCACCATCACCAGAATGTCCAGTTCCACGTCCCTTGCCCATTGTAAATGAAGTAAAAAAGCTTACACTCGCACTATCAATGGAAAAAGGGTAACAAAAAGGAGATTAGATCCGTGGAAGAGGAAAACCACAGTTCTATTTCTCTGGCCTACACCAGAATCTTTTAAACAGATATTTTTGTGTCTGAACAGTCAGGGAGACACTATTACAGTTTTTTTTTACGGAAAAAATGGCAAAAGCAGGATAATACAGAAATTTGAACCGTGGAACTGCAAAACCACAGTTCTAGTTATCTGGCCTACACTAGAATCGTTTAAACAGATATATTTGTGTCTGAACAGTCAGGGAGACACTATTACTGTTTTTTTTATGGAAAAACGGCCCAAAGCTCGATAATACAAAGATTTGAACCGTGGAACTGCAAAACCTCAGTTATAGTTATGTGGCCTACACCAGAATCTTTTAAACAGATATATTTGTGTCTGAACAGTCAGGGAGACACTATTACTGTTTTTTTTTTACGGAAAAGCGGCCAAAAGCTGGATAATACAGAGATTTGAACCATGGAACTGCAAAACCACAGTTATAGTTATGTGGCCTACACCAGAATCTTTTAAACAGATATATTTGTGTCTGAACAGTCAGGGAGACACTATTACTGTTTTGTTTTTTTACGGAAAAAATGCCAAAAGCAGGATAATACAGAGATTTGAACCGTGGAACTGCAAAACCAACGTTCTAGTTATCTGGCATACACCAGACTCTTTTAAACAGAAATTTTTGTGTCTGAACAGTCAGGGACACACTACTACTGTTTTTTTTTATGGAAAAAATGCCAAAAGCAGGATAATACAGAGATTTGAACCGTGGAACTGCAAAACCACAGTTCTAGTTATCTGGCCTACACCAGACTCTTTTAGACAGATATATTTGTGTCCGAACAGTCAGGGAGAAACTATTACTGTTTTTTTTTACTGAAAAAATGCCAAAAGCAGGATAATACAGAGATTTGAACCGTGGAACCGCAAAACCACAGTTCTAGTTATCTGGCCTACACCAGAATCTTTTAAACAGATATATTTGTGTCTGAACAGTCAGGGAGACACTATTACTGTTTTTTTTTTACAGAAAAAATGCCAAAAGCAGGATAATACAGAGATTTGAACGGTAGAACTGCAAAACCACAGTTCTAGTTATTTCACCTACACCAGAATCTTTTAAACAGATATATTTTGTGTCTGAACAGTCAGGGAGACACTTTTACTGTTTTTTTACGAAAAAAATGCCAAAAGCAGGATAATACAGAGATTTCAACCGTGGAACTTCAAAACGAAAGTTTTAGTTATCTGGCCTACACCAGACTCTTTTAAACAGATATATTAGTGTCTGAACTGTCAGGGAGACACTATTACTGTTTTTTTTTATGGAAAAAATGCCAAAACAGGATAATACAGAGATTTGAACCGTGGAACTGCAAAACCTCAGTTCTAGTTATCTGGCATACACCAGACTATTTTAAGCAGATATATTTGTGTCTGGACAATCAGGGAGACACTATTACTAATTTGTTTTATGGAAAAAATGCCAAAAGCAGGATAATACAGAGATTTGAACCGTGGACCTGCAAAACCTCAGTTCTAGTTATCTGGCCTACACCAGAATCTTTTAAACAGATATATTTGTGTCTGAACAGTCAGGGAGACACTATTACTGTTTTTTTTTACTGAAAAAATGCCAAAAGCAGGATAATACAGAGATTTGAACCGTGGAACTACAAAACCACAGTTCTAGTTATCTGGCCTACACCAGAATCTTTTAAACAGATATATTTGTGTCTGAACAGTCAGGGAGACACTATTACTGTTTTTTTTTACGGAAAAAATGCCAAAAGCAGGAAAAGACAGAGATTTGAACCGTAGAACTGCAAAACCAAAGTTCTAGTTATCTGTCCTACACCAGAATCTTTTAAACAGATATATTTGTGTCTGAACAGTCAGGGAGACACTATTACTGTTTTTTTTCTACAGAAAAAATGCCAAAAGCAGGATAATACCGAGATTTGAACCGTGGAACTGCAAAACCACAGTTCTAGTTATCTGGCCTACACCAGAATCTTTTAAACAGATATATTTGTGTCTGAACAGTCAGGGAGACACTATTACTGTTTTTTTTTACGGAAAAAATGCTAAAAGCAGGATAATACTGAGATTTGAACCGTGGAACTGCAAAACCACAGTTCTAGTTATCTGGCCTACACCAGAATCTTTTAAACAGATATATTTGTGTCTGAACAGTCAGTGAGACACTATTACTGTTTTTTTATGGAAAAAATGCCAAAAGCAGGATAATACAGAGATTTGAACAGTGGAGCTGCAAAACCAAAGTTCTAGTTATCTGGCCTACACCAGACTCTTTTAAACAGATATATATGTGTCTGAACAGTCACACGCACACTCAATTTTATTTAGGGGGGGGGGATACCAAAAGGTTAATAAGACGCGTATTTGTGCAGTCTGACTGAGGAAAAAAAATACAGGATTTAGAGAAAAAAAAAAAGGATTTTTCCTGGCCCCTGAGACCAGGGGATGAGTCTAGCAATTTGACCAGCAGGAACACACAGGACTGTATTGCAGTGTTTGTTGGTATAACCACTGCATCTCCTATACAGTCTGCCTGCCTACCTGATATCTGGGATGGATATTAGTCCTGAGAAGGACTGGTTGTTTGATTTGGCAGGCTTTAGAGAGCCTACACTACCTGTTTCGCACTATATATCTCTCCCTAACTCAGCAGCACTGACCCTACACTGTCTGATCCCAGGCGACTGTGTCCAAGATGGCGGCGCCCGGTTTTAAATACTCGAAGTGAGGCTGTGCGGCCAGCCAATCACTGTAATGCCCACAAACAACATGGCTGCGACATTACAGTGACTGGCTGGCAATCCCTGCATGTTCATTGGCTCTGTAAAAAGCGCCAAACGTGCAGGGCGCAGACCCGAGCTCCCTCCCAAGTAACCCAGAAATGCTCAGTGCTCGCCGAACATCCCGAGTAGTGAGATGCTCGGGCGAGTACCGAGCAGTGTCGAGAATGCTCGCTCAACACTAGTCTCCATCTATTGGGTTGGCGGTAGAGAAACTGTTTTAGGCCTCCTTTGCAATACTTATACTCTAGTGAAATTGATGCCACTTCGGTGGTGTGAGGCCCTCATTTAGGGTAATGTGAACACACCTAGTTGTTACGAGTCCGGGTGGTGGAACCTCTGTGCTGCGGTGCAAGGAGGGGCCAGAAGGGCGTAACTACGTATCAACTCGGACCGACCAAGGTCGCATGACGGCTCAATTGACTCCGTGAACCAGGGAGAAACTGAGCAGAGGGACCAGGTGCCACTCTGGGACCGACCTTGTATGAGAGCAGGTGACTCCCATGGGTCAGATGGCAGGGACTGACTGGTACAGCAGATGAGCAGGGCAGGCAGGCTGACGGGAGAACCAGGTAGATGGGCTGGCAGGCACCACGGGTAGCTGGCAGGTAACAGGCAGGAGCCTCCAGGTAGGCAGGCAGGTAAACACGGCAGGAAACAGGCAAGTTCTCCGGGTTGGCCGACTGGCCAAGCCCATAGACAGATTGGCGGACTGAGCAACAAGCAGACTGTCAGGCTGCACTAGTAGTCAGGCTGGCGCACTGGACTGGTAGTCAGGCGGGCGGGACTGGTAGTCAGGCTGGCGGGCTGGACTGGTTGTCAGGCTGGTGAGCAGGACTGGTAGTCAGGCTGGCGGGCAGGACAGGTAGTTAGGCTGTTGGGCTGGACTGGTAATCAGGCTGGCGGGCTGGAGCTGAGGGCTGAAGCAGAGTTTAGAAAACAAGCAACAACCTTGCATGGGCACCTCCATTTTGGAGGAGGTGCCCTTTATATGGGAGGTTTTCCGGCCATTGGCCGGGGACACCTTAGGGCAGCTCGCCCGGCCCCTTTAAGAGGGGAGGGAGCGCGTGCGCACGCCCTAACCATAGTGCCCAGAAAGGAGAGAGGACGCAGACGCCGGGGCTGGAGCGCGGTTGTAAGGGGGACGGCCTCTCAACCTGTCAGGGGGCAGAGAGGCCGATGCTACACTAGTTAAGTCTCCATCTCTTGGATTGTCTGTACTGGAAGAGATGTGGGTCTTATTTACACTATTTATACTGTAGTAAATTTGATTACACTTTGCAGATGTCTGCCACTAATTTTTGGAAATGTGGGGAATCCTGAATGGGTCTCCATCCATTGGGTTGACTATAGTGGAAGAGGTTTTGGTATCCATGCATTTCTATAGTTATACTGAAGTAAAATTGAGCATTTGGTACAGATATTGTTCTCTCGAAACGGGTACGCAAACGTGATAAATAGTGAAGGACGAGCACTAAAATTCTCGGATGCTCGATGCTCGGGTCAAGCAAATTGGAATGCTCAGGTGCTTGACCTGAGCAACGAGCCCAATGTAAGTTCATGGGAAACTCGAGCATTTTTCAGGTGGCTCCCCCGGCGTTCTGCAGAGGGACTAAATATTGCCCAAATCGATGGGAACAGTGCTCAAATGACATGGAAACAGCATGGGGAAGACGCCTGGAAGCATTTCTGACTCCCAGGTCACTGCTGTCAACAATGTTGTCAGAGGTATTACGCCACTTTTACGGACTCACAATAAAACGTACAAAAACTAATCCAAAATGGATTTTCCTGTGAAATATGTTAAGGAACATCCTTTCCAGGGTAATGACTTGTATATAAGGCAAAATAAATAACCAAAACCAAAAATACTCCTTCACACCTTGGGCTATGTTCACACGTAGCGTTTTTGCACTTTTGCATTGATTTCAACCAAGACCAATGCTTTCACTGGGAAATGCCATTTTAACATTTTACAACCTTATCTGGCCATGTGGTGTGTGACACATCATCAGACACATGCATACAGTGCTGAAAAGACATGGGAACAGCATGGGGAAGAGACCCCTGGAAACAGCTCTGACTCCCACGTCACTGCTTACAAGTGTGCCCATCATAATTTATCCTTGGCGCATGCGAAGATGCCTCCAGCCATGCACCTGTCATTGCAGACTTGCAACAATCACCGTCAACGTCCTTGTCCCAGTGCAGCGTTCAGTTGTCCCTAACCCATTCCTTGAAATGCAAGGGCAAGTATGCAGCCAGCCAGCCACCCACCCACAGGCTGCAATACTATACTGCTAAATTTTTGACAGCTGCTTGTATTTGAAATGTGAGCTTTAAGGCTCGTGGAGGCAGAAGCTGTCCACAATCTTGTTTGTCCCGGTGTCGTCTCCACCTTCCACAAGTACGAGTCCTACAACATTACCCGTGCCCTCCCCAGTGAACTTACTGGAAAGGACCGCCTACCAACAAACAAGTGGTCAAGTGAATGTGGCCGGGGACAGTATGGAGCCAGTCCACAGCTTTTTTTGCTGAGAGTTGTATTTCACCACAGCCATATTCTTTAGCTTGGTGAAAAGACTTGAGAAACCATATCTACTCCAGCTGTCATTTCTCCCAGGAAGTCCTCTGAAGCTTGAAATGTGAAATTAGACTAACCAACAATTAGACTTTATTAATTAGACGAGCCAACCGATCCGGGACAGTATCAGGTACATGATCAATGATAGTGAGCCTCATAAACTTTGGACCTTTCTGATGAACAATAATAAAATGTTTAGATACACTATGTAGTTGATAACCTATTCGTATGTTATGTCTATGTTTATTAAGGCGTGCATGCATAGTTTGTATTGTACGGCCCACATATTGGAGGTCACATGTACATTCTAATAAATAAATTACATGTGTTGATTGACAATTCAAATCGTGTTTAATAGAAAAATAATGTCCTGTAGTTTGTGATAAAAACATCTTTTGGGTACCATTTTGAATAGTTTTGCAACACAAACACTTTCGCGTGTTACAAGAATGGCAACCAAAACGGGAACTGTCATGTGGTAACTGCATTTTTAACTTCAAATATGTATTACTTGATGCAATTAAACTTCGTAGGTTTTTATTCTTTCTATAGATAATTCTTGGTTTGTTAGGTATACATGGTCCTAAAATTGGATCCCCCTTCAAAATGAACCAAAATTTTTTCAGAATGTTTTGAACGGTAACTCTGGATTGACTAAACGTGGTGACTAGTGTTGAGCGAGCACTAAAATGCTCGGGTGCTCGAAGCTCGGGCCAAGCTCACCGTGATACTCGGATGCTCAACCCGAGCAACGAGCCCAATGTTAGTCTATGGGAGACCCGAGCATTTTTGCGGCGGTACCCCCGGCAGTCTGTAGAAAGCCTAAAAAGTGCCCAAAAAGATAGTGACAGTGCTCAAAAGACATGGGGACAGCATGGGCATTGCCACAGGAAGCATTTCTGACCCCCAGGTCACTGCTGTCAACAACTTCGTCAGAGGTATGAAGCCACTTTTACGGGCTCACAATAAAACGTTCAAAAACTAAACAGAAACGGTTTTCCTGTGAAATATGTTAAGGAACTTCCTTTCCAGGGTAAAGACTTGTTTATTAGGTAAAATAAATAACCAAAAACAAAAATACTCCTCCACACTGCCTAAAAGTGTGCCCATCAGAAGTGATCCTTGCCACATCAGAAGATGCAGACTTGCAACTATCCGCGTGCAAGTCTTTGTCCCAGGGCAGTGTTCAATTGTACCTCCCCCATTCCTTGCAATGCAAGCGCAAGTATGCAGCCTGTCACCCACCCACCCCCAGGCTGCAATACCATACTGCTAGCTTGCACTTGAAATGGGGCCTTTTAGTTTGGAGGAGGCAGAAGCTGGCCACTACCTCATGGCTGCTTCAGTAGCGAGGTATCCATACTCAGTCCCCAGCCACCCGGCGGCCGGGTGTCCACACTCGGTCCCCAGCCGCCCCACGGCCGGGAGTTCACACACGGTCCCCAGCCGCCTGGGGGCTGCCGGGTGCCCATAAACGGTCCCCAGCCGCCCCTATTTTTCCTGGGAACTTCCCCCACACTTTTCTTAGCCTGGCCTGCTTTAGGGCAGCATTGGATGAGCCCACCAGAGAACCAGACTCCTCCGGTGGGCCCTGGCTTCTCCATCAGGGGAGTTGAGAGTGCCAAGGTGAGGAACATGATGATGATAGAAGTTTGCATCTGCTTTGTTTTCTTGGAATGCAAGCGTAAGTGTGCAACCTGCCACCCACCCATCCCCCGGCTGCAATACCATACTGCTAGCTTGCACTTGAAATTGGGCCTTTTAGGCATGTGGAGGCAGACGCCGGCCACCATGTCATGGCTGTGTCGGCGGCCTGGTATCCATACTCAGTCCCCAGCTGCCCAGCGGCCGGGTGTCCAAGCTCAGTCCCCAGCCGCCAGGGGGCGGCCGGGTGTCCATACTCGGTCCCCAGCCGCCTCGCGGCCGGGTGTCCACACACGGTCCCCAGCCGCCCCTATTTCTCTTGGGAACTTCCCCCACACTTTTCTTAGCCTGGCCTACTTTAGGGCAGCATTGGAAGAGCCCACCAGAGAACCAGACTCCTCCGGTGGGCCCTGGCTTCTCCATCAGGGGAGTTGAGAGTGACAAGGTGAGGAGCATGATGATGATGATAGAAGTTAGTGTCTGCTTTGTTTTCTTGGAATGCAAGCGCATGTATGTAGTAGCGGCTAGGCCTGAGGTGGTCAGCGTTTTGGCGCATATCCTACCTCCTCCGAGGATTGCTGGATGTTTTCCTGCTACTATCCCAGTTCTATGACTCCCGATAAAACAAAGCTTCAGGTGATGAATGATGGATGAGGTGGTGGCAAAGGAGAAAGAGCAGGAGGAACAGGGACCATTCACATCAATATCAGGCCAGTCAACCACACATGTCTTGTAGGATATGTTTCTGTACGAAAAGGAGCGGTTCGGCTACACAGTTATAGGGCATGCGGTGAGTGCAATGCCTACTAAAAATTTTGAGGCACTCCAATGCCCCTTGGAAGTGACATGGAGGTCAGAGGGCCTTAACTAAACTGTTTTTCCATTTATAGCAACTGGGTCTCCTGTGCACTGTTGGCTTAAGCAGTGAATGGAAGGCTTTCCAAAAATTATGAGGAATTGCAATGCCCCTTGAAACAGACGTGGATTACAGCATACTAAAAACCTTCTACCCATTATTGGGGAGTGGGTCTCCCTTAGTGTTCGCCTATGCATTGAAAAGCAAAAGCTGACTAAAACTAGGAGGAAATACAATGCACGTTGGAAGAATGGTGGAGGTCGCAGTGGAATAAAAAGACTATATCAATGCCTCTTGGAAAAGTAGTGTAGGTCGCGGTAGCTTAACAAGACGGTTTTAATGCCCCTTGGAAGAGACGTGGAGGTCGCAGTAGCTTAACAAGACGGTTTTAATGCCCCTTGGAAAAGTGGTTGAGGTCGCAGTAGCTTAACAGGACGATTTTAATGCCACTTAGAAGAATGGTGGAGGTCGTAGTGGAATAAAAAGACAATATCAATGCACCTTGGAATAGTGGAGGAGGTTGCAGTAACTTAACAAGATGGTTTTAATGCCCCTTGGAAGAGACAAGGAGGTTGCAGTAGCTTAACAAGATGGTTTTAATGCCCTTGGGAAGAGACGTGGAGGTCGCAGTAGCTTAACTAGATGGTTTTAATGCCCCTTGGAAGAGACGTGGAGGACGAAGTATCTTAACAAGACGGTTTTAATGCCCCTTGGAATAGTGGTGGAGGTCGCAGCAGCTTAGCAAGACAGTTTTAATGCCCCTTGGAAGAATGGTGGAGGTCTCAGTGGAATAAAAAGTCAATATCAATGCCCCTTGGAAAAGTGGTGAATGTCGCAGTAGCTTAACAAGACGGTTTTAATGCCCCTTGGAAGAGACGTGGAGGTCGCAGTAGCTTAACAAAACAGTTTTAATGCCCCTTGGAAAAGTGGTGGAGGTCGAGTAGCTTAACAAGATGGTTTTAATGCCCCTTGGAAGAATGGTGGAGGTCGCAGTAGAATAAAAAGACAATATCAATGCCCCTTGTAAAAGTGGTGGAGGTTGCAGTAGCTTAACAAGACGGTTTTAATGCCCCTTGGAAGAATGGTGGAGGTCGCAGTGGAATAAAAAGACAATATCATTGCCCTTTGGAAAAGTGGTGGAGGTCGCAATAGCTTAACAAGACGGTCTTAATGCCCCTTGGAAGAATGGTGGAGGTCGCAGTGGAATAAAAAGACAATACCAATGCCACTTGGAATAGTGGTGGAGGTCGCAGTAGCTTAACAAGACGGTTTTAATGCCCCTTGGAAGAGATGTGGAGGTCGCAGTAGCTTAACAAGACGGTTTTAATGCCCCTAGGAAAAGTGGTGGAGGTTGCAGTAGCTTAACAAGACGGTTTTAATGCCCCTTGGAAAAGTGGTGGAGGTCGCAGTAGCTTAACAAGATGGTTTTAATGCCCCTTGGAAGAATGGTGGAGGTCGCAGTGGAATAAAAAGACAATATCAATGCCCCTTGGAAAAGTGGTGGAGGTCGCAGTAGCTTAACAAGACGGTTTTAATGCCCCTTGGAAGAGATGTGGAGGTCGCAGTAGCTTAACAAGACGGTTTTAATGCCCCTTGGAAGAGACGTGGAGGTCGCAGTAGCTTAACAATACGGTTTTAATGCCCCTTGGAAGAATGGTGGAGGTCGCAGTGGAATAAAAAGACATTATCAATGCCCCTTGGAAAAGTGGTTGAGGTCGCCGTAGCTTAACAAGATGGTTTTAATGCCCCTTGGAAGAGACGTGGAGGTCGCAGTAGCTTAACAAGACGGTTTTAATGCCCCTTGGAAAAGTGGTGGAGGTCGCAGTAGCTTAACAAGACGGTTTTAATGCCCCTTGGATAAGTGGTTGAGGTCGCAGTAGCTTAACAAGACAGTTTTAATGCCCCTTGGAAGAATGTTGGAGGTCGCAGTGGAATAAAAAGACAATATTAATGCCCCTTGGAAAATTGGTGGAGGTCGCAGTAGCTTAACAAGTCTGTTTTCATGCCCCTTACAAAAGCCATGCAGTACAGCATATTAAAAACATTATTCTCATTTTGGGGAGTGAGTCTCCCATAGTCTTTGCCTATGCCTTCCAAGCAAAAGCTGCCAAAACTTATGATGGAGGAACTTGCAATGCTGGCAAACAAGAGCCATGCAATACAGCATATTAAAAACATTATTCCCATTATTGGGGAGTGGGTCTCCCATAGTCTTTGCCTATGCCTTCCAAGCAAAAGCTGACAAAAATTAGGACAGAGGAACTTGCAATGCTGGCAAACAAGAGCCATGCAGTTCAGCATATTAAAAACATTATTCCCATTATTGGGGAGTGGGTCTCCCATAGTCTTTGCCTATGCCTTCCAAGCAAAAGCTGCCAAAAATTAGGATGGAGGAACTTGCACTGCTGGCAACACGGACCACGGTCACCCTGGTGGTATAGTGGTGGTGGAGGCTGAGGATAAGGAGAAGAGCAAAATACAGCCGAAATGAGGAAGCATATACCCATGTGTGGGTGTGAAGCAGTGCATGGGAATACACCTCCCGAAATAACACAGTGGATTTGACTTTATGTTACTCTGCTGTCATTTGGTGGTGATGAGAAGTCTGGCCCAATCCAGCCCTTGTTCATTTTGATAAGAGTCAGCTTGTCAGCATTGTCAGTTGACAGACGAGTGCGCATATCAGTTATAATTCCCCCAGCGGCACTAAAAACACGCTCCAATAACACGCTAGCGTGTGCAGATGGGAATTTTTTTAACAGTTCTGCAGCAAGGACCTTCTGGTACTGCCACATTTTTGCAGACCTCTCCACCTCAGGAATAAGAGAGTGAAAGTTCTCCTTGTAGCAGGGGTCTAAAAGTGTCACCAACCAGTAATGACTGTCACCCAACATTTTGACAATGCGAGGTTCACGGTTAAGGCAGCGTAACATAAAGTCAGCCATGCGTGCCAGATGGGTAACGGGTAAGACTTCCGTGTCCTCACCAAGATGACGATTGACCATGCTCTCCTCCTCCTCCTCCTCCTCCCCGCTGTCCTCAGTCCACCCACGCTGAACCGACTGTATAACAGTTGTACAGGTACTACCGCCTACAGCGCATGATACCAGCTGATGTTCTTCCTCCTCATCCTCCTCTCCCTCATTGTCCCCCAATGCACGTTGGGATGAGATGAGGCTGGGCTGTGTGTAATCGCCCATTACGGCTTCTTGATCCATCTCATCATACTCTGGCTGCAATGCCTCCTCTTTAATTCTCTGCAGAGAGCGTTGCAAAAGACAGGCAAGTGGGATGCTGACGCTAATGATGGCGTCATCGCCACTCACCATCTTGGGGGACTCCTCAAAATTTGTTAGGATGGTACATATGTCAGACATCTCGGTCCACCCCTGAGGTCTTATGTGTGGAGTCTGACCTGAATATCGACGGCCTTGTTGCAGCTGGTACTCCACAACTGCTCTCTTCTGCTCACAAATCCTTTGCAACATTTTAAGGGTAGAGTTCCAATGTGTGGGGACATCACAAACCAGTTGGTGTGCTGGAAGCTGCAAACGCTGCTGCAACACAGCAAGGGCGGCGGAAGCTGTAGCCGACTTCCAAAAATGAGCTGACAGGCGGCGTACTTTGACGATCAGATCTGGCAACTCGGGGTACGATTTAAGAAACCGCTGAACCATGAGGTTAAGCACATGAGCCAGGCATGGTACGTGTGTGATCTTGCCTCGCCTCAGAGCCGCCACCAGGTTACGGCCATGGTCACACATGACCATGCCTGGATATAGGTTCAGCGGTCTCAGCCACAGATCTGCCTGCTCTTTCACAGCTGTCCACAACTCACAAGCAGTGTGAGGTTTATCACCTAAGCTTATGAGTTTCAGCACAGCCTGTTGCCGCTTGACTGAGGCAGTACTGCAGTGCTTCCAGCTTGTAACTGATGTGGTGATATCTGAGATGGAGGCTGAACATGAGGAGGAGGAGGAGGATGATGCACAGGAGCTGTACACTGTGGGGGCAACTCTGACTGACATAGGGCCCGCAATCCTCGGTGTGGGGAGGATGTGTTCCGTTCCAAAGTCCGACTGGGTCCCGGCTTCCACTATGTTTACCCAGTGCGCCGTCAGGGAGATGTACCGTCCCTTGAAACAAGCACTTGCCAACGTGTCCGTTGTCATGTGGACTCTCCCAGTAACTGCGTTGTTGAGGGCACGGCAGATGTTTTGGGACACGTGCTTGTGTAGTGCGGGGTTGGCACACCGGGCAAAATAGTGTCGGCTGGGGACCGAGTACCGAGGGATGGCCACCGCCATAAGGTTGCGGAAGGATTCCGTCTCCACCAACCTAAAAGGCAGCATCCCCAATGCAAGCAGTCGTGAAATGTGCATATTTAGGACTGTGGCCTGTGGGGTGTTGGCTGCCAATTTGCGCTTTCGTTCTAAGCTCTGGGATATGGACAATTGAACACTGCGGTGGGACGTGGACGTGGATGTTGATGCTGTTTCTTGAGAAACTGCCATAACAAGTGAAGACTGAGAGGAGGGGGCATCTTTGCATGCAGTATGGACAGGGGATTGCCTTGCACGCACAACAAGGGGTTCTATTACATGCACAACAGCGGAAGAAGCAGAGGTGACACCCGTTGGCACTGGTTGTGGACCTTGGGGTTCGCCCCACAAAGTCGGGTGCTTTGCTGACATGTGCCTGATCATGCTGGTGGTGGTCAGGCTGGTAGTTTTGTCACCCCTGCTGATACTGGCTTGGCAGGTGGTACAAATGGACTTTTTGGGGTTATCAGCAGAGTCTTTAAAATAATTCCAGACTCTGGAAGACCTACCGGTTGTACTGGCAACGTCCCTCATGTTGGTGTTACGAGGAACTGTTGCCCGCCTTCTGTGTGTGGCCACCACACTGCTTCTTCCTGCCTGTTGGGCTACTCTGCCTCCCTCCCCCTGTGTGCTGCTGGCCTCGCTCTGCGTGTCCTCCTGCCACATTGGGTCAGTTACTAGATCGTTCTCCTCTTCCACTTGCGCACCATGATCCTCCTCCTCACTTTGTGGCAATTGTGTCTCGTCATCGTCCACCTCTTGTGACAAATTGCCAGCGTTGACTTCCTGTGGCCGTGGCTGTTCAAATATTTGGGCACCGCTACATGGGATCTCCTCTTCCACCATTTCAAGCACAGCAGGCGAGGGGCACAAATATGGAAATGGACCAGTGAACAGCTCTTCAGAGTGTCCAAGTGTGGGATCAGTTGCTGTCTGACGACACTCGGCATGGTGGGAGGAAGGAGCATCAGGGTGAGGAGGAGCATGCGGTTGAGACTCACGGCTACTAAAACTTGACCGTGTGGAAGACAGACTTGAGGTGGTGGTGCCCAGGTAACTGGAAGTATTATCTGCTATCCAATTAATAACCTGTTCACACTGATCAGTTCGCAATACTGGTGTTGCAGTGTGCTTCCCTAGTAATTCAGTCAAGAAGTGGGAGCGAGAAGATGTGGCTGTTGGTTGTGGCATAATTTCACCTTGGCCACGGCCCCGTCCTCTACACGCATCATCACCAGAACGTCCAGTTCCACGTCCCTTGCCACGCGCCTTGCCCATTGTAAGTGAAGTAAAATAGCTTACATTCGTACTATCAATGTAAAAAGGGTAATAAAATGGAAATTAGAACCGTGGAAGAGGAAAACCACAGTTCTATTTCTCTGGCCTACACCAGACTCTTTTAAACAGATATATTTGTGTCTGAACAGTCAGGGAGACACTATTACAGTTTTTTTTTACGGAAAAAATGCCAAAAGCAGGATAATACAGAGATTTGAACCGTGGAACTGCAAAACCACAGTTCTAGTTATCTGGCCTACACCAGACTCTTTTAAACAGATATATTGGTGTCTGAAAAGTCAGGGAGACACTATTACAGTTTTTTTTTACGGCAAAAGATGCCAAAAGCAGGATAATACAGAGATTTGACCAGTGGAACCGCAAAACCACAATTCTATTTCTCTGGCCTACACCAGACTCTTTTAAACAGATATATTGGTGTCTAAACAGTCAGGGAGACACTATTACTGTTTTTTTTTAAGGCAAAAAATGCCAAAAGCAGGATAATACAGAGATTTGACTCGTGGAAATGCAAAACCACAGTTCTATTTCTCTGGTCTACACCAGACTCTTTTAAACAGATATATTTGTGTCTGAACAGTCAGGGAGACACTATTGCAGTTTTTTTTACGGAAAAAATGCCAAAAGCAGGATAATACAGAGATTTGAACCGTGGAACTGCAAAACCACAGTTCTAGTTATCTGGCCTACACCAGACTCTTTTAAACAGATATATTGGTGTCTGAAAAGTCAGGGAGACACTATTACAGTTTTTTTTTATGGCAAAAGATGCCAAAAGCAGGATAATACAGAGATTTGACCAGTGGAACTGCAAAACCACAATTCTATTTCTCTGGCCTACACGAGACTCTTTTAAACAGATATATTGGTGTCTGAACAGTCAGGGAGACACTATTACTGGTTTTTATTAAGGCAAAAAATGCCAAAAGCAGGATAATACAGAGATTTGACCCGTGGAAATGCAAAACCACAGTTCTATTTCTCTGGTCTACACCAGACTCTTTTAAACAGATATATTTGTGTCTGAACAGTCAGGGCGACACTCTTACTATTTATTTTACGGAAAAAATGCCAAAAGCAGGATAATACAGAGATTTGAACGTTGGATCTGCAAAACCACAGTTCTAGTTATCTGGCCTACACCAGACTCTTTTAAACAGATATATTGGTGTCTGACCAGTCAGGGAGACACTATTACAGTTTTTTTTATGGAAAAAATGCCAAAAGCAGGATAATACAGAGATTTGTCCCGTGGAACTGCAAAACCACAGTTCTATTTCTCTGGCCTACACCAGACTCTTTTAAACAGATATATTTGTGTCTGAACAGTCAGGGCGACACACTTACTGTTTTTTTTTGCGGAAAAAATGCCAAAAGCAGGATAATACAGAGATTTGAACCGTGGAACTGCAAAATCACAGTTCTAGTTCTCTGGCCTACACCAGACTCTTTTAAACAGATATATTGGTGTCTGAACAGTCAGGGGGATACTATTACAGTTTTTTTTATGGGAAAAATGCCAAGAGCAGGATAATACAGAGATTTGAACCGTGGAACTGAAAAACCACAGTTCTAGTTATCTGGCCTACACCAGACTCTTTTAAACAGATATATTGGTGTCTGAACAGTCAGGCAACACAACAGTCTAGCAATTTGACCAACAGGAGCACACAGGACTGTAATGCAGCGTTTGCTGGTATAACCACTGCGTCTCCTATACAGCCTGCCTGCCTGCCTGATATCTGGGATGGATATTAGTCCTGAAAAGGACTGTTTGTTTGATTTGGCAGGCTTTAGAGACCCTACACTACCTATTTCACACTATATATCTCTCCCTAACTCAGCAGCACTCTCCCTACACTGTCTGATCCGGAGCAACTGTGTCCAAGATGGCGGTGCCAGGTTTTTATTACTCCAGGTGACGCTGTGCGGCCAGCCAATCACTGTAATGCCCACAAACAACATGGCTGCGGCATTCCAGTGACTGGCTGGCAATCCCTGCATGTTCATTGGCTCTGTAAAGAGCGCCAAACGTGCAGGGAGGAGACCCGAGCTCCCACCCGAGTAACCCGGAAATGCTCGGTGCTCGCCGAACATCCCGAGTAGTGAGATGCTCGGGCGAGTACCGAGCAGTGTCGAGCTTGCTCGCTCAACACTAGTGGTGACCATACTCCACCTAGCCAATTCAGAGCCTGTTTTATTTTTACCAGTAGATGATTCTATCCTATCAATTCAGATGTCCTGAGTCAGGACTCTGGTCCTGGAGAAAGCATCATTTAGCAGTCTTTTAGCGTAACCTTTCTGTATAAATCGTTTCCTCAATATTTTTGATTCTACCAGAAATTCAGAATCTCTAATACAATTTTTTCGGACCTTCCAATATTGTCCATAAGGGACATTGGGGATCCATTTTGGGAGATGTCCACTATGAAACCTCAGATAACTGTTTACATCCACCGGTTTGAAAAAAGTTGATGTGAACAATTTTCCCATGGTATCAAACTGTACCATTAGGTCCAAAAATTGGTGGGCAGTTTCAGAAATGGTTGCTGTGAAAGATAGACCCCACAAATTAGAGTTAAGCTTGTCAACAAATTTGAGTGCACTCTCGCTTGTACCCTTCCACAGAAAGAATAAATCGTCTATATAACGACAGTAAAAAAAACACATGGTTTGCTGCCATAGGGAACTGTGAAATGAAGACAGACTCAAATACCCCCATATACAAATTGGCGTAACTAGGGGCGAATCTCGTCCCCATCGCACAACCCCTCAACTGGCGGTAGACCAAGCCCTCAAATGTGAAAACAATATTGTTCAATATGAACATAATAGACGTCTTAAGGAAATTCTTTTGTTCTATTGGGATATTATTATCATTCATCAAATAATGGTCAACTGCTTTTATCCCCAAATCATGGGATATGTTACTGTACAGGGCACTGACATCGAGAGTCAGGATGAGGCAATTGTTCATTTGGGGGAGACTTCTTAAAAGTTTGATCAATTGGGAAAAGTCTCTTAAATACGAGTCAAGTTTAAGAACATATTTTTGGAGGAAGAGGTCAACATAATGGGAAAGATTACTGGCAATGGAACCAATTCCCGAGATTATTGGATGATCGGGGGGATTGGTAGGACTTTTATGTATCTTGGGGCGGAAATAAAAGAAGGGAACCCTGAATTGTGCTATATCTAGGAATTTCTTCTTTTTTTGTTTAGAAGGCCATTGGCATATGCAGTTTTCACAAGTTCTTTATATCTCAGAAAAATGGAAACAGAAGGATCATGAGGCAACATTTCATAATAATCATAATCATTCAAGATTCTTCTTCCCTCCCCAAGATACCAACCTCTATTCATCAGTACTACACCACCCGCTTTGTCCACACTCTTGATAATAATATTCTGGTTATCCCTAAGTGAGGTGACAGCTCGTCTCTCTCCAGGGCTCAAATTGTCCTAATTTTCAAATGCTCAAAAGACCGAAGGTCTGTTAGGATAAGTTGTTTAAATGTTTCAATATGGTAATTTTTATTTAATGGGTACAAATTGCTCGGATGTCCAAATACATCTACATGTGCCGGTTCAATATCTGAATTACCAATAGGAGGAGGGTTTTGTGGGGATGGAGTGGTGAACTTTTTTCTCCTCTTTTCCAATAGAAAATGTGGTTGTATAGTTAGTTTTCTAAAAAATCACTAAGATCAAGATAAAGGGAGAAAACATTGGTTGGAGTGTTAGGGCAAAAGGATAAACCCCGTTCAAGTAATAGGGCTTCATCCTTGGTTAAATTGTGATCTGACAAATTGAAGATTCCTACATTACTTCTTTTGTCATTATGATTTAGTTGGCCTTTGTCCTTTTCTGAAATGCATCTATTGAAACTGCTGTCAGGTCTGCAGAGATTTCTCCTACCTCCTCTGCAGCCCCATTTTCTCTTTTTCTCTTTGGGTGGCGTCCTGGAGCCACCCGAAAAAACTGTGTGATCTTGGAATCCCTTAGATTAGGATTCTGATTTGTTATGACATTTCTCTCACTCAATGGAATGGAAAAATGAACTTTATTTATCGATTCTTGTACTGATGGAGTCAAGTCTATTGTTGACAAAACATTTTTAGGGGAAGGTGGGGGAGCCAATAATTGAGTGGCATTAATGATGACAAAATCATTGGCAGAAAGATTGAGGTCCTTATTAAAAATGACACTTTTGATAGAAGAATCTTCATTTGAAAGATTATGATTATTAGATAGGAATTGTTCACTGTCAGAGCTTGACAGAGCAAGTTTATTTGTATTGGCTACTGTAGGTACTGTTGAAGGTTCAATCAATTCGGTCTGTAAAGATGTATTTTTATGCACCGTTAGTAAGGACAGATTTAGAGAGTCAATATAGTCCTCTTTTTGTGTGGATGTGATCATGGGTGAGCACTAGTGATGAGCGAGCACTAAAATGCTCGGGTGCTCGATGCTCAGGTCGAGCAAATTGGAATACTCGGGTGCTCGACCCGAGTAACGAGCCCAATGTAAGTCTATGGGAAACTCGAGCATTTTTCAGGCGGCTGCCCCCGGCTGTCTGCAGAGGACCTAAAAATTGCCCAAATCGATGGGAACAGTGCTGAAATGACATGGTGACAGCATGGGGAAGACCCCTGGAAGCATTTCTGACTCCCAAGTCACTTTTGTCAACAACGTTGTCAGAAGTATTATGCCACTTTTACAGAATCACAATAAAACATACCAAAATGAAACCAAAATGGATTTTCCTTGGAAATATGTTAAGGAACATCCTTTCCATGACATGTACAATGTATATAAAGCAAAATAAATAACCAAAAACAAAAATACTCCGCCACACCTTGGGCTATGTTCACACGCAGCGTTTTTGCACTTTGAATTGCTTTCAACCAAGACAAATGCATTCACCAGGAAATTTCATTTTAACATTTTACAACCTTATCTGGCCATGTGGCGAGTGGCACATCATCAGACACATGCATACAGTGCTGAAAAGACATGGGTACAGCATAAAGAAGACCTCTGGAAACATCTCTGACTCCCAGGTCACTGCCTAAAAGTGTGCCCTTCATAAGTGATCCTTGGCGCATGCGAAGATGCCTCCCGCCATGAACCCCTCATTGCAGACTTGCAACAATCACCGTCCATGTCCTTGTCCCAGTGCAGTGTTCAGTTGTCCCTACCCCGTTCCTTGGAATGCAAGCGCAAGTATGCAGGCAGCCAGCCACCCACCCACAGGCTGCAATACTATACTGCCAAATTTTTGACAGCTGCTTGCACTTGAAATGTGGCCTTTTACACTCGTGGAGGCGGAAGCTTTTCATAACCTCATGCCGGCGGCAGCCAGGTGTCCATACTCGGTCCCCAGCCGCCACTATATTTCTCCCGGTATCACCTCCGCCTTCCACAAGCATGGGTCCCACAACATTATCTGTGCCCTGCCCAGTGCACTTACTGGGAAGGAACACCTAACCACAAACACGTGGACAGGTGAATGTGTCCAGGGACAGTACGGAGCCAGTCCATGACTTTTTTTGCTGACAGTTGTATTTATCTCTGTGAAAGGACTGGCATAGAGGGAAACCCTACCTAATCTGCATGTCATTTCTCACAGGAAGTCCTGTAATACAGCTTGTTGCAGAAGCAATGGCAGCCCATCCAACATCAACTTGCCCTTGTCGGTGGTGCTGTGACACACACACATCTTTCTTTGCGCACAGTTGGACAATGGCCTGATCTTTAATGCGGTTTGAGAAATAACATGCATAAGCATGGCCAATCCACATTTAAAAAGCGGCCATAGAATGTCCGGGAACCTTCCCCCACACTTTTCTTAGCCAGGGCTGCTTTTCAGCAGGGTTGGATGGGTCCACCAGAGAACCAGAGACTCCTCCAGTGGGCCCTGGCTTCTCCTTCAGGAGAGTTTATAGTGCCGAAGTGAGGCCATGATGATGATAGAGGCCACCGTCTGCTTAGTTTTCTGTTACTTGGAATGCAAGTGCAAGTATGCAGCCAGCCACCAACCCACCCACAGGCCGCAAAACTAAACTGCCAGATTTCTGGCCAGCTTTTTGCACTTGAAATATTGCCTTTTAAGCTTGTGGAGGCGGAAGCTTTTCAGAACCTCATGCCGACGGCGGCTGGGTGTCCATACACGTTCCCCAGCCGCCACTATATTTTCCGGTATCGCCTCCACCTTCCACAAGCATGAGTCCCACAAAATTACCCGTGCCCTCCCCAGTGCACTTACTGAGAAGGACCACCAAACCACAAACACGTGGACAGGTGAATGTGGCCAGGGACAGTACGGAGCCAGTCCACAACTTTTTTTGCTGACAGTTGTATTTAGCTCGGTGAAAGGACTGGCATAGAGGGAAAACCTATCTACCCTGCGTGTCATTTCTCACAGGACGTCCTGTAAAGCTGCTTTCACTTGAAATGTGGCCTTTTAGGCTCATGGAGGCGGAAGCTTTTCACAACCACATGCCTCATGCCTCGTGTCCATACTAGGTCCCCAGCCATTACTATTTCTTCTGGTGTTGTCTCCGTCTTCTACAAGCGCGGGTCCCTGAACATTACTACTGGTACTTTTGTGTGGGAATTTGCTTGCCTCCTACCAGCCTGGAATATTTCCAGCAAACTATGGTACGATGATATGGTATTAGCACTGCCCCCAGTACCAGTAGCGAAGCCATCCCCAATTTCCTTCTCAGGAATTTTATTTGGTAGACTGAGTGGCTGCCCAAATACATTTTCTCACAAAGGAGCTGAAGATAGAGTGGCAGTAGGTGCAAGTTTCTCCAGCCTGTTAGATATTAGAGGGTGAATGGCAGCACATTGGATCAGTGGTTAGCACTGAAGACTTGAAGTTGTGGGATCCTGGGTTCAAATCCCAGCAGGGACAACATCTGCAGGGACTTTGTATGTTTTCCCCGTGTTTGCGTGTGTTTCCTCCTCAGTAAGAAAGCAGCCATAGAGTGTCCGGGAACCTTTCCACACACTTGTCTTATCCAGGACTGCTTCTTGGCAGGGTTGAACGGTCCCACCAGAGAAACCTCTGGTGTGCCTTGGCTTCTACCTCAGAAGAGTTCATGATAGCGCTAACTTTGCAGCTGCTAGGGGGCTCTTGAGCGGTGGAGAAAGGTTAGCCCTCAGAATCAAATCCTCTGATGGGCACAATGTTTTTCAATCTGAAACAGCTTCACAGTGCGAGTTGTATTTCACCACAGCCATATTCTTTAGCTCGGTGAAAGGACTGACATAGAGGGAAACCATATCTACCCCAGCTGTCATTTCTCAGTCACCAGGTTCCGCCCATTGTCACACACGACCATGCCTGGCTGTATGTTCAGCGGTGAGAGCCACAGATCAGGCTGCTGTTTTACAGCTTTCAACAACTCTGCAGCGCTGGGCGGTTTGTCAATTAATCCCTTTACAGCCCATGACATATTAATACGCGTCTGTGCCCTGGGCTTTAAGAGCCTGACCCATATTAATACGTCATGGCGATCGCGCGCGCACACAGGCTGTGCGGGCGCGATCGCCGCCGGGTGTCAGCTGATTGTCACAGCTGACACCCGATACTATGTGCAGGGAGTGGTCCCGCACCGCTCCCGGCACATTAACCCCCGCAATGCTGCAATCGAAGTTGATCGCAGCATTGCGGTGACTAAGGGGAGGTGACCCCAATACTCACCTCCTCTTCCGGCCTCCAGCGCTGTCTGTCGCGGCTTCCCGGTTGTTGCCAAGACGACCCGATGTCGTCATGACAACATCCGGGTCACCAGACAGCAGGAAGATTGTTTGCTCATGCGCAGTGCATGAGCAAACAATCGTCTTGCTGTGCAGCACTGACTGCCTGCATAGCACAGGGATGGTGCTCCATCCCTTTGCTATGCATGCGATCAGAATAAAAAAAGTGAAAGTCCCAGAGTGGGACAAAGTAAAAAAGTGTAAAACTCTCAGAAAGTGAAAGAAAAAAAAAAATTGTAAAAATATTTTAAAAAAAATAAAAAAAATAATCCACCAAAAATAAAAATATAATGTACCCATCAATAAATATTATGAAAAAAAATAAAACAATAAAAGTACACATATTTGGTATCGCCGTGTCCGGAACGACCCGACCTATAAAACTGTCCCACTAGTTAACCCCTTCAGTGAACACGGTAAGAAAATAAAATAAAAAACGAAGCAAAATACAATGCTTTATCATCATTCTGCCAAACAAAAAATGGAATAACACGCGATCAAAAAGACTAATATAAATAAAAATGGTACCACTGAAAACGTCATCTTGTCCTGAAAAAAACAAGCTGCCACACAGCTCCATGATCTGAAAAATCAAAAAGTTATAGCTCTCAGAATAAAGAGATGCAAAAAAAATATTTTTTCTATAAAATGGCTTTTATTGTGTAAAGGCGCCAAAACATAGAAAAACAATATAAATGTGGTACCACTGTAAACATACTGACCCGAAGAATAAAGCTACCCTATCAATTTTACCACACGCGGAGTAGAATTAAAAAAATTTAAAAAAAACCAATTCCTGAATTGTTGGTTTTTGTTTATTCTGCCTCCCAAAAGCTGGAATAGAAAGCGATCAAAAAATGTCACTTGCCTGAAAATGGCACCAATAAAAACGTCAACTTGTCCCGCAAAAAACAAGCCATCACATGACTCTGTTGGCCAAAATATGGAAAAATTATAGCTCTCAAAATATGGCAATGCAAAAACTGTGTCTTTTAGTGTGTGACAGCTGTCAGTCATAAAAGCCCGATATGATTCTGGTATCTCTGTAGTCGCATTGACCCGAAGAATAAACTCTAGGGCTGGGGTTGGGGTTAGGGTTGTGCTAATGTTAGGGTTGGGGTCAGGGTTGGGCTAGGGTAGGGTTAGGGTTGTTTTTTTTTAAAAAAAATGACGATATGGCAACTAGTGTTGAACGGCCAAAAAAACCTTTCGGGGATTGCCTGCCATCCTCGAGCGATCCCGCATGTTTTTTTTGGGGTGTCTAATAACCGTGAAACATGCGGGCGGGGACTCGAGCATTTCACTTGAGCACCCGTCATACATGGTGCATACCTGAGTACCCGATGCAAACTCAAGTAGCGAGCACTTGCGCTCAAGACTAATGACAACTTATTCAATATGATGACCTAATGTCATCAAATTCTGTGTCGTAACTCTGGGTTCAAAATGTTCACTATACCCCTTGATAAAAACCTTGAGGGGGTAGTTTCCAAAATGGGGTCACTTGTGGGGGGTTTCAACTATTATTTTACATTCAAAAAGTCAAATGGCGCTCCTTCCCTTTCGAACCCTGCCGTGCGCCCAAACAGTGGTTTTCCCCCACATATGGGGTATCTGCTTACTCAGGAGAAATTGAACAATAAACTGCATGGTGCAATTTCTCCTGTTACCCTTATAAAAATGCAAAAGTGGGGGCTGAAAAACATTTTTGTGGGAAAAATGTGAAAATTTTATTTTTACGGCTCAATGTTATAAACTTCTGTGAAGCACCTGGGGGTTCAATGTGCTCACCACACATCTAGATCAGTTCCCTGAGGGGTCTAGTTTCCCAAATGGTGTCACTTGTGGGGTGTTTCCACTGTTTAGGCCATCAGGGGCTCTCCAAATGCAACATGGCGTCCGCTAATTATTCAAGCAAATTTTACATTCAAAAAGTCAAATGTCGCTCCTTCCCTTCCGAACCCTGCCGTGCACCCAAACAGTGGTTTTCCCCCACATATGGGGTATCTGCTTACTCAGGAGAAATTGCACAACAAATTTTGGGGTCCATTTTTTCCTGTTAGCCCTGCGAAAATAAAAAAAATTAGGTCTAAATTAACATTTTTGTGAAAAAAGTTAAATGTTAATTTTTTTCTTCCACATTCCAAAAATTCCTGTGAAGCACCTGAAGGGTTAATAAAGTTCTTGAATGTGGTTTTGAGCACCTTGTGGGGTGCAGTTTTTAGAATGGTGTCACTTTTGGGTATTTTCTGTCATAAAGACCCCTCAAAGTGACTTTAAATATGATGTGGTCCCTAAAAAAATGGTTTTGTAAATTTTTTTGGAAAAATTAGAACTCGCTGGTCAACTTTTAACCCTTATAGATCCCCAATAAAAAAAATTTTGGTTCCAAAATTGTGCTGATGTAAAGTAGACATGTGGGAAATGTTATTTATTAACTATTTTGTGTAACATGTCTCTCTGATTTAAGGGCATAAAAATTCAAATTTTGAAAATTGCAAAATTTTCAAAATTTTCGCCAAATTTCTGTTTTTTTCACAAATTATCGCAAGTGATATCGAAGAAATTTTACCACAATCATGAAGTACAATAAGTCATGAAAAAATAATATCAGAATCAGGGGGATCCGTTGAAGCATTCCAGAGTAATTACCTCATAAATTGACAGTGGTCAGAATTGTAAAAATTGGCCTGGTCATTAACGTGCAAACCACCCTCGGGGGTAAAGGGGTTAAGCATTAAGCAAGTTATCTTCAGCACAGCATGTTTCCACTTGGCCAAGGCAGTGCAGCAGTGCTGTTACCTTGTGACTGATGTGGTCATTTCGGAGATGGAGGAGGAGGTGCATAAGCTGAACAATGTGATTACATTGTTGTTACATTGGTGATGCTGTTTTTTATACTAAAGAAAGATCCTATTGTTTTTTTTTTTTACGTTTGTTTTTAAGACAAATTCATTCACCGGGAAATGTCATTTTAACATTTTACAACCTTATCTGGCAATGTGGTGTGTGACACATCAGCAGACACATCCTGTTTTACTTATGATGGAGGGACTCTGAAAGTCAAAAAGCGTATTTTTATAGGGACATCAGACGGTCCTTATTATTCTTAAAAGGCCAGCAGTCGGCCCTAGCTATTGTTAGAGAGCCATCAGCCGGCTATGCTTTGTTGTTCCCATTATTAACAAGTGGGTCTCCTATACTGTTAGTGCATATCCAGTGACTGCAAGTGCTGCCAAAAATTTGGACGCAACCCAATACCCCTTTGAAGAGACATAGAGGAGGGTCTCAATAAAAAAAAATGTTCCCATTATAAAGGAGCAGGTCTCCTATAGTGGTAATGCCCATGCTGTGACTGCAAGGGCTGCCAAAATTTGGGAAAAAACCCACTAAGAATTTAAAGACACATAGAGCAGGGCCACAGTAATAAGGTACTACATGTTCCCATTAGAAAGGAGAGGGTCTGCTATACAGTTATAGGGTATGCAGTGAGTCCAACGGCTGACAATTTTAGGAAAAACCCCACTAAGAATTTAAAGACACGCAGAGCAGGACCACAGTAACAAGGTACGACATGTTCCCATTAGAAAGGAGAGGGTCTGCTATACAGTAATAGGGTATGCAGTGAGTCCAATGGCTGACAATTTTAGGAAAAACCCCACTAAGAATTTTACGGAGCATGGCCACAGTAACAAGGTACGACATGTTCCCATTAGAAAGGAGAGGGTCTGCTATACAGTTATAGGGTATGCAGTGAGTCCAACAGCTGACCAATTTTAGTAAAAATACCACTAAGAATTTAAAGACACATGGAGCAGGGCCACAGTAACAAGGTACGACATGTTCCCATTAGAAAGGAGAGAGTCTGCTATACAGTTATAGGGTATGTAGTGAGTCTAACGGCTGATCAATTTTAGGAAAAGCCCCACTAAGAATTTAAAGACACATAGAGCAGATCCACAGTAATGACAAATTCCCATTCGAAAGGAGAGACTCTCCCATAGTGTTGGCCTATGCAGTGATTGCAAGGGCTGCCAAAAATTTGGAGGCACTTCAATGACCCTTGGAAGAGACGTGGAGAAGGGCCTCATAAAAAAATGTTCCCATTAGAAAGGAGCGGGCCTCCTATACTTGTAATGCCCATGCACTAAGTGTATGGGCTGACAAACATTTACCCCTGGGGGTATACATGAATATACTGTATAAAAAAAAAATTTAAGGGCATCATAAACACCCTTTAAAAAAATTAGGTGGGTGTTGCATCACGGACCACGGTCACCCTGGTGATATGGTGGTGGAGGATGAGGAGAAGGAGGAGGACAAGAGCAAATAGCCAAAATCAGGAGACGTACAGTCATGGCCAAAAGTATTGAAAATGAGACAAATAGTATTTTTTCCAAAGTTTACTGCTTCATTTTTTGTAATGGCAATTTGCATATACTCCTGAATGTCAAAGAGTGATCAGCTTAACAGCAATTACTGTACTTGCAAAGTCAATATTTGCCCAGAAAATGAACTTTAACCCCCAAAACACATTTCAACATCATTGCAGTCCTGCCTTAAAAGGAGCAGCTAACATCGTTTTAGTGATTGATCTATTAACACAGGTGTGGGTGTTGATGAGGACAGGGCTGGCGATCAATCAGTCATGATTAAGTAAGAATGACATCACTTGACACTTTAAAAGGAGGCTGGTTCTTGGTATCATTGTTTCTCTTTAGTTAACCATGGTTATCTCTAAAGAAACACGTGCAGCCATCATTGCACTGCACAGAAATGGCCTAACAGGGAAGAGTATCGCAGCTACAAAGATTGCACCTCAGTCAATAATCTATCGCATCATCAAGAACTTCAAGGAGAGAGCTTCCATTGTTGGCAAAAAGGCTCCAGGGCGCCCAAGAAAGACCAGCAAGCGCCAGGACCGTATCTTAAAACTGTTTCAGCTGCGGGATCGGACTACCAGCAGTGCCGAGCTTAATCAGGAATGGCAGCAGGCTGGTGTGAGTGCTTCTGCACGCACTGTGAGGTGGAGACTCTTTGAGCAAGGGCTGGTTTCAAGGAGGGCAGCAAAGAAGCCACTTCTCTCCAGAAAAAACACCAGGGACCGACTGATATTCTGCAAAAGGTACAGGGAGTGGACTGCTGAGTATTGGGGCAAAGTCATTTTCTCTGATGAATCCCCTTTTCGATTGTTTGGGACATCTGGAAAACAGCTTATTCGGAGAAGAAGAGGTGAGCGCTACCACCAGTCTTGTCTCATGCCAACTGTAAAGCATCCTGAAACCATTCATGTGTGGGGTTGTTTCTCAGCCAAGGGAATCGGCTCACTCACAGTCTTGCCTAAAAACACAGCCATGAATAAAGAATGGTACCAGAATGTCCTCCAAGAGCAACTTCTCCCAACCGTCCAAGAGCAGTTTGACGCCCAAAAATGCATTTTCCAGCAAGATGGAGCACCTTGCCATAAAGCAAAGGTGATAACAAAATGGCTCATGGAACAAAACATAGAGATTTTGGGTCCATGGCCTGGAAATTCCCCAGATCTTAATCCCATTGAGAACTTGTGGTCAATCATCAAGAGATGGGTGGACAAACAAAAACCAACAAATTCTGGCAAAATGCAAGCATTAATTATGCAAGAATGGACTGCTATCAGTCAGGATTTGGTCCAAAAGTTGATTGAGAGCATGCCAGGGAGAATTACAGAGGTCTTGAAGAAGAAGGGGCAACACTGCAAATATTGACTTGCTGCATTAACTCATTCTAACTGTCAATATAACCTATTGATACTCATAATATGATTGCAATTATATTTCTGTATGTGATATAAACATCAGACAAACACTAATAAAAACCAGAGGCCAGCAGATCATGTGAAAATATAATTTTGGTGTCATTCTCAAAACTTTTGGCCATGAATGTATACCCATGTGTGGGTGTGAAAAGGTGTAAAAAGGAGTTTATGTTACGCTGCTATCATTCGGTGGTGTTCAGAAGTCTGGCCCAATCCAGCCCTTGTTCATTTTTATAAGAGTCATCCTGTCAGCATTTTCAGATGACAGGCGGATGCGCTTATCAGTTATAATTCCACCAGCGGCACTAAAAACCGACTCTGATAAAACGCTGGCGGCAGGGCAGGCCAGGACCTCCAAGGCATAGAGAGCCAGTTCATTCCACGTATTCAGCTTGGATACCCAATAATTATAAGACACAGCAGAATCACGGAGGACGTTGGTACGGTCGGCAAGGTACTCCCTCAGCATCTTCCCAAACTTTGCACTCCTTGTGAGAGTACCCCGCGCCTCAGGGCCTGTCCGATGGGAGGGTCCGAGAAAACTCTCCCAGAACTTTGACAGTGTTCCCCTGCCTCTGCTAGATTGAAGTTGTGTCTCTCTCGCCTGTGCTCCTTGGTTGTCCAACGAAGTGTGCCCTCTGCTGCCAACGTTTTCAGATGGGATTTACTTTAATAGTTCCGCAACAAGGGCCTTCTGGTACAGCCACATTTTTGAAGACCTGTCCACCTCAGGAATAAGAGATATAAAGTTCTCCTTGTAGCGTGGGTCTAGAAGTGTCACCAACCAATAATGACTGTCACCCAAAATTTGGAGAACGCGAGGGTCATGGGAAAGGCAGCGTAACATAAACTCGGCCATGAGTGCCAGACTACTAACAGGCAAGACTTCTGTGTCCTCACCAAGAGGATGAGTGACCATGCTCTCTTCCTCCTCCTCCTCCTCTCTGTCCTCTGGCCATCCATGCTGAACAGACGGTATGACAGCTGTGCAGGTAGTACCGTCTATAGTGCAGGAAACTAGCTACTGTCCTTCCTCTTCCTTCTCCTCTTCCTCATTGTCACCCAATCCACATTGGGATGAGATGAGACTTGGCTGTGTGTAATCACCCTGTATGGTTCCTTGCTCCATCTCATTGTGCTCCGCCTGCAATGCATCCTCTTTGATTGTGAGCAGAGAGCGTTTCAGAAGACAGAGAACCGGGATGGTGACGCTAATTATGGTGTCATCGCCGCTCACCATCTTGGTGGAGTCCTGAAAGTTTTGGAGGATGGTACATATGTCTGACATCCATGTCCACTCCTGAAGTCTTATGTGTGGAGTCTGAACTGAATACCGACGGCCTTGTTGATGCTGGTACTCAACAACTGCCCTCTTCTGCTCATAAATCCTTCCCAACATCTGCAGTGTAGAGTTCCAACACGTGGGGACATCACACACCAGTCTGTGAGCCGGAAGCTGCAAACTCTGCTGAAACACTGCAAGGGCGGCAGAAGCTGTAGCTGACTTTCTAAAATGGACACACAGGTGGCGTACTTTAACAAGCAGATCCGGCAGCTCCAGGTAGGATTTGAGAAACCGCTGAACCACGATGTTAAGCACATGGGCCAGGTGTTGTACGTGTGTGAGCTCGCCTCACCTCAGAGCCGCCACCAGGTTCTGGCCATTGTCACACACGACCATGCCTGGCTGTAGGTTCAGCGGTGTGAGCCACAGACCTGCCTGCTCTTTCAGAGCTGTCCACAACTCTTCAGCATTGTGCGGTTTTTCACCTAAGCATATTAGCTTCAGCACAGCCTGTTGCCGCTTGGCCGAAGAAGTGCTGCAGTGCTTCAGGCTTGTGACTGATGTGGTTATTTCGGAGATGGAGGCTGAAGAGGAGGAAGAGGATGGGAAGGATGAGGTGCAGGAGCTGTAGACCATAGGGGCAACTCTGATTGACCTATGGCCCGCAATCCTTGGCGTCAGGAGGACTTGTTCCGTCCCAAGGTCCGACTGGCTCCCGACTTCCACTATGTTAACCCAGTGTGCCATCAACAAGATGTACCGTCCCTGCCCACAAGCACTTGTCCATGTGTCCATGGTTAGGTGGACTTTACCGGTAACTGCGTTGTTGAGAGCACGGCTAATGTTTTGGGACACGTCCTTGTGTAATGCGGGGATGGCACACCGGGAGAAATAGTGACGGCTGGGGACCGAGTACCGAGGGACGGCCGCCGCCATCAGGTTGCGGAATGCTTCTGTCTCCACGAGCCTAAAATGCAACATTTCGAGAGCAAGCAGTCGTGAAATGTGAGAATTTAGCAGTGTGGTCTGTGGGGCGTTGGCTGCATATTTGCGCTTGCGTTCCAAGGACTGGGGTATGGACAACTGAACGCTGTGCTGGGACAAGGACATGGACGTGCTTCCTGATGTTGCTACTTGAGAGTGTGCAACGACAGGTGCAGGGCAGGAGGCATCTTCGCATGCAGCATGAACAGGGGATTGGCTTGCATGCACAACAGCGGAAGAAGCAATGGTGCCACCCGCAGACACTGTTCCTGGACCCTGGGGTTCGGCCCACAAAGTCGGGTGCTTTGCTGCCATGTGCCTGATCATGCTGGTGGTGGTCAGGCTGGTCGTTTTGCCACCCTTGCTGATGCTGGCCTCGCAGGTGTTGCAAATGGCCTTTTTGGGATTATCGGCAGAGTCTTTAAAAAACAACCAGACGGGGGGCGTGGCCTGGGCTCTGGCATGGCTGGTCATGCATGATCTTTGCTCTGGCTCACAGGTCCCCAAAAGTATATAAAAACCCAGCCTTTTTGCCACTCCAGCACCTGTAACCTCCAGTATCCCCTCTTTACCACCTCGTGAAGACACCAGGTCACACTTACCCCGCTGATGGCCAGGAGGACCGAGGAAAACATGGCGGGGACTCTGGAGCGGCGTGTCTGGAGCAGTGGTGGAGCTTCCCAACCGGCCTGAATCGCCTGCGCCTCACCGGATAAGCCGCCGACTAAACGGTGAGCTGAACAGCCTCAGGAGACCCCGGGTGTCTGCTCCGGCTGATCCACCGGCAGCTGAAGAAAGCCAGCACGGAGGACGGCTGCGGGGCCCGGGCTGCTTTGTGAGTGTGGGACGAGGGGGCAGCGATGCTTACCTTGACCTTGCTCTCAGAGGCAGAGCGGGAGCCATTGGCAGGTGTCAGAGACTCTGTGCCCACATCGGACGGGTGGAGAGCGCTAGGTGGGATCCGGTGGTGAGTGCCCCTGCTTCCCTTGGAAAATAAGAAGCCGACGCCATTTTTCCCTGTATACCTACGCCCACGAAAACTCAGGAGCGGGAAAGGCGCCATCACACTGTTACCACCGCTCCTGTCACAGCTCTCCTCAGCTGACAAGCTCAGTGAACCCTCAAGCACCTGGAGAGTAGTTGCTAGCACCTGAACTGTGCACTCATTAACCCCTAACTGCCCGCTCCCCTGTATAGCTCCGCACACGAAGTCCAAGAAGCGGGAGAGGTGAAATCATACTGGTGCTTCGGCTCCTGTTGCTGCTCTTTGTAGCTGAAAACTCAGTTAACCCCCAAGTGTCTGAAGAGGAGAGGAATTTGCTAAGATACAGACACAGATTCCATTTCAGATTCTCTTATACACATCTTCTCTGACTGCTTGCTGGGTCTCACCAATTTGTGGAGTTTGAGCTCCATCTGCTGGTGGAACTGGGTTACTACATTTCTACAATGTTGCGTTTATAAACTTCACAATTATGCCCAAAGCCGCATAAAAATGTTGATATACTGACTTTTCTGAAGTAACAAAGTGGTGTCTATAACAGCCCGTAATCAGCCGCCTTATGATGGTTCGCACAGATCAAAAAATATGGGCAAAAAGCCTTCAACGACAAACCTCTACAACTCTGTCTACCACACCTAAGGGAGACTTGGATAAATTCCTAAAAAAAAATTGAGAATGTTGCAACCATCAGAGAAACAGAAAGACCGCAGTGATGCGACTTCTGTGGTTAATGATCTCTCTGACGAAGGCCCAGGCGACTCGGACTGTGGGTCCACTTCGGAAGACTCGGCTCCTCTCTCCAGGTCCTATATGAAATCTTTGCTGGAATCTACTGTACAACCCTTGCTCAAGGAACTGGCTGAACTCAGATCCGACGTAAGACATATAGGGCATAGGGTTGAAACACTTGAGAATACACAGTTGGACTTAATAGACGCCTCTAACACCCTTGGCGACCACATTCTTGTCCACCAGCAACACCTTAATTCTGTTTATCTGGCGCTAAAGGACCAGGAGAACAGGAGCAGAAGAAAAAATGTACGTCTCCATGGCATCCCCGAGTCATTTGCACCAGAATCCCTTAAAAAGGTGTCCAAAGAAATATTTGCGGCTATATTGGGCACTGAAAGGGCAGACGCTGTTATTATCGAGAGGGTTCATAGGGCTCTTAGACCAAAGCCCAAACCTAATGAACGCCCAAGGGATATAATTTGTGGTCTCCTCAGCTATGTTGACACGGCGGCCATTTTGTCTGGAGCAAGGGAAAAATCACCACTGACGTATGGAGACGTCAACTTCCAAATTTTTCAGGATATCTCCCCAGCTACATTGGCCAAGAGAAAAATCCTCAAACCATTGACAGATGCATTATTAGGCCAAGGTCTACAATTCAGGTGGTTGTTCCCCTTTGGGGTGGGTATTACTAAAGAAGATCGTCTGATCATCATCCGCACCCCGGAAGACCTGGAAGCAGCCTGCTAGCCTTTACAAATGAACCCCATACCCATTCCCTCGTGGATGCCGCTTGACATCGGTTTACCCATTCCACGGCTTGATAAGCCAGAAGATTGGTCGAACAAAAAAAAGTCGACATCACCTAAGGCCAAAAAGCAAGCGAATAGGCAGCAACACACATGAATATGACTATCACCTTTCTTTAAATGGTCTTCGAGATCGTTCGCCTATACTGTCCTTTTCCCCTCTGGGGTTACTGGGTAATGGCGGGGTTCTCTCTTACTTTTGCCTAAGAGCACCTGGGAGTTTACGGACTTTGGTCCCCTCCAATTTTTGGTGTGGACCATAAAGGTGTAAGATTACGCTTGCTTCTTATAAATCTTTTCTGTTTTATAGCTGATAGCTTAATGTGTACAGGTCACTCTCTTGTTACATGTGAATATTACCTGATTTATATTTGAACACCACTTGGTTACTATGGATCTCATCTTCAACAATTGGGTCCTTACAACCCCCCCCCCCCACCCTGCGGAAGATGAGACTATTTCTGTTTATGTACATAATTCTGTTTTGAATTTGTTTCATTCCCACTACAGGTCTATTTTGCAGGTAGAGATCACCGATGATATATCTGAATATGGCTAGTGGCACTGGGAAAGGTTCGCTCACTGTGGCGTCCCTCAACACAAAGGGACTGAATAGCCCCGCCAAGCGTAGCCAGATCTTGTCCCTTCTGAATAAAGCTCACTACCAGGTAATTTTTTTCCAGGAAACCCATTTTAAGAGGGGTAGATCTCCCAACATGTCCTTTTCTAAATACCCAATTTGGTTCCATAGCTGTCCAGGGTCAGCTTCTAAGGGGATCAGTATAGCCTTAAAGAGGGGACTACCTTTCACTTTAAAAGATAGCATCACGGACTCGGAGGGCAGATACGTCTTTGTGAAGGGTTTTCTGACTAATACCCCAATTACATTTGCAAACGTTTATGCTCCGAACCAGGGACAGGTGGAGTGATTGTCGGATTCTTTGGACGAGCTCTCACTGTTCATGGAAGGACTATTAATTTTGGGGGGAGACTTTAATTTGACATTACAACCAGACCTGGACTCTTCCTCAGGGAAGTCTAAAATTTCTCATAAAGATCGAAGAAAACTGATCAATAAATTACAAACTATCCACTTATTAGATCCCTGGAGATTGGCCCACCTCAATGAAAAGGATTATACCTTTTATTCCTCCCCTCATGACACGTACCACAGAATCGATTATTTATTAGTTCAATCCTCGGCCAATAAATTGATCACTTCTACTTCAATCGGATCCATAACATTATCAGATCACGCCCCGATCTCCCTGTCAGTTAAAATAGACTCTTTATCGCGACACCCTCCCTCTTGGCGTCTGAATGAAACACTCTTAGATAACGCTGATAATGTTTCTCAGATTGCCTTCTCATTGCAAAGGTTTTTCAGGGAGAATATGGTCAATGGGAAACTTACCCCCATGGTATGGGAAGCCCATAAAGCTGTCCTAAGGGGGGAACTGATTTCCCTGGGTTCTTCTCACATAAAAAAGAAAAGGAACAAAGAAATTTTCTCTCTTTTGCATCAGATCAATGTTATGGAGCGTTTGCATAAACAAAAAAAACGGATGGCGTCCGAACAGAGTTGAGAGATTTGAGAGAAAAACTAAAGGACATACTTAATGTGCGCTCAGCTAAAATGTATGCACGTTGCAAGCTAAAAATATATGTACACGGTAACAGAGGTAGCAAACTTACTTCCAGAATGCTAAAGGCACAGAAAGACAAATGCTTCATCAGGCAGATTCGTTCTGAGGGGGGGAGGTAGTTTCGGATTCAGAAGGGATAGCAGAGGCCTGCACATATTATCACTCCCTGTATAATCTAAACCCCCATGATTCCATGTCTGACCCTCCTTCAGCACTCCACCGCATACATGACTTTCTCTCTACTCTTGCACTACCGGAGATTTCTGCTTTGGGTCATTCTGTTCTACTTGCCCCAATCTCTTCTCGAGAGGTTAAGGAAGCACTTGCCTCTACTCCTAGTGGAAAGACTCCCGGTCCGGACAGTTTCCCCATCATATATTACAAGACGTTTGCGGAGGTATTCGTTCCTCATCTGGTTGAATTATTTAACCTCTTCCTCTCAGGTTCGGTACCCCCACCACAGGCTCTAGAGGCATATATTACTGTGCTTCCTAAGGAGGGAAGAGACTGCACCGTATGCAGCAGCTACCGTCCTATTTCCCTGCTGAACGCGGACCTCAAACTATGGGCAAAAATTTTAGCTAATAGAATACACTTAGTGTTGGCAGACCTAGTTCACCCTGATCAGGCTGGATTCGTTCGTGGAAGAGAGGGAAGGGACAATACTATTAAAGTCTTACAGGCGATTTCTTATGCTAAGCACAATCGTCAGCCGCTTATATTACTCTCTACGAATGCTGAAAAGGCATTCGATCGCATCAGTTGGGGTTTTTATGGCGTGTGTTTTGCGGAAGTTTGCCTTTCCCCCTCCTTTCATAGACACAATCATGTCACTGTATACTTTTCCTACGGCTAGGGTCAGGGTGAATGGGATTCTATCAGCGCCTTTTAATATCACTAATGGCTCCAGGCAGGGCTGCCCTCTCTCCTTCTTTATTTGTTCTAGTGATGGAATCTTTTATCCAAGCAATCAGACAACAGCCTGGGATTGAGGGTTTGAAGATCAACCATTTAAAGTTGAAGGCTGCTGCCTTCGCGGATGACCTCTTGCTCCTCCTGTCCAACCCAAAAATGGCATTCCCAAAGATTTTGGAGCTTTTCTCCTTATTTGGAGAACTCTCCAACTTTAAGATTAACCTAGATAAATCGGAAGCACTGAATATATCGGCTACCAAAAAGGATGTACAAATCTTGAAGAGCCTTGCCCCCTTTAAATGGCAACAACACAAATTTAAATATCTTGTGATATATATAATGGATGATCCCAGTACGCTTTTCAAGCATAATTTCTCCCCTCTGATAGGACAAACTGAAACTCTCCTATGCTCCTATAATACTCCTCTTCTGTCCTGGCTCGGTAGAGTTAACGTGTTTAAGTCTTATCTTTTCCCCAAGATTTTCTATGTGATGAATATGATCCCAATTCAACTCCCCGTTTCTTTCATACGCTCTCTCAATCAATTAATAGCCAAATTTGTTTGGAAATACAAAAAGCCAGATTACCTTTGAAACTCTTGATGCGCTCAAAATGTGGGGGAGGCGTGGGTTTACCTAACCTAGCTTTTTATCATCAAGCCATTCTTCTGGCAAATTGGCTAAAATTAATAAGATGGGCGGAAAAGGGTCTTGACTCGCACATTGAAATGCAACTTCTGGGAAAACATGCATTGAAATACTTATGGACAGACTGCCCCCTTCCTAAAGAGGGACTGGGAGATATTCTCCTAGCTACTCTACAAACCAGACGTGCACTGATTCCAATCCAAGCTCCAACTTGTAATTTTCTAGATAAAATACCAATAGGACTTCTCCCCTACCTCTTCTCTCCGGATTTTACAGACCCTTACGATCTATGGTCCTCCTTACCACTTAAACCCATTTCACATTTGCTTCAGGGGAAAATTCCGTGTGTTAACGGTTGGCCACTGGCGGCGGGGAAATGCCCTCTCAATTTTCTACAACACCTACATGTTGCCCATTATATGAACTTGATCACAGAATTACCTCAACCCCACACCAAATGGCTTTGGCTTGAAATTCTAACAAAAGTCAATCATCTTGTTCCGAAAATTGTTTCTAAACTTTACTCTAATCTCGCGAACATGGTAGACAATACCCCATCGTTATTCTTACACTCTTGGGAATCTGAGCTGAATATCCACCTCTCCCCAAAAGGTAAACAAATGATATGCCTCAATTCACATGGTTTTTCACGATGTGTGGTGTTCCAGGAAATGGCATACAAATTGCTCTCGCGATGGTACTACACACCAGATAAACTTTATCATTTGGGACTAACTAGCTCTCCTCAATGCTGGAGGTGTGAGGGGTCACGAGGTACTTTGTCCCATGTCTTCTGGTACTGCCCGGTCCTTCGACAGTTTTGGTCTGAGGTTATGGGGGTTATGCGTTCTCTCAAACTACTTGTTTCAGATTTGACGGCAGTAGAGGTGCTTTTGTCCCTTCCCACAAACAACTTCCACCCTAAAAAGCATGAGTTGGCCCCACTGATGTTAGGGGCTGCGAAACAACTGATAGCTTTTAAGTGGAAGCAGCGAACCCCACCAACTTTGGATGAATGGAAATGTAAAATGAGAGACCTTTTCAGGTTGGAGGAACTGACGAGTTGGGATTCCCTGACACATGAGAAGTTTAGGAAGATCTGGGCCCCATGGATACAATATGCGGGAGGCATCGCATCTTAGTCCCTGAGCGTCTGGGGGCGCCAGAGTGGTCAACTGAGTATCAAATCACCGTTAAGTGTTGTGTACGACAATGTTAATCCTTCACATATATTGCCAAATTTCGCAAGGAGACTTGAGGGTATGCTGCCCTGAGGGCACTGGTTTGATAAGGGACGGATATTGCAAATTTCTCTAATGTATACGTAACATCGGTATATCTCAAGAATTGCTTAAATTCTAGGGATGAGCTAATGCTTTATTGATACTCTCCTGTAATTGGGAATGCTTTGAAATGTTTTGAACTGTTTTGATTAATATTATTTCTCTGCTTGTTAAGAGAAAATTGTTAAATATGGTATCTACTGTATTAAGACTGTGTAACGCAGTGATTTTGTCTTCTTTACTATCGGAACCGATATGTGTCTCTGTGTTGCATAGGATTTCTTCTTTATTGCAAAATTAAAAATAAAGAATTGGACAAAAAAAAGCAACCAGACTGGGGAAGACCTAATAGTTGTACTGGCAACTTCCTTCGTGTTGGTGTTACAGGGAATGGTTGCCAGCCTTCTGTCTGCAGCCGCCACACTGCTTCTTCCTGCCTGTTGGGGTGCTCTGCCTCCCTCCCCCTGTGTGCTGCTCTCCTCGCTCTGCATGTCCTCCTGCCAAGTTGGGTCAGTTACTATATCATCCACCACCTCGTCTTCCACTTCCGTACCCTGGTCCTCCTCCTGACTTTCTGGCAATTGTGTCTCATCATCGTCCACCTCTTGAAACACTTTCCCACCGTCACCTTCGTGTGACAGTGGCTGTTCAAATATTTAGGCATCGCTACACGCGATCTCCTCTTGCTCCGTTTCAAGTGGACTGGGCAAGAGGCCCGAATCTATAAATAGAAAAGTGAACAGCTCTTCAGAGTGTCCAAGTGTGGGATCAGTTGTCTCTGGGTACTCGGCATGGTGGGAGGAAGGAGGATCAGAGTGAGGAATATGCGGTGCAGACTCACGGCTACTGAGACTTGACCGTGTGGAAGACAGGGTGGTGGTGGTGGTGGCTAAGTGACTGGAAGAATTATCTGCACAATTTCGGCTTGCCCACGACCTTGTCCTCAGCCTTTGCATGCACCATTACCATCACGTCCAGTTCCCTGTCCCTTGCCAAGTGCCTTGCCCATTTTAAATGGAGGACAGTATCTTCCATGCTCACTACAAATGACTGAGTTTGGAGCAAATTTATATGTGATCCGTTTGACGGAGAAAACACAGTTTTAAATGTCTGGCCTGTAGGTAACTGTTTTGAACAGCAAACCAGTGTCAAAAACTTTGCTGACACACTGAAAATTTTTTTTAATGGAGGCCAGAAATGACAGTATTTTCTGACAACGTATATGTGAGCCGTGTGATGGAGAAAACACAGTTTTAGATACCTGGCCTGTAGGTAACTATTTTGAACAGCAATCTGGTGTCAATTGCTTCACTGACACACTGAAAACATTTTTTAATGGAGGCCAGAAATGGCAGTATTTTCTGAAAACGTATATGTAATCCGTGTGACGGAGAAAACACAGTTTCAAATACCTGGCCTGTAGGTAACTATTTTGAACAGCAAACCAGTGTCAAAAACTTTGCTGACACACTGAAAAAAAAATTTAATGGAGGCCAGAAATGGCAGTATTTTCTGAAAACGTATATGTGATCTGTGTGACGTAGAGAACACAGTTTTCAATAGATGGATTTTTAGCACTGTAATATGGAAAGGACCTGGCTGTATTCTGCAGTGCCAACAAGCAAATGGCGCAGAAAAATTGTGGATTGCTTTTTAAGCAAATAATGAGGATTAAGATGCAAAAAAAATTATTCCTGGCCCCTGAGACCTATTTCCAGAAATATCTAACAGCAGCATCCGACAGAACTGGAATGGAGCCTCTTGTGCTATGTGCACTGCAGTCTGCTATATACTCTGCCTGCCTGCCTATATACACTGCCTGCCTGATATCTTTGCAGATGGATTAGTTAGTCCTCAAAGGACTGTTTGTTAAGATGGATATGTGTAATGTACGTTTTTTCTCCCTACACTAATACACAAGAAAATCTCTCCCTAGCTCAGCAGCAGCTCACCCTACACTGTCTGATCCAGAGTGACTGTGACGAGCATGGCAGCGCCAGGTCTTATATACACCTGATGACGCTGTGCGGCCAGTCAATCACTGTAATGCCCACAACCAACATGGCTACGGCATTACAGTGCATGACAGGCAATCCCTACATGTTCATTAGCTCTCTAAAGAGCACCAAACATGCGGGGAGGGGACCCTAGTTTCCGCCCGAGCAACCTGGAAATACTCGCCAAGCGCCGAGCTTGTCGAGCACCATGATGCTCGGGCGAGTACCGAGTAGTGGCGAGCATGTTCGCCCATCACTAGTGAGCAACTCACTCCAATATCTATTGGGAATTGGACTAGATCTTTATCAATTGATTGGGCTGCTATAACAATATCTGAAGACGTAGGGTTTTGATCTAAATTTAATTGAACCAATTGTATAGTGTTTGGGTTTATTCCGTTAAGTAAGTCCTTACTTGTGTTTTCTAGCATGTTTTTAATTTTCACAATTTTTTCAGTTTTTTGTCTTATAGGAACAGTTAGTAGTTTTTTTATGTTGTTCATAAAAAAAATTTTGTTTAGTAGATTTAAGAAATTTGAAGGATAATTTTTTTTCTTTGTCTTGTGAATCTAATAAACAAGGCAAAAGATTTAAAGTGGCGGTGGGATCCGGGTTGGACCTATTGGTCAACCTGGCTGGTTCCTGTCGTGGTGAGGCAGGAATATCTATGGTTTCCTCAACCACAAGTATACCCTTCCTATCTCGTAATAATTTTGCTGCTTTTTTTCTTCTTCAAATTTGATAAGTTTAAATTTAAGGTTTAAATCATATTCTCTAAATTCCAATGAAGGAGCATATAAATCCAAATTCTTTCTAAGAAGTTTAAGCTCTTCCAAGGCTTGTTGAGCCAAAGAATTTCTTTTGATAATCAGAAGATTCATCATACCAAAAGAACAATTAAGGTAATGGTCATCCTACTTCCTAGTAAACAAGGGGTCTTGTGGAAAGGAGGATTTTTGTGATAATCTAAGACCCTTGGGTACAAGCTTTTCAGCTATATAACGTCTTAGAAACAAGATTTCAATATGATTTATAATCTCAGTCTTACTCTTATTTTCATACTCTAAAAAGAGTTTGGACATTTGTTGCTTTTCTACTTCATTTAAAGATTGAGAGTTAATATCAGTATTCAATAATGTACTATTGTTTGGGAAACCCAAAATTTCTGATATAAGGAGCTGCCTATGACACTCACGATTTGCATTGAAAAATTCCACTCTAGTCTAGATTATAGGGACTACAATGTAAATTCAAACCATAAACATTAATACAACCCAATTGAGATGAAAAATGGTCAATTAACCTTGTATGACCTTACACTTTTTATCATCACGATACAGTTGCTGACAGAGAATTGATAAATGACAAAATGAATAAAAAAAAAAAATCAGTAAAAAATATATTAAAAGTTATTAAAATACACCTAATTGGGTTCAGAAAGGATATAATGTCAATCTGATGATCCTCAGTGTTGGGAAGACATGAGATTCCAAAGATATCAGATGATGAGATCTGTATACTGATGGCTAAGTCTGGATTAGAGGGAATGCACATCCAGAGATATGCATTATAAGTAATCAGTGGTTGGACCGGGAATCACACAGCAGCTACTCTGGGGAATCAACTCACGCTGGTCAGCGTCAAATATGAAAAGCAGTGGCGTACATAGAAGTCATGGGGCCCCATAGCAGAAGCACTAATTGCCCCCCCCCCCCACAAAAAATAAATAAATATTTGTCTGTGTCACAGAAGAGCAGATCTCATAACTTTCCAGCCTTTACATAGAAATTTTCCTCCTTCTGAAGTCGTGGATTCCTCTTTCATTGCCCCATAAAGTATGATGCCAACAAAAGTGCCCACCAAACAGTATGATACCCCTATGGTGCATTCCTCCACATGCACAGTATAATGACCCCATTGTACCCCACTTCAACTCCCACGGCAAAGTATGGTGACCCTAACGCAGTATAATCCCCCAACTGTGAACCCCACAGAGCCCTCCATACACTCTCATGGCCCCCACACAGCCCTCCAAACAGTATAATGGCCCCCACACAGCCCTCCAAACAGTATAATGGACCCCACACAAACCTTCACACTGTATAATTACTTTCATACAGTATAATGGCCCCCCACATAGCCCTCAAATATTATAATGGCCCAACATAGCCTTCCATATAGTATAATACACCACCAATAATCTTCCATATAGTATAATGCGCCCCCATAATCCTCCATATAGTATAATGCTCCCCCCATAATCCTCCATATAGTATAATGCACCCCCATAATCCTCCATATAGTATAATGTGCCCCCCATAATCCTCCATATAGTATAATGAACTTCCCATGGTCCTCCATAGAATATAATACACTCCCCATAGTCCTCCACACAGTATATTACACACCCCATAGGGTAAAATGCAGCCCCCATATAGTATAATGCACGCCACAGTCCTGCAGTATTATGGGCACCATGTACTCACTGATTTTAAAATACCGTATATTTTAAATAAACTGACCCGAATATAAGCCGATGCCCCTAATTTTACTACATAAAAATGGGAAAACCTATTGACTTGAGTATAAGCCTAGGGTGGGAAATGCAGCAGCAGCTAAATTTCCCATCCTGGTATGTGTGGCCCCCTCAATCCCACAATCCCTGGTATCTGTGGCCCCCACAATCCCTGGTATATGTAGCCTCCTCAATCCCCCAATCCCTGGTATGTGTGGCCCCCTCAATCCCACAATCCCTGGTATGTGTAGCCTCCTCAATCCCTCAATCCTGGTATGTGTGGCCTCCTCAATCCCCCAATCCTGGTATGTGTGGCCTCCTCAATCCCCCAATCCTGGTGTGACCTCCTCAATCCCCAAATCCTGGTGTGACCTCCTCAATCCCCAAATCCTGGTATGTGTGGCCTCCTCAATCCCCAAATCCTGGTATGTGTGGCCTCATCAATCCCCCAATCCTGGTAGGTGTGGCCTCCTCAATCCCCCAATCCTGGTATGTGTGGCCTCCTTAACCCCTCAATCCTGGTATGTGTGGCCTCCTCAACCCCGGTATGTGTGGCCTCCTCAACCCCTCAATCCTGGTATGTGTGGCCTCCTCAAACCCTCAATCCTGGTAAGTGCGGCCTCCTCAATCCCCAAATCCTGGTATGTGTGGCCTCCTCAATCCTCAAATCCTGGTATGTGTGGCCTCCTTAATCCCCCAATCCTGGTAAATGTGGCCTCCTCAATCCCCCAATCCTGGTAAGTGTGACCTCCTCAATCCCCTAATCCCTAGTAAGTGTGGCCTCCTTAATCCCCCAATCCTGGTAAGTGTGGCCTCCTCACTCACCCAATCCTGGTAAGTGTGGCCTCCTCAATCCCCAAATCCTGGTATGTGTGGCCTTCTCAATCCCCCAATCCTGGTATGTGTGGCCTTCTCAATCACCCAATCTTGGTATGTGTGGCCTTCTCAATCACCCAATCCTGGTATGTGTGGCCTCCTCAATCCCCCAATCCTGGTATGTGTGGCCTTCTCAATCACCCAATCCTGGTATGGGTGGCCTTCTCAATCACCCAATCCTGGTATGTGTGGCCTCCTCAATCCCCCAATCCCGGTATGTGTGGCCTCCTCAATCCCCAAATCCTGGTATGTGTGGCCTTCTCAATCTCCCAATCCTGGTATGTGTGGCCTTCTCAATCACCCAATCCTGGTATGTGTGGCCTTCTCAATCACCCAATCCTGGTATGTGTGGCCTCCTCAATCCCCAAATCCCGGTATGTGTGGCCTCCTCAATCCCCAAATCCTGGTATGTGTGGCCTCTTCAATTCCCCCATTCCTGGTATGTGTGGCCTCCTCAATCCAAGTATTTTGGTATGTGTGGCCCCCTCATCCCCCAATCACTGCACACAAAACAATAAACACTTATACTCACCTTCCTTCCTCACCTCTGCTCGAGCGCTGAGTCCTGTCTGCAGCAGCTCATGTCGTCATCTGAGCTGCGCGTGCTCTCAGAAGCCGAGGTAAGCTGCTGCTGCTGCCGGTACATTCACTTCTCTCCACGCCGAGACTATGGGCGTGAAGAAGCGTGAATATGCTTTCTCTTTAGCAGCGGACACTGACAGGAGCCGTGGCTCAGGGCTCCTCCGTGCCCACTGCTGAAGAGAATGAATATTCCCTCTTCTCCACGCCCATGGGAGTGGAGAAGAGGGAATATTCATGTCCCTAAATTAGCAGCGGGCACACGTAGTAGCTGCGGCAGGGGCTGCTGTGTGTGTCCCGCTCCTCCACTGCCGCAACCTGCTCCTCTGCCGCCGCAACCTCCTACTCACCTATCCTCCTCGTTCCCACGCTGCTTGGGGCCCTCCCGGCTCACGGGCCCCCTCTGGCCACGGGCCTCATAGCAGTGGCGTGGTCTGCCGCCATTGGCGGTACGCCACTGATGAAAAGAGAAAGGAGAGAATGCGCGCTGTGTGAAGGACCAGATGGATGAATTAACATGAGAACGGCCAAAGGGCCACTAACCCGATGGAGTTGTGCACCCCTGTACAACCCCATTAATTGCTTTGAGATAAGGAGATGGAGGCTCTCACCACACACTGCAAACTGGTGCACCCACGGCACGCCACTGCTACTTCCGCATGCCTGGTCGCGGACCACGTGACTGGTCGCGGACAACGTGACTGGGATGATGTGAACAATCTTCACATGGTATCAAACTGTACCATTAGGTCCAAAAATTGGAGGGCAGTTTCAGAAATGGTTGCTGTGAAAGATAGACCCCACGAGTTAGAGTTAAGCTCGTCAACAAATTTGAGTGCACTCTCGCTTGTACCCTTCCACAGAAAGAATAAATCGTCTATATAACGACGGTAAAAAACCACATGGTTCGCCACCACAAGGGACTGTGCAATGAAGACAGATTCAAATACGCCCATAAACAAATTTGCGTAACTAGGGGCGAATCTCGTCCCCATCACACAGCCCCTCAACTGGAGAGGAGAGTTTTTGGGTTTTCAAATTAGGCACATTAGCCCCTGAAGGGTTGAATTTGGCCCTTGAAAATGTGGGTGATTTCACCCCTTTATTTTATTTTGAATATGTCGTATTATTATATTGCATTTTATCATCTTTCAAGTTTTTAACATCTTTCAGTAATATGTATTGCTGATGAAGATAGTTTGGCTCTCGAAATGTGTTGTGGAGAGGGCTTAATAAATATTTTTTAGCCCTACATTTTGTTTCCCAGTGATTAATTCAGTGCTCCATAGACCACTTTTTTTCTTTTCCTAATCACTTGAAATGTGGCCTTTTAGGCTCGTGGAGGCGGAAGCTTTTCACAACCTCATGCCGGCGGCGGCCGGGTATCCATACTCGGTCCCCAGCTGCCACTATATCTCCCGATATCGTCTCTGCCTTCCACATGTCGGGTCCCACAACATTACCCGTGCCCTCTCCAGAGCACTTACTGGGAAGGACCACCTAACAACAAACACGTGGCCAGGGACGGTACGGAACCAGTCCACATCTTTTTTTGCTGAAAGTTGTATTTCACCACAGTCATATTCTTTAGCTTGGTGAAATGACTTGGGAAACCATATCTACTCCAGCTGTCATTTCTCCCAGGAAGTCCTCTAAAGCTGTTTTCACTTGAAATGTGGCCTTTTAGGCTCGTGGAGGCGGAAGCTTTTCACAACATCATGCCAGCTGCGGCCGGATGTCCAAACTCGGTCCCCAGCTGCCACTATTTCTCCTGGTATCGTCTCCGCCTTCCACAAGCATGGGTCCCACAACATTACCCATGCCCTCCCCAGTGCACTTACTGGGAAGGACCACCTAACCACAAACACGTGGACAGGTGAATTTGGCCAGGGACGGTACGGAGCCAGTCCACAGCTTTTTTTGCTGAGAGTGGTATTTCACCACAGCCATATTCTTTAGCTTGGTGAAAGGACTTGGGAAACCATACCTACTCCAGCTGTCATTTCTCCCAGGCAGCCCTCTAAAGCTGCTTTCACTTGAAATGTGGCCTTTTGGGCTCGTGGAGGCGGAAGCTTTTCACAACCTCATGTCTATGGTGGCCGGGTGTCCATACTCGGTCCCCAGCCACCACTATTTCTCCTGGTGTCGTATCTGGCCTCCACAAGCACGGGTCCCACAACATTACCCGTGCCCTTCCCAGTGCACTTACTGGGAAGGACCGCCTAACCACAAACAAGTGGACAGGTTAATGTGGCCAGGGATTGTATGGAGCCAGTTCACAGCTATTTATGCTGAGAGTTGTATTTTATCACAGCCATATTCTTTAGCTTGGTGAAAGGACTAGGGAAACCATTTCTTCTCCAGCTGTCATTTCTCCCAGGAAGTCCCCTAAAGCTGCTTTCACTTGAAATGCAGCCTTTTAGGCTAATGGAGGCAGAAGCTTTTCACAACCTCATGCCGGCGGCGGCCGGGTGTCCATACTCGGTCCCCAGCTGCCACTATTTCTCCCGGTATCGTCCCCGACTTCACAAGCACGGGTCCTACAACATTACCCGTGCCCTCCCCAGTGCACTTACTGGGAAAAACCTCCTAACCACAAACACGTGGACAGGTGAATTTGGCCAGGGACAGTATGGAGCCAGTCCACAGCTTTTTTTGCTGAGAGTTGTATTTCACCACAGCCATATTCTTTAGCTTGGTGAAAGGACTTGGGAAACCATAACTACTCCAGCTGTCATTTCTCTCAGGAAGCCCTCTAAAGCTGCTTTCACTTGAAATGTGGCCTTTTAGGCTTGTGGAGGCGGAAGCTTTTCACAAACTCATGCCGGCGGTGGCCGGGTGTCCACACTCGGTCCCCAGCCACCACTATTTCTCCCGGTATCGTCTCCGCCTTCAACAAGCACGGGTCCCACAACATTACAAGTGCCCTCCCCAGTGCACTTATTGGGAAGGACCGCCTAAGAACAAAGATGTGGTCAATTGAATGTGGCCAGGGACGGTACGGAGCCAGTCCACAGCTTTTTTTACTGAGAGTTCTATTTCACCACAGCCATATTCTTTAGCTTGAAATGTGGCCTTTTAGGCTCGTAGAGGCGAAAGCTTTTCACAACATCATGCCAGCAGCGGCCGGGTGTCCCCAGCCCCCACTATTTCTTCCAGTATCATCTCTGCTTCCACAAGCACGAGTCCCACAACATTACCCGTGCTCTCTCCCGTGCACTTACTGGGAAGGACCGCCTAACCACAAACACGTGGTCAAGTGAATGTGGCCAGGGATGGTACAGAGCCAGTCCACAGCTTTTTTTGCTAAGAGTTGTACTTCACTACAGCCATATTCTTTAGCTTTTTGATAGGACTTGGGAAACCATATCTACTCCAGCTGTCATTTCTCCCAGGAAGTCCTCTAAAGCTGCTTTCACTTGAAATGTGGTCTTTTAGGCTCACGGAGGCGGAAGCTTTTCACAACCTCATGCCTGCGGCGGCCTGGTGGCCATACTCCGTCCCCAGCTGTCACTATTTCTCCCGGTATCGTCTCCGCTTCCACAAGTATGGGTCTTACAACATTTCCCATCCTCTCCCCAGTGCACTTACTGGGAAGGACCGCCTAACCACAAACATGTGGTCAAGTGAATGTGGTCAGGGACGGTACAGAGCCAGTCCACAGCTTTTTTGCTGAGAGTTGTATTTCATCACAGCCATATTCTTTAGCTTGGTGAAAGGACTTGGTAAACCATATCTACTCCAGCTGTCATTTCTCCCAGGAAGTCCTCTAAAGCTGCTTTCACTTGAAATGTGGCCTTTTAGGCTCGTGGAGGCGAGAGCTTTTCACAACCTCATGCCGGCATCGGCCGGGTGTCCATAATCGGTCTCCACCTCCTCTATTTCTCCCGGTATCGTCTCTGCCTTCCACAAGCATGGGTCACACAACATTACCTCTGCCCTGCCCAGTGCACTTCCTGGTAAGGACCACCTAACCACAAACTCATGGACAGATGAATGTGGCCAGGGACGGTACGGAGCCAGTCCACAGCATTTTTTGCTGACAGTTGTATTTCACCACAGCCATATTCTTTAGCTTGGTGAAAGGACTTGGGAAACCACATCTACTCCAGCAGTAATTTCTCCCAGGAAGTCCTTTAAAGCTGCTTTCACTTGAAATGTGGCCTTTTAGGCTCGTGGAAGCGAGAGCTTTTCACAACCTCATGCCGGCGGCGGCCGGGTATCCATACTCTGTTTCCAGCCGACACTATTTCTCCCGTCAAACATCAGCTCGCACTTGTCGGTGGTGCTTCGACACACAGACATCTTTCTTTGCTCCATTAATTTCATGACTACAGAATTTTGCAATGGCCTCATCTGCAATGCGGTTTGAGAAATAACATGCATAAGCACGTCCAATCCACATTAAAAAAGCAGCCAAAAAGTGTCCGGGAACCTTCCCACACTTTTCTTAGCCAGGGCTGCTTCTCGGTAGGGTTGGACGGGCCCACCAGAGAACCGGAGACTCCTCCGGTGGGTCTTGGCTTCTCCTTCAGGAGAGTTCATAGTGCCGAGGTGAGGCCATGATGATGATAGAGGCAAACATCTGCTTAGTTTTCTGTTACTTGGAATGCAAGTGCAAGTATGCAGCCAGCCACCCACCCACTGATAGGCCATAATACTAAACTGCCAGATTTCTGGGCAGCTGCTTGTACTTGAAATGTGGCCTTTTAGGCTCATAGAGGGGGAAGCTGTCCACAACCTCATGGCAGCCGGGTGTTCATACTTGGTCCCCAGCCGCTACTATTTCCCCTGGTATTGTCTCCACCTTCTACAAGCGCGGGTCCCTGAACATTACTGCTTGTACTTTTCTGTGAGAATCTGCTTGCCTCCTACCAGCCTGGAATATTTCCAGTAATCTATGGTACGACGCCATGGTATTAGCACTGCCCCCAGTAACAGTAGAGAAGCCATCCCCAATTTCCTTCTCAGGAATTTTATTTGGTAGACTGAGTAGCTGCTCAAATACATTAGTTTCTCACAAAGGAGCTGAATATAGAGTGGCAGTAGGTGCAAGTTTCTCCAGCCTGTTAGATATCAGAGGGTGAATGGCAGCACATTAGATTAGTGGTTAGCACTGAAGCCTTGCAGCGCTGGGATCCTGGGTTTATATTTCAGCAAGGACAACATCTGCAAGGATTTTGTATGTTCTCCCCGTGTTTGCGTGGGTTTTCACCTCAGTTAAGAAAGCAGCCATAGAGTGTCCGGGAACCTTCCCACACACTTTTCTTAGCCAGGACTGCTTCTTGGCAGGGTTGGACAGTCCCATCAGAGAATCCTCTGGTGTGCCCTGGCTTCTACATCAGGAGAGTTCATGATAGCGCTAACTTTCCAGCTGCTATGGGGCTCTTGAGCGGGGGAGAAAGGTGAGCTCTTAGAATCAAATCCTCTTATGGGCCCAATGTTTTTCAATCTGAAACAGCTTCTCAGTGGGAGTTGTATTTCACCACAGCCATATTCTTTAGCTAAGTGAAAGGACTGGCATAGAGGGAAACTGTATCTACTCCGGCTGTCATTTCTCTGTCACCAAGTTCCGCCCATTGTCACACACAACCATGCCTGGCTGTATGTTCAGCGGTGAGAGCCACAGATCAGTCTGCTGTGTTACAGCTTTCAACAACTTTGCAGAGCTGGGCGGTTTGTCACCTAAGCATTAAGCATGTTATCTTCAGCACAGCCTGTTGCCTCTTGGCCAAGGCAGTGCTGCAGTGCTTTCAGATTTTGACTGATGTTGTCATTTCAGAGATGGAGGAGTAGGTGCAGGAGCTGAAAAATGATTACATTGAGGTTACATGAGCAACTCTGCTTTTTATACTAAAAAAAGATCCTACTGTTTTTTTACGTTATTTTTTAAGACAAATGCATTCACCGGGAAATGTCATTTTAGCATTTTACAACCTTATCTGGCCATGTGGTGTGTGACACATCATCAGACACATCCCGTTTCATTTATGATGGAGAGACTCTGAAAGTCACAAAGCCTATTTCTATAGGGCCATCAGCCGGCCCTTACTATTCTTAAAAGGCCAGCAGTCGGCCCTCCCTATTGTTAGAGAGCCATCAGCCGGCTATGGTCTGTTGTTGCCATTATTAACGAGTGGGTCTCCCATACTGTTATTGAATATGCAGTGACTGCAAGGACTGCCAAACATTCGGACGCAACCCAATACCCCTTTGAAGAGACATAGAGGAGGGTCTCAGTAAAAAAAATGTTCCCATTATAAATGAGAAGATCTCCTATAGTGGTAATGTCCATGCTGTGACTGCAAGGGCTGCCAAAATTTGGGAAAAACCACACTAAGAATTTAAAGACACATACAGCAGGGCCACAGTAACGAGTATGACATGTTCCCATTAGAAAGGAGAGGGTCTGCTATACAGTTATAGGGTACGCAGTGAGTCCAACAGCGACCAAAATTTAGGAAAAACCCCACTAACAATTTAAAGGCACATAGAGCAGGGCCACATTCATGAGTGCGACATGTTCTCATGAGAAAGGAGAGGGTCTGCTATACAGTTATAGGGTATGCAGTGAGTCCAACGGCTGACCAAATTTAGGAAAAACCCCACTAACAATTTAAAGACTCATAGAGCAAGGCCACAGTAATGACAAATTCCCATTAGAAAGGAGAGGGTCTCCCATAGTATTGGCTTATGCAGTGAATGCAAGAGCTGCCAAAAATTGGGAGGCACTCCAATGTCCCTTGGAAGAGAAGTGATGGAGGGGCTCATAAAAAAATGTTCCTATTAGAAAGGAGCGGGTCTCCTATACTTGTAATGCCTATGCACTAAGTGTATGGGCTGACAAACATTTACCCATGGAGGGTATGCATGAATAGACTGTATAAAAAATTTTTTTACGGGCATCATAAACACCCTTTAAAAAAATTATGTGGGTGTTGAAACACAGACCCTGGTGATATGGTGGTGGAGGATAAGGGGAGGATAAGGATGAGGAGAAGGAGGAGGAGAATAGAAAATAGCCAAAATCAGGAAGCGTATACCCATGTGTGGGTGTGAAAAGGTGCATGGGAATACACCTCCCAAAAAAAAGACACCGGATTTGAGTTTATGTTATGCTGCTATCATTCGGTGGTGTTGAGAAGTCTGGCCCAATCAAGCCCTTGATAATTTTTATAAAAGTCAGCCTGTCAGCATTTTCAGTTGACAGGCGGATGCGCTTATCAGTTATAACTAAAAAAACTAATAACCCGCTCTGACAAAACGCTAGCGGCAGGGCAGGCCAGGACCTCCAAGGCATAGAAAGCCAGTACATTCCCCGTATCCACCTTGGATACCCAATAATTATAAGGCACAGAGGAATCACGGAGGATGTTGGTACGGTCGGCAAGGTACTCCCTCAGCATCTTCCCAAACTTTGCACTCCTTGTGAGAATACCCCGTGCCTCAGGGCTGGATGGGAGGGGCTGATAAAATTCTCCCAGAACTTTGACAGTGTTCCTCTGCCTCTGCTGGATTGGAGTTGTGTCTCTCTCGCCTGTAGTCCTTGGTTGTCCAACGAACTATGACCTCTGCCGCCAGCATTTTCAGATGGTAATTTTTTTAATAGTTCCACAACAAGGGCCTTCTGGTACTGCCCCATTTTTGTAGACCTGTCCGCCTCAGGAATAAGAGATATAAAGTTCTCCTTGTAGCGTGGGTCTAAAAGTGTCACAAACCAGTAATGACTATTACCAAAAATTTTGAGAACGCAAGGGTAATTGGAAAGGCAGTGTAACATAAATTCAGCCATGGTGCCAGACTACTAACAGGCAAGACTTCCGTGTACTCGCCAAAAGGATGATTGACCATGCTCTCCTCCTCCTCCTCTCTGTCCTCAGGCCATTCACGCTGAACAGATGGTATGACAGTTGTGCAGGTGATACCGTCTATAGCACATGAAACTAGCTCCTCCTCTTCCTCATTGTCACCCAATCCACATTGGGATGAGATAAGGCTGGGCTGTGTGTAGTCACCCTGTATGGTTCCTTGCTCCATCTCATCATACTCCGCCTGCAATGCATCCTCTTTAATTACGAGTAGAGAGCATTTCAGAAGACAGAGAAGCGGGATGGTGACGCTAATTATGGCGTCATCGCCGCTCACCATCTTGGTGGAGTCCTCAAAGTTTTCAAAGATGGTACATATGTCTGACATCCATGTCGACTCCTGAGGTCTTATGTGTGGAGTCTGAACTGAATACCGACGGCCTTGTTGACGCTGGTACTCAACAACTGCCCTCTTCTGCTCACAAATCCTTCCCAACATCTGCAGTGTAGAGTTCCAAAGCGTGGGGACATCACACACCAGTCTGTGAGCCTGAAGCTGCAAATGCTGCTGAAACACGGCAAGGGCGGCGGAAGCTGTAGGTGACTTTCTAAAATGGGCACACAGGCAGCGTACTTTAAAAAGCAGATCCGGCAACTCCGGGTAGGATTTAAGAAATCACTGAACCACGAGGTTAAGCACATGGGCCAGGCATGGTACGCGTGTGAGCTCGCCTCGCCTCAGAGCCTCCACTAGGTTCCGGCAATTGTCATACACGACCATGCTTGGCAGTAGGTTCCGTGGTGTGAGCCTGCCTGCTCTTTCAGAGCTGTCCACAAATCTTCATCATTGTTTGGTTTGTCACCTAAGCATATTAGCTTCAACACAGCCTGTTGCCGCTTGGCCGAGGCAGTGCTGCAGTGCTTCCAGCTTGTGAATGATGTGGTCATTTAGGAGATGGAGGCTGAGGAGGATGATGTGAAGGAGCTGTAGACTGTGAAGGAAACCCTGATTGACCTAGGGCTTGCGATCCTTGGCGACGGGAGGACATGTTCTGTCACAAGGTCCGACTGGGTCCCGGCTTCCACTATGTTAACCCAGTGTGCCATCAGCGAGATGTTACGTCCCTGCCCCCAAGCACTTGTCCACATGTCCGTGGTTAGATGGACTTTCCCGGTAATTACGTTGTTGAGGGCACGGCTAATGTTTTGGAACACGTGCTTTTGTAATGTGGGGACGGCACACGGGGAGAAATAGTGGAAGCTGGGGATCGAGTACTGAGGAACGGCCGCTGCCATCAGGTTGCAGAATGCTTCCGTCTCCACGACCCTGAAAGGCAACATTTCGAGCACAAGTAGTCGTGAAATGTGGGAATTTCGTAATGTGGCCTGTGGGGCATTGGCTGCATATTTGCGCTTGTGTTCCAAGGACTGGGGTATGGACAAGTGAACGCTGCGCTGGAACAAGAACGTGGACGTGCTTCCTGATGCTGTTACTTGAAAGTGTGCAATGACAGGTACAGGGCAGGAGGAATCTTCACATGCACCATGAACAGGGGATTGGCTTGCATGCACAACAGCGGAAGAAGCAGTGGTGCCACCTGCAGAAACTGTTGCTGGACCCTCGGGTTTGGCCCACAAAGTCGGGTGCTTTGCTGCCATGTGCATGGTCATGCTGGTGGTGGTCAGGTTGGTCGTTTTGCCACCCCTGCTGATGCTGGCCTGGCAGGTGGTGCACATGGCCTTTTTGGGGTTATCGGCAAAGACTTTAAAAAACAACCAGACTCAGGAAGACCTAACAGTTGTACTGGCAACTTCCTTTGTGTTCATGTTATGGCGAACGGTTGCCTGCCTTCCGTCTGCGGTCACCACACTGCTTCCTCCTGCCTGTTGGGGTGCTCTGCCTCCCTCCCCCTGTGTGCTGTTCTCCTCGCTCTGCATGTGCTCCTGCCAGGTTGGGTCAGTTATTATATCATCCACCACCTCGTCTTCCACTTCCGCACCCTGGTGCTCCTCCTGACTTTCTGGAAATTGTTTCTCATCATAATTCACCTCTTGTGACACTTTCCCACCATCGCCTTCGTGTGACCATGGCTGCTCAAATATGTAGGCTTCGCTACATGCGATCTCATCTTGCCCCGCATCAAGTGTACCGGTCGAGAGGCCCTAATCTATAAATGGAAAAGTGAACAGCTCTTCGGAGTGTTCAAGTGTGGGATCAGTTGTCTCTGGGCACTCGGCATGGTGGGAGGAAGGAGGTTCAGGGTGAGAAATAAGCGGTCCAGACTCACAGCTACTGAGACTTGACCGTGTGGAAGACAAGGTGGTGGAGGTGGTGGTGGCTAAGTGACTGGAAGCATTATCTGCTATCCAGCCAATAACCGTTTCACACTGCTCTGTGTTCAATAATGGTGTTCTGCGGTTCCCTATTAAATGGGACAGGAAGGTCGAGCTAGAAGATGTGGGTGTTTGTTGTGGCACAATTTCAGCTTGCCCACGGCCTCGGCCTCTGCATGCACCATCACGTCTCAGTTCCCCGTCTCTTGCCACATGCCTTGCTTATATTAAATGGAGGACAATATCTTCCACGCTCTCTACAAATGACTGAATTTGGAGTGGACTTATATGTGAACCGTGTGACGGACAAACCACACTTTTAAATACCTGGCCTGTAGGTAACTATTTTGAACAGAAAACTGGTGTCAATAGCTTCACTGACACACTGAAACAAATTTTTTAATGGAGGCCAGAAATGGCAGTATTTTCTGAAAACATATATGTGATCCGTGTGACGGAGAAAACAGAGTTTTAAATAGCTGGCCTGTAGGTAAGTATTTTCAACAGCAAACTGGGGTCAATTAGTGATGCTCGAGATGCTCAGCGCTTGCCGAGTATTTCCGGGGTTGCTCGGGGGGAGCTTGGGTTGCCTCCCTGCATGTTTGGCGCTCTTTAGAGCGCCAATCAACATGCAGGGATTGCCTGCCACTCATTGTAATGCCGCAGCCATGGTGGTTGTGACATTACAGTGATTGGCTGGCCGCACAGCGTCATCAGGTCTATATAAGACCTGGCACCTCCATGCTTGTCACAGTCACTCCAGAATCAGACAGTGTAGGGAGAGGTGCTGCTGCGTCAGGGAGAGATTTGCTTGTGTATTAGGTAGTGTAGGGAGAAAAAACGTACATTACACATATCCATCTCAACAAACAGTCCTTTTGAGGACTAACTAATCCATCTGCAGAGATATCAGGCAGGCAGTGTATATAGGCAGGCAGGCAGGGTATATAGCAGACTGCAGTGCATATATCACAAGAAGCTCCATTCCAATTTTGCCTTCTGCTGCTGTTAGATATTTCTATACAAAGGCCCAGGTCTCAGGGGCCAGGAATAATTTTTTTGGATCTTAATCCTCATTATTTGCTTAAAAACCAATCCAGAGAACACCGTTTTTCTGCGCCATTTGCTTGTTTGCACTGCAGAATAGAGCCAGGTCCTTTCCATATTACAGCGCTAGAAATCCAGGTATTTAACCCCTTTAAAGCCCATGACATACTAATACGCGTCTGTGCCCTGGGCTTTAAGAGCCTGACCCGTATTAGTACGTCATCGCGATCGCGTGCGCACACAGGCTGTGCGGGCGAAATCGAAGCCGGGTATCAGCTGATTGTCACAGCTGACACCCGGTACTATGTGCAGGGAGCGGTCCCGCACCGCACCCAGCACATTAACCCCCGCAATGATGCGATCGAAGTCGATCACAGCATTGCGGTGGCAAAGGGAGGTGATCGCAGATACTCACCTCCTCTTCCGGCCTCCAGCGCTGTCTGCCGCGGCTTCCCGGGTGTTTCCATGACGACCCGATGTCGTCATGACAACATCCGGCACACCAGACAACAGGAAGATTGTTTGGACATGCGCAGTGCATCTCCAAACTATCTTTTCCCTGTCCAGCGCTGACAGCCTGCATGGCACAGGGATGATGCTGCATTCCTGTGCCATGCAAGCGATCAGAATAAAAAAAAGTGAAAGTCCCATAGTGGGACAAAGTAAAAAAGTAAAAAAACTGTCTGAAAGTGAAAAAAAATATATATATATTGTAAAAATATTAAAAAAAAAATAAAAAAATTATTCCACTAAAAATAAAAATATAATGTACCCATCAATAAATATTATTATGAAGAAAAAACAACCAAACAATAAAAGTACACATATTTGGTATCACCGCATCCATAACGACCTGGCCTATAAAACTGTTCCACTAGTTAACCCCTTCAGTGAACACGGTAAAAAATAAAAATAAAAAACAAAGCAAAAACAATGCTTTATCATCATACCGCCAAACAAAAAATGGAATAACACGCGATGAAAAAGACAAATATAAATAAAAATGGTACCGCTGAAAACGTCATCTCGTCCCGCAAAAAACAAGTGCCATACAGCTCCATCATCCGAAAAATCAAAAATTTACAGCTCTCAGAAAAAAGCGATGCAAAAGAATATTTTTTTCTATAAAATAGCTTTCATTGTGTAAAAGCGCCAAAACATAAAAAACTATATAAATGTGGCACCGCTGTAAACGTACTGACCCAAAGAATAAAGCTACCTTATCAATTTTACCACACCCGGAGCAGAATAAAAAATGTAAAAAACACAATTCCTGAATTGTTGTTTTTTGTTTATTCTGCCTCCCAAAAATAGGAATGAAAGCGATCAAAAAATGTCACATGCCTGAAAATGGCACCAATAAAAACGTCAACTCATCCCGCAAAAAACAAGCCATCACATGACTCTGTCGGCCAAAATATAGCGATGCAAAAACTAGATTTTACAAAATATGTGTCTTTTAGTGTGTGACAGCTGTCAATCATAAAATCCCGATATGATTCTGGTATCGCTGTAATCGCACCGACCCAAAGAATAAAGTAATCTCATCACTTATACCGCACGAGGAACGGTTTAAAAATTGAACGCTAGGGCTTGGTGTTGGGGTTGTGCTAATGTTAGGGTTGGGGTTGTTTGTTTTTTTCAAAACTAAAAAAAAAAAAAAAAAAAAAAATGACGATATGGCGACTAGTGTTGAGCGCAAGTGCTCGCTACTTGAGTTTGCATCGGGTGCTCGGGTATGCACTGAGTATCGCGGGTGCTCGAGTCTCCGCCCCATATGCTTTGCGGCCAAAAAAACCTTGCGGGGATTGCCCGCCATGCACAAGCGATCCCCGCATGTTATTTTTGGGTGTCTAATAACTGTGAAACATGCGGTCGGGGACTCGAGCATTTCACTTGAGCACCCGTGATACATGGTGCATACCTGAGTACCCGATGCAAACTCAAGTAGCGAGCACTTGCGCTCAAGAGTGATGACAACTTATTCAATATGATGACCTAATGTTATCAAATTCTGTGTCGTACCTCTGGGTTCAAAATGTTCGCTATACCCCTTAATAAAATCCTTGAGGGGTATAGTTTCCAAAATGGGGTCACTTGTGGGGGAGCTCCACTGTTTAGGCACATCAGGGGCTCTCCAAATGCGACATGGTGTGAGCTAACAAATTGAATGGAAAATCGGGTCAAATTGTTAGCGGACACCATGTTGCGTTTGGAGAGCCCCTGTGTGCCTAAACATTGGAGCTCCCCCACAAGTGACCCCATTTTGGAAACTAGACCACCCAAGGCACCTATCTAGATGCATAGTGAGCACTTGAAGCCCCCAGGTGCTTCACAAATTGATTCGTAAAAATGAAAAAGTGTTTTTTTTTTCACTTTTTCATTTTTACGAATCAATTTGTGAAGCACCTGGGGGTTCCAATTGCTCACTATGCATCTATATAGGTGCCTTGGGGGGTCTAGTTTCCAAAATGGGGTCACTTGTGGGGGAGCTTCAATGTTTAGGCACACAGGGGCTCTCCAAACGCAACATGGTGTCCGCTAACAATTTAAGCCGATTTTCCATTCAATTTGTTAGCGGAAACCATGTCGCTTTTGGAGAGCCCCTGATGTGCCTAAACAGTGGAGCTCCCCCACAAGTGACCCCATTTTGGAAACTATACCCCCAAGGCACCAATATAGATGCATAGTGAGCACTTGGAACCCTCAGGTGCTTCACAAATTGATTCGTAAAAATGAAAAAGTGGAAAAAAAATACTTTTTCATTTTTATGAATCAATTTGTGAAGCACCTAGGGGTTCCATGTTCTCACTATGCATCTAGATAGGTGCCTTGGGGGGTCTAGTTTCCAAAATGGGGTCACTTGTGGGGGGTTTCCACTGTTTAGGCACATCAGGGGCTCTCCAAACACAACATGGCGTCAGCTAATTATTCAAGCAAATTTTACAATCAAAAAGTCAAATTGCGCTCCTTCCCTTCCCAGCCCTGCCGTGCGCACAAACAGTGGTTTTTCCTCACATATGGGGTATCTGCGTGCCCAGGGGAAATTGCACAACAAATATTGCGGTCCATTTTTTCCTGTTACCCCTGCAAAAATAAAAAAAATTGAGTCTAAAATAACATTTTTGGGAAAAAAGTTAAATGTTCATGTTTTTCTTCCACATTCCAAAAATTCCTGTGAAGCACCTGAAGGGTTAATAAAGTTCTTGAATGTGGTTTTGAGCACCTTGAGGGGTACAGTTTTAGAATGGTGTCACTTTTGGGTATTTTCTGTCATAAAGACCTCTCAAAGTGACTTCAAATGTGATGTGGTCTCTAAAAAAATGGTTTTGTAAATTTTGTTGGAAAAATGAGAAATCGCTGGTCAACTTTTAACCCTTATAGCTCCCTAACAAAAAAAAATTTGGGTTCCAAAATTGTGCTGATGTAAAGTAGACATGTGGGAAATGTTATTTATTACCTCTTTTGTGTGACATATCTCTCTGATTTAAGGGCATAAAAATGTAAATTTTGAAAATTGCAAAATTTTCTAAATTTTTGCCAAATTTCCATTTTTTTCACAAATAAACGCAAGTGATATCGAAGAAATTTTACCACAATCATGAAGTACAATATGTCACGAAAAAACAATCTCAGAATCAGGGGGATCCGTTGAAGCGTTCCAGAGTAATTACCTTATAAATTGACAGTGGTCAGAATTGTAAAAATTGGCCTGGTCATTAACGTGCAAACCACCTTGGGTTGTAAAGGGGTTAAAACTCTGTTTTCTTCATCACACGGATCACATATACATTGTCAGAAAATACTGCCATTTCTGTCCTCCATTAAAAATTTCTTTCAGTGTGTCAGTGAAGCAATTCACACCAGTTTGCTGTTCAAACTACTTACCTACAGGCCAGCTATTTAAAACTCTGTTTTCTCCGTCACACGGATCACATATACGTTGTCAGAAAATACTGCCATTTCTGGCCTCCATTAAAAATTTCCATTATTGTGTCAGCGAAGCAATTCACGCCAGTTTGCTGTTCAAACTACTTACCTACAGGCCAGATATTTAAAACTCTGTTTTCTCCATCACACGGATCACATATATGTTGGCAGAAAATACTGCCATTTCTGACCTCCATTAAAAATTTCCTTTCCGGTTTGCGTTTAGTTGGACCATCATATATTTTTCAACAGGACAATGACCCCAAACACACTTCCAGGCTGTGTAAGGGCTGTTTGTCCAAGAAGGAGAGTGATGGGGTGCTACGCCAGATGACCTGGCCTCCACAGTCACCAGACCTGAATCTAAGGCAAAAGGGCCAACAAGTGCTAAGCATCTCTGGGAACTCCTTCAAGATTGTTGGAAGACCATTTCTGGTGACTACTAGAGATGAGCGTTGTTCTACTCGAACTGTTCGCCAATCTCAAATTCGAGCTGTTTTGGGCGGTGTTCGAGCCGTTCGGCGAACACGAACAATTTGAGAAAAATTCGGCTGTTCGAGGTTATGTTCGATAACTGTTCGTGCACCAAAATCATAACTGGATTTTTTCTCAGTAATGATGAAAATTAATGTTAATACGCAGTTTGAGTGTACAGCGGGGTGGGGGGAGGGGCAGGGGATGGATCTCTGCAGGAACAATGAAGATCTCCATTTTTTTTTCTCTTTCCCGCATTTACAGTGGGGAGGTGCAATCTGTCAGCCTATCAGCAGCGCACACACGGAGCGAAGTGCTTTTTTTCACACAAGCAAGGGCATGTGTCATTGGCAGTGTATGTCACATGTCCTTGCCCTATAAGACCAAGCCATTTTCCCCGTCGCCACCATTTTCTCACTGCTGCAGCTGCGTGTTAGACGGCACCGCTGTTGCTGTGTGCACTATACCTTGTTAATTTCAAGCCAATTTTCGCACAAATATACAGATAGCTTGGGAGTAGGGAATAGTTGTGATTGCAGTCCTTTTAAGGACTAGGTTACAGCATTTCCTACGACTTTTATCAGGGAGGTCTGTGCTCTTAAATAGGTTGTGGGAGTAAAGACTAATTGTAATTGGAGTCCTTTTCAGGACTAGGTTACATCAGTTCCTATCAGTTTTTGCCAGGCAGGTCTGTGCCAGTGCTGTGCAAGTTTTTTTCACAGCATTTGGCTGAATCTAGCAAAGATAATCCTTTTTGGCCTATTGCAGAGTGTGTTAGTCAGTGGAGTAGCCTATCTGTGTTGCAAGATATACCACCTGTGTATAGAATACCAATTTTTTTACTGCACTTAGTGAAGTAAAATCTTTTGGGCATAACATCATTCTATTAGTCCATCTATACTGACCTCCATCAGGTTGCAAACTGAATATATATTTTTCTGCATCTACCTCTGAAAAAATATTGGGCTTCTAGCTGTGTGTGGGTCTTGTTCTATTAATCCATCTATACTGACCTCCATCAGGTTGCAAACTGAATATAATTTTTTTCTGCATCTAGCTCTGAAAAAATATTTGGCCTTCTAGTAGTGTGTCGGACTTTCTCTATTAGTCCATCTATACTGACCTCCATCAGGTTGCAATTTAAAACTAATTTTTATCTGCATCTACAGTACCTCTGAAAAAATATTTGGGCTTCTAGCTGTGTGTGGAACTTGTTGTATTAGTCCATCTATACTGACCTCCATCAGGTTGCAAACTGAATATATTTTTTTCTGCATCTACCTCTGAAAAAATATTGGGCTTCTAGCTGTGTGTGGGTCTTGTTCTATTAATCCATTTATACTGACCTCCATCAGGTTGCAAACTGAATATATTTTTTTCTGCATCTACCTCTGAAAAAATATTTGGCCTTCTAGTAGTGTGTCGGACTTTCTCTATTAGTCCATCTATACTGACCTCCATCAGGTTGCAAACTGAATATATTTTTTTCTGCATCTACCTCTGAAAAAATATTGGGCTTCTAGCTGTGTGTGGGTCTTGTTCTATTAATCCATCTATACTGACCTCCATCAGGTTGCAAACTGAATATAATTTTTTTCTGCATCTAGCTCTGAAAAAATATTTGGCCTTCTAGTAGTGTGTCGGACTTTCTCTATTAGTCCATCTATACTGACCTCCATCAGGTTGCAAATTAAAACTAATTTTTATCTGCATCTACAGTACCTCTGAAAAAATATTTGGGCTTCTAGCTGTGTGTGGGACTTGTTGTATTAGTCCATCTATACTGACCTCCATCAGGTTGCAAACTGAATATATTTTTTTCTGCATCTTCCTCTGAAAAAATATTGGGCTTCTAGCTGTGTGTGGGTCTTGTTCTATTAATCCATCTATACTGACCTCCATCAGGTTGCAAACTGAATATAATTTTTTCTGCATCTAGCTCTGAAAAAATATTTGGCCTTCTAGTAGTGTGTCGGACTTTCTCTATTAGTCCATCTATACTGACCTCCATCAGGTTGCAAATTAAAACTCATTTTTATCTGCATCTACAGTACCTCTGAAAAAATATTTGGGCTTCTAGCTGTGTGTGGGACTTGTTGTATTAGTCCATCTATACTGACCTCCATCAGGTTGCAAACTGAATATATTTTTTTCTGCATCTACCTCTGAAAAAATATTGGGCTTCTAGCTGTGTGTGGGTCTTGTTCTATTAATCCATCTATACTGACCTCCATCAGGTTGCAAACTGAATATATTTTTTTCTGCATCTACCTCTGAAAAAATATTTGGCCTTCTAGTAGTGTGTCGGACTTTCTCTATTAGTCCATCTATACTGACCTCCATCAGGTTGCAAACTGAATATATTTTTTTCTGCATCTACCTCTGAAAAAATATTGGGCTTCTAGCTGTGTGTGGGTCTTGTTCTATTAATCCATCTATACTGACCTCCATCAGGTTGCAAACTGAATATAATTTTTTTCTGCATCTAGCTCTGAAAAAATATTTGGCCTTCTAGCAGTGTGTGGGACTTTCTCTATTAGTCCATCTATACTGACCTCCATCAGGTTGCAAATTAAAACTAATTTTTATCTGCATCTACAGTACCTCTGAAAAAATATTTGGGCTTCTAGCTGTGTGTGGGACTTGTTGTATTAGTCCATCTATACTGACCTCCATCAGGTTGCAAACTGAATATATTTTTTTCTGCATCTACCTCTGAAAAAATATTGGGCTTCTAGCTGTGTGTGGGTCTTGTTCTATTAATCCATCTATACTGACCTCCATCAGGTTGCAAACTGAATATAATTTTTTTCTGCATCTAGCTCTGAAAAAATATTTGGCCTTCTAGTAGTGTGTCGGACTTTCTCTATTAGTCCATCTATACTGACCTCCATCAGGTTGCAAATTAAAACTAATTTTTATCTGCATCTACAGTACCTCTGAAAAAATATTTGGGCTTCTAGCTGTGTGTGGGACTTGTTGTATTAGTCCATCTATACTGACCTCCATCAGGTTGCAAACTGAATATATTTTTTTCTGCATCTACCTCTGAAAAAATATTGGGCTTCTAGCTGTGTGTGGGTCTTGTTCTATTAATCCATCTATACTGACCTCCATCAGGTTGCAAACTGAATATATTTTTTTCTGCATCTACCTCTGAAAAAATATTTGGCCTTCTAGTAGTGTGTCGGACTTTCTCTATTAGTCCATCTATACTGACCTCCATCAGGTTGCAAACTGAATATATTTTTTTCTGCATCTACCTCTGAAAAAATATTGGGCTTCTAGCTGTGTGTGGGTCTTGTTCTATTAATCCATCTATACTGACCTCCATCAGGTTGCAAACTGAATATAATTTTTTTCTGCATCTAGCTCTGAAAAAATATTTGGCCTTCTAGTAGTGTGTCGGACTTTCTCTATTAGTCCATCTATACTGACCTCCATCAGGTTGCAAATTAAAACTAATTTTTATCTGCATCTACAGTACCTCTGAAAAAATATTTGGGCTTCTAGCTGTGTGTGGGACTTGTTGTATTAGTCCATCTATACTGACCTCCATCAGGTTGCAAACTGAATATATTTTTTTCTGCATCTACCTCTGAAAAAATATTGGGCTTCTAGCTGTGTGTGGGTCTTGTTCTATTAATCCATCTATACTGACCTCCATCAGGTTGCAAACTGAATATATTTTTTTCTGCATCTACCTCTGAAAAAATATTTGGCCTTCTAGTAGTGTGTCGGACTTTCTCTATTAGTCCATCTATACTGACCTCCATCAGGTTGCAAACTGAATATATTTTTTTCTGCATCTACCTCTGAAAAAATATTGGGCTTCTAGCTGTGTGTGGGTCTTGTTCTATTAATCCATCTATACTGACCTCCATCAGGTTGCAAACTGAATATAATTTTTTTCTGCATCTAGCTCTGAAAAAATATTTGGCCTTCTAGTAGTGTGTCGGACTTTCTCTATTAGTCCATCTATACTGACCTCCATCAGGTTGCAAATTAAAACTAATTTTTATCTGCATCTACAGTACCTCTGAAAAAATATTTGGGCTTCTAGCTGTGTGTGGGACTTGTTGTATTAGTCCATCTATACTGACCTCCATCAGGTTGCAAACTGAATATATTTTTTTCTGCATCTACCTCTGAAAAAATATTGGGCTTCTAGCTGTGTGTGGGTCTTGTTCTATTAATCCATCTATACTGACCTCCATCAGGTTGCAAACTGAATATATTTTTTTCTGCATCTACCTCTGAAAAAATATTTGGCCTTCTAGTAGTGTGTCGGACTTTCTCTATTAGTCCATCTATACTGACCTCCATCAGGTTGCAAATTAAAACTAATTTTTATCTGCATCTACAGTACCTCTGAAAAAATATTTGGGCTTCTAGCTGTGTGTGGGACTTGTTGTATTAGTCCATCTATACTGACCTCCATCAGGTTGCAAACTGAATATATTTTTTTCTGCATCTACCTCTGAAAAAATATTGGGCTTCTAGCTGTGTGTGGGACTTGTTGTATTAGTCCATCTATACTGACCTCCATCAGGTTGCAAACTGAATATATTTTTTTCTGCATCTACCTCTGAAAAAATATTGGGCTTCTAGCTGTGTGTGGGTCTTGTTCTATTAATCCATCTATACTGACCTCCATCAGGTTGCAAACTGAATATATTTTTTTCTGCATCTACCTCTGAAAAAACATTTGGCCTTCTAGTAGTGTGTCGGACTTTCTCTATTAGTCCATCTATACTGACCTCCATCAGGTTGCAAATTAAAACTAATTTTTATCTGCATCTACAGTACCTCTGAAAAAATATTTGGGCTTCTAGCTGTGTGTGGGACTTGTTGTATCAGTCCATCTATACTGACCTCCATCAGGTTGCAAACTGAATATATTTTTTTCTGCATCTACCTCTGAAAAAATATTTGGCCTTCTAGTAGTGTGTCGGACTTTCTCTATTAGTCCATCTATACTGACCTCCATCAGGTTGCAAATTAAAACTAATTTTTATCTGCATCTACAGTACCTCTGAAAAAATATTTGGGCTTCTAGCTGTGTGTGGGACTTGTTGTATTAGTCCATCTATACTGACCTCCATCAGGTTGCAAACTGAATATATTTTTTTCTGCATCTACCTCTGAAAAAATATTGGGCTTCTAGCTGTGTGTGGGACTTGTTGAATTAGTCCATCTATACTGACCTCCATCAGGTTGCAAATTAAAACTAATTTTTATCTGCATCTACAGTACCTCTGAAAAAATATTTGGGCTTCTAGCTGTGTGTGGGACTTGTTGTATTAGTCCATCTATACTGACCTCCATCAGGTTGCAAATTGAATATAATTTTTTTCTGCATCTAACCCAGCCAATAGTTTTGGCCTAATACCACAGTTTGGCCACTCAGCTCTGCTCGGTTCCCATCCATTGTTTTTTTGTGCAAACAACTCCAGAGTTGTGAATTAGTTAACCACCAAAATGAGTGGAAAAAGGCCTGCTGCTGGTGGAAAGGGGAATAGGCGTGTTGGGAAGGGGAAAAAAGGTTGTGTCCGTGGGGTAGGTGGTAAAGCAACAGTAACATCTGCAGAAGAAAGACCATCTTCCAGCCAAACTAAAATGTCTACTTCTTTTAGCGGACAATGTGATAAGATCCCTTTCTTACGGCCACACCAATCGCTACAAATTCCAGATGAGGCACAAAAACAGCAGGTGCTTCAATGGATATCAAGTGCTCCTTTAAGTGGGCTCTCCTCCACATCAACTTCAACATCACAAATACTCCAGTCCTCAAAGGTGTCACCCAAATCGCACTTGCTTCCTCACAGCTCCCAAATCTCCAGCTGCCCGTCTGAGTATGAGGTAGAATAGATGGTTGAGTCTGCAGAGCTGTTTACTCATACTATAGCCTGGGAATCAGAGGTCGACTCCAGCGCTTCTGTGAATCCAGACGAGGAAATGATCTGCACTGATGCCCAGAATCTTTATGAGTCGGATCCAGGACCAGACGCAGAAGGTTCTGACCATAATGTAGACCCTCATTCCCAAACTGTAACTCCTGTTGGTGGAGACAATGAGGAAGACGATGATAAGACTCAAATACCTGATTGGAGCGACAACTTTAGTTTTTTGTCAGGGCAGGAACAGGTTGGCTCTGAGGACGATGGGTGTGATAACACACAGGGTGATGATGATGAGGTTGGAGATCCCACTTACTGTCAACCCACAGTCAGCCAAGAGATGAGGTCAGCAGAGGAGGTGGAGGAAGATGCTAGTGACGACGAGGTCAGGTTGCGCCTTCCTGGACAGAGACGTAGTACTGGAAGCACGTCAACAACTGCATCCTCAAACACAACTCTGCCTCTTACCACAAGTCGTGGTGGCTCTTCAGGTCGCATGGGTGCTAAGCCTTGCATAGCCTGGGCATTTTTTCAGATCGATAAAGATGACCCAACTCGTGTTATCTGTAACATTTGTCAGCAAAAGCTAAGTAGAGGCCAAAAAATACATAGTTTGAGTACTTCATGCATGAACCGGCACATGGACATGAAGCATAAGTTGCAGTGGGAAGCTCAGTGTGCTACAATGCGGCCTAGCCGGCCGGGCCAACCGCCGTCTGCCATGTCTTGTGCATCCGCGGCCTCTTCATCCTCTGTGACTGGGGGGACAGCAGTCACACCTGTTTTGGGGCGCAGACCTGCCACCTCTTTACCCGCAACAGCCAGCGTGATTGGCAGGTCATCATTTTCTTTGGAGGTGGTAACACCAGCTGGTGTTGAGCGCTGTCCGACATCGATAGCACCACCTTTGGATCAAGGCAACCTAACATGTCCGCCTGCATCTTCCTCACAGACCGGCAGTTTGCCGGGGACACCCTTATCAACCCCGTCTAAGCACAATAGCCAGCCCTCGGTCCCTCAGATGTGGACAAGTAAAAGACCATTTCCTCCTAGCCATGAGAAAGCTAAGAGGTTGAATTTCACCATCTGCAAGCTCTTGGCTACAGAAATGCTGCCTTTCCGCCTGGTGGACACAGAGGATTTTCGAGACCTTATGTCCGTCGCAGTGCCCCAGTACCAGATGCCCAGTCGGCACTACTTCTCAAAGAAAGGTGTGCCTGCGCTCCACCAGCATGTCGCACACAACATCACCGCTTCTTTGAGAAACTCTGTGTGTGACAGGGTGCATTTCACCACAGACACTTGGACGAGTAGGCATGGACAGGGGCGTTACATGTCGCTGACTGGGCACTGGGTAACTATGGTGACAGCAGGACAAGGGGCTGCTGTCCAAGTCTTGCCGTCCCCACGAGTTGTGCGTCAATCCTCTTTATGTCAAAGTTCCTCCACTGCTTCTGCCTCCTCAACCTCCTCTCGGTCTTCCACCTGCACCCAAAGCCTGTCTGGTCATGCCACAAGCTTTCTAACTGCGCAGAAGGGATCCTGCACACCTCCTTACTATGCTGGCAGTAGGGCTCAACGTCATCAGGCGGTTTTTACATTGAAATGTCTGGGAAATGTGAGTCACACAGCTGAGGAGTTGTGGTCAGCTCTGGAGAACCAATTTCATGAATGGTTGTCTCCACTGGACCTGAAACCAGGGAAGGCCGTGTGCGACAATGCTGCAAACCTGGGTGCGGCCCTTCGCCGGGGCAATGTCACACACGTGCCTTGTATGGCTCACGTGTTGAACCTGGTTGTCCAGCAATTTTTAGCCCACTATCCCAGACTAGATGGCCTTCTGCAGAGGGCACAGTCGCTGTGTGCTCACTTCCGCCGTTCGCATCCCGCAGCTCAGCGACTTACATCTCTACAGAAGTCGTTGGGCCTGCCACTTCACCGGCTAAAATGCGATGTGCGTACCCGGTGGAATTCAACTCTGCACATGTTACAGCGACTGTGGCAGCACCGACAAGCCCTGGTGCAATACGTTCTGACGTATAGCCTGGGCCAACGAGATTCAGAGGTGGGGCAAATCACGCTGGAGGAGTGGTCTCAGATCAGGGACCTATGCACCCTTCTGCACAGTTTTGAAATGGCGACGAAGATGTTTAGTGCTGACGATGCCATTATCAGCATGACTATTCCGGTGATTTACATGCTGGAGCACATGTTAAACAGAATTCGGAGTCAGGTGGTGGCACAAGAGGAGGTGGAGGAAGTAGAGGAGGAGGAGTTGTATGCGGAAGGGCTAACATCTGCAAGGTCCAGAAGGTCGGCAGCACCAAGGCGGCAGGCATGTGAGGGTGGGGGAGATGGTTTTACCAGGGCGCATGGTAGCAGCCAAACTAGTGAGGAAGGTGCAGGAGCCCAGGAAGAAGTGGAGGACGAACTGATGGAAGACTCATCAGATGAGGGAGACCTTGATCACATTTCTGTTGTGCGAGGTTGGGGGGAGAGGACAGAGGAAGGAAGCATGATTGTTACCTCGCCACCAACACAACAGGGACTTGGTGCTCCTGGATGCGCAACACACATGAGTGCCTTCTTGCTGCACTACCTGCAACATGACCCTCGAATTGTGAGAATTAGAAATAATCCTGACTACTGGGTTGCCACACTGTTAGATCCCCGGTACAAAAGTAAATTTGCAGAAATTATTCCTGCCATAGAAAGGGATGCACGCATGCAGGAGTATCAGCAGAGACTGTTGCAGAATCTTACATGTGCTTTTCCACAAAACACCAGTGGTGCACGTAGTGAATCTCACAGTTCCAACTTGCCAACCGTGGGACCGTCAAGTGTTCAGCACTCAAACCGTAACAGAACCACAGTATCTGGTGGTAACATCAATTTTGCGGAATCATTTCACCACTTTTTTAGCCCATCCTTTGCAAGGCCACAGGAGACAAGAAGTCTGACACATAGTCAACGCCTAGAGACGATGGTACAGGAGTATCTCCAAGTAAACATTGAAGCCACGACTGTGTCACTGGACCCTTGCTCTTTTTGGGCTTCCAATCTGGATAAATGGCCGGAGCTAGCCACTTACGCCTTGGAGATCTTGTCATGCCCCGCAGCCAGCGTTCTGTCTGAACGTGTGTTCAGCGCTGCTGGTGGTGTGCTGACAGATAAGCGCACGCGGCTCTCCACTGATAATGTAGACAGACTCACGTTCATAAAGATGAACAAATCATGGATCCGAAACGACTTTTCTACCCCTGTGTCATCCTGGGGAGAGTAAAAGCTTGATGATTGGTTAAAATCACCCTACCAAACGTTTTAAGCTTTCAAATTACTAATCATGTTTATCTGTATCTTGACTGGAAAATAATTTGGGCTTTGTAGCAGTGTGCAGCACTGATCCTATTAGGCCATCTATAATAAGCTCCACCAGATTTAAAATTAAAAATAATTTTTAGCTGCATCTAGCCCGGAAAATAATTTTGGGGCTCCGAGATGCGCAAGACACATAAGTGCCTTCTTGCTGCACTACCTGCAGCATGACCCTCATATTGTCAGAATTCGAAGTAATCATGACTACTGGGTTGCCACACTCTTAGATCCCCCAAACTTTTCGATCAACCTTTTCATTTTAATAAAGACCAAAAAAATGGTCATTTTTGAAATTATAAGCATTAGCAGGTTGTTAGAAACTGAAATCAAACAGTTTTCAACTCAAAACTTTATTCTAGGTGATGTTACATTTTCACATAGGACCCCTTGTTCGAAAGGAGCTTCTGAACTCTCTCGTCCATTGAATTTGTCAGGTTTTGGATGGTTTCTGCTTCAATTGTTTTGCATGAGGACAGAATACTCTCCCAGAGCTGTTGCTTAGATGTGAACTGCCTCCCGCCATCATAGACACTCCTTTTAATGATGCTCCAAAGGTTCTGAATGGGGTAGAGGTCAGGGGAGCATGGGGGTCACACCATAAGTTTGTCCCCTTTTATGCCCATATCAGCCAGAGATGCAGATGTTTTATGTGCAGCATGAGATGGTGCCTTATCATGCAGAAAAATGATCTTGCTGTGAAATACACGGTTCTTCTTCTTGAACCATGGCAGGAAGTGCTGTTTGAGAAAATCCACATACATTATGGAGTTCATATTTAGCGCCTTCAGGGATCCTAAAGGGGCCAACAATCTCTCTCCCCATGATTCCAGCCCAAAACATTACTCCACCTCCTCCTTGTTGGCGCTGTAGCCGTGTTTGCGTGGGGTGTCCATCAACCAGCCATCCTCCACTCCATCCATCTGGACCATCGAGCGCTGCACGGCACTCATCCGTGAACAAAACAGTTTTGAAATCAGTCTTCATGTAATGTTTGGCCCACTGGAGCCGTTTCTGCTTGTGTGAAGTGGATAGAGGAGGTCGACAGGATGGCGTATGCACAGCTGCAAACCTCTGAAGGACCCTGCATCTTGTTGTTCGGGGGACGTTGGAGGCACAAGCAGCTTCAAAAACTTGTCTGCTGCTATGACAAGGCTTTTTTGCCACTGCTCTTTCAACCTGACGTAATTGCCTGTAGGAAAGAGTCCTCAATTTGCCCTTATCAGCACGCACACGTGTGTACTGTGAATCAGCTACATACTTCTTGATTGCCAAGACACTTCATCCTGATCATCGCACAATGTTGATTGTAGTCATGCCTTGACCTAAACACTCCACAATTTGTTGCTTCTCAGCAGCCGACACATCCTTTTTCTTTCCCATTTTGGCAGAAAATGTAGGCTGCTTAATAATGTGAGAGAGCCTTCTTAAGTAGTCTTGCCTTTCATTGGACACACCTGCCAAACTAATTAGCACAGGTGTCTGCAATTGCTTACAGTGATATAAAGAGCCCTGAAACACATCACCATCAATGAGTTTAACTGACAAACAAACAAATTCTTCCCTTATCACTCCTAAACACTTTTTGCATAATAATTTGGAACGCGGTGTACATGTGCTTTTCCACAAAACACCAGCGGTTCACGTAGTGAATCTTACAGTTCTAACTTGCCAACCGTGGTCTGTATGGAATTGTTCAATAAAGGGCCCAAAATTAAGATAACATAGATGGGAGAGGTCTCTATGAATAGGAATTCCTAAGTATTTGATACCCTGTGAGGGCCAGGCAAAGGGAAAGTTGGACTGGATGGAATCCTATATGGATTTGGGGAGGGAGACATCGAGGGCCTCAGACTTCGCTGCATTGATTTTAAAATTTTACCATGTAACAAAGTGATCTATTTCAGCAATAACAGCATGGATGGATATATGTGATTGAGTGATATATACTAGGACATCATCAGCAAATAGAGAGCACTTGTACTCGGTGCCTCCCACCTCAATCCACCTAATATTGGGGTTATGGCGAATTGATGAGAGCAGGTGCTCCGTCACTAGGATGTATAAGAGAGGGGACAGAGGACATCCCTGCCTTGTCCCATTGGTGATTGTGAAAGGTGATGAAAATGTTCTGACGCACCCCCTGGGCCTTGGGACACCCGGAGCCGGACCCTTTTTGGTGGATGCTGGTGGTTGTAGTCTTCGTGGCGGCGACCCGGTTCCGTGGCTCAGGGCGGTCAAACCAGTGGCGGAACTATTTATGTGGTTTTGATGTTTAAATGTCCGACTACGCCACCCGTGGATTGCGGTCAGAGTGAACCGCCGCTACAGGGCAGACCGCTGAGGCTGGTGTTGTGGGTGCAGCAGAACGTAGCATAACTCCCCACGGGAGGAGTATAGCCTCAGGGCAGTGTATGCGGAGGATGGGGGTGATGGTGCAGGGCAGCAGCAGTAACGACACGGAGTCAGTGATGCAGTCCAGGGCCTTTACTCACAGTTCTTATTATCCAGACCACGTCTGCAGGTAACGGCTGCCCACGTCGTACTGTGCTCACCAGGTGAGGGGCTCAGACAACTCCCAGATAACTTTGGAGCACTTCACAGGACCGCCTTTGTGTGTCCTTTGTCTGGCCTTTCTTACCAACACTTCTGTCCGGCTGCCTCGGGCCTCCTCTTGGTAAACTTGGCGCCAGTTTCCCTGACCCTATGTGGTGCCTTCCTAGCGGGTGTAGCGAGGGGCTGCGCCACATAAAATGTCAGAGCCTCCGGTTTCTAGCTGAGGGTCGTTTCCTGCCTCCACTAGTTCGGGGACCGGTCTCCCCCTTTGGCCTGACCCCTCCACGCAGGTGGATTCGGGCGTGCGGTGGCGACTCGCCCGTCCGCACCCCTGGGATCCCTTCATTCCTCGTTCCTGGAGCCTTCTCTGCTCCTCTTCCTTCCTTCTCCCTCTTCCAGGCCTGGGCCTCTGTTACTAGGCCCGCCTCCGGAGCAGAGCTCATGCAGAGCCCCTGCTCCCTGCCACTTCTGCTCAGACTTCTCTGCACTGAACTAAGATGGTGCCCACCTTTTATACTCCCTTCTCAATGCACCCAGGAACTGCTTCCTCCCTGCTCCTGCACTACAGGGTTCCCCTTCCTCAGTGTTCCCTCCCCCCACTCCAGCCAGGGACAGGGACTGTCGTGCCCATCTCAGGGGCATATTGGTCGCCCTGCCCCACGGCAATGTGGTGTAATGCATGCAGGTGTCGGGTCCTGATCCACACTCCATCCTTACCTGAGAGTGAGATATCACACCTCTGGGTGAGGTGCAATACGTCTGTAGCAACCGAGCCCTCAGGGTGCTACAGTTCCATTTATCTTCAGCCTTGGTGACGTATTGCGATACAGGGCCGTTATTTTGGCTATAAAAGGGTCCCCTAGACCCCTACCCCAAGCTTTTTAAGAGAATCATATATGGCGTGCCAGGAGACTCTATGGAATGCTTTCTCAGCATCCAACGAGAGTATCTAATTACAAATTTTTAACTGCATCTAGCCCAGGAAATACTTTGTGCCTAGTAGCAGTGTCTGCTAGTCAGCGGATTATCCCGGCTGTTAAGCAAGCTACACCACCTGTAGTTTAGACACTTAATTTTTTCAAAGGAAATGCTTCGGGACCATGGGATACTCAGTGAAGAGCATCAGGAGGCACCCCAAGGCATAGGGGCTGGGACTGGCAGTAGGATGCCTTGCGGTGGACAGCCGAGCTCGATCCTTATAAAAGCTTTTTAACTGCAGCAGCTTTAGTGGACGCTACTGGAGCTGGAATTACCGCGGCTGCTGGCATGAGACTTGCCCTCCAATAGATCCTTGTAAATGGATTTAAAGTGTATTCATTCAAATTAGAGAGACAATTTAAATTAAAAAGCTTAGAGCTGCCTCCACCACAGGGGGGCTTGCTCGACCCACCAGCGGACAGGCACCAGTATTGGGAGAGGGGGGCTGGCCATCAGGGTTCACCGCGGCTCTGGCACAAACCCGGCGACACGGAGGTGGCACGGGCAGGAGCGGACTGGCCGTGTCGGCTTCTCACTTTTCGGATTTTAGAATGGCATGACATGCCTATATCTGTGTCTCCCCCTCCTTTTACTCCTCCACCTCTTTTATTTTCGCATGACTATATGTACTTGTCACTTTTCCATGTGTTAGTTGTGTCTTCTGAGCAGTTTGTCAGCTTTTGGACACCTTTGAAGGTGTTTTCTATGTGTTTCTATGTGTTTTTGTTTGCCTGCCATTGGTTTTAACGGTGTTCGAAGGTGTTCGACGAACAGTTCGACGAACAGTTCGGTGAACACACAGGTGTTCGACGAACCGAACCGAACTCGAACACTATGGGGGTGCCTCAACACTAGTGACTACCTCTTGAAGCTCATCAAGAGAATGCCAAGAGTGTGCAAAGCAGTCATCAAAGCTAAAGGTGGCTACTTTGAAGAACCTAGATTATAAGACATATTTTCAGTTGTTTCACACTTTTTTGTTAAGTATATAATTCCAAATGTGTTAATTCATAGTTTTGATGCCTTCAGTGTGAATGTACAATTTTCAAAGTCATGAAAATACAGAAAAATCTTTAAATGAGAAGGTGTGTCCATACTTTTGGTCTGTACTGTAAGTTCGCTCCAAACTCAGTCATTTGTAGTGAGCATGGAAGATACTGTCCTCCTAAAATGGGCAAGGAACGTGGTAAGGGACGGGGAACACGGCGTGATGGTAATAGTGCATGCAGAGGCGGAGGACAAGGCTGTGGGCAAGCTGAAATTGTGCCACAACAAACACCCACATCTTCTTGCCTGACCTTCCTATCCCAATTCCTAAGGGACCGCAGCACACCACTATTGAACCCAGAGCAGTGTCAAAAGGTTGTTGGTTGGATAGCGGATAATGCTTCCAGTCACTTTGACACCACCACCACCACCCTGTCTTCCACACGGTCAAGTCTCAGTAGCCATGAGTCTGGACTGCATATTCCTCACCCTGATCCTCCTTGCTCCCACCATGCCGAGTGCCCAGAGACAACTGATCCCACACTTGGACACTCTGAAGAGCTGTTCACTTTTCCATTTATAAATTCGGGCCTCTCGCCCGGTCCACTTGAAACAGATCAAGAGGAGATCACGTAAAGCGATGCCCAAATATTGGAGCAGCCACGGTCACACGAAGGCGACAGTGGGAAAGTGTCACAAGAGGTGGATGATGATGAGACACAAATGCCAGAAAGTGTGCAGGAGGACCAGGGTGCAAAAGTGGAAGATGAGGTGGTGGATGATATAGTAACTGACCCAACCTGGCAGGAGGACATCCAGAGCGAGGACAGAAGCACACAGGAGGAGGGAGGCAGAGCACCCCAACAGGCAGGAAGAAGCAGTGTGGTGGCCACAGACAGAAGGCAGGCAAAGCACCCGACTTTGTAGGCCAAACCCCAGGGCCCAGGAACAGTGTCTGCAGGTGGCACCATTGCTTCTTTCGCTGTTGTGCATGCAAGCCAATCCCCTGTCCATGGTGCATGCAAAGATGCCTCCTGCCCTGCACCTGTCGTTGCGCACTCTCAAGTAGCAGCATCAGGAAGCACGTCCATGTCCTTGTCCCAGCGCAGCGTTCAGTTGTTCATACCCCAGTCCTTGGAATGCAAGCGCAAATAGCCCCACAGGCCACACCACTAAATTATCACATTTCATGACTGCTTGCGCTCGAAATGTTGCCTTTTAGGCTCATGGAGACGGAAGCATTCCACAACCTGATGGCGGAGGCCATCCCTCGGTACTCGGTCCCCACCCACCACTATTTCTCCCACTGTGCCATCCCCGCATTACACAAGCACATGTCCCAAAACATTAGCCGTGCCCTCAACAACGCAGTTTCCTGGAAAGTCCACCTAACTACGGACACGTGGACAAGTGCTTGTGGGCAGGGTCGGTACTTTTCGCTGATGGCACACTGGGTTAACATAGTGGAAGCCGGGACCCAGTCGGACCTTGGGACAGAACATGTCCTCCCAACGCCAAGGATTGCGGGCCCTAGGTCAATCAGGGTTGTGCCCACGGTCTACAGCTCCTGCATCTCTTCCCCCTCAGCCTCCTCCTCTTCAGCCTCCATCTCCGAAATGACCACATCATTAACAAGCTGGAAGCACTGCAGCACTGCCTCAGCCAAGTAGCAACAGGCTGTGCTGAAGCTAATATGCTAAGGTAACAAACCAAACAATGCTGAAGAGTTGTGGACAGCTCTGAAAGAGCAGGCAGATCTGTGGCTCACACCGCTGAACCTACAGCCAGGCATGGTCATGTGTGACAATGGTCGGAACCTGGTGGCGGCTCTGAGGCGAGGCGAGCTCACACACGTACCATGCCTGGCCCGTGTGCTTAACCTCGTGGTTTAGCGGTTTCTCAAATCCTACCCGGAGCTGCTGGATCTGCTTGTTAAAGTACGCTGCCTGTGTGCCCATTTTAGAAAGTCACCTACAGCTTCCGCCGCCCTTGCCGTGTTTCAGCAGCGTTTTCAGCTTCTGGATCACGGACTGGTGTGAGATGTCCCCAAGCGTTTGAACTCTACACTGCAGATATTGGAAAGGATTTGTGAGCAGAAGAGGGCAGTTGTTGAGTATCAGCATCAACAAGGCCGTAGTTATTCAGTTCAGATTCCACACATAAGACCTCAGGAGTGGACATGGATGTCAGACATATGTACCATCTTTGAAAACTTTGATGACTCCACCAAGATGGTGAGCGGCGATGACACCAAAATTAGCGTCACCATCCCACTTCTCTGTCTTCTTAAATGCTCTCTGCTCCAAAATAAAAGAGGATGCATTGCAGTCGGAGTACGATGAGATTGAGCAAGGAACCATACAGGGTGATTACACACAGCCAAGCCTCATTTCATCCCAACGTGGATTGTGTGACAATGAGGGAGAGGAGGAGGAGGAAGGACGGGGGCTAGTTTCATGCACTATAGATGGTACTACGTGCACAGCTGTCATACCATCTGTTCAGCGTGGATGGCCAGAGGACAGAGAGGAGGAGGAGGAGAGCATGGTCAGTCATCCTCTTGGTGAGGACACGGACGTCTTGCCTGTTAGCAGTCTGGCACGCATGGCTGAGTTTATGTTACGCTGCCTTTCACATGACCCTCACGTTCTCAAAATTTTGGGTGATAGTCATTACTGGTTGGTGACACTTCTAGACCCACGCTACATGGAGAACTTTATATCTCTTGTTCCTGAGGCGGACAGGTCTTCAAAACTAGGGTTGTACCAGAAGGCCCTTAATGCGGAACTATTAAAAAAATTGCCATCTGAAAACACTGGCGGCAGAGGGCACACTTCGTTGGACAACCTAGGAGTACAGGCGAGAGAGACACAACTCCAATCCAGCAGAGGCAGGGGAACACTGTCAAAGTTCTGGGAGAGTTTTCGCAGACCCTCCCATCGCACAGGCCCTGAGGCAAGGGGTACTCTCCCAGTGTCTTTTCTTGGGAGGTATATTCCCATGCACCTTTTCACACCCACACATGGGTATACGCTTCCTGATTTTGGCTATTTGCTCTTGTCCTCCTCCTTCTCCTCATACTCCACCACCATATCACCAGGGTGACCGTGGTCCATGATGAAACACCCACATAATTTTTTTAAAGGGTGTTTATTATGTCCGTAAAAAAAAATTTTATACAGTATGTTCATGTATACCCCCCAGGGGTAAATGTTTGTCAGCCCATACACTTAGTGCATGGGTATTACAAGTATAGGAGGCCCGCTCCTTTCTAATGGGAACAATTTTATGAGGCCCTCGTCCACGTCTCTTCCTAGGGGCATTGAAGTGCCTCCAAATTTTTAGCAGCCCTTGCATTCACTGCATAGGCCAATACTATCCTTTCTAATCGGAATTTATCGTTACTGTGTGCTCTATGTCTCTTTAAATTGTTAGTGGTGTTTTTACTAAATTTTGTCAGGCGTTGGACTCACTGCATACCTTGTAACTGTATAGCAGACTCTCTCCTTTCTAATGGGAACATGTCGTACTCGTTACTGTGGCCCTGCTCTATGTGTCTTTCAGAGTCCCTCCATCATCAATGAAACAGGATGTGTCTGATGATGTACCACACACCACATTGCCAGATAAGGTTGTAAAATGTTAAAATGACATTTCCTGGTGAATGCATGTGCCTTAAAAAATAACGTAAAAAAAAAAAACAGTAGGATCTTTCTTTAGTATGAAAACAGAGTCGCCAATGTAACCTCAATGTAATCACATTGTTCAGCTCCTGCACCTCCTCCTCCATCTCCGAAATGACCACATCAGTCACAAGCTGAAAGAACTGCAGCACTGCCTTGGCCAAGCGGCAACAGGCTGTGCTGAAGATAACATGCTTAATGCTTAGGTGACAAACCGCCCAGCGCTGCAGAGTTGTTGAAATCTGTAAGACAGCAGCTTGATCTGTGGCTCTCACCGCTGAACATACAGCCAAGCATGGTCGTGTGTGACAATGGGCGGAACCTGGTGACGGAGAAATGACAACCGGAGTAGATACGGTTTCCCTCTATGCCAGTCCTTTCACCGAGCTAAAGAATATGGCTGTGGTGAAATACAACTCCCACTGAGAAGCTGTTTCAGATTGAAAAACATTGGGCCCACCAGAGGATTTTATTCTAAGAGCTCACCTTTCTCCCCTGCTCAAGAGCCCGATAGCAGCTGCAAAGTTAGCGCTATCATGAACTTTCCTGATGTAAAAGCCAGGGCACACCAGAGGATTCTCTGATGGGACCGTCCAACCCTGCCGAGAAGCAGTCCTGGCTAAGAAAAGTGTGTGGGAAGGTTCCCGGACACTCTATGGCTGCTTTTTTAACTGAGGTTAAAACCCACGCAAACACGGGGAGAACATACAAAATCCTTGCAGATGTTGTCCTTGCTGGGATTTGAACCCAGGATCCCAGGGCTGCAAGGCTTCAGTGCTAACTACTGATCGAATGTGCTGATGTTCACCCTCTGATATCTAACAGGCTGGAGAAACTTGCACCTACTGCCACTCTATCTTCAGCTCCTTTGTGAGAAACTAATGTATTTGGGCAGCCACTCAGTCTACAAAATAAAATTCTTGAGAAGGAAATTGGGGAAAGCTTCACTACTGGTACTGGGGGCTGTGCTAATACAATGGCGTCGTACCATAGTTTACTGGAAATATTCCACGCTGGTAGGAGGCAAGCAGATCCCCACAGAAAAGTACCAGCAGTAATGTTCAGGGACTCGCGCTTGTAGAAGGAAGAGACAACATCGGGAGAAATAGTGGCTGCTTGAGACCAAGTATGGACACGAGGCATGAGGTTGTGAAAAGCTTCCGTCTCCACGAGCCTAAAAGGCCACATTTCAAGTGCAAACAGCTTTAGAGGACTTCCTGGGAGAAATCACAGCTGGGGTAGATATGGTTTCCCAAGTCCTTTCACCAAGCTAAAGAATATGACTGTGGTGAAACACAACTCAGCAAAAAAAGCTGTGGACTGGCTCTGTACCGTCCCTAGCCACATTCACTTGACCACGTGTTTGTGGGTAGGCGGTCCTTCCCAGTAAGTTCACCGGGTGTCCATGGAGGACATGGGTAATGTTGTGGGACCCGTGCTTGTGGAAGGCGGAGGCAACTCCTGGAGAAACAGTGGCGGCTAGGGACCGAGAATGGACACCCGGCCGCCGGCATGAGGTTATGAAAAGCTTTCACCTGCATGAGCCTAAAAGGCCACGTTTCAAGTGAAAACAGCTTTGGAGGACTTTCTGGGAGAAGTGACAGCTGGATAGATATGGTTTCCCAAGTCCTTTCATCGAGCTAAAGAATATGGCTGTGGTGAAATACAACTCAGCAAAAAAGCTGTGGACTGGCTCTGTACCGTCCCTAGCCACATTCACTTGACCACGTGTTTGGGGGTAGGCGGTCCTTCCCAGTAAGTTCACCGGGTGTCCATGGAGGACATGGGTAATGTTGTGGGACCTGTGCTTGTGGAAGGCGGAGGCGACACCGGGAGAAACAGTGGAGGCTAGGGACCGAGAATGGACACCCGGCCGCCGGCATGAGGTTATGAAAAGCTTCCACCTTAATGAGCCTAAAAGGCCACGTTTCAAGTGAAAACAGCTTTGGAGGACTTCCTGGGACAAGTGACAGCTGGGTAGATATGGTTTCCCAAGTCCTTTCATCGAGCTAAAGAATATGGCTGTGGTGAAATACAACTCAGCAAAAAAGCTGTGGACTGGCTCCATACCGTCCCTGGCCACACTCACCTGTCCACGTGTTTGTGGTTAAGCAATCCTTCCCAGTGAGTGCACTGGAGAGGGCACGGGTAATGTTGTGGGACCCATGCTTGTAGAAGGTGGAGACGACATCGGGAGAAGCAGTGGTGGCTGGGGACCGAGTATGGACACCCGGCCACCCCCGGCATGAGGTTATGAAAAGCTTCAGCCTCCACAAGCCTAAAAGGCCACAATTAATGTGAAAACAGCTTTAGAGGACTTCCTAGGAGAAATGACAGCTGGGTAGATATGGTTTCCCAAGTCCTTTCACCAAGCTAAAGAATATGGCTATGGTGAAATACAACTCAGCAAAAAAAGCTGTGGACTGGATCCATACCGTCCCTGGCCACATTCACCTGTCCACGTGTTTGTGGTTAGTCGGTCCTTCTCAGTAAGTGCACTCGGGAGTACACGGGTAATGTTGTGGGACCCATGCTTGTGGAAGGCAGAGACGACACCGGGAGAAACATTGGCTGCTGGGGACCGAGAATGGACACCCGGCCGCCCCCGGCATGAGGTTATGAAAAGCTTCAATTCAAGTTCAAGCAGATGTCAAAAATGTGGCAGTAAAGTATTGCAGCCTGTGGGTTGGTGGGTGGCTGGCTGCATACTTGCACTTGCATTCCAAGGAATGGGGTAGGGACAACTGAACGCTGCACTGGGACAAGGATGTGGACGGTGATTGCTGCAAGTCTGCAACGACAGGTGCATGGCGGGAGGCATCTTCGCATGCGCCAAGGATCACTTATGATGGGCACACTTTTAGGCAGTGACCGGGAGTCAGAGATGCTTCCAGAGGTCTTTCCCATTCTGTTCCCATGTCTTTTCAGCACTGTATGCATGTGTATGATGATGTGTCACACAACACATGGCCAGATAAGGTTGTAAAATGTTAAAATGACATTTCCTGGTGAATGTATTTGTCTTGGTTGAAAGCAATGCAAAAGTGCAAATATGCATCAAAAATGCTACGTGTGAACATAGGAGTATTTTTGTTTTTGGTTATTTATTTTGCCTTATATACAAGTCTTTACCCTGGAAAGGATGTTCCTTAACATATTTCCCAGGAAAATCCATTTTGGTTTCGTTTTTGTATGTTTTATTGTGAGTCAGTAAAAGTAGCGTAATACCTCTGACAACATTGTTCACAGCAGTGACCTGGGAGTCAGACATGCTTCCAGGGGTCTTCCCCATGCTGTTACCATGTCATTTGAGCACTGTTCCCATCGATTTGGGCAATTTTTAGGCCCTCTGCAGACCGCCGGGGGGAGCCGTCTGAAAAATGCTCGAGTTTCCCATAGACTTACATTGGGCTCATTGATCGGGTTGAGCACCCGAGTATTCCAATGTGCTCGACCCGAGCAATGAGTACTCGAGCATTTTAGTGCTCGCTCATTAATAGTGTGAATAGCTTTACTGACACACTGAAATTTTTTTTTAATGGAGGCCAGAAATGGCAGTATTTTCTGACAACGTATATGTGATCCATGAGATGTAGAAAACACAGTTTTAAATACCTGGCCTGTAGGTAGCTATTTTGAACAGCAAACTGGTGTCAATAGCTTCACTGACACACTGAAAAAAATTTTAATGGAGACTTTTCAGCGCAATTATATGTGATCCGTTTAACGGACAACCCACAGTTTTAACTAGCTGGATTTTTAGCGCTCTAATATGGAAAGGACCTGGCTGTATTCTGCAGTGCCAACAAGCAAATGGCGCAGAAAAATGGTGTTCACTGGATTGCTTTTTAAGCAAATAATGAGGATCAAGATCCAAAAAAAATTATTCCTGGCCCCTGAGACCTGGGCCTCTTTCTAGAAATATCTAACAGCAGCAGCAGACAAAACTGGAATGGAGCCTCTTGTGCTATATGCACTGTAGTCTGCTATATACCCTGCCTGCCTGCCTATATACACTGCCTGCCTGATATCTCTGCAGATGGATTAGTCCTCAGAAGGACTGTTTGTTGAGATTAATATGTGTCTCTAATATAGTTTGGTACACCTACATTAACTAGAAAGAAGCAAATCTCTCCCTAGCTCAGCAGCACCTCTCACTACACTGTCTGATTCCGGAGTGACTGTGATGAGCATGGCGGTGCCAGGTCTGATATAGACCTGATGACGCTGTGCGGCCAGCCAATCACTGTAATGCCACAACCAACATGGCTACGGCATTACAGTGAGTGGCAGGCAATTCCGGCTTGTTCATTGGCTCTGTAAAGAGCAGCAAACATGCAGGGAGATGACACAAGCTCTCGCCAAGCAACGCTGGAAATACTCGGCGAGCGCCGAGCATCTCGAGCAGTGAGATGCTCGGGCAAGCACCGAGCAGTAGCGAGCATGCTCGCTCATCACTAGTGATAAACTCTAAATTGATTTTCAATAAACAACCATCAGCCGCCTCATCAAACACCTCTGCTGCTTCTTCCTCCTCCTCTCTTACAGTGCCAAGTTGTGTCACCAGCTGTATACCTGCTGCAGTTAGGCTGAGTGACAGGCTGTCAGCTGTAAGTGAAGCGGACATGCCTGCTGTGTTTGCTTCTCTCAGCACACCACACTTTCCTCAATCCACCGTAACATCTCCACCTGCAACTCACTCACGGTCTATCGGTTTGTCCGTTTCACCGTACTCTGCCCTCTCTCAGCACTGCAGCTAGCCCACAATCCCGCTGTTGTGGTCAAGTAAAAGATTCTTTCATCCTACACATGAGAAAGCTAAGAGGTTGAACTCCACCATCTCCAATCTGTTGGCCACGGAAATGTTGGTCTTAGGCCCTTTTTTTTAAATGTAAACACTTCTGATTGAGTCTGCATTTCCTGGGTTGGTTGTAGTGAGACAGGTATGGGTCTGCATTAAACTACTTGTAGTCTGATGACATTGATGCCACTTCAGTGGTGTTAGGCCCTCATTTAGGGTAATGTGAGCACTCCTGGTTAGGTCTCCATCTCCTGGGTTGGCTGTACTGGAAGAGGTGTGGGTCTTATTTACAATATTTTTACTGTAGTGAAAATGATTAAACATTGCTAGTGTCTGCCACTAATTTTTTTAAATGTGGGGAATCCTGATTGGGTCTCCATCTCTTGGGTTAGCTGTAGTGGAACCTTCCTGTTCTGCAGTCTAAGTTGTGTAAGGTTGTGTATCAGTCCTTGCTGCACTCCTGATACAGACTCTGTCTGCTGCACTCCTTATATAGACTCTGTCTGCTGCACTCTGATGCAGACTCTGCCTGCTGCACTTTGATACAGACTATGCCTGCTGCACTCTGATACAGACTCTGCCTTCTGCACACCTTATACAGACTCTGCCTGCAGCACTCTGATACACACTCTGCCTGCTGTATTCTGATATAGACTCTGTCTGCATTCACTCTGATACAGACTCTGCCTGCTGCACTCCTGATGCAGACTCTGCCTGCTGCACTCTGATACAGACTCTGCCTGCTGCACTCTGATACAGACTCTGCCTGCTGCACTCCTGATACAGACTCTGTCTGCTGTACTCCTGATACAGACTCTGCCTGCTGCACTCCTGATACAGACTCTGCCTGCTGCACTCCTGATACACACTCTGCCTGCTGCACTCTGATACACACTCTGCCTGCTGCACTCCTGATACAGACTTTGCCTGCTGCACTCCTGATACAGACTCTGCCTGCTGCACTCTGATACAGACTCTGCCTGCTGCACTCTGATACAGACTCTGCCTGCTGCACTCCTGATACAGACTCCGCCTGCTGCACTCCTGATACAGACTCTGCCTGCTGCACTCTGATACAGACTCTGCCTGCTGCACTCTGATACAGACTCTGCCTGCTGCACTATGATACAGACTCTGCCTGCTGCACCATCTAGTCTGTCGTACTGGGTCCAGCTGCTGTGCGTCCATTGGTCTGTCCTGGAGTGGCACCTGGTGTTCAGCGGGAGCCAAGTCTAACCTCACCATCAGAGGCTCTAGTGAACAGTCCAGTGCTCGTTTAGTCACACCGCTCCAGGCTCTCTGGGGTCCGTGGCACAGTGGTTCACGTCCATGACGTTGCGCCCTCACAGGCAGGGTCTTCTCTCCTGTTGTGCCAATCGGTGATCTCTTTTGACATGTAAAGCGCAACTGAATAAATGTCGCTGTCACAGTAATAATAATTATAGTACTTTGTACTCTGGGTCAATTGATGGTACTTTCCCGGTGTCTACACCTAATTTGATGTGTTTTTGCAGCTTTTGGTCATGTTTCTAGGTGTTGTCTATGCATTTTTTTGGTCCCCCCACTGGTGGCTCCTATGGGATTCGGAAATGTTCGACAAATATTCGGAGAATAAATTCGGCGAATATCAATTTGTTTGGCAAACTTTTCTGAACCGAACATTCAAATGTTCGCTCATGCCTAATCACGTTAGACACAGCAAAAAAATAGATTTTTTTTACTCTGCTTGAGCTCTGAGTACAGCTGAATGTCACTGCCACTAAAGGAATAGGTGGCTTATAGCAGTGTTTAACACATTTGTGACAGAAAAAAATATTTTGGCTAGTAAGACAAAACAAGTTCACCCCCACTAACGTTAGCTGACTTATAGCTGAGTGTATCACGTTTGTCATACAAAAAAATCTTTTGTGGACTCTGTCTAGCAAGACAAAATATCTATTTTTTTACTCTGAAACAGTTGAACTTCAATGGCACTAAAATAGTAGGTGGCTTTTAGCAGATTTTATCACGTTTGCGACAAAGAAAATTCTTTTGTGGACTCTGCCTAGCAACAGAAAAAAATATATTTGTTTTACTGTGCATACAGCCGAATTTCACCTACCAAAAATAATGACAAAGTGGGCTAACACAGCTTGCACTAGCACATTAGCAAATAAAAGAAAGGGTTTTGTGCTCTGCGCTGACAAGCTCTGCAGATAGCTGAATTTCAACCCCTCAAAATCAAAAAGTGTGCTACAAGGGCTTGCTTGCTTTATCACATTAGCAAGTGCAAAAATAGATTGAAGGTATACTCGTGCATACAGCACAATACAACCGGTGCACAACACTATTCTATGGCATAGGACCTGCTGTTTATGTCTAAATGTCAGTAATTGCACAAGAAAAAAAAAAGAGCTGCGAGGTCCATTGAATAGGTACACAGCAGAGGACTTATCTACACTATCTGACTTCCAATCAAGCGCCTATCTATCTAGTTAATATCTCCCATTACACAGGAGCACACTAAGAAGAGTCTGTCTCTAGCAGTGACATGGATAAAATGGCACTGAGAGAACATGGCCACTTTTTATATAGGAAGGACATGTGATTTTGAGAGCTATCATTTTTCTATATCTCTGTGAACAGAGTCATGTGAGGGCTTGAGTTGACATTTTTTGTTCACTTTCTATTTAGATTTTTGTTAGGTAGAATGAACAAAAAACAGTAACTCAGAGATTGTTGGGTTTAATTTTAAGTCATTCTTTACTGTGTGGTAAAAGTGATAAGGCAGCTTTATTCTTCGGGTGAGTACGATTACAGCAATACCATATTTATATAATTTTTTTACGTTTTGTCTCTTCTACACGATAAAAACAATTTTATAGAAAAAATATTGTATTTGCATTGCCATATTCTGAAAGCTATAACTTTTTTATTTTTTGACTGATGAAGGTACAGTCATGGCCGAAAATGTTGACACACTTGAAATTGTTGCAGATAATGAAGTATTTCCCCAGAAAATTATTGTAATTACACATGTTTTGTTATTCACAAGTTTATTTCCTTTCTGTGTATTGGAACAGCACAAAAAATTCAGAGAGAAAAAGGAAAATTGGACATCATTTCACACAAAACTCCAAAAATATGCCAGATAAAATTGTTGGTACTTTTTCAAAATTGTGGGTAAACAACTTTGCTTCAAGCATGTGATGTTTGTTCAAACTCCTGTGGTAAGTAACACGTGTGAGCAATATAAAAATCACACATGAAACCAGATAAAAAGAAGAGAAGTTGATTAAATCTTTGCATTGTGTATTTGTGTATGCCACAAAGCCACTAAGCAGGGAGAACAGAAAGAGAAGAGAACTGTCTAAGGAACTGAGGACAAACATTGTTGAAAAATATCAACAATCTCAAGGTTACAAGTCCATCTCCAGAGATGTTGATGTTACTTTGTCCACAGAGCGCAACATGATTAAGAAGTTTACAACTCATGGCACCGTAGTTAATCTCCTTGGATGTGGATGGCAGACCAAAATTGATGAAAGGATGCAGCGCAGGATAGTCTGGATGGAAAATAAGCAGTGCAAATCAAGTTCCAAAAAAATGTAAGCTGTACTGCTGGCTCAGGGTGCATTAGTGTCAGCGTGACATTTGAATGAAATGAAACGCTTTGGTAGGGGACCCAGGAGGACCCCACCTCTGACACAGAAATATAAAAAAATCTAGGCTGCAGTTTGTCAAAATGTACACGAGTAAGCCAAAATCCTTCAGGTAAAGCACATCATTCTACTGTTTACCAAAAACAGAATGAGGCCTACAAAGAAAATAACACAGTACCTACATTCAAATATGGTGGAGGTTCAAAGATATTTTTGGGGTTGTTTTGCTGCCTCTGTCACTGGGTGCCTTGACTGTCTGCAAAGTGTTTAGATAAAAACTGGAGAGACAATGAGCGCAATGGGGTATTATCCAGATTACAAAGGAAAGGGAAAAACGGGATTTGCTCACGTAGGGAAGTTTTGTGAAAGTCTGATTTATATTGTTTATATATTGATTTACATTATTTATATTGTTGATTTGATCGTATATTGGATCCTCAGCAGCAGGGGTTTTATATTCACTTTCATCTCCAAGTTTGTTGACTGTGTGCAAGGTGTGAGAGCATTAGTACCCTGTGACTTTTGCCTGGCTGAGCTCAGAGCAGGGGCAGAGCTGGAGACTCCATGTGTTCTGAGGGTGGCTGCTGTGTGAGAGGCTAGACAGGAAGTCTGTGAGAACTGAGCTGCAACAAGACACTGTCTCTACAAGCTTCCCTGTGGAGATTATTAACCCCTGTCCCTGGTGAAGCTGTGTCACTGCTTAAGAACAAGTGCTGAGCTGGGGAAAGCTCTGTGGCTCTTTGGAGTTTTGTGGAAGTCCATGCTGAGTGGACTAGAGACATTGTGCTGAAGGAGCCAAGTGTCGAGTGAGAAGGGAAAGAGACTGAGGAATCCATCTGTGTGACGGAGCACGTGGTCGGTGGTCTGGAAAAGAGTGAGTGACTGCGAGAGGAGAGAAGGGGTCCGGTGCCATTCACATTGAGAGAATACTGACAAGCCTTGTGAAGAGATCTTCCCAGACCTTAACCTGAGGCTACAGGACTAAAGTCCCCGGCGTGTGGGCTCAGCATCGGCCGACAAGACAAGGAACCTTTGCTGATTTTGTGAACGTTGCTTTGGTTTTGGTGCCAAAGTTTTCCAGGACTAGCTGCAACCAACGCGATTCACAGGCCTGTGATAGACTACATCTGAGTTTAACGGTACCGTAACTTTAAGATACCGGGTATCCTTATAATAGGGGTATAAGAGCAATTGGTATAGTTTCATGCATTGTTATTGTTAATAGAGGTAGGATTGTACTCAGTGTGCCATCTCAGGGGGTCCCTGTAGACCGCCCTCACTAAACTGACACTGTGTTTAGGTAAAATTGTTTCAGATCTTTAGAATAATTCACATAAGCTGGAAACCTTGAGATTGGCACATTGATTTCAGCTTTTGCTGATTGTGTGTATTTAGCAGGGACAGTGTCCCAGGTAGAACCTGAGACTGATTCATGTAATACTGAATTTTAGTTGAATCCCTGTTTTAGTAAAGAAAGTGTTGTTTATTTCTGTCTCTGTCTCAGTTTGTGACTCACTGGATCTCTCTCGGACCTCCGGTCATTACATTTTTGGCGTAGTTGGCAGGATCCAGTGCTTGTCATGGACGGAGGCGAGGGAAGAAATGACTCTGCCGCACCAGCAGCCCCTCCGCTGGTAGCGGAACCCCTGGCAGCCGCGACGACTGTGGGAGGATATGTGCCATTAGGAGCTTTACTCCAGCACATGCTGAAATACAATGGGCGTAACATGCCATTGCAGGATTGGGCTGAGAGGGTCCGGAGTGTTCTGTGGATGTGTAATCTGGCCCCCGCATTACGAGCAGAGTTGGCATTAAATTCACTAGAGGGCGACGCTAAGCGGATGGTGATGGTACGTTCGGAGTCAGAGAGGAGCAAATTAGAGAAAACCTTGGAGCTGTTAGAAGGGAGTTCAGGAGGCCGGGCTCATGTGGCCCAGCTTCGTTCTTTATTTTTCAATCAGCCCCAAAGGGAATGTGAGACTTTGATGCAGTACTCGAACACTTTACAGGAAACATTGAATGAGGTGCAGCGACTAGACCCAGGGGCCATGGAGGCATTCCGAGAGGTAGACCGCTTGCTCCGGGATCAATTCATAATAGGGTTAGCCAATAGACTCCTTCGAGACAAACTGATGGAGATGTCTCGAGCTACCCCGGAATTATCCTTTTGGCAGATTTATCGGGCTGCGGTGGAAAGGGAGGAGGAGTCTACTCTGGTGGCCGAGGGGGCTGTAGACAGTGCACAGCTGGAGGGAGGTCTGGTGCCAGTTTCAGGAGGGGGAGGACTGGTAAACGTTATACAGGCTCTGCATGCCGAACTGAAGGAGCTAAAGCTGGAGGTGTCTAAACTCAGAGCTGGGCCGGTCCCTACTCCTACGGAAGGGCCACCCGCCCCATCCTCTGGAATGGTGGTTCCACAGTCTGCCAGGTCACCCTACTCGAATGATCCAAGTTCTCGTCATGAAGAGCAGTCACCTCCTGGAGGTGGTGTGGGCATCGGGGACACATCTCCCTATACCGCCGGATGTCTGCAGCCCCGGAGCCTCCTTCGCCGGCGTTAAACTCCCAGCCGCTGCAATGAGAGGGCGAGCAGCAGTGGCCCACCCCCCACAAAGCCCTCGACGGGAAGAACAAGATTTTTTCGCATGCAGTCCAGTGCTGGAAGAAGAGTTTGAAGGGCGGAAGATGAGATGCTTGGTTGACACAGGATCCGAATGTACCATAATGCCCTTAGAGGTGTACGAAAGGCACTTCAGTCAACTCGTGGTTCCCGAGGACGGCCGAGTGATAAGGCTTACAGCAGCTAACAATGGCCAACTGACGGTGAAGGGGATCGTGTGGATGCAACTGAAAATGTTTGGTCAAGAGCTGGGTCAGAAAGGGATAGTGCTGGTGGACCACCCTCCTAGAAGAGGGATGGAGGTGACGCTCGGAATGAACGTTCTGCGAGATTTAAATCATCAGATGTATGCCAGTGAGGGACCCCGATACTGGGCGCGCGCTACCCACCATCGACCCACCCAGGGAATGTTACACCATCTAGTGCTGAGTTGCGATCTCCTGAAGAGTGTGGTCCCTGGGGGTCGAGTGGGCCTGGTCCGAGTGCCATCGCGGACCACCATCTCGCTAGCGCCCCGTCATGAAAAACTCTTAATGCTGCCAGTGGGGGCTGCGCAGAGACTGAATGGGCTTGAAGTACTCATCGAGCCAGCCCCAGAGAAGTCCTCGTTCGCCAAGGCGCATGTGGCCCGGTCTCTGGCGATTGTGAAGAATGGACGGGTGCCAGTCAGATGTATCAACGTTTTAGATGAGGCTGTTACAATTCCTGCTGGGACCATTCTGTCTGAACTGTTCATGCCAGCAGGGAAGGTGCCTGACAAGACAGTGTTCGAACTTCGCCCAGATGAACAGTCTTCCTGGACATTCGCGGTCGAAGTAGGCCGGACCGAACCTCCTACCGAAGAATGGAATGGTCGTGTGATCATGGACCAGATGGGATTGCATAGGGAGGAACTGACCCCTGTGCAATTGGAGCAGCTGGAGAAGGTCTTGTGGGAACATCAAGAGACCTTTTCGCGACATGCGGAGGATTTCGGTTGTTCCCGGACGATTGAGCATGAGATTCCCACGGGGGATACTCCTCCTATTAGGGAACGTTATTGTCAAATCCCCCCAATGCTCTATCAAGAGGTGAAGCGCATTGTGGCCAGTATGCTTGACAACCAAGTGATCCGAGAGAGCCAGAGCCCCTGGGTGGCCCCTGTGGTCTTGGTGTGGAAGAAGGATGGGACCCTTCGGTGTTGTGTGGACTATCGCAGATGGAATGCTCACACGGTGAGGGACGCATATCCATTACCTCGCATAGAAGAGTCTCTGTCGGCATTGGGTCGTGCCAAATATTTCTCGATGTTGGATTTAGCAAGTGGCTATTGGCAGGTACCAAAAGATTGGGCCAAGACGGCGTTTGTCCTACCAATGGGGCTCTATGAATTCAACCGGATGCCCTTCGGGCTCACTAATGCCTCGGGAACTTTTCAACGCCTGATGGAACATTGCTTAGGCAATCTGTATTTTGAATCAGTCCTGATATACCTAGATGACATTGTGGTGTTCAGGACCTCATTTGAAGACCATCTTGAGAAGTTACGTCAAGTTCTCCGGCGGCTCAGTTGTTATGGCCTAAAAATTAAACCAAAGAAGTGCCAACTGTTACAGAGTCAGATTGAGTATTTAGGTCACGTGGTGACTTCGGACGGGGTTCTGCCCACGACCAGTAAAGTCATGGTTGTGCAGGAGTGGCCACCCCCCATACCCTGCGAGAGGTTCGGGCCTTCTTAGGTTTAGCGGGGTACTATCGGCGATTTGTACCTAAGTTTTCACAAGTAGTGAGTCCCCTGAATGAGCTCTTAAGAGGGACGGCACAAGGCCCCCAAAATCGCCCCATTCCATGGGGACCCCAGCAGCAAAAGGCATTTGAGGAGGTGAAGGCCGCCCTAACGAGTGCTCCGTTGTTAGCGTATGCCCAGTTTGATCCCCCTTTCCTTTTATACATCGATGGCAGTCTGCATGGGCTGGGGGCGGTACTAGCACAAGTGCAGGATGATCAGGAGCGAGTAATCGCCTATGGCAGCAGGTCTTTAAGAGACACTGAACGCAACCCAGCTAACTACAGTTCGTTTCGTCTAGAGCTACTGGCCCTGGTGTGGGCGATGACAGAACGCTTTGCCGAGTATTTAACGGGAGCTGAGGTGCTAGTCATGACTGATAATAACCCTCTGGCTCACCTAGAAAACGCAAAGCTGGGAGCGTTGGGGCAGCGGTGGGTCGCTCGCCTTGCTAAGTTTAACTATCGAATTAAGTTTCGCTCTGGGTGGGAAAACGGAAATGCGGATGCACTCTCAAGGGTGCCCCTTGGGTCCTCGGGGGAAAATGTTGATGACCAGCTTGAGGACACTGAAACCCCTGACTAGGGGCAGGTACCTATCTTCTGAAGTGTGGTGGTGTCAGGGATGAGGTGTGTTCTGGGAAAAACACCCTCGGATTTTGCGAAGGACCAGAACGATTGCCCTGACATTGCACTAGTGCGCAATTGGGTACAAAAAGGGGTCTGGCCATGTGCAGAGGAAAAGGCCCAGCTGTCCGTGGAAGGAATGAAGCTACTGCGACAGTGGGATAAGTTGTGTGTGGAACAGGGCCTCTTGTACCGTAAGGTGTACCTGCCATCTGAGCTGCAGCACTGGTACCAGCTAGTAATCCCTATGGGGATGGGTCCGGTGGTCGCTCACGAGGCGCATGAGAAGGGGGCCCACTTTGGGAGCAAAAAGACACTCCAGTGGCTACAGCGAGTCCTCTATTGTCCTGAATTGGGGGGGATGGTGACAGAGGCGTGTCGGCAGTGTCGGGTCTGTGGGCTCAGTAAGAGCCATGAGCAGCGGGCGCCCACGCAATCTATTAAGACTTCCGCTACTTTTGAGCTGCTCATGATTGACTATGTCTTGATAGGATACTCAATGTCTGGGTGTTCCTATTGCTTGGTAATGACAGACCACTTCACCAAGTATGCTGTAGCAGTGCCAACAAGAGATCAGACGGAGTCATGTGTCGACATTTCATCCAGGTGTTTGGGTGTTCTCAAAGAATACACTCGGATCAGGGGGCATGTTTTCAGAGGGCATTGATGAAGGAGCTGTACCAGATGTATGGTGTCGCACAGTTGAGAACGACACCTTACCATCCCCAAGGTAACGGAGCTTGTGAGTGCTTTAATCGGACTCTGTTGCAGATGTTGAGGACGTTAAAGGGTAAACAACAGGTACGCTGGCCTGAGTATCTCCCCGAATTGATGTGGGCCTACAATAATAGAGTGCACAGCACTACTGGCTACTTACCACACATGTTGATGTTCGGGAGGCCAGGGCAGGACCTTGAGGATTTGAGCATGCCAGATCCCTCCTCCAATCCCACTCGGACCGCATCAGAATTGGTTCGGGAACATCGGCGGCGATTGAGGCAGGTGTATCAGGTGGTGGGTGATCGACTCAGTCAGGTGACCCATAGGGACACGCGTCCTGTGCAAAACGAACCTTTCTCCCCGGGGGATAGAGTGTTGGTGAGAATCAAATGACGTTTCGGAAAGCTGATTTAACGGTGGGAGGCAACTCTGTACCTGGTAAAAAAACGGGTGAGCCCTGAGATTCCAGTCTACGAGGTTGAGCCAGTGGGGACAGGGGGACCATACCGTAATCTTCATCGTACCATCCTACAATGGTGCTGGTTTAAAGATGCCATCCCCGTTTCCACGGAACCACAGGCCATGTCCCGAGGGGTGGGCATCCCTAATGCTCTTGAATTTGATGGTGGGTCTGCCTCCACGCCTGCTTACTTTCCCCCTGTGATCAATCTGTCCCCGTGTGGAAAGAGTATTGAGAATGTGGTATGTCCTTCAGAGAACGGGGAATCAGGTCAGTTACCTGACCGGTATGATGTGACACAGGGCGCCACACCTCAGGAGGGAGCAGCCTCATTGGCTCCCGTTGAAGAGACTTCTGCCCCCTTGGGAGCGAGCCTGTTGAGGTGGATCCCAGGAGAACTACTCGAGCTACGGCGGGTATACCTCCACAGCGCTGTGCACAAGACGACTTTGAGTGGGGAGGTGTGTCGAGGACGCCAACCTCTAGTGGGGTGGCATGTGAGAGTGTGAACTGTGATAGCAGCAGGAGAGCATTAGGACCCTGTGAATTTTGCCTGGCTGAGCTCAGAGCAGGGGCAGAGCTGGAGACCCTGTGTGTTCTGAGGGTGTCTGCTGTGTGAGAGGCTAGACAGGAAGTCTGTGAGAACTGAGCTGCAACAAGACGCTGTCTCTACAAGCTTCGCTGTGGAGATTGTGAACCCCTGGTGAAGCTGTGTTCCTGCTTAAGAACAAGTGCTGAGCTGGGGAAAGCTGTGTGACTCTTTGGAGTTTTGTGGAAGTCCATGCTGAGTGGACTAGAGACTTTGTGCTGAAGGAGCCAAGTGTCGAGTGAGAAGGGAAAGAGACTGAGGAATTCATCTCTGTGACAGAGCACGTGGTCGGTGGTCTGGAAAAGAGTGAGTGACTGCGAGAGGAGAGAAGGGGTCTGGTGCCATTCACATTGAGAGGATACTGACAAGCCTTGTGAAGATATCTTCCCAGACCTTAACCTGAGGCTACAGGACTAAAGTCCCCGGCGTGTGGGCTTGGCATCGGCCGACAAGACAAGGAACCTTTGCTGATTTTGTGAACGTTGCTTTTGTTTTGGTGCCAAGGTTTTCCGGGTCTAGCTGCAGCCACCGCGATTCACAGGCCTGTGATAGATTACATCTGAGGTTAACGGTACCGTAACTTTAAGATACCCGGGTATCCTTATAATAGGGGTATAAGAGCAATTGGTATAGTTTCATGCATTGTTATTGTTAATAGTGGTAGGATTGTACTCAGTGTGCCATCTCAGGGGGTCCCTATAGACCGCCCTCACTAGACTGACACTGTGTTTAGGTAAAATTGTTCCAGATCTTTAGAATAATTCGCATAAGCTGGAAACCTTGAGATTGGCACATTGATTTCAGCTTTTGCTGATTGTGTGTATTTAGCAGGGACAGTGTCCCAGGTAGAACCTGAGACTGATTCATGCAATACTGAATTTTAGTCTAATCCCTGTTTTAGTAAAGAAAGTGTTGTTTATTTCTGTCTCTGTCTCAGTTTGTGACTCACTGGATCTCTCTCGGACCTCCGGTCATTACACAAGGCATCATGAAATCTGAAGAATACCAATGGATTTTGGGTCACAAGGTAGTACCCAGTGTCAGAAAGCTGAGTTTGCGTCCTAGGTCATGGTTTCCATCAGGACAATGACTCCAAACATACTTCATGAATCACCCAGAAATAAAGCGCTGGAGAGTTCTGAAGTAGCCAGCAATGAGTCCCGATCTAAATCCCATTGAACACCTATGGAGAGATTTTTAAATTGCCGTTGGGTGAATGCACCCTTCAAATATCAGAGACTTGGAGCAGTTTGCAAAAGAAAAGTGATCAAAAATTCCAGTTGAGGGTTGTAAGAATCTTGTTGATGGTTATAGGAAGCGATTGATTGCAGCTATTTATTCCAAAGGGTGTTCAACCAAATATTACGTTGAGGGTGCCAACAATTTTTGGGGTTTTTTGTGAAATGATGCCCAATTTGCCTTTTTTTCTCATTTTTTTATGTTTTTCCAATACACACAAAGGAAATAAACATGTGTATAACAAAACATATGTAATTGCAATAATTTTCTGGGAGAAATACTTCTTTTTCTGGAATAATTTCAAGGGTGCTAACACTTTTGGCCATGATTGTATGTGGCTACTCGTTTCTTGTGGTAAAGCTATTCCATTATTACTTATATTTGTCTTTTTGATTGAATTTTAGTCTACTTTTTTTCAGAGGTATGATTAAAAAACCATAGCTTTTGCCACTTTTTTTTTTTTCTTACGGCATTCACTTTAGGAGTTGTTTTCACATAAATATATGTATTTATTTGAGCAATATATTTTGCTCTTTTGTGTTTATTTTTTGTTTTATTGATATTTTTTTCAATCTTCTTAACTTTTTTTTTACTTTCTTTACTTAGTTCCTCTATGGGACTTTAACTTTTATTTCTCTGATCACTGTTCTCATGCATTGCAATGCACCAGCATGATATCCAGGCCCAGGGATCTCGGAACACTGGGTCTTCCATCAATCTGGTCAGCACAGAAATTATCCCTCCAGAACACCATTTACCAGGACACCAAGTAGCCATATCCTGGGCTGGGGGTCAGTGCTCAAGGAATGGGTGCATTTCCGTGGGCAATATACTGGCCGATGTATGGGAGAAGAAGCTGGAGACGTTGTTCTATCGGTAAGGGTGAATCATTATCATCAAGCTGAAGAATCAAGGGGGAAAAGGTGCCACAGCATTCGCCTTCATCATCTTCCAGGATCCACAGCATGAGGAGGACGCTGCGTGTGCTCACAATGGATACGAGTTTGGTTCTCATCAATTATGTGTGGCTTCCCATGTGAAGACCAGGGGGGAGGATATGGAGGACCCCCCAGGAGAAACGGACCCCCTTCCTGGGAAACTGAATACAGAATCCTCGTCTTAGAGCTTCCCCCATCAGGGAGTTGGCAGGATCTGAAAGATCATGTGAGAGAAGCTGGAAATGTCTGCTATGCTGATGTACACAAGGAAGGAATGGAATTGTGGAGTTTTTTCGCAAGGAAGACATGGAATATGCTTTGAGGAAACTTGATGATACAAAGTTTTGTTCTCATGAATTTGAAACCTCTTACATTCGCATCTGTGCTGAAAGAAATGCTGATGGATTGTCCCCGACAAGTGAAGAAGGATGATCGGAAGCCTATCACGTCTGGTTAATTTAGAAGGGAGAGGAACGTGATGACTCAGCATTACTTCTTAATTATGCCAGACGTATTTTTTCAGTAAGCCCAGGGACATGAGTGTGGCACACCAGGGGTCCGGTTGCCACAGTGGCATTGCCTCCCTCACAAGAGGTGATGCCATGCCTGGAAGAAAGCAGGGATCCTCTAATCAGGTTTTACTAAGCATGCAACACTTTTCTGGCTTCAGACCAGCAAGGGGAGTTCCTCCCCTTGGCAACTGGGATCTGGGGGCGGGGTTAGTTAGACTTAGTGTGAGGAGTTGAAGTGAGGACGTCGATGAGAGAGGAGCTGGGGAGTGGAGCTACGCGGCAGTTCACCCCAGAGGGACACAGAAGAACCGGACACTGGAGTCCGAGGCTGTGAGGCACTGAAGGCCCAGCAGCAGAAACCGGAGGGCAGGAGACTACAGGTCTCCTGGTCCCATCAGACGCCCGGAGGCTCAGCAGCACAGAGGGCCCAGCACCGCCACATGGGAGCGATGCACCAGCAAGGCCCGAGCTGCCTGCCATACGGGTGAGCACAGAAACGTTGCACTCAGGGACGAGGGCCACCACACAGCTACAAGCAGCAGAGCCAAAGAGTTTAGTGGAAAGGGAAGGTCTCCAACTTCACCTGGCAAGGAGGATTCTTTACTTGCTTCCAGGTTGCCCGGACTTCCACTTCTAGCCAGTACCCTAGTCCCATCTTGTCTAATCACCACCAGTAAAGATAAGAGGAAACTGCCATTAAGTTGTTGACTGATTATTGCTGCGCCATCAACCCCTGCACTACAACGCCCAGCATAACCCATAACATCTACACTGCCCTGGAGCTAAGCTCTACCTGTGGAGAGCCACACCAACCCTGCTGCAGTAACATCAGCGCCAGAGGACCTGCTCCGCAGCGGCGGCTTATTTAGCCGCATACCAAAGGTGGCGTCACAAACTTTATACAACCACTATAAATCCCCTATCAATAACCCCATTTAATTGACTGCCCTGGGTCACGGACCGGGTCACCTCCACTGTGACATCCCCCAGATCAACCGGCCCGGCGCCGGGTACCCCACGGCCCAGGGGGCGCGTCAACTTGGTGTCACGAACAGGATTCACGAAGCCCGGTATAACCGGGTCCTGTATGCCATAGACTTTATTGAACTGTGTTATCACGTGGTTTGCCGCCCGCCGAAGGGGAAGAAAGAAGCACCGATCCGGAACCGCCGGGTAAGAGATCCTTCCACCTGCAGAGCAGCAGACTGGTGCGTGAGGAGACGCCCAGGACCTGGCTGAGGTTCACTAGGGGGAGGAAGACGCCCAACATGGAGGAGGGTTCAGCTGCAGGCGCGGCCGCTGCCACTGTAATGCTGTTATCAATGCCATACATACCGGGGGCGGCTGGGTTGCCCCAGTACTCAGGGGAGTCGCACACCCTGAACGAATTTGAGGAGAGACTGCGCAGTTTGTTTAAAGTGTACACCCAGTCGGAGGAGCATAAAGTCAGCATCCTCATAGGCCAGCTAATCGGTGCAGCCCAGAGAGAAGTGAAGTCCTGGTCGGGCAGAGACCAAGGCACTGTAAAAGAAATACTGGCCCGATTGAAGGATACCTTTGACACCCGCACCACAGCAGAAATTAAAATTAAGTTTTATGGGTGCGAACAAAGGATGCAGGACAGTGTACGGGACTAGGCTCTTAACCTGCAGGAGGCGCTGGGGGCCATCAAACAGGTAGACCCCGACAGTGTGCGAGATGAGGACAAACTGCTAACTGAGCAGTTTATTGAGGGGCTCCTGTCTAACGCTCATCGGACACAGCTGCGCATTATGGCTCTGCAAAACCCTAATCTGGACTTTGCACAATTAAAAGACAGAGCCATCCGGGTGCTGTGAGAATTAACACCAGGCGGCGCTGCATACCACTGGCGCCCAGCTATCACCTACCACCAGGAGGTGGCATCCTTTTCCCCAGAACCTGCGGAGGCTGATGCGCAGACTCTGGGCAATGACCCGTTTGCAGATCAGCGCCTTCAGGTCCAGGAGCTGACCAAAAGTGTGGCTGCGTTAACCAAAACCGTGCAGGCCATTCAAGTGTCCCCCAAGGAAAAGATGCAGCTGGCTTCCAGTCCAGATGACGTCCCGTGGCGACAACAGAAAAGAATTCCACCGATAAGAGGGAGGAACAGCGATCGCTACGACCAGGACAGACAACCCATCTACCGCCGCTGTCAAAAGGCGGGACACTAGGCAAGATTCTGTAATTTAAACGAGCAACCCCTGAGGCAGAGGGCCAACCCCCAGGAGTAAGACGACCGGGCCCACAAACCTGGCGAGACAAGTACGTGGGAGGATGGCCGGTCCTATCTGTCGTGCTTGATAGCATCCCAATGAACGCGTTGCTGGACACTGGGTCCGAGGTGACCACGATGCCATATATCCTTTATAAACAATACTGGAATGATTCAGACATTACCCGCCGTCCAGATGAACATCTTAGTATCTATGCCAGCAACGGTCAGCTCTTGCCTCAGGTGGGGTATAAAGAGGTGACCATAAAAGTTGGCAAAGTAGAATTGCCATAACAAGGAATGATTATTGTTGATATTGATTGCCGAGAAAGTCATCCCATGATAACCTTAGGCACTAAAGTGATAGAAAATTGTCTTGGAGAAATCATTGTTTTGTTGCAGCAGGTCACAGAGACTGCCAGTTCCAGTCAGCAGCGAGTTCTGCAGAAGGAGATCAGAGCCCTGATGAAAAGACAACAGGTAGAGCTGTCTGGAGGGAAAATTGGCAGTGTCAGGATGAGTGATCCATTCCACATTGCAATGCCCCCTAGGAGTAAAATGTTAATATGGTGTCGGGCAGCAATTGGTCTCAGGGGTCAAGATTATCAGGCCCTGGTAGAACCTGTATACTCTGACAGTAGGCCCACCATCTTGATAGCCAGGAGGGTAGTCGATGTCTGCAAAGGGAGAGTACCGATACGCATCCTGAATTGTGGGGAGAAAGAGGTCCATTTACCCCGGTATGCTACCCTTGCTAAGCTATTCACTGTCGGTAACAACTCAATAAAGACAGTGGAATTCTTGCCTCCATCCAAACCGGCGGAGGATAATGGTTCCAAGGGACAGATGGAGGATTGGTGTCAGAAGCTACAAGTGTGCACTGACTCCACCCCTTTGCACGAAAAGCATGGAGTATACCGGGTGGTCCAAGAATATGAGCGAGTCTTCAGCAAACACCCACTAGACTTTGGGCAGGTAAAAGGGGTCCAACATCATATCCCCACAGGAGATCATCCGCCCATTAAAGAGAGGTACCGGCCTGTACCCCCAGCTCACTATCAATGTGCCAAAGGGATGTTACGGGAGATGAAGGAGGCTGGGGTGATAAGGGATAGTTGTAGCCCCTGGGCAGCTCCATTAGTTCTCGTCAGAAAGAAAGATGGTACAATGAGGATGTGTGTTGACTACAGGCAGATTAACCGTATTACACATAAGGATGTCTACCCATTACCCAGAATTGAGGAGTCACTAGCTGCATTAAGATCTGCTAATTATTTCTCCACTTTGGATCTCACCAGTGGGTACTGGTAGGTTCCTGTGGCTGAGGCGGAAAAAGAAAAGACCGCGTTTACAACACCAATGGACCTGAGCGAGTTCAACTGCATGCCATTCGGGCTCTGCAACACCCCAAGAACCTTCCAGTTATTAATGGAGTGCTGCCTAGGACACAAGAACTTCGAAACTGTCCTGCTGTACCTGGACGACGTAATTGTCTACTCGAAAACCTATGAAGACCACCTGGAGCACCTGGCCAAGGTCTTCGAAGCCCTATCTGGTTTTGGCCTGAAGGTAAAGCCTTCCAAATGCCACCTGTTGAAACCCAAGGTGCAATACCTAGGTCATGTGGTAAGCGGCGAAGGTGTAGCACCAGACCCTGAAAAAGTCACCGTGATCAAGGACTGGCCAAGACCCTCCACTATTAAGGAAATGCGGCAGTTCCTCGGGCTGGTAGGCTACTACAGGAGATTTATCAAGGGTTTCACCAAGATAGCAACAACCATGCAGGACCACCTGGTAGGCCATTCAAAGAAGGCCAAGAACCCAAAACCTCCGTTCAAATGGTTTAAAACCAGAAGACGAATCTTTCACCCGACTGAAGATGGCTCTGACCGGAGCCGAAGTCCTGGCCTACCCCGACTATGGCCAACCCTTTATACTTCATACATATGCCAGAAACGTGGGATTGGGAGCGGTGCTGTCCCAGGTACAGCAAGGCAGAGAGAGAGTGGTTGCCTACGCCAGCAGGAAGCTCCAGCCCACAGAAAGGAACCCCAACAACTACAGTTCCTTCAAGTTTGAGTTTGTCGCTATAGTCTGGGCTGTAACAGAGCGCTTCAAGCACTATCTCACCTCCTCCAAATTTAAAGTCTTCACAGATAACAACCCGCTGACGCACCTGGACATTGCGAAGCTTGGTGCGCTAGAACAACGATTGATGGCCCGACTGTCTAACGACAAGTTTACCATCAAGTATCGGGCGGGGCATAAAAATGCAAATGTTGATGCGCTGTCCAGAATGCCCAACTTGCCAGATGGGGGAGAAGACCCTGAAGAGCTGGAGGAGATAGAGATACCCACTTTACATTGTCATGGGGTAACCCAGTGCTCCCACTGTGTGAGGGACAAGCGCTCCGCCAACAGAGAGGCCATGTTTAACCCATTGCCCCACCATGGATGGGCAGAAACGCAGGATAGCGACCCGGCTGTCCGCCTAGTCAAGGAGTTGCTGACGCAAGCTGACTCGCACCCTGATCCAGATGCTCCACATGAGACCCAACAGGTGTGGAAGGAGAAGGGCAAACTGTTCATCTACAAAGGAAAGCTGTGTCGAAGAAGCATCAACTCCCGGACACATGAACTGTTCTGGCAGGTGGTAGTCCCGAGGCAGGATGTGTCAATGGTCTTAGAAGCGTACCACAATGGAGCAGGACACTTCGGGTGGAAGAAGTTGGAAGTCCTGCTACGTGAGCGATTCTACTGGACTGGAATGAGGAAAGCAATCGAGAGATGGTGTCGAGAATGTGGTCCATGCAACCTGAGATGAAAAGACTGTGACAGCCAGAGGGCTCCCCTGCAGCCCATCATCACCAAACAGCCACTAGAACTGGTAGCCTTGAACCACGTGAAGCTAGCCCCAAGCAGGTCAGGCTATGTCTACACTCTAACCATAGTAGACCACTACTCCCAGTTCCTGGTAGTAGTGCCAGTGAAAGACCAGACGACTCAGATGGCAGTCAAAGCGTTCCAACAGCACTTTTGTCACCTGCACGGGTACCCTGAACGGCTGCTTACCGACCAAGGTCCAGCCTTTGAAGCAGAGGTATTCCAGGAATTCTGTAACTTGTACTGCTGCAAGAAAATCAGGATGACGCCGTATCATCCCCAGACCAGCAGGTTGTGTGAAAAGATGAACCAGGTGGTGATAGACTTGTTGAAGACATTGCCCCTTGAAGAGCGCAGCCTGTGGCCAGAGAAGTTACCAGATTTGGTGGACCTGTATAATCACATCCCGGTGAACTCCACCAACTGTACACCCGCTTACCTGATGAAAGCAAGACCTGGTTAGCTACCCATTGACTTGAACATGGGAGTCCTAACACCAGAGACGACTTCACCACATGCGGATTGGGATACCGAGCGGCAGCAACAATACCGCAAAGTGCAAGAGTGTGTTGAAAGAAGTTTGTCCCAGGCAAGACAGAAGCAAGAGAAAACTTACAATCAGCACACACCTGCCGTTCCCTTATCACATGGAGAACGGGTACTTAAGAGAAAGAGACGACTCCACAAATTAGATGACCAGTGGGAGGTAGAGCCATACACCGTCCTACCTTCAAGTTACGATAACACCAAAGTGTGCCTCATCAGCAAAGATGGAGGGGAAACTTCAGCGGCAGTCTCAAGAGACCACTTGAAGATCTGTCCTGAACAGTTGAAACACACAGAAGAAGATCAAGATAGCCCTTGCCCCGCGGAAAGAGTGGAGGAAACGGTTCCGACGGTCCTTGGAGAATTTCCCCGGTCTTGGACGCAGGTGAACAGTGCAATTGTAGTACTGGTCCTTACCTTTCTTCAAGCGGCCTCACCGGAAGCTGCAGAAGTTCCAGAACAGCTGGAAGACCAATCGGCTCCAGAGACAGAAGTTTCATCATCAGCAGACCAGGAGAATTGACCCTCTGCTAGCAGTGAACCTGTCGTATCCATGGTGAGCCAAAGAATTCGTAGAAGATTACCCATCTTACTGGTGTTACCTCAAACTACCCGCAGTGTAATTCACACTGAATCCACCACACCAGGGGTAGACACTAGGGACCAGGGTAGGGCAGTGACAACTAACATACTACGTAGATCAATCCGGAGTACAAAAGGTCAGCTCCCTGCTCGCTGGAGGAACTAAAGTATAAGAGAACTAAAGTGTATGTTGTTTATAGTTGTACCCATTAAATAGTCTTGGAAAAGTATATTTGTTGAATTTATGGACAATTGGACCGCAGGACTAGGTGTGGTCAGGACAATATTGGATATAGTTACTAATAGGCCTAGAAAATAAACCGCAGGCGTGGCTGAAGACCAGGCCCAACGAAAGAGTGCCCTGAAGCCATGCCCAGGGACGATGCACAAAGAGGGTTGATGCGGTTCCCATCAGCCAAATTACAGTTACCAGGATTGTGGCGTAAAGACTAAGCGCTGCAGTGACTGATTTCAATTTTTGTTGGGTTTTTGTAATTTTTGACTTTGTAACCTGTTTGTAATGTGAACTGTTATTGTTATTTGTTTATTTTAAAAGGTATCCTCAGTCCGGGAGTACTGAAGTTAACTAGGGGGGAATGTGGCACACCAGGGGTGCGGTTGCCACAGTGGCAGTCTCCCTCACAAGAGGTGATGCCATGCCTGGAAGCAAGCAGGGGTCCTCTAATCAGGTTTTACTAAGCATGCAACACTTTTCTGGCTCCAGACCAGCAAGGGGAGTTCCTCCCCTTGGCAACTGGGATGTGGGGGCGGGGTTAGTTAGACTTAGAGTGAGGAGTTGAAGTGAGGACGTCGATGAGAGAGGAGCTGGGGAGTGGAGCTGCGCGGCAGTTCACCCCAGAGGGACACAGAAGAACCGGACACCGGAGTCCGAGGCTGTGGGGCACTGAAGGCCCAGCAGCAGAAACCGGAAGGCAGGAGACTACAGGTCTCCTGGTCCCATTAGACGCCCGGAGGCTCAGCAGCACAGAGGGCCCAGCACCGCCACGTGGGAGCGACGCACCAGCAAGGCCCGAGCTGCCTGCCATACGGGTGAGCACAGAAACGTTGCACTCAGGGACGAGGGCCACCACACAGCTACAAGCAGCAGAGCCAAAGAGTTTAGTGGAAAGGGAAGGTCTCCAACTTCACCTGGCAAGGAGGATTCTTTACTTGCTTCCAGGCTGCCCGGACTTCCACTTCTAGCCAGTACCCTAGTCCCGACTAGTCTAATCACCACCAGTAAAGATACGAGGAAACCGCCATTAAGTTGTGGACTGATTATTGCTGCGCCATCAACCCCTGCACTACAATGCCCAGCATAACCCATAACATCTACACTGCCCTGGAGCTAAGCTCTACCTGTGAAGAGCCACACCATCCCTGCTGCAGTAACATCAGCTCCAGAGGACCTGCTCCGCAGCAGCGGCTCCCTTAGCTGCATACCACAGGTGGCGCCACAAACTTTATACAATCACTATAAATCCTCTATCAATAACCCCATTTTATTGACCGCCCTGGGTCACGGACCGGGTCACCGCCACTGTGACATCCCCCAGCATCTACTGGCCCGACACCGGGTACCCCACGGCCCAGGGGGCGCGTCATGAGCTATTGTTCATATGAGTCTGAACACTAACTCTTGTTGTAGATTGAATTGTTTGTTTAATTATTGAATGGCTACTGTTTACCCCTTGTATCAGCCCCTACAGCTTATTGTACTGTTATCCTTGGGGGAACAAAGGCATAGGATAACTGAACAATCGATTTGTTAATTTGGTGTACGCCTGCTGACTACCTATTGTAGTAGTCCATGCAGCTTGTGGTTCTGCAAATATTGAAGAACAAACTATGAACACTTGAACAATGAGAGATGACCTCCTTCCACCCTCCCCCGATCCTGTGGAAAAATGCCGGAATAAAAGCTGTGAACTATAAAAGGAGGACCTGCCTACACTCTAGATGAAAGTAGACAAGGCACCATGGCTCCAACCAGAGGAATACAGATTTGACACACTACAGGACATTAGCTTGAGAGACCACGGCCCCAGCTGTAGGAATACAGATCTGTTCCATTGACCATTACTGAGCCCTCAAAGATGTTTGGAGAATCCAGGTTGAGACTATCAAGTCACCTGGTCACATACCTCAATGGACTCTGTCAGCTTTCTAAGCTTGCCTCTACCTCCTCTCTGTGGGTACCCACCAGAAGTGGGGTGCCACTTGTTGGGGTAGTTGGCCCAGGAAGCCCCAAAGTCGCAGATGTTCTAATTCCCGGTGAGTCAGCGGAAGGGTGAGACTCTATCATTTGCACCATCTTATGTACTTGCTAGGACTGTACTATACTGTATGCTGTTGAATGCCGATGATCCAATAAATTATTACTGTAGTGTGTTACCCTTAACCTGTGTTGTTTGAGTAGCATTCTGCCCACGGGAAAGGAATATGAGCATTCAGTGGGATGAGCCCTGGTCCATGCGGTCTTTCTAAAGACAGCCGGGCCAGCGGAAGAGAGCACCCACTGATCCTCATGTCTCCAAAAGACACCGGTACATTCCTGTGGCATATGCCACTCTGGAAGATGTTCACAATTCACAGATAAAGAATTTTTAAAAAAACGCCAGCATCAAAGATGCCGTAAAGATATCCAAAAAGACATTTCAGGAAACACAGTCAAAGTCTTTAGTTCCGGAAAAAAACTATTTGAGTAGGCTGGCATTTAAAAGATACCATGTGCACATAGACTTATACTGCAAGCAGAAGCACATAAACTGTTCCGATTGATGGATTCGGCTAGCTTCTGTGCAGCGCTTGCAAGCTCTGCATGTGCTGCGTTCCATGGCTTGCCAAAGTTAGACTTGATCTGAGGACAATGGCAGGGTGGGCGGCACAGAAATGCTCAGCAAAGAAGTCCCGTATTGTGTGACGAGCACGCAGTGGCAGTTGTACTAAAGCTGAGTTCTTCCTGCTCTAGCCTGCATAGAAAATTGACACAGACTCTGTTACTGGCCGTGACCAGTGTGCAGCATCTCAGTTAGGAAGGGAGCAGGCATTTTGCTGCCCCCTATCAGGCTCCTTAACCCCTTTCTGGCATGATCAGTAATAGTACATCCCAGTGCTTTATCATCATACTGCCAAACAAAAAATGTAATAAAACACGATCAAAACGAAGAAAGTAATTAAAATTGGACTGCTGAAACCATCATCTTGTCCTTCAAAAAACAAGCCGCCATACACCTCCATCAGCCAAAAAATAAAAAAAGTTATCGCTCTCAGAATAAAGCGAAGCAAAAAAAATATTTTTTGCATAAAATAGCTTTTATTGGGTAAAAGAGCCAAAGCATTAAAAAAAAACAATATAAATGTGGTACCGCTGTAAACGTAATGACCTGAAAAATAGTGACGAGCGAGCACTAAAATGTTCGGGTACTCTTTGTTCAAGTTGAGCAAATTGGAATGCTCGAGTGCGCGGTCCGAGTAACGAGCCCAATGAAAGTCTGTGGGAAACTGAAGCATTTTTCCGGCGCCTCCCCCCGGCGGTCTGCAGAGGGACTAAAAATTGCCCAAATCAATGGGAACAGTGCTCAAATGACATGGGAACAGCAGGGGGAAGACCCCTGGAAGCATTTCTGACTCTCAGGTCAATGCTGTCAACAATATTGGCAGAGGTATTACGCCACTTTTACGGACTCACAATAAAACACACAAAAACAAAATCAAAATGGATTTTCCTGGGAAATACTGTATGTTAAGGAACATCCTCTCCAGGGTAATGACTTGAATATAAGGCAAAATAAATAACCAAAAGCAAAAATGCTCCTCCACTTCTTGGGCTATGGTCACACGTTGCGTTTTTGATGCATTTTTGCACTTTTGCATTGCTTTCAACCAAGACAAATGCATTCACCGGGAAATGTCATTTTAACATTTTACAACCTTATCTGGCCATGTGGTGTGTGACACATCATCAGACACATCCTGTTTCATTTATGATGGAGGGACTCTGAAAGTCACAAAGCCTATTTTTATAGGGCCATCAGGTGGCCCTTACTATCCTTAAAGGGCCAGCAGTCGGCCCTTGCTATTGTTAGAGAGCCATCAGCCGGCTATGCTTTGTTTTTCTCATTATTAATGAGTGGGTCTCCTATACTGTTATTGCGTATGCAGTGACTGCAAGGACTGCCAAAAATTTGGACACAACCCAATACCCCTTTGAAGAGACATAGAGGAGGGTCTCAGTGAAAAAAATGTTCCCATTATAAAGGAGTTGGTCTCCAATAGTGGTAATGCCCATGCTATGACTGCAAGGGCTGCCAAAATTTGGGAAAAACCCCACTAACAATTTAAAGATACATAGAGCTGGGCCTCAGTAACGCATACGACATGTTCCCATTGGAAAAAAGAGGGTCTGCTATACAGTTAAAGGGTATGCAGTGACTCCAACGGCTGCCAAAATTTAGGAAAAACCCCACTAATAATTTGAAGACACATAGAGCAGGGCCACAGTAATGACATGTCCCCATTAGAAAGGAGAGGATCTTCAATACTGTTTGCCTATGCAGTGACTGCAATGGCTGTCAAAAATCAAAAATTTGGATGTACTGCAATGGCCCTTGCAAGAGACGTAGATGTCAGATGGCCTCCTGAAATCAATGTTCCCATTATTAGGAAGTGGGTCTCTCATACTGTTTGCTTATGCAGTGAAGCAACGGTTGCCAATAATTTGGAGGAACTCCAATGCCCCTTGCAAGAGACATAGAGGTCGGAGGGCCTCCTAAAAACAATGTTCCCATTATTAGGAAGTGGGTATCCCATACTGTTTGCCTATGCAATGAAGCAACAGTTAACAAAAATTTGGAGGAACTCCAATGTCCCTTGCAAGAGACGTAGATATGTTGATATGGTACAAATGTTGGTGATATGGTGGTGGAGGATGAGGATGTGGAGAAGGAGGAGGACAAGAGCAGATAGACAAAATCAGGAAGCATAAACCCATGTCTGGGTGTGAAGACAGAGGTGCATGGGAATAGAGTTAGACCTCCCAAAATAAAGACACTGTATTTAAGTTTATGTTACGCTGCTATCATTCGGTGGTGTTGAGAAGTCTGGCCCAATCAAGCCCTTGTTCATTTTTATAAGAGTCAGCCTGTCAACATTTTCAGTTGACAGGTGGATGCCCCTATCGGTTATAATTCCACCAGCGGCACTAAAAACCCGCTCTGACAAAATGCTAGCGGCAGGGAAGGCCAGGACCTCCAAGGCGTAGAGAGCCCATTCATGCAACGTGTCCAGCTTGAATACCCAATAATTATAAGGCACAGAGGAACCATGGAGGATGTTGGCACGGTCGGAAAGGTACTCCTTCACCATCTTCTGAAACGTTTCCCTCCTTGGGAGAGTACCCTGCGCCTCAGGGCCTGTGCGATGGGAGGGTCTGAGAAAACTGTCCCAGAACTTTGACAGTGTTTCCTTGCCTCTGCTGGATTGCATTTGTGTCTCCCTCGCCTGTACTCCTTGGTTGTCCAGCGAACTGTGACCTCTGTCACCAGCGTTTTCAGATGGGAATTTTTTTAATAATTCCGCAACAAGGGCATTCTGGTATTGCCTCATTTTAGTAGGTCTGTCCAGCGTGGAAATAAGAGACAGAAAGTTAACCTTGTAGCATGGGTCTAGAAGTGTCACCAACTAGTATTGACTATAACCCAAAATTTGGACAATGCGAGGGTCACGGGAAAGGCAGCGTAACATAAACTCAGCCATGTGTGCCAGACTACAAAGAGGCAAGACTTCCGTGTCCTCACCAAGAGGATGATTGACTATCCTCTCATCCTCATCCTCCTCCTCTTCCTCCTCCTCCCTATTGAACAGACGGTATTTCAATTCTGCAGGTAGTACCATCTATAGCGCAGGAAACTAGCTCCTGTTCTTCCTCTTCCTCCTCCTCTTCCTCATTGTCTCCCAATCCACGTTGGGATGAGATGAGGCTGGGCTGTGTTGAATCACCCTGTATGGTTCCTTGCTCCATCTCATCGCACTCCACCTGCAATGCATCCTCTTTAATTGTAAGCAGAGAACGTTTCAGAAGACAGAGAAGTGGGATGGTGATGCTAATTATGGCGTCATCGCCGCTCACCATCTTGGTGGAGTCCTCAAAGTTTTGGAGGATGGTACATATGACTGATATCCATGTCAACTCCTGAGGTCTTATGTGTGGAGTCTGAACTGAATACCGATGGCCTTGTTGATGCTGGTGATCAACAACTGACCTCATCAGCTCACAAATCCTTCCCAACATCTGCAATGTAGAGTTTCAACGCATGGGGACATCGCAGATCAGTCGGTGAGCTGAAAGCTGCAAATGCTACTGAAGCACGGCAAGGGCGGCGGAAGCTATAGCTGACTTTCTAAAATGGGCACACAGATCCAGGTAGGATTTGAGAAACCGCTTAACCACGAGGTTAAGCACATGGGCCATGCATGGTAAGTGTGTGAGCTCGTCTCGCCTCAGAGCCGCCACCAGGTTTCGGCCATTGTCACACACGACCATACCTGGCTGTAGGGTCAGCAGTGTCAGCTACAGATCTGCCTGCTCTTTCAGAGCTTTCCACGACTCTTCAGTATTGTCTGGTTTGTCACCTAAGCATATTAGCATTAGCACAGCCTGTTGCCGCTTGGCCGAGGCAGTGCTGCAGTGCTTCCAGCTTGTGACTTATGTGGTCATTTTGGAGATGGAGGCTGAAGAGGAGAAGTAGGAGGAGGAGGTGCAGGAGCTGTAGAATGTGGGGCAACCCTGATTGATTCATGGCCCACAATCCTTGGCATCAGGGGGACGTGTTCAGTCCCAAGGTCCTGGGTCCCGGCTTCCACTATATTAACCCAGTGTGCCGTCAACGAGATGTACCGTCCCTGCCCACAAGCACTTATCCACGTGTCCGTGGTTAGGTGGATTTTCCCAGTAACTGCGCTGTTGAGGGAACGTCTAATGCTGTGGGACACGTGCTCATGCAATGCGGGGACAGCACACCGAGAGAAATAGTGGCGGCTGGGGAATGAGTACCGAGGGACGGCCGCCACCATCAGGTAGCGGAAAACTTTCATCTCCACGAGCTTACAGGCAACATTTCGAGCGCAAGCATTCGCGAAATATGTGAGTTTAGTAGTGTGGCCTGTGGGGCGTTGGCTGCATATTTGCGCTTGTGTTCCAAGGATTGGGTTAGGGACAACTGAACACTGCGCTGGGACAAGGACGTGGTCGTGCTTGCTGATGGTGCTGGTTGAGAGTGTTCAAAGGCAAGTGCAGGGCGGGAGGCATCTTAGCATGTGCCATGGACAGGGGATTGGCTTGCAAGCACAACAGTGGAACAAGCAGTGGTGTCACCCGCAGACACTGTTCCTGAATCCTTGGTTTCGGGTGCTTTGCTGCCATGTGCCTGATCATGCTGGTGGTGGTCAGGCTGCTAGTTTTTTTTACCTCTGCTGATGCTGGCTTGGTAGCTGGTGCAAATGGCCTTTTTGGGGTTATCTGCAGAGTCTTTAAAAAATAACCAGTCTCGGGAAAACCTAACAGTTGTACTGGCAACTTCCGTCATGTTGGCGTTACGAGCAACGCTTTCCAGCGTTGTGTCTGCGGCCACCACACTGCTTCTTCCTGCCTGTTGTGGTGCTACGCCTCCCTCCCCCTGTGTGCTGCTGTCTTCACTCTGTATGTCCCCCTGCCATGTTGGGTCAGTTACTATATCATCCACCACCTTGTCTTCCACTTCCGCACCCTCATCCTCCTCCTGACTTTCTGGCAATTGTGTCTCATCATCATCATCATCCACCTCTTGCGACAGTAATTGAACTTTCCCACCATCACCTTTGTGTGACCGTGGCTGCTCAAATATTTGGGCATCGCTACATTCATTCTCCTCTTGAAGTTAGCCGGGCGAGAGACCCAAATCTACAAATGGAAAAGTGAACAGCTCTTCTAAGTGTCCAAGTGTGAGATCAGTTGTCTCCGGGCACTCGGCATGGTGGGAGGAAGGAGGATCAGGGTGAGGAATCCAGATCCACGGCTACTGAGACTTGACCGTCTGGAAGACAGGGTGGTGGCAAAGTGGCTGGAAGCATTATCTGCTATCCAACCAACAACATTTTGACACTGCTCTGTGTTCAATAGTGGTTTTCTGAGGTCCCTTAGAAATTGGGACAGGAAGGTCGAACGACAAGATGTGGGTGTTTGTTGTGGCACAATTTCAGCTTGCCCACGGCCACGTCCTCTGCCTCTGCATGCACCATCACCATCATGTCCACTTCCCCATCCCTTGCCACGTACCTTGCCCATTTTAAATGGAGGACAATATTTTTCACACTCACGAGAAATGGCTGATATTGGAAAGAAGTTATATGTGATACGTCTAACAGAGAACCACGATTTTAAATAGCAGGCCTCTAATTTACTAATATTATTCTACACAGAGACTTAGTGTGAATAGCTTGACTGACACACTGCAACAGAATAGAAATGGAAGAAATGGCTGATTTTGGAACAGTCTTATAGGTGATAAGTCTGACAGAGAACCACGGTTTTAAATAGCACGCCTGTAATTAACTAATACTATTCTTCACAGACACCTAGTGTGAATAACTTGACGGAGACACTGGAACCGAATGGAAATGGAAGAAATGTCTGATTTTGGAACAGTCTTATAGATGATATGTCTGACAGAGAACCACAGTTTTAAATAGCAGGCCTGTAATTTACTAATACTATTCTTTTCAGACACCTAGTGTGAATAGCTTGACCGACGCACTGCGAAGGAATGAAAATGGAAGAAATGTATGATTTTGGAGCAGTCTTCTAGGTGATATGTCTGACAGAGAACCACGGTTTTAAATAGCAAACCGGTAATTTACTAATACTATTCTTCACAGGCACCTACAGTGTTGGCCAAAAGTATTGGCACCCCTGCAATTCTGTCAGGTAATACTCAGTTTCTTCCTGAAAATGATTGCAATCACAAATTCTTTGGTATTATTCTCTTCATTTAATTTGTGAAAAAAACACAAAAAGAATTGTCCTAAAGCCAAATTGGATATAATTCCACACCAAACCTAAAAAAGGGGGTGGACAAAAGTATTGGCACCCTTTGAAAAATCATGTGATGCTTCTCTAATTCGTGTAATTAACAGCACCTGTAACTTACCTGTGGCACCTAACAGGTGTTGGCAATAACTAAATCACACTTGCAGCCAGTTAACATGGATTAAAGTTGACTTAACCTCTCTCCTGTGTCCTTGTGTGTACCACATTGAGCATGGAGAAAAGAAAGAAGACCAAAGAACTGTCTGAGGACTTGAGAAACCAAATTGTGAGGAAGCATGAGCAATCTCAAGGCTATAAGTCCATCTCCAAAGACCTGAATGTTCCTGTGTCTTCTGTGCGCAGTGTCATCAAAAAGTTTAAAGCCCATGGCACTGTGGCTAACCTCCCTAGATGTGAACGGAAAAGAAAAATTGACGAGAGATTTCAATGCAAGATTGTGCGGATGGTGGATAAAGAACCTCGACTAACATCCAAACAAGTTCAAGCTGCCCTGCAGTCCGAGGGTACAACAGTGTCAACCCGTACTGTCCGTCGACGTCTGAATGAAAGGGACTGTATGGTAGGATACCCAGGAAGACCCCACTTCTTACTCCGAGACATAAAAAAGCCAGGCTGGAGTTTGCCAAAACTTACCTATGAAAGCCTAAAAAGTTTTGGAAGAATGTTCTCTGGTCAGATGAGACAAAAGTAGAGCTTTTGGGAAAAAGCATCAACATAGAGTGTACAGGAAAAAAAGAGGCATTCAAAGAAAAGAACACGGTCCCTACAGTCAAACATGGCGGAGGTTCCCTGATGTTTTGGGGTTGCTTTGCTGCCTCTGGCACTGGACTGCTTGACTGTGTGCATGGCATTATGAAGTCTGAAGACATTTCTTCCATCTCCATTCTGTTGCAGTGTATCGGTCAAGTTATTCACATTAGGTGTCTGTGAAGAATAGTATTAGTAAATGACAGGTTTGCTATTACAAACCATGGTTCTCTGTCAGATATATCACCTATAAGACTGTTCGAAAATCAGACATTTCTTCCATTTCCATTCTGTTGCCGTCTTATAGGTGATATATAATTACATAGTTACATAGTTTATAAGGCCGAAAAAAGACAAGTGTCTATACAGTTCAGCCTATTGTTTGACAGAGAACCACGGTTTTAAATAGCAGGCGTGTAATTTACTAATACTATTCTTCCCAGACACCTAGTGTGAAAAACTTGACCGACACACTGCGAAGGAATGAAAATGAAAGAAATGTATGATTTTGGAGCAGTCTTATAGGTGATACAGTATGTCTGACAGAGAACCACGGTTTTAAATAGCAAACCTGTAATTTACTAATACTATTCTTCATAAACACCTAGTGTGAATAACTTGAACCGACACACTGCAGCAGAATGGAAATGAAAGAAATGTCTGATTTTGGAACAGTCTTAAAGGTGATATGTCTGACAGAGAACCACGGCTATAAATAGCAGGCCTGAAATTTACTAATACTATTCTTCACAAATACCTAGTTTGAATAGCTTGACCGACACACTGCAACAAAATGGAAGGCAGAAATGGCTGATTTTGGAACGCTGTTAAATATGTGATACATATGACAGAGAATCACTGTTTTAAATAGCAGGCCTGTAGTTTACTAATACTATTCTTCCCAGACACCTAGTGTGAATAGCTTGACTCACACACTGCAAAGGAATGAAAATGGAAGAAATGTCTGATCTTGGAACAGTCTTACAGGTGATATGTCTGACAGAGAACCACAGTTTTAAATAGCAGGCCTGTAATTTACTAATACTATTCTTCATAGACACCTAGTGTGAATAGCTTGACCGACACACTGCAACAGAAGGAGGGCAATATTTTCCAAGTTCAGTTCAAATTTCTGGATTTTTGTTGCTGAAATATGGAACAGATCTGCAGTGAGAACAAGCAAATGGAGGAGAAAAATGGTGTACTCTGGATTGCTTTTTAAGCAAATAACCAGGATTAAGATAAAAAAAAATTTGCCCTGACCCCTGATATTTGGGGCTATGTCTACAAATATCTGTGATTATTACAGCTGCAGCAGACAGGATGTTCAATGGACCCTCTTGTACTGTATCATACACTGCAGTCTGCCACATGCATTGCCTGCCTGCCTAGCACTGATTATATGCAGCTGGATTAGGCCTCAGAAGGACTGTTAGTTCAGATGGATATACAGTACAGACCAAAAGTTCGGACATCAAAGCAGTCATCAAAGCAAAAGGTGGCTACTTTGAAGAACCTAGAATATAAGACATATTTTCAGTTGGTTCACACTTTTTTGTTAAGTATATAATTCCACATGTGTTAATTCATAGTTTTGATGCCTTCAGTGTCAATGTACAATTTTCAAAGTCATGAAAATACAGAAAAATCTTTAAATGAGAAGGTGTGTCCAAACTTTTGGTCTGTACTGTACATATATATGTTGTGGAATACCTATACTAACTATAAACAAGCAAATCTCTCCCTGATGCAGCAGCACCTCTCCCTACTCTTCCGGATTCCAGGGTAGACTGTGATGAGCATAGCGGCGCCAGGTCTTATAAAGACCTGATGATGCCGTGCGGACAGTCAATCACTGTAATGCCCACAACCAACATTGTTACGGCTTGCAGTGCGTGGCAGGCAAATATTCGCACTGGCGCAAAAACTAAAGTCATCTAATCACTTATACCACACGAGGAAAGGCGTAAAAAATAAATTCTAGGGTTAGGGTTGTGCTAGTGTTAGGGCTAGGGTTGTGCTATGGTTAGGGATAGGTATATGCTAGGGTTAGGGTTGTTCTAGGGTTAGGGATTTTTTCAAAAGTAAAAAAAAAAATGATGACGATATGGCGACTAGTGTTAAGCGCAAGTGCTCGCTACTTGAGTTTCCATCGGGTGCTCGGGTATGCACCAAGTATCGTGGGTACTCTAGTGACATGCTCGAGTCTCCTCCCTCATGCTTTGCAGCCAAAAACACCTTGCAGGGAGCGCCTGCCATGCACGAGCGACCCCCGCATTTTTTGGGGGGTGTCTAACATTCGTGAAACTTGTGTGGCAGAGACAAGAGCATGTTACTTGAACACCCACGATACTTGGTGTATACCTGAGTACCTGATGCAAACTCAAGTAGCGAGCACTTGCGCTCAAGACTAATGATTACTTATTCAATATGATAACCTAATGCTATCAATTTCTGTGTCGTACCTCTGGGTTCAAAATGTTCACTATACACCTTCATAAAATCCTTTAGCTGTCTAGTTTCCAAAATGGGGTCACTTGTGGGGGGGGTTCCATTATTTAGGAGCATCAAGGGCTCTCCAAACGTGACATGGCGTCTGTTCTCAATTCCAGACAATTTTGCGTTAAAAAAGTCACACGGTGCTCCTTTCCTTCTGAACCCTGCCGTGCGCCCAAACAGTGTATTTTCCCCACATATTGGGTATCGGCGTACTCAGGAGAAATTGTAAAAAAGTGTTTCGGATTAATTTTCTCCTTACCATTGTGAAAATAATAAATTCGGGGCTAAAACATAATTTTTGTGGAAAAAGTTAGATTTTTTTGTTTTCACAGCCCCATGTTATAAACTTCTGTGAAGCACCTGGGGGTTCAGGGTGCTCACCTCACATCTAGATAAGTTCCCTGAGGGGTCTAGTTTCCAAAATGGGTCATTTATGGGGGTTTCCACCGTTTAGACACATCAGGGTCTCTGCAAACGCAACTTGGCATTCGCTAATTATTCAAGCAAATTTTACATTCAAAGAGTCAAATGGCGCTCCTTCCCTTCCGAACCCTACCATGCGCCCAAACAGTGGTTTTCTCCCACATATGGGGCATCAGCTTACTCAGGAGAAATTGCACAACAAATGGTATGGGGCAATTTCTCCTGTTACCCTTATGAAAATGCAAAATTGGGGGTTGATAAACATTTTTGTGGGAAAAATGTAAAAATTTTATTTTTACGGCTCAATGTTATAAACTTCTGTGAAGCACCTGGGATTTCAAGGTGCTCACCACACATCTAAGTAAGTTCCCTGAGGGATCTAGTTTCCAAAATGGGGTCACTTATGCGGGGTTTCCACTGTTTAGACACATGAGAGTCTCTGCAAACACAACATGGCGTTCGTTAATTATTCAAGCAAATTTTACATTCAAAGAGTCAAATGGCGCTCCTTCCCTTCCGAACCCTACCATGCGCCCAAACAGTGGTTTTCTCCCACATATGGGGTATTTGATTACTCAGGAGAAATTGCACAACAAATGTTATGGGGCAATTTCTCCTGTTACCCTTATGAAAATGCAAAATTGGGGGCTGAAAAACATTTTTGTGGGAAAAATGTAAAAATTTTATTTTTACGGCTCAATGTTATAAACTTCTGTGAAGCACCTGGGGTTTCAAGTTGCTCACCACACATCTAGATAAGTTCCCTGAGGGGTTTAGTCTCCAAAATCGGGTCACTTGTGGGGGTATTTTCACTGTTTAGGCACATCAGGAGCTCTTCAAACGCAACATGGCGTCCGCTAATTATTCAAGCAAATTTTACATTCAAAAAGTAAAATGGCACTCCTTCCCTTCCAAACCCTACCGTCATCCCAAACAGTGGTTTTCTCCCACATATGGGGTATCGGCTTACTCAGGAGAAATTGCACAACAAATGGTATGGGGCAATTTCTCCTATTACCCTTATGAAAATGCAAAATTGGGGGCTGAAAAACATTTTTGTGGGAAAAATGTAAAAATGTTATTTTTACGGCTCAATGTTATAAACTCATGTGAAGCATTTGGGGGTTCAGGGTGCTCACCACACACTTAGATAAGTTCCCTGAGGAGTCTAGTTTCCAAAGTGGTGTCACATGTGGGGAGTTTCCACTGTTTAGGTACATCAGGGCCTCTGCAAACGCAACATGGCGTTCGCTAATTATTCAAGCAAATTTTACATTCAAAGAGTCAAATGGTGCTCCTTCCCTTCCGAACCCTACCATGTGCCCAAACAGTGGTTTTCTCCCACATATGGGGTATTGGCTTACTCAGGAGAAATTGCACAGCAAATGGTATGGGGCAATTTCTCCTGTTACCCTTATGAAAATGCAAAATTGGGGGCTGATAAACATTTTTGTGGGAAAAATGTGAAAATTTTATTTTTACGGCTCAATGTTATAAACTTCTGTGAAGCACCTGGGGTTTCGAGGTGCTCACCACACATCTAGATAAGTTCCCTGTGGGGTGTAGTTTCCAAAATGGGGTCACTTGTGGGGAGTTTCCACTGTTTAGGCACATCAGGGACTCTTCAAACGCAACATGGTGTCCGCTAATTATTAAAGCAAATTTTACATTCAAAAAGTAAAATGGCGCTCCTTCCCTTCCGATCCCTGCTGTGCTCCCAAACAGTGGTTTTCTCCAATATATGGGGTATTTGCATGCTCAGGATATATTTAACAACAAATTTTGGGGTCCATTTTTTCCTGTTACCATTGCAAAAATAAAAAAATTGGGGTCTAAAGTAACATTTTCGTGAAAAAAAATAAATGTTCATTTTTTTCATCCACATTCCAAAAGATCCTGAGAAGCACCTGAAGGGTTAATAAACTTCTTGAATGTGGTTTTGAGCACCTTGAGGGGTGCAGTTTTTAGAATAGTGTCACTTTTGGGTATTTTCTGTCATAAAGGCCCCCCAAAGTCACTTCAAATGTGATGTGGTCACTAAAAAAATGGTTTTGTAAATTTTGTTGGAAAAATGAGAAATCGCTGATCAACTTTTAACCCTTAAAACTTCCTAAAAAAAAATTGGGGTTCTAAAATTGTGCTTATGTAAAGTAAACATATGAAAAATGTTATTTATTAACTATTTTGTGTGACATATCTCTCTGATTTAAGGGCATGAAAATTCAAAGTTTGAAAATTGCAAAATTTTCAAAATATTTGCCAAATTTCTGATTTTTTCACAAATAAAAGCAAGTCATATCGAAGAAATTTTACCACTATCATGAAGTACAATATGTCATGAAAAAACACTGTCAGAATCTGTGTGATCCGTTGAAGCATTTTAGAGTTATTACCTCATAAAGTGACAGTGGTCAGAATTGTAAAAATTGGCCTGGTCATTAACGTGCAAACCACCCTCAGGGGTAAAGGAGTTAAAGTGCTACCTGATGCTAATCTTGCCTCTTGTGCAGAGAGACACTGGCACTGGCTCTGTATGTACCAGTTTGCAATAATCTCTATGTACTTGGAACTAGCAAAAATCAGCTCAGTCAGTCTTTTTCCAACAATGACTGCCTCAACTGGAATACAGGCACCAAATCATCATCGCTTTTTTTCTAGTTTTATGAAGTAATTTTCTCCTTTCTAATGGCTTTACTATTAGTGCCTTATTAGCTATACGTTTTGTGCCACTTTTGAACCTGTCTTGTTTTTTACTTTTCCTCAACAAACTTGCTTATCTAGATACTTTAGACAGATTTATGAAATGTGACTTTTTCCAAATGTCCCATTTTTTGTCACATCTCATGCTAGTCCCTGCATAAAGTAAGTTTTCTGTCTGAATTTTCAATATGGCACATATTTGCGACTTTAGCTGCTGAAAAAAATCACAAAAACTGGTTAATGACAAAAATAAAGATCTTTTTATTTTTTAAAACAAATTCATAAATCATGTGGTGATTTTGAAGAATTTGACACAAAAAAACTGCAGCGAATGCCACCAGACAAAAGAGAAACGCAACTTCAATAAATCACAAATGATGAATTAGGCCCACAGTTTCTTGCCCATCTGTTCGCCTCTTAATAAATCAGGAGAATATGATTCCAACATGCCTCCACATCAATACCGCCATTAACACTGAATTGTGGTCTTAGTCTTTAGACCATATTATTTACCAAGCCATTGATACACTAGATTCACAATACAGGATGCATGATCTCTTCAATTTTTGTTTTACTGTGACTGAAGGGTTTAGACTTCCTCAGAGATATACAGTATCAATTCCTGAATTGTGGGCACATTCCAATACGTTAAGTTGGGACCCAGCAATTCAATGTTCTGACAGCACTTTGAGAAGAGGGCTATAGCTGCTGATGTGTTTGTAATGAGACAAAGCTCTGTTCTGCTGTACTGTCCCTCCTCCTACACTGGCAGCCTGTGAGATGCAAGCTGTATTGTTAGGGTAGGTTCACATATACATATAAAACATTGCTCAGAGTTTCAACCAGAAGAGTGGGACACTTTTTTTTCTCCCTTGTCATCCATATGCAATCCATGTGCAGTCCGTATGCACCCCATTTCCATTTTTTTACCACAACATCTATGAGGGGCGTTCATTAAAGATTTCCCCTGACCCACTTCTGTTTATGACAGGACACTGAAACTTCACATGTGTAATGATATAAGTCTCTATAGGTAACGTGCCAATTTGCAACTTAGAGCTGATAACGGTCTTGATTTTACAGGTGCTGAAGTGGTGTGAGGTTTGATAATGGACCCAGTGGAAAACAGAACAGTCATCAAGTTCCTTTACTTGAAAGGCCGCACACCAAAGGAGACGTTTGATGAGATGATAGGTTTATGATGATGATTCCCCATCATATAATGTAGTCAATAACTGTCATCGTGAATTGAAATGTGGTCGGAGTTTGGTGCAAACCACTCCAATTCCAGGGCGAGCCCACTCTGCTATTGATGAACACACCATCCAGCAAGTGGAGGTCACCATTTTGAAAAATCACCGCGTAACCATTCGCCACCTAGCCCAAAATGTGAAGATTAGTGTGGGGTCCGTGGAAAAAATCATCCAAGACCATCTTCACATGCACAAGGTATCCGCTCGCTGGGTTGCCTGGCTGCTCACACCTTTTCCAGAAGCAGGAACGCATCGAATGCGCTCAGGCTCTATTGACGATGTGCCATGTAAACCAGGAGGATTTTTTCAACAGACTGATCACACCAGATGAAAGCTGGGTCCATCACTATGATCCTGATACTAAAGTCCAGTCAATGCAATGGAAGCATCATGACTCATCGCCTCCGAAGAAGGCACGTGCTCAACCCTCGGCAGGTAAGGTCTTGCTCACAGTATTTTGGGACCAGCATCGAGTAGTATTGATGGATTTCCTAGCAAAGGGTACCATGATCACTGGGGTATACTATGCTTCACTGCTGTGGAAATTGCGGGAAGCCATCAAAACCAAGAAACGTGGCATGCTCGCCAAAGGTGTCTGCCTTCTGCAAGATAATGCACCAGTTCACAACTCACATGTTGCCCAAATGGAAGCATGCTCCTGTGGCTTTTGAAATTCTAACGCATCTCCCTTTTTCACCCGACCTCGCACCATCAAACTTCCACCTCTTTCCAAAAATGAAGTTTTTTTTTGAAGGGCAAGCATTTTCCAGATGATGAGACTCTGATTAGCGAAGTCACAATATGGCTTTTGGAGCAACCTGTCGACTTCTACAAGCGAGGTGTTTACAGTTGCTTAAAGAGATGGGAGAAGTGTGTGTCCCTAGGTGGCACCTATGTAGAGAAGGACTGTACCAAGTTTCATTGCTCTAAGTCCACAGGAAGGGGGTCAGGGGAAATCTTTAATGACCTTCCCTCATATTACAGGACCATTTACAGTTTCCAATGTTACAGAATTGCAATGTATCCATAAAAATCAGATACTATACTGTGTCTCTGTATGACATCCAATTTTTTTTCTTATATTCATAGACTTAAATGGGTGAGTCTCATTCAGATTTGTTTCAAAAATATCAGTGACTATTCATGCTAATATGGCTTGCAGAAATCTACGCGCGTACAGCAGAAAAACATAGCTGCATGGAATTCATTTTCTACTTACAATTTCAATTTCTGCAATGATTTTTCCAGATGCACTAGGCCCTGTACATGAGGGACACCCAGAAACTCAATGTAGACTTTACATACATATGTAGATTCTGCAGACATGACATAAATTAACAAATATTCAGTAATAGAAATCTAAGGCAATCAAAACAATCTGAAAAGTAAAGATGGTGTCATGCAGATATAAAGCAAATATCACATGATTGATTATGTGCAATCATTTGCACACACAGACCTCAAACCAATTTCTCACACTGTATTGCAGTAACCATTACACATGAAAGAAAATGATGCTCATGTTTCATTGCTCCTGATCCTTTAATTGTCTTTAAGAACAGAGTTATTGTAAGTAATTAAAGCAGTAATTAAAGCAGGGCAGTGAACAATTTTCTAATATTAAAGGGGTTGTCTGGGCATAGGTATTTGATGACCTATCTACAGGATAGATTATCAATAGCAGATTGGTGGGGGTCTGACACCCTGTGCCTCCATCACTCTGCTGTGTTTTGCTCTGGTGGCGGCTCGATGTGAACACTATGAAGGGATCTGCTGATTGCAGCTACGTTCAAAGTGTAGTGGCTACTGTCGGCTACTGCAGCAAAGCTCCTATTTTTTTTTTTTTGCATAGAAGCTTTGTTGCTCTTAGATCGGACCTTCTCTCAGCAGCTCCATTCAGTGCTTGCATCCAGCCACAGGCTGATTGGTGGAGGCATTGGGTGTTGGACCCCTAACAGATACATATTCCCAGACATCCCCTTTAAGTAAAAAAAATTTTTTATCTTAATGTTGAATTAATTCAGTGTTACTGTATCCTTATTATCGCTATAGTGAAGGGGGTAACATATACAGTATATGTAACAATATCAGCTGAGTACTAGATACTGTCGCTATAAAGTATTCATGTGATGATAAAAAGGAAAGTTTCCTTTCCATTAAAGGGAATCTGACAGCTAATACCTGCCGCAAGATCCACGGCAGAATGTATGAGACAGTGGCTGCATGATTTCAGCCAGGTATATTTGACTCTAAAACATTGCAGCATTTCAGATAAAAACATAATAATTGCCACTGGAGACTGAGCAGCATGGGAGACTTGTTAATAATAATAATAATAATATTAATCTAGTTAGACAGGCAGGTCCCTGGTGGCTTCTCCCTGCCTACTGTCAATGACTGACAGGTCTCTCCCTGCATGTGTGTATATATCGGCAGAGACATGTCACTCCACAGCAAGGGGCAGAGAGAAGCCACTGGGAATCCACCTGCCTGACTACTTTCCCATGCGGCTCAGTCCCTGGCGGCTATTAAACTACGTTTTTCTTTAAAATGCCACAACATTTCAGAGTCAAATATACCTGTCTGAAATTATGCATCCACTGACTAATACATGCTGCTTGGAGATCAAACAGCATGTATTTTCTGTCCCTTAAAAGGGAACCTGTCAAGTGAAAAAACCCTATTAACCTTCAGATATAGGGTTAATCTGCAGGTTAATAACGTTCTGAACCTACCCGGTGAACGCACTTAGAGCCTCGCTGCCAGGAAGAAATGAACTTTATTCCTCCTGGCAGCATTCGGCGTTCATTCATAGGAGTGGCGCCGTCACAATTTCAGTCACTGCTCTGTGTATCTAGAGCGCTGGCTGTAACCGGGCCCCCGGCACTGATTGAAAGCAGGATCTCAGCCACCACTCTATATATACCCTTATGACTGAACGCCGAGAGCAATAAAGTTCTTTTCCTCCTGGCAGCGGGGCTCTAAGTGTGGGAGTTGGGCAGGTTCAGAATGCTATTAACCTGCAGATTAACCCCAGGTAATAGTGTTTTTTCAAGTGACAGGTTCCCTTTAAGAGCCATAACATATTTGTTTCATGTCTATATCAAAACCATGAAGGTAATTCTAATCTTTAAAGTTCAAATCAACAAGATTTCCTAACTTTTATTTTTAATGTTTTTCATTAATCCTAGGTATGCTAATATTTGTCAGTTTATTAATAGAAAGTATTACAATGACACCGAGATAAAAAGAATTTGTTTAGAGCCAGACAGAATTTTATTAGGGTACAATGAAATAAGTGGGAAAAGGACAGTACAATGTATCTTCAGTGACCTTATCAACCTTTCTTCCTGCTGCATCCTGCACCCACTCCTTTCAAGCTTACATTTTAAAGAGAGCAAGTAAATTGCAGTAGAATGTGTCATAGTCTTTAATGCATGACGCCCATGCAAATTTAACTTTTAGAAGGAGGGGTTTGGGTATGAGGTATTTTTTTTTCTCAATGGAAAAGATGTGAGTCAAGATGTGTCATCTTTTGAAAAAAAAACAACACATACACATAGTGAGACTAGCTTTCTTCCATCAGTGGTGTATATAAACCCCCAATTTGTAGTGGTGAGAGTTCAAATGCTGACACATATATCCACTTAAGTCAGTAACACTCACTCTCTCTCACTATCAGACACTGGTAAAGTGAATACAGGGATTTTTGCTCTTTTCTACCTCTGAGCTGAGGAGCAGGTGACTTAAAGTGGAACCCTAACAAACCCTGATAAAGGTGGGACACAGTTTGTAGAATCCAAGAAAGATATTTGGTAACAGCAAAAACAGAAAGGGAAAATTACAGAGCAGGAAACATCTTACCAAAATAACTTACCGAAGCCACGCAAAATATGAAAAGTAAGTATATCTACTTTAAATTTACGATTGCTAAAGTTTCTTTTGTGTATATTTTGTAACTATAGTTACTAACTTAAATGCTGTAAATGTCTGGATTCCATGGTATGCCTTAGATCGGTTTTACACCTATGAGTGAAGATTTTGAACGCTATGATTTCAGGCATCCTTATGAACGCTTTTTCTTGGTACCCAGAGACACCTCTGGAGAAATCACCTTAGCAAAAGCATATTTACATACTTTATGAGTTGATAGTGCCACCTGCTGTCTAGAGCTGAAATTCATCTTTGTATTTCTTTTCAAGAACGGAAATCAAAATGTCTTCGTATCCTTAAAGACTTTGTTATATAAATTTGCACATAAAAAGCAAAAAAAAATGTAATTGCAAAATTACCTTTACACTGACAAAAGACATAATATATTCATACAATATTTAATTAAACCAAATGAATCTAGAGGTATGTAGAATTCAGAAATCACAATGTAAAAGCAATAAGCTCTAAATTTTACTATTACATAAAATTCAAACTAACAGGGTCCATCTATGAAAAAAGGTAACATTTTTCAACGATTCAGTTGGTTTTGCAATTTACCATGCGACATTCATTATCACCTCTATTCTATTGTTGGGGCTAACTTCCAAAATATGTAACATAAAGATTGTTTTGTCAGGACCTTCCACTGTTAATGTGTCCACTTACTACTATAATGCATAAAATAATATATATGCATCTAAATATGAAATCATGTCATTTCTATGGTTATATGTTACTTTGCAATTGTTTCAAAAAGAGACAACACATCTTTTTTGGGGTATGACATAAAATGTCAGCAAACTAGTTGATATAGTATTATGCTTTTTTTTATGGGATTAAAGATGAAGTGAACCTGACAGCGAATACATGCTGGCCAAGCCACGGGCATCATGTATAAGACATTGACTGTATGATCTCAGCCTGGTATTATTTACTCTGAAACACTGTGGAGCTTCAGAGAATGATATACTTTAAAAGCCGCCAGGGACCAAGCCTCCATTGCTAGTTAGAAAGTACGGTCCTCAGGAGTTTCTCCCCATCTGCTCCCCTTGAGTAATGGGTCTCTCCCAGCATGCATGCATAGGGAGAGACTTGTCAGTTGAAAATCTTGCAACCAGTCTTTTCAACTAGTTTCCTTTCCGGCAGTTTTTAAAGTATGTGTGTCACTGAAACATCACAGCATTTCAGATTCAAACATACAGTAAGTACATGGCTGAAATCATATCGCCATTTAAATGTTGCCCATGGATTGGGAAGCAAGTATGAGCTGTCAGTCTCCCTGTTCATTTATTTTGTTACATTATTATATTTTCACTGACAAATGTACACTGTAATATATCCCAAAGAATTCCTAGTTCATAGAAAACAGCAAACAGATTACATTTGTCTGCCTAGAATTGTGTTGTTTACTCTCCTAGGTTTGAACTTAAGGCCCTGATTCATCAAGACTAGTGATGTTCTCGCCATTCTTGATGACGGGGTGTGTTGAAGTCAGGTGCATATGAAAAGTGGCATGGTCCTCGCCACAAATTTTCCCCCAGTCAAGAACTGGAGTAAGATTACCAATACCGCAGCTCATCATGAACTAGACGAGCTGTGGCGTTACACTTGCATCGCACCCCACTACCATCACAGCTCAGCTCACTGTGGCAGAGCTGGGCAAAAATGGGGTCAAAACGGCAAAAGTTAAAAAATTTTGTGCAATTCTGCATTGAAAAAAAAATTGTTGACTTTTCAAAGCGAATAACTTTGATCAATCGGGGGGTTTAACTGCATTATCTCAGAACATGAAGCCTTTATGAAGCAACAACATGTGACCTAACCCAGACTGTGCTTAGAAACAGAACTCTGTAGTTACATTATGACTAAATTGTGAAGATTTTAATTTTTGCATTAATTCTAGCAAATTACTAAGTCACACTGTTCACATTTTTTTTTCACACAAAAATACATACTTTGTAATATTAGTTATGTATCTTGTACTAATCCTGTTTTATAACCCTGAGCTGAATTCCCAGTTCTGCTTAATGCTGTTGGAAACAGTCAACAAAATTCTCCAGAGATATAGCCATATTTTAACTGAACTCTTAATAGAGGGTCATGCCATATTAGTGTGTTTCTAATTCACCATTACTACTACTAATCACTCACTGAGTTGACCCCCAAACTATTTCTATGTTCATGTAGCTCTTTCAAAGAGAAGTCCAGCAATACCTTTACATGGCCAATCTATTATTCTGTTACTGAGAAATCAGTCTTTGAATTGATATGCCAATGAGGCTGCAGAGCTATTGTAGATCTGCCCTGCCCAGTGCCACCTCTCCTTCTGCTTGACTAACAGCTCCTTGGCTTGAAGTCATACAACATAGAGGCTGTCAGTCAAGCAGAAGGAGGTGGCACTGGGAGCAGTAAAGAGCTGGAGTGACAGAGGCTTCATCCCTATAGTAGGTCTTTAGCGTCATTTGAATATCAATCAAAACTTTAATTTCTTTGTAATGGAGGAATGGACTAGCCATGTAGAGGTATGACTGGATTGCAAAATACAAGCTGCCAATTGGAATTTGTATTCTCTTATTATTGGAAAAAATGACCCACTTTTGTATTTTTTAATTACTTAAAGAGTAAGATTCTATGTAGAAGGGAAGAAGGAGAAGAAGGAGAAGCTCTGCCTCTAAGTCCTCCCTCCTCCTCCTTTCTGTTAGTCTTTAAAAAAGAACTCCCATTAAAATTTTTATGGGCTAACTCTGTGAGAATATAATGTAGTATAAGTGTATTAATAAACTCACCCATTCCGGTCCTCTTTTGGGCCATGTGATAACTATTTAGACCTGCAGGCTCACACTGGAGTTTATGTGTGTGCCAGTAGTCGCTATTAGGTAGAGTCCCATGACACTTTTTCTCCACTTCCCAGAAAAGCAGTCCAATTATTCTGATCAGACTATCATCAGCGTTTGATGAAAGTGGCATCAGTATTTATCAAACACGGAGAGAAAAAAAAAAGTTTCTTCACCTTCCCCATTCTGTCAGTCCGTGAAAATCTGTCTGCACTTGGATATCATCTGAGTGCAGTCCGATTTTTTACACGGACCCATAGACTTGTATTGCCTTTGATCTGACACTCGGATCAAAATCGGACATGTCTCTTATTTGTCCACTGACCACTTGGTCCGAGGAAAAAATCTGACATGTGTAAAGCTCCATAAAATGTCATAGATATGAATGCTATCCGTGAAAACCAGGGATAGCACTGGGATGAGAAAATCGATCGCGTGCACGAGCCCGTAAAGTCCATAAAGCTACATTCTAAAAGCAACTTCCGACTCACACAAAGAGCCCTGTGTAATCCAAAGAGTCAGAACTTCAGGCACGTGACTCGTAAGAGATGTCTTTACCGTAAGAACATCATTCACTGGAATTGCTATTTACAGATCATAATTGTTTAATATATTCTTTCAAGCAGCTAAAAGCCACTAAATCACTTTAACAATATTAAGTTGTGAGTGAAGTGAATAATTTTTTGGTGGGCCTACAACTGATCTGTATATAAGTGCTATTCTTGCAAACACAGTTTTAATTCTCTTCCACTTCAGGATTCAACAAAATTGCAAAAGAAACACATAAGACCACGCACAGCAAAAATGATAAATGTGAACATTTCCTTTGAATATATTCATATATGATAAGACTATTATCTTGTTGCACAGCAGAGAAAAAAACTGTTTTGTAGAATGTGCATGCAATTACAAATTGTGCTTGGATGTATGAGATGGCTATCAAACTTAATAAATAATAATAATTATGTTGCCAAAAATATAAATGTATGATAAATTAACCAAGTTAGATATATGGTCACATGCTCAGAATATTGCAATATAATTTACAGTGGATGTGGCCAAATAAATGAATAATAAAATCCTGAAAATAATATTTCTACCATATTTACCTTCATTTTAGGACAAATTGTCCTAATAACAGACCTCAAACATGTCAGTTCTAGCTCCTGCCGCCTTTAAGTTTCTGTTGAGCTCCTGCTTGGGTAACAACTAAAAAGTACTCAATGTATAGTAACCCAACATCACAGGAGGAGGGACACACTGTAGTAATTCATTTGAGCCAATATCTTTATTTTTATATTATTCTTTTAACCTTTTGGGAACTGGTAACAAATCTGCCTCATTAGCTCATTACATACCTGCTCAGTGAAGATGAAGATCTTTAAATGACATCCGATTGAGATAGACAGGAAATTCTATGTCCAAAAGCAGCAGAGGAGTTGGAGACCACCTCTGCAAACAGAGCTGCAGAGTCTGAACACATACACACATCCAGCATGTGTGCTTTCACTCCCTTGTGATCTCTTAGATTTCTTACAGCCAGAATTATCTCGTTTTAAATATATATTCTACTACAATCCAACTAGTGCTAAAACGTTTTTCATGCTTTAATCTTTCCATGATACAGACACAGTATAAGGTTGCTTATTTATAATGTGTATGCATTTGTTGCACCAAAAAGCAGTCTTTTAGAAAGTAATTTTAGATACTGTATACAATTCATAATTAAAAAATCTCTACGGTACAAAAACATCCTGTGGAATGTATAACAAAGAAAACCACAAGTAGAAATTGCAATTATAGGCATAAGATGCATGTCCATGTTTATAGTATGTTTATAATAATACTGTTGACAAAAAGTAGAAAATAATTAGTAACTGTAGTAGTTGGATATTACTGTGACTGGACCACAGGGCTTATTGACACCAAACCGGATGTCCTCCTTTTCTGCAAGAAGTCTGATTTAGTAGCTCCACTGTGAGCTAGCTTTTGTCACTAAGCTTATCTCTGTTATGGCCTTTTGTACAAAGAAGGAGCAATGGGTTGTTCTGCGCTGCCGTGAAAGAATGGAAGATGCCAATCCAGTAGTGAGTGGTTTAATTGTCAACACATTTCAAAGCATACAGCTTCTTCATCAGGACTACCACGGAGCTCCTGATGAAGAAGCTGTATGCTTTGAAACGCGTTTTCTAATAAACCATTCAGTACTGGATTGGCATCTTCCATTCTTTCACGGCAGCGCAGAACAACCCATTGCTCCTTCTTTTTATGCATTCATCTCCTCCTGGGTCTGCAGCAGCCTTAAGCCCTATAAGTGGTTGTGTGCACACAACCAAATCAGCTGAGCACATTTTGTGCATTTCTGTTTGTTTTGTTACCCAGATAAGACCCTATTTGCGCTTGTCTTTTTCCAGTGTTTTTTCTTTTCGTATGGATTTTTGTACAAGCATATAAGGTCAGGTGATTATGCATCCATGTCACACAGATTTTATGATCCTCCAAAATGTATACTGAATACCCTAGCTTTTCGTCCTAGATACTCCCAAATATTGTTGGACTTTTTGTGTGATAGAGTATGTGCATGCATTCAGGATTTGCTGCAGAAATTTTTGCATCACTTTGCAGGAAAAAAGTAGCTTAAAATACGCGTATTTTTCTCACGTTTTTTACATGCGTTTTGTTGCACATTTTTCCCCATTCATAAGTATGGGTGAAATATGCAGCAAAATTGCTGAAAGAATTGACCTTCTGCAGCTGCAAGTCTGCAAGTACAAGATAAGCAATGTGTGCATGAAGCTTCAGGATTCTCATTCACTTTGCTGGTACTCACCCAGGCAAATCAGATTTCCTGATTTCTACTGATGAGGTGGCAAACATCCAGAAACACATGTCTGCTAACAAAGTGTCTGATCTGGATTCTGTGTTATATGTCAAGGCTCGTTAAAGGGTCGATATTAACTTTTAGGATTGCTACATCCAATTTGTGGCACTAGAGTACAAGTCTGAAGAGGCTGTTTGCATATTTAAATTCACAAAGGAGCATTGCATGGCTTATAAGTCTCTTTAAGCCATCTTGGCACTTACTACCTTTTACCAACATTAACTCTTTTCATCTGCATTTGTCATATAGGTCCATATAAAAACTTCTTCTATAAAGTTACCTACTGAATAGATTTTAAGTGTATTTTTCCCTTTTTCTATACTATAAAAGATTGTTCACAGTAATAAGCGATAAAAAAGTCCTTCACTGTGTACACTTTAATTTTCTTTACACTGCATAGTACTCATTAATTTTAAATAACAGTAAGAAAAATCCTAAAGACAGCACAACTTTTCTGGATATTTGTGATCCTTCCACTCTACCACCGCGATTTCACCTTTGCTGTAAACGTCTGTATAAAAGCATTCATTATACTAAGAGATTAACTATCAGAGAGCTGAGTGTAATATCGGACTCTCTTAAAAAGCAAAAGCATTTTGCTTATTGCAGCGTGTTTCGCAGCAGACTTACTGTCTCTACTGCTGGAAGAACATGAAGTGTTCCAATAAGATTTTGGTTTGGTTGGAAAAAGAATGGCCCATTCAATGGAACCTCCTTCTAAATGCCATTTTCCTTGCTCTTTACAGTCTACTTTCCATAAAATATTTGACTTCATCCAGTCTCGCCTCCTTGGAAAGCTTGAACATCATCAGTGTTTCCGAATTTTACTCTAGCCTTTCTCTGTCCTTTTTTTTCCCTCTCTTACATTGCTTTACATCTTTTATGGCGTGGAGGAATTGCTATGGAGACATACGATGTTCTCACATGGCAAGAATTTTTTGGACGTCTTAACTCAAATGCAAAACCCATTCACCGGTCAACCCCGCCCTACCTAATGATGTCCTCATGGGTCTGTTCTAATGGGTTTGTTGAATGACTGCCTGAAAAGCATGTCTCTGCCAATTGAGCTGGCAGAAAGAATTTGATCTCTGCTTTATCCTTTATGTCAAAAACACAGGAATACATTTTTACTTAACTATGTTAGCATATTTAAGGTTTTTAGCATTCATGTGCAGTCTAAAGGACAGGATTACATGATTATTAATTAGATCAGGTATACAAAAACCTTGAAAGACTCATTGCCACAGGATTAAAAGTATTTTGAAAAGTGTTAAAAAAATACACACACTCTTGGGACACCTGTAGATATCTGTGGATTATGGTCTGAACATGGACAATGATGTCTGTGAGGCTGCCGAGCTCAGGCAAGGAGACCCGCAGTCACCCAGTAATCAATACACGGACATCTGCAAAGGCCCTAATATACAGTAACTTGTGGAAGGTGGAGAGAAGTGAATTTGTTCTACATTAAGTCAATTCACCTTGAATACTACAAGAAATTAGTTATTTGCAAAAAAAGTAGCTTCTTGCAAATTCAGCAAAATGGGGACCAACTGGCGGAAATGTACAGGGACAGAAAAGGGAAAAAAATAAACATTAATACTCACCTTGCCATTCACTTCTCCTACCATAGCCTACCACACCGTCTCTTTTTTCTGCCTTCTGACTTATAACATGTGTCACGATATCAGAGGTCCACTTGGAGCTGGATGTTACAGCACAGAATGGAGAAAGCTGAAGAGGATGTCACACGACTGAAGAAAGTGGAAAGAATTGAGCGGATGGTAGGGAAGAACAGACAGCAATCTTTTGCATGGGCGGTACAGTTGAGCAGCAAGATGAGTAATTTTTTTTTCTTTTTTTTTTTTTACACCAGAGCATGATAAGGAACATTCAATTTGCATTGTATAACTTTGATGCAAATTGAATCTTCCTGCCAAGTAGGAGCAATCTGCCGAATTTGATTCTTTGCAGATCTGTATAGGGTAAAACTGTAATAAACAGGAAGTATATAATATACACAGCCTACTTTAAAGTCAAGTTCATCCAATAAAATATATATAACAAAACAAAACTAAATTAAATCAACTTATCCAACAAATTCTTAAGTAGTGATTGGGGGAAAAAGAGAAAATGGGAAGGGAAGGAAAGGGAAAAGCAAGGGAAAGGTCAAATTTTATTAATCAGGAGAAACATTTGGCATTGAGGGGAAGGTGGGAGGAGAAGATGGAAGGAGGATGGGGAAGGGAATGGTAAGGAAAAGGAGTTAATGATTTTTATAAACGTGATAAAACAATTGACCAATAGACAGAAGTGAACGCGGAGCAAAACAATTGTGCATGAGACTGAGTGTGTAACATCAATAATAAACTACATAAAGGGCATATAAAACATATTTTTGGGATTGTAGCAGCATTAACAAACTTTGGGAACAAACTGAATACTTATCCATGATGTTATTGGTAGGTACAGTGCATTGTGAAAGTATTTGTCCCCTTGAATTTTTCTACCTTTTGCCACATTTCTGGCTTCAAACATAAAGATATAAAATTCTAATTTTTAGGGGAAGAATCAACAACAAGTGGGACACAATCGTGAAGTGGAACGAAATTTATTGGATATTTTAAACTTTTTTAACATATTAAAACTGAAAAGTGGGGCGTGCAATATTATTCGGCCCCTTTACTTTTAGTGCAGCAAACTCACTCCAGAAGTTCAGTGAGGATCTCTGAATGATCCAATGTTGTCCTAAATGACTGGTAATGATAAATAGAATCCACCTGTGTGTAATCAAGTCTCCATATAAATGCACCTGCTCTGTGATAGTCTCAGGGTTCTGTTTCAAGTGCAGAGAGCATCATGAAGACCAAGGAACACATCAGGCAGGCCGGAGATACTGTTGTGGTGAAGTTTAAAGCTGGATTTGGATACAAAAAGATTTCCCAAGTTTTAAACATCTTGAGGAGCACTGTGCAAGCGATCATATTGAAATGGAAGGAGTATCAGACCACTGAAAATATACCAAGACCCGGCCGTCCCTCTAAACTTTCATCTCGAACAAGGAGAAGACTGATCAGAGATGCAGCCAAAAGGCCCATGATCACTCTGGATGAACTGCAGAGATCTACAGCTGAGGCGGGAGAGTCTGTCCATAGGACAACAATCAGTCGTACACTGCTCAAATCTGGCCTTTAAGGAAGAGTGGCAAAAAGAAAGACATTTCTCAAAGATATCCATAAAAAGTCTTGTTTGAAGTTTGCCACAAGCCACCTGGGAGACACACCAAACATGTGGAATAAGGTGCTCTGGTCAGATGGAACCAAAATTGAACTTTTTGACCACAATGCAAAATGATATGTTTGGCGTAAAGTCAACACAGCTCATCACCCTCAAAACACCATCCCCAAATGTGGTGGTGGCAGCATCATGGTTTGGGCCTGCTTTTCTTAAGCGGGGACAGTGAAGATGGTTAAAATTGATGGGAAGATGGATGGAGCCAAATACAGGACCATACTGGAAGAAAACCTGTTGGAGTCTGCAAAAGACCTGAGACTGGGATGGAGATTTATCTTCCAACAAGACAATGATCCCAAACATAAAGCAAAATCTACAATGGAATGGTTCAAAAATAAACGGATCCAGGTGTTAGAATGGCCAACTCAAAGTCCAGACCTGAATCCAATCGAGAATCCGTGGAAAGAGCTGAAAACTGCTGTTCACAAACGCCCTCCATCCAACCTCAATGAGCTCGAGCTGTGTTGCAAGGAAGAATGGGCAAGAATTTCAGCCTCTTGATGTGCAAAACTGATAGAGACATGCCCCAAGCGACTTACAGCTGAAATCGCAGCAAAAGGTGGCGCTACAAAATATTAACTCAAGGGAGCCGAATAATATTGCACGCCCCACTTTTCAGTTTTTAATTTGTTAAATAAGTTTAAAATATCCAATAAATTTCGTTCCACTTCACGATTGTGTCCCACTTGTTGTTGATTCTTCCCCAAAAAATTTGAATTTTATCTCTTTATGTTTGAAGCCCGAAATGTGGCAAAAGGTAGAAACGTTCAAGGGGGCCAAATACTTTCACAATGCACTGTATATCTCACTCACTCCACAGCTGGCAATTTTTTTTTTAGATATTAATAAGCAATTTTTTTTTTTAGATATTAATAAGCTGCTAAAATCACATCAATATATTGTTTTCCACATCTTAAGATTAAAGTAGCAGGATCTGCGCTCTCCGGAATATGACACAATTAGTGATATGATAAAATTGTAGGTTTATTGTCAACGCATTCCACTGACTCCTTCTTCAGATTTTTGGGGGGTGTGTCTTATGATCCGAAAGTTGCTTACTGGATAGTTGGGGTGGTTGTGGAGTGGGATCACAGGGCCCTCTGTTCCCTCCCTGCTTCAGGACCTCAACGGCAGCAGAAGAAGAAGAGGTGAGATTCTGTGGGGCCAGTGTCTAGCTGTCGGCACTGAGGCAGTGCGGCAGAGCAGCGTGCACGGCTTTCTGGTGGCCGCGGCCATCTTCCTGAAGCTGTGATCTACAGGAAAATGGCATGCGCAGACTGGGAGCTCAAGCTTCAGGAAGATGGCCGCGGCCACCGGAAAGCAGCACACACCGCTCTGCCACACTGGGCCCCAGCCAGACACCAGGCCCCAGCCAAACATGGGCCCTGCAGCATCTCACCTCTTCTGTTGCAGCTGCTGGGTTTCTGAGGGAGGGAACGGAGGACCTGCGATCCTGCTCCACCACCACCGCAACTCCCCGCTGCTGGAGCACTGCCTTCTCACATCCAGGGTTCGCAGCATTCCTCCACTTCTGCCAGCTTCCTGAAGGATCCTGCCTCCTGTGACCCCCGCTCCACGGCCCCAAGGTAAGATACCATACCTATTCAGACTATAAGACGGACCCCCATCTCATAAAAAATATTATTTCTCCTATTTTCCACCCCAAAATTTGGGATGGGTCTTATGGTCCAGTGCATCTTATAGTCCAAAACATAAGGTAATACAGGCTTACCTGCTTTAAATATAGAGAAAAATATTTAAAAAAAGGTTCCAAAAGCAGAGGGAGGGGTATGGACATTGATCAATATATGATAATATGGCACTACTGGTATACAGTTGGTACGGAAAGTATTCAGACCCCTTTAAATTTTTCACTCTTTGTTTCATTGCAGCCATTTGGTAAATTCTAAAAAGTTCATTTTTTTCTCATTAAAGTACACTCTGCCCCCCATCTTGACTGAAAAAAAAACAGAAATGTAGAAATTTTTGCAAATTTATTAAAAAAGAAAAACTGAAATATCACATGGTCATAAGTATTCAGACCCTTTGCTCAGTATTGAGTAGAAGCACACTTTTGAGCTAGTACAGCCATGAGTCTTCTAAGGAATGATGCAACAAGTTTTTTACACCTGGATTTGGGGATCCTCTGCCATTCTTCCTTGCAGATCCTCTCCAGTTCCGTCAGGTTGGATGGTGAATGTTGGTGGACAGCCATTTTCAGGTCTCTCCAGAGATACTCAATTGGGTTTAGGTCAGGGCTCTGGCTGAGCCAGTCAAGAATGGTCACAGAGTTGTTCTGAAGCCACTTCTTTGTTACTTCAGCTGTGTGCTTAGGGTCATTGTCTTGTGGGAAGGTGAATCTTCGGCCAAGTCTGAGGTCCAGAGCACTCTGGAAGAGGTTTTCATCCAGGATATCTCTGTACTTGGCCGCATTCATGTTTCCGTAAATTTCAACTAGTCGTCCTGTCCCTGAAGGTGAAAAACACCCCCATATCATGATGCTGCCACCACCATGTTTCACTGTTGGGATTGTATTGGGCAGGTGATGAGCAGTGCATGGTTTTCTCCACACATACCGCTTAGAATTATGACCAAAAAGTTCTATCTTCGTCTCATCAGACCAGAGAATCTTATTCATCATAGTCTGGGAGTCCTTCATGTGTTTTTGAGCAAACTCTATGCGGGCTTTCATATGTCTTGCACTGAGGAGAGGCTTCCGTCGGGCCACTCTGCTATAAAGGCCCGACTGGTGGAGTGCTGCTGTGATAGTTGACTTTGTGGAACTTTCTCCCATCTCCCTACTGCATCTCTGGAGCTCAGCCACAGTGATCTTGGGGTTCTTCTTTACCTCTCTCACCAAGGCTCTACTCCCACGATTGCTCAGTTTGGCTGGATGGCTATGTCTAGGAAGACTTCTGGTGGACCCAAACTTCTTCCATTTAAGGATTATGGAGGCCACTGTGCTCTTAGGAACCTTGAGTAATGCATAAATTCTTTTGTAGCCTTTGCCAGATCTGTGCCTTGCCACAATTCTGTCTCTGAGGTCCTTGGGCAGTTCTTTTGAGCTCATGATTCTCATTTGGTCTGATATGCACTGTGAGCTGTGCAGTCTTATATATACAGGTGTGTGCCTTTCCAAATCAAGTCCTATCAGTTTAATTAAACACAGCTGGACTCCAATGAAGGAGTAGAACCATCTCAAGGAGGATCACAAGGAAATGGACAGCATGTGACTGAAATATGAGTGTCTGAGCAAAGGATCTGAATACTTATGACCATGTGATATTTCAGTTTTTGTTTTTTAAAAAATTTGCAAAAATTTCTACATTTCTGGGTTTTTTTCAGTCAAGATGGGGTGCAGAGTGTACTTTAATGAGAAAAAAAATGAACTTTTTAGAAATTACCAAATGAATGCAATGAAACAAAGAGTGAAAAATTTAAACGGGTCTGAATACCTTCCGTACCCACTGTAGGTGCTCAAGTAGGATCCAATGCCAGTAATATAAAATAGAAAGACTTGGCACTCACAGATGTAATTTCAAAATTTAACAGTGAAAAGAATGGGAGTATTACAATGTAGACATTTCGGTCCTCAAGGACCTTCATTAGTATGCTCCGACTGCTTGCATGTAGAGAAGATAAGACGTAAAGAGAGGACTCTGTGTCCCACAGGAAAAGCAATTTCTGTATGTAGAGAAGAAAGGAAGCCCGAGCCAGCGTGTAACGCAACGCGGCATCTACTGCTTGTGCCAATCTAGCAACAAGCGTTGGATGCCACGTTGCGTTACACGCAGGCTTCGGCTTCCTTTCTTTTCTCCATACAGGAGGTGTATGTACATATGTGAAAATACTGTGTATCAAATTATATCTTTGCATATTTATTATAAAATAGCAAGAGAAAATACAAATGTTTAATTGTGCTGAAATTTAAAAATAAAAAGGAGTAAAAATAATTATTTTTCAATCTCAGCACAATTAAACATATGTATTTCCTCTTGCTATGTTACAATAAATATGCAAATATATAAGAAAACGACTAGTTCCGGATGCAAGCATCCATAATCGTGGCATAAAAATTTGTATTTTTTGGACCATAATTAAGGATGCTCACTTGCATCCGAAACTAGTTGTTTTTTTCTACTATTTTTCACTTGGATTATGGGGTTTTAATTACATCAATGAACATATATATTTTAACCCTTGGGTGCTGGAACAATCTTTATGGAATAACATTACCTAGTTGGATGTCTTATTGAGGATCAGTCCGTGCACCAAGGTCTTTGCTACTATATGCAGGAGGGGAGCTGGTTGCCTTTTTTCTTTTTGATATTCTGAGATGCTGCAGCATTTGAGATAAAACATAGCTTGAAAATCCAGCTGAGTACAATTTTTCTTGGAAGGCTAGTCTGAGACATGTTCCCTTAAACTGATCCCAACCCTGCTCCTGTAAACTGACTGCTCTCTCCGCACATACAGTAGGTTTCAAAATAATAGCAGTGTGTTCAAAAACACCCGGGCTAGGAGCCGCCAAGGTATTGCCGCGCAGAGACTGTCTCTTAGCAATACCAATGCCAGCCGCCGGCCAATCAGAGGTTAGCAGCTGACATCTGCGCACGGCAATGACGTCATATGCTCCTGTTCCAGAATGCCGATGTCAGCTGCTGGCCTCTGATCGGCCGGTGGCTGTCATTGGTATTTCTGTGCAGGAAGACGGTCTCTGCATGGCAATACATTTCAAATGAATGTGAATCTAAGGACACACATTCAACTGAAATAAAGCGCTGCTGTCGGCGGCTCCTGGACCGGGCTGGGATTGTCAAGGAGGATCTATGGTGTCTGAGGGCCGCATAAAGCAGCCTCAGGGGCCGCATGTGTCCCACGGGCCGTGTGTTTGAGACCCCTGATCTACAGCATGGTTGTGATGCTAACTAGTTTGAAAGGATTTGAACTTTTGAAAGTTATCATGTACAGTCAAAACTATAATCAAACAAAATCTTTTTCATACAACTAAGTACATTATTAACATGTGCCAACCTATTATTATAGGGGTTGTCTCTTAATTAGAGCATATGGACATCATTGAGTCTTTAAGATCAGATGCTGCTTTGTTGGTCTCAACATATCCTTACATTACAAGGATCAAACTTTATTTGAATTGTATTACCTAATATTCTATACTGCTGCATGTTTTTGGAACTGGGTAGTCTTGCTGAGAAAGCCCTTTTAGTAATAAAAAAAATTCTAAACAGCCCATTCTTAACTATACATTTCATTCTAGTACAAAGCACTCACTGAAGTTACTGCAGATCTGTGGAACCAGGTTTTGGATAACAAACCACGTCTATGGCTTGCAGTTGTTAAAGGACAGTTAGATAAAGTTTCTAAGCAATGTTAGTGCAGGAGCTTGAGATTTTAGCAATACTACAAATGAAGCACTTTCTCCATTTTTTCTTTTAACCTTTTCAAAAAAGAATCAGTGTTGTGATCAGCTGATCACTGGAGTCTGGCTTCCATCCATGAGGTGCATTTGCTGTGAGAAGCCAAGACTGCTTTATAAGCATAACCTAGGATGATTACTCAATATCAAACAAACAAGACAAACAAGTTGGTGTTGGATGAAGAAAATGGTCACAGCTTTATTAATTACTATCTTGTAAATAACCAAAGATTTCATCCATATTCCTTTCACCCGATAAACCCCCACATGCCTGTCACTGGAGATACAGTGAGCATGTATACTCAAGGGTCAACATTATCCACCAAGGGAAGGAGGATGAAAATCCTCTTCGGCTCTCCGATCACCTCCACCCAACAAAACCAAAGCCTTTTCAGCTCCTTCTTGTATGCCCGTTAGCAATATATCATTGCCGATCTCGTTCAAGTAGACTCCATTGGCTAACAATAAATACATATTGTCACCTTCTAGCATGCAGTGTCGAATCGCCACCCCTCCGCTTGAGCATATAAAATGAGACACAATCATATTAAGCAGTTTCTGAGCGCTTTCCAATGCCTCCAAGTCCCGAGCTCCTTACCATACCTGCCATGCTACCACCTCTGACCACCTATCAGTTCCGCCAGTTTTACCTTCCCCAAGTCGTTGCCGCCCATAAGGATGATCAAAACCATTGGATTCTTGCATACCTTAGCTATTGATTCAATGCGACCTAACATTTGAAACCAGCACAGACCTCTATTGCCTTCCCAATGAACAATAACAGAGCTAAATTCAGTCCTGCGGGACGCACACTTGTCCGCCTACTGACCCTGAATATGAACGAATGTCCTATGATTCAAACGTGAGGCGTTGCCATTTCTGAAATGAAAAAAACATACAACACATAGCTAAGCAACCAACCTATCATTTACAACAATTCCGGTTTTACGTATGTATGGTAACAGGTGGATATCCACCTACCCAAATTCTTAATATCTTCCTCAGCCATACCCAATGCATTAGCTTCCGCAGCTACCCCTAGCCAGGAGTGTATCCCGAACTGCTCCTCATCGACACCCGCGTGTCTCAAGCATGCTTTAAATATAGCCTTAAACTGGTATAATGTCAACGACGCAACGGATTTGTGAACTAGAAACTGTCTGCACTCTGGTCTCCTATTCATGCATTCACCAACAGCCTGAACCAGCAAAATGGACAACTTAAGGCAATAATTGTAAGCCAAGACCCTCTACTTTCTTGATCTGTTTTTGACCTACAGACGCAGACCTGCAGGCACCCATTCTGTATAAAAACATTGCTTGACCCCAGGCCGCCATAAGCCCATGCGCTTGGGGCCACTAATTCCCCAACTCGTAATGCTGCAAAAAAGGCCAGTGAAAAAGCTGCTGAAAAAAGGCATGACTCAAATGAATTATGCGTAACAACCTCTAAACTGCTGACAATCCGCCTTAACAATACGAACGACACCGGCCGCCTCACATCCCGTGACTTCCTCTCCTTTTTCCAACCTTTCACGATCTGCCGCATTATAAACTCTTTTGTTATATCCCTACAACCCCAAAGTTTCAACATGAAGGCCACACCCATCAATCTCTTCTGAATGCTAGCACCAGACAAGCCCTTGGCTTGACAAACAGTCAACACTTATATCATCACTTCTAAATGAAACTGATCATTCGCACGAAAGCTGACCCCAGCTGCCTTCAACCACTCGCTCCACACTGCCATATGACTTTGCCATGTAGATTTTGCCACTGAAGCCTGAACTAATCTCGCCAACTCGATTCTACAATGGTCCATAAGTGGTCCGGGCATTTGAGACCTGCCTGCTCTGCCATTGGATGAAGCTCTCTGAAAAGATCAATCTGCGAATGAGACAAAGCAACCACCACTTTATTGTCTTTACTTGTTAAATGCCTAGCTCTGACCCACACATTCCGCTGGAAGCATCGAAGCACAAAATGTCTAAGGACTGCTAGTGACGCGCCCCCTGGGCCTGTGCTGTGCAGGGGAACCCGGAACCGGGCCTGTTGTAGAATGCTGGGGGTTGTAGTCTCCGTGTGGCGGTGACCCGGTCCGTGCCCAGGGTGGTCAAACCAGTGGCAGTCTATTTGTATGATAATAAGTGTCCGACTACGCCACCCGTGGATTGCGGTCAGTGGGGACCGCTGCTGTGCTGCCGACAGCTGAGGCTGATGTTGGTTGCGCAGCCGAGTATGGGATAACTCCCCATGGGAGGAGTATTGCCTCAGGGCAGCTAATGTGGAAGATGATGGGAGTGATGGTCTGAGGGTCCCAGTGCTAATGGTGCAGGAGCGGCAAGGAATCACAGAGACGTGTGGTGCAGTTCAGGGTCTTTACTGATGGTACAAGGCAGACCCTCCCGGGAGTACTGGCTAGTATAAGGGGCCTGGTCAGTCTGCGAGCAAGCAGGAGTTCCCCTGGCCAGGTGGAGTTGTAGGCCTCCCCGTTTATCTGCACTCTTCCTGGCTACCTTGCTGTCAGCGGTTACAAGTAGCCCACTTCCCTGAGTATACCGTGTGGTGCTCACCCGTATGGCTGGTGACTTGGGGCCTTCTGTTAGCTTCCGCTCCTGGATGGCGGCGCTGGTCCCTTCTCTGTGACTGAGCCTCCGGGCTTCTATGGCCAGAGGACCTGGAATCCCCTGCCGGCTGGTCTCTGCTGCTGGGTGTATATCAGTCCCCACAGCCTCGGACTCCTGTGTCCGGCTTTAGTATCTTCGTCCAGGGCGAACTCTGCTCAGCTCCAGCCCCTGGACTTCTGCTACTGCTCCTACAGAGCTCCTGTTCTTGCTTTCCCTGTGTCTGGAACTGAACTCCAGGCTCTGACTCTGTCTGCAGCTTCTCTCTCTAATCCCGCCCCAGACCCAGTTTATAAGGGCAGATTCCTCCCCTCCCAGGTCTGGGTGGGCCGTGTTGCATGTTTAGGGATCCTGACCAGAGAAACCTCCCACTTGCTCTCAGACATAATATCTCTATTACTGTGGCAACCAGACCCCTGGGGTGTCACATTAGCACTGGGAGCAAAGAGGATGATAGAGAATTGACCGTATTCACCACTGCTAGGTTGTCTGACCAAAATCAAATTCATCTGTTGGCCAGAAATTCGCCCAAAATTTCAAACGCGACCATGATGGGAAACAACTCTAACAGGGTAGAATCCATCAGAACATTAGAACCGTGCAAAGTGAATGGCCAATCGGCCCTGCACCCTTGAAAACCGAATAGCACGCCAAAACCCCACTGATCAGACGCATCCGTGAACAACTGCACCTCCACATTTGACACCTCGGCTTCCTGACAAATTAACTTGCCGTCAAAAGAGTGCAAAAACTCCTGCCAAACTAACAATTCCTCCCTGATTGCTCTGGAAATTCTCATGAAATGCTCGGGCCTCACAATGCCGTGCATTGCCAGGGACACGCATCTGGAACAAACTCACCCCACTGGAATTATCCTAGAAGCAAAGACAAGCAAACCCAAGAGGCACTGTACCTGTTTACAGCTGAGTTCACACAATGTGTTTTCGCTGCGGTTTTCCCGCCGTGTAAACGCTGCGAAAACGCTTGTTAATAGGTCTGCCAGGTATAGCAATGCGAATCCGGATGTAAAAACCGCACCATGACCATTGTTTGGGCATTTCCACCGCAAATTTGCAGCCATTGACTTGCATTGAATCGCAGCAAACCCGCAGGTATAATAGTTATACCTGTGGATATGCTGCGTTTCAATGAAAGTCAATGGGAACAAAATTGTGCCGGAAACGCACTGCGGGTGGTACTCAGGTTGGGAGAGGAGGACTACATCTCCAGCGAGAGCGGTGTGGATGGGAGGAACAGTAGTCTGCTCTGCCCAGCCCGCGTGCCCCTGGTCAAAGAAAAAAAAAAGTAAAAATCTAAAAATAAACCTTATACTTACCTGTCCAGCGGCCCCCGGTGTCCTCCTGGTCCCCGACGATGCTGTCTCCCCGGCGGTCAGCGGTATACTGCGGGGAGCAGGCTCGCTCCTCGCAGTGTCATGAGCCTCTGGACCTGCGCTGATGTCACTGATCAGCTGATGGTCACGTGACCATACTAGGCTAAAAATACCAGCTCACAGCAGCCACATAAATTACATGAATAGAAATGCTAATGAATATTGAGTGAATGGGACTAGCTGACACCCAGCTCTTTTGTTTGGTGATGACAAGGTGTCAATCAGACCTTTTCATGACCAAAACTATAATTAGTACACAGTAAAGAATTAAATAAACGCACACAGAGCAAACACTTTACTTGAAATACAGCAGACACATTCTTTAATCATTAAAATTAACCAATATACTCACCCAAGTTCTGACGGTAATCCAAGAGTTTAAGCAATTTCCCACTAAATAACTTTATTTAGCTCTAAATGCATTCATTGATGTACAAAAACGCTTCAAAACCGCATAAAAAATGCATCAAAAACGCATCAAAAATGCCCAGCGTTTTTCCTGCTAAGGAGATGCAGAAATGCTCAGGAAATTTCTGTTGATCAATAAGTGATGATAACTTTGCTAACTTTTCTTCTGGCAAACAAAAAAACATAGATTCTGTGTCTATTGTGATGCCCAAAAAGGAAAGCCCAGTTACCAGACCTACGGTTTTGTCATCCGCAATCGGCACTCCTATCTGTAACACATGCAGCATGTAAGCGCACATGTTGTCGCTCTCCGAGCCAATAAAGAGAAAGTTGTCTAAGTAGTATATAACCGATGGGATGCCCGACTCGAACCGTACCATCCATTCCAAAAAGAATGAAAAGACTTCAAAATAGTAGCAAGAAATCGAGCATCCCATGGGTAGACACATATCCACAAAGTACCTATCGTCCTAACTACAACCCAAAAGGTGATAACATGACGGATGAACAGGCAACAAACGAAAGGCCAATTTTATGTCCGATTTTGCTAACTGTGCCCCTTTCCCGATCGCCTTACCCACTGCGCCGCCACGTCAAATGAAGTATATGATACCTCTACATCCTTCTTTTATATACCATCGTTGGATAGGGCAAATGTTGTATTAAACAAAATTTTCCTTGCTCTTTTTGGGAACCAAACCCAGAGGTGACACTTTTAGGTTATGGTAGGGGGGGGGGGGAAGAAAAGGGGCCCATCATGAGTAGTGTTGAGCCACCCCCGTAGTGTTCGGGTTCGGTTCGGTTCGTCGAACACCGGGATGTTCGAGGAACTGTTCGTCGAACTGTTCGTCGAACACCTTAGAACACCGTCGAACACCGTTAAAACCAATGGCAGGCAAACAAAAACACATAGAAACACATAGAAAACACCTGCAAAGGTGTCCAAAAGCTGACAAACTGCTCAGAAGACACTCTCTTTAAAAAAGCCGGCCGTCAAATTCAGCAGGGGCATACACCGGTACCCGACAATTTAGACAAGAAGGAATAGAGCATCACACATAGATTAGATAGATAGAAATATGTCAGTCACACATATAAGAAGCACAGTGACAGTGTTGGTTACTGCACTTTTCATTTAGTGTAAAGGATTTATTAAAAAAAAATATTAGTGTTTTCATGCACCGTCTCTTTAAAAAAGCCGGCCGGCAATTCAGCATCTGTACCCGACAATTTAGAACAGAAAGAATAGAGCTTCACACATAGATTAGATAGATAGAAACATGTCAGTCACATATATAATAAGTACAGTGAGAGTGTTGCTTACTGTACTTGTCATTTAGTGTAAAGGATTTATTTAAAAAAATAATAGTGTTTTCATGCACTGTCTCTTTAAAAAAGCCGGCCGGCAATTCAGCAGCGGTACCCGACAATTTAGAACAGAAAGATAGAGCATCACACATAGATTAGATAGATAGAAACATGTCAGTCACATATATATGAAGTACAGTGATAGTGTTGGTTACTGTACTTGTCATTTAGTATTAAAATAAAGGATTTATTATTAAAAAAATTGGCGTGGGGTTCCCCTTAATTTTAGGCTCTAGCGAAGGTTAAGCAGACGGCTGGGGCAGATGTTTGAAGCCTGGGAAGGGGGTAATACCCACGGAGCTTCCCAGGCTACTAATATCAGCCCCCAGCTGAATGCCTAGCCTTTACTAGCTATTAAAATGGGGGACCCCCCAAAAAAAATGACGTGGGGTCCCCCCTAATTTAATAGCTAGCAAAGGCTAGGCAGACAGCTGGGGGCTGATATTAATAGCCCAGGAAGGGAGCCATGAATATTGGCCCCCTCCCAGGCTAGAAACACCAGCCGTCAGCCGCCCCAGAAATGGCGCATTCATAGGATGCGCCAATTCTGGCACTTAGCCTCGCTCTTCCACGCTGCCCTGGTGCGGTGGCAGGGGGTAATAGGGTTGGGGTTGATGTCAGCTTATAATGCCAGCTGACATCAAGCCCAGGTTAGTAATGGAGAGGCGTCTATAAGACACCCCCATTACTAACCCCATAGTCAAAGTTAAAAAAAACACAAACACCCAGAATAAAGTCCTTTAATTGAAATAAAGACACAATCCTTTATTGTTCTAAATTAAACCATACTTACCATCATGCCCATTCCAGCTGAAGCCAACGATCTCCTGCAATAAAAGAAAAATAATAAAGCAACCTCATCCTTACCTTTCCATGGTTCCCACGACAGCTTCAGCTCTGCTACATCGAGATGACAGGCTGGACCGCAGCAGAACGCTGCCATCCAGCCTGTCATCCCGCAGACACTGAGAAGCGCAGGCTTGCTTGCGCTGCTCAGCGTCTCTCTGTGACGACATCCAGATGAGCCGAGTTCATGTCCAATGAACTCGGCTCACCTCATGCACGTCACTGACAGCGTGGGAAAATTCTCACGCTGAAGCGCTGATTGCAGGAGAATTTTCCCACGCTGTCAGTGACGTGCATGAGGTGAGCCGAGTTCATTGGACATGACCTCGGCTCATCTGGATGCCGTCACAGCGAGACAGTGAGGAGCGCAAGCATGCCTGCGCTTCTCAGTGTCTGCGGGATGACAGACTGGATGGCAGCGTTCTGCTGCGGTCCAGCCAGTCATCTCGATGTAGCAGAGCTGAAGCTGTCGTGGGAACCATGGAAAGGTAAGGATGAGGTTGGTTTATTATTTTTCTTTTATTGCAGGAGATCGTTGGCTTCAGCTGGAATGGGTGTGATGGTAAGTATGGTTTAATTTAGAACAATAAAGAATTGTGTCTTTATTTCAATTAAAGGACTTTATTCTGGGTGTTGTGTTTTTTTTAAATACTTTACTAGAAATTCATGGCGGTCATGTCTAATACTGGTGTGACCCCATGAATTTTGGGCTTGGGGCCAGCTGATAATACCAAGCTGGCCCTAACCCCTTTATTACCCAGTGAGCCACAGCACCAGGGCCCTGGATGAGTTGGGTACAGCGCCAGAAGATGGCGCTTCTATGAACGCGCCATTTTCCGGGGTGGCTGCGGACTGCAATTTGTAGCGGGGGGGGGGCCCAGAAAGCTTGGGCCTCCCTGCGCTGCAGATTCCAGCCCCCAGCTGCCTAGTTGTACCTGGCTGGACACAAAAATAGCGCAAAAAGTTGTCAAAAGAAGTCAAGGCGTTACTCATGATTAGAGATGAGCGGTGTTCGACTAGAACTGTTCGCCAATCTCAAATTCGAGCTGTTTTGGGCGGTGTTCGAGTTGTTCGACGAACCCGAACGATTTGCAAAAAAATCGGCTGTTCGAGGTTATGTTCGATAACTGTTCGTGCACCAAAAGCGTGTCCTGCATGTCTGGCGCTATTTAGAGCACCAATCATGCAGGGATTGTCTGCCACTCACTGTAATGCCACAGCCATAGTTGTGGCATTACAGTGATTGCCCAAATCGATGGGAACAGTGCCAACAGTGAAACATGAAAAGCCGGCAATTCAGCAGCGGCATACACCTGTACCCGACAATTTAGAACCGAAAGAATAGAGCTTCACACATAGATTAGATAGATATAAACATGTCAGCCACATATATACGAAGTACAGTGAAAGTGCTGCTTACTGTACTTGTCATTTAGCGTAAAGGATTTATCAAAAAAAATAATAGTGTTTTCATGCACTGTCTCTTTAAAAAAGCCGGCCGGCAATTCAGCAGCGGTACCCGACAATTTATAACAGACAGAATAGAGCTTCACACATAGATTAGATAGATAGAAACATGTCAGTCACATATATATGAAGTACAGTGACAATGTTGCTTACTGTACTTGTCATTTAGTGTAAAGGATTTATTAAAAAATATAATAGTGTTTTCATGCACTGTCTCTTTAAAAAAGCCGGCCGGCAATTCAGCATCAGTACCCGACAATTTATAACAGACAGAATAGAGCTTCACACATAGATTAGATAGATAGAAACATGTCAGTGACATATATATGAAGTACAGTGATAGTGTTGGTTACTGTACTTGTCATTTAGTATTAAAATAAAGGATTTATTATTAAAAAAAATTGGCGTGGGGTTCCCCTTAATTTTAGTCTCTAGCGGAGGTTAAGCAGACAGCTGGGGCAGATGTTTGAAGCCTGGGAAGGGGGTAATACCCACGGAGCTTCCCAGGCTACTAATATGAGCCCCCAGCTGAATACATAGCCTTTACTAGCTATTAAAATGGGGGACCCCCCCAAAAAAAATGACGTGGGGTCCCCCCTAATTTAATAGCTAGCAAAGGCTAGGCAGACAGCTGGGGGCTGATATTAATAGCCCAGGAAGGGTGCCATGAATATTGGCCCCCTCCCAGGCTAGAAACACCAGCCGTCAGCCGCCCCAGAAATGGCGCATTCATAGGACGCGCCAATTCTGGCACTTAGCCTCGCTCTTCCCACTGCCCTGTAGCGGTGGCAGTGGGGTAATAGGGCTGGGGTTGATGTCAGCTTATAATGCCAGCTGACATCAAGCCCAGGTTAGTAATGGAGAGGCGTCTATAAGACACCCCCATTACTAACCCCATAGTCAAAGTTAAAAGAAAACACAAACACCCAGAATAAAGTCCTTTAATTGAAATAAAGACACAATCCTTTATTGTTCTAAATTAAACCATACTTACCATCACGCCCATTCCAGCTGAAGCCAACGATCTCCTGCAATAAAAGAAAAATAATAAAGCAACATCATCCTTACCTTTCCATGGTTCCCAGGACAGCTTCAGCTCTGCTACATCGAGATAACAGGCTGGACCGCAGCAGAACGCTGCCATCCAGCCTGTCATCCCGCGGACACTGAGAAGCGCAGGCATGCTTGCGCTCTGCAGTGTCTGGCTGTGACGGCATAAAGATGAGACGAGTTCATGTCCAATGAACTCGGCGCACCTCATGCACGTCACTGACAGCGTGGGAAAATTCTCACGCTGAAGCGCTGAGTGCAGGAGAATTCTCCCACGCTGTCAGTGACGTGCATAAGGTGAGCTCATGTCCAATGAACTCAGCTCACCTCCTGCATGTCACTGACAGCGTGGGAGAATTCTCCTGCACTCAGCGCTTCAGTGTGAGAATTCTCCCACGCTGAAGCGCTGAGTGCAGGAGAATTTTCCCACGCTGTCAGTGACGTGCATGAGGTGAGCCGAGTTCATTGGACATTAACTCGGCTCATCTGGATGCCCTCACAGAGAGACACCGTGGAGCGCAAGCAAGCCTGCGCTTCCCAGTGTCTGCGGGATGACAGGCTGGATGGCAGCGTTCTGCTGCGGTCCAGCCTGTCATCTCGATGTAGCAGAGCTGAAGCTGTCATGGAAACCATGGAAAGGTAAGGATGATGTTGCTTTATTATTTTTCTTTTATTTCAGGAGATCGTTGGCTTCAGCTGGAATGGGCGTGACGGTAAGTATGGTTTAATTTAGAACAATAAAGAATTGTGTGTTTATTTCAATTAAAGGACTTTTTTCTGGGTGTTGTGTTTTTTTTAAATACTTTACTAGAAATTCATGGTGGTCATGTCTAATATTGGCGTGACCCCATGAATTTTGGGCTTAGGGCCAGCTGATAATGCCAAGCTGGCCCTAACCCCTTTATTACCCAATGAGCCACCGCATCAGGGCCCTGGATGAGTTGGGTACAGCGCCAGAAGATGGCGCTTCTATGAACGCGCCATTTTCCGGGGTGGCTGCGGACTGCAATTTGCAGCGGGGGTGGCCCAGAAAGCTTGGGCCTCCCTGCGCTGCGGATTCCAGCCCCCAGCTGCATAGTTGTACCTGGCTGGACACAAAAACAGGGCGAAGCCCCACGTCAATTTTCTTTAAATTATTTCATGAAATAATTAAGAAAAAAAGGGCTTCCCTATATTGTTGTGTCCGGCCAGGTACAAATAGGCAGCTGGTGGTTGGGGGCAGCCCGTTCCTGCCTGCTGTACCTGACTGGACACAAATATAGTGCGAAGCCCCAAGTCAATTTTTTTTTAATTATTTCATGAATTTCCTGAAATAATTTAAAAAAATTGAAGTGGGGCTTCGCACTATATTTGTGTCCAGCCAGGTACAGCAGGCAGGAATGGGCTGCCCCCAACCACCAGCTGCCTATTTGTACCCGGCCGGACACAACAATATAGGGAAGGCCTTTTTTTCTTAATTATTTCATGAATTTCATGAAATAATTTAAAAAAAAATACGTGGGGCTTCGCCCTATTTTTGTGTCCAGCCAGGTACAACTAGGCAGCTGGGGGCTGGAATCTGCAGCGCAGGGAGGCCCAAGCTTTCTGGGCCCCCCCCCGCTGCAAATTGCAGTCCGCAGCCACCCCGGAAAATGGCGCGTTCATAGAAGCGCCATCTTCTGGCGCTGTACCCAACTCATCCAGGACCCTGGTGCGGTGGCTCACTGGGTAATAAAGGGGTTAGGGCCAGCTTGGTATTATCAGCTGGCCCCAAGCCCAAAATTCATGGGGTCACGCCAGTATTAGACATGACCGCCATGAATTTCTAGTAAAGTATTTAAAAAAACACAACACCCAGAATAAAGTCCTTTAATTGAAATAAACACACAATTCTTTATTGTTCTAAATTAAACCATACTTACCATCACGCCCATTCCAGCTGAAGCCAACGATCTCCTGCAATAAAAGAAAAATAATAAACCAACCTCATCCTTACCTTTCCATGGTTCCCACGACAGCTTCAGCTCTGCTACATCGAGATGACAGGCTGGACCGCAGCAGAACGCTGCCATCCAGCCTGTCATGCCGCAGACACTGAGAAGCGCAGGCATGTTTGTGCTCCTCAGTGTCTCTCTGTGACGGCATAAAGATGAGCCGAGGTCATGTCCAATGAACTCAGCTCACCTCATGCACGTCACTGACAGCGTGGGAAAATTCTCATGCTGAAGTGCTGAGTGCAGGAGAATTCTCCCACGCTGTCAGTGACGTGCATGAGGTGAGCTCATGTCCAATGAACTCAGCTCACCTCATGCACCTCACTGACAGCGTGGGAAAATTCTCCTGCACTCAGCGCTTCAGCGTGAGAATTCTCCCACGCTGTAAGTGACGTGCATGAGGTGAGCCGAGTTCATTGGACATGACCTCGGCTCATCTTTATGCCGTCACAGAGAGACAATGTGGAGCGCAAGCAAGCCTGCTCTTCTCAGTGTCTGCGGGATGACAGGCTGGATGGCAGCGTTCTGCTGCGGTCCAGCCTGTCATCTCGATGTAGCAGAGCTGAAGCTGTCCTGGGAACCATGGAAAGGTAAGGATGATGTTGCTTTATTATTTTACTTTTATTTCAGGAGATCATTGGCTTCAGCTGGAATGGGCGTGATGGTAAGTATGGTTTAATTTAGAACAATAAAGAATTGTGTCTTTATTTCAATTAAAGGACTTTATTCTGGGTGTTTGTGTTTTTTTTAACTTTGACTATGGGGTTAGTAATGGGGGTGTCTTATAGACGCCTCTCCATTACTAACCTGGGCTTGATGTCAGCTGGCATTATAAGCTGACATCAACCCCAGCCCTATTACCCCCTGCCACCGCACCAGGGCAGCGTGGAAGAGCGAGGCTAAGTGCCAGAATTGGCGCATCCTATGAATGCGCCATTTCTGGGGCGGCTGACGGCTGGTGTTTCTAGCCTGGGAGGGGGCCAATATTCATGGCTCCCTTTCCTGGCTATTAATATCAGCCCCCAGCTGTCTGCCTAGCCTTTGCTAGCTATTAAATTAGGGGGGACCCCACGTCATTTTTTTGGGGGGGTCCCCCATTTTAATAGCTAGTAAAGGCTATGTATTCAGCTGGGGGCTGATATTAGTAGCCTGGGAAGCTCCGTGGGTATTACCCCCTTCCCAGGCTTCAAACATCTGCCCCAGCTGTCTGCTTAACCTCCGCTAGAGCCTAAAATTAAGGGGAACCCCACGCCAATTTTTTTAATAATAAATCCTTTATTTTAATACTAAATGACAAGTACAGTAACCAACACTGTCACTGTACTTCATATATATGTGACTGACATGTTTCTATCTATCTAATCTATGTGTGAAGCTCTATTCTGTCTGTTATAAATTGTCGGGTACAGATGCTGAATTGCCGGCCGGCTTTCTTAAAGAGACGGTGCATGAAAACACTATTATATTTTTTAATAAATCCTTTACACTAAATGACAAGTACAGTAAGCAACACTGTCACAGTACTTCATATATATGTGACTGACATGTTTCTATCTATCTAATCTATGTGTGATTCTCTATTCCTTCTATTCTAAATTGTCGGGTACCGCTGCTGAATTGCCGGCCGGCTTTTTTAAAGAGACAGTGCATGAAAACACTATTATTTTTTTTGATAAATCCTTTACGCTAAATGACAAGTACAGTAAGCAACATCGTCACTGTACTTCATATATATGTGACTGACATGTTTCTATCTATCTAATCTATGTGTGATTCTCTATTCCTTCTATTCTAAATTGTCGGGTACAGATGCTGAATTGCCGGCCGGCTTTTTTAAAGAGACAGTGCATGAAAACACTATTATTTTTTTTGATAAATCCTTTATGCTAAATGACAAGTACAGTAAGCAACACTGTCACTGTACTTCATATATATGTGGCTGACATGTTTATATCTATCTAATCTATGTGTGAAGCTCTATTCTTTCGGTTCTAAATTGTCGGGTACCGGTGTATGCCGCTGCTGAATTGCCGGCTTTTCATGTTTCACTGTTCCCATCGATTTGGGCAATCACTGTAATGCCACAACCACCATGGCTGTGGCATTACAGTGAGTGGCAGACAATCCCTGCATGATTGGTGCTCTAAATAGCACCAGACATGCAGGACACGCTTTTGGTGCACGAACAGTTATCGAACATAACCTCGAACAGCCGAATTTTTTGCAAATCGTTCGGGTTCGTCGAACAACTCGAACACCGCCCAAAACAGCTCGAATTTGAGATTGGCGAACAGTTCTAGTCGAACACCGCTCATCTCTACTCAGCAGTCCCTGGCACCTTCATTATTCACTCTGGTGCCTACAAGGAAAGTGATCCAATCTATTACGTTCATAGTCCCCAATACAGCATATGAACCTGGGTTACCATGATGGCAAATCCTCATTAATAAACTAAACTAAACTAAACCTATCCACTATGTCTTTAACTTTTAAACTATTTTTAATTTAGATACTTGTAACAAAAGGTCTATATATAATGTTTCGGTTGTGATTGAATAAAAGAAACAAAAAATTGGAATTGGGGGTTTGAACTCCACACATTGCTCTGTGCAGTAATGCTTGTAGCAAAACTGTCACAGTACTAAGACCACCCGCAGACACACAACTTGGCTTTCTGTTTTGCCATGTGGTGGCAAAATGTAATTTTTGCTCTTACTCATTCACAATATTATGAGCTTTTGTCAGGTATTAGAAATGTAATTTTTGTGCATTAGCTTCTATGATTGACAGGTTTTGTTTCATTTAATAGTTATACCCAGACAAATCAGACCTCCTGCTTTGCACCTATGAGGGGCAAACACGTTGAAACTTGTGTCTGAAAATTGAGTGTCTGGTTTGACTACTTATCAAACCAGACACTCACAAATCAGATACACACAAAGAAGAAAGTGGAGTAAATCCAGCTCAAAAGAGGGATTAATAAAACAAGAATACTTTATTAATACAAACATAAAAACATATTAAGGGTATCATAAAAGAGGTCCATCAGATAGAATACAAGGTAAATCACAGCTGGATGAATAATTGGTAACAGGCTATGATAAACACAGCAGGTATAGAGAGATATAAATGGAGAAAGAATTAAGTCCAATCTACTACAGACAAGTATCACTACATCTGCATTCTGTAAAGGGCAATATGACACATAGAATATGATGTCAGGATTATTCAGTAGCAATAAATATAAATAAAGTGCAAGTGCAAAAAGAAATCAAGAAAGTCTGTGATAGCTATGTAGGGATTTCATTAAATCATTATTGACATAGAAAGGAGACAGTACATTCTGTGTCTCTGTAGCGATTTTGACATGATATATTGCTGTGAATTCATTTGTTAAGCTTACCGTGCTGGTGAAGAAAAGGGAACACCCACCGCTTCTGAGACGCAGAATGTACTCCTTTCTCTGGCAATAATGATTTAATGGAATCCCTACATAGAGAGCACAGACTTTCTTCTTTGTGTGTTAGACTAATTAGGAGTATATCACCTCTTTACTATAACTTACATATGGGGGGAACTACTTAATTGATTATGTTCCCAGCCTGATATACTTACTTGTGCTTTGTCTTTTTTTCTGATATGTTTAACGTAAGTCATGTGGCAAGAGTCATTAAAGGGTTGATATTAACTTTAAGGATTGCTACATTCAACAGTTGGCAATTTCAAGTCTTTTTCCTCTTTGAATAGGCTATTTGGATATTTAAATTTCCATGACCTATAAGTCTTCACAAGGAGAGAGAAATGTTACCCCGTAGATGCCGTAGTTGTGCCAAAGACATTCTTACTAGGCTCCTTGGACTGAATTAGTGAGTGGAAGGATGTTGTGTAGCAGTAATTGGAATTTAATCTGTATGTCACTATGTCATAATGCAATATAAAGAATGTTTTGATATTAAATGCTTACCCATTTTTTAAAGGGTTTGTTTGGCTGAAATAAAAAACCTGCAGTCACTGGCCCAATCATGGCAGAGTGTGATGCGCTCACTGTCACAATTTCCCTATATTCCCCATGCAAGTAGATTGTGATGATACCACATGAGTGTGATTTGCATACTTGCGGTTTGCACAGTGCACGTGATCACTCACACAAGGAATACAGAGGAACTGTGACAGTGTGCGATGAAGTCTGCAAAGTGACTGCAGACTTCTAATTTTAGCCTGGACAACCCTTTTTGGTTCATTCGCATCCATCAGCTATCTAACTGCTGTTATGGCTAAAATAAGGAACAAATTGAAACTTGTAATGTTAGCCAAGCTTCAAAGACTTAGCTCAGCAATATTACCATTTAGTCTGTAAAGAGTTTCAAAAGTGGTAATAATCTTGTAATACATTTCTAAAAAGGTTTTAAAGAGCATGGTATATTCATAGAGTGAAAAGTCAAAATCATTATCATCAATGCATCACTATTTTTCTGGGATGTTAGTAATTAACATTAATATTTGAGAGTCCTCAATGGTTGATGCCTTTTAATGGCTAACGGAAAAGATGGTAACAAATTGCAAGCTATCGAGACTACTCAGGTCTCTTCATCAGGCATAGTATAACATGAAATCTGAAGAGTCACATATTTATAGACAATAGGACACAGAAATAATGCAATATGTGAGACAAGTGACGTGAAGCAGAACTTTGAATATGGGAGAGGGATAAACAAATGTGGCTGTAAATATTGGAGCAGTTCATAGATAGAGAGTGCGAAATGTTTATTGTCCTGTGATTGAGGTCTGGTCCATGGCTGTGATGATCCCACAGGTCCCGAGGAGCACATTCCTTAGTTGATGTAGAATGACATAAATCCATGCGGCACATTCATTCCTGCAATGAGTGTGTCAAAGGTTGAAATAAGTTTATATTCCCAGACTCTTCTGTCTCTCTGAGATTTGAAATTACCTTTTAATATCAATAATTTCATGTCCATGAAGTTGTGATCAGGGAAACAAAAATGTTTTGCCACAGGTAGATCTATTCTTTCTTCTTTTATTGTGTGGTGATGAGAATTCATCCTTGTTCTAAGTTTTTGCCCTGTCTCCTCAACATACAGACCCCCAGCTGGATTTTCCCAGTAATTAACATTATAATTGTAAAAGCCTCAGTTCATGTTTAGTAGACGGCAAGTATATACTATATAATAGCTAGGAAGCTATTGCAAGCAAAGTTTTATTTATTGGCTCAGAAAATGTAGGATGATGAATGAAGTAAACACAATTTTTTACACCATATTAATGATCTTTATCAAGAAAATCACTGCATGTGAAATATGGGCAGCATGGTAGCTTAGTTGCTAGCAGAAATGGCTTGAATCACTTGGGCTTCGGTTCTGAATATAATTAAATGCAAGAACTACATGAAGCTTGTACAATCTCTCCATGTTTCCATAGATTTCCATTAGGTACTTTGTTTTCCTCTCACACTCTAAGGCCACGTGCATACATTCAGTATTTTACATCAGTACTTGTAAGCAAAAATCAGAAATGGAACAATCAGTGGAAAAGTATGATAGAAACACGGGCTTTTCCTATACTTTACAATGTTAAACACTGACAGCACACGAATTCCATCGATGTGCTGTTTTTCATGGACCCATAGACTTATATTGGCCCTTGTCGTCTGTGCTGCTGGAAAAAAATGGACATATCTCTGTGTGGTTTGCACGGACACACGATGTAAAACCACAGACATGTGAGCCACCTAATAAGTTATAATAGGTACGTGTGGGATCCGTGAAAAAAATGGATGGCACATGCACTGGAAACAAAGGAAGCCCAAAATTGATTGAGGTGAATTGGTTTCCCATGAAATTTTCCCTAGCATGGGTGTCTATTATAGAAATATTAAGCTTTGGGATGTGGGGATACAGACAGAGGGGCCAGAAGACTGCCATGTCTGGTTTCACGAACTCCTGCACTAGTTAGAAGTACTTCACTATCGTATTAAACAGTTCAGTTTTTTTCCTTGCTAACAGTGCAAGGGTTAATCTGTTCAGTTAAAGCTCCTGGAACTTTACTACTTGGATTGTCTCAGCTGTTCAGTTTTGGTCACTCCCCTCTGCTTTATATTCTCGCCTCTGACACTTAGGGATTGCCAGTGTTAGTTCTCACTGCATGGTTTTGGCATCCTCATCCTCTCCTATTCGGTTTCTCATTCTTTTAACTCCCCTGTGTCCCACTCTGTTGATTGGTGTGTGTATTTTGTATGGCTGGTATTTTCATTTATTTCTGTCTGTCTTCCCTTGTTTGTCTGTTTAGTGTGTTCCTATACACTTCAGCTTCCCTCTACACTGGTGGGAGAGGGGACAGATCAGGGTAGATTTAGAAGCATAGCAAGGAATGAGAAACCGGCATCTCCACCTAAAGGCGTAATCCCGAGGACAGGGATATGCTACGGCGCCCCTAGTTCTAGGGGCCTGGTTAGCGCCCAAAATCCCAACACCATCGTGACACTGCATCAGACAAGGACTAATGTGAATGTGACAATATCTGCCTTTAAAAAAAAAAAGGAACATAAAACAATTAAACAATTGTTCCCCCTGACTAAAGAGTGTTTGATTGATAAAATACATATGTTTATGGTTAATTTTCAAGATATATGAATATGTGAAATTGCTGTAAGACATTGTGGTCCTAAACTCCATAAGTACAGTATATGTGTGAATTGTCTTCATAAATTTGTGAGGATGAACAGGAAACAAGGAAGCAAATGTATCTGCAAGGAAATTGTATGTCTAACCTGTATACACTTATGAATAGCTGGCCGAGTTCCAGAATTCGAGTAATGTAAATAGCCTAAGGGAAAACAGTGATTTTTAAACCACGTTTAGATTTGCTGTGTTCAGTCTCTAAGGCCAATTGGAGTAACCACCAGAGAGAATATATTGCTTTGAACATAATGCTTTGACTGATTGTACTAAAATTAAATAATACATTTAGCCTATCCCATTTACACTTACAATTATGTTTTTATTTTTATTTTAAAACTTCTACGAATGGTGATAGTAACTATATTGCTTCATATACATTAATTGAAAATATAATCAGGACTACAGAACAGCAGAAGGACTTGGGTATTCTGGTTACACGTAAGCTGAGCAGCAGTACTAAATGTCAAGCAGCAGGTGCAAAAGCAAACTAAACTTTAGGGTTTTTTAAAAGAGAGAAAATCCCATGATCCAAACTTATTGTTACCCATCTATAAATCACTTGTGAGGCCACATCTTGAATATGGAATCCAGTATTAGAAAATCTATTGTAAAGTTAGAGAAAGTTTAAAGTCAGGCAACTACATTTTTACTAGTGATCAGCGAGCACTAAAATGCTCAGGGGCTCGATGATCGGGTCGAGCAAATTCGAATTCTCGAGTGCTCGACCCGAGCAACGAGCCCAATGTAAGTCTATGGGAAACTCGAGCATTGTTCCAGCGCTCCCCACCGGAGGTCTGCAGGGGGCCTAAAAATTGGCCAAATCAATGGGAACAGTGCTCAAATGACATGAGAACAGCATGGAAAAGACCCCTGGAAGCATCTCTGACTCCCAGGTCACTGCTATGAACAATGTTATCAAAGTGTTACGCCACGTTTACGAGCTCACATTAAAACATACAAAAACTAAACCAAAATGGATTTTTCTGGAAAAAATGTTAAGGAACATCCTTTCCAGGGTAATGACTTGTATAATGCAAAATAAATAACCAAAAACAAAAATGGTCCTCCACACCTTGGGCTATGTTCACACATAGCGTTTTTCATGCGTTTTTGCACTTTTGCATTGCTTTCAACGAAGACAAATGCATTCACCAGGAAATGTCATTTTAACATTTTACTACCTTATCTGGCCATGTGTTGTGTGAGACATAATTAGATACATCCTGTTTAATTTTTGAAGGAGGGACTCTGAAAATCACAAAGCCTTTTTTTATAGGGCCATCAGGCGGCCCTTACTATTCTTAAAGGGCCAGCAGTTGGCCCTCACTATTGTTAGAGGGCCATCAGCCGGCTACACTTTGTTGTTCCCATTATTAACAAGTGGGTGTCCTATACTGTTATTGCATATCCAGTGACTGCAAGGGCTGCCAAAAATTTGGACGCATCCCAATACCCCTTTGAAGAGACATAGAGGAGGGCCTCTGTAACAAAATGTTCGCATTATAAAGGAGCGGTTCTGCTGTAGTGGTAATGCCCATTCTGTGACTGCAAGGGCTGCCAAAGTTTGGGAAAAACACCACTAAGAATTTAAAGACACAAAGAGCAGGGCCACAGTAACGACAAATTCTCACAAGAAAGGAGAGAGTCTGCTATGCAGTTATAGGGTATGCAGTGAGTCCAACGGCTGACCAATTTTAGGAAAAACCCCACTAAGAATTTAAAGACACATAGAGCAGGGCCACAGTAACAACAAATTCCCATTAGAAAGGAGAGAGTCTCCCATAGTGTTGGCCTATGCAGTGAATGCAAGGGCTGCCAAAAATTTGGAGGCACTTCATTGCCCCTTGGAAGAGACATGGAGGAGGGCCTCATAAAAAAATGTTCCCATTAGAAAGGAGCAGGCCTCCTATACTTGTAATGCCCATGTGTATGGGCTGACAAACATTTACCCAAACATTTTCAGCTGACAGGCGGATGTGCTTAACAGTTATAATTCCACCAGTGGCACTAAAAACCCGCTCTGATAAATTGCTGGCGGCAGGGCAAGCCAGGACTTCCAAGGCATAGAGAGCCAGTCCACGTATCCAGCTTGGATACCCAATAATTATAAAGCACAGCGGAATCACGGAAGACGTTGGTACGGTCGGCAAGGTACTCCCTCACCATCTTCCCAAAGTTTGCACTCCTTGTGAGAGAGAGTACCCCGCGCCTCAGAGACTGTACGATGGGAGGGGCTGAGAAAACTCTCCCAGAACTTTGACAGTGTTCCTCTGCCTCTGCTGGATTGAAGTTGTGTCTCTCTCGCCTGTATTCCTTGGTTGTCCAACGAAGTGTGCCCTCTGCCGCCAGCGTTTTCAGATGGGATTTTTTTTAATAGTTCCGCAACAAGGGCATTCTGGTACAGCCACATTTTTGTAGACCTGTCCGCCTCAGGAATAAGAGATATAAAGTTCTCCTTGTAGCGTGGGTCTAGAAGTGTCACCAACTAGTAATGACTGTCACCCAAAATTTTGAGAACGCGAGGGTCATGGGAAAGGCAGTGTAACATAACCTCAGCCATGCATGCGAGACTACTAACAGGCAAGACTTCCGTGTCCACACCAAGAGGATGACTGACCATGCTCTCCTCCTCCTCGTCCTCTCTATCCTCTGGCCATCCATGCTGAACAGACGGTTTGACAGCTGTGCAGGTAGTACCATCTATAGTGCATGAAACTACCTCCTGTCCTTCCTCCTCCTCCTCCTACTGTTCCTCATTGTCACCCAATCAACATTGGGATGAGAGGAGGCTTGGCTGTGTGTAATCACCCTATATGGTTCCTTGCTCCATCTCATCGTGCTCCGCCTGCAATGCATCCTCTTTGATTGTGAGCAGAGAGCTTTTCAGAAGACAGAGAAGTGGGTTGGTGACGCTAATTATGGCGTCATCGCCGCTCACCATCTTGGTGGAGTCCTCAAAGTTTTGGAGGATGGTACATATGTCTGACATCCATGTCCACTCCTGAGGTCTTATGTTTGGAGTCTGAACTGAATACCGACGGCCCTGTTGATGCTGGTACTCAACAAGTGCCCTCTTTTGCTCACAAATCCTTCCCAACATCTGCAGTGTAGAGTTCCAATGCGTGGGGACATCATACACCAGTCTGTGAGCTGGAAGCTGCAAAACGCTGCTGAAACACGGCAAGAGCGGCAGAAGCTGTAGCTGACTATGAAAAGTGGGCACACAGGCGGCGTACTTTAACAAGCAGATCCTGCAGCTCCGGGTAGGATTTGAGAGACTGATGAACCACGAGGTTAAGCACATAGGCCAGGCATGGTACGTGTGTGAGCCCGCCTCGCCTCTGAGCCGCCACCAGGTTCTGGCCATTGTCACACACGACCATGCCTGGCTGTAGTTTCAGCGGTGTGAGCCACAGATCTGCCTGCTCTTTCAGAGCTGTCCACAACTCTTCAGCATTGTGCGGTTTGTCACCTAAGCATTAGCTTCAGCACAGCCTGTTGCCGCTTGGCCGAGACAGTGCGGCAGTGCTTCCAGCTTGTGACTGATGTGGTCATTTTGAAGATGGAGGCTGAAGAGGAGGAGGAGGAGGCTGAGGAGGATGAGGTGCAGGAGCCATAGATCATGGGGGCAACCCTGGTTGACCTAGGGCCCGCAATCCTTGGCGTCAGGAGAACGTGTTCCATCCCAAGGTCCGACTGGGTCCCAGCTTCCACTATGTTAACCAAGTGTGCCGTCAGCGAGATGTACCGTCCCTGCCCTCAAGCACTTGTCCACGTGTCCGTGGTTAGGTGGACTTTCCCGATAACTGCATTGTTCAGGGCACAGCTAATGTTTTGGTACATGTGCTTGTGTAATGCGGGGATGGCACACCAGGAAAAATAGTGGTGGCTGGGGACCGAGTACCGAGGGACTGCTGCAACCATCAGGTTGCGGAATGCTTCCGTCTCCATGAGCCTAAAAGGCAACATTTCGAGCGCAAGCAGTCGTGAAATGTGAGAATTTAGTAGTGTGGCCTGTGGGGCGTTGGCTGTATATTTGCGCTTGGTTCCAAGGGCTGGGGTATGGACAAGTGAAGACTGCGCTGGGACAAGGACATGGATGTGTTTCCTGATGCTGCTACTTGAGAGTGTGCAACGACAGGTGCAGGGCAGGAGGCATCTTCGCATGCACCATGGACAGGGGATTGGCTTGCATGCAAAACAGCGGAAGAAGCAATGGTTCCACTTGCAGACACTGTTCCTGGACCCTGGGGTTCAGCCCACAAAGTCGGGTGCTTTGCTGCCATGTGCCTGATCATGCTGGTGGTGGTCAAGCTGGTCGTTTCGCCACCCCTGCTGATGCTGGCCTGGCAGGTGTTGCAAATGGCCTTTTTGGGGTTATCGGCAGAGTCTTTAAAAAACAGCCAGACTCGGGAAGACCTAACAGTTGTACTGGCCACTTCCTTTGTGTTGGTGTTACGGGGAACGGTTGCCTGCCTTCTGTCTGCTGCCACCACACTGCTTCTTCCTGCCTGTTCGGGTGCTCTGCCTCCCTCCCCCTGTGTGCTGCTGTCCTCGCTCTGCATGTCCTCCTGCCAGGTTGGGTCAGTTACTATATTAACCACCACCTCGTTTTCCACTTCTGCACCCTGGTCCTCCTCCTGACTTTCTGGCAATTGTGTCTCATCATCGTCCACCTCTTGTGACACTTTCCCACCGTCGCCTTCGTGTGACCGTGGCTGCTCAAATATTTTGGCATCGCTGCTACACGCGATCTCCTCTTGCCCCGCTTCAAGTGGACCGGACGAGAGGCCCGAATGTATAAATGGAAAAGTGAACAACTCTTCAGAGTGTCCAAGTGTGGGATCAGTTGTCTCTGGGCACTTGGCATGGTGGAAGGAAGGAGGATCAGGGTGAGGAATGTGCAGTCCAGACTCACGCCTACTGAGACTTGACCGTGTGGAAGACAGGGTGGTGGTTGCAAAGTGACTGGAAGCATTATCTGCTAGCCAACCAACAACCTTTTGACACTGCTCTGAGTTTAATAGTGGTGTGCTGCGGTCCCTTAGTAATTGGGACAGGAAGGTCGAGCGAGAAGATGTGGGTGTTTGTTGTGGCACAATCTCAGCTTGCCCAAGGCCTCAGCCTTTGGATGCACCATCACGTCCACTTCCCCATCCCTTGGCACGCACCTTGCCCATTTTAGATAGAGGATAATATTTTGCACGGTTGCAACAAATGGCTGGATTTATACCCCAGTTATGTGTGATAGGTCTGATGGACTCACACGGTTTTAAATAGCGGGCTTGTAGTTTTCTATTATTGCCAGCGACCACGTGTGAATAGCTTCACTGACACACTGCTGCCAAACTGTAAATGGAGTACAATATTTTGCATGGTCGCTACAAGTGGCTGGATTTGTACCGCAGTTTTATGTGATACGTTTGACGGACGCTCACAGTTTTGAATAGCGGGCTTGTAGTTTCCAATTATTACCAACGACCACGTGTGAATAGCTTCTCTGACACACTGATGCCAAACTGTAAATGGAGTACAATATTTTCCACATTCACTACAAATTTCTAGATTTTTATCGCTGTAATATGGGATTACGCCTGATGATGGAAAAGATCTGACTGTATTCTGCTGTGCTTAAAAGCAAATGGAGAAATACGATGTTGAACTCACATCACCACATCTAGCGCGGACGGCGCTATACATGAAGCCCCTTGGCTGAACCCCACGTCCACTGCTATCATCACTACGCAGTTGAATCCAAACATACCCTCCTATTATTTGGAAATCTTCTTACTTAGCGACTGTTGAAAAAGACCAAACATTTTATGGTCAAAACTTTCTTCTATGTCGCTCAAAACCCTCATCTTCCTCTAACTTTCTTTATATTGTGGTGAACTGTTTAAATTAAACATAATTTGCATACAGAAACCTTTTGAGTGCAGCTGTTTACCTTTATTACAGTACTGTTTAGCAACGATGCAGGGCTTGGAAAGGATGGAGTGCTATTTAACCTCTGGAGCACAAATTTTCCAGGAATAGAGTGCAGGTATCATCTAAAGAGCTCCAAAGTGCCAGAACAGCAGAAACTCCCTTCAGGTGACTCTATTGTGAAAATTAAACATTATGGGAATTCGTCTACAGGTGCAGGGACAATTTAGACTCCACAGGTATTTTACAAAAGCAAGCACATGGTGTTGCAGCGTAAAAATTGCAAGCTTAGTGCCCATACATGCTGCCCAGCTTGTGCTTATGGAGAAAGCATGAATTTACTAGAGCTCTCCCCACTACAGTAATGGCAAACATGTGAACACTAATTGCAGTTAAGTAACTCTGTGGAGCTAAGCAAGGATGGGGCATTTGGATTTGGAAGCACAGATTTTGATGGATATCTTTTTTTCAGAGACATATTGCTTTTCCAAAGCGTTTTTGCTACCAATAACGTGGAAATTCCTATATTTCCATTGATAGTTGATGTATCAGAATGGGGTTTGTTTTTTGTGGCTTGAGTGGAAGTTTTTATTGGTACCATTTTGGGGTACATAACATTTTGAATTTCCCTTAAAGGGGTATTCTCATGTTATTAAATTGCTTTAGTTAGTTAAACCGCATGAAAATAAGCAGGTTGCAATTGATTTGCCTTTTCTATCTGCTGGCGTTCTACTGATATGAGAGTTTTTATCTCACATACTGTATAGCTTGTTGCCAAGGAAATCAACCACCAGAGTCGGGCCTAATATGCACTGTAGCTAAATTCCATGGGAGGAGTTAACTCTTGTGATACCAGCCACCCCTCTTTAGCTGAATGACTTCTGTACAGCAGTTAACTGTTCACCTCCCTCTCCTCTCTCTCAGCTCCTGAACTGCTATCATTCCTACAAAATAACAATCCCGCAACCCCCGCAATGCATACCAATGCTCCTAATTACTTGTCACGCAAGGTGCGGGGAAGACTAAGTGCAACACGAAGGGAAGAGGGGAAGGGAGCCTAAACACTAGGAAAAGGGGGAATGGAGACCTTCTAGACTGATCTGATATCACCCTGTCTTCCCTATCGTCCCTATATTGGTTCCTCACCATTTGCCACACAGAAACCTAAACCTTGTATTTTCCTAGAGCTTGGCCCTGGATAGGGAAGGGGGGATTAGCACTAGTCAGTCCCACTAACAACTAAAGACAACAAGGGAGACAAACACAGGGGAAAGTAACTTAGCTTGAGACGACTTCAGAGAGATTACACCAAACGTCCTCTTAGTACCAGAGAGGAAGTAAACAGACTGCAATAGCTCCAAGCCTTAACAAGGGAACATGTTAATATCACCGGAACCTCCCTGTAGCAAACAGAAAGTATTTAAACCCCAGGCCTGGGTGTCAATTAGCAAGAGGGAGGTAGCCGCTGGATCCTAGAGTGAGACAGATCTAAGAAGGTGTCTGTTATGCCAAATGAAGAGATCTTCTTCAACCAACTGCAGGGCGACTGTCTGTCACATCTGACACACCCGTGATATTACTGTTCTTAATTTTCCTTAATTTTCTTTATATTCATCCATTTTAGTAAGTTCCAGAAAACGTATTCAAACTTGAAAAAAATGGAGATAGTGAACACACAGGGGCTGGTTCATCATTAATTGTGTGCCTTTTTTCTTGAGTAAAAATGGCTCTATTAGTGTTTGTTACCTTATTATATAATTTGTGCCTTTATTAAGTTAACTTCAATTGGTTTTGTCTTTTTTTTATTTATTTGACATTATGGGCATGCTTTTCATTATCCATTCATTAGCCTTATTCATCATGTCATAGAATCATAGAATGTTAGAGTTGGAAGGGACCTCCAGGGTCATCTGGTCCAACCACCTGTTCAATGCAGAATTTACTAAACCATCTCAGACAGATGTCTGTCCAACCTTTGTTTGAAGACTTCCATTGAAGGATAACTCACAACCTCACAGCAGCCTGTTCAACTCATTAATTGCAATCACTGTCAAAAAGTATTTTCTAATATCTAATCTGTATCTTCTCCCATTCAGTTTTATTCCATTGCTTCTTGTATTTCCATGTGTAAATAGGAATAATGATGATCCCTCTACACTCTGACATCCCTTGAATATTTGTAGACAGCTTTTAAGTCTCCTCTCAGTCTTCTATTTTGCAAGCTAAACATTCCCGAATCCTTTAACCGTTCCTCATAGGACATTGTTTGTAGACCGGTCACCATTCTGGTAGCTCTTCTCTGAACTTGCTCCAGTTTCTTCATGTCTTTTTTAAGATGTGGTGCCCATAATTGGACACAGTATTCCAGATGAGGCCTCACCAAAGAGGAGTAGAGGGGGATAATTATTTCACTTGATCTAGAATGTATGCTTCTGTTTGCCTTTTTTGCTGCTGCATCACACTGTTGACTCTTGTTCAGTCTGTGATCTATTAGCCAAGTCTTTTTTATATACCCAAGTCTTTTTCACACATGCTGTTGCTTAGACATATTCCTCCCATTCTGTATATGCTTTTTCATTTTTCTTGCTGCCCACAGTTCCAGTTTGCTTAGATCTTTATGAATCCTCTCTCTTCTCTAGTGTTAGCTATTCCTCCTAGCTTTTTGTCATCCAAATTTAATCACTTTACCCTAAATTCCTTAATCTAAATCATTGATAAAGATTTTCAACAACACAGGGCCCAGGACAGAGTCTTGTGGTACCCCGCTTGAGATATTCTTCCAACTAGATGTGCAACCATTTATGAACACTCTTTGGGTCCGATCACTTAGCCAGTTATGAATCCACCTAACATGTGTGACATGTTGAAGTGTTGCAACATTTTTGGCTTGCATAGTTATAATCCAACACCCAATTGGCATTCAAAATATGTATTTTTTTGGACAGATGCAACATTTTAAAGCTTATTTAAAGGTTTGTGCAAGTTTTTACTCTAAAAAGGTGCAAAGGAGCAAACAAATCAGCCTGTGGTTGACTTTGCATCAATTTAGAAAACATTGCGCACCCATTTAAATTGATTTGGATGAATGTAGGTGATTCAGCAAAAAAAGACTAGATACAAAATATAAAACTTAGCTTTTAGTAGCCATTAAAATAATGCTCCTAAGGCATTTTGACAGTAGTACAATATAAAGATTTTAGGACCTTCGCGTTTCAACAAAAAGTCTTACTCACAGACCATGAGTAAGACTTTTTGTCAAAACGCGTAGGTTCTAAAATTTTTATATTGCACTATTGCCAAAATGCATTTGGATCATTATTTTAACGGCTAATAAAAGCTAAGATTTATATTTTTGTATCTACGCTTTTTTTCTCTGGATCACCTGCATTTTTCCTGGTTCCACTTCACCTGCTCTGACCTGATCCGTGCGAGGTGGTGAATGCTCCATACTCTTTAAGGTGAGCAGACTTTTTTTTCCTTTTTCTCATTTAAATGTATTTGGCGCAAATGAAAAAAAAGACAAGACATGAAATGTCTTAAAACATGTAAATGACAAATCTGGGCCAAAATACAGTACCAAAAGTAGTTAATGTCTGTCAGGGACGTCAAAGACGACACAGAGGAGATCACACAATATCCCACCGCTGCCGGTACTTTGTCAAGGACCATCAGAGTCGACACCGGGGAGTTCGCACAATATCCCACCGCTGCCGTCACTCTGTCAGGATTGTGCAGGGATTTGTGAACACACGACACCGATTACTCACTATGTAGCTATCGGCAATGACCAGTGAGCATATGGCGTACACACCTCCGGATTCCAACGCATGGAATATGTGTATACGCCCCAGTACAGTCACTGCCTGCTTCACAATAGCCCAATTATGATTATTCGCTGCCACCACCGACCAGCTTTAAAATATAAAACAGGCCTGATCAGAAACCTGCTTTCTAGTAGCGTATATGGCTTCAGGTGAGGAACGATTACAGGACAAAAGAAACAGGACTATGACATTTTATATTTAATCCAAAAGAGAGGTAGTGTTTATGAAAAATATACAAAAGGTTTTACAAAAGGAAACATTATAATACAGAATATACAGTGGTGGCCAAAAGTATTGGCACCCCTGCAATTCTGTCAGATAATACTCAGTTTCTTCCTGAAAATGATTGCAATCACAAATTCTTTGGTACTATTTTCTTCATTTAATTTGTCTTCAATGAAAAAACACAAAAAGAATTGTCCTAAAGCCAAATTGGATACAATTCCACACCAAACCTAAAAAAGGGGGTGGACAAAAGTATTGGCACTGTTTGAAAAATCATGTGATGCTTCTCTAATTCATGTAATTAACAGCACCTATAACTTACCTGTGGCACCTAACTGGTGTTGGCAATAACTAAATCACACTTGCAGCCAGTTAACATGGATTGAAGTTGACTCAACCTCTGTCCTGTGTCCTTGTGTGTACCACATTGAGCATGGAGAAAAGAAAGAAGACCAAAGAACTGTCTGAGGACTTGAGAAACCAAATTGTGAGGAAGCATGAGCAATCTCAAGGCTACAAGTCCATCTCCAAAGACCTGAATGTTCCTGTGTCTTCCGTGCGCAGTGTCATCAAGAAGTTTAAAACCCATGGCACTGTGGCTAACCTCCCTAGATGTGGACGGAAAAGAAAAATTGACGAGAGATTTCAACGCAAGATTGTGCGGATGGTGGATAAAGAACCTCGACTAACATCCAAACAAGTTCAAGCTGCCCTGCAGTCCGAGGGTACAACAGTGTCAACCCGTACTTGTTATGTTCTGCTACCAGAGCTAAGGAAAGAGAGGAGATCTGTCCCTACGATAGAACTCAGCTTAATCCCTACGATGTAACAGGCAACCTGATCCTGCGATCAGACCTGCTAAAGTCCTAAGCTAGTCTGTACGGAGACCTATAGATGTGGGGAAGGAATCCCTACCAGTACTAAGGACTGGGAGGAAAATGGGACACCTCCTAACAGAAATAGTAGCAGACAGACGAACAAACAAAATATATAGAACATAGAGGTCCGTAGACCAAGCAAACTAACAGAGTTAGATACAGAGCACAGGCTAGCTAGAAAGTAGTTAAACAATGAAGTCCAGCAAAGCCAGAAGGGCGGAGCAGGATTAAATAGGCCAACAAGGTCATGTGACCAGCAAAGGAAAAAAACTAAGAACAAGGTTCTAACAGTACCCCCCCTTCTAAGAGGATCCTCCGGATCCCCTAGGACCAGGCTTATCAGGAAATCTCCTGTGAAATGCTCTGATAAGTCTGGACGCGGAAACATCATCCGACCTCACCCAAGAGTTATCCTCGGGTCCGAAACCTTTCCAGGCCACAAGATACTGCAAACAACCTCTATACTGTCTAGAGTTAAGGATGCGAGAAATTTCATATTCCCCGTCCTCCACCACCGGAGGAACAGAGGCAGAGGCGTCACAATCCGATACAACAGCTTTTTTCAACAGAGAGACATGAAATACCGGATTAATTCTCCAGGAGGTAGGAACCTCCAACCTAACAGCAGATTGGTTGACAACCTGAAGCACCTTAAAGGGCCCTACAAACTTGGGACCCAATTTCTTAGAAGGAATCCTCAACCGCAGATTCCTAGAGGACAACCAAACCATGTCACCAACAGCGAACAAAACCTCCTGTCGTTTCCTATCAAAGTAGTCTTTAGATTTTCTGTTGGCCTCCTGAAGATTACCACGCACATCCGTCCAAACTCTCTCCAAATCACCGGAAAAATTCTCCTCCTCAGGCACGGCAGATCCCAACTTGGAGAACGACCCAAACGACGGATGTCTCCCAGAACAACAAAAAAAAAGGCGAACAACCAGCAGAAGAAGATGTATGATTGTTCAGAGCAAATTCAGCAAGTGGCAGAAACTCTGACCACCCCTCTTGATTGTCTGCCACAAAACAACGCAAGAACTGCTCAACATCCTGGTTTTTCCTTTCTGTCTGGCCATTAGATTCAGGATGATATCCGGACGAAAACGACAAATGAACTCCCAACCTGTCACAAAAGGCACGCCAAAAACGAGCCACGAACTGAGGACCTCTATCAGAAACAATGTCAGTAGGAACGCCATGAAGTCTGACAATTTCCTTGACAAAGGCCTTAGCGAGAGTTTTAGCGCAGGGCAGTTTGACAAAGGGAACCAAGTGACACATCTTGCTAAAACGGTCCACGACCACCCAGATGACAGTAAAACCCTCAGAGGGTGGAAGGTCAGTTATAAAGTCCATAGCCAAATGTGTCCAAGGAGCACTGGGAACCTCCAAAGGACAAAGCAGCCCCGCAGCAGGAGTATGTGAGGACTTAGATCTAGCACAAATAGTACATTGGCGCACCCACTTAATGACTTCCTTCTGCCATCCAGGCCACCAAAAACTGCGACCCACCAGTCTCTTGGTCTCAGAGATTCTGGGATGACCTGCCAACCGAGATTCGTGACACTCAACAAACAAATCTCTCCTAAAGGTCCCAGGCACAAACAACCTCCCATGAGGAGTGTTAGATGGGGCATTCTCCTGTGCTTTAAGAATCTCATCTTCCAAAACGGAGTCCATAGCAGCTATCACAACACCTTCTTGTAAAATGTTCTCCTCTTTCTCAGCACCGACTATGGGAGAAAAACTGCGAGACAAGGCATCCGCCTTAACATTCTTAGTACCAGGGATGTAAGTAACGGAGAAATTAAACCGCGAGAAAAACAGTGCCCACCTAGCCTGACGGGCATTCAGGCGCTTGGCAGCATCAAGATATATCAGATTTTTATGATCCGTAAGAACCTGAACGGGAAATTCCGCACCTTCCAAGAAGTGGCGCCAGTGTTCAAATGCGAGTTTAATAGCCAATAATTCCCGATTACCAATATCGTAATTCAATTCAGTCTCCGAAAATTTTTTTGAAAAAAAGGCACAGGGATGTAATCCATCCCCGTTATCCTGAGACAATACTGCGCCAACCCCCACAGAGGAAGCATCAACCTCAACCAAAAACGGCTTAGTCACATCAGGCTGCATAAGGATGGGAGCAGAGGTGAACCTCTCCTTGAGATACACAAAAGCTTCAATGGCCTCAGAAGACCACTGAACCGCATCAGCACCTTTCCTGGTGAGATCGGTCAGAGGTTTGACAATACTAGAAAAATTTTTTATGAATTTTCTGTAATAATTGGCGAAACCCAAAAACCTCTGTATCGATTTCAAACCAATAGGCCTAGGCCATTCCTGTACAGCTTGAACTTTAACCGGGTCCATCTCAAAACCTTCGCTGGAGATAATGTAGCCCAAAAAACTAATTCTCTGTACAGCGAACTCACATTTCTCCAGCTTAGCAAAAAGCGAATTGTCCATTAACAACTGTAATACCTCACGTACGCTCCGCCAATGAGACTCCAGATCCGGCGAATAAATCAAAATGTCATCCAAATACACAACCACATTTTTGCCGATCAAAGGTCTAAGGATGTCATTAATAAGATTCTGAAAAAATGCAGGAGCATTAGTAAGACCAAAAGGCATAACCAGATTCTCAAAATGACCCACAGGAGTGTTAAAAGCAGTCTTCCATTCGTCACCCTCCTTCATGCGCAACAGATTGTATGCCCCCTTAAGGTCAATTTTAGAGAACCACTTGGCCCCCATTAACTGGTTAAACAGATCAGGAATCAATGGCAGTGGGTAAGGATTGCTTACAGTAATTTTGTTAATCTCACGAAAATCCAGACAAGGACGTAAACCGCCGTCCTTTTTTTTTACAAAAAAAAATCCAACCGCCACAGGAGACTTAGAGGGCCTAATGTGACCGGCGGCCAAACTTGTCTGTATGTATTCCTCCAAAGCCTTTCTCTCAGGAATAGTAAGGTTAAATAAACGACTTTTAGGAAGAATCGCTCCAGGGACAAATTCAATAGAACAATCATAGTCTCTATGGGGAGGCAAAAACTGCGATTCCTTCTTAGAAAAAACTCTCCAAAAATCCTGAATAGGAACAGGCAATTCTCCCCTATCCAAAGCTGCAATACGCCCGTTACAACACTTGTCATAACATTTATGGCTCCAGGATTTAATTTCACTGGTAGACCAATCCAGTACAGGATTGTGAAATTTTAACCAGGGCAATCCAAATATTACTGGAGAAGGCAAGTTATTCAACACTACCAAATCCAATTTCTCATGGTGAACACCATTAATAGTGAGAGGAAATTCACAGACCTTGAGAGTAATATTCTTCAAAGGGGAACCATCCACAGAGACCACAGCAATGGGGGATGATAAAGGTTCGGGTTTTAAATTGAGTCTTTCCAAGAATCCCCCATCAATTACATTCAGAGTAGACCCACAATCAACAAACACCCGAAATTCCATTAATTTTTCCTGAGCAATCGTGGAAGCAGCTAAAAATACACCCTTGGAATTTAAACAGGCAATACGGGCATGACTGACCATTTTTTTTTCTTTCTTGATACGAAGCTGACAGTCTTTAATCAAATGACCAGATTTTCCGCAATAGAAACACAAGCCTTCAGAAAATCTGCGATCTTTTTCTTGAGAGCGAGGTGCCATCGCTCCAATCTCCATCGATTCACCACTGTTAGTACACACATTCTCATAACTAGAAACTGACATAGCAGAGGATTTGCTCTCATTAACCCTTGCACGCAGTCTCCTATCCACCCGTATAGCTAATTGCATAGCCTGTTGCAAATCTTCAGGTGTAGGATAAGCAATTAGCAGGTCTTTAACCCTTTCACTGAGCCCAGCAAGAAATAGACTTTTCAGAGCAGAATCATTCCACCCTGTTTGAGTAGACCATCGACGGAAATGAGTACAATATTTTTCCACATTACCTGATCCCTGTCTCAAACGTCTTAACTCAGTCTCAGCTGATGCGACACGGTCAGGATCATCATATAATAGCCCCAAAGCAGAAAAAAAACTATCCACTGATCTGAAGCATGTATCACTAGGTTGCAAAGAAAAGGCCCACTCCTGAGGCTCTTTGCGCAAAAGTGACATTATAAACCCTATGCGCTGGGAATCATCCCCAGAGGACTTGGGTCTCAAACGAAAATACAATAAGCAAGCATTTTTAAATGAAAAAAATTCTCGGTGTTCACCAAAAAACAAATCCGGCAAACGTACCTTAGGCTCCAAGAAATGTGCTCCAGGACAGTTACTCACGTGCTGACGGAGCTCAGTCACCTCCAAAGAGAGTCCCTGCAGGTGTTTAGCCAAATCCAGAACCGACACCATGATGGAACAGAAAAAAAAAATCTTTCCTTAGAGCATTTGCTGGGCTGGACTTACTGTTATGTTCTGCTACCAGAGCTAAGGAAAGAGAGGAGATCTGTCCCTACGATAGAACTCAGCTTAATCCCTACGATGTAACAGGGAACCTGATCCTGCGATCAGACCTGCTAAAGTCCTAAGCTAGTCTGTACGGAGACCTATAGATGTGGGGAAGGAATCCCTACAAGTACTAAGGACTGGGAGGAAAATGGGACACCTCCTAACAGAAATAGTAGCAGACAGACGAACAAACAAAATATATAGAACATAGAGGTCCGTAGACCAAGCAAACTAACAGAGTTAGATACAGAGCACAGGCTAGCTAGAAAGTAGTTAAACAATGAAGTCCAGCAAAGCCAGAAGGGCGGAGCAGGATTAAATAGGCCAACAAGGTCATGTGACCAGCAAAGGAAAAAAACTAAGAACAAGGTTCTAACAGTACTATCCGTCGGCGTCTGAATGAAAAGGGACTGTATGGAAGGATACCCAGGAAGACCCTACTTCTTACCCCGAGACATAAAAAAGCCAGGCTGGAGTTTGCCAAAACTTACCTGAGAAAGACTAAAACGTTTTGGAAGAATGTTCTCTGGTCAGATGAGACAAAAGTAGAGCTTTTTGGGAAAAGCATCAACATAGAGTGTACAGGAAAAAAAAAGAGGCATTCAAAGAAAAGAACACGGTCCCTACAGTCAAACATGGCGGAGGTTCCCTGATGTTTTGGGGTTGCTTTGCTGCCTCTGGCACTGGACTGCTTGACCGTGTGCATGGCATTATGAAGTCTGAAGACTACCAACAAATTTTGCAGCATAATGTAGGGCCCAGTGTGAGAAATCTGGGTCTCCCTCAGAGGTCATGGGTCTTCCAGCAGGACAATGACCCAAAACACACTTCCAAAAGCACTATAAAATGGTTTGAGAGAAAGCACTGGAGACTTCTAAGGTGGCCAGCAATGAGTCCAGACCTGAATCCCATAGAACACCTGTGGAGAGATCTCAAAATGGCAGTTTGGAGAAGACACCCTTCAAATATCAGGGACCTGGAGCAGTTTGCCAAAGAAGAATGGTCTACAATTCCAGTAGAGCATTGTAAGAAACTCATTGATGGTTACCGGAAGCGGTTGTTCGCAGTTATTTTGGCTAAAGGTTGTGCAACCAAGTATTAGGCTGAGGGTGCCAATACTTTTGTCTGGCCCATTTTTGGAGTTTTGTGTGAAATGATCAATGATTTGATTTTTGCTTCATTCTCTTTTGTGTTTTTTCCTTGCAAGCAAATTAAATGAAGATAATAATACCAAAGAATTTGTGATTGCAATCATTTTCAGGAAGAAACTGAGTATTATCTGACAGAAATGCAGGGGTGCCAATACTTTTGGCCACCACTGTACAGTTACACAAATAAAATATCTGGCTTCGGCGATAACTCCTCTCTGGTTGATCTCAGAAGTCCGAAAGTGATACCATATTTTCCATTATGAATTTACCTTTCTTTAGAGACCATTATTTATGGCAGGCATGTGCCACTGGAAAATACATTCATATGTTAATTGGGTTAGCAGTTACCTTTGTGTTAGCATTTGCCTACTAGCCACTTCTCCTGTGTGTGCTAATTTGCATACAGACAGCTCTGTACATTGTCAGCTCTGCTACTCTGACAAACAGTATATAGGAGGGGGAGTGAGTGGTTTCAGGGGGAGATACAAATCCTTAATATTTTCTTAATATTTTTATGACAATATCATCTTTTCAGCATGAAACTGAATGAATAAAAAAAAAGGCTGACGAAAGAACAAGCTACAATCTTCACATTTGTTTCCTGTTATTGATCTGGCAGCTGAAATTCAATGCTCTGCCAAGGATGCCAGGAATATACGTCACAAAGAAAGAGAGAGCTGAGAACAAAAGACTATCCATTCATAAATCTCCCCATTAATTTAGAGAATGTTGAGCAACTTTTGAACTCCCTTGTTCCAGAGTTTTAGTACAGTTCATGACTTACTTTGTTACAGAGTGCATTACTTTGGTTAATGAATAGCATGCTTTCCAAAATAAATCTCTGTATATTATAGAGCAAAACTGATGAAAATTATATTAAAATACAAATGCTAGCTATCTAAAAGTGATATTAAAATATTTATATCATGGAAGCATTTATTGACAAAACTCCTTATTGCTGTGACTGACACACTATAATATCATTACACTAAAGGCTTTACTATATAGTATATACATTTCTGGGTCCAAATGTTAACTTAGTCAATCCTTGAGACAGCAATAATAAAGTGATGGTCCGTGCCCACGATGCGTTTTTCAAGCGTTTTTGCTGCGGAATTTTTGCAGCGTAAACGCTTGGGAAACACTTAGTAATCCTTCCCCCATGGTCCCCAATGAAATTCCGCACTTTCAATACCCACGCTGCAGAATTTTCTGCAGCGTTTTTGATGTGCGGAAAAATATGCAGCATGTCCATTATTTGTGCGTTTACGCATGCGGAATTGCCATCTACAATGCATTAGAAAACACAAGGCAATTCCGCATGTGCAAAACACGCTAAAAACGCATGAAAAACGCATGTCAAATTCCGCACGCGTTTTTCCGGGCAAGGAGATGCAGAAATGAAGCGAAAATGTTCTGCTTCATTTCTGCATCGTGGGCACATAGCCTCAGGGTAATATGGCCCTGCTTTGGGACCAGGTTTTGGATTAACAGATTTGAAATAGGGGATTTTGTGTTCTCTTCTTAATATGTACTAGAAATGATTTTCCTTTCTGGACAGCTGCAGTTGCTTGGCAATTAAAAAAGTACCATTAGCAATAAGCAATTTACATTTGTCATGTTCCACATTTGTATCACTTTCTTCATCTCTGGTGTTCCTCAGTATGTATAAGTAACATTGCATTTTTGGTGGATGACAGCCAATATTCTGTTATCCAGCTGTTCTAGACCACTTAAATAAATATTAAGGCCCACACATCTCCTCTTTTAATTAGGTGGCATATTTACAACAGTGGTTATGGCACTGGTCCCTTATTCGTTATCCCTGACAAGTGAGACTTTTACTCTAACATGGATTTTTTATCAAGATACTTTTCCACCACATATCCAGTGGCTTTTTATTGGCTTGTACCATAATATTCCAATATTAATTTGTCCGAGTCATTATGAGAAAAACTTGCATGAAAATTTATATGGTGATGTTATTCATTTAGTGAAAATCAAGAGATTGGTAGCTTTTTAGTCTCTTAGATCCAGCAACATCTCTTTTACGCACCTTTTAACTGCTAACTTTACTGTGTATATTTTCTTCAGTAATCTATGTTCACATGCAGCGTTTTTACAGGATTTTTTTTACTGTTTTTTATGCAAATTAAAAGCTGTTTATCTACAGTGCCACCAAAAGCATTGCCATTTTAAAAATCTCCGGCATGTGAATTCTTTCAGCCCTTTAGCAGACCTTTTTTTTCACCCAGAGAAAGCAATGAGAAAGTGAAAAAACACGGTAAGCATTTTTGCGGCGCTTTTGCAGTGTTTTTGAAGTGTTTTTGGCGAATAAAGCTAACTGTACTTCAGAAAAAGTAATCTACATAGAAAAAAAAAAATTCAAAAATGTGGCAAAAACACTGTGAAAATATTGTGAAAAATGGCCACAAAATGGCTGTTTTGAACGCAGCAGTTTTATTGCCAAGAGAGCAGGTTTTGGCTGTAGAAATAACCGCAGTAAAAACATAGCTTAAGAAATACATAGCGGATACTGGAAAGCATCAAAGACTCATCTTGAATTAGATGAATAAAATAATGCTTTACTAGTTTTCTTTTTATTCCTGTTGTCTGTATAGTTAAACTTTATTGGACAATTTAAGTTTTGCAGGACATCTGACTGATCTATACAGGGGTTTTCTGGATTGTGAAGAAAAGTGTGCAACCACTCTGTATAGACAGTCGAATCATGACAGAGTGCACACACTGTCATGAATCACCTATATTTACCAAGCAATTGGACAGTCACATGAATGCATAAATGTGATTTACAAACTTAAAGTGACTTGTTAACTATATTCTTATATGCTGCTTTCAATAGATCATTGAGAGAAGCCAGGTGAGACTAGTCGGCACATGCCCGCAACTATGCAAATCACTCGTACATCTGTGCATGTGACCACACACTTGCACAAGGACTACACGAGAATCATGAAAGTGTGCACATTGCAAACTGTAATGATTTGGCAATCTGCAATCAGTGTGAGTGCAAACTGTTCTTCTCAATGCAGAAAATCCTTTATAATACTAAGCACATCTTATATGACTTTTCAAACATACCGCAATATAATTTGTTTCATGTATTTTATAAGTTGCAGATTTGTAATAAGGTACAGATTAAAAGGAACATGACAGCAAGATTTAACCCTGTTAAAGGGCTTATCCAGGACTATATCATTTTTTTACTACGGGCCTAAGAACTAACAGGCAGGAAGTTGCTAACTACCTGCCTGTTGGACCCCGCGCCAAACTCTGCAGCCACAGAGTGGTCACAGACAGCTCCTGCCAGCAATTCATTGGCTTTCACTAACTTCACATCGACAGAGCAGTGGCTTCTCATCCTCTCTACTCTGTTGCCATGACTGTTGAGATTATGCTGATTGACAGCTGGCTCCTGCTGCCTAACTGCTGGAAGTTGGCTGTCAATCAGCATGATGCCGGCAGCCATGCACCGTTGACAGAGCAGAGCAGAAGACAAACAGCTGCTCTGTTGACTTTGAGGAGTTGAGTTGCTGGCAGGAGCGGTTGGTGACCTCTCTGAGCTGGGAAGAACTAACAACTCTTAGCAACTACCTGCCTGTTAATTTTTTGGCCCATAGTAAAAAAAAAATATAATAATCCTGGAGTAGTCATTTAACTAATTACAACACTGCATTCATCATGTAATGGTTGTTTTTAGCAACCACAATGTTAAGGAACAGTTGCCAGCAAAATTGTAAAATAAGTGTTTGTGGTGCGGCATATTTTAATTAGTATGACTTTTCATAATAGCTTGCACTTAGTGCTTGCATGGCCACAGTAGCGTTATTAAAGTCTCTGTAGTGCTCCTCCACCATAATATGACTGTGTGAGTAAGGCTTTAAACTGATTAAAAGTTGACATGTAAGAAAATTTAAGTGTGCATCAGTTTATGTTTCTAGTTATAAGAATCTTTACTTAGGATTCTGAAGATACAAAAACTGAACTGATATAATAGTATAACTTATATATTTTTGTTGTTGAACAATAAACTCTCTTGTAATCATTTATCTATTCTATAATTCATGATTTATTTATTGTTTGCAATCAATCTTTTTCTTATCTTTCCAGGCAGCTTCTACCAGATAGCTCTTGCTATTATGAGTGTATGTGAAGGAATTTGGTCGATTCCCCTTATGAAGCCAAAGCCTTCAGACCCTAAAGTAGAATTTGACAGTGTATTGAACATGGCAAAGCATCTTTTAAGTGACACCAAGCATCTGTACAACAACTTTGTAAGTGCAGCTTTCATTTTTTGTGCCTCTTTTAAAGTTTATTTTACTGTATATGTATTTGCCTGTTTTTTCTGCTCTCTATTGTGGGCAGGGAGTTTGGTTCCCAGATGTTTTCAGCTGATTTATCAATTGCGTAGCTAAATCTTAGTACAAATGTACTCAAGCCCCTACCTGGAGTAACTGGGGAAGAGAAAAGGGGGAAGGAAAAGCGGGAGGAAGAGAAAGAAAAACAATAAGGGCGAATTTTGTTAGCATACAACCACAATAATGTTCATATAGCAGGAATAGTGAAGGGGACGGAAAGGAGAAGAAGGGGAGGGGAAATCTGGGGAGGTAGGGTAAGGAGTAATAAAAAACAATCAAAATAAACCGTAGACATAGACAAAACTAATGTCTCTTCTGTACAAGCAAATAGATTTAGGTGATGTGCCTATAAACTTATTCTACCGTGTGACCAAACATATTACTGTAGATGTAACTTACGATCTTCTTAAGACATAGAAGAATGCAATCTCTTGTTCCAAAGAGACTAACCCTCTCGTATTTTACCATGTTGCTATTTTTAAAAGCTGTATGTTCGTAAATATAATGTTCAGCTATTTGTTCAATTATAAATGTCAATTGTGGGAATGTCTCTTCTCTTCCAAAATGTGGCAATCAAGTGGTTGTTGGTGATTAAAATATGAGAAACTATAAGATGGTGTTCTTTCAGCAGATTGTTAATACCTAGGGCTAAAAGAGCCATCTGAGTGGTGAGTACAATGGTACCTCCAATAATTTCAGAAATGAGTGTTTCGACTTTCTTCCATAAACTTTTAATACTACTGCACTCCAAGAATAAGTGTTTTATGTCACCCTTCTGTCCGCATTCTCTCAAAAATAAAGGAAATTGAGTTGGAAAAATGTTATTTAGTCTCTGAGGGGTTAAGTACCACCTAGTGAGATTCTTATGTAGCACCCTGAGGATTCGGCTGCTACAGGGGTATTACGCCTCAAGCCAGAGGTGTGGTATTCCACTCCCGGGTAAGGATGGAGTGTGGAACTGAGCTCAGTAGGCTGCATGCACTACATACATCCCATTTCCGGGGGACAGACCAATGGTACTCCCACTAGAGAAATGTGCAGGTACGACAGTGTCTGTCCCTGGCTGGAGTGGGAGGGGGGGTGGAACATCCCAGTAGTGTAGGGGCAGATAGGGGGAGCAGTCTGGGTAATGCTAGGAGCTCATTGGGTGCTGGTCACCTGAGCTCACACATAGAGGGAGTATATAAGGTGGGAACCATCTTAGAACAGGGTCTTTTGTAGAGGTTTGGTCAGACAAGCAGAGCAGCTCAGCCAGCTCCAAGGCCAAGAGAGTGAGAGAGAGGAGAAAAGAAGGACCCAGAGGGGGAGAAGAGGGAACTCCAAGAACCCAAAATTAGACCAGAGGGTGAAGAGTTGGCACAAGGGTACCGGATCCCAAGCTGGTGGAGGGCACTAATCCTTAGCCAGAGACCGGAGGTCGTGGGCAGGATCTGCCACGACCACCCACTAAATCCACCCGGAAGGCAAACCAAGAATAGGGTCAGGGAACCCAGAGACAAGGGTTTTACCAACAAGAGGCCCGAGGGAGCCGGACTTAGGTGGATCCCTGGTGGGGAAGGCCAGAGAGAAGGACAAGTCAGAAGGGGAGCTCAGGACCACGCTCCAGAATCACCTGGGGGTTGGCCGAGTCCAGGACCTGGTGGATGCAGCACGGCTCGGGCGGTTACTCAAGGCCGGAGTGACCAGAACAACAGCAGTAAGTAAAACCCTGAACTGCACAGCCCGACTCGGAGTCTTATTACCACTCTCACTGCACCTCCACAACCACCATCCTCTGCAACTGACCCCCTGAGGCTATACCCCTCCCGTTGGGGGTTATACTACCTGAGCTGCACACACACCACCAGCCTCAGCGGACCCTGCTGCAGCGGCGGCCGTAGTGACCGCAAATCAACGGGTGGCGTAGTCGACACTAAAGAACATCCAGTAACATCTGTAGGACTGCCACACACTGAGCTTGACACCCTGGGCATGGACCGGGTCACCGCCACTCGGAGACTACAACCCCCATCTGATCCGGCTCCGGGTATCCCCCAAACAACACTGGCCCAGGGGGCGCGTCAACTTTGGCGTAGTCGGCAGGATAACGTGCCCGCAACAACCAGGTACTGCGTGCCTGAAGAAAAGTTCACCGTTACCTCAAAAAGAAGTCTCCCGCCGGTTCCGGAGGGTCCCCGCCAACGGACTCCATCACAGGTCGTTTCCCGCCGGTTGTCCGCCATTTGCAGCTTTCTCCCGCCATTTCCAAAGATTTCCTGCCTTGGAAAAGCGGACGCCATTATGGGCGTGCCAGAGGGTGGCAAGAGGTCACCTCCCATCGTGGGCCAGGTCGAAGAATGGCGCCAAAAGCGGAAACCGCGCCCACCAACAGAGACTGTGATGCTGGAAGTGTCCATCAGCGTAAGAGAACTGCCCCTGGAACTGACAATCACAAAGTTGCCCCGGGACCACCCTCAATGTGGGCGGAGACAGAACAAGAGAGCAAAGATGGGTGTCGCCTGGAGCAGTCTGGAGAGAGCGCACCCGGAGACAAGAAGTCTGGAGAGGAGTCCAGAGAAAGCCTACCCGGAGATGGAGGGAGAGTCAGGCAGCACCGACCCAGTGGTCAGGAGCCTGCTACAAGCCACAACCCCACTAGGCCTAGTGGAGGTCCTGGCACAGCTCCCCCGAGACCGGGAGTGTGCACAGACTGCGCTGGAGGGCTTCGCACGGAGGATGGCCCGGGTGCAGCGAGAGACGTTGGCGGAGTGGAGCCGAGAGATGGCCCAGCGGACCGAAACCCGTCAGCGGAGCATGCCACCCGAGACGAGGAGACAGACCGCCTCTGAGGATGGTGCAGGAGGACTCAAGGCCGGAGACGGCGCCGAGAAGGGAGCCGAACGGACGGAGGCAGGTAAAGGGGACGTCTCTACCCCGAGCCGGGAAACCGCGTACCTGCCCCAGCTCCCCGTCGCAGAGCCCGAAATTCCCCCTGCCGTGCCCGTCGCTGCATCGTCACCGCCGCAGACTAGGCCTCAACCGGAAACCGCGGCCGCGACCCCTGTGACGTCACGCGCTTCGACCCTGAGCGCGGCAAAGCAGGAAATACCATCAGCCTGGTCGCAAGGCCTAGTACCCCCGGGCGCCGCCATTCCAACAGCGCCCCCTACCTCCGCGGAGCCACCAGCCTGGTCGCAGGGCCGAGTAACCACGGGCGCCGCCGTTCTTACGGTGCCCTTTTCCTTTAGCGTGCCCCAAGCCTGGTCGCAAGGCCTGGTCAACCCGGGCGCCGCTACCACCACAGCGCCCATAACACCCAAAGTACCGCACCTGGGTGAGGACCTGTTCGCCCAGCATACGTGCCCGGATGGGCAGCCCTTCATATGGCCACCAGAGTTTCACCATCCCCGACTCCGGAAAGAAAGACCCCTAGATGAACCCCTGATTCCGGTTCCGAAGCCCGTCAGGAGGACCCAGCCCCCGCTAGAGGAGGCACAGTTTGAGTGGGACCCCACCGGAGGAGACCTCATGGGGTTCACTCAGGAGACTCGGGCGGCCGCAGCGGAGCGTGCAGAGTGCTGCCGCCAGCAGCTCGAGGTCTTCGAGAAGGAGCGGAGAGAGAGGCGGGTCCGGGAACAGCAAGCACAGATAAGGAGCGCGGAGCAGAAGAGCCGGACCAGGAGGAACCCCCGTGCAGCTCATGGTCCCCGTACCACCGGGACTGTGATTAAATTCAACCTGCAGCATGGGTGGGGCTTCATAAAAGACCATCATACCCCCAGCGACGTCTTTGTCACACGCAGAGACGTAGAAAGCCATCTGCCGGAGGGACACAGAGGTCGTGACCTGTACGTAGGGGACGAGGTCACCTTCACCCGGCACAAGTGTGCCAAAGGACCCTACGCCCTCCATGTACATCGCCTGACGGAGGAGGAGCTGCGGTGTGAGGAGGAGGAGGAGGACCCGGACGGGTCTAAATCCAAAGAAGGAGCAGGAGGACGCCGTCGTTAAAGTACGGTAAAGAGACTGTAAATAGTTACCCATCGGGGTACAGTGAACTGTTGCTGCTTTAAATAAGTCCCCGTTGGGACAAGAGTGAACTGTTTAACCCGTGTGTCCCTATTCCCATTACCTGGCCGAGGACTGAGAGCGGCCATATTCCCCTTGTATATAGTTGCGCTTCCTAAGGTGCCCCCTACCGGTTTTATAGTAAACTGTTGTTTTTCTTAAAGAGACTGTCGCGCTTTTCCCGGTCACAAGCTGCACCGTGGCCGGAGGAGCAAGAGTGTTTATAAGGACGTTATTTATGAAGAGTTTTTATGAAAAGTTTTATGTGATGTTTTATATGTTTATGTTTATGAAAAAAAAAATTGTATGTTTTGGATGTTTTTATATCTTACAGCCCGAGGACGTGCTGTGATTTACCAGGGGGGAATGTAGCACCCTGAGGATTCGGCTGCTACAGGGGTATTACGCCTCAAGCCAGAGGTGTGGTATTCACTCCCGGGTAAGGATGGAGTGTGGAACTGAGCTCAGTAGGCTGCATGCACTACATACATCCCATTTCCGGGGGACAGACCAATGGTACTCCCACTAGAGAAATGTGCAGGTACGACAGTGTCTGTCCCTGGCTGGAGTGGGAGGGGGGGTGGAACATCCCAGTAGTGTAGGGGCAGATAGGGGGAGCAGTCTGGGTAATGCTAGGAGCTCATTGGGTGCTGGTCACCTGAGCTCACACATAGAGGGAGTATATAAGGTGGGAACCATCTTAGAACAGGGTCTTTTGTAGAGGTTTGGTCAGACAAGCAGAGCAGCTCAGCCAGCTCCAAGGCCAAGAGAGTGAGAGAGAGGAGAAAAGAAGGACCCAGAGGGGGAGAAGAGGGAACTCCAAGAACCCAAAATTAGACCAGAGGGTGAAGAGTTGGCACAAGGGTACCGGATCCCAAGCTGGTGGAGGGCACTAATCCTTAGCCAGAGACCGGAGGTCGTGGGCAGGATCTGCCACGACCACCCACTAAATCCACCCGGAAGGCAAACCAAGAATAGGGTCAGGGAACCCAGAGACAAGGGTTTTACCAACAAGAGGCCCGAGGGAGCCGGACTTAGGTGGATCCCTGGTGGGGAAGGCCAGAGAGAAGGACAAGTCAGAAGGGGAGCTCAGGACCACGCTCCAGAATCACCTGGGGGTTGGCCGAGTCTAGGACCTGGTGGATGCAGCACGGCTCGGGCGGTTACTCAAGGCCGGAGTGACCAGAACAACAGCAGTAAGTAAAACCCTGAACTGCACAGCCCGACTCGGAGTCTTATTACCACTCTCACTGCACCTCCACAACCACCATCCTCTGCAACTGACCCCCTGAGGCTATACCCCTCCCGTTGGGGGTTATACTACCTGAGCTGCACACACACCACCAGCCTCAGCGGACCCTGCTGCAGCGGCGGCCGTAGTGACCGCAAATCAACGGGTGGCGTAGTCGACACTAAAGAACATCCAGTAACATCTGTAGGACTGCCACACACTGAGCTTGACACCCTGGGCACGGACCGGGTCACCGCCACTCGGAGACTACAACCCCCATCTGATCCGGCTCCGGGTATCCCCCAAACAACACTGGCCCAGGGGGCGCGTCACTTATAGTAAGATTCATGAAGGGTGACAGATTGTTTTTAAGTCAAAAATAAAAAACTATTTTTATTTTGTACAATATTTATGAGTCACATGTGAAATTTTGAGTAATGTGGGGCAAAAAACCCATTAACAAATACCAATTTGTTAAAACTATTACAATTACAGAAAAATGCAAATAATAAATCAGGCCCATAATTTACTTACCCCTCTCTGTTGAATAAGCTATGAGCGAGTGCATCTAATTTATTCACAAAATATTTTGAGTTTAAGGGCGCAGTCAGATGGCCGTATAACACGGACAACGATCGCTTTGCAACGCTCGGACTGGCCGTCGGCTCTCCTGAACTGAGCGTGACAGCTGAATAGAAATACATCACGCTGTCACGCTGGGGTCAGGAGAGAGGCCGGACATTCCGAGCACTGCAATGTGATCGTCGTCTCTGTTATACGGCCGTCTGACTGCGCCCTAAAGCACAGAATGACAAAAATCATAATCAGAACTTTAGTCATGTTTCAAGAAATTTGCTGAAAACATATTTTTTAGCATTTTCAACAGTCAGCCGGCTAGTAAACATGCTTCTATAACGATGATTAATGTATAGGTCTTCGAAAAAAAATTATATTATGTCTGAAAGCAGCACACAGATTCATATTTCCAACTATTACTGGAGATCAGAGTGTGCTTAGAAATCCCAGGGCCCTATAGCAAAAAGTTCTAATTGCCACCTTGCACAAAAATTAAATAAATATATATATATATATATATATATATATATATGTATCTATACGGTATATTATTAGTATTATTTATTTATATAGTGCCATTGATTCCATGGTGCTGTACATAAGGAGGGGTTACATATCAAATAAGAATATCACTTACAGTAAATTAACTAACAATGATAGACTGGTACAGAGGGAAGAGGACCCTGCCCTTGTGGGCTTACATTCTACAGGATGGTGGCGAAGGAGACAGTAGGTTGAGGGGTTGCAGTAGCTCTGGTGTTGTTGAGCTGGCAACAAGTGTCATGGCGGGCTATAAGTGAAGCGACCCCTGAGCCGTGGAGCACTCTGTGACCCAGGGCGATCATTAAAATGGGTTATATTTACACTGGATTTATAGAGTTTTTATATTAAAGTTCGTGACGCCACCTGTGGTATGCGGCTATGTGGAGCCTCTGCTACGGTGCAGGTCCTCTGGAGATGATGTTGATGCAGCAGAGTTGGCTTAGCTCTCCACAGGTAGAGCTTAGCTCCAGGGCAGTGTAGATGTTATAGATGTTGCTGGGCGTTGTAGTGCAGGGAGTGATGGCGCAGCAGTAATTCACAGAGACAGTGGGGTGCCGTCTTCAGAGTTTACTCACAGTTGTTAAGTTCCTCAGGTTGCACTGTACAGGTTACAACCTCCCACGTCGCGCTGCGTTCACCAGGCAGGGGTTCAGCAATCCCTCAGGTATTTCAAGAGCACTAAACAGGACACCTTTCTGTGTGCCTTTCTCAGTCGTCTTCCTGCACTGGCTCTCGTCCTCCTGCCCTGCGCCTCACAATCAGTGTCCCAAGCCGGTAGCCTCGGGTCTTGTCGGGCGACCTGCAGTCGCCTGGACCCTCTGTGGCCACCTTTTCGGCGATGTAATTGTGGCTGTGGCAACTGCACCCTAAAAGTACAGAAGCCTCCGGTTCCTAGCTGAGCCTTGTAGTTCTCCACTAGTTTAGGGGCTGGTCCCCTCTGCGGCTTGATCCCTCCACCGCCTGGCAGATTCGGTCATACGGGTGGCCTCCAGCACTTCCCGTACCCCTGGGATCCCTTCTGGTCCTGGAGCCTTTCTCCTGCTCCCTCTCCTCTCTCAGTCCTGGGCCTCACAGGCTAGGCCCGCCTCCTGCTCCTGCAGAGACTAGAGTTGAGCCACCCCCATAGTGTTCGGGTTCGGTTCGGTTCGTCGAACACCGGGATGTTCGAGGAACTGTTCGTCGAACTGTTCGTCGAACACCTTAGAACACCGTCGAACACCGTTAAAACCAATGGCAGGCAAACAAAAACACATAGAAAACACCTTCAAAGGTGTCCAAAAGCTGACAAACTGCTCAGAAGACACTCTCTTTAAAAAAGCCGGCCGGCAAATTCAGCAGCGGCATACACCGGTACCCGACAATTTAGACAAGAAGGAATAGAGCATCACACATAGATTAGATAGATAGAAACATGTCAGTCACACATATAAGAAGCACAGTGACAGTGTTGGTTACTGCACTTGTCATTTAGTGTAAAGGATTTATTAAAAAAAATATTAGTGTTTTCATGCACCGTCTCTTTAAAAAAGCCGGCCGGCAATTCAGCAGCGGTACCCGACAATTTAGAACAGAAAGAATAGAGCTTCACACATAGATTAGATAGATAGAAACATGTCAGTCACACATATAAGAAGTACAGTGACAGTGTTGATTACTGTACTTGTCATTTAGTGTAAAGGATTTATTTAAAAAAATAATAGTGTTTTCATGCACTGTCTCTTTAAAAAAGCCGGCCGGCAATTCAGCATCTGTACTCGACAATTTAGAACAGAAAGATAGAGCATCACACATAGATTAGATAGATAGAAACATGTCAGTCAGATATATAATAAGTACAGTGATAGTGTTGGTTACTGTACTTGTCATTTAGTGTTAAAATAAAGGATTTATTAAAAAAAAATTAGCGTGGGGTTCCCCGTAATTTTAGTCTCTAGCGGAGGTTAAGCAGACGGCTGGGGCAGATGTTTGAAGCCTGGGAAGGGGGTAATACCCACAGAGCTTCCCAGGCTACTAATATCAGCCCCCACCTGAATACCTAGCCTTTACTAGCTATTAAAATGGGGAAACCCCCCAAAAAAATGACGTGGGGTCCCCCCTATTTTAATAGCTAGCAAAGGCTAGGCAGACAGCTGGGGGCTGATATTAATAGCCCAGGAAGGGTGCCATGAATATTGGCCCCCTCCCAGGCTAGAAACACCAGCCGTCAGCCGCCCCAGAAATGGCGCATCCATAGGATGCGCCAATTCTGGCACTTAGCCTCGCTCTTCCCACTGCCCTGTAGCGGTGGCAGTGGGGTAATAGGGCTGGGGTTGATGTCAGCTTATAATGCCAGCTGACATCAAGCCCAGGTTAGTAATGGAGAGGCGTCTATAAGACACCCCCATTACTAACCCAATAGTGAAAGTTAAAAAAAACACAAACACCCAGAATAAAGTCCTTTAATTGAAATAAACACACAATTCTTAATTGTTCTAAATTAAACCATACTTACCGTCACGCCCATTCCAGCTGAAGCCAACGATCTCCTGCAATAAAAATAAAATAATAAACCAACATCATCCTTACCTTTCGATGGTTCCCAGGACAGCTCCAGCTCTGCTACATCGAGATGACAGACTGGACCGCAGCAGAACGCTGCCATCCAGCCTGTCAACCCGCAGACACTGAGAAGAGCAGGCTTGCTTCGCTCCTCAGTGTCTCGCTGTGACGGCATCCAGATGAGCCGAGGTCATGTCCAATGAACTCGGCTCACCTCATGCACGTCACTGACAGCGTGGGAAAATTCTCCTGCACTCAGCGCTTCAGCGTGGGAGAATTCTCACGCTGAAGCGCTGAGTGCAGGAGAATTTTCCCACGCTATCAGTGACGTGCATGAGGTGAGCTGAGATCATTGGACATGAACTCACCTCATGCACGTCACTGACAGCGTGGGAAAATTCTCACGCTGAAGCGCTGAGTGCAGGAGAATTCTCCCACGCTGTCAGTGACGTGCATGAGGTGAGCTCATTTCCAATGAACTCAGCTCACCTCATGCACGTCACTGACAGCGTGGGAAAACTCTCCTGCACTCAGCGCTTCAGCGTGAGAATTTTCCCACGCTGTCAGTGACGTGCATGAGGTGAGTTCATGTCCAATGATCTCAGCTCACCTCATGCACGTCACTTACAGCGTGGGAGAATTCTCACGCTGAAGCGCTGAGTGCAGGAGAATTTTCCCACGCTGTCAGTGACGTGCATGAGGTGAGCTGAGTTCATTGGACATGAGCTCACCTCATGCACATCACTGACAGCGTGGGAGAATTCTCCTGCACTCAGCGCTTCAGCGTGAGAATTTTCCCACGCTGTCAGTGACGTGCATGAGGTGAGCCGAGTTCATTGGACATGACCTCGGCTCATCTGGATGCCGTCACAGAGAGACACTGAGGAGCGCAAGCATGCCTGCTCTTCTCAGTGTCTGCGGGATGACAGGCTGGATGGCAGCGTTCTGCTGCGGTCCAGCCAGTCATCTCGATGTAGCAGAGCTGAAGCTGTCATGGGAACCATGGAAAGGTAAGGATGTTGTTGGTTTATTATTTTTCTTTTATTTCAGGAGATCGTTGGCTTCAGCTGGAATGGGCGTGATTGTAAGTATGGTTTAATTTAGAACAATAAAGAATTGTGTGTTTATTTCAATTAAAGGACTTTATTCTGGGTGTTGTGTTTTTTTTAAATACTTTACTAGAAATTCATGGCGGTCATGTCTAATACTGGCGTGACCCCATGAATTTTGGGCTCAGGGCCAGCTGATAATACCAAGCTGGCCCTAACCCCTTTATTACCCAGTGAGCCACTGCACCAGGGCCCTGGATGAGTTGGGTACAGCGCCAGAAGATGGCGCTTCTATGAACGCGCCATTTTCCGGGGTGGCTGCGGACTGCAATTTGCAGCGGGGGGGGGGGGCCAGAAAGCTTGGGCCTCCCTGCGCTGCAGATTCCAGCCCCCTGCTGCCTAGTTGTACCTGGCTGGACACAAAAATAGGGCAAAGCCCCACGTATTTTTTTTTTAATTATTTCATGAAATTCATGAAATAATTAAGAAAAAAAGGCCTTCTCTATATTGTTGTGTCCGGCCAGGTACAAATAGGCAGCTGGTGGTTGGGGGCAGCCCGTTCCTGCCTGCTGTACCTGACTGGACACAAATATAGTGCGAAGCCCCACTTCAATTTTTTTTAATTATTTCAGGAAATTCATGAAATAATTAAGAAAAAAAGGCCTTCCCTATATTGTTGTGTCCGGCCAGGTACAAATAGGCAGCTGGTGGTTGGGGGCAGCCCGTTCCTGCCTGCTGTACCTGGCTGGACACAAATATAGTGCGAAGCCCCACTTCAATTTTTTTAAATTATTTCAGGAAATTCATGAAATAATTAAAAAAAAATTGACGTGGGGCTTCGCACTATACTTGTGTCCAGTCAGGTGCAGCAGGCAGGAACGGGCTGCCCCCAACCACCGGCTGCCTATTTGTACCTGGCCGGACACAACAATATAGGGAAGACCTTTTTTTTTAAATTATTTCATGAAATAATTAAAAAAAAATTGACATGGGGCTTCGCACTATATTTGTGTCCAGCCAGGTACAGCAGGCAGGAATGGGCTGCCCCCAACCAACAGCTGCCTATTTGTACCTGGCCGGACACAACAATGTAGGGGAGCCCTTTTTTTCTTAATTATTTCATGAAATAATTTAAAGAAAATTGACGTGGGCTTCGCCCTGTTTTTGTGTCCAGCCAGGTATAACTAGGCAGCTGGGGGCTGGAATCCGCAGCGCAGGGAGGACCAAGCTTTCTGGGCCACCCCCGCTGCAAATTGCAGTCCGCAGCCACCCCGGAAAATAGCGCGTTCATAGAAGCGCCATCTTCTGGCGCTGTACCCAACTCATCCAGGGCCCTGGTGCGGTGTCTCACTGGGTAATAAAGGGGTTAGGGCCAGCTTGGCATTATCAGCTGGCCCTAAGCCCGAAATTCATGGGGTCACGCCAATATTAGACATGACCACCATGAATTTCTAGTAAAGTATTTAAAAAAAACACAACACCAAGAAAAAAGTCCTTTAATTGAAATAAACACACAATTCTTTATTGTTCTAAATTAAACCATACTTACCGTCACGCCCATTCCAGCTGAAGCCAACGATCTCCTGAAATAAAAGAAAAATAATAAAGCAACATCATCCTTACCTTTCCATGGTTCCCATGACAGCTTCAGCTCTGCTACATCGAGATGACAGGCTGGACCGCAGCAGAACGCTGCCATCCAGCCTGTCATCCTGAAGACACTGAGAAGCGCAGGCTTGCTTGCGCTCCACAGTGTCTCTCTGTGAGGGCATCCAGATAAGCCGAGTTAATGTCCATTGAACTCGGCTCACCTCATGCACGTCACTGACAGCGTGGGAAAATTCTCCTGCACTCAGCGCTTCAGCGTGGGAGAATTCTCACGCTGAAGCGCTGAGTGCAGGAGAATTTTCCCACGCTGTCAGTGAGGTGCATGAGGTGAACTGAGTTCATTGGACATGAGCTCACCTCATGCACGTCACTGACAGCGTGGGAGAATTCTCCTGCACTCAGCGCTTCAGCGTGAGAATTTTCCCACGCTGTCAGTGACGTGCATGAGGTGTGCCGAGTTCATTGGACATGAACTCGGCTCATCTGGATGCCGTCACAGAGAGACGCTGAGGAGCGCAAGCAAGCCTGCGCTTCTCAGTGTCTGCGGGATGACAGGCTGGATGGCAGCTTTCTGCTGCGGTCCAGCCTGTCATCTCGATGTAGCAGAGCTGAAGCTGTCGTGGGAACCATGGAAAGGTAAGGATTATGTTGCTTTATTATTTTTCTTTTATTGCAGGGGATCGTTGGCTTCAGCTGGAATGGGCGTGATTGTAAGTATGGTTTAATTTAAAACAATAAAGAATTGTGTCTTTATTTCAATTAAAGGACTTTATTCTGGGTGTTTGTGTTTTTTTTTAACTTTGACTACGGGGTTAGTAATGGGGGTGTCTTATAGACGACTCTCCATTACTAACCTGGGCTTGATGTCAGCTGGCATTATAACGCTGACATCAACCCCAGCCCTATTACCCCACTGCCACCGCTACAGGGCAGTGGGAAGAGCGAGGCTAAGTGCCAGAATTGGCGCATCCTATGGATGTGCCATTTCTGGGGCGGCTGACGGCTGGTGTTTCTAGCCTGGGAGGGGGCCAATATTCATGGCACCCTTCCTGGGCTATTAATATCAGCCCCCAGCTGTCTGCCTAGCCTTTGCTAGCTATTAAAATAGGGGGGACCCCACGTCAATTTTTTGGGGGGTCCCCCATTTTAATAGCTAGTAAAGGCTAGGCATTCAGCTGGGGGCTGATATTAGTAGCCTGGGAAGCTCCGTGGGTATTACCCCTTCCCAGGCTTCAAACATCTGCCCCAGCTGTCTGCTTAACCTCCGCTAGAGCCTAAAATTACGGGGAACCCCACGCCAATTTTTTTTTAAATAAATCCTTTATTTTAACACTAAATGACATGTACAGTAACCAACACTATCACTGTACTTATTATATATCTGACTGACATGTTTCTATCTATCTAATCTATGTGTGATGCTCTATTCCTTCCATTCTAAATTGTCGGGTACCCTGCTGAATTGCCGGCCGGCTTTTTTAAAGAGACGGTGCATGAAAACACTAATATTTTTTTTAATAAATCCTTTACACTAAATGGCAAGTACAGTAATCAACACTGTCACTGTACTTCTTATATATGTGACTGACATGTTTCTATCTATCTAATCTATGTGTGATTCTCTATTCCTTCCATTCTAAATTGTCGGGTACCGCTGCTGAATTGCCGGCCGGCTTTTTTAAAGAGACGGTGCATGAAAACACTAATATATTTTTTTAATAAATCCTTTACACTAAATGACAAGTACAGTAAGCAACACTGTCACTGTACTTCTTATATATGTGACTGACATGTTTCTATCTATCTAATCTATGTGTGAAGCTCTATTCTTTCGGTTCTAAATTGTCGGGTACTTGTGTACGCCGCTGATGAATTGCCGGCTTTTCATGTTTCACTGTGAGCACAGTTCCCATCGATTTGGGCAATCACTCTAATGCCACAACCACCATGGCTGTGGCATTACAGTGAGTGGCAGACAATCCCTGCATGATTGGTGCTCTAAATAGCGCCAGACATGCAGGACACGCTTTTGGTGCACGAACAGTTATCGAACATAACCTTTTTTGCAAATCGTTCGGGTTCGTCGAACAACTCGAACACTGCCCAAAACAGCTCGAATTTGAGATTGGCGAACAGTTCTAGTCGAACACCGCTCATCTCTAGCAGAGACTCTGCTCCTTTCACTTCTCCTCCTCTGACTGTCTTGACTTTCTAAGATGGTTCCCTCTTTTATATCACTTCCTCTTCAAGTACTCCCCTGATCTGCGTCCTCCACCCACACCCACTACATGGTTCCCCCTCACTAGGTTCCCCTCCACTCCAGCCAGGGACCAGGGACTGTGCTCTCACTTAGGAGCAATCTCGCCCTGCCCTACTGAAGTTGACATGTTGGATGCAGGTGTTAGGGTCCCGGGCAACGCTCTCTCCTTACCTCAGAGTGAGATACCACACCTCTGGGTGAGATGCAGTACCTCTGTGGTGACTGAATCCGCAGGGGTGCCACATAAGCTGGTTTGAAGAGATGGGTTTTCAAGTTCTCTCTCTCATTATTCTGGCATTTGGCAAATAATAAAAATGATGGTAATCCTAATTTACCTAAAACGGGAAAAGATTTATTCGGATTTCATGTCAGATATTGAGAAAAACATGCATGTGTCTTTTTACATAGTGTATGTAAACTCCTGGTTTTAACTGTGTATATATATATATATATATATATATATATATATATATATACCGTACATATATATATATATATATATATATATACATGTGGGTCATATTGGTTGCATCACCATGCCAGATGTTGTCATAGGAAACAAGTTATGGTGCAATTTTTGCATTGTTTTTTATAGCATTTTGTATTTGCTTTATAACAAAGATTCATAACATAATGTCAGGGAACGACAGGGACAACACCGGGGAGATCACACAATATCCCACCGCTGCCACCAATTTGTCAGGGATTTGCACACACACAATCCCAATTACTCGCTACGTAGCTATTAGCAAGTGAGCAGAGAGCGTATGGCGTACACACCTCCGGATTCCAATGCATGGAATATGTGTTTTTGCCCCAGTACGGTCACTGTCAGCTTCATGATAGTGCGATTACGATTATTCTGCTTTCTGGTAGTGTATATGGCTTGGGGGGAGGAACGATCATAGGACAAAAGAAACAGGACTATTACATTTTATATTTAGTCCAAAAGGGAGGCAGTGTTTATGAAAAATATTCAAAAGGTTTACAAAAGGAGACATTACAATGCAGAATATACAGTTAGACAAATAAAATGGGGTTAAAGAAAGCTTACTCTAAAGATCACAGAGACTATTCAGTTTAGCTGGAGGGAAGCACTCCAATGCCCATTCAGCGAATGTGACCCGTGCCACACATAAATATGTAACTCCCAACATGAGTCCTGACCCATCCTTGGCTGTGTCTTTTATGTCGAAGTGGGGACCTGCCCACACATCCCCTGTGATGACATCACGTGAGCTGGGCTTCAGCTTTCATATTTTTATTAAAATATCTAACTTCCGCGATAACTTATAGCGGGTTGATCGCAGAAGCTTGCAAGTGACGCCATATTCTTTGTTACGAATTTACCTTTCCTTAGAGACTACTCATGGCATAGCTGCGGTTCGTTATTCTGGTACTTTTGCACCACAGCTCACCGGAGGCTCACAGTTACGGAAAACTATGCATATTGTTCCTTAGCTGACCCTGCCGCTAAAAATATGTGTCCCATTATTATCGGAAGTATAGAACCACTGAAATTCCATATTTCAGCGAGACTGCAGATTTCTGTGGAGCAAATGGGGGATGCTCTGGGGGTGAGAGAGAATTCTTTTGAAGCCAGGACTACATCCTTCTCACCTAGGTGTATATTTATCACGGGCAGGTGGCACTATAAAATACACTTGTATGTTAATTGGGTTAGTAGCTCCCTTTGTACTAGCATTTGCCTGGAAGCAACTGGTTATAGTTCTTTTGACAAGTAGTATAGGGGAGGGGGAATGAGGGTTTTCAGGGGGAGAGAGATATCTTCTTAATATTTCTATGACACAGATTATTAAAATTAGGAAGTGCAATTGATTGTTTGTACATATCTTTCCTCATTTTTTAATTTTATTTGTTTCACAAACAGCATTTTTTTCAAAACCAACATTTCCACACAACAAATACTTAAAGTAGAAAATGTATTTTAAAACCGTGAAACTTTTTTTCTATAATATCCTGCCTAAAGATTACTCTAACTCTATACATTTAATAAATTATCTAATTGTTATGTTGTATATTCATGGGTTATGTCTATTTTTCAGAAAATCAAGTACCCTTATGAAGGAGAACACAAGTTAGAAAGTTTACCCATACTCTCAATAAATGCAGCAGAATTGTCTACAATTCAGGTAAATACTAGGTTTTAAAATATTTTATTTTCTATATATCTACAAATTTTTAAAAATGTGTGTTTCACAATTATGGATAAAAAGTTTATCTAGAAGCATGTTCATTTGGCTAAACAATATAAGCCAAACAAAGAAAAGGAGGTATGGAAACAATAAGGATCACCTGATAAATATTTATTATTCAAAAAAGTACATACAAGCAACATAAATAGATATAAACAATTAAAAGTACATACAAGCCACAAATAGATATAAACAGTTAAAAAGAGCCCATATCTCATAGAAACACACCAAATAACCCAAAATAGGACCCTGATCCTCCCATTTTAATCAATATTATGCATATAATATGCTGCATGCAAAGGTATGCTGCCAAAACATGATATGTTATCTTATCTCTAGACAATAAATACAATATGCTGCCGGTACAATAATGAAACTTCAATGTACAATGAAAGGCTCAAAACACCATACACAGGTGCTTCTCACAAAATTAGAATATCAAGAAAAAGTTAATTTATTTCAGTTCTTTGATACAAAAAGTGAAACTCATATATTATATAGAGTCATTACAAACAGAGTGACCTATTTCAAGTGTTTATTTCTGTTAATGTTGATGATTATGGCTTACAGTGCCCTTTCCCATTACTAACCTAAACTATGACCCCTATACTATACCTATGTCCTACACTTAACCCTATATGTTTTACATAAGAACATTATACATTCACTATATTACAATACATTAACTGAGCACACTAGTGCTCATAGAACTCTATACATTCCATATATGATAGCAGTCACAAATCAGCATGAACACTGTTTAGAGAGGGAGAGGCATGAGAAAGCCCCTGTCACACCCTTACATCCCTCCCTCCTAGAATATGGTCATCCCCAACCATAAAGGTACCTGTAAAACACAAAAATGTTCAGACATGCATAAATACAAATTTAAAACAAGTTACTTAATATTTTTCCACTTAAAGCAACTAGTGTCTTTTACTTGTCGACCATCACTGACCCTGCTCCTGGTCAGTACTGGTCCTATTCCCACTCGGTTGGGACCCTGCAACGTACAGTTCAAGTTCCTTTAAAACATGACAGGCCCGGTTGGCCAACTAATCCACCTCTGGGTATCCAAACACAGGAAGTCCATATTAAATGTAATGACCCAGTGGTCACCTCCCCACAGTTTCGACAGTCCAGGAGCATTCACAGTCCTGACCCGGCTCATTCCTCGGGTCGCCCATTCAGTTTTCCCCCTCCCTACTTTTGGAAGAGTACAGCCCCTTTAAAACAAGTGTGCTGCTCATCAGTCCCTGGGGAAAAGTTCATGGAAAAACATTAAGGACAGTTCATGGGGACAATGGGAGAGAGTCCACGGGGAAGTTGCACACGGTACACAGGGTCATCAGAATTCCTGGCCCTTTAAGGAGTTCACAGTCCCGCAGTCCAGCAGGGGGGGTACGCAAACACACTCAAAATATGGATGTCATGCTGGACAAGGCTCCAGATGCAGCGTAGCCTCCCAGTGAACAGCAGCCAGCATGGGAACCTCTTCCTCCTTCTCTTGCAAGATTTCCCATCTGCGGCCCCTGGGGTGGTGAGGTGAAGCATCTCATCATCTGACCTACAGTCCATGTCATCCGACTCACGTGTGAAGTAAACTGTGCGATTTGTCTTCACTGACAGGAGCAACATGTCTTTCTCCTTCGCTGTGCATTAAGCAGAATGGTACCAGCAAATCACTTCCGGTGCGCTACCTGCCCGATAAGCTCCGCCTTTCCGGTGGTCGCACCAGTGATGCGGACAACATCTCCGCAGACACTCCTCTCGACTCCGCCTCTTGCCGCGCCCACTGATCTCATAGTCTCTTACCAGGTGAGGCCTCTCTCCTCCTGGTATGCGCCTTTCTCCATGTGGCCCCATCTCTTCTGGGCCGAATCTTAGGTCTGGAACACCCCATGAAGGATGGTCGTCTGGTGGGCCGTACACACCATCTTCGCACCTTTGGTTTCTTATCATGCCCACGATGGACAAGATCCCTCCTTGGACCCACGGAAATCGCCATTTTTGGACCCACGTTGCTGTCCATCTTGGGAAACATGTCACTATCCACCATTCTGGCACTTACGCCACTGTTTACTTTTAAAGTACTGAATTCTCCTTTTCTGTCTCTTAACATCTCATTATCCACCATTCTGCATTTTTCATCTTTTTCTTCACCTGCACGGTACTTGTTTCTTTCCTTTTTCTTGGTTTCCCTGCTTTCTTTGTTTTCTTCATTTTCTTCCATTCCTTTACTTTCCAGGGCCTCATACCCTGCTCGCAGCGCCACTTGTAGAGGGGAGCACACGGGGCTGCTACCATCACGCTGTGTGCCGAAACTATATTCTTTTCGCTCAATGCTCCCTCTACTATTAAGGACTGAGACCGGAGTATGTGCTGCAATGGAGGATTTGCTGTACTCACTGTTACACCGTTCATGGAAATGACACCGACTTCAAGCAAGACAAGAGATCATATATCCAGGTTAACAGACTCACTTTTACTGTGCAATTCTTCCATACATGGTTGCATGACCCACAAGTTCTTTGATTAGTGAAGTACCCTTGGTAATGTGCCTTTCCAGTGTTTGCTCTTGTCCCTTCCTGAGACTCAACATCATCCACTTCTTCTGCAACCCAGCTGAGAATCTCCCCTCTAGGGATATAGAGGCTTCACCTTGCGGGGGCATTTATGCATATAGCATTTATGCATACTTTATCGAAGTGCCATAATTTAGCAAAGTGCCCTGGCAGTTAGAAAATGGCATTGCTAATATTCATCTTTCTTCTCTTCTTACAGGTATATATTTTTCACTGCTTGTGTGATCTGTCCTGAAAACTGCATTATATCTCCATGCAATGCTCTGCAGCCTATCAATTTCTGGTATATATTTTTCACTGCTTGTGTGATCTGTCCTGAAAACTGCATTATATCTCCATGCAATGCTCTGCAGCCTATCAATTTCTGGTATATATTTTTCACTGCTTGTGTGATCTGTCCTGAAAACTGCATTATATCTCCATGCAATGCTCTGCAGCCTATCAATTTCTGGTATATATTTTTCACTGCTTGTGTGATCTGTCCTGAAAACTGCATTATATCTCCATGCAATGCTCTGCAGCCTATCAATTTCTGGTATATATTTTTTCACTCCTCTAGCTTTTTTATTCCATGATACTTAAAGGTCATCACACTTACTTTAAGAGTTTATGATCCATGCCGAGTTTACTAGTCTGTTTTTTTTTTTTTTTTTTTTTCCCTGCACTTTATGGTCTCCTGTTGTCTTTTAAGCTAGTGATTGATTGTTAATGAGTTAAATCTGTGCAGATCTAAGCAGATACGTCCCTATATATTGAGACTTAGTTAAGGGGAGGCATTTATGCGGGGGCATTTATGCATATAGCATTTATGCATACTTTATCGAAGTGCCATAATTTAGCAAAGTGCCCTGGCAGTTAGAAAATGGCAGTTGGACAGGGCAGGAGACAGGTAAGACATGCAAGACAATTAAACAAACTTGCTTCCAGGTCATCTTTTTGGCAAACAGTATTCACCATTTGTATCTGTGCCATTTATACTCTGGTTGCTACAATCATCCACATTCACCGTTCACCCACAAATGCGGCACACTTCATCCATATTAATCCCTCACTCCTCTCTTCTCCTATGTACAGTTGTCATGCTCTCTTCACAATGTTATACCACGCAGATCCATTCATTCCCACCATACAACGCAGGAAACGCTCTCACAAATCACTCAATCATCTGCTCACTCTCTGTATCTTCCTTCTATTAGTTGCAGGTGATATTTCTCCCAACCCAGGACCCTCCAGTAATAATAACACTAACTCTTTCCCTGTTACATTCAGAAACCCTGCTAATCTCATTAATATTCCCTGCATATCTTCTGTCTCATTCAACTGTGCCCTTTGGAATGCACGCTCAGCTTGTAATAAACTCTCTTACATCCATGACTTTTTCCTCTCTAATTCCCTCAACCTTCTGGCTCTCACTGAAACCTGGATCCAGCAGTCGGACACCACCGCCGCTGCAGCTCTCTCCTATGGTGGCCTACATTTCTCTCATACCCCGCGACCTGACAACAGATCAGGTGGAGGTGTTGGTCTGCTTCTTTCAACAAAATGTACTTTTCAGGTTATCCCCCCTGTACCCTCCCTTATCTTCCCGTCCTTTGAGGCCCACACAGTCAGACTCTACCGGCCCTTCTCCCTGCGAGTGGCGGTTGTCTATCGCCCCCCAGGTCCCCCCCGTCAATTCCTGGATCACTTTGCTGCCTGGCTTACAAATTTTCTATCCTGCGACATCCCCACGATAATCATGGGAGACTTTAACATCCCAATTGGCGATCCTCTTTCCCCATCTGCCACGCATCTTTTATCATTAACCTCCTCCTTCGGCCTTTCACAGCTTGCTAATTCTCCTACACATGAGGACGGGAACACATTGGACCTGATCTTCTCCCGGCTTTGCTCAGTACATGACTTTACTAACTCTCCCCTTCCACTCTCTGACCATAATCTTCTTTCATTCTCTGTCAAGAACTGTGACTCTACTCAAGACACTCCCACCATCCACACTTATAGAAATTTACGCGCCATTAACACCCAGAAATTTATAAAAAGGTTGCAATCATCATTGGCCCCAATCTCCTCCCTCTCATGTCCCGAATCTGCATTGAAGCATTATAACAAAATAATGCTATGCGCCCTGGATGAAGCCGCACCTCCTACACAAAGAACAATTCGGCATAGACGGCGACAACCCTGGCACACGCCTCAAACACGTCTTCTCCAGAGGTACTCCAGGTGCGCTGAACGGCTGTGGAGAAAATCAAATCTGCCCGAAGATTTCCTCCACTATAAATTTATGCTGAAAACATATAACTCTGCCCTTCACCTCTCCAAACAAACCTACTTTAACAACCTCATCATCTCACTTTCCAATAATCCTAAACAACTCTTTGACACGTTTCATTCTCTCCTCAATCAAACAGCACAGGCCCCGACCACCGACCTCAGCGCTGACGATCTGGCTAACTATTTCAAAGAAAAAATTGACCATATCCGACAGGAAATTTTCTCCCAATCCCCAAATGTTATGCATGCTCCCCCCCGCCACATTGTATCTTGCTCATTTTCTGACTTCGAACCAGTCACGGAAGATGAAGTGATCAGGCTCCTTGCATCTTCTCGCCCTACCACCTGCACCAGCGACCCTATTCCCTCACATCTCCTTCAGTCCCTTGCTCCAGCTGTCACCTCTCACCTAACTAAAATTTTCAACCTTTCCCTCTCATCTGGTATCTTTCCCTCTTCTTTTAAACACGCCAGCATACAACCATTACTTAAAAAACCATCCCTCGACCAGAACTGCACGGCCAACTACAGACCTGTTTCCAATCTTCCCTTTATCTCTAAACTCCTGGAACGCCTGGTCCACTCCCGTCTAATCCGCTATCTCTCAGACAACTCTCTTCTTGACCCTTTACAATCTGGTTTCCGCTCTTTACATTCTACTGAAACTGCCCTCACTAAAGTCTCTAATGATCTACTAACAGCTAAATCTAATGGTCACTACTCCCTGCTGATTCTCCTGGATCTCTCTGCAGCATTTGACACTGTGGATCACCAGCTCCTCCTCACTATGCTCCGCACTATTGGCCTCAAGGACACGGTTCTCTCCTGGTTCTCCTCTTATCTCTCTGACCGCTCCTTCTCTGTGTCTTTTGCCGGCTCCTCCTCCTCCCTACTTCCTCTTACTGTCGGGGTTCCTCAAGGATCAGTCCTAGGCCCCCTTCTTTTCTCCTTATACACCGCTCCTATTGGACAAACAATCAGTAGATTCGGTTTTCAGTACCATCTCTATGCTGATGACACCCAATTATACACCTCTGCTCCGGACATCAACCCTGCATTACTACAAAAGACCAGTGATTGTCTTTCTGCTGTGTCTAACATTATGTCCTCCCTCTACCTAAAACTGAATCTGTCAAAAACTGAACTACTCGTCTTTCCTCCCTCCATTAATCTACCTGTGCCCGATATTGCCATCTCCGTTTGTGGCTCAACCATTACTCCCCAGCTACAAGCCCGCTGTCTTGGGGTCATTTTTGATTCAGATCTTTCTTTCACTCCTCACATCAAATCACTCGCTCGTTCATGTCATCTACACCTCAAAAACATCTCAAGAATCAGGACTTTTCTCACCTTTGACTCGGCAAAAACTCTTACTGTCGCTCTTATTCATTCTCGTCTTGACTATTGCAACGCTCTACTAATCGGTCTCCCTCTTACTAAACTCTCCCCTCTCCAATCCGTCCTGAACGCAGCAGCCAGGATCATATTCCTCGCCAACCGCTACTCAGATGCCTCTTCCCTGTGCCAGTCATTGCATTGGTTGCCCATCCAATATAGAGTTCGTTTTAAACTTATCACGCTTACCCACAAAGCGCTCCATGCTTCAGTACCCCCCTACATCTCCTCCCTTGTCTCAGTCTACCACCCTACACGTGCCCTCTGTTCTGCAAATGACTTGAAACTAAAATCCTCCATAATCCGAACTTGCCACTCCCGTCTCCAAGATTTCTCGCGTGCTGCGCCAATTCTCTGGAATGCACTACCCAGGACAGTTCGATTAATTCCCAATACCCACAGTTTCAAGCGAACCCTAAAAACACATTTCTTTAGACTGGCGTATCACCTAAACACACTCTGTCCATCCCAGCTTTCCCCCATATTAAAATCTTCTTCAACTTCGGGTTCAAACCAACCATGCACATAAAAGCCTCTGTCAGGACTGCACACATACTGGCTGGCGACCAGTCCATGTATTATTATTTATCCTATTCAGTATATCAAGGCTGCATTATACAATATATGTACTTTTTACCGTTTGTGTCTCCCCCACTTCCTCATAGACTGTAAGCTCGCGAGCAGGGCCCTCACTCCGTTCGATATGAGATATGCTTATTCTGTATTGTCTGTATAAGTCCCCCCTAAAATTTGTAAAGTGCTGCGGAATATGTTGGCGCTATAAAAATAAACTATTATTATTATTATTATTATTATTATTATTATTGAGCACCTCTGACAGTCCATGAGTCTAGGACTGTGCCGGCATCCATATTCCGTCTCATGTGTTGCTGATACTGCTGATGGAGTCTGCTTTCCTGTCTGCTCAGTCTTCCTCCACACTCCGTCTCTCTCTGTACATGGAACAGAACTTACACTGGTCCCGTGCACTCGGGTCTTGAACCCAGGGATGAGGTGGCCTGAAACAGGCCTCCCCTGATGGCAGGCATACACTGCCTAATGCTCTTCACTACTCACTCTCCCCCAACTGTCTGCAACCCGGAAATCATTTTCTACAAAACTGCTCTAATGCTGTAACTCCTCCCAACTGGGAATTTCCCTTGTGCTGTGGGTGTAATGCTTAACTACGTCTGTACTGAACTTAACTAACTTCCTGAACTACAGTGCCCTTTCCCATTACTAACCTAAACTATGAACCATATACTATACCTATGTCCTACACTTAACCCTATATGTTTTACATAAGAACATTATACATTCACTATATTACAATTCATTAACTGAGAACGCTAGTGCTCATAGAACGCTATACATTTCACGTATGATAACAGTCACAAATCAGCATGAACACTGTTTAGGGAGGGAGAGGCATGAGAAAGCCCCTGTCACACCCTTACAAGTGCATGAAAGCTCATATTGTAGTCGTGATGGTGGCAAGTTTTATAGTTGTGGGCATTGTTTTCCACATTGCAGGCTGACTAATCTTTTGCATTGTGTAAGTTCTGCAGGAGGAAAAAAAGAGAAAATAAGCCTGTCTCAAATAGGTTAGGAAATTGTCTCTCCATCAGCACATGAAGTGGCATCACCCGCTCATGTGAGAATAACAAACTAACCAGCAATAAAAGCAAGCCTCAAACTTTCCTCTTAACTCTTCCCCTCACACCCGTTTTTCTGGTACTCAGTCTGCATACTCAAGTAATACGTAGTCTATATCATCATCATCATCATCATCTAGTTCTTGTCGTACTTTGATTACTCCTTTTCCTTCTCCTTCTCTGTTGCACCATCAGATATTTAAAACTGATTGTGTGGCTAGGAAACAACCATATTTTAATATTCAAAAACCTAGAAAAGGACACATCAAAATCATGATAGGGTCATAAAATCTCAAAATTTATTAGATCATAAAATTAAAAACATGATAGGAGGATAAGGATAGAAAGGGGAAGAAAAAATCCAAAGAGGGGGCATACACAGGGGGATATGTAAGTAAATATCAATAGTAGATTAAAAGATAACTCTCATGTCCACATAGCATAGCAAATATAACCACAGTGGGAGAAAACATCACTTAAATGTGCAAATATTGATAACAGATACCACAATTTTGAGTGGGAGCAAGAGCATACATGAATAAAGTGCACAGTGCCTGAAAGATAATAATGCCCCTAGCTAGATATTCAGAGGATCTGTATGTAACAAACTATACTACAAGTGAACATATAATATGCGGAGAAACATGAGTTCAAAATACAATGAAGTTAGTAAGAAATACTGACCACCTGGACGCCACACCTCACATCCGACGTGCGTTTCACCAATCCTCCAATCATGTTTTTAATTTTATGATCTAATAAATTTTGAGATTTTATGACCCTATCATGAATTTTATGTGTCCTTTTCTAGGTTTTTGAATTTTGAGTGACACAGAAATATTACTTATCTGCTCTTTCTGCTAACTTTTGTGGTGATCATATTTTAATATTGTTAACTATTGTTCGTATGTTAACTAAACTCAAACATGGTGATATTGCTGGTGGTCCAGTCTATGACATACCATATAATGGATTCCACTGACTTTTTAGATATTTTGGTGTACATTCAGCCTTGCTAGAAGATTCACAGCCACCATTATTTCTTGAAGAATGGGGCTCTCAGGTGCAGGAGAATGTAGAAGTCTACTTGGACTCGGCATAGAGCTTGAAAGTGCTTGACACATTAAAAAGCAATTATGAACTGGAACGTTACATCTTTCATTACCCACTGGGTCAATGTTTTGAACAACAGCAATGCACCAATGCAACCAGGACATTTGGTGAAGCCTCTACAGTTAGGCACTAGGTCTGATTACAATGCCAGGAGGTAATTGTCCATCTCGTCTTACACCTCATCAGCATTCTTATCCACAAACATCTGTTCCCCTCCCTCAGTCTTTTTGTTCTTGTAAGCTTATAGGCCCCGTCACACTTAGCGATGCTACAGCGATCCCGAAAACGATACGACCTGTCAGGGATCGTTGCTGCGTCACTATGTGATCGCTTGTGAGCTGTCAAACAGGCAGGCTCACCAGCGATCAGGGGAGCAGCGACATCGTGGAAAGAATCTTTCCACGATGTCCTGCCCCTGGTTACCAGCTTGCTGCTGAAGCAGGTAACCTCCCGCTCTCCGTAGCAGAGTGGTAACCATGATAAACAGCGGGTTACTAAGTGCGCGTGTGCCCCTAGTAACCCGCTGTTTATCATGGTTACCAGCCTGATCGCTGGTCCCGCTGGTCACACACAGCGATATGTGCTGACCAGCGGGAGGGCAAAGACCAAAAAAAGATTCAGGACATTTTGCAGCGATCAGCGACCTCACAGCAGGGGCCTGATCGCTGCAAAGTGTCACACATAACAACATCGCTGGTGAGGTCGCTGTTGCGTCACAAAACTCAGCAGCGATCTCGCTAGTGATCTCGCTTAGTGTGACGGGGGCTCAAGCTCTGCAAAGCTATTTTACAGCTAAGTAACATGAGCAGGAAAAGTCGTAAAGGGGACAAATTGCTCCTCTGCATGAAGTTGGATGACTCTCCGTTGATGCAACTGGTCAATGTTGAAAGTGACAATGACCAGAACATTGTGACTGCACTATGTTTGGGCATAGTAACTTTTGCACCCTGCATGGCGCATGTCAAAAATGTGATTGAGTATATTTTTGAAAAAACTTTTGCACAATAGAAAATATTGATGGCCATGTCCAAAAGGGTGTAGGGTCATTTTGACCATTCTTATGTAGTGAAGCAAACCCTCTAGGCTTTGCAAACATAGAATGGTCTGCATGAGCATTGCCTGATTTGCAATGTTGCAATGCAATGGAATTCATGGCTCGGGTTACTTATAATCTGCCATTGGCAGCTGATGAGAGTTGCAAGTCATTTGTTGAGGCTTTTTGAAAATGTAATCCTCCTGATTTTTATTTTTGGGAGAACACTCACAAGGTAGGGAGGGCCAAAAACAATTTCTTCATGTTCATCGCCACCCTGGAGGTATTGGAGACACTTAGGAACAATGTCATATGCATCAGGATGTGGAGATGGAGGAGCAGCAGCAAGTGGATGTGGAGGGGACACTGAGTTATATCAAGCACAGGCAGGAGATTAGGCTTACAATCAGTTTGAAATTAATAATGGCGACGATTATACTGGCTATAACGACCAACCGTTTCAACAGGAGGCTAAAAGCAGAACAACAGGAAATTTAGCTGAGCTGGTGAGCATGGCAAACAGCATGCTTGATTGCTTGTGGTTGAAAGGCATATTGTTAGCATCAATCAAAGGGATGACTTTTGGATACCCAAGATTTTAGATTCTCGCTATTAAAGGAAAATGTACATTGTGTTCTATAGAAATAGTGTACTGCTCCAGGGAATCCTACCCTGCATGGGGTAAATAAAATGTAACACTGCTCCTAAAAGCGGGATAATGTTTGGATGCCATTTTAAAAAGCAATTGCTTCTTAGCTTTCCAAACAGCTTATCTGTTTCAACTTCTAACAAAAGATAAATGTTGGACATCTTGAAAAACCATAATGCAAACCGGTTGGATATTCTTAAAGAAAGGGATAATTTATGCAAGGCTTGCTAAAAAGCTATTGCTCCTTCATTTTCCAAACAATGAACCTTTTGTTATTCCCCAAAGAGTAATATTTTTTGAACCAGTGCTTGTCAAAAGCAATGTTTTCTTCCGTGTACACAGTCTATGTTTAAACATCAGCACAGCAGTCATCTGCCTCCAAAAAGAGATAATTTTTGGACCATGTTTACATTTTAAACTCTCATATAAAGTGGGTCATTATACTGAGCAATTAAACAGGCTCTTGGTTAACACTTGTTAACATATGTTTAGCCATAGTCATATATGTTAACTTTGATATTAATAAGCTGTGTATGCATTAAGGAGCTTGACAGAAGTAGAATACATTCCAAGGAGACCTCAGATTGTCACACACAGCTTTTCAGTGTTATTGTATGTGTTAGAGTATTCACAGTGAATAGATTTGACGTGAATTAAATCTTTTTTTAAAATTCAGCAAAGCTGGTAATTCAAATTTCAAAGATTTGCTCTGATGCACACAGTATGTAACAGTATTTATTAGTGATGGGCGAGCACTAAAATGCTCGGGTGCTCGATGCTCGGGTCGAACACATTGGAATACTCGGGTGCTCAACCCGAGCAACGAGCCCAATGTAAGTCTATGGGAAACTCAAGCATTTTTCAGGCGGCTCCCCCCGGCGGTCTGCAGAGGGCCTTAAAATTGCCCAAATCGATGGGAACATTGCTCAAATGACATGGGAACAGCATGGGGAAGACCCCTGGAAGCATTTATGACTCCCAGGTCACTGCTGTCAACAACGTTGTCAGAGGTATTACGCCACTTATACGGACTCACAATAAAACATACAAAAACAAAACCAAAATGGATTTTCCTGGGAAATATGAAGGAACATCCTTTCCAGGGTAATGACTTGTATATAAAGCAAAATAACCAAAAAGAAAAATACTCCTCCACACCTTAGGCTATGTTCACACTTTTTGATGCGTTTTTGCACTTTTGCATTGCTTTCAACCGTGACAAATGCATTCACCTGGAAATCTCATTTTAACATTTTACAACCTTATCTGGCCATGTGATGTGTGAGATATCCTCAAACACATCGTGTTTCATTTATGAAAGAGGGACTCTGAAAGTCACAAAGCCTATTTTTACAGGGCCATCAGGCAGCCTTTACTATTCTTAAAGAGCCAGCAGTCGGCACTCACTATTCTTAGAGATCCACCAGCCGGCTATGTTTTATTGTTCCCATTACTAAAGAGTGGGCCTCCTATACTGTTATTGCGTATGCAGTGAGTGGCAGGGCTGTCCAAAATTTGGACACACTCCAATACCACTTTGAAAATTTGGACACACTCCAGTACCCCTTTGAAGAGACTTAGAGGAGGGCCTCCTGAAAACAATGTTCCCATTATTAGGAAATGGGTCTCCCATTGTGCTTGCCTATGCAGTAAATGCAAGGGTTGCCAAAAATTTGGAGGCACTCCAATGCCCCTTGGAAGAGACGTGGAGGTCAAAGGGCATCCTGAAAACAATTTTCCCTTTATTAGGAAGTGGGTCTCCCATTGTGTTTGCCTATGCAGTGAATGCAAGGGTTGCCAAAAATTTGTAGGCACTCCAATGCCCCTTGGAAGAGACGTGGAGGTCAGAGGGCCTCCTGAAAACAATGTTCCCGTTATTAGGAAGTGGGTCTCCCAATGTGTTTTCCTATTCAGTGAATGCAAGGGTTGCCAAAAATTTGGAGGCACTCCAATGCCCCTTGGAAGAGACGTGGAGGTCAGAGGGCCTCCTGAAAACAATTTTCCCTTTATTAGGAAGTGGGTCTCCCATAGTGTTGGCCTATGCAGTGAATGAAGGGGCTGACAAAAATCGGAAGAGACATGGAGGTCAGAGGGCCTCATGAAAAAATGTTACCATTATTACGAAGTGGGTCTCCCATAGTGTTGGCTTATGCAGTGAATGCAAGGGCTGCCAAAAATTGTGAGGCACTCCAATTCTCCTTGGAAGAGACTTAAAGGGCCTCATAAAAAAATGTTCCCATTAGAAAAGAGCGGGTCTCCAATACTAGTAATGCCCATGCATTTAGTGTATGGGCTGACAAACATTTACCCCTGGGGGGTATACATGAACATACTGTATAATTTTTTTTTTACGGACATCAAAAACACCCTTTAAAAAGTTATGTGGGTGTTGCATCACAGACCTCGGTCACCCTAAAGATATGGTGGTGGAGGATGAGGAGAAGGAGGAGGACAAGATCAAATAGCCAAAGTCAGGAAACGTATACCCATGTGTGGGTGTGAAGAGGTGCATGGGAATACACCTCCTAAAAAAAAGACATTGGATTTGAGTTTATGTTATGCTGCTATCATTCGGTGGTGTTGAGAAGTCTGGCCCAATCCAGCCCTTGTTCATTTTTAGAAGAGTCAGCATGTCAGCATTTTCAGTTGACAGGCGGATGCGCTTATCAGTTATAATTCCACCAGCGGCACTAAAAACTGATAAAACGCTAACGGCAGGGCAGGCCAGGACCTCCAAGGCGTAGAGAGCCAGTTCATTCCACATATCCAGCTTGGATACCCAATAATTATAAGGCACAGAGGAATCACGGAGGACGTTGGTACGGTCGGCAAGGTACTCCCTCAGCATCTTCCCAAACTTTGCACTCCTTGTGAGAGTACCCCGCGCCTCAGGGCCTGTCCGATGGGAGGGGCTGAGAAAACTCTCCCAGAACTTTGACAGTGTTCCCCTGCCTCTGCTGGATTGAAGTTGTGTCTCTCTCACCTGTACTCCTTGGTTGTCCAACGAAGTGTGCCCTCTGCCGCCAGCGTTTTCAGATGGGAATTTTTTAAAAGTTCTGCAACAAGGGCCTTCTGGTACTGCCCCATTTTTGTAGACCTGTCCGCCTAAGGAATAAGAGATATAAAGTTCTCCATGTAGCGTGGGTCTAGAAGTGTCACCAACCAGTAATGACTGTCACCCAAAATTTTGAGAACGTGAAGGTCATGGGAAAGGCAGCGTACGATAAACTCAGCCATGTGTGCCAGACTGCTAACAGGCAAGACTTCCGTGTTCTCACCAAGAGGATGACTGATCATGCTCTCCTCCTCCCCCTCCTCTCTGTCCTCAGGCCATCCACGCTGAAAAGACGGTATGACAGTTGTGCAGGTAGTACCATTTATAGCGCATGAAACTAGCTCCTGTTCTTCCTCCTCCTCTTTCTCATTGTCACCCAATCCATGTTAGGATGAGATGAGGCTGGGCTGTGTGTAATCACCCTGTATGGTTCCCTGCTCCATCTCATCGTGCTCCACCTGCAATGCATCCTCTTTGAGAGCAGAGAGCATTTCAGAAGACAGAGAAGTGGGATGGTGACACTAATTATGGCGTCATCGCCGCTCACCATCTTGGTGGAGTCCTCAAAGTTTTGGAGGATGGTACATATGTCTGACATCCATGTCCACTCCTGAGGTCTTATGTGTGGAGTCTGAACTGAATACTGATGGCCTTGTTGATGCTGGTACTCAACAACTGCCCTCTTCTGCTCACAAATCCATCTCAACATCTGCAGTGTAGAGTTCCAATGCGTGGGGACATCACATACCAGTCTGTGAGCCCGAAACTGCAAACGCTGCTGAAACACGGCAAGAGCGGCGGAAGCTGTAGGCGACTTTCTAAAATGGGCACATAGGCCGCGTACTTTAACAAGCAGATCCAGCAGCTCTGGGTAGGATTTGAGAAACCGCTGAACCACAAGGTTAAGCACATGGGCAAGGCATGGTACGTGTGTGAGCTCGCTTCGCCTCAGAGCCGCCACCAGGTTCTGGCCATTGTCACACACGACCAAGCCTGGCTGTAGGTTCAGCGGTGTGAGCCACAGATCTGCCTGCTCTTTCAGAGCTGTCCACAACTCTTCAGCATTGTGCGGTTTGTCACCTAAGCATATTAGCTTCAGCACAGCCTGTTGCCGCTTGGCCGAGGCAGTGCTGCAGTGCTTCCAGCTTGTGACTGATGTAGTCATTTCGGAGATGGAGGCTGAGGAGGAAGAGGAGGCTGAGGAGGATGAGGTGAAGAAGCTGTAGGCTGGGGGGCAACCCTGATTGACCTAGGGCCCGCAATCCTTGGCGTCGGAAGGACGTGTTCCGTCCCAAAGTCTGACTGGGTCCCGGCTTCAACTATGTTAACCCAGTGTGCTGTCAGCGAGATGTACTGTCCTTGTCCGCAAGCACTTGTCCACGTGTCCGTGGTTAGGTAGACTTTCCCGGTAACTGCGTTGTTGAAGGCACGGCTAATATTTTGGGACACGTGCTTGTGTAATGCGGGGACGGCACACCGGGAGAAATAGTGGCAGTTGGGGACTAAGTACCGAAGGATGGCCGCCGACATCAGGTTGCGGAATGCTTCTGTCTCCTTGAGCCTAAAAGGCAACATTTCGAGAGCAAGCAGTCGTGAAATGTGGGAATTTAGTAGGGGGCGTTGGCTGCATATTTGCGCTTGCGTTCCAAGTACTGGGGTATGGACAACTGAACGCTGTGGTGGGACAAGGACGTGGACGTGCTTCCTGATGTTGCTACTTGAGAGTGTGCAACGACAGGTGCAGGGCAGGAGGCATCTTCACATGCACCATGGACAGGGGATTGGCTTGCATGCACATCAGCGGAAGAAGAAGTGGTGCCACCTGCAGACACTGTTCCTGGACACTGGGGTTCGGCCCAAAAAGTTGGGTGCTTTGCTGCTATGTGCCTGATCATGCTGGTGGTGGTCAGGCTGGTCGTTTTGCCACCCCTGCTGATGCTGGCCTGGCAGGTGGTGCAAATGGCCTTTTTGGGGTTATCGGCAGAGTCCTTACAAAACAACCAGACTCAGGAAGACCTAACAGTTGTACTGGCAACTTCCTTTGTGTTGGTGTTACGGGGATCGGTTGTCTGCCTTCTGTCTGCTGCCACCACACTGCTTCTTCCTGCCTGTTGGGGTGCTCTGCCTCCCTCCCCCTGTGTGCTGCTGTCCTCGCTCTGCATGTCCTCCTGCCAGGTTGGGTCAGTTACTAAATCATCCACCACCTCATCTTCCACTTCTGCACCCTGGTCCTCCTCCTGACTTTCTGGCAATTGTGTCTCACCATCATCCACCTCTTGTGACACTTTCCCACTGTCGACTTCGTGTGACCGTGGCTGCTCAAATATTTTGGAATCGCTACATGCGATCTCCTCTTGCCCCACTTCAAGTGAACCGGGCGAGAGGCCCGAATCTATGAATGGAAAAGTGAACAGCTCTTCGGAGTGTCCAAGTGTGGGATCAGTTGTCTCTGGGCACTTGGCATGGTGGGAGGAAGGAGGATCAGGGTGAGAAATATGTAGTCCAGACTCATGGCTACTGAGACTTGACCGTGTGGAAGACAGGGTGGAGGTGGTGGTGGTGGCAAAGTGACTGGAAGCATTATCCGCTATTCAACCAACAACCTTTTGACACTGCTCTGTTTAATAGTGGTGTGCTGCAGTCCCCTAGGAATTGGGACAGGAAGGTCGGGTGAGAAGATGTGGGTGTTTGTTGTGGCACAATTTCAGCTTGCCCACGGCCTCAGCCTTGGCATGCACCATCTCCATCACATCCAGTTTCCCGTCCCTTGCCACGTGCCTTGCCCATTTTAAATGGAGGACAATATCTTCCACACTCACTACAAATGGCTGAATTTGGAGCAAAGTTATATGTAATCCGTGTGATGGACAAACCACCGTTTTAAATACCTGGCCTCCAGGTACCTATTTTGAACAGCAAACCGGTGTCAAAAACTTTGCTGAATCACTGAAAAAAATTAGAATGGAGGCCAGAAATGGCAGAATTTTCAGAAAACTTATATGTGATCCGTGTGATGGACAAACCACAGTTTTAAATACCTGGCCTGTAGGTAACTATTTTGAACAGAAAACCGGTGTCAAAAACTTTGCTGACTCACTGGAAAAAAATTTGACTGGAGGCTCAAAATGGCAGTATTTTCAGCGCAATTATATGTGATCAGTGTGACGGACAAACCACAGTTTTAAATAGCTGGATTTTTACCGCTGTAATATGGAAAGGACCTGGATGTATTCTGCAGTGCCAACAAGCAAACAGCGCAGAAAAACAGTGTTCTGTGGATTGCTTTTTAAGCAAATAATGAGGATTAAGATCCAAAAAAAATTATTTCTGGCCCCTGAGACCTGTGCCTTTGTCTAGAAATGTCTAACAGCAGCAGAAGGCAGAAATGGAATGAAGCCTTCTGTGCTATATGCACTGCAGTCTGCTATATACACTGTCTGCCTGCCTATATACACTGCCTGCCTGATATCTCTGCAGATGGATTAGTCCTCAGAAGGACTGCTTGTTGAGATGGATATGTGTAATGTACTTGTTTTCTCCCTACACTACCTAATACACAACCAAATCTCTCCCTAGCTCAGGAGCACCTCTCCCTACACTGCCTGATTGCGGAGTAGACTGACGAGCACAGCGGCCCCAGGTCTGATATAGACCTGATGACGCTGTGTGGCCTGCCAATCACTGTAATGCCACAACCAACATGGCTGTGGCATTACAGTGAGTGTCAGGCGATCTCTTCTTGTTGATTGGCATTCTAAAGAGCGTCAAACATGCAGGGAGGGGACCCGAGCATCCACTAGAGCATCTCGCAAGTACTCGATGAGCTCCGCACATCTCGAGTACTGAGATGCTCGGGCGAGTACCGAGTACTTGTGAGTATGCTCGCTCATCACTAGTATTTATACTAAAAATGTGCTGAAAAAAGTGCTGCATGAAGTTTAAGAAACGTGTGCCTGTAATTTCACATATGATATACACTGAGATTACTAAAAATATATATTTTTAATTAAGGAGTTTCAGGATCTTTTTAGAAAGATTAAAGTAGCACTATAGCATTTTTCACATTCACCGGCAATATTTTAGCTGTGTAATTTGTTTAATCCTATCTCTGTTGCATCTATAGTACCTATTGAACTCTAGTCTTAACTCATGGCCAGCTGTATCATGTCATCTCAGTCTGCCCACCAGGCTAGAGTTCTCTTCCTGTGTACATGGGAGGTGAAGTACAGGATTACTTCATCATCCATCAAATCCCTCCAAGCAACTCTCTAGTGGGTGAGGATGTTTTAGGAAATAAGCGGGTGAGATTGTATACTCTATATGCAGGTGAGACTGTATTAGGAAAACCACATCAGAGGTGTAGAAGGAGCCAAAATAGGGGATAGCCCACTTATGGTATATTAACTAAAATACATAAGAACCTCTACAATCCTCTGTTACACAGTATATAAGGAAAAATAACTTCTTAAGTTACTTTATAATAAAACGTTATGAAACTTTCTAATAGATTTTGGGCCTGATTCATCATTTGCATTGTAAGTCATTTTTTTAATTTGTCTTGTGGTATTTGTTGACATTCTTTACATAAAATTCTTCAAAATAGCGCCTGCAATTCATGATTTTTGTGCAAAGTCAAAAATGGTCTAAATTTTTATCTTTGACCTGTTTTGTAAACTTATAGCACAAAAAGATTCTTGTTTCACAAAATAGCGCAAAACGTGCTCCAAAACATTTGGCAGACATAAAATCTCTTTAGAGAGTGACTGTGATACATTTGCCACAAAAGCTGCTGCAATGATGAATGAAGCAAACAAATCTGGAAACCCCTAATAAACTCTGCCAATAATGGCGATTATAAAGAAAAAATACCAGGTGAATATGGATAAAATATACTTTAAAAAGAACAGATTAAAAGAAGAATAAGTTGCAAATACAAAACAGAGAAAAAACACCAAAAACAAGACAAAAAAGGCATGAATTCAATAATGAATCATGCATCAGTCACAGAAGACTCTTGTATGACTATGCAGGATTTCCCATAGTGTCTCAAGTGGGATCAAGCAGGCCTCCCCATAATGCCTTGCAGTTATCATTTAAAACATTAGAGAAATATTCCAGACAGTGAGGTGTTGAATAACTGCAGTATTGAAAAAATTGATAGTAGTCTGTGACTAATACAGCTATTCAATCAATAGGGGGAGCAAGAGTTTTGGCAGATTTCAACAGCAATGCTCAGCGAGACGAATCAGTGACATGGGGCGGACACACCACCGGTTCAGCCGCACAAGGACCTGGGGAGAAAAGGGGCCAAGTTACACTGCAGGATGCTCAGATGCTGCATTATTCCATATGATGTGATAGCTGAAAGTTAAAGATATTAGAATGTTGTACAAAATGTATGGTAAAAGAAAAAGTGGTTAAGGCTAAGAATGTGGAAGTTACTAGCATTAGCAGAAGCACCACTACCACAAACAAGCAGAGCAATAGTTATCCTTGGCAGGAGAAGACAGAAGGAGGAAAAAGAACAGAGCGTAGTAACTAATTGTAACAGTGTGGAGAGGTGAAGTGTATGTAATGAACTCACCCAAAATGGTTGTGCGGACAGGCACAACACTGGCAGAAAACTTAGAAGAGGACTGGAGTTTCTCCTATGGTATGATGCTCATCCAATGCCATGGTAGTGTGCTTTCCTGACCCTAAAGTCACTCCACATGGAGGTATACAAGGAGAGAAGAACTTGGGATGGCACTTCCGTTTGAATGTGGAGATCAGACAGTCCATATATCCATATTAGATTTATTGGTTTTAAAAACAGATTTTACTGTCAAATCACATTTACCATTAAAGTGTTTTTAAAAGTTTTTTTTATGGTAAATGTGGTTTGACAGTAAAATTTGTTTTTAAAATCAATAAATATAATATGGATATATGGACTGTCTGATCTCCACATTCAAACGGAAGCGCCATCCCAAGTTCTTCTCTCCTTGTACAAAGAAGCAGAGGGCATTATGAAATATATTTGAAATTACCTGTCTCAATCACAGCAGGAAGATGTTACTTTAACCGTAACATTGTTAGTTTGAGTCAGTGTTCTGCTCAGGTATAATTTTTGGATCATTTTTTTATTTCATGAAACATGAAAAATTTGTCAACGCGTTGGGTCATTTAACTGGCTGTTGGTTATTACCGGGTTACTATCCATTTCTATAGTGAGGTCCCTTTCACCTTACTAAGGCTTTGTTGGGGTTCAAATGGATTGGAAGGGGTTGGATACAGTCCTAAAAGACCTCCGAGTACTATAAACATATTTTAAAGATGATTGTAGTACCTGGGATTTGCAGTGAATTTATTTGCTGCTAAACTTTTTTTTGACAAATTAGAATTTTGAAAAATTAGATAATTTCTAATTACTTATCTTCCCTGAATCCAGTTTTCAATCTCCACTGCTCCTTTCTCTGTAGTTTGGCTACAACAATAACTTCATGTTGACCACGCTATTTCCAATCACTGTGTGTTCAGTAGCTTGTGTAACAATGGGGACATCAACAATACCAATGAAGCCTACCAACAGACACCGGGGCAGCACCGGAGAGCTGGCGCTGGACCTGGGGTGCAAAAGTACTAAGTTTGTTTTGTTTTATAACTAACTCAGTGTTTGGTATGAAGTTTTCTGTAAGGGGGCAACCACTTTAATCTCTGTCAGTATGTCATGGTTAGATCTGGCATTGTTTTTGTCCCTTTTCTAAATATTTTGGCATAAGTCTAATAAGCTACTTGCCTTTCTTCACAATGTACATACTTTGCCTTCTTCCAGTCATCACTAGGGAAAGCTTAGTGCATATGGATTCAAATAGCCACTATATAACTCAATATAAACTGTAAAAATCTGTTTGCAGCTAGCTTTCTCTCCTTAGTGGCTTCCCTTACTTGCAGCTGTAGGAAAATCCTGTGTCTTTGTCAGTACAGTGCTGGACCCCCTCTTACTAGAACAGTCACGTAGTCTGCCTTCATGGAAAGTGAACCGCGGTACAAAGGTGTACTAAGGGCCTATAAACTTCTGTGGGTGCAGTATTGTGACTCAGCACAAGTAATTGGTTCTACAAAGTCATAATATGATTTCTGTTTAATACAGGGAACTTACTAACATTGCTTCCATTGATCCCAGAATCATACATTTATCCTACATTGATACTATATAGAAAACTATCAGCACAGGAAATTTTTGTTGCAGATGTACTTAACATGCAGAGAAAAGCCTATGGTATAAAATGTATAAATAGTGTTTTAGGGGGGTGGTTTTACGCATATATGTTCTTCGTACACAGATTTGTTCGAAATAAAAGCATGTTATCTGAATTAAAGGGAACCGGTCACCATGAAAATACCATTCAAACTGCAGGCAGCATATTACAGAGCAGGGGGAGCTGAGCAGATTGATATATAGGTTTGTGAGAAAAGATTCAGTGATTCAGTATAAGGCCTCGATCACACGAGCGTATACATCGGATGAGTGCTATGCTATGTTTTCTCAGATAGCACTGAGTCCAATGTTATACTATGGGACAGTGCAGATCAGAGAATATTTTCTCATGCTGATTCGGCATGAGAAAACAATCTCAGCATGCTCTGATTTCATCAGAGAACTGGATTGCATGCATACGTGCAAGTCTATGGGTGTGTGTGAAATATCGGACAGCACGCAAATGTCATCCAAGTGCAGTCCGATCACCCCGGACACCGGCAATGGAGGAGATGGAGAAATTACTTTCTCCGTCTCCTACGCACCTGTGCAGTGATTCTCTCATCCGAGAGAATCAGATCACAGTGCACTGACACTCCGATCAGACTTTGACAGAGTATGAACCAAGTGTCATTTGCATAATCAGCCCAATCGGCCTGTAACCACGAAAATGTAGTACAATCTGCAGGCATCATGTTATAGAGCAGATCGATAAATAATTTTGTGAGAAAAGATTCAGTATTCAGTGTTTCCATCATTTAATCCTCTACTCTTTCTGGGATTCTTGGTCCAGTGAGCGGTCCTATCAGCGACTGACTTTCTTTCTATAAGTATGCATACAGAGATATCTGTTAGTCACTGATAGAACCACCCACTCGACCAGAAATCCAATAAAGGGCAAAGGATTAAATGATGGAAACACAGGTTATACTGAATCTATTCTCACAAAATTATATATCAATCTGCTCTATAACATAGTGCCTGCAGATTGTACTACATTTTCATGGTTACAGGTTCCCTTTAAATAACGGGTTTTTAAAAGTGTTACCAAACACTCCTAAGTTTTTTATTCATTAATTGTGTGTATATGCGCATCTAATGTAGGTTGAGTGTATCAATATACTTGCCTACAGCTGCTTTCTCCGCTGTCCAGCGCCCTTCTTCTCCTCTTCTCAGTGACATCACTGCTCTGCAGACTTTCGGGTCATGCTGCACTCTGCGTGAGTTTTTATGTTCTCCCCGTGTTTCCGTGGGTTTCCTCCAGGTTCTCCGGTTTCCTCCCACATTCCAAAGACATACTGATAGGGAATGTAGATTGTGAGCCCCAATGGGAACAGTGCCCATAATGTCTGTAAAGCGCTGTGGAATTAATGGCGCTATATAAGTGATTAAAATAAATAAAACTAAATTGTAAACTAGATTTCAGGCTCAAATACTGAGCATAGAGTCAGCCGGCTAGTCGCAACAGCGGTGATGTCACTAAGAAAAGGAGCAGAATGACGCTGAACACCAGAGAAATAGGCCTTTTTCAAGTATAAATGGCACATTTTGTTTATGCTTGAAAAAGGCTGCTTTCTGACCGAAATATTGCTTTTATGATTCATTTTGGATGAATAAAAGAATAGAATCATCTCCCTGGTGTCTTGGAAATGATTTGTCTCTGAATTTGCTGGTAACTTGGTGAGAAGTTGCTCCAAGTAAGCACAGAGCCTGTGGAGTGGTGCAAAGGGAACTACCATTACAGACACCAGAGAAATAGGCGGTAGGTGAGTATATTAATACACTCACACTACATTGCATGCATATATACATACAATTAATAGATAAAAAACTTAGTGGGAGTGCTTCGTTAATATTGACTGATGTCTTGGCTAAAGGACAAGAATGATTTCAAAAGGTTGTCCGGTCATATTCCATTGATGATCTATCCTTAAGCTAGATCAAAATCACATCAGTGGGGATCTAACACCCGACTCCTTCACTTATTGTTTCCGGTGTATGCAGGCTTAAACATCTAATGGAGCTGAATGGTGCAGCTATGTATATCGCATAGCGGCTGTGGCCAGATAATATAGTTCAGGTATTGTTCAAATCAGCCCCCTTCTGAAATACAGAAATCATCCTGAATGTGATTTTATTAGGTGCATGATAGTTTAATTAATAGATATTATAAGGATTACAGTCAAAGTAGCAATCATTGTTAAAATAGCAACTAATTTACCACGTGTGACAATTTTTAGAGTGCGGAATTTGATTTGATCTGACTGGAAAATGCTGATTAAAATGTATATTCTGTAAGTGACACAAGCATCAGTGGAATGACCTCATTATGTATAAACATAGTGCTGGGAAAATCTACAATTTGGAAAGAGCCGCAGCCTGAATACAAAATAATAGTTACAGTGTAATTAATCATGAATTGTAAATGCCAGTTCTATTTTTATAAATATTATGCATGTGAAATGATATCATGTTCCAAGCAAATAAATCTCACAGATTAAGTTGTGTCATTGAAGAATAACAATAAATTGTCATTGGAGGCAATTTGTTCTTTTTAAATAGATGATGTCACATGAACAGTTTTATGTTACATGGAATGCAATATTCAAAGAGCTTGATGTCACTGACAGCTGGAATCTTTTGGAAACAACTAGCAAACAAGGGGCTTCCTGCGCAATTCCTGACCCCAGGAAATCAATGCTTAGCAAAACTCCCACAATCATAAGCAATGTTCATCCAAGCAAGCAGTGAAGTAGAAATGATTTCCTGTCTCCGTTGACTGTCGTAACTTGGATGTATTAGGCAAACGCACATCTAAAGTCACAACAGGAAAATAGTCAAAACAACTAAAAAAGTAGAGTTCTGTTAAAGCTTTGTCTACACACGCACAGCTGTACAAACCAGACAGTGAACTATGCTGACACCCAATGGCCTGACTAAATAGTGTAAAAACACACAGGAGTTTTTTTTTCTCAGACATAGTCAAAGAATAAAAAATATATAAGCAATGTGATTTAATTAAGTATCTGTTCATATACAAATAAAATGAAGGACATTATCAGTACAATAACCTGTCTGCTGCATGTGTATGCTCTGCCCATGATTGTGTGGATTTTAGGTATTATAGGTTTAATTCAACACAACTAAGGATCTATAAGACTTTCTGTGCTTCAGGTAGAACATACAATACATTTTCAGTTCTACCGGTGACAGTGTTTAATGTGCTTTCTATGCAAAGCACAGTGGAATACTTTGAATGTTAACACTGAAGATGTAGGAGTGTGTCTAGGCCAACATCTTCAAAGTGATGTACATGGGATACATCTGTTCGGATTGAAGCCTTCTGTCCATAGAGCTGTCTGTACCAAAGAGACCTGTGTAAACTAACAATTCCACCACCTTTTTTCCCTTTGTGGCTACAGCCCATGAGACCAGCTTGCTGGATAAGAATTTTAACACAGTATATATTATATGTGCTCTGTTATTTTAGTAACAGTTACTAAATTCCTGAGGACCACATTTAGTAATATAAAATGTTTTCTGTTTCTAAAATTATTGAAGCTCTGACTTTGTTGAGATTAGCTACTTTGCTCCTAGTAAAAATATAAGCCAGGGGTAATCCAACTCCTCTTGTAGGTGAGTTACTTTTTGTGGACTCCAGTGGTTTACCAACTACAGATGAATGGCCAGGTCTAAATAGAACCATTGTTATTTGAACTACATGTTTTTTAATTGCTAATATTTAATGAAGAGAAGAGAGGTACAGTTATATGAAAAAGTTTGGGCACCCCTATTAATCTTAAGCTTATTGTTTTATAAAAATTGGTGTTTTTGCAACAGCTATTTCAGTTTGATTTATGTAATAACTGTTGGACACAGTAATGTTTCTGCCTTGAAATGAGGTTTATTGTACTAACAGAAAATGTGCAATCTGCATTCAAACAAAATTTGACAGGTGCATAAGTATGGGCACCTCACCAGAAAAGTTACATTAATATTTAGTAGATCCTCCTTTTGCAAAAATAACAGCCTCTAGTCGCTTCCTGTAGCTTTTAATGAGTTCCTGGATCCTGGATGAAGGTATTTTTGACCATTCCTCTTTACAAAACAATTCCAGTTCAGTTAAGTTTGATGGTCGCCGAGCATGGACAGCCCTCTTCAAATGATCCCACAGATGTTCAATGATATTCAGGTCTGGGGACTGGGATGGCTATTCCAGAACATTGTAATTGTTCCTCTGCATGAATGCCTGAGTAGATTTGGAGCGGTGTTTTGGATCATTGTCTTGCTGAAAGATCCATCCCCTGCGTAACTTCAACTTTATCACTGATTCTTGAACATTATTGTCAAGAATCTGCTGATACTGAGTGGAATCCATGCGTCCTTCAACTTTAACAAGATCCCCGGTGCCGGCATTGGCCACACAGCCCCAAAGCATGATGGAACCTCCACCAAATTTTACTGTGGGTAGCAAGTGTTTTTCTTGGAATGCTGTGTTTTTTTGCCGCCATGCATAACGCCTTTTTGTATGACCAAACAACTCAATCTAGGTTTCATCAGTCCACAGGACCTTCTTCCAAAAAGAAATTGGCTTCTCCAAATGTGCTTTTGCATACCTCAGCCGACTCTGTTTGTGGCGTGCTTGCAGAAACGGCTTCTTTCGCATCACTCTCCCATACAGCTTCTCCTTGTGCAAAGTGCGTTGTATAGTTGACCAATGCACAGTGACACCATCTGCAGCAAGTTGATGCTGCAGCTCTCTGGAGGAGGTCTGAGGATTGTCCTTGACTGATCTCACCAATCCTCTTCTCTGCCTTTCTGATGTTTTTCTTGGCCTGCCACTTCTGGCCTTAACAAGAACTGACCCTGTGTTCTTCCATTTCCTTACTATGTTCCTCACAGTGGAAACTGACAGGTTAAATCTCTGAGCCAGCTTTTTGTATCCTTCCCCTGAACAACTATGTTGAATAATCTTTGTTTTCAGATCATTTGACAGTTGTTTTGAGGAGCCCATGATGCCACTCTTCAGAGGAGATTCAAACAGGAGAACAACTTGCAAGTGGCCACTTTAAGTAGCTTTTCTCATGATTGCATACACCTGGCTATGAAGTTCAAAGCTCAATGAGGTTACAAAACCAAAAAAAGTTCTTTAGTAAGTCAGTAAAAAGTAGGTAGGAGTATTTAAAACAAGAAAATGATAAGGGTGCCCATACTTATGCACCTGTCAAATTTTGTTTGAATGCAGATTGCACATTTTCTGTTAGTACAATAAACCTCACTTCAAGGCAGAAACATTACTGTGTCCAACAGTTATTACATATATCAAACTGAATTAGCTGTTGCAAAAACACCAATTTTTATAAAACATTAAGCTTAAGATTAATAGGGGTGCCCAAACTTTTTCATATAACTGTATATCCATAGCCCTCTGAATATGATTCTGGTTGTAGAGAAAAAACAAATCATGCAACTGAAAAGTAATATATGAAACAGATTCCATATGAGATCTGTTAAAATATACATTTTTTTGTCATCCAGATATGTTTTTCTCTTGAGAACCTGTGTTGTTTCAGAGAAAACATAATGTAAAGACCTGGCCTATCGCTCCACTTGATTGAAAAAGCTTGCAGACATGTATTCAAGGGGAGAGACCAGTCAATCAACTAGAGCAGAGCAAAGAGAAGCCAGCCATACGCAGCGTTGGACCAGTCAGATCTCTCTCTATGGTCCCCAGACAGATCCTTAAACTATATTGTATTTTCAGAGACAAACATACCTGGTTGCTATCATTCAGCCAGGCTCTTATATATGCTGCCCTGTAGTGTGGTCAGTGTGAAACAACTGACAGGTTTTCTTTAGTGCCAAGCCCCTTTTAAAGGGAATCTGTCAGTAGGAGCAACCCTTCTAAGCTGTCTGTATGGGCAGGCAAGGTCAGGGCAAGCAGGAAGCTGAATAAAATAATACCTTGATATGTCCCATGTCTTATTCAAGAAAATTCCACATTTTTCCTATATGTAAAAGAGCTGCTCAGGGCTATGGGTTGGACACTGATCTGCATGAGAATTTGCCTCCATGGCTTGTTTTAAATAGAAGGGGGCATTACCAGTGCAAGACATCTAATGACTCCTCTCTGATCTCACTGCAGAGCTGTGTGTGGTTATAATACGCACATCTGCACGTGTCCTCTCAGTTTCAGCTTCTATCATCTCACAGGCAGCCAGTGTTGCAATTTGTTTCAATACAGCAGAGCTGTGAGAGCTGCAGCAAATGTGTTTGTTATGAGACAAAGTTCAGTTCTACTGTTCTGTGTTAGTTACATGTTTCACACTGGTAATGCGCCCTTTCATATAAAATAATCTCTGGAGGCAGATTCTCATGCAGGTTAGTGTCTTGACCATAGCCTGAAACAGCTCATTCGCTTATAAGAAAAAAGTGGATTTCTCAGGAATAAAACAAAGGATCTCAGAAGTCAAGGTATAATTTTTTTCAGCTTCCAATGATCTACATGACCATATAGACAGCTTAGGAGACTTGATGCTACTGACCGATTCAATTTAAATCACATACAAGAGAACCATTCTCCCATATGTCCCATAAGGAGGATGAGACTGTAGCCAAAGTAAAAGGAGCAATTTTTCAAGGAAATGATAGGAATTGTTTCTCCTCTATCTCATCCCCTCCCCCTCTGAGCTACAAAGACTTACAGGAGAACAGATCCCTCAAAACTGTTTGTCAATTAGGTGCCATATCCCAGGAATTCAGGTCAAGTCATAAAAGCTTCAAAGAAAAGCAAGGATGAGCAATCCACAGCTACAATTCACTAATTAAAACTCTCTGTAGACTGCTACTTAAAAGCAAATAGCATGGGTGGCTACAATCAGGCAATAAACAGTACAGGGAACAATTTGAACTTTGTCTTTTTCAACCATTTCAGATTTTGTTTGCTTCCTTAAACAGAAGTCTCATTCTTTTCAAGATTCAGTTTGGTAACTTCCTATTTATAAGGCTAAAGTAATTAAATCTACTACTACTTTAATGAATTAGGTATAGTGTCTGCACTGCTAGTAGTTCATTCTGTGCCATTTGCCCACATTAGTTTTAGCAATTCAGAAACAAGAAGAAAAAACTTTTTTTTTCAAATAGGGCCAGATTTTCCATGTGATTGAGTCAGTCTCTCCTATATCACTGAATCAAGGTAACCCTTCATCTGCCAGCAGTTTTCCACTTTTCAGCAAATGACTGAATTACTGTGTCAGTTTAATTTTTATAAGTGAACTTAAGGCACACACATTATTTCCTTCAGAACTTCACACTAACCATTTGAATATATTTTCATTTACGCCACATTCTGATTTGTTTAAAACTGTTCTTGAATAAAATGTTTTTTAATCCTCTATGATCCATGAGTGAATTGATATACCCAAATAGAAAATATTCAGGAATCAATGTTATTTTTTATTCTAGTTAATTATATTTTTCCTTTTGAAAGGATAAATAAGCCACTAATAAAGTATAAATCAAATCCAGGACCAAGATCTTTAGCTTTTTTATAAGTGTTTTATATGGGCAATAAAAAATGTAGGTTGTTCCACACACAATTTAAGGGAATCTGTCAGTAGGATTAACCCTCCTAAGCCTATGGCATATGGGCATGCAGGACATAGTGATACCTTGATATCTGCGATCCGATGTCTTATCCAGATAAATCCACATTTTTTTGCATGTAAATGAGCTGTTAAGATCTCTGGGCCAGACACAAATCTGTATGAGAATCTGTCTCCAGACCTTATATTAAACGGAAGGTGGAATTACCAGTGTGACGCGTAATGGCTGCTCTCTGCCCTCCTGATCTCACTGCAGAGCTATGTGTGATTATAACTGACACAGAACAGCATAAAAAACATCTGTAGGTTCCTCTCAGTGCTTCAACTTTCATCTCCCAGGCAGTAAGTGTTGCAGTATAGCAGTGCTGTGAGACCTGCAGCAAATGTGTTTGTAGGTTCAGTTCTACTCTTCTGTATAAGTTACATGGCTCACACTGGTATTGCCCCCCTTTATTAAAAGTAAGCTCTGGAGGCAGATTCTCATGCAGATTAGTGTCCTGCCCATAGTTCTTAACAGCTCATTTACATATAGGAAAACCATGGATTTCTCTGGAATAAGACTTGTGCTTCTCCTTTGAGTGATTCAGTTGGGATCAACAAAGCATCTTTCCATCAACCTCTAAATTTTCCCACAAAGCCATCCATTTTTGACCCTTCATATGTGTCTTGCTGTCATTGAGCATTGATCAGTAATGCACCGCAGGAGCTCTGCAAATGAGACATTATGACAGCAAACCATGTCAGCAAAATCTGCACTCCAAAATGGCACTCCTTCCCTTCAGTGCTTGGTATTGTACCCTGAGCACTCAATTTTTCATTTTCACATTCCCAATGTGATAAACTGCTGTGAAGCACCTGTGGGTTCAAGATGCTCACCATATGTCTAGATAAATTCCTCAAGGGGTGAAGTTTTTAAATGTGGTCACTTGTAGTGCGTTAAGGCTTTTTTCAGACCTTGGGGGTTCTGCAAATATAACATGGCATCCGTAGTCAGTTCCAGTCTAGTCTGTGTTCCAAAAGAAAAATAGCACTCTTCTCCTCCCAGCCCTGTCACGTGCCCAAACAGTATATTCCCACCCCAAATGGAGTATTGGTGTCATCAGGATAAATTCTGTAACAAATGGTGGAGTCCATTTTTTCATCTTATCCTTGTGAAAATGACAAATTTGAAGCTACAGCAACATTTTGGTGGAAAAAAAATAATTTAGCATTTTAACTGCCCAATGTAATAAACATCTGTGAAGCACCTGTGTGTTTAAAATGTTCACCTTATATTTAGATTAATTCTTTGAGGGATGTAATTTCCAAAATGTGGTCAATTGTACAGGGTTTCTGTTGTGTTGGCACCTCGTGGCTCTGCAAATGTGACATGGTATCTACAGTCTAAGACTGTCAGATCTGTACTCCAAAAGTCAAAGAGCACCTTAAAAAGTGGAAGCCTGGCTTCACTTAAAAGGGCTTCAACATACAGGCTTTACACAAGACTCTGCTTAGCAGATCCTATACACGGACCAGGAATTAAGCAGGTCCTCCTGGGTGACATCCATGGAGTGGCTGTGGATGGTCGACTTCACCAAAGTAGATCGTGCAAGAAATAAACTATTACTGGCAGCTTACATCAGAGTGCTCGGGCATAAATATGTTGTGGCCGCAACCAAATCTCACTGCGGAGATAATTGGAACTCATAACAGAGCTCAGTATTAACCTACAAGCTCCCAGACTGGATGGAAGTATAAGCTACAGCAATATTAATGTTTCACCAGAACACTTGCTCAGTGGCATTCACAGTGTAAGTGCAGCACTGCCTAGCGACAAAGGCAGAGGTAGTAGAGTCATGTCAGGCATAGATATAACATTATTGTAGACTCACGAAAATCAGCCTGACCCCAAGGTGGGCTGCAATTTAGGAAGGGATTTTTTAACTGGAACACCCCATTAAAATGGAATGATGTTTATAATTTTTTCTGTTACATTTTTTTCCATTACTATGATTAGTGACTTTATGCTGATTAGTGTAACTTTATTTCTTTATTTTATTTTATTATAGATACCAGCTGGTTTAACAAAGCTCACTTCAGAACTGTTCATATATCAGAAGCATTTTGATTGGCTGAAGAAAGCTGCACATGTTGTCCGTCACTTAGATCATGAATTTAACAGTATTCACAATCGCATAGAAAAGCTGGTGAAAAAAATTGACATTTTGGTAAGCAGATGGTTACAGCTGCAAACTAGTTTTACCAACTTCATTACTGAAAGGTTTACTCCCCTTTTTTATCAAGCTACTTCATTTAATTTTAGCCATGGGCTTTTTTACCTGAATCAATGTACGTATATTTGAACTTAAAAAAAAAATCAGGACATAGTACAGATTTGATTTTCTACATAATTGTTTTAAAACGTTTTTTGGAAAAAAAAACAAAAAACAAAGAATTCTGAAAAAAATATTTTGAGGCAAAATAATACCCATTTAAATGTCCGGACAGGACTTTCTTGAATTTTTTTCATTTATTTCAGACACTTTGCCCCAACAAGGACTTTAAAGACCTTTGGGGACATTTTTAAAATATTAATATAATCTTTTTATTGCTGATTTCCTCTGTAACTAGGGCTGATGTAAAAGCTCCAGTTACAGGGGAAATTCAGCCTCCTGCCTGCATCGTAGAGCCATGAATGAAAACTTGGCACGCAAAGTAGATGAAATTAAATGAATGATTTATTATACAATAAAGGTTCACAAACATTTCGGTCTACATCAGACTTTCCTCAGTGTGCCTATTGTCCAATTGAAAAGATATCAGATTGCTTTTTATTCCCTGGGTCAGCTAGGAAGCCCTGAATACGGTGTTCATCGCTGGTTCAAACAGATGCATAGACCAAAACATTTGTGAACCTTTATTGTTGGATTGTATGTTAAATCATTTATTTAATTTCATCTACTTTGAGTGCCAAGTTTTCTTATATTACCAAAGCAAAATAAAAACACGTTTAAAAATTGGCTGCGAAGCTGCAAAGGAGTCTCTTGCTGTACTTTTCATTAGAAGGTTCTTTATTGTCCACTACACGTTTCAATGCCATACTGGCATCTTTATCAAGTGTAAAGGAAAACCAACCTTCTAATGAATATTGCAGCAAGTAACTTCTTTCCAGCAGCACAGCTACTTTTTAAACAAGTTTTTAGGCCATGTGCCCACGTAGTGTTTTTGTAGCGTTTTTTGCGGCGGTTTTACGCCAGTCTGCCATGCAAAGCAATGTGAATTCGGATGTGCTGTGCACATGATGCGCTAATTTGCGCCCCGTATTCGCATTGCATTGCAAAACGCAGCATGACCATTTCTACCGCGATTATGCTGCAAATTCGCGGCCATTGAGGAACATTGAAACTCAGCAAACCCGCAGGTATATGTAGATTTGCTGCGTTTCAATTAAATTCAATGGCTGCGAATTTGCAGCGTAATTGCGGTGCGTGTGGTACCCGGGATGAAGAGGAGACTACAACTCCTCTTCATCCCGGCTACCACGCGGTGAAAAAAAGAAATAAAAAAGTTAAAAATAAACAAAACCTGTATATTCACCTCTCTGGCGGCCCCCGGTCTGCTCCCGGCCACGTCCTCTTTCCTTGGCGTCCCGCGGTGTACTGTGAGGACCTGCGGTGACATCATTTAGTCACCTGATGGTCACGCGACCGCTGACGTCGGCGGTCAGGTGATGGTCCCGTGACCATCAGCTGACTAAATGACGTCACCGCAGGTCCTGACAGAACACTGCGGGACGCCGAAGAGAGAGGATCGCAGGATCGCCGCTGGGAGGAGATTGGATGAGACCTGAGAGGTGAATATACAGGTTTTTTTTTATTTTTAACATTTTAATTCTCTTTTTTTTTTTACTATAGATGCAGCATTTAAAGCATCTAAGTTGGTCACACAATATAAATCCATGCCGGTTGCATGAATTTATATAGTGTGACCAACTTGTCAAGCACTTTTCCAAGTGATGCTCAAAATCGCTTGGAAAACTGCTTGAAAAAACGCATGTAAAAACGCTGAAAAACGCTTCTCTCTGGCAGAAAAAACGCATGTAAATCTGCATGCGTTTTTTTCTGCCAGAGAGAGGCAAAAACGCTCTGCATCAAATCTGCTACGTGGGCACATAGCCTTATTCTGCCTTGGTCATTTCCCTCTGGTGGATCCTCCCCCAGCCATGGGGCAGCGGCAGCTGGCTATCTAAACCTTTATAGTGGTTGTGTCTTCACACAACCAACCAAGGTGAGCAAACCTATTGTTTTTACTGTCTGCTTTATTAGGGGCTTTACCCTATTGTGCCCTTCACCCTTCACAGTCCCAGTTTATTCAAGTTTTTTTACATATCATTGAAAGGGATTGGATCCTACTTGTGCACCATCATACAGTAGTGCCATGGTTATCTCTATACTGCATAGTAGAACTGACTGGATCTCCAAGGACCCATCAGTTCCAGCTCCCTCCCTCTTCCCAGCCATTCATTTAGGGATTTAACAGGTTATCTTCAGTTTCATACACATTAAACTCATAGTAGAACCTAAATTATTAGTTTGAATTGTGTTGATTCAACCATGGTTAGCCTTTTCTTGAGAGCATACATTTCTGAAAATGTTTCTGTTATTGATAACATAAGGGATGCAAGAGTACATGAGTCTTCTCACAATCACAATAGGTGAACGTGCTAATATATTAAAGGGAATCTGTTAGCAGGTTTTTGCTACCTTCTCTGATACCAGCATAATGTAGGTTAAATGAAGCTGAATTCGAAGATGTATCACTTAGTTTATTTAGTGCAGCAGTTCTGACACAATTAGAGCTTTTAGATTTAAAATGAAGCAGAGCTGAGAAAGCTAACCCTACCCACACCAGGTTTTCCGTGTACAAACTCTCAAACGCAGCAGTATTTAAGAGTTAAAAATAGTCTATTTAGACAGTTTGAACAGGCTGGTACCTGGCGGCTTCTCCCCCCCCTCGCTGGTATTGACTGTCAGATTTCTCCCTGCATGCATCTATCGGGAGAAACCTGTCACTCTATGACAGAGGGTAGGGAGAGACTAACAGGGAACAACCTGTTTGACTAATCTACAGTGTGACTTTGTCTAAACAATGTTATTCTTTGAAAGACTGCAGCACTTCAGCTTTAACATGAAATCATGAAGCCAGGCCGGGGAATAGCGGGGGGACAGGTGGATTAGTCGGGCAGCAAAGTTTAGGATAGATTGGAGGGGTGCAAGAGTGTTGAAATGGAGGCCACAGAGCAGGAGGTAGCGGTAGTTTAGGCGGGAGATGATGAAGGCATGCACTGGTGCTTTTGCAGATTCGTGGTTGAGGAATGTGCGGATCCGGGAGATATTTTTAAGTTTGAGTCGGCAGGAAGTGGAAAGGGCTTGGATATGTGGTTTGAAGGAGAGTTTAGAGTCCAGGATTGCCCCAAGGCAGCGAGCTTGAGGGACTGGGGAGAGTGGGCAGCCATTGACGTTGATAGGTCAGTTGGGGGGGTTGAATGAGATGGCGCAAAGATGATGAATTCTGTTTTGTCCATGTTAAGTTTTAGAAATCTAGCAGAGAAGAAGGATGAAATAGCGAACAGACATTATGGATTTTGTTTAGTAGAGAGGAGATATCGGGTCCAGAGAGGTAGATCTGTGTGACATCAGCATAGAGGTGCTAATGAAAGCCATGAGCCTCTATGAGCTGTCCCAGGCCTAAGGTGTAGATGGAGAAGAGTAGGGGTCCTAGAACTGAACCTTGGGGGACACCGACAGATAGGGGGCGAGATGAGGAGGTGGTGTGTGAGTGGGAGACACTGAATGTCCGGACTGTTAGGTATAAGGAGATCCAGGATAGGGCCAAGTCTGTGATGCTGAGAGATGAGAGAGTCTGGAGTAAGAGCGAATGGTGCACTGCGTCGAAGGCAGATGACAGGTCTAGAAGGAAGAGGACAGAGTAGTATCACTTGGATTTGGCAGTTAGGTAGTTGGTGACTTTAGTCAGTGCAGTTTCAGTAGAATGGTGCGGTCGGAAAGCAGATTGTAGGCAGTCGAAGAGGGAGCAGGAGGAGAGGTGGGAGGACAGTTAAGAATGGATGTGTTGTTCCAGTAGTTTTGAGGCATAGGATAGAAGTGATCTGGGGCGATAGCTAGTCAGAGAGGATGGGTCAATGGAGAGCTTTTTGAGGATGCGTGTGATCGAGGCTTGTTTGAAGCATAAGATGAAGATGCCAGTTGTTATTGACAGGTTGAAGAGGTGGGCTAGGGTTGGGATGAAGATAGTGGTAAGGTTTAGGGATGTGGTGGGACGCGATTGGGTCAAGTTCACAGGTGGTGAGGTGTGATTTGGAGAGTAAAGAGGAAAGTTAATCTTACCTAATGGTGGAGAAGGTGGTTTTGGAGGAGGAGGGTTGAGTAGGTGTGGGGAAGGGCTGTGAGGACTTTAGGCAAAAGCTTTGTCTGATGGTATCAATCTTCTGCTTAAAGAATGAGGCAAAGTCTTCAGCTGAAATAAGAGGAGAGGGAGGAGGCACTGGGGGACGGAGGAGAGAATTGAAGGTGTTGAATAGTTGTTTGGTGTTGTGAGACAGGGAGGATATGAGAGATGCGAAGTATATTTGTTTTGCTGTAGTGAGTGTGGACTTGAAGGTAGTGAGGGACTATTTGAATGCGATGAAGTGCTCATTGAAGTGGGACCTTTTCCATCTACGCTCAGCAACCCTAGAAGCCCATCACAGGTCTTTAGTTAGGCTGGTGTGCCAGGGTTGTCTGTTGATTGTGCAAGCTTTGGTATGTGAGAGGGGGCGACCGAATTGAGAGCTTCAGCTGTTGTGGTGTTTTATAAAGTGGCAGCAACTTCTGCATCATGTAAGGACCTAATGTCTGTAAGAGGGAGAAGGGATTTAGAGAGTGAGTGTAGGTCAAGGTGTTTAAGATTTCTGCAAGGGTATGCTAGTTTGTGGAGTGGGGATTGTAGCCCTGGAGAGGAGAGGGTAGAGAATGTAAGTAGTTTGTGGTCAGAAAGAGGGAGAGGTGAGTTAGAGACGTTAGATAGGGAACAGAGGTGGGTGAAGATGAGGTCCAGTGTGTGGCTGTCTTTGTGGGTGGCTGCGGAAGGGCATTGAGTAAGGCCGAAGGAGGAAGTGAGGGATAGAAGCTTAGAGACAGCTGGGAGGGAAGTGTCAATAGGGATGTTTAAGTCACCTAAGAGGATAGTGGGGATGTCAACGGAGAGGAAAAGAAGTAGCCAGGTGGTAAAGTGGTCAAAGAAAGTGGTGGTGGGGCGGTAAATGACAGCCAGTTGGAGGTTGTCGGGGGAGTGAATGCGCACGCAGTGCGCTTCAAAAGAGGGAAGAGTAATGGAGGGCGGCAGTGGGATTTGGGTGAAGGAGCAGTTATCTGATATGAGGAAGCCTATTCCTCCATCATGCTTGCCGGTGGGGCGGGCGGTGTGGGAAACGTGGAATCCACCGTACAAAAGTGCAGCAGGAGAGGCCGTGTCAGAGGGGGTGAGCCAGGTTTCAGTGATGCTGAGGAAGGAAAGCTTGTTAGTGATGAAGAGATTGCGAATGTAAGAAAGTTTGTTGCAGACAGAGTGAGGGTTCCATTGAGCTCATGTTAGAGGAACTGGGGAAGCGGAGGCTGGGCGGATGGGTATAAGGTTAGAAGGGTTAGAAGAGTTTAGCATAGATCGTGGGTAGGCGGTGGAAGTGAGTGATTGTAGAGATGTGGTGAGGAGGGGCCAGAATTTGGAGAGATGTCACCGGCAGTGAGGAGGAGCAGAGAAAGCGTTAGTAGGTGGGAGCAGGAGAGGGCATGAGGTACCTGTCTGTGTTTGGAGACAAAGGATTGTATGTTGAGGAATAGCTCTGAGGAGGAGGTGAGATGGGTGGTGAGAATAGAGGGAGAGATGAAGAGTTCATTACTAGGTGTAGGGATTAGGGGTGGTTGAAAAAGGTGAAGGATTAAAGGAATGAGAGTGAAAACAAACACAAACATTGTTTACTGTGACTTAATATCCAGTTACCTTCCATTCACTTCAGGTTCAGTTCAGGATTAATTCATATTTCTCACACTTAAGCAATGGGACACTTAAGGTGATGGACACAGACTAAAGTCTAACAGACTCCTAGTTCACAATATATGTGCCATTTAATGCATTCAGCTGTGAACGAGAGGGGAGTGGTCTGTGATCATCTTGATCAGCTGATTAAGGCTGAAACAGATGCTGGATAGTCAAAGGCTAAGTAAACAAGGTCATAAATGAAAGTGGGGGGTAGCTGATGTTACTTGAAGAAAATACCATTAGTACATAGGAGCAGGGTTAATACTGTAGAGTGGGATTCACTGTGGGGATACCATACTAAGTGTGTGGGTGTGGGTGTGGGTGGAGGTAGCTTCATACTTTATAATGGCCATGAAAGGAGTATTGCGAGTGAGAACACTAAGGTGCTTCAAAATAGGGACATAATGCCACAATACATTAAATATATTTATACATACTACATATATACATATATACAGCTCTGGCAAAAATTAAGAGACCATTGAACAGTTTTCTATTGGAAAGCATGGAAAGACTGGTGGAAAGCATGCCAAGACGCATGAAAGCTGTGATTAAAAATCATGGTTAGTCCACCAAATATTGATTTCTGAACTGTTTCTGAGTTAAAACATGAGTAATTTGAGATCTGAAAGCACTGTTTCTTTTTTAGTATGTTGATGCTTTATCATTTGCTGCAAATAAATACAAAATTTTTAGCTTTGAATTTCGGAGACATGTTGTCAGTAGTTTATAGACTTAAAGAGCAATGTACATTTTACTCAAAAATATACATATAAAGAGAAAAATCAGAGAAACTGAAAATGTTGCAGTGGTCTCTTAATTTTTGCCAGAGCTGTATACTTTAGCTCATAAAACTTTCCAAAATGTATAATATCAATATAAGGAAATCTAATGTCTTAAAATAGCATAATTTATATTGCTTTCCTAATTTCTATAATAATTTCTTTCAGATGACAAAGATGAATATAGCACGTGTTAGTGACCCACCTCTGCCACAGCTTCCTAACACAACCACCCAGTGGGGTGTAGTGCAAACCGGTCATGCAATTTTTCACCATTTTCACCTCTTCTTGGATTATACTACTCGTGTTGTAGTTCTAATGAAAAATAAGTTGTAGAGAAAACTTGAAGTTCTGCTCCGGCAATGGTAGAAACCCATTACTAAGAAAATGTGCCTTTATGTAACAGAAACAGACATTCCTTGATTTTGAAAGGTTAAGAAAACTTTCAGAAAAAAAATCTTCAAAGTTTACCTATTGTGCCTGAATAATAGAGCAGGTACACAACATGTCTATACACTTTTTATGCATGGTACACTGATGTCTCCTATCTATTTATAATGCAGTTTATTTATTTATTTATTTTCATTATTAATATTTAATTTTTTAACTAAGTTAATATATGGTTTTGTGGATTTTCCTGTTGATATGCTGTTATTCTTATTATATTTAAGTATGAGTTACTGCTTTTCTTTTTCCAAAGAAATCATTACAATCTTGTTTGCCATTTTTTGAAAAACTTCTTAAACACGACAGCTTTGACAGTCAAAAACTGACAATCTGCAGATAATTTTCAACAAATCTAACGGGTCTTACTTTCTGATTTTTATAATGTTTTATGAACATACTAAAAGCCACATAACAGACATGTATGGAATGAGTACAGAGAATGAGATAGTGTTCTTGTCTTAACGTGAAATCAATAATATGGTTTAATTATGGTTGGGTATTTTTTTTTTTTATTTAAGCATACCCCTTCACACATCATATGGGGGGGTCTGTTCTCACATATGTCTTTTTAAATAGGGCCTCATTCAAATATCAGTTATTTTTCATTTGTGCAAAAAACAGTCTGATTTTTATCAGTGTTTTTGATTCGATTGTCTCATCAGCTGTTTTCTTGAATGAAAAAATAAGTAAATAAGTAGCAATGCTTCTCATACTCATTTCAATGTTAAAAATGAGCAGCACATGGAATGCATACGGATGTCAATGATTTTTTATGGACCCATATACTTGTACTATTAATTTTGATTAATGACTCAGATGAAAACTGGACGGCTCCAATTTTTACCTGGTCTGCTAAAACACATGGACATGTGAGCTTTTTCATAAATGATAATGGTACATGTTGTATCCGTAAAAAGCACAGTTCACAGACAACTGATTGAAGCCTAAAATCTATTATCAGATTGCAGCAGGAAAAGGGAAAATGTTGTGGAGTGCTTCCACTGTCCCTTATGCACCGATCCTTGATCTAAAAAATTTGTATATGAAAACTAATATCTCAAATAGGATGTGAAAGTTAGAGGGATATAAATACTTGAATCTTGAAATATTGAGAATTCTGAAACTTGATTTTTTTTTTTTTAATCTAAATCGGTGGTGTTCATGTTTCAATTGGATTCATGTGACAATACTCGAACCATACTCGGCATATGCGGCAAAGTACGGATTCAAAAACTGTGTGCAAGTGTACCTTGGAGAATTGATGATGTTTTGAAGGCAAAGTGTGTCACATCAAATATTCATTTGATTTAGATTTCTCTTTTGTTCGTTGACTTTGCATTCTGTTAATTGAGCAAAATAAACTTCACACTTCTATTTTTGAAGGCACTTTTGCACAGTATATGATGAGCAAAATGAAGTCTTAAAATTGCTTTATATAAATCTTACTTTTATCATCATTGTGTAAAAATGTATATTACATTACAAGTTATATTAAGAGCAACTTTTAAAGCAATTCTTTGACTAAACTCTGAAAAAGTTTCCTACAATTTAAAGCAGGAATAGCATCAAATAAAATCAAACCATAAAAAAACAAATGAAATCTCCCACCACCCCAGGACTGTTATTTTTGTGCTTTCTCCCCAGTCTCTGTGTACTTCAGCTACAATGATCATATAGCCATTTGTTGCCATTCTGTCTCCTCATCAGTGATGTCTTTATTAAAGGCAAAAGACTGTTGAGGCCAGCAATTTAATTCACTAATTAAAAGGATGCATAACATGATCATTACAGCAAAGTAAACAGAGACTGACAAGGACTACTGGTGTGATGACGTTTGAGGAATGGTGGTTTTCATAGGTGAGCATTGTTAATTTTTTGCTACCATCAGGTGCATACATAGAAATCACAGGGCCACTAATTGGGCCTTCCCACCAATACATATATATATATATATATATATATATATATATATATATATATATACATACAAACATACAAGAGCATACATAGAAATCATGGGGTACCGTTGAAGAAGTTCTGATTGGGCCCCCCCCAACAACAAAAAAATAATTACTATTCGGTGGGGTCACAAAAGGGCATATCTCACAACTTTGCAACCCTTACAAAGTAATTTTCCTCCTACTGAAGCCCTAGGTTAACCTTTCATTGTTCCCATAATGTAATGACGTCATCGCGCCCATTGCACTGAGACGTCAGTTGCAGAGAAAGAATGATGAAGGAGGAAGCGTGAGCGGACGCTCCCCCTTTCTTCATTACTTTCAACTGTATTGACATCCAAGATGTCAAAACTGTTGAATGTGCAAAAAAAGGCGGAGGAGAGCCTGCTACTGTGTGGTACTCCATTGTATATATATCTATATATATAGATAGATATACTTATCTATCTATATATAGATAGATAGATAGATAGATAGATAGATATATTATTATATAATATATATACATTTATGCAGCAAGGCACAACAGTAAATTTTGACTCTCCTGGGGTCCATTGTTCAGCTACATGCAAATATTACATTATCCTCATTCACAAATTTACCTCTGCTTCTAAATATTAATAAACTAAGTAGCTTGTTGGAAGAATTATGAAATGAATGCTGCTTTTGTCGGTACATAGAAAATCATATGTATTGGCCTAACTACTGCTCATGTTGTGGGCTAAGTGGCTTACTCCTGGGCAATTCCAAACCTATATATACAGTACAGACCAAAAGTTTGGACACACCTTCTCATTTAAAGATTTTTCTGTATTTTCATGACTATGAAAATTGTACATTCACACTGAAGGCATCAAAACTATGAATTAACACATGTGGAATTATATACTTAACAAAAAAGTGTGAAACAACTGAAAATATGTCTTATATTCTAGGTTCTTCAAAGTAGCCACCTTTTGCTTTGATGACTGCTTTGCGCACTCTTGGCATTCTCTTGATGAGCTTCAAGAGGTAGTCACCGGAAATGGTCTTCCAACAATCTTGAAGGAGTTCCCAGAGATGCTTAGCACTTGTTGGCCCTTTTGCCTTCACTCTGCGGTCCAGCTCACCCCAAACCATCTCGATTGGGTTCAGGTCTGGTGACTGTGGAGGCCAGGTCATTTGGCGTAGCACCCCATCACTCTCCTTCTTGGTCAAATAACCCTTACGCAGCCTGGAGTTGTGTTTGGGATCATTGTCCTGTTGAAAAATAAATGAATGGTCCAACTAAACGCAAACTGGATGGACTAGCATGCCGCTGCAAGATGCTGTGGTAGCCATGCTGGTTCAGTATGCCTTCAATTTTGAATAAATCCCCAACAGTGTCACCAGCAAAGCACCCCCACACCATTACACCTCCTCCTCCATGCTTCACAGTGGGTACCAGGCATGTAGAGTCCATCCGTTCACCTTTTCTGCATCGCACAAAGACACAGTGGTTGGAACCAAAGATCTCAAATTTGGACTCATCAGACCAAAGCACAGATTTCCACTGGTCTAATGTCCATTCCTTGTGTTCTTTATCCCAAACAAGTCTCTTCTGCTTGTTGCCTGTCCTTAGCAGTGGTTTCCTAGCAGCTATTTTACCATGAAGGCCTGCTGCACAAAGTCTCCTCTTAACAGTTTTATTAGAGATGTGTCTGCTGCTAGAACTGTGTGTGGCATTGACCTGGTCTCTAATCTGAGCTGCTGTTAACCTGCGATTTCTGAGGCTGGTGACTCGGATAAACTTATCCTCAGAAGCAGAGGTGACTCTCGGTCTTCCTTTCCTGGGGCGGTCCTCATGTGAGCCAGTTTCTTTGTAGCGCTTGATGGTTTTTGCAACTGCACTTGGGGACGCTTTCAAATTTTGCCCAATTTTTCAGACTGACTGACCTTCATATCTTAAAGTAATGATGGCCACTCGTTTTTCTATACTTAGCTGTTTTTTTCTTGCCATAAAACAAATTCTAACAGTCTATTCATTAGGACTATCAGCTGTGTATCCACCAGACTTCTGCACAGCACAACTGATGGTCCCAACCCCATTTATAAGGCAAGAAATCCCACTTATTAAACCTGACAGGGCACACCTGTGAAGTGAAAAACTTTTCCGATGACTACCTCTTGAAGATCATCAAGAGAATGCCAAGAGTGTGCAAAGCAGTCATCAAAGCAAAAGGTGGCTACTTTGAAGAACCTAGAATATAAGACATATTTTCAGTTGTTTCACACTTTTTTGTTAAGTATATAATTCCACAAGTGTTAATTCATAGTTTTGATGCCTTCAGTGTGAATGTACAATTTTCATAGTCATGAAAATATAGAAAAATCTTTAAATGAGAAGGTGTGTCCAAACTTTTGGTCTGTACTGTATATATATATATATATATATATATATATATATATATACGTATATACATATATATGTATATAATTTATATATTTATGTATATGTATATACAGTATATACATATACAGCTCTTGCAAAAAAGTAAGAGACCACTGCAAAATTTTCCTTTTCTCTGATTTTTCTCTTTATATGTATATTTTTGAGTAAAATGTACATTGCTCTTTAAGTCTATAAACTACTGACAACATGTCTCCGAAAATCAAAGCTAAAAATTTTGTATTTATTTGCAGCAAATGATAAAGCATCAAAATACTAAAAAGAAACAGTGCTTCCAGACCTCAAATTAATCGTATTTTAACTCAGGAACAGTTCAGAAATCAATATTTGGTGGACTAACCATGATTTTTAATCACAGCGTTCATGCGTCTTGCCATGCTTTCCACCAGTCTTTCCATGCTTTCCAATAGAAAACTGTTCAGTGGTCTCTTAATTTTTGCCAGAGCTGTATATATGTATATATGTAGTATGTATAAATATATTTAATGTATGGTGGCATTATGTCCCTATTTTGAAGCACCTTAGTGTTCTCACTCGCAATACTCCTTTCATGGCCATTATAAAGTATGAAGCTACCTCCACCCACACCCACACACTTAGTATGGTATCCCCACAGTGAATCCCACTCTACAGTTTTAACCCTCATGTACAGTATGATGATTTCACAGTGCTCCAGCTAAGTAAAACGTCCCTACAGTGCCACCAACACAGGATAACACCCCCACAGAATAATGCCCCTAACGTGCCGCTCCCAGTACTATGTCACCATAATTCCCCAGCGCCACACCCTGTATCATGGCCACCACACAATATGATGGCCTGTCAGTAGAATGCCCCTACTTAGTAGGATACTCCCAGAGTCCCTTCTCAGTATAATCTCTCCCACACAATATGATCCCTTTCACAGACCCCCACCACCGTATGATATCCTCCATAGTCCCCCACACAGTATGACAAGCCCCCACAATCATAGGATTGGTAGCAATGTGATTTCAGGTTGATACCTGAAACAATAGAATCAAGTTTCTGGTGATCAAGGTGAATAATGAGATAATGAAAAGTCAGCTACTATGTTTACATTTAAGAGAACCTATCAGCAAGTTTTTCACATATGAAAATAGTAGTAAGGCTGTGTAAGCATTTTTCCTCCCCCAAAAATTATCCATTTTTTGTGGATATCCAATGTGCTAGAAATGAAAGATCCTGATTTACATATGACTTAATCGCTAGTTATTATGACTTGTACATCAGCCATAAAACTACTTTCATTTGTAAAAACATGCTGACACGTTCTCGCTAACAGAAGTATCTATTTTACTAAATTGAGTAGTAAGTTTTCTCTACTGTTCTTTTAACAGTTCTCTCAGGTTTTCTGGAAAATATGCCTGGCACCACAGCATTACTGTACAATACAACATTTCAGCATTCATTACAGAAATTATTTTTAATATTTATGTATGTGTGATTCTCCTAACATTTGGTTAACATCATTCTATGATTTTCCTCTTGTTTTTGTTCACCTTCTCATTTGTGGACTGTTCTGAAAGGGTGTGACCCACCAAGCAGTCCAGCACTCACTCCTTCCACTTAGAGATTTGCAGAAATATTATGTCTTGTAACAAAGTGCCTTTTCTCAGCTAGACTGGATGACATATCTGCAGTACAATCAGTAATTCATGAAGAATTAAGGACTCCTAGCGGCTGTTTGTGTAAATTCACATTTAGGTATTGATTACCCTTAATTGCAAATTACAGTAACTGCTGTTGGAAACGTTTTTATTATTAAATTGTAAAACATTCTAGGAAAACTTTTTTTTTACAAACGTACAGACTTATGTTTACTATTTTAAACTTAAGGTTTAAAAATTGGAATTCAGGTTTTTCCTTCCATTTATTGTTTAGAATGCTGAAATATGATAAGTGATTTGCTGAGGTTCACACACTTCAGCACTATTTTGACTTTCAAAGAAATACAGATATGTTATAGACTGTTGAAAAAATTTTTGCACACAATTTGTTTTGTACGACATTTAATATTCTAGTTCAATCATGTTATTTATAACTATTTATAAGTCATACTTTGGTATGGATAATGTCATGTATAAATCCAATGGACCTCACTTGCATTGTATTTTTATATTTATAATGTTCTTTATTATTCTTTGTGTATTTATTTAATATTTCAAACCTCCATGTAACTGAAAGTCAATGTTTTGCAGTTCTGATCCTAATTGCTTCTTTTTCAACTGTTTACTTTTCAGTTACTTATCTTAGATGGTTGTATTAATTGTGTTGTCTTTTACTCCCTGTTAATTAGACTCAGAAAATTTGAGGGGTTTTGTGTGATCAACATAAAATTTTGCAAAACACTACATAATATAAAAACGATATAAATGTAATATGTATTGTATGCTACGACTATTTTTTTTTACCTATTGAATTTCACTGTAACTGTCAAAAACTATTTTGAAAAGTTCACAGTACAGCATCCATTAATAAAAGTTAACTCAGTGTATTTCAATCCTTTAAAATCCAAGAGAGAAAACAGGACATGAAAATTCGCTTTCGTCTTTCAATCTATGGTTGCATCCACATTAAGGCCTCATTCAGACGTCTTTGTTGCAAATACGTGTTCTATCCATTATTTTCACTGATGGAACATGTACCCATTATAATACATTTTGCTATTCAAATGTCTGTGTTTTTTCCTAGACCATGCGTCTGTGCAAACTCATGGAGACATGTCCATTTTTTTCCAGTATCATGGATTAAAAGTGGCAATACAAGTCTATGGGTTTGTGAAAAACACGTACAGCACAGATGGCATCCGTGTGACATATGTGTGCTGTACGTATTTATCATTGCATAGGATAGGAAAAGCTTTGTCATTTATTTATTTCTGAAAAACACTGATGACAAACTGATGGTAAAAATGGACACAAAGACCACACATTAATGACACACTGATCCAAACCACTGATGACACCGGTATCATTTTTTCATGTACATGTTTAAACAGGGACATGAGAATGAGGTCTAAAGGACTTGTCCTCTCTCTGAAAACTCCTGTCCTCCAGCTGCAATTTGTTTTGTTTTTCTTCTTTTTAAAAAGCTATTTCTTACTCACCCTCCCCAGATCCAGTACTGAGTCTCCGATGCTGCTCCCCGTGTCTATTACTGTCTGCAGTACTGTCACATCGACAGTGATGGAGCCAATATCTGAGCTGAGCGGGTCTGCTCGAGTTGACAGTATGAGGTATTAAGGGATGCTGAGTTCACTGATTGGCAGCAGTGCTGTCAATGTGACGGAGCAGTGTCGGAGACGTAAAGCTGGACCTGGGAAGGATGTGTAAAGCATAGTTAAAAAAAAAAAACAACCACAGCAGACATTAAATATAAAAGAATAAATATCTAATTCTGGTTCAGAATACAAAATCACATAACTTGTTACCATAGAGAACAATAAAACACATAAAAGAACCAGTGTGAATTGTGTCCTAAATCACAAGTTCTAACCTATTCATAGACCTATTAAAAATATCTATTCAAATCAGTTAAAAATTAATCCATGCCCCTCTATTCCAAACTCACATCCCTCCCAACATAATAAAAAGTATCCAACAAAGATTCCCCCCAACCGTGGTGGGCGTATACCACAGTAATTCTCTGTAGGCATTTGCATTTTCTTCTCTGTGATGCTGACCAATCAAAACACGGCTGCGTCAAGGGGATGAAAAGCAAGTGCCCAAGGAGAAGGCCACAGCTGCAGCCTGGGTCAATGTGTTCTCCTGAGACAAGATTTGTCTCAAGTCAACACTTTGGAGAACTAGGTCAATACCATGGTTTATTGTACATTATCAATCAGGATTGGTTCTCTATCCTTATATTCTATATTTATTGCCATTTCATGTATGCTATGAGACAATTGAATCGTGAAATGCCAGAGTAAATTTCCCTGTCCTGTTTTGCATCTTCGGAATTAAAAGCTGCATTCACATGCTGTGGCTTCAGTGCTTTTTTTTTTTTTTTTTTCTTTTTACTATCGAGGCAAACCTGCAACATTTTTGTGCATTTTTTTAAAAAAATCGCTGCAAAATGGTGTATTTTTGGCATGACTGTGGCAAAAAAACCAAAACCAAAATAAAATGCAATCAACGCTGAACGCTGTCTAAAAGATTAAAACAAAGTTAGTTTTTTTCTATTTATGGATGCTGGACTGTGTTTGTGAACTACTCTATATACAAAGCCTCAATGCATCCAGCTAATTGTTGCAGGTAAACTGCATATGATTAGCCAGGCTGGCGAGACATCACCTATGCACTGCACAGACTACATCACGCCAGGCCAAGGTATCAAATGCTGTGCCGGGGAACCCATAAGCTCAGGAAATTTATGTAGCTCATGTTCATGGCCAGAGAGCACTGACCTGGACCTTGGTTGCGTAAAGCAATCTGCTCATCTCTAATTACTGCTTATTCTTCTGTCTTAAAAAAACTACTTATGACTAAGTTGCATACAAATTTAAAATATTGAATTTAAAAGTGTTGTCCGATCTCAAAAGAAAAGTCTTCAATCACTCAATGAGAATGTGGACTGCTGAATCATGACAGTGTGCAATAGATACTATTTCACAATTACCCTGTATTTTCTGTGCAGGTGGGCAATTTGCATACGTGCAGTCACATGCCAGCTAAACTCCTGTACTTCTCCTATTCTTTTCTAATGAGAGAAGGTGGATGAGACTAGTCGGTTCATGACCACTACTATGCAATTCACATACATGTGGTCATGTGACTACCTATCAGCAAATCGCACCGCATTGCACACGGTCATGATTCGGCAGTCTGCGTTCACATAGAGACTGAGAATCTACAAACCCTTTAACTGTACTGTAATGTAGTATATTAGGATTTAATTCATTATGGAATCATTCATTTAAACAAATAATAAAGTCCCATGAACCCAAAAACAGTAAGATTGTTTTCATTTCAACATTTTGCATTCTTTTGTAAATTATTTATTTATTATATTTTGTAATGTAATTATTTATTAATTTGTATTTTGTAACTTTTGATATCTTAATAAATATTTTAAAATCCAGAAATTTTCATGTTGAACAATTTATTACCCTTTATTACCCACATTCTATGGTAAGCATCAGTATCATCATTATGTAGCTCACAATATCACATAATGAAATTAATAAAAGAGAATACAAAATTTGCAGACACAAACACACGAGGAAGATTTCCCAGAATTAATATAAAGGAATGGGAGAGAAATTGAACATAATAGGCAACAGGTCTCTGCTGCAAAGGCCAAAACACAAATATGTGGAGGTGCTCTTTAGACTGAGTTCACACAAGTATATGGAAAATGATCCATTTTTCATCAAGAAAAGAGCATTTAATTATTCACCCATATACAATCTATATTTCTGTTTTTACAAATGAATGATATCCATATGGCATCTGATTTTTACATCATCAACTAATAAGTAATAAAAGCCCGAATACAGTTTTCTATGGTAAAAATTGCAATGGAGACCTAGAAAACGGATGCCACATGGATGGTGTTCCTATGACATGAGTTTTATAAAAGCACACAATGAGTATAATAGAAGAGTTATCTCTGAAAAATTAATCAAAGTTCCACATGTTACTACTTTTTATCAATAGCCTGTGTGCAAAAATGTTCATGTGAACTACCGCATTGACGTGTATTTGACCGTGTGCTGTCCGTATGTTACCCAGTTTTCATACCGACAGTACTAGTGTTGAGCCACCCCTGTAGTGTTCGAGTTCGGTTCGGTTCGTCGAACACCCGTGTGTTCGCCGAACTGTTCGTCGAACTGTTCGTCGAACACCTTCGAACACCGTTAAAACCAATGGCAGGCAAACAAAAACACATAGAAACACATAGAAAACACCTTCAAAGGTGTCCAAAAGCTGACAAACTGCTCAGAAGACACAACTAACACATGGAAAAGTGACAAGTACATATAGTCATGCGAAAATAAAAGAGGTGGAGGAGTAAAAGGAGGGGGAGACAGATATAGGCATGTCATGCCCTTCTAAAATCCAAAAAGTGAGAAGCCGACACGGCCAGTCCGCTCCTGCCCGTGCCACCTCCGTGTCGCCGGGTTTGTGCCAGAGCCGCGGTGAACCCTGATGGCCAGCCCCCCTCTCCCAATACTGGTGCCTGTCCGCTGGTGGGTCGAGCGAGCCCCCCTGTGGTGGAGGCAGCTCTAAGCTTTTTAATTTAAATTGTCTCTCTAATTTGAATGAATACACTTTAAATCCGTAATTCCAGCTCCAGTAGCGTCCACTAAAGCTGCTGCAGTTAAAAAGCTTTTATAAGGATCGAGCTCGGCTGTCCACCGCAAGGCATCCTACTGCCAGTCCCAGCCCCTATGCCTTGGGGTGCCTCCTGATGCTCTTCACTGAGTATCCCATGGTCCCGAAGCATTTCCTTTGAAAAAATTAAGTGTCTAAACTACAGTTGGTGTAGCTTGCTTAACAACCGGGATAATCCGCTGACTAGCAGACACTGCTACTAGGCACAAAGTATTTCCTGGGCTAGATGCAGTTAAAAATTTGTAATTAGATACTCTCGTTGGATGCTGAGAAAGCATTCCATAGAGTCTCCTGGCACGCCATATATGATTCTCTTAAAAAGCTTGGGGTAGGGGTCTAGGGGACCCTTTTATAGCCAAAATCACGGCCCTGTATCGCAATACGTCACCTAGGCTGAAGATAAATGGAACTGTAGCACCCTGAGGGCTCGGTTGCTACAGACGTATTGCACCTCACCCAGAGGTGTGATATCTCACTCTCAGGTAAGGATGGAGTGTGGATCAGGACCCGACACCTGCATGCATTACACCACATTGCCGTGGGGCAGGGCGACCAATATGCCCCTGAGATGGGCACGACAGTCCCTGTCCCTGGCTGGAGTGGGGGGAGGGAACACTGAGGAAGGGGAACCCTGTAGTGCAGGAGCAGGGAGGAAGCAGTTCCTGGGTGCATTGAGAAGGGAGTATAAAAGGTGGGCACCATCTTAGTTCAGTGCAGAGAAGTCTGAGCAGAAGTGGCAGGGAGCAGGGGCTCTGCATGAGCTCTGCTCCGGAGGCGGGCCTAGTAACAGAGGCCCAGGCCTGGAAGAGGGAGAAGGAAGGAAGAGGAGCGGAGAAGGCTCCAGGAACGAGGAATGAAGGGATCCCAGGGGTGCGGACGGGCGAGTCGCCACCGCACGCCCGAATCCACCTGCGTGGAGGGGTCAGGCCAAAGGGGGAGACCGGTCCCCGAACTAGTGGAGGCAGGAAACGACCCTCAGCTAGAAACCGGAGGCTCTGACATTTTATGTGGCGCAGCCCCTCGCTACACCCGCTAGGAAGGCACCACATAGGGTCAGGGAAACTGGCGCCAAGTTTACCAAGAGGAGGCCCGAGGCAGCCGGACAGAAGTGTTGGTAAGAAAGGCCAGACAAAGGACACACAAAGGGGGTCCTGTGAAGTGCTCCAAAGTTATCTGGGAGTTGTCTGAGCCCCTCACCTGGTGAGCACAGTACGACGTGGGCAGCCGTTACCTGCAGACGTGGTCTGGATAATAAGAACTGTGAGTAAAGGCCCTGGACTGCATCACTGACTCCGTGTCGTTACTGCTGCTGCCCTGCACCATCACCCCCATCCTCCGCATACACTGCCCTGAGGCTATACTCCTCCCGTGGGGAGTTATGCTACGCTCTGCTGCACCCACAACACCAGCCTCAGCGGTCTGCCCTGTAGCGGCGGTTCACTCTGACCGCAATCCACGGGTGGCGTAGTCGGACATTTAAACATCAAAACCACATAAATAGTTCCGCCACTGGTTTGACCGCCCTGAGCCACGGAACCGGGTCGCCGCCACGAAGACTACAACCACCAGCATCCACCAAAAAGGGTCCGGCTCCGGGTGTCCCAAGGCCCAGGGGGTGCGTCAGAACATTTTCATCACCTTTCACAATCACCAATGGGACAAGGCAGGGATGTCCTCTGTCCCCTCTCTTATACATCCTAGTGACGGAGCACCTGCTCTCATCAATTCGCCATAACCCCAATATTAGGTGGATTGAGGTGGGAGGCACCGAGTACAAGTGCTCTCTATTTGCTGATGATGTCCTAGTATATATCACTCAATCACATATATCCATCCATGCTGTTATGGCTGAAATAGATCACTTTGTTACATGGTAAAATTTTAAAATCAATGCAGCGAAGTCTGAGGCCCTCGATGTCTCCCTCCCCAAATCCATATAGGATTCCATCCAGTCCAACTTTCCCTTTGCCTGGCCCTCACAGGGTATCAAATACTTAGGAATTCCTATTCATAGAGACCTCTCCCATCTATGTTATCTTAATTTTGGGCCCTTTATTGAACAATTCCATACAGACCACGGTTGGCAAGTTAGAACTGTAAGATTCACTACGTGAACCGCTGGTGTTTTGTGGAAAAGCACATGTACACCGCGTTCCAAATTATTATGCAAAAAGTGTTTAGGAGTGATAAGGGAAGAATTTGTTTGTTTGTCAGTTAAACTCATTGATGGTGATGTGTGTCAGGGCTCTTTATATCACTGTAAGCAATTGCAGACACCTGTGCTAATTAGTTTGGCAGGTGTGTCCAATGAAAGGCAAGACTACTTAAGAAGGCTCTCTCACATTATTAAGCAGCCTACATTTTCTGCCAAAATGGGAAAGAAAAAGGATGTGTCGGCTGCTGAGAAGCAACAAATTGTGGAGTGTTTAGGTCAAGGCATGACTACAATCAACATTGTGCGATGATCAGGATGAAGTGTCTTGGCAATCAAGAAGTATATAGCTGATTCACAGTACACACGTGTGCGTGCTGATAAGGGCAAATTGAGGACTCTTTCCTACAGGCAATTACGTCAGGTTGAAAGAGCAGCGGCAAAAAAGCCTTGTCATAGCAGCAGACAAGTTTTTGAAGCTGCTTGTGCCTCCAACGTCCCCCGAACAACAAGATGCAGGGTCCTTCAGAGGTTTGCAGCTGTGCATACGCCATCCTGTCGACCTCCTCTATCCACTTCACACAAGCAGAAACGGCTCCAGTGGGCCAAACGTTACATGAAGACTGATTTCAAAACTGTTTTGTTCACGGATGAGTGCCGTGCAGCGCTCGATGGTCCAGATGGATGGAGTGGAGGATGGCTGGTTGATGGACACCCCACGCAAACACGGCTACAGCGCCAACAAGGAGGAGGTGGAGTAATGTTTTGGGTTGGAATCATGGGGAGAGAGATTGTCGGCCCCTTTAGGATCCCTGAAGGCGCTAAAGATGAACTCCATAATGTATGTGGATTTTCTCAAACAGCACTTCCTGCCATGGTTCAAGAAGAAGAACCGTGTATTTCACAGCAAGATCATTTTTCTGCATGATAATGCACCATCTCATGCTGCACATAAAACATCTGCATCTCTGGCTGATATGGGCATAAAAGGGGACAAACTTATGGTGTGACCCCCATGCTCCCCTGACCTCTACCCCATTCAGAACCTTTGGAGCATCATTAAAAGGAGTGTCTATGATGGCGGGAGGCAGTTCACATCTAAGCAACAGCTCTGGGAGGGTATTCTGTCCTCATGCAAAACAATTGAAGCAGAAACCATCCAAAACCTGACAAATTCAATGGACGAGAGAGTTCAGAAGCTCCTTTCGAACAAGGGGTCCTATGTGAAAATGTAACATCACCTAGAATAAAGTTTTGAGTTGAAAACTGTTTGATTTCAGTTTCTAACAACCTGCTAATGCTTATAATTTCAAAAATGACCATTTTTTTGGTCTTTATTAAAATGAAAAGGTTGATCGAAAAGTTTGGGGGATCTAAGAGTGTGGCAACCCAGTAGTCATGATTACTTCGAATTCTGACAATATGAGGGTCATGCTGCAGGTAGTGCAGCAAGAAGGCACTTATGTGTCTTGCGCATCTCGGAGCCCCAAAATTATTTTCCGGGCTAGATGCAGCTAAAAATTATTTTTAATTTTAAATCTGGTGGAGCTTATTATAGATGGCCTAATAGGATCAGTGCTGCACACTGCTACAAAGCCCAAATTATTTTCCAGTCAAGATACAGATAAACATGATTAGTAATTTGAAAGCTTAAAACGTTTGGTAGGGTGATTTTAACCAATCATCAAGCTTTTACTCTCCCCAGGATGACACAGGGGTAGAAAAGTCGTTTCGGATCCATGATTTGTTCATCTTTATGAACGTGAGTCTGTCTACATTATCAGTGGAGAGCCGCGTGCGCTTATCTGTCAGCACACCACCAGCAGCGCTGAACACACGTTCAGACAGAACGCTGGCTGCGGGGCATGACAAGATCTCCAAGGCGTAAGTGGCTAGCTCCGGCCATTTATCCAGATTGGAAGCCCAAAAAGAGCAAGGGTCCAGTGACACAGTCGTGGCTTCAATGTTTACTTGGAGATACTCCTGTACCATCGTCTCTAGGCGTTGACTATGTGTCAGACTTCTTGTCTCCTGTGGCCTTGCAAAGGATGGGCTAAAAAAGTGGTGAAATGATTCCGCAAAATTGATGTTACCAGCAGATACTGTGGTTCTGTTACGGTTTGAGTGCTGAACACTTGACGGTCCCACGGTTGGCAAGTTGGAACTGTGAGATTCACTACATGCACCACTGGTATTTTGTGGAAAAGCACATGTAAGATTCTGCAACAGTCTCTGCTGATACTCCTGCATGCGTGCATCCCTTTCTATGGCAGGAATAATTTCTGCAAATTTACTTTTGTACCGGGGATCTAACAGTGTGGCAACCCAGTAGTCAGGATTATTTCTAATTCTCACAATTCGAGGGTCATGTTGCAGGTAGTGCAGCAAGAAGGCACTCATGTGTGTTGCGCATCCAGGAGCACCAAGTCCCTGTTGTGTTGGTGGCGAGGTAACAATCATGCTTCCTTCCTCTGTCCTCTCCCCCCAACCTCGCACAACAGAAATGTGATCAAGGTCTCCCTCATCTGATGAGTCTTCCATCAGTTCATCCTCCACTTCTTCCTGGGCTCCTGCACCTTCCTCACTAGTTTGGCTGCTACCATGCGCCCTGGTAAAACCATCTCCCCCACCCTCACATGCCTGCCGCCTTGGTGCTGCCGACCTTCTGGACCTTGCAGATGTTAGCCCTTCCGCATACAACTCCTCCTCCTCTACTTCCTCCACCTCCTCTTGTGCCACCACCTGACTCCGAATTCTGTTTAACATGTGCTCCAGCATGTAAATCACCGGAATAGTCATGCTGATAATGGCATCGTCAGCACTAAACATCTTCGTCGCCATTTCAAAACTGTGCAGAAGGGTGCATAGGTCCCTGATCTGAGACCACTCCTCCAGCGTGATTTGCCCCACCTCTGAATCTCGTTGGCCCAGGCTATACGTCAGAACGTATTGCACCAGGGCTTGTCGGTGCTGCCACAGTCGCTGCAACATGTGCAGAGTTGAATTCCACCGGGTAGGCACATCGCATTTTAGCCGGTGAAGTGGCAAGCCCAACGACTTCTGTAGAGATGTAAGTCGCTGAGCTGCGGGATGCGAACGGCGGAAGTGAGCACACAGTGACCGTGCCCTCTGCAGAAGGCCATCTAGTCTGGGATAGTGGGCTAAAAATTGCTGGACAACCAGGTTCAACACGTGAGCCATACAAGGCACGTGTGTGACATTGCCCCGGCGAAGGGCCGCACCCAGGTTTGCAGCATTGTCGCACACGGCCTTCCCTGGTTTCAGGTCCAGTGGAGACAACCATTCATGAAATTGGTTCTCCAGAGCTGACCACAACTCCTCAGCTGTGTGACTCACATTTCCCAGACATTTCAATGTAAAAACCGCCTGATGACGTTGAGCCCTACTGCCAGCATAGTAAGGAGGTGTGCAGGATCCCTTCTGCGCAGTTAGAAAGCTTGTGGCATGACCAGACAGGCTTTGGGTGCAGGTGGAAGACCGAGAGGAGGTTGAGGAGGCAGAAGCAGTGGAGGAACTTTGACATAAAGAGGATTGACGCACAACTCGTGGGGACGGCAAGACTTGGACAGCAGCCCCTTGTCCTGCTGTCACCATAGTTACCCAGTGCCCAGTCAGCGACATGTAACGCCCCTGTCCATGCCTACTCGTCCAAGTGTCTGTGGTGAAATGCACCCTGTCACACACAGAGTTTCTCAAAGAAGCGGTGATGTTGTGTGCGACATGCTGGTGGAGCGCAGGCACACCTTTCTTTGAGAAGTAGTGCCGACTGGGCATCTGGTACTGGGGCACTGCGACGGACATAAGGTCTCGAAAAACCTCTGTGTCCACCAGGCGGAAAGGCAGCATTTCTGTAGCCAAGAGCTTGCAGATGGTGAAATTCAACCTCTTAGCTTTCTCATGGCTAGGAGGAAATGGTCTTTTACTTGTCCACATCTGAGGGACCGAGGGCTGGCTATTGTGCTTAGACGGGGTTGATAAGGGTGTCCCCGGCAAACTGCCGGTCTGTGAGGAAGATGCAGGCGGACATGTTAGGTTGCCTTCATCCAAAGGTGGTGCTATCGATGTCGGACAGCGCTCAACACCAGCTGGTGTTACCACCTCCAAAGAAAATGATGACCTGCCAATCACGCTGGCTGTTGCGGGTAAAGAGGTGGCAGGTCTGCGCCCCAAAACAGGTGTGACTGCTGTCCCCCCAGTCACAGAGGATGAAGAGGCCGCGGATGCACAAGATATGGCAGACGGTGGTTGGCCCGGCCGGCTAGGCCGCATTGTAGCACACTGAGCTTCCCACTGCAACTTATGCTTCATGTCCATGTGCCGGTTCATGCATGAAGTACTCAAACTATGTATTTTTTGGCCTCTACTTAGCTTTTGCTGACAAATGTTACAGATAACACGAGTTGGGTCATCTTTATCGATCTGAAAAAATGCCCAGGCTATGCAAGGCTTAGCACCCATGCGACCTGAAGAGCCACCACGACTTGTGGTGAGAGGCAGAGTTGTGTTTGAGGATGCAGTTGTTGACGTGCTTCCAGTACTACGTCTCTGTCCAGGAAGGCGCAACCTGACCTCGTCGTCACTAGCATCTTCCTCCACCTCCTCTGCTGACCTCATCTCTTGGCTGACTGTGGGTTGACAGTAAGTGGGATCTCCGACCTCATCATCATCACCCTGTGCGTTATCACACCCGTCGTCCTCAGAGCCAACCTGTTCCTGCCCTGACAAAAAACTAAAGTTGTCGCTCCAATCAGGTATTTGAGTCTTATCATCGTCTTCCTCATTGTCTCCACCAACAGGAGTTACAGTTTGGGAATGAGGGTCTACATTATGGTCAGAACCTTCTGCGTCTGGTCCTGGATCCGACTCATAAAGATTCTGGGCATCAGTGCAGATCATTTCCTCGTCTGGATTCACAGAAGCGCTGGAGTCGACCTCTGATTCCCAGGCTATAGTATGAGTAAACAGCTCTGCAGACTCAACCATCTGTTCTACCTCATACTCAGACGGGCAGCTGGAGATTTGGGAGCTGTGAGGAAGCAAGTGCGATTTGGGTGACACCTTTGAGGACTGGAGTATTTGTGATGTTGAAGTTGATGTGGAGGAGAGCCCACTTAAAGGAGCACTTGATATCCGTTGAAGCACCTGCTGTTTTTGTGCCTCATCTGGAATTTGTAGCGATTGGCGTGGCCGTAAGAAAGGGATCTTATCACATTGTCCGCTAAAAGAAGTAGACATTTTAGTTTGGCTGGAAGATGGTCTTTCTTCTGCAGATGTTACTGTTGCTTTAACACCTACCCCACGGACACAACCTTTTTTCCCCTTCCCAACACGCCTATTCCCCTTTCCACCAGCAGCAGGCCTTTTTCCACTCATTTTGGTGGTTAACTAATTCACAACTCTGGAGTTGTTTGCACAAAAAAACAATGGATGGTAACCGAGCAGAGCTGAGTGGCCAAACTGTGGTATTAGGCCAAAACTATTGGCTGGGTTAGATGCAGAAAAAAATTATTTTGAATTTGCAACCTGATGGAGGTCAGTATAGATGGACTAATACAACAAGTCCCACACACAGCTAGAAGCCCAAATATTTTTTCAGAGGTACTGTAGATGCAGATAAAAATTAGTTTTAATTTGCAACCTGATGGAGGTCAGTATAGATGGACTAATAGAGAAAGTCCGACACACTACTAGAAGGCCAAATATTTTTTCAGAGCTAGATGCAGAAAAAAATTATATTCAGTTTGCAACCTGATGGAGGTCAGTATAGATGGACTAATAGAGAAAGTCCGACACACTACTAGAAGGCCAAATATTTTTTCAGAGGTAGATGCAGAAAAAAATATATTCAGTTTGCAACCTGATGGAGGTCAGTATAGATGGATTAATAGAACAAGACCCACACACAGCTAGAAGCCCAAATATTTTTTCAGAGGTACTGTAGATGCAGATAAAAATTAGTTTTAATTTGCAACCTGATGGAGGTCAGTATAGATGGACTAATAGAGAAAGTCCGACACACTACTAGAAGGCCAAATATTTTTTCAGAGCTAGATGCAGAAAAAAATTATATTCAGTTTGCAACCTGATGGAGGTCAGTATAGATGGACTAATAGAGAAAGTCCGACACACTACTAGAAGGCCAAATATTTTTTCAGAGCTAGATGCAGAAAAAAATTATATTCAGTTTGCAACCTGATGGAGGTCAGTATAGATGGACTAATAGAGAAAGTCCGACACACTACTAGAAGGCCAAATATTTTTTCAGAGGTAGATGCAGAAAAAAATATATTCAGTTTGCAACCTGATGGAGGTCAGTATAGATGGATTAATAGAACAAGACCCACACACAGCTAGAAGCCCAAATATTTTTTCAGAGGTACTGTAGATGCAGATAAAAATTAGTTTTAATTTGCAACCTGATGGAGGTCAGTATAGATGGACTAATAGAGAAAGTCCGACACACTACTAGAAGGCCAAATATTTTTTCAGAGCTAGATGCAGAAAAAAATTATATTCAGTTTGCAACCTGATGGAGGTCAGTATAGATGGACTAATAGAGAAAGTCCGACACACTACTAGAAGGCCAAATATTTTTTCAGAGCTAGATGCAGAAAAAAATTATATTCAGTTTGCAACCTGATGGAGGTCAGTATAGATGGACTAATAGAGAAAGTACGACACACTACTAGAAGGCCAAATATTTTTTCAGAGGTAGATGCAGAAAAAAATATATTCAGTTTGCAACCTGATGGAGGTCAGTATAGATGGACTAATAGAACAAGTCCCACACACTGCTAGAAGCCCAAATATTTTTTCAGAGGTACTGTAGATGCAGATAAAAATTAGTTTTAATTTGCAACCTGATGGAGGTCAGTATAGATGGACTAATAGAGAAAGTCCGACACACTACTAGAAGGCCAAATATTTTTTCAGAGCTAGATGCAGAAAAAAATTATATTCAGTTTGCAACCTGATGGAGGTCAGTATAGATGGATTAATAGAACAAGACCCACACACAGCTAGAAGCCCAATATTTTTTCAGAGGTAGATGCAGAAAAAACTATATTCAGTTTGCAACCTGATGGAGGTCAGTATAGATGGACTAATAGAACAAGTCCCACACACTGCTAGAAGCCCAAATATTTTTTCAGAGGTACTGTAGATGCAGATAAAAATTAGTTTTAATTTGCAACCTGATGGAGGTCAGTATAGATGGACTAATAGAGAAAGTCCGACACACTACTAGAAGGCCAAATATTTTTTCAGAGCTAGATGCAGAAAAAAATTATATTCAGTTTGCAACCTGATGGAGGTCAGTATAGATGGACTAATAGAGAAAGTCCGACACACTACTAGAAGGCCAAATATTTTTTCAGAGGTAGATGCAGAAAAAAATATATTCAGTTTGCAACCTGATGGAGGTCAGTATAGATGGACTAATAGAACAAGTCCCACACACTGCTAGAAGCCCAAATATTTTTTCAGAGGTACTGTAGATGCAGATAAAAATTATTTTTAATTTGCAACCTGATGGAGGTCAGCATAGATGGACTAATAGAGAAAGTCCGACACACTACTAGAAGGCCAAATATTTTTTCAGAGCTAGATGCAGAAAAAAATTATATTCAGTTTGCAACCTGATGGAGGTCAGTATAGATGGATTAATAGAACAAGACCCACACACAGCTAGAAGCCCAATATTTTTTCAGAGGTAGATGCAGAAAAAAATATATTCAGTTTGCAACCTGATGGAGGTCAGTATAGATGGACTAATAGAACAAGTCCCACACACTGCTAGAAGCCCAAATATTTTTTCAGAGGTACTGTAGATGCAGATAAAAATTTGTTTTAATTTGCAACCTGATGGAGGTCAGTATAGATGGACTAATAGAATGATGCTATGCCCAAAAGATTTTACTTCACTAGGTGCAGTAAAAAAATTGGTATTCTATACACAGGTGGTATATCTTGCAACACAGATAGGCTACTCCACTGACTAACACACTCTGCAATAGGCCAAAAAGGATTAGCTTTGCTAGATTCAGCCAAATGCTGTGAAAAAAACTTGCACAGCACTGGCACAGACCTGCCTGGCAAAAACTGATAGGAACTGATGTAACCTAGTCCTGAAAAGGACTCCAATTACAATTAGTCTTTACTCCCACAACCTATCTATTTAAGAGCACAGACCTCCCTGATAAAAGTCGTAGGAAATGCTGTAACCTAGTCCTTAAAAGGACTGCAATCACAACTATTCCCTACTCCCAAGCTATCTGTATATTTGTGCGAAAATTGGCTTGAAATTAACAAGGTATAGCACACACAGCAACAGCGGTGCCGTCTAACACGCAGCTGCAGCAGTGAGAAAATGGTGGCGACGGGGAAAATGGCTTGGTCTTATAGGGCAAGGACATGTGACATACACTGCCAATGACACATGCCCTTGCTTGTGTGAAAAAAAGCACTTCGCTCCGTGTGTGCGCTGCTGATAGGCTGACAGATTGCACCTCCCCACTGTAAATGCGGGAAAGAGAAAAAAAAATGGAGATCTTCATTGTTCCTGCAGAGATCCATCCCCTGCCCCTCCCCCCGCCCCGCTGTACACTCAAACTGCGTATTAACATTAATTTTCATCATTACTGAGAAAAAATCCAGTTATGATTTTGGTGCACGAACAGTTATCGAACATAACCTCGAACAGCCGAATTTTTCTCAAATTGTTCGTGTTCGCCGAACGGCTCGAACACCGCCCAAAACAGCTCGAATTTGAGATTGGCGAACAGTTCGAGTAGAACAATGCTCATCTCTAGACAGTACATTGACCTTTAATTTGCTTACAGGAAAGAGTTGCCATTCTTTAGTACCATATTTTCATTGTGCTCCAGAAAAATACAAAAACTGAGTGCAAATGGTAATGAGCTATATATAGAGAGAATCAAGTACGCACAGCAATCCCACCTTGTATACAAACTTAGCAAAAGTTAAATTGACAAAGATAACACAACATCTAAACTGACATCAGTCAATTGCTCGTGTATGCTAAGATGGTTGTCCACTACTGGACACCTCCTTATTAATGGACCAAGGAAAGTGGTAAAAAAATGATACTCACTTCCCACACTAGCAATGCTCTACCGAGCTCAGCTTTACGTTTCCTGTCAACCTGCTGTACCAAGTGGCAGGGGTCTCAAGTGAGCGCTGCAACTAATCAGCGCCCACAGATCTGCTGCAACTTTAACATTTTGTCTGATTCGAGCCAGAAGAAGCATTGTCTGGTCTGACTTGATCAAAATGTGAACACTGCAGCCAACCAGCAATAGCTGTTTGGCTGCAGCACTCGTGAGTTTCACTCTTCCTCTCCCACAAAGACAGCTCAGAACAGCATGTTTCTCAAGTGCTTTTACAGACTTTTGCATGGAATACTAGCTCTGAACCATCAGGTAGCAGGATATCTAAAGCTCAGATATCAATAGCCAGAGGTATATGTAGGTTTTCCGGCACCTGGGTCAAGAATTCAATTTGGCACCTGCCCCCACTTCCTAAGCAGTTTGAGTAGTCGTCCTGTAACCGCTCATTCATATGCAATTTGCTTACTTACATTCATGTGCCGAAGAGCAGTTCTTTATATTTCTCTCAATGTTCAGTGAAAAACTGAAAGAAGTAAGAAGAAAATCTAGTTGTCACATGACTGTAAGTATGAAAATCGCATATGAGTGAAGTGGCCACGTGATAACTGCCATGGCCCCACTATCAGTATTTGGTCATTATTCGGTCAGTATTTTTTCTCAGGAGTGGGAGCCAAAACCAGGTGAGGAACAATCAGAGAAAAGGTATAATAGAAACAAGAGCACCAATTCTGCATTTATCACCCACTCCTGGTTTTGGCTCCCACTGCTGATAAAAAATACTGATCAAATACTGACCAAATACTAATAGTGGGGCAGTGGTCTGACAGTGAGTATATTACTCGCTGTTAGGATTGGCATGCTACAGGGCATGCTACAAGAGTGGACAGTCATGTCAGCACAAGAATGCAATTTGCAAACTTCCAGCTACATTCTGACTACATGTGTCCAGCCTCCCTCAATTAATTTTCATTGAGCGAGGCCACATGACTGCATGTACATAAAACGCATACTTGGAGTTTCATGACCTCCCGCTCTCACTGCCATTACCAGAGAATCCTGACAGCGTGCAGTGGGCGCTGTGTAAATTTAGAAGTCTGCAGTCACATAGAGTAACTGTCAACTTTCATCACAAACTTGGACAACCCCTTTAATGCTCCTAACATTAATAAAAACATACTAACCCTTAACTTGTCAGTAGACACAACACTTTATTAAAATAGACATGTATAATGTAATCTTACAAGCTATTGATTGTTACATGTGTATAGGAATAGAAACAATAACAGCACAAGAATCCATCACCAGAACCACCAGCAGTACAAAAATACATCGGTAGAACCCCCATCAGTACAGAAACACAGCATCACAACTCTCATCAGTAAAGAAATACATCACCAGGACCACCAGCAGTACAGAAACACAATCAGAATCAACATCAGTACATAAATACATCACCAGAATCACTAGCAGTACAGAAGTAGATCACTAGAACACCCATTAGTACATGAATACATCATGAGAACCACTATCAGTGCATGAATACATCCCTAGGACCACCATTAGTGCATGAATACATCATCAGGACCACTATTAGTACATTAATACATCACCAGGACCATCATTCATACATGAATTCAGAACCAGAACCACCATCAGTTCAGAAATACATCACCAGAATCACCATCATTAAATTAATAAATCACCTGAACCATGATCAGTACATGAATACATCACCAGAACTAATAATGAACGAAGATGTTCGAATTCCGATCGCAATTGTTAAATTTGACACAAATATGGCACATTCGGATTTGTGATCAGAAACACAAGCATTTTTTCTTAAAATCATCAAAAATCGGTAACATTCGGTGAAAAAGTGCAGGAAAATTATTGCGGTGAAACTAAAGTGTTTTTAACAGTTTAGCTAGCATACTGCTTGTGTATGATGAGCGGGGGGACATGTTTGATGAGGGGATGGGTTGGGGGGGAGAGCTGATTTCTCCCTAATTTTGTGTGTGCAAATCATGGCAAGCCAATCAGGGCGCAGGAAGCATCTACACTGTGAAGACACAATGGCTTGTACAATTGGCTGTTGAAATCACATATCCTCTCTATATAAAGAGCGAACATGTTGTGTGAGCACCATTTTATGTTTCTAAATGATCAGAGATGCTGCTGCTGGACGCTGCTCCTGCCTAATGAGAGATTTTAGCTAGATGGATAGGCGGTTGCTTTTAAATCAAATAGTTTAGATAACTAGTGTCCTGTGAGTCCGTGAAATCGACCTTCCAGCAGATTTTTATTCTTGTGCCATTACTGAAGTCCAGACAAACACAGCAGGGTCCATGTCATAGAACTCTGGTGTGCACTGCTTTAATTGTGCTCCATGCACATGTATCCCTTAAGAAATCATATTTTTCACTTACTAATGTGATACAGCAAGCCCTACTAGCCCACCTTTTCATTTTGTGGGGTTGAAATTCAGCTGTTTGCAGAGCTCCTGAGTGCAGAGTACAAAAATGTATTTTTCATTTGCTAATGTGATAGCGCAAGCTATAGCAGCCCACATTGTAATTTTTAGGGGGTGAAATTGAGGAGTATTCACATTAAAAAAATATATATTTTTTCTGTTGCTAACCGTAGTAAAAAAAAAACATATCTGTGACAAATGTGATACAGTCTGCCATAAGTCACCTAGTCCTTTTGTTGTGTTGAAATTCAGCTGTTTTCAGAGTAAAAAATCTATTTTTTCAGTTGCTAAGAAGGATAAAAAAAATATTTTTTTCTGTGACAAACGTGATGGAATACTTGTGATGAGTGAATATGTTCGAAATCTGATCGTAAATGTTAAATTTGACGCAAATATGGCACATTCGGATTAGTGATTGGAAACACAAGCATTTTTTCTTAAAATAGGTAAAAATCAGTAACATTCGATGAAAAGATGAGGGAAAATTATTGCAGTCCAACTAAAGTGTTTTTAACAGTTTAGCTAGCATACTGCTTGTGTATGATGAGCGGGGGGATGTGTTTGATGAGAGGAGGGGCTGTGGGAGAGCTGACAGAAGCTGAGAGCAGCACCGTGCTTCTAATTTTTTTTCCCTATTTTAGTGTGTGCAAATCGTGGCTAGCCAATCAGGGCGCAGGAAGCATCCACACTGTCCAGACACAAGAGCTTGTGCTGCTGAAATCACATGTCCTCTCTATATAAAGAGCGGCCATGTTCCCTCAGTGACATTTTGTAGCGCCGGCGTCCCTGCCCTCTCTTAGGCAGGGACGCTGTTCCCCTCACCTCCCTGCTCCGAGCCCGGCGTCCTCCTCCCGCTCTGCTGGCAGCGCGCGCTCCTTCCCGGCAACTGTGCTTAGGGCGCGCGCGCACGCTCTCCCTCCCTCTTAAAGGGGCCGCGCGCGCCGTCCTAAGGAGTCTCCGGCCAATGGCCGGAGGACTTCACCATATATAAGGCACCTCCTCCAAAATGGAGGTGCCCGAGCAATGTTGTTGCACTGTTTACTACTCTGCTTCAGCCCTCAGGTCCCGTTGCCAGTTACCTGCCAGTTACCTGCCAGTTACCTGCCAGATTCCTGCCTGATTATCTGCTACCTGCCTGCTAGTCTGAGGTCCGACGGTCTGCCTTACTACTCCTGTCAGTCTGTCTAAGGACCAGTCTGCCCACTCACCTGGGAGCGCACATCAGCCACCTGCCTGCTTGCCCGAGGTCCGACGGTCTGCCTTCCAACTCCTGTCAGTCTGTCTATGGACCAGCTTGCCCGCTCACCTGGGAGCACACACCTGCTACCTGCCTGCTAGTCTACCTGGAGGCTCCGCCGTCACGTGCTGTGACCACCTGCCTGTCCAGTGACTCCTGCTCGCTCACCTGGGAGCGCTCATCTGCTGCCTGTCTGCTAGCCTACCTGGAGGCTCTGCCGTCACGTGCTGTGACCACCCGCCTGTCCAGAGACTTCTGCCCGCTCACCTGGGAGCGCTCATCTGCCGCCTGTCTGTTGGTCTTCCTGGAGGCTCCGCCGTCACATGCTGTGACCACCCGTTCATCCAGAGACTCTCGCCTGCTCACCTGGGAGCTCACGTCTATCATCAGCCGCCACAGGTCGTACCAACCCTTTACCTAGAGACTGCCCCGGTCACTTGCCGTGACCATCTGCCCGTTCATCCAGAGACTGCCCCGGTCACTTGCCGTGACCATCTGCCCGTTCATTCAGAGACTGCCCCGGTCACTTGCCGTGACCGTCAGCCCGTTCATCCAGAGACTGCCCCGGTCACTTGCCGTGACCTCCAGCCCGTTCACTCAGAGACTGTCCCGGTCACCTGCTGTGACCTCCTGCCCGTCTTCCCTGGTCACCACCCGCTCCCTTACAAGGACTGCCTCCTTGTATAGTAGCCCAGAGGTTCCGCCTCCCAGACCCGTTACAGTTTGCTCGGGCCATGGAACCAGGTGGCACCCAAGCTCCCTCGCTCTCGGACCTGTGTCATGAACTGTCCCGTCAAAGGTCCCAACAGGAGTCCATCCTGGGTCACCTGCGGAATGTCAATACTCGCCTGGACACTCTGACTGCTCCACCAGCAACCTCCGCCAGTGCCATGTCTCGCAATCCGGCAGCTCCGCTGCCCACTAATACCATGGTATCCTACCCCGGACCCCGGCTTTCTGCACCCCCTCGCTTCGGAGGCGACTCCGCCCAGGCTCGGGGCTTCATAAATCAGTGCACCCTGCACTTTGAACTATTGTCCCACCAGTTTAACTCCGACCGGGCCAAAATTGCATTCATCATGTCCCATCTCACTGGGGAGGCCCTGGCCTGGCTAAATCCTCTATGGGAGAGAGGAGACCCCCTGGTGTCCAACTTGCCTGCTTTTCTCACGGCTTTCCGGAAAGTCTTCGACGAACCCGGACGGAAGACCTCATCCGCATCATCACTGCTACGCCTCCGTCAGGGAAGTCTCACCGTGGGCCAATATGCCATACGGTTCCGTACCCTTGCCTCGGAGCTGGCCTGGGATACCGACGCTCTGGTATCCGTCTTCTGGGAGGGTCTGTCCGGCCGTATTAAAGATGAACTTGCCGGTCGGGACATTCCTACCACTCTCGATGACCTAATAACTCTTGCCACCCGGATTGACCTACGGTTCCAGGAGCGTGCCAAAGAGGTCACCTGTGAGAGGAGGTTACCATGTCTAGCTCCTACTTTTCAGAAACCCGTCACTCCCTCCGTCTCTACCCAGGTACACTCTCCTGAGTCTATGCAGGTCGACCAGACCAAGATGGTCAAAACCCGTCAGGACTTACGCCGTGCCGAGGGGAGCTGCTTCTACTGTGGCAGTAAGGAGCACCGGATCCGTGCCTGCCCAGAGAGGTCGGGAAACGCCTGTGTCTAGGTTCGCTCAGAGAGGTCAACCTAGACAAGAAGAAATCCTCTCCATCTCTGCTGCTGTCAGTCTCAATCGTCTGCGGGGAGAACCGTTATTTCGAACTAGCCCAACTTGACTCTGGAGCAGCCGGGAATCTTATTTCACAGTCCCTGGTAGAGAAATACCGCATCCCCACCAAACCTCTGGCTGTACCCTTGTCTGTTGCTGCCGTGGATGGGGGCCTCTTACCACGCCCCATCCAACTCATCACCGAATCCATTACTCTGCAGGTGGGAATGCTGCATTCTGAGAGTATCTCCTTTCATGTTCTGCCTGGACTCTCTCACGCCCTCTTGCTAGGCCTACCTTGGCTCCAGAGACATGCACCCGTGCTTGACTGGCAGACCGGAGAGGTCCTTCGCTGGGGACAGGACTGCCATAAGACCTGTCTGGTTCCCGTCCATCCCGTCCGTCCTTCTCCTACCCCAGCTAATCTACCTGGACTTCCGATTCCTTATTGGTCTTATGCTGATGTCTTTAATAAAAAGGAAGCAGAGACACTACCTCCTCATAGACCATACGACTGCCCTATCGACCTGTTACCTGGTACTACTCCTCCCCGTGGGCGTATTTATCCTTTATCCGCTGCTGAGACCCGGTCGATGTCCGAATATATTGAGGAGAATCTGGCCAGGGGATTCATCCGGAAATCTACCTCCCCGGCGGGAGCAGGCTTCTTTTTCGTCAAAAAGAAGGACGGCTCTCTCCGTCCCTGTATAGACTATAGAGGCCTTAACCAGATCACGGTGAAGAATAAGTACCCCCTTCCGCTCATTCCGGAGTTATTTGATCGTCTGAGGGGGGCTAGAATCTTCACCAAACTGGACCTCCGTGGGGCGTACAACCTGGTTCGTATCCGTCAGGGGGATGAATGGAAGACGGCATTCAACACCCGGAACGGCCACTATGAATATCTGGTAATGCCCTTTGGTCTCTGTAACGCTCCTGCCGTCTTTCAAGAGTTGGTCAATGACATCTTCCGGGACCTTCTCTACTCCTGCGCAGTGGTGTACCTGGACGACATCTTGGTCTTCTCTCCGGATCTCCAGACTCACCGGAGGGACGTTCGTCAGGTCCTGCTCAGGCTCAGGCAGAATCACCTCTTCGCTAAATACGAGAAGTGCCTCTTTGAGCAGACCTCGCTTCCGTTTTTGGGCTACATTATTTCTCAGACCGGCCTATGAATGGATCCAGAGAAACTGTCTGCCATCGAGAAATGGCCTCGACCGGAGGGGTTGAAGGCCATCCAGCGATTCCTGGGCTTCGCCAACTACTACCGCCTCTTCATACCACACTTCTCTTCCCGGACTGCCCCAATTTCCGCGCTCACCCGTAAGGGTACTAATCCCAAAGAGTGGCCGCCTGAAGCAGAGGAGGCCTTTCTTTCCCTAAAACAGGCCTTCTCTTCCGCCCCGGTGCTGCATCGCCTGGACGGCAACAAGCAGTTCTTCCTGGAAGTTGACGCCTCCTCCTCTGGAGCCGGAGCGGTACTTACTCAAAAATCATCTTCCAGGAGAATGGTAACTTGTGGCTTCTTCTCCAAACTCTTCTCCTCTTCTGAGCCCAACTATTCCATAGGAGACCGAGAGTTATTGGCCATCAAACTGGCATTGGAGGAGTGGCGTTACCTACTCGAGGGGGCTCTTCACCCGGTAATAATTTACACTGACCACAAGAACTTGGCTTACCTCCATCATGCCCAGAGACTTAACCCGCGCCAAGCCCGGTGGTCCTTGTTTTTTGCTCGCTGTCATGAAAACAACACCCACTCTTGGGTCAGACCTTGCAGCTCTCTGGCGCCCCCTTATCCTGCTGGTCAAACACGGTATTGACAGAGGATAAGCACGGGTGCCGCTGCTCTAATTTATGTCGACTATTGTGGCACGTGATGTGACAGGACGTATATATACCACCAGTTCCTTCCAGGAACGTATATATACCTCCGACCAGCCACCCTCAAACCACAATATCACATAAATACTGGTATACTGCCACCACCGATCGCTTAACAGGTGGATCGGGTACCTGGTAGGTAACGTGAATTAGCGGGTGAGGAACGTGTTTGCTCGACATAGGACAAGAAGAAAGAAACTGGTAAATAATTAATGATTTACTCCCAAAAGGTGGGCAGTGTTTACAAAATATATACAAGATATTATAAAGGAGACAATTTACATGTATGCATCAACAGTTATTAAAATAAAAGGGATAAGTAATAGCAAAACCTGCTTCACAAGGTGATGGTCTCAGATTCTGTGGGAGGGACGGCTCCCCGGAAATTAGAGGTGATTCTTCTTACGCCGCGTGATGTGCGTGCGTTCGACGTCCCTGAGAAGAATGACCTGAAAATGGCCGATTTGCTTTTTAGTAAGCAGCCAAAACTCTGGGGAACACCCCTTATTTACCTTACAAGGGGGGCTCGGCTTTGCGAGCCCACCCAGCTGCAGAAGACCTAAAAGATCCTTCAGATTCCATATCTTGGTGTGGGGGGGTCCCACATCCAAGAGGGAGACATCATCTTGACCGTCACCAATATTCATGAAGATAGATATTAAATATGAAACCTCTATGACGCTCAGAAGCTCAGAATCCATTATCTCAGTTCCCGGTCATTCCTCAGTTATGCAAGTTATACTATTGTAATGGGAAAAAGGTAAGCATTCAAAAAACGTGGTTCCGATGTTTCTGTCAGACCTGTGCGTGATTAAAATTGGCATAAAACGTTTGTACAATTAAACAATGGGATTTTTTGGAGGGATTTTCCGGTTTGTTCCAGTGCTTGCCCTGGACTGAGGTTTTATGGCGGGTCATAAAAATTCCTGGTTTGGGGAAAAGCAAAAGTGAGTTCTATGTCTTCACTTACAAACAGATAGGGGGTGGGTTTTTTTTTTTTTTTTCTTTTTTAAAACATCTCTCATTTTTTAAAACTCGGGCAAAAATATCTTTTGCCTGACACTCGCTTTGATTTTGTTCTTCATTTTCGCCCGGCTGACAAAAACGTCAAAGCAGATGCCTTGTCCCGATCCTTTTTGGTGTCCGATCTCGAGGAAGAACCTAAACATATCATCGATCCCGCCAGAGTAATACAGGTGGCTCCCGTGAGCCTAAATCGTCTCCCTCCCGGTAAGACGTTCGTATCAGTACCTGATCGGGAGAAGATCCTACACTGGGGTCACTCGTCTAAACTAGCTGGCCACGCCGGTCAGAAAAAGACCTTCCAGCTTATTGCCCGGCACTACTGGTGGCCTACCCTGCACAAGGACGTAATAGACTTTGTTTCTGCCTGTGTGTCCTGCGCCCGCAACAAAGTCCCGAGACACCTGCCAGCCGGTCGCCTTCTTCCGCTTCCTGTGCCTGCTGCCCCCTGGCAGCATATTGCTATGGACTTCATAACTGATCTCCCCGTCTCTGCCGGTTGTACGGTCATTTGGGTGGTCGCTGACCGCTTTTCCAAGATGGCTCACTTTATTCCCCTGCCTGGCCTCCCGTCTGCACCCGAGCTGGCTAAAGACTTTATCCGCCACATCTTCCGTCTTCATGGCCTGCCCCTCCACATCGTGTCGGATCGTGGGGTACAGTTCACCTCACGTTTCTGGAGAGCCACTTGTAAACTGCTAGACGTCACCCTGGACTTCTCTTCCGCTTACCACCCACAGTCCAATGGTCAAGTGGAGCGGATCAATCAGAACCTGACCAGTTACCTCCGGCACTTCGTTAATGCCCATCATTCTGACTGGGTGGATCTTCTACCATGGGCCGAGTTCTCCTATAACAATCACGAGAGCGAATCCTCCTCCAAATCCCAGTTTTTTGTAGTCTTCGGTCAGCATCCTAGGATTCCTTTTCCTGTCTCCACCTCTGTGGACAACCCGGCTGCGGAATCTCTCGTTAGCAAATTTTCCTCCATTTGGGAGAGTGCCCGATCCGCACTCCTTCAGTCGTCCGAACGGATGAAAAGACACGCTGACAAAAAACGCCTGGATCCTCCACAATTTCGTCCTGGAGATAAAGTCTGGCTCTCGTCTAAATATGTCCGACTCAAGATACCTTCTTACAAGTTAGGGCCTCGGTTCATCGGTCCTCTGGAGGTCATCAGTCAGATCAACCCGGTGGCCTATAAATTAAAACTCCCGGCCAACTTACGGATCCCTAACTCCTTCCATGTATCTCTCCTCAAACCTGTGGTACTTAACTCTTTTTCCAAGTCTACAGGTACGCCTCCTGCTCCAGTTTCTGCTGAGGACGAGTTTGAGGTAGAGAACATTCTTGCCACCAAAAGGGTAAGAGGAAAGACCTTTTTTCTAGTAGATTGGAGGGGGTTTGGTCCTGAGGAGAGAACGTGGGAGCCCCGGGAGAACATCCATGCCCCTCTTATCCTAGCTAAATTTCTGTCTGGCCTAAAAAAGGGGGGGCCTAAAGGGGGGGTACTGTAGCGCCGGCGTCCCTGCCCTCTGCTAGGCAGGGACGCTGTTCCCCTCACCTCCCTGCTCCGAGCCCGGCGTCCTCCTCCCGCTCTGCTGGCAGCGTTCTCCTTCCCGGCCACTGTGCTTAGGGCGCGCGCGCTCTCCCTCCCTCTTAAAGGGGCCGCGCGCGCCGTCCTAAGGAGTCCCCGGCCAATGGCCGGAGGACTTCACCATATATAAGGCACCTCCTCCAAAATGGAGGTGCCCGAGCAATGTTGTTGCACTGTTTACTACTCTGCTTCAGCCCTCAGATCCCGTTGCCAGTTACCTGCCAGTTACCTGCCAGTTACCTGCCAGATTCCTGCCTGATTATCTGCTACCTGCCTGCTAGTCTGAGGTCCGACGGTCTGCCTTACTACTCCTGTCAGTCTGTCTAAGGACCAGTCTGCCCGCTCACCTGGGAGCGCACATCAGCCACCTGCCTGCTTGCCCGAGGTCCGACGGTCTGCCTTCCAACTCCTGTCAGTCTGTCTATGGACCAGCTTGCCCGCTCACCTGGGAGCACACACCTGCTACCTGCCTGCTAGTCTACCTGGAGGCTCCGCCGTCACGTGCTGTGACCACCTGCCTGTCCAGTGACTCCTGCTCGCTCACCTAGGAGCGCTCATCTGCTGCCTGTCTGCTAGCCTACCTGGAGGCTCTGCCGTCACGTGCTGTGACCACCCGCCTGTCCAGAGACTTCTGCCCGCTCACCTGGGAGCGCTCATCTGCCGCCTGTCTGTTGGTCTTCCTGGAGGCTCCGCCGTCACATGCTGTGACCACCCGTTCATCCAGAGACTCTCGCCTGCTCACCTGGGAGCTCACGTCTATCATCAGCCGCCACAGGTCGTACCAACCCTTTACCTAGAGACTGCCCCGGTCACTTGCCGTGACCATCTGCCCGTTCATCCAGAGACTGCCCCGGTCACTTGCCGTGACCATCTGCCCGTTCATTCAGAGACTGCCCCGGTCACTTGCCGTGACCGTCAGCCCGTTCATCCAGAGACTGCCCCGGTCACTTGCCGTGACCTCCAGCCCGTTCACTCAGAGACTGTCCCGGTCACCTGCTGTGACCTCCTGCCCGTCTTCCCTGGTCGCCACCCGCTCCCCTACAAGGACTGCCCCCTTGTATAGTAGCCCAGAGGTTCCGCCTCCCAGACCCGTTACACATTTTATGCTTCTAAGTGATCACAGATAGTTTAGATAACTAGTGTCCTGTGAGTGTGTGAAATCGACCTTCCAGCAGATTTTTTTTTCTTATGCCATTATTGAGGTCCAGACAAACACAGCAGGGCCCATATCATTGAACTCTGCTGTGCACTTCTTCTATTGTGCTCCATGCACGAGTATCCCTTTGTCATGGATCACCACAGGGATGACACCAGGGAGATCACGCAATATCTCACCATGCCGTCACACTGTCAGTATTTCGTCCAGAATCACGAGCTCACAATCCCGACTACTCGCTGTGTAGGTATCGGCAAGTGACCAGTGAGCATATGGCGTCACACCTCTGGGTTAAAAAGAATGGTATATGTGAGTAGCCCCCTGGGCCGTGGGGTACCCGGAACCCGGCTTCTGTACGATGCTGGGGGTAGTAGTGGCAACCCGATCCCGTGGCTCAGGGTGGTCACACCAAATTGTGGCAGTCTATCAATCAGTGCTTTAAATGTCCGACTACGCCACCCGTGGATTGCGGTCAGGGATAACCGCTGCTGCAGGGCAGGCCACTGGGACTGGTGTTGATGTGCAGCACAGAGGTAGGATAACTCCCCACGGGAGGAGTGTAGCCCCAGGGTAGTGTAGGTGGATGTTGGGGTGATAGTGCAGGCCGCAATAGTAGGAGTTCAGAGTCCGCTTCAAACAGTTCAGGGTCTTTATTGTAGATATTATAAATGACCCGACAGTAGTACCGGTTAGGAATGGGCCTGGGTGTCTGAGAGCATTCGGGGGAGCCCAACTCGTCAGGGTGAGTGTGTAGGCCTACCGTTCTCTCTATGCTCTTTCTGACTGTCCCCCTCTTCGTGGTGTAATAGCCCACGTCCCTGAGCTGGCCGTGTACTTCTCGCCTGTATGGCTTGCGACTCGGGCCTTGGGTACCTTTTGCTTTCTCCTCGCTGTACTGGTCCCTCTGTGTGGCGGAGCCTCCAGGCTTCTTAGGCCAAGGGACCTGAAATCCCTCGCGGGTTGGTTCTCTGCTGCTGGGCTTATAACCCTGACAGCCTCGGACCCCAATGTCCGGTTGTGTGATTCTCTCAGCCAGGACAGGCTCTCGTCGCCTCTGTCCCTGGCTTGCAGTCTCTCCTCTGCCTCACGGACTCCTCAGCTGCTGCTGACCTGTCCCTCTTCTCTGAGAACCCTTCTGGACACTTCAGAAGTGAGTTCTGGTCTCTCTAACCCTGCCCCAGTTCCAGCTTTTATAGGGCAGCCTGCTCCCCCTACTGGCCTGGGACAGGAGGTGCTGCATGATAATTGTCCCTAACCAGGGAACCTCCCTCCTGCTCTCAGACACAGCCTTTAATATTAGTGGCATCCAGGCCTGGGGTGACACATATGTGTTTGCGCCCTCCGTACGGTCACTGTCAGCTTCACAATTGCCTGATTATATTATTATTCGCTGCCACCACCGGCCAAGTTTGAAATATAATACAGGCCTGGCCGAACGCCTGCGTTTTGGTAGCGTATATGGCTTCGGGGAAGGGAACGATTACAGGACAAAAGAAACAGCGCTATTAAATTTTATATTTAATCCAAAAGGGAGGCAGTGTTTAAGAAAAATATATACAAGGATGTTACAAAGGAGACATTAAAATACATAAGCAGTTACATAAAATAAACAGGATAAAAGAAGACAACTTACTCTATAAAGATTACTGCGACGATTCAAAATAGGTGGAGGAGGGGCTCCCCAGTTTGATTTGAGCATTATCGAACGTTACCCGTTGCTTATAATCTTTATACCCACCTGGCAATGAGTGCTCCTCTATTGTACATTGATTCTCTTATACCTAAGGGGAGATGTGCCCACATGCCCCTTGTGGTGACATCATGTGGGCCGGTCACCAGTCTGCACATTTTTATTAAAAACGCTAACTTTTGCAATAACTCATTGATTGTTGATCGCAGGAGCTTGCAAATAACGCCATTTTTTCCATTGTGATTTTACCTGCATTTAGAAACCATACATCGCACAGCTGCAGTCTGCTATTCTGGTGTTTTTGCACTACAACTCCTTGATCTTGCTTATAGCAATGAGAAATTATGGATACATTCCTCGGCTGTCACTAAAAATATAGATCCCGCTATTGTTGGACATATGAAACTTACAATATTTCATATTTTGTTTCGGAGTCAAAGTGTCTGGAGATTTTCTTTGTAAAGCTCGAGAAGCAAGCTCCAACAGTTACACGCAAATTATTGCAATCCTGCCACTGATTACCCCTTGCGTCCGCCAGGGACAAGATGCTCGCATCTTAACTAAGTTATGACACTTCTTGGCTGCCATTTGTTTGTGTAAGCCTTGCAGTGAGACACTATAGATTGTCATCTCTGGACTGTCAGCTCTGAAAAGATGGATAAGGGAGGGGGTGAGGAGAGGTTTGGGAGGAATGGTCAATATTTATGACAGGCTTTCAATATTCCTCAATATTTCCCTGACACCCTTAAAAAATAAATTTTTCATTTGCTAATGTCATACAGCAAGCCGTACTAGCCCACCTTTTAATTTAGTGGGGTTGAAATTCAGCTGCATGCAGAGTTCCGGAGTGCAGAGGACACAAATCTATTTTTTTCTTTTGCTAATGTGACACCGCAAGCTATAGTAGCCCACCTTGTCATTTTTGGGGGGTGAAATTCAGCTGTATGCAAAGTAAAAAAAAAAAAAAAAAATTCTGTTGGTAATCAGAGTAAAAAAAAATATTTTCTTTCTGTAACAAATGTGATACAGTACGTCATATGTCTTCTTATGTCACCTTGTCATTTTGTGGTGATGAAATTCAGCTGTATTCAGAGCTTATGCAAAGTCAAAAAATCTATTTTTTTATGTCATTAAAGTTATACAGCAGGCTAGATCTTAGTTTGAAATATCTTGGAGCATATATTCCACGTTATCAGGCCTCATCCACAGTAAACAAATACTTTCTTCTGTTACTAACGTGATACAGCAAGCCATATCTCACCTTGTCATTTAATGCAGCTGAAATTCAGCTGTGTGCAGAACTTGAGCAGAGTAAAAAATCCAAATTTTTTTTTTTTGCTAATAGGGAGCTTCTACCACACTATCTGAGCAACATGAGTGGGAAAAAGAGAGATTGTGGTGGAAGGGGGAATAGGTTTGGTGTTCAAGGTATACGTGGGGTAGGTGGTAATGTTAGTGAAAGCACTAGTGAACTAACACCGTCATGTCCTATCCAAAGACAACTGACAACTTCTGTTACTGGACAGGCTACTCCACTCCCTTTCTTTGGCAGCCACACAGCGATACGCCTTGTTGATAAGGGCTAGAAAGAGTAGGTGCTCCAGTGGATGGCAAGTGCTGCTTCAAGTGGCCTCTCCTCTTCTTCCTCCACCTCAACATCACACACAGTACAGTCCACAGAGGTGGCACCCCAATTACACTTGCTTTACCCGCGTCACAACTGTCCAACTGCCCAAATGACTGTAGGGAACTGTCACGCAGGTGTGGGAAAGTCGTAGTGCAACACAGAGGGAAGAGGGAAAGGGAGCCCAGACACTAGGGAAAGAGGAAAGTGGAGACCTCCTAGACTGGTCTAGTGTCACCCTGTCTCAACTACCATCCCTATATTGCCTCTTCAGCAATCGCCGCACGCTTGCCTCGCCCTGTCTTTCCTTAGAGTATGGCTAAGGCTAGGGAAAGGGAGGAGATGAACACTAGTCATTCTCCACTGAACTCTATAGACAACAAGGGTAGACAAACAGAGGGAGAATGCTTAGCTTTAGATGACTCCAGACAAAAGCGAACTCGGCTTCAAGCTCCAGAGAGGACAAAGTACTGCTCTTGCTAAGCATTCACAAGTAAAAATGAATTTAGCCGGCACCTCCCTCTCAGACACACCAGTTATATATACACCCAGGCCAAGTAGATAATTACCAGAGGGAGGTAGCAGCTAGGTCCTAGAGACAGCCTCTCATCTAAGAAGATATCTGTGATGCCAAACGTAGAGATCTCCTGCAACCAACTGCAGGGCGACTCTGTCACCTCTTATACACCCATTACAGGAACAACAGATGGGCGAGTCTGTAGAACTGTTCCACATTCTATACCATAGGCATAAGAAGTGTACTCCAAACATTCACAGAGTCAAGAGGAAAGCATCTGAACCGATGTGCAAATTTTTTTTCGGTTGGATTCGGGGCAGGACGGAGTAGGGTCCGAGCAGGTTCCTGACCCTCGTCACCAGATGATAACCATCAGCCGCCTCGTCAACCCCATCTGCTGCTTCTTCCTCCTCCTCTGTTATCGTGCCAAGTATTGCCACACAGGTCTCCAACCGCAGAACCTCCAGTTCTTTACCCGCTCCAGTCAGGTTGAGTGAGAGCCCTTCAGTTGAAACGGAAGCAGACATGCCTACTGGTTTTGACCGATCTCAGAGAACGAACACACCACAACTTTATCAATCGTAACATCGCCGCCTGCACCTCACTCACGCTCAAGCAGTTTGTCTGGTTCACTGTGCTCCATCCTCTCTCAACACAGTAGCCAGCCCTCGGTCCTGTAGTTGTGGTCACATAAAATATTGTTTCCTCCTACACATGACAAAGCTAAGAGATTGAACTCCATCATCTCCAATCTGTTGGCCACGGAAATGGTGTCAGGCCCTAATTTTTTGAAATATGAACACTCCTGGTTGGGTCTCCATCAACTGGGTTGGCTGTAGTGGAATAGTTGTCGGTCCCAATTATACTAGTTCTAGTCTAGCGAAATTAATTCTTTGGCGCAGATATTGTTGCCACACGGGTACATATGATATACTGTAATCAAAATTGGTTTTCTTACTACCGTGGTATATAAAGCAGGCTACATTTCATCTTTTAATTCTTTGGTGCTAATATTGTTCACCATACAGGAGTATTAGAGATGAGCGAGCACTAAATGTGCTCAACTTAGTGGTTCAGCGGTTTCTCAAGACTAGAGATGAGCGAATGTTTCAATATTCAATTCGGATTACGATTGCCGAATATGTAATATTCGCCGATATATTCGTCGAACGTTACTGAAAGCCATTGGATTCAATGGGGAGACAAAAAAGAATACACAACACCTTTTAACCAGCCCAAAAGCTACCAAAACACATCAAATTAGGGGTAGACACCTGGAAAGTGCCATAAATTGACCCAGAGTACAAGTACTATAATTATTATTACTATTACAGCGACATTTATTCTGTGGCGCTTTACATGTGAAAAGGAGTCACCGTCGGTGACTTATCGATTGGTACAAGAAGAGAGAGGAGCCTGCCTGCGGGGGGTGCATAAACAATCTACAAGGGATGGGTGAGGATAAAGTAGGTCATGGTACAGCTAGTCGTGCAGCGGTATGCTGGAGCGAGGCTTACCACAGATTGTACACTTGTCACAAGAAGTGGGTCTCCAGCTTCCTTTTCAAGGTTTCCAGTCTGATATGTTTGGGTACAGCAGTATCATAGTAGGGGAGATGCACGGGACAAATCTGTCGAGAGCCTAAATCATGTTAAGCTTCCAGGAGCTCACAACTGAGCAGATTAACCCCTGCACAGATTAATATGAAAGCGAAAGGCTTCTTTTTAATGACTGCAGGAGTGGGAGGAATCAGACGCTGCGGTCTTCTGGCTCCTCTCTGTCACTGTAAACCCGTGACACCTTGCAAGCTTAAACATAATGTTCATAAGGTAGACAGTAGCAGTGGTCGGTCTCCTAGACAACAAGCTAACTCCTTTATGATGATAGAGGATGTGAGGAGCTGCCCACTTACTAAAGACTATGATACTTTTCCAGCACGGACCACCATTTTTGTCAATATTATTATTGTGTGTTATCAGTGATTTACTTGTTATGTTTTATATAGTTCTGCTTACTTGTCAGTATGTAAGATTCACTTGTAAAATGTCCAGCATTCCACTAATCTCATCTTTATCTCAGGAGTCCATTGTTTCAACAGCCAATAATCTCATTAGGTGAGTGTAGATTGAGACACAGTAGAGCCATCACCACAGGGGGTCTTACATGCAGTCTCAGATGAAGGCTTCTAGAATATTCTTCATTGTTTTAGTGAACAGTGAATGTTTAAGGGGAGGGTGTGATCACTTCTGACCTGGGAGGGGACTGATCCCAGTGGTAGAAAGGAGAGACATGTTTTAGAGAGAGTTGTGTGGAAGGATTGAAGGAAGAGGATGGAGACCGTGGACTTGAAAGGATAAATGGATAAACATGTTACGATTATGGATTATGTTGTTTGGATTTACACTTTCTTAAAAGGACTGCTGCTACTGGATACCTGTGCTTTCATCGGTTTTGTTAGAACCCTCCTGTTAGTTTTTTCTATCTTGTGTTTTGCGGTCACGTGACCATCTGACTATATATTCCAGCTCCGCCCTTCTGGCTTTGCTGGACTTCAGTGTTGTTTGACTGTTTTGCTAGCCTGGTGCTTCGGTGCCTTTCTCTGTCAGTTTGCTTGGTCCTCTGGGACCTCTAGTACTTTTTGTCAGTTTGTCTTTTGTGTTCTACAAAAATTTCTGTTTAAGAGGTGGCCCATTTTTGTCCCAGTCCTTAGTTCTTTTAGGGACCCATCCCTTAATTCTATAGGTCTTCGTTCAGACTAGCCGAGGACGAAGGCGGGTCTGTTCACTAGGAACAGGCAGCCCGCTACATCGTAGGGATTCAGCTTAGTCTTACTGTAGGCACAGCTTTCCCCTATCTTTCCTTAGTTCTTGTTGAAGATCATAACAGTTTTAACTGCCGTCTAGAGGATCATGGACTGTGGCTACAGACTATACTGGCTGGAGATACGAAATCTGTGGGCCAACCAAAAGTTGGGAGACAGTGAGTATGGCCTGATACAAAGCCAGGGGAACTACTGAACCCAGATTGGGAATTTGAGGATGAGAGAACTGTATTTTGGCCATTTACCTGGAATTGCTTTATTACCATGGTTGTGATGAATAAAATATTGTTGCATCGTTAACCTGCCTAGGTGATTACTTACAACCCACAAACTCAGATCTTTATAGAGGACAACATTTGCAAGTAGTTTGCATGTTCTTCCTATGTTTTCAGGGGTTTCCTCCAGGTTCTCCTGTTACCTCCTCAGTAAAAAAAACAGCCATCTAGGAGTGTTCACAGTTCAAAATATTAGCCCCTGACACCACCATTTCCGTGGCCAACAGGTGGGAGATGGTGGAATTCCACCTCTTATCTTTGTCATGTGTGGGAGGAAACAATCTTTGACGTGACTACAACTGTGGAACCGAGGACTGGCTCCTGTGCTGAGAGAGGGCGGAGTACTGTGAAACGGACAAACTGCTGGACTGTGAGTGAGGTGCAGATGTTACGGTGGATTGAGAACCGTGTCATGTACTCGATAAAGCAAACACAGCAGGCATGTCCGCCTCCGTTACAGCTGATGGGCTCTCACTTGGCCTGACTGGAGCAGGTAGAGAAGCAGAGGTTCTGCAGTGGGAGACCTGTATGCCAATACTTAGCATGGTAACAGTGGAGGAGGAAGAAGCAGCGGATGCGGTTGATGGGGCAGCTGACAGTTGTTGAGGTCCGCTGGTCCGCATTTTATCGCAGTGAGATTGCCAGAGTAACACATGTTGATTACGCATGTGAAGGTTCATGCATGTAGTAATCAAATTATTGCACGTTTTCCCTCTACTGAGTTTTTTAGCACACAGTTTGCAGATAACGTGAGCTGGCTCATCCTTTGCGATCTCAAAAAATGCCCAGGCTAGCAACCCTTGATGCCCCTGCGAGCTGCAGACCCACGACCGCTGCTGGTCACTGCCATAGTAGTGGCTAAGGATGCAGTGCTCCTCGTGCTTGAATCTCTCCGTGTCTGCGCCATAGGATGCAACGTAACCTCTCGTCTTTCTCCTCTACCTCCTCAGATGAGCTACTCAGCTGCATGCCTCTGTGTTCACACCAAGTTTAATGTGCAACCTCATCATCATCCAATATGTTATCCCATTCCTTTCCCTCAGAGTCACCCTCCTCTTCTTCTTGCCCTGACACCACAGTACAGTCGAGGGTCAGAAAGCTGCTCGGACCAAACCTTTTTGTTTTCCCCCTGTGTGAAGAAGAATATCTGCCCGAAACAATTTTAAGCGGAGATGTAGCCTGCTTTATATACCACGGTAGAAAGAAAACCAATTTCTATTTTATCATGTGATCTTCTGTGAGAACAATATTTGCACAAAAAAATTATTTGTACTAGAGTATAACTATTGTAAAGGAGACCAAAACTTCTTCTACACTGTGTTCCAAATTATTATGCAAATAATATTTTCTCAGATTTTCCCAAATTACCTATATGAATTGCAGTCATTGTAATTTTCCAGTCAAATAACTATTCGAGTACAATTGAAAGGTTTTTGTACAAACTGCCTACGATAACAGTATATTTTTAAAAAAATAAAAAACTGAAACTGCACTCAAAATGCATGTTCCAAATTATTATGCACAGCAGAGTTTTCAACCTTTTCATTTTAATAAAGAACAAAAAAATTGTCATTTTTTTAAATTATAAGCATTAGCAGGTTATTAGAAACTGAAATTAAACAGTTTTCAACTCAAAACTTTATTCTAGGTGATGTTACATTTGCACATAGGACCCCTTGTTCGAAAGGAGCTTCTGAACTCTCTCGTCCATTGAATTTGTCAGGTTTTGGATGGTTTCTGCTTTAATTGTTTTGCATGAGGACAGAATACCCTCCCAGAGCTGTTGCTTAGATGTGAACTGCCTCCCGCCATCATAGACACTCCTTTTGATGATGCTCCAGAGGTTCTCAATGGGGTTGAGGTCAGGGGAGCATGGGTGCCACACCACAAGTTTGTCCCCTTTTATGCCCATAGCAGCCAGAGATGCAGATGTGTTATGCGCAGTAGATGGAGGCTCAATCAGAATTCTCCACATTTCCAAAAATTAATGGCAGACACCAGCAAAGTCGCATCAACTTCACTACAGCCAGCCCAATGGATTGAGAGACCAAATCTGTATTCTCCACATTTCCAAAAATTAGGGCCTAAAACCTGCAGCCGCAGCAAGAGCAGGCACACAAGCCATATCACAGAATGCAATTTTGCAAGATCAATGCAGCACAATAAAAACTACATCGCCTACTCTGTACAGTCTGCAGTCGGGGTGCAAATGTCCTTTGAGATCCATGACTTGTTCATCTTGATGAATGTCAGGCGGTCAACACTTTCATGGGACAGCCGGGTGCGCTTATCTGTCAGGACACCACCAGCAGCGCTGAACACACATTCTGAGAGAACGCTGGCTGCCGAGCATGATAAAACCTCCAAGGAGTGACAGGCGAGCTCAGGCCATTCATCCATTTTTGAAGACCAAAATGTAAAAGGGTCAAAATCGTCACTGATGGTATTTATATTGAGCTCCAGATAGTCCTCCACCATACTCTCCAGTCGTTCTCCACGTGTCAGACTTGCACTCTGTTGTACTGGTGCACAAGCTGGTCTAAAAAATGTGTGAAGAGACTCACAGAAATTGCTTCTGCTACTTACTCTGCTGCTGCTGCTGCTGCTGCTGCTAATGTTTTGGCATCGACAAACTGACGTGCCGGAGGTTGAAAGACTATAGCTGTGATGCACACTGTGTGCCTCACTCCTATCTTGGGGAAAAGCTCTATAAGGCTGTGCGCCCACGATGCGTTTTTAATGCGTTTCTGCAGCGTTCTTGCAGCTGCGGAAACGCATTAAAAGCGCATGGTAGAAGGGCAGCAATGTTCCCCAATGATAATCCGCATGTGCTGTGCACATGCTGCGGAACTTTCCGCTGCGGATTATCATTGCGGAAAAAACGCAGCACTACCAATTATTTTGAGGAAGTGCTGCGTTTTTGCCGCCATTGACTTGCATTAGAACGCGCCAATTCCGCAAGACTGCATCTGTACTTGGCGCGTTCTAATGTGCGGATGGTACCCGGGTGTAGAAGAGAGGAGAGTCTCATCCACACCCAGGTACCATTAAAAAATCTGTAAAAAAAGAATAAAATAAAAAATAAATGTATATTTACCTTACGGCGGCCCGCGCTGCACTCCTCCTTGCTTCCCGGTGGATTGAATGACCTGCGCTGACGTCAGAGTCATGTGACGGGTCACGCGACGCTGACGTCGGCAGGTCTTTCAATCCACCGCTGTCAGCAAGGGAGAACGGAGTGTAAAGCAGGACACCGGGGACCATCGGAGGGTAAGTATACATTTATTTTTTTATTTTTAACCACTCTCTCGGGTCACGCTATATAAATCCATGCCGTTTGCATGGATTTATATAGTGTGACCTAGTTGTCACAAGCACTTTCCAAGTGATGCTAATCGCTAAGGAAAGAGCTTGTCAATCCGCATGCGGAAATGTCAGTGAATAATGCTCCATTTCTGCATGTCCCTGGCAGGAAAACGCATGTACAATCCGCATGCGTTTTTTTCTGCCAGGGAGACGCAGAAACGCTCAGGAAAAAATCCTGAGCATTTCTGCATCGTGGGCACATAGCCTTAAGGTTGCTTAAAAGCTTGTTTTGATACTCCAACATTAGCTTGTCCCTTTCCAGGACGGGAAGCATCTGGCAAAATTTACTCTTATAACGTGGATCTAACAGAGTGGCAACCCAGTAGTCAGCATTATTTTGAATCCTAACTATACGGGGATCATGTTGCAGAAAGTGCAGCAAGAAGGCACTCATATGTTGGGCTCTTCCAGGTGGTCCAAAGTCAGACTATTGTTGGCTGCGTAACACTGATGCATGTTTCCTCCATCTCGTTGCTGCTGCCAAAGTCGCTGCAACATGTGCAGAGTGGAATTCCACCGAGTCGGCACCTTGCATATCAACCTGTTAACTGGCATGGAGAAAGCCCTCTGTATCGATGCAAGTCAATGACATGAGGGTCGAGAATGACGTAAGTGAGCACACAGCTTTAGTACTTTCTGAAGCAGGTCACCCAGGCCGGACTAGTGGCGGAGAAATCGTTGTACCACCAGGTTGAGGATGTGAGCCATGCAAGGCATGTGTGTGAGTTGGCCCCGGAGTAGGGCCGCCACAGGTTTGCACCGTTATCGCACTGCTGAAACTGAGTCTGGAGAGCTGTCCACAACTCTTCAGCTGTATGACTGCGATTTCCAAGGCATATTAATTTGAAGACTGCCTGATTGCGGTAAGCACTGGCTGAGCAGTACAGAGGTAGTGTGGATTCGCTCTGCACTGTTGGAACGCGTGTCGTGTTAAGGCAGAGGTTGATTGCACAGGAGAAGGCCCTAGAGGAGGTGGAGGATGCAGAAGCAGTGGAGGAAGTGTGAAATACTTCTTCTGCAAGCCTTGGGGATTCCAAGATTTGTGGAGCAGCCCCTTCCCCGCCTGTCCCCACAGCCACCAGTGTCACCCAGTGCGCAGTCAGGGAGATTTAACGCCCTTGGCCATGCTTACTGGTTAGGTACAGTACAGACCAAAAGTTTGGACACACCTTCTCATTTAAAGATTTTTCTGTATTTTCTTGACTATGAATATTGTACAGTCACACTGAAGGCATCAAAACTATGAATTAACACATGTGGAATTATATACTTAGCAAAAAAGTGTGAAACAACTGAAAATGTGTCTTATATTCTAGTTTCTTCAAAGTAGCCACCTTTTGCTTTGATGACTGCTTTGCACGCTCATGGCATTCTCTTGAGGTAGTCACCGGAAATGGTCTTCCAACAATCTTGAAGGAGTTCCCAGAGATGCTTAGCACTGGATGGCCCTTTTGCCTTCACTCTGCAGTCCAGCTCACACCAAACCATCTCGATTGGGTTCAGGTCTGGTGACTGTGGAGGACAGGTCATCTGGCGTAGCACCCCATCACTCTCCTTCTTGGTCAAATAGCCCTTACACAGCCTGGAGCTGTGTTTGGGGTCATTGTCCTGTTGAAAAATAAATGATGGTCAAACTAAACGCAAACCGGATGGAATAGCATGCTGCAGCAAGATGCTGTGGTAGCCATGCTGGTTCAGTATGCTTTCAATTTTGAATAAATCCCCAACAGTGTCACCAGCAAAGCACCCCCACACCAACACACGTCCTCCCCCATGCTTCACGGTGGGAACCAGGCATGCAGAGTCCATCCGTTCACCTTTTCTGCGTCACACAAAGACACGGTGCTTAGAACCAAAGATCTCAAATTTGGACTCATCAGACCAAAGCACAGATTTCCACTGGTCTAATGTCCATTCCTGTGTTCTTTAGCCCAAACAAGTCTCTTCTGCTTGTTACCTGTCCTTAGCAGTGGTTTCCTAGCAGCTATTTTACCATGAAGGGCTGCTGCACAAAGTCTCCTCTTAACAGTTGTTCCAGAGATGTGTCTGCTGCTAGAACTCTGTGTGGCATTGACCTGGTCTCTAATCTGAGCTGCTGTTAACCTGCAATTTCTGAGGCTGGTGACTCGGATAAACTTATCCTCAGAAGCAGAGGTGACTCTTGGTCTTCCTTTCCTGGGGCGGTCCTCAGGTCAGCCAGTTATTTTGTAGCGCTTGATGGTTTTTGCAACTGCACTTGGGGACACTTTCAAAGTTTGCCCAATTTTTCGCACTGACTGACCTTTATTTCTTAAAGTAATGATGGCCACTTGTTTTTCTTTACTTAGCTGTTTTTTTCTTGCCATAATACAAATTCTAACAGTCTATTCAGTAGGACTATCAGCTGTGTATCCACCTGACTTCTGCACAACACAACTAATGGTCCCAACCCCATTTATAAGGCAAGAAAACCCACTTATTAAACCTGACAGGGCACACCTGTGTAGTGAAGACCATTTCCAGTGACTACCTCTTGAAGCTCATCATGAGAATGCCAAGAGTGTTGTGATCTGCAACAAAACTAGGGAAAGAAGGGGAGAGCTGTCCCTACAGTAAGACTAAGCTGAGTCCCTACGTTGTAGCGGGCAACATGTTCCTTGTGAACAGACCCGCCTTCATCCTCAGCTAATCTGAACGGAGACCTATAGAGAAAGGGAGGGGTCCCTGAAAGAACTAAGGACTGGGACAAAAATGGGACACCTCCTAACAGAAGTTGTTGCAGAGCAAAAGATAAACTGACAAAAGTACTAGAGGTCCAGAGGACAAAGCAAACTAGAGATAGATAGGCACAAAAGCACCTGGCTAGAGAGACAGTCAAAACAACACTGAAGTCCAGCAAAGCCAGAAGGGCGGAGCTGGAATACATAGGAAGATGGTTCTAACAGTACCCCCTCTTTTATGAGGATCCTTCGGATCCTCCAGGCCCAGGCCTATCCGGAAATTTCCTGTGGAAAGCTCTGACAAGTCTAGGGGCAGAGACATCATCCGCCTTTACCCAGGAGTTATCCTCAGGATCGAAACCTTTACAAGCGACGAGATACTGCAATCTCCCTCTATGCTCTCTGGAATTCAGGATACGAGAAATTTCATATTCGCCGTCTTCCACCACCGGAGGAACTGTGACAGTGGCCTCCCTATCCGATACAGCAGCCTTTTTTAACAAGGAAACATGAAACACAGGATTAATCTTCCAGGAGGAGGGAACCTCCAACCTAACAGCCAACTGGTTAACCACCTGAAGCACCTTAAATGGCCCCACAAACTTCGGACCCTATTTTTTAGAGGGAATCCTCAACCGCAGATTCTTAGAGGACAAACAAACCATGTCACCCACAGCAAACAAAACCTCTTTACGTTTCCTGTTAAAATACTTCTTGGACTTTTTGTTAGCCTCTTGAAGGTTACAGCGTACATTAGTCCAAACTCTCTCCAAATCACCGGAAAAATTCTCCTCCTCCGTCACCACCGACCCCAACTTGGAGAAAGAACCAAAAGACGGATGTCTCCCGGTACAACAAAAAAAAGGAGAACACCCAGCAGAGGAGGATGTATGGTTGTTAAGAGCAAATTCAGCGAGTGGCAGAAACTCAGACCACCCCTCTTGATTGTCGGCTACAAAACAATGCAAAAACTGTTCAACATCCTGGTTCTTTCTTTCAGTCTGACCATTAGACTCAGGATGATAAACAGACGAAAATGACAAATGGACTCCCAACCTGTCACAAAACGCACGCCAAAAGCGAGCCACAAACTGAGGTCCCCTATCAGAAACAATGTCGGTGGGAACACCATGGAGCCTGACAATTTCCTTAACAAACGCCTTAGCGAGTGTCTTAGCGCAGGGTAGTTTAATGAAAGGAACCAAATGACACATCTTGCTAAAACGGTCCACGACCACCCAGATGACAGTGAAACCCTCGGACACAGGAAGGTCAGTAATAAAATCCATTGCCAGATGCGTCCAAGGCACACTAGGAACCTCCAGAGGGCAAAGCAACCCCGCAGCTGGAGTATGTGAAGCCTTTGACCTAGCACACACCGTACATTGATGCACCCACTTGATGACTTCCTTCTGCCACCCAGGCCACCAAAAACTGCGACTGATAAGTCTCTTAGTCTCAGAAATTCCTGGATGACCTGCCAATCGAGACTCATGATACTCCACAAACAAATCTCTCCTAGAGGTTCTAGGCACAAACAACCTCCCATGAGGAGTGTTAGATGGGGCATCCTCTTGGGCTTTCAGAATCCCATCTTCCAAAGCGGAGTCCAATGCTGCTACCACAACTCCTTCCTGTAAAATGCTCTCCTCCTCCTCGGTACCAACCATGGGAGAAAAACTGCGAGATAAAGCATCGGTTTTAACATTCTTAGTACCAGGGATATAGGTAACAGAAAAATTAAACCGAGAAAAAAAAAGTGCCCACCTAGCTTGATGGGCATTCAAGCGTTTGGCAGCATCCAGATAGATCAAATTCTTATGATCTGTGAAAACCTGAATAGGAAATTTAGCACCTTCCAAGAAATGACGCCAGTGTTCAAACGTAAGTTTAATAGCCAGCAATTCCCGATTACCAACATCGTAATTAAGTTCGGTTTCTGAAAATTTTCTAGAAAAAAAAGCACAGGGATGTACTCCATCCTTGTTCTCCTGAGACAAAACTGCACCAACCCCTCAACCTCGACCAAAAAAGGCTTGGTCTCATCAGGCTGCATAAGGATAGGGGCAGAACTGAACCTCTCCTTGAGATACACAAAAGCTTCAATGGCCTCAATAGTCCACTGGACCGTATTCGCACCTTTCCTGGTGAGATCGGTCAGTGGCTTAACAATTATAGAAAAATTCTTAATGAATTTCCTGTAATAATTGGTGAAACCCAAAAATCTCTGTATCGATTTCAAACCAATAGGCCTAGGCCATTCCTGCACAGACTGAACCTTCACCGGGTTCATCTCAAAGCCCTCGCTGGAGATAATGTAGCCCAAAAAACTAATTCTCTGCACAGCGAACTCACATTTCTCCAGCTTAGTAAAAAGTGAATTATCACTCAATAACTGCAACACCTCACGTACGCTCTGCCAATGGGACTCCAGATCTGGTGAATAAATCAGAATGTCATCCAACTACACAACCACATTCTTACCAATCAAAGGTCTCAGGATGTCATTAATAAGGTTCTAAAAAAACGCGGGTGCATTGGTAAGACCAAAAGGCATCACCAGATTCTAAAAATGAACTACCGGAGAGTTAAAAGCAGTTTTCCATTCATCATCCTCCTCCATTTGTAACAAATTGTATGCCCCCCGGAGATCAATTTTAGAGAACCACTTGGCCCCCACTAACTGGTTAAACAAGTCTGGAATTAACGGCAATGGGTAGGAATTGCATACGGTAATCTTATTAATTTCACAAAAGTCCAGACATGGACGTAAACCACCATCCTTTTTTTTAACAAAGAAAAATCCAACGGCCACAGGCGACTTAGAAGGTCTAATGTGACCAGCAGCCAAGCTCGTCTGTATGTATTCCTCCAAGGCCTTTCTTTCAGTGATAGTCAGATTAAATAAGCGACTCTTGGGAAGAGTAGCTCCAGGAACAAACTCAATGGTGCAATCATAGTCCCTATGAGGAGGTAAAACTTGCGACTCCTCCTCTGAAAAAACCTTCCAAAAATCCTGAATAGCTACAGGTAATTCCCCTTTTTCCACAGCCGCAATGCGACCATTGCAACATTTATCATAGCACTTAGGACTCCAAGACTTAATCTCATTAGTAGACCAGTCCAGTAAAGGATTGTGCAGTTTTAAACAAGGCAAACCTAAAACGACTGGAGAGGGTAAATTATTTAATACCACCAAATCCAAATTTTCTTGGTGAATGCCATTGATAGTGAGGGGAAATGCAGCAACCTTGTGAGTAATACATTTCAAAGGAGTGTTATCAATTGCAATCACAGAAATAGGTGATGACAAAGGTTTGGATTCCAATTTAAGTTTTTCCAAAAACCCTTTATCAATCACATTAAGTGTTGAACCACAATCCACAAATACCTGAAATTCAATCAAATCTTCCTGCAATGAGGTACTCCCTGAAAGAAATACTCCCTTAGAGCTCAAACAAGCAATACGGGTGTAACTGACCTTTTTTTTTTCTTTACTTAAACGAAGCTCACAGTTCTAAATCAAATGGTCAGTTTTACCACAATGAAAACACAATCCCTTGGAAAACCTGCGGTCTCTTTCCTGAGAGTGGAGTGACATCGCCCCAACCTCCATCGGTTCTCTGCCGTCCGAGCAGACCCTCTGATGACTAGGAGCTGCCATTACAGGAATTTTTTCATCATTAACCCTGGCACGGGTCTCCTGTCCACACGTATAGCTAATTGCATGGCTTCCTGCAAGGTCTCAGGTACAAGAAATGCAATCAGCAGATCCTTAACCCTTTCACTTAGACCAGCAAGAAAAAAACATTTTACCGCCGAATCATTCCATTTCACTTCTGAGGACCACCTTCTGAAGGGTGTGCAATAATTTTCAACATCACCTGACCCCTGATTCAAACGCCTCAGTTCTGTCTCAGCAGATGAGACTCGATCAGGATCATCATACAATAGCCCCATAGCAGAAAAAAAATCCTCCACTGACCTAAAACACGGATCATTAGGTTGGAGAGAAAAGGCCCACCCCTGTGGCTCCTTGCACAAAAGTGACATGATAAACCCAATGCGCTGTAATTCATTCCAAGAGGACCTTGGTCTCAAACGAAAATATAATAAACAAGCATTTTTAAAGGAAAAAAAATCTTGTTGTTTACCATAAAAAATATCAGGGAGTCCTACCTTGGGTTCGACAAAATGCGCTCCAGAACAGCAACTCACGTGTTGCCGGAGCTCGGACACCTCCAGAGACAATCCCTGCAGGCGTTGAGCCAAATCTTACTGATCCCCGGATTTCTTTCCTTAAAGTTTTTTTTTTTTTTTGTTTGGGCTGGACTTGCTGTTATGATCTGCAACAAAACTAGGAAAGAAGGGGAGAGCTGTCCCTACAGTAAGACGAAGCTGAGTCCCTACATTGTAGCGGGCAACCTGTTCCTTGTGAACAGACCCGCCTTCGTCCTCGGCTAATCTGAACGGAGACCTATAGAGAAAGGGAGGGGTCCCTGAAAGAACTAAGGACTGGGACAAAAATGGGACACCTCCTAACAGAAGTTGTTGCAGAGCAAAAGAAAAACTGACAAAAGTACTAGAGGTCCAGAGGACCAAGCAAACTAGAGATAGATAGGCACAAAAGCACCTGGCTAGAGAGACGGTCAAAACAACACTGAAGTCCAGCAAAGCCAGAAGGGCGGAGCTGGAATATATAGGAAGATGGTCACGTGACCACAAAACATAAGATAGAAACAAAAACAAACAGGAGGGTTCTAACAAAGAGTGTGCAAAGCAGTCATCAAAGCAAAAGGTGGCTACTTCGAAGAACCTAGAATATAAGACATATTTTCAGTTGTTTCACACTTTTTTGTTAAGTATATAATTCCACGTGTTAATTCATAGTTTTGATGCCTTCAGTGTGAATGTACAATTTTCAAAGTCATAAAATACAGAAAAATTTTTAAATGAGAATGTGTGTCCAAACTTTTGGACTGTTACAGCTGACGGGCTCTCACTCAGCCTGACTGGAGCGGGTAGAGAACCAGAAGTTTTGTGGTGGGAGACCTGCGTGACAATACTTGGCACGGTAACAGGGGAGGAGGAAGAAGCAACAGATGCGGCTGATGGGGCAACTGATGGTGGTTCAGGTCCGCTGGTCTACATTTCAGCGCAGTGAGATTCCCAGCATAATACATGTTGTGTGCGCATGTGAAGGTTCATGCATGTAGTAGTCAAATTATTGCACTTTTCCCTCTACTGAGTTTTTTCTTGCAAAGTGTGCAGATAACGTGAGTTGGCTCATCCTTTGCGGTCTCAAAAAAGGCTCAGGCTAGGCAACCCTTGCCACCCCTGCGAGTTGCAGACCCGCGACCGCTGCTGGCCACAGCCACAGTTGTGGCTAAGGATGCAGTGCTCCTCGTGCTTGCATCACTCCGTGTCTGCGCCGTAGGGTGGAAGATAACCTCCTCGTCTTCCTCATCCACCTCTTCAGATGAGCTACTCGGCTGCATGACTCTGGGTTCACACGAAGTAGGATTTTCAACCTTGTCATCATCCAATGTTATCCCATTCCTCGCCCTGAGAGTGACTCTTCTCCTCTTGTTGCCCTGACAGCACAGTACAGTCCGCATGAGCCTCAGGTATCTGAGTCACATCAGGATTGCCTCCCTCCCCAGTGGTTAACGTCTGATGATGAGGGTCAGGAACCTGCTCGGATCCTACTCCATCCTGTCCTGAATCCAATGTAAAAAGATTTTGGGCATCGGTGCAGATACTTTCCTCCTCTTCTTGACTCTGTGAATGTTTGGAGTACACTTCTGATGCTCATGGTATAGAATGGGTCAACAACAGTTCTACAGACTCGCCCATCTGTGGTTCGCTGCAGTCAGTTGGGCACTTGGACAGTTGTGAAACGATGGGAAGCAAGGGTAATTGGGGTGCCACCTCTGTGGACTGTACTGTGTGTGATGTTGAGGTGGAGGAAGAAAAGTAGATTCCAGTTGAAGCAGCACTTGCCATCCACTGGTGCACTTGCTCTTTCTGGCCCTTAGCAACAAGGCGTATCATTGTGTGGCTGCCAAAGAAAGGGAGTGGAGTAGCCCATCCAGTAACAGATCTTGTCAGTTGTCTTTGGATTGGACATGACGGCGTTGGTTCACTAGTGCTTTCACTACCATTACGGCCTACCCCATGTATACCTTGAACAACAAGTCTATTCCCCCTTCCACCATGACCTCTTTTTTTCACACTCATGTTGCTCAGATACTGTAGTAGGAGCATGCTATTAGCAAAACAAAATTAGATTTTTTCCCCTGCAACAGCTTACCTTGCACTAAATGACAAGGTAAGATATGGCTTGCTGTATAACGTTACTAACCGAACAAAGTATTTTTTTTTACCGTGGATGACGCCTGTATAACATAGGAGATTTTCTCCAAACTATTTCAAAGTGAGATGTTCCTGCTGTATAGTGTTAGGAACCGAACAAAGTATTTTTTTGCTGTGGATGAGGCCTGTATGACATAGGAGATAATCTCCTAACTATTTCAAACTGAGATGTCCCTGCTGTATAACGTTAGGAACCTAACAAAGTATTTTTTTTACTGTGGATGATGCCTATATAACATAGGAGATTTTCTGCAAACTATTTAAAACTGAGATGTTCCTGCTGTATAATGTTAGGAACCAAACAAAGTATTTTTTTTTACTGTGGATGACACCTATATAACATAGGAGATTTTCTCCAAACTATTTCAAACTGAGATGTTCCTGCTGTGTAGTGTTTGGAACCGAACAAAGTATTTTTTTACTGTGGATGAGGCCTCTATAACATAGGAGATATTCTCCTAACTATCTTAAACTGAGATGTCCCTGCTGTATAACGTTAGGAACCGAACAAATTTTTTTTACTGTGGATGACGATTGTATAACATAGGAGATATTCTCCAAACTATTTCAAATTCAGATCTAGCCTGCTGTATTACGTTAGTGTAGCGCCCCGAGGGTTCGGCCGCTACAGAGGTATTGCATCTCATCCAGATGTGCGATATCTCACTTCCAGGTAAGGATGGAGTGTGGATCAGGACCCTGACACCTGCATGCATTACACCACATTTCCGGGGGGCAGGGCGACCGATATGCTCCAAGTGGAGCACGACAGTCCCTGTCCCTGGCTGGAGTGGGGGGAGGGAACACCGAGGAAGGGGAACCCAGGGAAGGGGAACCCAGTAGTGCATAGGAGTGCATAGGAGGGAGAGGGCAGTTCCTGGGTGCACTTAGAGGGAGGTATAAAAGGTGGGAGCCATCTTAGAGACAGTGTTCAGTCAGAGAGAAGAGGAGACAGAGTAAGGGTCTTTGCATGGGGCTCTGCTCCGCAGGCAGGCCTGAGGGAGCGGCCGGAGCCTGGAGGAAGGAGAAGGAAGGAAGAGGAGCGGAGGAGGCTCCAGGAACAAGGAACGAAGGGACCCAGGGGTGCGGACCGGTGAGTCACCACCGCACGCCCGAATCTACCTGCGTAGGGGGGTCAGGCCAAAGGGGGAGACCGGTCCCCGAAACTAGTGGAGGGGGGGAACTACCCTCAGCTAGAAACCGGAGGCTGTGACATTTTAAGTGGCGCAGCCCCTCGCTACACCCCCTAGGAAGGCACCACATAGGGTCAGGGAAACGACACAAACGTTTACCAGAGAAGGCCTGAGGCAGCCGGACAGAAACGAGGTCACTGGCGGGGTACGACAGGCCAGAGAAAGGACACACAAAGGGGGTCCTGTGAAATGCTCCAATGTTATCTGGGAGTAGGCCGAGCCCCTCACCTGGTGAGCACAGTGCGACATGGGACGTTATGACCAGCTGGAGTAACGTGGATAAAGAACTGTGAGTAAATGCTCTGGACTGCACTACAGGACTCTGTGTCATTACTGCTGCTCCCGCACGCCATCACCCCCAACATCCGCTCTCATTGCCCTGAGGCTATACTCCTCCCGTGGGGAGTTATACTACCCTCTGCTGCACCCACAACACCAGCCTCAGCGGTCTGCCCTGCAGCGGCGGTTCACTCTGACTGCAATCCACGAGTGGCGTAGTCGGACATTTAATCACAAAACCCTATAAATAGACTGCCATTTGAGTTGACCACCCTGTGCCACGGGACCGGGTCCCCGTCATGCAAGGACTACAACCCCCAGCATCCACAACGGGCCCGGTTCCAGGTATCCCCACACACACACACACGGCCCAGGGGGCGCGTCATTAGCAACAGCAAAAAATAGATTTTTTTGACTGCACAATCTCTGAGCACAACTGAATTTCACCGCCACTAAAAGGACTAGGTGGCTTATAGCAGAGTGTAACACGTTTGCCACACAAAAAAATCATTTGTGGACTCTGTCTAGTAAGACAAAAAAATATTTTTTTGTACTCTGAAAACAGATTAATTTCACATCCACTAAGAAAGTAAGTGGCTTTTAGCAGACTGTATCATGTTTGTCACACAAAAAAATCTTTCATGGACTGTGGCTAGCAACAGACAAAAAATATTTGTTTTACTGTGCATAAAGCTGAAGTTCATCCACCAAAAAAATGACAAACTGAGCTAACACAGCTTGCACTATCACATTAGCAAATGAAAAAAAAAAAGGTTTTTGTGCTCTGCACTCCGAAGCTCTGCACTGACTAGCTCTGCAGATAGCTGAATTTCAATCCCACAAAATCAAAAAGTGGCCTACAAAAGCTTGCTTTATCACATTAGCAAGTGCAAAAATAGATTGAAGGTCTGCATGGAGCACAGACAGTACAACCGGTGCACAACACTGTTCTGTGTCACAGGCCCTTTCTGTCAAAATCTCAGTAATTGCACAAAAACAAAAAAAAGGGCTGTAAGGTCGATTGAACAGGTACACAGCACAGGACTTACCTACACTATCTTACTCCCACAGAAGCGCCCATCTATCTAGCTAATATCTCTCATTACACAGGACACCGCACACTCAACAGCGTCTATCTCCTTCACTGACATGCATAAAATGGCACTGAGGGAACATGGCCGGTTTTTATTTGGAGAGGACATGTGATTTCAGCAGCCAATTACAGAAGCCCTAATGTCTGGAACACTGTGGATGTTTCCTGCACTCTGATTGGCTAGCCGCCCTTTCCTGACTTAAAGTTACCGCCTACAGGAAAAAAAAAAAGCACGCTGCTGATCACACCTGTTCTGAGCTGTCACCAGCCCGCCCACTCATCTGCCACATCTCTCCGCTCATCATACATAAGCACTATGCTAGCAAAACTGTAAAAAATGCTGAAGTTGGCCCACAATCGCGTAACTACGTAAATTCGCCAAATGTTACCGAATTTAACAAATTTTGCTCGCCTTTCCGATCACAAATCCAAATGTGCCACATTCGTGTCAAACTTAAGTTTGAAGATCGGAACTCGAACATATTAGCTCATCACTACTCAAGATCTACCCAGATCTGCCAGAGCTGCTTGTGAAGGTATGCTGCGTGTGTGCCCCTTTCAGAAAGTCAGCTACAGCTTCAGCCACCCTGGGAGTGCTTCAGCAGCGTTTGCAGCTTCCAGCTCACTGACTGTTGTGTGATGTCCCCACACATTGGAAATCAACATTGCAGATGTTGGGAAGAATTTGTGAGCAGCAGAGTGCAGTTTTTGAGTACCAGCTTCAACAAGCCCGTTGGAATGCAGATCAGCCTCCGAACATAAGAGCTGATGAGTGGGCATGGATTTTCTGACATCTGTACCATCTTCCAAAGCTTTGAGGACTCCACCAAGATGGTGAGCGGCGATGATGCCATAATTACCATCATCATCCCGCTTCTCTGTCTACTGAAACACTTGCTTCTCCCAATTAAAGAGGAGGCATTGCAGGCAGAGCAAAGAACTATACAGGGTGATGCTACACAGCCCATCCTCATCTCATCTCAATGCAGATTGGATGATGATGAGGAAGAGGAGGATGAGGGGGAGAACATGGACAGTAGTCCTCATAGTGAGGACAGGGAAGTCTTGGCTGACTTGGAAGTCTTGATACCCTTCTTTCAGTCTGTGGGAAATCTGTATGAGTTTTGCTTAATGATGACCTTCAGTAGCCTAAACCGTGGCTTTGCTTATGCACCTTATTTCTCAAAATGCATTGCAGATCAGGCCATTTCCCAACTATGCAGTCATGAAATTCAAGGCTTAAAGAAAGATCTTTGTGTGTCAAAGCCCCACCGAGAAGTGTCAGCTGATGTTGGACGAGCTGCCATTGCTTATGCAACAAGCTGCATTAGAGGACTTCCTGGAAGAAATGACAGTCAGAGTAGATACGGTTTCCCTCTAAGACAGTCCTTTCACCGAGCTAAGGAATATGGCTGAGGTGAAATACAACTCTCACCGAGAAGCAGTGTAAGACTGAAGAACATTGGGCCTACCAGAGGATTTGATTCTGAGGGACCACCTTTCTCCCCCGCTCCAGAGCCCCATAGCAGCTGCAAGTTTTGCACTATGAACTCTCCTGAAGGAGAAGCCAGGACCCACCAGAGGATTTTCCAGTTCTCTGGTGGGCCCGTCCAACCCTGCTGAGAAGCAGCCCTAACTAAGAAAACTCTGTGAGAAGGTTCCCGGACACTCTATGCCTGCTTTTTTACTGAGGAACAAACCGGAGAACCCGGGGAAAACCCCCGCAAACAAGGAAAAAACATACAAACTCCTTGCAGATGTTGTCCTTGGTGGGATTTGAACCCAGAACCCCAGCACTGCAAGGCTGCAGTGCTAATCACTGAGCCACCGTGCTGCCCTCTCTGTTTTACTGGCTCTGATGTCTAACATGCTGGAGAAATTTGCACCTACTGCCACTTAGTGTCATCATCTCCTTTGTGAGAAACTAATGTTTGGGCAGCCACTCAGTCTACCAAATAAAATTCCTGAGAAGGAAATTATGGATGGTTTCGCTTCTGATACTGGGTGCAGTGCTAATAACATGGTGTACCGTAATTTACTGGAAATATTCCTGACTGATTGGAAACAAGCTCATTCCCACAGAAAAGTACCAGCAGCAAGCTAAGGAGATGGTGGCCTCTATCTTCATTAAGGAGTTAGCTCGTTGTCTAGGAGACCGACCACCTCTGCTGTGTACCTTGTGAACATTGTGTTGAAGCCTGCAAGGTGTCACAGGTTTACCATGACAGAGAGGAGCCAGAAGACCACTCCTGCACTCATGAGAAGCCTTTCGGTTTCATATTAATCGGTGCAGGTTTCTTTTAGCAGTGCAGGGGTTAATCTGCTCAGTTGTGAGCTCCTGGAAGCTTACCTTCATTTAGGCTCTCAGCAGATTTGTCCCATGAATCTCCCCTACTGTGTAACTCTGTACCCGAACACATCAGACTCTCTCCTACCATGGAAACTTTAAAAAGGAAGCTGATGACCCACTTCTTCTGACAAGCATACAATCTGCAATAACCTTTGCTCCAGCATATCACTGCACAACCAGCTGTACCCTGACCTACTGTATCCTCACCCATCCCTTGTAGATTGTTTGTGCGCCCTCGCGGGCAGGGTCCTCTCTCTTCTTGTACCAGTCGGTGACCCCTTTTCACATGTAAAGCGCCACGGAATGAATGTTGTTATAATAATAATAATAATTATAGTACTTGTACTCTGGGTCAATCGATGTCACTTTCTAGGTGTCTGCCCCTAAATTGATGTGTTTTGGCAGCTCTTGGGCCCATTTGAAGGTCTTGTATATGCGTTTGTTTTTACACCCCATTGAATCCAATGGTGTTCGGTAATGTTCGACGAATATGCAACGAATAATTCGGCGAATATTGCAAATTCGACGATCGTAATCCGAACTGAATGATGAAACATTTGCTCCTCTCTAACCAGAACCACCATCAGTTCATGGTACATTAATTGTAATGTCAGGTCAGTCTCATATACATTTGTATTGCATGAACCTACAACTCCCAGTATGTGCTTAACAATGGTAAGGAGATGCTGGAAGTTGTTATCAGTCATCATCAGATTGCGGACCATACAGGAACCACAGTACTGATGAGAATTAGTCAGTATCACAAATAAATATTTATATCTGGGTACCTTCTAGATGATGTTGTCTCTGATTGAAATCATTCTCTTTCTTTTCTTCATCCTGTCCAGATGCCATAATGACATTTCACATCCACAGCTCATCTCTGCAGACTTCCATCTTCTCCGGTCTTCTGCAGCACATTCCCACATGATGCCCTTAAAAATAGCAGCGTGATTACAATGCACCTGAAAAAAAAATATCTGCCCTATGCTGTGCCCCTGAATAAATAATTGCTCCTCATTGTGTTCTTCGCACAAAATATGACCCACACACTGTTATGGCACATGCCCTCCACACTGTCCTCTCCTTTCCATACTGGGCCCCCTCTTCACACCGTCCTCTCACACTATGTCCCCTCTATAGTGCCCAGTCTCTATACTGTGCCTCTCAACACATTCCCCCTCCTTTGCATAATGTCCCCCATGCTGCTCTCTCTCTATACCATCCACCCCCCCCACGCTACCCAGTCTCTATTCTGTGCTCGCTCACATTTTTCTCCCCCCATACTGTCTCCTCACACTATTCCCCTCAATAGTATCATCATACTGTCTCCTTACACATCCTCCCCCCGCTAACCACACTGTCTCCTCACATATTTACATGCTCGGTGTCTATTCTGTCACTGCACACATTCCATCTGCTCCCCAAGCAGTGTCCGCACCCATCCCATTGCCCCCACTCCCCATTCTGTGTCCACAACACATTCCTCCTCTCATACTGTTTCCTCATACATTCCCCCTCACTCCCCATACTGTATCCGCACCCATTACCCTCCTCATATTATTTCCGCACACACTCCCCCTTGCTCACCATGCTGTGTTTGCATCCATCCCCCTTGCTCCTCATACTGTGCCCTCAAATTTCTTCCCCACCCTTTGCTCCCCATACTGTGTCTGCACCCATGTGATGAAAGGGTAGTTATCTGGCAACTCGTGAAATTGACTTAAAAAATAGCCTTTATTTTGAAAAAATAAAAACATAAGACCATAGTGCAAATAAAAGCGTACAGAGGCTTACGCGTTTCGGATATGTAGATCCTTACTCATAGCATAATGCAATGTTGAAAAGGAAAAACTTTTAAGGCATATGGAAAAAGTAGCCGCCCACCGACATCACCTGTTCAGAATCTCAATTGCACATGAGTCCAGAGTCTCAGAAAACTCCGTTTTAACCATGAATGAACTGACTGTTTCTATTTAAAAAAAATGGAAGGTTGACAAAATAATTACAAACTCCATAAATATAACTCGCTAAATATAACTCACATAATATCAACCTAGAAACAGACAATTACAATGAATATAGCAGGAAATCAGCTAGTGTAAAAGAGTGCAAGTAGAAATAACCGGAATATTAATACAAATTCATTAATTAATTTCTCATATTTAAACCTGCTGGATATCTGGTACTTAATTTCAAAATCCACTGTGCTTCTTTGTTACGTAATAATTTAACCCTGTCCCCACCACGCTGAGATATAGGGACAGATTCCAATGCACTTACAAGTAAGTAGCTGATATCACCTCCATGTTCATACAAAAAATGCCTGGAGGCTTCTGACAAACTACGGGTAGTGGGATTTAGTACATCGAATATCTGTTCTGACAAACGTTTTTTCAAAGTGCAGCTTGTGGATCCAACATACTGTTTAATTGCTGCCGCAGTTCATAAATGTCGTTAGATGGTATATTTGTCCCTCATTATTAATTATCGATTTGTTGTTATTAATCATGTACGGATACAAGCCACATTGCCTTTGTCCACACTTAAATGAGCCTTTTGTGGACCGTCAAGAATTCCCCCTCTTTCTATGTTCGTTATTTCTAAATTCACTAAGATAAATAATGTTCCCCACTGTGCGTGACCTCTTTGGAACAAATTTGCATCCATTTTTCAAAATTTCCTTTAAAGTACTATCAGTATAAAGCAATGGCAAATATTTCCGTACAACAACAGTAACTTTATAATAATTTTTGTTATATGTGGTTGAGAATATCACTTTTTTGGGGAATTTATTTATTCTATTTGCATTTTTGGAACTCTGTGCTAAATATTGATCCCTGGTCTTACCATTAGCTTTATCTTTTGATGTTTCTATGGTTTTATTGTCATACCCTCAATTTATTAGCCTCTCTTCAATGATTTGACATTCCTGTTTTAACGCCATCAGTGTAACACCTGCGTGTCCTCATGAACTCTCCTGCGGGTATGTTACTAATAACATGTTTAGGGTGCTGGCTCGAGGCGTGCAACATAGAATTGCCAGCTATTTTTTTACGAAAAAGGTTGCATTCCACCCTATGGATATTAATATCACCCTTTAATTTCAGATCTAAAAAGGAAATTTCTTCCTTTCTTGCTTCAATAGTAAAGGATAAATTCAATTCATTAGTGTTTAAATAATTTTCAAACCCGAGAATATCACTCTCCTGTGCGCTACAAACAATTAAAATATCATCTGTGAAGGGCATGTAATACCGCAGATAGTCTGAATAAGGGTTAGAAATAGCATAAATGTATTTAGATTCCCACCAGTTCATGTACAGATTTGCCAGGGATGGTGAGAATTTGGCCCCCATGGAACATCCCTGGCACTGTACATAAAACTGATGGGAAAACTTGAAGTAATTATTTTGGAGCAAGAAAAGAGTAACATCAAGAATGTATTCCTTCATTTCATCAGAGTAATTAGAATTCTCATTTAGTTCCGTTAATGCTTGAATGGCCAAACTGTGCGGAATTCAGAAATATGAAGTTCTGACATCACAGGTCATCCAGGTTAGATTCTCACTCCATTTCACATCATTCATGATGGTTAGAACATGCTTAATGTCTCTCAAATAACTGGGTGATATCACTACCAGTGGTTGTAACCTATCATCCAACCATGAACCCAATCTCTCCAACAGTGAAAATATACCTGAGACTATAGGTCTTAGAGGGGGTGGAAACTGGTCCTTGTGCGTTTTTGGTAACACATGAAAAATCGGTATTCTTGGATTACTAGGTTGTAAATAATCCTATTTCTTTAAATTCAGGATACCCAGGTCCACCCCTTCTTGTAAGATCTTATCCAATTTTTCTCCTATAATCTGTGTGGGATCATAACTTATCTTACGGTATGACTGTTCATCATTCAAAATTTTATTTACTTCTCTAGCATAAACCTCTTTATCCAATACTACCACTGAGCCCCCTTTGTCAGAATTCTTCACTATAATATTGGGATTATTTTTGATGTTATTTAGAACTCTTCTTTCCCCCTTGTTAGATTATCCTTATCTGTTTTTTTAGAATAGATTTGTTTTAAATCATTTTCTACCATTAACTGAAAATCATCCATGATGGGAGCTCTCGACTGTATGGGATAGAAATCCTCATTAGATATTCTAATTCTGTGTCTGCACCCATCCTGCCTCACAATGTTTCCTCATATATCCCCTTGCTCCCTATACTGTGTCCACCGCTATTCCTCCCTCGCTTCCCATACTGTGTCTGCACCCATCTCCCTCTCATACTGTTTACTCATACACCCCCTCACTCCCCATTCTGTAACCACACCCATTACCCACTATACTGTTTCCTCATACACTTCCCCTTGCGCCCCATTGTCATGGGTGTATCAGAGGTGACAGACAGTCGTCCTGCAGTTGGTTGCAGGAGATCTCTATGTTTGGCATTACAGAAATTTTCTTAGATGAGAGACTGTCTCTAGGACCTAGTGGCTACCTCCCTCTGGTAATTATCTCCCTGGCCTGGGTGTATATATACCTGGTGTGTCTGAGAGAGAGGTACCGGCTATATTAATTTCTACTTGTAAAGGCTTAGCAAGAGCAGTACTTCGTCCTCTCTGGAGCTTGAGGTCGAGTTCTCATTTGTCTGGAGTCATCTAAAGCTAAGCATTCTCCCTCTGTTTGTTTACCCTTATTGTGTAATAGAGTTTGTGCAGAGTATTAACTGTGGGACATACTGCAAATACTTATGAAGGACTAAGTTCTGATTTAAATGTGGACAAAATACATAATTAACCAGCCTCTAATTGCATATAAAATATGTGTAGAACATTGTGAGTTCCCCTTGGAGTCAATTGAACACATTCTAAGCTCTGTAATGTGCAAATTGTCTCTTCAGAGAGGATGAGGGCTGGAACTCTAGTGCCATCTATTAGAAGTAGCAATCCTAAACGTCAATATCAACCATTTAACGAACCTTGCCACATGATTTAGGATAAAAGCCAAACCAGAATCTCAATTTGCAGACACTGTGTTTCTGGATACTGCCCCTCGTCAGTGCAAAGTGTGAGATCTAGTTTGGTAGGGTGAAAGGCATCTGACCGGGATCCAAGGGGTAAAGTTTCTCCTTGTGGAGAGTAACAAGCTAAGCCTAGCGTGCCAAGGTGAGGAGACTTTTAAGCCTTGCAATGCTCCTCTGGGAAATTAAATGTGAAAATTCTCTTCAGAGAGGAAGAGGACTAGAACTCTAGTGCCACCTATTGGAAGCTTTTATTCTAAGTCATGTGGTAAGGCTCATTAAAGGGTCAATATTGAATTTTAGCATAGCTACTTCCAATAGGTGGACTTGAGTTCTAATCCTCTTCCTCCTTGTTGAGACAATTTGAATATTTAATTTCCCAGAGGAGCATTGCAAAGCTTATAAGTCTCCTAACCTTGGCACACCAGGCTTGGCTTGTCATTCTCAAGGAGAAACATTACCCCTTAGAGCTATATAATGCAAACAAAGCCTTTTGAATGTACAAATTACTTCAACCTATCAGGGTAGATTAAAACAGATAGCAACCAGAGGTAATCAACAGCGTATTCTACAACACACTGCAGTGTTAGACTTATTAGGCAACTTATATTGTATAAACAGCATAAAATGATCCCTTTTACGGGGGGGGGGGGGGGTGGCATATGCAGGAATTGCTGTTGTTTATAGACAGGTGGTGCAAATGGAAGAAGCCATTTTCTCATGGTTGGGTGCACCAAATGTCTCTGTTGGAGGAGTATAAAGAGCTTTAGACTTTGCTAAATGAAGAAGCAAGATTTTCAAAAAATATCCCTTTAATTAGAGAGACAAAACAAGGTGTACTGTACTGTTCTGAATGTGAAGACGCAGTGGCCTCTCAACTAGAAGTGAAAAAAATCATCACTTTTTTGGGTCTGCAACTGGTTTGCTAACCACTAGTGATGGGTGAGCACTAAAATGCTCGGATGCTCATTGTTCAGGTCGAGAAAATTGGAATGCTCGGATGCTCAACCCGAGCAACAAGCCCAATGTAAGTCTATGGGAAACTCAAGCGTTTTTCCGGCGCACATTTCCCCCCCCCATAGGTCTGCAGAGGGACTAAAAATGTCCCAAATCGATGGGAACAGTGCTCAAATGACATGGGAACAGCATGGGGAAGACCCCAGGAAGCATCTCTGACTCCCAGGTCACTGCTGTGAACAATGATGTCAGAATATTATGCCACTTTTATGGGCTCACAATAAAACTTACAAAAAACTAAACCAAAATGGATTTTCCTGGGAACAATGTTAAGGAACATCCTTTCAAGGGTAATGACTTGTACATAAGGCAAAGTAAATAACCAAAATCAAAAATGATCCTCCACATTTTTGGCTATGTTCACACGTAGCGTTTTTGATGCATTTTTGCACTTTTGAATTGCTTTCAAAGGAGAAAAATAAATTCACCTGTAAGTGTAATTTTAACATTTTACCACCATATCTGGCCATGTGATATGTGAGACATGATCAGACACATCCATACAGTGCTGAAAAGACAGGGGAACAGCATAGGGAAGACCCCTGGAAGCAACTCTGACTTCCAGGTCACTGCCTAAAACAGTGGTCATCAGTAGAGATGAGCGAATGTTTCAATATTCGATTCGGATTAAGATCGTCAAATTTGCAAAATTCGCCGATTTTTTCGTCCAATATTTGCCAAACATTACCAAATGCCATAGGATTCAATGGGGGGCAAAAACAAACACATACACAACACCTTCAAATGGGCTCAAAAGCTGCCAAAACATATCAAATTAGGGGCAGCACCAGGAAAGTGCTATCAATTGACCCAGAGTACAAGTACTATAATTATTATTATTATTATTACAGCAACATTTATCCTTTGGCGCTTTACACCGGGGGGTCACCGACTGGTACAAGAGGAGAGAGGACTCAACCCGTGAGGGCGCACAAACAATCTACAAAAGATGGGTGAGGATAGAGTAGGTCAGGGTACAGCTAATCGCGCAATGGTATGCCGGAGCCAGGGTTACCGCAGATTGTACGCTTGTCAGAAGAAGTGGGTCTTCAGCTTTCTTTTCAAGGTTTCCACGGTAAGCGAGAGTCTGATGTGTTGGGGTACAGAGTTACACAGTAGGGGAGATGCACGGGACAAATCTTATATGCGATTGTGGCAAGTAGAGATAAGAGGGAAGTAGAGAAGGAGATCTTAGAAGGATAGGAGGTTGCGTGCAGGTAACTAGTACAGGGAGACTAGGTCACACATGGCTTGGTATGCCAAACTTAGGCATTTCAACTGGAGTCTGTGGGCAACAGGGAGCCAGCACAGGGATTGACGGTGGGAAGAAGCCTGAGAATACTCAGGTGACAGGTGGATTAATCAGCCAGCACAGTTTAGTATAGATTGGAGGGGTACGAGAGTGGTAGAAGGGAGGCCACAGAGCAGGAGCTTGTAGTAGTCGAGGCAGGAGATGATGAGGGCGTGAATGGGTGTTTTTCTAGATTCATGGTTGAGGAATGTGCTGATTCCCGAGATATTTTGGAGTGGGAATTAGCAACAAGTGAAAAGGGCTTGGATCTGACATTTGAAGGACAGATCAGAGTCACTCTTGCGGGACTTGGGAGAGTCGGCAGCCATTCACTTTGATGGATAGGTCAGTTGGGGCGGATAAATTAGATGGTGGAAAGATGATGCATTCGATTTTACAAATCTAGCAGAGAAGAAAGATGAAATAAAGGACACTAGTGATGAGCGAGCATGCTTGCTAATGGTCGGTGCTCGCCCGAGCATCTCACTGCTCGAGATGCTCGGTGCTCGCTGAGTATTTCCGGGGTTGCTCGTCGGGAGCTCGGGTCTCCTCCCTGCATGTTTGGCGCTCTTTACAGAGCCAATGAACATGCAGCGATTGCCTGCCACTCACTGTAATGCCGCAGCCATGTTGGTTGTGGCATTGCAGTGATTGGCTGGCCGCACAGCGTCATCAGGTCTACACCTGGCGCCGCCATGCTCGTCACAGTCACTCCAGAATCAGACAGTGTAGGGAGAGGTGCTGCTGAGCTAGGGAGAGATTTGCTTCTTCCTAGTTAGTGTAGGTGTACCAAACTATATTAGAGACACATATCCATCTCAACAAACAGTCCTTCTGAGGACTAATCCATCTGCAGAGATATCAGGCAGGCAGTGTATATAGGCAGGCAGGCAGTGTATAGAGCAGACTGCAGTGCACATAGCACAAGAGGCTCCATTCCAGTTTTGTCTGCTGCTGTTAGATATTTCTAGAAATAGGCCCAGGTCTCAGGGTCAAGGAATAATTTTGTTTTGGATCTTAATCCTCATTATTTGCTTAAAAAGCAATCCAGAGAACACAGTTTTTCTGCGCGATTTGCTTGTTGGCACTGCAGAATACAGCCAGGTCCTTTCCATATTACAGCGCTAAAAATCCAGCTATTTAAAACTCTGGTTTGTCTGTCACACGGATCACATATAATTGCACTGAAAATATTGCCGTTTCTGGCCTCCATTAAAAATTTGTTTCAATGTGACAGTGAAGTTATTGACACCAGTTTGCTGTTCAAAATAGTTACCTACAGGCCAGGTATTTAAAACTGAGGTTTGCCTGTCACACAGATCACATATACGTTTTCAGAAAATACTGCCATTTCTGACATCCATTAAAAATTTGTTTCAGGGTGTCAGTGAAGCAATTGACATCAGTTTGCTGTTCAAAATAGTTACCTACAGGCAAGCTATTTAAAACTGTGTTTTCTCCGTCACACGGATCATATATACGTTTTCAGAAAATACTGCCATTTCTGGCCTACATTAAAATAAAATTTCAGTGTGTCAGTGAAGCAATTGACACCAGTTTGCTGTTCAAAATAGTTACCTACAGGCCAGGTATTTAAAACTGTGTTTTCTCCGTCACACCAATCACATATACATTTTCAGAAAATACTGCCATTTCTGACCTCCATTAAAAATTTGTTTCAGTGTGTCAGTGAAGGAATTGCCACCAGTTTGCTGTTAAAAATAGTTACCTACAGGCCAAGTACACACGGATCACATATAAGTTCGCTCCAAATTCAGTCATTTGTAGTGAGCGTGGAAGATATTGTCCTCCATTTAAAATGGGCAAGGCACGTGGCAAGGAACGGGGAACTTGACGTGATGGTGATGGTGCATGCAGGGGCCCGGGCCGTGGGCAAGCTGAAATTGGTCGTGTGTGATAATGGCCGGAACCTGGTGGCGTCTCTGAGGCGAGGCGAGCTCACACACGTACCATGCCTGGCCCATGTGCTTAACCTCGTGGTTCAGTGATTTCTCAAATCCAACCCGGAGCTGTCAGATCTGCTTGTTGAAGTACGCCGCCTGTATGCCCATTTTAGAAAGTCACCTACAGCTTCCGCCGCCCTTGCCTTGTTTCAACAGCGTTTGCAGCTTCTGGCTCACAGACTGGTGTGTGATATCCCCACGTGTTGGAACTCTACACTGCAGATGTTGGGAAGGATTCGTGAGCAGAAGAGGGCAGTTGTTGACTACCAGCATCAACAAGGCCATCGGTATTCAGTTCAGACTCCACACATAAGACCTGAGGAGTGGACATGGATATCAGACATACAGTGGTGGCCAAAAGTATTGGCACCCCTGCAATTCTGTCAGATAATACTCAGTTAATTCCTGAAAATGATTGCAATCACAAATTCTTTGGTATTATTATCTTCATTTAATTTGCCTTCAATGAAAAAACATAAAAAGAATTGTCCTAAAGCCAAATTGGATATAATTCCACACCAAACCTAAAAAAGGGGGTGGACAAAAGTATTGGCACTGTTTGAAAAATCATGTGATGCTTCTCTAATTCGTGTAATTAACAGCACCTGTAACTTACCTGTGGCACCTAACAGGTGTTGGCAATAACTAAATCACACTTGCAGCCAGTTAACATGGATTAAAGTTGACTCAACCTCTGTCCTGTGTCCTTGTGTGTACCACATTGAGCATGGAGAAAAGAAAGAAGACCAAAGAACTGTCTGAGGACTTGAGAAACCAAATTGTGAGGAAGCATGAGCAATCTCAAGGCTACAAGTCCATCTCCAAAGACCTGAATGTTCCTTTGTCTTCCGTGCGCACTGTCATCAAGAAGTTTAAAGCCCATGGCACTGTGGCTAACCTCCCTAGATGTGGACGGAAAAGAAAAATTGACGAGAGATTTCAACGCAAGATTGTGCGGATGGTGGATAAAGAACCTCGACTAACATCCAAACAAGTTCAAGCTGCCCTGCAGTCCGAGGATACAACAGTATCAACCTGTACTATCTGTCGGCGTCTGAATGAAAAGGGACTGTATGGTAGGATACCCAGGAAGACCCCACTTCTTACCCCGAGACATAAAAAATCCAGGCTAGAGTTTGCCAAAACTTACCTGAGAAAGCCTAAAATGTTTTGGAAGAATGTTCTCTGGTCAGATGAGACAAAAGTAGAGCTTTTTGGGAAAAAGCATCAACATAGAGTGTACAGGAAAAAAAAGAGGCATTCAAAGAAAAGAACACGGTCCCTACAGTTAAACATGGCGGAGGTTCCCTGATGTTTAGGGGTTGCTTTGCTGCCTCTGGCACTGGACTGCTTGACCGTGTGCATGGCATTATGAAGTCTGAAGACTACAAACAAATTTTGCAGCATAATGAAGGGCCAAGTGTGAGAAAGCTGGGTCTCCCTCAGAGGTCATGGGTCTTCCAGCAGGACAATGACCCAAAACACACTTCCAAAAGCACTATAAAATGGTTTGCGAGAAAGCACTGGAGACTTCTAAGGTGGCCAGCAATGAGTCCAGACCTGAATCCCATAGAACACCTGTGGAGAGATCTCAAAATGGCAGTTTGGAGAAGGTACCCTTCAAATATCAGGGACCTGGAGCAGTTTGCCAAAGAAGAATGGTCTACAATTCCAGCAGAGCATTGTAAGAAACTCATTAATGGTTACCGGAAGCGGTTGTTCACAGTTATTTTGGCTAAAGGTTGTGCAAACAAGTATTAGGCTGAGGGTGCCAATACTTTTGTCTGGCCCATTTTTGGAGTTTTGTGTGAAATGATCAATGACTTGATTTTTGCTTCATTCTCTTTTGTGTTTTTTCCTTGCAAGCAAATTAAATGAAGATAATAATACCAAAGAATTTGTGATTGCAATCATTTTCAGGAAGAAACTGAGTATTATCTGACAGAATTGCAGGGGTGCCAATACTTTTGGCCACCACTGTATGTACCATCTTCCAAAATTTTGAGGACTCCACCAAGATGATGAGCGGCGATGCCGCCATAATTAGTGTCACCGTTCCTCTTTTCTGTGTTCTGAAATGCTCAGGGTGATTTCACACAGCCCAGCCTCATCTCATCCCAACGTGGATTGGGTGACAATGAGGAAGAGGAGGAGGAGGAAGAACAGGAGCTAGCTTCATGCGCTATAGACGGTACTTCCTGCAAAACTGTCAAACCCTCTGTTCAGCATGGATGGCCTGAGTACAGAGATGAGGAGGAGGAGGAGAGCATGGTCACTCATCCTCTTGGTGAGGACACGGAAGTCTTGCCTGTTAGCAGTCTGGCACGCATTACTGAGTTTATCTTAAAATGCCTTTCCCATGACCCTCGCATTCTCAAAATTTTGGGTGACAGTCATGGGACTGTCATGGGACACTTCTAGACCCATGCTACAAGGAGAACTTTATATTTCTTATTCCTGAGGCGGATAGGTCTACAAAAATGGGGCAATACCAGAAGGCCCTTGTTGCAGAACTATTAAAAAAATCCCCATCTGAAAACGTTATCAGGGGAGGTCATAGTTCGTTGGACAACCAAGGACTAAAGGCAAGAGAAACACAACTCCAATCCAGCAGAGGCAGGGGAAGACTGTCAAAGTTCTGGGAGAATTTTCTCTGCCCCTCCCATCGCACAAGCCCTGAGGCGCGGGAAACTCTCACAAGGAGTGCAAAGTTCGGGAAGATGCTGAGGGAGTACCTTGTCGACCGTACCAACGTCCTCTGTGATTCCTTTGTGCCTTATAATTATTGGGTATCCAAGGTGGATACGTGGAATGAACTGTCTCTCTTAGCCTTGGAGTTCCTGGCCTGCTGTCAGTATTCCGGGTTTTCTAGGTCACCTTGTGAATGATTTTGCCCTTTGTTAAAATGGAGTTTTCTGTTTTTGTATGCCCTACTTCCTGTTTGTTTGTTTGTTTGTTTGTTTGTTTAAAACCCGGCCCAGGTGCTGGCTTCCTTGCTGGAGTATTCTGCTTCCGGTTCCATTCAACTCAGTAGCCTTGTTCTTCTATTACCTCCCAGATCTTTTGTGTATTTACCGGAGGGTGCTTTACCAGGTTTATCTACAGGTGATTCTCGGCAGAAGTGAGCTTCTACCCACGGCTTTGGACATTCTCTGCGTATGTAAGCTACACTCACTTTGTTATCATTAGCCTGTTGACTTTGGAATTTAACCTTTGGTTCACTCCATCTGGTAAGAACTGTGCTTCTGAACTGTGTTTAATTCTTCGTTCACTCTCTCCGGTGAGAGCTGTTGGAACTATTACTGGAATAATACTTAAATGTGAACTTGTTTCTGGACTTCCCTGTATTTACGCTGCATATGGGATTAACTTGTGAACTTCTTTCTGGACTTCCCTGTGTTACTGCATACCTGGATTTGACACTTACTACACCAGCAGTGTTTGAACTGAGCCACATCACCAGTGTGTCAGACTTACCTTTTGATCACATTTGTGTGAAGACTCCGTCGTAAGAACCTTGCCGGTTTTGCTATATAGGTTTCAAGGACTTAATATCGCTGGACTTGTTTTATTGCATGTCACTACAGGTTATCAGTATATTGTTTTTGGGTGTTATTGCTGTTGTACAAATACACTATTTGCATCAAAGAAACCCGTCTCTGATTGCTCATTGCTCCGCGCTACCAGAATCCTCGAGTTCCTACAATAGTATTACAGGATACTCCAGCCTAAAGAGGATTCTGTTGGGGCAATGACGGAGACACGGGCAGACAAATTGTTCACCATAATTAACTCCTTGCAGCAGGAGATGGAGGCTGTACACAATAAGATTAGAAGCATAGAGTCCCGGGTTGACCACAATGCACAGGCGTTTGGTCAGGCTCTCCAAGATCTATGTACTAAGTTAGAAGTCCGGGAGGCCTTACCTACTGAGCCTACATCATCCACCAGTATGCCCAAATTGGCTCCATTCCAGTTTAATGGTGACCGAAGTCAATTCCGTGGGTTTGTTAATCAATGTATATTATTCTTTGATGTACATGCCTCATATTACCAGTCTGATAGATCTAAGGTTCTTTGTATTATTATGTTGTTGACATCACGGGCACTGGCTTGGGCAAATCCTATGGTTGAAAGTCACGATACCCGTCTAAATAATTTGGATGATTTTCTGACAGCCATGGCGCAAATGGCGATCCCAACCACCGTGCTACCACTGAATATGCCTTCCTTTCCTTACACCAGGGGAAATGTTCAGTCATAGAATATGTTACTGAATTTAAAAGGTTAGTGGTGGACACCAACTGGGATAACAATGCTTTATTGCCAATCTTTAGAAAGGGTTTGTCCAGTGCAATCAAGGATGATCTAGCTCGTTCAGAGTCTCCACAGGAGTTTGAGTTGTTTTTACAACACTGTGTACGTATTGATATCCGTCTAACTGAACGCAGACAAGAAAAATGGGCAGCTTTAAATCGCATCTCTAATTTTTCTCTCCCGTCTAGGGAAACCACAGGCAAAAACCCACGGGAGGCCGAGGAGGTGCCTATGCAGGTGGACTCACTACAAAAATGAGAGAGTAATGAACGCCGCGAATACCGTCTCCGTGAGCGCTTATGCTTTTATTGTGGCCAATTGGACCATTTCCTCATCAATTGTCCCAAATGTCCCAGGCGACCCAACAAGGTGTTGGCGGTAGTAGGGGATTATGATAACACAGACGCTGAGTCTGAAGTTTCGGAGACCAGTTTACATCTAGATGCTGTGCTTCTCCCAATATTGATGCCGACTTCCCCTAAAGACCAAGGGGAGAAATATTCACTTTGTTCTCTTCCTATTCAGATTCGGTGGGAGGGACAGCGGATAACAAGTTCTGCCATGATAGACTCTGGAGCAGGTGGGAATTTCATGGATTCTTCTTTTGCCAGGGAACATGGTATAAAGACACAACTAAGAGCTTCATCAGTCACTATGGAAACGGTGGATGGTTCCCCATTAGTTTCTGGACCAGTAGATTGGGAGACGGTGCTTCTGGAGTGTAAGATGGAACCAACCCATAAAGAAACACTTTCATTCATGTTAATATCGTCTCCTCATTTTTCTGTAATTCTCGGAATTCCCTGGTTACGGTCACAAAATCCAAACATCAATTGGGAAACCAAAGAGATATCCTTCCTCCCGAAGTGTAGTCCTAGCATCAGTCCAACGGTAGCGGCTCCAGTCACCCAGAACTTGGAAGAGGCAATACAGGTACCTACTCTTCCTCTGGTTTACCAGGAATTCTCGGATGTTTGTAACAAGAGGAAGGCAGTTCAACTTTCCCCACATAGACCGTATGACTGCCCCATAGAATTGCTTCCTGGGGCAGCGATTCCTTTTGGCCATGTTTACCCGCTGGCGGCTCCGGAATTAAAATCATTACGAGAGTATATAGATGAGAATTTAGCGAAGGGGTTTATCCGACCATCTTCTTCACCAGCGGGAGCCTGTATATTCTTTGTAAAGAAGAAGGATAGGACTCTAAGACCTTGCATTGACTACCGGGAGTTAAATAAGGTAACCATTCGTAACAGGTACCCGTTGCCGCTAATTCCTGAATTGTTGGAAAGAGTTCACCAGGCCAAAGTATTTACCTTATTAGATCTTCGCGGGGCATATAATTTACTCCGTATACGTCCTGGAGACGAAAGGAAGACAGGTTTTAGATGCCGGTATGGACATTATGAATATTTAGTGATGCCATTCGGACTCTGTAACGCTCCTGCTGCTTTTCAACATTTAGCCAACAATATTTTCAGGGATTTATTGGACCATTATGTGGTAATTTACCTGGATGACATCTTGATTTTCTCTGATTCCTTACAGGAACATCGGGAACATGTTAAGACTGTGCTTAGATGTTTGAGAGATAATCATTTGTACATCAAACTCGAAAAGTGTGAATTTCATTGCTCCAAAATTCAATTTTTAGGCTATATTATTTCTCCTCAGGGATTGAATATGGAGTCCAGCAAGATCCAGGCGATCATAGACTGGCCGATACCAGGAAACATTAAAGAGGTACAACGATTCATTGGTTTTGCTAACTTTTATAGACGTTTTATCCGGAATTTTTCGGAAGTTGTCCGTCCCAGCACTCTCCTCACCAAGAAGGGGAAGAAGTTTGTATGGTCTTCGCAAGCCCAGGGAGCCTTTGATCGCCTCAAGGTTTGTTTTACCACGGCTCCGATATTGATGCATCCGGATCCTGCACTGCCTTTCAACGTGAAGGTGGACGCTTCTGACTGTGCATTGGGAGCTATCCTCTCACAACGAACCGGAGACAAAGGTTTGCTGCACCCGTGTCCTTCTTTTCTCGCATGTTATCCTCTGCTGAACTAAACTATGATATTGCAGATAAGGAACTTTTGGCAATCATTTCCGCCTTTAAGGAATGGGGACACCATTTGCAGGGAGCAACTCAACAGGTAGTAGTACTCACGGATCATCGTAATTTGGAATTTCTTAAGTCCGCCAGGTGTCTTTCTTCTCGACAAGCTAGGTGGAGTTTGTTCTTGAACCAGTTTGATTTTATTATTTTGTACCGTCCAGGTTCACGTAATGAGAAAGCCGATGCATTATCCCGAATCCATTCGGTGGACTCCGTACCTGGGACCCCGTCAAAAACCATCTTGTCTGATGACAATTTCGTAGGAGTGCTCCAGGACAGGGACTTGTGGCAGGAGATCAAGCTGGCCTATGACGGTGAAGTATTTCTTGCTGCTCCACCTAACAACGTGAATCTTGTCCTTCGGAATGGTGTGTGGCTTAGAAATCTATGTATTTATGTCCCAGAGGCTGTGAGACTTCGATTTCTCAAATTGGTCCACGACTCCGTATTGGCTGGTCATAGGGAGGTACAGAAGACGCAGGAATTTTTAAGTCTTTTTCTGGTGGCCTACCTGCTTGAAAGATGTGAACGACTATGTCCGCTCTTTCACCTACTGGTCTTCTTAAACTTCTACCTGTACCGTCTCGCCCTTGGGGGGTCTATTTCGATGGACTTTATTGTGGAGTTACCCACCTCTGGCGGTAAAAATACTATTTTGGTGGTAGTGGACCGTTTAACGAAGGCTGCTCATTTCATTCCGTGTACCGGTCTTCGCTCAGCTACAGAGACAGTGGATCTGGTTATCCAGAACGTTTTCCGGCTGCATGGGGTACCAGATGAGATAATTTCTTACCGGGGAATACAATTTACCTCTAGATTTTGGAAAGGATTTTGTTCTATGCTCCACATTAATGTTTGCTTGTCTTCTGCATACCATCCTCAGATCAACGGGCAGACCGAACGGACAGATCAAACCTTGGAGCAACATCTACGCTGTTACGTCAGTTATTTGCAGGACGATTGGCTGAAGCTACTTCCTTTAGCGGAATTTTCGTACAACAACTCTCAGAGCAGTTCCACGAAGGTAACGCCTTTTTTTGCCAGTCTGGGATATCATCCAAATATTTTGCCTAGGTCTCCGGTTGCTACTTCTGTACTGGCGGTTGAAGGCAGAGTGTCGGTGTTGCAACGTAATCTTAAAGTTTTGAAGGACTCCCTGACCATAGCACAGGAGCGTTACAAGAAGTCGGCCAATAGATTCCGGAAACCGGCACCTATGTATAAGGTAGGAGACTTGGTTTGGTTGTCCACAAAGAATCTAAGATTGGGTGTTCCTTCGCAGAAACTGGGACAGAAATTCATGGGTCCATTAAAGATCACTGGGATTGTGAGCTCTGTTGCCTGTCAGCTGAAGCTACCACAAACTTTTAAAGTGCACCTGTAATGGGTCTGGGAGGCGGAACCTCTGAGCAACTATACAAGGGGGTGGTCCTTGTAAGGAAGCGGGTGGCTCCCAGGGAAGACGGGCAGGTAGACACGGCAAGTGACAGGGACAGTCTCTGGGTAGAAGGGCAGGTAGTCACGGCAAGTGACAGGGACAGTCTCTGGGTAGAAGGGCAGGTAGTCTCAGCAAGTGACAGGGACATTCTCTGGGTAGACTAGCAGACAAGTAGCAGGTGGACGCTCCCAGGTGAGCGGGCAAGAGTCTCTGGACGGGCAGGTGGTCACAGCAAGTGACGGCAGAGCCTCCAGGTAGGCTAGCAGGCAGGTAGCAGGTGAGCGCTCCCAGGTGAGCGGGCAAGAGTCTCTGGACAGGCAGGTGGTCACAGCAAGTGACGGAAGAGCCTCCAGGTAGGCTAGCAGGCAGGTAGCAGGTGAGCGCTCCCAGGTGAGCGGGCAAGAGTCTCTGGACTGGCAGGTGGTCACAGCAAGTGACGGCAGAGCCTCCAGGTAGGCTAGCAGGCAGATAACAGGTGAGCGCTCCCAGGTGAGCAGGCAGGCTGGTCCATAGACAGACTGACAGGTGTCGGAAGGCAGACCGTCGGACCGCAGGCTTGCAAGCAGGTAAGGCGGATATCAGGCAGGTATCAAGCAGGAATCTGGCAGGTGACTGGCAGGTAACAGGCAGGAATCTGGCAGGTGACTGGCAGGTAACAAGCATGAATCTGGCAGGTGACTGGCAGGTAACTGGTAACGGGACCGGAGGGCTGAAGCAGAGTGAAGGCTTTGCAACAACATTGCTCGAGCACCTCCATTTTGGAGGAGGTGCCTTATATATGGAGAGATCCTCCGGCCATTGGCCGGGGACTCCTTAGGACGGCGCGCGCGGCCCCTTTAAGAGAGGGGGAGCGCGCGCGCACCCTAAGCACAGTGGCCGGGAAGGAGCGCGCGCTGCCAGCAGAGCGGGAGGAAGACGCCGAGCACGGAGCGGAGAGGTGAGGGGAACAGCGTCCCTGCCTAGCAGGAGGCAGGTACGCCGACGCTACAGCACCCAGTATTTCATGTTTCTTTATTAAAACCGGTTTCTCCTAATACGTTTCAGGGACGTATCATATCTCCTACTCCACCAGTGTTGGTTGATGGCGAAGAACAATTTGTGGTACAGGATATTGTTGATTCAAGACTTCATAGGAACTGGCTTGAGTATCTAGTTAGATGGTAAGGTTACTCTCCCGAAAACGATTCTTGGGAACCAGTAAGTAACATCAATGCTCCCCTAAAGGTTGCTCAGTTTCATCGGAGAGAGATACCCGGACAAGCCTTGTCCAGGACCGTCCTGAGGCCATCTTTGGGGGGGGGGGAGTAATGTCAGTATTCCGGGTTTTCTAGGTCACTTTGTGAATGATTTTGCTCTTTGTTAAAATGGAGTTTGCGGTTTTTGTATGCCCTACTTCCTGTTTGTTTGTTTAAAACCCGGCCCAGGTGCCGGCTTCCTTGCTGGAGTATTCTGCTTCCGGTTCCCTTCAACTCAGCTGCCGTGTTCTATTACCTCCCAGATCTTTTGTGTATTTACTGGAGGGTGCTTTACCAGGTTTATCTACAGGTGGCTCTCGGCAGAAGTGAGCTTCTACCCACGGCTTTGGACATTCTCTGCTAAGCTACACTCACTGTGTTATCATTAGCCTGTTGACTTTGGAATTTAACCTTTGGTTCACTCCATCTGGTTAGAACTGTGCTTCTGAACTGTGTTTAATTTTTCATTCACTCTCTCCGGTGAGAGCTGTTGGAACTATTACTGGAATAATACTTAAATGTGAACTTGTTTCTGGACTTCCCTGTATTTACGCTGCATATGGGATTAACTTGTGAACTTGTTTCTGGACTTCCCTGTGTTACTGCATACCTGGATTTGACTCTTACTACACCAGCAGTGTTTGAACTGAGCCACGTCACCAGTGTGTCAGACTTACCTTTTGATCACATTTGTGTGAAGACTCCGTCGTAAGAACCTTGCCGGTTTTGCTACATAAGTTTCAAGGACTTAATATCGCTGGACTTGTTTTATTGCATGTCACTACGGGTTATCAGTTTATTGTTTTTGGGTGTTATTGCTGTTGTACAAATACACTATTTGCATTAAAGAAACCCGTCTATGATTGTTCATTGCTCCACGCTACCAGAATCCTCGGGTTCCTACAATAGTATTACACCTGCCCTGCCGCCAGCGTTTTATCAGAGCGGGTTTATATTGCCGCTGGTGGAATTATAACTGATAAGTGCATCCGCCTGTCAACTGAAAATGCTAACTCTTATAAAAATGAACAAGGGCTGGATTGGGCCAGACTTCTCAACACCACCGAATGATAGCAGCGTAACATAAACTCAAATCCAGTGTCTTTTTTTGGGAGGTGTATTCCCATGCACTTTTTCACACACACACGCTTCCTGATTTTGGCTATTTGCTATTGTCCTCTTCCTTTTCCTCATCCTCATCCTCCACCACCATATCACCAGGGTGACCGTGGTCTGTGATGCAACACCCACATAATTTTTTTAAAGGGTGTTTATGATGCCCGTAAAAATAAATTTTTTATACAGTATGCTCATATATACCCCCAGGGAAAATGTTTGTCAGCCCATACACTTAGTGCATGGTCATTACAAGTATAGAAGACCCGCTCCTTTCTAATGGGAACATTTTTTCATGAGGCCCTCTAAGTCTCTTCCAAGGGGCAATGGAGTGCCTCCCAATTTTTGGCAGCCCTTGCATTCAATGCATAGGCCAACACTATGGGAGACCCTCTCCTTTCTAATGGGAATTTGTCTTTCCTGTGGCCCTGCTCTTTGTGCATACCCTATAACTGTATAGCACACCCTCTCCTTTCTAATGGGAACATGTCGTAGTCATTGCTGTGGTCCTGCTCTATGTATCTTTAAATTCTTAGTGGGGTTTTTCCTAAATTTTGTCAGCCGATGGACTCACTGCATACCCTATAAATGTATAGCACACCAGCTCCTTTCTAATGGAAACATGTCATACTTGTTACTGTGGCCCTGCTCTACGTATCTTTAAGTTGTTAGTGGGGTTTTTCCCAAATTTTGGCAGCCCTTGCAGTCACAGCATAGGCATTACCACTATAGGAGACCCGCTCCTTTATAATGGGAACATTTGTTTTACTGAGACCCTCCTCTATGTCTTTTCAAAGAGGCATTGGGTTGCGTCCGAATTTTTGGCAGCCCTTGCAGTCACTGCATACGCAATAACAGTATAGGAGACCTGCTACTTTATAATGGAACATTTTTTTTTACTGAGACCCTCCTCTATGTCTCTTCAAAGGGGTATTGGGTTGCGTCCGAATTTATGGCAGCCCTTGCAGTCACTGCATACCCAATAATGGTATAGGAGACCCACTTGTTAATAATAGGAACAACAAAGCATAGCCAGCTGATGGCTCTCTAACAATAGCGAGGGCCAAATGCTGGCCTTTAAAGAATAGTAATGGCCCTATAAAAATAGGCTTTGCGACTTTCAGAATCCCTCCATCATAAATAAATCAGGTTGTGCCTGATGATGTGTCACACACCACATTGCCAGATAAGGTTGTAAAATGTTAAAATGACATTTCCCGGTGAATGCATTTGTCTTAAAAAAATAACGTAAAAAAAAAACAGGACGATCTTTCTTTAGTATAAAAAACAGAGTCGCCAATGTGACCTCAATGTAATCACATTGTTCAGCTCCTGCACCTCAACCTCCATCTCCAAAATGACCACATCAGTCACAAGCTGAAAGCACTGCAGCACTGCCTTGGCCAAGCGGCAACAGGCTGTGCTGAAGATAGCATGCTTAATGCTTAGGTGACAGACCGCCCACTGCTGCAGAGTTGTTGAAAGCTGTAACACAGCAGCCTGATCTGTGGCTCTCACCGCTGAACATACAGCCAGGCATGGTCGTGTGTGACAATGGGCGGAACCTGGTGACGTAGAAATGACAGCCGGAGTAGATACGGTTTCCTTCTATGCCAGTCCTTTCACCGAGCTAAAAAATATGGCTGTGGTGAAATACAACTCCCACTGAGAAGCTGTTTCAGATTGAAAAACATTGGGAACACCAGAGGATTTGATTCTGAGGGCTCACCTTTCTCCCCCACTCAAGAGCCCCATAGCAGCTGCAAAGTTAGTGCTATCATGAACTATCCTGATGTAGAAGCCAGGGCACACCAGAGGATTCTCTGGTGGGACCGTCCAACCCTGCCGAGAAGCAGTCCTGGCAAAGAAAAGTGTGTGGGAAGGTTCCCGGACACTCTATGGCTCCTTTTTTACTGAGGTGGAAACCCAGGCAAACACGGGGAGAACATACAAAATCCTTGCAGATGTTGTCCTTGTCCAGGATCCTAGCGCTGCAAGGCTTCAGTGCTAACCACTGATACAATGTGCTGCCATTTACCCTCTGATATCTAACAGGCTGGAGAAACTTGCACCTACTGCCACTCTATCTTCAGCTCCTTTGTGAGAAACTAATGTATTTGGGCAGCCACTCAGTCTACCAAATAAAATTCCTGAGAAGGAAATTTGGGATGGCTTCGCTACTGGTACTGGGGGCAGTGCTAATACCATGGTGTTGTACCATAATTTACTGGAAATATTCCAGGCTGGTAGGAGGCAAGCAGATTCCCACAGAAAAGTACCAGCAGTAGTGTTCAGGGACCCGCGCTTGTAGAAGGTGGAGATGATACCGGGAGAAATAGTGGTGGCTGGGGACCGAGTATGTACACCCGGCCACCTCCGCCATGAGGTTGTGAAAAGCTTCCGCCTCCACGAGCCTAAAAGGCCACATTTCAAGTGCAAGCAGCTGCCCAGAAATCTGGCAGTTTAGTATTGAGGCCTGTCGGTGGGTGGCTGACTGCATACTTGCGCTTGCATTCCAAGTCACAGAAAACTAAGCAGATGGTGGCCTCTATCATCATCATGGCCTCACTTCGGCACTATGAACTCTCCTGAAGGAGAAGTCAGGGCCCACCAGAGAAGTCTCCGGTTCTCTGTTGGACCCATCCAACCGTGCCGAGAAGCAGCCCTGGCTAAGGAAAGTGTGGGAAGGTTCCCGGACACTCTATGGCTGCTTTTTTAAGGTGGATTGGACGTGCTTATGCATGTTATTTCTCAAACCGCATTGCAGATCAGGCCATTGCTCAACTCTGTAGTCATGAAATTAAAGGCGCAAAGAAAGATGTTTGTGTGTCGAAGCACCACCGACAATTGCGAGCTGATGTTGGAAGGGCTGCCATTGCTTCTGCAACAAGCTGTATTAGAGGACTTTCTGGGAGAAATGACACCCAGAGTAGATACGATTTCCCTCTATGCCAGTCCTTTCACCGAGATAAAGAATATGGCTGTGGTGAAATACAACTCTCAGCAAATAATGCTGTGGACTGCCTCTGTACCGTCCCTGGCCACATTCACCTGTCCACGTGTTTGTGGTTAGGCTGTCCTTCCCAGTAAGTGCACTGGAGAGGGCACGGGTAATGTGGTGGGACCCATGCTTGTGGAAGGCGGAGACGATACCGGGAGAAATAGTGGCGGCTGGGGACTGAGTATGGACACCCGGCCGCCGCTGGCATGAGGTTATGAAAAGCGTCCACATTCACGAGCCTAAAAGCCACATTTCAAGTGAAAGCAGCTTTAGAGGACTTCTTGGGAGAAATGACAGCTGGATTATATATGGTTTCCCAAGTCCTTTCACCAAGCTAAAGAATATGGCTGTGGTGAAATAGAACTCTCAGCAAAAAAAGCTGTGGACTGGCTCCGTACCATCCCTTACCACATCTTTGTGGAAGGCTGAGATGATACCGGGAGAAATAGTGGTGGCTGGGGACCGAGTATGGATACCCGGTCACTGCCACCATAAGATTGTGGACAGCTTCCGCCTCCACGAGCCTAAAAGGCCACATTTCAACTGCAAGCAGCTGTCAAAAATTTGGCAGTATAGTATTGCAGCCTGTGGGTGGGTGGGTGGCTGGCTGCATACTTGCGCTTGCATTCCAAAGAATGGGGTAGGGACAACTGAATGCTGCACTGGGATAAGGACGTGGACGGTGATTGTTGCAAGTTTGCAATGACAGGTGCATGGCGGGAGGCATCTTTGCATGCGCCAAGGATCAATTATGATGGGCACAATTTTAGGCAGTGACCTGGGAGTTAGAGATGCTTCCAGGGGTCTTCCCCATGCTGTTCCCATGTCTTTTCAGTAAAAGTGCAAAAACGCATCGAAAATGCTACGTGTGAACATAGCCCAAGGTGTGGAGGAGTAGTTTTGGTTTTGGTTATTTATTTTGCCTTATATACAAGTCATTACCCTGGAAAGGATGTTCCTTAACATATTTCCCAGGAAAATCCATTTTGGATTCGTTTTTGTTTGTTTTATTATGAGTCCGTAAAAGTGGCGTAATTCCTCTGACAACGTTGTTGACAGCAGTGACCTGGGAATCAGAAATGCTTCCAGGAGTCTTCCCCATGCTGTTCCCATGTTATTTGCGCACTGTTCCCATCGATTAGGGCAATTATTAGGCCCTCTGCAGACCGCCAGGGGGAGCCGACTGAAAAATGCTCGAGTTTCCCATAGACTTACATTGGGCTCGTTGCTCGGGTCGAGTACCCGAGTATTCCACTTTGCTCGACCCGAGCATCGAGCACCCAAGCATTTTAGTGCTCGCCCATCACTAGAGGATACACATTGTGGGATTCTGGTTAGTAAGGAGGTGATATCAGGTCCAGAGAGGTAGATCTGTGTGTCATAAGCATAGAGGTGATACTGAAAGCCGTGAGACTATGAGCTGTCCCAGGCCGAATGTGTAGATGGAGAAGAGCAAGGGTCCTATATCTAAACCTTGGGCGACACCGACACATAGGGGGGTGAGAGGAGGAGGTGGTGTGTGAGTGGGAGACACTGAATGTCCTGTTGGTTAAGTATGAAAAGATCCAAGATAAGGCCACGTCAGTGATGCCAAGAGATGAGAGTCTGTAGTAAGAGGGAATGGTCTACTGTGTCGAAGGCAGATGACAGGTGTAGGAGGAGGAGGACAGAGTAGTGTTGCTTGGATTTGGCAGTTAGTAGGTCGTTGGTGACTTTAGTCAGGGCAGTTTCAGTGGAATGATGCGGTCGAAGTCAGATTGTAAGTGGTCAAAGAGAGAGCAGGAGGAGAGGTGAGAGGACAGTTCAAAATGGACATATTGATCCAGTAGTTTGGAGGCATAGAGGAGAAGTGAGATGGGGCGACAGCTAGACATAGGATGGGTCAAGGGAGGGCTTTTTGAGGATGGGTGTGATCGAGGTATGTTTGAATCATGAGGGGGAGACAACAGTTGTTTGTGACAGGTTGAAGAGGAGGGTCAGGCTTGGGACGAAGATTGTGAGGTGGGATGGTATTGGGTCAAGTTAGTGAGTGAGGTGGTGAGATGTGATTTGGAGAGTAAAGATGATCTTCAGTGATGGCGGAGAAGTTGGTTTTTGAGGAGGAGAGTTGAGTAGTTATAAGGAGCGGCCAGAGGCGTAGCTAGGGTTTTGGTTCAGGGGGGGCGAAACTTCTGAGTGGGCCCCTAACCAGGTAACCCTGATTACAAAAATAGTGGCATACCCAGATAGTGGATGCAGGAGAACCTTAGCAGATGACAGCGCTGTTACTGGAAATAATCTCTATACAAAGACCAGCACTGCTATTACCGCTATATGGTGACATATTGCTAGATACCAGTCCTGCAGAACATATAAGAGATCACAGCATACTTATATATAGTAACTTACAGCTGACATTTTTTCTGATTAAATTGTTCACTTTTCCATCTGGCCCAGACTGACACAACGACTTCTCCATCCAGGACTCAGAGTCTCAGGTCTGCAGAGATCACAACAAAGACACATTTGACTCCTTACATTTCAGGCCCAGTCCCCATCTATTCCCAACCTTCACAAACACCTCTTCCTGCTGATACCCCAATACTGAGCCTCTGTTGCTGTATGTATCCATATTACTGCACCTTCTGTGTGCTTTCAAGATGGTAAAGCAACCCTCTAGAATATAGTAATGCTGTGTGCAAGTGCCCTAGAAAACAGTGACCACATTTTGCCCACTAGAAAGTAATAATGCCCTCTGTGTGCCCCTCTGACAGTCACAATAACCTGAGTTCCCCTATAAGGATAAGTGCCCACTTAACATTTAATAATGTCCTGAGTCTCCCCCCATGTACATCTCCCCTATTCACAGTATGATGCTCTCCTATACACAGTATAATGCCCCTTCACTGTATAGTACCCAACACACAGTATACTGACCCCTTAGTAGCCTCCAAACTGATGTCTCCAACGCTGTATGATTGACCCCACACTGTGCAAAGACCCCACATTATCTCACACACTGTATGATGGCCCCCACACTGTGCAAATACTTCACATTATCTCCAAACTGTATGATGGCCCCCACACTGCACAAAGACCCCACATTATCTCCCACATTGTATGATGGTCCCCACACTATACAAAGACCCCACATTATCTCCCACACTGTATGCTGGCCTCCACAATATACAAAGACCCCACATTATCTCCCACATTGTATGATGACCCCTACACTGTGCAAAGACCCCGCATAATCTCCCACACTGTATGACCCTAACTGTAATCCCCACACAGTATAAATAATCTCCATATAGTATAATGCGCCAGATAGTCCTCAATATAGTATAATGAACTCCCCATAGTCTGTTGGATAACCCCCCCCCCATAGGCAGTCTGTAGCATAATCCCCCCACCCTTCATAGGCAGTCTGTAGCAAAATCCTTCTACCCCCCACAGGCAGTCTGTAGCATAATCCCCCCAACAGGCAGTCTGCAGCATAATCCCCCACCCCCCATAGGCAGTCTGTAGCATAATCCCCCCAACAGGCAGTCTGTAGCATAATCCCTCCACCCCCCATAGGCAGTCTGTAACATAATCCCCCCACCCTCCATAGGCAGTCTGTAGCATAATTCCCCCACCACCCCATAGACAGTCTCTAGCATAATCCCCCCACCCCCCATAGGCAGTCTGTAGCATAATCCCCCCCACCCTCCATAGGCAGTCTGTAGCATAATCCCCCCCACACTCCATAGGCAGTCTGTCGCATAATCCACCCACCCCCCATAGCCAGTCTGTAGCAAAATCTTCCCACCCCCCCATAGGCATTCTGGTGCATAATCCCCCCACCCCCCATAAGCAGTCTGTAGTATAATTTCTCCCCCCCCATAGGCAGTCTGTAGAATAATCCCCCCACCCCCCATAGGCAGTCTGCAGCATAATCCCACCAATAAGAAAAAATAAATAAATAAGCACAATACTCACCTCTCTCTCCTCCTAGTTCCCCCGCTGCTCTGAGAACCCGGCCCACACACATCTCCAGCACAGCGGGCGGGGCGCCAAGTGATGACATCAGTGACATCAGACCAGACACAGAGGACGCTATGGGGACTGATTGGAGAGGGAGCGTCGCTCCCTCTCCCATCACTGAGGTTGCGGTGAATGGTGGGGGGGGCCTGATGCTGGCACCGAGGGCAGACCTCCTGCTCAAGGGCCCCATAGCGGCCCCCACGCAGTGCAGGGACATTGAGTCTTCCTGCTCTGCCCAGAGTGTAATTGTAGCTAATAGTGTAGCTCTGGGTGGGCTACGCTACTGGGAGGGGCTGTTGGGATTTTAAGCAAAAGCTTTGCCATACATTGTCAATCTTGTGCTTGAAGAATGAGGCTAAGTCTTCAGCTGAGATGAGAGGAGAGGGAGGGGGAGCTGGTGGACAGATGAGAGACTTGAAAGTACTGAATAGCTGTTTAGGGTTGTGAGACACGTATGATATGAGAGATGAGAAGTAGGTTTGTTTTGCTGCAGTGAGCAATTGTGTAGCATTTTGAAAACTTATGTTACTGGACTCCTCTCCCTTACTTTGGCAGCTGCACAGCAGTACGCCTAGTAGATGAGGGCCAGGAAAAACATGTGCTCCAGTAGATGACAAGCGCTGCATCAAGTGGCCTTCCTCCACATTATTATCACATACAGTACAGTCCTCAGATATGGCACCCCAATTACCCTTGTTTTCACCCGCGTCACAACTCTCCATCCGCCCAAGTGACTGTGGGGAAGCACAGATGGTCGAGTCTGCAGAGTTGTTGACACATTCTATTCCGTAGCATCAGAGGTCTGATCCAAAGCTTCACAGTCTCAAGAGGGGGAAAGCATGTGTAGCAATGCCCAAAATTTTTTCAGCTGACCCAAGCCCTGACGAAGGGTTCGAAAAGAATCCAAACCCTCGTCAACAGATGTTAACCCCTGGGGGTGGGCATGGATAGGTTGAAGAACAAAATAAATATACACCAGAATGTGGAGAACTAAACTAATATACAACAGGGGTTGGAAAACTAAACTACTAAACAGCTAGGATTGGAGAGCTAAACTACTACACAACCGGGGATGGAGAACTAAACCACTAGACACCAGAAGATGGAGAACCAAACTAGTAGACAACATCGGTTGGAGAACTAAACTACTAAACAGCTAAGGTTGGAGAATGAAACAAATACACACCAGAACATGGAGAACTAAACTAATAGAAAACAGGGGTTGGAAAACTAACCTATTAAACAGCTAGGGTTGGAGAACTAAACTACTACACACCAGGGGATGGAGAACTAAACCACTAGACACCAAGGTATCACCAGACAACAAGTGTTGGAATCCCCAAGGCTTGCGGGACTAACCTCTGTATCTAATACTTCCTCCAGTGCTTCTGTCTCCTCCACCTCCTCTAGGGCCTGTACCTGTGCCTTCAACCTCTGCCTTAATGAGACACATGTTCCAACAGTGTAGAGAGAATCCCCCCACTTCCGTACTGTGCAGCCAGGACTCACAGCAGTCAGGCAGTGTTAAAATTAATATGCCTTGGAGATCACAGTTGTACAGCTGAAGAGTTGTGGCCAGCTCTCCAGGACTGAGTTTGAGCAATGGCTGTCTCCACTGAACCTGAAGCAAGGGAAGGCCATGTGCGGTAATGGTGCAAACCTGGTGGCGGGCTTACGCCGGGGCAACCTCACACACATGCCTTGTAAGGCTCGCATCCTCAACCTGATGGTACAGCAATTTCTCCACCACTATCCCGGCAAGGATGCGCTGCTGCAGAAACCACGGTCTCTGTGAGCTCACTTAAAACTATAAAAACACAGCAGGATCTTTAGTATAAAAACCAGACTCGTCAATGTAACCTGTTAATCCTCGCAAGCTTCAACACAATGTTCACAAGGTAGACAGCAGTGGTGGTCGGTCCATTCGACAACGAGCAAACTCCTTCATGATGGTGGAGGCCACCATCTCCTTAGCTTGATGGTACTTTTCTGTGGGAATGAGCTTGTCTCCAACCAGCCAGGAATATCCAGTGAATGGCACACCACAGTTTGGTGTTAGAACCCAGTACCAGAAGCGAAGCCATCCACAATTTCCATACCTCAGGAATTTTATTTGGTAGACTGGCTGCCCAAACATTAGTTTCTCACAAAGGAGCTGAAGACACTGAGTGGCAGTAGGTGCAAGTTTCTGCAGCATGACTTGTTTGTTATTGTTAGTTATCAGAGGGAGAACATAACTGGACTTTGTCAAGGTGCCATATTGCATCTTAAGTCTTATAGACCCTGCACTTGTGGGCTTACATTCTACAGGAAGGTGGGGAAGGAGACAGTAGGTTGTGGAGTTGCAGTAACTCCGGTGGTGTTGAGGTGGCAGTGAGGCAATGGCAGGCTGTAGGCTGCCATGAAGAGATGGCTTTTCAGGTGCTGCCTGAAGGATCCGAATGTGGTGGCTAATCGGACGTGTTGAGGCACAGAATTCCAGAGGATGGGGGATATTTGGTAGACGTCTTAGAGGCAATTGGGTGAGGTACAAATATGTGTGGAGAGAAGGAGGTCTTGGGAGGACCGGAGATTACATAAGGGAATATATAGGGAGATTAGTTCAGAGATGTACGGAGAAGAAAGGTTATGGATGACTTTGTAGGTCAGTGTTAGTAGTTTGAACTGAATACGCTGCACAATTGGGAGCCAGTGAAGGGATCTTATAGACTGCAATCTCATAGATTGCTAGAGCCAGTCCACAGTAAAAAAAAAGCAGGCATAGAGTGTCCGGGAACCTTCACACAGTCTTTTCTTAGCCAGGGCTGCTTCTCAGCAGGGTTGGACGGACCCACCAGAGAACTGGAGACTCCTTCGGTGGGCCCTGGTTTCTCCTTCAGGAGAGTTCATAGCGCAAACCTTGCAGCTGCTATGGGGCTCTGGAGTGGGGGAGAATGGTGGTCCCTCAGAATCAAATCCTCTGGTGGGCACAATGTTCTTCAGTCTTACACTGCTTCTTGGTGACAATTGTATTTCACCTCAGACATATTCTTTAACTCGGTGAAAGGACTGGCATAGAGGGAAACCGTATCTACTCCGGCTGTCATTTCTCCCAGGAAAGTCCTCTAATACAGCTTGTTCCATAAGCAATGACAGTGAGGAGAACCAGTATAATGACCGACAAATCTTCCACTAGAGCCAACCCAGCAGATGGCGACCCAACCAGGAGTGTTCACATTTCAAACAATTAGGGCCGGACACCACTATTTCCATGGCCAAAAAATTGGAGATGGTGGAGTTCAATCTCTTTGTTTCCTCTTACACATGAGAAAGCTATCTTTTACGTGACCACAACTACGGGACAGAGGGCTGGCAGCATTGCTGAGAGAGGGCGGAGTGCATTGAACCGAACAAACTGCTGGACCGTGAGTGAGGTGCAGGCAGAGATGTTACAGTGGATTGAGAAACATGTGGTGTCCTCGGTGAAACAAACACAGCAGGCATATCTGCTTCCATTACAGTTGACATGCTCTCACTCAGCCTGACTGGAGCGGGTAATTACAATGCTTGGCACGGTAACAGATGAGGAGGAAGAAGCAGCAGATGCGACTGATGGGGTGGCTGATGGTTGTTAAGGTCCGTTGGTTTGCATTTTATCGCAGTGAGATTGTCAGTGTAAAGTTTGTTGATTGCACATGTGAAGGTTCATGCATGTAGTAGTCAAATTATTGCACTTTTTCCCTCTACTGAGTTTTTTGTTGCAAAGTTTGCAAATAATGTGATTTGGCTCATCCTTTGCTATGTCAAAAAAGGCCCAGGCTAGGCAACCCTTGCCGCCCCTGAGAGCTGCAGACCCGTGACCGCTGCTGGCACAGCCACAGTTGTGGCTAAGGATGCAGTGCTTGTCACGGTTGCATCACTTTGTGTGTGCACTGTAGGACACAACGTAACCTCCTCATCTTCCTCTACCTCCTTAAATGAGCTTCTTAGCTGCGTGCCTATGGGATAACACCAAGTGGGAACCACAACCTCATCATCCAATGTGTTATCCCATTCCTCGCCCTGACAGTCACCCTTTTCCTATTCTTGCCTTGACAGCACAGTACAGTCCACGTGACCCTCAGGTATCTGAGTCTCATCAGGATCACCTACCCCCAGGGGTTAATGTCTGTGGACAAGGCGCAGGAAGCTGCTCTGAACCAACTTTTTTTTTTCCCCTGTATGGAGAACAATATTTGCCCCAAAGAATTTTAAGCTTAGATGAAGTCTGCTTTCTATACCAATTTTGAGTTTATCATGTCTGTGTACCCCTGTGTGGAGAACAATATCTGCACCAAAGAATTAAGAGATGAAATATAGCCAGTTTTATATTCCACGACAGAAAGAAAACCAATTTCTATTTTATCATGTGTACCCCTGTGAGAACAATATCTACACCAAAGAATTAACTTCAATAGAGTATAACTATTATAATGGGGACCAACACCTATTCCACTACAGCCATCCCAGTAGATGGAGACCCAATCAGGATTCTGCACATTTCCAAAAATTAGTGGCAGGCACCAGCAAAGTGGCATCAATTTCAATGCAGTAGAAATTGTAGATTTAAGATCGACATCTCTTCCACTACAGCCAACCCAGTAGATGGAGACTCAATCAGGAATGTACACATTTCTCTAAATTATGGCCTAACAACACCAAAGTGGCATAAATTTCACCAGAGTAGAAGTAGTATAATGGGAACCAACACCTCTTCCACTACAGCCAACCAAGCAGATGGAGACTTAATAAGGACTGATCACATTTAAAAAAATTAGGGCCTGACACCACCATTTCCGTGGCCAACAGATTGGAGATGATGGTGTTCAACCTCTTAGCTTTCTCATGTGTAGGAGGAAAAAATCTTTTACGTGACCACAACTGTGGGACCAAGGGCAGGCTGCAGTGCTGAGAGAGGGGGAAGTACGGTGACAAACTGCTGGACCGTGAGTGAGGTGCAGGTGGAGATGTTACGGTGATTGAGAAACATGTGGTGTGCTCAGTGAAACAAACACAGCAGGCATGTCCACTTCTGTTATAGCTGATGGGCTCTCACTCAGCCTGACTGGAGCAGGTACAGAACCAGAGGTTCTGGGGTCGGAGACCTGCATGACAATACTTGGCACAGTAACAGAGGAGGAAGAAGCAACAGATATGTTTGATGGGGTGGCTAATGGTTGTTTATTGAAGACCAATTTTGAGCTTATCATGTTTGTGTACCCCTGTGTGGAAAACAATATCTGCACCAAAAAATTAATTTGACCAGAGTAGAACTATTAGAATGGAGACCAAAACTTCCACTCCTCTTCCACTACAGCCAACCCAGCTGATGGAAACCCAACCAGGAGTGTTCACATTAAAAAAATGAGGGCCTGACACCACTGTAGCATCAATTTCAGTAGATTAGAAGTAGTACAATGGGGACAGACATCTTTTCAACTACAGCCAACCCAGCAAATGGAGACTCAATCAGGAGTGCACCATCCTTCCAGTCATTCACCCCGTGTCAGACTTGTACTCTGTGGTGCAGATGCACAAGCTGGTCTAAAAAATGTGTGAAAGGACTCACAGAAATTGCTTCTGCCACTTACACTACTGCTGCTGCTAATATTTTGGCGTTGACAAATTGACGTGCCGGAGGATGGAAGTGTGTGCCTCACTGCTGTCTTGAGGAAAACCTATCTTATAGTTGTGTAAAAGCGTGTGTAACGGGTCTGGGAGGCGGAAGCTCTGAGCTACTATACAAGGGGGCGGTCCTTGTAAGGGAGCGGGTGGCGACCAGGCAGGCAGTCACAGCAGGTGACCGGGACAGTCTCTGGAAGAAGGGGCAGGAGGTCACGGCAAGTGACCGGGGCAGTCTCTGGATGAACGGGCAGATGGTCACGGCAAGTGACCGGGGCAGTCTCTGGATGAACGGGCAGATGGTCACGGCAAGTGACCGGGGCAGTCTCTGGATGAACGGGCAGATGGTCACGGCAAGTGACCGGGGCAGTCTCTGGATGAACGGGCAGATGGTCACGGCAAGTGACCGGGGCAGTCTCTGGGTAAAGGGTTGGTACGACCTGTGGCGGCTGATGGTAGACGTGAGCTCCCAGGTGAGCAGGCGAGAGTCTCTGGATAAACGGGTGGTCACAGCATGTGACGGCGGAGCCTCCAGGAAGACCAACAGACAGGCGGCAGATGAGCGCTCCCAGGTGAGCGGGCAGAAGTCTCTGGACAGGCGGGTGGTCACAGCACGTGACGGCAGTGCCTCCAGGTAGGCTAGCGGACAGGCAGCAGATGAGCGCTCCCAGGTGAGCGGGCAGGAGTCACTGGACAGGCAGGTGGTCACAGTACGTGACGGCGGAGCCTCCAGGTAGGCTAGCAGGCAGGTAGCAGATGTGCGCTCCCAGGTGAGCGGGCAAGCTGGTCCATAGACAGACTGACAGGAGTTGTAAGGCAGACCGTCGGACCTCAGGCTAGCAGGCAGGTAGCAGAATATCAGGCAGGAATAAGACAGCGAGCTGGCAGGAATCTGGCAGGTATCTGGCAGGTAACTGGCAACGGGACCTGAGGGCTGAAGCAGAGTAGAGAACAGTGCAACAACATTGCTCGGGCACCTCCATTTTGGAGGAGGTGCCTTATATATGGTGAAGTCCTCCGGCCATTGGCCGGGGACTCCTTAGGATGGCGCGCGCGGCCCCTTTAAGAGGGAGGGAGAGCGCGCGCGCCCTAAGCACAGTGGCCGGGAAGGAGCGCGCGCTGCCAGCAGAGCGGGAGGAGGATGCCGGGCACGGAGCAGAGAGGTGAGGGGAACAGCGTCCCTGCCTACCAGAGGGCAGGGACGCCGGCGCTACAGTGTGTTTCGATACTCCAGCATTCGCGGGTACCTTTCCAGGGCGGGAAGCATCTGGAAAAATTGACTCTTATATTGTGGATGTAACAGAGTGGAAACCCAATAGTCAGCACTATTTCAAATCATAACTATATGGGGATCATGTTGCAGATTGTGCAGCAAGAAGACACTCATATGTCGGGTTCTTCCATGAGGTTCAAACCCATGCTGTGGTGGTGGCTCGGTAACTCTGATGCTCTGATGCTTGTTTCCTTCATCCCCTCCCGCCAAACACGAACAGAGAGAGGGTTATCCTTTTCATCTTCTTACTGTTGCTCGCCCATCACCTTTTCACCTATTCCTCTTCCACTTGTTCCTCGCCTCTTGCACCTTCACTAACAGTTTTCTGGTATCACCAACCCCCCTCGATCGTGAACCACCCTCCCTTGGCACCCTGAGATGTCCCCTAGTGTATACCGTTAGTAGTAGAAGAAAGTATTTTTTTAGTGTGGATGAGGTCTGTATAACATATGAGATATTTTCCAAACTATTTCAAACTGAGATGTCCCCTGCTGTATAACATTAGGAATCAAAGAAAGTATTTTTTTTAATGTGGATGAGGCCTGTATAACATAGAATATATGCTCCAAGATATTTCAAACTCAGATCTAGCCTACTGTATCACGTTAGTCACATAAAAAATATAGATTTTTATATTCTGCATAAGCTCTGCATACAGCTTAATTTCACCACCCCAAAATGACTAGGAGACACATGATGTACTGTATAACGTTTGTAACTAAAAAATATATTTTTTTTTTACTCTTGTTATCAACAGAAAAAAAAATGTCTGTTTACTCAATCTACACCCAGCTTAATTTCACCACCACTAAAGGACTAGGTGGCTTATAGCAGACTGTGTCACAAAAAATATTTTTTGTAGTCTGGCTAGCAACAGAAAAAAATATTTTTTTTACTTTGAAAACAGCTGAAGTTCAACGCCACTAAAGTACTTAGCAGAGTGTATCACGTTTGCGACAGAAAAAAATATTTTTTGTAGTCTGGCTAGCAATAGAAAAAATATATTTTTTACTGTGCATACAGCTGAATTTCACCCCCAAAATATGACAAGGTGGGCTACTATAGCTTGAGCTATCACATTAGCAAATGAAAAAAAAAGTTTTTTGTGCTCTGCACTCAGGAGCTCTGCATACAGCTGAATTTCAACCCCACAAAAGACAAGTGTGCTACTAGAGCTTGCTTGCTGTATCACATTAGCAAGTGAAAAAATAGATTGAAGGGATACTCGTGCATAGAGCACAAAACAAGCAGTGCACAACACAGATTTTGACATGGGCCGTGCTGTTTTTGTCTGAACCTCAGAAATAGCACAAGAAAAAAAATCTGCTGCAAGGTCGATTTCACAGGCACACAGGAGACTAGTTATCTAAAATATCTGTCTTCCAAGCAACCGCCTAACTACAGGTGCTTCTCACAAAAGTAGAATATCATCATAAAGTTAATTTATTTCAGTTCTTCAACACAAAAAGTGAAACTCATATATTATAAAGAGTCATTAAAAACAGAGTGATCTATTTCAAGTGTTTATTTCTGTTAACATTGATGATTATGGCTTATAGCTAGTGATGAGCGAGCACTAAAATGCTTGGGTACTCGTTGCTCGGGTCGAGCAAATTGGAATACTCGGGTGCTTGATCCGAGCAACGAGCCCAATGTAAGTCTATGGGAAACTCGAGCATTTTTCAGGTGGCTCCCCCCGGCGGTCTGCACAGGGCCTAAAAATTACGCCACTTTTACGGACTCACAATAAAACATACAAAAACGAATTCAAAATGGATTTTCCTGGGAAATATGTTAAGGAACATCCTTTCCAGTGTAATGACTTGTATATAAGGCAAAATAAATAACCAAAACCAAAAATAATCGTCCACACCTTGGGCTATGTTCACACGTAGCGTTTTTGCACTTTTGCATTGATTTCAACCAAGACCAATGCTTTCACTGGGAAATGCCATTTTAACATTTTACAACCTTATCTGGCCATGTGGTGTGTGACACATCATCAGACACATGCATACAATGCTGAAAAGACATGGGAACAGCATGGGGAAGACCCCTGGAAGCATCTCTGACTCCCAGGTCACTGTCTAAAAGTGTGCCCATCATAAGTGATCTTTGGTGCATGCGAAGATAGCTCCCGCCATGCACCTGTCGTTGCAGACTTGTAACAATCACCGTCCACGTCCTTGTCCCAGTGTAGCGTTCAGTTGTCCCTACCCCATTCCTTGGAATGCAAGCACAAGTATGAAGCCAGCCACCCACGCACAGGCTGCAATACTATACTGCTAAATTTTTGACAGCTGCTTGCATGTGAAATGTGGCTTTTTAGGTTTGTGGAGGCGGAAGCTGTCCACAATCTTATGGCGGCGGCGACCGGGTATCCATACTCGGTCCCCAGCCGCCACTATTTGTCCCAGTGTCGTCTCTGCCTTCCAGAAGCAGGGCTCCCACAACATTACCTGCGCCCTCCCCAGTGAACTTACTGGGTAGGCCCGACTACCCACAAAGTCATGGTGAAGTGAATGTGGCCAGGCACGGTACGGAGCCAGTCCACAGCTTTTTTTGCGGAGTTGTATTTCACCACAGCCATATTCTTTAGCTTGGTGAAAGGACTTGGAAACCATATCTACTCCAGCTGTCATTTCTCCCAGGAAGTCCTCTAAAGCTGCTTTTAGGCTCATGGAGGCGGAAGCTTTTCACAACCTAAGCATTAAGCATGTTATCTTCAGCACAGCCTGTTGCCGCTTGGCCAAGGCAGTGCTGCAGTGATTTCAGCTTGTGACTGATGTGGTCATTTTGGAGATGGAGGAGGAGGTGCAGGAGCTAAACAATGTGATTACATTGAGGTTACATTGGCGACTCTGTTTTTTATACTAAAGAAAATTCGTACTGTTTTTTTTTTAGGTCATATTTTAAGACAAATACATTCACCGGGAAATGTAATTTTAACATTTTACAATCTTATCTGGCAATGTGGTGTGTGACACATCATCAGACACATCCTGTTTCATTAATGATGGAGGGACTCTGAAAGTCACAAAGCCTATTTTTATAAGGCAATCAGGCAGCCCTTACTATTCTTAAAAGGCCAGCAGTCGGCCTTCATTATTGTTAGAAAGCCATCAGCTGGCTATGCTTTGTTGTTCCCATTATTAACTAGTGGGTCTCCTATACTGTTATTGCGTATGCAGTGACTGCAAGGGCTGCCAAAAATTTGGATGCAACCCAATACCCCTTTGAAGAGAAATAGAGAAGGGTCTCAGTAAAAAAAATGTTCCCATTATAAAGGAGTCTCCTATAGTGGTAATGCCCATGCTGTGACTGCAAGGGCTGACAAAATTTGGGAAAAACCCCATTAAGAATTTAAAGACACATAGAGCAGTGCCACAGTAATGAGTATGACATGTTCCCATTAGAAAGTAGAGGGTCTGCTATACAGTTATAGGGTATGCAGTGAGTCCAACGGCTGACCAAATTTAGGAAAAACCCCACTAACAATTTAAAGGCACATAGAGCAGGGCCACAGTAACGAGTACGACATGCTCCCATTAGAAAGGAGAGAGTCTGCTATACAGTTATACGGTATGCAGTGAGTTCAATGGCCGACCAAATTTAGGAAAAATCCCACTAACAATTTAAAGACACATAAAGCAGGGCCACAGTAACGAGTACGACATTTTCCCATTAGAAAGGAGAGAGTCTGCTATACAGTCATAGGGTATGCAGTGAGTCCAACGGCTGACCAAATTTAAGGAAAAACCCCAATTTAAAGACGCAGAGCAGGGCCACAGTAACAACAAATTCCCATTAGAAAGGAGAGGGTCTCCAATAGTGTTGGCCTATGCAGTGAATGCAAGGGCTGCCAAAAATTGGGAGGCACTCCAATGCACCCTGGAAGAGACGTATAGGGCCTCATGAAAAAATGTTCCCATTATTAGGAAGTGGCTCTCCCATAGTGTTGGCCTATGCAGTGAATGCAAGGGCTGGCAAAAATTGGGAGGCACTCCAATGCCCCTCGGAAGAGACTTAGAGGGCCTCATGAAAAAATGTTCCCATTAAAAAGGAGCGGGTATCCTATACTTGTAATGCCCATGCACTAAGTGTGTGTGCTGACAAACATTTACTCCTGGGGGGGTATACATGAACATACTGTATAAAAAAAATTTTTTACGGGCATCATAAACACCCTTTAAAAAAATGATGTGGGTGTTGCATCACGGACCACGGTCACCCTGGTGATATGGTGGTGGAGGATGAGGATGAGGAGAAAGAGGAGGACAAGAGCAAATAGCCAAAAACAGGAAGAATATACCATGTGTGAGTGTGAAAAGGTGCATGGGAATACACCTCCCAAAAAAAGACACTGGATTTGAGCTTATGTTACGCTGCGATCATTCGGTGATATTGTGAAGTCTGGCCCAATCCAGCCCTTGTTCATTTTTATAAGAGTCAGCCTGTCAGCATTTTCAGTTGACAGGTGGATGCGGTTATCAGTTATAATTCCACCAGCGGCACTAAAAATCCGCTCTGATAAAACACTGGCGGCAGAGCAGTAGACGTTCATTCCACGTATCCACCTTGGAAATCCAATAATTATAAGGCACAGAGGAATCACAAAGGATGTTGGTACGATCGGCAAGGTACTCCCTCAGCATCTTCTCAAACTTTGCACTCCTTGTGAGAGTACCCCGCGCCTCAGGGCTTGTGCGATGGGAGTGGCTGAGAAAATTCTCCCAGAACTTTGACAACATTGTTCCCCTGCCTCTGCTGGATTGGAGTTTTGTCTCTCTCGCCTGTAGTCCTTGGTTGTCCAACAAACTATGACCTCTGCCACCAGCGTTTTCAGATGGGAATTTTTTTAATAGTTCTGCAACAAGGGCCTTCTGGTACTGCCCCATTTTTGTAGACCTGTGCGCCTCAAGAATAAGAGATATAAAGTTCTCCTTGTAGCGTGGGTCTAGAAGTGTCACCAGCCAGTAATGACTGTCACCCAAAATTTTGAGAACGCGAGGGTAATGGGAAAGGCTTTGTAACATAAACTCAGCCATGCGTGCCAGACTGCTAACAGGCAAGACTTCTCCCAAACCCCTCTTCCCTCTCACCCCTCCCTTATCTACCATTTGTCACCAGAGAAGAGCTGACAATCTAAAGGGGCTTGTAAACAAATGCTGGCACAAGAGAGGTGCTAACAACCCACTTAAATAGCGAGTGTATTTCCCCCTGGCAGAGGCAGGGGATAATTAGACACAGACCCGCAACAATTTACATCTAGCTGTTGAAGCTTGATTCCTATGACATCAAAGGGAATTTTACTGAAGCCCAAATCTGGCTGGCACCAATATGAAATATGGAATATCTCAATTTCCATAATTCTGATAATAATGGTACCCATATTCTTAGTGGCAGAGTCAGCTAGGGAACAATATGGATATTTTCCCGTCGCTTCCCGGGGGCTGTGGTGCAAAAGTAACAAAATAGCAGACCACAACTACGCCATGTGTGGTCTTTCCAGGAAGTTAAATTCATAACGGAAAAAGTGAAATCATTTTCGGGTATCTATGATCCACCTGAGAGGAGTTATCAAAGAAGTTAGAGTTTTTAATAAAAACACGAAGGGTGAAGCCCAGCTCTCATGTCAGCACAAGGGGCGTGTGGGCAGGTCCCCTCTTCAGCATAAAAGATCCAACTGAACACTGATCCATATTGCCAGGAGTTTATGTATCATAAGCAAGGGGTCGCGTTCGCTGAACACTCTGATCAAGTCTCCCCTCCAGCTATATTGAATCATCTCTGCTATCGTATAGTAAGTTTCCTCCTTAATCCTTATTATTTTGTGTAACTGCATATGTATTGTGTTGTCCCCTTTTGTCAAATCTTTGTATATTTACATAACACTGCCTCCCTTTTGGATTAAATATAAAATTTAATTGTCTTGTTTCTTTTGCTCTGTAATCGTTCCCTCCCCCGAAGCCATATACACTACCAGAACGCAGGTGTCTGGCCAGGCCTGTATTATATTTCAAACTCGGCCAGTGGTGGCAGCGAATAATAATAATTGGGCTATTGTGAAGCTTACAGTGACCGTACGGGGGCGTATACACAAATTCCATGCATTGGAATCTGAAGGTGTGACGCCATACGCTCACTGGTCGATTGCCGATACCTACTTAGTGAGTAGTCGGGATCGTGTGCTCGCGAATCCCTGTCGAAATCCTGACAGAGTGACGGCAGCAGTGAGATATTGTGTGATCTCCCCGGTGTCGCCCCCATCCCTGTGGAACCCTGACAAGAAGTCTGGTCCAATCTAGCCCTTGTTGATTTTTATAAGGGTCAGTCTGTCAGCATTTTCAGTTGACAGGCCGATGCACCTATCGGTTATAATTCCACCAGCGGCACTAAAACCCCGCTCTGACAAAACGCTAGAGGCAGGGCAGGCCAGGACCTCTGAGGTGCAGAGAGCTAATTCATGCCATGAGTCCAGCTTGGATACCCAATAATTATATCGCACAGAGGACTCACGGAGGACGTTCGTACAGTCGGCAAGGTTCTCCTTCATCTTCTTCCGAAACTTTTCCCTCCTTGTGAGAGTATCAGGCGCATCATGGCCTGAGCAATGGGAGGATCTGAGAAAACTGTCCCAGCACTTTGACAGTGTTCCCCTGCCTCTGCTGGATTGGATTTGTGTCTCTCTCGTCTGTACTTCTTGGTTGTCTAATGAACTGTGACCTCTGCTGCCAGAATTTTCAGATGGGAATTTTTTTAATAGTTCCACAACAAGGGCCTTTTGGTACTACCCCATTTTCTTAGGCCAGTCTGGCAAGGGAATAAGACACAGAAAGTTCTCCTTGTATCGTTGGTCTAGAAGTGTCACCAACCAGTAATGACTGTCACTCAAAATTTGGACAATGCGAGCGTCACGGGAAAGGCAGAATAACATAAACTCAGCCATGTGTGCCAGACCCGGTCCTATTTGTCTACCCTTTTATATGCATTACTTCAACTTTGATATACAGTAAGGTTTTTAATATAGGCAGTATAGGTACCGTCCCAATTTAGGGTCACCTTGCCGCTGGTGGGACGGCTTGTATACTTTTTTTGATCAAAAATAGTTCACTAAGTACCCTATATTTATTATGCAACTTTGCTTTACATTTATATATAATTATGGTAGGGTATGAGATATATTTTTGTCTTGCTTCTTTTTTGCTAGTGTGAACATGCCTCTGTTTCTTGTATGTCTGCTATCTTAGACCTCAGTTCACATTGTCTGGTTTTTTGACTTGTTTGCATTCTGTGCAATTTAAGGGTGTGGCATGCCCTTTGTTGAGCTGATTGGTATATATGTAGCTTACCACGGGCCTAGGTGGTCTGGAGTTGGGACCCGGTCCTATTTGTCTACCCTTTTATATGCATTACTTCAACTTTGATATACAGTAAGGTTTTTAATATAGGCAGTATAGGTACCGTCCCAATTTAGGGTCACCTTGCCGCTGGTGGGACGGACGGCTTGTATACTTTTTTTGATCAAAAATAGTTCACTAAGTACCCTATATTTATTATGCAACTTTGCTTTACATTTTTATATATAATTATGGTAGGGTATGAGATATATTTTTGTCTTGCTTCTTTTTTGCTAGTGTGAACATGCCTCTGTTTCTTGTATGTCTGCCATCTTAGACCTCAGTTCACATTGTCTGGTTTTTTGACTTGTTTGCATTCTGTGCAATTTAAGGGTGTGGCATGCCCTTTGTTGAGCTGATTGGTATATATGTAGCTTACCACGGGCCTAGGTGGTCTGGAGTTGGGACCCGGTCCTATTTGTCTACCCTTTTATATGCATTACTTCAACTTTGATATACAGTAAGGTTTTTAATATAGGCAGTATAGGTACCGTCCCAATTTAGGGTCACCTTGCCGCTGGTGGGACGGCTTGTATACTTTTTTTGATCAAAAATAGTTCATTAAGTACCCTATATTTATTATGCAACTTTGCTTTACATTTATATATAATTATGGTAGGGTATGAGATATATTTTTGTCTTGCTTCTTTTTTGCTAGTGTGAACATGCCTCTGTTTCTTGTATGTCTGCCATCTTAGACCTCAGTTCACATTGTCTGGTTTTTTGACTTGTTTGCATTCTGTGCAATTTAAGGGTGTGGCATGCCCTTTGTTGAGCTGATTGGTATATATGTAGCTTACCACGGGCCTAGGTGGTCTGGAGTTGGGACCCGGTCCTATTTGTCTACCCTTTTATATGCATTACTTCAACTTTGATATACAGTAAGGTTTTTAATATAGGCAGTATAGGTACCGTCCCAATTTAGGGTCACCTTGCCGCTGGTGGGACGGCTTGTATACTTTTTTTGATCAAAAATAGTTCACTAAGTACCCTATATTTATTATGCAACTTTGCTTTACATTTATATATAATTATGGTAGGGTATGAGATATATTTTTGTCTTGCTTCTTTTTTGCTAGTGTGAACATGCCTCTGTTTCTTGTATGTCTGCCATCTTAGACCTCAGTTCACATTGTCTGGTTTTTTGACTTGTTTGCATTCTGTGCAATTTAAGGGTGTGGCATGCCCTTTGTTGAGCTGATTGGTATATATGTAGCTTACCACGGGCCTAGGTGGTCTGGAGTTGGGACCCGGTCCTATTTGTCCACCCTTTTATATGCATTACTTCAACTTTGATATACAGTAAGGTTTTTAATATAGGCAGTATAGGTACCGTCCCAATTTAGGGTCACCTTGCCGCTGGTGGGACGGCTTGTATACTTTTTTTGATCAAAAATAGTTCACTAAGTACCCTATATTTATTATGCAACTTTGCTTTACATTTATATATAATTATGGTAGGGTATGAGATACATTTTTGTCTTGCTTCTTTTTTGCTAGTGTGAACATGCCTCTGTTTCTTGTATGTCTGCCATTTTAGACCTCAGTTCACATTGTCTGGTTTTTTGACTTGTTTGCATTCTGTGCAATTTAAGGGTGTGGCATGCCCTTTGTTGAGCTGATTGGTATATATGTAGCTTACCACGGGCCTAGGTGGTCTGGAGTTGGGACCCGGTCCTATTTGTCTACCCTTTTATATGCATTACTTCAACTTTGATATACAGTAAGGTTTTTAATATAGGCAGTATAGGTACCGTCCCAATTTAGGGTCACCTTGCCGCTGGTGGGACGGCTTGTATACTTTTTTTGATCAAAAATAGTTCACTAAGTACCCTATATTTATTATGCAACTTTGCTTTACATTTATATATAATTATGGTAGGGTATGAGATATATTTTTGTCTTGCTTCTTTTTTGCTAGTGTGAACATGTCTCTGTTTCTTGTATGTCTGCCATCTTAGACCTCAGTTCACATTGTCTGGTTTTTTGACTTGTTTGCATTCTGTGCAATTTAAGGGTGTGGCATGCCCTTTGTTGAGCTGATTGGTATATATGTAGCTTACCACGGGCCTAGGTGGTCTGGAGTTGGGACCCGGTCCTATTTGTCTACCCTTTTATATGCATTACTTCAACTTTGATATACAGTAAGGTTTTTAATATAGGCAGTATAGGTACCGTCCCAATTTAGGGTCACCTTGCCGCTGGTGGGACGGCTTGTATACTTTTTTTGATCAAAAATAGTTCACTAAGTACCCTATATTTATTATGCAACTTTGCTTTACATTTATATATAATTATGGTAGGGTATGAGATATATTTTTGTCTTGCTTCTTTTTTGCTAGTGTGAACATGCCTCTGTTTCTTGTATGTCTGCCATCTTAGACCTCAGTTCACATTGTCTGGTTTTTTGACTTGTTTGCATTCTGTGCAATTTAAGGGTGTGGCATGCCCTTTGTTGAGCTGATTGGTATATATGTAGCTTACCACGGGCCTAGGTGGTCTGGAGTTGGGACCCGGTCCTATTTGTCTACCCTTTTATATGCATTACTTCAACTTTGATATACAGTAAGGTTTTTAATATAGGCAGTATAGGTACCGTCCCAATTTAGGGTCACCTTGCCACTGGTGGGACGGCTTGTATACTTTTTTTGATCAAAAATAGTTCACTAAGTACCCTATATTTATTATGCAACTTTGCTTTACATTTATATATAATTATGGTAGGGTATGAGATATATTTTTGTCTTGCTTCTTTTTTGCAGACTGCTAACAGGCAAGACTTCCGTGTCCTCACCAAGAGGACGACTGACCATGCTCTCCTCCTCATCCTCCTTCCTGAACCTTTCCCTGCAATCCATGCTGAACAGATGGTATGATAGTTGTGAAGGTAGTACCGTCTATAGAGCAGAAAACTAGCTCCTGTTCTTCCTCCTCCTCCTCTTACTCATTGTCACCCAATCTATGTAGGGATGAGATGAGCCTGGGCTGTGTGGAATCACCATGTATGGTTCTTTGCTCCATCTCATCGTGCTCTGCCTGCAATGCATCCTCTTTAATTGTGAGCAGAGAGCATTTCAGAAGACAGGGAAGCGGGATGCTGACACTAATTATGTCATCATCGCCGCTCACCATCTTGGAGTCCTTAAAGTTTTGAAGGATGGTACAGATGTCTGACATCTATGTCCACTCCTGAGGTCTTATGTGTGGAGTCTGACCTGAATACCGACGGCCTTGTTGATGCTGGTGGTCAACAACTGCCCTCTTCTGCTCACAAATCCTTCCCAACATCTGCAATGTAGAGTTCCAATGCGTGGGGACATCGCACACCAGTCGGTGAGCTGGAAGCTGTAAACGCGGCGGAAGCTGTAGCTGGCTTTCTAAAATGGGCACACACGCGGCGTACTTTGACAAGCAGATTTTGCAGATCTGGGTAGGTTTGAGAAACGGCTGTACCACGAGGTTAAGCAAATGGGCAAGGCATGGTACGTGTGTGAGCTCGCCTTGCTTCAGAGCCACCACCAGGTTCTGGTCATTGTCACACGCGACCATGTCTGGTTGTAGGGTCAGCGGTGGCAGCCACAGACCTGGCTGCTCTTTCAGAGCTGCCCAGTGTCTGCAACTCTTCAGAATTGTGCGGTTTGTCACCTAAGCATATTAGCTTCAGCACAGCCTGCTGCCGCTTGGTCGAGGCAGTGCTGCAGTGCTTCCAGCTTGTAACTGAAGTGGTCATTTCGGAGATGGAGGCTGAAAAGGAGGAGGTTCAGGAGCTGTAGAATGTGGGGACAACCCTGATTGACCCAGGGCCCACAATCCTCGGCGTTGGGAGGACGTGTTCTGTCCCAAGGTCCGACTGGGTCCTGGCTTCCACTATATTAACCCAGTGTCCTGTCAGCCAGATGTACTATCCCTGCTCACAAGCACTTGTCCACTTGTCCGTGGTTAGGTGGACTTTCCCAGTAACTGCATTGTTGAGGGCACAGCTAATGTTGTGGGACACGTGCTCAAGTAATGCGGGGGCGGCACACCAGGAGAAATAGTGGTGGCTGGGGACCGAGTACCGAGGGACGGCCGTCGCCAACAGGTTGTGGAAAGCGACCATCTTCTCGAGCCTAAAGAGCAACATTTTGAGTGCAAGCATTCCCAAAATGTGTGAAATTAGTAGTGTGGCCTGTGGAGCGTTGGCTGCATATTTGCGCTTGTGTTCCAAGGACTGGGGTAGGGACAACTGAACGCTGCGCTGAGACAAGGACATGGATGTGCTTGCTGATGGTGCTAGTTGAGAGTGTGCAACAACAGGTGCAGGGCGGGAGGTATCTTCGCATGTGCCATAGACAGGGGATTGGCGTGCACGCACAACAGCGGAAGAAGTAGTGGTGTCACCCACAGACACTGTTGCTGGACCCTGGCCCACTTAGTTGGGTGCTTTGCTGCCATGTGCCTGATCATGCTGGTGGTGATCAGGCTGCTAGTTTTGCTGCCCCTGCTGATGCAGGTGGTGCAAGTGGCCTTTTTGGGGTTATCTGCAGAGTTTATAAAAATAAAACAGACTCTTGAAGACCTAACAGTTGTACTGGCAACTTCCTTCGTGTTAGTGTTACGAGGAGCGCTTTCCCGCTTTGTGTCTGCAGCCACAATACTGCTTCTTCCTGCCTGTTGTCGTGCTAGACCTCCCTTCCCCTGTATGCTGCTGTCCTCACTCTGCATGTCCCACTGCCAGGTTTGGTCAGTTACTATATCTACCACCTCGTCTTCAATTGCTGCATCCTGGTCCTCCTCCTGACTTTCTGGCAATTGTGTCTCATCATCATCCACCTCTTGCGACAGTAATTGCAATTTTCCACCGTTGCCTTCATGTGACCATGGTTGCTCAAATATTTGGGCATCGCTACACACGTTCTCCTCTTCTTTTGCTTGAAGCAAGCCGGGTGAGAGGCCCTAATCTATGAATGGAAAAGTGAACAGCTCTTTTGGAGTGTCCAAGTGTGGGATCAGTTGTCTCCGGGCACTCAGCATGGTGGGAGGAAGGAGGATCAAGGTGAGGAATATGCGGTCCAGACTCTTGGCTATTGAGACTTGACCGTGTGGAAGACAGGGTGGTGGTGGTGGTGGCAAAGTGGCTGGAAGCATTATCTGCTATCCAACCAACAACCTTTTGACACTGCTCTGTATTCAATAGTGGTGTTCTGCGGTCCCCTAGTAATTGGGACAGGAAGGTCGAGCGACAAGATGTGGGTGTTTGTTGTGTCACAATTTCAGCTTTCCCACGGCCTCGGTCTCTGCATGCACCATCAACATCACGTCCCTGTACCTTGCCACACACCTTGCAATTTTAAATGGAGGACAATATTTTCCATGTTCACTACAAATGGCTGGATTTGAACCGCAGTTATATGTGATACGTCTGACGGACAACCATGGTTTTAAATAGCGGGCCTGTAGTTTACTAATATTATTCACAGCAACCTTGCGTGAATAGCTTCACTGACACGCTGCAACAAAATGGAAATGGAAGCCAGAAATGTATGATTTTGGAACGCAGTTATATGTGATACATCTAACGGAGAACCACGGTTTTAAATAGCGGGCCTATAGTTTACTAATACTATTCTTCACAGCGACCTCGTGTGAATAGATTCACTGACACACTGCAACAAAATGGAAATGGAGGCCAATATTTTCCACGTTAACTTCAAATTTCTGGATTTTTATCGCTGTAATAATCGCTAGAAAAGATCCGGCTGTATTCTGCAGTGCTAACAAGCAAATGGAGCAGAAAATAGTATACTCTGGATTGCTTTTTAAGCAAATAATCAGGATTAAGATAAAAAAAACATTAGCCCTGGCCCCTGATACCTGGGGCTATGTCTACAAATACAGTTAGGTCCATATATATTTGGACAGAGACAACATTTTTCTAATTTTGGTTCTAGACATTACCACAATGAATTTTAAACAAAACAATTCAGATGCAGTTGAAGTTCGGACTTTCAGCTTCCATTTGAGGGTTTCCACATTAAAATTGGATGAAGGGTTTAGGAGTTTCAGCTCCTTAACATGTGCCACCCTGTTTTTAAAGGGACCAAAAGTAATTGGACAGTTTAAATAATTGTAAATAAAATGTTCATTTCTAGTACTTGGTTGAAAACCCTTTGTTGGCAATGACTGCCTGAAGTCTTGAACTCATGGACATCACCAGACGCTGTGTTTCCTCCTTTTTGATGCTCTGCCAGGCCTTCACTACGGTGGTTTGCAGTTGCTGTTTGTTTGTGGGCCTTTCTGTCTGAAGTTTAGTCTTTAACAAGTGAAATGCATGCTCAATTCGGTTGAGATCAGGTGACTGACTTGGCCATTCAAGAATATTCCACTTCTTTGCTTTAATAAACTCCTGGGTTGCTTTGGCTTTATGTTTTGGGTCATTGTCCATCTGTAGTATGAAACGACGACCAATCAGTTTGGCTGCATTTGGCTGGATCTGAGCACACAGTATGGCTCTGAATACATCAAAATTCATTTGGCTGCTTCTGTCCTGTGTCACATCATCAATAAACACTAGTGACCCAGTGCCACTGGCAGCAATGCATGCCCAAGCCATCACACTGCCTCCGTCGTGTTTTACAGATGATGTGGTATGCTTTGGATCATGAGCTGTACTACTCCTTCGCCATACTTTTCTCTTTCCATCATTCTGGTAGAGGTTGATCTTGGTTTCATCTGTCCAAAGAATGTTCTTCCAGAACTGTGCTGGCTTTTTTAGATGTTTTTTAGCAAAGTCCAGTCTAGCCTTTTTATTCTTGATGCTTATGAGTGGCTTGCACCATGCAGTGAACCCTCTGTATTTACTTTCATGCAGTCTTCTCTTTATGGTAGATTTGGATATTGATATGCCTACCTCCTGGAGAGTGTTGTTCACTCGGTTGACTGTCGTGAAGTGGTTTCTCTTCACCATGGAGATTATTTTGCGATCATCCACCACTGTTGTCTTCCGTGGGCGCCCAGGTCTTTTTGCATTGATGAGTTCACCAGTGCTTTCTTTCTTTCTCAGGATGTACCAAACTGTAGATTTTGCCACTCCTAATATTGTAGCAATTTCTCTGATGGGTTTTTTCTGTTTTTGCAGCTTAAGGATGGCTTGTTTCACCTTCATAGAGAGCTCCTTTGACCGCATGTTTACTTCACAGAAAAACCTTCCAAATGCAAGCACCACACCTCAAATCAACTCCAGGCCTTTTATCTGCTTGAGAATGACATAACGAAGGGATTGCCCACACCTGTCCATGAAATAGCCATGGAGTCAATTGTCCAATTACTTTTGGTCCCTTTAAAAACAGGGTGGCACATGTTAAGGAGCTGAAACTCCTAAACCCTTCATCCAATTTTAATGTGGATACCCTCAAATGGAAGCTGAAAGTCTGAACTTCAACTGCATCTGAATTGTTTTGTTTAAAATTCATTGTGGTAATGTCTAGAACCAAAATTAGAAAAATGTTGTCCAAATATATGTGGACCTAACTGTATCTTTAACAGCAGAAGTCAGAATGTGCAATGGACCTTCTTGTGCTCTATGCTCTGCAGTCTGCCACATACCCTGCCTGCCTTGCTTTTTAAGCAAATAACCAGAATTAAGATAAAAAAAAAGTTAGCCCTGATATCCGGGGCTATGTCTACAAATATCTGTAACAACAACAGCAGAGGCAGACAGAACGTGCAAAGGACCCTCTTGTGCTATCTGCACTGCAGTCTGACACAAACCCTGCCTGCCTAACTCCTGCTATCACCACTGAATATATGCAGCTGGATTAGTCCTCAGAAGGATCACCCCTAAGGCTGTGTCCCCACGATGCGTTTTTGGTGCGTGTTTGCAGCTCGTAAATGCTCCAGAAACGAATTGCATACCTTATCCCATGACTTCCTATGACATTCTGCAGGTTCTGTGCACATGGTCGGTATTTTTTCTGCGCAGATTTTACTCGCAGAAAAAATACGGACATAACCAATTCTTGTGCGTTTCTGCATGCTTATTTGCCTATACAATGCATTGGAAAAACGCATGTAAAAAACGCATGCGTTTTTCTGCCAAGGAGATGCAGAAATGCTCAGGAAAATTTTTGCTTCATTTTTGCATAGTGGGCACTAAGCCTTTGTTTTTCCAAACTAAATAACCCGAAGTGTAATAACCTGTCTTGGTATTGCAGACCCCCTAGTCCTCTAATAACCTTGGTCGCTTTTCCAGTTCAGCTATGTCTTTCTTATACACCGGAGACCAGAACTGTACACAGTGTTCTAAGTGTGGTCTTACTAGTGACTTGTATAGAGGTAAAATTATGTTCTCCTCATGAGCATCTATGCCTCTTTTAATGCATTCCATTATTTTATTTGCCTTTGCAGCAGCTGTCTGACATTGTCCACCAATACACCCAGGTCATTTTCAGTGACAGTTTTGCCCAGTGTTTTACAATTAAGCATATAATTATACATTTTATTTCCTCTGCCCAAGTGCATTACCTTACATTTATCCCCATTAAAGCTCATTTGCCATTTATCAGCTTCTAGTTTACATAGATCCTCCTGTAATATAAAATTGTCCTCCTCTGTATTGATTACCCTGCAGAGTTTATTGAAATACTACTCTGTATGCCCCCTACAAGGTCATTAATAAATATGTTAAAAAGAAGCGCGCCCAATACTGATCCCTGTGGTACCCCACTGTTAACATCAACCTTTTGTGTGGAACCGTATCAAAAGTTTTTGAAAAGTCCATTTACACAACATCCACTGCATTTCCTTGGTCCAGTCCGGAACTGACCTCTTCATAAAAGCTGATCAGATTAGTTTGACAAGAACGGTCCCTCGTAAACCCATGTTGATATTGGGTCATGAGAATATTCTTCTTCAGATACTCTAGTATAGCATCTCTTAGGAAACCCTCCAGGATTTTACGCACAGTAGAGGTTAAGCTTACTGGCCTATAATTTTCAAGTTCAGTTTTTGTCCATTTTTTGAATATTGGCAGCACATTTGCTATACGCCAGTCCTGTGGTACAGACCCTGTTATTATGGAATAGTTAATGATTAAAAACAATGGTCTATCTATGACGTTACTTAATTCCTGCAGTTCTCGCGGGTGTATCCCATCCGGGCCCGGGGATTTGTCAACTTTAGTGACCTTTAGACGCCGCCGTACTACCTGCTGGGTTAAGCAAGTGACATTTAATGGAGAATTTTTGTCATCACTAATCATGTTTTCTGTCATGCGATTTTCTTGTGTAAATACTGTTGAAAAAAAATCATTTCGCATATTGGCTTTTTCCTCATCCTCATCCACCATTTCATCCAATCTACCATTTGTCTCCATTCAACCTCCATTCTGCCCCCATATCTCCATTTGTCTCCATCCTGCCCCCATTTGTCTTCATCCTGCCCCCATGTCTCCATTTGTCTTTATCCTGCTCTCAATTGTCCCTATCCTTCCCCCATTTGTCTTCATCCTGGCTCCATTTGCCTTCATCTTGCTCCCATGTCTCCATCCTGCTCCCATTTGTCTTCATCCTGCCCACATGCCTTAATTTGTCTCCATTCTGCCCCCATCCTGATCTCATTGTCTCCATCCTGCCCCCAATGTCTCAATTTGTCTCCATTCTGCCCCAATGTTTCCATCCTGCCCCCAATGTCTCCATTCTGCCCCTAATGTCTCTATCCTGCCCCATGTCTCTCCATTTTGCCCCCCCCTGTCTCTCCATCCCGCCCCCAAGTCTCTCTATCCTGCCCCCATGGCTCTGCATCCTGCCCCCATATTTCCATTATGTCCCCATGTCTCTCGATTCTTCCCCCCATGTCTCTCCGTCTTGCCCCCAATATCTCCCATTCTGCCTTCATGTTTCCATTCTGCCCCCCATGTCTCTCCATCCTGCCCCCATGTCTTTCCATTCTGCCCCCAATTTCTCCCATTCTGTCTCCAATGTCTCTCCATCCTGCCCCAAATGTCTCCCATTCTGCCCCCATTGTCTCCCATCCTGCCGCAATGTTTCCATTCTGCCCCCAATTTCTCCCATTCTGTCTCCATCCTGCCCCCAATGTCTCCCATTCTGCCATTGTATCCCATTCTGCCTCCATGTTTCCATTCTGCTCCCAATGTCTCTCCATGCTGCCCACCATGTCTCTCATTCTGCCCCTAATGTTCCTCCATTCTGTCCCCAATGTCTCTTCATTATGCCCCCCCACGTCTCTCCATTCTGCCCCCATGTCTCCATCTTGCCCCCATAGTGCGGCTTTACAAAAAAAAAGTTTAAAAAAAAGGTTCTCCTTACTTTGCTGTTCTTCAGCAGCGCCTGGCTCTCCCATCACCAGAAGTACGGTTGCTGGCACATGACAGTGACGTCATACACCAGCGACGTGAGTGCTGACGTCAGCTGCCGGGTTGTCATTGGCTGGCAACTATTGCCATGCGGAAAGCCTCTTGCTGTCACACATGTCTCACCTATGCAGTCTCTCCTCCATTAGCCTCCTGCCGTTACACACATCACCTCTATGAAGTCTCATCCACTTGCCTCTGCTGTCACACACATCTCTCCTATGTAGTCTCTCCTCCACTTCCCTCCTGCTGTCACACACATCTCTCCTATGTAGTCTCTCCTCCACTCGCTTCCTGCTGTCACACACATCTCTCCTACGTAGTCTCTCCAATGACCCTCCATTCTGTCCCCATTGTGTCTTCATTATGCCCTCATGTCTCCATCTTGTCCCCATAGTGCGGATTTACAAAAAAAGTTATAAAAAAAAGTTTCTCCTTACTTTGCTGCGCTTCAGCAGCACCGGGCTCTCCCATCACCGGAAGCACTGTCGCTGGCTCATGACAGTGATGTCAGCTGCCGGGTTGTCATTAGCTGGCAGCTGTTAACTATTGCCGTGCAGGAAGCTTCCCGTACAGCAATAGATTTCAAGTGAACGTGTGTCTGAGGAAGCACGTTCAGTAACCGAAAAGGTAGACTCCTGCCACTGGCGCCCGTTGAGCAGAAAAACGGGGGCCCTCCGGCTGTCACACACCCCTGCTCTCACACACTCGCCTCCTGCTGTCACACATATCGCCCCTATGTAATCTCTCCTTCACTCGCCTCCTGCTGTCACACACGTTTTTCCTATGTAGTCTCTCCTCCACTGGCCTCCTGCTGTCACACACATCTCTCCTATGTAGTCTCTCCTCCACTGGCCTCCTGCTGTCACACACATCTCTCATATGTAGTCTCTCCTCCACTGGCCTCCAGCTGTCACACACATCTCTCCTATGTGGTCTCTCCTCCACTGGCCTCCAGCTGTCACACACATCTCTCCTATGTGGTCTCTCCTCCACTCGCGTCCTGATGTCACACACGTCTCTCGTATTTAATCTCTCCTCCACTCGCCTCCTGCTGTCACACACATCTCTCCTATGTAGTCTCTCCTCCACTCCCCTCCTGCTGTCATACACATCTCTCCTATGTAGTCTCTCCTCCACTCGCTTCCTGCTGTCACACACATCTCTCCTATGTAGTCTCTCCTCCACTAGCCTCCTGCTGTCACACACATCTCTCCTATGTAGTCTCTCCTCCACTCCCCTCCTGCTGTCATACACATCTCTCCTATGTAGTCTCTCCTCCACTCGCCTCCTGCTGTCACACACATCTCTCCTATGTAGTCTCTCCTCCACTCGCCTCCTGCTGTCACACACATCTCTCCTATGTAGTCTCTCCTCCACTCGCCTCCTGCTGTCACACACATCTCCCCTATGTAGTCTCTCCTCCACTCGCCTCCTGCTGTCACACACATCTTTCCTATGTAGTATCTCCTCCACTCGCCTCCTGCTGTCATACACATCTCTCCTATGTAGTCTCTCCTCCCCTCCTGCTGTCACACACATCTCCCCTATGCAGTCTCTCCTCCACTGGCCTCCAGCTGTCACACACATCTCTCCTATGTGGTCTCTCCTCCACTCGTGTCCTGCTGTCACACACATCTCTCCTATGTAGTCTCTCCTCCATTCACTTCCTGCTGTCATACACATCTCTCCTATGTAGTCTCTCCTCCACTCGCCTCCTGCTGTCACACACATCTCTCCTATGTAGTCTCTCCTCCACTCGCGTCCTGATGTCACACACGTCTCTCGTATATAATCTCTCCTCCACTCGCCTCCTGTTGTCACACACATTTCTCCTATGTAGTCTCTCCTCCTTTCCCCTCCTGCTGTCACACACATCTCTCCTATGTAGTCTCTCCTCCACTCGCCTCCTGCTGTCACACACATCTCTCCTATGTAGTCTCCCCTCCACTCGCTTCCTGTTGTCACATACATTTCTCCTATGTAGTCTCTCCTTCACTCGCGTCCTGCTGTCACACATCTCCCCTATGTAGTCTCTCCTCCACTCGCCTCCTGCTGTCACACACATCTCTCCTATGTAGTCTCTCCTCCACTCGCCTCCTGCTGTAACACACATCTCTCCTATGTAGTCTCTCCTCCACTTCCCTCCTGCTGTCACACACATCTCTCCTATGTAGTCTCTCCTCCACTCCCCTCCTGCTGTCATACACATCTCTCCTATGTAGTCTCTCCTCCACTCGCCTCCTGCTGTCATACACATCTCTCCTATGTAGTCTCTCCTCCACTCGCTTCCTGCTGTCACACACATCTCTCCTATGTAGTCTCTCCTTCACTCGCCTCCTGCTGTCATACACATCTCTCCTATGTAGTCTCTCCTCCACTAGCCTCCTGCTGTCACACACATCTCTCCTATGTAGTCTCTCCTCCACTCCCCTCCTGCTGTCATACACATCTCTCCTATGTAGTCTCTCCTCCACTCCCCTCCTGCTGTCATACACATCTCTCCTATGTAGTCTCTCCTCCACTCGCCTCCTGCTGTCATACACATCTCTCCTATGTAGTCTCTCCTCCACTTGCCTCCTGCTGTCACACACATCTCTCCTATGTAGTCTCTCCTCCACTCCCCTCCTGCTGTCATACACATCTCTCCTATGTAGTCTCTCCTCCACTCGCCTCCTGCTGTCACACACATCTCCCCTATGTAGTCTCTCCTCCACTCCCCTCCTGCTGTCATACACATCTCTCCTATGTAGTCTCTCCTCCACTCGCTTCCTGCTGTCACACACATCTCTCCTATGTAGTCTCTCCTTCACTCGCCTCCTGCTGTCATACACATCTCTCCTATGTAGTCTCTCCTCCACTAGCCTCCTGCTGTCACACACATCTCTCCTATGTAGTCTCTCCTCCACTCCCCTCCTGCTGTCATACACATCTCTCCTATGTAGTCTCTCCTCCACTCGCCTCCTGCTGTCACACACATCTCTCCTATGTAGTCTCTCCTCCACTCGCCTCCTGCTGTCACACACATCTCTCCTATGTAGTCTCTCCTCCACTCGCCTCCTGCTGTCACACACATCTCTCCTATGTAGTCTCCCCTCCACTCGCTTCCTGTTGTCACATACATTTCTCCTATGTAGTCTCTCCTTCACTCGCATCCTGCTGTCACACATCTCCCCTATGTAGTCTCTCCTCCACTCGCCTCCTGCTGTCACACACATCTCTCCTATGTAGTCTCTCCTCCACTCGCCTCCTGCTGTCACACACATCTCTCCTATGTAGTCTCTCCTCCACTTCCCTCCTGCTGTCACACACATCTCTCCTATGTAGTCTCTCCTCCACTCCCCTCCTGCTGTCATACACATCTCTCCTATGTAGTCTCTCCTCCACTCGCCTCCTGCTGTCATACACATCTCTCCTATGTAGTCTCTCCTCCACTCGCTTCCTGCTGTCACACACATCTCTCCTATGTAGTCTCTCCTTCACTCGCCTCCTGCTGTCATACACATCTCTCCTATGTAGTCTCTCCTCCACTAGCCTCCTGCTGTCACACACATCTCTCCTATGTAGTCTCTCCTCCACTCCCCTCCTGCTGTCATACACATCTCTCCTATGTAGTCTCTCCTCCACTCCCCTCCTGCTGTCATACACATCTCTCCTATGTAGTCTCTCCTCCACTCGCCTCCTGCTGTCATACACATCTCTCCTATGTAGTCTCTCCTCCACTCGCCTCCTGCTGTCACACACATCTCTCCTATGTAGTCTCTCCTCCACTCCCCTCCTGCTGTCATACACATCTCTCCTATGTAGTCTCTCCTCCACTCGCCTCCTGCTGTCACACACATCTCCCCTATGTAGTCTCTCCTCCACTCCCCTCCTGCTGTCATACACATCTCTCCTATGTAGTCTCTCCTCCACTCGCTTCCTGCTGTCACACACATCTCTCCTATGTAGTCTCTCCTTCACTCGCCTCCTGCTGTCATACACATCTCTCCTATGTAGTCTCTCCTCCACTAGCCTCCTGCTGTCACACACATCTCTCCTATGTAGTCTCTCCTCCACTCCCCTCCTGCTGTCATACACATCTCTCCTATGTAGTCTCTCCTCCACTCGCCTCCTGCTGTCACACACATCTCTCCTATGTAGTCTCTCCTCCACTCGCCTCCTGCTGTCACACACATCTCCCCTATGTAGTATCTCATCCACTCGCCTCCTGCTGTCACACACATCTCCCCTATGTAGTCTCTCCTCCACTCGCTTCCTGCTGTCACACACATCTCTCCTATGTAGTCTCTCCTCCACTCGCCTCCTGCTGTCATACACATCTCTCCTATGTAGTCTCTCCTCCCCTCCTGCTGTCACACACATCTCCCCTATGCAGTCTCTCCTCCACTGGCCTCCAGCTGTCACACACATCTCTCCTATGTGGTCTCTCCTCCACTCGCGTCCTGCTGTCACACACATCTCTCCTATGTAGTCTCTCCTCCATTCACTTCCTGCTGTCATACACATCTCTCCTATGTAGTCTCTCCTCCACTCGCCTCCTGCTGTCACACACATCTCTAATATGTAGTCTCTCCTCCACTCGCGTCCTGATGTCACACACGTCTCTCGTATATAATCTCTCCTCCACTCGCCTCCTGTTGTCACACACATTTCTCCTATGTAGTCTCTCCTCCTTTCCCCTCCTGCTGTCACACACATCGCTCCTATGTAGTCTCTCCTCCACTCGCCTCCTGCTGTCACACACATCTCTCCTATGTAGTCTCCCCTCCACTCGCTTCCTGTTGTCACATACATTTCTCCTATGTAGTCTCTCCTTCACTCGCGTCCTGCTGTCACACATCTCTCCTATGTAGTCTCTCCTCCACTCCCCTCCTGCTGTCATACACATCTCTCCTATGTAGTCTCTCCTCCACTAGCCTCCTGCTGTCACACACATCTCTCCTATGTAGTCTCTCCTCCACTCGCTTCCTGCTGTCACACACATCTCTCCTATGTAGTCTCTCCTTCACTCGCCTCCTGCTGTCATACACATCTCTCCTATGTAGTCTCTCCTCCACTAGCCTCCTGCTGTCACACACATCTCTCCTATGTAGTCTCTCCTCCACTCGCCTCCTGCTGTCACACACATCACTCCTATGTAGTCTCTCCTCCACTCGCTTCCTGCTGTCACACACATCTCTCCTATGTAGTCTCTCCTCCACTCCCCTCCTGCTGTCATACACATCTCTCCTATGTAGTCTCTCCTCCACTCGCCTCCTGCTGTCACACACATCTCCCCTATGTAGTCTCTCCTCCACTCCCCTCCTGCTGTCATACACATCTCTCCTATGTAGTCTCTCCTCCACTCGCTTCCTGCTGTCACACACATCTCTCCTATGTAGTCTCTCCTTCACTCGCCTCCTGCTGTCATACACATCTCTCCTATGTAGTCTCTCCTCCACTAGCCTCCTGCTGTCACACACATCTCTCCTATGTAGTCTCTCCTCCACTCCCCTCCTGCTGTCATACACATCTCTCCTATGTAGTCTCTCCTCCACTCGCCTCCTGCTGTCACACACATCTCTCCTATGTAGTCTCTCCTCCACTCGCCTCCTGCTGTCACACACATCTCCCCTATGTGGTATCTCATCCACTCGCCTCCTGCTGTCACACACATCTCCCCTATGTAGTCTCTCCTCCACTCGCTTCCTGCTGTCACACACATCTCTCCTATGTAGTCTCTCCTCCACTCGCCTCCTGCTGTCATACACATCTCTCCTATGTAGTCTCTCCTCCCCTCCTGCTGTCACACACATCTCCCCTATGCAGTCTCTCCTCCACTGGCCTCCAGCTGTCACACACATCTCTCCTATGTGGTCTCTCCTCCACTCGCGTCCTGCTGTCACACACATCTCTCCTATGTAGTCTCTCCTCCATTCACTTCCTGCTGTCATACACATCTCTCCTATGTAGTCTCTCCTCCACTCGCCTCCTGCTGTCACACACATCTCTCCTATGTAGTCTCTCCTCCACTCGCGTCCTGATGTCACACACGTCTCTCGTATATAATCTCTCCTCCACTCGCCTCCTGTTGTCACACACATTTCTCCTATGTAGTCTCTCCTCCTTTCCCCTCCTGCTGTCACACACATCGCTCCTATGTAGTCTCTCCTCCACTCGCCTCCTGCTGTCACACACATCTCTCCTATGTAGTCTCCCCTCCACTCGCTTCCTGTTGTCACATACATTTCTCCTATGTAGTCTCTCCTTCACTCGCGTCCTGCTGTCACACATCTCTCCTATGTAGTCTCTCCTCCACTCCCCTCCTGCTGTCATACACATCTCTCCTATGTAGTCTCTCCTCCACTAGCTTCCTGCTGTCACACACATCTCTCCTATGTAGTCTCTCCTCCACTCGCTTCCTGCTGTCACACACATCTCTCCTATGTAGTCTCTCCTTCACTCGCCTCCTGCTGTCATACACATCTCTCCTATGTAGTCTCTCCTCCACTAGCCTCCTGCTGTCACACACATCTCTCCTATGTAGTCTCTCCTCCACTCGCCTCCTGCTGTCACACACATCACTCCTATGTAGTCTCTCCTCCACTCGCTTCCTGCTGTCACACACATCTCTCCTATGTAGTCTCTCCTCCACTCGCCTCCTGCTGTCACACACATCTCCCCTATGTAGTATCTCATCCACTCGCCTCCTGCTGTCACACACATCTCCCCTATGTAGTCTCTCCTCCACTCGCCTCCTGCTGTCACACACATCTCTCCTATGTAGTCTCTCCTCCACTCGCCTCCTGCTGTCATACACATCTCTCCTATGTAGTCTCTCCTCCCCTTGCCTCCTGCTGTCACACACATCTCTCCTATGTAGTCTCTCCTCCACTCGCTTCCTGCTGTCACACACATTTCTCCTATGCAGTCTTTCCTCCACTCGCTTCCTGCTGTCACACACATCTCCCCTATGCAGTCTTTCCTCCACTCGCTTCCTGCTGTCACACGGATCTCTACCATGCAGTTGTGTCACCCCAGGGGTCCAGTTGCCACAGTGGCACTGCCTCCCTCACAGGGGTGATGCCATACCTGGAAGCAATGAGGGGTCCCCTAATCAGGTATACCAACATACAACACTTTCCTGGCTCCAGACCAGAAAGGGGAGCTCTTCCACTTAGCAACTGGAATCTGGAGGTGGGGTTAGTAAGTTAGTTGAGAGGAGTTGAATACAGGACAGTGAGGAGGAAAGACCTGGGGAAGGGAGCTCTGCACAAGCTAACCCCAGAGAAGAGAAGCGCAGAAGACCCGGACACCGGAATCTGAGGTTGTGGGGCACTGAAGGCCCAGCAGCAGAATCCAGAGGGCAAGAGACTGCAGGTCTCCTGGCCCCATCAGAGGCCCGAAGACACAGCAGCACCATAGGGCACAGCACCGCCACATGGGATCGACACTTAAGGAAGGCCCGAGCTGCCTGCCATAAGGGTGAGGAACAGATGTTTTACTCAGGGGCTAGGGCCGCAGCATAGCTACAAGCAGCAGGGCCAAAGAGATTAGCGCAGAGGGAAGGCCTACAACTTCACCTGGCGAGGTGGATCCCCAACTTGCTCCCAGGCCACCCGGACCTCTACTACCAGCTAGTACCCGTGCCCCGGTCTGCTTAACAACCGTAAGTAAAGATAAGAGGAAACCGCCATTAAGTTGTGGACTGGTCATTATCTGCGCCATCACCTGCACTACACCGCACCAGCAACATCTACCTCATAGCATCACTATATCTTGCCCTGGGGCTAAGCTCTGCCTCTGGAGAGCTGAACCAACTCTGCTGCATCACCATCAGCTCCAGAGGATCTGCACCGCAGCGGAAGCCCCATATAGCCACATAACACAGGTGGCGTCACGAACATTATCTCTATAAAAACTTAATTCCCCTTTTACTTTTCCCCTTTTATTGACCGCCCAGGGTCACGGACCGGGTCACTGCCACTGTGACATCCCCCCGCATCGACCGGCCTGGCTACCGAGTACCCCACGGCCCAGGGGGCGCGTCACAGTCTCTCCGACACTTGCCTCCTGCTGTCACACACATCTCTCCTATGTAGTTTCTCTCCACTTGCCTCCTGCTGTCACACACATCTCTCCTATGTAGATTTCTTCCACTTGTCTCCTGCTGTCACACACATCTCCCCTATGTAGTCTCTCCACCATTTGCTTTCTGCTATCACACATGTTTCTTATGTAGTCTCTCCTCCACTAGTGTCCTGCTGTCACACGTCTCTCGTATGTAATCTCTCCTCCAATGGCCTCCTGCGTAACACGTCTCTCGTATGTAATCTCTCCAGCACTCACCTCCTGCTGTAACACACATCTCCCCTATGCAGACTCCCCTCCACTCGCCTGCAGCTGTCACACACATCTCCCCTATGCAGTCTCTCCTCCACTCCCCTCCGGCTGTCACACACATCGCCCCTATGTAGTCTCTTCTCCAATCGCCTCCTACTGTCACACACGTCTCCTATGTAGTCTCTCCTCCACTCGCCTCCTGCTGTCACACACATCTGCCCTATCCAGTCTTCCCTCCACTCGCTTACTGCTGTCACACATCTCAATTATGTAGTTTCTCCTCCACTAGCTTCCTGCTGTCATACACCTCTCCTATGTAATCTCTCCTCCACTCGCCTCCTGCTGTCACAAATCTCCCCTGAAGGCTGCGTTCACACATTGCGTACTTTCGCGCGCTTTTTTGCGTGCGCTTTTTCAAAATACGCAATGTGCCTTGTGTCTGCCAGCAAAGTGAATGGGAAATTCACTTTGCCGTTCAGACAGTGTGATTTTACGCAGAGCGAAAGCGCAGCTGCGTAAAGAATTGACATGTCAATTCTTTACGCAGCTGCGTCCTGTGCTTTCTCCTATTGTGCCCATTATAAGCGATGGAATTACGCAGCGGTGTTCACACACTGCGTAATTCCAGCGCTTTTTTATGGAGGCGCAGGAGAAACTATGGATACTCACCTATCCGATGGATGGGAGAGCCATCGGGTCCGGTCCCGCCGCTTCCAGCATCTGCCGGAGAACCGTTCAGCTGACTGTAGCTTACCGGCTTCCGGTCAGCTGATTTACAAGCTGGTCAGCTGACAGTCAGCTGATCGCTTCACGGCAGATGCTGGAAGCCAGAAGCTGTCTGTACATACACTGCTAGGGGGACACTCTCACACACACACGACACATAGACACAGACAGTACACACAGGACACACAGACACATACATTACATTACATACATACATATACATTACATTACATACAGGTGTCCATGCTCCTCACACTTCACTTCTCCTGCACCTCCGTAAAAAAACACAGGAGAAAACGCAGTGTGTGAATGGAGGTGCTTTTTTTACCTGCGTAAAAAAACGCAGGTAAAAAAAGCAGGAAAATACGCGCGCGTAAAAAAACGTAGGGAAATACGCAATGTGTGAATGCAGCCTTATGCAGTCTTTCCTCCATTCACCTCCTGCTGTCACATACATATCCCTATGCAGTCTCTCTTCCTCTCGCTAACTGCTGTCACACACGAGTCTTATATAGTCTCTCCTCCAAAGTGAAATAATACACTTTGTGGGTCTTTTCTTTCAATCTCCTTTGTCTTGAGGTTAATTAAGTATTTGATCCTATCGCTCTCCTCAACACTACCACAGGCTCAGGAGCACCCACAACCCCAAAAGGGGTTATAAAAGAATAACCGCCAAACCAAAGGGCCCAACATTCCTTTTGCCATAAGCCCCCTAGATCACCAGACCAAAATCCAGATATCCCAAGGGGTTCAAGCCTAGCTGAACCCCCTTAACAAAAATTTTACCAACTTCAAGGACCCCGATACACGCCTTGTCCACTATGACCCGTTAAACAAAAAAGCAAGATAGCACCCCCTTCCTTTTTTTTTATATCTTTAAACAAGGCAAATAGATCCCCCATTACCCTGGTCAAGCCTTTCGAAAGACCTAAATAGAGGGAGGGTGGGTGGGACTCTTCTCTTGTCCTGGGAGTGGGAAAGTGACCCAACCCCGTCCCTAGGCCATCTTATAAACCCCCGCCTAGCCCCCACCTCCAAACCTATGTCATGTAGGCTTCCGCCCCCACTGCCTTGGCCTTAAGAGCTCCAGCCTTCCCTTGACGCTGGTATTGTTGACTATCGTGTGTTCTTGGCCCCATGTACCCCTTCACAAAGAACAACAAACTCAAGGGAGGTTAGATAAATCTCGGCCACAGTGGCCTTTTATTGTAAACAATACAAAACATGGAAAAGAACATTGTTTATTAGAACGTGCTAAGGTACTTGAAGCTCCGAAATCTGGTGACCACAAAAATAACTAGCCAACATTTACTCCCAGCCGCTACCACAGGAGCACCCACAACCCAAATAGAGGTTATAAATGAATACCCGCCAAACCAAAGGGCCCAACATTCCTTTTGCCGCAAGCCCCCTAGATTACCAAACCAAAATCCAGATATCCCAAGGGGTTCAAGCGTTGCTGAATCCCCTTAACAAAAATTTTACCAGCTTCAAGGACCCTGATACACACTACACAAGAGAGCGTTTGACCTCTTCACATGCTCGAGACCCCCTTCCAAGCCCCTTTTTCTTTGAAGAATAAGGCATGCTCAATGCCCCCTCCCAGTGCTAGAGTCCATAAATCAATCTCCACATCATTAAGGTGCACTCCATCCGCTCGCCAGAAATTTCCTGAGCCATCTTCCAGGTCCAGATGCCTTACTGCCACCCCACCCCTCCTGTTCCAAGTCACAACATTTGAAATGGCACGATTGACCTTTTTGCGAACCTTGTTTATTTTTTCAGGAAATCGCACATTCCGTCATACTCTTCTCGTAACAATCTCTGACCACACTGTCACTAAACCCGGAAAGGATGTCCAGATACGCAGAAAATCCGTAGCGGCTCCTATCCAGAAAGAATGAGGAGCAAAACTAAAGGGGTCTAGACCCAAGCGACTTAAACCGTTCCTGAAAACCTCTGTAAATTGGTACTTTGATAGGAAGGATCCGTCTTCGTGGAATAGCAACAGGCCTTCAACCCCCTTTGTGGTTACCCTTAAAGACTAAATAGGTCCATAAAGGACACATTAAAGACCCTTTTACAGTTCCTAAACTTATCCTCCTCCCCCTCCTCATTTGATTGTTTTTTGAACTCCTAAGCCATATCTCTACACCTTTTTTGGTATTTACTACGTCCTTTGCCAATAAGCCTGCTGATCTTTTCTTGGACGGAGCTTTTAGCTCGCTTATGCGCTACGCAGCGAAAAAAGCTAATGAGAAAGCTAACTCGAACAAACTCATCTTGTACTCAGAAAAACATATTCCTTCCAATTCAGAACCTAGTCGCTCTAAGAGGTAGAATGAAACTGGGCGTCGCTCGTCATTAAAAGATCTATCTCTACTGTAACCTTTTATTGCTTGTCGCACGAAAAATTGTTTGGTGACATCTGGCAAGCCCCTTAATTTAAAATTTATAGACAAACCTGCGAGTACCCTATTCATCTTAGATACCAACCATCCCTCTGCTGCTCCTTCACTCACACACAGTAGCAGCAGCCCTACATTATCCTCATCTGACGAAGGTCGTTTTACCCCCTCAATCGCTCTTCCCATGATTTCCACACGGTTTGATAGGATGACCACGTACTATTTGACAACGATGCGCCAATTAGGGGTTGGGCTGCTCAAATGCCAAGTTCCATAACTTCTGAGGACACTTCAACCCTCTCTCACTTGCGTCGGGCGTCAATGACCAGTACTGGTCCCACTGGAAACGAGAGAGCATCAGCGGTCGAGTTTTTAACTCTTGGTACATGGGAGGCTGTGATACAGGTATTTAACCATAAACATTCTAATACCAAGCACCGCAGTACCCGAATCACTGGTGGGGAAGAAGCCGTTATACTATTTATTGCGAACACCACGCCCATATTGTTGCAACTAAAGCGTATCCGCTTATTATGGAAGTGTACTCCCCACAAATTAACCGCTAGCAAGATCGTGAAAATCTCCAAGAAAGTTACGTTCCTTACAATATTAGCCTCTCGCCATTCCTTGGGCCATTCGCTTGCACATCATTGACCCTGGAAGTATGCTTCAACCCAATACTCCCTGTTGCATCCGTGAACAATTGTAACTCGGAATTATTTACCATCTCATCCATTATTAAAGAACGACCATTGAACGTCTCCAAAAATTGTGCCCATATTGCCAAGTCGTTCTTATGATCCTATGACATTCTAATGTAATGATAAGGAGCTGCCACTCTGGTGGTCGCACTAGCTAGTCTTCATGAAAAAACGCGTCCCATGAGCATAATTCTGCAAGCGAAGCAGAGTTTACCCAACAATGACTGCAATTCTCTTAGTGTTAGTTTCTTTACGCGCCTCGCTCTAGCTACCTCTATTTTTAGTGCCAACATTTTTTCTTGAGGCAAGCAAAACTCCCAATTAACCGAGTCGATCTCAATGCCCAAAAAAACGAATGCACGATGTTGGCCCTTCTATCTTGTCTGGAGCTAGCAAGACTCCAAAAAGTCTTGCTGCATCGTTCGCAGAGTCGACTTGCACAATCTAATTTCTTTTGGGCCGAAAAACATAAAATCGTCCAAGTAGTGAATGATAGGTGCTCCACCAGACACATCACGCACCACCCACTCCAAAAAAGTACTGAATGCTTCAAAAACTGAACAGGAAAGGAAACACCAGTCGACAAAATATTTATCGTCCCAAAAGCAACCTAGCAGCCGGATGCTTTCTTGGTGAACTGGTAACAACTGGTGTTGAGCACGTATGTTCTGTCCGAGTATGCTCGGGCCGAGCTCAGAGTATTTATAGCAGCTCGGTGATATGTTTAAATCGCTCCCGTGTTCATGATTTGCAACTGTTTGACAGTTTTATTACATGTGACGAATGTGTAAGAAATAGACATTCCTCACATGTAATAAAACTGTCAAACAGTCGCAAATCATGCACACGGGAGTGATTCAACCATATCACCGAGCAGCTATAAATACTCGGAGCTCGGCCGGAGCATACTCGGCGAAAGGGTTAATAGAACATACTCGCTAAACACTAGTAACAACCTGAAAGCAGCTTCAATATCGGTCTTTGCCATGAGAGTTCCCTTTCCTAGTTTACGAACCCATCGGGTCGCCTCATCAAAGGAAGTATTATTTCTGAGCATAATTCGGGAGCTATACCGTCGTTCCCCGATTTCCCTCTTGGGTACGATAGACGGTGAATTTAGGGAAACTTATTAGGTTCTATTTTGGGTAAAACTCCCATCAGGGAAACAACTAAATCAGCAAATGGTAATTCAAGAAAAGAACCCGCCATGCGGCCAAATGCTACTTCCTTTTCCAGTTTTTCTGCCACCAACTTTGGGTGCCGATAAGCAGACTGTAAGTTTTTTCTAGTGAGTTTGATTTCAAAAGGTGGGGATGGTATCCTAAACCCTTCCTCAAGGCCAACCACCAATAATTCGGCCTTGCCCCTATCAGGGAATCTATCTAGAAATGGATGCATTTCATGTAGTTTCAGTGGCATCCCTCCCTTGTGAATTACCGGGAGGTGCTTTTCCCTTGCCTTTCCTGAAACATTTCCCCGCCCCGTGGGAAGAACCGTTACAATAGGAGCACAAATGTTGGAACTTACAACCATTCCCAAATTTGCACTGGCATTCATTGAACTACCAGCATACTCCTGGCTTTTGTCCCCCTCCTGACTGGGTTGAATGACTATAAGCTCCTGAGGTTCCTGTTTGGCCAGGTAAACCGGCCCCGTCTTAAAATGTGTGCCCAAACCTGACTAGCGCCATGACCTGCAACCATAGGACTATATCTTTTTGGTCCCACCTGATCGCTGGCCTAACTGCCTTCCTCTAACGAAAGTGTTTGTCATATCTCAGCCATGTCTTGTCCCCATAAACTCTGTATGCTTCCCCAATAGAGTCAAGAAAGCAAAAAAGGCCAGAGCATTTCTCTGGAGCCTTTTCCCCTTGTGAGGCAGTGACTGAGATCATATATGAGGGACGTTATATATCCCCCAGAATGTGTACAGAGACCTATTAAACCCATTGGTGTGCATTGCAGTCACAGACACAGCTGCGGCTGCTATGCAGGAATGAAGGTGAGCATTGACCTGGTCAGGCTATCTGGCTAAGGCAGATTAAGTAAAACCCGGCAGGGCCTTGATTTCTTGGAGGAGGCTACAGGAAGTCAGTGGGGTGGCCTCCTCCCTCCAACCCTGGTTTTCCAGTGGCTCTTGCCACAGGTCTTTTAAAAACCCTGCATTAAGGATTAGTGTTGTACAGTGTTGGGACCTGCTAGGAGCATAGCAGGAAAGCTTGGCGGGCTTGTGTGTAGCTGAACCCACGCCTGGGAAGGTTCTGCACCCATCAGACTCTGAGCGGTCCAGCGCGGCCGTTGTCCACGGCAATCGTTGTTATGGACTTATGTTAACCCAGCTGCAAACTGGAGGACTTTCTGTTTTACCCGTGAGTTGCTGAATAAAAGCTGCTTATGTTGGACTTGCTTGGGTCACTGCTTCAGTTACTGCACGGTGTGAACACCGCCGCCTTACACCCTATTACGCGTGACATGATTGCAAACGCTTGCATCCAGTTGGCGAACGTTTGAGGGATCAAGCACCACCTTCGCTTTAATTCATCTTCTTTAGTGCTATCCTCGCTCCTCCTTTTGTCACGGTTAAACTTTTCCAGCTGCAATAATGAAAATATCTCAATGTACTCGTCCCTCCATATTTGTTACTTTACTTCCTTTAAATGAGCCCCCAATGGTCCCCTCAAGGCAAATACTTCTCCTTTTGCCCTGTCACCCAAATGGATTTTTCTCTCTTATCCGCTTCAGTTTGAACTAAAAGGGACGCCGGACTTTGTGCCTGGGGGCTATCGCCGATACGCATCATTATTTGTGCCCCCCCCCATGGGGACCCAGGCACTTACATGGGCTGGAGGTCTATTGGCCCCTTCTAAACTTGCTAAGCAATCCTTTAAGGTAGATAGCAAAACCTGAACCCCTGTGCCCCCTACATTGCCCATCCCTACACCCCTAGACAGGTCCCCTATTTGCTGACTGCCCATATTAACTTGGGACACCTCCCCTAAATGCTGACTACCCAGATGTTTAGTATATAGTAGTGTTGGTGAGGAGTGACAAGACAAGGAATCATACTCACCAGAAAGCGTGGGGGGGGGGGACCACCCCACCAGCCGGAAATCCCGCATATTGACGATCCTGGGTCGATGGTCTAGGTGAAGCCGCCTCTTGACGTTGCTCCTTGCTGAAAGGTGAGTTCTCTTGCAGCTGACGCAGAGTTTTGTTGCGGAAAGCATCGGAAACCTCCACCAGAGAAATTTGTTTGGGCCTGTGGCCCATATGATGATGCTGATGACTGTCATTAAGGGAAAAGGGTGACCCCCATCCCCCTACAGCTGTCCGCTCCATATCTAGGGAGACTGCGCCGCAGGTCCTCCCTTACTTCTCCTGGAACGTCATATATTGGGAGACCACGCCGCTGGTCCTCCCTTGCAAGTCTCTGATCCCCCACCTCACTTTTGGTGACTTCATGTACTGGGATACCACACCGCAGGTACTTGTTTGCATATCCCAGATTTTTCCCCCCTTCAGGAGCTTCATGTACTGGGATACCATGCCGCAGGTACTCCCTTGTGGTTCCCAGATTTTCTATCCCTTGTGTCATATTGTGGGAGATCACCCACCCCCTTCCTCGTTGCTCCTCCCACTGAGCTCCGATACTGGTAAGGTCTCGCAATATCCCTGCTTGCAAAGCTCACCGCCGCTGCCCGGTCCCATTGCTGTGGATGGTAAGCAGGCCAACTGGCAGTGAACCGACTGTGACGGCCCGCCGTGGTATTTGCGTAGGCGTCACCAAAGCGAACGTAAGCGGCTGATAATGCACTCCCCGATGATGCGCCACCGCAGTGACCGGAAGATGCCAACGACGATGCACTTCCGCTGGACTAAATGGTGGGCGTGCCAGCCGTGCACGCCGTTTCCCTCTAGCCCAGGGCCGGCCGGAATACCTTAAGGATGCAGAGCGGCTTAGAGTCGCTGGAGGGGCTCGTACGCTGTTGTCTTGCCCGCAGTCCATCGGGGGAAATCCGCAATAGGGGGAGCAATCTTCATGCAGGACGCTCAACAGCCCTGTAGCCGTCCAAACTACCGTGAGACTAGGTCACAGATGTATGGAGGAGACAGGTTGTGGATGGCTTTGTATGCCAGGGTTAGGGTTTTGAACTGGATTCTCTGGGCAATGGGTAGCCAGTGAAGGGATTGACAGAGGGGAGAGGCCGGGGAATAGCGGGGGGACAGGTGGATTAGTCGGGCAGCAGTGTTTAGAATAGATTGGAGGGGGGCGAGAGTGTTGGAAGGGAGACCACAGAGCAGGAGGTTGCAGTATTCAAGGTGGGAGATGATGAGGGCATGCACCAGTGTTTTTGCAGAATCTATGCTGAGGAATGCACGGATGTGGGAGATGTTTTTGAGTTGGAGTCGGCAGGAGGTGGAAAGGCCTTGGATATGTGATTTGAAGGAGAGGTCAGAGTCCAGGGTTACCCTGAGGCAGTGAGCTTGCGGGACTGGGGAGAGTGGGCAGCCATTGACGTTGGTGGATAGGTCAAATGGGGGGGATGAATGAGAAGGTGGAAAGATGATGAATTCTGTTTTATCCATGTAAGTTTTAGAAATCTAGCAGAGAAGGATGAAATAGCGGACAGACATTGTGGAATGTTGGATAGTAGGGAGGAGATATCGGGTCCAGAGAGGTAGATCTGTGTGTCATCGGCGTAGAGGTGATACTGAAAGCCGTGAGACTCTATGAGCTGTCCCAGGCCAAAGGTGTAGATGGAGAAGAGCAGAGGTCATAGAACTGAACTTTGGGGGACACAGACTGATAGGGGGCGAGATGCGGAGGTGGTGTGCGAGTGGGAGACGCTGAAAGTCCTGTCTGTTAGGTATGAGGAGATCCAAGATAGGGCCAAGTCCATGATACCAAGAGATGAGAGGATCTGTAGTAAGGAGTGGTTGACGGTGTCAAAGGCAGATGACAGGTCCAGGAGGAGGAGGACGGAGTAGTGTCGCTTGGATTTGGCAGTTAGTAGGTGACTTTGGTCAGGGCAGTTTCAGTCGAGTGATGTGGTCGGAAGCCAGATTGTAAACGGTCGAAGAGGGAACATGAGGAGAGGTGGGAGGACAGTTCAAGGTGGACATGTTGATCCAGTAGTTTTGAGGCATAGGGGTGAAGTGATATGGGGCGGTAGCTGGACAGAGAGAGGATGGGTCAAGGGAGGGCTTTTTGAGGATGGGTGTGATTGAGGCGTGTTTGAAGCATGAGGGGAAGACACCAGTTGTTAGTGACAGGTTGAAGAGGCAGGTTAGCGTTGGGATGAAGACTGTGGTATGGTTAGGGATGAAGTGGGACGGGACTGGATCAAGTTCGCAGGTGGTGAGGTGTGACTTGGAGAGTAAAGAAGAGACTTGGTCTTCTGTAATGGTGGAGAAGTGGGGTTTGGAGGAGGAAGGTTGAGTAGATATGAGGAGGGGCTGTGGGGACTTAAGGGAAAAGCTTTGTCTGATGGTGTCAATCTTCTGCTTAAAGAATGAGGAAAAGTCTTCAGCAGAGATGAGAGGAGGAAGGGGGTGGAGGAGAGAATTGAAAGTGTTGAATAGCTGTTTAGGGTTGTGAGACAGAGAGGATATGAGAGATGAGAAGTATGTTTGTTTTGCTGCAGAGAGTGTGGACTTGAAAATAGTGACATATTGTTTGAATGCGATGAAGTGCTCGATGGAGTGGTACCTTTTCCATCTCAGCTCAGCAACCCTGGAGGCCCGTCGCAGTTCTTTAGTAAGGTTGGTGTGCCAGGGTTGCCTGTTGATTGTGCGAGCTTTGGTATGTGTGCGAGGGGCGACTGAGTCGAGAGCTGTGGCTGTTGTGGTATTATATAAAGCAACAGCAACATCTGCATTGTGTAAGGAATTTATGTCTGTAAGGTAAGAGGGAGGAGGGATTTAGAGAGTGAGTGTAGGTCAAGGTGTTTGAGGTTTCTGCGAGGGTGTGCAAGTTTTTGGAGTGGGGATTGTCGACCTGGAGATGAGAGTGCAGAGATTGTAAGTATGTTGTTGTCTGAGAGAGGTAGAAGGGAGTTAGAGATGTTAGATAGGGAACAGAGGCAGGTGAAGATTAAGTCCAGTGTGTGGCCATATTTATGAGTGGTTGCGGAAGACCATTGTGCAAGGCTGAAGGAGAAAGTGAGGGATAGGAGCTTAGAGGCAGATGAGTGGGAAGTGTCGATGGGGATGTTGAAGTCACCCATTATGGTAGTGGGGATGTCAGTGGAAAGGAAGTGAAGCAGCCAGGTGGTGAAGTGGTCTAAGAAGGTGGTGGCTTGCCCTGGGGGTCAGTAAATGAGGCCAATTGGAGGTTGGAGGGGGAGTAGATGCGCACACAGTACACTGAATCCTCTCCTCAACGCCGTCCATCCACAGAATCTTCTCCTCGTCGCGGTCCCTCCATAGGTCATTCTCCTTGTCGAACTATGCCGGCCACTTGTTCTTTCAGCCATCCCGGGTACCGTCCCCTCGCTGACGTCAGGAGGGCCTTCAGCAAATCCTCTGCAGACGCCATAAAGGTCAGTGTCTATCTCTTCTCTTGTCCTGGGAGCGAGAAAGTGACCCACCCCTGCCCCTAGGCCATCTTTTAAACTCCCTGCCTAGCTTCCACCTCCAAACATATGTCATGTAGGCTTCCTCCCACTGCATTGTCCTAAGGGCTCCAGCTTCCCCTGTCACACACATCTCTCCTAAGTAGTCTCTAATCCACTCGCGTCCTGCTGTCACACATGTCTCTCGCATGTAATCTCTCCTCCACTAGCCTCCTGCTGTAACACACATCTCTCCTATGCAGTATCTCCTCCACTCGCCTCCTGCTGTCACAAACATCGCCCTTATGCAGTCTCTATTCCATTCATCACCTGCTATGACATACATCTCCCCTATACAGTGTCTCTTCCTCTCGCTTACTGCTGTCACACGTGTCTCTTATGTAGTCTCTCCTCCTGCTGTCACATATATCGCCCCTATGTAGTCTCTCCTCCATTTGCTTTCTGCTGTCACACGTGTCTCCTATGTAGTATCTCCTCCACTCGCCTGCTACTGTCACACACATCGCCCCTATGCAGTCTCTTCTCCACTCGCATCCTGCCGTCACACACATCTGTCCTATGTAGTCTCTCATCCTGCCGTCACACACATCTCTCCTATGTAGTCTCTCCTCCACTTGCCTCCTGCTTTCACACAAATCTCCTCTATGTAGTCTCTCCTCCTTTTGCTTCCTGCTGTAACACACATCTCTCCTATCTAGTCTCTCCACCACTCGCTTCCTGCTGTCACACACATCTCTTCTATGTAGTCTCTCCTCCACTCGCCTACTACTGTCACACACATCGCCCCTTTTCAGTCTCTCCTCCACTCACGTTCTGCCGTCACACACATCTCCCCTATGCAGTCTCTCCTCCTGCTGTCACACAAATCTCTCCTATGTAGTCTCTCCTTCTGCTGTCACCCACATCTCTCCTATGTAGTCTCTCATGCTTCGGTCACACACATCTCTCCTATGTAGTCTCTCCTCCTGCTGTCACACATCTCTCCTATGTAGTCTCTCCTCCTGCCATCACACATCTCTCCTATGTAGTTTCTCCTCTTGCTGTCACACACATTGCTTCTATGCAGTCTCTACGCCAGTAGCCTCCTGCTGTCACACACATCTCTACTATATAGTCTCTCCTCCATTCGCTTACTGCTGTCACACACATCTCTCCAATGTGAAGTGGTTTCTCTTCACCATGGAGATTATTCTGCGATCATCCACCACTGTTGTCTTCCGTGGGCGCCCAGGTCTTTTTGCATTGATGAGTTCACCAGTGCTTTCTTTCTTTCTCAGGATGTACCAAACTGTAGATTTTGACACTCCTAATATTGAAGGAATTTCTCGGAAAGGTTTTTTCTGTTTTTGCAGCTTAAGGATGGCTTGTTTCACCTGCATGGAGAGCTCCTTTGACCGCATGTTTACTTCACAGAAAAACCTTCCAAATGCAAGCACACCTCAAATCAACTCCAGGCCTTTTATCTGCTTAATTGAGAATGACATAACGAAGGGATTGCCCACACCTGTCCATGAAATAGCCTTGGAGTCAATTGTCCAATTACTTTTGGTCCCTTTAAAAACAGGGTGGCACATGTTAAGGGGCTGAAACTCCTAAACCCTTCATCCAATTTTAATATGAATACCCTTAAATGAAAGCTGAAAGTCTGAACTTCAACTGCATCTGAATTGTTTTGTTTAAAATTCATTGTGGTAATGTCAAGAACCAAAATTAGAAAAATGTTGTCTCTGTCCAAATATATATGGACCTAACTGTATTGCTCCTATGTAGTCTCTCCTCAACTAGCCTCCTGCTGTCACACAAATCTGCCCTATACAGTCTCTCCTCCACTAGCCTCCTGCTATGACACACCTCTCCTATGTAGCCTCTCCTCCACTTGCCTCCTGCGGTCAAACATCTCCCTCATGTAGTCTCTCCTCCACTGGGCCCCTGCTGTCAAACATCTCTCCAATATAGTCTCTCGTCCTGCTGTCACCCACATCTGTCTTGTATAGCCTCTCTTCCACTAGCCTCCTGCTGTGACACACATCTTTCCTATGTAGTCTCTCTTCCTGCTGTAACACACATCTCTCCTATATATTCTCTCCTCCACTCACCTCCTGCTATCACACACATCGCCTCTATGTAGTCTCACCTCCACTCGTTTCCTGCTGTCACACACATCTCTCCTCCACTCTCTTCCTGCTGTCACATACATCTCTTCCATGCAGTCTCTCCGCTACTTGCTTTCTGCTTTCACACACATCTCTCCTATGTAGTCTCTCGTCCACTCATCTCCTGCTGTCACACACATCGCCCCTATGTGGTCTAGTCTCTCCTCCACTCGCGTCCTGCTGTAACACACGTCTCTCCTATGTGGTCTCTCCTCCTCTCGCGTAGTGCTGTCACACACATCTCTCCTATGTAGTCTCTCCTCCACTCGCCCCCTGCTGTCAAACACATCACTCCTATGTAGTCTCTCCTCCACTAGCTTCCTGCTATCACACACATCTCTCCTATGTAGTCTCTCCTCAAATCACCTCTGTCATACACATCGCACCTTTTCAGTCTCTCCTCCACTAGTCTTCTGCTGTCATACACATCTCACCTATGCAGTCTCTCCTCCTGCTGTCACACACATCTCTCCTACGTAGTCTCTCCTCCTGCTGTCACACACATCTCTCCTACGTAATCTCTCCTCCTGCTGTCATACACATCTCACCTACGTAATCTCTCCTTCTGCTGTCACACACAGCTCTCCTACGTAGTCTCTCCTCCTGCTGTCACACACATCTCTCCTATATAGTTTCTCCTCTTGCTGTCACACACATCACTTCTATGCAGTCTCTCCTCCAGTAGCCTCCTGATGTCGCACAAAACGCTCATATGTAGTCTCTCCTCCACTAGACTCCTGCTGTCACACACATCTGTCCTATGTGGTCTCTCCTCTACTAGCCTCCTGCTGTCACACACATCTGTCCTATGTGGTCTCTCCTCTACTAGCCTCCTGCTGTCACACACATCTGTCCTATGTAGTCTCTCCTCCACTAGACTCCTGCTGTCACACACATCTGTCCTATGTGGTCTCTCCTCTACTAGCCTCCTGCTGTCACACACATCAGTCCTATGTAGTCTCCCCTCCCCTCGCCTCCTGCTGTCACACACATCTGTCCTATGTGGTCTCTCCTCTACTAGCCTCCTGCTGTCACACACATCTCTCCTATGTAGTCTCTCCTCTACTAGCCTCCTGCTGTCACACACACCTCATGTAGTCTCTCCTCCACTCGCCTCCTGCTGTCAAACATCTCCCCTATGTAGTCTCTCCTCCACTCGCCTCCTGCTGTCAAACATCTCTCCTATGTAGTCTCTCCTCCACTCGTCTCCTGCTGTCACACACATCTCTCCTATGTAGTCTATCCTCCTGCTGCCACACACATCTCAAGTAGTCTCTCCTCCACTAGCCTCCTGCTGTCATACATATGGCTCCTATGTAATCTCTTGTCCACTCACCTCCTGATGTCAGACACCTCTCCTTTGTAATCTCTCCTCAACTAGCCTCCTGCTGTGACACACATCTCTGCTATGCAGTTTCTCCTTCTCTCGCCTCCTGCTGTCACACACATCGCCCCTAGGCCATCTCTTCTCTACTCGCATCTTGCTGTCACACACGTGTCTCCTATGTAGTCTCTCCTCCACTCGCCTCGAGCTGTCACACACATATCTCCTATGTAGTCTCTCCTCCTCTCGCCTCCTGCTGTCACACACATCGCCCCTATGTAGTCTCACCTCCAGCTGTCACACACATCTGTCCTATGTAGACTCTCCTCCTGCTGTCACACACATCGCCCCTATTTAGTCTCTCCTCCACTCGCCTCCTGCTGTCACACACATCTCTCCTATGTAGTCTCTCCTCCACTCGCCTCCTGCTGTCACACACATCTCTCCTATGTAGCCTCTCCTCCACTTCCCTCCTGCTGTCACACACATCTCTCCTATGTAGTCTCTCCTCCACTCGCCTCCTGCTGTCACACACATCTGTCCTATGTAGACTCTCCTCCTGCTGTCACACACATCTCCCCTATGTAGTCTCTCCTCCTCTCGCCTCCTGCTGTCACACACATCGCCCCATGTAGTCTCTCCTCCACTCGCCTCCTGCTGTCACACACATCTCTCCTATGTAGTCTCTCCTCCACTCGCCTCCTGCTGTCACACACATCTCTCCTATGTAGCCTCTCCTCCACTTCCCTCTTGCTGTCACACACATCTCTCCTATGTAGTCTCTCCTCCACTCGCCTCCTGCTGTCACACACATCTCTCCTATGTAGTCTCTCCTCCCTTCGCCCTCTGCTGTCACACACATCTCTCCTATGTAGTCTCTCCTCCACTCGCCTCCTGCTGTCACACACATCTCTTCTATGTAGTCTCTCCTCCACTCGCCTCCTGCTGTCACACACATCTGTCCTATGTAGACTCTCCTCCTGCTGTCACACACATCTCCCCTATGTAGTCTCTCCTCCTCTCGCCTCCTGCTGTCACACACATTGCCCCTATGTAGTCTCTCCTCCACTCGCCTCCTGCTGTCACACACATCTCTCCTATGTAGTCTCTCCTCCACTCGCCTCCTGCTGTCACACACATCTCTCCTATGTAGCCTCTCCTCCACTTCCCTCCTGCTGTCACACACATCTCTCCTATGTAGTCTCTCCTCCACTCGCCTCCTGCTGTCACACACATCTCTCCTATGTAGTCTCTCCTCCCTTCGCCCTCTGCTGTCACACACATCTCTCCTATGTAGTCTCTCCTCCACTCGCCTCCTGCTGTCACACACATCTCTCCTATGTAGTCTCTCCTCCACTTTCCTCCTGCTGTCACACACATCTCTCTTATGTAGTCTCTCCTCCACTCGCCTCCTGCTGTCACACACATCTCTCCTATGTAGTCTCTCCTCCACTTTCCTCCTGCTGTCACAAACATCTCTCCTATGTAGTCTCTCCTCCACTCGCCTCCTGCTGTCACACACATCTCTCCTATGTAGTCTCTCCTCCACTCGCCTCCTGCTGTCACACACATGCTCCACTCGCGTCCTGCTGTCACACACATATCTCCTATGTAGTCTCTCCTCCACTCGCCTCCTGCTGTCACACACATCCTCCACTCGCGTCCTGCTGTCATACACATCTCTCCTATGTAGTCTCTCCTCCACTCGCCTCCTGCTGTCACACACATCTCTCCTATGTAGTCTCTCCTCCACTAGCCTCCTGCTGTCACACACATCTCTCCTATGTAGTCTCTCCTCCACTCGCCTCCTGCTGTCACACACATCTCTCCTATGTAGTCTCTCCTCCTTTCCCCTCCTGCTGTCACACACCTCTTCTATGTAATCTCTCCAATACACTGTGTTCCAAATTATTATGCAAATAATATTTTCTCAGATTTTCCCAAATTACCTATATGAATTGCAGTCATTGTAATTTTCCAGTCAAATAACTATTAGAGTACAATTGAAAGGTTTTTGTACAAACTGCCTATGATAACAGTCCCGTCTCATGCTGCACATAACACATCTGCATCTCTGGCTGCTATGGGCATAAAAGGGGACAAACTTATGGTGTGGCTCCCATGCTCCCCTGACCTCAACCCCATTGAGAACCCCTGGAGCATCATCAAAAGGAGTGTCTATGATGGCGGGAGGCAGTTCACATCTAAGCAACAGCTCTGGGAGGGTATTCTGTCCTCATGCAAAACAATTGGAGCAGAAACCATCCAAAACCTGACAAATTCAATGGACGAGAGAGTTCAGAAGCTCCTTTCGAACAAGGGGTTCTATGTGCAAATGTAAGATCACCTAGAATAAAGTTTTGAGTTGAAAACTGTTTGATTTCAGTTTGTAATAACCTGCTAATGCTTATAATTTCAAAAATGACCATTTTTTTGTTCTTTATTAAAATGAAAAGGTTGAAAACTCTGCTGTGCATAATAATTTGGAACATGCATTTTGAGTGCAGTTTGAGCTTTTTATTTTTTATAAAATATACTGTTATCATAGGCAGTTTGTACAAAAACCTTTCAATTGTACTCTAATAGTTATTTGACTGGAAAATTACAATGACTGCAATTCATATAGGTAATTTGGGAAAATCTGAGAAAATATTATTTGCATAATAATTTGGAACACAGTATAGATTCCTGCTGTTACGCACATCTCTCCTATGTAGGCTCTCCTTCACTCGCCTCCTGCCGTCACACAAATCTCCTATATGTAGTATCTCCTCCTCTCACTTCTTACTGTCACACACATCGCCCCTTTTCAGTCTCCTCTCCACTCAAGTTCTGCCGTCACACACATCTCCCATATGCAGTCTCTCATCCTGCTGTCACACATCTCTCCTATGTAGTTTTTTCTCCTGCTGTCAAACACATCGCTTCTATGCAGTCCCTCCTCCAGTGGACTCCTGCTGTCACAAATATCACTCCTATGTAGTCTTTCCTCCACTCGCCTACTGCTGTCACACACATCTCTCCTATGTAGTCTCTCTTACACTCTGATTCTGCTGTCATACATATATGCTATGTAGTCTCTCCTCCACTCGCCTCCTTCTGTCAGACATATCTCTCCTACATAGTCTCACCTGCTGCTGTCACACACATCTCTCCTATGTAGTCTCTCCTCCACTCGCCTCCTGCTGTCACACACATCTCTCCTATGTAGTCTCTCCTCCACTTCCCTCCTGCTGTCAAACACATCTCTCCTATGTAGTCTCTCCTCCACTCGCCTCCTGCTGTCACACACATCCCTCCTATGTAGTCTCTCCTCCACTTCCCTCCTGCTGTCACACACATCTCTCCTATGTAGTCTCTCCTCCACTTTCCTCCTGCTGTCACACACATACCTCCTATGTAGTCTCTCCTCCACTCGCCTCCTGCTGTCACACACATCTCTCCTATGTAGTCTCTCCTCCCCTCGCCTCCTGCTGTCTGTCACACACATCTCTCCTATGTAGTCTCTCCTCCACTCGCCTCCTGCTGTCGCAAACATCTCTCCTATGTAGTCTCCCCTCCCCTCACCTCCTGCTGTCACACACATCCTCCACTCGCGTCCTGCTGTCACACATCTCCCCTATGTAGTCTCTCCTCCACTCGCCTCCTGCTCTCGCACACATCTCTCCTATGTAGTCTCCCCTCCCCTCACCTCCTGCTGTCACACACATCCTCCACTCGCCTCCTGCTGTCGCACACATCTCTCCTATGTAGTCTCTCCTCCACTCGCCTCCTGCTGTCGCACACATCTCTCCTATGTAGTCTCCCCTCCCCTCACCTCCTGCTGTCACACACATCTCTCCTATGTAGTCTCTCCTCCACTCGCCTCCTGCTGTCACACACATCTCTCCTATGTAGTCTCTCCTTCACTCGGCTCCTGCTGTCACACACATATCTCCTATGTAGTCTCTCCTCCACTCGCCTCCTGCTGTCACACACATCTCTCCTATGTAGTCTCTCCTTCCCTCACCTCCTGCTGTCACACACATCCTCCACTCGCGTCCTGCTGTCACACATCTCCCCTATGTAGTCTCTCCTTCACTCGGCTCCTGCTGTCACACACATCTCTCCTATGTAGTCTCTCCTCCACTCGCCTCCTGCTGTCACACACATCTCTCCTATGTAGTATCTCATCCACTTCCCTCCTGCTGTCACACACATCTCTCCTATGTAGTCTCTCCTCCACTCGCCTCCTGCTGTCGCACAAATCTCTCCTATGTAGTCTCCCCTCCCCTCCTGCTGTCACACACATATCTCCTATGTAGTCTCTTCTCCACTCGCCTCCTACTGTCACACACGTCTCTCCTATGTAGTCTCTCCTCCCCTCGCCTCCTGCTGTCACACACATCCTCCACTCGCGTCCTGCTGTCACACATCTCCCCTATGTAGTCTCTCCTTCACTCGCCTCCTGCTGTCACACACATCTCTCCTATGTAGTCTCTCCTCCACTCGCCTCCTGCTGTCACACACATCTCTCCTATGTAGTATCTCATCCACTTCCCTCCTGCTGTCACACACATCTCCCCTATGTAGTCTCTCCTTCACTCGCCTCCTGCTGTCACACACATCTCTCCTATGTAGTATCTCCTCCACTGGCCTCCTGTTGTCACACACATCTCTCCTATGTAGTCTCTCCTCCCCTCGCCTCCTGCTGTCACACACATCTCTCCTATGTAGTATCTCATCCACTTCCCTCCTGCTGTCACACACATCTCCCCTATGTAGTCTCTCCTCCTTTCCCCTCCTGCTGTCACACACATCTCTCCTATGTAGTCTCTCCTCCTTTCCCGTCCTGCTGTCACACACATCTTTCCTATGTAGTATCTCATCCACTCGCCTCCTGCTGTCACACACATCTCTCCTATGTAGTCTCTCCTCCACTCGCCTCCTGCTGTCACACACATCTCTCCTATGTAGTCTCCCCTCCCCTCGCTTCCTGCTGTCACACACATCTCTCCTATGTAGTATCTCATCCACTTCCCTCCTGCTGTCACACACATCTCCCCTATGTAGTCTCTCCTCCTTTCCCCTCCTGCTGTCACACACATCTCTCCTATGTAGTCTCTCCTCCTTTCCCCTCCTGCTGTCACACACATCTCCCCTATGTAGTCTCTGCTCCCCTCGCCTCCAACTGTCACACACATCTCTCCTATGTAGTATCTCCTCCACTCGCGTCCTGCTGTCACACATCTCCTCTATGTAGTCTCTCCTCCACTCGCCTCCTGTTGTCACACACATCTCTCCTATGTAGTATCTCATCCACTTCCCTCCTGCTTTCACACACATCTCCCCTATGTAGTAACTCATCCACTCGCCTTCTGCTGTCACACACATCTCTATTATGTAGTCTCTCCTCCACCTCGCCTCCTGCTGTCACACACATCTCCCCTATGTAGTCTCTCCTCCCCTCGCCTTCTGCTGTCACACACATCTCTCCTATGTAGTCTCTCCTCCCCTCGCCTCCTGCTGTCACACACATCTCTCCTATGTAGTATCTCCTCCACTCGCCTCCTGTTGTCACACACATCTCTCCTATGTGTCACACACATCTCTCCTATGTAGTATCTCCTCCACTCGCCTCCTGTTGTCACACACATCTCTCCTATGTAGTATCTCATCCACTTCCCTCCTGCTGTCACACACATCTCCCCTATGTAGTCTCTCCTCCTTTCCCCTCCTGCTGTCACACACATCTTTCCTATGTAGTATGTCATCCACTCGCCTCCTGCTGTCACACACATCTCTCCTATGTAGTCTCTCCTCCACTCGCCTCCTGCTGTCACACACATCTCTCCTATGTAGTCTCCCCTCCCCTCCTGCTGTCACACACATATCTCCTATGTAGTCTCTCCTCCACTCGCCTCCTGCTGTCACACACGTCTCTCCTATGTAGTCTCTCCTCCCCTCGCCTCCTGCTGTCACACACATCCTCCACTCGCGTCCTGCTGTCACACATCTCCCCTATGTAGTCTCTCCTTCACTCGCCTCCTGCTGTCACACACATCTCTCCTATGTAGTCTCTCCTCCACCCGCCTCCTGCTGTCACACACATCTCTCCTATGTAGTATCTCATCCACTTCCCTCCTGCTGTCACACACATCTCCCCTATGTAGTCTCTCCTTCACTCGCCTCCTGCTGTCACGCACATCTCTCCTATGTAGTATCTCCTCCACTCGCCTCCTGTTGTCACACACATCTCTCCTATGTAGTCTCTCCTCCTTTCCCCTCCTGCTGTCACACACATCTTTCCTATGTAGTATCTCATCCACTCGCCTCCTGCTGTCAAACACATCTCTCCTACGTAGTCTCTCCTCCACTCGCCTCCTGCTGTCACACACATCTCTCCTATGTAGTCTCCCATCCCCTCGCCTCCTGCTGTCACACACATCTCTCCTACGTAGTATCTCATCCACTTCCCTCCTGCTGTCACACACATCTGCCCTATGTAGTCTCTCCTCCTTTCCCCTCCTGCTGTCACACACATCTCTCCTAAGTAGTCTCTCCTCCTTTCCCCTCCTGCTGTCACACACATCTCCCTATGTAGTCTCTGCTCCCTTCGCCTCCAACTGTCACACACATCTCTCCTATGTAGTATCTCCTCCACTCGCGTCCTGCTGTCACACATCTCCTCTATGTAGTCTCTCCTCTACTCGCCTCCTGCTGTCACACACATCTCTCCTATGTAGTATCTCATCCACTTCCCTCCTGCTGTCACACACATCTCCCCTATGTAGTATCTCATCCACTCGCCTTCTGCTGTCACACACATCTCTCTTATGTAGTCTCTCCTCCACCTCGCCTCCTGCTGTCACACACATCTCCCCTATGTAGTCTCTCCTCCCCTCGCCTTCTGCTGTCACACACATCTCTCCTATGTAGTCTCTCCTCCCCTCGCCTCCTGCTGTCACACACATCTTCCCTATGTAGTCTCCCCTCCCCTCGCCTCCTGCTGTCACACACATCTCTCCTATATAGTGTCTCCTCCACTTTCCTCCTGCTGTCACACACATCTCTCCTATGTAATCTCTCATCCACTTCCCTCCTGCTGTCACACACATCTCTCCTATGTAGTCTCTCCTCCCTTCGCCTCCTGCTGTCACACACATCTCCCCTATGTAGTCTCCCCTCCCCTCGCCTCCTGCTGTCACACACATCTGTCCTATATAGTCTCTCCTCCACTTCCCTCCTGCAGTCACACACATCTCTCCTATGTAATCTCTCATCCACTTCCCTCCTGCTGTCACACACATCTCTCCTATGTAGTCTCCTCTCCCCTCGCCTCCTGCTGTCACACACATCTCTCCTATATAGTCTCTCCTTCACTTCCCTCCTGCTGTCACACACATCTCTACTATGTAATCTCTCATCCACTTCCCTCCTGCTGTCACACACATCTCTCCTATGTAATCTCTCATCCACTTCCCTCCTGCTGTCACACACATGTCTCCTATGTAGTCTCTCCTCCCCTCGCCTCCTGCTGTCACACACATCTCTCCTATATAGTCTCTCCTCCACTTCCCTCCTGCTGTCACACACATCTCTCCAATGTAGTATCTCATCCACTCGTGTACTGCTGTCACACACATCTCTCCTATGTAGTATCTCATCCACTCGCGTCCTGCTGTCACACACATCTCTCCTATGTAGTCTCTCCTCCCCTTGCCTCCTGCTGTCACACACATCTCTCCTATGTAGTCTCTCCTCCCCTCGTCTCCTGCTGTCACACACATCTCTCCTATGTAGTCTCTCCTCCCCTTGCCTCCTGCTGTCACACACAACTCTCCTATGTAGGCTCCCCTTCCCTCGCCTCCTGCTGTCACACACATCTCTCCTATGTAATCTCTCCTCCACTTCCCTAATGCTGTCACACACATCTCTCCTATGTAGTATCTCATCCACTCGCGTCCTGCTGTCACACAGCTCTCCTATGTAGTATCTCATCCACTCGCGTCCTGCTGTCACACACATCTCTCCTATGTAGTCTCTCCTCCACTCGCCTCCTGCTGTCACACACATCTCTCCTATGTAGTCTCCCCTCCCCTCGCCTCCTGCTCACACACATCTCTCCTATGTAGTCTCTCCTCCACTTCCCTCCTGCTGTCACACACATCTCTCCTATGTAGTCTCCCCTCCCCTCACCTCCTGCTGTCACACACATCTCTCCTATGTAGTCTCTCCTCCACTTCCCTCCTGCTGTCACACACATCTCTCCTATGTAGTCTGTCCTCCACTTCCCTCCTGCTGTCACACACATCTCTCCTATGTAGTCTCCCCTCCCCTCGCCTCCTGCTGTCACACACATCTCTCCTATGTAGTCTCTCCTCCACTTCCCTCCTGCTGTCACACACATCTCTCCTATGTAGTCTGTCCTCCACTTGCCTCCTGTTGTCACACACATCTCTCCTATGTGTCACACACATCTCTCCTATGTAGTATCTCCTCCACTCGCCTCCTGTTGTCACACACATCTCTCCTATGTAGTATCTCATCCACTTCCCTCCTGCTGTCACACACATCTCCCCTATGTAGTCTCTCCTCCTTTCCCCTCCTGCTGTCACACACATCTTTCCTATGTAGTATGTCATCCACTCGCCTCCTGCTGTCACACACATCTCTCCTATGTAGTCTCTCCTCCACTCGCCTCCTGCTGTCACACACATCTCTCCTATGTAGTCTCCCCTCCCCTCCTGCTGTCACACACATATCTCCTATGTAGTCTCTCCTCCACTCGCCTCCTGCTGTCACACACGTCTCTCCTATGTAGTCTCTCCTCCCCTCGCCTCCTGCTGTCACACACATCCTCCACTCGCGTCCTGCTGTCACACATCTCCCCTATGTAGTCTCTCCTTCACTCGCCTCCTGCTGTCACACACATCTCTCCTATGTAGTCTCTCCTCCACCCGCCTCCTGCTGTCACACACATCTCTCCTATGTAGTATCTCATCCACTTCCCTCCTGCTGTCACACACATCTCCCCTATGTAGTCTCTCCTTCACTCGCCTCCTGCTGTCACGCACATCTCTCCTATGTAGTATCTCCTCCACTCGCCTCCTGTTGTCACACACATCTCTCCTATGTAGTCTCTCCTCCTTTCCCCTCCTGCTGTCACACACATCTTTCCTATGTAGTATCTCATCCACTCGCCTCCTGCTGTCAAACACATCTCTCCTACGTAGTCTCTCCTCCACTCGCCTCCTGCTGTCACACACATCTCTCCTATGTAGTCTCCCATCCCCTCGCCTCCTGCTGTCACACACATCTCTCCTACGTAGTATCTCATCCACTTCCCTCCTGCTTTCACACACATCTGCCCTATGTAGTCTCTCCTCCTTTCCCCTCCTGCTGTCACACACATCTCTCTATGTAGTCTCTCCTCCTTTCCCCTCCTGCTGTCACACACATCTGTCCTATATAGTCTCTCCTCCACTTCCCTCCTGCAGTCACACACATCTCTCCTATGTAATCTCTCATCCACTTCCCTCCTGCTGTCACACACATCTCTCCTATGTAGTCTCCTCTCCCCTCGCCTCCTGCTGTCACACACATCTCTCCTATATAGTCTCTCCTTCACTTCCCTCCTGCTGTCACACACATCTCTACTATGTAATCTCTCATCCACTTCCCTCCTGCTGTCACACACATCTCTCCTATGTAATCTCTCATCCACTTCCCTCCTGCTGTCAAACACATGTCTCCTATGTAGTCTCTCCTCCCCTCGCCTCCTGCTGTCACACACATCTCTCCTATATAGTCTCTCCTCCACTTCCCTCCTGCTGTCACACACATCTCTCCAATGTAGTATCTCATCCACTCGTGTACTGCTGTCACACACATCTCTCCTATGTAGTATCTCATCCACTCGCGTCCTGCTGTCACACACATCTCTCCTATGTAGTCTCTCCTCCCCTTGCCTCCTGCTGTCACACACATCTCTCCTATGTAGTCTCTCCTCCCCTCGTCTCCTGCTGTCACACACATCTCTCCTATGTAGTCTCTCCTCCCCTTGCCTCCTGCTGTCACACACACCTCTCCTATGTAGGCTCCCCTTCCCTCGCCTCCTGCTGTCACACACATCTCTCCTATGTAATCTCTCCTCCACTTCCCTACTGCTGTCACACACATCTCTCCTATGTAGTATCTCATCCACTCGCGTCCTGCTGTCACACAGCTCTCCTATGTAGTATCTCATCCACTCGCGTCCTGCTGTCACACACATCTCTCCTATGTAGTCTCTCCTCCACTCGCCTCCTGCTGTCACACACATCTCTCCTATGTAGTCTCCCCTCCCCTCGCCTCCTGCTCACACACATCTCTCCTATGTAGTCTCTCCTCCACTTCCCTCCTGCTGTCACACACATCTCTCCTATGTAGTCTCCCCTCCCCTCGCCTCCTGCTGTCACACACATCTCTCCTATGTAGTCTCTCCTCCACTTCCCTCCTGCTGTCACACACATCTCTCCTATGTAGTCTGTCCTCCACTTGCCTCCTGCTGTCACACACATCTCTCCTATGTAATCTCCCCTCCCCTCGCCTCCTGCTGTCACACACATCTCTCCTATGTAGTCTCTCCTCCACTCGCCTCCTGCTGTCACACACATCTCTCCTATGTAGTATCTCATCCACTCGCCTCCTGTTGTCACACACATCTCTCCTATGTAGTCTCTCCTTCACTCGCCTCCTGCTGTCACACACATCTCTCCTATGTAGTCTCTCCTCCACTCGCCTCCTGCTGTCACACACATCTCTCCTATGTAGACTCTCCTCCCCTCGCCTCCTGCTGTCTCACACATCTCTCCTATGTAGTCTCTCCTCCACTTCCCTCCTGCTGTCACACACATCTCTCCTATGTAGTCTCTCCTCCCCTCGCCTCCTGCTGTCACACACATCTCTCCTAAGTAGTCTCTCCTCCCCTTGCCTCCTGCTGTCACACACACCTCTCCTATGTAGTCTCCCCTCGCCTCCTGCTGTCACACACATCTCTCCTATGTAGTCTCCCCTCCCCTCGCCTCCTGCTGTCACACACATCTCTTCTACGTAGTCTCTCCTCCCCTTGCCTCCTGCTGTCACACACATCTCTCCTATGTAGTCTCTCCTCCCCTCGCCTCCTGCTGTCACACACATCTCTCCTATGTAGTCTCTCCTCCCCTTGCCTCTTGCTGTCACACACACCTCTCCTATGTAGTCTCCCCTTCCCTCGCCTCCTGCTGTCACACACATCTCTCCTATGTAATCTCTCCTCCACTTCCCTCCTGCTGTCACACACATCTCTCCTATGTAGTATCTCATCCACTCGCGTCCTGCTGTCACACACCTCTCCTATGTAGTATCTCATCCACTCGCGTCCTGCTGTCACACACATCTCTCCTATGTAGTCTCTCCTCCACTCGCATCCTGCTGTCACACACATCTCTCCTATGTAGTCTCCCCTCCCCTCGCCTCCTGCTCACACACATCTCTCCTATGTAGTCTCTCCTCCACTTCCCTCCTGCTGTCACACACATCTCTCCTATGTAGTCTCCCCTCCCCTCGCCTCCTGCTGTCACACACATCTCTCCTATGTAGTCTCTCCTCCACTTCCCTCCTGCTGTCACACACATCTCTCCTATGTAGTCTCTCCTCCACTTGCCTCCTGCTGTCACACACATCTCTCCTATGTAGTCTCCCCTCCCCTCGCCTCCTGCTGTCACACACATCTCTCCTATGTAGTCTCTCCTCCACTTTCCTCCTGCTGTCACACACATCTCTCCTATGTAGTCACTCCTCCACTCGCCTCCTGTTGTCACACACATCTCCCCTATGTAGTCTCTCCTCCACTCCCCTCCTGTTGACACACACATCTCTCCTATGTAGTCTCTCCTCCACTTCCCTCCTGCTGTCACACACATCTCTCCTATGTAGTATCTCTTCCACTCGCCTCCTGCTGTCACACACATCTCTCCTATGTAGTCTCTCCTCCCCTCCTGCTGTCACACACATCTCTCCAATGTAGTATCTCATCCACTCGTGTACTGCTGTCACACACATCTCTCCTATGTAGTATCTCATCCACTCGCGTCCTGCTGTCACACACATCTCTCCTATGTAGTCTCTCCTCCCCTTGCCTCCTGCTGTCACACACATCTCTCCTATGTAGTCTCTCCTCCCCTCGTCTCCTGCTGTCACACACATCTCTCCTATGTAGTCTCTCCTCCCCTTGCCTCCTGCTGTCACACACACCTCTCCTATGTAGGCTCCCCTTCCCTCGCCTCCTGCTGTCACACACATCTCTCCTATGTAATCTCTCCTCCACTTCCCTACTGCTGTCACACACATCTCTCCTATGTAGTATCTCATCCACTCGCGTCCTGCTGTCACACAGCTCTCCTATGTAGTATCTCATCCACTCGCGTCCTGCTGTCACACACATCTCTCCTATGTAGTCTCTCCTCCACTCGCCTCCTGCTGTCACACACATCTCTCCTATGTAGTCTCCCCTCCCCTCGCCTCCTGCTCACACACATCTCTCCTATGTAGTCTCTCCTCCACTTCCCTCCTGCTGTCACACACATCTCTCCTATGTAGTCTCCCCTCCCCTCGCCTCCTGCTGTCACACACATCTCTCCTATGTAGTCTCTCCTCCACTTCCCTCCTGCTGTCACACACATCTCTCCTATGTAGTCTGTCCTCCACTTGCCTCCTGCTGTCACACACATCTCTCCTATGTAATCTCCCCTCCCCTCGCCTCCTGCTGTCACACACATCTCTCCTATGTAGTCTCTCCTCCACTCGCCTCCTGCTGTCACACACATCTCTCCTATGTAGTATCTCATCCACTCGCCTCCTGTTGTCACACACATCTCTCCTATGTAGTCTCTCCTTCACTCGCCTCCTGCTGTCACACACATCTCTCCTATGTAGTCTCTCCTCCACTCGCCTCCTGCTGTCACACACATCTCTCCTATGTAGACTCTCCTCCCCTCGCCTCCTGCTGTCTCACACATCTCTCCTATGTAGTCTCTCCTCCACTTCCCTCCTGCTGTCACACACATCTCTCCTATGTAGTCTCTCCTCCCCTCGCCTCCTGCTGTCACACACATCTCTCCTAAGTAGTCTCTCCTCCCCTTGCCTCCTGCTGTCACACACACCTCTCCTATGTAGTCTCCCCTCGCCTCCTGCTGTCACACACATCTCTCCTATGTAGTCTCCCCTCCCCTCGCCTCCTGCTGTCACACACATCTCTTCTACGTAGTCTCTCCTCCCCTTGCCTCCTGCTGTCACACACATCTCTCCTATGTAGTCTCTCCTCCCCTCGCCTCCTGCTGTCACACACATCTCTCCTATGTAGTCTCTCCTCCCCTTGCCTCTTGCTGTCACACACACCTCTCCTATGTAGTCTCCCCTTCCCTCGCCTCCTGCTGTCACACACATCTCTCCTATGTAATCTCTCCTCCACTTCCCTCCTGCTGTCACACACATCTCTCCTATGTAGTATCTCATCCACTCGCGTCCTGCTGTCACACACCTCTCCTATGTAGTATCTCATCCACTCGCGTCCTGCTGTCACACACATCTCTCCTATGTAGTCTCTCCTCCACTCGCATCCTGCTGTCACACACATCTCTCCTATGTAGTCTCCCCTCCCCTCGCCTCCTGCTCACACACATCTCTCCTATGTAGTCTCTCCTCCACTTCCCTCCTGCTGTCACACACATCTCTCCTATGTAGTCTCCCCTCCCCTCGCCTCCTGCTGTCACACACATCTCTCCTATGTAGTCTCTCCTCCACTTCCCTCCTGCTGTCACACACATCTCTCCTATGTAGTCTCTCCTCCACTTGCCTCCTGCTGTCACACACATCTCTCCTATGTAGTCTCCCCTCCCCTCGCCTCCTGCTGTCACACACATCTCTCCTATGTAGTCTCTCCTCCACTTTCCTCCTGCTGTCACACACATCTCTCCTATGTAGTCACTCCTCCACTCGCCTCCTGTTGTCACACACATCTCCCCTATGTAGTCTCTCCTCCACTCCCCTCCTGTTGACACACACATCTCTCCTATGTAGTCTCTCCTCCACTTCCCTCCTGCTGTCACACACATCTCTCTATGTAGTATCTCTTCCACTCGCCTCCTGCTGTCACACACATCTCTCCTATGTAGTCTCTCCTCCCCTCCTGCTGTCACACACATCTCTCCTATGTAGTCTCTCCTCCCCTCCTGCTGTCACACACATCTCTCCTATGTAGTCTCTCATCCACTTCCCTCCTGCTGTCACACACATCTCTCCTATGTAGTATCTCATCCACTCGCCTCCTGCTGTCACACACATCTCTCCTATGTAGTCTCTGCTCCCCTCCTGCTGTCACACACATCTCTCCTATGTAGTCTCTCCTCCCCTCCTGCTGTCACACACATCTCTCCTATGTAGTCTCTCCTCCCCTCCTGCTGTCACACACATCTCTCCTATGTAGTCTCTCATCCACTTCCCTCCTGCTGTCACACACATCTCTCTTATGTAGTCTCTCCTCCACTAGCCTCCAGCTGTCACACACATCTCTCCTATGTATTCTCTCCTCCACTACCCTCCTGCTGTCACACACATCTCCCCTATGTAGTATCTCATCCACTTCCCTCCTGCTGTCACACACATCTCTCTTATGTAGTCTCTCCTCCACCTCGCCTCCTGCTGTCACGCACATCTCCCCTATGTAGTCTCTCCTCCCCTCGCCTTCTGCTGTCACACACATCTCTCCTATGTAGTATCTCATCCACTTCCCTCCTGCTGTCACACACATCTCTCCTATGTAGTATCTCATCCACTTCCCTCCTGCTGTCACACACATCTCTCCTATGTAGTATCTCATCCACTTCCCTCCTGCTGTCACACACATCTCTCCTATGTAGTATCTCATCCACTTCCCTCCTGCTGTCACATACATCTCTCCTATGTAGTCTCTAATCCCCTCCTGCTGTCACACACATCTCTCCTTTGTAGTCTCTCATCCACTTGCCTCCTGTTGTCACATACATCTCTCCTATGTAGTCTCTCCTCCCCTCCTGCTGTCACACACATCTCTCCTATGTAGTCTCTCATCCACTTCCCTCCTGCTGTCACACACATCTCTCCTATGTAGTCTCTCATCCACTCCCCTCCTGTTGTCACACACATTTCCCCTATGTAGTCTCTCCTCCACTTCCCTCCTGCTGTCACACACATCTCTCCTATGTAGTATCTCATCCACGTCCCTCCTGTTGTCACACACATCTCTCATATGTAGTATCTCATCCACTTACTTCCTGCTGTCATACACATCTCTCCTATGTAGTCTCTCCTCCACTCCCCTCCTGTTGTCACACACATCTCCCCTATGTAGTCTCTCCTCCCCTCCTGTTGTCACACACATCTCTCCTATGTAGTCTCTCCTCCCCTCCTGCTGTCACACACATCTCTCCTATGTAGTCTCTCCTCCACTTCCCTCCTGCTGTCACACAGATCTCTCTTATGTAGTAACTCATCCACTCGCCTCCTGCTGTCACACACATCTCTCCTATGTAGTCTCTCCTCCCCTCCTGCTGTCACACACATCTCTCCTATGTAGTCTCTCCTCCACTCGCCTCCTGCTGTCACACACATCTCTCCTATGTAGTCTCTCCTCCACTTTCCTCCTGCTGTCACACACATCTCTCTTATGTAGTCTCTCCTCCACTCGCCTCCTGCTCTCACACACATCTCTCCTATGTAGTCTCTCCTCCACTTTCCTCCTGCTGTCACACACATCTCTCCTATGTAGTCTCTCCTCCACTCGCCTCCTGCTGTCACACACATCTCTCCTATGTAGTATCTCATCCACTTCCCTCCTGCTGTCACACACATCTCCCCTATGTAGTCTCTCCTTCACTCGCCTCCTGCTGTCACACACATCTCTCCTATGTAGTATCTCCTCCACTGGCCTCCTGTTGTCACACACATCTCTCCTATGTAGTCTCTCCTCCTTTCCCCTCCTGCTGTCACACACATCTTTTCTATGTAGTATCTCATCCACTCGCCTCCTGCTGTCACACACATCTCTCCTATGTAGTCTCTCCTCCACTCGCCTCCTGCTGTCACACACATCTCTCCTATGTAGTCTCCCCTCCCCTCGCCTCCTGCTGACACACACATCTCTCCTATGTAGTATCTCATCCACTTCCCTACCGCTGTCACACACATCTCCCCTATGTAGTCTCTCCTCCTTTCCCCTCCTACTGTCACACACATCTCTCCTATGTAGTCTCTCCTCCTTTCCCCTCCTGCTGTCACACACATCTCCCCTATGTAGTCTCTGCTCCCCTCGCCTCCTGCTGTCACACACATCTCTCCTATGTAGTATCTCCTCCACTCGCGTCCTGCTGTCACACATCTCCTCTATGTAGTCTCTCCTCCACTCGCCTCCTGCTGTCACACACATCTCTCCTATGTAGTATCTCATCCACTTCCCTCCTGCTGTCACACACATCTCCCCTATGTAGTATCTCATCCACTCGCCTTCTGCTGTCACACACATCTCTCTTATGTAGTCTCTCCTCCACCTCGCCTCCTGCTGTCACACACATCTCCGCTATGTAGTCTCTCCTCCCCTCGCCTTCTGCTGTCACACACATCTCTCCTATGTAGTCTCTCCTCCCCTCGCCTCCTGCTGTCACACACATCTCTCCTATGTAGTATCTCCTCCACTCGCCTCCTGTTGTCACACACATCTCTCCTATGTAGTATCTCCTCCACTTTCCTCCTGCTGTCACACACATATTTCCTATGTAGTCTCTCCTCCACTTGCCTCCTGCTGTCACACACATCTCTCCTATGTAGTCTCTCCTCCCCTCACCTCCTGCTGTCACACACATCCTCCACTCGCGTCCTGCTGACACACATCTCCCCTATGTAGTGTCTCCTTCACTCGGCTCCTGCTGTCACACACATCTCTCTTATGTAGTCTCTCCTCCACTCGCCTCCTGCTGTCACACACATCTCTCCTATGTAGTATCTCATCCACTTCCCTCCTGCTGTCACACACATCTCCCTTTTGTAGTCTCTCCTTCACTCGCCTCCTGCTGTCACACACATCTCTCCTATGTAGTATCTCCTCCACTCGCCTCCTGTTGTCACACACATCTCTCCTATGTAGTATCTCATCCACTTCCCTCCAGCTGTCACACACATCTCCCCTATGTAGTCTCTCCTCCTTTCCCCTCCTGCTGTCACACACATCTTTCCTATGTAGTATGTCATCCACTCGCCTCCTGCTGTCACACACATCTCTCCTATGTAGTCTCTCCTCCACTCGCCTCCTGTTGTCACACAAATCTCTCCTATGTAGTCTCCCCTCCACTCCTGCTGTCACACACATATCTCCTATGTAGTCTCTCCTCCACTCGCCTCCTGCTGTCACACACGTCTCTCCTATGTAGTCTCTCCTCCCCTCGCCTCCTGCTGTCACACACATCCTCCACTCGCGTCCTGCTGTCACACATCTCCCCTATGTAGTCTCTCCTTCACTCGCCTCCTGCTGTCACACACATCTCTCCTATGTGGTATCTCCTCCACTCGCCTCCTGTTGTCACACACATCTCTCCTATGTAGTATCTCATCCACTTCCCTCCTGCTGTCACACACATCTCCCCTATGTAGTCTCTCCTCCTTTCCCCTCCTGCTGTCACACACATCTTTCCTATGTAGTATCTCATCCACTCGCCTCCTGCTGTCACACACATCTCTCCTATGTAGTCTCTCCTCCACTCGCCTCCTGCTGTTGCACACATCTCTCCTATGTAGTCTTCCCTCCCCTCCTGCTGTCACACACATATCTCCTATGTAGTCTCTCCTCCACTCGCCTCCTGCTGTCACACACATCTCTCCTATGTAGTATCTCATCCACTTCCCTCCTGCTGTCACACACATCTCCCCTATGTAGTCTCTCCTTCACTCGCCTCCTGCTGTCACACACATCTCTCCTATGTAGTATCTCCTCCACTGGCCTCCTGTTGTCACACACATCTCTCCTATGTAGTCTCTCCTCCTTTCCCCTCCTGCTGTCACACACATCTTTTCTATGTAGTATCTCATCCACTCGCCTCCTGCTGTCACACACATCTCTCCTATGTAGTCTCTCCTCCACTCGCCTTCTGCTGTCACACACATCTCTCCTATGTAGTCTCCCCTCCCCTCGCCTCCTGCTGTCACACACATCTCTCCTATGTAGTATCTCATCCACTTCCCTCCTGCTGTCACACACATCTCCCCTATGTAGTCTCTCCTCCTTTCCCCACCTGCTGTCACACACATCTCTCCTACGTAGTCTCTCCTCCTTTCCCCTCCTGCTGTCACACACATCTCCCCTATGTAGTCTCTGCTCCCCTCGCCTCCAACTGTCACACACATCTCTCCTATGTAGTATCTCCTCCATTCGCGTCCTGCTGTCACACATCTCCTCTATGTAGTCTCTCCTCCACTCGCCTCCTGCTGTCACACACATCTCTCCTATGTAGTATCTCATCCACTTCCCTCCTGCTGTCACACACATCTCCCCTATGTAGTATCTCATCCACTCGCCTTCTGCTGTCACACACATCTCTCTTATGTAGTCTCTCCTCCACCTCGCCTCCTGCTGTCACACACATCTCCCCTATGTAGTCTCTCCTCCCATCGCCTTCTGCTGTCACACACATCTCTCCTATGTAGTCTCTCCTCCCCTCGCCTCCTGCTGTCACACACATCTCTCCTATGTAGTATCTCCTCCACTCGCCTCCTGTTGTCACACACATCTCTCCTATGTAGTCTCTCCTCCACTTTCCTCCTGCTGTCACACACATATTTCCTATGTAGTCTCTCCTCCACTTGCCTCCTGCTGTCACACACATCTCTCCTATGTAGTCTCTCCTCCCCTCACCTCCTGCTGTCACACAAATCCTCCACTCGCGTCCTGCTGACACACATCTCCCCTATGTAGTGTCTCCTTCACTCGGCTCCTGCTGTCACACACATCTCTCCTATGTAGTCTCTCCTCCACTCGCCTCCTGCTGTCACACACATCTCTCCTATGCAGTATCTCATCCACTTCCCTCCTGCTGTCACACACATCTCCCCTTTGTAGTCTCTCCTTCACTCGCCTCCTGCTGTCACACACATCTCTCCTATGTAGTATCTCCTCCACTCGCCTCCTGTTGTCACACACATCTCTCCTATGTAGTATCTCATCCACTTCCCTCCTGCTGTCACACACATCTCCCCTATGTAGTCTCTCCTCCTTTCCCCTCCTGCTGTCACACACATCTTTCCTATGTAGTATGTCATCCACTCGCCTCCTGCTGTCACACACATCTCTCCTATGTAGTCTCTCCTCCACTCGCCTCCTGCTGTCACACAAATCTCTCCTATGTAGTCTCCCCTCCCCTCCTGCTGTCACACACATATCTCCTATGTAGTCTCTCCTCCACTCGCCTCCTGCTGTCACACACGTCTCTCCTATGTAGTCTCTCCTCCCCTCGCCTCCTGCTGTCACACACATCCTCCACTCGCGTCCTGCTGTCACACATCTCCCCTATGTAGTCTCTCCTTCACTCGCCTCCTGCTGTCACACACATCTCTCCTATGTAGTCTCTCCTCCACTCGCCTCCTGCTGTCACACACATCTCTCCTATGTAGTATCTCATCCACTTCGCTCCTGCTGTCACACACATCTCCCCTATGTAGTCTCTCCTTCACTCGCCTCCTGCTGTCACGCACATCTCTCCTATGTAGTATCTCCTCCACTCGCCTCCTGTTGTCACACACATCTCTCCTATGTAGTCTCTCCTCCTTTCCCCTCCTGCTGTCACACACATCTTTCCTATGTAGTATCTCATCCACTCGCCTCCTGCTGTCAAACACATCTCTCCTACGTAGTCTCCCCTCCCCTCCTGCTGTCACACACATCTCTCCTATGTAGTCTCCCCTCCCCTCGCCTCCTGCTGTCACACACATCTCTCCTATGTAGTCTCTCCTCCACTTCCCTCCTGCTGTCACACACATCTCTCCTATGTAGTCTCCCCTCCCCTCGCGTCCTGCTGTCACACACATCTCTCCTATGTAGTTTTTCCTCCACTTCCCTCCTGCTGTCACACACATCTCTCCTATGCAGTCTCTCCTCCCCTTGCCTCCTGCTGTCACACACATCTCCTATGTAGTCTCTCCTCCACTACCCTCCTGCTGTCACACACATCTCCCCTATGTAGTATCTCATCCACTTACCTCCTGCTGTCACACACATTTCTCCTATGTAGTCTCCCCTCCCCTCGCCTCCTGCTGTCACACACATCTCTCCTATGTAGTCTCTCCTCCACTACCCTCCTGCTGTCACACACATCTCTCCTATGTAGTATCTCCTCCACTTCCCTCCTGTTGTCACACACATCTCTCCTATGTAGTCTCTCCTCCACTACCCTCCTGCTGTCACACACATCTCTCCTATGTAGCCTCTCCTCCACTCGCCTCCTGCTGTCACACACATCTCTCCTATGTAGTCTCTCCTCCACTTCCCTCCTGCTGTCACACACATCTCTCCTATGTAGTCTCTCCTCCACTTGCCTCCTGCATTCACACACATCTCTCCTATGTAGTATCTCATCCACTTCCCTCCTGCTGTCACACACCTCTCCTATGTAGTCTCTCCTCCACTTCCCTCCTGTTGTCACACACATCTCTACTATGTAGTATCTCATCCACTTCCCTCCTGCTGTCACACACATCTCTCCTATGTAGTATCTCGTCCACTTCCCTCCTGCTGTCACACACATCTCTGCTATGTAGTATCTCATCCACTTCCCTCCTGCTGTCACACACATCTCTCCTATGTAGTATCTCATCCACTTCCCTCCTGCTGTCACATACATCTCTCCTATGTAGTCTCTCCTCCCCTCCTGCTGTCACACACATCTCTCCTTTGTAGTCTCTCATCCACTTGCCTCCTGTTGTCACATACATCTCTCCTGTGTAGTCTCTCCTCCCCTCCTGCTGTCACACACATCTCTCCTATGTAGTCTCTCATCCACTTCCCTCCTGCTGTCACACACATCTCTCCTATGTAGTCTCTCATCCACTCCCCTCCTGTTGTCACACACATCTCCCCTATGTAGTCTCTCCTCCACTTCCCTCCTGCTGTCACACACATCTCTCCTATGTAGTATCTCATCCACTTCCTTCCTGTTGTCACACACATCTCTCCTATGTAGTATCTCATCCACTTCCCTCCTGCTGTCATACACATCTCTCCTATGTAGTCTCTCCTCCACTCCCCTCCTGTTGTCACACACATCTCCCCTATGTAGTCTCTCCTCCACTCCCCTCCTGTTGTCACACACATCTCTCCTATGTAGTCTCTCCTCCCCTCCTGCTGTCACACACATCTCTCCTATGTATTCTCTCTTCCACTTCCCTCCTGCTGTCACACACATCTCTCCTATGTAGTATCTCATCCACTCGCCTCCTGCTGTCACACACATCTCTCCTATGTCGTCTCTCCTCCCCTCCTGCTGTCACACACATCTCTCCTATGTAGTCTCTCCTCCCCTCCTGCTGTCACACACATCTCTCCTATGTAGTCTCTCCTCCCCTCCTGCTGTCACACACATCTCTCCTATGTAGTCTCTCATCCACTTCCCTCCTGCTGTCACACACATCTCTCCTATGTAGTATCTCATCCAATCGTCTCCTGCTGTCACACACATCTCTCCTATGTAGTCTCTGCTCCCCTCCTGCTGTCACACACATCTCTCCTATGTAGTCTCTCCTCCCCTCCTGCTGTCACACACATCTCTCCTATGTAGTCTCTCCTCCCCTCCTGCTGTCACACACATCTCTCCTTTGTAGTCTCTCATCCACTTCCCTCCTGCTGTCACACACATCTCTCTTATGTAGTCTCTCCTCCACTAGCCTCCTGCTGTCACACACATCTCTCCTATGTAGTCTCTCCTCCACTACCTGTCACACACATCTCTCCTATGTAGTCTCTCCTCCACTTCCCTCCTGTTGTCACACACATCTCTCCTATGTAGTCTCTCATCCACTTCCCTCCTGCTGTCACACACATCTCTCCTATGTAGTATCTCATCCACTCGCCTCCTGCTGTCACACACATCTCTCCTATGTAGTCTCTGCTCCCCTACTGCTGTCACACACATCTCTCCTATGTAGTCTCTCCTCCCCTCCTGCTGTCACACACATCTCTCCTATGTAGTCTCTCCTCCCCTCCTGCTGTCACACACATCTCTCCTATGTAGTCTCTCATCCACTTCCCTCCTGCTGTCACACACATCTCTCTTATGTAGTCTCTCCTCCACTAGCCTCCTGCTGTCACACACATCTCTCCTATGTAGTCTCTCCTCCACTTCCCTCCTGCTGTCACACACATCTCCCCTATGTAGTATCTCATCCACTTCCCTCCTGCTGTCACACACATTTCTCCTATGTAGTCTCCCCTCCCCTCGCCTCCTGCTGTCACACACAGCTCTCCTATGTAGTCTCTCCTCCCCTCGCCTCCTGCTGTCACACACATCTCTCCTATGTAGTCTCTCCTCCACTTCCCTCCTGTTGTCACACACATCTCTCCTATGTAGTCTCTCCTCCCCTTGCCTCCTGCTGTCACACACATCTCTCCTATGTAGTCTCTCCTCCACTACCCTCCTGCTGTCACACACATCTCTCCTATGTAGTCTCTCCTCCACTCGCCTCCTGCTTTCACAGACATCTCTCCTATGTAGTCTCTCCTCCACTTCCCTCCTGCTGTCACACACATCTCTCCTATGTAGTCTCTCCTCCACTCGCCTCCTGCTGTCACACACATATCTCCTATGTAGTCTCTCATCCACTTCCCTCCTGCTGTCACACACATCTCTCCTATGTAGTCTCTCCTCCACTTCCCTCCTGTTGTCACACACATCTCTCCTATGTAGTATCTCATTCACTTCCCTCCTGCTGTCACACACATCTCTCCTATGTAGTATCTCATCCACTTCCCTCCTGCTGTCACACACATCTCTCCTATGTAGTATCTCATCCACTTCCCTCCTGCTGTCACACACATCTCTCCTATGTAGTATCTCATCCACTTCCCTCCTTCTGTCACATACATCTCTCCTATGTAGTCTCTCCTCCCCTCCTGCTGTCACACACATCTCTCCTTTGTAGTCTCTCATCCACTTGCCTCCTGTTGTCACATACATCTCTCCTATGTAGTCTCTCCTCCCCTCCTGCTGTCACACACATCTCTCCTATGTAGTCTCTCTGTCACGGGTGTGTTGCCACGAAGATCGTCACGAGTACACAGCCTGACTTCTCGCAGCTGACTTGTTGGTGCTTTGTGTTTTCTCGGCAGTGTAGGAGTTAATTCTCTCTCTCTCTGGGCTAGCTGAGGTCCAGCCTCGCCCAGCTGCAATCAATGCTTCTTTAGTGAGACTCCTTTATATTCCTGCAGGTCTGTTTGGGAGGTGTCGGTGAAAGCTTTTCATTCAGACTTACAGAGCGGATCGTGGTGTTTGGAGTTGCTGAGATAAGTGTATTTGGAAGTGTGTTTTCCCTTTCCTCGCTTTATCATTTATCTCCTTTCCCGTTGGTGTTCCCTCTGTTGTAGTTGTTTAGAAGTTGTATGCAAGGTGGTTTTGGTTTTTCCCTTGTACTGTCTCGTTCGTCTAAATACTGTGTGTGGGCATATTATTTCTGGTTCCCTATTGTTGTGATCGGGGTCCTTCTCAGGACTAGATTACTTAGGTGCAGGGATCCTCAGAAGGTAGGGGTTACGCTGGCGGCCTGGACCTCTGTACCTTTAACAGTACCTCCAGGATGAGGGATTAGTCAGGGCCCCAGCTTAGGGTCAGCTTAGGCCCCCTGCCTCCAGTATTCTGTGACAGTGTGACATTTTCACCGACCATCTTAGTTTTTCTCCAGCTACCATGGATCCAGTAGCCGGTCTAGCTCGGCAGTTGCAGAGTTTGTCCATGGGGCTGGCGGACGTTAGGTCCAAGGTTTTGCATCCTCTGGAGCAAGCCGGACCAGAACCTAAAGTAGCTCTCCCTGACAGGTTCACTGGGGGGCGGGACAAGTTTTTTGTTTTCCGGGAGGCATGCAAATTGTACTTTCGGCTGCGGCCTCGGTCATCGGGCAGTGAAGTACAAAGGGTGGGAATTGTCATCTCGCTCCTACAAGGGGACCCACAATCTTGGGCGTTCTCTCTTCCCCCAAGCTCCCCGGTTCTCCAGTCAGTGGATAGGTTTTTCGCTGCTCTGGGACTCGTATATGATGACCCAGATCGGATCTCCCTTGCTGAGTCTAAGTTACGTAGGATTCAGCAGGGAGATCGTCCGGCGGAGGAATTCTGTTCGGAGTTCCGTAGGTGGGCCACGGACACCCAGTGGAATGACCCGGCTCTTAGGAGCCAGTTTTGTCATGGTTTATCCGACAAATTACAGGATGTGTTGGCACAGTATGACTCTCCCGCGTCACTGGAAGCCGCTATGGCCCTTGCTATTCGCGTTGACAGACGGCTTCGGGAGAGGTGCGGGATAACTCTACCCCCTGTAATGTCTCCACCTCCTACAAGGTCCCCTCATATGGTGGTTCCCCTGGTCAGTCCGGAGGAGCCTATGCAATTAGGAGGGACATCATTTCGGGGAAGGGGACCGGTGGTGCGCCATAAGACAGGAAGGTGTTTTCTCTGCGGGAAAAAGGGACATTTTATTGGGGGGTGTCCATCCCGTCCCTTGCAGAGTAAAGAGTCGTCGAAAAAACTGTTGATCCCAGGTTGTGTGGTGGACGGCAATCTGGGAGTAGGTATTTCGTCCCTAGGTTCGTCTCAGTTTCTCGTACCGGCGGAGGTGGTGGTGGGTACGAGAACTGAGAGGATATCTGTTCTTCTGGATAGTGGGGCCGGGGCTAATCTGGTTGATGCTCGGTTTGCCCGGGTTCAAGGTATGCGATTGAGTGAGTTGGCTAAACCCATCCCCATATTCTCGATCGATGCCAGACCTCTCGGTCAGGGAAGTTTTTTGCAAGCTGTGCATGGCGTAAAACTTCAAGTGGGGGCAATACATAAAGAACTGTTGTCTTGCTACGTGTTGGAGGGTCTTCCCACTCCTATAGTGTTGGGCCTTCCTTGGTTAGCTAAGCATAACCCGGTTATTAATTGGCAAACCAGAGAGATAAGCCAATGGAGTAAATTCTGTAATAAAAACTGCATGAACACGGTCATCGGTGCGGTTACTCCTTGGGTCTTACCTCCATTTCTGGCGGACTTTGAGGATGTATTCTCGGAGAATGGGTGTCAGGAACTACCTCCTCATCGCATGTATGACTGTTCTGTAAAACTGCTCCCTGAGGCCAAGTTACCTAAAGCTAGGTTGTATAACCTTTCTGGTCCTGAGAGGCAGGCCATGAAGGATTATATTTCTGAAAGTCTGGCTAAGGGGCATATTAGACCTTCATCTTCTCCGGTGGCCGCGGGGTTCTTCTTTGTTAAGAAGAAAGATGGAGGCCTACGCCCTTGCCTGGATTTCCGTGAACTTAATCGGATTACGGTCCGAGATCCGTATCCGCTCCCACTTATTCCCGATCTCTTTAATCAGATCGTGGGCGCCAAATGGTTCTCTAAGTTGGATCTCAGGGGGGCGTACAATCTGATTAGGATGAAGGAGGGGGATGAGTGGAAGACGGCTTTTAACACTCCGGAGGGGCATTATGAGAACCTTGTCATGCCATTCGGTCTGACTAATGCCCCGGCGGTGTTTCAACACTTTGTTAATGATATTTTTCGCCACCTGGTGGGACAGTTTGTTGTCATATATCTGGATGATATCTTAATTTACTCGCCGGATCTGGTGTCTCATCAGGAGCACGTTAGACAGGTGTTACAGATCTTGCGGGATAATAAACTGTATGCCAAGTGGGAAAAGTGTGTGTTCGCCGTACAGGAACTCCAGTTTTTAGGCTTCCTGGTTTCAGCGTCCGGTTTTCGTATGGACCCTGGGAAAGTGCGGGCAGTTCTTGAGTGGGATCGGCCGGAGAATCTTAAGGCACTACAACGTTTCCTGGGGTTTGCTAACTATTACCGGAAGTTCATTCGTAATTTCTCGTCCATGGTTAAGCCTCTCACAGACATGACTAAAAAGGGGACGGATTTTTCTAGGTGGTCTGACAAGGCTTGTCAAGCATTCTCCTCCTTGAAAAAATGTTTTGCCTCGGCACCCATACTCATTCAACCTGATGCGTCTCAGCCATTCTTTGTAGAGGTAGACGCTTCCGAGGTAGGGGTGGGAGCAGTATTGTCACAGGGTTCGTCCCCTGGTAAGTGGCATCCGTGCGCCTTTTTCTCTAAAAAATTGTCGTCCGCTGAGAGGAATTACGATGTCGGCAAGAGGGAACTCTTGGCCATTAAGTTAGCTTTTGAGGAGTGGCGCCATTTTTTGGAGGGGGCAGTTCATCCGGTCACCGTCATCACCGATCACAAGAACCTGCTATATCTGGAGTCCGCTAAACGTCTGAATCCCAGACAAGCTAGGTGGTCATTGTTTTTTACCAGGTTTAATTTCGTCGTTACATATCGTCCTGGGTCTAAAAATGTAAAGGCGGATGCCTTATCTCGTAGTTTCCCTGGGGCCGGGAATACGGACGACCCGATTCCTATTCTTCAGGAGGGGGTGGTGGTTTCGGCAGTATGCTCTGAGCTGGAGGAGGAGATATTGGAGGCTCAGGGAGACGCCCCTGTTGGACCTCCGGGGAGACTGTTCGTTCCAGATCAGTTGCGACAAAAGGTGATCGAGGCACACCATAACTCAGTTTTTGCAGGACACCCGGGGAGTAAAGCAACTGTGGATCTCCTCTCGCGTCGGTTTTGGTGGCCTAACTTACATAAAGAGGTGGTAACTTTTGTCGCGTCCTGTGGGGTTTGTGCGCGCTCTAAGACCTCACATACCCGTCCGTCTGGGGCCCTCTTACCTTTGAAGATCCCGGAGCGTCCTTGGACTCATCTGTCTATGGACTTTATTACTGACCTCCCTCCGTCTTCGGGTAAAACGGTCATACTCGTTGTAGTGGACAGGTTCAGCAAGATGGCACATTTTATCGCTCTTCCGGCTCTCCCTAATGCTAAAACTCTTGCGCAGGTGTTCATTGGGGAGATTGTGAGGCTTCACGGGGTACCCTCCGAGGTGGTGTCTGATCGGGGGTCTCAGTTTGTGTCCAAGTTCTGGAAGGCGTTTTGTGCACGGCGGGGGATGCATTTGTCATTCTCGTCGGCTTTTCATCCTCAGACCAATGGTCAGACGGAACGTATGAACCAGAGCTTGGAGACATATCTTCGGTGTTTTGTGTCAGAGAACCAGGAGGACTGGGCTTCTTTCCTACCTCTGGCAGAGTTTGCTCTCAATAATAGGCGGAGCGAGTCCACTGGTAAGTCCCCGTTTTTTGGGGCATATGGTTTTCACCCCCAGTTTTGTACTTTCAGTAGGGGGGGCTCTTCGGGGGTTCCGGAGGAGGAACGATTTTCCTCATCTCTCGCTTCAGTATGGAGAGGGGTGCTGAAGAATCTGAATACTATGGGGAACCGATACAAACGTATGGCTGATAGGAGGAGAGTGTCTGGTCCGGACCTAAGTGTGAACGATCAGGTATGGTTGTCTACCAGGAATATTAAACTTAAGGTTCCCTCCTGGAAACTGGGTCCCAGGTTCATCGGGCCGTACAGAATCAGTTCTGTTATTAATCCGGTGGCATTCCGTCTTGACCTCCCCCCTACGTTTAAAATTCACAACGTGTTTCACAGATCATTGCTTAAGAGGTATGTGGCGCCGGTGGTACCGTCACCTTTACCTCCCCCTCCTGTGGTTGTCAATGGTAACTTGGAGTTCCAGGTATCGAGGGTCATTGATTCACGCTTTAATCGCCGGTCCCTTCAGTACTTGGTTCATTGGAAGGGGTATGGTCCTGAGGAGAGGATGTGGGTTCCTGCGTCGGATATTAACGCAGACCGATTAGTTCGGGCCTTCCACACGACTCACCCGGATAAACCTGGCCCTGAGGGTCCAGAGGCCCCTCGTAGAAGGGGGGGTACTGTCACGGGTGTGTTGCCACGAAGATCGTCACGAGTACACAGCCTGACTTCTCGCAGCTGACTTGTTGGTGCTTTGTGTTTTCTCGGCAGTGTAGGAGTTAATTCTCTCTCTCTCTGGGCTAGCTGAGGTCCAGCCTCGCCCAGCTGCAATCAATGCTTCTTTAGTGAGACTCCTTTATATTCCTGCAGGTCTGTTTGGGAGGTGTCGGTGAAAGCTTTTCATTCAGACTTACAGAGCGGATCGTGGTGTTTGGAGTTGCTGAGATAAGTGTATTTGGAAGTGTGTTTTCCCTTTCCTCGCTTTATCATTTATCTCCTTTCCCGTTGGTGTTCCCTCTGTTGTAGTTGTTTAGAAGTTGTATGCAAGGTGGTTTTGGTTTTTCCCTTGTACTGTCTCGTTCGTCTAAATACTGTGTGTGGGCATATTATTTCTGGTTCCCTATTGTTGTGATCGGGGTCCTTCTCAGGACTAGATTACTTAGGTGCAGGGATCCTCAGAAGGTAGGGGTTACGCTGGCGGCCTGGACCTCTGTACCTTTAACAGTACCTCCAGGATGAGGGATTAGTCAGGGCCCCAGCTTAGGGTCAGCTTAGGCCCCCTACCTCCAGTATTCTGTGACAGTGTGACACTCTCATCCACTTGCCTCCTGCTGTCACACACATCTCTCCTATGTAGTCTCTCATCCACTCCCCTCCTGTTGTCACACACATCTCCCCTATGTAGTCTCTCCTCCACTTCCCTCCTGCTGTCACACACATCTCTCCTATGTAGTATCTCATCCACGTCCCTCCTGTTGTCACACACATCTCTCCTATGTAGTCTCTCCTCCCCTCCTGTTGTCACACACATCTCTCCTATGTAGTCTCTCCTCCCCTCCTGCTGTCACACACATCTCTCCTATGTAGTCTCTCCTCCACTTCCCTCCTGCTGTCACACACATCTCTCCTATGTAGTATCTCATCCACTCGCCTCCTGCTGTCACACACATCTCTCCTATGTAGTATCTCATCCACTTCCCTCCTGCTGTCATACACATCTCTCCTATGTAGTCTCTCCTCCACTCCCCTCCTGTTGTCACACACATCTCCCCTATGTAGTCTCTCCTCCCCTCCTGTTGTCACACACATCTCTCCTATGTAGTCTCTCCTCCCCTCCTGCTGTCACACACATCTCTCCAATGTAGTCTCTCCTCCCCTCCTGCTGTCACACACATCTCTCCTATGTAGTCTCTCCTCCCCTCCTGCTGTCACACACATCTCTCCTATGTAGTCTCTCCTCCACTTCCCTCCTGCTGTCACACACATCTCTCCTATGTAGTCTCTCCTCCACTAGCCTCCTGCTGTCACACACACCTCTCCTATGTAGTCTCTCCTCCCCTCGCCTCCTGCTGTCACACACATCTCTCCTATGTAGTCTCTCCTCCCCTCCTGCTGTCACACACATCTCTTCTCCCTTCCTGCTGTCACACACATCTCTCCTATGTAGTCTCTCCTCCCCTCGCCTCCTGCTGTCACACACATCTCTCCTATGTAGTCTCTTCTCCCCTCCTGCTGTCACACACATCTCTCCTATGTAGTATCTCATCCACTACCCTCCTGCTGTCACACACATCTCTCCTGTGTAGTCTCTCCTCCACTACCCTCCTGCTGTCACACACATTTCTCCTATGTAGTCTCTCCTCCACTCGCCTCCTGCTGTCACACACATCTCTCCTATGTAGTCTCTCATCCACTTCCCTCCTGCTGTCACACACATCTCTCCTATGTAGTCTCTCCTCCACTACCCTCCTGCTGTCACACACATTTCTCCTATGTAGTCTCTCCTCCCCTCGCCTCCTGCTGTCACACACATCTCTCCTATGTAGTCTCTCCTCCCCTCCTGCTGTCACACACATCTCTCCTATGTAGTTCTCATCCACTTGCCTCCTGTTGTCATACACATCTCTCCTATGTAGTCTCTCCTCCACTCCCCTCCTGCTGTCACAGACATCTCTCCTATGTAGTCTCTCCTCCCCTCCTGCTGTCACACACATCTCTCCTATGTAGTATCTCATCCACTTGCCTCCTGTTGTCACATACATCTCTCCTATGTAGTATCTCATCCACTTGCCTCCTGCTGTCACACACATCTCTCCTATGTAGTCTCTCCTCCACTCCCCTCCTGCTGTCACATACATCTCTCCTATGTAGTATCTCATCCACTCGCCTCCTGCTGTCACACACATCTCTCCTATGTAGTCTCTCCTCCCCTCCTGCTGTCACACACATCTCTCCTATGTAGTCTCTTCTCCCCTACTGCTGTCACACACATCTCTCCTATGTAGTCTCTCATCCACTTCCCTCCTGCTGTCACACACATCTCTCTTATGTAGTCTCTCCTCCACTAGCCTCCTGCTGTCACACACATCTCTCCTATGTAGTCTCTCCTCCACTACCCTCCTGCTGTCACACACATCTAACCTATGTAGTATCTCATCCACTTCCCTCCTGCTGTCACACACATTTCTCTTATGTAGTCTCCCCTCCCCTCGCCTCCTGCTGTCACACACATCTCTCCTATGTAGTCTCTCCTCCCCTCGCCTCCTGCTGTCACACACATCTCTCCTATGTAGTCTCTCCTCCACTTCCCTCCTGTTGTCACACACATCTCTCCTATGTAGTCTCTCCTCCCCTTGCCTACTGCTGTCACACACATCTCTCCTATGTAGTCTCTCCTCCACTACCCTCCTGCTGTCACACACATCTCTCCTATGTAGTCTCTCCTCCACTCGCCTCCTGCTGTCACACACATCTCTCCTATGTAGTCTCTCCTCCACTTCCCTCCTGTTGTCACACACATCTCTCCTCCACTACCCTCCTGCTGTCACACACATCTCTCCTATATAGTCTCTCCTCCACTCGCCTCCTGCTGTCACAGACATCTCTCCTATGTAGTCTCTCCTCCACTTCCCTCCTGCTGTCACACACATCTCTCCTATGTAGTCTCTCCTCCACTCGCCTCCTGCTGTCACACACATCTCTCATATGTAGTCTCTCCTCCACTACCCTCCTGCTGTCACACACATCTCTCCTATGTAGTCTCTCCTCCACTCGCCTCCTGCTGTCACAGACATCTCTCCTATGTAGTCTCTCCTCCACTTCCCTCCTGCTGTCACACACATCTCTCCTATGTAGTCTCTCCTCCACTACCCTCCTGCTGTCACACACATCTAACCTATGTAGTATCTCATCCACTTCCCTCCTGCTGTCACACACATTTCTCCTATGTAGTCTCCCCTCCCCTCGCCTCCTGCTGTCACACGCATCTCTCCTATGTAGTCTCTCCTCCCCTCGCCTCCTGCTGTCACACACATCTCTCCTATGTAGTCTCTCCTCCACTTCCCTCCTGTTGTCACACACATCTCTCCTATGTAGTCTCTCCTCCCCTTGCCTCCTGCTGTCACACACATCTCTCCTATGTAGTCTCTCCTCCACTACCCTCCTGCTGTCACACACATCTCTCCTATGTAGTCTCTCCTCCACTCGCCTCCTGCTGTCACACACATCTCTCCTATGTAGTCTCTCCTCCACTTCCCTCCTGTTGTCACACACATCTCTCCTATGTAGTCTCTCCTCCACTACCCTCCTGCTGTCACACACATCTCTCCTATGTAGTCTCTCCTCCACTCGCCTCCTGCTGTCACAGACATCTCTCCTATGTAGTCTCTCCTCCACTTCCCTCCTGCTGTCACACACATCTCTCCTATGTAGTCTCTCCTCCACTCGCCTCCTGCTGTCACACACATCTCTCCTATGTAGTATCTCATCCACTTCCCTCCTGCTGTCACACACATCTCTCCTATGTAGTATCTCATCCACTTCCCTCCTGCTGTCACACACATCTCTCCTATGTAGTATCTCATCCACTTCCCTCCTGCTGTCACACACATCTCTCCTATGTAGTATCTCATCCACTTCCCTCCTGCTGTCACATACATCTCTCCTATGTAGTCTCTCCTCCCCTCCTGCTGTCACACACATCTCTCCTTTGTATTCTCTCATCCACTTGCCTCCTGTTGTCACATACATCTCTCCTATGTAGTCTCTCCTCCCCTCCTGCTGTCACACACATCTCTCCTATGTAGTCTCTCATCCACTTCCCTCCTGCGGTCACACACATCTCGCCTATGTAGTCTCTCATCCACTCCCCTCCTGTTGTCACACACATCTCCCCTATGTAGTCTCTCCTCCACTTCCCGCCTGCTGTCACACACATCTTTCCTATGTAGTATCTCATCCACGTCCCTCCTGTTGTCACACACATCTCTCCTATGTAGTATCTCATCCACTTCCCTCCCGCTGTCATACACATCTCTCCTATGTACTCTCTCCTCCACTCCCCTCCTGTTGTCACACACATCTCCCATATGTAGTCTCTCCTCCCCTCCTGTTGTCACACACATCTCTCCTATGTAGTCTCTCCTCCCCTCCTGCTGTCACACACATCTCTCCTATGTAGTCTCTCCTCCACTTCCCTCCTGCTGTCACACACATCTCTCCTATGTAGTATCTCATCCACTCGCCTCCTGCTGGCACACACATCTCTCCTATGTAGTCTCTGCTCCCCTCCTGCTGTCACACACATCTCTCCTATGTAGTCCCTCCTCCCCTCCTGCTGTCACACACATCTCTCCTATGTAGTCTCTCCTCCCCTCCTGCTGTCACACACATCTCTCCTATGTAGTCTCTCATCCACTTCCCTCCTGCTGTCACACACATCTCTCCTATGTAGTCTCTCCTCCACTAGCCTCCTGCTGTCACACACATCTCTCCTATGTAGTCTCTCCTCCCCTCGCCTCCTGCTGTCACACACATCTCGCCTATGTAGTCTCTCCTCCCCTCCTGCTGTCACACACATCTCTCCTCCCCTCCTGCTGTCACACACATCTCTCCTATGTAGTCTCTCCTCCCCTCGCCTCCTGCTGTCACACACATCTCTCCTATGTAGTCTCTCCTCCCCTCCTGCTGTCACACACATCTCTCCTATGTAGTATCTCATCCACTACCCTCCTGCTGTCACACACATCTCTCCTATGTAGTCTCTCCTCCACTACCCTCCAGCTGTCACACACATTTCTCCTATGTAGTCTCTCCTCCACTCGCCTCCTGCTGTCACACACATCTCTCCTATGTAGTCTCTAATCCACTTCCCTCCTGCTGTCACACACATCTCTCCTATGTAGTCTCTCCTCCACTACCCTCCTGCTGTCACACACATCTCTCCTATGTAGTCTCTCCTCCACTACCCTCCTGCTGTCACACACATTTCTCCTATGTAGTCTCTCCTCCCCTCGCCTCCTGCTGTCACACACATCTCTCCTATGTAGTCTCTCCTCCCCTCCTGCTGTCACACACATCTCTCCTATGTAGTATCTCATCCACTTGCCTCCTGTTGTCACACACATCTCTCCTGTGTAGTCTCTCCTCCACTCACCTCCTGCTGTCACACACATCTCTCCTATGTAGTCTCTCCTCCCCTCCTGCTGTCACACACATCTCTCCTATGTAGTATCTCATCCACTTGCCTCCTGTTGTCACACACATCTCTCTTATGTAGTATCTCATCCACTTGCCTCCTGCTGTCACACACATCTCTCCTATGTAGTCTCTCCTCCACTCCCCTCCTGCTGTCACATACATCTCTCCTATGTAGTCTCTCCTCCACTCGCCTCCTGCTGTCACACACATCTCTCCTATGTAGTCTCTCATCCACTACCCTCCTGCTGTCACACACATCTCTCCTATGTAGTATCTCATCCCCTCCTGCTGTCACACACATCTCTCCTATGTAGTCTCTCCTCCCCTCCTGCTGTCACACACATCTCTCCTATGTAGTCTCTCCTCCACTTCCCTCCTGCTGTCACACACATCTCCCCTATGTAGTCTCTCCTCCACTCGCCTCCTGCTGTCACACACATCTCCCCTATGTAGTATCTCATCCACTTCCCTCCTGCTGTCACACACATCTCTCCTATGTAGTCTCTCCTCCACTTCCCTCCTGCTGTCACACACATCTCTCCTATGTAGTATCTCATCCACTACCCTCCTGCTGTCACACACATCTCTCCTATGTAGTATCTCATCCACTACCCTCCTGCTGTCACACACATCTCTCCTATGTAGTCTCTCCTCCCCTCCTGCTGTCACACACATCTCTCCTATGTAGTCTCTCCTCCACTTCCCTCCTGCTGTCACACACATCTCCCCTATGTAGTCTTTCCTCCACTCGCCTCCTGCTGTCACACACATCTCCCCTATGTAGTATCGCATCCACTTCCCTCCTGCTGTCACACACATCTCTCCTATGTAGTCTCTCCTCCACTTCCCTCCTGCTGTCACACACATCTCTCCTATGTAGTCTCTCCTCCACTCGCCTCCTGCTGTCACACACATCTCTCCTATGTAGTATCTCATCCACTACCCTCCTGCTGTCACACACATCTCTCCTATGTAGTCTCTCCTCCACTCCCCTCCTGCTGTCATACACATCTCTCCTATGTAGTCTCTCCTCCACTCGCCTCTTGCTGTCACACACATCTCTCCTATGTAGTCTCTCCTCCACTCGCCTCCTGCTGTCACACACATCTCTCCTATGTAGTATCTCATCCACTCGCCTCCTGCTGTCATACACATCTCTCCTATGTAGTCTCTCCTCCACTCGCCTCCTGCTGTCACACACATCTCTACTATGTAGTCTCTCCTCCACTCCCCTCCTGCTGTCATACACATCTCTCCTATGTAGTCTCTCCTCCACTCGCCTCCTGCTGTCACACACATCTCTCCTATGTAGTCTCTCCTCCACTCACCTCCTGCTGTCACACACATCTCTCCTATGTAGTCTCTCCTCCACTCCCCTCCAGCTGTCACACACATCTCTCCTATGTAGTCTCTCCTCCACTTCCTTCCTGCTGTCACATACATCTCTCCTATGAAGTCTCTCCTCCACTACCCTCCTGCTGTCACACACATCTCTCCTATGTAGTCTCTCCTCCCCTCCTGCTGTCACACACATCTCTCCTATGTAGTATCTCCTCCCCTACTGCTGTCACACACATCTCTCCTATGTATTCTCTCCTCCCCTCCTGCTGTCACACACATCTCTCCTATGTAGTCTCTCCTCCCCTCCCCTCCTGCTGTCACACACATCTCTCCTATGTAGTCTCTCCTCCCCTCCTGCTGTCACACACATCTCTCCTATGTAGTATCTCATCCAATACCCTCCTGCTGTCACACACATCTCTCCTATGTAGTCTCTCCTCCACTACCCTCCAGCTGTCACACACATTTCTCCTATGTAGTCTCTCCTCCACTCGCCTCCTGCTGTCACACACATCTCTCCTATGTAGTCTCTCATCCACTTCCCTCCTGCTGTCACACACATCTCTCCTATGTAGTCTCTCCTCCACTACCCTCCTGCTGTCACACACATCTCTCCTATGTAGTCTCTCCTCCACTACCCTCCTGCTGTCACACACATTTCTCCTATGTAGTCTCTCCTCCCCTCGCCTCCTGCTGTCACACACATCTCTCCTATGTAGTCTCTCCTCCCCTCCTGCTGTCACACACATCTCTCCTATGTAGTCTCTCCTCCACTCCCCTCCAGCTGTCACACACATCTCTCCTATGTAGTATCTCATCCACTCGCCTCCTGCTGTCATACACATCTCTCCTATGTAGTCTCTCCTCCACTCGCCTCCTGCTGTCACACACATCTCTACTATGTAGTCTCTCCTCCACTCCCCTCCTGCTGTCATACACATCTCTCCTATGTAGTCTCTCCTCCACTCGCCTCCTGCTGTCACACACATCTCTCCTATGTAGTCTCTCCTCCACTCCCCTCCAGCTGTCACACACATCTCTCCTATGTAGTCTCTCCTCCACTTCCTTCCTGCTGTCACATACATCTCTCCTATGAAGTCTCTCCTCCACTACCCTCCTGCTGTCACACACATCTCTCCTATGTAGTCTCTCCTCCCCTCCTGCTGTCACACACATCTCTCCTATGTAGTATCTCCTCCCCTACTGCTGTCACACACATCTCTCCTATGTATTCTCTCCTCCCCTCCTGCTGTCACACACATCTCTCCTATGTAGTCTCTCCTCCCCTCCCCTCCTGCTGTCACACACATCTCTCCTATGTAGTCTCTCCTCCCCTCCTGCTGTCACACACATCTCTCCTATGTAGTATCTCATCCAATACCCTCCTGCTGTCACACACATCTCTCCTATGTAGTCTCTCCTCCACTACCCTCCAGCTGTCACACACATTTCTCCTATGTAGTCTCTCCTCCACTCGCCTCCTGCTGTCACACACATCTCTCCTATGTAGTCTCTCATCCACTTCCCTCCTGCTGTCACACACATCTCTCCTATGTAGTCTCTCCTCCACTACCCTCCTGCTGTCACACACATCTCTCCTATGTAGTCTCTCCTCCACTACCCTCCTGCTGTCACACACATTTCTCCTATGTAGTCTCTCCTCCCCTCGCCTCCTGCTGTCACACACATCTCTCCTATGTAGTCTCTCCTCCCCTCCTGCTGTCACACACATCTCTCCTATGTAGTATCTCATCCACTTGCCTCCTGTTGTCACACACATCTCTCCTATGTTGTCTCTCCTCCACTCCCCTCCTGCTGTCACACACATCTCTCCTATGTAGTCTCTCCTCCCCTCCTGCTGTCACACACATCTCTCCTATGTAGTATCTCATCCACTTGCCTCCTGTTGTCACACACATCTCTCCTATGTAGTATCTCATCCACTTGCCTCCTGCTGTCACACACATCTCTCCTATGTAGTCTCTCCTCCACTCCCCTCCTGCTGTCACATACATCTCTCCTATGTAGTCTCTCCTCCACTCGCCTCCTGCTGTCACACACATCTCCCCTATGTAGTATCGCATCCACTTCCCTCCTGCTGTCACACACATCTCTCCTATGTAGTCTCTCCTCCACTTCCCTCCTGCTGTCACACACATCTCTCCTATGTAGTATCTCATCCACTACCCTCCTGCTGTCACACACCTCTCCTATGTAGTCTCTCCTCCACTCGCCTCCTGCTGTCACACACATCTCTCCTATGTAGTATCTCATCCACTACCCTCCTGCTGTCACACACATCTCTCCTATGTAGTCTCTCCTCCACTCCCCTCCTGCTGTCATACACATCTCTCCTATGTAGTCTCTCCTCCACTCGCCTCCTGCTGTCACACACATCTCTCCTATGTAGTCTCTCCTCCACTCGCCTCCTGCTGTCACACACATCTCTCCTATGTAGTATCTCATCCACTCGCCTCCTGCTGTCATACACATCTCTCCTATGTAGTCTCTCCTCCACTCGCCTCCTGCTGTCACACACATCTCTACTATGTAGTCTCTCCTCCACTCCCCTCCTGCTGTCATACACATCTCTCCTATGTAGTCTCTCCTCCACTCGCCTCCTGCTGTCACACACATCTCTCCTATGTAGTCTCTCCTCCACTCGCCTCCTGCTGTCACACACATCTCTCCTATGTAGTATCTCATCCACTCGCCTCCTGCTGTCATACACATCTCTCCTATGTAGTCTCTCCTCCACTCACCTCCTGCTGTCACACACATCTCTCCTATGTAGTCTCTCCTCCACTCCCCTCCAGCTGTCACACACATCTCTCCTATGTAGTCTCTCCTCCACTTCCCTCCTGCTGTCACATACATCTCTCCTATGAAGTCTCTCCTCCACTACCCTCCTGCTGTCACACACATCTCTCCTATGTAGTCTCTCCTCCACTCCCCTCCTGCTGTCATACACATCTCTCCTATGTAGTCTCTCCTCCACTCACCTCCTGCTGTCACACACATCTCTCCTATGTAGTCTCTCCTCCACTCCCCTCCAGCTGTCACACACATCTCTCCTATGTAGTCTCTCCTCCACTTCCCTCCTGCTGTCACATACATCTCTCCTATGAAGTCTCTCCTCCACTACCCTCCTGCTGTCACACACATCTCTCCTATGTAGTCTCTCCTCCACTCCCCTCCTGCTGTCATACACATCTCTCCTATGTAGTCTCTCATCCACTACCCTCCTGCTGTCACACACATCTCCCCTATGTAGTATCTCCTCCCCTCCTGCTGTCACACACATCTCTCCTATGTAGTCTCTCCTCCCCTCCTGCTGTCACACACATCTCTCCTATGTAGTATCTCCTCCCCTCCTGCTGTCACACACATCTCTCCTATGTATTCTCTCCTCCCCTCCTGCTGTCACACACATCTCTCCTATGTAGTCTCTCCTCCCCTCCCCTCCTGCTGTCACACACATCTCTCCTATGTAGTATCTCATCCAATACCCTCCTGCTGTCACACACATCTCTCCTATGTAGTCTCTCCTCCACTACCCTCCAGCTGTCACACACATTTCTCCTATGTAGTCTCTCCTCCACTCGCCTCCTGCTGTCACACACATCTCTCCTATGTAGTATCTCATCCACGTCCCTCCTGTTGTCACACACATCTCTCCTATGTAGTATCTCATCCACTTCCCTCCTGCTGTCATACACATCTCTCCTATGTACTCTCTCCTCCACTCCCCTCCTGTTGTCACACACATCTCCCCTATGTAGTCTCTCCTCCCCTCCTGTTGTCACACACATCTCTCCTATGTAGTCTCTCCTCCCCTCCTGCTGTCACACACATCTCTCCTATGTAGTCTCTCCTCCACTTCCCTCCTGCTGTCACACACATCTCTCCTATGTAGTATCTCATCCACTCGCCTCCTGCTGGCACACACATCTCTCCTATGTAGTCTCTCCTCCCCTCCTGCTGTCACACACATCTCTCCTATGTAGTATCTCATCCACTCGCCTCCTGCTGTCACACACATCTCTCCTATGTAGTCTCTCCTCCACTCGCCTCCTGCTGTCACACACATCTCTCCTATGTAGTATCTCATCCACTCGCCTCCTGCTGTCATACACATCTCTCCTATGTAGTCTCTCCTCCACTCCCCTCCAGCTGTCACACACATCTCTCCTATGTAGTCTCTCCTCCACTTCCCTCCTGCTGTCACATACATCTCTCCTATGAAGTCTCTCCTCCACTACCCTCCTGCTGTCACACACATCTCTCCTATGTAGTCTCTCCTCCACTCCCCTCCTGCTGTCATACACATCTCTCCTATGTAGTCTCTCATCCACTACCCTCCTGCTGTCACACACATCTCCCCTATGTAGTATCTCCTCCCCTCCTGCTGTCACACACATCTCTCCTATGTAGTCTCTCCTCCCCTCCTGCTGTCACACACATCTCTCCTATGTAGTATCTCCTCCCCTCCTGCTGTCACACACATCTCTCCTATGTATTCTCTCCTCCCCTCCTGCTGTCACACACATCTCTCCTATGTAGTCTCTCCTCCCCTCCCCTCCTGCTGTCACACACATCTCTCCTATGTAGTCTCTCCTCCCCTCCTGCTGTCACACACATCTCTCCTATGTAGTATCTCATCCAATACCCTCCTGCTGTCACACACATCTCTCCTATGTAGTCTCTCCTCCACTACCCTCCAGCTGTCACACACATTTCTCCTATGTAGTCTCTCCTCCACTCGCCTCCTGCTGTCACACACATCTCTCCTATGTAGTATCTCATCCACGTCCCTCCTGTTGTCACACACATCTCTCCTATGTAGTATCTCATCCACTTCCCTCCTGCTGTCATACACATCTCTCCTATGTACTCTCTCCTCCACTCCCCTCCTGTTGTCACACACATCTCCCCTATGTAGTCTCTCCTCCCCTCCTGTTGTCACACACATCTCTCCTATGTAGTCTCTCCTCCCCTCCTGCTGTCACACACATCTCTCCTATGTAGTCTCTCCTCCACTTCCCTCCTGCTGTCACACACATCTCTCCTATGTAGTATCTCATCCACTCGCCTCCTGCTGGCACACACATCTCTCCTATGTAGTCTCTCCTCCCCTCCTGCTGTCACACACATCTCTCCTATGTAGTCCCTCCTCCCCTCCTGCTGTCACACACATCTCTCCTATGTAGTCTCTCCTCCCCTCCTGCTGTCACACACATCTCTCCTATGTAGTCTCTCATCCACTTCCCTCCTGCTGTCACACACATCTCTCCTATGTAGTCTCTCCTCTACTAGCCTCCTGCTGTCACACACATCTCTCCTATGTAGTCTCTCCTCCCCTCGCCTCCTGCTGTCACACACATCTCTCCTATGTAGTCTCTCCTCCCCTCCTGCTGTCACACACATCTCTCCTATGTAGTATCTCATCCACTACCCTCCTGCTGTCACACACATCTCTCCTATGTAGTCTCTCCTCCACTACCCTCCAGCTGTCACACACATTTCTCCTATGTAGTCTCTCCTCCACTCGCCTCCTTCTGTCACACACATCTCTCCTATGTAGTCTCTCATCCACTTCCCTCCTGCTGTCACACACATCTCTCCTATGCAGTCTCTCCTCCACTACCCTCCTGCTGTCACACACATCTCTCCTATGTAGTCTCTCCTCCACTACCCTCCTGCTGTCACACACATTTCTCCTATGTAGTCTCTCCTCCCCTCGCCTCCTGCTGTCACACACATCTCTCCTATGTAGTCTCTCCTCCCCTCCTGCTGTCACACACATCTCTCCTATGTAGTATCTCATCCACTTGCCTCCTGTTGTCACACACATCTCTCCTATGTAGTCTCTCCCCCACTCCCCTCCTGCTGTCACACACATCTCTCCTATGTAGTCTCTCCTCCCCTCCTGCTGTCACACACATCTCTCCTATGTAGTATCTCATCCACTTGCCTCCTGTTGTCACACACATCTCTCTTATGTGGTATCTCATCCACTTGCCTCCTGCTGTCACACACATCTCTCCTATGTAGTCTCTCCTCCACTCCCCTCCTGCTGTCACATACATCTCTCCTATGTAGTCTCTCCTCCACTCGCCTCCTGCTGTCACACACATCTCTCCTATGTAGTCTCTCATCCACTACCCTCCTGCTGTCACACACATCTCTCCTATGTAGTATCTCATCCCCTCCTGCTGTCACACACATCTCTCCTATGTAGTCTCTTCTCCCCTCCTGCTGTCACACACATCTCTCCTATGTAGTCTCTCCTCCCCTCCTGCTGTCACACACATCTCTCCTCCCCTCCTGCTGTCACACACATCTCTCCTATGTAGTCTCTCCTCCCCTCGCCTCCTGCTGTCACACACATCTCTCCTATGTAGTCTCTCCTCCCCTCCTGCTGTCACACACATCTCTCCTATGTAGTATCTCATCCACTACCCTCCTGCTGTCACACACATCTCTCCTATGTAGTCTCTCCTCCACTACCCTCCAGCTGTCACACACATTTCTCCTATGTAGTCTCTCCTCCACTCGCCTCCTGCTGTCACACACATCTCTCCTATGTAGTCTCTCATCCACTTCCCTCCTGCTGTCACACACATCTCTCCTATGTAGTCTCTCCTCCACTACCCTCCTGCTGTCACACACATCTCTCCTATGTAGTCTCTCCTCCACTACCCTCCTGCTGTCACACACATTTCTCCTATGTAGTCTCTCCTCCCCTCGCCTCCTGCTGTCACACACATCTCTCCTATGTAGTCTCTCCTCCCCTCCTGCTGTCACACACATCTCTCCTATGTAGTATCTCATCCACTTGCCTCCTGTTGTCACACACATCTCTCCTATGTAGTCTCTCCTCCACTCCCCTCCTGCTGTCACACACATCTCTCCTATGTAGTCTCTCGTCCCCTCCTGCTGTCACACACATCTCTCCTATGTAGTATCTCATCCACTTGCCTCCTGTTGTCACACACATCTCTCTTATGTGGTATCTCATCCACTTGCCTCCTGCTGTCACACACATCTCTCCTATGTAGTCTCTCCTCCACTCCCCTCCTGCTGTCACATACATCTCTCCTATGTAGTCTCTCCTCCACTCGCCTCCTGCTGTCACACACATCTCTCCTATGTAGTCTCTCATCCACTACCCTCCTGCTGTCACACACATCTCTCCTATGTAGTATCTCATCCCCTCCTGCTGTCACACACATCTCTCCTATGTAGTCTCTCCTCCCCTCCTGCTGTCACACACATCTCTCCTATGTAGTCTCTCCTCCACTTCCCTCCTGCTGTCACACACATCTCCCCTATGTAGTCTCTCCTCCACTCGCCTCCTGCTGTCACACACATCTCCCCTATGTAGTAACTCATCCACTTCCCTCCTGCTGTCACACACATCTCTCCTATGTAGTCTCTCCTCCACTTCCCTCCTGCTGTCACACACATCTCTCCTATGTAGTATCTCATCCACTACCCTCCTGCTGTCACACACATCTCTCCTATGTAGTATCTCATCCACTACCCTCCTGCTGTCACACACATCTCTCTTATGTAGTCTCTCCTCCCCTCCTGCTGTCACACACATCTCTCCTATGTAGTATCTCATCCACTTGCCTCCTGTTGTCACACACATCTCTCCTATGTAGTATCTCATCCACTTGCCTCCTGCTGTCACACACATCTCTCCTATGTAGTCTCTCCTCCACTCCCCTCCTGCTGTCACATACATCTCTCCTATGTAGTCTCTCCTCCACTCGCCTCCTGCTGTCACACACATCTCTCCTATGTAGTATCTCATCCACTACCCTCCTGCTGTCACACACATCTCTCCTATGTAGTCTCTCCTCCACTCGCCTCCTGCTGTCACACACATCTCTCCTATGTAGTATCTCATCCACTACCCTCCTGCTGTCACACACATCTCTCCTATGTAGTCTCTCCTCCACTCCCCTCCTGCTGTCATACACATCTCTCCTATGTAGTCTCTCCTCCACTCGACTCCTGCTGTCACACACATCTCTCCTATGTAGTATCTCATCCACTCGCCTCCTGCTGTCATACACATCTCTCCTATGTAGTCTCTCCTCCACTCGCCTCCTGCTGTCACACACATCTCTCCTATGTAGTATCTCATCCACTCGCCTCCTGCTGTCATACACATCTCTCCTATGTAGTCTCTCCTCCACTCACCTCCTGCTGTCACACACATCTCTCCTATGTAGTCTCTCCTCCACTCCCCTCCAGCTGTCACACACATCTCTCCTATGTAGTCTCTCCTCCACTTCCCTCCTGCTGTCACATACATCTCTCCTATGAAGTCTCTCCTCCACTACCCTCCTGCTGTCACACACATCTCTCCTATGTAGTCTCTCCTCCACTCCCCTCCTGCTGTCATACACATCTCTCCTATGTAGTCTCTCATCCACTACCCTCCTGCTGTCACACACATCTCCCCTATGTAGTATCTCCTCCCCTCCTGCTGTCACACACATCTCTCCTATGTAGTCTCTCCTACCCTCCTGCTGTCACACACATCTCTCCTATGTAGTATCTCCTCCCCTCCTGCTGTCACACACATCTCTCCTATGTATTCTCTCCTCCCCTCCTGCTGTCACACACATCTCTCCTATGTAGTCTCTCCTCCCCTCCCCTCCTGCTGTCACACACATCTCTCCTATGTAGTCTCTCCTCCCCTCCTGCTGTCACACACATCTCTCCTATGTAGTATCTCATCCAATACCCTCCTGCTGTCACACACATCTCTCCTATGTAGTCTCTCCTCCACTACCCTCCAGCTGTCACACACATTTCTCCTATGTAGTCTCTCCTCCACTCGCCTCCTGCTGTCACACACATCTCTCCTATGTAGTCTCTCCTCCACTACCCTCCTGCTGTCACACACATCTCTCCTATGTAGTCTCTCCTCCACTACCCTCCTGCTGTCACACACATTTCTCCTATGTAGTCTCTCCTCCCCTCGCCTCCTGCTGTCACACACATCTCTCCTATGTAGTCTCTCCTCCCCTCCTGCTGTCACACACATCTCTCCTATGTAGTCTCTCCTCCCCTCCTGCTGTCACACACATCTCTCCTATGTAGTATCTCATCCACTTGCCTCCTGTTGTCACACACATCTCTCCTATGTTGTCTCTCCTCCACTCCCCTCCTGCTGTCACACACATCTCTCCTATGTAGTCTCTCCTCCCCTCCTGCTGTCACACACATCTCTCCTATGTAGTATCTCATCCACTTGCCTCCTGTTGTCACACACATCTCTCCTATGTAGTATCTCATCCACTTGCCTCCTGCTGTCACACACATCTCTCCTATGTAGTCTCTCCTCCACTCCCCTCCTGCTGTCACATACATCTCTCCTATGTAGTCTCTCCTCCACTCGCCTCCTGCTGTCACACACATCTCTCCTATGTAGTCTCTCATCCACTACCCTCCTGCTGTCACACACATCTCTCCTATGTAGTATCTCATCCCCTCCTGCTGTCACACACATCCCTCCTATGTAGTCTCTCCACCCCTCCTGCTGTCACACACATCTCTCCTATGTAGTCTCTCCTCCACTTCCCTCCTGCTGTCACACACATCTCCCCTATGTAGTCTCTCCTTCACTCGCCTCCTGCTGTCACACACATCTCCCCTATGTAGTATCTCATCCACTTCCCTCCTGCTGTCACACACATCTCTCCTATGTAGTTTCTCCTCCACTTCCCTCTTGCTGTCACACACATCTCTCCTATGTAGTATCTCATCCACTACCCTCCTGCTGTCACACACATCTCTCCTATGTAGTATCTCATCCACTACCCTCCTGCTGTCACACACATCTCTCCTATGTAGTCTCTCCTCCCCTCCTGCTGTCACACACATCTCTCCTCCACTTCCCTCCTGCTGTCACACACATCTCCCCTATGTAGTCTTTCCTCCACTCGCCTCCTGCTGTCACACACATCTCCTCTATGTAGTATCGCATCCACTTCCCTCCTGCTGTCACACACATCTCTCCTATGTAGTCTCTCCTCCACTTCCCTCCTGCTGTCACACACATCTCTCCTATGTAGTATCTCATCCACTACCCCCCTGCTGTCACACACATCTCTCCTATGTAGTCTCTCCTCCACTCGCCTCCTGCTGTCACACACATCTCTCCTATGTAGTATCTCATCCACTACCCTCCTGCTGTCATACACATCTCTCCTATGTAGTCTCTCCTCCACTCGCCTCCTGCTGTCACACACATCTCTCCTATGTAGTCTCTCCTCCACTCGCCTCCTGCTGTCACACACATCTCTCCTATGTAGTCTCTCCTCCACTCGCCTCCTGCTGTCACACACATCTCTCCTATGTAGTATCTCATCCACTCGCCTCCTGCTGTCATACACATCTCTCCTATGTAGTCTCTCCTCCACTCGCCTCCTGCTGTCACACACATCTCTCCTATGTAGTCTCTCCTCCACTCCCCTCCTGCTGTCATACACATCTCTCCTATGTAGTCTCTCCTCCACTCGCCTCCTACTGTCACACACATCTCTCCTATGTAGTCTCTCCTCCACTCGCCTCCTGCTGTCACACACATCTCTCCTATGTAGTATCTCATCCACTCGCCTCCTGCTGTCATACACATCTCTCCTATGTAGTCTCTCCTCCACTCGCCTCCTGCTGTCACACACATCTCTCCTATGTAGTCTCTCCTCCACTCCCCTCCAGCTGTCACACACATCTCTCCTATGTAGTCTCTCCTCCACTTCCCTCCTGCTGTCACATACATCTCTCCTATGAAGTTTCTCCTCCACTACCCTCCTGCTGTCACACACATCTCTCCTATGTAGTCTCTCCTCCACTCCCCTCCTGCTGTCATACACATCTCTCCTATGTAGTCTCTCATCCACTACCCTCCTGCTGTCACACACATCTCCCCTATGTAGTATCTCCTCCCCTCCTGCTGTCACACACATCTCTCCTATGTAGTCTCTCCTCCCCTCCTGCTGTCACACACATCTCTCCTATGTAGTATCTCCTCCCCTCCTGCTGTCACACACATCTCTCCTATGTCTTCTCTCCTCCCCTCCTACTGTCACACACATCTCTCCTATGTAGTATCTCCTCCCCTACTGCTGTCACACACATCTCTCCTATGTAGTATCGCCTCCACTCGCCTCCTGCTGTCACACACATCTCTCCTATGTAGTCTCTCATCCACTTCCCTCCTGCTGTCACACACATCTCTCCTATGTAGTCTCTCCTCCACTCGCCTCCTGCTGTCACACACATCTCTCCTATGTAGTCTCTCCTCCCCTCGCCTCCTGCTGTCACACACATCTCTCCTATGTAGTCTCTCCTCCCCTCGCATCCTGCTGTCACACACATCTCTCCTATGTAGTATCCACTTCCCTCCTGCTGTCACACACATCTCTCCTATGTAGTCTCTCCTCCACTCCCCTCCTGCTGTCACACACATCTCTACTATGTAGTATCTCATCCACTCGCCTCCTGCTGTCACACACATCTCTCCTATGTAGTATCTCATCCACTCGCTTCCTGCTGTCACACACATCACTCCTTTGTAGTCTCTCCTCCACTCGCCTCCTGCTGTCACACACATCTCTCCTATGTAGTCTCTCCTCCCCTCCTGCTGTCACACACATCTCTCCTATGTAGTCTCTCCTCCACTCGCCTCCTGCTGTCACACACATCTCTCCTATGTAGTCTCTCCTCCACTTCCCTCCTGCTGTCACACACATCTCTCCTATGTAGTCTCTCCTCCACTCGCCTCCTGCTGTCACACACATCTCTCCTATGTAGTCTCCCCTCCACTCGCCTCCTGCTGTCGCACACATCTCTCCTATGTTGTCTCCCCTCCACTCGCCTCCTGCTGTCACACACATCACTCCTATGTAGGCTCTCCTCCACTCGCCTCCTGCTGTCACACACATCTCTCCTATGTAGTCTCTCCTCCACTCGCCTCCTGCTGTCACACACATCTCTCCTATGTTGTCTCCCCTCCACTCGCCTCCTGCTGTCACACACATCACTCCTATGTAGGCTCTCCTCCACTCGCCTCCTGCTGTCACACACATCTCTCCTATGTAGTCTCTCCTCCACTCGCCTCCTGCTGTCACACACATCTCTCCTATGTAGTCTCTCCTCCCCTCCTGCTGTCACACACATCTCTCCTATGTAGTCTCTCCTCCACTCGCCTCCTGCTGTCACACACATCTCTCCTATGTAGTCTCTCCTCCCCTCCTGCTGTCACACACATCTCTCCTATGTAGTCTCTCCTCCACTCGCCTCCTGCTGTCACACACATCTCTCCTATGTAGTCTCTCCTCCCCTCCTGCTGTCACACACATCTCTCCTATGTAGTCTCTCCTCCACTCGCCTACTGCTGTCACACACATCTCTCCTATGTAGTCTCTCCTCCACTCGCCTCCTGCTGTCACACACATCTCTCCTATGTAGTCTCTCCTCCACTCGCCTCCTGCTGTCACACACATCTCTCCTATGTAGTCTCTCCTCCACTCGCCTCCTGCTGTCACACACATCTCTCCTATGTAGTCTCTCCTCCACTCGCCTCCTGCTGTCACACACATCTCTCCTATGTAGTCTCCCCTCCACTCGCCTCCTGCTGTCACACACATCTCTCCTATGTAGTCTCTCCTCCCCTCCTGTTGTCACACACATCTCTCCTATGTAGTCTCCCCTCCACTCGCCTCCTGTTGTCACACACATCTCTCCTATGTAGTCTCTCCTCCACTCGCCTCCTGCTGTCACACACATCTCTCCTATGTAGTCTCCCCTCCACTCGCCTCCTGTTGTCACACACATCTCTCCTATGTAGTCTCTCCTCCACTTGCCTCCTGCTGTCACACACATCTCTCCTATGTAGTCTCCCCTCCACTCGCCTCCTGTTGTCACACACATCTCTCCTATGTAGTCTCTCCTCCACTCGTCTCCTGTTGTCACACACATCTCTCCTATGTAGTCTCTCCTCCACTCGCCTCCTGTTGTCACACACATCTCTCCTATGTAGTCTCTCCTCCACTCGCCTCCTGCTGTCACACACATCTCTCCTATGTAGTCTCCCCTCCACTCGCCTCCTGTTGTCACACACATCTCTCCTATGTAGTCTCTCCTCCACTCGCCTCCTGTTGTCACACACATCTCTCCTATGTAGTCTCTCCTCCACTCCCCTCCTGCTGTCACACACATCTCTCCTATGTAGTCTCCCCTCCACTCGCCTCCTGCTGTCACACACATCTCTCCTATGTAGTCTCTCCTCCCCTCCTGCTGTCACACACATCTCTCCTATGTAGTCTCCCCTCCACTCGCCTCCTGCTGTCACACACATCTCTCCTATGTAGTCTCTCCTCCCCTCCTGCTGTCACACACATCTCTCCTATGTAGTCTCTCCTCCCCTCCTGCTGTCACACACATCTCTCCTATGTAGTCTCTCCTCCCCTCCTGCTGTCACACACATCTCTCCTATGTAGTATCTCATCCATTCGCCTCCTGCTGTCACACACATCTCTCCTATGTAGTTTCTCATCCATTCGCCTCCTGCTGTCACACACATCTCTCCTATGTAGTATCTCCTCCATTCGCCTCCTGCTGTCACACACATCTCAGTGCTGATGCTGTTCTTATTTCTGGCCACAGTGTTCTCACCACATCAGCTGCATGATCTCTGAGTCAGGGCAAAATGACATTTAGGCCACGGCCCCACTATCAGTATTCGGTCAGTATTCGGTCAGTATTTTTTCTCAGGAGTGGGAGCCAAAACCAGGAGTGGGTGATAAATGCAGAATTGGTGACTTGTTTCTATTATACCTTTTCTCTGATAGTTCCTCGCCTGGTTTTGGCTTCCACTCCTGAGAAAAAATACTGATCAAATACTAATAGTGGGGTCCTGGCCTTAGAACACGAGCTCCCCAGCCTCGTCAAGTCACGTGATGGCACAGTCACATGACCATCGCAGAAGGTGTCCCTTACTCCCCCAGCACCTGGCACAGAGACTGCAAAGATCAGGAAGCCGTTTGGTTCATCCCGGCGACACTTCCTATTGGCTGACTGCCTTGCACTCTGTGTGCTTATTGGTCTCTCCCGCTGTCCTTCAGTTTGGAAGCCTCGCCCCCTCCTTTCACCATTCCTTACGGCTGCCTGTAACTTACACCGCGGTACATGTAGTTGGCAGCTGCTCGCAGGCTTCAGACTTTAGTGTCCCCCTGCGGACAGCTGCATAAGGTTAGGACCCGGGCAATGAGATGACCGAGAAGTTTGTGAATTACTGAGGTGGGGGAGGGCCGAGCTATGGAAGACATCGGGTAGTCACTCACAAGAGCTGGTAATCAGAGAGGAAGGAAGTGAGTGATCAGGAAGACGCATCTGCTGCTGCTTCCCTGTGTGCAGGCTGACACCTGACTCGTCAGTAGCTTCTGCAGTGACTGTCTCACCTGTGTATATAGTGTGCAGGGTATAGGTGGTCCAGTGTATAGGTGGTCCAGCCTGGCCGCAGGCTGTGTGACATGTCAGCACGTGTGGGGAGACCCTTCTAGGCTTGTGGATAGCTCATGATGGATGAAAACATAGAGGAGATTTTTGGGGATGAGGCAGAGAGCAGGACCCCCATGGAGGTGTATGATGAGGTGGTCACCACCATGGCTGGGAGCATTTATTCTGAGCTAGAGAAACTGGTGGGCTCCTATGGACAAGAGGCGGTTACTGGCCTGATGCCCTTAATGGTCTCTGTACTTGAAAGCCTGGCAACTACATGTACCCGTGCCAGAGAGAAGGAGGACCAGCTGGAGATGGTACAGGAAGATAAGCAGAGACTGCTGATCCAGTATGAGAGGGAGCGAGATGGGCGCAAGCGAGCAGAAGAGGTAAGATGAGCGCACGTTATAAGGCCGATCATTGGCTGAATGGTCTCCTTATTTGCCCCACCTAATGGTGTTTGCCAGTCGCTCACTCGTCCTCTGATCACATTGTTGGCAGGCGCACATTTCTCTGTGTTTTCGCGGGACGTGTTGACGACAGCGGTGAAACGGTTAAGATCTAGTCTATAAAAAAATTGCCCGATTTTCCTTCAGAGCATATACCTTTTCCATTTGTATGCCATCTATGTGACCGCCACATAGCTTTTGTGTTTCAACAAGACCAATTAGTTTTCTATGTGAATAATTCCTATGTGTCCATAAAATCAGATACAATATTGCTACTCTGTATGGGATCTGTTTTTTTTAGTGCATCCATATACTTTTATAGTCGAGTCTTAACCGGAATATGGACTGGACTAGTGCATGGTACAATTTGTCACTCAGACGTTCAGTCCATGTATTAAAAAAAATAAATTGGTCATAGGATGGCTTATTGAATAACATTGGCTATAATGAGGTCTGTATGAATCAACAATCCGGCCTATGATGGCTTCATGTAATGACTCCTGTACATGACCATTTTAATAGGACAAGTGCTATCCCTGGTTTTGACGAATAGCACTCGTACCCATGTTATTCTATGGGTCCGTGCACATTCCAAAAATACGCAGCATAAAAATCTCATTGTGGAGATTATAATGATGTGTGGCCTCACGGAAAAGAGGCGATGCGGGCCAGTGCCTTAATCAAGGTAAAAAGCCAAATGTTTATAGCCTCCGGATCTTCTACTTTCCATGAGCACAGCCTGCACATCATGGTCATCTCCACTTTGCCAATCTGTTATTTAGATGATACTCTCCTCCAGCCGTCGGGCTGCAGCTACGGCACATCAGACTTCTCCAGGTGTACTGTCCTTACACCATCCTTACAGGTGAGCGCTACCATCGCCCTCACCTTCACCTTACTCCTTACGGTACTGCCCTTTTTCTATTCATTTGTCCCATCGTGCGCACACAGCTTAAAGGGGTTTTCCCACAAACAAAAGTTCATTTTAATGAATAGATCTTGGAATAATAACAAGTTCCACATTTGGATGTGTTTTAAATAAAATGTTCCTGTGCTGATATAATCTTATAAATGTGCCCCTGCTGTTTAATGTCTGTGTCTGACCGTGCAGGGACATGGTCTGATCATACCGCAGCTCCTGGGCGGGGGAGGAATAAAACGTCATTATACAGACATTACAGCACGGGTGTGCAGCTGATTATTTCTGTAAGGTAAAACATTTTCTCTGCGAGTTTTTAACTCCTTTACTACAGCGCCGTACATATACGGCGCATGCCGTGTACCCCCCTTTGGTGCGGGACCCACACATTTCTGGGCACATGACAGCTGATCTATACAGCTGTCATGTGCCCGCAACAGCCGCGGGTGGAATCGCGATCCACCCGCGGCTGTTAACTAGTTAAATGCTGCTGCCAATCTCTTGACAGCCGCATTGAACTCGCGCTTCCGGGAAGCTCGTTGTTGGCTCCGCCCAGGGCTGTCCAGTCGGTAAGCCAAACCTCCCGACTCCTCAGTTTCCCTGACACCAACTCCAACTCTGACTCCCTCATACATGGCTCGTGTTTGTGATAAATTTACTGTAGCACAGACTCGTCTTAGCTAAAAGGCTCCTAAGGAGACTATTGAAGCAAGTAAAAAGTAGAAAAAAATGTTTTAAAAAATATAAGTTTAAATCACCCCCCTTTCGCCCCATTCAAAATAAAACAATAAAAAAATTCAAATATACACATATTTGGTATCGCCGCGTTCAGAATCGCCCGATCTATCAATATTAAAAAAGAATTAATTTAGATCGGTAAACGGCGTAATGATAAAAAAATCAACTCCAGAATTGCGTTTTTTTGGTCGCCACAACATTGCAATAAAATGCAATAACAGACGATCAATAGATTGTATCTACACCAAAATGGTATCAATAAAAACTTCAGCTCAGCGTGCAAAAAATAAACCCTCACCTGGCCCCAGATCGTGAAAAGTGGAGACGCTACAGTTCTCAGAAAATGGCACCATTTTTTATTTATTTTTTTTTTAAAACAAACTTTGGATTTTTTTGTCACCACTCAAATAAAAAAGAACCTATACATGTTTGGTGTCTACGAACTCTTAATGACCTGGAGAATCATAATGACAGGTCAGTTTTAGCATTTAGTGAACATGGTAAAAAAACAATTGTGGAATTTCACTTTTTTTTGCATTTTCACTGCACTTGGAATTTTTTTCCCTTTCTTCCAGTACATGATATGGTAAAGCCAATGGTGGCGTTCAAAAGCACAACTCGTCCCACAAAAAACAAGCCCTCACATGGCCATATTGACCGAAAAATAAAAAAGTTATGACTCTGGGAAGAATGGAGCAGAAAACAAAAGCACAAAACACTGAAAAGGGCTGCGGCGTGAAGGGGTTAAACAGTGTTTTACTTCAAAGAAAGAATGATTTGTGATCCCGTGCTGTAATGTCTGTATACTTTTTCTTCTCCTAGATGCCCAGGAGCTGTGGTATGATCAGATCATGTTCCTGTACAGTCGGATACATTCATTACACAGTAGGGGCACATTTATAAGATTATCTCAGAAGCAGGAACATTTTATTCAATCACATCCAATTGTGGAAATTATTATTATTCCAAGATCTATTGATTATAATTAACTTTTATTTGTGGACAAACCCCTTTAAGGCCACGTTCACACGTTTAGTATTAGTAAGCAAAATCAGGAGTGGAACAATCAGAGGATTAGTATAATAGAAACACGTCACCACTTCTGCATTTTATACCCACTCTTGGTTTTGGCTTACAAATACTGAGTTAAAATACTCCCCAAATACTGAACGTGGCCTATTGGGGGCAGAAAATCTGCAACACCAAAAGCTCATTGTGGGAACAGTGTCTAAGGTTACAAGCTCTGGTTGGGAGACCCACGATCAGGCCATTTTTAGGCTATCTTCCCGCAATGAGTTTTTGGTGAGTTTTTGAAAACATGCAAGTAACGTATCTTAATGGGTGCAGAAATGGTGCAGAAAACTTGCAACTTCAATAACTCACCAAAAAGATCATCGTGGGAACATAACCTTACACTTTCAGTATTTGTAAGACAATACCAAGAGTGGGTTGAAAATGCTGAAGTTTTGCCCGTGTTTCCTCTGACTCTTCCACTCCTGGTTTTGGCTTATGATGCGCCTCCTGGGGCCGTGGAGTACTCGGCGCTGGACCGGTCGGTTCTTTTAGGATAGTCACAGTGGCGTGACCCCGGTCTGTGGCCCCTAGTGGTCAGTAACAGAGGGGAATAAAGTTTTGGGGATAAAGTTTCTTGACGCCACCCGTAGTATGCGGCTATAGGTGGCCGCCTGCTGTTCAGATCCACTGGGGCCGTTGGTGACGCAGCAGAGATGGTTCAGCTCTCCACAGGTAGAGCTAGGCCCCAGAGCAGTTAAAGAGTTAGCTTTGTTGTTGGTGTAGTGCAAGGCAGGTGACGCAGCAGTTAAGTCAAGGACACAGCGGGGTGCAGTCTTCAAATTTTTACTCACAGTTCTTATGATGTTTCAGGTTGCTACTGCCAGGTTATAACAGCCCACCGAGTCCTGTGTCCTCCGGGGAAGTGATCTAGCCAACTCTCAGATAACTTGGGTGCACTTGATCGGTACCCCCTTCTTGTGTACCTTTCCCGGGTCGTCTCTCTCTGTGCTGGCTCTCGCCCTCCTGCCCTGCGCCTCACACACAGTGTCCTGAGCCAGTGGACGCTGGCCTTGTCGAGCGATGTCCTATATGGCCACCTTTTCAGCGAATGTGTGTGGTTTTGGCTACGGCACTTAGAGGTACTGCAGCCTCCAGTTTGCTAGCTGAGTCTTGCAGTTCTCCACTAGTCTGGAGCCGGTCCCCTACTGCGACCTGATCCCTTCTCCCGACTACTGTCGGCGCAAATTCGGGTGCACGGGTGGACTCCGCACTTCCTGTGCCCCTAAGATCCCTTCTCTGTCTCTGGAGCCCTTCTCTGACTCCCTCACTCCTCTCGTTCTCCTACTGGGCCCCTCTGACTGGGCCCTCACTCTGTCTGGACCCTACTCCTCAACGGTCCTCACTCAGTGGGCGCTTCTAGATGTTTCTACCTGTTTTTTTATACTGTCTGTAATGTACTGTCTGTAATGTGACCCACGTCACTAACTGTCACTCTACGTGGTCCCCATGTACCTTCAGTCCTCCCTTGTGTGCTCCCCTAAACTACTTCCTCCATCCACCTCCTCTACCTAGTTCCCTCCTCCAGACAGGGACAGGGACTGTGCTCTCCCTCAGGAGCAATCTCGCCCTTCCCTCCTGGAGTGATGTGGTGTTGGATGTGGGTGTGTGGGTCCCGGGTAGTGCTCCCTCCTTACCCGAGAGTGGGGTACCACACCTCTGGCTGAAATGCAGTACCTCTGTGGCGACTGGACCCGCAGGGACGCCACACTTACAAATACTGAAAATGTGGACGTGGCTCAAGCATTGCAGTCCTTATGCAGACCATGAAATACCTCCGCCTGAATCCAGCTTTAGATTAGCATTATTGATAGTTTTTTTTTTCTACTAGAAAATGACAGTGTTAAATCTCCATGTTGTTAATACTTTTTTTTTTTTTTTTTTATTTGCCGCAAACTTCTTTGATTTCATTGGGTAAAAACTGGTATAAACACTGTAGCTGTATTAAAAAAAAAAAAAAAAAAAAAAAAAAGGAAAAATGTATGGTGGAAAATAACCGCAGCAAATCAAAAAGTATCCGCAAGAATGCCTACCTGTGGTTACTTTCCCTGCTCTTAGAGCTACCATGCATTTCTCAGTGTTTCCTGCGATAACTTTTTGTCCCATGTGACCGCTATGGTTTCCCATGTGTTTGTACAAGTAACAGGAGCAGCATGACCACTTGGCGCCTCTTTAGGCCTTATTCACATGTGCATTGTTCACAAAAGTGTGTTATCTTATTTATTTTAAGGGATAGCACATGGATGCATTCGTTTTTCGCTTGTTCACATGTACAATTTTTTTTTTCCCCCAGGCTGATTGACAGTCAGGCCAAGCTTTTTTCTGTTTTTTTTTTTTTAATTGCTACATGCTGGACTTTGGAAACCATGATATAAAACAGTACAGAAGAACCGAAACATAAGTAATGCTTTCTTTTTCATCACCCCTCTCTCACCAAAATGCAAGTGATTAAATCATTGTATGTAACCCATATTCTTGTACACTGTTAGCCAGTAGATAGAAAAATATTTAGATTTGAGAGTCCTCAGTGGTTGATACCTTTTAACTAGCCTGATGAAAAGACCTGCGTAGTCTGGAAAGCTTGCAATTTGTTACCATCTTTTCAGTTAGCCATTAAAAGGTATCAACCACTGAGGACTCTCAAATCTAAATATTTTTGTATGTAACCCAAAATTGGACCATTGAAAAATGAATTATCATATTAAAAACAAGCCCTCTAACAGCTCAATCGACAGTCAAAAAAAAATTATGGCTCTAAGAAAATGGCAGCACAAAGTTTTTTTTTATATTTTTCTTATTAGCTCAGGTTTTGTTAAAACTAGTTAAATATAGTGTGAAACTTTGATATCTCCGTAATTGTACTGACCTGCATGTTGTCAAGCCATTTTACCCCACACTGAATGCTGTAAACACAAAGCCCATAGAACAATGATGGGATTGCAGTTTTTACATCATTTCTCCACTTAGAATTTTTTTTCAGCACATTACGAGGTAAAGTAACTGCCTGATGTTTCATGCAGAATTCTAGTCCAATTCTAGAAGAGTGCATGCTGCAAAATCTCTCATGCGCACATAAGTCATTATTGGTCATTGTGCTGTCCATTGCACACAGGCAGCACACTGACCAGAAACCTGCTGGTCTGAACGAGTCATAAGACTGAAGCTTTACGGCTACGACACCTGTCGCTTGACCAAAGTCCCCTATGTGTTGTTGCTGTATCGCAGCACAATACAAGTGAATGGGGTCATATTGTGACTTGGGGTGGCTATGCAATCCCATTATTAACTTTTATCGTCCTGCAATGTAACAAGCGTTGGTTGCGTGAATGGCGATGAGGCCGAAGTCGCCGCGAAGCCTCAAAGTTTATTTAGTCCGGTTTGGCACCATGTTGAGACTAGGTAAGTGATAGGATTCCCCCTTTATTGGATTGCGAGGGAACGTCAAGCGGAAAAAATGCGGGTTTGAACCTGCCCTTTTTTCCTCCATTAAAAATAAAAGTATGTATGGTCTATGGGCCTCTCTGATATGCCCTTCTTTTTGGCAAACCATCCGCAAATAAAAAGTAAAGATGGATGACTGATTTTGATCCAATTTGTGTATCAAATTTGCCAATTCCATTGAATGCGTCTATGAAAAAATGTAGAGCACAGAAAATACCTAGGATCCATGATATATTTTTTAAAATCTGACCGGTGTCACTTTATGTAGTTATATCTCTGGAATGCTTCAACATATCCCATTGATTTTGAGACTGTTTTTTTTGTGACACATGATACTTTATAATAATGGTAAATGTAGGTTATTATGTTTTGCGTTTATTTATAAAAATATCAGAAATTTGACAAAAATGTTTTAGAAATTACAATTTTCAAACTTTGACTAATCCTTTAATCCCAATAGTCATACCACACAAAAACATTAATAAATAACATTTCCCTCATGTCTGCTTTACATCAGCACCATTTGTAAAGTGTTTTATTTGTTAGCATTTTAGAAAGTTTATAAATGTAGCAGTAATTTGTTCAAGGAAATTTACAAAACTTATTTTTATAGGGACCTGTTCAGATTTGAAGTGACTTTGGGGGTCCTGTGTAGTTTCCAACATATAAGTCATACCATTTTAAAAACTGCACCCCTCAACATATTTAAAATTGCTTTCAGGTAGTTCATTAACCCTTCTGGTTCTTTTCAGGAAGTAATGGAAAGTGGCATGACAAGAATGAGAGAGTTTATTTTTACCACCTAAATTTTGATAACTTCTGTACAGGCCGCTATAACCGGCAGCCTGTAAGGCCATTATTTGGCCATTAACTGCCATGGCAAACATCAGGACCACACAATCAAGATCTCAAAGTGCCGATGAGGTTAAACGGGGAACCGCCACACTCTGTTAACTATTGACAGCAGAATCTAAGGGGTTAAACATGCATGTTAGGTGTCCACACTGATGGCGGCTGATGCAGCAATTTGTCAGCTATAGTGTACAGCTGACAGCTACAGGATTATCACCTGTCAGGGAATGCTAGTCTCTTATATCTCAGGTCAGTAAAAAGACGTCTATTGGTCACTAAGGGGTTAAAATCACTCTGTTCTTTAGAGTGGAGAGAATTTTTATGTATAAATAACTTGAAAAGTTGCATGTTTCTACAAGCACTTTACAATTTTATGATTAAGAGAATAACCCATTAAATTCGCTATATACCGTATTTTTCGGACTATAGGTTTTAGAGGAGGAAAATAGCAAAAAATGTGATCATGATGCCCTGTTATAGGGGAGGGAGTCTGCTGCTGACCCTGGTATTGGGGTAATGTCCCCCAATTCTGTTAATATCCTCCGTCCTGCTATGTATGGCCCCTCCTTCCTGGTTTACTTGGCCCTCATCCCCATCCTGGAATGCATAGCACCCTTTGATCTACCATCTTAGTTTTCATGGCACCCCTTGAGCCCCCATTCTGGTATGTATGGCACCCCTTGAGCCCCCATCCTGGTATGCCTTGCACCCCTTGAGCCCCCATCCTGCCCACAAAAAAAAAATAATCATACTTACATCCTCTCCTCCAGCGCTGTCCCACTCTGCTGCTGACACTCTCACTGTGTGAGCCGCGCATGGCAGGGCGCGCATGGCGTCACATGCTTTGCTCCGGCGGCCAGCAGTATACTGCAGGGAGCGCACTCGCTCCCAGCAGTATACTGTGCTTCCGGGACCTGCGGTCACGTGAGCGATCAGCTGATCGCTCACGTGACCTCCCTGTGGGAGCATTCTGAATAATGTTCCCAGGGTGATGGTGGTGAGAGCTCACCGGGGACTGCTGCTGAACACCAGTGACCTCACTCCTGCAGCAGCAATGTACACAGACAGGAGTGACATCAGTAATTGCTATAGAAGTGACCCGTATTGCCGTGGGACAATCGTTAGCAGTACGTAGACTGCGTCGTGACGGCGGACAGGTGAGGAATATGGTTGTTTCTTTGCTTTTTTTTTTTCAGAAGATCGATGGCTTCACAAACCCAGTACAATAAAAAATTTTTTTTTAAAAAAAACGTATGTTTTTTATTTTATTAAAATACTTTATTCTGGCCGTGTATTTATTGAAAAAGCGGCGACCATTTTACTACGCCCTCCATTACTAACCTGGGCTTCACATTAGCAGCCAATACAAAGCTGACGTGAACCCTAACCCCATTACCCCACTCGCTACCGCTACATGGCAGTGGGAAGAGCGGAGGCTAAGCGCCAGATTTGGCACATCTTATGGATGCGCCATTTCTGGGACTGCTGAGGGATGATATTAATAGCCGCGGAGGGGGCTAGTATTCATGGCCCCTTCCCTGGCTATTAATATCAGCCCATAGCTGTCTGTATAGCCTTTTCTGGTTAGATTTTATAGGGGGGCCCACGCCTTTTTTTTTTTTTTTTTTTAGCCTCTGTGCCCACTATCCGGACGTAGCAGCGCTTTGGACGCATATTTTTGCTGCGTCCAAAGCGTTGCATTTTATTGAACGCAGGTAAATCCACTGAACTATGCGTATTTACCGCATTCAATATATTCTAGTGGTCAAATGTGGAAACTAGCGACTCCGCAAGAGAACTTGACATGCTACGGTCCTGAAAGGCGCGCCGCATGTCAGTGTCCACGGGTTATCAGCAGCCTCAGATGCACGCATAGTGGACATGGGATTTCTAGAAATCCCATCCTTGTAACATCTGGATGCTTCGGGTTTGACGCTGTATAAACCTGCAGCTCAAACCTGCAGCGGCTCCTGATCGTGGCCACGAACTCAAACTCACCTGCAGCATGTCAATTTCTGTAGCAGACACGCTAGTCTCCGCTTCAAATTTTGACTGAAGTGTCATTGTATGTGGTGGATTCACATTTACTGACAACAAAAGTGCGGCATTAGAACAAAAATTTGCTGCATCCAAAGCACTGCTGAGTGCTGATCTGGGGGACGTAGCAGCTAACGAACCAGCTGTGAGCTGTTAGGTACAGTACAGACCAAAAGTTTGGACACGTTCTCATTTAAAGATTTTCTGTATTTTCATGACTATGAAAATTGTACATTCACACTGAAGGCATCAAAACTATGAATTAACACATGTGGAATTATATACTTAACAAAAAAGTGTGAAACAACTGAAAATATGTCTTATATTCTAGGTTCTTCAAAGTAGCCACCTTTTGCTTTGATGACTGCTTTGCACACTCTTGGCATTCTCTTGATCAGCTTTAAGAGGTAGTCACCGGAAATGGTCTTCCAACAGTCTTGAAGGAGTTCCCAGAGAGGCTTAGCACTTGTTGGCCGTTTGCCTTCACTTTGCTGTCCAGCTCACCCCCAAACCATCTCTATTGGCTTCAGGTCTAGCGACTGTGGAGGCCAGGTCATCTAGCGTAGCCCCCCATCACTCATCCTCTTGGTCAAATAGCCCTTACACAGCCTGGAGGTGTGTTTGGGGTCATTGTCCTGTTGAAAAATAAATGATGGTCCAACTAAACGCAAACCGGATGGAATAGCATGCTGCTACAATATGCTGTGGTAGCCATGCTGGTTCAGTATGCCTTCAATTTTGAATAAATCCCCAACAGTGTCACCAGCAAAACACCCCCACACCATCACACCTCCTCCTCCATGCTTCACGGTGGGAACCAGGCATGTAGAGTCCATCCGTTCACCTTTTCTGCGTCGCACAAAGACACGGTGGTTGGAACCAAAGATCTCAAATTTGGACTCATCAGACTAAAGCACAGATTTCCACTGGTCTGATGTCCATTCCTTGTGTTCTTTAGCCCAAACAAGTCTCTTCTGCTTGTTGCCTGTTTTTAGCAGTGGTTTCCTAGCAGCTATTTTACCATGAAGGCCTGCTGCACAAAGTCTCCTCTTAACAGTTGTTGTAGCGATGTGTCTGCTGCTAGAACTATGTGTGGCATTGACCTCGTCTCTAATCTGAGCTGCTGTTAACCTGCGATTTCTGAGGCTGGTGACTCGGATAAACTTATCCTCAGAAGCAGAGGTGACTCTTGGTCTTCCTTTCCTGGGGCGGTCCTCATGTGAGCCAGTTTCTTTGTAGCGCTTGATGGTTTTTGCAACTGCATTTGGGGATACATTCAAAGTTTGCCCAATTTTTCGGACTGACTGACCTTCATTTCTTAAAGTAATGATGGCCACTCGTTTTTCTTTAATTAGCTGCTTTTTTCCTGCCATAATACAAATTCTAACAGTCTATTCAGTAGGACTATCAGCTGTGTATCCACCAGACTTCTGCACAACACAACTGATGGTCCCAACCCTATTTATAAGGCAAGAAATCCCACTTATTAAACCTGACAGGGCACACCTGTGAAGTGAAAACCATTTCCGGTGACTACCTCTTGAAGCTCATCAAGAGAATGCCAAGAGTGTGCAAAGCCGTCATCAAAGCAAAAGGTGGCTACTTTGAAGAACCTAGAATATAAGACATATTTTCAGTTGTTTCACACTTTTTTGTTAAGTATATAATTCCACATGTGTTAATTCATAGTTTTGATGCCTTCAGTGTGAATGTACAATTTTCATTGTCATGAAAATACCGAAAAATCTTTAAATGAGAAGGGGAGTCCAAACTTTTGGTCTGTACTGTATATCCAGGGACTATGTTTGCAAATGGCACCTTCCCAGGCTAAAAATAGCATCTCACAGCTGCCACATAAATTACATGAATAGAAATACTATTGAAGATTGGGTGAATGGGATCAGCTGACACCTAGCTCGTTTGTTTGGTTATGACAAGGTGTCAATCAGACCATTTCATGACCAAACCTAATTAAAGTAAAGAGTTAAATTGACACAGAGACACGGAACTAGCACTTTATTTGAAATACAACAGACACCTTCTTTAATCATTTAAATTAACCGATATACTCACCCCAGTTCTGATAGTAATCCAAGGGTTTAAGCAAAGTCCCACTAAATAACTTTATTTAACTCCAAGAAGCATTCATTGATCTACAAAAACGCGCAGAATTTCTTGCCAAGGAGATGCAGAAACGCTGCGAAATTTCTGCTTCTAATCCTGATCGTGCGTACATAGCCTTACAATATATGCTATAAACAGTCAAACTATTGCAGGTTCAAGTTCCCTGAGGGGGGATACATTTTTTTTATTTTATATAGTTTGAATGTCCCTTTTTTTTCCTAACACATAAAGCAACTAAAAAAAAAATAAGCATATTTGCTATCACCACATCAACAAAAGTCCAGTTTATAAAAAATTACTTCATCTGCATGGTAAACTGCTGAAAGGCAAAAAATACCTAATGTCAGACTTGCTGTTCTTCAATATCCCCCACTTCTCCCAGAAATGGCAAAGAAAAACTGATCAAGTGTTGTATGCACCCCCAAAATGGTACCAATAGAAACGATGGAAGTTTGCCTAGCAAAAGAAGTGTCATAAATAATAGTATAGATAATACATCTCCATCGACAGAACAATAAAAATTTGACGCTCAGAAAATGGCGAAAACTAATTTTTTTTTTTGTTCATTTTTACAAAGTTCTAAACTTAACCACTGAAATATGAAGAGGAAAAAAAATACTATTTTAATCTGACCAAAAATATCATGTTGGCAGGTAATTTTTGCTGCACACTGCTATAAAAAACATGCCTAAAATGCTCTAAGGAAACTCACGACTACTTTAGACTGTCAAACTTGAAAGTATAAAGCCAGCTATAACCCCTTAACGACTGACAATACATGTTAAAACGGCGGTCGTTAAGGGTATGTGCACATGATCAGGAGCTGCTGCAGGTTTGATGCTGCATGCTTATGCAGCAGCCAGATGTTACAGCATAGTGGATGGGATTTGTAGAAATCCTATGTCCGCTATGCGTTCATCTGTGCCTGCCTATCACTCACGGACACGAACATGTGGCGCGTCTTTCAAGACCGCAGCAGGTCAATTTCTCATGCGGAGTCGCTAGTCTTCGCAAGAGAAATCTGATCAGTGCAATGTATTGAATTTGGTGAATCTGCATGGTTCAATGAACAAATTCTGACTCACCTGCGTTCAATAGAACGCAGCGCTTTGGACGCAGCATGAAATATGCTGCGTCCAAAGCACTGCTTGTCTGGATCATGTGCACAATACCCTAAGGGGAACAGAAATAACTGAATAGCTCCAACCACGGCCGCAAAACTGGCGGGTGATGGCTGTACATGGCAGCTGATACGCTGTGGCATCAGCACCGGACTGTTTTGGAACTGATCGTGGCTGATTAACCCCTTTAAATATTGCTGTCAATCGCGACTGGTATCGAAGTGGTTAAAAGGGCTTAAAATACCCCCTTTAACAGGATCGAAATCACGGGTGCCAATCGTTGCCATGATACCCTGAGGTCATCGGATGACCAGGCTATGGTGGTCTGTTAGAGCTCACTGATTCAGTCTAAGGCCACAGCCCCACTATCAGTATTCAGTCAGTATTTTTTCTCAGGAGTTGGAGCCAAAACCAGGTGAGGAACAATCAGAGAAAAGGTATAATAGTAACAAGTGCATCAATTCTGCATTAATCACCCACTCCTGGTTTTGGCTTTCACTCCTGAGAAAAAATACTGACCAAGCACTGATAGGGGGGCCGTTGCCTAAAGCTGCGTACCCACAATCTGTAATACTAGCATTCTGGATGCAGCATATTTTCGCTTGGTCCAAAATGCTACGTTGTACAGTACAAGCACAGTGGATGGGATTAATAAAAATTCCATGCCCACTATGCTTTTATATGCTGCGTAAAATTACCTGCAGTGCGGGTTTCTGAGCCACAACATGTCAATTTCTCTTGCCGAGATGCTGGGTCTACTGTACGGAATTTCCCCATAGACTTGCATTAGATGCGGTAAATCCTCAGTTACAACGCATGTGCTTTTACGCAGGTGTTTTTATCCTTGTTTAACCAAACAAATAATTAAAAAAAAAAAAAAAAAAAAAGCCCCCCCCCCTCCTATTTTTGATAGCCAGCCAAGGTAAAGCAGATTTCTGGGGGCTTATATTACCAGGCTGGGAAGGTCCCTAGTTATTGGGCCCTTTAAACCCTAAAAATACCAGACCGCAGCCACCCCAGAATTGGCGTGTCACATGAGATGCGCCATCTGGCCCTTTGCCCGGCTGTTACCGATTGCCCTGCCCCGGTGGCAAATAGGGCAGTGGTAGTTGGGGTTGATGACAGCTGTGATTTGTCAAAAATCACAGCTGTCATCAACCCCTGGAGTTAGTAATGGAACGGTGTCTATAAGACACCCCCATTACTAACCTGGTAATAAAAAATAAATAAACATAAAAACACACAGAAAAAAACACTATTTGAGTAAAGTCTTCCCCACACTATCCCTCGTTCACCAAGCTATTGGGAAAAAAAAAAAAAAAAAAAAAAAGCACATGCAGGTCTGCAGTAATCCACTGAATCTGAAGTAGCCCAGAAAAGGATACCTAAAAAAAACAAGAGTCCCTCATTCACCAATTTATTACCCAAAATGTTACCACGCAGGTCCACCGTAGTCAATGTTCCTCGAATCTTGCGACGGTGAATAGCAGTAAAGTGACCGCTATTCACAGGTGCTTGGGAACATGGACTGCAGTGGAGCTTCGTGGAGCACCTCTCTGGAAAAATGCAAAAAAAATAAAATAAAACATGGACAAAATGTTATAAACAACATAAAATGCTATCAACAAAAACCCCAGCGAGATGCTGAAAAAGCAGGCTTCTATACCACTATGAAAATAGAAAAATATGCTCCTGTTTCTCAGAGAATGTTGGCAAATTTTATTTTTTAACCACAAGAATAATTAAAAATCCTGTAAATGTTTGGTATCGCTGTAATCATTTCATAGGGGCTACTGGCTTCCACATTGGTATCTCACAAGCACGTAATGGGGGAAAGGAAGAGGGTGCTGTCAGAGATTGATGGCGGAATTTAGGGGGTAAAGCAGCAGTGATCGGTGCAGGTCTACTCGCTGCTTTTAGCCGAGGATGCAGGCTGTATAAAGGCTCTTTCACACGTCCTGATATTTCCAGGACTGGAAAAACCAATACCGGAGATATCTGTATCAGTGTGTTAAATACGTGTGCCATTCGTGTGCTGCATCAGTATGACGCGTACCAGCGCCTGAGAAAAGCCAGCACAATTCGTGCTGTTCCCAGGCACCGGGTGCTGATAGCAGCTCACATCAAGAGCAGGCGAAAATGATGGGAGTTGTATTCAGCACCCGCTGTGTACATTTTGTGTAAAATAAAGAATAAAAAAAACAAAAAAAACTGCATGGGCTCCCGCATAATTTTCATAACCAGCAGAGGGAAAAGCCGCCTGCTGGTGGCTGATATTACTAGCAAGAGAAAGGGGCCATTAGCCCTACATATTCCCAGGTTTTTAATAACAGCTCAAAGCTGTTTGGTTATCCTTTACTGTTTTTTTTTTTTTTTAAAGGTGTACCCTAGAAAAAAATGATGTAGGGTCCCCTATAAATTCTAGCCAGCAAAGGCTAAACAGACAACTGTGGGCTGATATTAATAGCCAGAGAAGGGGCCATGGATATTGTCCCCCCTCGCAGGCTAATTAACATCAGCCCTCAGAGGGCCCAGAAATGACACATCAATAGGATGCGCCAATTCTGGCTCTTAGATTTGCTCTTCCCATTTGCCCTGGTGTGGTGGCAACTGAGGTAATAGAATTGGGGTTGATATCAGCTATTTTATGGCCGCCGGCATCAAACCCATAGGTTAGTAATGGAGTGGCATCTATAAGACACCCCCATTACTAACCCCATAGTCATATTTTAAAAAAATACATTGCCCGAATATAGTCCTTTTTTTAATTATTTAAAAAAAAAAAAAAAAAAGGACTCCTTATTTGATATAAACACACCCCATCCTCGTTTACCTATTTATTAGTGTCCAATTTAAAAAAACAACAAACAAAAAAAAAAAAAACCACACAAATTCCCACCTTGTATTACATGTCCCACTTCGTAATCCATCTCTGATATATCTGGACTTCATGGCTAAGTAGTGGCAAGATGCGACCGCTCATTCATGAATCCAGGACACACTGAGCTGCACTCACGGTGCTAACATTGATCTAATTGAGGTCACCGCAGTTCATGGGGCCACTCATACTGAGCCTGAATGTTTACACTTGAGTTGATATTTACTGCAACTTCTGGTCTGTTATCTCTGGTGACAGGGACTGAGGGTCATGAAACACTGATGTTTGCTAATATGCTGATTTACATATTGTCCCAGGCCAGCTAGCTTGTTGAGTCGCGAAACAGAAGGACCAATTATGCAGATCGATTAGATGTTCTAACAATGTAAGTTAAACTCCTCTGAGCCCCCCCACCCCTCCCCGACCTGTGGATAATGTCTAAAAGGACAGTTGTGAATTGTAAAAAGGGGATATGCCTCTGTATCAAGGATATCTTACAAAATTACAGCTTTGCTACCAAACTCTACAATTCAGACATTTACATAACAGCACAAAATAATCATCTAAAAGTATTACTCTTGTTAGAAAAGGGTAAAAGTAATTTAATAACTTCAAAAATAGTATTACGCCATTTATGTGTACAGCTTCAAATGTCTTCTATGAAATGGAATGATATTGGTGGGACTGGTGACTATTTAGCTATTGTTCACAAGCAGGGTACAAAACAAAAGAAAGGAAAATATCTGTGAATCAAAAATTCCCGCTGTTCTTTTTTATTTTTTAAATATCTGGAATGATTGGACTCGGGGAAACAATACACTTCCGTCTGGAAGGGTTATATTTTTTACTTGACATTCGTGAAACATATTACATTCCCTAGCTGTTTTTATTTTTTTAATTTTGGCAGTTCTGTACCATTAAATGGATACTAGGTGTGGTTTCCCTCTAGCAGTGGTCCAGGTTAAATCTCAGGCTACAACATTGCTGCAAGTAACCTTATTCTAATAGTAGGTACAGGATACTTGTTCTCTTGATAGGCCAGGATAAAGGATAACCTAGAGAGACAGACAGGGACAATTACTATACAAGTGGGGAAGTTAAGGACGCAGTCAGTATAACACTGACGATCACAAAGCTCAGACTGGCCGGCAGCTCTCCTGCCCGAGCGTGAAAGTGTGTATTTCTATGTGGGTGTCAATCTAAGGTCAGGAGAGCCTCTGGCCTTTCCGAGCATTTAAATGCGGTCATCGTCCATGTTATATGGCCATCTGACTGTGCCCTTAGGGGCATTTACACTGCAAGATCATCGTGAACAAGTGTTGTCAAATGATTTTCATCATTATCTGGCAATGTAAACAGACTGACGAAATTTATCTTTTATGCAGCACAAAAGATTATCAATGTTGGCGGTGCACAGTCTTGTGTAAACAGGAATCACGCTGCCAAGAACAATTAAAGCTTATGAGCACTGAGCGATCTAGTGTAGATCGCTCAGTGCTCATCATTTACTTTGGTCTGCCTGTGTAAACAGGCATTTAAATGACTGCCGATCAGTAAAAACTTAGCGGCGGTCCGTGTAAACTGAATCTTCCAGTAAAGTCAATCCTCCCAAGCCATCTATATGGGCACACAGGTCACAAGAAGATGAATTCAATGTTACCTTAATATCTATGATCCATTGTTTTATTCCAGGGATATATAAGTTTTTCTTAATATGTAAATGAGCTGTTAAGATTTATGGCGGGAATCAGATTTGAATGCGAAACTGCTTCCAGAGTCTATTTTAAATAAAAGTTGGCGATAACAATGTGAGACATGTAATGATAGACATGTAGATCAGGAAAGCAGACTGTCAAACACTGGTGGATTTATCTGGAACAAGACATCAGATCACAGACATGAGGGCATCATTTTATTCAGCTTCCCATGACTTGCCTATCCATATAGATGGCTTATGAGGGTTAATCCTGCTGACAGATTACCTTTAAGGTACAGTGACTTGCGAAAGTATTCACCCCCTTTGCTTTTTACCTATATTGTTGCATTACAACCTGTGTTTTAAATATTTTTGCAATCTGATTTGTGTGTGATGTATGAGCACTAAATATTCTAAATTGGTGACGTGAAGTGAGAGAAAAATATAGGCATAAATTGAGTTTATGGGATCAAATAATCAAAAATTGGCATATGTATTGACCCCTTTTGCGATTAAGCCCCTAAAATTTTTTTGGTGCAAGCAATTGCCTTCATAAGTCACATGCTTTAGTGAAAGGAAGTCCACCTGTGTGCAATCTGTCACATGGTCTGTCAGTATATTCACACCTTTTCTGAAAGGCCACAGAGGCTGAAACACCATTAAGTAAGAGGTACCACTAACCAAGCAGCACCATGAAGACCAAGGAGATCTTTTTAACAAGTCAGGGACAAAGTTGTTGAGAAGTACAAGTCAGGGTTGGGTTATATATTAAAAAAAAAATATATACATATATTCCAGTCTCTGATGATCCCCCTGGAGCACCATCAAATCCATTATTAAATGGAAGGCTCATGGTTCCACAACAAACCTGCCAAGAAAGGGCCGCTCACCAAAACTCTCTGCAGGGACAAGGAAGGCATTAATTTGAGAGGCATCATAGAGTCCAAAGGTAACCCTGAAGCAGCTACAGAGTTCCCAACCGAGACTGGAGTATCTGTCCATATGACCACAATAAGCTGTATATTCCATAGAGGTGGCCAATATGGAAGAGTGGGCAGAGAAAAAGCCTTTACTTAAAATTTTTGTGTTTAAGGCTCATTTTCAGTTTGCCAACAGACATGTGGCAGACTCCCCAAATGTATGGAGGAAGGTGCTGTGGTCAGAGGAGACCAAAATTTAACTTCTTGACCACCTAGGTAAATTCTATGTCTGGTGACAAACCAACACAGCCCATCACCCTAACAACAACATCCCCCAACAGTGAAACATGCTGGGGGCAGCATCGTGCTGTGGGGATGTTTTTTGGCAGCGGGGACAGGGAAGATGGATGGTGTGACCTACAGGGATATTCTTGAGCAAAACCTGGTTGTCTGTAAATGATTTGAGACTGGGATTGAGATTCACCTTCCAATAAGACAATGACCTAAAGCAACACTTGAGCGGATTAAGGGGCAATATGTCAATGTTTTGGAGTGACCTAATCAAAGTCCAGACCTTAATCCAATTGAGAATCTGTGGTCAGACTTTAAGATTGTTCACCAGAGGAAACGGCAATCTAACTGGAAGGAGCTGGAGCAGTTTTGCCTTGAGGAATGGGCAAAAATTCCAGTGGTAAGATGTGGAAAGCTCATACAGACTTATCGAAAATGACTTGCAGCTGTAATTGCCGTAAAAGAAGGTTCTACAAAGTACTGACTTTAGAGGGGTAAAGTTATACACACTGAAGTTTAGTTATTTTGTCCTACTTGTTGTTTGCTTCACAATAAAAAGAAAACCTAAAGTTCACAATAGTAGGCATGTTATTTACATGAACTGATGCAAACCCTCAAAACCCCCCACCAAAAAAACAATGAAATTCCAGGTTGTGAGGTTGCAAAGCACGAAAAATGGCAAGGGTGGAGAGTACTTTCGCAAGCCACTGTTATGTTCAGGTCTGTGTATTTTTTTTCAGTTTGTCTGTTCCGTGTATCCATTCTTAACAGAATTGGCATCCTGTGAAGTCCTGCGTCATCTGAAGCAGTGACCTCCATTGATTTATATGGGGGAGGTCTGCGTTCAATTTTTTTTTTTTTTTTTTTAATATTTTGTGAACAGAAAAAAAAGTCCAGTATGTCGATCCGTTCTAAAAGTAAACAACGGAAAGCAACTGGACTCCATACAAATCAGTGGGGCTTCTCTGCGTCTGTAAGAGACAGGGCTGCACACTAAGCTTATTCCTTTTACCTTTGTCTTATTAAGACATAATAGACAAATGTAAGAGGAATATCAACATGTGAACAGAGCCTTACCTTCCATTTGAGCGTTAAAAAAAAAAAAAAATGAAGACGTTCTTGTGTCGTCTTGAAGTTTATTACATTCCTGTATAGCCATGCGTTGCTGCATCCATTACGGTCAGCATTCAGCTCTGATGAGGCTCGTCACCCAGCTTCTTGGAATCCTGGATGGCCGGTGTACAGGGTACAGAGAACTTATAATGAAATATCTATACTGAGTTGCTCTTCAAGGGGTCTTGGAAAGCTGTGTAACATCTTTTTCTGAGCTGATCAACCATATTGCTTGTCACACAGCTTTACCAGTAATTGATGTGCTTAAAAATACTCCCCTTCTTTACAACTTTTTATATATTGGGGTTGGATTGTGTGACTTCAGATTGTCCTGCAGTAGCGTACAAGTTTCTGTAGAGCTTATCTTCCCAGAAGATCCTGCCAATTCACCATCATTCTCAGCCGGGAGGCCTTCATGTCCTGCAGAGGTTCTATCAATGCCATTACAATGTATTGGTGTCTGTGTAAAACACTCAAAATAAATAGTGCCAGTGTGATCCTGCATTTGGGGACAATCCGACTGCCCCAATGGACTCCCACTAAGGCCCTATTCACATTGCGTTTGTAATGTAGGTTTGGAAAGTGTGCTTAGAAAGCTCTTGTGTACCTCAATATACTACCCCAAAATATGGAGTAATATAGTAGACTACAGAGTCCAATAAAGTATACTATACATAATCAGTTTTTTGAGCATGGGTCCCTCTGGATAACCGGGGCTGTGGAGTCGGTATAAAATGGACTGACTCCGACTCCTAAAATATATAATAAATTGGGTACAGTAGTTCTATGCAGTTTGTGAGGAATATTTTTTTCATAAGAATTTGGGAAAGTTATGAAATGTCCTATTCCTGATCTAAGGGTCTAGACCAGGGGTCCTCAAACTTTTTAAACTGGTGGCCAGTTCACGGTCCCTCAGACCATTGGAGGGCCGGAATAGTTTTTTTTTTTAAAAACTATGAACAAATTCCTATGCACACTGCACATATCTTATTTTGATGTAAAAAAAAAACAATACAGGAACAAATACAATATTTAAAATGAAGAACAAGTAAAGTTAAATAAACCGGTATTTCAATAGGCAGGTAAATGTCCCCAATAGGCAGCATAGGTCCTCAATGGGGAGGTAAATGTCCCCAATAGGCAGCATAGGTCCTCAATGGGGAGGTAAATGTCCCCAATAGGCAGCATAGGTCCTCAATGGGGAGGTAAATGTCCCCAATAGGCAGCATAGGTCCTCAATGGGGAGGTAAATGTCCCCAATAGGCAGCATAGGTCCTCAATGGGGAGGTAAATGTCCCCAATAGGCAGCATAGGTCCTCAATAGGCAGGCTATTTCCCCCTTATAATGCCCCATGCAGGATGTCACCCCCCATATAATGCCCCATGCAGGATGTCCCTTTCTCCCACCATATAATGCCCCATGCAAGATATCACTCCCCTGTCTTTCTAATGCCCCATGAAGGATGTCACACCCCCATATAATGCCCCATGCAGGATGTCACCCCCCCCCCCATATAATGCCCCATGCAGGATGTCACTCCCCTGTCGTTATAATGCCCCTTTCAGGATGTCACCACCCCATATAATGCGCCACGCAGGATATCACTCCCCAGTCGTTATAATGCCCCATTCAGGATGTCACCCCCCCCTATAATGCCCCATGCAGCATGTCACCCCCCATATAATGCCCCATGCCTCCATACATTAAAAAAAAAAAAAAAATGCAATACTCGCCTCCCTCCTCCTCACCTGCTGCCGCTGCTCAGGTCTGTACTCCAGCGTCGCCCCGCTCTGCGCTGCCTGTGATGGCTCAGGGTAGGGCGCGGTGTAAAGACGTCACCGCACCCTCTGACCTGACACGTCAAAGGGAGCGCGCACCAGGAAGACAGCGGATCTGCGGAGGCACGGGGAGAGGTAAGTATCCGGCTGCCGGGGCCCTGAACGAGCGGGAGGGAGCGGGTGCTGACACCGCTCTCCTCCGCCCACAGCCCGGCGGGCCGGATAAAAATCCTCCGCGGGCCGCAGTTTGAGAACCCCTGGTCTAGACTTTTAGCTGAGAAATTGATCACTTTAAACATGAGCCATGTATGAGGGAGTTGGAGTCGGTGTCATGGAAATTGAGAAGTCGGGAGTCGAAGGTTTGGCTTACTGACTCCACAGCCCCGTGGATAATAGATCCTACTATATTTAATCCGTTGCAGGCCTTTTTCACGTAACAATCATTTTAGAACGTCTGTGGTTCTTAGGCCTCGGTCAGATATCCGTGAATTGCATACATGTCTTATTGTCTTGTACCCACTAGGCTGCATTCCCACAATGAGTTTTTGATGTTGCATATTTTCTGCAAAATTTCTGTGCCCATTACGTAAAATTGGTTACTTGCATTTTTTTTCTAAAATAAACAGCATAAAAAATCAACACACGCTCATCGTTGGAGTGTAGCCTTTTAGTCCATGGAGCTGTTCACGTGTTTTTTGTTCTGTTTTTCTTTTTTTGCAGACCTCGTGTTTGCAAAAAAAAAAGAAGAAATCGTGGAGAGGTCAGTTTATCCATGTCATGGATCAAAATTACCCATACAAATCTATGTGTTCATGAAAATCACAGACGGCACATGGATGGCATCAGCTTGTAATCTGTGTGCTGTCACTGATTAAAATTGCGATGAGTGGGTGAAGCTCTGCAGTTTTATTTTTTTTCATTCGTGTATTTTTGTTAAATCAATACACTTGCGAAACTCTGACTGTTTTCTTACTTAGAAACAAAAATTTACTGATATCTCAATGAGGCCTTACATTACGGTATATAATCTTTTTCCATTTTTTTTCTTGTGTAAGTAAATTTTACTTTGTTTTGAACATACTACAAAACACCCTGACATTTACAAAGAAATTTTGGAAAAAAAAAATGTGCTCCTTTTCAAACTTTTAATGTGTCTGCCCATAAAATAGTTAAGCCTCACAAAATAGCTAATATTTAGTTAATGTTTTGATCAGCATCAATTTTTCCAATTTCTAGAAACCTTCAGGGACTTTTTAGAGGTCAATTCACTTGTCAAGGTCCTTTTGAGGGGCCAATATTTGTATGCAAAATATTACTAAGGTTAAGTGCACACGTAGCGTTTTTAATGTGTTTTCGCAGCGGTTTTTCGCCACGAAAATGCTTGGTAATTGCTCTGCCAGCTATTGCAATGGCAGTCCTGATGTGCTGTGCATATGATGCGGAAACTTCCGCTCAGGATTTACATTGCGGAAAAACAAAAGGCAACATGTCATTTCTATGCAGCGTTCCTGCCCATTGACTTTAATTGAAACGCAGAAAATTCGCAGGTGTAATATTTATACCTGCGGATTTGCTGCGTTTCAATTAAAGCCAATGGGCGGTGAAATGCTGTGGAAACTCACATAGAAGTGGTACCCGGGTCGGCAGAGGAAGAGTACTACTCCTCTCATCTGATTTCTGCTCCCGCTGATAACAGCGAGAGCGGCACGGCTGAGGGGAGCAGTAGTCTCCTCAGCCGAGCCGGAAACCACTCGCGGTAAAAAACAAAACAAAAAAAAAGTGAAAAAAAACTATACTCACCTGTCCGGCACCCCCCGGTGTCCTCCTGGTCCTCGGTCCCCGGCGTTCTTATCAGGTCAGCGGCCAGCTGTACACTACCGGGAGCGTGCTCACTCCCAGCAGTGTATTGCGCTGCCAGGACCTGCGGACACGTGAGTTCTCAGCTGAATATCAGCTGGGAGTTCACGTGACCTCACTTTAATGCATCTGTGCTGCATGGAAACATTTTCAAGAATGTTCCCACCAGTACTGGTAATGAGGTCAACAGAGCTTATCAGCTAATCTTCAGCTGATGAACCCCAGTGACCTCACTCCTGCAGCAGCAATGTACACTGGCAGGAGTGATTTTACATTGCTGTCTTCTACAGCAGTGACATCAGTGATTGCTGATGTCACTGCTGTAGAAGTGACCCTGATCGCCGAGGGACATTCATGATGGCGGTAATCGTGGACTATGTCATGACGGCGTACAGGTGAGGGATATGGTTGTTTTTTATTTAACTTTTTTTTTCAGGAGACGAGGGATTCGAGGACTGAGCGTACAATTAAAAAAAAAAAAAAAAAAAAAAAAAAAAAATTAAAACCGTGTTTTTTTATTTAATTAAAATACTTTACTCTGGCCATGTATTTATTGAAAAAGCGGTGACCACTTCACTACGCGGTTAGTAATGAGGGCGTCTTGCAGACGCCTTCCATTACTAACCTGGGCTTCACATCAGCCGCCGATACAAGGCTGACGTGAACACCAACCCCATTACCCCACTCGCCACCGCAGGGCAGTGGGAAGAGCGGAGGCTAAGCGCCAGACTTGGCGCATCTTATGGATGCACTATTTCTGGGAATGCTGAGGGGTGATATTATTAACCACGGAGGGGGCCAGGATCCATGGCCCCTTCCCTGACTATTAATATTAGCCCGCAGCTGTCTGTTTAGCCTTTTCTAGTTAGATTTTATAGGGGGACCCTACGTAATTTTTTTTCTGGGGTCTCCCTGTAATCTAACCAGTAAAGGCTAAACAAACGGCTGTGGGCTTATATTAATAGCCAGGGAACATTTTTGGCTAATGGCCCCTTCCCTGGCTAATCTCAGCCCCCAGCGGTTGGCTTTCCCGCTGCTGGTTATAAAAATGATGCGGGAGCCTATGACATAAATTATTATTTTTTTAATTTTAGGCTTTGTGCCCACGATTACGACGTAGCAGCGCTTTGGACGCATATTTTTTTGCTGTGTCCAAAACGTTGCATTCTGTTGAACGCAGGTAAATCCACATGTGTTAACTGAACCAATGCGTATTTACTGCATTCAGTACATTCTAGTGGTCAAATTTCTGTTGCGGAGACTTGGGACTCCGCAAGAGAATTTGACATGCTGTGGTCCTGAAACACGCACCACATGTCAGTACCAACGGGTGATTCACAGCCTCTGATGCACGCATAGTGAACATGGGATTGCTAGACATCCCATCCACTATGCTGTAACATCTGGACGCTGCGGGTTTGACACTGTATAAACACGCAGCATCAAACCTGAAGCTCCCTCCTGATCGTGGGCACGTACCCAAACTCAATCGCTGCATATCAATTTCTGTAGCGAACACGCTAGGCTTCGCTGCAGATTTTGACTGATTTGAAGTGTCGTCATGTGGTGTATTCATATGTACCGACAACAAAAGTGTGGCATTAGAACACATAGCGGCTAACGAAACAGCTTTGAGCTGTTAAATAGCCAGGGACCATGTTTGCCTAAAGCTCCTTCCTAGGTTAAAAATAGCAACTCACAGCTGCCCCAGAAATTACAGGAATGGAAATGCTAATGAAGATTGGGCGAATAGGATTAGCAGACACCTAGCTCTTTTGTTTGGTGATGACAAGTGTAAATCAGCCCCTTTCATCACCAAACCTAACTAAAGTAAAGAGTTAAATAAACACACATAGACTGAGTAAACACTTTATTTGAAATACAACAGACACATTCTTTAATCATTTAAATTAACCAATATACTCTCCCCAGTTCTCACGGTAATGCAAGGGTTTAAGCAATGTCCCACCAAATAACTTTATTTAGCTCCAAAAAGCATTCATTGACGTACAAAAACACGTAAAAAATTCTGCAAAACCACACGTTTTTTCCTCAAGCGTTTTTCCTGCCAAGGAGATACAGAAACGCTGCATAAGTTTCTGCTTCAAATCCTGAACATGCGCACATAGCCTTAGGAAGTTTTAACCTTTCAGGTACCTCACATAAACTAACATAAAATGGAAAGAAAAATGAAAATTCCATGTTTTCCATTAAAATAAAGTTTTAGCTCCAATTTTTTTTTATTTTCAAAAGTATTAAGAGAAAAAATACCCTGCAGTTTGTTACCCAGTTTATGCCGGCAATGGCATAAATGTTCATACTCTGTTTGGGTGCATTAAATGGCTCTGAATGGAAGGGCAGCAGTGATGAGCGAGCACCAGGGCTGTGGAGTCTGTGTCTGAATCGGAGTTGGTATAAAATAGACCGACTCCAACTCCTAAAATATATAAAATTTGGTACGTAGTTCAATGTAGTTTGTGGGGAATATTTTTTTCATAAGAATTTGGGAAAGTTATGAAATTTCCTATTCCTGATCTAAGGGGCTAGACTTTTAGCTGAGATGAATCTGTGCGACAGTAAATTTATCACTTAAACATGAGCCATGTATGTGGAAGCCGGAGTTGGAGTCGGTGTCATGGAAATTGAGGAGTTGAAGTCGGAGGTTTGGCTTACCGACTCCACAGCCCTGGCGAGCGCTAAAATGCTTGAGTCAAATAAATCGTAATACTTAAGTGGTCGACCCAATGTAAGTCGATGGGAAACTCGAGCATTTTTTCTGTGACCGCCACCCTCCCCGGAAGTCTGGAGGGGGCCTAAAAATTGGGCAAATTGATGGGAAAAATGCTAAAATGATATGGAAACAGCATCGGGAAGACCCCTGGAATCATCTGACTCCCAGGTCAGTGCTGTGAACTATGTTGTCAGAGTATTACGCCACTTTTACGGACTCACAATAATACATACAAAAATGAAACCAAAATGGATTTTCCTGGAAAAAATGTTAAGGAACATTCTTTACAGGGTGATGACTTGCATATAAGGCAAAATAACCCAAAAAATGCTCCTCCACACCTTGGGCTTTGTTCACATGTAGCCTTTTTTATGCTTTTTTTTGCACTTTTTCATTGCTTTCAACTGTGAAAAAGACATTCACCAGTAAATGTAATTTTAACATTTTACTACCTTATCTTGGCAATGTGATGTGTGTGACACATGATCAGACACATCCTGTTTCATTTATGAAGGAGGGACTGTGAAAGTCACAAAGCCTATTTTTACAAGGCCATCAGGCAACTCTCACTATTGTTAGATGTCAATTAGCCGGCTATGCTTTGTTGTTCCCATTATAAAGGAGTGATTCTCCTATACTGCCAATGCCCATGCAGTGACTGCAAGGGCTGTCAAAAAATTGGAAACACTCCAATACGCCTTTGAAGAGACGAGGTCCTCATTAAAAAAAAAAATTGTTCCCATTGTTAAGGAGTGGGTCTCCTGTACTGGTAATGCCCATACACTAAGTGCACGGGCTGAAAAACATTTACCCCTGGGGGGTATGCATGAACATACTATATAACATACGGAATGTTAGAGGCAGGCCTCTAAAAAAATTTCCTACAGGCATCATAAACACCCTTAAAACAAATTATGTGGGTGTTGCATCACGTCCACACGTTCACCCTGGTGATGTGGTGGAGGATGAGAAGGAGGAGTACAACACAAAATAGACAAAATCAGGAAGTGTATACCCATGTCTGGGTGTGAAGAGGTGCAAGAGAATAGCCCCCCCTCCCAAAATAAACTAAAAAATCACTGGCTTTGACTTTGTTCTGCTGCTATCATTCGGTGGTGTTGAGAAATCTGGCCCAATCCATCCCTTGTTCATTTTTAGAAGAGTCAGACTGTCAGCATTTTCAGTTCATAGGCAGATGAGCCTATCAGTTTTAATTTCCCCTGCTGCACTAAAAACCCGTTATGACAGAACGCTAGTGGCAGGGCTGGCCAGGGCCCCCAAGGCATAGAGAGCCAGTTCATGCCACGTGTCCAGCTTTGATATCCAATATTTATAAGGCACAGAGGACTTTGGAAGAAGCTGAAGGAATACCTTGCCGACTGTACCAAAACTTTTGCCTCTTTTCCCACCTTTGACAGTTTTCCCCTGCCTCAGCTGCATCGTATTGTGTCTCCCTCGCCTATACTCCTTGGTTTTCCAATGAACTGTGACGTCTGCCGCCAGTGTGTTCAGATGGGATGGGAATTTTTTAAATAATTCCTCCACAAGGGCCTTCTGGTACTGCACCATTTTAGTAGACCTTTCCGCCGCTTGAAGGAGAGATAGCAAGTTCTCCCTGTATCGTTGGTCTAGAAGTGTGACTAATCAATAATTACTGTTGTCCAAAATGCGTACAAAGCGAGGGTCACTGGAAAGGCAGCGGAACGTGAAGTAAGTCATGTGTGCCAGACTGCGGCAGCCAAGACTTCCCTGTCCTGACCAGGAGGACGACTGTACATGCCCTCCTCTTCTTCCTCCTGGTCTTCCTCCTCATTCTCCTTCTCCTCATGCTATCCACGCTGAACAGACGGTATGAATGTTGTGTGGGTAGTACCATCTGTAGTTCAGGAAATCAGCTCTTGTTCTTCCTCCTCCTCATTTTAGGTTACGCTCATGCCCGGACTGTTTAGCGTGAGTGTGGTTAGTGGTCCCACTGGGCCACGAACCGAGGAGTGCCTGGAGGGGCATGACTACGGACCTCTCCAGATCCGACCATGGACGCACGGCGGCTTAATCGACTCCGTGGTCTGAGGAGGGACGAGGGAGGTTGCCCAGGTGCTACTCCAGGTCAGACACCGGTCACACAGCTGTTGATCCACACTGGGGAATGCAGGAATGGGCAGGTTTGGCTGGTGTACTGGCAGGTAGGTAAACAGGCTGGATAGGGATACAGGAACAGAGCCGCAGGTGTGGAGGACAAGCAGAGCAGAGCCGCAGGTGCGGAGGACAAGCTGAGCAGGGCAGAGCAGAGACGCAGGTGCAGAGGACAAGCGGAGCAGGGCAGAGCAGAGCCGCAGGTGCGGAGGACAAGCGGAGCAGGGCAGAGCCACAGGTGCGGAGGACAAGCGGAACAGAGCAGAGCCGCAGGTGCGGAGGACAAGCAGGGCAGAGCAGAGCCGCAGGTGTGGAGGACAAGCGGAGCAGGGCAGAGCAGAGCCACAGGTGCGGAGGACAAGCTGAGCAGGGCGGAGCTGAGCCGCTGGTGCGGAGGACAAGCGGATCAGGGCAGACAGGGCAGGGCTCTGTTCACATGGAACAGACAGGGAAACACTGGAAGATAGCTAGAACATGGGAGGTAGATATGGAGACGCCGCCGCCCTAAGCCAGCAAATGAGACATGCACACAGCAAGCTGAGGAGCACAGTGCACAGCCCGGACTGGTAGGTAAGTTGGCAGTCTTGTATGGTGGGAGATGGTAAGCCATGCCAGCACGCCGCCATAGATGTTACACATTATCACCGAATCCTCATTGAGATGAGATGAGGCTGGGCTGTGTGGCATCACCCTGTATGGTTCCTTGCTCCATCGCATCAAGCTCTGCCTGCAATGCCTCCTCTTTAATTGTGAGCAGCGAGCTTTTCAGAAGACAGAGAAGCGAGATGATGACTCTAATTATGGCGTCATTGCAGCTCACCATCTTGGTGGATTCCTCAAAGTTTTGGAGGACGGCACAGGTGTCTGACATCCATGCCCCATCAGCGCTTATCAGCTCTTATGTGCGGAGGTTGACCTGAATACCGAATGACGTATTGAAGCTGGTACTCAACAACTGCCCTCTTCTGCTCACAAGTCCTTCCCAACAACATATGCAAGGTTGAGTTCCAATGTGGTGACATCGCGCCTCAGTCGGTGAGATGGAAGCTGCAAACGCTGCTGGAGCACGATGAAGGCGGCTGAAGCTGTAGCTGACTTTCTGAAATGGGCAGACACGCGGCGTACTTTGACAAGCCGATCTGGTCAGGTTTTGAGAAACCGCTGAACCACTAGGTTGAGCACATGGGCCAGGCATGATACGCATGCAAGGTTGCTAAGCTTCAAAGCCGACACCAGGTTCCGGCCATTGTCACACACAACCATGCCTGGCTGTAGGTTCAGTCGTGACAGCCACAGATCTGACTGCTCTGTTACAGCGGTCAACAACTTTGCAATGGTGTGCAGTTTGTCCCCTAAGCATATTAGCTACAGGACAGTCTGTTGCCACTTGGCCCAGGCAGTTCTGCAGTGCTTCCAGCTAATGACTGATGTGGTCATTTCAGAGATGGATGCTGAAGAGGAGGTGCAGGAGCTGTAGAATGTGGGGGCAACCCTGCAATCTTCGGTGTCGGGAGGACTTGTTCCGTCCCAGCTCCCACTATATTAACCCAGTGTGCCATCAGCGACATGTACCATCCCTGGCCATAAGCACTTGTCCAGGTGTTCGTGGTTACACGGACCTTCCCAGTAATTGTGGTGTTAAGGGTACGGGTAATGTTTTGAGACACATGCTTGTGTAAGGCGGGGACGGCACACCAGAAGAAATAGTGGCGGCTTGGGGTGGAGTACCGAGGGACGGTCGCCGCCAACAGGTTGCGGAAAGATTCAGTCTCCACGAGCCTAAAAGGCAACATTTCAAGTGCAAGCATTTGAGAAACATGGCAGTTTAGCGCTGTGGCCTGTGGGTGGTTGGCTGCGTATTTGCGCTTGCGTTCAAAGGGCTGAGGTTGGGACAACTGAACGCTGCGCTTTCACAAGAACGTGGACGTGGTTGCTGACTGTGGTGGTTGTAAGTGTTCAATGACCGTAGCAGGGCGGGAAGCATCTTCGCCTGTGCCATGGACAGGGGATTGGCGTGCACGCACAATAGCGATACATGCAGATGTGTCACTCGCAGACATAGTTTTCTGAACCCTGGTGTTCGGCCCACCTAGTCGGGTGCTTTGCTGTCATGTGCCTGAGCATGCTGGTAGTGATCAGGCTGGTAGTTTTTCTGCCCCTACTGATGCTGGCATGGCAGATGTTGCAAATGGTCTTTTTGGGGCTATCTGGACAGGCATCTAAAAAATACTTATTGTTGGTGTTCCAGGGAACAGTTGCCCGTCTTGTGTCTGTGGCCAGCCCACTGCTTCTTCCTGCCTGTTTTGATACTACCCCTCCCTCCCCCTCTGTGCTGCTGTCCTCGCTATGCATGTCACCTTGCCAGGCTAGGTCAGGGACTTCATCATCCACCACCTCCTCTTCCACATATGCACCCTGGTTCTCCTCCTAACTTTCTGGCAATTTATGTCTTATCATCCACCTCTTGCGACCGTAATTGCACTTTCCCACCATCGCCTTCATGTAACCGTGGCTACTCAAATATTTGGGCATCACTACATGTGATCTCCTCTTGCCCTGCTTGAAGCAGGCTGGGCGAGAGGCCAGAATCTATAAATGAGACAGTGAACAGCTCTTCTGAGTGTCCAAGTATAGGATGAGTTTTCTCCGGGCACTCGGCATGGTGGGAGAAAGAAGGAACAGAGTGAGGAATATTTGGTTCAGACTCATGGATACTGAGATTGGACCGTTTGGACGAGAGGGTGGTGGTGGCAAACTGACTGGAAGCATTATCTTCTATCCAACCAACAACCTTTTCACACTGCTCTGGCTTCAATAGTGGTGTTCGGCAGCTCTCTTCAAAGTGGGACAGGAAGGTAGGGCGACATGATGTGGGTGCTTGTTGTTCTCCCTCAGCAGGCACAACTTCAGCTTGCCCACGGCCTCGGCCTCTGCGTACACCATCATATCCACTTTCCCTTCCCTTGCCACTCGCCTTGCCCATTTTAAATGGAGTATAATATTTGCCATGCTCCAAAAAATGTCACGATTATTACGGCAGTAATATCTGATCATGTCTGATGACCACGGTTTTAGGCAGTGGCGTTTATAGATATAAATAATCAGGATTAAGAGCAAAAAAAATATTAGCCCTGATATTCATCTCTCGCCTCGCTACTCCTCTGCTACCCCCCTTTGCAAATCCCTTCACTGGCTTTCAATTGCCCAGCGTATACAGTTCAAACTACTACCACTGACCTACAAAGCCATCCATAACCTCTCTCCTCCGTACATCTCTGAAATAATCTCCCGATACATTCCTTTAAGTAATCTCCGGTCCTCCCAAGACCTCCTTCTCTCCTCCACACTTATTCGTTCCTCACCTAATCGCTTCCAAGATTTCTCCTGAATATCACCCATCCTGTAGAATTCTGTGCCTCAACTCGTTCGATTAGCTTCCACATTTGGATCCTTCAGATGGAACCTGAAAACCCATGTCTTCAGACAAGCGTACAGCCTGCCATGACCTTGCCTGCTACCACAACCCCCCAACCTACTGTCTCCCCATTCCTGTAGAATGTAAGCCCGCAAGGGCAGGGTCCTCTTCCCTCTGTACCAGTCTATCATTGTTAGTTTGCTTACTGTAAGTGATATCCGTATTTGGTATGTAACCCCTCCTTATGTACAGCACCATGGAATCAATGGCACTATATAAATAAATAATATCCATATGCCTAGATATTATTAATATCTGTTACAGCAGCAGAGAGAACGTGCAATGGATCCTATTCTGCTCTATACACTCTCCACAATCTCTGCCTTCCTATCTCCTGCTATCACCAGTAATAATATACGCAGCTGGATAATTCCTTCAAAAGGACTGTTAGTTCAGTTGTGTGTGTGTGTGTGTGTATATAGATAGATCTATCTCTCGAGATATATATTAAACATTATAGTATTTTTGCTGTGGATGTGGAATACCTCACTAATAAACCTCCAATTCTCTCCCTAGCTCAGCAGCAGCTCTCCCTACTCTGCCTGTCTGAAAGGTAGACTTTGAGCCTAGTGTCACCATGTCTTATATAGACCTGATGACGCTATGCGGCCAGCCAATGTAATGCCACAACCAATATGACTGAGGCATTACAGTGAGTGGCAGGCAATCCCAGCATGTTTATTCGCTGTTAAAACCGCACCAAACATGCGGGGATGTGGACTCCCGCCCGAGCATCCCGGAAGTACTCGCTGAGCAGTGAGATGCCTGGGTTAGTACAGATTTTGAAGTATACATTTTGTTGGATTGACTTTTTGTTTGCCATATTGCATGTGCAGGGCCCCTGAGGTATTGGTCAGAAAACCTCACAGAATTGACTACATTTCAGAAAATATAGCTCTTAAAGAATTAATTTAGGAGTATAGTGAACATTTTTACTCCACAGGTGTTTCACACATTTCTTTCCCATAAATTCAAACGTACAAGTCATCCTGGAAAAAACAAGCCCTTGTATGGCTATAGGAACGAAAAAATAAAAAAGCTTTGGCTCTTGGAATTGGGGGAGGAAAAAACGAAAGCGCAAAAAACTGAAAATTGCAAGGTCATGAAAGGGGTTAATCCCTGACGTTACAGGCTGGAATGAGACTACAACACCGATTCTGAACTCCTTTTTAGCCGGTTTCAGATGAACGTATAAAAATTGTGCGATCTCACAAACTGTCTGCCTAATTTTAGTTATTTTTGCCCCCCTGACCTTTTCCTACTAGCCATAGCAAAATATAAGTATTTGAGGTCATTATATCTTAGGAGAGATTTTATGAAGCAGTGTTTTCCATGATTTATACCATATTTATTAAGTAGAAACTGATCAAATCTAGCACTCCAGGTCCAGACTCTAAAAACTTGTTTATTTCAGGAGCATAAATAAAACCGCAATCTCCAGCATTTAATATCCAGCACATTTGAAGTTTACATTCTCAATCATGGCACTACATATAAGCCCCAACTTATCAAGACTGTCATTGTTAACACCTGTATTAATGAATGGGTTGAGTTAATAGGCAAACAAAATTAGCGCAACCTCATATTAAGCAAAAATGTTGTGACTTTTCAAAGTGTTTTATGCCAGAATAAGTTGTAAACACTTGGCTGAATCGGTATCATTCTACCATAAAGAAAACCCATATGCAAAATGTGTATCGCCTACTGGGCTGTAACACTTAAAGCTCCAATCCAGTGTTTATTTTTTTTATTCCACCGCTCGAGTGGTACTTCTAAATGTAATTCTCCTGCATCCTGTCTGATGCTCGCCTTCTGGCGTTTTCATCTGTTTTTGCCACTGCACCCGTCGGTCTCCGACAAAAAATGATCTGCCCACAGCTTTAGTGTTTCATGAAGTGGCTCGGAGGTCACTTTTCAATACAAGTCTATGAGAGCCTCGTTCTGGCTCTCATAGATTTGCATTGAGTGCTTGTGATGTAGCTTCTGACTTCCGACCAGTCCGAAGCTACTGTCACAAGATGGTGCCGCGGGACTGAAGGGGCAGCGAAAAACTGAAGACTCCAGAGGTTGCGTATATGACAGGAAAGGCAGCTTACATTTAAATCACCACTTCAGCGCTGAAAAAACCCCCAAAACACTGGAGTGGTGCTTTAATAAGAATATGATGATCTCAATGACAGTCCTGTGAACGCAAAATAAAATTTACTTCCCATACATATTACACTTGATGTAAATTTTGTGGAATTGCTTATTAAAGCAAATTCTGAAATAGGAACAATATCTACAATAAAATTCTGTAAATCCATAACTGGGGATATGTTCATGTCATCCTATGAGTGTCAAGAAAGTTGTCCCCATTTGTGAGTTGGTGAGGGCCATGTGAAACTTTTGCTGACTCAAAATAGAAACAAAAGAAAGTTTGTAGGAAATTATAACAATATCATTATTCAAATTAAAAGATTATAGGGAACCCCAAACCACAGGCAGCATGAATTGCAGCCAGGTATATTTTTCTCTCAATTGCTCTAGCATTTCGGAGACAATATACCATTACTTTAAGACCCGGTCGGGAATCCCTAGAAGGAGACTAGAATTGGCTGCTGCTCTTCCCCTCTGGATGCTTCCAGCGCCGCTGCAGGAGATTGACAGATCTCTCTCTGAACACTTCAGGTAAAGACCTAATATTACCTGGAGCAGCGCTTGGAAGACCAAGCATCTCCTGCTGTGTTTCCTAGCTGGGGCCTACACCAAGCTAGTCTGGTCTCCAGCCACATCTTAATGTGTTTTCTCAATCGCTGAAGTGTTTCAGAAAATGATATACCTGGCTGCAATTATGTAGCCAGGCCGCGATTCATGCTGACTGCAGTTTGGAGCGGTATGAATCATCTGATTCCCCTTTAATGCAACTGTAATTAAAGTGAACAGATTTGATAGGGAGAGTATGGTAATAAAAAAAATAAATAAAAAAATGTAACCATGAAAAATCTGTAATTTTCCTTTCAGTACTAAATCCAGTTTTGTAAATATTGTTTAACGTTGGATTCCCATTTTCCAGCAAGATACGATTTTAGATGACCTCATCCAAGAAGGTGCTAAAAGAATTCTCAAAAAAGCAAATAAATAAGGAAGAATGTTATCTCCTAGTCTGTTTGTGTTCAAGTCCCACCATGGGCAACATCTGAAAAGAGTTTGGACGTGGGCAGAACATACAAACTCCTTGCAGATGTGGTCCTTGGTGGGTCTTGAACCCAGGATATTAGCGCTGCAGTACAGCAGTTCGAATCACTGAGCCACCGTGCTTCCTTATATTTTGACTTCTCCTCATGAACAAACTGCTCCAGCTGTCTCAGGTGTAAAGTGCTCCTTCCACAGATGTTCAATGGGATTTAAATGAAGACTCATAGAAGGTCATTTCATAATAGCCCAATGTTTTGCTCTTAGCCATTCAGTATTTTGGGTCATTATCATTTTGGAGGACCCATGACCAGTAACTCGGGACTTCTCTGGAATGACTTGATATCCACAAGACTAAGTTTTCTCCTTGTGGATAGTAAATAGTCGATATTGATTTGTAGAATTGCTACTTCCAATAGATGGCAGTAGAGTTCAAGTCCTCTAACTCTCTGGAGAGACAATTTGCTTATTTGATAGTCTTGAGATTTCATTGTACCCTGCAGATTCAAGTCATCTTGTGCCAGATACAGCAAAGCAGCACCAAAACATAACCAAACCTCCTCCATGTTTGACAGTAGGTACAATGTTCTTTTCTTTTCATGCTTCATTTTTGCATCTGTGAACACAGAGCTTGTGATTTGGCAAAAAACTCCTGTTTTGTCTCATCTGTCCAAAAGACATTTGTACCATAAGCTTTATTGGCTTGTCTATATGCATTTTGGCTAATTCCAGTCTCTAGTTTTTATTATTTGTTTTCAACAGTCGTCTTCCACGAAGTCCCCTTTGGTCAAGACGGTGATGGTTGTTGTGATGTGACACCTTGACCTTGGTGTTTTCCTCTAATCTATTTGAAAGTTGTTCTGGGCTCTTTGGTTACCATTCATTCGGATTATCCATCTTTTCAATTTCTCATCCATTTTCCTTGTGGCCACATCTAGGGAGGTTGTCTATAGTCCCATAGACCCTAAACTTATGAATAATATGTGCAATTATAGTAACAGGAACATCAAGCTGTTAGGAGAGGATCTTATTGCCTTTACTTTTAAACTTTGTCTATAATTTTCTTTCTAATCAGAGACAACTCTCCTTAGCTTTCTTTGTTCTATGTAAAATGTGGTGTACTCCATGATACCAAACAGCACAATGACTGACTACTTTCCATGTTTTAAATAGGCAGACTTGACTGATTATAAGATTTGTAGGCACCTGTGATGCAAATTTCGGGACCTTAGTTTAACTTGACCTTATGGTCAAATTATTTTCAATCTTTTCTAAGGCTATGTGTGCACGTTCAGGATTTGAAGCAGAAATTTCCTGAGCAATTCTGCATCTCTTGGTAGTAAAAACGCTGTGGAAAAAAGTGCGGTTTTGCCATGTTTTTGAAGCTGTTTTTTTAAGTGTTTTTGTACATCAATGAATGCTTTTTGGAGCTAAATAAAGTTATTTGGTGGAACATTGCTTAAACCCTTGGATTACCCTCAGAACTGTGGTGAGTATATTGGTTAATTTAAATGATTGAAGAATGTGAATGTTGTTTTTCAAATAAAGTGTTTACTCTGTGTGTTTATTTAACTCTTTACTTTACTTTAATTAGGTTTGGTGATGAAAGGGTCTGACACTTGTCCTCACCAAACAAAAGAGCTAGGTGTCAGCTAATCATATTCGCCCAATGTCATTAGCATTTCCATTCAAGTATTTTATGCGGCAGCTGTGAGCTACTATTTTTAGGAAGGTGCCATTTGCAAACATGGTCTCTGGCCATTATTAACAGCTCACAGCTGTTTCGTTAGCCGCTACATCCCCACGAACAGCAACAAGCAGCTGTCACGCCAAGTGAGAGTGCAACACAGAGGGGAAAGGGAAAGGGAGCCCAGACACTAGGGAAAGGGAAAAGAGGTGACCTCCTTATCTGGACTAGCGTCACCCTGTCTCCCCCTAATTTCCCTATACAGCCTCTGCAGCTGTCGCTGATCACGTGCCTTGCCCTACTATCCCTGGCGTAAGGCTATAGCTGGGGGCGGAAGGAGATGAGCACTAATCAACCTCCACTAACACTCTAAAGACAAAAGGGGGAAGACAACACAGGAAATTACAACTTGGCTTTAGAAGAAACTCCAACAGGGCACATGGCCTCAAGACTCCAGAGAGGACGTGATGCTGCTTCAGCCAAGTTCCAAGTAGAAATGAGTATAACCGGTGACGCCCACCTGGAGAGATCAGGTATATATACACCAAGGCCAGAGGGAGGCAGTCGCTGGGTCCTAAAGACAGCCTCCTATCTAGGCAGCTGTCTGCATTGCCAAACGTGGAGATCTCCTGTAAACCACTGCACTAGAACTGTCTGTCACCTCTGACACACCTGTGACAGTACCCCCCTCTACAAGTGGCCTCCGGACACTCAGGGCCGGGTTTCTCAGGAAAAGTGTGAAAAGACCGAACCAATTTGTAAGCATTTACCTCTGATGCTGAAACCCACATCCTCTCTTCTGGACCATAGCCTTTCCAGTGCATCAAGTATTGTAGAGCACTATGTTGGAAACGAAAATCTACAATCCTCGAAATATCGAACTCCAGGTTACCATCAACCTTTACTGGGGTGGTGGAAGAAGTGAGGGCTCAAAAGGTTCTACGTACCTTTTTGAGTAAGGACCTGTGGAACACATTATATACCTTAAGGGCCCGTCGAAGTTCAAGACGAAATGCTGCTGGGTTAATGATGATGGCTATTTTGTAGGGACCAATAAACCTATGTTCCAGTTTCCAAGAAGGAACTTTCAATCTTTTTGGTAGACAACCAACATAGTCATTTACATTCAGGTCTGGACCTGGCAAGCTTTTTCTGTCAGCCATACGTTTATACCTGTCACCCATGGTCTTTAAATTACACCGAACACCCTGCCATACCGAGGAGAGGGACGAAGTAAACGTTCCTCCGCAGGAACTCCTGAAACTCCACCCCCACTGAAGGTACCAAACTGTGGATGATAACCGTATGCACCGAAGAACGGTGACCTGCCAGTGGATTCTTGACGATGATTATTAATGGAAAATTCTGCCAGCGGTAAGTAGGATGCGCAATCCTCCTGATTTTCGAAGACGAAATACCTGAGGTAGGTCTCCACGTTCTGATTGACACACTCTGTCTGACCATTCGACTGAGGGGGGAACGCAGAGGAAAAGGACAGCTGCACCCCCAGTCGAGAACAGAATGCCTTCCAGAACTAGGAGACAAACTGGGTCCCCCAATCAGACACCACATCGGAGGGAACCCCATGAAGCTTCACAATCTCATTTATGAACACCTGGACAAGTGTCTTAGCATTGGGAAGTGCAGGTAAAGCGACAAAGTGAACCATTTTACTGAACTTATCTACTACTACCAAAACCACCATTTTGCTTGCAGAAACCGGTAGGTCAGTAATAAAATCCATGGACAAGTGTGTCCATGGCCTGCTAGGGATAGGTAGCAAAAGAAGAGTACCAGACGGACAGGTGTGCGAAACCTCAGAACGTGCGCAAATACTACAAGCAGCTGCGTGTTCAATTACATCCCGATGCAACCCCAGCCGCCAAAAAAGACTAGAGAGGAGGTCCACGGTTGCCTTACCACCTTAATGCCCAGAAAGCAGAGAGTTATGATGTTCCTTGATTACTTTACGGCACAGATCAGGTGGTACAAATAACTTTCCTGACGGTCAGGAAGCAGGGGCGTCCCCCTGAGCCTCCAGCACCTCCCCCTCCAGTTAAGGAAAATGCCAAAATAACTACCCCTTTCTGTAATATCGGGGCAGGGTTCTCATGATCACGACCACCAGGGAAGCTCCGGGACAAAGCATCAGCCTTGACGTTTCTGACCCCTGGACGAAAAGTGACAATAAAATTGAACCTAGTAAAAAACAGAGACCATCTGGCTTGCCTAGGGTTGAGACATTTAGCTGACTGGAGATATGACAGGTTCTTATGGTCAGTAATAACAGTAATAGGATGGACAGCCCCCTCCAGCCAGTGTCGCTATTCCTTGAACGCCAATTTGATCGCCAAAAGTTCCCTATTACCCACGTCATAATTTCTCTCAGCCGAAGACCATTTTTTAGAAAAGGAGGCGCATGGACGCCATTTACCAGGGGATAAACCCTGAGACAACAGACCCCAACCCCGACATCCGAAGCATCGACCTCCACAATAAATGGTTGAGAAACATTGGGTTGACTGAGTATAGGTGCAGTGGCAAAGTGATTCTTTAACCACTTCGCCCCAGAGCCTGTTTTTGCCTTCGTGACCAGGCCAATTTTTTCAATTCTAACCACTGTCACTTTATGAGGTAATTACTCTGGAACGCTTCAACGGATCCCCTGATTCTGAGACTGTTTTTTCGTGACATATTGTACTTCATGATAGTGGTAAAATTTCTTCGATCTCACTTGCGTTTATTTGTGAAAAAATCGGAAATTTGGTGAAAATTTTGCAATTTTCAAACTTTGAATTTTCATGCCCTTAAATCAGAGAGATATGTCACACAAAATAGTTAATAAATAACATTTCCCACATGTCTACTTTACACCAGCACAATTTTGGAACCAAAAATTTTTTTTTTGTTAGTAAGCTATAAGGGTTAAAAGTTAACCAGCGATTTCTCATTTTTCCAACAACATTTACAAAAAACATTTTTTTTAGGGACCACATCTTATTTGAAGTGACTTTGAGGGGCCTTTATGACCGAAAATACCCAAAAGTGACACCATTCTAAAAACTGCACCCCTCAAGGTGCTCAAAACCACATTCAAGAAGTTTATTAACCCTTCAGGGGTTTCACAGGAATTTTTGGAATGTGGAAGAAAACAATGAACATTTAACTTTTTTTCACAAAAATGTTACTTTAGACCCATTTTTTTTTTTTATTTTCGCAAGGGTAAAAGGAAAAAATGGAATACACAATTTGTAGTGCAATTTCTCATGAGCGCGCTGAAACCCCATATGTGAGGGAAAACGACTGTTTGGGCGCACTGCAGGGTTCGGAAGGGAAGGAGCGCCATTAGACTTCTTGAATGTAACATTTGTTTGAATAATTAGCAGATGCCAAGTTGCGTTTGGATAGCTCCTAATGTGTCTAAGCGGTGGAAACCCCCCACAAGTGACTCCCTTTTGTAAACTAGACTCCTTAGGGAACTTATCTAGATGTGTGGTGAGCACCTTGCACCCCCAGGTGCTTCACAGAAGTTTATAACATTGAGCCGTAAAAATAAAATTTTCACATTTTTCTCACAAAAAATGTTTTTCATCCCCTAATTTTGCATTATCATAAGGATAACAGAAGAAATTGCACCATGAAATTTGTTGTGCAATTTCTCCTGAGTACGCCGATACCCCATATGTGGGGGAAAACCACTGCTTTGGTGTACGGCAGGGTTCGGAAGAGAAAGGAGCGCTATGTTGGCTGGGATAGGCAGCAGACACCATGTCACATTTGAAGAGTCGCTGACATGTCAAAACAGCAGAAACCCCCACAAGTGACCCCATTTTGTAAACTACACCTCTCAAGGAATTCATCTAGGGAAGTAGTGAGTATTTTTTAATTTTTAAATTTATACCATTGGGCAGTGAAAAAAGCATAATTATATTTTTACCACAAAAAAATGTTTTACCCTCAGATTTTACATTTTCAGACAGGGCAATGGGTAAAAATGTTGCCGACATGTGTCACACAATTTCTTCTAAAAGTGGCAATACCCCATATGTGGCTGTATCGTACCGCTTAGCCATACGGTGAGATCTGGGAGGGATGGAGCGCTATTTGACAATTGGAGAACAAATTATTGTAGAATAGGCATTTGGATTTGGGAGCACAACATTTTCTGAATTTCTTTTGGGGGGCAAGGGCCATTTCGCTTTTCCAGAGCATTTCTGCTACCAGTAACTTGGAAGTCCCTTATATTTTTAACAGATGACGGACCTGAGTGGGGACTAGCTTTTTTTGAGGACTGAGTTGAAGCTTTTATTGGGAACATTTTACGTAACATTTATCCGGCGCTCTAGGCTGAGCACTTACATCGGAGTTTCCATCTAAATTTCCAAGTGATGTAATTCAGATGAAACCCGTGCGGGATCCATTCACTGTAATGAGGCATCAGAGTAACTCTGGACTCCTTCTGGCCTCTGTTTAGCGGTGTCCTTTTTTTTCAGAAGTGCACAAAACTGGCCAACCGCACTTTTATGCACTCCTAAAAAAAACTGACACCGTGGGATCACAGGCCAGATGGCACCCACAGTGGCCTATATCTGCCTCATTACAGGGAATCTTCCGTCATGGGTTCCGTCTTAGGCTGCGTGCCCACGTAGCGTTTTTCAAGCGTTTTTGATGCGGAATTTCCGCAGCGGAAACGCTTGTAAAACGCTTGGTAACCCGCACCCCATGGTCCCCAATGGGATTCCGCAAGTTCTATGCACATGCTGCGGATTTTTCCGCAGCGTTTATGCTGCGTTCAAAAATCCGCAGCATGTCAATTAATTTTGCGTTTCCGCAAGCAGAATTGCCTTTGTCCAATGCATAAAAAACGCAAGGCAATTCCGCATGTGGAAAACGCGCGATAAACGCGTGCGGAATTCTGCATGCGTTTTTCCGGGAGAGGACTTGCAGAAATGAAGCAGAAATTTTCTGCTTCATTTCTGCAACGTGGGCACATAGCCTGAATCACGTATTTCAGAGATTTACATGGAAACTCTGGTGTAAGTGCTCAGCGCAGAGCGCAGGATAAATGTGAGCAGAGCCTTACTGCGATCTTTGGGAGACATAATAAACATATCAGTAGCAGGTGAAGAATTGGTTTTATTAATTTTTTACGCCATTCCTCGTGCTGTATAAGTGATGAGATTACTTTATTCTTCGGGTCGGTGCGATTACAGAGATACTAGATTTATATCGGGTTTTTATGACTGACAGCTGTCACACTAAAAGACGCTTTTTTTTGCAAAATCTAGTTTTTGCATCGCCATATTTTGAGAGCTACAACTTTTCCATATTTCGGCCGACAGTCATGTGACTGCTTGTTTTTTGTGGGACGAGTTGACATTTTTATTGGTACCATTTTTGGGTACGTGACCTTTTTGGATCGCTTTCTATTCCGTTTTTTGGGAGGTAAAATTAACAAAAAAACAAGAATTCAGGAATTGTTTTTTGAGGTTTTTTTTATGCCGTTCTGCGTGTGGTAAAAGTGATAAGGCAGCATTATTCTTCGGGTCAGTATGTTTACAGCGATGCTACACTTACTGTATATTTTTTTTATGTTTTGGCGCTTTTGCACAATAAAACAATTTTATAGAAAAAATATTTTTTTTGCATTGCTTTATTCTGAGAGCTATAACTTTTTTTTATTTTTCGGCTGATGCAACTGTATGGCAGCTTTTTTTTTGCGGAACAAGATGACGTTTTCAGTGGTACCATTTTTATGTCCATTTTACTTTTTGATCGCATTTTTTTCCATTTTTTGTTTGGCGATATGATGAAAAAGCATAGTTTTTCGGTCCGTTTTTTATTTATTTTAATTACGGTGTGCACAGAAGGAGTTAATTAGTGTGACAGTTTTATAGATCGGGTTGTTTCGGACGCGGCGATACCAAATGTGTACTTTTTTTGTTTTTGCATAAATAAACGGATTTATTGGTTTAATTTTTTATTTATTTTGTGTTTTTTTTTTTTTAACAGTTTGAAAACATTTTTTAGACTTTTTTTTTTACATTTTTACTTGGTCCCTGTATGGGATATTAATTTTTATTTTTCTAATCACTGTTCTCATGCAATGCAATAGACATATATTGCATTGCATGAGAACTTTGCTGACAGTTTCACACTGTCTGTCTCCTGCTAGACTTCAGCTGGAGGCTGAGCCTAGCAGGACACCATTTATGGCAGATCCGGAGGCGGTCATGTGACCTCCGGCTGCCATAACAACGTCAGGTCCTGGAAGACATCAGGGGATCGTCGGAGAGGTAAGTGGACGACCCCCTCTCCTCTCACTATCTTCTATAGGCCGCGATCACTATAGATCGTGCATATAGAAGATAGCAAAGGGTTAACATCACTGGGACCTGAGCGCTGAGCACGTGAGCGCTATTCCCGGCAGCGCGCCGAAGGCATAGTAACAGCTGAGCGCGGCACGGGGCAGGGGAGACCGAGCGCATGCGCTCTGCATCTATAAAGAGGATGGATCAAGAAACAGGAATGCATATAGTAGGAAAGGCTCCAAAAAATGAGGGGAACATTTTTTTTTCCCTCCCTCTCTTCCTCCCCATACCAATCACACCCTAATACCCATGCAAATCAAACTGCATCATAGCAAAATTATTTGGTATAAAAAATCCAATATCACAAATGCCTTATAGGAAATAAATTCTAATACTGGCCATGGGAATGAAGCCCAATATCCAGGTATAAGGGAAGGGGTGACATCTTGCATCAAAGTCTCTATGATGATAGATCCATCAGAGTAGATCACAGCCTTCACACTTAAGAGTAATAAATAATACAAAAATATATAAATATAACATATTTCAGATCAATCTTAATTCCCAATATTGGGAGAAAATCCACAAGAGAGGAAAATATACAGTTTATCACTCGGCGAGTGGTGTAAAATGGGGAAAACTGATGACATCATAGGTACAGTAACAGCTGTCAGAAGGTGGAAGAGATCCAAAGTAGAAGTCGTCCATGACAGACGCTCATCAGAAATACAGATCCCAGAGCACAGTCACTATGAAGAAAAGGATGAGCACTAGAAAATAAAAAAAAAATATATATATATATTAGAAGGATAAAATAAAAACATAACCCCATAGTGCATGATGGACAAAGCATGGTCTGCAGGAGAGCAGACAAAATCAAACTTGATCAAATATAATCGAATATTATGTCTCAAAGGAAGGACGAGAACCCCAAATTCTCATTAAGGCCCCGCGGAGCCACGGTATTGAGGGTTACAATTCATCTGGCCTCTTTTTGGGCCAGAAGTTGCTTGCCATTTCCACCCCGGGAGCCCAGATGTAAAACATCAATGCCGCGGAACCTCAGTGTCCGCGGATCACAATTGCGGACTACCTTGAAGTGACGCGGCAATGTTTTGAGCTCCCTGGGGTCGACCACGGTCTGAGCCGCGCCAATGTCCCGCACTTGCTCACGAATTCTGATCCTTAGCTCTCTTGTGGTGAGTCCTACATAAATTAGTTGGCAGCCACACGTGGCGTAATATATCACATGAGTTGTGCCGCACAAAATGTAATTGCAGATTTTAAACTCACGAGAACCATCAGAGGACGTGAACAAATTACTGCGCAGGACATTGGCGCAGGCCGCACAGCGGCCATAAGGGAAGCAACCAACCGTGGGTCCGCGGGACCCAAATGGATTTGTCAAGGGGGGGAGATAATGGCTAGACACAAGCAAGTCACCCAGGTTATTGGCCCGCCGAGGGGTCATTTGTGGACAACTTCCTAATACCTCCCGTAGGGAGGGCTCCGCACTGAGAATACCCCAATGACGTGAAAGAATCCGCCGCATACTTCCCCACTCATGATTGTATGTGGAGATGTAGTGGATTCTTTCTGTAGTCCCCTGTTTTGGTAAACTTGAGGGGTAAATTAAATGGCCACGGAGTGTATTCTGTGCTCTTGCATAGCCACGGCCGATGATGCGGTTACTATAGCCCCTCTGCCTAAACCGTTCTGCCAGATCTGAAGCCTGTCTTTCAAACTTGTGATCAGTAGAGCAGATCCGCCTCATCCTTAGGAACTGTCCAACTGGGACGGCACGAATTGTAGAAGGAACATGTGCAGAGGCTGCATGTACTAGGGAATTGACCGAAGTAGGTTTTCTAAAGATATCAGTCTGAATAGTGTGGTCCTCCCTCACCTCCAGACTGATGTCCAAAAAGTCAATCCGTTTATGGTGATATGTATAAGTCAGCCTAATAGAGTGATTATTTAAATTAAGCTGCGTCATGAAATCATTAAGCTCCTCCACCGTCCCCCGCCAAAAGAATAAAACGTCATCAATGTATCTAAGCCATGACCCGACGGGGTCGGCGCCCCGGACACCCTCGTCGCCATAAATATCTCTCTCCCAGGACCCTAAGAAGAGATTGGCATACGAAGGCGCACAGTCCGCCCCCATCGCCGTGCCACGCCTCTGTAGATACACCCTATCTTTAAATAGAAAATGGTTATGGTGGAGGACGAAGTGGAAGAGCTCAAGGATAAAATCACGGGAAGGGCCGCCCAGATCGGAAGCCCCAAGGAAGAGGCGGGCCGCAGACAGGCCCAGATCATGGCTAATACACGTGTAAAGGCTCTCAACATCGGCTGTGACCAGCAAGATGTCATCCGTCACAAGGACACCGTTGATGCGTCTCAGGACGTCCATCGTGTCCTTGATGTATGATGGGAGTGTCTCCACAATATATTGACAAATAGGACCACACAAACCACCCAGCCCTGACACGATGAGACGTCCCGGGGGGTCGAGGGCGTCCTTGAATTTTAGGAAGTAAAAGCGCTAATAGTCTCTTTTTGTTTAGAAATTGAAAGACAGGTCCCAACAAATATACATGTAAAAAGTCAATAGTAGCCCGCTTACCCAGATCGTAGTTTCTCCTTGGTCCGATCATCTGCCAGGGATCCGCACGGAAATGAGGGAGGCACACCCTCCTGCAATCGCTTGGAACAAAAACAAATAAAGTCCAGCGGAGGAACCCTTATTTTGGAATTTTTCTTAAAATCGTTTTATTCCTCAACAATCCTTTAAAAGAATGCAGAAAGAGTTAGTGTTTCAGCTCACCTGTTTTACTGCATGGTCCAAAGGCCAGCATAAGTCCAAAAAAATCGACCAGCAGAAGGGCTTGCAATAAAATCCATAGATTTATTGTTGAATTATTTGTACAAGAGTAAAAAACACCAAGCAGTGTGCACATAAAATCACATGGGAAAGAAAGACAGATTACGCGTTTCTTGCCCTCAGGCCCTTAGTCTCTACCTGAATACAAAACATATTGCATAAACTTTTATAGGGAAATACCGAAACCACAAACAGATACCTCCCCACATAGTGTGGAGCTCAAATACTACAGGTGAACAAATCCGTAAATACAAATAAATGCAATGGGGCATATGAGAACGGAGAAGGAAGAAAAACAAACAAACAATAAAAAAACAGTATCTGTAATAATACACAAATACACATAAGCGTAATATAAAAAACATATACAAATACACCAGATAGTACAGATAATCGATAAACAAAATACAATATGATAAAAAAAATTCTTTTTTTTTTTTTCTTTTCTTTTTTCAGAATCAATACAAGATTAAATCCGTGCGCTTATTCATCCCATATGGGTACGAAGTATTCATCATAAGACTCCAGTACGCTTCTCTGTTCAATAATGCTCTTCTCCAATCTCCGCCCCTACGTGGTCCCCCCCACCCGTTCAATGACATAAAAAATCAGTGTGGGGAGATCTCTAAAATGCACCTGAAAAAAAGTGTTTAGAAAGGTTAGAGGGATTATTTGCATCCGGATTAACAGCATCACGTATATGTTCCCTCATTCTTTCTTTCACTTTTCTAGTTGTACATCAAATATGATACCTCACAGGCTGGACATGTTGCTTGATACACAACATAGTTAGTATTTATTAAGCAGTTTGTTAATTGTAACTAACTCATGATTTAGGCCATTATGAAATGATAGTTTTCTGGGCATAATTACAGCAAGGACATTTTAAATAGCCTCATTTGTGGAACCCTTTCACACTGAGCCAAGTTAGTCTCCCAGTATTCTTAACCATTAACATAGATGGTGATAATATATTGCCCAGTGTGGGTGCACATCTAGCTGAAAATCCACAGCCATCCGACATGATTTTAGAAATTAACTCATCCTGCAGCAAAATAGGTAAATGTCTATTAACAATTGCTTTCACTTTGTTATATTCAGCACTGAAAGTAGTGATAAAACTCACAGAATTATGGGCTGTTTTTCCTGGTCGATCCTTAAGCAAATCCTCCCTAGGGATTTTTTCCACCTTGTCAATCGCTTGTTTAAGCATCCAATCTTGGTATCCCCGCTTGCTAAGTCTATTACAACAGATTTTTTCTCTTTTTCATATAAATCTGCCTCAGAACAATTTGTGTGCCCTTATCAATTCACCTACAGGCACCCCTTTGATAGTATAAATGGAGTGGCATGATCTTTCATTTAGAACAGTATTTCCTTCTATCTCCTAAATGAATGGGTAATAGATTTTTTCTGAACATCACCTATCAGTATTAGATCCAGGAATTCCAGACATCTTGGATCCCACTTCACACTGTGTGCAGAATTATTAGGCAAGTTGTATTTTAGAGGATTATTTTTATTATTGATCAACAACTATGTTCTCAATCAACACAAAAGACTCCTAAATATCCAAGCTTAATATTTTTGGAAGTTGGAGTGGGATTTTTTTAGATTTGGCTATTTTAGGAGAATATCTGTTTGTGCAGGTCACTATTACTATGTAGAATTATTAGGCAACTTAATAAAAACCAAATATAATCCCATCTCACTTGTTTATTTTCACCAGGTAAACCAATATCAGTGCACAAAATTTAGAAATAAACATTCCTGACATGCAAAAACAAAAAAAATTAGTGATCAGTATAGCCACCTTTCTTTATGATGACACTCAACAGCCTTCCATCCATAGATTCTGTCAGTTGCTTGATCTGTTTTCGATCAACATTGCGTGCAGCAGCCACTACAGCCTCTTGGACACTGTTCCGAGAGGTGTACTGTTTTCCCTCCCTGTAGATCTCACATTTTATGATGGACCACAGGTTTTCTATGGGGTTCAGATCAGGTGAACAAGGGGGCCATGTCAATATTTTTTTATTCCTTTAGACCTTTACTGGCCAGCCACACTGTGGAGTAGTTGGATGCATGTGATGGAGCATTGTCCTGCATGAAAATCATCTTTTTCTTGAACGATACCGACTTCTTCCTGTACCACTGCTTGAAGAAGTTGTCTTCCAGAAACTGGTAGTAGGTCTGGAAGTTGAGCTTCACTCCATCCTCAACCCGAAAAGGTCCCACAAGTTAATCTTTGATACCAGCCCATACCAGTACCCCACCACCACCTTGCTGGCGTCTGAGTCGGAGTGGAGCTCTCTGCCCTTTATTGATCCAGCCTCTGGCCCATCCATCTGACCCATCAAGAGTCAATCTCATTTCATCAGTCCATAAAACCTTTGAAAAATCAGTCTTATGATACTCCTTGGCCCATTCTTGATGTTTTATCTTATGTTTCTTGTTCAGAGGTGGTCGTTTTTCAGCCTTCCTTACCTTGGCCATGTCCCTGAGTATCGCACACCTTGTGCTTTTTGATACTCCAGTAACGTTGCAGCTCTGAAATATGGCAAAACTGGTGGCGAATGGCATCTTGGAAGCTTCATGCTTGATTTTCCTCAATTCATGGGCAGTTATTTTGCGCCTTTTTTGGCCAACACGCTTCTTGAGACCCTGTTGGCTATTTGCCATGAAACGCTTGATTGTTCGGTGATCGCGCTTCAAAAGTTTGGAAATTTCAAGACTGCTGTATCCCTCTGCAAGACATCTCACAATTTTGGACTTTTCAGAGCCCATCAAATCTCTCTTCTGACCCATTTTGCCAAAGGAAAGGAAGTTGCCTAATCATTAAGCACACCTTATATAGGGTGTTAATGTCATTAGACAACACCCCTCCTCATTACAGAGATGCACATCACCAGTTTTACTTAATTGGTAGTTGGTTCTCGAGCCTATTCAGCTTGGAGTAGGACAACATGTATAAAAAGTATCAAAGTGATCAAAATACGCATTTGCCTAATAATTCTGCACGCGGTGTATATATAAATTTTAAAGAAAATTCATTATAGTTCAAATCCACAAATTCTGAAATCTCAGAAACCTCACCATTCCAGATAATAATAAGATCATCCAAATATCTTGCGAACCATTGAATTCTATCTGCAAAAGGATTTGTACTTGAAAAAATATATTTTTCTTCCCAAACTGCAACATATAAACACGTGAAAGAAGGTGTTTCGCACCCATAGGGGCTCCCACAGTTTGTAAATAATAATTATCCATAAATAGAAACTAATTATGTTTTAACAAAAATTGCAGGGCCATAAGGATAAAATTCTTCAGATCTTCACTATATAAGGAATATCTATCCAAAAATCCTGACATTGCTTGCACTCCCAATTCCTGGGGAATGCACGAATATAAGGATTCTAGATCACAACTGATCCACATAAAATCTGAACTCCATGAAATAGAGGCAACACTGTTCAAAACCTGCTTTGTATCACGTAAATAACCTGGACAGATTGATAATAATGGTTGAAGCAATGAATCCACCCACTGACAGATTATCGTTCAAAGAACCGATACCTGCCACTATAGGTCTCATAGGCTATGGGAATCTGTTCTTGTGAAGCTTGGGGAGAGAATGGAACACAGGCACCACAGGGTTAACAACATATAGATAATCAAACTGTTTTTTAGAGATTACCGAAAATGAAATACCTTCCATCGATAGATCAAATAATTCCTTCTGAAAAACAATTGTAGGGTCATTAGACAATAATGCATGTTACATCATTGTTAAGAATATTTTTATTTAATATGGTGTACAAACCCGTATCTAAAAGCACAACCGAACCCCCCCCTTTATCCGCCGCTCTTATAGTAAGGTTCGGATGCTTTTCCAAATCATATATAGCGCTCTTTTCCACTGCAGAATTAATACTGTTTACTTCACCATGTAATTTGATTAATTCCTTTTCTACCATCTCCTGAAAATTATCCATTACTTTAGACCTAGTTTGAATAAGATAAAAAGGTGGATTTTTAATCCTAAAACTCTCTTAGCTATTGATTTGATTATTATTTCCTCTCTGAATTTCCCTGTCTAAAAGACTAAGATTCCTACACACGATCTGATCCTGAAAATTACATACCATCATGTTATCAGAAGAAAACAATCTACTAATGCCCTCTACCAAGGTACCTTCATTACACTCTCTGAATTGTGTTCCTGCAAAAAATGTTTTTTTACAGTTATAGCCCTTACAAAACGATTGACATCTAAGATAGTCTCATATAAATCAAAATGATGTGTCCGGTGCAAAACTTAACCCCCTTAATAACACTGAAATTTGTGATTGACTAGCAATATAGGAAGATAAATTAACAACATTAAAGTACTCTACTTCTTTTTCCTCTGGGGGTATCTAACTCCTGCCCCCTCTCCTTCCCTGTTTTTTGGTGGTCTTATTCTGGGAGATCTTGAATGTATGAAAGCGGAGTATCCACACTCTCATCCTCTACATCTGATTCTCCTTCTTGATTTGAACCACCCTCAGAGCTTTCTATTTCTGTAGAGCTGAAATTAACCCTTTGATGTTGTCTAGAACTCTGAAATTCATATGGTGAATGATCTCTGTTTTTATTTTTATTATTGCTGTTGCCAATCCTGTTTTTGAGGATGGGATCGAGGGTATTTTACCCCAGAGTCTATCTTCCCCATTCATAAACACATTTACTGTCATAGTCATTCTTGTCTCTTAAATTTCCGTTCCTTTGTTGCAATAATCTGGTCTTCCAGTTTTTCAATATTTTTCTTGATTTCATCATCCAAGTCTTTTAAATCGCGGTTGTTTTTAAAAGGTAACAGTTTGTCCTGCAGCGACTTGATATGCCTCTTAACTTTTTTTAGGGAATCCTCTTCATGTTTAATAAGTAATTACATTAATCACAAAATTGAATTTTAAGGGCTGAGTCATTCCTTTTGGAATCCGTTTCCCATCTATGGACTTCCGAACTTTGTTTCCAGTGACCGAATCCCCTGCTGAAGGCGACGTAGCTTAGACTCGGCCAAGGCGACTAGGTCAGGGTCATCATAGATGAGGGCAAGAGCTCCAAAAAAAAACCCTTCAAAGATTGGAGACAAACCGAATCCTGCGGTAACGAAAACGCCCACGACTGAGTATCTCCCTGCAGTAGAGAGATCACAATGCCAACCCGTTGCTCCTCATTACCGGAGGAGTAGGGACGAAGCTTGAACTACAATTTGCATGCCGCCTCAAACACAAAACACCTGTCCCTACCTCCTGAAAACCTGTCCGGGAGGGCAACCTTGGGTTCAGGCTGGACAGGCCTACCAGCAGAGACCCCCACATTGGTGGCCTGTAACCGCTGATACTGCTGCTGAACCTCACAGCGGAGGTCATTCACCTCCAGAGACAGACAGCGGAACTGCTCTGCAAGCTCTGCAACTGATCTCATACTAAAGGAAGTAAGGAAAAAAAAAAGGTGCACTCCCAAAAACACACAGGAAAAAAAAAAACAAATTGTCAATCTTGTCTTATTTTTTTTTCCCAAAACGTGCTCGGCCGGTTATAATGTCACGCCAGGTGAGAGTGCAACACAGAGGGGAAAGGGAGCCCAGACACTAGGGAAAGGGGGAAGAGGTGCCCTAATCTGGACTAGCGTCACCCTGTCTCCCCCCAATTTCCCTATACAGCCTCTGCAGCTGTCGCTGATCACGTGCCTCGCCCTACTATCCCTGGCGTAAGGCTATAGCTGGGGGTGGAAGGAGATGAACACTAGTCAACCTCCACTAGCACTCTAAAGAAATAAAGGGGAAGACAACACAGGAAATTACAACTTGGCTTTAGAAGAACTCCAACAGGGCACATGGCCTCAAGACTCCAGAGAGGACGTGATGCTGCTTCAGCCAAGTTCCAAGTAGAAAGGAGTATAACTGGCGACGCCCACCTGGATAGATCAGGTATATATACACCCAGGCCAGAGGGAGGCAGTCGCGGGAATCTAAAGACAGCCTCCTATCTAGGCAGCTGTCTGCATTGCCGAACGTGGAGATCTGTAAACCACTGCCGGACGACTGTCTATCACCTCTGACACACCCGTGACGGCAGCGCTTTGGATGCAACGTATTTTTTGCTGCGTCTGAAACGCAGTGTTCTAATGCCGCACTTTTGTTGTCGGTACATGTGAATCCACCGCATATAATGACACTTCAATCGGTCAAAATTTGAAGCGGAGACTAGCGTGTTCGCTACAGAAATTGACATGCTGTGGGTGAGTTTGGGTATGTGCCCACGATCAGGAGCCGTGTTTACACAGCGTCAAACCCTCTCTATAAATCCCATGTCCACTATGCGTGCATCTGAGGCAGTGGATCACCCGTGGACACTGACATGGTAAGTATAGAGGTTTTTTTTTCCATTTTTTTTTAACCGCGGGCACACTGGCTCGGCTGAGGAGATTACTGCTCCCCCCAGCCGCGCCGCTCTCACTGTTATCAGCGGGACCGGCGGTCGGATGAGAGGAAGAGCAGTCCTCCTCTGCCAACCTGGGTACCACCGGCACCACGTTTCTGCCGTGAATTTGCGCCTATTGGCTTTTATATAATCTGCAGATATAAATATTATACCTGCGGATTTGCTGCAGTTCAATTCCAGTCAATGGGCGTGAATTTGCGGCAGAAACACCCGAACAATGAACATGTTGCGTCTTTTTTCCGCAATCTAATATTTAGCGGAAATTTCCGCATCATGTGCATGGCACATCAGGATTACCATTGCAATAGCTGGCAGAGCGTTTTTGATGCGTTTTTGCGTGGGAAAACCACCGCGAAAACGCATCAAAAACGCTACGTGTGCACCTTAACCTAAAGGTACCATCATATTTGTCTAGGCCATTTTAATTTATTTTTTTCAGTTGCACCACAATTCAAAAACAATGTTTGATTTTCATTTAGTTGATATTCAGTCGTTTTAAATTAAAAATGACTGGTCAGTTTCAAGTTATTTCAGTGACCATTGAAACCAACAATTTTTTCCACTTGTGTCTGTTCCTGAAATAAACACAAGTTTTTGCAGTCTTGGAATTGTAGTGCTGGACATCATCTTTTCCTATACAGATTCCATGCTCTTAGAACCGTGCACCCGAGGTGTGGGGGAGGATTTACTATGAGAGGGATGAGCTGGCAAGACATGACTTTTGACTCTTATTAGATGTTCTGTCAACTTGGCCAATTTCCTGGCCTCGCTTAAAGGGGTGTACTTTATAGAGAAAGGGGCATGGACTAACATGCATCACTGTGCCAGAATTGTGGCTCACATTTCTGACTCCAAGTCAACAAATGGAGTAAATTCGGACTGGACAGTCTTAAAGTATGCCGGATTTATCAAAATTGCTTGAACCACTATGATAAATTGTGTTTATTTTAAGACTGTCTAATCTATGTTTGCATTGTCTAAAATCTGACCTCATATACAGTATGTGAATTTGCCTATCTGGTCAGTGTCCAAATATTTGTGAATTTTAATGTTCATTAAACTTGGAACCTGATTCAGTTTTGTGATGTTTTTGTCTGATTTGATCAATTGAAACTTTTTGAAAAGCAAATGTATTCTATTCCCCCCTCGAGTGATTGTTATGCACATCTGCAATTTTCACTCACATGTTTTGACGTCTTTTGACAGAACATATGACTTTTTCCTCTGAGAAGGCACAAAAGACAAACATTTAAAGCATTTTTGCTTTTATGTAAAACTTATGATCCGCATGCTCCATTAAAGCACCACTCAAGCATTTTTTTGAGTGGCGCTTTTAAGTGCAAGTCCCATGCCCCAGTAATATGCTCTCCCCCCCCCGGCATCTTTTCCGGTTTTCAGCACTGCTCCGTTCCCACAACGCCTTTTGAAAGCACAGCTTCTGATAGCTGGAAGTCAGAAGCTCTGAATACAAGTCTGAGAGCAAGAGCGAGGCTCTCATAGACTTTACTGAAAAGTCACCTCTGACGCACTCCAGCATGTCACTTTTCACAGGAGATGGAACGGAGCAGCGGGGAAACCGATGAAGGCTACGGAAGGTGAGTATATGACAGGAGACTTACATTTAGAGTACCACTCCAGTGGTGCAATAAAAAAAAAACACTGCTGGAGTGGTGCTTTAAGAAAAATTTGGCACAAAAAAAATATAACCTGCAAATCATGAATCTGGCCCTTATTGTTAAAAGGGACCTGACAGCTGATAAATGCTGTCCAAACCACTGACCGCAGGAATCAGACACTAGCACCATTATATTTGCTAGGTATGTTTTACTCTGAAAGGCAGCATTTGATAAAAAAACATACATTGGAAAGCCGGCCGGGGACCATGAATCATGGCCGCTCTTCCTTGGCCCCTTTCACTTGAGTGACTCATCCATTCCTGCACATGTGTAGAGGGAGAGACCTGTCACTCTAAGAGAGCATGCGGGGAGATGCCAGAGGGTACCTGCCTTTTAGACTAGTTACAAGATCTGCATTGTCTTCTTTCAGCTTTTAATTGTAAGTTTTCTCTGACATGCAGTTGGTTCGGGCAGCATGATTCCACTGTCACTCACTTTATAATGGTACTCGCCATTGAGAAAACTGATGATGTGAGGATACTGGTATGAATATTATGTGTCAGTGGTCTGGAAATATCTATTTGCATTTGTTTTGATTGTATTTTCATTGCCCATCTTTTTCAGAGATGTATAGAAATGGAAGATGGTATTGAACAAGAGAGAAAACTTTTTAAAACCAATTTTCTAAATATGGAAGCTCAAACTAAGAACATGGAGCTGAAAGCCCGAAGTTATGCAGATCAGAGTAAGTGCACTGTTGTATGGTCTGCAGTTATGGAGCACTCTGATCTGTAGGATTGTGGGACAAATTGTGTAAAATGTATTCATTGAAACCCCTCTGCATAATAATGAATGGGTGGTCTTATGGATTGTCAGTCTTTCCTCTAGTTACGGTATACTGAATTACTTCCTACAAACCTGTATTTAACTCTTATTGTACGTCCTGTACCAAGTCGCCGTGTATGTTATAGGATTGGCAGCTGAGCCTGCACCATAGCAGCTGTTATATAGCCTGCATCAATCTGTAGCTAGCGTAGTGTAGCTTGGTCAGATCGCTCTCGTTTAACCATTTATATTCCACTGCAAATCTTTAGCAGCCTGCATTAAAATTAAGTCCTTGCAGGAGCATGCGCTGGTTTACTTGGAACCAATGGGTTACCATGGCATAAGTGGGCATGTATTAATAAAATAAAATGTGTTTGGCACTCAAAGAAACAAGTCCTTGCTCATCCTAATCAACAGAAAATCTCTGTAGATCGCAACCAAAAATATTTTTTTCCCTTTTTTTGATACACAAGTTTGCAGCTTCCTTAATTATACTGAACTGGAGAATCATCTTGCCACTTCTAGTTTACCACACAGTGAATGCAGTAAAAACAAAATCCCCGAAAATTGTGTTGTGTATTTTTGTGCCCCCCCCCCCCTCAATTTCACCGCACTTACATTTTTTTCATGTTTTCCAGTATATAGAATGTTAATATTTAGTGGTGTATTTCTGAACTACAACATGTCCCACAAAAACAATCCCTCATACGGCTATGTGGACTGACAAATGAAAAATCCCTGTATCACTGTTCAATCAGAGTCAGTCATGGTGATAAGCCTGCACATTCTTTCACTGCTCTTGCCTTTAAGGAGCTTAACTTTACTCTCCATCCCCGGGTACAGCGCTGACTCTCTGCTGCTCCCAGTGCCTGATATTAGCTGCAGTGCTGAGTCTCTGAATCTCATGGCTCTGGTATTGTAAGGTCAACAGCGAGGCAGCCAATCAGTAAGCTCAGCAGCTCTACGCCCAGCAGTGATTGGCTGCCTCGCTGTTGACCTTACAATACCAGAAACCTGGAGCAGCAGTGGAAACTCAGCGCTGGACCCAGGGATAGTGGGTAAAGCGACATATTAAAAAAATAAATAAATAACAAGCCAGCCATGGGTCATGGGTTTACTGAAAGGGGACAACCTTTAAAGAAGCACTTCATGAAGGTTGTTTTTTTGAATACCTCTGTGTATTTGTGCATGTAGTGTGAGGGTTGTTAATATACTCACCTACCCCTGCTCTCTCCAGTATCCTGCACTGTTCTTCTCCTCTTCTCGGTTACGTCACCACTCTGCAAATTATCTGGGTCACACTGCGCTCTGCATGACCCGGAAGTGGCTTTCACAATGTCAGCCTATGGAGTGTCAGAACGAGACTCCATAGACTTACGATGTGAAACACACTTAATGCATGAACCAGATAGTCTGAAGAGCAGTGACGTCACTGAGAAAAGGAGCGGAACGGCGCTGGATCCTGGAGAAGATGGCTATAGGTGAGTATATTTACACAAATACACACGTATCAAAAAAAATCTATATGGGAGTGCTTTTTTAAGGCTAATACCACTAAGGGACACCATATTTTTTCTGCCAATTTCCACGTTTTAAATCTTTTTGCTTCACTTCCTTTCCCTTGTTACTAGCTCTGCTGTTCAGTCATTTCTTCTTCAAGATAGTCTGCTTCCATCTGACTACGCTTCACATCAGCCCTTGTGCTTGGCTACATGTGAGCAGTGGGTACGCCGCTTGTAACTCCGCCTAAACCCCTCCCGCTCCACTTACAGCCCCTTCTTTACACTCTCACAGCCTGAGGACTATCTGTCCAGGACACTGCTACAAGCAAATCACTGAGTGCATAGAAGCAACACACAGCACCAGGACACCAGATCTGTCAATGAAGTTTATCCCTTACTCACCCTTTAGTGACTTAACATATTCAACTGTGATGGATCGATGGTTGAAGGCGTGTGAGTGGATGGAGAGGAATTCTGAATGTATATGTATAATAGAGGGTACACTACATGATGTGTGTGTTTATGTACATAAATATATACACACCATGCAGTACATGGAAACAGTAAAAAATGACCGACACTTCCAAAATAAGAAATAGGTGTGAACAGATGCTTACTAGGAGCAGTTTTTTCTGTTTCTATGTATAAGCTGTGACTGGGCACTCCGCCTCTAGGCCACAGGCGGTTTTAATTGCAGCAGGAACTTAATTCCCCACACACAAGCAGGCTTATGTCTCTTAGAGGAGTTCACATTGGTAGGTTCCTGGTATGATGAGAAACGCCTTAACGTGGTTACCAGGTACACGTGAATTGGCCAATTAATGCACTAAGATTTCTCATTTTATTTCTATTTTCTAGAGCAGTAATGCTGTTCAAATTTCTTATACCATATTTTTCGTACTATAAGACGCACTTTTTTCCTCCAAAATTTTGTAGGAAAGTAGGGGTGCGTCTTATAGTCCTGTGTATGTGAAATATATATACACTGCTCAAAAAATTAAAGGGAACACTCAAATAACAGACCCTAGTTCTGAATGAATGAAATATTCTCATTGAATACTTTGTTCTGCACAAAGTTGAATGTGCTGACAACAAAATCACACAAAAATCATCAATGGAAATCACATTTATTAACCAATAGAGCCTGGATTTGGACTCACCCCCAAAATTAAAGCGGAAGCACACACTACAGGCTGATCCAACTTTGATGTAATGTCCTTAAAACAAGTCAAAATTAGGCTCAGTATTGTGTGTGGCCGCCTTGTGCCTATATGACCTCCCTACAACGCCTGGGCATGCTCCTGATGAGGTTGCGGATGGTCTCCTGTGCGATCTCCTCCCAGACCTGGACTAAAGCATCCGCCAACTCCTGGACAGTCTGTGGTGCAACGTGACATTCATGGATGGAGCGAGACATGATGTCCCAGATGTGCTCAATTGGATTCAGGTCTGGGGAATGGGCAGGCCAGTCCATAGCGTCAATGCCTTCATCTTGCAGGAACTGCTGAAACACTCCAGCCACATGAGGTCTGGCATTGTCCTGCATTAGGAGGAACCCAGGGCCAACCGTACCAGCATATGGTCTCACAAGGGGTCTGAGGGCCTCATCTCGGTACCTAATGGCAGTCAGGCTACCTCTGGTGAGCACATGGAGGGCTGTGCCTCCCTCCAAAGAAATGCCACCCCACACAATTACTAACCCACTGCCTAACCGGTCATGCTGAGGGATGTTTTAGGCAGCAGATCGTTCTCCACGACGTCTACAGACTCTGTCACATCTGTCACATGTGCTCAATGTGAACCTGCTTTCATCTGTGAAGAGCACAGGGCGCCAGTGGCGACTTTGCCAATCCTGGTGTTCTGTGGCAAATGCCAAGCGTCCTGCATGGTGTTGGGCTGTGAGCACAACCCCCATCTGTGGACGTCGGGCCCTCATACCACCCTCATGGAGTCGGTTTCTAACCGTTTGTGCAGACACATGCACATTTGTGGCCTGCTGGAGGTCATTTTGCAGGGCTCTGGCAGTGCTCCTCCTGTTCCTCCTTGCACAAAGGCGGAGGTTGTGGTCCTGCTGCTGGGTTGTTGCCCTCCTACCACCCCCTCCACATCTCCTGGTGTACTGGCCTGTCTCCTGGTAGCGCCTCCAGCCTCTGGACACTACGCTGACACAGCAAACCTTGCCACAGCTCGCACTGATGTGCCATCCTGGATAAGCTGCACTAATTGAGCAACTTCTGTGGGTTGTAGAGTCCATCTCATTCTACCACGAGTGTGAAAGCACAACCAACATTCAAAAGTGACCAAAACATCAGCCAGAAAGCATTGGTACTGAGATGTGGTCTGTGGTCCCCACCTGCAGAACCACTCCTTTATTGAGTGTGTCTTGATAATTGCCAATAATTTCCATCTATTGTCTATTCCATTTGCACAACAGCATGTGAAATTGATTGTCAATCAGTGTTGCTTCCTAAGTGGACAGTTTGATTTCACAGAAGTTTGATTTACTTGGAGTTATATGCTGTTGTTCAAGTGTTCCCTATATTTTTTTGAGCAGTGTATACAGTACAGACCAAAAGTTTGGACACACCTCATTTAAAGATTTTTCTGTATTGTCATGACTATGAAAATTGTACATTCACACTGAAGGCATCAAAACTGTGAATTAATACATGTGGAATTATATACTTAACAAAAAAGTGTGAAACAACTGAAAATATGTCTTATATTCTAGGTTCTTCAAAGTAGCCACCTTTTGCTTTGATGACTGCTTTGCACACTGTTGGCATTCTCTTGATGAGCTTCAAGAGGTAGTCACCGTAAATGGTTTTCACTTCACAGGTGTGCCCTGTCAGGTTTAATAAGTGGGATTTCTTGCCTTATAAATGGGGTTGGGACCATCAGTTGTGTTATGCAGAAGTCAGGTGTATACACAGCTCATAGTCCTACTGAATGCAGTCATGGCCAAAAGTTTTGAGAATGACACCAAAATTATATTTTCACATGATCTGCTGGCCTCTGGTTTATATTAGTGTTTGTCTGATGTTTATATCACATACAGAAATATAATTGCAATCATATTATGAGTACCAATAGGTTATATTGACAGTTAGAATGAGTTAATGCAGCAAGTCAATATTTGCAGTGTTGCCCCTTCTTCTTCAAGACCTCTGTAATTCTCCCTGGCATGCTCTCAATCAACTTTTGGACCAAATCCTGACTGATAGCAGTCCATTCTTGCATAATCAATGCTTGCATTTTGCCAGAATTTGTTGGTTTTTGTTTGTCCACCCGTCTCTTGATGATTGACCACAAGTTCTTAATGGGATTAAGATCTGGGGAGTTTCCAGGCCATGGACCCAAAATCTCTGTTTTGTTCTATGAGCCATTTAGTTATCACCTTTGCTTTATGGCAAGGTGCTCCATCATGCTGGAAAAGGCATTGTTGGGCGCCAAACTGCTCTTAGACGGTTGGGAGAAGTTGCTCTTGGAGGACATTCTGGTACCATTCTTTATTTATGGCTGTGTTTTTAGGCAAGACTGTGAGTGAGCCGATTCCATTGGCTGAGAAGCAACCCCACACATGAATGGTTTCAGGATGCTTTACAGTTGGCATGAGACAAGACTGGTGGTAGCGCTCACCTCTTCTTCTCCGAATAAGCTGTTTTCCAGATG